>NW_027555736.1:124064507-126747007 GCF_003287225.1 Phascolarctos cinereus | reverse complement strand
AATTATTTTAAAATCTTCAGAAATGTCAGGCTGTATTATTTTGTGTGTGTGTGTGTGTGTGTGTGTGTGTGTGTATGTGGGTGTGTGTGTATACCTTAAGCAAAGGGAGGTGCTACTTATGTATACATAAGAGGACAATAAAAAGATCTTCAATGAATTGGATATCATCTATGATTGATTTATGGGAAAACATGAAGAAGTATTATACAGGATTATAAGGGGGCAGAAGAGCAAGTAACTGCACTGAAGGAAGGAAATTTCATAGCAATGAAATCAGGATTCTACTAAGGTCAATACAAATAAAGAAGAATAAGGGATAAAAGGAGGGTAGTGGTAGGAAATAGAGATGGGTGAGAAAAAGGAGAGTCTCCAACATGTCATAGAATTTTGATAAGAACAAAAGGTAGATATGACTCTTTAGAAAAATCATCCACATTATATCATAATATATGTGTAAAATAGCAAATCCCAGAATCATATAATTTGAGATAAATAACCTATTCCTTTCCCTTCTCTTCTCTTAAGTTTAATAGTCTACTTGTGGAATTAGATGATAGATGTAGAACTAAGTTGTAAATAGAGTCCCATTTTGAGTTCTCTAAAGCTATACTAGAAAAGCATATGGTCTGGTAGTTTATACCATGATGATAAAAGTACTATTTGAGGACTAGCCAGAGTATAGGGAGGCTCATTTCAAATAGGCTGAATATTAAGTGACTAATTCTTTGGTCATAGCAACTCATGATACTGAAATTGGTCTGTGATCTCAACAATTCATGTTTCCTACAATAATGCAGATCATAATCTGTCCATGCCTATCCTTCCTATACAACTTTTGTCCATGCTGTCCCATAGACAGGGGTCTAAATAGTGATTTGAGGGCCATCTTTAATTTCTTCTGACACTTTGAGGCCATCATCTAGGTGGTGCAACAGATAAAGTTTTGTGCCTGGAGTCAGGAAGTTGTTTTGTTGTTCTTCAATCATTTGAATCCTACTTGACTCTTTGCAACTGAGAGCCCATTTGAGGATTTCTTAGGAAAGATACTGGAGTGGTTTGTCATTTCCTTCTGCAGCTCATTTTACAGGTGAGGAAACTGAAGCAAACAGGGTTAAGTGACTTGCCCAGGGTCACACAGCTAGGTTGTATGCAGGTCTTCCTGTCTCCGGGCCTGGTGCATTAGCCACTGAGCTACCTAGCTGCCCAAAGTCAGGAACACCCAACTTCTAATCCACATTCAGATACTTACTAGCTATGTGATCATGGGCATGTCATTTAGTATCTGTTTATTTCAATTACCTTGACTGCAAAATGGGGACAATACCAACATCTACTCTCTAGGGTTTCTGTGAAGATCAAATGAGATAATATTTGTCAAGCCCTTAGCATAGTATCTGGTACATAGTAGGTGCTATGTAAATGTTTAGTCTCTTTCTCTTCCCCTTGTCCTTTCTCCCCCAAGCTGAGCACTCGGCCTGCCATCCTTAGCTCTCACCATGTTGTTGTTGTTATTGTAGTCTTCTCACATTCACCTCTCCATCGCCCTTTGTGTAATATTCCTTTTCTAATTCTTTGGAGACTATTGTCATTGTCTCTTTGTAAGTCATGAGTCCTCTGTGGTACAATGATGATTGTAGAATGGTAGAAAAGGAGTAGAGGGTAATTTTTTTAAAATCACAGTTTTTAGATGGTATAATTATTCACAGTTGATATTCTGAGCAGGAGATCTTTGTCTAATAACTAACAAATTGAGATACTTTTGGGGGAACTGAATATTAGTATTGATAGTCTCATGATAAATGAAATTAGGAAAAAGAAAATTGCTGCTAAATAGAATCACTTTCAGGTTTTCCTTAGAGAGGCAAATAAAGGATTTCATAGAATTGGTTTTATCACATGCCCAAAGGCGATAAGAAATGTCATTTTATGGGTCATCTCATCTTGCATCGCTAGCAATGAATGTAGAAAAAGGAACACCATAAAGATAATTGCCGCTTATTTCCAACATCTGTTGCAGGAGATGAATAGGTAATAGAGAAATTCTATAGGGAAGTCAATGAAATGTTTTAAACCAAGTGAATATACAGTTTGATACTTGGGAACTTCTGTGCAAAAGAGGGCATGAGGAGAGGTAAAGGACCTGTAGATTCACATTTATATAGCATAATACTTTCTTTCAGAAGAGTCAGCTAGTGTTGCACATGTCAAGTATTGAACAACATAGCAAGGTATGAAATTGAGAGTAGCTAATAGACAGGAAACAACTTGTTACTGATGTGGAAGTAATATCCAAATGAGCTGGATGCATGTAGTCAGACCATCAGTTAGTTAGATTAAGGCTCAAAATCAATGTAAAATTATACAAAATTGTACTGTGTCAAGTGTCTGAGGTCAGATTTGAACTCAGGCCCTCCTGATTCCAAGGCCAGAGCTATCTAGTGCACCACTTAGATGCTCCTGAAACTTATAGTCTTAAAGAGTTGACTAGAGCAAGAGTTGAATACCTTATGTCCACAGGTCAAATCTGGTCCAAAGCCTATTTTTGTAGCCCATGAGCTAGAGAACGGGTTTTATATTTTTAAATAAAGTTTTATTGTACTTTAAAATGTAAAAAAAAACCCACCACACATTATGAGCTCAAGGAGCACAGGGAAGATTTGACCTTCAGCCTGAACAACACAGGTCTTAAGTGACTTGTCCAGAATCACATAGCCACTGTGTGTAAAAGGCAGGACATGAACCAATTCTTCCTGGTTCCAAGGCCAACACTCTACTATGTTATATTGTCTCTCCCATAGTGAGAGTTTAATAAATGCTTATGGTTTGTTAACATCATTTATAACTGATCCCCCTTGCCCCTTATCAGCAGGATGGGTTTTTTTAATTGAAGGTTACTCAGGACTACAAAGAACCACTGGAACTCAGTAGTAAAGGCTGGATCTTTACTATTCTATGATGGTACATAGTGTTTTGTTTGCTGATTAATGATGAAAAATGAGAAACTGAAAAAGGTCAAGAGATTAACCTGTATTACCACAGTTTACTGCAGAAATATAACATATAAAAACTGTCCCCATAAAAAAGAGGCCAGAATACTTCAGAAACTACCTTAGCAAAACAGTTAATGTCTTAGTCAAAACCAAAGATATGGCAGTCCAAAGTAGTAGTGATTTAGAATAAAAGTTCATTCTTAAAACACTACAGAAGAGCACAGAGGTCGATTATGACCAAAAAAAAAAAATTTAAATCAGTGGATACAGAAACAAGTCTTTTGAAAGATTTGCATATGAGCCCCAACTGGCCTATATTCCCAAAATATTCATGGATAAAACTAATAAGAGAACAACAAATAGATATAATAGAACAATGTCAATTTTTTCCATAATTATATGTATATTTTTTATCAATAACATGTCACAACATTTAAACACTTATACCTCACTTCCTGAAGTTGAAATGAGAAAGTAGAAGTAGTTCTAAAAAGGATGAAGTAGGAAAAAACACTTGGACCAGACTAAGTATGTACCAAAGAAATTCATGATGAAGGTGACACAATCTTGAAAGCTTTGAAGGATCATTTCACATGCCACCTCAAAGAGGGGAAAAATACCAACGTGAGGAGGGAAAGTGAATGATAGTATAATAACAATGACAAAAGAACTGCTAAATCTTCAAATGTTGTCTCATTCTTATCTTTATAAGATTTTTTTTCTTTGCTTTTTGGTCAGACAATTGGGGTTAAGTGACTTGCCCAGGGTCACACAGCTACTAAGTGTCATGTGTCTGGGGCCAGATTTGAACTCAGGTCCTCCTGATTCCAGGGCTGGTGCTCTATCCTCTGCACCACCTAGCTGCCCCCTGTCTTTATAAGATTTTTATGAGAATGATTTAGAGAAAACTTGAGGGTATCTTGGATGAAGAAATGATGAGGGAAGAGGCAATTCTCTCTAGCAAACCCCATCTTTAGTCACAGAATTGACTAAAAGGGGCAGAGAATATGAATTTTCATTGTGCTTATTCTATGCTAATTACAAAAAATGTAACTCAGTAGAGAAAAAGTCTTAAAGGTTCATTATCAAGGATATTTTCAAAAAATGTTCATATCGAACATGATTCCACTGAGAAAACTACGCAATTATCCTTTAGTTATTAACATCAGGTGAGACTTATAGAATTAGAACAGTCCTTTATGGTCATCCAGTCTACCCCACCTCCCTTTTTATAGTAAGGAAACTGAATCCTGAAGAGTTTGAATGAATAGTGCAAAGTCACATAGAAGTACGTGAGGCCAAGATTTGAATCCAGCTCATCTGATTCCAAATCTAGCACTTTCCACTATAGCCATAAAACATGGAAATGAGCACTTGCTAAAAATGTTCACCACTGTAACTGAGAGATATTCAAATGGGAGAGATTTTCCCTGAATGCTGAATTCTTCCATATGTTCAAGTTTCTAGATGATAAGCTGATTGTCTCAAGTCCCTAAACATTACAGGGATAGGCCTTGTAATGCCCATGTTGAATTTCAAACACCAGAACTTACATACATATTTTAAAACACAAATGGATCATAAATCTAAAGCAGAAAGGGGACAAGTGGTCCAGACCCCTCATTTCACACATGAATAAATTGGGACCCACAGAGATTAAATAATTTTCTCAAGGTCACTCAGGTAAAAATCAGAGGCAAGATTTGAATCTAGGTCTTCTGTCTTAAGAGTCAGTGCTCTTTTCCCTCCTGCTATAAAACACTGGTCCCATAAGTCAGGGGCTCTTCACTGGTAGGGCATTGATTTGATGTGAACTTATATACCTTTGTGTGTGTCTGTCTTTGCCAAACACATATTTTTTAACAGAGTTGTGACATTACAATCCATTTTTCAAGTGGGGACATTATCAAGGTGTAACATGGAAAGGGAATGGAGCAGGGATTTCACCAGAGTAAGAAACTTCCAGGTCAGGAAACTCTCTCTAAGGTAAAGGGCAGCACCTCCTAAGCAACATAGTCTTGCAGAGTTGCCTGGGGCACTAAGAGGTTCAGTAATTTTCCCGGGATAATAAAACTAGTATAATGACAGAGGGTTGACGTGAACCCAGATCTTCCTGGATCAGAAACCAGCTCTCTATCCACAACGTGACACTATCAAGGTGTGATTATTTATGTTTTCTATTTTATATAAAAATAGTCCCTGCTCATTATGTAGCTACTTGTGGAGAGTCTCACTTTCAGTCGGTTTTAATGTGAATCAACACCTTGGGAAGATAGATAGATAGATAGATAGATAGATAGATAGATAGATAGATAGATAGATAGATTAGATAGATAGATAGATTAGATAGATTAGATAGATGAATGAATGAATGAACAAGCAAACAAAAAACCAAGTTCAATGGATACCTTGCCTTCTGCCATCTAGGCCAAACTGTGGGAAATTGTCCACTTTTTTTATACCCCATGCCTGGACAGTCAATGGCTGACCTGACAGGAAGATAGAGTCAATACTATTCTGAAGGCATATTTCCATATCTGGTTATTTCTTTGCTGCTTTTGGTAATGTGAGCTACACTTGTTCTCTGCCAGAAGAAATGGAATCTATTTAAGCCTCCAACTTCACTCTCTGCATCCTTACATTAATCTCTAAAGAGGGAGATGTTACTCATTCCCTCCTGTTTGCAGAATGCCTAAGCTCTCCCGATCATAGATCTGAGACAGGAAGAGTGTCTCTTCTCTCCTAATTAATGTGCTTGGACTTCATATACAGGCACCCCATTGGGGAATGAGGCTTGATATAGTTTCTCCAACAGAAAACTATTATGCTAAACTGGCACTTCATAGTCTAGAACAGCTGTCATTTGAAATCCAAGGCTAGGATAAAGTAAGTTCTTCTATCTTAAAGGCAAAAATCTCGCTGTTTTCATGTGGTCACAAGAATTTCACACTAAGTAGCAGAAATGATTGATTTCCCCCCTGCTCCCCACACACGCTTTTTTGAAAGAGGGGAGGTAGGTGGAAGGAGGGAAGAAGGGGTGGGGAGAGGCAGAAAGACTTTGCCTGTGTCTTACAGCCTTGTCTGTTAAATAAAAACCACTCATTGCCTGACTCTTTCTCCCTTGTGGGTTGGACTTATGGGTATGAATCACAGGATTCCAAATAACAAGTGCCAACTACATTTTATTTAAAAAGAAGGGAACCCTGCAACCCAGGCTTCCGCCCATCCTGCCCCTCCCCAGCCCGCTTCTCTCTGCCCTTCTCCTCCCCTCCCTCCCTATTGAACTCCAGTGTGCCTAGCCCAAGGGGGAGCAATGCTGGAGCTATTAAATCAGTTCCCAGGAGGTTTAACACTTGCAGCAATTTGTAGTGAAATTACCAGCTGAACTTGGTTTGTAGCCTGGCTCTAACCCTCCTCAAAGGGTGTGGTGCCAGAGCAGAGTAATTTGCTGTCTGTAAATGCCTTGAATTTGATTACTGTGCAGAGTATGAAGCACGCTCGAAGCTAAGGCAGACAGGAGAATGTAGCCGACCAGCCCTTGAGTTCAAGGCGCTGTGGTTAAGGTCACCCTGGCTCCCTTCCCTGCCTTATGAAATGCATTGTTGTTAACTTTGGCTAATCTACAAGATGTGCCAACTGCCTGGCAAGTAAAAACTCCAGGCAACCCTATTTGCTTAGGATAAGGCTGTCTCCTGTAAATCCAATGTACACAGGGTGCCTCTGTATCTACCTTCTCCATGGAGTTGGAGAGGTACAATATCCCTTCTAACGCAATGAAGAAGTAATGTTTCCAACAGTCTGGGATGCTTATGTAACCAAAAAGGATTCTGTTGGAAACTGTTGCTGCTCTTTCTTCTTATAAGGAATCCTTGCCGGGAAGTACACCAGCTTGCTTTCCTCAGCTGCCCTCCCCCTTCTTTCTTTGCAATATAATGAGAGTGTTGTTGTCCAGTTGTGTCTGACTCTTAGTGACCCCATTTGGGGTTTTCTTGGCAGAGATACTGGAGTGGTTTGCCATTTCCTTCTCCAGCTCATTTTACATGTAAGGAAACTGAGGCAAACAGGGTTAAATGACTTGTGCAGGGTTTCACAGATCGTAAGTGTCTGAAGTCAGATCTGAACTCAAGAGTCTTCCTGACTTCAGGCCCAGCATTCTATCCACTGTGCCACCTAGCTGCCCCATAACAAAAATACACATTTGTATGACCCTTCTTTGGTGGCTTGAAAAATCCTTCTCCATCCAGCCACTCTAGAAGGAAGGTTGAACAAGTAATATTATCTCCCTGTTTACAGATGGGGAAAATGGGGCTCAGAGAGAGTTAAGCAACTTGTTCACGGTCATAGGGAACTGATTGAATTCTGTAACTTAAACTGCTTTTGTCAGTCCTGGGTTCTTGCCACTAGAAAGAATGATTGGGCTGTGGCTGTTTTGATTTGTTATTATAGCTGTGTTTGGGGGGGGTAGGGTTAGGGAGGGGTGGTTACTTATGCCAACAGGGTCAAGCCTAGTGTTGATTTATCATGGTCATCTGATCTAAGAGTGGTCAGCTGCCTGGAATTGATTTTCTTTATTAGAAATAAAACTCTAATATCGCTTCATTTAGTTTTATGTAAATCTATATATGCATTTTATGAATACATATTTAATTATGTAAAATTTGCAATTATATAGGAAAATAAAGGGGAAAATTATACATATTCAATCAGCTATGAGGCAATTTAATCATTTTTTTTTGTTTATACAAATGAAGATATCATCTTTGGAAGGGTCTTTAGGATTTTCAGAGTAGTTTCACTTTTTTTTTTTACTCTGTCTCCCAGTTCTGTTGGCTACAGTCTTTAATCCTCAATTCAAGTATTAAATAGCTGTTTGAGATGTCTGCATTTTATTTCCATAAATGAGATTTTGCTTAAACCATCTTATAATCACTGAGCATCTATAGAGTGGATTATTTTGCTGGCTGCTGTTCTGAGGGTAGAACCACATTTACTCCACAAAAACAACTGCTGATAAATTCCTGCCATTCATGAAAGAAACCTCTGGTGGTAGGACTGGGGTGTGGGTGAACCTAGACCTAAGCCAGAATATCGGAGTGGGGGAGTTAATGAGGAATGGTCATTTTATTATACCTGATTCTTAATGACCAGAAATGGGAGCATGAACGGAAAACAAATGACCTCATTGAAATACCCTTTAATGTTGTAGACTTGGCCCTAGTTAGTACATCAAGTGATGTTCAGCAAGAAGAGTTACAACTGCAGAAGTTCTCTCAGTTTACAGATAAGACTCATCATCCAAGAGGTTGTGAATGTTCAGTGGTATTTTTGTCTCCATTCATGTTTCAGTTCCTTGCAAGCAGAACAATAATTGAGAGAGATGTAAGATGCAAGCACCATAGAAACCACCACCAGTCCTGTCTTTCTTCACATTGATGTACTTACTAAAATATGCATCTACGAAAATATACCTCTATGAAAAGCTTTAATAATCTCACTAGGGGAAAATTACTGCTTCATTATCCAGGCTGGTAGCTGCTCCAGTTCAACAGCTAGGTGTTTCTGTTCTTTAAGTGGTATTGAAAGTGGTGTCTTGGATGACATCTTGCTACCTTGGAGTCAGACAAGTCTGGGACTCTGATCTGGGCCTGGTGGTAAAGAGAACATTCCTTTTTCAATATCCATCAAGTGTTTTCTTTCTTTTCTGCTTCTATTTCCACTTCTTCCACTCTCTCCAAACCCATCCTGAAAAATGGTCACCTGAAGAACCTTCTTAAGGCATAACTTTCGTCAAGATTTCCCCACTCAAAAATCTTCAATGGCTCCCCTTGGCCTGGTATTGAAGATCATTCTCAACAATCTGGTTCCTCACTGGTTTCTTAAACATATCACTTTGCACTTACGTCAAAACCTTTCCTCAAGCCAGACTGGTGTCCCCCACACTCGGACATATACTTTCGATCTCTAATTCATGCTGATAGTCACTAAACTATTCCTATTCTAAAATATTTAATAAAGGCAAATTAAAAGTTCACTCTGATGAGTATGCAATTAGCCTTGCTGGTTGGAAATGTTAAGGAAGTCCCATAATCTCAATAGCTCTCCGAGAGAAGTTTATCATCTACTCCTGGTTCTATCTCTCTGGTGGTTGGGTCAACTTGTTATCTAAAGAGTATGGGTTAACAATCAGAATGAGCTTTTGATTCCCTTCCTTTGGCAAACTGTACCTTTTCTATGATATTACTGTGTTTTCCTGAACCCTAAGCATTTGATCTTGGCAAAATGGTGTTGCTCCTCCCAGAAAGAGCACATACAATTTTATAGAGTTATTTTGCTTGACATAGAAGCTATACAACATGAAAAATAAAACACTTATCACAAAATTTCACCTCCTCCCCCTAATTCTCCATACACCCTTGTCAGTCTCTCTAAGACAATACAAAAGTTGCTCACCCCAGAAAATGCAAAGGTCAGTTTATTTACTATCCTTCTGTCTACATAATTCAAAATTCAAAATTATCTTCAACTTGTACACACAGTAACTTGGGTCCTAGGAATTGATGTGTGGGGCTTAAATTCAGGATAAGATAGAAACTCCCAAGGCCAATGTGTCTCTCAGGTTCAGTTATCCTGTCATACATAACAACCTCTAATTTCTTCTCACTGTGGCTATTCATCCACAAGAAGCAAGAGTAGACAAGAGTAGGTCAGGCAGAGAGGGGAAAAAAAACCAACAATCAACCAAAAATCTTCTTTATTCAGCTTGCCATTTCACTCCTATATTCTCATATTCTCTCTCTCTCTCTCTCTCTCTCTCTCTCTCTCTCTCTCTCTCTCTCTCTCTCTCTCTCTCTCTCTCTCACACACACACACACACACACACACACACACACACCTAATACAAGCCACCTATATCCTTTTGCCACACCACAACATTCCCCCTCAATCTACCCATCTACCATCAGTAGCATAAGCTTGGGTTATGCTATTGCTAGCTAGCTAGCATTTGTATAGTGACTTCAGGTTGGCAAAGTGCTTCACATATGTTATCTAATTTGGTTCTCAAAACATCCCTGTGAAGTAGGTACTCTTATTATCCCCATTTTATAGGTGAGGAAATTGAGGCAGAGAAGATTTAAGTGACCTGCCCAGGGTCACACATCTAGTAAATATCTGAGGCAGAATTTGAACCCAGGACTTCCAGACTCTGAGTCCAGTCTGTCAAAAGGCATTCATTAAGTGCCTTCTATATGCCAGGAACTCTGCTTAGCATTTGAGGAAACACACACCACACACACACACACACACACACACACACACACACACACACACACACACAATGTCCCTGCTCTCCATGTTCTTATTTTCTACTGCAGAAAACAAACCCCTCAATCTACCCATCTACCATCAGTAGCATAAGCTTGGGTTAGAGAGGATGCTACTTCTGTTGCTATTGCTAGCTAGCTAGCATTTATATAGTGACTTCAGGTTGGCAAAGTGCTTCACATATGTTATCTAATTTGGTTCTCAAAACATCCCTGTGAAGTAGGTACTCTTATGATCCCCATTTTATAGGTGAGGAAATTGAGGCAGAGAAGATTTAAGTGACCTGCCCAGGGTCACACATCTAGTAAATATCTGAGGCAGAATTTGAACCCAGGACTTCCAGACTCTGAGTCCAGTCTGTCAAAAGGCATTCATTAAGTGCCTTCTATATGCCAGGAACTCTGCTTAGCATTTGAGGAAACACACACACCACACACACACACATACACAATGTCCCTGCTCTCCATGTTCTTATTTTCTACTGCAGAAAACAAAAAGCAAATTATGTATTAAAAGATATAGAATGGAAAAATTGGAGATCATCAACAGAAGGAAGGCAGTTTTAAGAGACTTAGGGGAAAAGGGTAAAGTTTTAGCCAGGACTTAAAGGAAGCCTAAAAGCCAGCAGATGGAGATGAGGAAGAAGAGTATTCCAGGCATATGAACAGCCAGTGAAAATGCCAAAAGTCAGAAGATGGAGGATTGTATTTGAGGAACTGCAAAGAGGTCTGCCTCAAAGGATCAAAAACTAAGTGCGAGGGAGTTAGGTGTAGGAAGAGTAGAAAGGTAGAAGTGGATCAGGTTATGAAGCACATTGAACTCCAAGCAGAGAATTATGTATCTGATTTTACAAATGATAGGGAGCCACTGGAGTTCATCAATTGGTGGGGATAGCGGGAGAATTGCGACATAAGTAGACTTGTACTTTAGGAAGATCAACTTGCCATCCTTGAGGGCAGGGATTATTTTTGGCCTCCTTTTGTATCTGCATCACTTAATACAGCATCTGGCACATAATAGGGGCTTGATATATATTTATTGAATAAATGAATGATAGCTGAGTGAAGGATAGATTGAATTGGGGAGAGATTTGTGGCAGGGAAACCAAATGACAGGCTACTGAATTAGGCCACTGTCCATTGCTATTGCTAATGTCTTATATTCAAGGTCCTAGACTCTCCATCCAGATCTGAGGGGACATGATGTTCAAGGTGCTGGTGGTGTTTGGTGGTTTAATTTTCCTGGGACATGACACCTTCCATCTCTCCCTCAAGGTGTTTTGTTAACATCAGCTAGGTTGCCTTGCCTGCCTTGTAGTAAAAGGTGATATATTGCCTTTATTTTATTTCCACTCCTTAGTACAGCTGTCTGACACCTAGTAAGCACTTAATAAATGCTTGTTGACTGATCATCCAGCTTTTAAAACCCTTACAACTTATTATTTATACCATATAATCATATTTCAGCAGTCCCCCATTTATGAATAAATTGTCTTCTAAAGTCAGTTTCTAAGTCACTTGCTTAGAGCTTGGAGTACTTGGTCTCCTTGTGAAGGGAAAATGTTAAAGCTGGTGTCCAAAGTTCCCATGCTAGGTCATAAAAGCCCATCTAGCCCATAATGAACCTGTGGGCCTTTAGCCAAAAGTTCTATTTCCAAAACCTCATTACAGCATGGAAGTGAGGCTGGGGTTTGAAGTTAGGGCACAATTTCTGCCAGATCCAACAAATTAAAATAGCTTCATGTTGAGCAAAGCTATCTATAGTCATATGAAAAAAAATACCCTAAATCACTACTGATCAGATAATTGGAAATTAAAACAACTCTGAGGTACTACCTCACACCTATCAGAGTGGCTAATACAACAAAAAAGGAAAATGTTGGATGTTGGAGGGGATGTGGGAAAACTAGGACACTAAAGAACTGTTGGTGGAGTTGTGAACTGATCCAACCTTTCTGAAGAACATTTTGGAACTATGTCCAAAGAGCTATAAACCTTGCATATCCTTTGATCCAGCAATATCACCGCTAGGTCTGTATCTCAGAGACATCCAAAAAAAGAAGAAAAGGGCCTATTTTTACAAAATACTTATAGCAGCTTTTTGTGGTGGCTAAAAATTGGAAATTAAAGGTATGCCAGTCAACTAGGAAATGGCTAAATAAGCTGTGGTATATGATTGTAATGGAATATTACTGTGCTAGGAGAAATGATAAGCAGGATGATTTCAGAAAAAAACCTGGAAACACTTACATGAACTGATGTATAGTGAAGTGAACAGAACGAGAACATTTTGCATAGTAACAGCAATATTGTTCAGTGAAGAATTATAAATGACTTAGGCATTCTCAGCAAAACAATGATCAAGACAATTCCAAGGGACTAAAAATGAAGCATACTATCTGCCTCCAGAGAAAGAACTGATATTGATAAAATATAGACTGAAGCACACTATTTTTCCACTTTCCTTCTTTCATTTTTTTCTCTTATTCGAGTCTTGTACAAAATGACTAATATGGAAATGTTTTATACAGTAGTATATGTATAACCTGTATCTGATTGTTAACCATCTCAGAGAGGGGGAGGGAAGGGTAGAATTTGTAACTCAAAAGTTTAAATAAAAATGTTTTTAAAAAATGGGAAAAAATAGCTTCACATTAGAACAAAGGCCATGATATTTTGTATCTGTCATCTTCAGATGAGACTGTGTCAGGTGACAAAGGCTGTTTTTGAAGAAGAAGAATATTGTGAAGAAGAAGCATTACTGGTAGAGGGCCATCACAGGATATAGAAAGTGGTGCTCTAGAAGTAGGTTTGCCATAGAGTAAGTACCTAAACATGCTTGTTGATTTAGAAATTCTCATCCCCAGATGCTACATCCTAGGTAAACTCCCCTGTAATCCTGTCCTAATCCCAGCCTACTGCCCCGCCCCTGACCATGGTCTCCATGAAACATCTTGGGAACTTTGTATTTGGCTTCCTATGGGTCAGTGTCACAGAGTCTCGCTCCTCTTCATATAGAATATGTCTTTAAAGGAAGATTTAAGGTTGCATATTATACTACTTGAGAAGCCTCATGGCAGAGTTGGTGGAGTCTAGCCTGATTCAGAAACACCTGGGTATAATCCCATCATCTAGCAAATACAGGCTGCATTAACTCTGAGGATGTCAATGAAACTGTCACAACTGTAGACCACTAAGATAACAACCTGTATTGATATAGGGAGTTTCCTCACTTGGAGGTTCTCTATACCAGTGAAATTAGAGATAGAGTACCTCATTCATACTGCTTCTCTTGGGTAAATCTGGTGAGGCTTTTCCAGTGTTAAAAATATTTATTTTGGCTCTGCCTAGAATATTATAGAATCACAGAATTTGAGCACTGTAACGGACTTTGGGTAGCCATCTAGTCCAATACATACACGAAAGGAATCCCAAATACAAAATACCTGATAAGTCTCCATCCAGTCTCTGTCTGTGGATTGATAAGGAGGAGGAAACCCCTAGCTCTTGAGGCAACCTATGTTATATATGGAATAATTCTAACAGAAAGTTTGTTCTGACATTTAAACCCACATTAACTTCTTTGCAAATCCTACCCAGAGGCAGCTAGGTTGCCATAGTGAGTAGATTCCATGGCCTGAGTCAAGAAGACCCATGTTCCTGAGTTCAAATCTGGCCTCAGACACTTACTAGCTGTGTTGACCCTGTTTGCCTCATTTTCCTCACCTATAAAATGAGCTAAAGAAGGAAATGTCAAACTACTTTGGTACCTTGCCCCACAAATGACTGAACAATGAAAAAACAAAAATCTTCTACCCATTAATCCTGGTTTCATCTCCTTGGGTCAAAAAAAAAGAAAAAGAAATCTAATCCCTTCTTTATATGAGAGTCCTTCAGTTACTTAAAGACAGCTATCAGCTCCCTTACTCCTCTCCACATAAGTCTTGTCTTTTTCAAGCTAAAGATTTTCAGTTCCTTCAAATAATTCTGTTATGACATGGACTCAAAGCCCTTCACTATTCTTCTTGTCCTTCAGGTACTCTCCAGAGTGGTTTCCCCACTCTAGTCCATTCTTCACTCAGCTACCAAAGAAATATTCCTAAAGGGTAAGTCTAACCATATTGCCCTTTCTCCCCACCTTCCTCCTCCTCATTCAGTAAACTCCAGTGGTACCCTATTACCTCCTGATACATAGCAGGCACTTAATAAAAGGACATTGCTTAGCAATGTCCTTAAACTGTGGCACCTGAAAAGGAATAGGATATTCCCTGAGGTCTGATGAAGGCAGAGTAGTAAGTTGGAACTACCCCATTTCTAGAAGCTCTGCATCTTTTAAAGCAGCCCAAAGAGCAGATTAGATTTTATAGTTTTCATGTCTCACTTTTGACTCGCTGAATATGTAGTTCATTAAAAACTCCAGACTTTTTCAAACTACTACAGAGAATAGAAGGTCTACAACCCAGGGGCTCTAAAGGACCTAGCAAGGTTGTGATCTCCTCAAAGGCAGAAACAGTGTTTTCTATTCCTTTAATACACTTCACCACTCAAGGATAAAGTTCAGCTCCCAATAAATGTCTATGAATTATCAGCAGAGAAGAAAATAGACGATTCCCAAATAAGGTCTGTAGACTTTTGCCAATCATACATAGAAAGGGAATATTGAAATTAAGATAGATTTGGTTAAGGTAGTGAAATTTGAGTGTTATTTCAAGGTCTTTAAATGACTTATTGTGTGTCCTTGGTTGTTGGTGGTGATCGTGACTCACATTTTTTTTTTGAACTTTGAGGTTTATAGAGAACACTTTCCTCACAACCACTCTGTTAGAAAGGACATAGAAGTATTATGACTCATATTTTATAGATGAAGAAACTGAGGCAAAGACAGGTTAAATTACCCAAAGCCACACAACATGTTATGGACTGAGCTAATAGATGAACTCAGGCCTTTGACTTCAAATTCATTGCTCTTGACTTTTTTGCCAAAATAACTTTAAAATGAAAAGCTCTCATTATCCCCTTTCTCAGATTCACTGACACTATCTGGGGTTTAAATATATATCTCTATCTATATATGTATACCTATATCTATATCCACATATATACTACACACATAAACACACACATCACACACACACACACACACACATATGTAAATATATTATTTTTTCCTTCCCAAGTCTATCCCCCTGGCTTAAATTCATTCCTACTTCCCAGGCAGTATCTCTTTCCCATATATACACTGCATTTTAGTATCTTCAAAGCCCATTAAAGAGTATAGCTAATTATCATGATGAAAATCTTGAGATTATGCAGCTGAAAGTTGTTACAAAATCTGACATTGTTCAATGGTTTTGACACAGATTTTAAGTCCCTCCCTCCTGACATAGTCTCAAAGACCTTCCCTAACCTGCTTGTCCTCCTCTAGTTATTCTCCAGAGTGTTTTTCCCCATTCTAGTCCATGCTCCACTCAGCTTTCATTTTACCATTCCAGTTTCCTTTAAAGATCCCCACTCTAGCTCCAACTTATTAGTTCACTCTCCTTTCTTGTGAGATCCCCCTATGTAGGACTAGGTTGAGCTCTTTCCATTTTCAAGGTTCCTGAGGAATGGAAATCTTTCTTTGCATGAGTTCCAGGTCCACCCCACTTTGCCTTTAAGCCAAAACTGCTTTTACATTCTAATTTTTAAGGAAGTATTTTCTTCATTGCGCTTTTGGACTTTGTTTTCAATTTGGCCAGTTCTGCTTTTTAAGGCATTCTTCTCCTCATTGGCTTTTTGGACCTCTTTTGCAATTTGGGTTAGACTATTTTTTAAGGTGTAATTTTTTTCAGTATTTTTTGGTTTTCCTTTAGCAAGCTGTTGACTTGTTTTTCATGATTTTCTGGCATCACTCATTTTTCTTCCCAGTTTTTCCTTTGCTTCTCTTACTTGCTTCTCAAAATCCTTTTTGAGCTCTTCCTTGGCCTGGGACCAATTCATATTTTTCTTGGAGGCTTTGGACATAGGAGCTTTGACTTTGTTGTCTTCTGGTTGTATGTTTTGATCTTTGTCACCAAAGAAAGATTCAATGGTCTGACTTTTTTGCACAGTTTGCTCATGTTCCCAGCCATTATTTGAATTTTAAACTCTTTGTTAAGATAGGGGGTCTGCTTCCAGTGTGGAGAATGTACTGTCGCAAGCTGCAGGGATTTTGTGCAGCTGTTTTCAGAGATACTTCTAGGGACCTGTAAATTTTCAGTTCTTCCAAGATGGTACAATCAAGGGTGAGGTGTTTACTCCTTTCCTGGCCTGGGCTCTGGTTTATGAGTGACCACTGCCTTGGAACTGTGAGGAGGATTCCCTTTTTACTGCCACTACAAGGTCTACCACACCAGTGCCCCTCCTCGCCCCAGGACAACCACTCAGAACTGTGACCCAGAACCAAGCACAGGCAAAGAAAGAGATTCCTGCCTTAGCACCAGCAAAAAGATCTCTGTAACATCCCTCTGATCAGCCACTAGATTTTCCCTCTGTCTGTGGGTCTAGAGCTCTGGAAGCAGCCACTGCCCCAGGGCCATCCCAGGACTGGAGCTGGGACCCAGCTTCTCTCTCACTGCAGTCACAGACCTTTCCTACTGACCTTCTAAGTTGTCTTTGGCATTTGTGGGTTGAGAAGTCTGCCCATGATTCAGTCCCCTGAGGCCTGCTCCAGGTTTGCTTAGGCCTGGGCTTTGCCTGTGTGCCCACCCTGAACTGCATTCCTCTCTCCACCCAGTGTGATAAACCTTTCTAATCAACCATCCATATTGTCTTGGGCTGGAAATTTATTTCACTCTGTTTTGTGTGTGTGTGTGTGTGTGTGTGTGTGTGTGTGTTCTCTGCTCTAGAATTTGTTTAGAGCTGTTTTACAGGTATTTGGAGGGCTTTGGGGGAGAGTTCAATCAAGTCACTGCTTTCATTATGCCATCTTGGCTCCACACTCCCCTCCCCACCTCCTAAATGGGTTTTCCAAGTAGCTATATGATTCATTAATATGCCTGGCATCCCTTGAACTTTGCACAATGGAAATCACTCATTGTGGACATTCAGCCCTTTATTTAATTTATCTTAATTACTTACCCATTTCCATCAATACATCCTGGGTTCCCTTTTTTGCCACTAATTTGCTGTTTTCATAGTATTGTATAGTATTATAGCTGACAGAATCTTAACTTTCATCTAGCCCAACCCTCCCTCCACCCATTTTTACCCACAAACAGAACAAACAAAAGCTCCAAGAAGTTAAAGAAAAGGAATCTCCATTAGAGGTACCTCACCCAAGTTATAATCAGCACTGGAACTCAAGTAAGTTTCTTTATTCCTTCCTTGCTTACCTTTTCTTTTAAGTCTTTTCTACCTTGCTTGGCTCATCCCAGGTTTGCTCAGACCTCTCATTTCTCCACTCAAACATCTTAAATTCTTGATAGTTTTCTCCTATTAAGTTCTCTCTCTTTCTAAATCATATCACCTGGTAGAATGTTGAGGGTCCATCCCCCCAAATACAAAGCAGGAATCAATTTTGGCCCATAGGTACCTAATTAGCAGGTTAATGAACTCCCAGTTTAATCCATATGTATACAATATTAGTTATTAACACCAATCACTCTGAACCCCTGCCTTTGCCAAAGCATCAGGACTTTTGAGGAGGGAATGTTTTTGCCTATTGCTACACAGTGACATAATGTATACTTTATAGAGTTTTCAAAGCCAATAAGATCAAAGTCATCTTAAATCAATCTACAGACCATAATCAAGAATCACCTAACTGGAGAAATTAAGCATAATACTTCACATTTAAAAATGGTCATTCAATGAAATAGAAGGTTTTCAAGCTTTAATAAGAGAAGGCCAGAATTTAAAAAAAATGACCTCCAATATCAAGACCCAAAATAAGCCTAAAAAGGAAAAATAGACCTGAACAATTTACATCCCTATGTGGGAAGATGATACTCGTAATTCTTAAAAATTGTACCACTAATACTACAGCTAGAAGGAATATACATAGACAAAGGGTATGGCTACAAGGTGAATTTGAGGGAATGACATAAAAAATAATTAAGTGATGAGATAAAAGAATACATTGGGTGCAGAAGGAAGGAAGAGGTAGAATGGGATCAATTATTTCACATGAAGAGGTATAAATAACCTGTTGCAGTGGAAGGAAAGACAGGAGGGCAGTCAATGGTCATTGTTTGAATCACTCTCACCAGTATGGGCTCAAAGAGAAAATAATATATGCAATCAGTTGAATATAGAAATCTATCTTACCTAACAGGAAAGTAGGAGGGGAGAAGATTAAGTAAAAGGGTGGTGGTGGTGGTGGTGGTGGTGGTGAACTGACAGAAGAGAAAGCAGAATAGGGGAAGTAAAACACTGTCTAAGAGGGAAAGGGTGAAAGGAGAGACAGGACAGAGAGGAAGAAGAATAGGATGAAGGAAAATGTGAATGTGAATGGGATGAACTCTCCCATAAAATGGAAATGGATAACAAAGTGGATCAAAAAAAAAAACACATTTGAAGCAGAGAGACACACAGAGTCAAGGTAAGGGGCTAGACCAGAATCTATTAAGCTTCAGCTGAAGAAGATAAAAAAGAAAGGAAAAAAAAAGCAAGGGAGTAATCCTGATATCAGACAAAGGAAAAGCAAAAAAAAAATAGATCTAATTAAAAGAGATAAGAAAGGAAACTGCATCTTGCTAAAAGGTACCATAGACAATGAAGTAATATACTAAACACATATGTACCAAGTGGCACATATTTTTGAATATGCAGTCCAGATTTTTAAATGACAAGTTGAGTTACAGGTTCATGACCAAACAGGAGATAGCATTATAAAATGTAAAATACATAATTTTTATTATATTAAATTAAAAAGTTTTTGCAGAAACAAAACCAATACAACCAAAATTAGAAGGAAAATGGAAAGCTAGGAAACAATCTTAACAGCAAGTGTCTCTGATAAAGGCCTCATTTCTCAAATGTATAGAGAACTGAGTCAAATTTATAAGAAAACAAGACATTTTGCAATTGTTAAATGATCAAAGGATGTGAACAGACAGTTTTCAGATGAAGAAATCAAAGTTATCTATAGATATATGAAGAAATGTTCTAAATCACTTTTCATTTAGAGAAATGCAAATCAAAATAACTCTGAGGTACCACCTCACACTATCAGCTTGGCTAATATGGCAAAAAAGGAAGATAATAAATGTTGGAGAGGATGTGGGAAAATTGGAATACTAATGCAGTGTTGGTGGAGCTGTGAACTGATCTAACCATTCTGGAGAGCAATTTGGAACTATGCCCAAGGGCAACCAAACTGTGATTTGATCCAGCAATACCACTACTAGGTCTATATCTCAAAGACATCATAAAAAAGCAAAAAGGACCTACATGTCCAAAAATATTTGTAGAAACCCTTTTCATGGTTGCAAAATACTGGAAACTGAGGGGATGCCCGTCAATTGGGGAGTGGCTAAACAAGCTGTGGTATATGAATGTAATGGGATCCTATTGTGAAATAAGAAATGATGAACAGACAGATTTCAGGAAAAACCTGGAAAGACTTGAACAAATGGATGCAAAGTGAAATGAGCAGAACCAGGAAAACATTGCACACAGTATCAGCAATATTGTATGATGATCAACTACTTAACTCTTCTCAGTAACACAATGATCCAAGACAAGTACAAAGGACTCACGAAGGAAAATGCTATCCACATCCAGATAAAGACTGATGTACTCTGAATGCAAATGGAAGCATACTTTTTTCACTTACTTTGTTCTTTTTTCATTTTTTTTTCCTTTTGGCCTGTTTCTTCTTTCACAACTGTGAATAATATGGGGTATGTTTTACATTATTGCACATGTATAACTGATATCAAACTATTTACCACTTTAGGAAGAGGGGAGGAAGAAAAATTTGGAACTCAAAAGCTTGTAAAAATGAATGCTAAAAATTGTGATTAGGAAAAAAATAAAATACTAATAAGTTTTTTTTAAATACTACTTTACAGTTTGTGTAAGGTCTTTCTGATTCCATGTCTGACCCTTTATCCATTGAACCAGCATCAAATTCAAATAGAAACAGATCCTAGTGGGCTGCATATTGACTTAGAAAACCACAAATTACTATTATCTATGTTTTATTGCATTTGTATTTATTTTGTAATTTTAATCTAGTTCCCACAGGACTCAGGGGTGTTGGGGACCTAGAGTTTGACACCTCTGCATTACATTATGCCACCTCTCATCTTTGGTAATATTCACAAACTGAAGCTTCAATATAATACTACCAGCTATGAAGTGGAATTCAGCATAGCACAACTCTCCCTTAACCTTAGTCAAAAAAAATCTCAGAAGGGCTTTGTCTTCTGAGCTGTTACTGTCTTATTTTTAGCATGATCCCATACCATATGATCCAGAGACATTGTTATTGTGAGATCATTCTTTTTAAAGACCCAACAACACTTCATCACAAATTTCATGACTAGTCTGATCTAACTTTTCTTTCTTACTTCATCTATCAGTTAATACTGTCTTTTCACTATCTTTTCCCTTCAACTGGGATGTGAGTCTTGAGTGTAACACCCAGATTTGCCATCACACCACATCCTGAAATTTTCATCTTGGAGTAATGAGTTATAGTCTCTCTCACTTCACATGCACTTGTCATAGTTGGATTCATTTAACCTCAGTCACTTTTAATTTCATGTCAGCAAAAATGGCTCAGCAGGTTTCCATGAATCCAAGTTCTTTTTTCTTCTTTGCTTCAAAGGCCTTTCTGATACAAACAGGGAGCCCTGGGGTCTCACTTCCCATTTATTTCATTGCCTGAATTTAATTTGAGCAGATGTACCAAGAATGATAAAACCCAAAGGCCTGAAAATAGTGATCTAGTCCTTCCAGAAGAAGATAAAATCTTAATTAAAAAAAAAAAAACACTTGTTTCTAGGACTTCTAATAAGCTCTAGAAGAAGGGGGAAAGAGAAACTTGTCTGTAGCTGATAACTAATTTGGAAATAATGACATTCACTTGTTTTTATCCCTAACACAGTTTTAAAATGAGGTCTTTGTGTTTTAGATACAAAGTAGTTCAGACAAGGCATAATTGTAGAGAAATTTCTCATTGTCAGGTTCCACCATCAGAGGCAGAAGCCACCTAGAAGAAGGCCTCCTTTGTTTTCTCTTAATATCTTTTCAGGTCACTGTACTTTTTCTTTAGGCCTATAGGCTTTTTAGTATTAGGATAGAAAGGATCCAGAAAGCAAGCTCCTGATCTCTTATAATCACTGATGATACAACATGGATTTCCTCCCCCTTCTCCAACTAGAGGATTGTGGGTGTTCTGCAGCCCTTGTGTCCTGGCCAGATTCCAATGCATCATTTCATACTGCCTCTTTATGTTCTCCTTGAAGTTTCAATTGGATGCAGGATTCCTTTTCCCTTCCTGTTCTAGGCTGTTGTGGCTGTGCTACTCTCCAGCTGTGTGACAGCTGTCACATTCCAGCCCAGAGGTAACGTCATTCCAGTGACAGCTGAAATGATTACTCTTTTGCATAACACAGTGCGTAAACCACTCTGGGCTTCTTTGTTCTGGGAAAAGTTCTATAAATGTCAGGTATTATTAATTGTCCTAATTAGGGATGGGAAAACCAAAAACATTTTTGAGGTCTGGAGAACTCTGGAGAAACTTTTTTTTCCCTGCAAAATACTGATTTCCCAGCTGTCAGTTTCAATTTAAAATTCCAGAATGGTGAGCAAAAGGACTAAAAGAATCACTCCCATAAATATGCAAGGGGGCCCCAAAATCTGGGAGTATCAACCACCTCAAAAGTGAAACATTTTGTTTGCTTGTACTTTCTTTACATAGTATAATGAAAAATACGAACATAAATTACCACTGTGCCTCAAAACAGTCTTTCTAATAAGAAACAATACCCACCAATTGATGGAGCCTGCGTGCCTGCAAGAACCTACCAGTTGGCTGCCAGAGGATGAGTGATGTAGTAGGAAGGTCTCCACAGAATTTCTTTGTATCTCTACAGAGTATCTTTGTATCTCATTAGGTTCAAGATTGCAATCACACTGAGAAATTTGTGAATTCCTGGGCCCTAATGAGACGTTCCTCTAACCACTAATTGTTTACATTTTATATGTTCTATGACTATTTTAGAAGCCTGAAGAAATACAATGTTCCTGCTGACAGCCCTGAATAGATTCAAAGTAAGAAACACAAACTCATCCCTGATCTAACTCTAACTGGTTTTACCATAAAGAATTATTTTAGTCCATTTTTGTTCACAAACTAAAGCCGTCTTCATATTTCCTGGTGCCATTGAACACTTGGGGCTTTGTTACTGGGGGGAATTAAAAATAATAGTCTAGAATCATCAAAGAAATGAAAATTATGTAACAATAGGGAGAGGAAGAAGATAGGAAGGTGAAAGAAGCCATTCAGATGTAATTTTACACCATTATTAGCCCGAGTAGGAGGCTAGGTGATAAGGAAAGAATTGTCAAGTGATTACCCAGAGTACTGTTTATTCTTGAATCCTCTCACTTCTAACAACAACAATAAGCATTTATATAGCACTTACTATGTGCCAGGCATTGTACTAAGCACTTTCTAATTATATTGCCATCCCTACCTCTTACACTCTATGTCCCCAGACCTCAAACACCAGTTACTCAACAGAGTTATAATTAGAACTACTTCCAGCTAGTGTCATATGCTTGCAAAGCACCCTTAACACACCCCAAGGAGGTGGGAACTCACTAATCCCCCCCCCATCAACATCCTATGGCAAAGCTCAGTTCACACAATGCTTATTACAGACATCAGCCAACAAACATTTATTAAACACCTCTTCTGGGTCAGGAAATGTGCATAGGACTGGGTACAAAGACAAAAGTCAGATAGTCCTTCCAATTTTCCTCAAAAGTGTACATTCTACCAGGGAGGCAGCATTTACATCAGAATCTAGAAAACAGTGGATAAGGACAAGGACTGGCCCTGTGATTTTATTGGTTTAGGGAAACTCCTAGTTGAAATTCCTTCTATCAACATAATCAACATCTTTTCTGCAACTTATACTCTTAAAGTGTTGGCCTGGACTTCTAGGGGATTAATGACTTGCCCATGGTCAAATAAGTTTGTGTAAAATGCAGAACTTAAGCCCAGTTCTTCCTGGATCTGAAGCCATCTCTTAACCTAGTCCACCATGCTGCATTTCATATCTACTGGATACAAGCAAAAACAAATGCAAGGGGGTTTTTTTGTGGGTAGATCACCATCAGCAGTAATGGATTTAGGAGAGGTGTCACAAAGAAGAGGCCTCTGATGGTACAGAATTTTGAAAGAAACAGTATTCTTTTTTTAAAATGTATTTTTTAATAATTGATTTTCCCTAATTATATGTAAAAACAATTTTAATATTTGTTTTCTTTTCAAAGTTTTGAGTTCCAAATTCTATCTCTCCCTCCCCCCCCATGACAGTAAGCAATCTGATATAGGTTATATATGTGCAAGCGTGTAAAACCTCTCCATAGTAATCATTTTGTACAAGAAGACTAAAAGAAAGAAGGAAAGAAGAAAAGAGAAAAATATTGTGCTTCAGTCTATATTCAGATAATATCAGTTTTTTTCTCTGGAGATAGATAGCATGTTTTATCATGAGTCCTTTGGGATTCTCTTGGGTCATTGTATTGCTGAGAGTAGCTAAGTCTTTCACAATTCTTTATATTACAATATTGCTATTATTGTTCACAATGTTCTTTTGGTTCTGCTCACTTCATTTTGCATCAGTTCATTTAAATATATTAGGTTTTTTCAGAAATCATTCTGCTTGTCATTTCTAGGAATGAGGTATTCTACCACCTTCACAATGGCCTTTTGTGCTCCTAGTAGTTTGAAGACCTATTGAAACTGGTAGAAGAGCAGCTCAAATGATTAGTCTAGTTAAATGGAAACAGCCTTTAAGAGCATACTTTCAAAAGCTTTTTATTTATGTGCACTACTGAAACCACACATATACTATTTGTAAACTTTGAGCAAAGGCAATGCCTCAATTCTGGAAAAGACTTGAAATGTTTGTAATAGAATTGGCATTATAGACATGCCCAGGAATGCGTACTTATTTATTGAGCAACAATTTGTATGTACAAATTAATAACAAATTTATTTTTGAGTGTGTCAATCCAAGCACAGAGCCTAAGTACTCAACAACTCAAATTCATCTGTAATAATCTGCTGTGGACATAGCTGATGAAAGCAATAACAGTCAGCTGTCTGAGCACTGTAACCAATCAATGCATTTCCCTTTAATTGATCTCTGCTGGAAAGGTTTCAGGTGGAACTGGCTAAATTCCAAAACTGCTAGATTAATAATACCAAACTCAGGCATATCCCTGAGGGAGCACTGTCTTGTAGAATAAAGGATTATTTGCTTCACACTAATTTATGACAGCCTTTTTTTTTTCAAAATTCTCCCAATAAATGTAGCACTTTGTGGAAGTCTCTAGGTGCAACTGGCAGTTTGCTATGAGCTCAGTTTTAGATTTAATATATTAATAGAGTTGATTTAGGTTTGGAGCTCAGTGTTTGAAAAACAAATTGGGTCTATTTCTTGAGTCAGCTATAGCAAAGAATTACCCAAACACCCATGGCTGTTGAAAACAGAGGGAGATGAGTTATTGGCCTAAGATCCTGCTCTCAGAGCTGGAAGGAGCTTTAGAGGTCTTTACTCTCTCTTTTAAAATTCTTTACCCTCTCATTTTATAGATGAGAAATCTGATGAGAAAATACAAGCAAAACATCTTGGAAACCTTTCAGTGCTTTATATATGTTATTATTGTTGTTATCACTGCTATTGTTGTGATGATGAGATGGTGATGACTTACCTAAGGCCACATGGTTTCTAAGTGGCAAAGCCAGGATAAGGAATCCCAAGTCTCCTCATTCCCAGTCCATAAGAATTGTGCTGCACTGGCCTCCTTCCTCAATCCAAGCTTTCCCCCAAATTCCTAGGTAGCAAAGTGGTACAGTCGACTTCAAGTCAGGAAAATCTGGAGATAAATCTTGCTTCAGTTGCTTATTAGTTCTGTGACCTTGAATAATTCAGTTAACATCTCTCATCCTCAATTTCTTCATTTGTAAAATGAGGCAGCTGGTCTTGATGCCTCTAAGTTCTCTTCTAGCTGTAGATCTATGATTCTCATATGTTTCACTGTTCAATTTTCTCATGCATATATTTTGTGGGTTTTGTGTAGTGGGGTCAGAGACCTACATCTATTGCTAGAGTGATTAGTAACGGAGAAAAATCCCACTGTATTACCTTTACGTACGGTCAGTGATTTAGAGATCAAGGGACATTACAAATCTAGTCCAACCCCTTTCTTTTATTTTTTTAATGTTAAAAATTATATTTTTAAATTTGTAGAAATCTATTTGCTCTCCCTCCAACTTCTCAGCTCGTGGTGGAAGGTCGGAAGCAGAGAAGAAAACACAAATTCCTTGTAATAGATATGCATAGTCAAGTAAAACAAATTCCCTCAATGGCTGTATTCAAAAAACATATCTCATTCTATACCCTGTGTCCATCATAGCATGTTTCATCATTGGTCCTCAAAATTGTAGATGATCAAATTCCTTATTTTACATATGCAGAAACTGAGGCCCAAGGAAGTTAAGTGCTTCATCCAAGATCACAAAAGTAGTAAGTAGCAGAAGTGCATTTGGGACCCTAATTCTCTGACTCCAAGAAAAGTGTTCTTGTCCTTATGGCACACTGCAATATTTTTTTTTTATTACTGAAAGCTTATTAATCTTAAGAGTGGCTTTAAGGGCAAAAGACCTAAAGAGAAATGTGAAGCTTGAAGGAGGAATATGAAATGATGAAGGGGGAAGAACTATCACTATGTTCTAGGACCAGGTGAAAGGGTCAACTGCTTTCCTTTATCACCCCATCTGCAGCCATAAAGCCCCTGATTCTGAGTTGTCAAATTGAAACATCTTGTGGAAAGGGGGTACAAAGCTTATGGACAATACCACCTTTTTCATAATCTAGCAAGAGGTTCAGCTAGGTGATAAAGTGGCAAAAATACTGGACCTGGAGTTAGGAGGACTGAGTTCAAATCCAGCCATAGATACTTACTAACTGTGTGACCCTGGGAAAGTCACTTAACCCCCATTGCCTCCCTCTCTCCATCAAAAAATAATCCAGCAGAAACAGCTCTAGTCCATTGTTTTCCAAATAGCTGAAAGGGTCCTCAGAGACTATCTAATCCATCCCCTTCATATGATAAAGGAGAACATGGTGGCCCAAGGAGGTGAAGACCACAAGGGTAGTAAGATCACATAGGCAGGAAGTAACAGAATTGGGAATCAAACCCAAGCCTTCTGACCCTCTAACCCAGCACCCTTTTCATTGAACTAGCTGCTGCTGCTGCTGCTGCTGGGTAAAATCATCTAAAATTTCTACCTGGGACTGCCTCACCCTCTGGAACCTTAGCTCAGCCACTGTTGCTAGATCATAGAGAGGGGACTGAGAGCCAGTGGTAGGAGGACCAATAGCCAATGAAGAGGAGCAGTGACTTTCAAATGTATATATTTTAAAAAATAAAGAAAAATCTGTAATACTAAGAGTTTTGTAGACTGATAAAATTTGGTGAAGAGCTGGTCATTCAGGTGTTAGAAGACATTGCTATCACCCCAGCCTTTCCATCAACTTTGAGATGTCATCAGTGTTTATTTATATTTATCTGTCTCTCTGTTTTTGTCTTATTCTTTTATCCACATCTCTTTCTCTCTGTGTCTCTGTGTCTCTGTGTCTCTGTTTCTCTGTATCTGTCTCTCAAAACTGATAGAGTAAATAATATAAAAGAGCTATTGTTTGATCACAGGTGGTCCATTCATCTAAGGCAGGTACATTCTCTGGGGCTCTGCCGGCAAAAGTTGCATGATGAGGATTTTTACTTGTTAGTTTTTTTAAAGAAAAATATTACACATATGAAGAGGCCTCACCTGCATTTGCCTTGGCTCAACTTCTTGTGGTGGGAGGAAATTGTCAGTGTATATGAGTAGCATGAGTGAAGTGAGAGTTGGATCTTTGCATTGAGGTTTCAGGGAGCTGATGGGCTGGGGTTGTTTGTGTAGCACCCTTTATACTTCTTGAGATTGCAAAATGAAGCATTCAGTCTAAAGTTTCTGACTCAACAGCCTCTTGAGAACATGAGTTCAGAAAACACAGGTGTGCTGTCTACAAAACTGGTGGTTTATTTTGTAATGTGTCACTCTGGAGAAGTAAACACTGGCCTTTCTATTCATTGGCTTACAGAGTTCTGACTCTTAGAAGAGTTCTCTTGCCCCTTGGATGATTTGTGAAGTCTGTAAGAAACCGACAATGGCACAATGTAAGAACACTCCAAGCTAGTTTTCTTCCTGCACAATTCAATTCAACATGCATTTAAGTGCTTACTATGTGTAAGGTACTGTGGCTAACACTGAGGATATAAACACAAAACAGTGAACCATCCCATGGGGTTACTAGGACCAAAAAATCTAGAAGGGACTTTAAAAATCATTTCATTCACTACCTCCCTTTTGCTTTTAGAATCATTCACCACTTTGTACTTTTGCATCTTCAAAAGTGTGTTGAAAGGATTTTTATTTACTATTCTTCACACACTCGTGCACAAATCATGAGGTATGTCATAAGAATGGCTTAGTAGGAAGAAGTCAGAGGTTAAATCACTTGGCCAAAGGTACATAGCCCTTGAATTTTTGTTGCTGAGGGTCAATGAAACATACTACCTCTCAAAAGGAACAGATTCAGGGAAACTGAATCTTATAATATTGTTTGGGGGTTTGATGTGTCAGCAAAATAGCAACTGTAGGGCTATGATAGCTAAGCTTTATTTATTTTTACAGGAAGTCTTTTCCATCTTCAATGGTTGGGAAAGATAGTTGGTCCAACTGTCCCCTCTCCTAGTACTGTTCACCTTACTCAACACTCTCCTTCACATGATACATTTCTAGTCATGTCAGCCAAGCTGCTATTCACTCAATCTCAAGTCTTTGCACCTTTGCACCTGCTGTACCCCATATCTGGAATGTTCTCCCTCTTTGCATCTGCCTCTCAGAATCCCTGGCTTCCTTAAGAGCTGGCCAAATGCCACCTCCTTCAGGAGGACTTTCTGAATTCCCTAAATACTGGTGCCTTTTCCCCTGAGGCTACCTTGCAAGCATCTATTTTACATGTATCTCATAGATGCTTATTTATGTATGTAAGGGCAGTGTGTTGATAGAGTAGATCAATCAGGTCATCCAACCCCACTTAAAGTAAGTGATAAGATGCCTCTGAGACAAAGTCTCAATCAACCTCAATCTTAGATTTTAGTTCCAATCAATCATAGTCTTTAGACTAAGTGAAAAAGGAGCAGCTAGGTAGATAGAGTGCTGGGCCTGAAGTCAGGAAGACTCATCTTCCAGAGTTCAAATCTGACCTCAGACAGTAACTAGGTGTCAAATGAGCTAGAGGAGGAGATGGCAAACCACTCCAAGGAAACCCCAAATGGAGTCACAAAGAGTTGGACATGACGGAAACAACTGAACAACAACAGAAAGCGTTGGACCTGGAATTGCAAAGGAAGAGTTTTCAGTTTAGCTGAGGAAATTTGGTTATACCCTAGGGGTCATCAATAAAATATCAAACTAGTTAAGAACTAGAGTTATCCCAGAGATTGGAGGGAGTATAGACTTCTAGTGAAATCCCTGAGGAGGAACTACTTGGTGGGGGAGGGAGGAGGACAGGCCTCAACATCTACCTCAGTCTAAGTGTCTAAGTGGCCCACCCTTCCCCACCATAGGACCTTGTAACCTTTAGAGTACCTAGAGGATTCTAGAACTCCCATCTGCCCATCCTAGCATCATCCCCCTTCGACAAAAGAGACTGGCAGCATCATTTGCATCAGAAGTCAAGAACATAACGAGTACAGCTTCACTTCTCCACAAAGAGGCCAGCAAAGAAGTACTCTAGGAACAGGATAAAAGGTTTTCATGAGGTGCTCACTCTTATTCTCCCCTCTCTTTTCTTAAATGGCCGTAGGGACAAAGTAAAATCTGGGATCTGGGAGTCACTTTTTAACCATACCAAGATAGAATTTGCAATTGATGTTTCATGAATCCCATGTTCTACCAAATTGAACAGGAACATCTGATGCAAAACATTCCCCTACAAGTCTGTGACACCCTCCCACTATTATGTACACAGTGTTAAAGAAAGTATACTTTCTAAACTTGAGCCCACTTTATTCTGGACTATGTGCATACTAGTGGGAAAGTGTGTCATAGACGTTGTGAGAGATGTTTTGTACCAACTGTTCAGACTACATCACCTTATTTGTCAAGTCACTTTTCAGTCATGTCTGACTCTTTGTAACTCCATTTAGAGTTTTCTTCACAAAGATACTGGAGTGGCTTGCCATTTCTTTTTCCAGTTCATTTTTTAGATGAGGGAACTGAGGCAAACAGGTCTAAAGTGACTTACCCAAGGTCAAACAGCTAGTAAGTGACTGAAGTCGGATTTGAATTCAGGAAGTCCTCCTGACTCTAGGCTCAGCACTCTATCCACTGCACCACTTAGCTGCCCACTTTAGTAAATACCTCTTGTAAAAGTTATTGGGGCCAGCCGATTCTCAACAAAAAAAAAATCTTTGAAAGAAGCACACCAGTGATAGTTTATGCTTTATATACTACTAGAAAATGTACCCCAAACCCTAGGCTACTCCTAGAGCCCTGGCAGTGGGAGGGGACATAGTTGCCAGAGTCCAGGGATCGGATTCATCAGTGTGTAAGTTGGGTTAGTAGCTTCAGAACACTGGTTACATGTTCTTTCTATGTGTTATCTATCCCACTAGGATTTAAATTCCTTGAAGGCAGGGGCTGTTTTTGATTTTTTTTTCTTTGTTAAATCCTAATGCTCCTCTTTTGTTTGTATCTTCAGCACTTAGCTCAGTGCCTGCCACATAGGGAAAGGGAACGAATTGGTGATTTCATTAGTATAGAGACCACTTAGATGAAGAAATTCCCTTTACCAAATTAAGTGAGTACCTTCTAAACAGTTTTTAGTCTTAAAGAGTTGCCTAGTGTAGTAAGAACTTAGGTGACTTGGCCAGCATCACACAGCCCCTATGCATCTAGAGTTAAGATTTGAATTTAGAACCCAGTCCCTCCTGGTTCTGAGGTCAGCTCTTCATTCATTATGCCATATCTTATTCTATCGTTCTCCTCCCTACCCCAAGCAAAGAGGCAGGGTTGCATGGAGCCATCCATGTTTGTTCTTACCTGATCCTTTTTGTTAAATGACCATAAGGAGAACGTTAAGTCTGGAATCTTGGAATCATTTTTAAGTACACAAAGATGGAACTTGTAACTGAGGCCTCATTTATCCCATGTTCTAACAAACTGAACTAAAGGAAAGGGCATTTGTTCCCTCAGTGTGAAGAGAAAGGGCAAACCCCAAGGAAATGACCACTTCCCTCCCTTTGCTACCACACACACACATTTTATGTCATTTCAGGGTTGGGAAACAAACTTGAGTTGGCCTCATCTTCACAATTACTGCTTCTTTCTCAGCTGCTCTAACCCTGTCTGACCCCAATCCGACATTTTTTAGGTTTCACATTTGTAAGTATTTTCAAAACTCCTAGTGGTGTTTGTTTGATGTGTGTGTGGGTGGGTGGGTGTGGTGTGGGTGGGTGGGTGTAGGTAATTGGGGTTAAGTGACCTGCCCAGGACCACATAGCTAGTAAGTATCAAATATCTGAGGCCAGGTTTGAACTCAGATCCACTTGACTCCAATGCTAATGCTCTATCCACTGTGCCACCTAGCTTCCCCCATCAGTTTCCTAGTGTTTTGAGAGATGATATCAGAGCCTGGTATTGAGTCTAAAAGGGATTCTGAAGTAAATGCTAAAGGATATAGATTCTTTTATTTGAGAATAGAGGAGACACAAAAGGGAAGACCCCATGGCTTAACTGTAGACACCCAAAAAATAGAGCCCTGAGGAGAATACTAGGACCTCCAAATGAACCTTTCACAGTAGCCCAAAGAATGCCTAGGGAGGGGTAGAGAAAGGATACAACCATGAATATTGTCAGGGATATGGGGCATGATTAAAGATTCAGAGATTTAGAACGGGAAGGGACCTTGGGGATAATTTATTCCAACTTGATTGTTTTACAGTCAAGGAAACTGAGACCCAGAGAGGTTAAGGGACTTAACTAAGGACATGTTAGATAGTAAGTAGCAGAACTAAGATTTGAACCCAGGGACTTCAATTTAAATGTTCAATTAGTGATCATTCCAAACTAAGACTATGTATAAAGGTCACTACTCTCTTCTAATGGTACCAACGTATTTTGTTATCATTTGAAGTCTCTGCTCTGCCTGTTGCTATCTATAGCAAGGAAGCAATTCAGAAACTCCACAATATATTTCTACATTTTGGGCTCATGAAAGCATCACTTCCTTTCAATCAAATATCAAAGAAGTGGGGGGGGAAGGAGAAAAAACATTCTAATTTGTGAGTTTTTCTGATGGATTTTCTGGTGTTGTGGTATTCTCCTATTGGTCGATCTATTTTAAAGGAACAATTTTATTTTAATACAGGCAAATACAAATATCAAGGCTCATTACCCTTGGCAATGATTCCTAGTTTCATCCTTGACACTGGTTGTAATCTCCTGGTTCTTTCTTAGTTCCATTTATTCATTCAACCAATCAATATGTACTCAGAATCTACTATGCATAAAGCTACTAAAATAGTTATCTTCAAGTGACACAAAAGTCTTGGGTTACTCATTAGAGATACAACTTGTATTAGCTGGAACCCCTAACTAGAAATGTGGAAAAGTACCTCTCTTTGGCAACCATGTAGGTTGAAATCATCTCTCTTACTTTATAAAAACAATGTTCCCAAAAGATGTTTTGTTAAAAAAAAAAACTTTGATGTATTATAACAGACATATTGAAGTAGCCCCAAATTCCAGAAAAACTATTCTATAGTGAGCATTCCCCAATGTCACTTACAGTCTTTAGAAACCACAGGGACCCATTATGCTCATCTCCTTTGCTAGCCAAGCTACTCCAATGAATTCTTCTCTATTGTTTACTGCTGGCTGGTATCCTATCTGCTACAGTTTTTCCAAGTAAATCTGTCCCACTTTCCTCTGTTGGCAGAAGTCTTTCACATGTGTCTCAGGTCTTCCTTCTTGAGTCCATTGATCAGTGATTAGTATGAGTCTGCTGTCTCTGTCCACTGGTCTGTCTTCTGATCTGCATAAGTCATGAGACTGTTCTGAAATGTCAGTCAACAAGCTTTTATTGCTATGTGCCAGATACTATGTTAAACACTAGGAATATAAAGAAATGCAAAAATACTATGCTTTAAAAATTCTAATGGAGGAGACAATCTATAAACAACCATGTACAAAGATACACACATGCATGTATATATGGACATGTATATATTTATACACATCTACAATTATAGTTAATCTCAGAGGAAATGTACTAGCATTGAGGGATATTGGGAAAGGTTGCAGGAGGAAGGTAGGACCTTAGCTGAGATGAGAAAAAAGTCAGGGATGCCAGGAGGTAGAAATAAGGAGGGAGAGCATTCCAAGCATGAAGGACAACCAGTGAAAATGTCTGGAGTCAGGAGGTGGATTATTTCTTGAAGTAACATGGTGACCAAGGACACCGGACCGCAGAGTAGATGGCAAGGTATAAGTTGCAGGACAGCTAGAAAGGTTAAGATCGCTGGCTTTTAAAGCCCTGGAAAAGGTCAAAATTCAAACTTTGACTCAAAATATCTATGGCTACACTAACATGCAGAGGGAGCCAGGGAGACCAAAGCCAAAAATAAACATTGCTGCCTACCCTCCTCACATTCATATATGGCAGGTCATAGTGAAGGCTTTTGTTGATAATAGCCTCAGATTTTTTTCTTTCTTCTTTGGAGGGGACACTAGCCCTAGGCCCACTGTTAACTTTTGAAAACAGTTCAAAAAGCTCAGCAAATTGCAGGGCCATTATTAGCCTCTTGCATACTTTTGTACTAATAGATTCTACCTAGGACCAAAGATAGAATATTCAAATACCACAAGAACCCATTCCAGCTACACCAGGAAGGACTTAGGACTGACCAGAAATAAAGAAAGCCAAGCTCTTAAAATAATACCGCAGAATCTGGGGCAAGGAGCAATTTCCATTGAAGCTTCAAATTAAAATGTAACAGATTTCTAACTGCCTTTTATATTCCTTTATTTAATAGGACACCTGTGATACATTTCCTTTTATACTGATGGTGGCATCTGGAGTTGTGGTAGGGGCCACTATCTAGGTGCCATTTGTAGTAGGGTAATGGCAAAGGGGACCCATAATGGTTGTGGGGACAGTCAAGTCCAGAGCCATATAAAGTTGCCTGAGCCCTTAAAACCTCTTAGTGTCATTGTTTTGCATATCTTTTCCTTTGCTCTGGACTGATAATTGTGTTGGAATTATGGTTCAGTGAACATGTGCTGAATTTGGAGACAGAGGTCCTGGGTTCAAATTTTAGCTCTGACACTCAGTTGTGTAAACTTGGGCCAGTTTCTGAACTTCACTAGGCTTCAGTTTCCTTATCTATAAATAAGGGAGGTTCTAATAGATGACCCTTTCAGTTGTAAATATATAATCTCATGGCATAAAAAATTACATGAAATTCTATCAAGAAATGCAACTTGTTATTGTTCAGCTGTTTTTAAGTCATGTCCAACTCTCTGTGAGCCTATTTGGAGTTTTCTTGGCAAGGATACACTAGAATGGTTTGGCATTCCCTTCTCCAACTCATTTTACAGCTGAAGAAACTGAGGCAAACAGAGTCAAGTAACTTGCCCAGGGTCACACAGCTAGTAAATGTCCAAGGCCAGATTTGAACTCGGAAAGATGAGTCTTCCTGACTCCAGGCCCAGCACTCTATGTACTGGACCATCTGGGTTGCCTAAGGAATGCAATATATGATCATTGAGAGTTACTTGGTACAAAGGAAAGGGGGTCTGGAGGCCAAGGACAGGAGTTCATGGGCAACTTTGTCACAATTTGTGTGACCTTGACTAAGGGACCTAATCTCTCTGGATTTTGGTTTCCTGATCTATAAAAAATGAGGAGGTTGGGCTGAATGACCTCCATGGTCTCTTTCAGTTTTAAGTATATGATCCTATGACTTGTCAGTAGCCACACATCTAGACTATGTCATAGGCAAGACTTGAACCCAGGTTTTCTTGACTTTGAAGTCAGCTCACTGCTCACACAAAGCTACCATTGCCTTTCTCCAATCTTATTAAGAACTTCAAGTCTCCTGTGCCCTAAAAATTCTCCTAATTTCTGGAACTGGAGTCAGAAAGTGGGTTATTTCTTGAAATAACAAGGTGGCCAGGGACACTGGATCACAGAGTACATGGCAAGGTATAAGTTGTAAGACAACTAGAAAGGTAAGATCTTCTGGCTGACTGGAACTTCATCTTTCTTCCCAGTTTTGATACTTTTGGTGAAACAACTGAAAAATTTATCATATTTCATTATATTGAGGATGTTCTCTGGCATTCATTTGCTTCTCTTAATCTTAGTGTCTCCCGCCAGAAGTGACTTAAATAAATTCCCTCAATGTTATACTCAGTCCTATATGTAACAGATAGCTTTGAGATTTTGGAAAAGAAAAGTTGACAAGAATTTTCTGCTTGGATAATATTTCACTTCAGTCAAGCTGAAGAAAAAAAAACATTGCTCCAACTAACCTATATTGATAGGTTGATCTTTTGGTGATAAAAAGGGGAGGTTGTCTTTTCCTGCATGATATTTCCCTGTCATATATCTAACCTGAATAATAATTGCAACATCACATCATAAGCATAAGAGATAGTAATGACAACATGGTGATGGTAAAGGAGCATGTGACCTTTGCCTCTTAGTAACAGTTACAATATACTTAGGGCTTTAAAGTTCCCAGAATGCTTTATACATACCATCTCATTTGAGCCTCATAAATTCTGTGAGGTAGTTCTTAAGGACATAATTGTTCCCATTTTATATATGAGGAGACTGAACCTCAAATTAATTAACAGAATTCTTCATGCTACTAGAACAACTAAATTTCAGAATAGGATTTGAACCCGGATCTATCCTGACTTCCAATCCAATATTCTTTTCATTAGGCCAAGCTCGTTCAGGCCCTATTCTCTTCCTTTTGTGTCCTGTTGCTTTCCTTTTCTACTTTTTCAGAGCTCCTAAGTAGGGCTGGCTTGAAAACTGTCTAGCTGCTGCTTTGCTAAGTCAGCATCTTCAGAAAAGAGGACATATTACACTCATTATTTATAGACCACAATAAAAATTAAAATCAATAAGGAAAATTTGAAGGAAGATTAAACTGGAGACCAAATAATGTCATCCTAAGGAGTGAGTGGGTCAAGCAATAAATCACAGAAAAATAAACATTTTATAAAAGAAAATGATAACAAAGAGACACTTCCATCTTTGGGGATTTCCTATTCATTCTAGTTACCTTTCCTATTCCATTTCTGGCCTCTATACCTTTGCACACTTGGTGCCCTGTGCCTGTCAACTACTCAGGAGGCATTCCTTATCAGCGTTCTCTTCCATTTGAAATTACTTTGAATAATTTTGTGTTTGCTTGTCTACCTACATAATGTATCTTCCTCCAGTATAATCTAAGTCCTTTGAGAGCAGGGGCAGTTTAATTTTTTTTTCTTTGTTAACCTAACACATAGAAGAGTGCCTGGCACATAGTGGGTGCCTTATAAATCTTGAATTTGTTGGATTGAACAGGGTGGATCCTCCCAAGGAAATGTAGCCAAGATGGTGGGTGCTAGTAATACTAGACCTCAAAAGAAAATTAAGAATGAGTTGAGGTTTGGTGCTATTGAGAGAAGGCAGAATCAGAGGGGCATGTGCTCAATGGTTTACCTACAATCCAATCAGTAGGATTTTTTTTAATCCTGCTTAAGGAAACAATATATTGAAAAGATCACTGAGTATAATATACTATTTCATAAATAAAGAAATTGGGATTCAGAAAAGTTAAGTAATCTGCCAAAGGTCACACAAGTATTAAGAGGTAGAACTGGAATTTAAACTGAGAGACTTTGACTCCAATCCACTGGTGTTTCCACTGATACATACTGCAAGGCAAAGAAAAACAAAAGGAAAGGAGTGCAGAACACTCAGACGTGAACCCGCCAGATCCAATCAAAATAATCACAGATGTAACCCAGATCCAGGAGAAGAAGTCAGAAACATGAGATTCCCTTCTGGGAAAAGACAAGCAGCTAGAATCTCAATAATCAAGGACAAGAAAATTAATGAACAAAGTTGAGGCAGAGTCCCCTTCCGTGGGAGGCAAAGAAGAGCAGGATTAAAATAAAAAACTACACTTTAGCCAAATCAATGTTTCATGTACATTTGCACCTACCTATGTTGGAATAATGTTAGGTTGATCACACTCCTTTTTCCCTTTTCCTTCATGACTTGATATAGCTGTGACTTGCAGGAAATAGACACAGATATTTTCAGGGGAATAGTTTCTTATAAGCAGGAAATATAAGGAGCACAAGGACACTGATGTGTTGGTGGGAATGGAGAAAGTCTGCCATAAACCAAGGAAATTTAATGAACTAGTGACAGATTTCACCTGTGTCACAACTTTTCCCAGTTCTGGCTATCATGGCTATATGGGATGAAAGTAGGAGAAAAAAAGGCAATTATGTATATGTGTTTACACATACACACACACACACACATACATATATACACAAACTATATATGTATGCATATAAATATATGTACAAATATGCACATATATGTGAATGTAAGTATATATAATATATGTATTATATATGCTTGTGTGTATATGTGTGTGTGTGTATATATATGTATGTATATATATATATAATTTACATTTACAAACTGGGTAATTTGCATAATACAGCTCTGGATTGGGAATCTAAAGAAAATACTGACTTGGGATAATATAAGCAGATCTTGGTACATTTGTTGAAAGAGCAAAAGAAGGATTTTCATCTCCTGGACCAGTAAAGGTAATAGTCATTAAATGAGAAAGTCTGAACTGTTCTATCCAGCAGTCAAGTAATGATATTAACATGTATAAAAAGCCAATATATCACCACATGGTCTTCCCCACTGAATCATTTAGCCTTGATGGAAAAACAGACCAACTTTCCACTGGACTTCTACAAAGCCTTTCACTTTTACACCTTCTCCATTATCCTTTAATGAAAACACATTTGTACTTGACTCTTAAGAAGCAGGTTACTCACAGTTATGATGCAACTAGGTAATTAATTGCACACTAGTTGTTTCCATAGCTATGTAAGAGAAATCACTAGACTCTCAAGCTAGATTACCCTTAAAAATGATCTCTAAGAATGTGCTGTATTTATTTTTGTGATTTATCTTCTCTATAAATAAATACTTAACAGCTAAAATGAAAGGGATGATGTTGGTGGTGGTGATGATGATAATGATAAATAAATTACTAACAAGGCACCATGCTAGCTTCCTCTTAGATTTAAGTTTTATCCTGCCTTTCTTAACAGCAAGTATCACATCTATTACCAAAGATAAGAAATCTAGTGACTCCTCCAAATACAGGCCAATTACACGTTAATGTACCATATACAAAGTCCATAACTTTGACATACAATATACATGTGTATGTGTATATACATAAATACATATCTATAAAAGCAAATATTGCTTGCAGAAAGTCCTAACATTTTAAAGAACAACTTACTACCAATCTGATAATAACTCAACAAATTGAAAAAGGTTGTGACTTATGTGAGGTCACACAACTAGCAAGTATTGGAGGCAAAATTTGAACTCAGGTCTATCCAAGCTCTATTCTTGTTCAGTTGTTTCAATCTTGTCCAACTCATCATGACCTCATTTGGGGTTTTCTGGGCAAATACACTGGAGTGGTTTGCCATTCCTTTCTCCAGCTCATTTTACAATTGAGGGAACTGAAACAAACTGGGTTGAGTGACTTGTCCAGAGTCACACAGCTAGTAAGTATCTGAGGCCAGATTTGAACTCAGCTCTTCTTGACTCCAGGCCTAACTCTCTATCCACTGTGCCAACTATCTCCAAATTCTAAGCCTAATGCTTTATCTATTAAGCCATCTGGCTGCAGAGCAGTTTATTGCCACCAGAAACTATAGGAGAGCTATGCTAAAAAAAAAACAAAACAAAACCAAAAACCCGACAGTAATTAATATAGATTGTTCAAGGAAGTAATAGATGTAGTTCAATACAGCATGTCACGTTATAAAAATATAGCATCTGCTGACCATCTAGCAATGACTTGGTAGACAAAATTATTCATCAGAAACTCATTATTTTTCATGGATTAATGGATGATAAATCCCCATATTACAAATATAGATCTCAAAATATTATGGACAATTCAGACAATAAATGATACTTGAACTAGACTATTATCACACACCAAAATGTTATCCACAATTGCACTAATATTAATTTGTAAAATATTTAGAGTATTCTAATAGATGACACCATTCCAAATATTCATCTCCAAGCTATAGAATGAAAAACTTTAAAAATGAAGACACCTAGCCAGGAAAATCAAAATCATGTGGAAATAGCAAAGGGCATATAGTATACTTTGTATCCTATCTGCCATTAGATTTGTCTTAAAGATTTGGAGAACTCAATAAATAAATTGTATCATACTGGGTCTGGACCTTGAATCTAGGTATCTTGATCCCCAGTTAAGATAACCCATTTCACCATAGTGCATCTTAACCTTCCACTATTTGGAGCTATCAGATGAATGGTCGCTCCATGGTGGATGCTTTCCTTTTTTAAGCTCTATGCAAAATAAAGAGGCAGTCCATTGTAGTGGAAAGAATACTGCACTTAAAATCAGACCACCAGTATTTGAATACTGACTTTGTCACTTCTGTACTAAATGAGGTATGTGACTTTTGGCAAGTAATGTAACCTTCCTAAGACAAAATTTCTTCATTGGTAGAAAAGGGTTACTACTTGGGATACCTTAAGGCATGGGAGTTAATGTGGAAATAAAATATGGTATGTTAAAGCCTTTGTGTCATTGAAAACTTCCATATAAATGTCAGTTATTGTTGTTTTGGTGTTGGGGAAAGCTGCCTACATAATATGAATTAAGGGGTGCAAAGAAGGCTGTTCCAAACAATATCTCATTTGAGAATTTCTAAAATTTCGCTGCTGTCACCTAGCAAATAGTAATTTGCTATTCCAACCCCCTCCCCCCAATGTGTGCAAATACTCCTGGGAGTGATAATACATTAAAATGTCTAACACCTTGCTGTCTATAGGAGAGGGAGAAGGTAGTTTAAAACTGGTGGAAAACAATCTATCATGGATTTATTAAAAGGTTACTATGGTGAAAGTTGTTTGTCCTTCATTCTTGAAGAGGATCAATGACATCAGGAGGGTGATGTTTTGACTTGAGTGTGAATTGTATTTAAATGAGGCAGAAATGCCCAGTCATCCTTAAGAAAAAGTCACAGGAAGGGGCAATTGAGAAGTAAGAAGAAACTCCACTTATTTCATAATTTTGCCCATGTTTATGACCCAGATTGTAGTTTTGTGAACTAGGTCCTGATTTAGGAAAGAATATTAAAAATGTTGAGGAATTATAAACCACTTTTACAAAGTCTATGTGTTCAAAGCTCTGACTTCAAGTATTCTTGGTGCTATATCTTTGTTCTAAAAACTGATTTTATTTCAGAGAGAAATTTCTCCATTTTCATAATAAATAATTAAAAAAACACCAAGGTTATTGGAGATAATGTGAAAAATATCAGCAGGAGAGAATACAATTTTATAAACATAAGTGATTACTGGACTTCAAAGTACTATTTCATTTACTGGGAAATCAAGAGAGAAGTTGTACTGTATTCAAAAGTATATTAATCCTGGTGTGTGAGGACCTGGTTCATTTCTCCTTTTAGTGTGATCTTAGGTGAGTCACCTAATGATCTTCATGGGCCTGATTTTTTTCTACTACAAAGAAGTTGGAAAACTAGCTGCTCTCTCACTCTCCTTCTAGCTCTCATTCTATGATCTTGCTACTTTTTTCAAATACCTCCTGCTTTCACTTGTACCAGGAATGTGCTAGAAAATGCTACTCTTTGAATAAAAAATGTATACCCTGCATAATTTTCAGTTTAATCTGCATCATTACCATTTTCTCCATACAGTCCTCATCAAAACAATAAATGAAGCCCTGATTTGTAGTATTTGTAGATTTCAGTGATAGTAAATGCTCACACTGAAAATTAAACAATCAGCTCTCACAAGATGATAGGAATTAGCTCCGGCACACCTCTGCCCTTCTCCCAGTCCCTTGCCTACCTCTGTCTAATTTATGAGGATTAATATATAGGGGACTAATCTAAGCCTAACTTGATAACCTTGCAGGTTGAAAAGCCTTTGTGTGTCTTTGTATGGAAGGCAGGAGTATTCACTTTAGCCCCTAATGATGGTTCAGTAATTGCAGAGGAACTCATCCTTTTGATCTCTACATTGGTGATGTTTTCTGATAAAACCCCTGAAATATACTCTCTGAGACAAACTGCAGAGAGATACTCAGTTATATCAGTGACTTTATAATCTAAATATATAAAAAGGCAAGTAACATTCTGCTCTCTTTGGGAAGATGTGTACATCTAAATTATCTGAAAGAACATGGATAATTTCCTCCATTGCCTTATATTAGATCTACAAAAGACTAAAGGACAGTGGTAATATGTTCTTTATGTTTTATCTAGAATTATATCCCCTTCACATACATGCACAGGGATGCTGGGAAGTCTGCTGGAAGAGACAAAACTCTGAATTATGCTAGCTGTTGAGTCTGCCATAACCCTAAATTTACTGGGAACCAGTTTTCTTATGATTTGTTTAGGCCTTGGTAACTGCACATACAAAGATAGGAAACTTCATAGAGTTACCATACAGTTCTGTTCTCCAGAGAATGGTATTTCATAGGATCATAGATCTATAACTGAAAGAGACCTTGGAGGTCACCTAATTCAACTGCCTCATTTTATAGATGAGAAAAATGAGGCCTTGGGGAGACTCAGTGACTTAGCCAAAGTCACATAAGTATTAAGCATCAGAAGTAGAGATTAAAACTCCAGAGCCAGTGTTCACCAGGCTGCTTGGGGACAATGACAATAATGGCTGTAAGAGAGATCTTACTCTAGTAATCAACATATACATTCATCAACAATTTTTCTCTTATTAAAAATATTTAGCAATAATCCTAAACACATATAATGCATAGTTCTTAATAAGTCAATACTTCTCCTTGTCTCTGTGGAGTCCACTTGAACATGAGGCCAAGTGGAATTCCCAAAGCTTAGCAGAGAGAAGAAAGGGAAAAGAGAAAAAAAGAAGAGATGGACTTTTGATTATTTCTCTGCTCACCAAAAGAGAGGCTTCAAGGAGTTTATAATCTACTGGAAAGATAAGACATGTACTCACATTATTGCAGTACAAGCCTTTGCATGATAAGTGTACATAAGTACATGTTATAGGTGATTAGTCAAGTTGAGTTACTGAGGAAAACAGAGGTATGGACTGGACCTGACATTTCGTTGGAATAGGGAATTCCCAGGTGTTGAAATTCCCTTTATCAATGCTGACTGGCACTTTCTGTGCAACTTACCGTTTTAGGGATTTGTCTAGGACCATATAGGCAGTAGGTCAAAGGTAGCTCAAAACCTAGCTCTTCCTAATTCCAGAGCAAACTCTCTACCCACTGTTCGATGCTGCCTCTCTTTAAAGAAAAATGGCTTCACTAACAGTAAATGTTTTATGTTCTTTTAACATATTGAACAAACCTCCTGAAAACTCATAGCTGAATCCCCTATAAAATATCCCTGACAATGGCTAAGCCAAACAGTATGAAAAATGGGATTTCAATTGATGGTATGTGGAATCTCACACATTAATGGTTACTGGATGGTAAAGATATAAAATCAAACTTTAATGAATTAGTATACTTGAACCTTAAATGAAATTTCCATTATATTTGATCTGAGTTTTATTGCCATTTAACGTTGTCTTCAAACTCTTCAAACGTATGGTTTTAGTCACTGTGTGTATTATTCTTTTGGTTCTTTCTTTCATTATTTTCTAAAAAATATTTTTAGGCAATTGGGGTTAAGTGACTTGCCCATGGTCACACAGCTAATAAGTGTCAAGTGTTTGGTCTGAGGCTGCATTTGAACTCAGGTCCTCCTGACTCCAGGGCCAGTGCTCTATCCACTGCACCACCTAGCTGCCCCTAGTTCTTCCTTTCTTCACCGTGCAAAACTTCATCCTAAAATTCACTTTCCATATTCCTCGAATAACAGTGAATATTTTGATGATATGAGAAATGAAACAGGAAAGAGGAAACATGCAGTAATGAATACTGAGCAGGCATCCTTGGAGTCAGGAAGACTTGGATTTAAGTCCTACTCCTGACCCATCCCATCTGTGTGGTCCTGGTCAGGTTACTTAACCTCTCAGTGTCACCAGGAAACTTTCTAGGACTCTAATTTATAGAGCACATGACAATCTCCATTGGTAGAGGGAAATTTTCCACCAGGAACTCCCCTTACCAATGAAATCATAAGTGCCATTAAAAAAAAAAGATTAATTTTATGGGCCAGGATAGTACAGGATCTGGCTTCAGTTCACCTGGATACTCCCACATTATTTTTTTGTGAGCTGAGACTGTGGACAGACTTGGGGTAGTTTGGGTGGGTTGATGTGGAACCCAGATGTGGGCCCTTTGGACGAGGGGATTACAAAAATAATTTTAAGTCTTTATAGCGGTTGTTCCTGAGTCCCCAGGGAACTTCCTTGATCACTGTTTTTCACCTCCCTGCCAGTGACTTCTACCTGTTTGGTTTTTTTAAACTGCTTTTCAGGGCTCCTTTTACCTGTGAGTTTCTAAATGTTTTTTTTTATCTGAAACCTCTAGATTCGAGTTATCTACTGTATCAGAAGTAGGAACTGGGACCAGGACAACTGTTTTCCTCCTTTGTAAAATGGGGGGAGGGGTTGGACTAACATACATTTAAGGTCTCTTGGGGCTTAAAAATTATATGCTTTTCAGGGAAACAGGAGGATCCTGACAAAATATGTACAAATTATTTTGATGGATTGTCCAGTAATGGATAAATTCTTGATTGCTATGAAAGAAATTGCACAGAAGACAGTAACAACTGGCATCAGTGCTGGGAGCTCTCTAGCTAAAGGGATTAGAAGGGGAACTGTAGGAGGAAGAGGGGTACCAGGTTGACTTGCAGGAGTGGCATTAAAACCTTGCATTTGCTTGCAGAGAATTTCAAGTGTAATACATGGGAATTTTACTTGTCTAAGTTCAAAAGCCTCTATCGTACCTGGTACTGAAACCTTGGTTAATGAATCCTGGGCTTTACCTCAAGTATCTTTCCCCTCCCATCTATCCTCCACTCAGCAGCCAAATTGATCTTCCAGAAGTACAGATCTGACCATATCACTGTCCTCCCTCCTACCCCATTCAATCAACTCCAGTGGCACTCTATCACCTTCAGGATCAAATAAAATCCTCTGGCTTTTAAAGCCCTTCATGAAATGGCTTTTTGCTCCACACACTTGTGATTCAGTGACACTGGCTTCTTAGCTCTTCCTGAGAAAGACACTACGTGGTATGACTCCAGAAATTTTCACTGGCTCTCCCTCAACCCTGGAATGCTCTACTTACTCATCTCTGCCTCCTGCCTTCCCTTGGCTTCCTTGAAATTTCAGTGAAAGTGCTATCTTCTGTAAGAAATCTTTCAGTCTTAACACCTTCCCTCTGAGACTATCCCCAATTTATCCTGCATTCATTTTGTTTGTACATAATTGCTTGGATAATTTTTCCCTCAGTAGACCAGGACTTCTTTGAGAGAAGGGATTGTTTTTTTTTTATTTTATCTTAAATCTTTCTTTGTGTTCTCTATTCTAATTTTTAAGGAAGTATCTTCTTCAGTAACCTTTTGGACTTCCTTTTCCATTTGGCCAATTTTGCTTTTTAGGGCATTCTTCTCCTCATTGGCTTTTTGGACCTCTTTTGCCATTTGGGTTAGGCTATTTTTTAAGTTGTTATTTTCTTCAGTAATTTTTTGGGTTTCCTTTTAGCAAGCTGTTGACTTGTTTTTCATGATTTTCTTGCATCACTCTCATTTCTCTTCCCAGTTTTTCCTCTACTTCTCTTGCTTGCTTCTCAAAATCCTTTTGAGCTCTTCCAATATGAGTGATTCATATTTTTTCTTGGAGGCTTTGGATGTGGGAGCTTTGACTTTGTTGTCTTCTTCTGGTTGTATGTTTTGATCTTCTTTGTTACATAAAAAAGATTGTATGGTCTGACACTCCTTGTGAGGTTTGCTCAGGATCCCAGCCAATTACTTGAGTTATAAACTCTTTATTAAGGTAGAGGTTTGCTTCCAATGTGGAGAATGCATTGTCCCAAGCTTCTGGGGTTTGTACAGCTGTTTTCAGAGATACTTCTAGGGACCTGTAAATTTTCAGCTCTTCCAAGATAGTATGATATGGGACAAGGTATTTACTCCTTTCCTGGCCTGTGCTGTGGTCTATGAGTGACCACAAGCACTCTTTTCTGTCTTGGAACCATGAGGAAGTTTTTCTCTTCACAGCCACTACAAGCTCCACCATGCCAGTGCTCCTCCTTGCCCCAGGACAGCTCTTCAGAACTGTGACCCAGATCCAAGCATGGGCAAAGCAAGAGATTCCTGCCTCAGCACTGGCAAAGAGATCCTTGCAATCCCCCTCTGAGCAGCCACTCAATTCCTCCTCAGTCTGTGGGCCAGAAGCGCAGGAGGCAGCCACTGCCCTGCAGTCATGCTTGCTCTGGAACTGAGACTGAGACCTAGCTTCTCTCTCACCACAGAAATAGACTTTTCCCACTGACTTTCTAAGTTGTCTTTGGCATTTGTGGGTTGAGAAGTCTGGAAACCACCATAGCTACCCGAGATTCAGTCCTCTAAGGCCTGCTCCAGATTCGCTGTGGCTTGCATGCCAATGCCAAGCTGCGCTCCTCTGACAGCTCCATGCAATATACCTTTCTGATCAACCATCCATGTTGTCTTAGACTGGAAATTTGTTTCACTCTGTCTTTTTGTGGATTCTGCTACTTTAGAATTTGTTTAGAGTTTTTTTTTTATAGGTATTTGGAGAGGTTTGGGGGAGAGCTCAAGCAAGTCACTGCTTTCACTCTACCATCTTTGCTTCACCTCCTCTTTCTTTGTATTCTCAAGGTTTATCATAATGCCTGGTACATAATAGGGGTTAATAAATTATAATTGACTGACTGGCAATTTCTACTGAATTTGGGTATGCACCCAGTTTTGATGGAACTTTCTAGAAAGCACAATTACCTCTGGTCCTTTGTGCTCTGCAATTGACAATCCTGACTATCAAATTGGACTTTTGCTACAAACAAGACAATTACCTGGATCCTTCTATTCCCAGTCTTGGGTTACTGCTTGCCTCTTCTTCTTTTATACCATTCCCTCACCTCTAAAGCCTGCCTGCTACAGAATGTCCAGGTTGAAACCTCTCCCCTGTCCCTCAATGCAGGAAGGCTTCTGTTAGTACCACAAACCCTGGCTATGCATTATCCCTACTCCTGTGTAAGGGCTAGAGTATATGAGTGTTGTTTTTAATTTATCTTAACTCATCATGCATTAGAAAGTTCTTGTGAAATGTATAGCTCAAATACGCTAAATCAAAGATCTGAAGTAATGTTAGTTAGTGACATCAAGGAAACATATCCAAATCTCAAATACCTGTAACTCTAATTAGGATATAATTGAACTCATTGAGACTTACAGGTCTCTTTGGGGAATATTACTTTCAGGATAGTTGGTATCATCTACTTTCTCTAGGCTTCGTGGTAGAGAAATCTTTATTTTCATTAATATATAACTGTAACTGTGTGTAAACAACAACAATAATAAGTGGGTTTAGGGTTTGCAACGCACTTGAACAATCTCTCATTTGATTCTCACAACCCTGTATGGTAGGTGCTATATCATATTCATTTTATTGATGCAGATGGAGAGTGGGTTAAATGATTTGCAAAGAATTACATGGCTAGTGAATATCTCAGGTAGGATTTGAAGCCAGGCCTTCCAGACTCCTTTTCCATCACTTTTTTGAGCTGATATAAGATATTTAGATTTTCAGATCATCTAAGTGGAGGCAATAAACCAGAAAAGTGAGATGGGTACTTAGTGTGCTCAAGCCATTCTTGTCAGGGGAGAGTATTTCATATAAGTGTTAGACTTTATTACATTTTTTAACAGCTAGCCCTGAAGAATTCACTGGGCAAAGATGTGACTCTTTTGTTTTAATATACAATATTTCAAATGCTATAGAACCAGATTCTTACTATTATATAATGAAAATAATACTAGATTGGGATTCAGAGAACCTAAGTTACTTGATGCCTGTGTTATCTAATAACATTAAAATCTCTATGTAAATTATATTTCTCATCTATAAAATGATAGGCTGTGCTAAAAGATCACCAATTCCATTATAGTTTGATGTTATAATCTCCTGCTACCTTCTCTCTGTGCCTCAATTTTCTCATCTGTAAAATAAATAGGTTGAGTTGGGTGACATCTAAGGTCACATTTCTCTAAATCAATGATCCTATGATCTCTTGTATATTGTGAATATTCATTCTGCCTATGCTCCATCTCCTCTACCCTCAGGTTGAAATAAAACAATTTTTTCTGTGCTCAGTAACATGTGAAACTTGGACAGCTCCCATGAAAGTGAAAGCAGGTTATATATAACAAATTCCCTGCAAATTTTGCCTTGAAATTGTTTATTCAGTGACTGGAGATAGTCTTTTTTGGACACAGAGCAGATCATGAACCTGTCACCTAAAACACTTTCAAGCATAGATTACAGTTAAATCATTTTAATGATAACAAAAGCTGCAAAGCCTGGAACCATCTAAAAAAGCACAAGACATGTTCTCTTGTGTTTTTCTTAACATAAGCAAAACTACTCATTTATCTCCATGCCCTACATTCAGAGTCATTGCTTATCTGACCTGCCCTGTCAATCCAGCTTTATTTGCCACTGTACAATCTCCATTCCATTTTGGCCAGCCTTCTCACTGGGCTTCATGACCATACTTCATAACTATGTTCATTCATGTCTCCTGGATTATGTTCTTGGTGCTTCTAATTCCTTCAGTGCCTTCCATCCAAGGGCCTGGAAATCACAGACTTCTCCAACTCAGTCTGATTTCTCCTTTCTCTGAAATTCAGTTGTCTTGATTGTCAGAAGCATGTACTTCTTCAAATGTTTGCTATATAATATTGCCATCATATAGTTCTTCAAAGGCTATAAATTACTTTCTTACAACAATCCTTTCACAGCAATGGAGTTAGGTAGTAATGAAAATAATAATAACACACATTTTTTTTATCACTCTTTAAAGAGGTCAACATCACAATATTAGGCAATGGTAGAGTAACTATTGTTCCTGGAGACCAGTCATCAAGAAAACATTTTATTAGTATCATACTAATCTCCTCAGTTAGATTACAAGCAACCATGGGTACTTCTTCTAATTGACTATATTTTCATTTCTGTATCTCACTATAACCTCCTATAAATCCTTCTGTGCCTCACTCCTCCTAAACTTGTTCTTCATAATTATCACAACCTCTATCCTTCAGTACTTTCTCAAGTCAGTGCCCCTGCCCTGAAGTCACTTTCATCTTTTCTTTTTTTTTTTGCTTTTTTTTTTGGTGAGGCAATTGGGGTTGAGTGACTTGCCCAGGGTCACACAGCTAGTAAATGAGTTGTGTCTGAGACTGGATTTGAACTCACATCCTCCTGACTCCAAGGCCAGAGCTCTATCCACTGACATTCATCTTTTCCTTACTCAGGACCATATAGTTAACTAATTCTCTCACTTCCTTGTCCTACAACCACTTATTCTTTGGCAAATCCTAAACCCCTATAATTTCTACCATCTGTCTCATGCTTCTACTCATGTGCTGCTGAATGGAGCTGGGAGAAATCCATAACAATAATAGCTAGGAAGAATATAAATTAATGTTATCTAATCTCTAATAGGCTTTCACTAAAGCAAGACAATTCTCTTGCTCCTCCCTAATTTATTTCATTTCTTATTAACCATGGAATCTTCCAAACCTATCTTCCCACAGACCCTGCAATACTATCTTTTTAGCTTAGGACCTTGCATCTTCACTATTAAAATTACTATTCACCTTGAGTTTCCTCTTCTCTATTTCTTTTCATCTCAAAACCCTTTAACATTTCCTTGAATGAGCATCCTTACTCTCTCCTTGATAAGGAGATGGCCCTTCTCATTGTTCTCTATGTATGTTCTTAATCCAATTCCTTCCTGTTTTTTCCACTAGAACTTATTGAAGTATCTCCTCCTCTGTCTAATCTTCATTCTTTCAGTATTTGCCTTCAAATATAACCACATCTCTTAAATTCTTAAAAAAAAAGCCTCCCTCTGTTATTCTGTACCATCCCCTCAATCTATCAATTTATCTCTCTCTTCCCATTCCCAACAAATTTTCAAGGAAAAAAAAAAGGTTTCTATACTCATTGCCTCTACTTTCTCTGCTCTCTCTCCTTAATTCTTCGCAGTCTGCAGCCCAACCTTATGACTCAACTGAAACTACTCTCTCCAAGGTTACCAATGATTTCTTGATTGCCAAATGTGTTGGTGTTCTCTCAATCTTCATCATTCTTGACTTCTCTGCTGCATTTTACTTTGTTGACCATCATTCTCTTCCATGCTTCCCAAGACAGAATTGGCTACTCTCTTTTCCTTGTTAGTTTGTTTTTTGTGATATCAATCTTTTATGGCTCTTCTCTTATCTTTCTGAATTGCAGGCTCAATTTCCATATCATATCCCCTTACTATGTATTTTCCTACAGAGATTCTGGACCATCCTATTTTTCCTCTAAGTATACTCATCAGAATCCATAGACTTAATTATTATCTCTCTCCAGAAAATTAACATATCTCTATATACAGACTCAGTCTCTCTCTGAACCTAAATCCCATATCATAAACTGTTTATGGGATATTTCAAACAATATATCCAACATGTGGTATCTCAAAAACATAACTCATCATATTTTCTCTCAAACCTACCCTTCTTTTGAATCTCCCTATTTCTGTTAAGTAGATAACACATTTCTAGTCATCTGAATTCTCAACCTTGGCTTTAGCCTTCAAATTTTTTTTTTTAATATTGTAGCATTTTGTGTTTTGGCCAGATATCTATCTGAAGCTTATTATGGATAATGTAGTGTTCTAAACCTAGATTCTTCCAAATCTCTTTCTGGTTTTCTCAGTGATTGTTTTCAGATAGAGTCATTACCTGAATAGTTTTTATTCTTGTGTCTATCAAACATTTGGTCACTACATGTTTTATCTTAGAATTCAGTGTATAGAAATCTTTTGTGTTGTTCAAGGTTTGGGTTTTAAAAAGTATATTCAATTACTGTCACCTTTATATTTTTACATTCAAAATCAGATATTCACTCCCCTCCCCCAATTCCAAGGATGTACTATTTGGAAAGTTTCTCCATTTTTCTTCTCAGTCTCTATTCTCATTTGCTTTATTGATTTCTTCCTGGAGAACTCCAATTTCCACCCTAATTTCTTTCATTTATTCTTTTAATTCCTTTATTGATCTTGGGCATCATTTTGGAGGTTTTTGCAGTGATTGTAGTCTTATTTCCACACATTCTATTTTCTCATGTATTTCCTTGCCTCTGATTTATTTGTTATTGTCCTTGGCTCTTTTTCTTGTCTGGGTGTTATTTTTACTTTTTTAATAATTTCTTTGCTGGCTTTTCCTATGATTACCTTCTTGTAATGAGCCACCCCCCCCAATTTCCCCTCTTTGTCATTTGTTATTACTCCTTTACTCTTTATCCCATTGTTTGCTACCTTGAGGTGATGTAAGAATATTGGACCTAGCCACAGCCTCTCTCTCAGCCATCCGTCAAAAGGCTTTTTCCTTTCTGCCCTTTTAGTTGTTTTTTTTCTTCTTTTCATTTACTTGGATCCCTCTTTAGTTGTATTTTGGACTATTTATTCCCCACATTTTACTTACCCATCCTGGTTGCATATTTTTCTTTTGTTCTAGGAAACATTATGAGTTCCCCTAACCTGCTAAGTTGTACTATGGGACTCAGCCACCAGCTTGATCCAGACCACCCAGGCAGGGTGAAGTGAAGGGTGGAGAGTGTCTTACTGAATCACTGAAGAGTGGAGTTTTCTGAGACTTTGAGAAACCACAATAGACAGACAGATACTGGCCAGCTGTAACATGATCCAGAACTCAAGGTATTGGCTTGGTGTGCAGATGATGAGTGATTAATAGTGGACATCATGTGGTGAGGCTCCAGTGCAACCCTTTGCTATTTATTTCTGTAAGCTTTAACTTTTGGGGATTTGTATCCCTGCTCCTTTTCTTCTTCATCTTGTTCTCATTGTTTCATTTAGTGCATTACTTTTTGTTGAGGAAGTGGTGGCAGTGGAGGAGTGTAAAACAAGGGCTAGATACAACCTCTCATTCAGCCATCTTACCAGACATCCCGATGTTTTTTTTCTGTTATGTCAGAGACACTCTTGAAGTCTCCCATCTAACTTCTGAAATGTGCAACCCTAACTCCTTTAGAGTTTTCCCACTGTCTAGGTTTTCTAAGGTTTTTAAAACATTTTGGACAAAGACATTTCCCATAATGTGACCTATGTGGGGGGTGGAAGGAAGATTAGAATAGACTAAATCTTCTCTTGATCTAAAGTTGAAAATCACTACTTATACAGCCAGAATGCTTTTAAATTGAACAAAATCATCACTTTTGAAGTATAGTAAGTTACCTGGAGTATAACATTCTTTGCTATATGAATGGCCAAATCATTCATTTTTATTTCTGGCTTTCAGATCCAACAATGTGCCTTCTTTCTTCATAAAGAGTATATCCTTGAGAATGAAGGACAGTTCTTCTCTGGATGTCAGTGCAGAGCTCCTGGGCAAGGTCATCACAGGAAACTGTATCTGAATCAAGCACATTGTCTAAATGAGACTTGGGCTTTCTTCAGTGTTCTCTATTTGTAGCAGCAATTATGACTTTGAGGGTCAGGCACTTCAGGCAAGATAATGACCAGTTTGACTAAAGGTCTATCAGCTATCTTACCATTCATTAACTGCCAGTAAATGCTTGACCCCAAGGTCATTACTGCTTAGCTCAATCATGCTTTATAATGTATAGAACTTTCCTTTTCATGTTCAATATTATTGATTGACATTTTCTGAGTAGTCCATGGGGCATTTAATTTGGAGGTGGGGAGTGAGAGGGAGAAAAGGATGTGTAGAAAGGCATGTTCAACTGCCAAATAGGTGACATCATCTTTCCAATGGCATTATGGGAATTACTTCAATGATGAAAACTCAGCCCAAAGAGATTCCCCTTCAGGTATTAGATTTCACTGCTGCAGCATGGCTACAAAGTTGTTCAAAAGAGAGCGAGAAAAGTTGGAGGAGCAAGAAATCCCACAGTGGAAACTTTCAGAGAAGTGCTTAATAAACTACTATTGCCATCCCTAGCCACAATGCTTCCATCAGACTGAAATAGAAGAGTGAATATGACTAATTCTTCCCTCCACCCTCCAAAAATAAATCACAGCACCCAGCAGAAATGAGACATAGACTTTTCCAGAATGTGAGTTTGGGATGAAGGCTGAGACGTAGGAAACATTCTGAATAAAAGCCAGATTGCAGAAACAGAAGGTGGTTGAACCAGCTCCTCAAACCAAGCCTTTTCCTGAAAAGCTGAGGTGTCAGCGGCAACTATGATAATTCTGGACCTCTACTGGCATTTGTGGAATTTGAACTATCCATTATTATTTCTAATATGCCACTTATTACTATAATGACATGGTCCTTTACCTTTGAAATTGTAGGCTAAAAGGTTTGGTGGATGTGCAGTCAGTGGAGACTTGGGTTTAGATATCTGCTCTCACATAGGAGTTCTATGGCCTTGGCAAATCATTTGACCTCACGTCCCTCACCTGTCAAATATGGAGCATGATACTAACATTACCTTCCTCACAGAGGTGTTGAGAGTAATGAAATTTGTAAACTTTCAAGTGTTGCATAAATGTAAGTTAATAGTTTCACAGATGAAGGTTCTTCTTATTAAAAAAATGATGACATATCTTAATCTTTTGCTCATATCTTAAGCACTGTAGCCTTAAATGTGGACCTGTGAGCAGCAGTTATCCAGAAATGCTCATTCTTTTGCTTGAGGAATAGCTTCAGTTAGCTTGGGTGAAATGGAGCTGGTGAATCATTTGATTACATCTGATTCTGCCATGTTTGGAAAGAGAACCCAGGTTGGCATCACAGAATTTGAAAACAGTTCAGTTGGGAATGCTTCTAATATGAAGATAGAGTTTCATTTTCCATGTACTTCTAAGCACTTAACTATTTCATTTCTTAACACCACAATGGAAAGTTCATTGGTGGCAGTCTGGGTTAACGTATCCTGTACTTTCCCTCACTTTCCCTGGCTTTTGCCATTCTCACTCAATTTGGGGTTGTCTCACTAAAGCTAACACCCTTGGCAAACTTGACCTACTTTAAACAAAACACTGTCTCACCAGACAGGTTTTCAGAAATAACATATCTGAAAGTTTAGCCAATGCTACTGAAGGCCTTTAGTACCTGTATGGTACACCAGAAGAAACAAAAGTACATGGTGGCATGCTGGGACATAACTTGAATAGTCTGAAGTTCATGCATCAGCAACAGAGTAACACCATTTTCTTTTTCCCAAAGAGGCAGATCACTCTGCTCCTTCAATTCACTTATGTTATCCTTGTAAATCTGGCCACACTCACTATGACTGATCTAAAATATTCCACTTTTAATTAGTTCCAGGCCACTAAATGTGATTGCTCCATCTGCACAATGTAGTGGTGCCAATTCAAAGTCTGAAGTTGATGAACTAATAGAGCCAGCTAAAGACCTGTTGCAGGAGGCAAATAGGGCCATGCTGCTGGAAGGTCTCCATGGAAAATCTGCCAACACTAAAGTCCTTTCCAAGCAGTACCTTATCCCATAGGCTTCTTACTAAAGGATGTGCTGAATTCCATATTCTGTCCCCATCCTTCTAAAAGTCCACACTTGGATTTTTTTTTCTGGGGTTTTTAAAAGATCTAGGGCATAAGAATCTCCAAATCTCAGCATGTATATGGTGCTGTGAGTAAAACCCATGTTAACAGTGTAATCTTAAGCCATGATCCAGAACCCAGAAAGGCCAGGAGAATTTACAATGGGAACACTTTTGTCCAAATGTCCTTCAAAGTGTTTTTATTTGACTAAAACAAGGTCCTCTTTTTTCACCTCTCAGTTACATCATCCTTTCTGACCTTCAGGGATTTTTGTGTCAAGCAATACAACCAACTAACCCAACCTTTCAAGTTTTCATTTTTGAAAGAGGAATAAAAGGTGGTAATGAAATTGCTCTTATAAGGTCCTTTCATCTTATCTGGTAGAAAAAATGATGGACAAAGAGGCATTTGAAAAAAAAACAATTCTCTGTGGATGCTGCTAAATTCCAACCAATTCGTTTGCATTAGAAGTTAAGTAACTATTTCTCCAATGCTTCAAGGCTCTATGGTCTCCTTAGTATGAATATTCCTTATGTTAATATACAGAACAACATCACTATAAATTGGTAGATGACCTTTGGAAGTGGTTGTGATTGAGAAAAAAAGATAATCATTGTACACCTAGCTTGGTGATGAACCTCTCTAAATTCAGGTAATCTTGTCCTCAAAAGAAAAACACACAACAATTGCCAGGTCTTGATACTCAAGAAAGTTTCAGCTTTTTAGGATTTGCCAGAGCTGATCAAAGCCTTAGGGGGAGTCCAAGTTTATCTCCAAACTATATTGAGGCAGACAAAGATGATCTCAGTGGAAATTGAGGTAATATACATTCTATTTTTTAAAAATTATCATTTTTTCTCCAATTATATGTAAAATCAGTTTTAATATTCATTTTTAAAATTCTGAGTTCCAAATTCTCTGCCTTCCTCTCTCACCTCCCCCCTTACTGAGGAGGCAAGCAATTTGATATAGGTTATACATGTGCAGTCATGTAAAACACATTCTCATATCAGTTATGTTGTGAAAGAAAATATAGAATAGAAAAAAACCAAGAAAAATAAAGAAAATTTTAAAAAGTATACTTTGATCTGCATTTAAACTCCATCAGTTCTTTCTCTGGAGATGGATAAAATTTTTTCATCATAATTCCTTTGAAATTTTCTCAGATCATGGTATTGCTGAGAATAGCTAAGTCAGTTGATCATTGTACAATATTGCTGTTACTGTGTACAATGTTCTCCTGGTAGAAGGGAAGAATTTATGACCAAACAAGAGATAGAGATCATTATGAGATATAAAATGGATAATTTTGATTATATTAAATTTTTTAGTTTTTCCACAAACAAAACCAATGCAAGCAAGATTAGAAGGAAAGAACAATCTGGGAAACAATTTTTATAGCAAGTGTTTCTGATAAAGACCTCATATATATATATATATGTATATATGTGTATATATATGTATATATATGTGTATATATATGTATATATATATATATATATATACATATATATATAAAAAGATCTGAGTCACATTTATAAGAATACAAGTCATTCCTCAATTGATAAATGGTCAAAGGACATGAACAAGAAGATTTTTGGATGAAAAAAAACCAAAGCTACCTATAGTCATAAGGAAAAAATGTTCTAAATCTCTATTGATTAGAGAAATACAAATTAAAACAACTATGAAGTACCACTTCATTCTTATCAGAGTGAATAAGATGAGAGAAAAAGAAAATGATGAATGTTGGAGAGGATATGGGAAAATTGGGACACTAATTCAGTATTAGGGAAGTTGTAAACTGATCCAACCATTCTGGAGAGCAATTTAGAACTATGACCAAAGGACACTCAAGTTGTGCATACCCTTTGATACAACAATACTACTACTAGGTCTGTGTACCAATGAAATTATAAGGGGAAAGGACCTAAATGGGCAAAAATATCTATACCAACTCTTCTGCTAGTGGCAAAGAATTGGAAATTAAGGGATGCCCATTGATTGGGGAATCACTGAACAGTTGTGGTATATGAATGTAATGGAATACTATTGTTTCATATGAAATGATGAGCAAGCAGATTTCAGAAAAACCTGGAAACACTTACACGAAATAATACAAAGTGAAGTGAACAGAACCAGAAGAATATTGTCCCCAGTAACAGCAACATTGTGTGATGATCAGCTATGATTGACTTAGCTCTTCTCAGCAATACAATGATCCAAGATAATTCCAAAAGACACATGATGGAAGATGCTGTATTCCTCCAGAGAAAGAACTGATGGAGTTTGAATGCAGATTGACACATACTATTTTATCTTTTTTAGTGTTTTTTTTTCCTTTTGCAAACTAAAATTTTTCACAAACTGTTTCTTCTTTCCACAATTGTGACTAATACAGAAATATGTTTTATGTGATTGTACATATATAACCTATATCAAATTGCTTACCATCTTAGGGAGGGCGGAAAGAAAAGTGGGAGGGAAGAAAATTTGGAACTCAAAATTTCATAAAAAATGAATGTTAAAAATTGTCTTTACATGTAATTGGAAAAATAAAATACTATTAAAAATTCAATACTCTCTTGGTTCTGCTAATTTCACTTTGTATTAGTTCATATAAGTCTTTCCAGGTTTTTTTCTGAGAGCATCCTGCTTGTCATTTCTTATAGCACAGCAGTATTTCATAAAAATCATATACCACAACTTTTTCTCTTTAGGACACAAAACTAATAGTGGTATTGCTGGGTCAAAGGGTGTGCATAATTTTATAATCCTTTGGGCATAGTTCCAAATTGCTCTCCTGAATGTTTGGATCAGTTTACAACTCTACCAACAATGCATTAGTGTTTCAATTTCCCCATATCCCCTCCAACATTTGTCATTTTCCTTTTCTCTCATATCAACCAGTCTGATAGGTGTGGAGTGGTACCGCAGAGTTGTTTTAATTTCTACTTCTCAATCAATAGTGATTTAAAGCATTTTTCCTGATTATTTCATCTAAAACTGCCTGTTTATATACTTTTACTATTTATCAATTGAGAAATGGCTCTTATTTTTATAAATTTGACTCACTTCTCTGTGTATTTGAGAAATGAGACTTTTATCAGAAAAATTTGCCATAATTTTTTTTTACATTTACACTTACTAGCTGTGTATTTCCTTCCATCCTATTTTCCTCCTATTTACTCTACTATCTCTCTCCCTTCACCCTATCTAGCCTCCAAAGTGTTTTGCTTGAACTACAGCCTCCCTCAATCCATCCTCTCTGCTTTCAGTCTCCCCCATTTTCTTATCCCCTTTATCTCCCACTTTCCTGTAGGGAAATCTGTGTAGAGAATAACATACACCCAAATGAGTATGTATGTTAATCTCTTTTTGAGGCAATCCCAAGTAGAGTATGGTTCAAGTGCTGTCCTTCTGTTCCCCCATTTTTCCCTCCAGTGTAAAAGCTCTTTAAACCTCTTTTATTTGAAATAATTTACTCTCACTCTACTTCTCCCAGTACATTCCTTTCTCACCTAATTTTATTTTTTTCAGATATTATCTCATCGTATTTAACTCACACCCATGTCCTCTGTCTATATATACTCTTTCTAACAGCCCAAATAATGAGAAAGTTCTTAAAAGTTACAAATATCATCTTCCCGTGTAGGAATGTAAACAGTTTAACCATTATTGAATATCTTATTTTTTCTCTTTCCTGTTTACCTTTTAATGCTTTCTTGATTCTTGTATTTGAAAGCCAAATTTTCTATTCGTCTCAGTCTTTTCATCATGCTTGAAAGTCTTCTATTTCACTGAATGTCTATTTCCCTCCTGAAGGATTGTCCTCTGTTTTTCTGGGTGATTCCTGGTTATAAGCCTAGCTCCTTTGCCTTCTTCAATATCCTAGTCCATGCTGTCCAATCCTTTAATGTAGTAGCTGCTAAATCTTGCAATAGCCATGCTATTTCAATTATTTATTTCTGGCTACTTGTGATATTTTCCCCCTGACCTGAGAGCTTAGGAATTTGGCTATATAGTCCTGGGAGATTTCATTTTGGGATCTCTTTCCAAAGGTTATCAGTGGATTCTTTCTATTTCTATTTCACTTTCTAGTTCTAGAATATCAGAGCAGTTTTCCCTGATAATTTCTTGAAAGATGATGTCTGGGCTCTTTATTTGATCATGCTTTCAGGTAGTCCAATAATTTTAAAATCACCTCTCTAGATCTCTTTTTTGAGATCAGTTATTTTTTCAGTGAGATATTTCACATTTTCTTCTATTTTTTCATTCTTTTGATTTTGTTTTAGTGTTTCTTGCTGTCTTGTGAAGTGATTAGCTTCCACTTCTCCCAGTCTAATTTTTAATGAATTATTTTCTTCATTGAGCATTTTTAACCTCCTTTTCCATTTGGCCAATTCTCCTTTTATTTTTTAAAGCAAGGCAATTGGGGTTAAGTGACTTGCCCAGGGTCACACAGCTGGTAAGTATCATGTGTCTGAAGCCAGTTTTGAACTCAGGTCCTCCTGACTCCAGGGCTGGTGCTCTATCCACTGTGCCACCTAACTGCCTCACCAAATCTAATTTTTAAGAAGTTATTTTCTTCAGTGGATTTTTGTGCCTGTTTTACCATTTGGCCTATTCTGTCTTTTTTTTTTTAATTTTTAAAATTTATTTATTTACTTTTAGTTTTCAACATTCACTTCTATAGGATTTTGAGTTCTAAATTTTATCCCCCTCTATGTCCTCCTCCCTCCCCCAGATGGCATGCAATCTGATGCAGGCTATACATGTTTAATCATATCAAACACATTTCCAAGTTAGTCACATTATAAAAAAGAATTAGAATCAATGGGGAAAACCATGAGAGAGAAGAAACAACAAAAAAAGAGAAAATAGTGTGCTTCAATCTGCATTCAGACTTCATAGTTATTTCTCTGGATGTGGATGGCATTTTCCATCATGATTCTTTTGGAATTGTCTTAGAGCCTTGCATTACTGAGAAGAGCTAAATCTGTCAAAGTTGTTCATTGCACAATGTTACTGTTGCTGTGTACAATGTTCTCCTGGTTTTGCTCATTTCACTCAGCCTCAGTTCATCTAAGTCTTTCCATGTTTTTCTAAAGTCTGCCTGTTCATCATTTCTTATGAAACAAGAGTATTCCATTAACATTCATATACTACAACTTGTTCAGCCCAATTGACAGGTATCCCCTTAATTTCCAATTCTTGGCCACCACAAAAAGATCTGCTATAGATTTTTTTTGTCAATATGATTCATTTCCCATTTTTATTATCTCTTTGGGATACAGACCTAGAAGTGGCCCTGTGGGGTCAAAGGGTATGCACAGTTTTCTAGCCCTTTGGGCATAGTTATTCTGTCTTTGAAGTGTTATTTTGTTCAGTATTTTTTGAGTTTCCTTTACCAAGCTGTAGACTCTTTTTTCATTCTTTTCTAGTACCACTCTCACTTCTTTCCCCACTTTTCTTTCTACTTCTCTTATTTGATTTTTAAAATCCTTTTTGAGCTCTTCCAGAAATTCTTTTTTTTCCTCCTGAGACCAATTCATATTCTTTATGTGAGGCTTTGGAAGTAGCAGTTTTGACTTTGTTGTCTTCTTATGAGTTTATGTTTTGATCTTCACTGTCACCATAGTAAATGTCTGTGGTTGTATTCTTTTTTTCTAGCCTATTTCTTGGCTTCTAATTGTAAATTAAAGTTGGATTCTGCTCCTAGGGTGGAGGGGGCATTGTCTCAAGCATCAGGTCTTTCTTACTGCTACTCTCAGAGCTCCTTCTGGGGGTCTGAATGTTTGCAGTTCTTCCAAGCTGGTCCGATCTAAGGAGAGGTGTAGTCATTGCTACCTTGGCCATGCTGTGGTCTGTGAGTGACTACAAGCACTCTTTTACAATCTGGAACCATGATTAGGACTCCTACTCCCCTGAGGCCACATGCTGTAGTGTGCTAGTATTCCTCCTTACCCAAGGACTGTGACCCAGATTTGCAACCCAGGAGAGAGACCCAGATCTGCACATGGGCAATGCAATAGAATCCTGCACCCAGTGCCAGCAAAGGGACCCCTGTATCTTCCTTCTGACCCCTTTACTGTCTGTTGGCCGAGTTCTCCAGAAGCCATAGCTACCTCCACTGATTAAGCTGTCCCCAAGACCTGCTATAGATTTGTTGGGATCTTGCCTGCACTGGCACCACAGCCTGTCCTGGAGTGCACTCATCTCTCACTATGGTACAACAAAACTTTGCTGCCAACATTATAAATTGCCTTGGACTGGAAAATTTTCACCCCATCCTTTTGTTCTGCCACTCCAGAATTTGTGTTGAGGTATTATTTTAAAGTTGTTTAGAGGGGAATTTGGGAGAGCTCAGATAAGTCCCTCCCTTTTCTCAGCTACCTTGGCTCTGCTTCCAGTAATACACATTCAAAATTATTATTTAATATATTTATCATGATTGCACATATAAAACCTATATTAGATTGCTTGTCATCTTGGAGTGGGGTGAGGAAAACTGGGGGCAGAAAAATTTAGAACTCAAAATCTTATAAAAATGAATGTTGAAAACTCACTTGCATGTAATTGGAAAAAAAATTAAATGATATTGACATAAAATAAATTATTTCATATTTACAGAAAGAGGTGTCGTTAAAGATGCTCAATACAAGGCAGTGGTAGGTTGATGAAAGAACTAGGAATATATCCAAAGAAGATTTGTTGAAAGCACTGGGAATGTTTCACCTAGAAACTAAAAGACCTGGGGAGGGAGGAGGAACTTGATTGTTGTCTTCAAATATTTAATTGGTTGCAATGTATAAAAAGGATTGGATTTAATTATTTATCTCTAGAACAAACAACTGAGCAGCTAGGTGGCTCTGTAGAAAGAGTGCCCACCTTGGAATCAGAACTCCTCATATTTGTGAGTTCAAATCCAACTTCAGACACTTACTTGCTGGGCAAGTCACTTAAATCTGTTTGCTTCTATTTCCTTATCTGTAAAATGAGCTGGAGAAGAAAATAGGAAACTGCTCCAGTATCTTTGTGAAGAAAACCCAAATGTGTTCACAAAGAGTTGGACATGACTGAAAAATGACTGAACAACAAAAGAAAAAAGTACTAGCATGAATAGGTGATAGCTACAAAATGCGAGATTTCAACTCATTATAAAAAAGAACTTTCAAAAGCTGAGAGCTGCCTGAAAATGGAAAGGGCTGCCTTGGGAGTAATGTATTGTCTAACACCAGAGGTCTTTAAATGGAGGCTAGGTGATTATTTTCCAGGGATTTTTGAAGAAGAGAATCAGGTAAATGATTGTATTAAATATAATTGTAATTTCATTCAACTCCGGAATTTTATGATTATATGATGCTAAAATCCAAGAATAAGTCATCCCATTTCTGGAGCCTTTGATTATTCCTTTGCAAAATGTTATTGGTAGGATCATATTCTGTTTATTTACCTAGTCTAAATGAAAGATTAATATACCTAAAGTAATTGAGTTCCTCAAAAAATGATTCAAAATTCCAAGACTCAAATTAACCTCCCAATGGCATACTAAAATGTATCAGTAATTCTGAAACTGAAGTAGTGTCTTTAGTATTTTTCCTGCAGTGTATGTATATGTGTGTGTGTGATATACACACATACACACGTATACACATATATATACATATACACATATATTATATGTATATATATATGTATGTATACATATATATGAAAGAGAGAGGAGAGAGCAAAGGAGAGGAGAAGAGAGGAGAGAAGAGATGGATAGAGAGAGAGAGTTTGTGATTGAATGAAATTTCAACTTATATATGATATCATAAATGACTGATGACTCTTTTTCGCAAGTTCCTAGTTTTACAGACCCATTTATACATGGATTCTGATTGGGATAGTAGAAGAAATTTAAATAATATAGTAACACTCCAATAAATCTGTAATTTCATCAATGAACATGGTTATTCCCTCCATATCCATAACTGTATAACCTGTTCATTTCTTAGTTATATCCTCTCATAAACGATGGATAATTGGTCCACTCAACATCATATGGGACTTCCTTACTTGCTCTTAACTTTTCATTTATACCGATGGATAAAGCATGTATGCTGTTCATTGTTTATTCCTTGTTCCAGACACAAGATTAGCCCATATTTTTCTTTCTGGCTATAGCATTCTCTTTTCCAGAAGCAATTTTTCAGTTGTACCCCAAGGATGCCCACTATGTACTGCTCTATTGTCCTTTGGGAGATCTTCAGCTCCAAATGTTTGGAGATTATCATAATCCAAGATTCAAAGGCATACAACATTGATGGAAGAATAATGATGTTAGGTTTCTATTGTAGGTAGAATCTTTAATTCACTAAAATAACTGTGTAATTTTGAAGGCAATTTAGCCTACCCTTCTGTAAATCCTGGCCATGGCTCATTGTCCAAGAAATACAGTGAATATGCTGAGAATAAGTTACATGGGTTATTGCTCCAATTGCTTATAATCTATGCCAGAGGTGACAAACGCCTGCCAAGCCTATGGCAGCTATGGTCTGCAACACTCCCAACTACAGGAACCAGGTTAAAATAGAATTGGGAAATATTAACAGAATAAATAAAGATACAATAGAACATAATGTGAATATGTGGTTTTCTAAGTTAACATGTAGCCTCAAGAGATCCTTATGTGCTTTTTAGCGGCCCTGTTTCTATTTGATTTTGACACTATGGGTGTATACAGCAGGCATTCTGAATTCATTTGTCTTTGCCTAGTGGATAGCTGGCTGAGCTCTTTTGAGTGATTATGGATTGCACTTAGAAGACTCTCTCATGTTCCAGGATGGCATCCTCTTCCTCCTGCTCCTGCTCCTCCTCCTCCTCCTCCTCCTCCTCATCATTACCATAGTCATCATCACCATGATGCAATAATAATAATATCTGCAAAGTTCTTTCACCTATATCATCTCTTTTGATGCTCACAATAACCATGAGAGGAAAGTGCTCTTCTTATCTCCCTTTGATGGAGGGATAGGCAAAATGACTTGCCTAGGACCATGCAGGAAGAGTCTGAGGTAAGGATTTGAACACAGATCTTCCCAACTCACAGGTCAGCACTCTATCCATTATGCATGCTGTCTACTTATCCATAGTCATGCAGCTAGTGGCTGATGTCATCTAGCATTTTCTTTGATCTGAATAAAAGAAGGAATCAGTGGTGGTTCAATGCAAATGAGCAGCTGTGGAAAGAGCATTGAAAGGGTCCTACTACATAATCTCTTCATGTATGAAGTCAGCATATTTAACTTATCTTCATTTTAAAATTTTTGGTGCTTTTTGTTGTTATAAGGATTTCTAGATACTCTCTCATCTCTACTCTGACAGGGAGCCTCCCCTTTGTGACAAAGAAACAGTTAAAAGAAGAACTAATAAGAGTACTCAGTCTGCAGTGTTTATAGGATTTCACACCCACAGTTGTCTACCTCTCCAATGAATCAATCCATCAGCATGCATTTATTAAGCACATACCATATGTTAGGCTTTGTGCCAGGTGTCAGGGTTTCAAAGACAGTGGTGGAACAGCTCCTTCCATCAGAGAGCTTGTATTCTAATTGAGGGGCTTAGAGTCCAAATGCTGATGATTCATTTCTGCATCTAGTCTATGGGGCCACTTTGGACATTTAAAGTATACAACTATCCACCATTTGTCTTGTTTTATCAGTGCATTTCATGCAAAATTCCTTCCTTTAAAATTGTTCCTGCCAAGTTACATGCTAAAAATGGAAAATTCCACCTTACATTTCTTATGACAAGATTATTCTCCATAAAAGGTTACTGTATTAATCTATAGGGTGCAATTTGCCCCCACCTCCACTCCTTGAACAGCCTTTCCCAGATGACTGTTTTCTAAGGAAGGGTATCCTTGTTGGGATGGGTTATGTTTAGCAAGAAGCCAGATGAAGGAATAAATCACAGGCTGAAAAGTTTCTGGCAGGATTAATTTGTAGGGAATTAGTAAAGAGAGCAGGAGGAAACCTGGAAGGAGATCCTGCCCTTTGGTTTAGCTTCACCTTATTGAGATTAACTAGGCCTACCTGTGACCTACAGTGTTGACCAGAGCTGTCAGTTAAAACTAAACACAGTTCTGTATGGCTGCCAGCCAAAAACATAAAATCTGCCCAAAACTAAACACTGAAAAAAATGTGCCTCATTTCAAAACAAGCATGCCAACCCTGAAAGAATATTGTGTTAGTAACTTTGCAGGGCCTTCTAGTACTGTAGGCAGCTGTCAGGACAGCACCTGGTAGGGTTTAGCCACCTTCAGGATTTGGTTTTCTCATAATATTCTCTCACATCCTGGCTAGATTTGAACTAAACCCCATCCAGGAGCTTTCAGTATCCTGGGTTTACTTACCAACCAGAAAAGGTCCATATCAAAAGTTAAAAGGTGGGATATCCCCAGACCACACAAAAATGCCTACAGAGACTCCAGGTATCCTGCCAGTACCTCAACGAAATGGCCTTAGAAAAGGAGGAGCCAAGGAAACCACTACAGTCTGGGGGCACCATAATGTCTAACAGGTCAGCACAAAAGATCCAAGTATAATCAGACCCAGAATGGCCCTGAGTGCTCCCTGGCATTTCAAGACTAGGAAAGATTCTAAACTTAACAACAGTCTTCCACACTTCCCTGGAGTGGCTTCAAATTGCTTAATGAAGAAATAATGTGATTCATATTCACCAATGGGTAGCTAGATGGCACAGTGGATGGAGTGCAGAGCCTGAATCAGGGAGACTCCTCTTCCTGAATTCAAATCTGACCTCAGACACTTACTAGCTGTGTGATCCGGGCAAGTCACTTCTCTCTTCTTGCCTCATTTTCCTCACCTGTAAAATAAGCTGGAGAAGGAAATGGCAAGCCACTGCAGTATCTTTGCCAAGAAAACCAAAAAGGAGTCACGAAGAGTTGGACACAACTGAAAAATGACTAAACAACAACATATTCATCATAGCTAGCCATAGTTGTCATATATGACATACACATCTCCATGGCTTCATTAGGGCCAATGGCAGTTACTATAGCCACTGACCCTCTACCCCTTTTCAACTTAGTTCAGTTCAGCAAACATTTATTAGGCTCCTACTGTATTCTAGTCCCTAGGCCAGGTTCTGGGGAAACCAAAACCAAAATGAAAAGTCTGTCTTCAAAGGACTAATGTTCTGTGTTAAAGGCCTCACAAACTATACTCTTAAAATCATTATGCCATGAGTAATAATGACTCACCTATACAGCACTTTAATTTTTTAAAAGCACTTTCCTCACAAACACATGAGTTGCAAATATATTGTAAAACTGTATTCCCATTTTATAGATGAAATTAAAGGATGTAACTTGCTCAAGGTTGCAAAGCTCAGAACTTTCTGAGTTATGATTTGAAATCACATTATCTAATGCTAATCCCATGCTTTAAACCATCACACCACCTTGCTTCTCACTTGAGAACCTATCTTAGATTGTTGAGCTGATGCTTTCTTGGAGGAAATCATTGTAAACATTCTAGTTCATTTATTTTTATCACATCCCTAATTAGCACAGTTGATTAAAAACAAATTTCTTTTCTGGAACTAATTTCATTGGTATCAGGAATTTCCATTCTTTAAATTTCTTCAACAGATAAGTGTTCCTTCCTGTAACTTGGAGTCTTAAAAAGTTGCCTGGGGATACTGAGAAGTAAAATAATTTGCATGTGCCAATAGTCACATAACTAAAAAATATCAGGAGCAGGATTTTAACTCAGATCTTCCTGACTGGCTTTTAGAGTTAGCCTTCTAGTCACTATGCCATGCTGCCCCTCACACTGATGATTTACAGTCTAAATAGGCTAAGGGAGATAGGCATAACTACTTTGCCAGCTTTGCCCAGACAACAGAGAGTCTCATTACAATATCTATAATAAACCTGAAAGTATATTATAAATATGAATTAAGATGGTTCAACGTCCTAGTCCTCCCAAGCCCACTATGATAAAAAAAAAATAACTGGTCACTAATAAACCATGCTTTTAAAAAAAAGTTAGATCTCCCTCTGCAAATGGATTATATCACTTGCACCTCTCCATAGCTTGCAGTTACCAATGGAGGCTATGAAATCATCTATACCTCATCACAGAATTGCCAAACACTGCAGAACACTATGCTATAGTTGTCTAGCATTTAGGCTTTGAATGGCCAGTTGGGAATTGTTATTCCAGAGAAGTATTTTAGAGACACTCAAATTTCTATTGCTCAGCAAGGTAGCCTAAGAGGAAATGTGGGTCTCAATTCCGGATCCAATTCATCATCCAGCTTTAGTGGCTGTTTAAAATATGCGAACTAGCTTATGAGTCTATGGGCCATCCATCCAACTGCATATCATAATCTGCTGAGTAAGTGTTCCTCAACTAACTGGTTTCCTTCCTGAGTAAAAATCATTTTCTTTCATTCTTCGCTCAGAGACTACATAGTGTGGTGATTGGAGAAGCCACCTTGGATCCAGGAAGGCTTGAGTTCAAGTCTTGCTGCTGACATTCACTGGCTTTGTGATCTTGGGTAGGTCACTTAAATTCTCAGTGCTCTAGGCAACTCAGATTATAAGTTACTAAATAGGAGTTAACTTGCACTGATAATGAGAATATCCTGTATCAATGAAATCATAGGTCCCCATCCATACCAACAAATTCTGCCAACTTATCAAATGGGTTAACTACTTGTCCCTAAATAGATATGGATAGATTTTTAAAAATACATTCAATTTAATATGTAATTAATTCATCAATCATATATATTATATACAATTTAATGTATATAATTACTTTCATGCATCCAAATTTCAATATAAATTTTTATCAATTAATTAAGCATATGTATTTTTTTTATCATGGGAAATCCCTTCAACAAAAGATATTGGCCTATGACTTCATAAATACAGCAAGTCCTAGAAAGTTGCTTCAGTCACGTGAAGGATAAATGATTTCTCTAGGATCACACAGTTTCTACATGTCAGAAGCAGGATTTGAACTGAGTTTTTCTTGAGTCCAAACCCAAGACTCTGTCTTCTAGGCTAGGCTGCCTCTGCCACATCAAACCATATACCATGAAATTTATAGAATGACTTTAATGGTATTTGCTGGCAAAGCAAACTGAAGCTTTCTTCTACATTAATGTTATGTTAGTATCAGGTTAGAGAGTATAATGTAATGCCAACATATACTCTTCAGGGTTAAATATTACTTGACAGCAATCTCATGTTCTGCATGATCATATCCAAATAATTTTCCATTTGAATGTAGATTCAACATTAGCATGCCAATGTTAGCATAGGTGGGGACTGTAAATAGTACAGTCTGAAGCATTTCCTGCAAAACTAGAAAGAGCTTGGAATCTGCACCAACAACATCCATATCAAATTCTCAAATATGAAAACCAGCTCCCTAACTAGGGTCAGAGCAATTAGGGTTTTGTCTGATAGAACCAGACTTACAAGGTGCTGATGGTACTCGAAGTCCTTTAATAGGATAGAAACAAGGGAGTGTCACAATTAACTAGGAAGACTAATCAGTCAAAATAGGAAGTTCCCAATGGCAGATGCTGAGAGTTCCTCACCTGCCTTACACTGCTCCTTCCCAAGCATCATCCTTTAAAGACTATTTCTGTCCCCTTCCCCACAGAGAGCTGTCCTGCTCCTTTCCCCAACTGAACAAAGAATACAATTTATGCTGCTTTCACTGAATGTGGTTTGTTGTATTTTCCCCAGTAGCAAATTTTCTTAGTTAAGTTTCTGATAATGACATAAAACCAGAAAGCAAATACAAAAAGCTAAAGCTAACTTTTAAAAGGGTCCCATATTTTTGCGTTCTGTCTTTATTCATGATATACACAGAGAATGGGTGAAATGAGTTATCACATGGCATGAAAGAAAAAAGCAAGTATTCCTCTTTTTAAAAGAATCTCTGATTTATAGGAATGGAGCTTAGATGTGGTGTAGAAAAATTACTCAGCTGAGCTCTCCCAACAATCTCCTCCAAACTATTTTAATATAACACCTGAAATCAAATTCTGGAGTACAAGAGTCAACCAAAGGTCAGCATGAGACATTCTTCTAGCTCAAGACAACTTAGGAGGTCAGAAGGAGAGATCTGTGACACAGGGGTAGAGGCTGACTCAAAGCCCACATGGATACATTGCCAGTGGTGGGACTAGGTGGTGACAACAGAAGAAGCAGCAGCTTCAGAAGTTCTCAAGCCAGATCAGGTAAGGGGATATGGCAACTTACCAAATTGTCAGAAAGAGATTACAAGGACCTCTTGCTAGCAATAGATGCAAGACCAGATGCTATTTGGCAACTCCATTTCTCATATCTATTGCTGGGTCACTAGTTCACAGAGAGTAGGACTTTTGGTCACAAGGGATCAAAGACCCTGAGGAGCAGGATCACTTCTAGTACCAAGGGATCCTGAGGAATAGTATTGTGTTTGCTTCCAAGGGAGCAGGAGCCATGAAGAGCAGTACCAATTGTATGCCCAATCAATCAGGGGCCCTTCCTCAGTAAGAACCAGAGTGCAGACCAGGAGAACATTGACCACACTACTTCCTAGATCACATTGGAAACCCCCAAGCTCCCAGAACTAGCTTTGAAAACAGTAATGCTAAAAAGCCTAAAGCCTGAGATAGTATATCTCTCCCCACTCCATTCCAGTAATAAATCCCAACTATAACCAAGTTCAAAATCAAGAAATAGGAAAATGAGCAAACAACAAAAAGAACCTGAACATGGAAAGTTACTATGGTGACAGGGAAGATCAAAACACAAACTCAGAAGAAGACAACAGATTCAAAACTGCCCCAAGCAAAACCACCAAAAAAAATGAATTGGACATAAGCCCAAGAAGAACTCCTAGAAGAAAGCAAAAATCATTTTCAAAATCAAATAAGAGAGGATTCTGGGAAGATGGTAGAGTAGGTCAGAAAACTTTCAACTCTCCAAATTTCCTCCACAAAAAAAAAAAAATACAGATCATCACCTCAGAGGGAATGTAGAGCAGCAGAAGCAAACAAAAGTCAGAGTAAAGCAGTTGTTCTATTAAGACAACTTGAGAAGACCCCCAGGAAAGACCTAACCTGCAGGGTGGAGGTTCAGCTTGAGTGAAGTGCAAATACCTCCAAGCTGACTCTGCTGAATCAACAAACAACAAGTCTTGAGGGTATCTGTGTTTGAAAGGCAGCCTCAGCCTTAGAAACTTTCATCTTGAAGACAGTGTAGGGATCTGATGGTTGAGTAGGAGAAGACTAAAGGTCATTCCACTGTTGAGAAATGCCAAGGACAGCTGTGCTGACCAGACCTGTCCAGGGCTGGGCTACTTCTGCCAGACCGAAGCAGCTAGGACACACCTGATGAGTGTAGTAGCAGAGTGGTGGGGACCCTGCTGGCTGTGGGCACTTGCAGGGAGCAAAGTCCTTGGTTTCAGTTCCAGGGCAGAGAGGAAAGCTGTAGTTTGCAGCCATCCAAGGGAATGCAGGGAGCAAGATCATTTGTGGGGCAGTGTGGCTATAGGACCCAGCCATAGCTTAGAAGTGGAAAGGAGAGCCCAAGGTTGAGTCCCAGGACAGATCTCAGAAAACAACAGTAAGAAGGACCTGAGGCTTGATCCTCAGGTCATCTCTCAGGACTAGAACTTGATTGAACTAATAGCTGCTAAAAACAAAATAAAGCAGAGAAAGAAAGAAAGAAAGAAAGAAAGAAAGAAAGAAAGAAAGAAAGAAAGAAAGAAAGAAAGAAAGAAAGAAAGAAAGAAAGAAAGAAAGAAAGAAGAAAGAAAGAAAGAGAGAGAGAGAAAGAAAAGAAAAGGAAAGAAAAGAAAAGAAAAGAAAAGAAAAGAAAAGAAAAGAAAAGAAAAGAAAGACAGATGAGTAATAGAAAAAGAACACAACCATAGATGGAAACAGAGAAGATCTGGGTTCATAGTCAGAGGAAGATAGTGGGACTAAAAAAAGTCACTCCTTTCTCAATGAGAAATGTCAAATGGTCCCTAGGACAAAAAGTGCTCTTGGAAGACCTTAAAAAGGACTTAAAAATCAAGTAAGAGAGATCGAGAAAAGTTAGGGAAAAAAATAAGAGCAATCCAAGAAAATCAAGAAAATTATGAAAAGAAAGCTAATGGAAATAGAGTATCAAAAACTTAAGAAAGAAAATAATTCCTTGAAAACTAGAATGGGCAAAGGGAAGATAATGATGTTCTAAGACATCAAGAAATAATAGAACAAAATCAAATGAATGAAAAAATAGAAAAGAATGTGGAATCATCAGAAAAACAACTGAGCTGGAGAACAGATTGAGGAGATATACTATAAAAATAGTCAGACTACCTGAAAATTACAATAAAAATACTGTATTGTTATAATATTACAAGAAAATATCAAGTAAAATTGCCATGAAGTTCTACAAGAAAAAGGCAAAGCAGAAATAGAAAAAAAAGTCCCTAATCACCACCTGAAAGAGATCCCAGGGGGGAAATTTATAGGAATATCATAACCAAGTTTCAAAGTACTCAGGTTAAGGAAAAAATTATTGGAAGCAACAAGAAAAAAAAAGTTTAAATATCATGGAGCCACAATAAGGATTACACAAGGCCTGGCAGCTACTACATTGAAGGACTGTAGGTCTTAGAATACTATATTTCACAGAATGAAAGATCTGGGGTTACAACCAATGGTAACTTACCCAGCAAAGTTAAGTATAAACCTTAATGGAAAAAAATGGACACGCAATGAACTGAAAGACAAAAAGAGAATTTAAGGGAAATTTTGATATATAACATCCAGGAGAAATATAAAGTAAACATTAAAGACCAATTATGAGGAACTCAATAAGGTCAAAATTTTTATGTCTTATATGTGAAAATATCAGTGCTTTTTTGACTACAATCATTATTTGGATAGTTTGAAAGAAAGGCTTAGGCAGAACTGAGTATGATGGGATGATTCTAAACAAATAAAACTGTGGGAAGAGATAAAAATGAATAATTATACAAATGAGGCATATAAGGAAAAATTGATGCAAAAGAACCTCGTAGCAGGAAGGGCAGGTAGTGCTATAAACTTACTCTCATGAAGAATGAGTTAAAGAAGGAACAACATATATATCTAGAAGGGTAAAAAAGTCTTCTAAATTCAGAAAAAAATAAGAGGGCAAAGGAAGAGGTCAGTGGAGGAGAGGATGAGAGGGGATTCTTGGAGGGGTGGATGAGTTAAGGAATAGGAGGGCAAGGTAGCTGGTAGAAGTAAAGTAGAGGAGTGAGGAGGGATTGAGTAAATAGGGTGAGAAGGATAGTGAGGAAAAATAGGAAGGAAGAAAATACACAGCAAGTAACTATAGCTTAAAATGTGTTTAGGATGAATTTACTCATAAAACAGAAATGGATAGCAGATTAAAATTTTGAATTCAAATTTCAGGAAACACAAAAATGAGAGATGCATACAAAGACAAAATAAAGGGCAGTAGTAGCATGTATTATGTAAAAAAGTAGGGGTAGTAATCATGATCTCAGACAAACAAGCTAAAATAGATTTAATCAAAAGAGAAAAATAGTGATACTACATTATGTGTCAGCAATAAAATCAAATAAAAGTGGTAAAGGAAAAAGTAGTAAAGAAATGACATGAAAGGAAGAAAGTTATGAAAAGACAATTAACAGCTTGGTAAAAGAGACACAATAATATTGAAGAAAATAAGACCTCAAAAAACAGAATTGACCAAATTGATAGAGAGACACAAAAGCTCACTGAAGCAAAGAATATAAATTAGAATTGAGCAAGTGGAAGCTAATGACTCCATGTGAAATCAAGAAGCAATATAACAAAGTGAAAAGAATGAAAAACAGAAGATGTGAAGTATCTCATTGGAAAAACAATTGACCTGGAAAACAGATTGAGGAAAGACAATTTAAGAATTATTGGACTACCTGAAAGCCATGTTCAAAGAAAGATATATCAGTCCCAGGCCTTGGAAGAGCTCAAAAGGGATTTTGAGAAGCAAGTAAAGGAAGTAGAGGAAAAACTGGGAAGAGAAATGAGAGTGATGCAAGAAAATCATGAAAAACAAGTCAACAGCTTGCTAAAGGAGACCCAAAAATACTGAAGAAAATAACACCTTAAAAAATAGCCTAACCCAAATGGCAAAAGAGGTCCAAAAAGCCAATGAGGAGAAAAAATGCCCTAAAAAGAAAAATTGGCCAAATGGAAAAGGAAGTCCAAAAGATTACTGAAGAAAATACTTCCTTAAAAATTAGAATAGAGCAATTGGAAGCTAGTGACTTTATGAGAAATCAAGACACTGTAAAACAAATCCAAAAGAATGAAAAATTAGAAAACAATGTGAAATATCTCATTGGAAAAACAACTGACCTGGAAAATAGATCCAGGAGAGAGAATTTAAAAATTATTGGACTATCTGAAAGCCATGATCAAAAAAAGAGCCTAGACATCATCTTTCAAGAAATTATCAAGGAAAACTGCCCTGATATAGTAGAACCAGAGGGCAAAATAGAAATTGAAAGAATCCACAGATCTCCTCCTGAAAGAGATCCCCAAAGGAAAACTCCTAGGAATATTGTAGCCAAATTCCAGAGTTCCCAGGTCAAGGAGAAAATATTACAAGCTGCCAGAAGGAAACAATTCAAGTACTGTGGAAACACAATCAGGATAACACAAGATTTAGCAGCTTCTACATTAAAGGATTGCAGGGCATGGAATATAACATTCCGGAGGGCAAAGGAGATAGGATTACAACCAAGAATCACCTACCCAGCAAAACTGAGTATAATCCTTCAGGGGAAAAAATGGTCATTCAGTGAAATAGAGGACTTTCAAGCATTCCTGATGAAAAGACCAGAGCTGAATAGAAAATTTGACTTTCAAATACAGGACTCAAGTGGAACATGAAGAGGTAAACAGGAAAGAGAAATCATAAGAGACTTATTAAGATTGAACTGTTTACATTCCTGCATGGAAAGATGATATTTATAACTCATGAGACCTTTGTTAGTATTAGGGTAGTTGGAGGAAAAAAAATTATATATATGTATATGTAGGTAGATAGATAGATAGAAAGAAAGCACAGGGTGAGTTGAAGATTAAGGGGTCATATCTGGAGAATAAAATTAAGGGATGAGGGAGAATTATACTTGCAGAAGAAGAAAGGGAGGGGTAGAATGGGGTAAATTATCTCACAAAAAAAACAGAAAAGAAAAGGCTCTTACAGTGGAGGGGAAATGGGGGGTGAGAGGGAATGAGTGAATCTTATTCTCATAGGATTTGGCTTAAGGAGGGAATAACATACACATTCAATTGGGTATGGAAATCTGTCTTACCCTACAGGAAAATAGGGGGAGAAGGGGACAAGAGAGCAGGGGGATGATAGAGAGGAGGGCAGATTGGGAAAGGGGTAATCAGAAGTAAATACTTCTGAGGAGGGACAGGGTCAAAAGAAAGAATAGAATAAATGGGAGGGCAGGATAGGATTAAGGGAAATAGAGTTAGTTTTTCACAACATGTCTACTATGGAAGTGTTTTGCATAACTGCACATGTACAACCTATATTGAGTTGCTTGCCTTTTCAACGAGGGTGGGTGGGGAGGGAGGAAGAGAGAAAATTTGAAACCTCAAGTTTTAAAAACATATGTTTAAAAAAAGGTTTTCACATGCTACTGGGAAATAAGAAATACAGGAAATGGGGTGCAGAAGCCTATCCTGCCCTACAGGAAAATAGAAGGGGAAGGGGATAAGAGAAGAGGGGAGAGATAGAAGAGAGGACAGACTAAGGGAAGGGATATTCAGAATGTATGCCATCTTGGGGTGGGGGAGAGGTGAGATGGGTGAAAATTTGGAATTCAAAAACTTGTGGAAGTGAATGTTGAAAACTAAAAATAAATAAATTTATATTAAAAAAATGAAAAATCATTTAAATTCCACATGAATCTGAGAGACTAGAAGCTCAGATAAAGGCCTATGAGTGTAAGGTTTCTTGGACATAAAGTGTGTTGGGATAGTAAAAATGTTAATAATTTATGTCCTTTATCCTCTCATACTCCTCTCTCAGAACGTGAAACCTTTTTCTTTGGGCTTCAGAATTGACTGTGTTTGTAGGTAATTACCTTTCTTTGTTTAAATGTTTACCTTGTCTTTATAAACAGTTAAAATCACTTTAGTCAGGATACATTTATTGGGAATACAGCAGGGAGGAAGCAAATGCTGGGGAAAATTCCAGGGAGAAGCAGTAGTGATTCATATATTTCAAACAAAGAGGTTCCTTGAAACACTGTCTCTAATTTAGGTGTTCAAAGCTAAAGACTTAATAAAGGGACTTACCAAATTTTGATATTAATTTCCATAACAGTGAAGTGAATACTGGGAAATGTATCCGGTGAAGAGTCAGTTGTTGGGTGAGGGGAAAATAGTAGTGATTGTATATTGACAAACTCAAAGATCCAAGCTTTTGGAGTGAGAACTGACCATTTGACAAAAATTTGCTGGGAAAACCAAAAAGAAGCTTGACAGAAACTATACATAGACCAACATCTCATACCTTATAATAAGATAAGGCCAAAATGAATTAAATGATTTAGACATAAAGGGTGATAATTTTAGTAATTTAGGGAAGCATGGAAAATGTACCTGTCAAATTTATGGATAAAGGAAGAGTTTGTGATTAAACTAGAGACAAAGAGGACCACAGAAATAAAAAAGATAATTTTGATTATGTGAAACAAAGAAGTTTTGCACAACAAAACTAATACAGACAAAATTATAAGGAAAATAGGAAACTGGGAAGAATTTACAGCAAGGCCTGATTTCTCAGATATACAGGGAACTGAGCCAAATTTATTTTTAAAAAAAGGAGAGCTATTCCCCAGTTGACAAATGGTCAGAGGATAGAAGTAGAAACTAAAGCTATCAAAAATCACATAGAAAAATGCTCTAAGTAACTTTTGAATACAGAAATGCAAATTAAAATAGCTCTGAGATACTACCTCACACCTATCAGATTGGCTAATATGACAGAAAAGGAAAATGACAAATGTTGGAGTGGATGTGGAAAAACTGGAATGCTAATTCATTGTTGATAGAGTTGTGAACTGGTCCAACAATTCTGGAGAACAATTTGGGATGACAAGATTTGCATCACAAAGAGATCAAAGAAAAAGAAAAAAGTGCTTAACTGTTCAAAAACATTTATAGCAGCCCTTTTTATGGTGGCAAAGAATTGCAAATCGAGGGGATGCCTTTCAATTGGGGAAATAATTGAGCTATAGGAAATGATGAGTAGCATTGTTTCAGAAAAACCTGTAAAGTCTTATATGAACTGATGCGAAGTGAACAGAACCAGAAGAACATTGTACATAGTAACAGCAATACTGTAACAGCGATTAGCTATGAAAGACTTAGCTACTCAGATCAAGAAAATGATCCACGACAATTTCAGAAGATCAATGATAGAAAATGCTATACACCTTTAGAGAACTGATGAATGCTGAATGCAGTTTGAAGTATACATTTTCACTGTCTCATTCTTGCTTTATTTTTGTCTGCTTTCTTTTGCAATATGGCTATTATGGAGATATAGTTTGCATTATTTCACATGTATAATTGATATCAAATTTCTTTCCTTGTCAAGGAAGAGTTAGGGTGGGAGAGAGGGAGAGAAATTGGAGCTCAATTTAAAAACAAGTTTCTTAAAATTATTAGATATAATTGGGAATATTTAATTAAAAATATTTAAAATAAGAAAAAACCTTAACCCCATCATAATTTGTTTTCATGACATCTCTTTCCCCATTCAAAAGAATGTTCTATAACTTAACATTTAATTTTCAAAATAAACTAAAATTAAAATTAATATTTTATTTTTAGAATTATGCTACCAACTTTATTTTTAAATAAAATAAAATTTTAGTTGGAGATCCACTGGGATATCAGAAAACCAGAGATGAGATTTGCTATGCCAGAGGAAAAGAAGTTAGTATTCAATGTGTTACAATGGAAAGAATACTAGAGTTGGAGACCAGGGGTCCTGTGTTCAAGTCTTGGTTTTACTACTTCCTATCTGTATGACTTTAGGTAAATGATTTTACCTCTCAGTTTCATCACGTGTAAAATGAGAGGGTTGGACTACCCATTTTTTAAGGTGTCTTCTAGCTCTGAGCCTGTAACCTCTGATTACTCAGTAAATTAATGGTGACATTGATTAATTCTAAGTGGAAAGGATAGAGGCAAGTACTCCACCTTCAATTTACAGGGCTTCTGTTTATGTATAGATCTTTTCACTATGTTCTATCTTCTCTATGTCTGATAGTCTTGTCCATGTAACTCCTTATCTTCCCCAAGCAGAGTTCATAACCTAAATCATTTTTTCAGGTAATCATTCAAGCAGATTCCCTAAGTCCCTATTGCTCTCCAGAATGTTGGAGTAGGATGGTGATGAGTAAAGCAGGAAGTGATAGAATAGCATCAGCCTTATATTTTTCTTGACATCAACAAAAAAAATTCTAAGCATTTAAACATTTGCCCATCCTTGCTCAGCAGCTCTGCTCACTGTAGTTTTTTTTTTAAGTTGGAATTTTTACATATGTTTTTCTTATTAAGACAATAATAGTTACATATGAAAACTTTGATGATTATGAAGCACCATGACTACTGTTGCCTCTAGTTCTTATACTTAATCATTGAGGACTTTTTACTAGGATCTCCTGGAGTCAGAACCATTTCATCAGAATGACAACATTCTAAATCACTCTCATCGAAGTAAATTTCTCTAATGATTGGCACACTATTTCCATTTAAAAATCCTCTCTTACCCTTAACCTGAATTGCAAGTACAATGGTAGAAGTAATACCTTTTAAAATATGGTGCCTTCTTCACCCTGCCCCATACCCTATTTGTTAGCAACAGTGGCCTTTCCATGCCAATTTCCCATTTCATTGATTTATTTGACAGATGAAGTGACCTCACAAAATTTTGATTGTCATGAACTTTTAGCAATTGCTTAGATCTTGTTACAAAGTAAATTGTGTTCATATCTTTTGCCTGAAAAATCCCACTGATAGGCAATGTACACCAACAAGGTCAAAGACATAAAGATATTAGTTAGATAGATAGATAGATAGATAGATAGATAGATAGATAGACAGACAGAAAGACACGCAGACAGACTGATAGACAGACAGACAGATAGCAGAATTTTTGTAGCTAAAAAATAATAAGAAACAAAGTAGATGTCCATCAATTTCAGCACTCTTCTATGAATACAATGAACCATTATGGTGCTAAAAGAATTGCTGAATATGGAGAATTCAAGGAAGCGTGGGAAACTTATATGAGCTGATGCAGAGTGAAGTGAGATCAAGGAAAAGGACATAACACTACAATATAATTTGATGAGCAGAAACAGAATTGGAAGTCACCTTAGAATTCATCTACTCTAATGTCCTAATTTTACACATGAGGAAACTGAGGTGGAAAGAGGAATCACTCAGTTTTAAGTTGGAAATAAGAAGCAGCACAACAAAGGTCATATGATTCCACATTGAATTCTCTTTCCTCTGTATCACCCTAACTCTAAGAACACAACACTAAACTGAAGAAAAAGTAAGCAATACACCAAACATGTTTGACAGTATATCTTATATTTTATACCAATACTCCTCTACTTCAGCAATGAAGAGAAAATTGTGCATTTCTCTACCCTTCTCTAGGACCATGCTGATCTTTCAATTGCACTTTCTTCAGTTTATTTTTTTTTTATTACAAGGAATGCTCCGTGGGTATGAAAATAGGATCATGAGTTTAAGGTTATATGAGAACTCAGATGTTATATGGTCAATTTATATGTGAGGAAACTGAAGTCCACATACATTAAGTGACTTACCCAAAGTCACACAAGAGTATGGTAGAGCTAGTATTCAAGGTCAGATCATATGACTTTAACCCAAAGTTCTTCCTAACATATAAGAAATGATATTTGTAGAAGTGAATGTTAAGTAAAAATAAGAGACACTGATAAAAGAAAGATAACATTTTAAAAAATCACTAGGCTGAATTGTTTTGAAATAGACTGCCTGCCTATCAGCTGAATAACTAATCAATCTAACTTAAATTATTAGGCCACATATGATTGATCAATTCTTTGGCAAGTATTCTATTGCCTGACATTCATTTGTTAAGATGGCCAGAAAGAAAAAATCCTGAAAGACTGCTTAATGCTAAGATTCCTTAAAGCATGTTTTGCTATGCCAAGAATTTAACACAATGCAATGAGCAGGTATTGTGCTTAGATTTCTCAAATGGGCAAGGTGATTAGTCTCATACTTCTCCAAGGTTTATATGTCAGTAAAAATACTGAGTTACCCTCAGCACAGAAATATGAGATTAATACATATGGATGGGGAAATAGGGGCACAATGCCAGGCTTAGAGTCAGGACGGCCTGAATTCAAACCCTGCCTCAGATACTTGTGGACTTGGACAAGTCACTTAACCCTGTTTGCCTCAGCTTCCTCATCTGTAAAATGAGCTGGAGAAGGAAATGGCAAACCACTCCAGTATCTCTGCTAAGAAAACTCCAAATGAGGTCATGATTTGGACACAAGTGAAATGATTTAACAACAAAAATACACATGGAGGTCCTTGATTTCATTGTTATTCAGAATGCACTCCTATAGCTGTTCTATCTAGGATAAGACTGGTCTGCTTCCATCCATTAAATTCAAGCTTTTCCAGTTTCTCCAGGGAATATCTGTGTTAACAGAAAGCATAGACTAAAGTAAATGAAACAGCACAAAGATTAACTTCATCTCGATCATTTAATACTTGAAAGGTCTCATCCCTGAGGCATTATCTTTTCTTTCTCCCCACTTTGGCATTATCTTCATTCATTCCTGCCCAAATCCCTTTAATATTTATGCTTTGGGGCATTTGTACATCATATTAAGTTGAGGAATGAAGAATGGGCCAGCTCTACTTGTGGTGAGCCTTGCAAATTGTCATATGTGGCATCTGCACTTACACAGAATCTGTACTTACACCACCTTGTAAGAGTGTTCATACAAATCCATTGTGTAGTTGGGTCAAGGTACCTTGTAGAGAGAAGCCCCTTACAAAATGCATGAGTTTAATTTAACAAGCAATAAAAAGTGAATGTATGTGTACCCATACACATGTACATGTATATATAATGTATCTATTTGTGTATTAGTATATCTCTATTTCATACAAGTATTTATCACGTAAAGTGTCAATATCTATTTTCCTCTGTAATATTCATTCATACTCAATACAAATATGTTTGCAATTACTTGAGATTGCCTATATGATATAGTGCTACCACCTTCATGGTTACATCACACCTATGTCATCAGTAGTTAGGCTAGCTCAATAGTCTCAGCAGATGAGTCAACAGTCATCCAAATCAGCACTGCAACTGATATAGACTTCAATGAAATAAGAGAAGAACTAAAATAAACTATGCAATGGTAAGTTTAAAGCATCCTAGTAAACAGTGGAAGTTAGGCCACTTATACTTAACATTTGATACAATGTCTCTGATATTAGCAAAAGTAGGGATGAATGTGATGTTTCATTGGTTAGTAAAAAATTTCAGGAAATTTCTAGGATTAAAAAAAACCTTAAAAGCTGCTCATGATAATAAATTTTAATCCTTTATCTATCTACCTCGAATGATAGCATTATCTGTCTTATTAGAAGCTCAAAGTAATCCTGCAGGGTAGGAATTAACACTAATTTTGAAGGAGAATTTAACAATTATATTACAGGTTAACTGAATTATATAAAGGATTTTATTACATGTAGCTAAGTTTCAGGGGCTAACGAGTTTCTGGAAGTCTGTAATCTTCTGGGTTTGGAATGAAGAGGGATGGGCCTTTTGGAGGAAATCATTTTCACTAACGATGCAGCCACCTGCCCCAGCCACATGGGAAATGGGAAATGAGACAGCTGAAAACAACACTATTATGAGCTTTTTACAGCATCTAACAAAAACCCCTCTGATTTTATAGAAGCTTAAAAAAAACATTTTTATTTCCTCACTAATTTTGTCCTTTTCCAATTGGCAAAGCTAGATATAGTCCTTTCTCTACAAGAAATAGAATTAATGAGGTCCTTTGGGTCTGGATTTGATTGTTTTCTCATCTGAACCCTCATATCCCCAGTGGTGCTAAAGCATCATTTTATTATGTCACTCCCTAACTTAATACATTAAATGGTCTCCCATTACCTACACATTCCTTAGAATGTTATTGAAGGCCTTCCAAAATTTAACCCTAAATCTGATTTAATTAATGAGGAAGCATGCTGTTGTACAAGGGTTCCCAACCCTTTCTGTCCCAATATTCCTTGATTTCAGCAAAAAAAATTTCAATGCCCTTTATTCAACATGAAATATAAAAGCAAATAAACTCTAGAGTTTAACATACACACACACACACACACACACACACACACACACATAAGATATAAATAAAACCAGCCTGAATAATAATCTTGCCTCAGATACTTACTTTGTCTGAACCCTGAGGAAGGCACAACTTCCACAAGCTTGTTTCTGCATCTGTAAAATGGGGATAATAATAGCACCTGCTTCACTGGATTGTTGTAATGACCAAATGAGGTATTATAAATGAAGCACTTTGCAACTCTGAAGTGCTACATAAAAGTTATTATTATTATTATTATTATTATTATATATTTAGTATCACATGATTTAATTGTACGATTTCATTTATATTAATATTTTAAAATATTTTAATAAGATAAACTAGTGATTTAACAAATATTCCAATTGCTCATTGAAAAGGTTCTCATTATTGTGGTTGATTTTTTGAAAGGACCAGTGACATCACAGGAGATTTCTTGACTTGCTTGTGACTTGGATTTAAGTGAGGCAGAGTTGTGCAAAGTCATCAGCCTCACTCTCCTTCCAGAGTCATTGAAGTCAAGATGACTGGTGATGGCTTGGGGTGCCATGGATGACCTTGGCATTTTTGATGCCTGACCAAGCTCTAAGCACTCCACTGCTCCTGCTTCAGACACCTTCATGGCCATTGGAACAAACTGGCTTCTAAGCAAGGGGTCACTAATACTTAATCTACCTTATATCTTCTGTCAGTTTTGACATATATTTCTTCACTTTTCAAGGTGAGGGAAGTACAGACTAAAATAACCAACAAAGAAAAAGAATGTTTCTTCTCTGAGTATCCTGGGAGGAGAAAAAATAGCTAGTAGACACTGTCCCTTTTTCTGTTCTGTGAGAGGTCCGGTTTGATATACACCTCTGGAGAGAGGTGCAAGCAGGCTTTACAAAAGCTTCAACATTCTTCAGTGGACCAAAAATGATGTGCATTTTCCCTTGTTGCTCAGAAGTAGGCATTTTATTTAAAGATTATTTATATTCACAGATGATTTATGAAATTATCTATAAACCCATTTTAAGGGACTTGGTTTTTAGTATAACAGCCCACTAATACCACAGAGGCAGTGAGATGGCTCAGTGGATAGAGTACTGGGCCTGGGGTCGAGAAGATCTGAGTTCAAATTCAGCCTCAGACACTTATTAGCTTTATGACTCTGGACAAATTACTTACCATTTGCCTCACTTTCCTCATCTGTTAAATGGACTGGAAAAGGAAGTGGTGAATTATTCTGGTATCTTTGCCAAGAAAACCCCATATGGAGTCAGGAAGAATAGGGCACAATTAAACAAGAGCAAGAACAATACCTACCATAGAAGAAGTAAAAAAGAAATTTAGGGGCTTTAGGAAGATTCTTGCACACATATGCCAGGTTGACACCTCATGCAATAAAGGAAAGGACTCCGGACTTGGAGTCAGGTGAGACCTAAATTCAAATCCTGCTTCCTACCAGTGAGCTGTGTGACCATGGGAAACTTATTTAAGCTTCATCTCCTCATCTATATAGGAGAGATAGTAATAATGCATGGGCTCATTATGAGGACAAAATGACTTAAAATATGCAAACTTTTAAGCTGTGTATATAATGTCTATTTTTTATCTGTTGATCAATAAACATTTATTAAGTACCTGTTATGTGTCAGGCACTGTACTAGGTGCTAGGGATTCAAAAGGAGGTAAATGACAATCCATGCCCCCAAGAAGCTTACAGTCCAATGAGGGAAACAACATGCAAAGAAATATATCCAAAGCAAGTAATATATGGGATAAATAGAAATGTCTATATTCCTATATATGTATATAATTATTCAAGCTTAAAACTTTTGGGATTTTATATATAATACACACACACACACATATACATCTGTATATATGTGTATATATACACATCTGTATATATGTATATATGTCTGCATCTGTATACATATCAGCTATTAATATTTATCTTTCTAAACTGATGTCTTCTTATTGTTATTGTTGTTTGTCCTTTGTTCTCTGAGAGGACATTGACATCAGGAAAGCGATGCCATGACTTGCAAGTGAGTTGGAGTTAAGTGAGGGAGGGCTATACAAAGTCACAAGCTTCAGTCATACTGCTCACTTAGAGGAACCTTCAGTTTCAGCCAGATTGTTCTAATTTCTATCCTCTGAAAAATAGAAGTATGTATCTGTCACTATAAATTTTGCTCCATTTCCTCTATTTGCCTAGAGTATCTTTTACTACTTTTAACCTCACAGGTCAAGTCTATGAAGTGTTCCAGACTACTCTAGTTTACAGCAATGGTTTCCTGCTCCGAATTCCTATAGGATTTAATGTGTTTGACACACATTTGTCATTTAATTTTATCTTTCATTGTTATTATAAAGCATGTTATTACCTATGTTGCATATCTATGTCTCATTCTTCCAAGTAGATTGTATCCTTCTCAAGGGTAAGTATAATGGCTTATATTTTGTATTCCCTATTCATCTATTTGCATAGTAGGTAATTGATGTAATTCATTAATCATTTATTGGCAATTGTGCAAAATACTCAGGCACTTGAGATACAGTCACAGAAATTAAATATTAATCAAAATTTAACTGATGAAATAATGAGTAATTACCACCCAAACTCCAGATTTAGGTCACTTAGCTTTGACTCCATTTGATGATGTTAAGATTACAAAATCTAATACATTCTAATACATTTTGTATTATTTTCTGTCTGGGATTCATGGATCAGAAAAAAATCATTGAGGGCATTAAATATCATCACTAATAATGTTTTCCTTCATTTCAATGTATATCCCCCAATGAGTCAATATAAAAATGTACATATAGATGGGGAAGCTGGTAGATGCCTAAATCATCAATTAATAAGGATGATTCAGTTGGAGTACATTATTCATTATATACACATTTTAGGGAAAAATACTACGTAGTAAATGGACAAATATATATCCATATTTATTAAGCAGATGTGTTTAAGGTTAAGAAACTTGTTGAATTTCTTTAGCCAAGTCAAAAGGAAAAATAAAAGAATAAAGCAGGAAAAAAATCCTCAAACTCTTATGCTGAATGTTTTCTTTTTTTATTTCCTGGTGTATGATGAAAATTTGAGAACCTTCCAAGCTTTAGGTCTAATTTATAGCAGGCAAGTTTGAGAGCCTTGACTATGTGCAGACTTTGAAAATGATTTTGTCACTGAATTTTATTGTATGTTAGTCCTTTAAAATCATTAGCTTTTTTCCCCCCTAAATGCATAATTATTCCAGTTAATGATATGCTTTATTTAAGATCATTGTAACCTAGATAGAAAGCTTCATGGAATGTTGGAGGCCATCTAATCCAATCTCATTTTACAGATGAGGAAACTAAGTCTAAGAGAGGTGAAGTGATTTGCCCAATGTTACATAGATAGTAGGTATCATAGAGAGGACTTAAGAAGCACTGAGGACTAGTGGGTAGAGTGAAGGTCCTAGAGTAAAAAATACTAGATTTCAATTCCATTTATGAAATGTGCTAATTATATAAAAATGAGGCAAGTCAGCCTCTCTGAGCAACAGTTCTATCACACGTAAAATTGGAATAAAAATTCCTGTACTATTTATCTCACGGTGTTGTTATGGGGATCAAATGAGATAGCACAAGTGAAGCACTTAAATTGCAATATAAATGTTACTTATTTTTATTGTATTGCCTTAGATATAATGGATATAGAAATGGGAAATAAATAGATTGGCATTTTTGTTATCAAAGTAAAACATTACCTAGCAATGGTTCATTTTCTTGCACATAGTTTAGGATAAGAAATAAAATTGAGTTCAAATTGATACCATCCTGGTAGAGTGTTAGAAATGGCAAATCTAAATTACAAGGACCTGTATTCAAATCCCAGCTGTTATCTTTTTGATACAATTATAAAGCTGGACAGATCATTTAGTTTTTCTGTGTTTGAGTGATGTCAGAACATTATGAGGATGAACTAGTCCTCTAAGAACCCTCCCTGCTCTAAATCTATGACCTAATAGAACAAGTCATGATCTAACTCCAAACTCTGGAGTTAGAAAGAAATATAAATCAGCCATATCAACAAAAAAGTAGAGGGAAGAAAGGAAGGAAGGAAGGAAGGAAGGAAGGAAGGAAGGAAGGAAGGAAGGAAGGAAGGAAGGAAGGAAGGAAGGAAGGAAGGAAGGAAGGAAGGAAGGAAGGGAGGGAGGGAGGGAGGGAGGTAAAGAAAGATGGGAAGAAGGAAAGAAACCCTGAAGCTTAAAGTTGAGAAGGAAACAAACTAATCCACTAGTGCATAAACAGAGGAAGTTGCCTTATAAGCCCAAACAGATTTTTAAACATTTAATATTCTATAATTTTTATTTTGTCTCCAGCTGGATGGTACCAATGGTCTAGAAAATACACTTTTTAAAAGAAATCTTATTTTTTCTAAGTATCTATATTATTAAGAGGGGGCAGCTGGTTCTCATTAATGCTGAGAAAAGAGGTCTATCTCAGGAATTATTGCTTAGGTTGACTTGTAGACTGGGAGAATTAGCCATCTGTGCCTGGCCTAAAATGCATTTGCAGTTACTCTAATCATAAACAGGGCTCCATTCTTATTGAGTGCATGCTCACTCTTTATTCTGTGGATTGCAAAAAGAATTAAATAAAAATACCTTTTACTGAATTAGTTGGAAGGTCAGAAAGTAGTGTGCATAGTGAGAGGACAGTGTGTATGTCTCTGGGTAATTTTTAAAGAAAAAAAACCTGCCTTTCTTTTCTTTGTTGGAAACAACTTGTCATATTTCCCTTCCCAGCAGTTACTTGATCCAGGACAAGGGTTGGAAGAGTTCTTATGAGTTTTCCAAGGATATGCAAACACTGCCTGCAGGGAGTGTGGGGTGACCGCCTAGGAGCAATTTATTCACAATAAGAAAGAAAAGTCACAACAGCTGGGGGAGTGATGTCCTGGAAGAACGATCTATTGCCTGGGAAAGTAGGAAAGACTTAAATAGAATGGATGTTCTATTAAAGAATTCTTGAGAAGATTGTTATGGGGACGCTACAGTCACTGACAAAATGCATATCCTGCAGTACTTCCATTCAGCTTATTCATTCATTACTGGAATACCAGTTTTATCCTCAGATACAATAAGTTAAACAAATCAAAAGATTTGTTCCTGACTGGGTTAACTGAATAATGGTTCAAAGTTCACTAGCAGTTCAGCCCCTGGGCCAGCTAGATACCAAATATAGCCCTTCTGATGATGATCAGTTATGAGGTTCCCAAAGTTTTGATTCCAGAAAAAGAAGCACAATTTATAATAGATGGCCACTTTTTCAAGGGCTGGGCTGGAAAGTCCCTCCAAGTTCCTACAATCTTCTTCTATTGCCCCTTCCACCCAAAAAGCTTCCCACAAAAAGAATCTGATTCTAATAAATGTTATCTGGTATTTCACATTTTTACACTGTAAAACCCAACCCAATTTTGAAGGAAAGTAGTTTCAACCTTATATTTCCTTATGGAAAACTTGCAAAAGAAGCTTGAGCCTTGAATAAGTTTGCTATGGTTAAAACTGAAATTCCAGTATTGATTGGGGTTCAAAAAGCTAAGTGGTTAATGATGCTGTAATATTGGAGAGATTATATAACAGGGTTATTTATCAGAAAAACTGAAATACGTATTCCCATAGTAAGTGTTATTATTTTCATACCAGAATCACAAATTGTTGAAACCTATGGCTCACAGCTTGCAAAGTGATGTAAAAAATGCTTATTTCAACATTCTGACTTTATTAGATTCCAGACTTAGGTGTAAAAGAGTTATATGTTGCCAGGCATGCTAGGGAAACAATTAAAAGACCAAGAGACCTATCACAAGAAGGTCAAATATTACAAAACAAGAAACACCTGAAAGTAAATGTAAATGATAGTAAAGTGTAAAACAATTGCACAATAAATTTTGACATTTATAAGACCCTTTGAAAAACTAGATACATTGCTCACAGATTGTGTGCTACACAGAAGCCTTCCACCCAGTGCCTTAAAGACATCGGGCGCTAAAATGCTTTTTGAATAAATGGACAAGTCAGAGATAAAAAGTGAAGAGTCATGTGGAAAAGGTTAAAGATATTGAGCAAAAATTAATCTACCAAACTGAATATTAAGGTTTTGTCTCTGGACAGTCAATTATGCCACCTGTGTTGGAGATTATTTGTTTCTTTCAACTATCTCTACAATTGATGCTTACAACTACTATCAAAACCACTGTATGGGGATTGATGTCAACTATTAAGAAATCTGGAAAAAAAATGAATTGTTTGGGCTTCTATCTATTTGGCTGATATACATAGGTACTCTACAGAACCTTTTCTAAAGAACAAGGAGATTTGATTCAATCCAGTTTAATTAGAGGGCAGCTGGGCAGTGCAGTGGATAGAGCACCAGGCCTGGAGGCAGAAAGACTCATCTTCCTGAGTTCAAATCTGGCCTCAGACACTTACTAACTGTGTGACCCTGAGAAAGTCACTTAATCCTGTTTTCTTTAGTTTCCTTATCTGTAAAATGAATTGAAGAAGGAAATGGCAAACCTCACTATCTTTGCCAAGAAAACCCCAAATAGGGTCACAAATAATTGGACAGCACTGAAATGACTGAAAAACAAAATGCAGTTGAATACATATCATGTTCAAGTCACTATGCTAGGTAATAAGAATAAAAAGACAAAAACAAAATAGTTCCTACTCTCGTGGAGTCTATAGTCTACTGAAGGAATACTATCACAGGTATATAGAGAGGTAAAAAAACAAGGTAAATTGAAAAAAGGAGAAAGCACTAGAAACTGGTAGGATCAGGGAAGGTTTCTTGCAGGTACCTGAACTAAGTCTTGAGGGAAGATAATGATACTGAACTTCGTTCTTTTTCTCCCTTAAAAAATCACGTTGAAAAGCACAAGATAGTTCTTTTAGTTATAGTTGTTGGATATATATAAGATGTGAGAATTAATGATCTGACATTTGCATCCAAATTCAAAGAAATTGGAAGAAAACAATATGGTCTCAGACAGTAAGTACTCAATAGCAAAACAAACCAGAAAACAAAGAAAGAAAAGGAAAGCTGCTTTGTTAAAGGGTCCATCAATGCTTCTGTTTTGGGTAACTATAAGAGAACCATTCCATGTTTGAGCATCTCAGAGTTGGAATGGTCTGGGGAGTCACTGAGTAAGAAGAATTTCAGATTTGTAGTCACAGAACTTGCGTTGGTTCTGTTACTTACTATCCTTGTGATCTTGTGCAGTCACTTAAGTTCTCTGGGACTGTTTCTTCATTTGCTAAAAGAAGGGATTGAAATAGTTGATCCTTAAGGTCCTTTCAAATTTGAAATCTATCATCCTAATATCCTATAATGGAGATGACTATAGTCATAATGAGTGGGAAGATTTTGGGATTAGTAATGAGATGAGAGTCATTTGGGTTCAAATACTAGTTTTTGACATACTAACTATGAAATGTTGGCCAAGTCAGTTAACTACTCTGGGCCTCAGTTTCCTCATTTGTAGTAATGATGGAAGACATCAATTAAGTGAACATCAGTGAGAATTATCTCTTCCAAAAGCAAAGGAGCTAGTAATTGATTTGTCCTTATGATACCTTCATTATTCAGAATTTCAGAACAAGAGCAAATGCTGTGCTGAATCTAATTCTTATCAGTTTATCAGTCACCAACATTTATTAAGCACCCATTATGTGCCAGGCACTATGCTAAGCACTGTAGATACAAAATATAAATAAATAAAATAAAACAATACAACAGTCCCTGCTCTCAAGGAGAACACCGTCTAATGTGAGAGACAGCATGCAAACGATTATATCCAAAAAGACATATAAAGGGTAAATTGAGGATAATCTCAGTAGGAAGGCACTCCATTAATGAAAATTTAAAAAGGCTTTTTTTTTTTTTGCCAAAGATGGGTCTTTAGCTGAAAACTGAAAGAAGCCAAAGGGGCTAGAAGGTGGAAGATGAGGAAGGAGAGTATTCTGGGCATGGAGTGTAACCAGTGAAAACATTAAGAGTTGGGAGATGGAATGTTGTATTCAGGGAATAGCAAGGAGGCCAGTGCCACTGAGTCACAGAGTATGAAGAGATGAGTAATGGGTAAATAGATTAGAAAGGGGAAAGGGACAGGTCAAAAAAGTTTTTGAAACCCAAAGAGGCATTTGTATTTGATCCTGGAAACTTGGGAGTTGCTGGGATGGAAATGAAGGTTTGGTGGGGGGAAATGGTGGTAGTTCCTTCCTAGCACTTGTGAAAGAGAATGAAAAGAAAGTCAGGCATAGTGGGATGTGCAACCTGGATTTTGGAAGAGAATCTTGTATTGGGCTTAGAAAACAAACAAACAAACAAACAAACAAACATCAATAGGAATCCATAGACTAAAATTGCACCAGGGAAGTCGGTTCAAGTGGGATGGAAATCTCTCATTATGAAATGCTGAATACACAAAGAAAACCAGTCACAATAAGGAGGGAAAAAAAGGGGAGTTGTCTTAAGAGAATGATGGAGATGCAGAGAATTCACCAACCAACTTAGATATTAAAAAAGATAAGTACAAAGGATGGAAACAAATCCAGACAACAGGATGAAGGCAAAAGTGTGGCACCAGACTGTCAGAATGGGGTGAGGAGTGCTAAAGCTGAGAATGAGCTGAGTTGGTGAGGAAAGGTAAGTATAACAACCAAAAAAGAGTTTGTTTTTAAAGCTATATTGGGTAAATTGCGACTATACCTTTTTCTTAGTCTTCTTTTTACTAATTCTGAACTGAGCTCTGTGAATAAGTGGAGCTGTACTCAGGCAGCTGATTCACAGATAACTCCAACATCATTAATAAGTCTTTGCCTGTATGTTAAAATATAATCTGTATTTGAGAAGTTATTTGGTGCTCACCATGTACAATGTCTATCAATTCTTTTCTTGAAGAAAATGTTGCTGATAGAGAGTAATGAGGTTTCAATGGAATCTACAAGTCTTTGGCATTCACAATTGCTTCTCCTGAAATCATTACACCCCAAATATTTCTACCCATTTTCATCTTTTCTTTTCTTTTCATTGAAGTCACCAAATAATACAATGTTGATTTGTCTTATCAAGATCTTCATATAATTTCTCTACCTCTTAATTCTTGGTAATTAATTAATGTTGGTATATGAGTGGCAATATTTTTGCGTTGGTCTTTTCTGCAAATGTTTTCCATTAATGTTGCAAGATACAATGAAAACATGTCCTATGAAATAATACATCTTCTGCCTTTGTATGTGTAAAAAACAATACATCTTTTCTTTGCCTCTTTAAGGAGTGTCTGTTAGCTGTTCAATTTAGTTATACCCTCTTATTTTTCATAGCAAGAATATCAAGATTGCTATGATCCCACTCCTCTAGCAATATGTCTACTTATTGGTCATTGGACAAGGAGCTGACATTTATAGCATCAATAAGCAAATTAAAGTTTGTAGTCAGTCAAAAAATTTAGGTGATTCTTTGTATCCTCTTTCTATCTACTCTACTACCATTGTTGAATAAGTGAAAGCTAGCAGAACAGAGTTTAAGAGATATAGATTTGGAAATAAGGAGCTAATCATAGATGGCCTCTTTTTTTTCTGTAGTATGGCACTATCTTCTAACTTTCAGAAATTCAACTTCATCAGTATAAGCTGATTTATAAAAAAAAATTCATGAATGTTTGTGGATCATAAATTCAATATGAGTCAACAGCATCACATGGCTGTCAAAAAAAAGTTAATATGACCTTGGGCACCATTAAGAGAGGCATAGCCTTAAGGAGCAGAGTTTTGCCTCGGGCCTTCTTCTCTTCACCCTCTATACTACTTCACTTGATGATCTCATCAACTTCCATAGATTTAATTACCATCTCTATGCTGATAACTCTCAAGTCTACCTTTCCTGTCCTAAATATTCTGCTGACCTCCAATCTTCTCTCTCTATCTGCCTTTTAGACATCTTCAACTGGATATCCAGTACTATATTTGAAGAAATATCACACGGGACATCAAATGGGATTAGACTTGTTCTTTTTGGTCTTAGAGGGTAGGACTCAAAGCGGCGGGTAGAAGTTCCTAAGAAGGATACTGCAATTCATACCAAGTCTGACTTCTGTGATCTGAAAAATTGAAAAGGTTCAACTAGATGACCTCTAAGGTCACTTCCAGCTCTAAATTTATGACCTATGACCTTATGCATGCAAATCTACTACTATAACCCTGAGACAAGTGGTTGCTTTGTTTCAAAATATTCTTTGACATTTAAAGGAATTACAGCATAAAATCTCTTGACTGACTGAATACCGAGATCTTACATACAGTTGCACAAGAATTTTAATGGCCATAATCATGTCATATCTGTTGGTATGACCAATTTTATAAACAATAATAGTTGACAATTATGTAGGATTTTAACATTTCAAAGTACTTTTATCTTTGAACCTTACAACAAACCTCTGAGGAAGGAGCTGATGGTAATTATTATTCCTATTTTATAGATGAGGAAACACATTCTCAGGGAAGTTTAATGATCTTCCTATGTTCATATAGCTAGCAAAATGGTAGGGGTTGGATTTGAATTTCAGTGTCTCTTGATTCCAAATCCAGCATTCTTTCTAGTACACCACAATGTCTGTCTGTAGAAGCATGTGCTAAGTAAAAGGGGCCTTGGAATTGGTGATAAAATGCTTTTTGTAACCCCTAATGACTATTCTTTGTCCCTAGATGGTAGGATTGGGTTTAATCTCAATCCCATCCCTATGTCAAGAATATGATACCTACTTGGGGCTATTTGACATATTTTGTTGGAAAAAAAAAAGATGAGAATACCCATGAGTTCTTAAAGGAAATTTTCTGACTACATGGTCTTAACTTTGAAATCACTTGTTTTTTTAAACTATCACTTTCATTTTCACTCTGGGAAGTTAGTTGGTAAAGAGAAAATATATTTAAAGGAAGATCTTATGTTCTAGGTGACAACTACCAACTTAAATATCTAAAAAGGAACTGCAGACATATGTACCTACTTAGAAAAATTTGACTCATACAGATTTTAGGCAAAACTATTTAAAATGTCAATTTGTTTTGTCATTTATATGTAATCAGTACATTTCACTTTTATCACACACAGAGTCTCAATTTTAATTCAACTCTATTCATAGAAAATTAAAGTTTTAACTGGTAGATGGTTATTAGAATGACCTCATCTTGCTATTTTTTTTAGTAGTGAATGAATTTTGAAATTTGGAGAGACAATTTAGAAAATATCCTCATTCATTGGTAACAACGGTGCTAAGAGCTCTCCATGTTGAGAAATGACTATGGTTAAAAGCCTAATTGATGGATAACATGAAGATCATGATCCCAATAGAGCCAACCAAAAGTATAATTAGAAGAACATGTCTTTGTCCATAGTCTCCTGAAGGTTAAAATGCACAACTTTTCTGTGGCATGGCACAAAAGATTTCCTATTCCACTTTTTTCTTAAATGAACCTTTTTCTTTGGTTTCTTATAGTTTCTCTATGTGTCTGTCTTCTGTTTTTCCCATTTTTCTGTAATATACTCCTTTGTTTCCTCCATTCTGTCCTGTAAGTACTCTTTAACTAGAGGTGACATTGACATGTAGCCATGGCTACAAAGATACTTGACAGTAATGGATGTTCCTTCCAAAGTGTATCTGGCAGGTGGTATAATCTTCAACAAAGCATATGCAGTTAGTACATTTCTGCTTTGGGAATTTTTCAAAATGCCCATGATGCCGTCTGGTAACCCATTGAATCCCAGAAAAAGGAACAACATTCACTCCTTTTAAGGCTGCATAATGAAATTTTCCAAACCAAATACCCAGAAGTCACTAAGTATACTGGAATCATAACATTTCCATACTGTCTAATGTTTTCTTAAATCATTGATACAGACTGATAGATTTGTCTTGTAATGGATCAAGATCTTCCTTTTTCTCAACACAAGTTCCTTGGGCTATACCACAGATGATATATCCTTCTCTGATGAAGTTCCTTCTTTTTTGTTGTTTATGGTGAGAAACATACTAGCTTCCTTTTCTTTGAGGTATGGTGTGCAAAAGATATGTATAGCTATTGATTTTGAGGTCCCTGCACCAAAACAATCTTGGGTCAAGCTTCGTATAAGACTGGGCAGCCTTTTTTTGCTTTGAGAGTGCCCATGGAACCAGCCCCATGTGACGTCAAACATGTCCTATTTGCCAGTTGAGACATAGTCCGTATTAAATTTCACTAGATTTTGATGAATGGTGGTTGTTGATTTCAGTTCCTATAGACATTTGGAAGTATCGGGCAGCCTCATTGGAGAAGTTAAAGCAAAGGCAAGATGACCATTTTTGGGTATATTGCAGCGAACTAGGTATGGATTATATTAGACGGTCTCTGTGGTCCCTTCCAACCCTGAGTTTCTGTGAAATTACCTTGCAGGACATTGGGTCTGTGGCCACAAACACTGATAGGGCAGGTTTTCCGCTATTGTCTCAGGTGCAATCTCCAACAGAAAATGAACTCTGCTCTCCCCTCCCCCCAGGGTCTTCCTTAAAGCCAGTGTCTGAAATCACTTCTAATGATATTCCTTCTTACATTTCTAGTCTGGGCTAGTAATAATCAGTAAACAATTAATCTTTCCATACCATATATCTCCTAGACCAATGGTCAGAAATGGCACTTGATCCAAATCCTGCAACATCAGGATGAATAGGTCACCTAATAATCTAAGGCTGGATCTTAAAAAAAATAATTATTATTAGGTTCATTTGTCAACCAAACAGAAGGGGCAAGTTCCATTTATAGCAAAGTTATTGCCAATACCCTGCCACCTATAACATAAGTGTTCTAGAGAGACAAGGAAGGTCTCAGAAGGTGCTCAATGTACCTGGAGCTACTGCCCCAGTCCTTTGATGGATGGTAAGCTTTAAAATTTTAAACAGTCTAGGGAGACAATGTAATACATAAGACTTTATTCGGAGACAGATTTACAGCGTTACCACAAATCATCCAAGGAAAGGCGCCGGGGTAAGTGGCATCCTTGGAAGTGCTGTGCCATGTTTCACTTGCCTAGTTGGCCAGCTCTTCTTATTGACAGCACAGGTATTTTTGAAGTATAAGGACCAGTTTAGAAATAGATGTCCTGGAAACCTGGGCAACATATGCTTTTATAGGCTAATCATAGATTGTGCCAAAAGAGGAAAAGGCGGGATGGTAAACTTTTCTTGGTTATTGGCAACAGCTGCTTCCTTCCTAGTTCAAAGATCATTTGCCCAGCTTCCTGACTGCTGTACTGAGTCCAAAAGCAGAGTAGAGATTAATGCAAACATAGCAAAAAAATCTCAATCCAGAGATCTACTCAATCCATCACATAGGAATTCTGCTAGTTGAAAAAAATAGCACATACATGATCTGGCCAAGGAAAGATTCCTCCTACCTCCCCCCCACCCACCTTATACAGATTCCCCTGAATTTTTCATGCACATACAAACAAAGTTGAAAAAGGAGTTATAGACAAATGCAGATATTTAAAGACTATAAATTGGTGGGGGGGAATAATTTCAAAGAGGTGACATGATGATGTGGCTTATAATGGTTGCAAAACACATTCATATTTGATTCTCACAGCAAATCTGTGAAATATATCACAATGGTGTTGTTTCCCCTAGTTTAACAGGAATAACATGACTACCATCCTAGGGCTAATAAATGGAAGAGCCAGACAAAGATACACTTCTTTTGGCTTTCAGTCCAGTGCTCTACTCTCTAACTCATTTGGTTCTTAGATTTTTGTAACACCTATACCAAGATGGTTGCCAGGGCTGGGCTATAACAAGGAGTGTAGACATAATAGAATGTATTAAGGCAATGACTGTTTCATTTCTGTCTTTGCATTTCCAGAATGTAGCACAATACCTTGCATGCAGTAGGTACTTAATAAATGCTTGTCAAACAAATGAATGCTTGAGTAATAAAAGCTGGTCTAAGGGAAGACTTAGGTTCAAATCCCACCTCTCTCACCTAATCCCTAAATGGGTAAGTCACTCAACCTCTCTAAACCTCATCTATAAAATGAGGGAGCTGGATTAGATCAACTCTAAGTTCCCCTCCAGCTCTTAATCGTTACCCTATGAAGAAGTGCTATTTGGATCTCTTGTGTATATAAGTAGCTAGGAAACCTTAGCTGTAGGTGATCAATGTGCCTTTGAGAAGTTCTGTGTCAGATATGTTTAGACCCTTGGTAAAACCCAGGTACAGCCATCCCACTGGATCAAAGAAACATTATTCCCCATTCACTTAACATTATGGTGTTGCTATTATTCTTTATCAGAACACAAGATCCTTGAGTTTGGAGACTTGTTTTTCCCTTGTGTCCCCTGTGCCTAACGTTGTGAATTATACTTTTTTTTGGAGAGGGTGAGTGAAGAATAGTAGTAGTAGTAGTAGTAGTAGAAGAAGTAGTAATAGCAGCAGTAGTAGTAGTGGTAGTGGTAGTAGTAGCAGCAGTAGTAGTGGTGGTGGTGGTGGTAGTGGTAGTGGTAGTAGTGATGGCAGTGGTGGTGGTGGTAGTAATAGTAGTAGTAGTAGTAGTAGTAGTAGTAGTAGTAGTAAGAATAACAAGAATAATGATGATAACTAACATTTATATAGTACTGACCCTAACAACAACTCTGGAAGGAAGGTGCTATTATTATCTTAATTTTATAGTTGAAGAAACTGAGGCAAAGGGAAGTTAAATGACTTGCCCAAGGTCACACAGCTAGTAAGTGTCTAAGGCCAAATCTGAATTCAAGTCTTCTGACTCCAGGCCCATGGTTGTATTCCCTGTGCCAACTTTACTAAGAGGGTCTTGGTGATTTAGTTTGGTATGGGGAACTTCCAGTGAAGGACACTCCCTCTATCAAGGTGGTCTGCAACTTTTGGGTAACTTACAGTCTTAGGCAGGGCTGGGGAACCTTTGGCTTAAGGGCACATGCAGCCTGCTAGGTCCTCAAGTGTAAACCTTTGACTGAATCTGAACTTCACAGAACAAATCCCATAATAAAAGGATTTGTTCTATAAAACTTGGACTCAGTCAAAAGGCCACACCGAAAGACCTAGAAGGCCACATGTGGCCTCAAGGCTGCAAGTTCCCCACCCCTAGATTCTTAGGGATTTGACTGGCCCACTAAGAGCTTAAATTATTTTCTCAAGGTGACAGAGCCAGCACATGTCAGGCAGGACTTGAGGATTGGTCTTCCTACCCCTAGCCTGGCTTTGTTAAATTGGAATGAATTAAAATTAAAATGCTGTCTCTGCCTTTTCTTCACTGTCTTATCTCTGGCTCAGCAGTGAAAGTTAGCAGCCACTATCATGGAAAAAGCATGGCCAGGAAAGCCTGAGTAGCTGAAAAAGAAAACCATAACATGAGGATGGCCACTGAATGGTATAATCACCAGGTTCTATTGCATTATACTGGAAAGAAAGACCTGCAAGTCATCATCAAAAAGTGAAGATAAGCAATTTATTTTTTTTCTTGCTGTTTTTTTTTCCTTTTTAGGCAATTGGGGTTAAGTGACTTGCCCAGGGCCACACAGCTGGTAAGTGTGAATTGTTCGGTCTGAGATCGGATTTGAGCTCAGGTCCTCCTGACTTCAGGGCTGGTGCTCCACCTAGCTGCCCCAGAAGATAAGCAATTTAAAATAAAACAATGGAGATAGAGGAAGAGAAGAGGCAAAAACACATATGTTCCACCATTAATTCTTTTGTTTCCCCAGGGCAATGGTAGAGAAGTAAAAAATAAGTGGAAAATGGGTTTAATGGGGAACTCACTGATCCCAGAGTTTATTCGTCTGGGAGAAAGAAATATATTGACACTGAAACACTAATTTCAAAGTAGATAGAGAATAGGCCAGGGTTGTAAGAGAAAAGTAGTGACAGAAGTTCAATCCACTTATCACCTGAAGGCTAAGTCTTAGAGATCATTACAGTTCTCTTATGGAGAAAAATACCAGCCTATGGACATGAATAAAGCATGTGGAGCCTAAGAGATAATAGCCACCAGTCCTAAAAAGTAAATAGAATTCATTTTTTTCCTGACATAGTCCAGATTGAAGAGAAGCATGGGACACAGCATGACAACACCTGGAGCTTAAAGAGTTGAAGAGCAACGTTGGTTAAACACTCAGGAACTATTCATTGTTAGATTTGTTAGATTACTGATAATTTCAAAACTTCATGGCTGCAGAAAGTAATTGAATCTTCATCAGACAGAAAGCAGTTATTCTCCAAAATGTGGCCGAGTTCTAAAATTTCATTAAAATTCAATAAGGACTCAAGACCAGAGTATGCTAAAGGATATAGATGAGAAAGAAGAGGTATAAGATGACATTCTGAAAGGAAGCAAAGGAATCAGATATTTGGATTAGAGCCATAATCTCAGACAAATATTTTAACTTCCATGAACCTCAGTTTCCCTGAAGTGTAGAATGAGGAAACAGGCCTAACTATTCTCTGAATAGGTGTTTCATCTCTCACCTCTGCCCCTTTGCATAAGTGATCCACCATATTCAGAATGCACTGCCTCTTGGACTCTGCTTTTTAGGTCCCTAGCTTCTTCCAAAGTATAGTGTGATTGCCTCCTCCTATAGCAATCCTTAATTTTACCCTACCAGTTATTATCACTAGTGCTTTCCCTTCTGAATTACTTTGAATTGCTACATACACACACACACACACACACACACACACACACACACACACACACACATACGTTGAACCTAGATGTGTGGTTTCATTGTTTTAGAGAATTCCCAAATGAGGAAATGCCTTCTTTCAATTCCGTTTGATACCTCCTTTACAACTTACAGTCTTAAAGGGGTGGCCATTGCCAATGGTCCTGACCTATGTCTTGCCACTGGACATCCATGACTCTGGATGACTGAGTGAGGCTGATGACTCTGCATAGCTCTGCCTCACTCAAACCCAATTCACTTTTGAGTCAAGACATCACCCTCCTAATGTCATTGGTCCTATTCAAGAAAGAAGGACGAATGACAGCAATAAGAGCCTTGGAGAGCTTCCTAGAACAGAGATGTCAGACACAAGGCCTGTAGGCCACATATAGCTCAAACCAGATAAAAATGTAACTGGGAAATATTTAACAAAACAAAAGAAAATAGAACAAAGACAATGTTAATCTGTTGTTTTCTAAGTCAATAAGTTTATCTATGGTGTCTTGGCCCTGTTTCTATTTGAATTTAAAACCACTGGCCTACAGCATTGAGAAGCTAAGAGGCTACATGAAGTCACAGTTGTTATGTTAGAAACAGAACTTGAATTCAGCTCTTTCCTGGCTTTGAGGCTAGATGTCTATCTACTACACCATACTGCCTTTATAATAATATATAACAGGCACTTAACACTTTGTCTACTTCATACACTTGAGAGTACTAAATAATGTCATGTACATAAAGATTGGGAAGCTAGGTGGTACAGTGGTTAGAGTGCTGGCCTAGAGTCAGGAAGACTCAACTTCAGGAATTCAAGTCTGGCTTCAGACACTTAGTAGCTGTGTGACCCTAAGCAAGTTGCTTAACCTTGTTTACCTCAGTTTCCTCATTTGCAAAATGAGCTGAAGAAGGAAATGGCAAAACACTCCAGTATTTCTGCCACAAAAAACCTCCAGTAAAGTCATGCAGAGTTAGAGAGGACTGAAAATGACTGAACAACAACAACATAAATACACTTTGTATTATTACTATTACTATTAAAGCACTATATAAATGAAAACTGTTGATTCTTTGATCAACATTTGACAATGTGTTAGGAACCATAGGGAAGAAACAAAGAAAATAAATAAAAAAGGTCTTCCAAGTATTGACAAGATGGGAAATTCTAAAGGAAAGTAATCCAAATGATGAGGTGACTGAAAACTATAAGATGTAAGAATTGGTTGGAGGAACTGAGAATCTTTACCTTGGAGAAGAGAAGGTTTGGGGAAACAAGATAGAGTTCTTTAAGTATTTGGAATTTCTTGACACTGGGATGTATCTGGAGTCAAAGAGGGGATATAGGTGCAGCCATTAGCAGCATGTACAGAACATGAGTCAGGGCAGCTGAGGAAGGAAATGATTGGAATCTGAAAGTGTAAAATTTTGGCTGTTATGCAATTTGAGACTAAAGGTAAAGGAGAAGAAAATCAGTTAAGTCATGATAACATTTTGCCCCATATGATATATCTCCTGGTTCTTTACAAGATAGTGAAAGGAAATGAGGTAGCATGTCTGGGGGTGTCCACTGTTGCTCTGGTATGTCTGAACCAAGAGAAGATTGCCCTATTTCTTGCATGAAATAGGGACAGAATAATTATTTAGTAGAAAAAAATGGACTTGAAGTCAGATGACCTAGGTTTGAGAACTGGCTCTTTCACTAGTGGGTTAAGCTTGGGCAAATCTCTTAACCTCCCTGAGTCAGTTTCCTCATCTGCAAAAGAGAACTAATGCTGTTTTCTTTCTTATTCACTGGGTTATTGATGGGGAAGTGCTTTACTAATTATAAAGTATAATATAGACACATCCAGAGTTGGAATTTGGCACTATATGAAAAGTGCTATGACAAGGGAGCAAGGAATTTGGTAGTAAAGGCTGAGACTCTGAGTGTTTAAGTGATTTCCCCAAGATCACACAAGTAGAAAAAGCCAACAATGGGATTGAACCCAGGTCACTGGACTCCAAAGCCAATATTGCTCCAAAAATAATTCTGGAGCCCTATTTGCATAAATTTCCTTCATATGGCCCTGAATTATGATTTTACCTTAAGGTTAGTGTTATGTAACTATTTCCTCAGACTGAATTTAAATCTATTTAAAAGTAACCTCATTCAGCAATAATATCTGTTTACTTGGTTTTATAGGTTTTGCCATTTGTCCAACTTTAAATCAAAGCCAAACCATCTATCAAAAACCCTAGAAATATATGAGCTTTTAAAAATTATTATTATTTACCAAAAGGAACATACTCAGAGTAGTTTCAAGAAGCAAATTCTTCCTTTCTGTACATCCCATTCCACTTACGAAGTCACCCATAAATTATACTGTGTGGATTTTGCTGCCATGTATGTACTTTTCCACAGTGTGGTGCTTAGTACACACTGACCTACTGGCTTTTGTATAGGATTTCTATTAAAAAATTGATATGAATCTGGAGGAGTAGGACAGGTGTGCCAGACCCAAGATTGGTGGTCTGGGAACACACCCTTTGCTAATTTTCTTGCAGAGAGAACAAAATAGTTCAACCTCGTTGAATATCAAGACCTTCCAAAGTGAAGACAGTTGGATCCCCAGTTAAGAGGGTCAATTTACAGTTATAGATAAATAAAAGGAGAGGTAACATAACAGAGTGGATAGAGTACCTTTTCTGGAGTGTGAAACAACACAGGTTCATGCTCAGCTTCTGACATCAGATGGCTGCGTGACCCTGGGCAAGTTACTTACCCCCTCAGAGCTTTAAGTAGCTAGTCTCTAAAACCATAATTTCCAGACTGCTGGGGGAATATTAGTACTAGTAGGGGGAACTTCATCATCAAAAATTCTCTATTCAGGGCTTTTTAAACTTTTCTATTCAGACCCCTTTTTGCTTTTGGGCAGTAATCCTTGGTGTTGCATGGCCTGAGGGCATGTGCAGGGCAAAGTACACATGCTTCAGGTTCAAAACCAAGGCTGCAGTGAAGTTGCATGATGCAACATGGGCAAACACTGCCAGAAACACCACCAGGAACACCTCAGATACGTTACGTGTTTGATTTTTAATTAATTTTTGGTCATTGCATATTCAGAAACCCTTTAGTGTTGCCATATTTTTTTGCCACCCCATATGGGGTCATGAACCACAGTTAAAAAAGTGCTGCAAAGGAAATTGCTGGATTAGTCCCATTCTACTGCACAAGAATAAATGCCTCATGATTCAGGTCACTCGCTTACATATACAGGAATGATGCCCATTTTGGTTTTACATGTTGTTGTCCTGGATAAAATATAGGCTTCTTGATGGCAGGAACAGAGTGTGTGTGTGTGTGTGTGTGTGTGTGTGTGTGTGTGTGTGTGTGTGTGTGTGTGTGTGTGTGTCTTCAAGACCTTTAACAGTGTTTTGTCTGTGGGAGGCACTTAATAAATACTTGTAATTGATTTGGTATTCAATAATTTTCAGGAGCATACTATAATAGCTACCTTGGCCCTAGGGAAAAGTTGACAAAATTGGTTTTTGGCATCTTCTCTTCTTCCCCTTTCATTTCTTGGTTATGTCTCTCAAACCACCCTGGCACCTAATGCTGTCTATCCTTTTGCTATCTAATGCCCCTGCCACAACTTCTCCACCTGGAAAAGTTCCAGGTGCCAAAGTTAATGCTCCCTTTCCCTCAAAAACCTACTGAAAATCTTAATAGCAGGGGCTTTTAATTAGATGTTAGGCAATTTGCTTAGCTTATTAAAGTAATTCACAGAGAGGTATGATAGGTTTAAACAACTAGGGAGGATTTTCATTTTAAACAAAAATGAATTTCTAATTTTATCTCATTCTGAACTTAATAAAATAAGCATTTCCAAAATATAATAGAATATAAAAAAGATGAATGCACATGAAACTACAAGGCTATTATGTATTACTTGCTATTCCTTTTAAATATACAATAAAATTATCATGTAAATTTCTTCTTTTTTTCCCTTTTTTCTTCCCTCCCCATCCCTTCCCCCTAGCGATGGCAACCATTAGACACAAATAATGTGTACGTATGTATGTATGTATGTATATATGTAAAATCATTCTACATACTTCTATTTATCAGTTTTTTTCTCTGGATGCAGATGATGTCTTGCTTTATAAGTCCTTTGTGGTTAATTTGGGTATTTATAATAGTCAAAATGACATTCATTCAAAGTTGTTCTTAAATTAATATTGCTATTATTATATGTAACATTCTCTTGGTTCTGCTCATCTGACTCTTCATTATCTTATGCAAGTCTATCCATGTTTTTCTAAGATCATTGAGCTTCTAATTGATATGAAAAAAAGTCTGTTGAGAGTGAAAAGAATGCCGGGTTTGAAGTCAGAGAATGTGGGATTGAATTCCAACTCAATCCTGTACTGCCTTTTTCACTTCTAGGGGCTTAATTTTCCTCAACCGGAAAATGAGGGGGTTGGATTTTATGACTCTTCAGCATGGTTCCAGTTGCAAATCTATGACTTGGGTGACTTGAAGGATTGTAGTGTTCTGTATTCATAAATGTTTGTTGACATGGACATACAAAGGGAAGACAGAAGCAGAGGTGGATGCAGGGGGAAATATAATGGGTTCCAGTTTGGACATATAACCCTGAGTTCAAGCCTGGAGCATTTGCATAAAATTCTTCTCATTAGTGGAGAGAATTTTGATTAAAATTTGTATGCTTGTGTAAAGCACAGCGCTGGTGTAAGAGCTTTGGAAGGCAGAGACATTCTTTCTACTCTGAGAGAAGACACATGTAGATTTGGGGAGAAATATGGAAAGAAAACATCTTTGGGAATTTAAGAATACCTCAAAGAAACAAGCTGAGTCAATTGATTCAATCCACATTTATATACATAAGGAAAAGAAAATGGAAATAGTAGTATGGAAATGCTTATTTCAAAGTTAAATTATATATCTGCTTGTAATTATTTACATTTAAAATACATTTACACATAAAGGAGAAACTATAGTAAATTATAGTAAAATTACATATCAATATCTATAGCAATATAGCTATATATGTCTATATCTATACAAATTGACATGCCTGGTCTTTCCAGTGTTAATCTGTCCCTAATTTCCAGCTTGTATCCATAGGGAGTTCAGGAAATTTCCCCATAGGTGAGAATGAGGCTTTTTTTCTTTTTTAAAAATTAATTTATTTTTAGTTTTCAATAATCACTTCCATATGCTTTTGAGCTTTAAATTTTTCTCCCCCTCCCTCTCCATCTCCCTTCCTAAGACAGCATGCAATCTGATATAGGTAGGCTCTACATATACATTGTTATTAAACATATTTTCATATTAGTCATGTTGTAAGGAAATATTACAACCAATAGGAGGAACCACAAGAAAGAAGAAGCAAAAGAAAACAGAAGGAAAAAAAAGAGCAAATAGTATGCTTCGATCTGCATTCAAACTTTATAGTTCTTTCTCTGGATGTGGATAGCATTTTCCAACATGAGACTTTTGGAGATCCTTACATTGCTGAGAAGGACTAAGTCTGTCAAAGTTAATCATTGCACAACATGGCTGTTACTGTGTACAATGTTCTCCTGGTTCTGCTCACTTCACTCAGCATCAGTTCATACAAGTCTTTCCAGGTTCTTCTGAAGTTCACCTCATTTCTTATAGTACAATAGTATTCCATTACATTCATATACCACAACGTGTTTAGCCATTCTGCAATTGATGGGCATCCCCTCAATTTCTGATTCTTTACCACCCCAGAAAGAGCTGCTATAAGAATGAGGCTTTTTTTCTTCCTATCTTTCTCGGTTGAGCTGATATTCTTAGAGGAAGAGCTCATTCACTTTGTGTATTTTTGGTACATTCTAATTCATATGACTTGTTTTGATTCTTGCTTGCTATCTACTTGATAAATGAGTTCCTTGCCATTTGCTATTTGTGATGGTCTTTTGTATAACTAGCATTTAATGGGAAGGGGGTCAAGGCTTCAAATAATATATCAAATACCTCTTTTTAAAGAACAGAAACCAGGAAAGTTGCCTAAACCCACAACAAACAATCATTCCCTCTAGACTAACAATATTTATGGATAGAAATAGATATAATTCTAGACTGATATCTCCTTTCTGAGAAGAGCAGAACTAGTCAAGTGACTCCTCTACAGGTAAGAATCAAATTCTGTTTTAGAGAGTTGCGGTCAAGGGTCCAGGAGATATCCGTTTATGCATCCTTATAAGCCAGAGGTGAGTAGGTGGTACAGTGGACAGAATTGTGGGCCTGGAGTAAGGAAGACCAGTTGTGTAGTCTTAGACAAGTTACTTAGCCTTTCTACCTCAGTTTCCTTAACTAGAAAATGGGAGTAATAATAGCCCCTACTTTCCAGAGTTGTTGCCAAGATCACAAATAGTATTTGTGAAGCACTTACTAGAGTGCCTGGTACATAATAGGCACTTAATAAATGCTTGTTACCTTCTCTTCCTCCCTGGAGATATATAGCCCACTAGGTACATAGAATCTATGCTGGTAAAAAAAAAAAACACTCTACCAACATACTGATCTTGCGATGCTTATTGGACATGCAAGTGGAGATATACAAGAGACATATCTCTTGGCTATTGGAGACACAGGAGAGGAACTCAGGAAAATGATCATGGTTAGATATTATTCTTGCAGTTCAATAAAAGCCTCCAAAGCTTTCACATGAACTCTTGTTCCAGACCTTTGACATCTTATATTTCCTCAATTGGTTTTTAACCCAAGGCTAATACTCTATATTATTCCCAATTAAATTCAATTTTATTTCATTCCATATGTTAGCTATCCTTTCCAATTTTGTATTTAATCTGGCATTGCTGGGAGGCATAAGGCCCATCACCTTATGCATTGTAGGTGCATTTTCCCCTCTTTCTTCTCCACCTTCCTTCCCTCCCCCAGGCCAAGCCACCCAGAACCCATCCATAATTATTTAATTGCTCATAAGACTTTGATAATACAGGAGCCACAGATTTTATTCCTTGGAGTGAGATGAAAGACCACCAGGCCTTGCTATTTTTCCTATCACTGGTGTAACTGCCTCCCAAGTGTTTTTAGGTCTTATCTTCAGACCTGTTTCTATGTCCTCTAGAACTCTAACAATTAGGTTACATTTAGATCATCATCTTGGCTGACCCATTGATGTAACTCTAGGATCCTTAGGCCTTTCCATTTGTCCTGAAGGTAAACTTTCTTTTTTATATTGTTTACCTTCAATTAGAGTGTGAGCTCCTTGAGAACAGGGAATGTCTTGATTTTCCTACTTGTTTCCTCAGAACTTAGCACAGTTCTTGGCACGAAGTAATCTCTCAATACATTTTCATTCATTCATCACTTCAACCAAGTCACTAAGATGTTTATCAAAACAATATAGAACCATGAGATTCTGAACTAGGATGCACTTAATTCTAGGACATCATTAATTACTCTTCTTTGGATCTGGTCATTGAACTAGTTTCAAATCTTCCTAACTATGAAGTTCTCCCTTTCACATCATGGGGTTAGGAGTATGGCATTCTCGTGATCTGGAAAATCCACATAAAATTTTTTGTTTCTCCCTTCATCCCACAGAAGAAGTATGAATTATTATGGTATTGAAAGATAAAATAAGTTGGTATTATACAATACTATACATATATTTTATGCATTTCTGAATTTCTAGACTTTTTTTTGTGTTATCTACTGGCCTTCATGTGTCATCTGCTGCTCCCACAAAACTTCCCCAAAATTACCATTTAATCTTATGCTGACCTATAATATATGGATGGGGAAAGCAGTGATGTGGAAAGGATAACTGTGTTATCATCCTATACATTTATTTCCATCTCATCCACCAGGACATTGTAAAGGATCTTTTCAAATGCCCCTGTTCTACCAGTGTGGTGACCTTGTCAAAAAAAAAGGAAATAAGGCTAACATAGCATGAGCTATTCTTAATGAACTCTAGTGATTATTTAGGAATCACTGCTTCCCTCTCTAAATGTTTTCAAACATTCCTTTTTAATAATACATCCTGAGATTTTTGTCAAGAATGGAAGCTGACTTCTTCCCAGTCAGTTTGGAGAATATCTTATCTTTATTCTTTTTGAAACAGTTCTATACCACTACCTGGTCTGTTTTCTAATTCTTGGCAATTAGTTTGCTAATTTTTTGAGTACATGTTCAGTAATACTGTTGACTCTAATGGATTATTGGCTATTTCTATATTATCTTTTTGTAAAATGATGTCCTCAAATCTTGGTTATGGGGCCATATTTCCCAATTTTCCATAGACAATAGTCCTTAGTTGCATGATTTTAAGTTCTCTTGTTCATTCATTTTTAATTTGTGTCTGACTCTTCATGACCTCATTTGGGATTTTCTTAGCAAAGCTACTGGAACGGTTTGCCATTTATTTCTCCAGATCATTTTACTGTTGTGGAAACTGAGGCAAACAGAGTTACTTGTCCAGGGTCACAAACCTAATGTTTGAGGCCAAATTTGAACTCAGGAAGATGAGTCTTCTGACTTCTCGCCTGACGCTTTATCCACTGAGCCACCTAGTGCCCTAGGTTTTAAATTACATGGTGTTTTTCAGGAAAAGGTATCCCCATGTTATTGACTATAATAGATAAGATTATATACTTATGACTGTTAGGTCATTGAAACAGTAAGAGAAAAACTAAGGTGAAAGTTACAAAGAAATTTGTTTTGATATACCATTTCAGTTACTCAATTGGTGGCCAAAATGTTAAGATAGCCAAACCTAGTCTCTAAACACTACTAATTTCTAGAAAATGAAGTGAGAACTTAGTGAGACCTTGTCAAATCACATGCCCTCATTGTTGCTTTTCAACTAATCACTATAGCTTCTCACAGACTTATGTTTGTGTATGTGAGAGCATTTTGGATAATATATCATAATTTAAAGCCTCTAAAATCATCTTGGGTATAGATATTCAGTCATCACTTTACTAACAGTAATGTGAGCAAACCATAGCACAGAATCACCCAAAATATTTAATTGGAAACTAAAAGGAAACAAATTAAGTGTTAGAACCATTCATAGCAACCATTCCCAAAATGAGTGCATCCATTCCCTCCAGTGTAGTCCTAGTTCTCAGCAGTCAACTGGGAAAACCAAGGTTTGTTCCCGCAAGTTGGGGAAAACTCAAGTCGCTGCCCATAAACAATGGAAATCAGCATATGTGGCCACCTGAGCTACCACACACTCCCATACCTTGTTTGGTAGCCTCTTTGTCTACTGAGTCCCAGGCTTTAATTCTGGTCACTTCTTTAAATCACTACCTCCTGCTATACCTCCACAGGGCTCTTCTTCCACTCCATTCTTCCCTTAGTTTCCTTACCATAATGTAACCTCCTCACACAGCAGGCACAGTATCCAACACGAATTTGAAGTACTTGCTTTTTCCCACGAGGTCAATGCCTTAAGAGAAATAGAGTTTTCATTTCACAGCGAGCAGACAGGGAAATATAGACTTCTTTTTTTCTGATTGTTACAAAATTTGTGTAGCTTAGAAACAAATGATCAAGTATTTATTGCAAATCTACTCTGTTCCAGGCACTGTATTAAGCAAACAGCAAAAGAGTCCCTGCCCTCATAAAGCTTACATTCTAACAGGGGAGACAATACACAATATACAAAGCTATATACTAAGCACATACAGCACTTCTCCAGGATGATTTAGAGGATATCAAACACTTCAACAATAATATCTCCTCTACTGGTCAGAAAAGAGGCTTTAAGGCACTTCATTGACACATAGACACTTTAAGGAGATTCCAGTCAGTCTTGATTTCTGAGAGCCTGGTCACTGTAGAAATACCTGCACACATGATATTTTCCTGCTTTTTTCCCATTCATAAGTGAAATGTCAAGTCCCATTGTTTCTTGCTGTGTAATAATGGGAAGTAATCAGTTATTAGACAGACAGGTTGCATTTAATAAGATTACTTTATCTTAGCCTAAAGACCTCTGATTTGATGACTCCAAGTGTGCATCCCCAAATATCTAATTAGGTATATAAGTTTTTATTAGATATTCATGCTGGAAACTGCTTAAAATGTATGTCTCCAGAAAGGCCCTAAGCCATGGTTTCCTTTAAAATTTACTGGTAGAGTCAAATGTTTGATGCCTCTTGCCCAGTCATGTTGGAGAAATGGCTGCCTAAGGAAAGGGTCAGCCTTGGTGTCTAAGAATCTCTTTCTTTTTGGAAAAAAAAGGCAACAAGCTAATAGCAGTGTGTGTTTATATTTTGTTAAAGAAATTTCTGAGAACTTATATGCAAAATCAGCCCGGTTCTACGGTTCATGAGAAGTTGCCAGCACAGCCCTCCTAACTCCCAGCACTGAGGCCCCTCATGGTTTGAAGAAGTCAGAGGAAGTCTGGGGATTCCAAAAATAATTCTTGACCCAAAACAATCTGTTTTCCAGAGCTTTCTAGTCTCTCTTTGCATCAAACTATGATTTTTTTCTGTTTCTTTTTCAGCAGAGAGATTTGTAAGCAGAGAAAATAAATATTAAAGAGAAAAATCACGATATATCAAGCATTTGTTGGGAGGGGAAGGAGCAAGAAAGGAGGTTACATGATTCTGATTTCTTCACACATGTGGCAGATTCCAGGTAAGGATTAAAATGGCAGGTATAGATTATTCAGAAGAGGCCAGGCTTTTGAATTCTTTCTCACACCTGACCTTTAAGTAAGTTATCTTTTTATGATTCCTACTTGCCCCATGAGGATCCAAATTACATAGCATATTTCTAAGCTTTCTGGCTCATTTCAATCCATGTAAATAATCTTTCCCCCCTTGTCTTACTTCTAATTAATTCTTTTGCATTGACCTCATCTACAGCTGGTTCCTGCATACATTATCATGACAGAGACTGGGGCTTAGTAGTATTGGATATTTTCAGCTTGCAAGGTAAATTACGTTATTCAGCAGCAAAGTACCACCCAAAAATCCAAGCAGGAACCACTAAACATTACCTGCCACCGTATTGTATCTAGCTAGGAAAGCACATCTGGGAGATTTGTTTTGTGGTTACTTTGCCGAGAGCACTGAGTGTTTGGAGAATAAAATGCTACATTTTTTTTCAAACAAATTTCTCATTCAGATACAAAAGGAGGAAAAAAGTCATTTCATGCAGACAGAATGGAAAAATAAGTCCTATTTTCTCTTGCTTTCTGTTCCCTATGAGAATCACAGTGAGTACAAAACCATGAAAACAATAACCCCAGCTGCAAGAGCAATGAGGCAATTTATTAGAGAGATGACATTTTTAATGAGAACCACTTGCTAGAGGAGAACAAAAGGGCTTGTTTGGTTAGAAAGATGCTCTTGATACTCCTCTGAAGTGCATGAAAAAGTAATTTCATTTAAGCGTCATACCCAGAGCAGCTGAATTTCCTGAGGCTCCAGATGTTGTCCAGTGCAGATGCCGAACAAATGGAACTAACATCGTGACAGTTGAGAGACGAGAGGAGTGGAGAGGACAGGAAAGAGGAAAGAGAAAGAGAGAGAGAGAGAGAGAGAGAGAGAGACAGAGAGAGACAGAGAGAGAGACAGAGAGAGAGAGAGAGACAGAGAGAGAGAGAGAAAGACAGAGAGAGGAACAACAGAAAGAAAAAAGAAAGAAGGAAAGTAAGAAGAAAAAAGAGAGAGGGAGGGAGGTACAGAGAAAGCACAAGGGAATGCTATTGGCTTTAAAGCCAACAAAATCATTAGCAAAAAGATGAGTGAGATGGGAAAGTTGAATTTAAACTTTATTCTTGGACATAGAACATTGTCTTGAATCATTTCAAATCTACTTGGAGGTTTCAGTGCTAAGCTTCACAAAATAGAAACCTGTAGGCGTAACTGTCATTTTTTGGATTTTGTTAGTGGTATTCTGTAAGTCATTTGGCTACTCTTGTTTTGGCTGAATTCCCAAAGTGATTAAAATTAATATGTTTATAGGCAGAAACCTGGAACTCTAAAACAGAAAGATTATTATTACCTTATAATATTAATTCAAATACTTCCTGTTAAAGGGGTCACAAATGCCCCCATTTGAGTTCAGCTCTTCACATCTCGGGAGAATTAAATTTTAGTCATTTGAAACAGCCCCAGCTGACCCACACTTGTGAAACTGACTTGTCGAGTGACAGGTTTACGGTACAAGAAAGAAACATGCTAAAGGCACTTCTCATAGCAAATCAATGAGGCTTAACAAAGCAGTGGCTGAATTACCACTGAGGGGAATCATTGTGTATTTTATTTGGGACAGAAGAGAAAGTGGTTTGGAGGGCTTTAGCAAACTAACTTCAACCTCTCAAACTTTTGCAAGGATCAACTCCTGAGTGGCCTGGGAAGACATTTCTAGTGTAGGAACATGAATACAATAAGTTGTGTTTAACAACCCAGGACAAAATTAAGACAACTTTTAAGAAACTCTCTGAGTCCAAGAGGTGGGTTGGTCACATTAACAGCGAGTCTCTACCTTTAGTTAGACAGATTTCTAACAGCTACCTAGAGGCTCCCAGCCCATCAGGCCAAAGGTATACTCATTAGGTTATCATAGACTGAGCAGGTGATCACCTCTACAGTATGGTTTCAGAGGTGCCAGGAAGTGTCTGACACCAAAAGAATTCTTCCCTATCCATGGGGATGTTCTCTATTCCCATACCTCAAGTTCTTTCAACAGAGCCTCAGCCTTTTAACTTAAGGTTTTGAATGCTGTTTAATTTTTTAAAAATTCTCTTGCAAGGGTAGGGCTTTAAACTATTATGAATCAGAAATTTAAATTTTGCCCAGGATCCCATCTTGACTTCAGGATCAGTGTACCATATGTAGTAGGGAAAGCTAAGAATGAGAACAAACCAACAATGACACTATTTGAGCTTTTAATCTTGGCTCTGTCTCTGACTAGGCATATAACCTTGGACTAAAACATGAAATCATTTTCTCTCTTTCAACTTCAGTTACAAAATGAAGAGGTTAGACTAGTTGACCTCTCAGATGCCTTTCAATTTGATAGGTACTTCTCACTACAAAAAAAAGCTTTAAAGTGAACAGGAAAGGAAAAAAGAGAACCAGAAAATTGATGAGTAAGTTGGTGGGGGAGGTGAAGGGGAAAAAAGGACACAAATAAGGGAAGGTGACAAAAACTCAGACAAACTTTTTTGGGCTTCATAATTTTGCTAATGGGAAGGTCTATTACATGGTAATTTATCTTTTACATAGAGCCTATCAGTGCTTCAAAGTTATAGGCCTGGTTGTGGGACACTGGCTCTGCCATGAGGAGACCCAATTCTCCTGCATTTCAGCATGTCCATGATCTAATTAAAGTGGGTGCTCCTATCAACAAGGAACACAACCTATCCCTTCCAGTGCAACTCATATCCATGTTTTCCCTTGAATCTACCTCAGTACTCAATGGTCTTGGAGGCTTCTTTATGTTCTCTTAACATTATGTTGATACCAACAGAGATCTCTATAGATGATCTCTCATTTTTGTAGAGTAATAAAAAATAAGGATTTTCAAGTTATTGACAGGAGATTTTTAAGGGAATTCCCTAACAAATATACCACACTCACATTATACTATCTGACTTCTATAAGTGGTATTAAATACTTCCAACAACTTAAAAAAATAAATTATTTTCCAATTCATGAGCAGATGGATGAAAACATAACTTGGGGAAGTGATTTTCATACATACATTAACACAGTAACCTGTCAATGAAATTTAATATGATTCAGCAATCAAAGGGCAAAATTGCTTCATTACCCTAAATATGGAAGCCTTCATAGAGGTGTAGACCCTAAAGGTATTATTATCTATTTGCTGAAATTCTACACCTAGCATTGGTTTACTGGGGCAGAAAATGAAAGGATTAATAGCAATTAAAAATCCCCCACAGATGTTAGCTGCTCTCTTCAAGGAGACAGCATTCTGGAAGTTTCCTGCGCTTTACTCTGGCTTCTCTAAAGTATATTAGTCATTAGCAAAGTCACTTAAATGTGGAGCCATTAATCCAGGTAACACAGACCCTGAATTCCTTTAGGCTGGCCATTCAGGAAGCTCTTGTGAGTGAGGTAAAGTTGAGGGTCCTTTGACTGACAATGTAGTTTGATGAAAGGGCATGGGATCAAAATTCTTGTGTTCAAATCCCAGATTGACATCCTTATCTGAGTGACCTTAGGCACCTCACTTCACTGTTCTAGGATTCATCTTTCTCATCAGGAAAATAAGGTTGAACTAGATGATCTCCAAGGTCCCTCCTGGATCAAATTCTAGGATTTATAATCATAGACTTAGTGATACTGGTGAAACATCATCAAGCAGGCCTTGTGCCCAATGGATGAAGTAGGTGAATGCTACCTCCCTCATGCTACCTCCCTCCCTCTATCACTTATTCCCTGGGTTACCTTGGGCAAGTGTTGGGCTCTGGGCCTCTGTTTCCTCATCTGCAAAATGAAGAAATTGGATTATATGCCCTCATAACTCTTCCAGCTCTGACCTACGATCCTATGATCTCACATTCCAATAATACATATAATATGAGGCTGCAGCCAAGGCAGAGACAAGGTAGAGATGAGGAGGGATTTGAGATAGGAAACGAAAAGACAGAAAGAGGTGGTTGGAGAAAACAGTGTTTAGGATTGGACTCTAAAGGGTGAAGGTAGCTTAAGAGTGAAGCTTATATACTTAGAGATGGAAAGAAATGATCTATTAGGTAGGTCCCTACAGAAAAATCCCTTTAAATTTTATTTTAATTTCATTATTGAATCACCATATATAGAAATCATTTCTGAAAAATTCAAAGGATTAGATTTAATAACCTTTAAGTTTCCCTATAATCCTGTGATCATCAGGAGGTGATTTTCCTAGGTCTTCCCTCTCACTCAATCCTATACTAGGCATGACTAAAGTATCCAATTTTGCAGTTACTGCAGAGAAGCTACCTAGATAGAGAACCACACAGTCAGATGGAAGATTCCCCATGTCTCTGAACCAGCAGGCATAAAATAAAAATTGTTTTTTTTAACTTTGTGGTCATTCTATTCAAGTGTCATAAGTTATAGGAACATAGATTTAGATCTACAGGGTACCTTAAAGACTATATAGTCCATAATTTTCAATTTGGGAAAACAGGGTTCAAGAAAATGACTTGCCCAGAGTCACTATAAATGAGTATATGAGGTATTTGAAAACTTCATCCTAACTCTAACCTTATTCATTATGCTGTATGGCCTCTCATTTACCTTGTGCTCTACCTTTAAAACCAGCAACTCTTGAAAATCAGTAAGTGTGTTGTTCAGTTATTTTCAGCCACATCCGACTCTTCATGAGCCCTTTTGGAGGTTTTCTTGGCAAAGATACTACAGTGGTTTGCTATTTCATTCTCTACTCATTTTTCAAATGAGGAAACTGAGGCAAATAGCGTTAAGTGTCTTGCCCAGGGTGAGGCCAGATTTGAGCTCAAGTCTTCCTGACTCCAGGCCTAGTGTTCTACCCACTGTGCCACCCAACAGTAAATGTACTCACAAATTAAGAACACTCAGATTCTCTACAAATCTAAAGTTTCTTTATTGTTGAAAGGCACATGAAAAAAATGGGCAGTGCTAACATCCGCATATGGTGTTAAGCTTATATTTGCACAGTAGGACTAGCTTGGACCAAAAACTGGACCTTTGGAAAATCTGGGAAAATTTTCTTAACTACTGTAGTGTACTTGTTAACAAAGAATGTATTGTTCCAGTCAGTTGATCTACAATCATTTATTTTGCCCTTCAGTGTCATAAATTTTGAAAAATTATTATTTTGTGGTACAAATAACCCAGGAGGCATAGGCATGTACTCTAGGACATGAATTTCCTTGCTGCTTATATTTGATAGACACTTTCCCTCTCCCTGAGTAACAGGTAATGTAGACTGTGTATTGCTCCTATATCCTTCTAGGGAGTATTCACACCTCTATTTATATACTGCCTCAGTTTGAAACCTACATCCCCTATTCTTTAGAATTGTATCTGTCTTTTCAACTGGGCCTAGACTCTTCCAGAATCTCTTGTTTCTCAGGAATGATCATTACTAAGCCAGTACTATATCTCTAAGGTACAACTTGCCCCAATTTCCTCCTTACCTGGGACAACTTTATTCAAAGGAATTTTATTCCCAGAGGATCAGTTAGCACAGGGCCTGGCATATAATGGATGTTTAATAATTGGTTTATCATTCATTCATTTATTAATCATGGTGTCATTTCTTTTCCTTCCTTAGACTCTGTAATATTTTCTTTTGAAAGGGATACCCATACACCTTATATTCAAATTGGTACACACTTAAAACTTTGCAAAAGCATGAACATTTTTTTTATTTCAATTAGAAACTCCTTGCCTTTTCTAGGCTTTTCACAACCCCATCCCACAGCACCTAGCATAGTGTAATTCATGAAATGAGATCTCAAACTCCTCTGAATGAAGAAATCTTTATATGTAAAACGGTCACGTAATCTATCGTCTCTGCTTAAAAAATGGGCATCTTGGACTAACAAAATCCCTCTACCTTCCCAAAAGAATTTTCATTGGAACACTCAATGTATTTTCATGGGTCATTAGGGATGAATTGTTCTAAAGACTCCTGGTTCTAAACTCCTGGCTTGACTGTAGGGAGAGAGAGTTGGAAATAATGAGATTTTACACGACTCTGAACTCTAATGAGACATCAGTAGATCACTGTTTTCACCTTTTTTTTTACCTTTAATGAGATTTAAAATTATAAGCTATTTTTTTAGATTTGCTCACAGTAGACCTTATGCTTACAATGAAGATAACAGTTTTAGAGCAAAAAGAGATAGTGTCATTAAAATTTGGTGAAAAACACAGTCCCTATATATCTTTGTTTTATATGTTCTATTAACGTGAATATAGTTTAGAATCCATGTTTAAGATTTATTTTCTATCTTCCAACTCTAGGTCATTTTCTAATAGGATCCCAACAGGCCATCACTTTACAAATGTATGAGAAGAGAACATCTGGTTTAGGCAAATTATGGTTGTCCAATAAGTACTCCATAAACTAATCATGCAGCCAGCCTTTCTGTCTATCCTTCTATTCTCTGTGGCGTCTTTCTACTTGAATGGTGTACAGCTGAAGGAATTATTTGGGAAAACAAGGCTTTAAGGAGAGAGAGAAGGAAAATACAGCATTATAAATTAAAGAGTTGCTTCTGCCCATTTCTGACCAATCAAAATAAACAAGGTCACACTGAAAAAATGAAAATCTATCAGGCCAAGTTTACTCTGTTTTTCAAAATCAAGAGTATTCTTCTAATGGACTGACAGAGTAATACTTCATCATTCAGCAGCATATGAATTGACTGCAACAATATATAAGATATGGGACCTGATCTTCAGAAGGTTACAATGTAGGAAGGCATATGTGTGTGTCTGTATGTATATATGTATAGATATGTAGATACTTATATCTATATAATTTCTCTCTCTCTCTCTATATATATATACACACATAAATCATATTATACATTTATATATTCTGTATATATATGCATATATACATACATACTTATGTGTACATATACACATATATACACACACATATATATATAGTGATTGCCCTACAATTTCATCCATGTGCTTATTCCATCTAATAGTGCAAATCACAACCAACTGATAATTTCACATCCTGTATGATTTTTATTCATATCTTTCCACAAACCTTTAATAAATGAACTACTCAATCCAATGGGGACCTCCCTCCAGGTCTTTGAATATTTTGTGTATAGCACTGTGACAATCAGGCTGTTCATCTATTATTTCTTGCAACATGGCTGGCCTACCACCCTTTCTGGTCATATGTGTCCTTAATGTTTCCTTTTGCCTTAAATTTTTGTATACAAATCACTGTTGGCAATGTGTTGTAGCCTATTTAACATTCATTTTGTATTTCTCCTTGCCTTATGGGTCATTGTTCCAAAAGACACATGCATAAGTAATTATAATGTAAGGCATTATATGTACATATCATATGAGTGCTATAGAAGAAAAAAAAATCATCTATTTTCTTTCCCCCATACCTGATATTCATTTTCCTGTCTACCCATTTTTGGACAAATTGTTTCTCAAGCTGAGAATACTCTTCTCACTTTACCCTCTTGAGATTCCTAGCTCTTCCCATGACTCAGGTCAAGTGCTACATCCTATATGTAGTCTTTTTTTTGTTGTTTTGTTTTTTGGCTGGGCAATGGGGTTAAATGACTTGCCTAGGGTCACACAGCTAGTAAGTGTTATATGTCTGAGGCCGGATTTGAACTCAGGTCCTCCTGAATCCAGGGCTGGCGCTCTATCCACTGTGCCACCTAGCTGCCCCCTTTTTTTGTTTTGTTTTGTTTTTTTTCCTATATGTAGTCTTTCCTGATTCTCCAGCTCATTAACCCTACTTCCTAGAATTACTATTTGTGAAAATATTATATTTACTTATTCTTGTACTTTTTATTTCACCCAAACATCCCAGGTAGAATTGAAGTTTTTGAAAACAGGGAGTGTTTCAATTTTTATTTTTGGTCTTTATATAGTCAGCATAGTTCCTGGAATACATCTGGTGCTTGTTTTTGTTTTTTTGGTTTTTGGTTTTTTGTTAAATTAAATTGAATTGGAAAAAAAGCCAGTGAAGAAGTCAGAAAAAAAAAAGATGGATCCCAGAAGCATGAAGGGTATAATAAAAACCAAGGAAAGAAAGATTGTTAAGAGTTAGGCAGTAAGCAAGTGTCAAATGCTGTAGGGAGGATTTCCATTTATCAGTAAGGAAACCATTGGTGACCTTTAGAGTAAAGTCAACAGTTGTTAGGTGGTGCCGTAGAGCACTGGACTTGGAATTAGGAAGATTCATCTTCATGAGTTCAAATCCAGCCTCAGATGCTTACTAGATCTGTGACTCTGGGCAAGTCACTTAACTCTGTTTTCTTCAGTTCCCTCATCTGTAAAATGAGCTGGAAAAGTACATGACAAACCACTCCAGTATCTTTGCCACAAAAACCTAAATGGGGGTCACAAAGAGTAGGACACAACTGAAATGACTTAATAGCAGCAACAACAGTTTTAATAGAGCAGTAGGGGGCTAAAAGTGGAGTGATTTAAGGAAAGAATAAAGTGGAGGCAGTTTGTGTAAAGTATTTGCTCTCGAAGTTTTTCATGGAAAGGGAGAGAAAAAGGACAGGAGCTGAAACAGGCAGCAGGACAAAGTGAAGTGTCTTTCAAAACAGCGAATATCTAAAGATATGTGAAAGCAAAAGGAAAGAACTGATGGAGGAAAGAAATTGAAGATGCTGTCTCCAGCTGTCTCCTTTCTCAAGGGAAAGCTGAGGGAACAAAGGTTTGGATACTATTAGATCCATGGAAGACACAGAGATATTGACCTTGGAAATGTCATTTACCTTGTCGTGTAGGATAGGAGGGGAGAAAATCGTTACACAGTGAAGAAACAGAGATATTTTGAAGGGGGGAAAAAGGATGATGACAGAAATACATTATGCCCTAGATTTTTACAGGGAAGCAGAAGACTAAGTACTCTACAGAGAGTAATCATGGGGTCCATTTAGATTGGTAAAGACATTTGAAAATATAGAATAAGCTTTTCTCCAGGTTGAACACAGTTGGAATAATATGTCAGTCCTTCTCCTGTGCCTCTGATTTCCCTGCACTGTCTTTAACATGATTTTTCTTGACAGGGAAGCTCTTTCCTTCCTTTCCTGGTCCTGCTGGATATACAACAGATCTCATGAAAAATATAGCTCTATTAGGGTTTGCCATGGAACTAAGATAATCTGGGATGCCTGCTAGTCTGGGCAAGCACATGGTACCACTCTTTTAATGCTTATCTGGAACTGTCAGTTTTACGTATCACTCATTTCTCCCATAGTGTTGAGGTAACTCCAGATTCTTCACCTCCCGTATTTTCACAGTCACATATTATATTAGCTCTAGTGCCATGGAGTTCTAAATTAAGTAGATATGTAGGGGATCTGGTCCCCTGGTTTATTCACTGTACCCACCTCCTGACATATTTCCATAGGTACAACATAGGATTTTATAGGGTAGCTTTAAGTTTTATTAGTCAGCAGAGATCACTATTAAAATGCTACTAAGGAGACTGCTACTAATGCTGAATCCAAAATATACTGAAGACACAGTAGCTTTAAAATCACTCATTTCTATAAGAGTTACAGACAGGGTAGAAAAAAATACAATAAACATTCTGTTTGGATAATGAAAGAAAAAAGAATGGTATCATTTATCCATTTTAATGACCAAACAGAGAGGTAGGTGGTTAACCATCAATTGCCACTAAATCAATTTTCCAAGAGAGTGTAACACACAAAACCATCTTGTGAATTGGCCCAAGATGACCACTCATTTAAAGACAGCAAAATATAGTGTGTGTGTGTGTGTGTGTGTGTGTGTGTGTGTGTGTTTCACAAAACACTACTCTATCCCCAAGATGGCTGGCATGGACATTGAACATAAATCCCTAATACAACACATCAATCAAAACAGTACCCCAGTGAGAGTCAAAATGACTTTAGGAGTGTCTTTCTTTTCAGTTCTGTCATTGACATCTATCCTCATCCAATACACGGAAAAGATAAGGGTTCAAAGGCATGAAGATACATCTGACAAAAACATAAAGATTTCTTGACTGGCAGGCTCACTTGCCAGCCATGATGGAGAACAAAGAAATCTCTCTGTCAAAGAGAATCAAGAAACACAAGTAGCTTATATGAAAATATTCTTATGAAGAAACTTGAAAAGAGTCTCACACATAATAACAGCAGGATGGATTCTCAGTGTCTTCAAAAGAAGTCTTATTAAAATGATGGATTATTAATGAGACAAAGGAGATCCAAGACACCCTACCAGGAAAATTTTTTGTGATGATATATACCACAGCAATATTCTTATATTTAGCCTACTGTGTATCTTCTAAATCATTTTGGTATTTTAGCCACTATTCTTGGTTACCACCAGTGATAGCAGACCTTCAAAAGTGATTGTGTATTTCTGGAATAAACTAGATGTGACAAGTTAGAACAGGTGCAAAGAGACAGTTCAGGATACTAATCCCCTGGTTTTATGATTCAAGATATTGTTTGGCTTAATTTCTAGCAGCTTGGTCATCATTTATTCATATGGACACACTTCTCTTCATCAGAAAAATGAACACATTGAATTTCCCATACTTCTATCTTCAAATGCTCTTCCTGTTTTGGCCTAAGTTACCACCTAGGCTTCTAAATGGTGCAAGGAATAGAGAACTGAACCTATAGTAATGAAGACCTGAGTTCAGATCCAGCCTTAGACACTAGATGTGTGGCCATGGGCAAGTTTTGCTCTTGGGTGGTCTTCAATGATCAAAATTCATAGCTATGTTGATAAATATGACTAATAGCATGAATAACAAGAGGCTTTTGGATGAGGTCCACAGCTTCAACGTTGTATGATGTTGCATTAAAGTGTAATATTCAGTCAGTCAATAAGAACTTATGAAGCACTTAAAATATACCAATGCTAAGTGCTAGGGATACAAAGAAAGGCAAAAAGTAAGGTCTCTGACCTTAAGGAAGTCATATTCTAATGAGGGAAACACAAAAGAGGAGAACTTTGGTTTTTTCAAGTTTCTTCAGGTTCTACAGTCACATTTCATATTTCTGGCTTCAGCTTTGAAAGAAAACATGGAAGATGCCAATCCTCCTTCAAGCTGATGATGGAAAAACTCTGGAAAGAAACTGGAATGAGAAGAACTGGCAGTCTTCATCATATCCCTATTCTATACTAAAGATTTTGGGGAACTTCCTCTTCAGTGAGATATTGGACACTTGGTTAAACCTAGTTGCCTTGTTCCCAGTGGGAGAGCTCTTTCATTCTGTATCTGGGGTGTGTGTATAAAGTATGTATGTATGCATGCATGTACCTATGTATCTATGTGAGTATATGTGTATATGCATGCATTATACATATACACATACATACATATATACATACACACATATATACTTTCTTATTTCTGTTTGGCTTTGAATTGGATAAATAGGTTTCTCTGCTCCCTTTTATATGTGTTCTTTGTAGGACTGGTATTTGGTGGGAACAGAGTCAAGCCTTGAATATAAAACTTGAAGTTCTCCTGGTCCTTTTACCATTAAAAATAGTGATTAGAAGTTAGACTGAACACAAAAACCACATCCCAGAGATAATTAATATTTAGGAGAGCAGATAGATATAATTTTAGCTTCACATTCCTCTCTACCTAAGGAGAGCAGAGTGGCCAAGATTATGACCCCAACCCCCTGCTTCCTCTCCCGATAGGAATTTGATTCTCTCTTGAAAAAGGTGGGGAGAGAAGAGGCTAGAATAGAGATATCTATTTTGCCTCCCTTTGAGCTACACAATGACACTACCAGGATACATATGCGGGGGGGGGAGGGAATGAAGCTTTCACACACCACACACACACACACACACACACACACACACACACACACACACACGCATTGTGCATACATGTATAGACACATTATATATGTTAAATATAATTATTACATTGCTATATTTATGTTATCACATATTATTGAGTATATAGTCTGCATTATTTATTACACATATAAAAGGTTATCTCAGAGAGACAGAGGGAAAATACTGGCAGTTGAAAGAACTGCCTCCTGCAGAAAGTGAGATTTGAGCCAAGTTTTCTTTTCTTTTTTTATATAAATTTATTCATTTTCAGTTTTCAATATTCACTTCCACAAGACCCCGAGTTCCAAATTTTCACTCCATCTCACCACTCCCCCCACCCCAAGATGGCATGCATTCTGAATATCCCTTCCCCTAGCCTGTCCTCTCTTCTATCTCTCCCCCCTTCTCTTATACCCTTCCCCATCTATTTTCCTGTAGGGCAGGACAGACTTCTGTACCCCATTTTCTGTATTTCTTATTTCCCATGCGAAAATATTTTTTTAAACATATGTTTTCAAAACTTTAGGTTTCAAATCTTCTCCCTTCCTCCCTCCCCAAACACCCTCATTGAATAGGCAAGCAACTCAATACAGGTTATACATGTGCAGTTATGCAAAACACTTCCATAGTAGGCATGTGAAAAATTAACTCTATTTCCCTTAATCATATCTGGCCCTCCCATTTATTCTATTCTTTCTTTTGACCCTGTCCCTCCTCAGAAGTATGTGCTTCTGATTACCCCCTTTCCCAATCTGCCCTCCTCTCTATCATCCCCCTGCTCTCTTGTCCCCCCTTCTCCCCCTATTTTCCTGTAGGGTAAGACAGATTTCCTTCCCCAATTGAATGTGTATGTTATTCCCTCCTTAAGCCAAATCCTATGAGAATAAGATTCACTCATTCCCTCTCATCTCCCCCCATTTCCCCTCCACTGTAAGAGCATTTCTTTTCTGCGTTTTTTTGTGTGTGAGATAATTTACCCCATTCTACCTCTCTCTTTCTTCTTCTCCTAGTATAATCCTCTCTCATCCCTTAATTTTATTCTCCAAATATGACACCTTAACCTTCAACTCACCTGTGCCTCTATCACTTTAACTATCTATCTATCTATCTATCTATCTATCTATCTACCTATACATACAGATAATTTTTTTCCTCCAACTACCCTAATACTGACAAAGGTCTCATGATTTATAAATATCATCTTTCCATGCAGGAATGTAAACAGTTCAACCTTAATAAGTCTCTTATGATTTCTCTTTCCTGTTTACCTCTTCATGTTCCACTTGAGTCTTGTATTTGAAAGTCAAATTTTCTATTCAGCTCTGGTCTTTTCATCAAGAATGCTTGAAAGTCCTCTATTTCACTGAATGACCATTTTGCCCCCTGAAGGATTATACTCAGTTTTGCTGGGTAGGTGATTCTTGGTTGTAATCCTATCTCCTTTGCCCTCTGGAATATTATATTCTATGCCCTGTGGTCCTTTAATGTAGAAGCTGCTAAATTTTGTGTTATCCTGATTGTGTTTCCACAGTACTTGAATTGTTTTTTCTAGCAGCTTGTATATTTTCTCCTTGACCTGGGAACTCTGGAATTTGGCTACAATATTCCTAGGAGTTTTCCTTTGGGGATCTCTTTCAGGGGAGTGTGGATTCTTTCAATTTCTATTTTGCCCTCTGGTTCTAAAATATCAGGGCAGTTTTCCTTGATAATTTCTTGAAAGATGATGTCTAGGCTCTTTTTTTGATCATGGCTTTCAGATAGTCCAATAATTTTTAAATTCTCTCTCCTGGATCTATTTTCCAGGTCAGTTGTTTTTCCAATGAGATATTTCACATTTTTCTATTTTTCATTCTTTTGGATTTGTTTTACAGTGTCTTGATTTCTCATAAAGTCACTAGCTTCCAATTGCTCTATTCTAATTTTTAAGGAAGTATTTTCTTCAGTAATCTTTTGGACTTCCTTTTCCATTTGGCCAATTTTTCTTTTTAGGGCATTTTCTCCTCATTGGCTTTTTGGACCTCTTTTGCCATTTGGGTTAGGCTATTTTTAAGGTGTTATTTTCTTCAGTATTTTTTGGGTCTCCTTTAGCAAGCTGTTGACTTGTTTTTCATGATTTTCTTGCATCACTCTCATTTCTCTTCCCAGTTTTTCCTCTACTTCTCTTACTTGCTTCTCAAAATCCCTTTTGAGCTCTTCCAAGGCCTGGGACTGATTCATATTTTTCTTGGAGGCTTTGGATGTAGGAGCTTTGACTTTGTTGTCTTCTTCTGGTTGTATATTTTGATCTTCTTTGTCACCAAAGTAAGATAATATAGTCTGACTCTTTTTGTGCTGCTTGCTCCTGATCTCGGCCAATTACTTGACTTTTAAACTCTTTGTTAAGGTAAGAGTCTGCTTCCAATGTGGAGAATGTACTGTCCCAAGCTTTGGGGGTTTATATAGCTGTTTTCAGAGATACTTGTAGGGACCCATAAATTTTCAATTCTTGCAAGGTGGTATGAGAAGGGGTGAGGTGTTTACTCCTTTCCTGGCCTGTGCTGTGGTGTATTAGTGACCACAAGCACTCCTTTCTGTCCTGGAACTGTGAGGAAGGTTTCCTGTCCACAGCCACTACAAGCTCCATCGTGCCAGTGTTCCTCCTCACCCCAGGACTCCCATCCAGAACTGTGACCCAGATCCAGGCACAGGCAAAGCAAGAGATTCCTGCCTCAGCACCGGCAAAGAGATCCCTGCAATCCCCCTCTGATCAGCCACTGAATTCCCCCTCAGTCTGTGGGCCAGAAGCTCAAGAAACAGCTGCCCACCCCAGGGCCATGTTCTTAGGGAACTAGATCTGAGACCGCGTCTTCCTCTCTCAGCACCTCAGAAACAGACTTTTCCCACTGACCATCTAAGTTGTCTTTGGCATTTGTAGATTGAGGAGTCTGGAAACCCCCACAGTTGCCTGAGATTCAGTCCTCTGAGGCCTACTCCAGGTTCACTGCGGCCTACGTGCCCATGCCACACTATGCTTCACTCCCAGCTGGCACGATATACCTTTCTGATCAATCATCCAGGTTGTCTTAGGCTGGAAATTTGTTTCACTCTGTCTTTTTGTGGGTTCTGCTGCCTTAGAATTTGTTTAGAGCCATTTTTATTGGTATTTGGAGGGGTTTGGGGGAGAGCTCAAGCAACTTGCTGCTTTCACTCCACCATCATGACTCCAACCCCTTTGAGACAAATTTTCAAAGTAGCCAAGAGGTATAGGTGAAGAAAGAAAGCATTCCAAGCAATGGGAACAGCCTACTAGAAGCTTTGGAATTGGGACATGTAATGTTGTGTTGTATTGGAGGGTCAGTGAGAAGTGAGGTGTTACTAGATCATAGAGTATGTAGAGGGAAGTAAAGTGTGAGACTGGGAAGATGGGGCCCAGCTCAACAACCCAGGGCGCAATCCCTCATGGAATGACAAAGACTTTAGTAAACAGGATAATAAACTGCTGTAAGTGGGATGACAGAGAGTCTGATCTATTTCAGGACAATGTCAAAGTGGTGTACCAATGAGGACATTCTGCACTTTCCATGACTTTAAAGCAACTACTAGAGCCCAGTTTCTTGTCCTTTTCCTTACTATCCCTAGATTTGGTACCACAGTGACCTTTGGCTAGACCCAGCATGGACTTCAGTTATTTTTTCACATGGTGACTTGGACAACAATTATCAGGCATGGTGCTCATCTCATGTCCTCAGGCCCATGTGATTCATCATTATTGCTTTAATACCCAAATAAAACTCTTTCTTCCTCACCCTCATCTCAGACAATAGTCACACTGCAGACTGCCCTGCCAGCCTTCCCAGTGGGAGCCCTGGAGACAATGATGCTGTAGCAACAGCTGGACATACTTCTGCCAAGCTGGCTGCACAGGGAGTGTTCAGCTGCCTTGTGGAAAGGGAATGTGTGGTTCTTGAAGTGGGTGGAGTCTACTGTCCTTCCTGCCAGCAGCACAGTGAGCCTCCCCAGATCCTTTCATGAGGAAGACCTCCCAGGACTTTTGCTTCAAGGCAAATTGTTCCTGGACCTCCATTCCTAGGGCCTTCCCACTGCCTGGCTGGTTTGGTCTTTTCCAGGCTTTGCCTGGTGATCCAAGATTCTCAGTAGGTCAATTCCTTACTTCACAGGAATTAGCCTCCTATTGGACAATGCAGAGGAAAATCAAACATCACTAAGAATTCGAGGAGACTTTTGACATTCCTATTTATTCTGAAATGGACTGGATTCACTGATTTCTGTAGGAAAAGAATACATCAAGATCATTCTAATCCAGAGATTCCCAACATGTTTATGTCCTGGGATCTTTTGACAATCTGTTAAGCCTATGGGTCCCTTCTAAGAAAAATGTTTTTAATTACATAAAATGAAATAGGTTAACAAAGGGAACAATTTACATTGAAATATAGTTATTAAATATATTTTAAAAGCATGAACTCCAGGTTAAGAACCCCCCCTTCTAGACTCTAAGTTTGGACTTGGCATGGACTATCCCTGCCTGGTGGATAAATATTTGTAGGATTTGGTCATGCTTATCCATGATGAATATTCTGGTTGAAAGTTCTATCAATTTATCTGAGCACTTCTGCCAATGTGCTCACCTTAAAACCTGCTTTCTTTTGTAGCTATGGCTGTGGTGGTTTTACCTGTGTTATCCACCAGTAGTTTAATGTGTGAATAGGATGGATTGAGTTGATGTAGTTTGATGGCACTGGATTCAGTCCAACCTTGACTCCTAAAACCTGAGTACCATCAGGAGAAGGGCAAGCTACAATGATGAATAATTCCAGTTTAGCACTTCACAATGGTTAAGTGGGTGGTCATCACCACAATCAACATCTTCTTAATTATAACAGTAAAAATTTATATGGAGAGAGATTTACAAAGAGTCTTGGTCCATTAGGTTTTAAAATATTAAGTTAATGAATTTCTGATATATTATAGAAACATTCAGCAACATGAAAGGGATAATCCAGTACAACTTTTACAAAATGCTTTTACTTATGCTATTTCATATGATATGCCTAATAATCCTGTGAGGTGGTTGCTATTATTATCAGCCCCTTTCACAGCTAAGGAAACCAACTCATAGAGTAGTTAAGTGACTTAGTCAGGGTCATACATGTAGCTAATGTCTGAATTAAGATTTGACTTCACATCTTTTTGTCTCCAATCCAGCACTCTATCTACTGTCTCGTCTATTATCTTATTTCATCATTTCAACAAATTTGTAAGGTAGATGCTATCATCTCCACTTATAAAGGAGAAAGCTGTCATACAGAAAGGATAAATGATTTTCCTAGAGTCACAAAGCTTATAACTATGTGAGATGGAATTTGAAACTAAGTGTTGCTGACTCCAAATACAGTGTTTTATCTACTATCCCAAGCTGGCTTTCCATGGAAGCACCATGTTCTTCATCTGTCTCCAGGTCTAGCAATCCTCACAGCCCAACCTGCATCCTATTTATTCATGACCCTTGAACAAATATAATTTCAAAACCACTGTGCACTACATATACCAGCTACAGTAGATTCAGGGGCATCTGAAAACTTTACAGTACCTCAAAAGAGCTACTGTATTATCACTTTGTTGCCTCCAGTAATAGTTGAAATAATTGAAGAAGACCTATTCTGGTATGGAACTATCACTGTCAAGTACATTTTCAGTATACTACCTGAATAAAACCCAAGGGTCTAGGGGACTAGTTGTCTAGAATTGCATTACTTAGCCATTGCATTGGAATTAAAGTAATATTCCACTCTCAGAACAATTATAATCATTTCTTGAAGCAAACATATGATACATTCAGCCAGAATCAGATCCTGAACTCTTTATCCAATAGAAGGATTTAGGAAACATTAACTGTTTGGTCCAGTCAGAAGAGTTACCTCTGTCTAAGCTGCGTGATTGTGCAACTGATTGAATTCCGGAAGTCCCCATTCGGGAGAGATGTATCTGATGACTTGACCAGCCAAAGATTATAATGCCATTGGAGTTCTCAGGGAGGAAAAGCAGCAAAAGATACACAGCTGGCTTCCCAACTTTCCTGCTGGAGCCTTGGCACTATTTCTGAAGAAGAGCAGCAGGATATTAGTACTCTGCCATGACTATAGAGGCCTGAGTGCCATCACCATCTGGGACTAGTACACTCTGCCTTTGAGAGCTCATCTGCTCAACCAGGTGGCAGAGGGCACTGCTATTCATGAAATTCAGCCTTTGGGGACTTGAATGTGTGTGTGTGTGTGTGTGTGTGTGTGTGTGTGTGTGTGTGTGTGTGTACCATTTTATTTGGATATGGGAACATGATAAATAGTCTTCCAAATCTGATATTTCCTGTGTGTGTTCTGGATTATCCCTTTCCTTTTGCTGAATGTATCTATAATATATCAGAGATTCATTAACTTAATATTTTAAGACCTAATGGACTAGGACTCTTCAACTTGTAGCATGTCTCTAGGGATCCAATACAATTTAGAAAAGGTAGCGCATAGGGACAGCAGAACTGTAACGAGAAATTCTTTCACTTAAGGGAAAGATAAGAGTAGGAATGATTGGGTACAATTGTATCAGAAAAGGAACTTTCTTGTTCCTCAGAAAGTCTGAACCGTTCCTTCCTCTCCCAAAGCCTGAGGAGGAAAGCGAAGCCCAGGAGAGAAACATCACATGGATATAATCATGGGAACGGCACCCGGGATGGGACAAGGGAGCAGGGTCTTGTGTTGATGACTCACAAGCTATCCCTTCTCATTGGGAAGTTTACCAACTCCCAGAAGTTTCTTTGCAATGATAATGTATAACCATAAAAGAATATTTTTAAGGGGAGGGGGACAGAGAGGGAAACCATGGGTGAAATGAGATGTTACTTATAAAGAGCCTGGCACATAGTAGGCACTTAAAAATGTATGTTCCCTTCCTTAGATGAGCCAAACTCTTTTGAGTGATTGTGGGTCTCATTTTAGGAGACTTTGTGATGCCCGAGGTATTGATAACACCCTTATAAGGAAGTATCTGAAGGATCTCATTATCTAAAGGGAATCTCTCTTCTATGTGAACTCTGTGCTGGATCTTCTTCAAATGGCAGGGACAAACACCTTTGGTGAGCACACATAGCCCAGATTCATATCTGACTTTAATAACCAGTAGGGTACTGAGAAAAGTTATCTCTGGTGTTCTATCATTCAAGGCATATGGTATATAAGGTATGTGGTATATAAGGTACATAACATATATATGTATGTGCATATATATATGTGTGTGTGTGTGTGTGTGTGTGTATATATAGTATACAAAGCATACAAGATAAACATATAATTGTATAAATTTCATATAATTTGTATAATTTTCCACATTCCTTGGTGCTACCTTAATGAATGAGAGCCTTTAATTTGGCAATATTTTCTAACAAATGAATACTTTTAAAAATATAGTCAACAAAACAATCATAGTAGGGTCATATATTATCTATACATTTTAGTCAACTGTTGGATGCAATTTACAGATGCAGTTACAGATGCAGTTTACTCTGAAATAACTTCAAAAGCTTACTTTTGATCCCTTGATACTTTCAATATGTGTATAACATATTCTCACAAAATATTTATATAGATGGAAATTCAGGCAAATAAATCAAAAGTTATTAATTTTTTATTTGATTGTATACTCTTAATATTAAAGACTTAAATGTGTTTTTCATGTCTTTGGTATTTTCTCATCATTCAGACACCTTGAGACTCAATCCTTTAATGTAGTATTGCTTTCTTCATGGTCTTTCTCTATGCATACTTGGGTTAACTACCAACATTTCCTGTATTTATTTATTTACTTCCTTATTTAATTATTTATTTAATTACCTCTATCCCATTTGTACTTGCTTTAAAAAATAGATGTGGGGCTGGGTTGTGAGAGTCCAAATGTGCTGTCTTCATTATCCTTAATGTCAAAAATGGTTTGCTAGTAATACAAAACAAAACTGAAAACAAAAAAAACCCTTTTGCATATTTAGACCATATCTCTTCCGTTTGTTGTCCTCCTTATATTTTTACTTTTTGAATGCCTTTGGAATAATACTTGAGTCACTCACCAAGTATTTTTTAAACTTCATTTTTTCTTGTTATTCTTTGATGTAATGTTGTTGATAATTTTCCATCAGCCTTCTTTCTACCATTTCACAAACTAATTTAAATTTTGAACCACTGTTTATTCTGGATGTCATATAGCTTTATTAATGGTAAATACAGTTACTCAAAATAGTGTCAAAACATACACACATTTGATTTGGAGGATCTTATTCAGTTCTTTCTTAAATTTCCCTGTATCTTTATGCTCTGAAATATTTCTTGATGCATAAGGTGCAACAATTTTCATGGTTACTTTTTTGCACCTACTTACCATAGGCGCTGCAATGAGAGATGAACAAATATTACAAGAATAATATTTCATTTTGCTTTTAATACTCAAATACTTTTATGGATTTGAGAGTTCCCTCCAAAAATGCTCATCAAACCTGTTCATGTCTGCTTATCCTATATAGCTCTTGCCCATATCCTCTCAAAAGTTTACTAGCAGGGATCCACCCAACATGATGAAAGCCTTCACTGCTTTCTTCCAACATTTCAGCATTACAGTGGAGAGCACTCTGGCCATCCACCTGCCATTAGTCATTCTTTTTTTTTTTCTGGCTAGGCAATGGGGACTTGCCCAGGGTCACACAGCTAGTAAGTGTTATGTGTCTGAGGTCAGATTTGAACTCAGGTCCTCCTGAATCCAGGGCCATTGTTCAATCAACTGCACCACCTAGCTGCCCCTGTCATTCTTCATTCTTGCCATGTGACCAATCCGTCTTCTCTTCCTACCATATGATTTCTTGATGATGTCCTTTACTCCCATTCTTCTCTGGACTTCCTCACTGGTTAATGTTGCAAAATTTTCAGATCCATCATACGATTCTCCATTGCCCTCCTTATGATACTCATTTTAAATTATTTGGAGGCAAAAGTATCTCACTATCATGTAACAACAAATAGTAAAATGTTAATATTGAAAAGATCATATTTTGCTTTTGTAGGAAGCTTAGGATAAGCAAAATAACTTTGCAATTTCCCAAAACTAATCTAGCATGCTCTCTTTTTCCTTTTGAATTCTCGGCCAACCTTGCTATCTGTCTGTACTGTGTAGCATAGCTATGCATACTGTTGGACAAGATCTAAAGGATGTCCATCAAAATTCATGTGGAAATCTGGGCAATAATATTCTCCATCAGCGATTAATATAGAAGATAATATCATGCATGAGGCAAGTCTTTATTTCACTTACCACAGAAAATGCATAAAATGCAATGAATTTACAGGACCCTATGAACAAATATAGAAACACAAAGCACTCAAATAATCCATTAGACTTACTCTGGAAATTAAAGACACTTTGAGAGACTGTTGAATAAATACTTCTTATTCATGTCATCACCTTCATTGTTCAATCAATGCATAGCAACAGCAGGTTTGGCAAGATCTACAACTCTCTCTGTCAACATGTGTATATATACACACACACACACACACACACACACACACACACATATAATATTTTATTTTCCCCCAATTATATGTAAAAACAAATTTTAACATTTAAAAATTTTTTGACTTCCAAATTCTCTCCCTCCCTCACCTCCTCTATTACTGAAAAGGCAAACAAATTGATATAGGATATATATGTGCAGTTAAGCTAAACAAATTCACATATAAGTCATGTGGTGAAAGAAAACACATACCAAAAAATACCCAAGAAAAATAAAGTAAAAAAAGAGTATGCTTCAATCTGCATTCAGATTCCATCAGTTCTTCCTCTGAAGATGGATAGCATTTTTCATAAAAATCCTTCAGAATTATCTTGGATCATTTTATTGCTGAGAATAGCTAAGTCATTCATGGTTGATGATAGTACAATATTGCTGTTACTGTATATAATGTTCTCCTTGTTCTGCTCATTTTTGCTTCATATCAGTTTCATGTAAGTCTTTCTGGGTTTTTCTGAGAGTATTCTGTTTATCATTTCTTACAGCACAGTAGTACCCTATCACAATCATATACCACAACTTATTCAGCGATTTCCAATGGGTATCCCCTCAATTTCCAGTTCTTTGCCATGAGAAAAAGAGATGCTATAAATATTTTTGCATATATAGGTTCTTTTCCTTAAAAAAAAAAAACAAAGCCACTCGTTTGGATGCAGAGCTAGTAATGGAATTGTTGGATCAAAGCATATAACATGGTTTTATAGCACTTTGGGCACAGTTCCAAATTATTCTCTAGAATGGCTGAATCAGTTCACAATTCCACCGACAGTGCATTAGTGTTGCATTTTTCCCACATCCCCTCCAACATTTGTCATTTTCTTTTTCTGTCCTATTAGCCAATTTGATAGGTGTGGGGTGGTAGCTCAGAGTGTTTTAATTTGCATTTCTTTAACCAGTAGTGATTTAGGTCATTTTTTTTTTCATATGACTATAGTTTTTATTATTTCATCTGATAACTGCCTGTCCATATTCTCTGACCATTTATCAATTAGGAAAAGGCTCTTATTTTTTATAAATGTGGCTTTCTATATATATTTAAGAAATGAAGTTTTTAATCAGAGAAACTTGCTATAAATTTTTTTTTGCGGTTATGATTTCTGTGTATTTCTCTCCATCCTGTTTTTTGCTGTTTATCCTACTCTCTCTCCTTTCACCCTGTCCATCCTTAAGTGTTTTGCTTCTGACTACTGCCTCCCCTAATCCACTCTCCCTCCTATCATTTCCAGCCCTTCTGTTATTTAATTTCCTGTAGCATAAGACAGATGTCTATACCCAACTGAGTGTGTATGTTTTTCCCTCTTTGTGTTAATTCCAATGAGAATAAGGTAGGTTTAAGTGTTTTCCTCTACTTCCTTCATCTTTGCCTCTACTGTAAAAGCTGTTTCATGTGTCTTTTATGTGAAATAATTTACACCATTTTACTTCTCACTTTCCCCTTTTCCTAGTGCATTTCTCTCTCACCCTTTATTTTTATTTGTTTAGATATCACCCCATCATATTCAACACACACCCATGTCCTCTATGTAGATATATGCCTTCTAAGTGCTCTAATGAGAAAGTTCTTGGGAGTTACATGTATAAGCTTCCCATATAGAAATGTAAATAGTTTAACGTTATTGAGTCTGTTACGCTTTCTCTTTCCTGTTTGCTTTCTTATGCTTTGTTTTAGTCTTGCATTTGAAAGTCAGATTTTCTATTTAACTCTGATATTTTCATCAGGAATACTTAAAAATATTCTATTTCATTAAATATCCATTCCCCCCCCCAAAGGATTATACTTTGTTTTGCTTGCTAGTTGATTTTTGGTTGTAATCCTAGTTCCTTTGCTCTCCAGAATATCATATCCCAAGCCCTGTGATCCTTTAATGTAGAAGCTGCTAAATTTTATGTTATCCTGCTGTGGTTCCATGATATTTGAATTGTTTCTTTACAGCTGCTTACAATGTTTTTTCTCCATGACCTGTGAGCTCTGGAATTTGGCTATGAAATTCCTAAGAGTTTTCATCTTGAGATCTCTTTCAGAAGATGATTGGTGGATTCTTTCAGCTTCTATTTTATCCTCTGATTCTAGAATATCAGGGCAGTTTCCCTGGATAATTTTTTGAAATATAATATCTCCACTCTCTCTCTTTTTGGTCATAGCTTTTCAGGTAGTCCAGTTGAAAAAAGGCCAAGGTTTCCCACCGCATCCTGGGCCATCTCTAGTTGTCCTGATCGACATCTCATCACTGGACCCAGATGGTTCTGGAGGAGAAAGTGATGCTGGTGACTTTGTACAGCCCTCAAATAAAATTCAATTGCAAGTCATGTCATCATCTCCCTGATGTCCTGGTCCTCTTTGAGAATGAAGGACAAACCACAATTCTTAAATTATCTCTCCTAGATTTATTTCCCAGGTAAGTTGCTTTTCCAATGAGAAATTTCACATTTTCTGGTATTTTTCATTATTTTGGTATTGTTTTATTCTTTCTTGATGTCTTGTGGAATCATTACCTTCCACTTGCCTGATTCTACTTTTTAAAGAATTATTTTCTTCAGGGAATTTTTGCATCTTCTTTTCCATGTGGCCAGTTCTGCTTTTTAAGGATTTCTTCATTCAGTGGATTTTTGTTCCTCTTCTACCATTTGGCCCATTCTGTTTTTCAAGGTGTTATTTTCTTCACTATTTTTGTGCTTCCTTTACCAATCTGTTGACTCTTTTTTCATGATTTTCTTGCATCACTTTCATTTCTTTTTCCCATTTTCCCCTCTATCTCTCTTACTTGATATTTAAAATTCTTTCTGAGTTCTTCCGGGAATTCTTTTTGTGCCTGAGACCAATTCACATTTTTCTTTGAGGCTTTGGATATGGCAGTTTTAACTTTGTTTTCTTCTTCTGAGTTTGTTTTGAACTTTCCTGTTACCATAGTAACTTTCTACAATCAATTTTTTATGCTCATTTTTTCAGCCTATTTCTTTACTTTTAACTTTATGTTAAAATTGGGCTCTGCTCCTGGGGTGGAGGGAGCAATATCTCATGCTTCAGGTTTTTTGTATTACTGTTTTAAGAGCTAATTCTGAAGGTCTGTAAGTTTTCAATTCTTCCAAGGGGGCATGGTCTAAGGAGAGGTGTGTTTACAGCTCTTCTGGCCCATGCTCTAGTTTGTGAGTGACCACAAGGACTTTTTTCTACCCTGGGACTGTGACCAGGGTGCCTGATTGCTGGTGGCCACGAGCTCTGGTGTGCTAGTGCCCCTCCTCACCTTGGGACTGTGACCTAGGATCATGACCTAGATTTGCATATGGGCAATGCAACAGAGTCCAACACTCAATGCAAGCAAAGACATTCCTGTAATCTCCTTCTGACCAGTTGTTTGACCCCTTTACTGTCCGTGGGCTAAGAGCTCAGGAAGCTGCCACAACAAATTCAGTCACTTTCACAGCTTGCTGCTGGTCTGCCCAAATGCCAGCAGGGGATGTGAAGTATGTTGGACACTCACACTGGTGTGATAGACCTTTCCTGCCAACCTTCTAAGTTGTCTTGGGCTAGAAATTAATTTACCCTCTCCTTTTGTGGGTTCTAAACTCCAGAATTCATTTTGATGAGTTATTTAAAGTTGTTTGGATAGGAATTTGGGAGAGCTCAGGTAAGTTCCTGTATTTACTCTGCCATCTTGGCTCTGCCCCTGAAGCTCTACAATTTCTTACTTCTACCTTACATGGCTTTAGTCAATTAGCTTCAGGCTGATCTTCCACTGAGAATCCTCTTCTCTTTCCTGGAGTATTGTCCTCAAATAACTGAACTCAGGAATACTTTTCTTAGGACATCTTAACTTGCATGGAAAAATCACATTTAATTCAGTATTTGATAAACTCCCAATAAATTACTTAAGAAAGAACTCCCTATTTGATAAGAACTGTGGGGGGAAATTGGAAGTCTGGGAAAAACTAGTCTTGTGGCAACATCTTACCCTATATTCCACAATAATTTCAAAATGGATACACAACCTGAACATTAAAGATCATACCATAACAAATTAGAAAAGAAGTTGATCACTTAGCTTTCATAGCTATGGATAGGAGATGAAATTTTAACCAAACAAATGATGAAATAGATAATTTTACATGAATTTGAAAAGCTTTTGCACAAGCAATCTAGTATAAGAAAACAAGTGATTAGATGGGAAAATATCTTTGTGTCAAAAATCTCTGATAAAGATTTGGCAACTAAGGCATATAGACAACTAATATAAATATATAAAACAAATGGATAGCTAACATAAATATATGAATACAAAATACATTCCCTAGTTGACAAGTGGTCAAAAGATATAACAAATATTTTTTTCAAAATAAGACTTGCAAATTATTAACAACAATAGAGTTACCCTCCATTAGCTCAATGTTTGAATGGGACAGATCAAGTCCATGAAGTTTAGGTCAATCCTTCACACTTAAAGCCTAAGTTCTAAGAGGCATATGGCCAACTGCAATGTTAAAGAAATCTAGCCTATGCCATTACCATGTAAAATAATACCCCGATTCAATAATAATAAAAATAATGCATATCAAAATAATCCTACGTTTTCACTTCACACTCCACAAACTGAGATTAGACAAGATAATATCTAACGTTTCTCCTGGTTCTACTATTTTTATTATTCCAACTTGTATAAGGCCTTAAAAATATATTTATATTACCTGTGCACATTTGATGCTAGATCTCAAGGAACCAAGAATTTGACATCTAACCTTCGGAACATCACTTTAACTTCACTGGTCTCAGTTTTCTCATCTTTAAATTTAAGAAATAAGATGTTGATGATGTCAGATCCTACAACCTCTGACTGATAGGGTACTACAACTCTGACAAGGCATGCCTAAGAGAATAAGGAAAGGCTCATAAAGTGATGGCAAGCAAAGTATCACAATGGTTTCAGCTCTGCACCTGGAGTCAAGAAAATCTGAATCAAAAGCTAGCCTCAGAAACTCAAAAGCTGTATGACCCTGGACAAATCAGTTAACTATTATCTGTCTCATTCTCCTCAACTGTAAAATGAAGGTAATAATAGCACCTATTTCCTGTGGTTGTTGTGAGCATAAAATGAGTTAATGTTTGTAACATTCTTTTCACTTTAAATGCTATATAAATTATTATTATTATTATTATTATTATTATTATTATTATTATTATTATTATTAATTGACACAGTGGATAATGACCCTTTGACAAAATCATTTTCTTCTATCTCTTTCTAGTGCTCTGCAGAGAAATATCTATCTTATGGAGATGATGGGGAACCTCTTGATTGTTCATCAATGGAACTTTGGGGAAGATAATTATTCACAGATTCAGGAGGTGCTCCCACTTGGTAGCCAATCTCCTTTGATTTTAAATCACTGATTTAAATCACTGATGACCATTCAGGAGTTGCTGTGACAACTTGTCAAAGAATGTGCCATTCAGAAGAGAGCCAGAAAGCATGCCCCATTCCAGGTTTCTCCCCTCCTCCCATTACATTTAGAGAAGACTTTCTTAGGGACACACACACACACATCACAGGAAAAAGTCACCTAGGTAACCATATTCCACAGAGCTGCACTACTCTGCCTAACAAGATCTTATCTGCACATTCATCTCTACAGTCATGGTACAGGGGACAGTTTAAGGATGCTTTGCTCAAACTCCATGATATCTTTCTATATTTATATGTTTCCAATTGATAGCTGGGAAGTGAGGGGAGAATGGTTGTGCCCCTACTTAGAGTATTGGCATCAGGTACCTTCTTCCTGCTCAAATGCTCTATCTCCCCAATTGTTGTAATATAGCCTTTCTAAGATATTTTTTGCTCTGCTCCTCTATCATTTTCTGTTGTAATTTGTTTTGGAACTGAGGTGGCATGGCAGACAAACAACTTTCTAATGCAAATCAAATACGGCAAGATTGGCTTGATCTGTCAGATGGATTTTATTAGATTTACAAGGCCTAAATGAAACTGACTAGATAAATAGAAAAAAAAAACAACTTTAATAGCCTGAAACTGAAATGATATTTTTTGTCAGCAAGGGATCAGACAGAACTGACAGCAATAAATTGGCTTAAGGGGCCATGTTGTGAGAGAGAAAGCAGACTCGTTTACATTAATCATTCCATTCCAGATGTAGATTTACTCATTTCAGTGGGTAAATCCATATGTTTCACTCATCTCAGTTACTCAAAACTCACTGGGAAAGTATTCTGAGTGATGAGGGCAGGATTTCTAGGTTTTCGTGAAATATTGGAAAGAACAAATCTTATATTTACACATCCAATTCTGTTTCAGATACCCAGACCTGGAGGCAACATATGTTCAGTAGACAGAATATGCAACTTAGAGTCAGACCTTACCTGGCTTTGAGTCAAATTTCTAGCTCTAACTAGGTGAGCGTATTTAGCCATGTCACATCCTCTTTCAGCTTCAGAATCTTCATCTCTCACATAGCAGTAATACATTTGCTTCATTCATTTCTCACAGTCATTGTGAAGAAGGCGTTTTGCAAATATAGTAAAAAATCTGAAGCTTCTTCCTATTTTTGCTGTTATTAGCTACAAATGAAGAATGTATACAACAAAGTCTCAGAATTTTTAGAATTATCAATCATCATTTTTCCTAATATTTAATTATCTGGTTTCCCTCCTGTAACCAGCCTCCCAGTTTAGATGTATTACTTTTGATGGCTCTAGTTGTTAAGAAGTTGGGCTTTTTCTGACACTGAACTGAAATTTACCTTGTTGCAACTACTCAGTAAGTAATCCCTTTAGGTATATTGTTGAGTATAATGAGAGCTAGGTAGTAAGCTATTAGAGCATCTGGTCTGGAGTCATGAAGACCTGAGTTTAAATGTGGCCTCAGATAACTACCAGTTATGTGACCCTGGGCAAGTCATTTAACCCTGTTTGCCTCAGTTTCCTCATGTGTAAAATAAGCTGGAGAAAGAAATGGCAAACCACTCCAGTATCTTTACCAAGAAAACCCCAAACAGGGATCACAAAGAATCAGACACAACTAAAAATGATTAAACAAAAACAAAGCATAGCAGCAGACAAGTAAAAGTGGGCTGCTGGTTATTGAACTAGTTCCTCTGCCCCCTAGAATTCTAGGGCAAAGGAATATTTGAGTTTTTTGTTTGCTTTCTTTTCTCTTCTTTTCTTTTCTTTTTTTTTTAGATGAGAACATGAAGGAAAGACAGGAAAATAGCTCTGTACAGAAATATGAAAACAGCTGGAGTCTTTTGGGATGTTCAAGATTCTCCATACTCATGGAAACTATTTTCCATGGCTCTTTCAGGCATATGGTCTATTCAATCAGGCTCCCCAAGGAGCATGTCTACATTTGTATCTCCTATAGAGTGGCAGGCCTTCACAGATCTCTTTTGTATAGGCGACAAAAGCACCGGTACTGAAGAAGGAGTACTCACCTTTGAAGTATAGAAAGTCCACCTGCTTGTCTGTCTGCAGGTTGTGTAATCATACCTTAATTGCTATATTTTCCAATTTCTTTGAGAAATATCTATAGCAGAGGCTCTAGACCCTTGAAATGTTCTATCTGCATTTTGTAAGGTAGGAGACAGTTGCTTCAACAAACACAGTTTGCACATTTCTTGAAACTCCTACAGCATGATTCATTTTAATATTATAAGATCATAAATTTAGAATGGAAAAGGAACTTTGTGGTCATCTGGTCCAGCCCCTTTAATTCACAGATGAGAAAATTAAGTGATTGCCCAAGATGACACAGGTAATAGCAACACAGGCAGAGCTGTGATTCAAAGCTCTTCCTGAAGTCCTCTGACTTCAAACCCCGCAGTTGTCCCATTGCACCATACTTTGTAACCCATACCATGTCATTTAAATACTAATATTTTAAGAACCTTATATGGTCCAGGCAATGTGCTAGATGCTGGGTACACAAAGAAAAAAAATCAAATGTAATGGAAAACTATTATGCTATAAGAAATGATGAGCAGGCAGACTTCAAAACAATGTGGAAATTGGTACAGAGTGAAATGAGCAGAACCATGAAAACATTGTACACAGTAATAGCCACATTGTGCAATGACTAACTTTGATAGACTTGGCTCTTCACAGCAAAGCAAGAATTGAAGACAATTCCAAAAGACTCACGATGGAAATTGCTATCCACATCCAGAGAAAGAACCATGGAGTTTGAATGCAGATGGAAGTATACTATTTGCTCTCCTTTTCCTTTGTTGTTTTGTTTTATTGCTTCATTTTTGCGGCTCCTCTCATCAGTTCTAATTGTTCTTTAAATCATGACTAATGGGAAAATATGCTTAATATGAATGTGTTACGTAGAGCCTATATCAGATTACATGCCATTTTCTGGGGGGTGGTATGGGAGGGGGATAAAATTTAAATCTCAAAATCTTATAGAAATGAATTATGAAAACTAAAAAGTAAATAAATTAGCAAAAAATGAAAATATCCCTGTCCTTAAAGAGCTCACATAGCAAGGAGTCAATGAATAGCTAAAATGAAGAAAATGTTCTCAGCATAAGAAATGGTCATCCAAAGTAAAGAATGATAATAGGTCATAAAAAGGTACTTTTTCCTCAATAAATACTCTCCAATTTGATACATATAAGGTACATATAAGCAAGTTTTCTTCATAATCAATTATTTGGAATTCATAATATATTTTATTTCAGCTTCCCATGAAAATAAATCCCTAAACATAAGTGTTAAATAGACAGTCTGTTTTAGCAAAGACAAACTTTGCTCAGTCCTTATCATTGGAGTATGACGAAGACTTTGACACTGTAGAGGTCAAATCTGAGTGAGAAACAGTGTTACCATGTGAAGGAAGTCAGGACAATTCAGTTATGGGGGATTTCAAGCTAAAATTATAAACTACGTGTATCAATCTATCAATAAACATTTGTTAAATGCCTAATATGTGCTAAGCACTGGAGATACAGATACAGCAACAACAAAAAAATACAGACCCTTCCCTCAAGGAGAATTCAATCTCATGGGGGAAGACAACACACAAGAAGAATCTGCAAGCAGATCAGGAGGGTGGTTGGAGGTTTGAGGAGTGTGAGGGAATGGAGAAGGTACTTACCTCCAAGGCATGGTTCAACAGTGAGTTAGAGAAGTCCCAAATTAGTGCAGCCAGGTGACAAATGAGAAGTCCAAGCTGAGTTCTCTTTTTAAAAGGAAACTTGAAGTACATGGCACACCTTCTCCCTTTCTAAAGTTATCTACAGAGAGAAATATGGAAAATCAGAACTTGTTATAAAGGGCATTTGGAAGGCTAGGGGAAGGGCGAGTAAGGAGCAGGCCTTCTGGAAAAGACTAAGGTCTTAGTGTAAATTTAGTGTCAATATGGCTCCCAAGAAAATGAATATAAAGATATGCTGCCTTAATTGAAAGAAACCATCCAAGGCCAGTTGAAGTCATGAGCCCACTGTGCTCTGCCCTGCCTATACCATACATGGAATATTGTGCTCTGTTCTAGACACCACGCTAAAAGACAAGCCTTGATGACCAAGAGGACAACCGGAAAAGAGCAGCCAGTGAAGGCCAAGGGCCTTAAAGGTATTTCGTGTGAAGATCATTTGAAGCAACTAGGGATGGTTAGCCTGGAGAAAAGAAGACATAATGGGAATTTCATAGATATCCTCAAATATCTGAAAGAAAGTCACAGAGAAATAGAAGTTCATTTTGTTTTGTTTTGCCCCAGAGGACAAACTAAGGTTAGGAGTTGTCACTTTGTTGTTGCTGGGTAATTTCAGTTGTGCCTGACTCTTCATGACCCCATCTGGGGTTTTCTTGGCAGAGATCTTGGAGTAGTTTGCCATTTCTGAGGCAAACAGGGTTAAGTGACTTGTCCAGGGTCACACAGCTAGTAAGTGTCTCAAGCCAGATTTGAACTCAAATCTTTCAGACTTCAGGAACAGAACTCTATTCACTGTGTCACTAAGCTGCCCCTTAGTAATTGTTACTTGCTACTACATAAATTGAAGCTTGAAATATAAAAATAAACCTTTCCTAATAATTACAGATGTTTCAAAATGGAATGGGCAGCCTTGGGAGGAAGTGAGAATCTCCCTCTGTGAACATTTTCAAGCAAAGGCTAAATGACCACTGTTTTGATGTGTTGGAAGGGGGATTTTTGTTCTGGTATGGGTAGAACTAGATGGTCTCTGAAGTTCTGTGATTCTTCAAAATCTAAGTCTAACTCTTTTGATCAATAAGTCTTTATTGGGAAGCAAGGCAGACTTCAAAGCACATCAACATTTTAAATTCTATCTTAAATCTTCCTTGTGAGATAGGTGTCACATCTTATGGAGGAGGAAACTGAAGCTGAGACATGTTAAGTGGCATATTCAGGGTAACACAACTAGTAAATATCTAATGAAGGATCTGAACTCAGTTCTTCTTGACTTCAATTCTAATGCTCTATCAACTATGTCACATAGCTACTTTTTCTCCAAGATTATTAGCTCCTTGGAGATTGAGCCTGAATCAAAAACTTCTTGTATATTCCTAAGAGAATATAGCAGAGTGCTGACCATACAGTAGGTGTTGAATGGAGGTTTTCTTGATTAAATATTAACATGAGCATCTGGAGCTCATCTGGCAGTCCTTTGAACCAGACTCCTTTGAGCAAAGAGGGACACCATCTGGGGCTCTTCCTTAGGAAAGCACCAAACTACCATTGGCTCTGATATAAGATCCCCAGCAGCCTCTGGCAAGTCACTTACTTTGTCAGCATCAGTACCCCATCAATTAAAATGACTCTACCTGCCTCACAAGGGTTCTGGGAAGATTAATTTGCTAATGTCCCTAAAGTGATTTGAAGATCAAAAGCTCTATAAATATGCTAATATTGTTATTATAAATGGGTCCCCTTACTCCTTACTGAGATGGAGATGGATGAAACAGAGAATACCCCTGAAACAATAAATGGTCCAAAGTCACTTTGATGTGCAAATAACAAAAGTCTAAATGGAGTCATTGCAACATTATTATTCTTAGAGGGGTACTTCCAGAGCTGGCAAGTATAAGAAGAAATGCAAAGAGAATTGTTAAAGCATAAGACACGTTTATAGTGCTGTATGATGATACTCCGGGCAGAATCACATTCTCCTCTGGTTATCAGATCTCTTTCTTTTCTTTCCAGCTTCCTTAGTTCTTGTGTAACTTGCTGGTGATGGCCTTCATGCATGAACAGAAATTGACTGTGTCCTCCATACCTTATCTGAAGAACTAGTTGAATCACAGCAACATTCCTTTTCACTCTTTCATCAAAATTGGCCTGATGTTCCTTGAACTAGGCAGTTCATCTTTTGCCTTCATGTATTTGAACAGGCTGTCCCCAAGGCTTAACTCAGGTGCCATCTCTTATGGGAAGTCTTTCATGAATCTCCTTGCTCCTACTTCTTCCTCTTCAAATGCTGTTAATCTTTAGTTATATAAATCTTATATCCCTGCCTCCTGCTACACTGATTATAAGCACTTTTGTAGCAGGAATTGATTTATTCTTATATTTATATCTCCAATACCTAGCACAGGACCAGGTATGTAATATCTACTTAATAAATACTTGTCAAATAGAATGGGAATTCATTGGTAATTCCTTTAGAAGCTCAATAAGAAATGGCCAATACAACCTGGTGCTCCATAAAAGTAGACTATTGACTGGTACTTTATACGTTCACCAACTTGTGTCTTGAATGATTTAGCTTTGTGCCCTTTTATCTAGTTTCTTTCTGGTTTTGACCTTTTTATCTTTTCTTAAATCTATACAAGGGACAGGTAGGTGATGCAGTAGATAGAATGCTAGACCTGGGGTCAGGAAGACTCATCTTCCTGATTTCAAATCTGGCCTCAGACACTTACTGGCTGTGTGGCCCTGGGCAAGACACTTAACCCTGTTTGCCTCAGTTTCCTCATCTGTAAAATTAGCTGGAGAAAGAAAAGGCAAACTATTCTAGTATCTTTGCCAAGAAAATCACAAATGGGGTCAGGAAGAGTCGAACATAACTGAGAAAAAAATGACTGAACAATGATGAAAAATCTATATGAGTTTTCTGTTTTGGCTTGGTTTGATTCTCTCATTATTCTGTTTCAGGTGAATCAGTTTGTTTTTGTTTCTAATGAGGCTTACTGCCTTGAATGTGGCATTTCCAACTTCTTCCCTGGCACTTGCCTTGTTCCTTTCATTTGCGACTTTAGCTTCTCCAAGCAGCAGCTCTTGCCTTGACCTAAGCCACCAGTCACTAACCCCTCATTTCTCAATGTTCTCCATCTAGGTTCCAACAGATAAGAGAGCCAAGATATTATGAACTGTAGTATAAAACATGGACTAGAATTCATAAATGTAGAAAATTTAAAAAGAATCCATGTTTTAGCCAGCTGAAAGATCAAAGACTGGCATTATCAATTCTATAATAAGTCAGTCTAGTGGAGAACTAAAGAATAAAAACACAAACTACCCATTTGGTGGAATCTAACAGAATCCTTGCAGTATCTGTTTAATGATGAACTACAGTTAAGTTCACACTGCTCTTTATAATATCATTTGGACCCCAAAATGGAAATATTGACTTTTACAAGCAAGGTTATTTTTACTATCCTGGTTCCAACTGGAAGGAGGAAATGTCAAAACAGGAAAGAGACTCTCCCCCACATCCTTCCTCCCACTGCAGCACCTGTTTCATCTACTCTCTCTAGTCCAACTTACAATGCAAGCTGAAAATGAATCTGTCACTTTATCAACATTTACTTTTTATAAGGGAAATATAAGCACATCCATCATTCATCCCCAATTCTAAACACAGAAATTATTTCATCAAAAATTGATAAAAGAAACTATTACAACAAACCTCCATATAATGAATTCTGGTGAAAATTGAGACTTGTCATGGCACTTTAAGTTTCCTTATCTGTATGAAGACTTGGATTAAATATCTAAAATCCTTTGCAGCTCTTGCAGTATATGAGTTCTTGAATACACTACTTTATTAAACCATTTCCCAATAGATAAATGGCCAAAGGATATGAAGAAGCAGTTTTCAAAGGAAGAATTCCAAGATATCCAAATTTGAAAAAATTTCTAAAACAATAATGATTAGAGAAATTTAAATTAAGACAACTCTGAGGTTCCACCTCACTTATCAGATTAGGAAAAATGATAATTGTTGAAAGGATTTTCGTAGCAAGACAGGAAGGTTAATGCATTATTGGAATATCCTTAAATTGGTATTACTCCTCCTCCCCGCCCCTCAACCCCTAATCACTAACATGTGAACATCTTTTGACAATAACAGAATCATCAGAATTTGGTAATGATAGAAGATCTATAACCCAGAGAGATTGAGAAAAGAGGAAAAGGACCTCTCTATACAAACAAATACACATATCCAAAATTCAGCTCTTTTTTTTTTGGTAGTGGCAAATAACTGAAAATGTAGAGGATAGATATCATTTGGGGAATGGCTAAACAAATTATAAGAACACAATGGATTATTATTGTGCAAAAATGACAAAAGGGATGATTTCAGGGGAACCTGAGAAGACTTGTATAAAGTGATAGGTAAATATACAGAACCAGAAGAACAATTTTTTCAATAATATCATAAAGAAATTGAACTTAATACTTAACTGTGGGATAATCAACCATGGGCAAATTATTCAATTGGCAATTTCTCCCCTTTCCTAGTTTCTGTACTAATCTTCCCAGTAGAAGGAAAGTTTCTTGAGAGCAAAGATTGCCTTCTTTGCTCACCTCAGTGTTCAGAATTCAATGTAATTCAATTCAACAAACATTAAGCGCTTATTATCTTACTATATGCCTGGGGTGGTGATAAGACTGAACATGTGAAAAAAAAATAAGCACAGTCTCTGCATCAAGGAGTACACATGCTGATGGGATAGATATCATACAAATAATTATGTACTATACACGTATATATTGTGTGTTATATTTGTGTACATGTATGTGTACATATATAAATATATGTCTGTGTCTATACAAACATAGTCAGAATCAGGGTTGGATGATAGTGCATATATCAGGAAAAAATAGGATTTTCTAGCAATTCAACCTGTCTATAAATGCAATGGGCTGCCCATCAAGAGGGTGGACTCACTTTCATGGGAGGACTTCAAAGCAAGGCCATTTACTGGGATTTCATAGTGGGGTGTCCTTTTTTGTAAGGCTTAGACTAGTTGGCTGCTGAGGTCCCTTGCAGCTCAAATTCTGTGATTCTATCCATAATCTGCACTGGTAGAGGAAATTTCTTACTGGCAGCTTCTGGTTTAAAACATACACAGATTTAGATAGATACATGCATGCATACATACATACATACATACATACATTTATGCTTTATATGCAATTTATAAGTTCAAAATTATACTTGTGTACATATGCATGTATGTGTATGCATATAAAATGGGGGCACATGCGTACATGCATAGCACACATATGTATTACATGAGTTGCTGTGCACATAGCATCTGGGCTACATGGTACATATAGTCTCCTGTTACATGTATATGCACACATATATACATACATGTATGCATGTATAAGAACATATAATTTTGTGTTTGTATATTGTATGTGTATGCACATACACATACTATACATATATATACACATACATACATACATACACACACACACACATACTGACTGTATCAATAAATGTAATCTTAAAACTAAACTAAATCTGAATCAGATCTATTTTATAGCTCCAGACAAGCTAAGAAGCAAACCACTAGGAGATTTTAGCAATACATAGACAAAAGATGGAGAAAAAGATATAATGTGATCATATCTGACAACATTACAAATGAAGTGTCAAAAGCAATTACCTTCCTACATACAGACAGAAAAAGAAATAGCTATCATCCATTCTGAATCTAGAAGTTCACAAAAGTAAGTCTTTAAAGAAAAAATGACATTAAATAATCAAATGTGGGCAGTATGTAATGATTCCTTAAATGAGCAAACATCTACATTTTTAAAAGTATAATAAAGTGTGTTTGTATTATTTTAATTAATGGTTTCTCACTTTCCTCTGAAACTTAAGTGGGGTAATTAAATGACAAAATTGGTTCACTTGGGTCAAGTGTATTTTCCTATCCTCTGTATTCCTTAAATTAATTATCTTGAGGTGTTTTGCAGTGTTTAGTAATTTCTTTTATTCTAAGGTAATTGCAACATTTTCTGGAGGCATACAAAATTCCTGCAGGAATTGTTTATTCTGGTCTCAACATTAACAGCATTTCTTTAAAGAATGAAAAATGAAAAAAAAATGAAAAATATCTTCCTGAGATAGGAAGTTAACAAGTGAATTAGAAATAACTGCATTACAAAGAATATTTTGCAGTGGATTCACCTGACCATCTGCAAGCTGCTTAAAGCACCCTATAAAGACATACCCTGCTCCCAGATGCTCTACTTTACTGGATTTATGTAAGTTTTAGTGGACAACACCTCAATTTCAACCACCATGACACTTCCAGGACTTGTGGCTAAGACAGATTGTTGAGCAGTGTTGAAAATGCCTTAGAAAGAAGGAGAAGCAAGGGGGCTGAATACCAATAAGGTAAAGATGAAGTTAGGCCTCGCTGTAAACCCTTTCACACATCCACTCCATACTCTAGCCTTTCCATAAACTGGACTAAAATCATACATCTGTTCCGGAATGCTCCCAATGTGCTTTGTAATGTACAAGGGAGAGACACTCTTTTATCCTTCCTTGTCCATCTGTGGCTTCTCACAAGGGATCTATATGAGTCTTGCCCTCAAAAAGTTACCTCATGTGAGAGTGTTTCTTGAATGCCTGCTCTGTGCCTGGCCCGGTTCAAGGCACTGGGGCATTTCTATCAGGCACTTGCCCCTGACCTTAAGAAACTGAAAGGATTAGAAGCTCAAACATTTCTAGAAATAGTCAGTTGCTTACTTTCTGTAAGTGGGCAAAAAATATTCTTCCTGAATAATAATGAATACTCGTTTCATTTATTTTACCACTGGTGTCTATATATTTGAAAAACAGCATGACATAGTGGCAAAAGGACCTCCCCTTGGGGTCAAGAAAACTTGAATTAAAGTTTCTGACACAAACTAGGACCATAGATGAGCGATCTCTCAATGTCCAGATAACAAATTATAAATAACTGATAAATTGTCAATTCACCTTAGTGGAAATAATTTCTATACCAGGAGTTTCCTACATGGATTGAATCACAGGTCCACACCAAAACAAAATCTAGATAGCTTCTTCAAAGATGGAGGAAAGAAAAGATTTTTCCCCTTTTATCTGTGAGCTGCATTAAAGGAATCATTCTCTTTTCTCAAAAAGATTGTTAACTCTTAACTGAAAGTAAGAATTTTAACGAATTTTATCTTCTCTGTTCATTGTCTTTTAAGAGCTTATACTACATTTTTTCAGAATTAAAATATGATCATCATAACCATACATAAACATATGGTTATGTCTCATTACACAATTAATGTTAATATATGGCATACAATCATCATCTAATTTGAATTATATAGCATGTGGTGACATAATTATAACATGTAACGATGGAAAGAGACATTTAAACCTTGCAAAATGAACGTGGTTTGAATTGGATGAGTTTGAAATGGCAATTTCCTAGCTGCCTAGTCCCAGGGGACTAGGATACACAGAATTGCCTTACTTGTTAAGAGAGATAAAAACAATTTAGATCAATACAAAAATTAAGGTGTAATGAAATTGTTGGGGTTTTTTCTTTTTTTTTTTAGATGAACAAAAACAGAAAGAAATCTATTTGGCTGTGAACTATTTTTAGACTATTTGTTAAATGAAAATTACTCTAGGGCAAATACATTTCTTTAAAGATTATCTCTGGTTGATATTTAGTGTTCACACCATCAACCCATAGGTACTTTCCATCAATCCACATAAATCATACTTAGGATAAAACTACTGCAATCCATGTGACCATTACATCCTCCTCTCCTGGCAACTTTCAACCCTCTCTTCATTCACCACTCTTTCCCGGGGGGCAAGTATCCTATTAGAAGAAGCCATTCTTTAAAAACAAAAGTTTATTTCAAAAAGGGCAAAAGAAGAATTTACCAACTAGCAAAAATAACTGAAAAGAGGAAAACCTTTCTTCTACTTGTACATAGTGATGAAACTTTAAGTTCTGGCAGATGCCAGGAAACTCATGAGTGAAGAGAGCCTTAAGTATCAAGGAATGAATATGGAAGAAGTAAAATTAATTGAAGAAAGTAAAATTCCAGTGAAATGTGGATCTTTTAAAGTTGATACATCTAAAATAGCAAAAGAGTTTGCCAAGAGCAGTAGAGGCTTCTCAGATTTAGTCACTGTTAACTATGTAGAACACACTGGTTATTAACGTGATTTCCAATGTAGACATTTTCAGATCTTACGATCATAAACGAAGATCTGAAAGGGACCTTAGTAATCATTTTGTTCAAGTTTCTCATTTTAGAAATGAGGAAATTGTGGTCTATTGAGGGTAAGGGTCACACAGGTGGTAGAACTGAAATTCCAACTCAAATCCTTTCACTCCAAATTCTATTTGACTTGTTTTCATTCCTCAAAATCTCAGACTCTGGTATAGGATTGGACCCTGCAATCATTGTAGTAAATGCCATTTATCCAGAAGTAAAAAAAAAAAAAAGGAATTACTAATTTCTTTTCCTGAAAACCTAAAATTCTATAAGTCATCATTGGAAACCAAGGCTAATGGAGAATATGTCTGCATTTTCTTTATAGATCATACTTGACCTTTCATACTGACAACATGAAAGTTTTAGAAAGGAAAGCATATACTTGCTAGGTCAGTTGGTACTTTACAATAGGTTATATATAGCTGGCAGGAGCAAATTAGCTAGGATTCCCTTTTTTGATAGCCAATAAAATAATCTTTTTTAAGAAATGTTTTTAGTTTACTTTCTTCTAGTTTAAGAAAGATTCCTATTCCCCTTAGAGAATCTCTCTGCTAAATGGTTTGATTAAAATGAATTAAGAACATTTCATTTATTTATTTAAAATTTCATATAAATAATTTATTTGCAATCAATTTTATTTATCATTTATTTACAATTAACATTCACATATATCAAATAAGAAAATGACTTTGTGAACAAATTCTATCATTACTAAAAAATGTGTGGTTGGAAAGTCAAAGGAACAGTCTTCTATGTAAGGATTCTTTTCATTCACCCACCAATAAAAAGAGGATGAATAGCTTTGGCTCAGGCAGTCTGTCTTCCATCCTTCTCACATGCAAGATGGGTCACAGTGTTCTGGCTGCAAAAAGGATAGGAAATACAGCTTCCAATATGTCTATTCAACAAAATCATCTGCACTTCCTTTGCTGATGTTGGCTGTTCAGTCAATGATCACTGCACATTGATGGTCTCCTTGGGACTCTAATAACTGGTAAAGTAGAGAATCATGGGAAGAACACAATGCAGTCTAAAGACCCTCAGTAGTCAGTAATCAATTAATGACACTGTTGGAGTAGCCAGTCACAGTATCTGTATACGTACATTAAATTATGACATTTCTATAGGTTCTGCCACATGGGAAGCTGAGATTGCAAGGAAGCTCACTAACTCTGGGTTATAGTGAGTTATACTGATTGAAGATCTATGCTAAGTTTGACATTGCTATGATACATCCCCTGAGAATGGAGGAACAGATTATCCAAGGTGGGATGAAAACATTTATTCAGGTTAGTCAGGAATCACAGCAAACATTAACCACTCTCCTGTAAGCTAATGCAAATAAAGAAGGCTTAACTAATTGGAAATGAAATTCCTAAGTGGAAAAAAAAATAAGGTATTAGTAAAGATAATGTGTGATTCAGAGGATCTGGGATCAGGAATCGAGATGGCTTACTCAACTTTGGTTTTTTCTGGTTTTAAATCTATAAAATGGAGAAATAGATTGAACAAGGCAGGAGGGGTGGGGGAGTAGAGTTGGTGGACATGAATTAGCTTTACCTAAAAGTGCTGAATGGGTACCTATTTGCATATGACACTGTGTTCGGTGTTAGACAAAGGAATCAAAAATGATATGATTTTTGCTATCATGAAGCCTTTGTGCCAACAGCACAGCCAGTGAGAAATTGAACCTAGTACGAATAACACAAATATAAACTTATAGTAAGGAAACTAAGGTTAAAATGTTTATTCCTTAAACACCCCTAAATGGAGAGAGGAACACTACTGGAAAATGTGACTTTTTTCAGTGGTGTTCATACCTTGTGTTTATTGCCTTCCTCCCTCTACAAATTGCCCAGTTGGTGGTAAAGACCAGAACATTCCAGCACTAATGACAGGCAAGACAAACTAATCTCAGGCCAGGACTCTTCATCTGGACAAATGATTGAGGTGTTTTTTTTTTTTAAGCAAATGATACTTGGAGATTATTTATTACATTTATTTGGTTGATCAAAGGTTTTTTGTGAACCTAGGTGCAAATGACATGAATATAAATTTACAATAAGGAAGCTAAGGTTAAAATGTTGATTCCTTAAACACCTCTAAATAGAGGAAAGAATATTTTTGAAAAATGTAATTTTTTTCCAGCGGTGTTGCTGCCTTGTGTTTATTGCCTTCCTCCCTCTGTAGATTTCTTGAAGAATGGGGGGTGGGAGGAGGGAGGAGGGTCTGAGCCACTGGTTAGCAATGGTGGTCACGTTTCTCCAGTGAAGGGCTTCTGAATACTAATAGTGACAATCCAGACAGCTCCTTTCTGGTCTAATGTCCTCTTCTAAGAATATGCTTCCACATTTATCACGGAATAAAATTTGAAAATACCTCTGTGTTTCTTCTGACCCAGGCAGGCTACCCTGAATGTGGAAAATGCTCAGCCTATTTATTGCCCTCATATATCACAGGGGAGCTGCTGAAGGGGAGGCAGGTCAGCAGTTCAGGCAGATCAGTGAAGGCAAAGAGAGGAGTCCCACAAACTCTCAAGTTCTTCAAACCACCACAAAATCCTCACTGGAAAAAAATTAATGATGCTATTTTCTCCATCTTATGTTTAAGGAAAAAGAACCCTGAGCTAAAATAACCCTTCTACCCCAATATAATAAAGGCTGAATGTTGAAGAATATGTCTTCAAATTTGTGTTTTTTTAATTCTTAGAAAGAACTGATTAATTTTCAGTCCTATCCATAGAATGTCTACAGGTGTGCTGGGTTTTATTTTGTTTGGTTTGTTTTTTTGGAAAATGTTTTATTGATGACTTTTGTTTTATATCATGATCTTTTCCAGATAGATTCCATTCCCACTACATATATAGACCAAATGACCTTTATAAGAAGAAAAGTGTTCTGCAAAGCTAAATGACACAGCGAATGTGCCTGTGTATGCAATATTCTTTATCTGAACTCCCCTACCTCCCTGCCAAAAGGAGGGAAGTGTTTCCTCGTCTCTTCTTTGAAGTCTGTGATGGGAAATAACATTTATACAGTTTTAAAATGCATTTTTATTTATTTTATTAAATATTTCCCAATTGCACATAAAATTTTTTAACATTCATTTTTTAAAAATTCTGAGTACCATATTCTCTTCATCTCTTGCACCTCTCCATCTTTTTAAGAAGGCAAGCAATTTGACATCAATTATACATGTGAAGTAATGCAAAACATATTTCCATATTAGCCATGTTGCCAAAGAAAATACAGACAACAAAACCACAAGAAAAATAAAGAAAACTTTAAAAATATGCTTCTATCTGTGTTCAGAGCTCATCAGTTCTCTCTGGAGGTAGATGGCATTTTCATCATTCTTTGGAATTGTCTTGGATCATTGTCTCAATCAGAGTAGCTAAGTATTTTGAAACAAATGAAAGGCACAAGAGATTTTCTGCATAATAATCAATTTATTAACTAGGCCAGCTAATAATCAATAAATTGATGGTCAGTGGTTTCTCTCTCTAACCAAAGACAAAACTATGGAGATCACTGACTGCTTAAATACCTTTGGAAAAGGAGGAGCCTTGACAGGTGAAAATCTACCCTGATTGAACAATTAATGAGGGGGTAGACATATTAATGAGGAGGTGGGCTAAAAGTCTTCAGCTCCTCCTGCTGAGGACATGACTTGATCATGAGACTCAGCCACCTCTAGCAGTCTGGACAAAGGAATCCATCACTACCCATACCACTCTGTTTTTTCTCCTTCAAGGGCTGAGTTCCTCTAGACTGCAATGGAGGGGTAAAAGGGCATGGGCTCAATGATTTGGGGCTGGATTACACTATTCTGTAGATTCTGTAGCTCATTCCAAACAGAAGTAAGATCTTTTAGTTGGATGGGCTCCCGCCCAAAATCACAGGGCATTTACCCAGAGGATTTGGTCAACTCATCTATCAGCCTTGTCCTTTAGAGAATGGCTGAATGACCTACAGTGACTAGTCCCTGAATGAAGAAATAGAAAGGAAAAACCTCAATTCCAATTTAGTAATTGGTTACTAATATGAAAGAAAAATAATCACTTCTCTTACTTTCACAGTTGATCATCCTTACAACATCACTGTTACTGTGGAAAATAGTCCCCTGGTTCTGCTCATTTCACTTTGCATCAGTTCATGTAAATCTTTCCAGGTTTTTCTGAAATCATCCTGTTTGTCATCTCTTATAGCACAATAGTATTTCATCACAATCATATACCACAATTTATTCAGCCATTTCTCAATTGATGGGCATCTCTTAAATTTCCAATTATTGTCACCACAATAAAAGCTGTTACAAATATCTTTATAAATATTAGTCCTTTTTCCTTTTCTTTGATCACTTTGAGATACAGATCTAGCAGTGTTATTGCTGGATCAAAGAGTATGCACAGTTTTATAACCCTTTAGGCATAGTTCCAAATTTTTCACCAGAATGGTTGGATTTCTTCACATCTCTTAGAGAGTTCATTGATAGCTTCTTCAATTTCTTTTTCAAGGACAGGGTTATTCGAGTATTTGATTTCCTCTTCTGTTAATTTGGGCAGTTTATATTTTTGCAAATATTCACTAATTTAATTTAGACTGTCATATAATTAGGCAAAATAGCTTCCAATAATTGTTTTAATTTCATCTTCACTGTGAATAAACTTACCTTTTTCATTTTTGGTACTAGTAATTTGGTTTTCTTCTTTCTTTTTAAAGTAAAATTAACAAATGGTTTATCTATTTTTCAAAATAAAACCAGCTTCTAGTTTTATTTATTAGCTCAATTTATATATATTTTCAGTTTTTTAATCTCTCCTTTAATTTTCAGAATTTCAAATTTGGTGTTTAATTGAGGATTTTTAATTTGTTCTTCTTTCCAGTCTTTTTTTAATTGCATGTTCCATTCATTGATCTGTTCTTTTACTATTTTATTGATGTAAATGTTTAGAGATATAAAATTTCCCCTAAAGTATTGCTTTGGCTGCATCCCATAAATGTTAGTATTTTATCTCATTGTTATCATTCTCTTTAATTGAATTATTGATTGTTTCTATGATTTCTTCTTTGAAATACTTTTTTAATTTATTTATTTTTAGTGTTCAACATTCACTTCCATAAACTGCTGAGTTTTAAATTTTCTCCCCCTTCCTCCCCAAGACAGTGTGCAATCTGATATAGGCTCTATATATACATTCCTATTAAACATATTTTCACATAACTCATGTTGTAAAGAAGAATTAGAACCAACAGGAGGAACCACAAGAAAGAAGAAACAAAACAAAATACAAGGAAAAAAAAGAGCAAATAGCGGGCTTTGATCTGCATTCAGACACCATAGTTCTTTCTCTGGATGTGGACAGCATTTTCCATCATGAGACTTTTGGAGATATCTTAGAGCCTTGCATTATTGAGAAGAGCTAAGTCTATCAAAGTCAGTCATTGCACAATGTACCACGTTCTCCTGGTTCTGCTCACTTCACTCAGCATCGATCCAGTTTTTCTGAAGTCCACTTGTTCATCATTATATTCATATACCACAACTTGTTCAGCCATTCCCCAATTGATAGGCATCCCCTCAATTTCCAGTTCTTTGCTACTACAGAAAGAACTGCTATAAATATTTTTGTACATGTGAGTACTTTGCCCATTTGTATGATCTCTTTGGGATACACCACTAGAAGTGGTATTGTATAAAGAGTATGTACATTTTTATAGCCCATTGGGCATAGTTCCAAGTTGCTCTCCAAAATGGTTGGGTCAGTTCACAATTCCACCAACTATGCATTAATGTTCCAATTTTCCCAATCCACTCATTTTTTTTTAGGATTAGTTTGTTTAATTTCATTTCATTTTTAATCTCTGTTTGCATAGCCCTTTATTGTATATAATTTTTATTGCATTATGGTCTGGAAAAATGATACATTTAATATTTTGGCTTTTCTGAATTTGGTTGTGATATTTTATGCCTTAATATGTTGTCAATTGTTGTGAAGGTGCCATATACTGCTGTGAAAAATGTATATTCCTTTTCATGCTCATTCAGTTTTCTCCTGAGGTACATCACATCTAACTTTTCTAAGATTCTATTTATCTCCCTAACTTCTTTCTTGTTTATTTTATGGTCAGATTTATCTAGTTCTGAGAGAGAAAAGTTGAGTTCCCCCACTAGTATAGTTTTATTTCCTCCTATAATTCATTTAGCTTTTCCTTTAAGAATTTGGATGCTGTATCATATATTTTAGCATTGATATTACTTCATTTTCTGTAGTGCCTTTAGCAAGATGTAGTTGCCCTTCTGTTCTCATTTAATTGTGTCTGTTTTTGCTTTTGTTTTGTCTGAGATTATGACTGCTACCCCTGACTTTTCAACTTCAGTTGAAGCATTTTTGAACAAAGCTGGATTTTGCTCCAGCCTTCTTCAACTCTGTGGCTTTCTGTTTCAAGTGCTTTCCTTTTTCAAAAAAATTTATTTATTTTTATTTTTCAACATTTACTTCCACAAGATTTTGAATTCCATATTTTCACCCCATCTTGCCCTCCCCCCACCCCAAGATGGCATGCATTCTGAATACCCCTTCCCCTAGTCTGCCCTCCTTTCTATCTCTCCCCCCCTTCTCTTATCCCCTTCAAGCGCTTTTCTTGTAAACAATATATTGCTATATTCTTTCTAATTCATTCTGCTATCTGCTTCTGTTTTATGGGTGAATTTATCCCATTCATATTCATGGTTATGACTACTAATTGTGCATTTCCCTCCATCATATTGTCTTCTCTTGTCTTCTCTTCTCTTCTCTTCTCTTCTCTTCTCTTCTCTTCTCTTCTCTTCTCTTCTCTTCTCTTCTCTTCTCTTCTCTTCTCTTCTCTTCTCTTCTCTTCTCTCCTCTCCTCTCTGTCTCCTATCTCTCCTCTAAATTCTCTTTTGCTTCTAACCACTCTTATTTTATCTACTTTCCATTTTGTCATTCCACTTTTCCATTTTCCCCTTTCCCTCCTATTTCTGTTGGGCAAAATAGATTTCTATTATACACACAGACACACACACACATACATATATACAGATACACACACATTGATTTGTGTATGTGTGTGTGTATTCCCTCTTTGAATTAATTTAGATGAGAGTGATATTTAAGCATTGCCTGCCTCTCCCATTTTCCCCTCCATGGTAAAAAAAAAAATTTCCTTTCACACCTCTTTTACGTCAAATAATTTCCCCATTCTTCATCTCCCTTCCTCCTTCTCACAGAGCTCCCCTCTTTCTCACATACATTTTTTTAATATCATCCCAACATAATCAACTCACTCCTATGCCCTCTATGTAGAATCCTTTTAACTTCCCTAATAATCATGCAATTCTTAGATGTGACATGCATCATTTTGCCATATAGAAAAATTAACAGTTAACCTTACTGAATCCTTTATAATTTTTTTTATCATGTTTAGCTTTTTATACTTCTCTTGAGTCTTGAATTTGACAGTCAAATTTTCTCTTCAGCTCTGGTCTTTTCATCAGGAATGCTTGAAAATCCTCTATTTCATTAAATGTTCATTTTCCCCTTGAAATACTATAGTCATTTTACCAGTAGGTTATTCTGGGTTATAATCTTAGCTTTTTTGCCTTCTGGAATATGATATTCCAAGCCCTCTGCTACATTAATGTGATAGTTGTTAAATCTTGTGTGATACTGACTATAACTTCAGGGTATTTGAATTATTTCTTTCTTGCTCCTTGAAGTATTTTCTCCTTGACATGGGAGCTCTAGAATTTGGCTATATTATTCCTGGGAGTTTTCATTGTGGAATCTTTTTCAACTGGTGATCAATGGTTTCTTTTAATTTCTATTTTAGCCTCTGGTTCTTTGGTATTAGTACAGTTTTCCTTGATAATTCTTGAAATGTTGTGTCTAGACTTTTTTTTCAAAATCATAGCTTTTAGATAATCCATTCATTCTTAAATTATTCTACCTTGATCTATTTTCCTGGTTAGTTATTTTTTCTTATGAAATATTTCATATTTTCATTTATCTTTTTCATTATTTTGACACTGTTTTATTATTTCTTGGTATCTCATGGAGTCATTAGCATCCACTTGCCCAATTCTAATTTATATGGCATTTTTTTTATTGAGGTTTTGTACCTCTTTTTATATTAGACCAATTTTCTTTTTGAGGGGTTATTTTTATCAGTGAAGTTTTATACTTATGTTTCCATTTGGCCAATTGTGTTTTTTAATTTGTTATTTTCTCCAGGTTTTTAAAATTCCTATTTTACCATGTTTTAATTACCTTTTCATAATTTTCTTAACCCTCATTTCATTACCTAATTTTTCCTCTATCATTCTTCTTTGATTTTTTGAAAATCTTTTTTTTTATCTTTTCCAAACAATTTTGTTGCATTTGTGTCCAATTGACATTTTTCTTTGAGGCTTTGTTTGTAGCTGTTTTGACTTCATTATCTTCTTCTGAGTTTATGTCTTGATCTTACATGTCACCATTGTAACTTTTTGTGGTCAGATTCTTTCTTCTTGTTGTTTGCTCATTTTCCTACCCTATTTATTGACTTGGCACTTTATATTAAAGTTTGATTCTGTTCCTGATGTCAGGGGTAAAAGGGATGTTTTCTCAAGTTTCAAGATTTTTTGTACCGCTATTTATGAGGGGTTAGAAATTTTTGGCACTTCTGACTTGGTGATCTGGGGAGAGGTGTAGTCAGTGCTCTATACTCTGGTCCTTACCCAGAGAGGGCCCCTCATACCTTGGGATTCCAATTGATACTGCTCTTCAGGTGCCCTGCTCCCTCTTGATGAAAGTGCTCCTTTCTTTCCTTGAACTATGGCCCAGAAGTGGGTATAAGCAATGGATGTAACAGACAGTGTTTGGTCCTACATTTAGTGCAGCACAGGGGTCCCTTGTAATCCCTTTTTAACCAGTTGCCAGGTCCCCTTATCATCTCTGACTTGAGAGCGCTCCTAATTGCTTCTACTTCTATCATCTCCCCCTAGTCACACCACTAATGTTTTATCCACATAGGCCCTGGGTCAGCCTCCACCTCCAAGCCACAGATCTCTCTATCTAACTTACTAAGTTGTCTTAGGCTGGAAGAGTGTGTCATTCTGACCTTTTGTTGCTTCTGTCATTCCAGAATTCAATTTTAGGTGTTATTTTAAAGCTGTTTGGAGAGGAATGTTGGAAGAATTCAGCTGTTGCTTCCTCTACTCTTCCATTTTGCCTACATCCTCAGCTTTATTTTAATGTTGTGGGGGTTTTTTATACTACTGTAATAATTATATATGGAACTGGGGTACATTCAAAAGACACTAACAACCAAAGTAACTCTAAGTTTCTTAACTCCGTTCAAATGAAGACTATTGGGACCTTTAGGTATGAAGAGAAACCTTAGGCCTTCATCTCCTCAATGGAGCCACAGCCTTGTAGCCCATTATCACATATCCCTGTTGTTAATTCTGTCTGTTGTTGCTATTCTTGCTTTTAAGTGAAGGAGTACTTGAAATAGTTGTGAGCCCATAAGGCATGAAAGGTTGGAATACATAGTGATAAAAGGCTAGGAGTAGGTATCCATGTCAGGATTTGCAGGAGACTGAGGACAGGAATAGCAATGGTTATGGTCCTTAAGAGTAAATGCTTTGAGCCAGCCCAACAGTAGCAGAGAGGACTCATCTATCCATCAGCTATGCCATATTTGGTAGTAAAATTGCTGAGGCAAACGTTTTATAGTAAATACTTTAAGTGTTAGACCATGCCTGTCAAGGACAAAGGTGACAGAAGGGGAAGCATGACCCTTTCAGTCCTCATTCAGGGGGCAAATGCTTTGTACTTCTATTCTTGTTATACCATCCCAGGAAATATTCTTTTGTAATAGCTAAATGATATTAATTGCGGAAAATATACTGGAAAATATATCATTAATGATTCATATGGGAAAGAACATCGGAATGGGGGCTTGAACCTATAGCCTTAGAAAAAAGACATCCCAAACTTTCAGAGTGGAAGTTTCAGGTGGACTTGGCTCATCATTGTGTATATTGGGATGAAGATCCTCAGAGCTTTAGAATGGTTACAAAAGTCTTCCCATATTTCTCTGATTTCCTTATATTTGTCATTTTTATGGTGAAATAATATCCCATTATATTAGTCTATCACAATTTTTCAGCCATTTCACAATTGATGAGCATTTACTCTTTTGTTTGTTTTGTTTTTTGCTATCATGGAAATGCAGTTTTTTATATTATAGTTACTAGACACTTTTTAGCATTATTTCCTTTTGAAAACTGGAGAATGTTCAGAGCTTATCAACCAATATAGTTACTGTAGGGACCCTTATGAGCCATAGCTGAAATAACTGAAGATAGTTTACCTGGAGAGTAGAAGACTTAGAAGAGATAAGATAACTGCCTCTAAATAGCTGAAGAATTATAATTAGGGAGACAGAGCAAAACTATTTTGTGTGACTCAAGAGGGTGGAACTGGAACTATAAGCAAAAATTAGGAGAAAGGTTTTAGTTCAACATAAGGAAAAACTTCCAGATAATTAGAGCTATCTATAAACAAAAAGTTTACTTTTAAGATAGTGAATTCCTCATCATTGGAAGTAGTCAAACACAGGTTTGTCATAGAAGAAATTTATCCCTTAGGTAAGAATTATACTGGATAATCTATGATACTAATAGATAAACTTGAGTATTCTGGAATTCTATGAAATACTTCTATAACAGACATAATCAAGGGATATCCTGATCAGCTGGATTAGTATACATCCCATGCTGCTGATTATTCACTGTGGTTCATTTCTGTGGGACTTTTTCTTGCCCCTTGTTGATGGAAATGTTTTACTGAAATGAATAACTTCTGACTATTTACCTGTAATAGGTAATTCATCAAAGATTTTTGGTCATGTCCGGGATCCAAGATGGCGGAGTGAAAAGGTAGTTACTCTCACTCTCCCCTATCAACCTCTGAAAACCCAGAAAATATCACCCCAGAAAAAAAAAACCCTGGAACACCTGAACTAGAAGGAAGACAGGGAGCAGCAGTGCAGTAGCCCAGCAAATGGGTCTCCCAGTGCCTCAGCAAAAATAAGGGAGGAAGAACTACAAGTGGCCCCAGGCTGATAAGTACCCTGTGGCATTCATCTGAAAGGAGGTGAAGAAAACAACCTAAAGGCTTCCTAAAGCCCCGCCTTGCTGATTCCAACCCAACACCAGGTGAGCTGTAGGAGCCCTGAGCCTCCAATTGTGAAGAAATCCTGAAGCCCAGGTGGTAGAGCAGGCAAACACCAAAACTTGGACCGCCAAGGGCCTCAGTGAGGGCAGGGAGAACCAATGGAAACCAGCTTAGAAAACCACCAGGTGCCTCGCACTCCACCAAAGGAATCTCCCAGTGCATTAGCAGAAAGGGGAGACAACACTGCAGGGGCCCCAGGCAGATAAACACCCTGCAGCACCCATCTAAAAGGAGCTGAAGAAAGCTAAAGGAAAGGAAAAGCAGGCAACCTAGAATTGCCTGAAAGTTCCAGCCTTGCTGATTCCAGCCCAACACAGGTAAGCTGCCAGAAACCTACAGCCTCCAATTGCCAGCATAAGAGGCCCCAGCACACAAAGCCAGTGACCAAGACCTAGGCTCCCAACACAAGAAGCTTGGGTCAGTACCCTCTTTCCCCAGCAGGAGAGCTCAATCTCTTTAAAGGCCAGGGAATAAAGAAACACCATGAGTAAAAAGAAACGTACCATAGATTCATATTATGAGAAGAGTGAAGATCAAGACAGAAATTCTGAAGAGGACAACATTGTCAACAAACCCACATCTGCAACAACAAAAGGGAATATGAACTGGTCTGAAGCCCAAAAAGCCTTCTTAGAAGAGCTCAAGAAGGATTTTAATAGTCAAATGAGAGAGGTAGAAGAGTCCTTCAAAAATACAATTGGCCAATTGGAAAAAAAATACACTGAAGAAAACAAGTCCCTAAAAAACACAATTGGCCAATTGAAGAAGGAAGGACAAAAACTAACAGAAGAGTATACTGAAGGGAAAAAGTCCCTAAAAAACACAATTGGCCAGTTGAAGAAGGAAGTACAAAAACTAACAGAAGAAAACAATCTGTTAAAAACTAGAATTGGACAAATGGAAACTAATGTCTCTATGAGAGAGCAAGAATCAGTCAAACAGAAACAAAAAAATGAAAAAAATAGATGAAAATGTAAAATACCTCATCAGTAAAACAACCGACCTGGAAAATCGACTCAGGAGAGACAATTTAAAAATTATTGGACTACCTGAAAATCATGATGAAAAAAAGAGCCTGGACAGTATCTTTCAGGAAATCATAAAGGAAAACTGCCCAGAAGTCCTAGAACCAGAAGGGAAAATAACCATAGAAAGAATCCACCATCACCACCTGAAAGAGATCCCAAATTGACAACGCCAAAGAATATAATAGCAAAATTCCAAAATTACCAGATGAAAGAGAAGGTGCTGCAAGCAGCCAGAAAGAAACAATTTAAATATCATGGAACCACAGTCAGGATTACACAGGACCTTGCAGCTTCTACATTAAAAGACCACATGGAACATGATATTCCATAAGGCAAAGGAGCTTGGAATGCAGCCAAGGATCAATTACCCAGCAAAAATGAGCATCATTTTTCAAGGGAGGAGGTGGATATTCAACAAATAGGAGACTTCCAAACTTTCCTGATAAAAAGACCAGAGCTCAACAAAAAATTTGATCTTCAAGTATAGGACTCAAGAAGGACTTAAAAAGGTAAATGAGACAGAAGGATACAATATGTTGTTAATAAGGGGGGGTGTTTAAACCCCTACAAGGGAATATGAGACTTGCAACCCTTGAGAACTGTATTGTTATTACACCTTGTTAAAGGAGTATACATAAAGAGGGTGGATATTAGTTGACTTTGATGTAATGATAAAAAAAAAAAAGTGGAAATGGAAAATGTGGATCAATCTGATCTTAGAAAATGTACTGAGAAAGGAGGAGGCAGACAAGGGTAAATTACATTACAGGAAAAGACACAAAATCCTATTACAGCAGAGGGAAAGAAGGGGGGGAGCATTGTTTGAATCTTACTCTCATCAGATTAGGCTCAAGAAGGGCATAATATAATCAGTTAGATATAGAAATCTAACTTGCCCTATAGGCAGTAGGAGGGAAAAGGGGAAAGAAAAGGGAGGGGGAAAGAAAAGGAGGGGGAAAGAAGGAGGAAGAAGCAGTAAGACTAAAGGGGAAGAAAAGGGAAAGGGATAATAAAAGGGGAAGGGACTGAAGGAGGCGTGGTCAAAAGCAAAACACTAGTGAAGGGGGAAAGGAAAAAGGAGAAAGAAAAGCATAAATGGGGGAAAAGGATGGAGAAAAAGACACAGATAGTAATCATAACTGTGAATGTGAATGGGATGAACTCTCCCATAAAAGGAAATGGATTGCAGAATGGATTAAAAACCATAATCCTACAATATGTTGTTTACAGGAAACACATTTGAAAAAGAGTGACACATACAGGGTAAAGGTAAAAGGCTGGAGCAGAATATATTATGTCAGCTGAAGTAAAAAAAGCAGGGGTAGCAATCCTGATCTCAGACAAAGCAAAAGCAAAAATAGATCTAATCAAAAGAGATAAGGAAGGAAACTACATCCTGCTAAAAGGCACCATAGACAATGAAGTAATATCATTACTAAACATATATGCACCAAATGGTATAGCATCCAAATTCTTACAGGAGAAGTTCAGGGAGTTACAGGAAGAAATAGACAGCAAAACTATACTAGTGGGGGACCTGAACCTCCCCTCTTGCACTAGATAAGTCTAACCACAAAATAAACAAGAAAGAAGTTAAGGAGGTGAATAGAACATTAGAAAAGTTAGGTATGATAGACCTCTGGAGAAAACTGAATGGGGATAGAAAGGAATATACTTTTTTCTCGCAGTACATGGCACATACACAAAAATTGACCATGTACTAGGGCATAAAAACCTCACAATCCAATGCAGAAAGGCAGAAATATTAAATGCATCCTTTTCAGATCATGATGCAATAAAAATTATATGTAATAAAGGGCCATGGAAAGATAGACTAAAAAATAATTGGAAACTAAATAATCTAATCCTAAAAAATGATTGGGTCAAACAACAAATCATAGAAACAATCAATAATTTCATTCAAGAGAATGACAATAATGAGACAACATACCAAAACCTATGGGATGCAGCAAAGCAGTTCTTAGGGGAAGTTTTATATCTCTAAATGCTTACATAAATAAAATAGAAAAAGAGGAGATTAATGAATTGGGCATACAACTAAAAAAACTAGAAAAAGAACAAATTAAAAATCCTCAACTAAACACCAAATTAGAAATATTGAAAACCAAAGGAAAAATTAATAAAATTGAAATTAAGAAAACTATTGAACTAATAAATAAAACTAAGAGCTGGTTTTATGAAAAAACAATAAAATAGATAAGCCTTTGGTTAATTTAATTAAAAAAAAGAAAGAAGAAAACCAAATTACTAGTATCAAGAATGAAAAGGGAAGCTACCACCAAGGAAGAGGAAATTAAAACAATAATTAGGAATTATTTTGCCCAACTATATGCCAACAAATTTGACAATCTTAGTGAAATGGATACATATTTACAAAAATATAAATTGCCCAGATTAACCGAAGAGGAAGTAAAATACTTAAATAACCCCATCTCAGAAAAAGAAATTGAACAAGCCATTGATGAACTCCCTAGGAAAAAATCTCCAGGGCCAGATGGATTTACATGCAATTCTATCAAACATTTAAAGAACAATTAATTCCAATACTATATAGACTATTTGGGAAAATAGGTGAAGAAGGAGTCTTACCAAATTCTTTTTATGATGCAAATATGGTGTTGATACCTAAACCAGGAAGAGTCAAAATAGAGAAAGAAAATTATAGACCAATTTTTCTAATGAATATAGATGCAAAAATTTTAAACAAAATACCAGCAAGTAGATTGCAGCAACTTATCACAAGAATAATACACTATGACCAGGTAGGATTTATACCAGAAGTGCAGGGTTGGTTCAATGTTAGGAAAACTATGAGCATCACTGAGCATATCAACACAAAACCAACAGAAACCACATGATCATCTCAATAGATGCAGAAAAAGCTTTTGATAAAATACAACACCCATTCCTATTAAAAACACTAGAAAGCATAGGTATAAATGGAGTCTTCCTTAAAATAATAAATAGCATTATCTAAAACCTTCAGCAAGCATTATACGTAATGGGGACAGGCTAGAAGTTTCCAATAAAATTGCGGGTGAAACAAGGAGGTCCACTGTTATTCAATATTGTACTGGAAACCTTAGCTTTAGCAATAAGAGAAGGGAAATAAATGAAGGCATTAGAATAGGCAAAGAAGAAACAAAGCTGTCACTCTTTGCAGATGACATGATGATATACTTAGAGAATCCTAGAGAATCAAGTAAAAAACTACTTGAAATAATAAACAACTTTAGCAAAGTTGCAGGCTATAAAATAAACCCACATAAATCATCAGCATTTCTATATATTACCAACAAAGCCCAACAGCAAGAGATAGAAAGAGAAATCCCATTTAAACTTACTGTAGACATTATAAAATATTTAGGAGTCTACCTCCCAAACAAACCCAGGAACTCTACAAACACAATCACAAAACACTTTTCACACAGATAAAATCAGATCTAAATAATTGGAAAAACATCAGTTGCTCGTGGGTAGGCCGAGCTAATATAATAAAAATGACAATCCTACCTAAGCTAATTTACTTATTCAGTGCCATACCAATCAAACTACCAAAAAATTATTTTATAGAGTTAGAAAAAATAATAACAAGATTCATTTGGAAAAACAAAAGGTCCAGAATATCAAAGGAACTAATGAAAAGAAATGCAGGGGAAGGTGGCCTAGCAATTCCAGATCTTAAATTGTATTATAAAGCAGCAATCATCAAAACTGCTTGGTACTGGCTAAGAAATAGGGAGGTGGATCAGTGGAATAGGTTAAATATGCAAGACACAGTAGTCAATGACTATAGTAATCTATTATTTGATAAACCCAAAGACCCCAGCTTCTGGGATAAGAACCCACTCTTTGAAAAAAACTGCTGGGAAAACTGGAAAAGAGTATGGCAGAAACTAGGCATAGACCCAAATCTCACACCATATACCAAAATAAAGTCAAAATGGGTTCAGACTTAGATATAAAGGCTGATACCATAAGTAAACTGGGAGAACAAGGAATAGTTTACCTATCAGATCTATGGAGAACAGAAGAATTCATGACCAAACAGGAGATAGAGAACATTATGAAAAGCAAAATGGATAATTTTGATTACATTAAATTGAAAAGTTTTTGCACAAACAAAGCCAATGCAACTAAGATTAGAAGGAAGGTAGAAAATTGGGAAAGAATTTTTACAACCAGTCTCTCTGATAAAGGCCTCATTTCTAAAATATATAGAGAATTAAGACAAATTTATAAGAACACAAGCCATTCCCCAATTGATAAATGGTCAAAGGATATGAACAGACAGTTCTCAGATGAAGAAATTAAAGCCATCTATAGTCATATGAAAAAATGCTCTAAATCGTTATTGATTAGAGAAATGCAAATCAAAACAACTCTGAGGTACCACATCACACCTATCAGATTGGCCAACATGACAAAACAGGAAAATGATAAATGTTGGAGAGATGTGGGAAAATTGGAACACTAATACATTGTTGGTGGAGTTGTGAAATGATCCAACCATTTTGGAGAACAATTTGGAACTATGCCCAAAGGGCTACAAAAATGTGCATACCCTTTGATCCAGCAATAGCACTTCTAGGGCTATATCCCAAAGAGATCAAACAAATGGGAAAAGGACCCACATGTACAAAAATATTCATAGCAGCTCTTTTTGAGGTGGCAAAGAATTGGAAATTGAGAGGATGCCCATCAATTGGGGAATGGCTGAGCAAGTTGTGGTACGTGAATGTAATGGAATACTATTGTACTATAAGAAATGATGAACAGCGTGACTTCAGAAAAACCTGGAAAGACTTATATGATCTGATGCTGAGTGAAGTGAGCAGAACCAAGAGGACTTTGTACACAATAACAGCCACATTATGCAATGACTAAGATTGTTAAACTGAACCCTTCTCAGCATTACCATGATCTAAGACCTCTCCAGAGGCCTGCGGATGGAAAATGCTGTCCACATCCAAAGAAAGAACTATGGAAGTCGAATCGCTATCACTTATTTTTACCTTCTGTTGAGTTTTGTTTCATCTTTATGATGGTTCCTCCTATTGGCTTTAATTTTTACTTACAACTTCACTAATGTGAAAATATGTTTAATGGGTATGTAAATGTAAAGCCTATATCAAATTGTGCACCGTCTTGGGGAGGGTGGGGAGGAGGAAGGGGGAGAAAAATTTTCAACTCAAAAGCATATGGAAGTGATTGTTGATAAATCAAAATAAATTAAAAAAATTTAAAAAAAAAGATTTTTGGTCACAGAGTAATAACCATAAACTTGGTGTGCTAGAAGAGTTATTGTACAGAAATAGTCCACCATCCCATTTAGACTCTTTCAGAGATTCCTCTCCAACCCCCCCCAAGTGACAATTATGTCTACATGAACAATGGAGTTAATTGGCTAGCCTGAATAATTGGCTGCCTTCTTCTGCTTTCTCTTTTCTTCCTCACCCAAAGACCATTGACCTATGATCCTGACAAATGGGTGTTTATAGCTCTGGTGGTAACCTCACGAGTTTCAGAAGTTCAGAGTTTCTGAGTCAACTGATCACTGAGAGACAATTTCCTTGAGTTATCTGTGTCTATAACATGCCACCATCAGAAGGATGCTTCAGGTGAAAGGATTAATAAAGACTAAGACATGTCTAGGCTATCTAGGAGAAGTAGACTTTTTGAGTTCAGTCAGTGTAGGTCTGAGATAAAAATAAACGTATAGTGATATTTTACGAAGTCTGCAGAAATTCTGCCTGGAGGGTAAATACACAATACATCCATTTGCAATTCTGACCTTGGAGCCAAAGCTCTGATAATGTAGATTGTTCCCAGGAAACCTAGACAAATTTGCCTGCAGCCATCATTCTCCTTTTCATAAATGGGAATCCTAGGTTTCAGTTCCCTGGTTGTTGTAACCCCGACATGTTAAACTAAAAGATGCTAATTTGGGGAACTCATTGCCCCTATTTCAGGATGTAGTTCATTGCTGTTAAATCTCCATTTTAGAATTCAAAAATCCTCATCTTCTTAAGTGAGTAAAAATTTCACCCAAATCAGTAGTATTCCATTCTCTTTTCTCTTCTTCTTCATTTGCCTTCCCTTTATGCCACAGATTGCAGACAGAGTTTTCATCAGAGAATCTTCTCACAGATCTTTTGAATTTAGTACATTTCTCCTAAATTCCTGTCTTTTTCTTCATATGCCTGAGGATTTTCACCTTCTTTTGGGAAAGGCTGCTGCAAAACAGAGATCTGGTGACTAAAAGAAAACACACTTAGGAGTTCAGTCAGGATTGGGTGAGAAAAAGGGAACTTGCCTCAACTCAGTCTGGAAATTTACAAAACATATTTCCAGTATCTTTTCTTATTCTATCTTAGATGCTATAGCCATTTGATGTCTCTCCTTGGTTGCCCCTTCTCTTCTGAGATGAAAATTAAATGCACTTTTCTGAGACTGGTTAGCTCCCTACCTTAGATAAGTAAAGCCTAAATAAGCATGCTCCACACAGTGACTTCGGCCACCTAAAACTTGCTTTACATTATTCTCTAATTCTTTGACTTCATGCATAGGGGAGAGAGAGGAGATGGTCCACACAGTGCCTGCCATTAAAATCCCATGTGTGGGAGTCCAAAAAAGCCAGTTTTCTTGCCTCATGCTGTGAGCCTATGTTTTAGCATCACTGTTGGCAGTGAGACAAATTCTGAAACTCTGCAGCTGGTTCAATCTGTTGCCTTTGCCTCTGGCGTTCTCTGAGATCATTTCTTCTCCCTCCATCAGGGAATTTCATACTGACATGTCATGATAAAAATCACCTGCTCTTCAGATTTCTTTAAGAGAAATCCCAACAGTATAAAATGTCAGGTTTTCTATTTTTTATGGAATAATTACATGCTCTTTCATTACAAAATATTAAAAAAGAAGCTGCTGGGTTTTTATGCAGCATCTACGACAAAGCTCTGCTTTTTAATTTATGATATTTAGTCTGAGTGTGAAAGACTCAGGTTCTTATAAATAAAGACCTGAGCTATGAAAGAAAGAATTCACAATAGGAGACAGAATCTGTAAGAATTTCAAACTTCTGCTAATGTCCAGTGTGAAATAAGGTCAGTAGGAATAAAGAATCATATTCATTATGGAATGACTTCAAAAGACTTTACAATAATAGCGTGTGTTCTGAAAACTAGATAAATGAGTTTTCTTTATGGACTTGATAACATTTAATCTTTTAGCCCTAGGGTCAATTTTAATTTGGCAGTGTTGTTACCTTACCTCTATCTATCATGCCTGGGATTAGAATTGATAAGGCACAGGTGAATCCAACATGCCATCATAAAACTCAGAAAACTGACTTCCATAGAAATCTCTTAATACTTCTCAAGTAAGGACAGAGTGTAGTGAATCATTCTCCAATTGATAAATGGTCAAAGGATATGAACAGGCAGTTTTCAGACAAAGAAATCAAAGCTATCTACGGTCATATTACAAAAATGCTCTAAATCACTATTGATTAGAGAAATACAAATTAAAATAGCCCTGAAATACCACCTCATTCCAATCAGATTGGTGCATATGACAAAAAAAAGAAGGAAAATGTTGGAGGCAATGTTGGAAAACTGTAACACTTATTCATTGTTGGTGGAGTTGTGAACTGATGCAACCAATCTGGAAAGTAATTTGGAACTGTGCCCAAAAGGCTATAAAACTGTCCATACCCTTTGATCCAGCAATAACACTACCAGGTCTATATCCCAAAGAGATAAAAAGGGGGGGAACCCTATATTTAAAAGCAGTTCTTTTGTGGTGGCTAAGAATTGGAAATTGAGGGGATGCCCATCAATTGAGGAGTGGCTGAACAAGTTGTGGTATATGATTGTGATGGAATATTATTGTGCTATAAGAAATGATGAGCAGAATGATTTCAGAAAAAACTGGAAAGACTTATATGAACTGATACAAAGTGAAGTAAGCAGAAACAGGAGAACACTGTACATAGTAACAGCAATATTATACAATGAAGAATTGTGAATGACTCAGCTATTCTCAGCAATGCAATGATCCAAGACAATCTCAAAATACTCACCACCTCCAGGGAAAGAACTGATTTTGTCTAAATACAGACTGAAGCATACTTTCTTTCTTTCTCTTCCTTCCTTCCTTCTTTCTTCCTTCCTTCCTTCCTTCCTTCCTTCCTTCCTTCCTTCCTTCCTTCCTTCCTTCCTTCCTTCCTTCCTTCCTTCCTTCCTTCCTTCCTTCCTTTTCTTTCTCTCCTCTCTCTCTCTCTCTCTCTCTCTCTCTCTCTCTTCTCTCTCTCTCTCTCTCTTTCTCTTTCTTTCTCTTTCCTTCTTTCCTCTCTCTCTCTCTCTCTCTCTCTCTCTCTCTCTCTCTCTCTCTCTCTCTCTCTCTCTCTCTCTTTCTCTTTCTTTCTCTTTCCTTCTTCCTTCCTTCCTTTTTCAAGTCTTGTACAAAATAACCAACATGGAAATGTTTTACATGATTGCATAAGTCTAACCTATATTGTATTACTTACCGTCTCAGGGAGTAGGGAAGGGAGAGGGAGGTGAGGGAAGAAGGGAAGGATATAATTTGGAGCTCGAAACTTAAAAAAAAATACAAATGTGAACTCGTTTTCAACATGTAATTGGGGGGGAATAATATTTTTTTTAAAAAGGAGGGAGTGTAGTGGAGTAAAGTGTTCTCACCTAGGAATCTATGCTGGAATGCTAGTTCTTGACCTATCCCTAAACAACTGTGGGACGTTGGGCACATTCTTTGAGCTCAGTTTCCTAATCTGTCAAGAAAGGGGGATGTGTGAGGTCTGTTGTATCTATTGTGCATTGTTGTTGTTGTTGTTGTTGTTGTTGTTGGATAATTTCAGTCATGTCCCACTCTTTGTAACCCTACTTGGTGTTTTCTTGGCAAAGACAGTTTATTTTACAGATGAGGAAACTAAGGCAAACAGAAATATGTGACTTGCCCAGGATCACACAGCTTATAAGTGCCTGAGGCCTGGTTTGAATTCATGAAGATGAGTCTTCCTCATTTCAAGCCCAGTGTTCTATCCACTGTGCCACCCAGCTGCCCACTGTATCCATAGTAAGCACTTAATAAATACATGCCAAATGATGGATTGATTTGCAAAGTTGCAAGAATTAAATGAGATAACATACAAGCTGTCCCCATTTGTGAATGTGGTCAAAGAGTTTGCTAAAAAAGTAGGTTATTTGGAACTTGGAATGTATTTTCCTAGACAATAATATAAATGGAGAAGAACTTCCAAGACCAGACCACAAACGTTTATTTAACCCATAATGTTTCTGAATTTGCACAGCATAAAATAATAGAAAATAACTGCATGTATATTTCTACATGAAAACATACTCTAAGTTCCAATTCAAGGATACTAGAAACAGTTTTGTTCCACTCTCAAATGCTGCCTTGGCAAAAGAATCAGAGGGTCCTCTTCTTCCCATTTACCTCATCTTTTGAGTGATAGGAGTGGGGACTCCTTTAGGTTTATGGATTTAACCTACCACAGCATGGGACAAGGAATACAGCAATGAAAGAGCAAAGACAGGATGAAGAAAAGGAAGGGGACTCCAGACACCCCAGGATTTTGTAGAACAGGGTGATGAAGGAGTGGGACCTCTTCGTGGTATCAACAACCAGGGACATTTGTCACTTTAGGCAAACTTTTTGTCATCCTCATTTCTTTAAAGAGCCCAAGAATTGGCCTGCTCGCTTGCATTTCTTCATCATTCCCCTTTGCTAATTAATTCACCTTTGTAACTTTCTTGATTGGTGAGAGGTCAAATTCTCTTGGCCCACTTTATCTAGCTCACACCAGACTAGGCTATACTTCACATATCCCATTCAGCTATTCATTTTGCTAGGCCATTTTGCCACCAATTATATCTCTTTCTCTGAGCATAGCAATGGAATTAAAAACAAACTTATTTACAATGGAGAACATATAAGGGATGAAAATATCTATCCTCTACTCCCCTTAAATTCTATCTTGGAGGGAATTGTCCTGTTGAGTACCCAAAGGATGTGTCTCTGTATCTATGTTTTATAATAGTTTTTATCATATTTTGGATGAAGGCATAGATAGCTCATATTTGTAGAGGACATGAAACAGGAAACAATAGTGAATACAATGGATGAAAGTTATGTTAACAGTAATAATTAGCATAACTCATATTTTATAGCACTTTAATACTTGTAGATGTTGCCTCTTTTGATCCTTATAATAATCTTCTGAGGTTGGTGTTACTATTTTATAGATGAACAAATTCAATCTCAGAGAGGTTAAATGACTTTTCCAGGGTAACAGAGGAAGTCTACATATCTGAGGTAGGTTTTGAATCCTGGTCTCTTGAATTCATGCTTAACACCATCCATCATGCCATGTTGTCTTAACAGCCTGGAAAAATTGGTTGAATCTAAAAAAACATTAATGGGAATAATGTAAAGTATTATACTTAGGTTTAAGGAATCATGGTTAGCTAGGTGGTGCAGTACATAGAGTATCAGACCTGGAGTCCGGAAGACACATCTTCCCTGAGTTCAAATGTGACCTGAGATACTGTGTGATCCTAGGCAAGTCACTTAACCCTGTTTGCCTCAGTTTCCTCATCTGCAAAATGAGCTGGAGAAGGAAATGACAAACCACTCTAGTATCTTTGCCAACAAAGAATTGGACACAACTGAAAAAATTACTCAACAGCAGCTTAAGGAATTAACTGCACAGATATAAAATGAAAGCTTTCCTGTAGAAGAGGGATTATATTTGTTCTTTTTGGCCCCAAGCAGGCACAGATCTGAAGAAATAGTTGGAAGTTAGTAAGGGGTAGATTTGGGGTCAATGTATGTTACAAAAAACATCTTCATCACAATTTGAATTATCCAAAAGTGGAATGGGTTGCCTCAGGTGTTTATGGAGCCTCTTTACTGGAAGTTGTCAAGCAGAGGAAGTATGATTTATTGGGGATGTTGTATATGAGATCTTTATTCAGATATCCTGTTGAATTCCCTCCAAATCCCAATTTCTGTGATTCTAAGAGCTATGGTGAGGATTGTTAAATAGGGATTTTGTGGAGGATATAAGATATTAAAAGTGTTGCTATGGAAGAACATGGGAACTCTCCATGAGCCTGTTGGAGACAGTTAACTAAACTAATCCCTGAATGGAGCAAAACATTACCTTAACCCATGCTGTAGAAATAGGGTTAGATGTAGAGAATTTAGGAAACCTTACAATTCCACGGACGCTTGTGCAGGATAAAAGGGATAGGACAACTGAAAGTAGGCATAATTTAGAGGGAACAAAAGAGAATACAAAATGCCCCAATCAAAAGAGAAGAAGGTAGGTAGGTAACCTTTAGAAAAGTCTATACTCAAGGTTTCCTTATCTGCAAAATGGGGTTGTTGTAAAGATCAAATGAAATAATTATCGTGAAGAATTTATCAGAGTGCCTAGCACATAATAAGCACCATATAAATGTTAGTTATCATTAGTATTATTTCACCTATAATTATTCCACATCTAGCACATAATCTTATCTTTCAAGATTTGAGGATTAGAAGTTTGCAGAAAATACCATTTTGATGGTCAAATGATATTATATACTAATAAAATATGTATATATGACATTATATACTAATAAAATACATTATATTATAATATGTAACACAATGATATGTTACATGTAATGAATTAATGTGATTAAATTTGTATGTGAAAAACAGGAAACTAAGACATTTCAAATAAAAAATGATTATTGGATTATTTTCTCACATGGAAAGATAATCTCTCTGAATTCTCTTCTGCATGTTCAGTTACTATATCGTCTAATTTCTCAAATTTCCCTTGTGCCAGAAACATCATGTTTGTATTGCTAAACACATAGGTGTCCAGGATACTGTCAACAGAAATAGTCAAAGTCTTTCTGAGGTTATATCTAAACAAGAAAAGCAAAATGAAGGGTCTGACAGAATGCAGGAGCTGAACATGTGTTGGCCTGAATCTTCCAGATAACCAAGACAGTGCTTACTTGGGAGATTTGGGGTCGAAGTTCCCCTGCAAATGATCTCAACTGTCCACTTTAGTTCAGGTTTAAACTACCCAAAGGAGTCACTCTCAAGTCTCCTTGTCAAGCTTTCCTTGTTTTTCTGGGACGAATGGATTATGAGTTTAATCCTCCTTTGTCTTTCTTTTCTGAATCTTTTGATGAATACAATGATCCCTGAAAAGTGAACTTGGCTATTGGGACATAATTATCCTCTTCCTTTCCCAGACTTCCTGTCCTTTGACCCATACTGGATTTAGGACTCCTTTTTCAGTGAAGAGACTTCTCTCTGTGCCTCTTTTTTTGATATTTGGAAATGTAAGTCTAAGTTTTCAGCTATTTTTCATAAACTAAAGCTATCTTCTCAATGATACATTGTGAAAACTCTACATCATGATGGGAAAATTCTCATTCTGTCCTTTTCCTATCAGAAAGAACACTTACAATAGTCGATGAGGCAAATCAGGTAGAATGGAGCTGGATAAATTTATTTAGTAATAAAGGGAATATTAGCAGTATTAATAGAGTAATTTAGCAAAACAGGCGACAGAGGAAAAGAAGCTTAAGCCACAGATAGACCCACAGATTCTCTAAAGTCCTACTTTAGACACAGAACAGCTTTAGGTAGCAAAGCAGGGGTAAGAAGTTCAAGATGGATATTTAATTCTAAGGTAGAGTGTTTTAACTTCAGTGATAGACATTATAAATAAAAATTCTTAGAGTTTTTTTAAATTAACATATCTGAGTAGTTAAATCTAAATTACCGAATAAGGAGATCTATAACATGACATATAAGAATTGGGCAAATCTCAATGGTGTGATCCTAGAACTGGATGATTCCTTAAAGATCACTGAGTCCAACCCCCTCATTTTGAAGAGGAGGAAACAAAGACTCAGAGAGGTAAATATTCAAGCTCAATGTTATATAAAGAATGAATAGTAAAGCCTAGATTCAAACTCAGGGCTTCTGACCTCCATACTGCATAACTAAGATCAGAGGACCAGAGATTTGGAACTAGAAGCTGCATTAGAGGCCATTGAATCAAACCCCCTCATTTTATTGATGGCAAAACTGGGACATAGAAGTTAAATGATTTACCCACAACCACATAGTTAATAAGTATCTTAGTTAGGTTTGGAACTCAGGAACTCAGGTATGCTATCTACTATTGCTACCCGGAGGCTGGAGGGAACCTCAGACCCTCATACTCTCCTGTTACCAATAACAGATTTCATTTATATAATACTTTACAGTTTATACTCTTTTGGTCCCCACAATGCTGTGAGGTAAGCAGGACAAGTATTATTATTATTATTATAATACAGATGAGAAAGGAAAAGTTTTGTTATTATTCAGTCATTTTCAGTCATGTCCAACTCTTTGTGATCCCATTTGGGATTCTTGGCAAAAGATACTGGATGTCATTGGAAGGTTTGCCATTTCCTTCTCCAGCTCATTTTACAGATGAGAAAACTGAGGCAAACAAACTTAAGTGACTTGCCCAGGGTCACATAGCTAATAAGAGTCTGAGGCCACATTTGAATTCAGATCTTCCTAACTACAAGCCTGCGTTCTATACATTGTGCCACTAACAAAGTCATTAAATCACTTTCTTGCTATCTGACACCTACAAAGTATCAGAGAAGGGATGGCTACCCAAGCCTCTTCTCTTTCCACTACCCCACCCTGATGCTTCTGATTATAATCAAACCATCCTGGAATTATTCTGCCCTTCCCTTGGCTTAAAGGCTTCAGAAGAGACACTATAACAACCTAATCCAACCCGAGATGGATATTCTGAGTTCAATCCAATCTACCCCAGAATTATGTCATTTTGGAAATAATGCAAGAATGTATTATGCCTGTGAACTTATGAATTTTGTTTTTACTATACTGACAGTTTCATTCATGGAAGAGTGGAGTTTTAGCATGGTGTATGAAAGAGTTTATTTAGCAATATGTGGGACTAATTACAAGGATCATTTATTTACTCCATGTTAAATATTAATAATGGAGAACTAGACTCTTTGTGAAGGATCGGAAAGTCAGAATTTTGGACCTAGGAGGCACCTCAGAAATCAAGTGGTCCAAGCCCCAAAGGTTCAGAGATGAAATTAAAGTGCATGATCACAGAGCTAGTTATTGGCAGAGACTCTAGGCTCTCCCACCAGAGTTCTTTCCATTAAACCACACCGTTTCTTCTCTCAAACAGTGAGTACAAAAAACTTGATAGATTTTAGGGAGGTCAGTGAGTGAAGGATAGATATAGGCCTGTTTGCTTATCCCACCCAGTACCCATAAATGCACTAGTGGCTACTCTACCTACCTATTTCTACAGGAATATATACATACATGTATAGATATAGATGGGTATATACATATATGTATAGATGTACTTGAGTGTGTGTGTGTGTGCGTGTATATGCACACATGTATGTATAATTATATATTTCTGGGGATATATACATTGTAAATATATAAACATATACTTATGTACACACATATAGTATTCATATACATGTATATGAGGGGTATAGTGTGTGTGTGTGTGTGTGTGTGTGTGTGTGTGTGGTGTGTGTGTGTGTGTGTAACCTATAGACCCAGAGAAGTATGCTCCTTAACTGAAGGCAACCAAAGAGACCCTGAAAGATTTCGTGTTCCCTATAGTCACTATCCCATGGTAACTATAAAATATCTTTCAGTAAAATTCTCTTCATCATGAATGTTGTAAAGTGAATTTTGTTTTCACATTTTTGTGGTGCAGAAGTAACATCTGACACAGGACTATTCATTTTGAGATCATTTATTACTAAATGTTGGAAATGGACAAGAAAGCTTGATCATCTTTGCAATCCTTGTAATTACTCCCATGACCTTAGAGTACTCAGGATGCACAGGTACAGATGGAACACAGATAACATTACTGGAGGGACTACTCATTTCCTCTTGGAGAATTAAGACCTGTTCTGCTTTCTTCATACAGTGGCAAGGTTCAAAGGAGATGATCAATGGCAAAATTTTTTATAAACTATGAAGTTTTCAATACAAATCTAACCTACTGTTATTTTTGCTAATATGGTGAGCCTCTGAGCACATAGTCCTGCTTAGGAATGTACATACATATACATATATATGTATATATATATATATATAATATATATATTATTATATATATATTATATATGTATAAATATATATTATATAATATATGTATATATATATATGTATATATATATATACATATATATGTGTGTGTGTGTATATGTATATATATATATACACATACATATACACATATATATACACATATATATATGTATATATGTATATATATATACATATATGTGTGTGTGTATGTTATATATATATATATATACACATACATATACACATATATATACACATATATATATATGTATATATGTATACACACACATGCACACACACACACACACGCACACACACACACACATATATATATAAAATCCAGAATGGGGCTGCAGCTAGTTGTGAAAGTTTATAAGCATTCTCCAGATAGCACAATACAGATTACAGGTAACTACTATACTGTTGTCAAAAATGACAATAAAAAGTCATTAGCAACAGGGCTATGGAAAAATGATATTCTCAAGTTGAGTAGAAGGGGGAAATCTCACTACCTAGTGTGAAAGGGACAACTGAGCTGAGTGATATTTTTAAAATTTCAGGTTTTGTCTATATTATCCCCTTTTCTCTTTCCTCTAGGTTGCTTGGATCTAAAGAAAGAGTGTGCAGAGTGGGGAAAAGAACAACAAAAATGTTATTCACATTGGCAAAAATACAGATATAAATATATGTACATATACATAGATAGATAAGGTTTTAGACATAAAATAACAAAATATGTATTTCAATAATATTTAAACCATCTTCTATAAGTATTCAGTTTTAAATGTAGCATTCAATTTACACGCAGAGCACATAGAGCAGGCTATAGATATAATAAAAAATAAACAAATGTAGGCAGTTCAGACAATTACATCGAATCTTCAAAATCAGCAAGAAGAAAAAATAACTTGATCTCAAAAAGTTCTTATTGCCATAGAAAAGATATACGTGTATATACATATATACATACATGTACATAATTCATCCATACATAAATATATATGCATATTGTTGTATTAGTATAAGGCAATTTTTCATATGCTTTTTAAAAAAGAGTTTATAACTCCTTTAATAACTGTTTCTTCATATCCCTTGACCATTTGTCCATTGGGGGAAGGCCTTTGTTCCTATATTTTTGTGGGAAGTATGTATCTTAGATATCAAACCCTTCACAAAAATATCTAATGTGAACAAAATTTCTTATCCTAGTTGCATTTAGTTCATATTATATGATAGATAAATAGCACAAGATTTCCCCATAAATACAAGAATAAAGCAAGTATGAACCGTTTCCCCACATTTGACATAGTTTTAGAAATGTTAACTATAACAGTAGGGCAATAGAGAATTGTTGTTCAGTCATTCAGCTATGTCTAACTCTTCATGACCCTATAGACCATTTTGTCCATGGGGTTTTCTTGGCCAAAGATACTGGAGTGGTTTGCCATTTTCTTCTCCAATGGATAAAGGCAAACAAGTTAAGTGACTTGCCCAGGATCACTCATCTACTTAGTTTCTGAGACTGGATTTGAACTAAAGTCTTCTTGATTCCAAGCCCTACACTCCACAGTAAGCCATCTTCCTGTTCCAATAGGCATAAACACAGGCAGGGGAAAAATTAACTATTCCTATTGGGCAATGACACAGTAGTTACAAAGAAATAGCATACCATCAAGGCAATGAATAGAGATAGCAACTTCAAAAAAAGAGCAAGATATAAAATAAATAGAAACCAACAGCGTTTCTACATACACACATATGTAAACACACACACAGACTTTTTATCCTATTTTAAAGTCCTTCTGTGCCTATTCTTTGTAAGACTGTAATACTTTGTTAAAGCCTTTTTTTCTGTATCCGTTAAAGCAATTATGTGGTTTAAGTGTTTTCATTATCATGATTAATTACACGAATTATTTTCCTAAGGCTGAACCATTCTGCACTGAAAATAGCAATTTTTTTTAAACAATGGAAATGGCACTTAAGAAGCAACATTGTGAATTGCCTTGCCTCTGTACCCTAAAGATCCTCGGGCCTTTTCATCAGTTCTGAAGTTGAATTCTCTTAAATGTGCTGTCTCCCTCTATTAGCATGAGAGCTGCTTGAGAATACTGTCCTGCTTTTCTATTTGTGTTCCTAATACTTAGCACAGTTTCTGACATGTAGTAGGCACTTAATAAATGTTTTTTCATTCATTCATTCATTCATTCATTCATTCATTCTTTACATAATTCCAAAGTGTTTTCTAGAATGGTTGTCTATTCATAACTCCATTAACAGTTAATTAGCACACCTGTTTTCCTATAGTCTAAAAAATAAAGACCCTTTTGACTATGTCCATCTTTTGTCATTTTGACAGTTCTTGGATATTGGATAAGGTTTCAAAATTGTTTAGCTATTATGATTGTTAACTAAAAAAAATATTCCAATCAAACTTAATAACACAGTTGCTTAAAATGGGGAGACATAATGTGATTTTGCTATATGTGACCAAGAATTCCATCTTCCCCCGCGTGTGTTGTGAAATGTTTGCAAGTCTTCTGACCCCATTCTACATTAGTCTCTCAATCCTTAAAATTGTGATGATATACTTGTAATAAAGAGTCATTAAGCATTTTAGCCCTGAGTAAAGTCCTACTCTGATTGCTTATTGTGGTATGGAAGTATCCCTGAGTTCTTGAGGGAAATGGCAAAGGAACATCATCTGTAGAAGGTCATTATAGATTGTAAAGTCTTCAAATATCAGCCCAGTAATGAACTGTCAACTGATGATTATCCTAGCAAAGATCAGAAAGGTTTACCACTAGGATGTTGATCACTAGAAGATGAATATATTTTGGTACTGGAAACTCACAAAATGGATAATACAGAATGGCCCTTGGTACTTTGAAGCCCCTTTCTGCTCCCAAAAGAGTAATAATGGAGTCAAAAAAATAAAAAAACAGAAAATGCTAAATCAGAGCACAAGAAGACAAGAAAAAGTAGTAGTCCTAATTAGTTATGGGAGCACACAGTGATAACATCACAGATCCATTGAATGATATACTTTAAAATGAAACATACCCCATTGGTATCCTTAAGATGTCAGGCAAGCTTGAAAAAGGATCCCAACATATGGGATCAACTCCCTATGGAAAATTTATGTAAGTATCTAGATAGAAGTCCCACAGGATGTAAAGCTATGAATAAGTTAAGATCTATATCATTGCACCAAGTGCCCAAATTGATGAGATCACAGGTCCATCAGAGTATTAGGGAACCTTTCAACAGTAAGGTCCTGAAATATCAGGTGGATGATTTATATGTTGGTTAAGCCATTTAAAACAGTTATCATGTAAATTATTTAAATTTTACAGTGGGCCATCCTGAGAAATATAAGTAAATAAACACACTCTTAACTCGCCATGAAGACTTAAGAAAAATCTTCTGATGCTCCATTTTTTGAAAGTATACCATCCCTAAGACAACTCATTTATGTTAAAAAAAACAGTTACTTACCTTAAATACATGATCTCAGGTGCAACAACTTAGTGTTTCTCTCTCTCTCTCTGTATCTCTCTCTTTCTCGTTCTCTTTCTTCCTTCTTTCCTTTCTTTCTTTCTTCCTCTGAATTCTTTCTAAAAATGAGTTTAATGATTTCTTAGCAATTTTTAGTCTCATTTGTTAACCATCTTACAGATAAATGTGTTTTTAACTTCAGTGACTGATTTTTTTGTAAGAGAAGTAGCTAGAGATGGGGAGAAAGGAAGTACAAAAATGAGGCTATCAAAATAGGAGGAATAGGAGGTAACACTTTGAAGGAAAATGATAACATTCCATTGGCTCGTTATTTTTAACAATGACTGAATATAACTGTAATATAAGCATAAAATAAATCCCTGGAATGACTCACAAGACAGTCATTTACATACCTGTGAATTAACAGAGCAAGGAGGAGGTTTGAAAATATTAAGAATTCCTCCCCAGGTAGCATCACTAGAATATGCTTAGAAGTTATTCAGTTCTATCAGCCTCAGATACTTGCTAGCTGTTTTACTCTAGGCAAATCATTTAAGCTCTGCTTGCCTCAGTTTCCTCAATTATCCACCTTGCAAGATTGTTGTAAAGATTAAATTAACGACTGTCTTGTGAGTCATTCCAGGGATTTATTTTATGTTTATATCCTTTATCCTTCCCTTTCCCAACTTCCCATCTGAATCTTCCAATATACAATTTGTAATAATGTTGAAATTAATAATGAAAATAATAATGATATTATTACTATTATAATGTGGAAATAAATACTTAAAGAGTAGTTGTGGCAAGTAAAAAGTGTGAGATTTTTGTACACAGGATATTTTTTCCTCTTTAAAAAATAGGCCTCTGCCTATTAAACAGGTTTCTCTTTTTAAACAGTTGCATGGTGCTAGCTATTGGGAAAAAAGTCACACAGAACTGAATGTTTGTCATCTTGAAGCAAGATAGAAAAATAAAACTGATGTAGAATGCTCATCTATACCACTTTTACTATTTAATTTGATCAAGACAATAGTCTGGAATTTAGACAAAGATTTTTTTTAAGGGCAAAGTTGTCAATTCTGGTATTCACTAGATCTCTGCTTTTATTTTTATGAGAGATGACAGATCAAAATATGGATATGAGATATGCTTAGTTGGAAGATAATTCAGTAAAATACATCTTCACTGGGGAGCAACAAACTTTTATACTCTTTCATATAAGAATTACAGAACTACCCAGTGGATATATTATAGTAACAGTAACTTATAGTCTAGGTAGGCACCTAACTACGTTGTAGATTGTGGGGTTTAATTCATTTAGAAATACCTTGGGTGCAGCTTAAAATCTCCAAATTATTTACATGTTAATGTACTCTGTAATTATTTTGGGTGCCCAATTATCCTAAAATTCACTAAATGTCTCTCAGACTATTTAATAGTGGAATTGACTCATACAGAAATATGGTTTAAAATTATTTTAAAATGTTTGGAAGAAATTAATTAATTATAGATTATGAAGGAGCTAATGATACAAAAGCTATACATTTTCCAGAATTATTTCTTTCCTTCCTCTTCCTTGTTGGGTAATAGAATAAATGACTGGGGCAATCAGACAACAGAATCAGGTAAAGAACAAAATAAGCGAGTTGGAAGATTACTGTGATCAGACCTGCACAGACATGCATCCCAAGGGTGTGGTAATTACATACAGGGTGTACAACTGGTGACATAGTAGCTAGAGGCTTCCTCGGTAGACAGGCCAACTACAATTCTGCCTGAGACAGGATATGGCTATATTATCTGGCATGAGAAAGTAAGGATATATCTCAGACTTGGCATGGTATTGGGGAGGTCCACAACTTGACTTGAATGTGTACTTTTTAATGACTACCTGAGTTTTATTTAGATAGACAATGAGGTCTTATTTTTTCTCATTTTCCTGAAAAAGTGGGCCCAAGGAGTTATCCCTTGCCATGTCTATCTAGGGCTGAGGAAATGCCAGAAAAGTGAAGTGATATTATTACTAAAGAAAATATCAGTGACAAAAAGAGTTGCATTCCTGTCCAGCTCTTTGCTGAGGACCTGAAGTTCCCTTACCAAAAGGGTTCCCTTTCCCTGAAGGCAATAAATACAAGGAAGGGAATAAGGTGTCTCACATTCCTTTTTGATGGCAGTGATTCATTAGAGCATTGGTATGAGGAAAAAGAAGACGTGAAATCTGAACATCAAGTTTTGTTGCTTGGGAGTTTCAGTGATAGAAAAGAAAGTTACAAAGCAAGGTCAGGAATATCTATAGTTTTAATTGAACTGATATCATCCATTGCTATAAAGGTATTTGGCTACCTTTAGATCAGATTGCATATCAAATGGCCCTAGTTGCCCTTCAATAGTCTTGTTCCACACTTATATATATCTACCATCATATAGGATGGAAATATAGAAAACTGACCCATTACCATGAATGCCAGCTCAATTTTAGATTCACATTGGTCTTGGACTTCTCAGACCTGATTCTTATCTCTTTCATCTTAAGACTTCCCACAAGCTGAAATAAATTAAAAGAACATATTTTTAAATAATCAACCAAAAAATGATGCTTTTTTTAACAAAATTTTTACCGTCCCAAAGAATGTGTCTCTCCTTCTTTCCCCTGACCCTCAATACTATAGACTCTTTTGATGTAACCATCCCATGATGTCCCAAAGCAAGTCAAACCAAAACATTAACCTCAGAGCAATTACCCAAAGGTAATTTGTCCTACAAAACTTACTTGAAGATGATCATAACCTTTTGGTTTTTATTGAAGTTGTTTTACTCCCTGAATTTTTTTTAGATTAATAGTTCCATCCAAGGGGGCAGGAACTCACCTGAACTTTCTCAAATTTCCCTCCAAACAACTTTAAAATAATGCCTCAAATTCAAATCTGGAGTTGCAGAGCCAAAATAAAAGGTCAGCATGAAATATTTTTTTAGCCTAAGATAATGTAGGAGGTTGGCTGGAAAGATTTGTTACACCAGGGTTGTGGTTGGGTCTGGAGTTCAGTTCAGGGCCATAGTGGCAACACCAGCAGTAGGCCTTGGAGGTGGCTGTAACAGCTGCAGCAGCAGCTTTGGAAACTCTTATCCCATAGACACTAAAGGGTTCAGAAATGATTGTCTAATTTTATTTTTTAAAAAAATGATATGAACAGGCAGTTTTCAGAAGAAATCAAAGTGATATCTAGTCATATTAAAAAGTGTTTTAAGTCATGATTGATTAAAGAAATGCAAATTAAAACAACTCTGAGCTATCACCTCATAATTATTAGATTGGCTAAGATGATAGAAAATGACAAATATTGGTGGGGGTATAGAAAAATTGGGACACCAATGTACTGTTGGTGGAGTTGTGAACTGATACAACCTTTCAAGAAAGTAATTTGAAACTATACCCAAAGAGCTATAAAACTCACATACCCTTTGACCTAGCAATGCCACTACTAGCTCTGTATCCTAAAGAGGTAAAAAAAGGAAAAGGACCTATATGTGTAAGAGTATTTATAGCAGCTCTTTTTGAGGTGGCAATGAATTGGAAATTGAGTGGATGCCCATCAGGTGGGAAATTGTTGAACAAATTGTGGTATATGATTGTGTTGACATACTATTGTACTATAAGAATAATGTGCAGGATGGCTTCAGAAAAACCTGGGAAGACTTAAATGAACTGATGCAAACTAAAGTAAACAGAAGCAGAACACTGTACAAAAGTAACAGCAATATTGTAGGGATGATCAACTATGAATGACTCAGCTATTCTGAGAAACAAAATGATCTAAGAATTCTGAAGGACTTTTGATGAAAAAAGTTATCTACTTTCAGAGAAAGAACTGATGAAGTCTGAATGCAGATTGACACATACTTTTTTTTTACTGTGTTTTTCTTGGGTTTTTTGGTCTGTGTTTTCTTTTGCAACATGACTAATATGAAAATATATTTTGCATGACTTCACATGTGCAATCTATATTAAATTGCTTGTCTTCTCAAGAAGTGGAGAGGAAAGGGATGGTCACAGAGAATTTAGCCCTCAAATTTTTTAAGTGTATGATAAAATGTTTTACATATAGTTGGAAAAATAACATAAGAGAGATTTACATATTGTTCCTTCTATGTTAGAACTTTAAGTCTGGTTCATTTTCTACAGGTGTGAGGACAGTATATGGAAAGGCACAGAGTTGGCAAGGGTCAAAATACTGGCACATCAAAATCAGAGAATAAAAAGTTGGCTAGTTTGTTCAGAATATAGAGAAAAATATGAAATAAGTCAAGAAAAATAGTAGGCGGGATCCAGATGGTAGAAGTCTTTAAAAGTTTGGCTGCAGAGTGTATATTTTATTCTAGAGGCAATAAAGAACTTGACAGTTTTCCAAATTCTTTCCAATGCTTTGTCTCCTTTTACCAATGTTGTGAAGTAACTCCAGAGCACAAACATTTCCCACCCTGCTACTTATGCTGCCTTCCAGATTATTACATATCCTCCTTTTATTATCTCAGCTTCAGTTTCTCCTCTGGTAGAAAGGGCATAGTACCTGAAGCATTTGTAGAATAGGGGATACTACCTGAAAGAACCGCATGATTTGTTCTGATCAAATGAATCAGCTTCAACTAATTATTCAGGCCACAAAATGGTGTAGTAAGTAGGTGGGACACTGTACTGAGGAAGACCTCAATTTGAATTGTCTTTGGCACTATTAAGTTCCAGGTAGTGGAACAAGTCATCTAATTTCTATCTGTCTCAGTTTGTGTCATCTCTGAAATGAAGATAATAAAGAGCACCGATCTCTCTTCATTCTTGTATTTGCATCCCTAGTGCTTCCTACGGTACCTGGCATGTGGTTGGTGTTTAACAAATGTCCATTGCCTTGCCCTGCCTTACCTGCTTCATAGGGTTGCTATAAGAATCAAACAAGATAACATATATCAAGTGTTTTTTTTCAAATCTGAAAGTGTCATCAAGTTTTAACTATTATTGTTAACATTATCAGGAGGAAGAAACTATTCAGAGAAGATAAGTAACTAGCACAAGATTACTCTAAAAGTATAAATAATCAATTTGCAACTAGAACCCAATTTTTCTGACCTTGGATGAAAGCTGATTGGGGTTTGTTTTTATTTCCCAGATGAAAATTTGGGATTATTAGGAATAAGGGAAGGTAAATTACAAGTTTGATGTAAGATTAGTAGAGTCGATGGGGTGATGTGAAAAATAAAATCAAACAGAAACAGTCATGTGAAATAATGGGAAATCTTTACTCCTAGTTCCTTTGGTCCTGTCCTGAGCCAGAGTTCTTTCTTTACCACCTAGACCCATGGGCCAGGAACACTAATGGCTCTGTTTCTCATCATTGATAACAAAGTTTTATTAATATCCAAGTTTCCCAGATACATCTTGAAATTCTTTCCAGATATTTTAGTTGATGATGGAAATGCCATTTATAGTTTAAAATACATAGAAAACTGAGGCTCTCTTAACTTCTTCAAACAGAAAGCCCTTCTAGAATGTCTTGAATTCTCCATAAGTCACATTAACTAGAGTTTTTTAAATGCCTTAAAAATGCAGCCTTTTAATATGTGCAATTATTCTTTGCATTCTCATCATCCAACAATTCATTCCCACACCTTTCTTTCTTTTGTCTCCCTCAACTCCTTAAAGAATTGTGAGGCATTGGGAGAAGCTAATATTTCTTTTATTTTTTGGTCACGTCGATCACTGCATCCCTGGAGCCTTTAAGATATCAAGTTACAATGAGATTTAAAACATTCCCTATCTGTATCTATTGGATATTCAGTTTTGTAGATAAGGTGAGAGTGATCTATGTTTCTTCTCAAATGGCTCTCAATGACCAATTACTGCCTTTTCAGAGACACTTTAGGAAGAAGTAAAGGATTTCCTTCTTAGCAAAGACCACTGAAAAACCCAAAATGTAAATTCAGATGTGTGAATGATAAAATTTTATAATAAAATGCAGAGAATGGGAGGTCCTGTCAAAAGTCTTTCTTCCACTTGTTTCTGCCAAAGCAATGATAGCAACCAAAGGTTAATTCAAAGAGCCATTAATGATTACTTTACAAATATTATTTCCTTTGATCTTTACAACCCTGTGAGGTAGGAAGTATAAGAATTAGTTTCATCCCCATTTTGCAGAGAAGTAGATTGCTACTCAGACAACTGAAATGTCTAGTTCAAAGGAATGGAGCCAGAATTCAAACTTAGGTCTTCTGATTACAAGTCTACTGTTTTCTCTAGCATACAGTTTCTGTAAGGATCAATGTTAATACAAAGACCATGAGCATAGCATTATGAAAAATTTATTGGATCTTGATTCAGAGGCACCTAAGATTAAACTCCAGGGCTATTTATTACTTCTTGTGTAACCTTCGTCAAATCTATTAACTTCACTTCACTATTCCCTCATTGATAAAGTGAGCGGGTCTGAGTACATCAGAGGTGTCAGATATGTGACCCATAACACTCTGGAGTGAGCATTAAACAATTTAAAATGTAATTGGAAAATGTTTAACAAAATACAGAAAAAAAACACAATAAAACTGAGGTAATATCAGTAGATAGTTTTCTAAATCAACACATGGCCCACAGGGATCCTTCTATACAATTTACTGGCCCTATTTTAATTATTTAACATCATTATGATATATTACCTTAAAGTTCCCAACCAGTTCTAAATCTAAATATATAAATGTTAAACTTATATCATGCATTGTACTGGAAGGGTAATTTTAATAGAAAAATATGGCATAACATAGTAAATGCTCTTACAAAACTTCAACAATTGAAAGAGCACAATACTCATAATAAGTTCTTGCAATTCTTACAATCACAGCGAGCAAGAAGAATAGGAGCACATTCCATTAATGATGAACTTAGAGACATAATCTGTGTGGTACTATCTTCTTCACTCTCTTAATTGAAGGAATCAGATTCAGTCACATTACAATTCCAACCTGTATTTGATTTAAATGCAAGTACTTAGCTTGTTCAATATCTCAAAATTCATTAGTTCTTTGGAACTATATAACAGTGGAATAAGATATAATTCCAAATTGGGGAGGGATGTGAGGACAATGCCACAAAAAGTCAGGAAACAACATAGAATAATGTAATGTTGGAGTGTGGAGGTCTTGTAGCAAGAATTTAGTCCAACTCTGCTATAGAGGTCTTGAGTAGATGAGATTCTGTACAGGCAAATGAAGAAGTCTATGTCTCATGATGAACAATTTGAAATACGCATGTGAACAATTTTTGTGAAGCAAGATCTTAAAACAAAGCAGTTATCCATCAATTGTAAAATGACTAAACAAATTGTGGTATTAGATTGTGTGTATTAGATTATTACACTGAAAGAAATTATGAATAGGAAGAGTACAAAGTAGAATGGGAAGACATGAAACAAAGCAAAATATAGCAAGCAGAACCAGGAAAACCATACAAATTTGTATTTAAATACATAATTGTTAAATTATGTTATTCTATAATAAATATCATATATGTTTAATATGTGTGTATACACATATATGTATGTAAGTGTTGTAGTATAAGTGAAAAGACAACAAAAAAGGAAGCAATGTATAATTATAACGACCAAGCTTGGTCTCAAAGAGGACACATAACAATCAATTTTCACTACATCTTTGCAGACATGGGGTTCTGTAGGTGTGAAAAATTACATATATTGTCAGACTCAGTTGATGTTTGTTTTACTCTACTGCTCTTTCACTCTCCCTTTTCATTCTTCATATAAACAGGGAATAAAATTCAATTTGCTCAAGACTCTCCTCACTGGTGGGGAGTAATTACTTAATGCTCTGTGCATGTGAATGTGCAAACTCAGTAAGAAAAGAGTGTTGATGAGGAAAGAGATCAGATCATGGTCTTCTAACTTCCATATTTGAATGAGAAGACAAGGGGTTAGAGATTCCTTTCAGGAAGAGGACCTTCAAGGGAGAGAAGACTCTAAGATGAAGTTAACATGGAGAAGAGCTGACACCTCAATCATGTCCCTAATCTCTGGCTTACCACACTGGAGACTTCTGGGAATTTTCCCTTGAGTGAAATTTAGGGAATCTCTGTCTTGATTGAACTGAGATACCTCATTCACAGTAGAAGATTTCATTCATTCTGTGTATTACCTAGTATTTTCTCATCTGTATAACTTCTCTTATTTCTATTTGTTATCAACTTGGATAAATGGATTTATTTGCTTTTTGTAGTCTTTATGTAACTAGAATTTGGTGGGAAGGTAATCAATTCTTTAATATATAGCTCAGAGTACTTCCTGTCTGTTAAGAGATAAGCATTTAAATTTGGTCATGAGATAGACAAATAGAAGAATATGTATTTTTATATACATTCACCAGAATCAGTCTCCTTGGAGAGGTGGAAAAGACTCTAGAGGTATCCATTCATGCTTCCCTTCAAGTCACATTTAGATGGATCTATATGGCCACATATAACTTTTATGGACAACACACATACATACACATAACACACTCACACATGATCTAAAAAACAAAAGTATGAATATAAGTAAAATATGTGAGATATTTTCTTTCTCTTTTGAGGGGATGGTGATGGGTGTTTTCAGGGCTTATTATATCCAATGACTTTCAATTATTTTCTTGGAAAAGTATTCATGATAGAGAGATATCAGGGTTTTGAGTAGTCTACAAGCCTTTTTTATTTGTTTCATGATCCTGAGTTATATTTTAACATATATTTCTAAACTATTCCCTCTACTTAACTTTGTATTTAATTTGATCAAAATGGTTGTATTTCATTATGATTTATATGATTTTACTGCACTAAAAATTAATATTTGGACATTTGGCTCCCACCTACAAAAGCCATCTGTGTTGACTAGTTTAAATATTCACCTGAAGGTAGCATTTATACCAAATGATTTCGCCAGAGTTTTCCCCTTATATATCATATTATCATTCTATAATGTTCAGGAAGGATAACTTCTCTTATGAAATGCTCCAACTTTATCTCTGCATCTGTTTACACATTGGTGAGCTAATTTCATTTATGATATGTTGTGTAACCATGCTCCTGATTGGTAACCCATGTCAACAAAGACAAAAAAAAAATCCAAGCAAGTGTTACATCTCAGAAGGAATATTAATATTTTGAAGGTATGAAAATTAGTATTAATTGTGAAGTTATACTCACAAAATTCAAAAGGAAATTGAAATTTCTTTAAAGAACTAAATATTTTATGTCAATTTGCTGCCCATGAGTACTAAAGACAAAAAAAAATAAAACTTTTACTATTGGCAAGAAAATACCTCCTAGTTTTATTCCCTGCCTGATATTTATGATTAATTATTAGATAAATTCATCTTTGTACTATACCCTTCAGGGGAATTTGAATAATTTAGATATGTGGACCTTTTTGGAAGAGAGTCTTTAAGAACTTAAGAAATCTACTAAATGAAAGCAATCCAGGAAAGAGTTTAAGTTGGATAGGGATTCTCTATGAAAGGCTCTAGATGCTCCTATTTCTGCATAATATTAAACTTGAAGAGTCCAGTCTCCTAGAAGAGATCATTAACCAAAATAGTGTGGCCTTACCATTCACATTAGGAAAACCAAGTGGATGAAGAATGTCTGTTGCCTAAATTATGACAGGCAAATGAATGGATAATTAATGGAGTTTGTCCATGTCAAGTGTTAGTATATGTGTGTGTGTGTGTGTGTGTGTGTGTGTGTAAGTAAATAGGTATAAATCTATCTACATATGTGTCTATATTATGCATAAGATGTGATAAAATGACATATGATATTATATATGATAGCACACATGGACAATGAATTAGGTCCAGAATTAAAAAGGAGAAACAGAGTGGGCTGGAGGGGCAGCTAGGTGGCAAAGTGGATAGAGCTCTGGCTTTGGAGTCAGAAGGACCTGAGTTCAAGTTTGGTCTCAGACACTTGATACTTACTAGCTATGTGACCCTGGGGAAGTCACTTAACCCCAATTGCCTCACCAAAAAAAAGAAAGAAAGAAAGAAAGAAAGAAAGAAAGAAAGAAAGAAAGAAAGAAAGAAAGAAAGAAAGAAAGAAAGAAAGAAAGAAAGAAAAAAGAAAAAAAGAGACAGAGTGGGCTGGAATCCATTTGAGAACATACAAAGCTCCTTAAATGACCCTATACTTTTCTCAAAAACAAAGGTCCATATGTTTAAATTCCAATACTTTTCAAATATTGTTGTAGGTCTGTGAGATGTGGAACACAACAGACTGAAGAACTGAAAATGAATATAACACATAAGGCAATGGAGAGAAACCTAATTCATGTGAACAGGTTGAAAAATACTACAAATAAGTAACTCAAAAGGAAGTACATCTGTAGGAAAATGTATGATCAGTTGAAGAAGATGGATTGGTCATATGGTAAAGCTAAAGTACTTTCAGGATCTCAAGAGAAATAGCAGAAGGGCCCAAGGATATGAGGTGGACTTCCAATGGCCACCTTTTGAAGGATATAGACAGGTTTTGTACAGAATAATCAAGCATAAGTGGATTACAATTTCCACATTTAGAAGGCATATTCTAAAGGCTAAACAACTTGTGTATACACACTGATAGAAGTAGACTATTACTACTGCTAGATGCATATTAAAATTAGCAGAGTAAGTAACAAAACTGTTTATGTTCTCTTCTGAAATTTTTGGCTATCCATATTTTTTTTTAAAAATAGAATATTTGGGTAGAGGGATTGGTAAATTATTTTGTAGTAATAAATACATAAAAGAGTATGAATGAAACATTTTATGCATGCAGAAGAAAAACATGCATTTTTAAGAAAGGAAATTCTAGTATAAATAAGCCCAGAATTTCTCCTAATGAACTGAGACAATCTTTTCCCCACTTCATAACTGTTAAAATCTTTTCTATTCCTAATTAGGCTCTTAGAGTATAATAGTAGAGGGAAATGCTGTAGAATTTTGTAAACTGTCCGTTTCCACATAAAGATGGAAAGAGAATGTATCCTGCTTAGAACAACAACCACAGCAAAAAGCTGCTGTATCTCAACTGAGGTATATAATTATGTTTGGAAGATATCAACATTTTAAAGTTCAAAGGTAAAGACTAAACAATGATTCAACAAAATGGAGGGAATCAATAAAGCCTCATGAGTTTCTCACTAGAATTTTGTAGTTGAAGCCATCATATCATTTCCTTATGTCCTCTCTGCTCATATTCTGATATACATATTTCCTAAGACTATAAAACCAGTTTTACTCTTGAAGGATAGAAATACTGCATCTCTCTCTTCAGTATCCATGTTCTTTTTCTGTACTGTGGCATACTTGTAGCATGAACTAAGATCAGGTCTTTTTACTAATAAATCATTATTATTTATGAACCAAATTATACCTGAAACACCAATATACACTGCAGTTCACCCACTATATACATATACAATTGCAGTGGGGTTTTTTTAATTAATTTATTTATTTTTAGTGTTCAACATTCACTTCCACAAGATTTTGAGTTCTGAATTTTCTCTCCATCTCATCCACCCCAAGATGGCATGCATTCTGAATACCCCTTCGCTAATTTGCCTTCCCTTATATCTCTCCCCCACTTCTCTTATCCTCTCCCCCTTCAATTTTTCTGTAGGGCAGGATAGATTTCTATACCCCATTTCCTTTATATCTTATTTCCCAGTTGCATGGGAAAACAATTTTTTTTACATTTGTTATTAAAACTTTGGGTTCCATATTTTCTCCCTTCCTCCCTCCCCACCCACTCTCACTGAGAAGGCAAGCAACTTGATAAAGGTTATACATGTGTAATCATGAGAAACACTTCCATAGTAGTCATGTTGTGAAAAGCTAAGAATATTTCCCTTCATACTATCCCACCCCCCATTTATTTTATTCTCTCTTTTGACCCTGTCCCTCCTTAGAAGGGTTTGCTTCTGATTGCCCCCTCCCTCAATCTGCCCTCCACTCTATCATCCTCATGCTCTCTTGTCCCCTTCCTCCCCCCCCCATTTTCCTGTAGGGTAAGATAGATTTTCATACCTAATTGAGTATGTATGTTATTCCTTCCTTAAGCCAAATCCTATAAGAATAAGATTCACTCATTCCTTCTCACCTTTCCCCACTTCTCCTCCACTGTAAAAGCCTTTTCTTGTCTGTTTTATGTGAGATAATTTACCCCATCCTACCACTCCCTTTCTCCTTCTCTCCATATAATCCTCTCTCACCCCTTAATTTTATTCTCCAGGTATCATGCCTTCATCTTAAACTGCCCTGTGCCCTCTATCTATCTATCTATCTATCTATCTATCTATCTATCTATCTATCTATCTATCTATCTATCTATCCATACATATATTTTCTCCCTCCAACTACTCTAATACTGACAAAGAACTCACGAGTTCAAATATCATCTTTCCATGCAGGAATGTAAACATTTCAACCTTAATAAGTCTCTTATGATTTCTCTTTCCTGTTTACCTCTTCTTGTTTCATTTGAGTCTTGTATTTGAAAGTCAAATTTTCTATTCAGCTCTGGTCTTTTCATCAAGAATGCTTGAAAGTCCTCTATTTCACTGAATGTCCAATTTTTTCCCCTGAAGGATTATACTCGGTTTTGCTGGGTAGGTGATTCTTGGTTGTAATCTTATCTCCTTTGCCCTCCAGAATATTATATTCCAAGCCCTGCAGTCCCTTAATGTAGAAGGCGCTAAATATTGTGTTATCCTGATTGTGTTTCCACAATACTTGAAGTATTTCTTTCTGGCTGCTTGCAATATTTTCTCCTTGACCGGGTAACTCTCGAATTTGGCTACAATATTCCTAGGAGTTTTTCTTTGGGGATCTCTTTCAGGAGGTGATTGGTGGATTCTTTCAATTTCTATTTTGCCCTCTGCTTCTAAAATATCAGGGTAGTTTTCCTTGATAACAACTGCAGTATTTTAAGATTACTTGAATGAATTTAATTCAAGGAGCAAAGCCTTTTCTTGAATTTGTTAGAAAACTCAGATTTGGCCACTTTAGAAAAAAAACTAAATAAGTTTTAAGGAAAGAGGGGAAATCTCTACAATTTATTAGTTATTTCCTAGTAAAGTGTGTTTAATGATGCTTTGATTATTAATATGAAATGAAGCACAAAATGAAATTACAGAACTTTACAGAATCACAGAATTCTCAATTTAGAAGGGACCTCAGGGCCACTTAATTAAACATACAGCTAAAGAGAATTCTATCTCATTATTACATACCCAGAAAGGTGTTAACCAGTCTCTGAAAACTCTCATTGATGAGGTACTTATCATCTCCTGAGGAAGAACATTCCACTTTTGGATAGCTTTGGTTTTTTTTAAAGGATTTCCTAACTTTAAATTTGCTTGTATCTTTGTCCATCCACTTCTCCTATTTCTACCTTGATTCCGTGTAACCATCTTTAAAATCATTGAACATAGCTATCATGTTCCCACTAAGTCTTCTCATCTCTATCATCAGGCTCTCCAACTTAACATTATATGCCATGAAAACAAGGCTTTCACATACTGATTCCCCTATTTCTGTATGTTCTCTAGCTTACTAGTATTCCTCCTAAGGAAACTGGCTAGATGGTCACCATAGGTGTTTGCAACTATCTTTCAAGATGTATAATGTAGACTCTAAATTGAATGATAATTGCCTATGTGGACAACACTGCACTGATTACATTAAATTCCAAAACTTTTTAAAGCATTTTAATGGTGGTGCACAGTCAGTCAACAGAGCTCAACCTATATTCTCCTATTCATCCACTGAATAGCATTTATTAAATTCTTGTATTTTCAGGTACTTTGTGGGTGTTTGGAATACATAAATAAGATAGTTCCTGCTTACAAGAACCATTGGTCAAAAGCAAAAAGTTTGTAGTTAGGTATATATGTGTATGTATATGTACATACTGTGCCACCTAGCTCCCCCCAGGAGACCATAATTGTGACTGTAGAGAGTAGAGACACACCTCAGAGATATCTGTGAACAGCATCTGGCATGTAGTAAGTGGATGCATAATAAATTCTCATTCATTCACATATTCATTTCTAATAGTCTTTCTTTAAGTCCAATTGGTATGAAAGAACTGTGGAGTCTATCTTCTGTCAGAGATGATCGATATTTAGAGAAAAAAATGCTTACTGGTGATTTGCTTGAGGTCTTGTTGTTGTTGTTATCTGTCCTTCTTTCTCATCAACTAGGTCAATCATGTATTTTGTATTAACCAAATAATCCAAAACAGATTTCAGTATCTTTTTATGGCATCAAATTAAAAATCAACCTCACTTAAATTTCTTGAAATAGAAAAAACATCAAAAAATTCTATTCTCTCTTCTGAGTTCTAGTCTTGCTTTTCTGACTACTTAATATTTCTACCTAGAAATTAGTACGTCAAAACTGAATTGCCTTTTTCCTAAAAAACCATCTTCTCCTCTGAACCTCTCTACATCTGTCAATTCTCTCATTCTGCTGGTCAATCAAGCTTGAAGCATAGTAGTTTTCCTTGGCACCCATAGCTTTTCTTGACCTTCACATATAGCTAATTCTCACTTTATCATTTCCAACATATCTCTCTTTTTGAAGAAAGTAATTAGGACATGCAAGTGTAAGGCTTATGAATAGCATAAAAGTCTTTGGCTTCTTTCATATTTTTTATTCTGGTCTATATTTTCCAATAATTTTTGTTGTTGTTTCCTGCAGTCACTTTCATATTGAAGTCATTTTGTCTCAAAATATATACTGATTAAGATGACATTGATAAGAGTGACTAGGTATATAAGAAGAAATGCATGCTGGGAGTAACACAATGTTAACATAGTAACACAAAGGCAACTAAGGATTCACTTCTAAGGTATTTCAAAAAGGGGATAATATCACAAAAGTGAAAGAGATCACAAGATTCTGAGAAACTGAGACAAAACAATAGCTGAATCATCCATAATTTTGCTTTTTTATTTCGAGAAAATCTTTATAAGACTGGTCCATGAATGCTTCTAGAGTATCCCTTATGAAATTGTGAGAAGGGAGTAGGTGAACTTTTGGATACAACTTTCTAAAGCAGAACATTAGAGAGGTGTAAATAGTATCTCACTGTGTTGATTTATTGCTTTGTTTTATTTCTAAAAAAAACTATTTGACCCAACAGAACAAAATGTAGCTTCCTCAAAGAAATTGTTTCCTATATGTATTTAAAATTGCACAAGATGCTATAGCATATAACTTTGAGAAGATATGTTTTTATCAGATACACTAAATACTGGTATCAAGAGAGGTATTAAGAGATTATTGCTCACCTAAGGTGGGCAATTGTGGGGTATTAGTGTTGTAGAGTCCAGAAAAAATTAAAATTCCCAATTGTTAGTGAGGTTTAAACTCACAATGTTCCTATTCATAGAAGACATTGTACTATTTGCAATGAATTCCAGAATACTATAGACCCTTCTCAATGAAACACATAGCAGTGAAAAAGAGGTATGTCTATCCACACCATAAAAGCAAAGCAGATGAAAAAATGTATACTACTGAAAGCATAACATACAGGTAAGATGAGAAATTTCTAAAGTTTTTTTTTCCACATCTGTGTATGTGGGAAAGAGTGATAGTATAGATGAACTATAACTTGCTCTCAGAATTGAATATTAGGAGAAAATTTACCTGGAACACATTTGGGAAACCACCATAACTTCAAACTACTCCCTATTGCAAAAACATCTTTTACACCAATATTCTCCAGGTGATTGATATGGCTGTGAAATATTATAATACTCAATTAACTCAAAGAGAAACAAAGAACAACATTCTGAGTATAAGTAAGCTGTAGCATATTATCAAAGATGACCCATACACTGGCATAAAAATGAATCATTAAAGACATTTTTAATGGGAAAGTAAATGGGTTTGTCATATAACAAGAATGAGATGACAGACGTATAGCCTGGATGGTTGATTGATATCCTGAAAATTTCTAAGAAGTTAAGAGGTATTGAAATAGCCAGGGAAAATCACCCAATACTTTAGTTGAAAGGCAACATATTATAGTGGAGAAATAAAGATTTTAATCCTAATTCTACCACTTACCAACCATGTAATTAAGGGCAAATAATATAATCTCTCCAAGATTTGGTATGTAAAATATAAACATGTAAAATAGACATAGTAGCATCTATATCACAGAATTTTTTTGTATTACATAAGGTATCTTGTTCTCAACCCTGTAACCCTAAAAGAAATAGGAACATATCAAGTATTATTAATATTGCTATTATTATTATTATTATTATTATTATTATTATTATTATTATTATTATATGGAAAGGTAAGAATAAAAATTACCCAGCATGGGAAGGAAGAGAGGTATGACCTACATTAGTGAAAATGGCAATAACTCATTTTTGTACAGCCCTATATGTTTTACAAAATGCTATCCCCACAACAAACTTAGGTATGATTCATAAGTCTTATTATCACTCTTAAGATGATTAAATTGAGGCTTACGTGAACCATGAACCTAGAATACACAGATACTAAATTTTAGAGCCAGAAATTGAATTCAAGTTTCATTAATTCAATTCTAATACTTTCACCTGTATCATTGGTGGAAAGAATACCCACACTGACAAAATTATAGAACCAATATCATTTCTGTAAAAATCTTCTTATACCCTATTCCCCTCCATGTACTACTATATGATCCACTGACAGGCCTCTTTGCTGTTCCTTGCACAAAGTATTCCACCTCTCAAAATTAGTGCTTTTGAGGGGCAGCTAGGTTGCACAGTGGATAAAGCACTGGCCCTGAAGTCAGGAGGTTTGGAGTTCAAATCTGGCCTCAGAGCTTACTAGCTGTGTGACCCTGGGCAATTCACTTAACCCCAATTGCCAAAAAAAGAAAAGAAAAGAAAAAAAAATTAGTGCTTTCTCCCTGGTTATCTCCCATGTTTAAAATGCTCTCTCTTCACTTCTTCCATTTGATTTCCCTGGCTTTTTTTTAACTCAGCACAAATCTTACCTTACATATTCAAAATGACTTTCTAATCTTACCTTCTCCCCCATCTTGAGTTACCCTCAATAATTTACACTTTATATTATCTTCTATGTACATAGTTGTTTCCATATTACCACCACCCCCTTCAATCAGAGCTCATTGTCAAGAGCTCTTTGAGGGGAAGAACAGTGTTTTTGCCTTTCTTTCTGTCTCTAGTCCTTATCGCAGGGCCAAACACATTTTAGGTGCTTAATAAATGCTTGATAATTGATTGATTGGCATGCAGGACATTTCATAAGCAAAGAGTTTGGTCTACTTTGATTTAGCCTTCCTAATAGAAGGGTCATATTCTTACAAAAACCCCTTAAGATAATCAGTTTCAAGGCATATTTAATATATTTTAACTTTTATTTAATGGAGACCTAGCAGGCTTTTTAGCAATTTAAAGGAAGAAAAGCTTCATAACCTTTTATACCATCGTATTTGTATTTTCTTGTCAAGCTTCAGGATACATCTAACACTTGTATTTAACTATGAATGGGCCTGTATTTGACAACAATGGTTTTCTAGAAAAATGTATTCTTATCTACTTACTGCTCTAATCCTTAAAATAAGCCCAACCTAATCACATATTTTAATATAAGGGCTCTGTTAGCTTTGCATTCACTCAGAAGATTCTCTTGCTTCAATACCCAGTGAAGCATTTTTTTAAAAAAATTATTTGTTCCTAGCTCTAAGTTTATTTAAATCTGTTCCTTAGGAGGCCTTTTATATTGCTAAAGAATGAAACTAATTATATAGCATTAAGACTAAAAAAGATGAAAAGGCAAAAAAAAGGCATAAAGCTCTTATTCAAAAAAGCAATGGAACTACAAGAGAAATGTGGATGGGAGCCCTAGAATTATTTATATTTGTGTATTCTTTGGGGAATAACGTTTGTTCAGATTTCTAGCAGTTGATAATCATTTACCTAGGGCAGCTATGGGTGGTATATAGCCTTAGGGAAAAACTTTAAAAACTGGATAGGAGAATGCATTTTATCTGTCTCTCCATATTTTTTTTTCCTGATAGTCTTGTAAGAAGAAATTTATATATCATTTTAGGACAAGGGAGAGCTGCCTTGAATTTAAGTCTCCAACTAAAATCTATCTACCTTTGAAGTTTTATCAACAGATGTGCTAACAGGATCCTCCATAGATAGATATTGGGTTTTGTTTTGCTTTGTTTTGTTTTTTTGCATCTCTCCAGCTTCTTTTACAGCTCTTGAATGTAACTTTCCTCTGTCAGGAGTTCTTCTGCTGACATAAGAAGGATCTGCAACCTCCCTCCAAGGTTTAGCATAAGCAAATGTAGATTGTTTCTGCTGAAATAGGACACTCAGACCCTTCCACAGTATCTTATTTGTTCAAATTAGGCTCCCTAATGCCACTTTCCACAAACCACACTATGTGGCATCTTCCTACTTAAATAGCTTTTGGAGAATTTGAGTATTTTTGTATGTTTGTGAGTGAGATCAATGGAATATTCTAAATATTAGCATTTGAAAGAAGAAACTGGAATTTGGATTCCAGTTTGTTACTAACTACTTATCTGACATTGGGCAACTCACTTACCTTCCTTGGTATTCAACCTCCTAATCTGTAAAATTTGGGGTTGAGATTAGAAATTCAGCTTCTTAATCCTATGAGCTAAACTCAGATGCAGGTATGCCCAGGGTGCACAGGACAGCTTGAGGAATGAACAGTCTCTGGGATAAGTGCTATTGTTACTTGGCTATTTAAGCACAGGTGTCATGACAAAATTATACTGGAATTTAGAAGACTGTAATTCCTCACATTGTATGAATGATATATGAATAATATATAAACCCTCAAATAGGTTAGCTCATGGCAATGGATTTTATTAGGTTTTAGAAGCAGTGCTGGGGAAAGAAGAAGAAACTTGGAGTCAGAAGACCTGATTTGGAATCCTAGATGTCACTACTTGTATAACCTTGTGCAAGTCACTTAATTTCTTTAGGTTTTGGTCATCTTTAAAATGGATCTACTACCTCCAATATATACTTCTCTGGTATTTTTTTAGTCAAATGAGATATGTGTGAAAGCGTATTGCAACTAAAATGTTCCCTTTAAATAGGGAAGCCCTGCTGTATACTTGAAGGAACACTGGTTTGGGAATCAGGATGCCTAAATTTCAGTCCTAGCATTGTGATTAACTATTGTATGACCGAGGGCAAGTCACTTATTCAGAACTCAGTTTTATCATTTGTCAAATGGGGAAGAGATCTATTATGTCTATGTGAAGTTATGAAGAATAAATGAGATAGCATTGTTATATAAAATGATGAAATAGTGCTAGATGATGTTTCAGTCTCTCCACTCTCTAAAATTCTATTCTGTTTACCCACAATCCCATTAAGTAGGTGTATAGCTAGAAATATCAGTGGGTTCTAAACACATAAAATAGTATAGAACCTAATTAGAGCACTTGGCATTAAGACAGAAGAACTATCATCATGCCAATTAAGCAACTGTCATAATTATCAGATTCTCCAGAGACTAGAATTATACCAATGAAATTATTTCATGAATGGATCTGAAAATAAGTATTAACTATTCTGTCTTTGAAGTGAGATTGATGCAACATACAGAAAAAAGAAAGGAAGCAGATGATATTACCAAGGGACAACTCAGCAGTGAATTTAGTAAATATCAGGTCAGGTGTGTTCATATGCAGATGTTTAACAGATTATCTGGACCTATGAGGAAACTTTGAGAGTCAATGAAATAATTTCATTTAATCTTCCCTCAAAATTTTCCCAAAATAAGATTGGATTTTTTTCATGAAGGGGCTCATTAAAAAAAGAAATAATATAATTTGGATGCCCCAAATAACCAAATTATATCTTATTCATGAGCTGCCTTCTTCTAGGTAGGAAGAATGATCTTTTACAATGAATACAGTAGCTCCAGCTATCTACAATAATCATCTAATAGTCTAATTCAAACTGCAGACTTAAATTTTGTACAAATGGAACCCCAGAAATAGTTATGGGGGCAGCTTGGTGGTTCAGTGGATAGAGCACTGGCCCTCAGTCAGGAGGACCTGAGTTCAAATCCAGCCTCAGACACATAATACTTACTAGCTGTGTGACTCTGGGAAAGTCACTTAACCCCAATTGCCTCACAAAAAAAAAGAGATAGTTATGAAATGCATATAAATGTAAGCATGATGATAATGCTGAGTCCTAAGAGTTGGGAGAAAGATTTTTAAGGAAGGTCCTTGTCTCCACCAAGTGGTACAAAATACGTGAGGGTATTGAAAGGATGTGTGGATATGATGACTGAACTATCATGGGTGATAACTGAAAAATCAAGAGAATGGAATTAGAGACAGGCAAATGTTGTCACAATTTTCCAAAGGGGGAAGAATCTGGATTCTTGAACGTAGAAAGCATATCATTAAAGGGGTGGTTTTTGAGCAATTGCTAATGAAAGCAGTGATCACTATGAGTCAGCATAGATTCATTATATAAATAAGACACTTGATAATATCTTAATTTCACTTTGGCTAGTGAAATATTGATATAATGGGGAACTAGATTTTAGCAACTCTATATCTGTCAGGGATTTCTTAGGAAGTATTTCAATATCATGTATTGGCTGATCTATATAAGAACTCATATTTACATAAGATTTGAACTCGTTTTCCTAAATCCAAGTCCAGAATTCTTCCAACTATTCCCTGATTACCCTTATAGCCTTAAAAATCCTTCTTCAAGTATTTCAGTATTTCTAAACATCTATATTTACTGAGTCGTAGTTTTTCTTTCTGTCAATAAAGATTCTAAGATTGCTAAGACTTATACATAGTTTCATGGGTGGCTATGGCAAAAAGCAAGCTATCATTTGGTGATCAGCTTTCTGATGATAATTTTTGGAATTGAGCTAGTCTGGTCATCAAATGACAAATCAATAATGCCACAACATGAACCATATTCAAGATCTTTTCAATGGTATAGGAGCTTCCATAGCTTTAATGGCATAGTCTGTAAAAACCAGCTTACATAGGTCTCAAAAGTTAAAGGATAAAGGGATTTTTGGTGGATGTGCATAAATGTGCATTTCTTTTACATCGTTTTCAATGTTAGTGTAAGTTGGTGATCTAGGTGGTCAAGAAAACGACTCATTCTTTAAAGTGCTTATATTTGTGTTTATGCTATATAGTGACAGATTTCAAACTAATTGTGGCTGATTTTGTTTTGCAAGAGACTAAAAAAAAATTTAGCTCAGGAGAAAGATGTAAAATGAGATTTTAGCTAAGCCCAGGACATTTTGCATGATACTCTACTAATTGGTGTAGAGAATGCTAACACAAAATAGAATGATGGTGTAAGATGAAGAACTGGTACAAGAGCTTTTGAGAAGAGATATTTTTTATGCTATCTTTAAGAGGACTTGTGTGTTTTTAGACACTAGGTAACTGGATCCAGAAAGGTGAAGAGAAAGAGACATCCTTTAAAAGTTATAGACAGGGGCAGCTAGGTGGCACAGTGCATAGAGCACCAGCCCCAAAGTCAGGAGGCCCTGAGTTCAAATCTAACCTCAGACCAAACACTTGACATTTACTAGCTGTGTGACCCTGGGCAAGTCACTTAACCCCAATTGCCTAAAAAGGGGGAAAAAACTGCAAAAAAAAAAGCTATAGACAGCTTAGTGCCTCATTGAGGGTGGGAGAACCAGTAGAAACCAGCTCAGAAAACCACCAGGTGCCTCAGCATTCTACAGCAACCAGCTCTCCCAGTGCCTCAGCAAAACTAAGGGAAGCAGTGCTCCAAGGGACCCTAGGTGGATAAACACCCTACAACATTCATCTGAAAGGAGCTGAAGAAAGCAAAAGGAAGGAAAGGCCTGGGTGAGCAGGAAATCTCCAGGAGCCACACTACCCCATCCTACCCCTAGAGTTCCAATGTTGCTGATTCCAGCCCAATAATTCTACAGCCTCCAATTACCAGCACTGGAGGCCCAGCACACAAAGCCAGTGACCAGGTCCTAGGTGCCCAACACAAGAAGCTTGGGTCAGTACCCTCTGCTCCCCAGCAGGAGAGCTCAATCTCTTTAAAGGCCAGGAAATAAGCAAACACCATGAGGAAATAGAAACATAATAGATTCAAATTATGGAAAGAGTGAAGATCAAGGTAGAGATTCTGAAGAGGACAACATTGTTAATAAACCCACATCTGGAACCTCAAAAGGGAATATGAATTGGTCTGAAGCCCAAAAAGCCTTCTTAGAAGAGCTCAAGAAGGATTTTAAAAGTCAAATGAGAGAGGTAGAAGAAAAAATGGGAAAAGAAATGAGAGGTATGAAAGAGAGAGTCAATAGCTTGGAAAAGGAAGGACAAAAATTAACTGTAGAAAACAAGTCCTTAAAAAAAATACAATTGGCCAACTGGAAAAAAAAGTACACTGAAGAAAACAAGTTAAAAAATACAATTGGCCAAATGGGAAGGAGTAATAGAAGAAAATTTAATTAGAATTGAAGGAAGCTAATGACTCTATGAGAGAGCAAGAATCAGTCAAACAAAACGAAAGAATAAAAAAATAGATGAAAATGTAAAATATCTCACTGGTAAAACAACTGGCCTGGAAAATCAATCCAGGAGAGACAATTTAAAAATTATTGGTCTACCTGAAAATCATGATGAAAAAAAGAACCTGGGCAGTATCTTTCAGGAAATCATAAAGGAAAACTGCCCTGAGGTCCTAGAACCAGAGGGTAAAATAGCCATAGAAAGAATCCACCAATCACCTCCTGAAAGAGATCCCAAATTGAAAACACCAAGGAATATAGTAGCCAAATTCCAAAATTACCAGGTCAAAGAGAAAATACTGCAAGCAGCCAGAAAGAAACAATTTAAATATCATGGAACCACAGTCAGGATTACACAGGACCTTGCAGCTTCTACATTAAAAGACTGTAGGGTACGGAATATATTTCATAAGGCAAAGAAGCTTGGATTACAATCAAGGATCAACTACACAGCAAAAATGAGCATGATCTTTCAGGGGAGGAGATGGATATTCAACAAAATAGGGGACTTCCATACCTTCCTGATAAAAAGACCAGAGCTCAACAGAAAATTTGATCTTCAAATACAAGACTCAAGAGAGACATAAAAAGGTAAACAGGACAGAAAGAAACAATATGTTATTAATAAGGGCAAACTTTTACATCCCTACAAGGGAAGATGACACTTGAAACTATTGAGAACTGTATTGTTATTACACCATGTTAAAGGGGTATACATAAAGGGGGTGGGTATAAATTGACTTTGATGTAATGATGAAAAAAATCTAATCAAGTGGGTTAAATGGATCCAAGTAAGTGAATTAATCTGATCTAAGAAAATGTACTGAGAGAAAAGGAAAGGAGGAGGCAGAGAAGGGTAAATTACATCACAGAAAAAGGCACAAAAACCTATTACAGCAGAGAGAAAGAAGGGAGGGATATGAGCATTGTTTGAACCTTATTCTTGTCAGATTTGGCTCAAGAAGGGAATAACATAATCAGTTAGGTATAAAAATCTAGCATGCCCTATAGGCAGTAGGAAGGAAAAGGGGAAAGAAAAGGGAGGGGCTAATAGAAGGGAGGTGGGACTGAGGGAGGTAGTGGTCAAAAGCAAAACATTAGTGAGGAGGGAAAAGGAGAAAGCAGAAAGAAAAGCATAAATGGGGGGGGGGATGGAGAGAAAGACACAGGTACTTACCATAATTGTGAATGTGATATATGAATGTAGTGGAATACTATTGTGCTATAAGAAATGATGAACAGGCAGACTTCAGATAACCCTGGAAAGACTTGTTTGGTTTGATGCTGAGTGAAGTGAGCAGAACCAGGAGAATGTTGTACACAGTAACAGCCACATTGAGTGATGACTGACTTTGATAGACTTAACCCCTCTCAGCAATACAAGGATCTAAGACACCTCCAAAAGTCTCATGATGGAAAATGCTATCGACATCCAAAGAAAGAACTATGGAGTTTGAATGCAGATCGAAGCATACTATTTGCTAATTTTTTTTCTTCTGTGTTTTGTTTCCTCTTTCTGGTGGTTCCTCCTATTAGTTCTAATTCTTACTTACAACATCACTAATGTGAAATTATGTTTAATAAGAATTATATGGGGCAGCTAGGTGGCATAATGGATAGAGCACTGGCCCTGGATTCAGGAGGACCTGAGTTCAAATCCAGCCTCAGACACATAATACTTACTAGCTGTGTGACCCTGGGCAAGTCACTTAACCCCACTGCCTAGCCAAAATAAATAAATAAATAAGAATGTATATGTATAACCTATATTAGATTGCATACCATCTTGGGGAGGGAAGTAAGAAGGAAGAGAAAAATTTAAAACTCAAGAGCTTATGGAAGTGATTGTTGATAACTCAAAATAAATTAATTTAAAAAAAAAGCTATAGACATTTAGGGAAAGCTGGCTCCTTAATATGTCCCTTATTTCCTAGCTTGTCTTTCTAGAGATTTGGGGGAATTCCTGTTGGGTGAGATTGGGACCTTTCTTTGTTTGATGAGAAGTCATCTGCCTCCTACTGAAAAGAACACTTGCTCCATATATTTTCTGGCATATTTTGTGTGTAACTTCTCTGATATCTGTTTGTTATTTTCTTGGATAAGTGGATTTACTAGCACCTCAATATCTGTGATAGTCTTTTGTAACTAGCGTTTAGTAAGAAGGCATCAAACTGGTGAGTGTAAGTTAAGGGTTTCCCTTAAAGGATAGTGGTCAAGAAAGTAGCTTTGTTCTTAATATACATATCCCTAGAACAGCAATATTTATAGAGGGAGGTGGATAGACATAATTCTTCATCCAGGACAGCTCTCAGAGACTAGAGGAAGTGTCAAGCACCTGTCAGGAGGTGCTCCAGCACTTACTGCCCTTTGCTTAAGCTATCATGTTGGCTCTCCTTTTCTCAGAGATAGACCAGACTTCAGATCCTATCTATCCATGCCTGTCCAAGAGCTATGTGTTTATGTTTAGAAAATCAGTGTGGACATATATATCTTATATGGGACACACACATCTCACATGTTGTTGGAGGTATGGTCAGTAAAGGGAAGGCCATTCATTTGCCTGATCAAATATGTAAAATGATATTATAGTAGATTATTTCAAATAAATAATTTGAAAGCTGAAGGGACAGTAAGAGACTTGTTTACTTTTAAACATTTGAAGGAGTCATAGCATCACAGAATCTTGGATCGGGACTTAGTTCAGAGATTCTCTAAACACCCTAATTTTACTTATTTACCTACTCTACTTGAATGTCTATTTAATAGGTAAAAAATTTGTACTGAATTTACTCATTAAAAGTTCAAATTTAAGAGGAATATTTGGCTTCTGACTTCTACTTTTCAATTAATTGGCTGAAGTTCTTTCCACATTTTCAAGATTTCACTTCCAAAGTATAACCAGCCCTTTAAAATATTTTTCCCTATTGGACAAATACCTTTATACATTTTAAGACTCTTTAAGCTGTTGAATTGTTGGTCGCATGCCCACAAGGTTACTTAGTCCTAATTAGTATTTGGCTTTTCTCCTGATAAGTCTTATAATCCATCATCAACATTAAATGATATTTGTTGAGCATTGGCTAGGTACAGAGCACTTGAGAAAGATACTTACAGGTACTTACATTTCTTAAGAAGATAGAAGAAAGAAATACAAATTATTTTTTGTTATGGATGAGATGATTTGTACCTATTTACATCAGAGGAATATTTTCATAAGTACGCATAACATCCTACTATGTCAAATAAAATACGTATTGTTATAAATCTGACAAATCACATTATCTTTCTATCTAAAAAAAAATAGGATGCAGTGAAATCTGGCATTGGATGTCAAATCCCTGAATAGCCATAGAGGTCAACATATAAGCCAAGTTCTCTCTAGCCAAACAAATTCAATTTAAAACATATACCAAAGGAACAATCATAGGCCATAGATTTTAAGTTGGAAGGGATATTGGGAACCACCTATTCCAACCCTCCTATTTTACAGATAAAATAACTGAGACCTCAAGAGGCTAGGTAACTTGTTTAAGGTTATACTGATCAGGATGCCTCATCTGAGACTTGAAATCAGTTACCAAACTGGAATATGAGCCCAGAGTGTGGTGATAATCTCAGAACTTTCCTGAAGGTAAGTGTATCTGCTCTCCATTCCTGAACTAATCATATGCAGGAGTATGCCTGCTAATGTACTCCTCCATCCTTGACTGTTGAATCTTTGCTGTCCTTCCGAGAACCAGGATAAATATCACCTTGTCCATAAAAAAAGGTCTCCTTTATCCTTTTCCTTAATAGGATCTCTCTCTACATTTCATATTTCTGTGTGCTCATCTATCTTGAAAAACACTTCTTTACATTATCTTCCCTGCTACACTGTAAGATCTTTGAGAAGGAACCACGTCTTCTCCTTTTATCTTTCAGTTCCTAGCACAGTGTCTTTCACATAAGTGTTCAATAAATGATTTTCATTTCTTTTTTTAATAGAAAAAGTAGAATTTCACTTTATCATCTCCAGATGTCTCACCTTAATTTTGAACTCTAAAATGATTTGGGACCAAATGTTCAGATAGTAATCATGCTACTGCTTCACTCTTGCAAATTGACCATTTTCTCCAACTTGTTAATTTTCTTTAATAGAAAGTAGGCATACAACAACTTCTGGTTTCTACTGAGTTCCATTTAATGGCTGCACACAGATTTTCACTCTGGACTGATCCAAAGTAACATACCACCAATCCACTTTTTTATTTGATATTTTTATTATCTCTAATTATGGGCATAAGATCCAGATAATAACTGTGTTCCAGTTTTTGCTAGACAAATCATGTGCATAATTATAAGCACATGTTTGCTGTGATATTGAGGCGTCTGATGGTTCTATAGAGAAGATGATTGTCAACCTTTGCACTGTAATTAAGGCTAAATGGGAACCCTAATCATTTTTCAAATGAGCAAACAGTAAGCCAGTCTTGATTGGCTATGTCATGGCAGTGCATGAAATAGATTTGCTGTATGGGTTAATTAGTGGTCTATGAATAGTATAAATCTCTCCCCACAAAAGCCCACATCAGTATTAAGTATTAGAGCTAATTAGCATGGCATTGTTGTAACTCTGTATGATTTTACCTGGATTATCCCTGGAATTGTAGCTTTTATTATTATTTTTTATCTTACTTTCTCACCTCAAAGTGAATCATATCATGTAAGCTTAATTCTGTATTGGTTGATTTCTCCACATTCCTCTCCTCTGTCTGATAGGGATGGGAATTGGACCTGTGATTTGTCTGGCTTAGGGAATTCTCTGGTGAGGAAATACCCTCTCTCAATGCAGATCAGCAACTTCCATGCAACTCTAGCTTTAGGCTAGTTGCCATTAGCACTAAGAAGAGACTTGTCCTGGGCCAGACAACCAATGTGTGTCAGTGGCTTTCTGGTTTGGCATCTAACTCTCTACCAACACACCATACTACACAGCCTCTCTTTGCTAATAAGATGAAGATAACTTTTCGGTTTGGGGTTTATGGCCTAAAGAGAATCTGGCAGTGCATAAAATTCTTTGCAAAAATTATTGTGCATTTATAAGTTTGGGGTAAACAGGAACCACTCTGACAAACTCTACTCCAATTTTCAAGAGGGTTTCAGTGCCCTTAATTAAATAAGTCTGTTAAACATGTATATAACAAAAGGCCGGTCCCCCTGACTCTGTCATGTCATCTTGGAAGTATCTGAAGTCCCTGGGAACAAACCAGAGGATTTCACTTCATCATCTCAACAAAATACCAGTACACATATCTATTTCCATAGGAAGTTTTCAAGAGCCTCCATGCAAAGGTCTAAGCCCTGTAATCTCATTCAATTGATTGGATAATTCATCCAGTTGACCAGAAACTCTCTTGATTCTACTCCCTCCTCCCATATTGATAATGGTATTGCTGTTAGAAACCAATGACCATGTAATCTGATATATAAAAAAGGGAGAGAAAATGATGTTTAACTTGTTAAAAATCTTGAAAAGAAAAAATCCATATTTGCATCTTTTTCCTTCCTGTTGGGTGACCTGAAAATGACACAAAGTCTTTCAGGAATAATCTATTTCCAAAATTACAAAACTCTGTGTTATAGTGAGAAATCATTTCATCTGAGTACTCTTATTCTTCCAAATTTGTACGTACTGATTTGTTCAATTATTCATTTAGCAAATGAATTGTTAAGCACCTAAAATAAACTCTGTTTGGTGCCAGAGGACATTCAGGGCTTCTGCAAGTCACTGGCCTCATGAAACTTAACATGTGTGTGAATGTGTGTATATGTATGTGTGTTGGGGAAATAAAAGATGCGAACACCAATAACTGTAATACACAATATTAAGTGATAAGTGAATTAGAAAATTGGCAAAGTACTGTGTGAGATCCTAGCCATTTACCTTATTTCTAAGGAAGAAGGTGACATCTGAGAGGATGCATGATCCAGTAAACAGATAACTGTCCTCACAGTCAAGAAGACCTGAGTTTGACACATTTTGACATTCATGCTCTGTGACCCTGAATGAGTTGTTAAACTCCTCAGTGCTATAGGCCAGTGGTGTGGAACTTAAACAGAAATGGAGACCACTAAACTGTATGTAAGGATCCCTGCAGTTCTCATATTGGATTAGAAAGCAACAAGTTCATATTATCTAGGTTTCATTATTTTTTATTCATTTTAAAAAATATTTCCCAATCATATTTTAATCTGGGTCAGGCCACACTAGAGAGTATTTTGGGCCACATACCACTGGGACGCTGGTTTGATGCCTCTGCTCTGGGCAACTCTAAGACTTGGTTTCTGAGAATTGTGACTTGTGTGGATAGAGGGAATTTGTTCAGCTGGGAGTCCCTGATAGCAGTTAAATCATTTGTCTAATCCCTATCTCTATTCTTCTAAAGTATAGGCAGGACTCCAACAGGCAGAAAGAGGGAGGGAAGTGGACCATTCCAAGCATGAACAAAGGCTTTCAGGCAGAAAAGCTAGGCAGAGTGCTTGATATGCAGGAAGACAATAGTTCAGTTTCCCTTTAGCATAAAATGTTCAGGATATATGAGATAAGACTCAATAGAGAAAGTATGAATAATTGAATAGATTGAATTGTGCATTTGTAAGTTTGGGGTAAACAGGAGCTATTCCAACAAACACCCTACTCCAAATTTTTCAATTATTTAATTGGATAATTGGATAGATTGCAGAAGGCCCTGAATGACAAGTTAGAAAGCAATAAAAAGATAAGATTTTTGGCCAGGGAAGTAATATGATCAGATCTAGGTATCAGATCATTCTGGCAGGAATAAAAAGGACAGGTTTTAGGTGGAAGAGAACAGAAATGAGAAGACACATTAGAAAGTTATTGCAATACTAACAGTGTGCTTTTCCAATATGAAATATACATTAGTAATATAGAGAAAGAGATAATACCACACGTAGTAGTGATAAAAGCTTGTATTAAGATATATCAGTGGGGATAGAGAAGAGAAGCCAAATATAAATAATGTTGCAGAGATTGAACTAACAACTTGATAACTGAATTAATGTATAAAGCATTTATTAAGCACTTATCATATGCAAAGCAGCGAATTAAACACATGTCCTACAGAGAGAAAAACAAGAAAATCTTTGTTCCCAAGAAACTCCCTATAATAGACTAATACAATGCTTTTAGGAAGTTTTCAGCATCATGGCAAATAGGCCCAGTGGTCCTCAGAGTACTGTAGCATATGTATAAATTCAATATGAAAGGTAAAGTAGAAGGAAGAGTCAACAGTAACAAGTTTTTCAAATACAGATATACATACTTACATCAGACAGAAACAGCAAAGTGAGAAGCATCAGATTTAGATACAAAAATATAGCTAAATGGTCTCTAATTTCTCTTTCAGCTTAGACATTCATTGAGTCTATAATAATAAGGTTGGCTTTGGATATGATAAGTTTTAGGTGTTGGTAGGAGATGTTCTATGAGTAGAAAGGTAGGTCTGGAACTCAGAGGACAGGTTAGGCCTTTTGGTAGAAAAAGTCAAGGGAGTTGAGAGAGAAAGAAAAGGACAAGAATTTTGGGGGAACAAAGTATCACTCAGACACTTTCTGGTTAGCTTTGCCTGGCAGCATAATTAAACAAAGTTGGTGATGATATGCTTTGCATGGAGTTCAGAAATTATTATTTTTTGTGGTGGAGAGTGTAGGTGTGGGCAGAAATCACTTCATAAACTGACTCTGACTCACTCAAGAAATGCTAAACTATGTAAATTTTGTCCTTTGCTAAGTGTTTACTGTTTCATGAAGTTTTCAATATAAGAAAAATCTTGCATTAAAAATGTTTTTAAAGATTGAATTTAGAAACACTAGTGGTCAGTTAGAAATATTCTCTTTATGTATGTGCATATTCTTTCCTTCTTTCTTTACAACAAGAATTTTCAAGGATGCTGTCAACAGATTTCTCTTTTGGGAATTCTTAAACTGTGTTGACATCACAGACCAGGTTAACGTTTCACTTTTCTAATACAACGAATGGATGGCCTCATCACTTTCTTCCTCTATTCATTAACTAAGTCAAATAGAAAAGGAAAGCCTCTGCCATTCTTACTTACTGTCTAAAAAGAGAGCCAAGAACACACATACAACCATGGTTAAACAAGTCACAGAAAGAATGCAAAAACTAATAAATGGACATATTTGTCAGCAAAATGGTAAAAACCTCAGGCAAGTTAGATGAGGGGATACTTGCTCCCATTCCCCCAAAAGAAAAGGGAATAGGACATCACCTATACCACTTTAATGTAAATATGACATATTACTTCAAAGACAGATCACAACATGGTCTTCTATAAGGAGAACAAATCACTGAAGCTTCCTGCTCCCTACTCTCCCTAAAGACAAAGGTGACCTTTGAGGCCAATTAGAACAATCTTACCTTGGATAAGAGCCATGGTAGATGGCTATTAATACTTCCTTAGTTAATTCATTCAAATAGCATTCCCTTAATTGCTATTATGAATAAGGCAAGGAGTTGGATATCGAAGTGGAAAGGGAGAGATGATATAAAGATGAAGAAAATATAATATCTATCAATACATTTGAGGTTCATTTGTTTTCTCTCGTGTCTGACTCTTTGTGGTCCCATTTGGGGTTTTCTTGGCAAAGATACCAGAATGGTTTGCCATTTCCTTTTCCAGCTCATTTGACAGATAAGGAAACTGAGGCAAATGGGGTTAAGTGACTTGCCCAGAGTCACACAGCCAGTAAGTGTCTGAGGCCAGATTTGAACTCAGGAAAATGAGTCTTCCTGACTTCAGGCCTGGCGCTGTATCCACTGTGCCATCTGGCTGCCTATATCTACTCAAAAGGAACTTAAAACCTAATAGAGGGAGTTCATTCATTCCTTTTTTCAACAACTATTTACTAAGTACTTACCATGCACAAAACATTGTGCTAGGAGCTGGGGATGATGCACAAATTAATGTAATGTGCTCTCTGTTCTTTGGAGCTTTTAAGATTAGTATAATTAGTAAGAATATGGAAAATACTATCAAGGAAGAAAACAATACTATGAAGTTAGCAGAAAGGTTACATGTTGTGTAGACTCTGAGTTAGTAAAAATAGGCTAGGAGCTTAATTTAACTCAGAATGATATAGTTTTTTTTTTAAATTCCTGAGCATCATGTTTTGTTTTGGTTTTTTTTTTGGTCCCTGTTTCATATCCCATTACTTTTCCTGGTTTTGTTCTTCATCCCTAACTTGAAGCCTATTTGTAGCATAGATTCTAATACTTATATCTATATGAGAAGGAATGAAAAAAAGGGAAAATAAACAAGAAATGGGAACCTTAGGTGAGTGGATCATAACTAATCCTGTTTGGAAGTCTGTAGACTCTTCAGCAAGGAGGCATGCAAATGAGCACATACGTACATAGTATAACAAAATAACTCCTTGTTCACCACCCCAAATATCTCTCTTAGCCCTGGACATTGGTTTAGCATCTGTTATTCTTGAACTCAAAAGACTGTGAATTATACATACTGCTCCAACTCAATGTTTATTACAAGACCCATTCAAAGGTTGAGACAAAGGGGTTTATGTCCCTGAATACTGTGTGAATTTCAGTATGAGGCTGGAAATCCAAAGGAATGCAGTACAGGAGAAAAGTTTCAGAGTGAAGGCATTTTGGGTTCATTTAGCACTTGTGATCTACTGACAGACAGTGGGCATATGAATATAGTGATATTGGACTCAGCCAGGAAGAGCTGAGTTCAAATCAGAAATGTTTAATAGTTGTGTGATCCTAGGAAATGATTTAACTTTAAATCAGTATCAGTTTCCTTATGTGTAAAATGGGGATCACAATAGCAACTACTTCATAAGGTTTTGGTTTTAAGCATGAAAAATTGGATCAAATGAGATAAAATATGTAAAGAATTTTTGTAAATCTTCAAGCATTGTATAAATATTGGTTCTTCTTTTCTTATTCTTGCCGTATTAAGATAACCCACAACAAAATGGAAGCTTTTCCTCTGAGCAAAAGAATTATCAACATCACCTAATAACAGCCATGGAAAATTGTAGGCAGAGCAGGTGTGAGTAGACAGTTGGGACTAATAGGAAGAATGATTAGTGACACTGTCTCCTAGGAACTATGGAAAGCTGCAGAAGGCATGATGTATGCGCCCTGCTGGGAGCTATGGAGGCCTAGTGTTGGTGAAACATTTTTTTTCAGTCAACAAGCATTTATTAATCACTTACTATATGCCAAGTAATCTGCTCATTGCAGGAAGTTGAATACAAGAAAAAAGATAGTCTTTGCCTCAAGGGGCTTGCATTCTTTTTTTAAAATTATATTTATTTATTTAGTTTTAGTTTTCAACTTTGAATTTTATAAGATTTCGAGTTCTAAATTTTTCCTTCTCATTCCCCTCCTCCCTCCTCAAGACAGAATGCAATCTGATATAGGCTATACATGTACAATCGTATTAAACATATTTCCATATTAGTTATGTTGTGAAAGAAGAATCAGAACAAAAGGGAAAAACAATGAGAAAGAAAAAAAAACAACAAAAAAGAGAAAATAGTATGCTTTGATCTACATTCAGACTCCATAGTTCTTTCTCTGGCTGTGCATAGCATTTTCCATCATGAGACTTTTGGAGATATCTTAGATCCTTGCATTGCTGAGAAGAGTTAAATCTATTAAAGTTAGTCCTCACACAATGTGGCTGTTACTGTGTACAATATTCTCCTGGTTCTGGTCACTTCACTCAGCATCAGTTCATGTAAGTCTTTTCAGGTTTTTCTGAAATCTGCCTGCTCATCATTTCTTATGAAAATTCTATCACATTCATATACCACAACTTGCTCAGCCATTCCCCAATTGATGGGCATCCCTCGATTTCCAATTCTTTGCCATCACAAAAAGAGCTGCTACAAATTTTTTTTTTTTGTAAAATTGGTCCTTTTCCATTTTTATGATATCTTTGGGATACAGACCTAGTAGTGGTATTGCTGGATCAAAGGATATGCACAGTTTTATAGCCTTTTGGGCATGGTTCCAAATTGCTCTCCAGAATGGTTGGATCAGTTCACAACTCCACCAACAATGCATTGGTGTTCAATTTTCCCACATCTTCTCCAATATTTTTCATTTTCCTGTGTTGTCATGTTAGCTAACCTGATATGTGTGATGTGGTGCCTCAGAATTGTTTTAATTTGCATTTCTCTAATCAATAGTCTTTTAGAGCACTTTTTTTATATGACTATAAATAGCTTAATTTCTTCATCCAAAAAACTGCCTGTTCATATTCTTTGACCATTTATCAATTAAGGAATGACTTGTATTCTTACCAATTTTGACTCAGTTCTTACATATTTGAGAAATGAGGCCTTTATCAGAAATACTGGCTGTAAAAAATGCTTCCCAGGTTTCTGCTTCCCTTCTAATCTTGGTTGCATTGGCTTTGTTTGTGCAAAAAGTAGGTGAAACATTCTGAGTAACCAGCAGAAAGAACACATTTGGGAGCATTGCTTGCTAATGGGTACTGAGTTATAGGGACTGGCCTTTCTTTCTTTCTTTTTTCTTTCTTCCCTTTTCTTTCTTTCTTTTTCTTCTTCTTCCTTCCATACAGAGCTCTGGAAAAGAGATGCTGGTTGATGAGTATCCACATTTCCTTTAACATGTGAGTAAACTTTTTCTTCTCTGAGACTGATGAACTGTGTACTTGTGAAAGGAGATTGTGGTGCGACACTGAGTGGTGTCATATAGGGATGTTGCCATATTTCTGGATAGAGATAATAAATCAAAAATGTGATTAATCTTCATCCCCACTCCTAATGGGAATCCAGGCCTTATACATCATGTGTAAGACTCTGTTACATAGGTTACATTTCTGTTTGCCATGTTGCCTTGAATTAGTAGTTTTAAACATCTATTGAAACTAAAATGCAAATAAGTCCCACCAAGGGAAGAGATTTTTTTTTTTGCCACAAAGAGACATGTGGTCTCCCTATTACATATCCATGGATGTGACCCTGGGGAATATGCTAATAAGATCACTGGAATATGCTTGAATCTAAGGTCCCTGATGATTTCTGGCATTTAGTAAAAGGGAAAAAAAATCACCAATGGAGTAAAGAAATATAGATGCCCAGGGAGAACCCCTAAAAGACAGTGAAGTTCCATTACCTTCAGATAATCAATGAACAGCTTTAGAGAGAAGCCACTTGACCAGGCTCAGTGCTATTTGTGGGAAACCACTAATTGCACTTTACTTATAATAGTTTCAACCTCTTCCAGACTCTAGCACAGCTTATTCCAAATGTGTCTCATCAAGATACAGGAAAGCCAAAAGCCATTGCTCCAGATGACTTCTATATTTTTCCCCAACTTAGACAGAGAGAGGATCTTATTGCCAGAAGAAATTGGCTTTAAAGTTCTCAAAAAGATGGTAGAGAGGTTGGCCACTTCTAAATAGCAAATGACTATTTCCAAAAGTCAGGTCCCTGTAAAAACTGCTTATGTAAGGAGATCTGGGATCACATCCAACCTCTGATAACTTATTAGCTGTGAGACCATAGGCCAGTAGCAGCTTTTCTGAACCTGAATTTCCTTTAGCAATAAAATAGAAATAATAGCTGCAGTACCTACCTAAGAAGATTGTTATGATGCACACGTAAGATAAGTAAAGGATTCACAAGTGTTAAAATTTTATATAAATATCACTTATTAATATTAATATCACTTCTGTTAAGAATAGTGGCTAGATAGGTGATTTCATTGATATAAGGAACTCTATGTTCAGGAAACTGTGTAGGTGAACACCTTTACATATTAGAGTTTTAGAAAATTGCTTAGACTGGTAAGAAGTTGAGACTGGCCCAGAGTCATACCTCAAAGATATATCTAAGGTAGGACTTAAACCTAGATCTTTCTGGTTTGTAGGCTGGCTCTTTCTACCTATCAGGCCTCACAGTCTCTCTACATTGAAAGAAAATGTGATTATAAATAGGATAAATTAGAGTTGAAAGATAGTAAAGAGCAAGGAACCTACCTGGAAGGTTGTTTCCATGGTATTGGTACCAAAGGATAAGGATATAGGTAACATTTTTAGAAGTGGAAGAGGTGGATGTCACCCTCCCCCCTCCAAAAAAAATAACGAAGGAAAAATTCTTTGTTGTTGTTATTCAGTTGTTTTCAGTTGTGTCTCACTCTTTGTGATGCCCCATTTGGGGTTTTCTCGGCAAAGATACTGGGGTGGTTTGTCATTTCCTTCTCCAGATCATTTTATAGTTGAAAAAGTGAGGTAAACAGGGTTGTTAAGTGACTTTCCCAGGGTCACAGAGCTAGTAAGTGTTTAAAGAGAGATTTGAATTCAGGAAGATGAATCTTTCTGATTTCAGGCCCAGCACTCTATCCACTGCATCACCTAGCTTTACATTTAATAATAGATAAAGATGGAAGAGACAAAATAGAGAGACAAAAAAGCATCTGCCCTTGTTTGTTCCCTCCCAGTTCACCTTCTCATGGATTCAACTATTAGCACTAAGCTGGTGACTATCTAGCCCTATTTTCTCAACTGAGCTCTAGCCAAACACCTCAAACTGCGAACAAGCAATGTCACATCAAGCTAAACATGTCCAAGACTTAACCACATTTTATCTATCTAGTCTTGTTTCCCAAGACTTCCCAGAACATATTCTCTTCCTTCACATTGTCTTGCTATTAATCTCCAACTTACGCTACCTCCTTCACATATACCATATTCATTCCATCTACTAAGTTTTTTTCCCCCAGTGAGGTACCATCTCTTAACCCCTCCAAATTCAACCTATCTTTCCCATTCTAACGTGTCTTTTTAATTCCGTGCCAACTCTATCACTTCTCTAAGATGACTTGCAAATATTTTACTTTCTCCAAGTCATTTGTCTTTGTCCATGTCCTACTTCTATTCAAACATGTTCCTGTATGTTTACAGGGAGGTACTTGTACTTTCCTTTTGATTAAATCTTTCACTTCAAATTTATCCTAACTCCTGTGAAACTAGGTGTTCCAAAAAGTTAAGGGCTAACTATAACACACTATCTTTTATCTCCCCCAAAGGACTTTTAGCTCCTTAAGGGAAGGAACTATAGAGCTAAGTACCTGAGTAAAGCAAATAATGAATGAATCTTGTGAAGTTGTCTCATGTATTCAAATTCACACTATTCAATATTATAATTATGTAAGATATGGTTATTGGTTCTAGACCATTAAAAATATTCACTGTGGTGTCAAAATAAGGCAACTACTTCACAGGATTCATTATCTGCCCTAATTAGGACCTGACTATCTTCCTTTAATATTTAGCACTTGTTAACTGACTGAGTGATGGAAGAAATAAATCTCAGACATCAGTGGCAAAGTCACAAGTGATGATGGAAATGCTGAAGAAGGCTAAAGGGTTCCTTATGAGCAAATTATAAATGGTTAAAAAAATGTAAATATTGATCATTAAAGACAAAATATGTGGTTTGTTTTAGCCTTTGGTAAGGAGTCAAAAACAATTTGAAAACACCCCTGTTTGAAGACAAAAGATCTTTAATTCTCTAGCCTCTGATAATACATGCTGTTAAGTCTTCATTCTTAGAAAATCACTAATAAATCACTTAGTCCCCTATTTGCCCCTTAATCAGGTGCCAGGTAGGCTAAGGTATTGTAATTGTCAAGGAGCCAGCTCCATCCTGGTTAAAGAATCATAGGCCAGGAAACACAAATAGCTTAGCAATAGGTCCCCAAAATATCTGACTCCCCCCATTCTATTCAGCCTACATTTCACTGAACTTTATAAAAGGAATACACATTTCCAAAATTAGCCTAGAATGATACATAGTACAGCTGGACAGTTTTTTGGGATTTTTTTTTTGTTCATATATGGATTTACATACATTTTCATAGTAAGGTCAAGAGTGTTAACTTCTCACTATGCAAAATTAAATTAAATTTATTAACACAATTTATTGCAGAATTCTAGCCTTGAAGGGTCATGGCCTAGCTCTCTCTCTCACATTGAACTAAATTACCATAATCTCTCAGAAAACCTCTTTTCAAGTGCTCCCAATCACTCTCCCTGTCACCTAGAGGCATCAAAGGGACCTGTCTAACAAGTTTCTCCTGAAGCTCAAAAGAAAGTGTCTCTATGTGTATGGTGGGGGAAGGTAGAGAGGGTTAAATGGAGTTTGGGAAGCTGTTTATACACATACACACACAAACACACACACATATAATTAGAAATGGAAAGTTTGAAATCATTTGCTATATATGTATATATTATATAATATATACAAAATGTATTTATATAATATGTACATATTATATATAGCAATGTTCTCAGACTTTCCATTTCTAAATAATCAGAGTCCCCAAAATTTCCCTCCTTGACTGATACCAAAGGCTAAACAATCGTCTCACCTACCAGCCACTTGAAGGTCCATAGGATACATTCCTTTGGTCCCATGGTGTTTTGAAGGAAAGACTTCTTTTTAAACAGAGAAAAGCCTTTATGTTTTATTCTCTTTCTGGGGAAAAAAAAAACAACCTCACTCTTTGGTGTGTCTAAGAAGTATCTTTGCAAATTAATGCATTTTCTTACCAGAATGAACAAAAGAAGATAAAGCTTCTTTCTCCCTCCTTAAAAGAAGCCCTTTCCTAAAAGTGAAACCAGAAGATCTTATAACTCACAAGGCCTAAAGAGTATATATGTTGAGACAAAGAAAATCAATTCCTTACTAAATTTGAATCCAAATCTTTCCTTGTCTACTTCTCCCCATACCTCACCCCTGCCCTGATCTTCTCTTTCTTCCCCTACCTTTGCCTTCTCCCCCAATACTGCTTGCTTATTCTTCTCTCTAGATGTCTCTGCCTCTCTGTGTCTGTCTCTGTCTGTCTCTGTCTCTCTGTGTCTGTGTCTGTCTGTCTGTCTCTCTCTCCCTTGCCTTCCCTTTCTCCCTCTTTTTTCTTTCTACTATCTTCACTATCTTTTCCCACCTCTCCTTTTCATTCTCTTTTGCTTGCTATTTCTTAAGATATGAGAAATTCTAAGTCAAAGCACCCACCTTACCCTACTGCCATTGTAGCATCATATTAACTCTAGGTACATGCACAGTTCTTTTCATCCTAAGGTTTCTTTTCATAGTTTATTACATTTGAAATATGGGAGCTATAAACCATTTAATTCTTAATTCAAACCAGGTTTAAATATAAGAATCTGACCTTTGTTTCTTGCTACTTTATGAATCACTCATTTCTTCAGCTATCCTCCTAGAATATTATAAATAAAGCACCAGAGGACCTATGAATTGACTAAAAATTGTATGAGAGGTGATGGTAAATAAAGTGGGGAGAATAATAGATAGAGAACTAGCCTTGGAGTTAGATGATTATGCTACTGGTAAAAAGCCAGCACACTCTACTCCAAAGCTTCCATCTCAGCTATGAGATCTTCCTTAAGCATTTCAGCATTTCTTCCCAATCTACAAATTAGAAATATTGCTAAACTTTGAGCTGAGTTGACACGATCTACTGATAACATGTTCGCACAGGTGGGGCTCTATTGGGTGCTTTCCTAAGAATTCTGCCTTCTCCACTTGCTCTCATCACTGAAAAATCAATGACTTGTGCCAGCAAAGTTGTTTTCTTTTATCACAAAAGAGGCAGGTCAGCAAGTTTCCAAACTACCCTATTTTAAATGGCTCTCAAGCTGAAACATCAACATTTTTTCATGAGAAACAAAGAAGTCCTTTTGCACCTGGAAAAGGAGTACTGCTGAAGCTCTTCACAGCCATTAGGTATTTATTTGAAAATAACATTCTTTTTAAGAAAATTACTGCACTTCAGTTTAGTTTCTTTGCTCATAGAGTGGGGATAATAATACCTGTACAGCTTATCTCACAGGGTTACTATGAGGATAGGGCCGTGAAAACTTCCCTGTTCCCTATCACCTCGAGGTACCATCACCCTATTGGTGTTTACAGTGAACATACTTCTTAGAGAATTACTTGGTATTTCATGTTTGCATTTTCTCAGCTTTACACTTAATTCTGAAGAAATAAATAATTTATCAGCATTGTCTTTTTTTGTTAATTTGCCAAGAACATAAACTGTATTAAATTCATGACTAGGGAAAAAGGCTGTAATTCAACTTTCTCTAATGTTCATCTGTCTGAGGTTTGCTAGCCCCCAGAATCTTGGTGAGAGGAGCTTATCTCTTTGGGAACATTGATCAGTCAGCCAAATAAAATCAGGTATTTATTCTGTCTTCTGAACTGACTTCATGCTACAAGCAAGATCAAAGTCCCTAACCCAAGTCTTTATCTGATTTAGGATTGGAATATGCCCTTTAATTCTAGTTAATTTCTGATTTTCAAACTGCATTCCCTTTCAAACCATTTCAAGAGGGCTGAGTTCTCAAAAATTGCCAAGGGCTATGTGGGTCTGGGGTCCCATAGTGTCCCTCACTTTTCAAGATCTTCTGGGCCTACTATTTAAATGAAAAGTTGAGAAGGAGGAAGAAAAGGAGAAGGAAAAGGTGACAGCTAGTTAGAGCCACTGGAAAGCAATTATCTTCTGACCTTAAATCCTTTATTTTAAATTCCTGCTTTTCACATACAACTATAGCTGGTAACAATGTGTAGCCACCCTATGTATAAGCCTCATCTAAATGTTAATTTCTTATCAATATTAATATCTGTCTAACTCTCTTTTTATCCTTTCCTTTCTTTGGTGCCACCCTTTCCCAAGGTCAAGTTATTCCCTGTTTGCTTGAATGTCCTCCACCTTCCTGGGACTTCCCTCTCTATACAGTATCCAAAGCTCTAGACCAGTTCCCTCATCTATTTTGAAACATCTTTACCTTTTGTCCTATTCCTGTTAACTATCTTTTTTTCCCCAATTCTTGAGATTAGAACTGTGTATCTGAAAAAAAAAATCACCTAAAGTGGGCATGTTACTCTTTGCACGTTTCTTTGTATTTTAACAAAAGTCTTCTGGAAATAAGCTCTGAGCCAAATCATTTCTCCATTTAGTTTTCATTGTTTCTATGCCCTTCAGGGATCATGCAGGAGGTGGAGTGAGATCACTTCTAAGGTAGCTTTACAATCCTAACATTTTGTGACAATGATAATTTTAACAACCTCTGGCAAGAGCTTGGCTGCCCACAGAGACCCTGGGAGTTGTAGATTTTTTTCAGCTTGAGATGAGAAAAAAACTAATGTGAAATCAGCCCTCAGACAGAAGGGTGAAGGATTTCACATATAACTTATGGAGGGCCTTTTGAGGAGCTCTAGAGAAAGAACTAGGAGAGCAGAGAGAAAGGTGTTCATCCCATCACAGCAACAGTCAGAATTTGCAACAGCTGCTATATTCTTCTGAAGGACCATGAAACATGACTTTTTTTTTTCTTAAGGCAATTGGGGTTAAGTGACTTGCCCAGGGTCACACAGCTAGTGAGTGTCATGTTTGGTCTGAGGCTGGATTTGAACTCAGGTTCTCCTGACTTCAATCCACTGTGCCACCTAGCTGCCCCTAACATGACTTCTAAATGGAAAAGAGAAGAAGTCTGTGACTGGGATTTTATCATGGACATTTGTTCTAGTAGTAGGAGCACTGAGAGAAAAATATCCGTGATGACCAGGTAGTCTTTGCCCTGCTGTTGCCTCACTTCTGCTTAATAGTCAGTTAAATAATACATTTGTTGATTTAATATTACTTGGCATATAAACACCTATGCTTTACTCTGTCCTTACATAAACTGGTGTTCCCTTTTTTGTGGCATTAGGATGCAATGCAAGTCAAATAAGGGAGAATGACTTGTCCTAGTAGAAGGCTGAGCTCAGTTCAGTATTACAAAGTTTTGCTCTCTTATTGGGAGTAAAAAAAATGAGCCATTTGATAATTACATTTCCAAGCTCATAACTGCTATGAATGCAGGATATTTTTTTTTATAAACTTGTCCCCAAAGACAAGAGCCTAAGAGTAACTGGATATTATGCTGATTACCACGTCTTAAGCCACATAAATTAATCTCTAATGGTAGGATTTTGGTCATTATGGTAGACTAATAGAAGAAGTATTTTTAGGCAGGAATGTACTAAATTCACACTAAGTAGCCAGCCACCTGTCAATATACATTTATTAAGTGCCTACTATATGCCAGAAACTATGTTGAGTGCTGGAGATATAAAGAAAGGCAAAAAATAGTCTCTGTCCTTGAGGAGCTCACAATCTAATCTAATTTAGGTAAATTAGGCATAAGGAGGTTCCACCAAGGAAAACTAAATCTCTTCAAGTTATAATCATCATGAGCAAATTATATTTAGGAAATATCTGTGCAGGGCTTGAATGAAGCAGTAAATACCAGGGGTACAATCCTGTAAAAGGAAAGCTTTAGTATCCATGATAACCAACAGCAAGCAGGACTAATGTAGCACTTGGCTACATTAGGGGTAGAGGAGGAGAGAAAAACAAAGACAGTGAAGGAGAGAGAAAGAAGAAAGGAGAGAGAAGGGGGAGGGAAATTGAAGTGGAAGCAAGACAGGAAGGAAGAAAGGGGAGAAAGGCCTGGAGAAGTAAGACAGAGGCAGAGAGGCAGGGAAGATACAGGTACTACCAGCAATCCTAAAAGCTGGTACATGAGGAAAGCACCTGGAGTACAGAACCTGTTTCCCCTGGCCCTTTGCCCCTTTGTGGTAGGGGCTGTATCAAATACTGCTAGAAAAAGAAGAAAAGTAACAGACACCAAGTCAAAGGCAACAGAGGAGATGGGAAAGCTATTTCCCTTTGAATATATTTTACCACTTCAAGGACAAAGCAGCAGGATAAGCAAATACTTAAAACGTAATTCATTTCTGGAGGCTGGCTCATTACCATAAATATGGCAGAATTTGAAGAACCATCGAATGGAAAACAGATACAAACTGAATGCAGATATTTCCAACACTGCTGTTCAGCAGCTTCTTCCTTCCAAAAAAGAGAAATCAATGTATGTTGCTGAAGATATCAAATGTACCAGTGATAAATCAAACAGACTGAAAGAGAAGAATCCCACTAGATTCACAGAAGCACAGAGATTAGAGCAATAAAGGATTCAGTACATCATGCAGCCTCTCTGATTTGGGTCATTTGCTCAGTCAAACATGCTGATACTGTTTTCTAGATGATATTTTTAATATTGGAAAGAAAAAAACAACATTGAAATAAAGCAAGCAAATAAAACACTTAACATGTTAGCTAGGCTGGTTGTCAGAAAATGTCATCTAGATGCCCAGGTCTTAATTAGCTATGTAGTATAGAAGACTGTTATTGAGGAAAGGGATGACCACTAGAGTTAATAATGCTAGACCTGGAGTCAAATTCAGACTTAGATATTTACTCACTATGTGACCTTGGGTAAATCATTTAATTTCTTTCTGTCTCAGTTTCCTCATTTATAAAGTAAAGATAATAATAGTAATAATACCTACTTCTCAAGGCTATTATGAGAATAAAATGAGATAATATTAAAGCACTTTACAAACTTTACAACTCTATATAAATGCTAGCTAATATTATTATCTTATTATAGCTGATAATCAAAGAATAATTATAATCATAGAATCCTTAGAGCTGGATGTGATCATAAGATCATAGATTTAGAGTTGGAAGGGGTATTTAAAGAACATCTAATGAAGCCTCTTTCTTTTTTATGTATAAAGAAATTGAGACCATGAAAGGTCAAGTGATTTGCCTAGTGTCACACAGGTAGTCAAAAACACGGTTAGGATTTAAACTCATGTGCTCTGTCGCCTAGAGATCACCCAATCTCTGCTTTTATAGACGGGTAAGCTAAACCCTAGAGAAATATTTTAAACGAATTTGATGCATTTCTGTAGTATATTAACCTTAAAAACTAACTTTAATAGCATTATTTTTTAAAAAAATCCTGAGCAGGGAGGGGAGGAAGTCTAGAGCATATTAAATAATGTGGGTATTAGGTGAAATTTTCATCTTGGCTAGAGATAGAAAGGGTTCCACTATTAAGTGATAAAGTCAATAAAGACATTTTTCCTATATATCTTTACTTTTAAATAGAAACAGGGAGGATTATACTATTACACTAATATATTTTACAGAAAAATTTCAGGCTACAGGTTGTATTCTAGTTAAGCACTTGTGCTATGTCACCAAACATCATTTGAGACCTTGATCATGAACCAATCAACAGTACAGCAAAGTGCACTTACTGCAGTTTAACTGTACACAATATGACTAATGTATATCAAAGGGAAATGAACTCAGGAAGATGAGAGCACCAGGTGGCTTTTTTACAAACAACAGCAGAAATCTCCAGCCACTGAGTATGTACTTGCAATACTCAATCTCCTAGGCCTAAAGACAAAAAAAAAAAAAAAAGGAATGAGAACTTTGTATCCCTCAAAGCCCTGAGCTCTTGACATCAGCATTTGGGTGCTATTCAACTTAAAGATAAATATCAAGTGGCTCTTTAGGTCAATCAGTAAGCATTGTGAATCACGAAGTTAATTAACAGACCTATCCAAAGCAGATATTTTAATGCACAATGACTGCGTTTTACACTACCTGGTGAACTGGATAAAGAGCTGACTTTGGAGTTAGAAAAACCTGGGTTTAAGGCCAGTTAATGATACTTAGCAGCTGAGTTACCCTTGACAAAACACTTATCCTTCAGATGGCCCCATGTTACACTTGAAGACTAAGTTACAGAAGAGTAAGCAGTCTCCATCAGTGGGGTGAGTTCCCCAAGTGAAAGTTTCCTGCATTGAGGCACAGGTCTACACACACACACACACACACACACACACACACACACACAACACACACACACACACACACACATCAATCTAGTCAAACCAGACTATTCTCTATAGTTTCCTGCTTCTTTGCCTTTATTTGAATTGCTCCTTATAGCTGGCATGATCTTCCACCTCCTCTTTGCCTTTAAAGTTCAATTCAGGGCACCTAGGTGGTACAGTGCATAGAGCGGAAGGCCTGGAGTCAGGAAGACTCATCTTCCTGAGTTCACATCTGGCCTCAGACACTTATTAGCTGTGGGACCCTGGGTAAATCACTTAATCCTGTTTGCCTCAGTTTCCTCATCTATAAAATGAGCTGGAGAAGGAAATGACAAACCACTTCAATATATTTGCCAAGAAAACCCCAAATGGGGTCACAAAAAGTCAGACACAACTGAAACAACTGAACAGCAACAACAAAAGTCCAACTCAAATACCACAAGTCCGTGATGTCTTCCTTGATATCCACAAAAGACAATCTTTTCTTTATCTGGCCTTATATATGATACTTTGTATTACACCTTTAAGTTAATATATGGTATAACTGTATATTATAGTTATGCTATAACTATAGCAAAGGACCTTTGTCTAAATTTTCATCTTCCATAATGTTTAGCATAATAACTCTAAGAGTATAAATTTTAAATTAATTGCCCCGTTGTCATTAGTGGTCATCATTACTGATGAAACCATAGGTCCAGTACATACAATCACAAATTTTAAGTTGAAAGGGACTTTAGAGGTCATCTAGTATAATCCTCTCATTTTCCAGATGATAAATCAAGGATCAGAGATAAGTGGCTTGTCCAAGATCATGCAAATAGTCAATAGCCAAATTGAGATTTGAACCTGACTCCTAACACCAAACTTAGCATTCTTTCCATTTTCTATGAGGAAAACAAAAGTTTAAAAAATGGACTACAAATGGTATTTTTTAATGTCTTAAATTTCAGCTATTAAACTGGAAGGGAAATAAGTAATCATTCTTTAAGCTTTGAACATAAATTTATCCTAGGACTATGGTTAGCATTTGTGCCAACCTCTACAGCACAGCCAGTTGCAAAAATGTTAATGTTATTTATTCTGACAAATCAAGTTTTAAAAAATCTGAACTAAAATGTTCATGCTTTTTGACCCAGAGATTCCACTAGTAGATATATACGTCCAAAGTGGTCATTGACAAAAAAGAAAGAGACTGTATTCACCAAAATCTTTATAGAAGCACTTTTTTGTGTGTGGTAACAAAGAATTAGGAAAAAAAATCAATGTCCATAGATAAGGCAATAGCTAAACAAATTGTGGTATATGAATGTAAAGGAATCTTGTAGCACTGTAGGAGCTGATTAATATGATGAATATCAAAAAAAATTAGAAAGACTTACATGAACTGATGCAGAGTGAGGCAAGGTGAGTCAAGGAAAGAGTACTCTAAGTGACCACAATGACAACAATAATATAAATGAAAAGAACCACAAACAATTGAAAATAAATGGTGCAAAATTATGAAGAACAGGCTTGACCCCAAAGAAAATATATGATATGCTAGCTCCACTCACTATTTTGCAGAGTTGGGTGGGGAGGGGTCTACAAGTATGGAATTTTGCAAATAATGTTAGATTTTTTAATGTATTGATTTATTTAACTGATTTTTTTCCCTCTGATTTTTATATCACTTAGATTTCATCGTGAATTCTTCTGCCTTAAAGAGGGCTGTCCCTGATAATAAAGATTTTTTTTAAAGAAAGAAAAGAAAACCCTATAGGAAAATAAGGGGGGAAGGGAACAAGAGAGCAGGGGGCTGATAGAGGAAAGGGTAGATTGGGGGAGGGCATAATCAGAAGCAAACACTTCTGAGGAGGGACAGGGTCAAAAGAGAAAAGAATAAATGGGTGGTATGATAGGATGAAGGAAATACAGTTAGTTTTTCACAACATGATTAGCATGGAAGTGTTTGCATGACTACACATCTATAACCTGTATCAAGATGCTTGCCTTTTCAATGAGGGTGGGTGGGGAGGGAGGAAGGGAGAAAATTTGTAACCCAAAGTTTTAAAAACACGTATTTAAAAAAAATTGAAAATAAAAAAAAATTGAAAATTTTAAAAAGTTAAAAAAAGAAAAAGAAAAAAGGAAGAAGAGAAGAAAATCAGTAAAAACCAATTTCTGAGACACTATAAGCTTTATGCCACAAGTTAGGGCAGACAGGAAAATGGGGGGAAGAGAAAGAACAGAGAGGGGACAGACAAAAGACAATACACAAAGGAAAAATGAACAGCAGTTCTCTGAGAAACATTAGTATCCTCTGTCAAGGCAGTGACCTTGTTACATTACCTATCACTCATTTCAAATAGGTACGCGCAAGTTTATTGCTGGCCCAGGTCCTGATAGTTTCTAGCAATTAGACCACACATATGACAGTTACTTCAGGTAAACCTCATAACATCTTGTAATTTATGGAATCAGACATAATGCCTCACCGTGCTGAAGTGTGCAGGAAATCAAAGTCCCCCATTTCTCTTTTATCCCTCTCTAGAGTTCTTCACTACAACTAAGAGGGGCCTCACTTTCATTTAGCTGCTAGGCTAAATTGTATAGTGCATAAAAGACCTAGGTTCAGGGCTGCTTGGATCTGGCATAAAGCCAGGACTACTGATTTGTGCTGCATAGGATAAAAGGGCATGGGATGGGGGGGATGGATCTTAATGCCCTTGGAATTAGCCAGAGAACCACCAGATGGCCCTCATCTAGCTTTGGCATATTCTATGAGGATGACCATAAGTAGATGAACACCACACACTATCTAATTTGGGCTTGGACACAATCTGGAAAACTGTGATAAAGCTTACCTCCTTAAATTTTCAGTGTAATATTTTATTTCTAAATATGAAATTCAGGTTTGAAGCATTTTTATCTGTGATTTTTTTTTACTCTTTTGTGGGTTTAACCCAAATACCACACATTTGGGCAATAAAAAACATTCACAGAGTACCACTTCATACCTATAAACCCAACAAAGATTAATAAAATGGTCGATTTTTATGTTGGGAGTAAGGTTGTAGAGAAACAGATATATTCATATATCAGAAGAGATACTGCAAACTGGTGCAGCATTTCTGGAAGGCAATCTGGCTATAACTGACACAGCTGGTTGTTGTTCCATTGGTCTCCCACACTCTTGTTATAGGAGTTATCTTGGACTCCTCCATCTCCCTCATTCTCACTTACAATTGGTTATATGGCCCTGCTGATTCTATCTGTGCAACATCTGTCCTATCATTTCCCCTCTATTCCCATTATGAGTTTTAGGCCCTTGTTACTTACTACCTGTTTGGCCTCCTACAATAAGGATAATAGAAACTCGCATTTATATATCATTTTAAGGTTTACAAAGCATTCAATACATATTAGCTCATTCAATCCTCACAGAAATGCTTTTGCAGTGGATACAATTGTTATCTGCATTCCACAGATCTATCTTCCCCAAAATATGAACGACTTCATGCTGGTTTTGTCAGGCATTGGAACACTGCAGAGTCTCCTAGCAGAGATCTGTGAGCACTCCAAAGATTTTGATTTGATCCTGCTCATTCATACAGGAAAAACCAAATACATAAGAACTGTCCATTGTCCTGTTTATGAAAAGCAATTGGGCTATTCTACTGAGCTTACCCATCAAGATATATATCTGAGACAGTACAAATGGATAAGTTGAGCCCAGAATTAAAGATGAAGAGAATGAGCTACATTGCCTTTAGAAAACTGTAAAGCTCCTTTCATGATTTTAAACATCTACCAGAAACAGAGGTCCATTTAAGCAACAACATTTTACCCATACTGGTTTATGTCTATGGGACATGGAACAAAACAGACTAAAGAATTGAAAGTATATCAGAGGTGGTGATATGTACATGGTAGGTGTGAGCAGCCTGCAAAATATATAACAAGGGAATTAGAAAGAGAACAGGGCTGAAGGATATTATCAGAAAAATGTGTCTCATCTAAACTTTATATTTCCCCTAGCATTTTGCATGGTGCTGTTCTCCCAGTATGTGCTCACTGGATCCCTCTTTCCATTTCACAAATACTATAAATTCTTGCCAATTCTTCCTTTTCCATATCTTATTATGGTTTCATGCATTTGTCTTCAGTTTAACTCACTTCAGTAGGTCCAGTGAGGAGTAGCTCCAAATCTGTTGGTGATTATTATTAGTTCAATTCTATGGTAAGAACTCATTTCTATTTCCCCTGAGTACAGGTGTTCATGTAGGCAGTGACAAAATGCAAATTTGGTTTCTTCAAAAGTAGTCTCAGTAGAAATGATAGATTGAATCATGTATGGAGTGCTCTAAGAGGAATTTCCCAGATGGCACTGTAGCTCATCTGTCTTGAGCTCACTTTCATATTACAAAGTACTGTAACATACATTAACTAATTGGATGTTCAAAATGGACCTATGAGAAAGGAAAAGTTGGTTTGTTGTCTCTATGTTATAGATGAGGACATTGAAATAAAGTGACTTTCTCAAGGGAAAGTAGCTAGCAAGTAATGGAGTCATGAATGGAAACCAGGCCTTCTGATTCAGAGTACAGGGCTCTTCCACTACACAGTTCTATCTTCTCCCATGCCACTGTCTTTAAAACAATCAACTTGAAAGGAGCAACCTTAATGCAAATGAAAAAGCACAAGATTTGATGCTGAAGAAACTAGGTTCAAATCCTAAATGTTATTACCTGTCTAACCTTGGACAAGTTCTTCCAACTTTCTGGGTCTCTGTTTGCTCAACTGTAAAATGAAAAATTTCGTAGATGAAGAGCTGGAAAGGAAAGGGGTAGTACCTACTATGTGTCAGGCGCTTTTATACAAATTATTTCATTTACTAGTCATAACCCTGTGAGGTACGTGTTATTATTATCCCCATTTTATAGTTGAGGAAACCGAAGCAACCAGAGGCTAAGAGACTTGCCCAAGGTTACACAGCTAGTAAGTGTCTAAGGTCAGGTTTAAACTCAGGTTTTCCAGAATCCAGGCCCAGAACTCTACCCACTACAACCACCTAGCTGCCTCTGTGAAGGGATGTATCTATTCTAAACTCATTTTACAAATGTGAAAATAGAAGTCCTCCATCCCCTCATTTATAAAATGAGGAGAGATTGAATAACTTGTCCAAAGTTACACAGATAGTAAGTAGAAAAGGCAGAATTCAACCCAGTGCTCTATCCACTGGTTGTAATAGAACTAATATCTACCAGTGTTTCCTCACAATATAGATTGGTGATGGCTCCCCCCTCCTCTCCTGTCAGATGAATTAGGGCTTTATTTCCTCCTTCCTTCCTACAACAGGAAATAGTTTTCCCTAAAAGGGGACAAAGTGATTCCTGGAATCTGTTTGACCCATCTTTCTCTGATACAGCTTTCTAGTTACCTAAGGGCATAAAAAGTCCCACCGAGGTGGGTTTGGGCTTCTCTGACTCAGTGGATTTCTGAAGACCATGTGAGTTACGGTCTTCTGCCCTGATTACCTTGCGCCATCCAGGAACAAGGGAAACCTTGTCCAGAGAACTGTGCCACAATCTCCTTGCTATATACTTTGTTCCTATAGCAAAGTAAATCTCCTTTGTACAATGAATTGTGAGTGAGTAGTTTCATCCAAAAATTGAATCTGAATTCAACCTCTAACAACCATGTTATAGATAATCTCTGAGGTTCCCTATAACTAGAAATGTCATTTAAACAATTCTTTCAAACTTTGAGATAAGTATGAACTCGATAGTTCAAGTACACATTCTACAACCTGCATTTGAATGGGAAAAGAGAGTATTTTTGATGCCCAATTAAATTGAAGTTCCTTTGCTATACTATCGATGTGACAAGTTCTCTTTGGTTCTTTATATCACCAGCACTCCGGTAGTAGTTGCATCTGCCTCCTAGAGTTCACTTTCTTGTTAGGATGGAGATAGTTACCCATATAAGTATGGTGTAGTAGAAAATGTTCTTCCTCTAAAGTCAGAAGACCTGGGTTCAAATTCAACCACTGGTGCTAACTAGCTTTATGACCTCAAGCAAATCACTTAACCTCCATAAGCCTCTATTTTATCAGTTGTAAAATAAAGATCTTGGAGTAGGAAGCCTATGAGGTTCTTTTCTTCTCTAGGTTAATAGGCCCATGAACAAAAGCATACTGTAAAATATTATTATGTGATATAGATGGTTAAGACATAGAGAGATCAACATTAGGAAAGATTTTACGGTGGGATTGGGAGTGGAGATGGAAAGAGGAATAAACATTGCAAGTAGAAGCAAAAGCCAAAGCATTAACATTCTTCCCTTTTCTCCATTCCTAACCTATCCCAGGCAAACAGATTCCTATGACATCAGAAGTCTGCTCTCCTACCAAGGTGAGAATTTCGTTTCCTTTTTGTTTTTCTGATGGGAATTATTTGAGAAATACCAACCTTCAGTTTTTCAGAATGCAAGATGCACGGTAGCTCCTCTTGACCATTTGAAACTGGCAAACCAATACGCAGTGTAGGTCAGTGAATAATGGCTATTTGATTCCCAGTCCTCATAAACAGAGACAAATAATTGGTCTTTTACTTATAATTCTCTCTTTACATCAGCAATTCTGTTAAGTCAGGTGGACTCAGAGTAATTCCCTGATTATAAAACAAAACCATTCTATTTCAATGTTTTTTTCTTTCTGTGGACACTCATTCATCTGCCTTTCCCACAAAGTTAGCAACCTATTCATTCTATCACACAATAATGTAAAAATAGGGACTCTAGGATGCACATATTGGAATTCTATAATTAATGTACTGGGAAAGAATACGGCTTCCTAGGTAAAGAAGGGAACAGGATGATTACGTTGGCTCAATATTATATAAATGGATAGAAAAGTGTTGTTCGGCAACTTTTAAAAATTACCAAATTCCTTAAGTGTTAAAATGGATGTGAAGAATATCTCTTATCACATCAAAGGGTTAAGTTCTTTCAGAACCACATCACCAAATTCTCTAAGGCAAATAGAGTATATTATCTCTATTTATTTATTTATTTATTCATTCATTTATTTATTTATTTGTTTGTTTTTTAAGAACAGCTGCTTCCCAATACTACCACCAGCTGCTACAAATTACCCAGTCATTAAGTGATTATTTCATATGACTTCATCATCAGGACAGCTGGGATACCACCCACTATCTCAGCCCACTTCTCTTCCAACACTCCGGCCCATCCCAACTAGGTCAAATTCATAGGAGCTTTTTCCTTTAAGAAAGAGTCATTATTGAGGCCTTTGATAGTTAACCAACTATCCCTTTAAGACAACCTGAGAAATAACAAGGTATAGAAATGGAGTGGAAAGTAAGCTTACATTTGCATTCAAGTTCTGGCATATATTAGCTATGTAACTCTCTTAGACTATACATCACTAGTATGTTGCTGACCTGCATTGGTAGATTAAATTCCATGCTGGGAGTTCTGTACACTGATGAAATCATGGGTTGGAAAACCAATAAACAATAGAAAGTTAGAGCTAGGAAGAACCTTACAAGGCAACTTGTATAATGCCTTCATCTTATTGTTGGAGAAAATAAGAAACAGAGAATACCTGAGTTCATTAGCCACAGATTCAAGATGAAAACTGGGGCATCCTAATTTCCATTGTGTGTGTGTGTGTGTGTGTGTGTGTGTGTGTGTGTGTGTGTGTGTGTGTGTGTGTTCTTTTCTCTATGCTTCTTTTCACTCTAAACACTCTGTACCTGTATCTTATTGCAGTCTGCACTCTTAAGGATTAGGTACTCTCTTCTGTCAGAAGAAACTTAATTAAACTGAAGAATGTGGAAAGATGGCTGAGGCTGACTAATTTACAATTTAAACAGAGGAAATCACGTTCATGAATATGAGATTTGGGCAATGGGGGATGGGAAAGAATTTCAAAATACTAACCTAAATGTTGAAAAAATATTAAAAGTAAGATTGTGAAATATTCTCATACAAATGGACACATGAGACCTCATAGATGGTTTGGATTGGTACTAAATTTTCTTGTTCAGCCATTTCAATTGTGTCTGACTCTTCATAACTTCATTTGGGGTTTTCTTGGGATACTGGAGTGGTTAGCCATTTCCTTCTCCAGCCCATTTTACAGATAAGGAAACTGAGGCTAACATGGTTAAGTGACTTGCCCAGGGTCATACAGTTAGTGTCTGAATCCAGATTTGAACTCAGGAAGATGAGTCTTTGTGACTCCAGACCCAGCATGTTAGCCAATGTGCCAGCTAGCAGTAAATACTGACCATAATAATTAACATTGAGAAAACATCAAAATGACTAGAATTAGGTGGAATTTGTACCTCATTAAAAAAGGAAAAGAGGCTCTACAATTTAGAAAGCTTAGCTATTATACAGTTCAGTCAGTCAAACATATATTATATACCAGGCACTATACTAACTGCTTGGGATATAAAGAAAGGTAAAAAGATAGTCCCTACTCTCACAGTCTAATAGGGGAGACAGTATGCAAACAGCTATGTACAATCAAGCTATATACAGGAGAAAATGGAGAAAATCAACAGAGGGAAGTCAGCAGAATTAAAGGGGACCAGGAAAGGGTTTCTGTAGAAGGTGAGATTTTTCTCCAGACTTCAAAGAAGCCAAGAAGAAGAGACGAGGGAGAGCATTGTAGTAGACATAAGGGATAGTCAGTGAAAATGCCTGGGGTGGGGAGATGGAAAGTCTGGTTCCAAGAACTCAAGGATGCCAGGATTACTGGATCACAGAATATATGGAAGATAATAAACTCTACAAAGACTGTAAAGATAGGCAGAAGTAAGGTTATAAAGGTCTTTGAACAGAAAACAGAGTATTTTATACTTGATTGTGTGGGTAATACGTAGCCACTGAAGTTTTCAATACCTTCATTTCACACACAAAGTAAGACCCTGAGAGACTATGCAATTTGCCCAAGATCACACAGATCTTAAGCACAACAGCTGGATTCAAACCCAGGGCTTCTCATTCCAAACTCCATAATCTTTTCTCATCATATATTGTTAACTGATTCCTGTCTATCTATATCTCTGGATAAAAATCAGTGCTTTGTCCTTCTTCATATTATCTTTGCTATGTATTATTATTTGTTCCTCTTTTTAAAAATGTTGTTACCTAAAAGTTTCTTTCTTGTATTTCTACATTTCTCTCACATATAAGATCCTTACATAATTTCATCATGAAAGTACTCATATTTTAATCTTCAAGTCTCTGGTTGTGATCTCTACAAATCAATGATTGTCATTTGCCCTATCTCAAAGCAAAAATCTAGCCCCATCTAGGTGGCAGAGTGGATACATCACCTACCTCCCAAAGTACAGTGAGAATTAATGGAGAAAATATTTGTAAAGCACTTAACAGATTGCCTGTCATATAGTAGGAGCTATGTAAATGATAGCTACTATTGCAAAGAGATTTTGCAAAGGAGAATCCCTGGATGGACTCAAGTGAGGTCTCTTAATTTAGGGTTAGGAGGTTCAAGTTAAAAAATGTCTTCAACCAGCATGGTGGAAAGAGGGAATATTTTGTACTTAAAAATTTTTTCAGCCTTGGTGTCTACTCTCAACATAATTATTTTTCTTTATTCTGTCATTCTCTGCTTGAATATCAATTTCATATTTAGAAACTCAAAATTTATCTAGAAATTCCAATCCCAGCCCACCCTTTTACACTTTTTCAGAGTGGCAGTGTTGCATAATGGGCAGTATATTGGACTTGGAGTTGTGACTTTCTTTCAAATCCCCTCACCTCTGATGTTACCACAAACATAGCCAGTGGAAAGTCACTTAATATCTCTGCATCTCAGTGTCCTCATCTATAAAGTGTAGAAAAGAGTACTTGCAAAATCTATTTTATAGGTTTGTTGTGTGTCTTAGATGGGATAATATGGGATATCTCAAAAGTCTTAGTGAGATTTTAAGTTTCAATAGCTTAAAATCACACTAAGACTTTTGAGACATTCTGTATAGGTGAAAACACTTTATAAACTTTAAAATATTATTTAAATATCAGTTATTTTTATTTTCACATTAAAGGATTTCACAATTTACATAATAAAGCAGCATTCAACATACATACATATATTAATTTCCATACATATGTGAATGTATACATAAATGTATTTATATGTACATATGCATATGTGTATATATGTATACACACATATGTGTGCATGTGTGTGTGTTTGTCATATACAAGGATACTCTTCTAGGCAGAAAGATAGTATCACACTAATTTCAGATCTGAAAAGACTTCAATATTGGTTTAAAGAGAGGTCCACTGGAATCTCAATATTTCAACATTATATGAAATTAGTTCCAATTTGGTCCTCAAAAGGAAATTGTATCTGTTAAAATACCAGAAAGGTTTTGGTTAAGTGGTGTTACCTTTAAGATTTATGGTTAATGAATTAGGGTTATAGTTAGTGAATGGGTTGGCATAGACCTTGGATGGCACATCAGAGTGGCAGAAAGTACCAACATTGGTAGGGATATGGAAGTAAAAGTAACAGAATGATAGGATTTAGAGCAGGAAGGCAGCTTGGAAATGATCTAATGCAATTCTCATAGTTTAGTATTTCAGAAGGGGATATGAGGCTAAGAGAGAGTAAATAACTTATTTTTGTGGTGATCACTTCCTCCTCTCCATGGCCCCACTTGTAAGGGTGGATTCAAAAGGAATACCAGCATAGGGGCAGATTTTTCAACCAGAGCTATCTGAGGGATTCACTGTGGTAGCCTTGGCATACCTGCCACAGGGAACATAAAGCAGCCTCCTTAATGAGGTGAGAGGCCCTAATTCTGTATGTCCTATTGTAAAATAAACTAATGGGACTGAGGTCAGAAAAATTGACCCATAAAATGCTAGAGCTAGGAGGGGCCTTAAAGTTGTTTGTGTATAGATGGAAATTCATGGCCAACTCTTTGAGTCAAAAGAAAATTAATAATCAGGTGAAATTAGTCAAAGCTTCTTTATATGCTACCAGTAAATAGGGGAGGGTGAATTAAATAAAGGGGAAAGAGAAAAGTAGGGAGTCCCATGAACAATAAAATGGAGGATTAGACATTTTCTCTGCTCCCTGGTACCTCAGAAATTATGTGCCAATGATAAAGCAATTGAGATGTCTCCTAGGTCTAGGATACCCAGAATTAAAAGAAAAAGCATAAAAAGTACCCTAACCGTAACTGATGCTTACTGACCTGAAGCTCACTCAGCACCCTTCACCTACTGCCACGATCTTGATAGTAAGGCTGCTGTAGTAGACACAAGGGTGCAATACAGGCTTAAAACAAACTCACCTCCGCACAATAGTCTTCCCTCTCATTTTCTGGTGAATCTCCAGGCTCTGAAAATTTGCTTTGGCCAGAATTGACAGCCAGATAGCCACAACTCCTCAGGAGCAAAAGCCTCCCAGGGGCGATAACCCTATAGCACTATTGCTTCAAAACTCTGAAGAGTTGTTTCAGGGCTAAAGAAGCAAGGAACAGAGAAAATGGGACAGGGAACCAGGACAGGACATTGTGTGTGAGGGGGAACTAAGCCTGAGGGAGACAGCACAACATCCAGCTGCATCCAGTTCTGACTAGGCTGGTAAACTGTGAATTGCCCAGGATGGGAAAAGCCTGAGTTACTTTGACACCCCCAGGGAAAACACAATCAGAGGAGAGCAAATAAGACCATGAATGATGGGAAAAAAGGGGAAAATAATTTACCAAAGGGGAAAATTTACCAAAGATTTCAGGAAGAAGAAAAACCTGAACATAAACAGATAAATCAACAGAAAAAAAAACCTAGTAACAGAAGAGAATATGGCCCCCAGATCCAGTAAACAAGTTCAGGCATCTATTAATGAACACTGCCAAACAAAGGAAAATGATCTAACACTTGATGAGACAGAGGACCCAGTGAAATCTGAAGAGAGTATGGAGCCACAACATGCTGTTCCTGCATGGTTCAAGAGAGAAATGAGAATTATGAAAGCAGCATTTATGGCCTGCTTGGCAAAAATAATGGGCAGAATGGGGGAAAAAAGGAAACAATACTTTAATATGCAATCTGCAGAGGCAAGCCTTACCAAGGAAACAAAAGAGAGAATAAAAGCTTGGAACTGAAAATACACCAAAGTTAAGGGTGACCTAGAAGAGAAGCAAAAAATAACATATAAAAAAGAGTGGGAAAGGAAGGAAAGAAGGAAATAAGCATTTATTAAGTGTCTGTTATGTGCTAGCACTGTGTTACATGCCTTACCAGTATTATTTCTTTTAATCCTCACAATAACCCTCACAACAATAATACTATTATTACCCCCATTTTACAGATGAGGAAACTGAGACAGATATTAAGTGGCTTATTCATGGTCACATAGCTAATGAGTGTCTAAGGTTGAATTTGAACTCAGGTCATCCTGAATTTAAGCCCAGCACTCTATCCACTGCACCACCTAATTGCATCTGAAAAGATGAATTTCACCTACTTAATATTTTTCTTAAGGACTATTCTGGACTTAATCATGATTCTAAAGAAAGAGTTCTATATGATAGCAATAGAACTATTTCTACATTTCATCATTCTTTTCTATCTAGACACAGTAGCATACTGGACAGAATCCCGGCCTTAGAGGCAGAAACACTTGAATTCAAATCCAACCAAAGGTATTTATTAGCTGTGTGACTCTGGACAAGTCATTTAACTGCTCTGTGCCTCAGTTTCCTATTCAGCCATATGAGGGGATTGGAATCAATGACCTCTAATGGCCTCCATTCCTAAATTATGATCCAATGATTCTATTATTGGGGTATAAGATGAAAATAGTTTTACGTGTGTGTGTATACATATATACATATACATACATATACTTGCACATATATCCATATATAAATAAAATTATGTGCTCAAAATATTTTATAGCACCATTATTTTTAATTTAAAAATTTGAAAGCAAATTAAATATTGATAAAATATAATCTCCTTGAGGACAAATACCATTTAATTTTTGTCTTTGTATGCCTAACATCTAGCGTAGTTCCTGACACACAATGTAGGCTTCATAAATGCTTTGATCAATTGGTTGATGCCAAACTATAGGTAAATAAATCACAGTAAGTTAATGTTATGGAACACAATAATAATGCAATTGAGATTAAGTCTGAGGCATATGAAGAGATATGGTAAGGTATTCATGAAATAATGCTAAGTAGAAAGAACATGAAGAATAGAGTACATATTATGATCGCATAGAAGGAAAAGTGAATTGCAAGGCATGAATAAAGAGTGTGAGGGAGACTTGGAGGCAGTAACTCAAAAGTTTGGACTTTTTATGAACTAATATTCATGTATTTAGATGTAAATAGTTGCAAAGCTAGTCACTATTCGTATTGACAATTTATATTGTTTATGATAAGTCATTAGCAATAAATCATTTCTCATCTAGTTCCTGAACTTACCATAATGGAACCAATTGTGAAAATGTAAAGATTTGTAAAAATTCAACCAACAAAAGGAACAGGATGTAAGGTCAAGTCCTATGCCAGCAGTCAATATAATATTTTCCCTCTTGCCCAGACATTAAAAAAAGCCAGAAAATATAAACTCCTTTTCTACATGTGAATTTTCTCTTTCCTTCCTTCTTTTAAATATTCTTTGTGCTCACATACATCTTCCTAGTGATGTACATCTTTCCAAATTCAATATTAATGAATATTTATTAAATATCTAAAGTGTTCAAAAGACTGGTTTCAAGAAGGTATGATTCTTTGTCCTCATAAAATATGTTGTCTTAAAGGGAAGGAAGACTGAATCCAATCTAATCCTGATTCACAATTTTATTGGAGACCTAGAAAAAAGGGGGGGAGGGGCATCTGTGATGTTTGAGGTGAAACACTTTTACCACCAAGGGAGCATCACGGAATCTTCATAGACGAGGTCACACTTAAATTGGGAATTCATTCTCATCGGGAAATTCTCATTCCCAACTGGGAAAGTATTCATTAAGATCCTACATCATGTAGAGTTCTATTCCATACTTCTAGGTTGCCCAGAGAGAGAGAGAGAGTGTAGAGAGATGATAGAAAAGGATCAAGAACAGCATTTTGAGGAACACATATCTTAAGTGTCAAAGAAGAGAAAAAAGAGTCAAAGAAAGAACTTCATTTTTGAGCACAAAGTTTACATAAGATTAATCTCTTTATTTAATGCAGATTATAGTCTTGCTTTTTATGACTTTTTTATACCATCCCTCTTTTTATGTTTTTCTTTACATTTTGCAGGTCCAAAAGATTTTTACTATTTAACATGTACTTTTAAACCATTTACTGATTACTTCAACCTCTCTAATTAATATTTGACACTTTCTGTTATCTCCAGTTTCTTAATTTTTGTTTCACTTTTTAGTTTTATATTTTATAATACTTTTTTTTCATTTTTGCCCCTAACCAACTGCCATGACTGCCCCTTTACGTCTCAGTTTCATTAGGTATAAAACTAAATGTTAAATGTCCTCTAAGGTCCCTTCCAGCTCTGACATTCTATTATTATTCTCAATTCTTTACCTGTTACTTTGGGAAGACCATTATATTTAGATTCTTAGGGCCTTGGTTAGACTTTTAGCTCAACCACTTACTACCTGTGTGACCAAGAGAATGTCACTTAAATTCTCTGAACCTGAGTTTCCTCATCTGGAAAATGAGGGTGGATCAGACTAGGAAGACTGCATGGTTCCTTACAGTCTTAAAGCTATGATATTATTCTTCTTTTTCTGTATTTTTATGTTACTTAGTGATTCATTTTTACATTCAAAATAAATAATTTAGATTAAAAAAAAACAGCCTTCACTACCATGCCCTTGTACTCAGTTTTCTGTTTGCAAGCTGTCCTATCTGCTATACTTCATTTAGAGGCTTTTTCACATTCCCCTATACCCTCTTTGCCTTTCCTTCTTTCATGGTCTGTCAATATATTATTATCTCATATTTTCATACTCATGTCATTATTCTTCCTACAGATAGTTTGTGTGCTATAAATCCTCTCCTCTAATTAGAGAAAGTACGTAAGAAAGTAAAAGGAAAATATGAGAGACAGAGTGTGATAAAAAGATAGTAAAAAAGAGAGATGAGAAGAAAGAGAAGAGAAACAGAAGAACTAAAATAATTAAAGATAAATACAACATAAGGCAATGAATGAGAAGTTACCTCAGCATGACTTATAGATGGAAAGATGAATAAATAAAAATAGAAATGCAAAAGGAATGTGGAGATAAAATTTAGAAAACATAACTATAAGATATGAAAGGAACTAGGAATTAAAACACAAGCTAAAGTAAACAAAGTAGAACATAAGCACCCTGAAGGCAAGGACTATCTTTCCTTTTTTCTTTGTCTCCAATGTCCAGCTTTCTAGAATGTCATTGTCATTGCTCACAAATATTGGCAAGATTGGAGTGTTATAAAATTGTGCTTCAGGGAAATTGGAAATAAAAATCCAAAAGAAATAGAAGGAACAAGGAAACAAAACAAGAACAAATGAAAAGTTCCTGGAATAATGAAATACTCTACAAGAGCTTGAAGAAGAGTTCAAGAAATTAGCGATGTATTCAGTGGTGTATAGAAGCCAACAGAAAGCAATTAACACCACACTCTCCACATTCTGATGTCAGAATCCTACTCCTTAGGTTTCACAACTGTCACTTTCTTGTATACTTTTCCTAAATTTTGAAAAATTTTGTCAGGATCTCAGTATTTAACAAAAAAGAAGTATGCTTGCGTGTATTGTCCTGATAGCCCATGTCAGAGAACATATCATAAACCAGCAGGCAAATTTGTGATTGTGCAAACAAAAACAAAACAAAGCAGCAATGTGGGTTTTTTGTTTAAAGGAAGATAGCAAACAACAATAAAACAAAAGGCCTGAAAATGTTAAGCCTTACTTACTGCACCAAATGATTCGCATACTCCTACCAATACCAGGACTTGGATTCTTAAGTGCAAGTACATTATGTTGGCTTTATAATGAAACATTTTCTATTTCTTAATTTGCAACCTGCTGGCTATGCTATGCCATCTGCATGCTAAATTAGGTACTCTTCACTTTAATTGTATGGCATTTCTCTCTGTTCTAATTGTATTATGAACATACCTCTTTCTGGATCCTTCACTCTCTCATACACAAATTATGCTGCCTTTTCATCTACAGCAAATAACTCAGGGGAAAAAAAAAGACTGATGAATTTTCATTTTATTTCATCTCTCAAGAATATTTGATGAAAATAATTAGGACTCATTGGCTTACATTTGTCAGCCTTCTGGCCTTATGCTCAGATTGCTTACTCTTTGCCAAGGTTATCATAATCAAAATCAGGTACCTTATAACTACTAATAACATCACTGATGGAGGTAACTAATAAAATCGACTAATAACCCAACTATCATTTAACAAGTCCCTAATACATTCAAGGAACCAGTCTAGGCTTTTCAACTTTCTTCCGCATTTCTCATGAAGGAGTGGAAGAAACCCTGACAAGAGTGATCATTCATAGTTGTCTTACCCAGGATAACACAACTCAGAGTTGCACCTGAAAAGTAACATGGTTTAGGACAGAGGCTTCCAGCCTGTATAATTGTACCTTCTCGAGTGTCAGAGAAACCTTCAAGGGGTGCTATGGCAGTGGATACTGCAGGCTCAGATGCAGTAACTAAAAGAGCCAACTTGCTCACAAAACAATTAGAAAATGAGTGCTGGGATGGGAGTAGAGAGGGGGCAGCTAGGTAGTGCAGTGGATAGAATACCAGCCCTACAGTCAGAAGGACTTGAATTCAAATCTAGTCTCAGATACTTGACACCACTTACTGTGTGACCCTTGGCAAGTCATTTAACCCTGATTGCCTCTGAATTTTTTTTTTTAAATGAGTGCTACCAATGATCCAGAGGTGTGCCTGGAAGCCTCAGTATTTGGGAATCTCAGCAGTCTAAAGGAATATGCATGCCTGAACATTAGACAACTAGTTTAAATTGTGCCCCTAATACAAAAGATAGTTTTTATGTATCTGTGCAGAGGAACTGAATCTTGAAGTTGATTAGATCTTGATTTAAGCCAGTACCTCCTCAACTTTTTTATATTATGGACAACTTTAGAAAGGGCAGCAACTAAGGAGCTGATATCTCTGAGGTCTCTTCCAGCTCTAACATGCCTTGTTTCTACAATTAGAGGTAGAATGGAAATAATTCTAGGAATCATAGAATTTCAGAGCTAAATCACCTAGTGTGACTTGAACAAATACAGGCCAGAAATGGATTATGATTTAACTGGTCTCAAAACTAATTAGTGAAAGAGATGGAGTCAGAAGCCCCAGTCTCCTTAGGTATAATTCATTGTTCTTTCTTCTAGAGCAGTGTCAAACTCAAAAAGAAACAGGGACCACTACACCATGCATAAAAATTCCTGCAAATGCATATTGACTTAGAAAACCACATATGAGCATTATCTATGTCTTACTGTAATTTTTTTCTTTTGTTGAATAATTCCCAATTATTTTTTAATCTGGTTTGGGCTACACTTGGGAGTATTGCAAGTATGTGTTTGACATCTCTTCTCTATGCTATACAACCAATAAATGTTTAGTAAGTGCTTACTTAGAGGCTCAGTTGTGTGTTAAGCACTAGAGATATAAAGGAAAAAAAAAGCAAAAATAGTCCCTGCCTGAAAGGAATTTACATGCTAGTGGAGGAGAAAACACAAACATAAATAGTCACACAGGACACATACAGAAGTAGGTACAAGTCATCCTTTGAGGGAAAAGCACTATTGTGTGGGAGGAGTGGGAAAGGCCCCCAGCAGAAGATAGTATTTGAACTAAGTCTTGAAGGAAGAAGATATTTCTATTAGGAAGTGCTAAGGCCAAGAGAGAGAATTCCATGCAGTCAATTCAAAGGCATGATTTTCATACTAGAAAAGATACTAGCGATTACCATATTTGATCTCTTCACTTTACAAATTAGGAAACAGAAGCTGATACAGGTTAAAATGTGCAAGGTAACACAACTAATTCCTGAAACAGAAGTCCCTAGACTTCTTGGGTCTCCTGGTCCTGCATTTCTTCTAGTTTTTATTACCTTTTCTCCTGGTTCTGACTTACAGCCTTTGATTACAGACAACTTCCTGCTTAGGGTTGGAAAATTCCCTATGTTCCAATGCTGACCATGTTCTTATTTCCCCAAAATCTATTTCAAGGACTCTGATCCCAAATACCAAACAGAAGGCCAAAGTGCTAAAATGAACCTCACTCTCATGATTGACTGGCACTAAAGTACAGCTAGTTGAAATTGTAAAGGTTCAAGTTTCTGCCTTTTTATGCATATCTACTATCTACAACCACTTGACTTCAACATAAAAGTGTATTTTTTTTTGAGGAGTCTGATCAGTGATTACCTCATTGCTAATATTTTGATTTGACTTATAAAATTCTAATAATAGATTATTGAAGTCCCATAGTATTGTTATATTTTTTCTATTTCTTCTTATGTTGCTGTTTTCTTTTACTAATACTAAGTTGGTTGCATATCAACCAATATTTTTTCATAATTGTTATTTTCCCCCTTTTATTATTTAGTTCCCCTGTCTATTTTCTTTATTATTTTTTTTCTAATTTGAATTTCATATTATCAGAATCCTATTCTTGTTTTTGTTTAAACTTGCCATTACATTTTAGGACAGTCTCTTAATTTTTAGTCTTTTTTTGAAATAAAAAGTGCTTTCTGTAAGCAAAATAATGGTAGATTTTAATTTCCTGATTCATCTGTCATTATTTTAATGAAAAAATTCAGAACACATATTTTTAATACGATGAGTAAAAATTTGATTTGTCTTTTAACATTTTCTTCTTATTCTTCATGTTGCCTGGAGGAACTCAAGTGGCTCTTAAACTTCTATAGCTATTTCAACTATTAACAGTTAGTGAAACAAATTATATCACATTTTTAAAAACAACTGTTTATTTTGCTGAAGCTTAACCACTTTTCCTACTATTGGTCAAAATTTTACCTTTGAGAATTCAAATTTCTTTCCTTTAGCCCTTTCTTTTATGCAGAAGGGGGTCTAGGGGAAGGGGTTAGAGGGTTTTTATTCAGCTATGTTAAATGCCTTTTTATTAATAAAATATGGGTGCATTTTAATGTCTTTACTTTTTTGTGTTAATCATAATATATCTTAACTCAAACTTTTTATCACAGTTAGAAAATCCTATATATTTGTGCTTATACACAGATATGTGTATGTTTATTATGTATCTATATAGGACATGTGGATATAGATACATATATCTAAGTATAAACTAAAGTAACTAATTTGGTCTCTGATTAAGATGTTGACCTACTAGGTATATAGTATTGTACCAATAAGTGATACTGAATTTGGCACTAGAGGTCTGAGTTCTTATCCCAACTGGTCTTTGTCTTATTACACAATTGATCAACCTTAGCTTCCTCATCTGCAAAAACAAAAACCAAAAAAACCAAGGTTAATGTTTGTACTGCCTACCACAAAAGTTGTTTTGTGATCAAATTAAATGAGACAGTGTGTATCAATTTAATTTTAGGGCGTAGGATATAAAGATGACCCCAGACTCAGTTCCAAAGACTGGTGTCTCAAAGACTTTTTATTAAAGAGGTTGAAGTATGTCCTTTCGATTCTCGGGGAGAAGTGGACTCACCTCACTGGAAGGGGAGAGATGTGCAAGTAAAAGAAGCCAGAGCAAGCTTTATAGTTAGTAACTGCCTAACTCCTCCCTTCTGGATCAGAATTGATCCTAATCCTTCTGGGTTACAATCTTCTTTATATGCCCCATCCTTAACATACATTATATGCCTAGAATTGTGTTGTCAGTCCTCCCCCCGCCACTCCCCTCCATGGAGAAGTTGACCTGTCTCTGCTGATTTCTTATCTACTTATGTGGAAACTTAACTCTTTCATTTCTCACACCACCTAAGACAGAATACAACTGTGACAAGGGATACTCACTCAGTCACTGTTTTTTTTTCTTAATTACTCAAAGAGACCCAGTATAGACTTGTTATTAAGAGATGCACAATTTAATGATAGACAAGAGAGACTTTAAATAACAAAAGTCACTCATTGTATAGATGGAAACAGTAATGTATGTTCAAAGCCTAAAAGCATTAAAAGGCAACCTTATACTCCTCTGTTGATAAAACCTATTATGTAGCATTGAAATGACCTGGAAATTTCATTTCAACAAAGCATTTTAAATATTGCATAAAGCACCTATGTCATTAACTAAAAAGCAAAAAAGGATATGGGTACAAAGAGTCAGGGGTTCTTTACTTTTTTTTTTGGCATCGAGGAGCCTTTGGCAGTCTGGTGAAATCCACAGAACTATTTTCAGAATAATGTTTGCTGCCTATATTTATAATAGAAGGAAATGCTAAATTATAGACCCCTTGCAGCTGAAATATATCCATGGATTCTCTATAGACCCCAGTTTAAGAACTAACCTGCTTTAGGTAATAACAATACACTACTATTTTTTTGGTACTATGCTGTAGTTACTGCCAGAATACATGATTCATGATGTGCCATTTTATTCTGCTTAATACTATTTAAGTCCATAGAATAATGCAACCCAGTTGTGATGTCTCATGTAATCTGTATATTACATTCAAGGTTACCAAACTTTTATGTGTCTTAATTGGGCCATGCCTGTTCTGTCTTTCTTGTAGCTCCCATTATCTAAGGCTGAAAAGTTGAGAGGATGACAATCAATCTGATAAAGCCTAGAAGGGGGGGGGGAATCTCTTTTTTGTTATCAGTTTAATTATAAAAATATATGAGGCCAATAGATGGCAAGATGTGTCCTAGTGGTCTCATCCTAACAATGAGCTTCATAGTTTGCTTGAAAGAATTGCTGATATGTACAACTATGTGCAAAAGCCCTACACATCACCTAAAGGAGAGGAAAATGATTCTGAAAAAAATTAATGTATGAGACATGTATTTGGAATTGTATCAGGTGAAGTGATGCTGTAAAGCTTTTCAAGCCTTTGAACATGAATTAAAAGGAAAGTCCTTCAAAGTGTTTCCAAAGGGAGATAAAATTACAACTGTCATTTATTCATTTGACTTGCCCAAAATAAATAAATAAATACATGGACTGCTCTTCCAGGAATCTGATTCTGGGCAGAAATAAGATAAATGACTGATAGAAAATGTTCAGTCACACTGCCATTCTCAAGCAGACAAGTCAAGGTAGTCCCCAAAATCTTAGATTCATGACTTAGTAAATTTCATGTCCACGCTCAAAACAAAAGTTCCTTTCCAAATGAAAGAATAAAATAGCATTTGAAACTTTCACTACAGTTCCTCTCCCTCATTCTTACCATACACTTTGCATTCTTAAAAACTAGGCCAGAAAGGATCAGGTTCTGACAAGTCCTACCAGTCTATAGAAGTTTTGAGTAAAGTACATAGTACATCATTGAGCAAGTTATTCTAGGACCAGTCTAGCTAATGAAGAGAGGCTTGTCACCAATAGAATGGCTACTAGGTATTTTTTTTTCTTGATACCTCAATAATTTATGAAGACTGTGGGATAAGGCATGGAAGACTGATATCTACATTGGTGGAGAAAAGGCCCCAAAGTAGCAAATATAGAGCTACTAGCACATGTGGGACACAAAATCTCTTGAGTGCAGCTGCAACCAGATTAAAATGTAATTCAGAAATATTTAACAAAATGAATAAGAATGTGATAGAACAAAGATAATGTTAACATATGAGTTCTATGTCAATATGTGCCTGCAGGGATCCTCAAGTAGACTTTAGTGGTCCCCATTTCTACTTGAATATAACACCACTCTCCAACACTGATTAAATCTCAGCTCCTTGAAATATTAAAACTGCTTAGAATAAGGGCTATATGTTTAACTATGTCTCCTTCTCCCCCCACCGCTGGAACTTCAGAGAACTTCATGGGCTTGGTGAGCTAGCCACTTCCACTTCATCTACTTTCCCTCTGCAATTCTTTCCTGGCTTTTAAGATTAGGTGTGATGCTAGGAGGAAAGATGAAAATTAAGTGAGGCTTTCTTCTCCTTTTTGGAATGGGAAATAGAGATCAAGGATTAAAAACTTTATAAACTAGTAATCTAGAAAACAGAAGTTTATTGCAAGAGAGTTTATTTTTAATTTCAGGGTTTGGAGAAGACATGAGTAACCTCTTAAGACCTGTATCATGTGTTTTGGAATTTATTTGCTTAGGGGCTATTTCAATTGGAGGGAGAAAAAATGAAACTAGAAATAAATGTATTGATATTGAGTAAATGAATGTGGCTAATGTCTCAGAGAGATATCATACCATCTTGAGGGTTAATTTTAGCTTAGTAATCATTAGTTGGCCAGTGTTGTGCTAGGGAAGAGGAAAGAGTGGGAAAAGGGAAGAGAATAAGAATTTATATAGTGCTTAATAACTACGAAGGGCTGTGCTAAGTGCTTTACAAATAGAATTTCATTTGATCCTCACAACTCTGGGAACAGGTGCTAATACCATCCCCATTTTACAGTTGAAGAAACTCAGAGAGAGAGAAAATGATTTGCCCAGAGTTACATAGAAAGTAAGTGTCTAAGGCTGAATTTGAACTGAATTTGAACTTGACTCAAGGCCCAGAACTTATAACTATCCACTGCACCTCCTAGCTACTGGTTTGGAGACTGAGACACAATGATCCAAGGGATGATAAAGGCAGAATAGTTTAACAGGGAAGGAAAAAAAGGTACAGTCCACCAAAGAAATAACAGCTGTCTTGTTCCTTCCCATTTTCTCCATTCATAGGTTGGCTTCTAACTACAATCTGGGAAATGGGTCTAAAGTAATTTAAATAGACAAAAATACCTTAGAAAGAGATCAAGACTACAGAGATTAAGAAAGTTAGAAAAAAACAGGAGGATATAAAAATGAGGGAAATGCCTTTGTAATAGCAAGGGACTCAGGCCCCTCTGACTGAAAGTGGCTGAACCCCACCCAACTCCACCCTTTGCCTGGAGCTCCTCCAGACCACGAAATGTGTTAAATTATGGTCTCAGTCAGCTTTTAGTTGGTGTAATTTTTGCATCTGCAACTAATTGTGGTTATAAAATCTCACTCCACATTCTCCCCACCACCATTACCCTATCTGCCCAAGACACAGAGATGGATGGTCTGCCTATAGAGGGCAGTTGTTCTAATGGTCTGCTTCATTTGTTCAGTGAAAACATTAATCAGATCATTAAGACCCAAAATAGGTTTGTTTATTGTTTGGTTTTGGATCTGAAAAAATTCATCAAGGAATGCTGTGAATGGTTTTAATGAACACAAACTCCTACCTTCGCTTAGCAGACTTTTGAGATCATTGTTGGAAGCCTAGACTTTTGAATCACAGAATGTATACGTGACAGGGAGGGGAAGGGAAGTCTTGCCTTTTTTTTTTTTTTGCATACACAACACTTAGTAAGGTGCTGGCCATATAGGAGGTGCTTAATTAAAAGTATATGGATTGACTGAAAACTTAGAAGAGAAAGGAAGCACTAGATGAGAGGACCTGGGTTATAGTCCTGGCTTTTCCATTGCCTTTTTTAGCTCCAATTTACTCATCAGTTTCCCCAATTATGGGGTGAGGTTAGATAATCTTTAAAGGACCATTCCAGCCCTAAGATTCTGTGATCAAAATCATAGTTTTTATACTTACAGCCTAGCTACATTGATTTTAGAAACAGTATCTCAGATTATATTGATACTAGCACAAAAGGAAGCATTTCTTCATTACATTCACCAAAGCTGTTTCAAGATCAATTGCTAGTTTTTAAAAGTCCACATATAGTGTGTGTGTATATATATATATATATATATGTATGTATATAGATGTGTGTGTATGCATATACTTTCAAAATTACACATGCCTACATACATGTACATACACAATTACACATGAATATAGAAGCTGCTGTGGGCCAGACTACTGGTGGAATAGGAATTTGAGTTAACCCTTTAGTGTCCCAAACCCCCAAGACTGTTGTGAGTAAAATAGTCAAGGAGCAAACTTGGGGCCATTTGAATTAACTTTGCCACCAGGTAGATTGTTCTGGTGCCCAGCTTTGAGACAAAGCTTTGGACAAAGTTTGGACAAAGAGGATACAACTTAGCTTTAAGACTCTAGCAGAGAAATTTGAAGTCTCCTGAATAAAATCTGAAGTTATCCTTAAAGAACTTCCTTGCTTGTTGCATTTATCTATTTTGTTCTTCCAATGACCTGCTTTCTTCACTGCTTTGGGAACTGCTTTTACCTAGAGATATTTGAATATGATTTGTTTTCTTTTCTTTTTATTAGAAGGGATTGATTATTAGAGTAGACACAGAACAGAAGCAAACCCAAGATCTAAGCAAAGAAGAATAAGGTGTAAATGGGCTAGAAAGATTCCAGAATAACTTTTTAAATTTAAAATTAAAGAGAATAATTCCGCCTGGTTTTCTGAGTTAAAGACAATGCTGAATTGGAGTAGATACATGCACATATGCCACACATACGTACTACTACCAACATTATCATCATCATCAACATCTGGACAGGGATTATATTATAGATTATGTATTATATTATGCCTGAAAGGCTCTCCTTCATCTCTGCCTACTGGTTTCCCTCAAGGTTGGGGAACCTGCAGCCTTGAGGCCACATGGGTCCTTCTAGGTCTGCAAGTGTGGCCCTTTGACTGAATCCAAACTTCACAGAACAAATCTTCCTTAACATTTTTATTGATCTGCTTGATGTTGCTGACCTTTTGTTTTTCCAGATGAATTTTGTTACTAATTTTTCTAGATTTATGTAGATTTACTTTATATCATGCAACTTTGCTGAAGTTGTTAATTGTTTCAACTAGTTTTCAATTGATTCTCTAGGGCATAACATTGTATCACCTGGAGTGATAGTTTTGTTTCCTCATTACCTATTTTTATTTCTTCAACTTTTTTTTCTTGTCTTATTGCTACAGCTAGCATTTCTAGTATAATATTTAATAATAGTGATAAGGAATATCCTTGTTTCATTCCTGAACTCATTGGAAAGGATGTAAATCTATTCCCATTACAAATAATGCTTGCTTTTGGTTTTATATAGATACTAGTTATCATTTTAAGGAAGTTTCTGTTGATTCATAGGGCTTCCAGTCTCTCTAATTAAAATTAATGTTGCATTTTGTCAAAGGCTTCTTCAGCATCTTTTGATATAATCATGAATTTGTAGTTTTACTTATTGATATAACTGGTTATACTGATAAATTTCCCAATATTGAACCAGCCCTGCATTCCTGGTATAAATCCCACCTGATCAAAGTGTATAGTCTTTATAATATGTTGCTGTAATTTCCATGCTAGTATTTATATAAATTTTTCATATCAATATTCATTAAGGAAATTGGTCTGTGGTTTTCATTCTCTGTTTTTGCTCTCTCTGGCTTAGGTATCAAAACAACATTTGTGTCATCAAAAGAATTTGGTAGGACTGTTTTAAATAGTTTATATAATATTGGGATTGTTTCTTAAACATTTGGTAGAAATCACTTGTGAATACATCTGGTCCTTGGGATTTTTTTTTTATTTTAAGGGAGCTCAGTAATGGCTTGTTCAATTTCTTTTTCTAAGATAGGGTTAACTATTATATTTCTTCTTCTGTTAATCTAGGCAGTTAATATTTTTGAAAGTATGTCTCCATTTCACCTGGATTGCAAGTTGGACTGGCATATAGTTGGGTAAAATAACTCCTAATAATTACTTTAATTTCATCATCATTGGTGTACGTTTACCCTTTTCATTTTTGATACTAATAATTTGGTCTGTTTTTCTTTTTCTTAAGCAAATTAACCAATGATTTATTTATTTTGTTGGTTTTTCCCCTATAAAATTAGTTCCTAGTTGTATTTATTAGTTAAATGATTTTTCTTACTTTCAATTTTTATTAATTCTCCTTTGATTTTTCAGGATTTCCAATTTGGTGTTTAGTTAATTGGAAATTTTTAATTAGTTATTTTTCTAGTTTTTTTTAAGTTGCATGCCCAATTCATTGATCTGTTCTTTTTCTCTTTTATTGACGCATGCATTTAGAGGTATAAATTTTCTTCTAAGTACGGCTTTGACTGCATCCCACAAATTTTGTAGTGTTGTCTCATTGTCATTCCCTTTAATGAAATTAGTTATTGTTTCTATGATTTGTTCTTTGACCCACTCATTCTTTAGCATTAAATTATTTGGTTTCTGATTAGCTTTTAATTTATGCTTCCATAGACCTTTATTAAATGTAATTTTTTTTTTTTGCATTATGGTCTGAAAAGGTTATGTTTGGCTGTAAGGTTTTTATGGACTAGGACATGATCAATTTTTGTTATGATGCCATGAACAACTGAGAAAAAGGAATACTCTTCTATTCCCATTAAGTTTTCTTCCTAGGTTTATGATATTTAACTTGTCAAAGATTTCATTTATCTCCTTGACTTCTTTATTATTTATTTTATGCTTAGATTTAATCTAGATCTGAGAGGGGAAAGTTCAGGTCCCCCACTAGTATAGTTTTACTGTCTATTTCCTCCTGTAATTCATAACTTTTCCTTTAAGGATTTGGATGGTGTGCCATTTGGCTGTATATATGTTCAGTATTGATATTACTTCATTGTCTATGGTTCCTTTTAGAAAGATGTAGTTGCCCTGCTTACCCATTTTAATTAGGTCTATTTTTGCTTTTGTTTTATCTGAGATTGTGATGACTACCTTTGCTTTTTTTACTTTAGTTGATGCATGATAATTTTTACTCCAGCCCATTTTAATTCTGTGTGTGTCTCTCTGTTTCAAATGTGTATCTTATAAACAACATATTGTTGGATTCTGGCTTCTAAATAATTCTGCTATCTGCTTACATTTTAGGGGTGAGTTTATTTCATCCACATTCACAGATATTATCACTAACTATTTACCTCCACCCTATTTTCTTCTGTTTATCTTCCTCTCTTTCCTTTTAACCTCTTCCTCCTTGAAAAATTGTTTTGCTTCTGATTACTTCCTTCTTTTATCTGCCCTCTCTTTTGTCATCTCCTTTTTCTCTTATTCCCTTCTCTTCCTCCTGCTCTATTGGTAAGACAGATTTCCGTTACCAATTGAGTATATAGTTGTATGTGTGTTTTCCCTTTCTGAACCAATTTATGTGTGTGTGACTTCACTGTCTTCTTCTGAGTTTACCCCTTGATCTCCCCGGTCACCATAGTAGCTTTTTATGGTCAGGTTCTTTTTTTTTCCTGTTTGCTCATTTTTCCACCCTATTTCTTTATTTGGAACATTATGTTAATGTTGGTCTCTATTCCCAGCATGGGCTGAAGGGAAGGGCACTGTCTCAAGCTTCAGGGTTTTTTTACTGCTATTTTGAGAGCTACTTCTGAGAAGTTTTCAGTGCTTCCAAGGTGATGTGTACTTGGAATAGGCAGGGTCACTGCTCCCTGGTATGCAGTATGATCCTTAAATAGTCCCACCACTTGTGTTTTGTCCGTGTAGACTCTGGTCCATCCCCCTCCCTGTGTCACAGATTTCTCTCCCCAACCTCCTATGTTGGTTTTGGGATGGAAGAATATCTCATTCTAAACTTTTGTTGGCTCTACCAACCTAGAATTTGATTTGAGGCTGCATTTTTAAGTTGTTTGAAGGGGAATGTTGGGATATCTTGGCTGAGTGCTTCTGTATTCTTCCCTAGCAGAAGGAAGACAAGATTTCACCTGAGGTATAAAGCTAGCCTTATGCTGAAGTAATTTAGGAAATGATAAAGTAATTTAGGAGATGAAGTAATTTAGGAAATGATAAAGTAATTTAGGAGATGATAAAGTAATTTAGCAGTATCATTTAAGTGATACCTGGAGAGTTCTCATCATTCCAAAATTTTACTCTATTCTGTCAGAGTAAAATTCTGATTAGACACTATATCAACCACTTTATTTTTTTTTAGATGAGGAAACCTAGGCTTAAAAAATTTGTTGATTTGCTCATGATCACAAGTTAGTAAGTCTCCCAGATAATCAGTGTTCTTACCAAATGACTCTTTACTAGGATGATACCAGAATAGGAAATGAGCTATATTATACCCTTTATGCCAGACAAAGAAGTATGCATTTTATCCTAGAGACAACAGGGAAATACTAGAGATTCTGCAGCTAGTGACATGGTTGGGCCTGTGACAATTTTGAGATTTTATATTTAATATACAGGCCAATTACTATGCATCTTACTCTCACCAGGTTTGATCATGGTCAACTGAGAAGGGTCATTTTCTCTTCCTTTTGGTTTACTGCTCCTAATTGATACTAGTCCTAGAATATCTCCAAAATTAAGTTTAAATTTAATTTGTGTCTAGGTTTCCACAAATGTGTAAAGAAGGAACCCAGTTCCTATAAAAGTACTTAAGATAATTAATGCAGATCAGGTATAGGATAGCCTTTATTTCATCTCACTGAAAACACAAAGATGTAGAGGCCTAACAAGAGCCCATAAAAAGAGCTAGAAGCCACATAAAGCACTCATAGGACTAACAGGAGCTTATAAGCAGATGTAGAAAGCACATAAGGTACTCATATAGCCTATAAAAACCCTTATAGACTTTGGAATCTGCTCATGTAAATGAACTTAGGCTAGACATCTGGACAATTCTTTCACATTCTGGTGAATCTCTTGTTCCCATTCAATCCTACATAATTCAATCAAGATTCATAGTAATACTATATGATCTGTACTCTCCCACACCCTGCCCCACCTCAAAAATAAATAGACTTTGGGAACTACTAACATAGCAACCTATTCTCCTTGGGCTTGCATTTTGTGAATAATTCACTGCAGTATTCTAATAGTACTAGTCATGGTCAAGGTTACCTATTTGGAGGTAAACATATTTTGGGATGTGCTCAGCAAGCAATCTCTATCATAGAAGATCTTTATTGTCTGAAAGACTTACTGACATTAGGAAGAAGGCTAGGACAAAGGAGTTTCCAAACTTTAATATTTTCTGGGCTGCATTTGTTGAAAACTTCTGCAAATGGCCTTGAATGTGGTGCAGAAGAACAAGATTTGAATTTAGATTCAGAAGGCCTAGGTGTAAATTTGGGTCTGCATTATATTTTCTGTAAGATGAGGCAAATTACTTAGCTTTGTGGAGCCTCATTTTCCTCACATATAAAATGAAGGGGTTAAACTAGATGATTTCTAAACTGCCTCTGATCTCTAAATATATGACCCTATAAGCTGAAGAGAAAATATTTTTAATCTTAAAGATTCATTTTAGCAACTAGGGGGCACAGTGGATCTCTAGAGCACTGGCCCTTGAAGTCAGGAAGACTTGCATTCAAATCCAGCCTCAGACCAAAACTCTTGACACTTACCAGCCGTATGACTCTGGGCAAGTCACTTAACCCCAAATGCCTCACTTAAAAAAAAAAACTTTCTTTTGTATATGTATAGCCTATATCAGATTGTGCAGCATCTTGGGGAGGGTGGTGGGGAAGAAAGAGGAGAAAAATTTTAAATTCAAAAGCATATGGAAGTGCTTGTTGGTAAATCAAAATACATTAATTTATTAATTTTAAAAATAAAAAAAGATTCAATTTAATTCTTTAATATACGAAAAATTGCAAAAGAACTAATTCCTTAGCTTACCATACTTAAAAAATATGGTCATTAATTGAAAGAAGTTTTTATAATTATAAAGTTGTTTATAAAGTTGTTTAATTTAGACCCTAAAATATCTTTTTCTGCCACCTGTGTGCCTCAGATTTTTTTTCCTTTTGTATGTATTTTTGTATGCCAATTTAGCAAACTGTCATCGTGTGACAAGAAATTATTTTATAGGAATTCACATATTGTGAAAAAGTTCCTGAATTCAAATCAATTAGCAATGCTTAAAAAAAATGGTTCATTATTATTTGGCATTCTAAGGCTATTCTGGTGTGAATGAATGATAACCATTCAGTAGTATCAGTGACCTTTCTTATATAGAAAAGTTGAGCATGATTGCATCATTATTTGAAAATATTAATCGTTTTTTCAAAAAATACTTAGCATCTATTGAGATACTTATTCATATTTGAGAGAAAAATGTTATTTTAGAACTAAAGTACAGATTCATGCAAAATATCACCTTTAGAACAAATTATAATTATCTGCTATACTTTGACTCCCTATATGTTGTTGTGTTTCTATTTCAATAACGAATAGCATTTTTAGAATCTCAGATTTTAGAATTGCAAAGGATTTCAGAAGTCAGTTAATCTTACTCAAATCTGGTGAGGAAGCCTATCCCTTCCTTCCCTTATCTATCGAACAATAAGCATTTTTTAAGTTCCTAGTATGGGCTAAGCAGAGTGATAGGTGAATAATGAAATAAAAATGGAACATGAAGTTGTCATTTAGGGAATGCTGAAGATCTTTAGGAGATTTATTTAGGATCTATAGTCCCTACAAACCCCTGAGTCTGTGCATTCCAGTTTTGGATAACTCTCATAGTTAGAAAATGTTTTGATAATGTAAAGCCAAACTCTGCCACTGGAACTCCTAGACAGTGATTCTAGTTCTTCCTTCTAGGACCGAGTAAAACAAGTCTAATGCCTTTCAGCATGGCAACCCTTTCAATACTTAAGGACATTTGCCATGTTCTGCTTAAGTTTTGTCTTCTATAGGCTCAACATCATATATATTCTTAATCATTCCATATATGGAATAGTTTCCAATTTCTTCATCATCTAGGATACTCTTCTGGACATTATCCAGTTTGTCCACTTCTTCCAAAATGTAGCATGTAGAATCGAACACAATATTCCAGATGTCTTCTGACTAGGGCAGAGAACTTTGGAGTTATTGCCCACTCTGGCTATTCTGGGCAGATTAATTTTATTAATGCATCCTATTATGTTGGGGGTTTTTTTGGTGGCCATTTTAACCTTTTGATTATATTAAGCTTTTGTTCTACTAAAGTTAACCAGTATTTTTCATATGAATTATTTTATTCATACCACTATCCTCTACTTGTAGAGCTTTTTTTTAACCCAATGATAGTATTTTACATTTATCCCTACTAAACTGAATCTTCTTAGATTCAGCTCGACATTCTAGCTCAGAGGTGTGGAACCTATGGCCTTGAGGCCACATGTGGCCCTCCAGGTCCTCAAGGGAGGCCTTTTGACTAAATCCAAACTTCACAGAACAAATTCCCTTAATAAAATATTTGTTCTATAAAACTTGAACTCAGTCAAAAGACCACACCCAATGACCTAGAAAGCCACCTGAGGCCATAGGTTCCCCCCTCCTGTTCTAGGCTGTCATGATGTTTGTTGACTCGTTATTGTCAGGTTATCCTTTCAAGCTTTGCATCTTCAGTAAATATAATGAACATACCATCTATGTCCTTAACCAAATTAATAACTAACGGTATTAAATGTTCAGGGCAAAGCTTTAATTCCTCTGTGGCTCCACTACAGACTTCCTTCCACAATAATATGCACCCATTTGAAAGCTATATAACCTTTCCCAAATCCAATATATAGCCCATATCTCATCATCTTTCATAAAAACCAAGTAATATGAGATGCTTTTTCATGGGGCATTCTTATAAGCAGGTAAGCTATATCAAGAGAATTTCCTCATCCAACTTTCTAGTAAAGATGAAATTCCTATCAGAATAGGATATGAAGTTATCTTGGTATGACATCCTCACATCATTCTGTAACTATCTGATCAAAAGTTCTTTGTCCAAATGTTCATGAGTCATCCCTTTAATATGTTCTAGAATTTTTCTAGAAATCATAATCAAATATATTGCCTTTTGGTTTGGGGCCTCCACTGTCTTGAAAATCAGTCAATGAACATTTATTAACTGCCTAGTATGTGACAGGCTTTGCATTAATTATTTGTGACACAAAAAGAGGCAAAAAACAGTTCCTGCCCTCAAGGAGTTCACAATCTAATGGGGATAACAAAGTGACATTTATTCTTTTTCTTTCAATTATGTTTTCTGTTTCTTATCTTATCATTATATTTCATGTATCTCTCCCCCTCCTGGAAAGCCATCCCATATGACAAAGAGTATTTTTTTAGAGAGGAAAAAAAGTCAGCTACATGAAGGGGTAGGTTGGGAATGTTTTCTCATATCTCTCAATTTGAGTACTACTTGATTTTTTAATTTTGTTACATTTATTTTAATTTTTTGGTGTGTCATAATTATTTCTTTTTAAATTGTTGTAGTTACTGTGTACATTATTTTCTTGGCTTTGCTTACTTCATTTTGCATTGGTTCAGGTAGCTCTTTCCATGCTTTTCTGTATTGATCATGTGCATTATTTCTTATAATACAGTAGTATGCATTATATTCATATACCACAGTTTGTTTAGACATTCCCCAACTGATGGGCATCTATTTTATTTACAATTCTTAGCTGTCACAAAAAGTACTGCTGTGAATATTTCAGAGTATATGGAGACTTTTCTTATTAATGGTTTCCTTGGGGCATAAGAACATTTCTTCTCATTTACCTTTATTCCAAGCTATATACTCACTTTCCTCCTAGCTTTTTGATTGGTTCCATCTTTAGAAAATCTGCCTTGTCCCTCATGGGTACCTACCCTTTTTCACCCCTCATTTCTGTGCTGTCAGACAAGGAGAAAAAGTCAAAAAATAATAATGTCCTGAAGTCCCAGGGAAAGAAGAATACCCAAGAGATAATCAGAGTCAAATGTTGTAGAGAATTTTTTTAAAGGATGAGAACTGAAAAAAGCCAGCAGCTTTTGTGGAAGTAGAACAGATCAAAAGGTAAACCAGAAGGAGAGTAAACAGAATGGCTTGGGCTTTTGGTGATATGGTGGTTTCAGGCAAGGATTCAAAAATTATCAATTTGATCCCAGGTTTCAGTCATCCTCAAGGGCAAAAGACAGCCGGTGTGGGGGTTAGATAAGTACTACCAGAAGTCCAGTGATGGGAATCCATGGTCAAGTCTGGTGAAGTATCAGTGAGGTCTTGAAGAGTGACCTGCAGGATTCAGTTCATCAAGGGATCAAATGGCAGCCCAGTTAAGGTTCTAGAAGTAAATGACTGAGTGACTCTTTCCAGTTGTTATTCTCCATTCTGAAGTTAATTTGGGTAAATGCTTCTTAGCTCTGTTTTGAGCCCACTATCCCACTATCATTCCCATGAATACTCCTATGTAATAGTTATGTTAATTGACTAAATGAAATTGAGGTAGTACTTACCTGAAGGCATGATATAAGGGAGTTATTAACTATAACTGGCAATTGATTTCAGGAGAGAAAACACTAGAAATAGGGTACACGCTGAAATGACTCAATTGAATGAAAATTAAAGAAGGTCTCAGTTACATCCAAGAATCCTGAGGAGAAGATGTAGCTAGCCTTGTGCTGACAGATCTAACTCATCACTATGAGTGGGAACTGGAATAAGGATTCACTAGAGTGTATAAGGCATTGGGTAATGTCTGGAAGAAAGAAAAAGAGGAGTTGGGGAAGAGAAACAGGCCCTAAAGTTAGAAAGAGAGACTCTTCAGATGCTTATGTTAAATATAGATCTGTGGCACCAGATGGCAAAAAAATATTCATGTTGATGAAACACACTGGGTGTTATTCTAAACAGAAGTGCCCATGTAATTATGATTAGCATGCACTTCCCAAGTGAAATAAGGCCATGTGACTGCCTGCCCTGTGCCTGGAGAGTGTCAGTACTTGTTGCAATGGTTTTCTTAGATAATTAAAGTGAGGAATAGAAAATCCAGTTGTCTACTGCTCCCCCCTACCCTCACAAACTAGGTAATTTTTCATTACAGGAAACCTTCACTGTGGAATGACATTTTATTCAATTAAAATTTGTTAAGACCCTATAGATTCATAAGACACACTGAATGATGACTTGAAGAGACAATAAAACATATAAGGTAAATTCAGAGCAAAAGTTCTCTCTATCACATTCATGACATCTTATTTTTCTGAATTCTAGAGGTATAGCAAGCTTACCAAGACCACCACCATCCATATTCCATCCTCTAAATGCCAGTGGGCAGGATCAAAAAGATGGAGACTCCACTTTGGTTCTTAGAAAGGAAACAAAGGTTTCTCAAATAAGATAAAGTAAAGGAGTAACTCTGTCTTTACTTTGATACAATTGTCCTCTTGGTATAGTTTCTTGTGAATTTTGGAAAAATATCCATGTATCCATCCTATGCTATGTACCATAGGGTCTCAGTAAAAAATCATTTCTTCTTCATTGATCAGGTAAGTGGGTCTGGACTCCAGAGAGAAAAGAACTATAATTTTGGTTCACATGCTCTCTGTTAAGAAAGGAAAGGTCTGAGGCTAATTACTTAGCTTTTATTATCTCTGAGGAACTGTAGCCACATACCTAGAGAGATTAAAAGATGATCTAGGACTTTCAAGTCTCTCCCCACCCCAAAGCACATATAACTTAGCCTGACCACTTAACTTCCCCACTTCCCACAAAGTTTCTCAATTTATATAATCTGAGACTAGCAAGGAGTTGCTAGATTGTCCTAGGAATCTTTAAAATATAGTTTAATAAAAACTTGGTTGTGTGATTACAAATAATGAAAGCTCCACCCATCCAAAAATACCTCCTTGATATAACCAAGTGACTGAAATGTATTCTATTAATTCATATTAATGTTATTAGATAGAGCTGGAGGTGGATGAAGGCCTAACAACCATTAGTTAAAATTTACATTGAAGTTTGGTTTTCATATATTTATATATTGTCTCTCCAACTAGTTCATAGTAAAAAAAATTTTTTTGGTAAGGCAATCAGGATTAAGTGACTTGCCCAAGGTTACACAGCTAGTACATATCAAGTTTCTGAAGCTGGATTTGAACTCAGATCTTCCTGACTCCTAGGCTGGAGCTTTATCCACTATGTACCTAGCTGCTCCTATTTTAGGTATTTTTTTAAAAATAACATAACAAACAAAAATACAAATGAAAAATCCCACCTCTACCCAAGGACACAGAATAGTGTCATATGAGGCAAGTTACATACGCAGAGAACATTCAGGAAAAAAAAAAAGGACTTTGAATTGCTAATAGAGAACTATGTGTCCAGAAATCACATATAATTAGCACATATCAATAAGCCCTTGTGGCCAAGGTGCTATACTGGTTTTGTGATCTACTGATTTCTGGGCTTCAAATTCTCAAAGACAACAGCTAGACTTAGCTGTTGTTTGCTGAGAGACAGACTGATAAGGCCAGGCCAACAAATATTTAATCAAAAGTGAGATTATATATGAGCCATCATATTCAGCTCAGGACAGCTGAAGAAAAATGAGACAAAGTGCTTCTGGCTAAAAATATGTCAATTCTTTGGAATTTCTGTGTCTAGCAATGAAGTGAAGTCTACTGTTCCAAACAAATATCTGACTTTGGGTCAGAAAATCCTTGCGTTGTTTTTTTTTTCCCCATTTAAACCATGCAGCAATTCTGTGCCACTTAAACCCATTTCAGGGGACTCTTCCAAAGAAACCATGCCAGGCCTAAAAGGGGATTAGTGATAGAAAGCCTATATCACTCCTAAATTCTTCTCTGAATTGGCATGCAAATGAATCTAAGCAAAAACACCAGCTAAGAAAAATACGATAAATTATTGTTCTCTGTTCCATTGGTCTGAATTCATACTATGTATATCTGTCAACAGCAAAAACCAAAGCAAAATAAAACCTAGCTTTCATGCTGTATCCTGAACTGTGAAAAACTTTTTTATTTCCCTATATCTCACTTGATTTAAAATTTCCAGAGGACATTCCATAACCTCCTTAAATATGTGATCAGTAAAGCTCTGCTACTATTGGACAATTCTTACTCAAACCCAAATCTCACATTTAAGAACAATTCTTCTTCTATTTCCAGTGGAGATTAAGAACAGAGGCCTTCCCAACCTCAAGAACCCTTTAAATCACCTTCAACTACTTTTCTCCAGGCCAGATAGCTGACATATTCCTTTTTCCTCCTAAGGTTTAATTTACAATCCTTTAAATCATCTTGGTACTACTCTAGAAACTTCTCTGATTTTCTACATCCCTCTTTGGGGATAGGCAGATTACTACAGTCAAAGTATAATTAGCACAGAGTTTAGGTTGAGGTTTACATATGAGTACATTGCATTTTTTTTTCCTGCTTAGGGACTAAGCTAGATGTATCCTACAACAGGGTATAAATTTTAAAAAAAAGGACAGTGGATTACAAAAATGGGTAGAAATAACTTTGTTCTTTAAAATATGGTGGCCAGAAGATAAAGTCCATTGCAAAATTGTTAACAAATAATAATGATAATGATAATAAATCCACAAACATTTATTAAGTACCTACTATATGCCAGGTACTGTAAGAAACACCAGGGATAAAAAAAAAAGAAAGAGACAAAAGAGTGTATCCTCCTTCAAGGAGCTTACAATCTAATGGAGGAGAAAATATGCAAACAAATACATACAAAGCAAACTAAACACAAGAAAAAATAATAAACAATTAACAGAGAAAAGACATTAGAATTAAAAGGATTTGGGCAAGCTTCCTGTAGAAGGTGAGATTTTTAGTTGGGACTTAACAACAACAACAATTTTTGCTTCCAATCAGACTCCTTTCTCAGCAGTGTTAGGACTGTTCTATATTTTATATATCTCATGCTCTCAGTCTCTTTCTTGAGAATAATCCTCACTTTTGTCCTCATTAGGAAACAAGTCCTGTGACCTCCTGCTGCTCTAACAGGACCAGCTGTGTGAACAATCACAGGATTGTTGCCATTTCATGGAAGAGTTCCCACTGTTGCCCACATTGTAGGAATTAACATTGCTAGCATGAAGATAATCCTTCATGAAACCTTAAGGACACAGCAAAGTTTAGTATCATTAACCCAGGATGTATGATAAGGACATTGACAAAAAACACCACTGGCAATATTTGTAATCTTTGCACTAGACCCAGATACTGTTTTGCAAATGGCATGACCAATTACTCTGTTTCAGTTTATGATCTCAAATTTAACTTGCAGGTTAGTGAAGTAATTCTAAAGTAGGGAAAAGCAGGAATACCAGGAATCTTAGAACTAGACTTATCTGGATCAGAATGAAGATGACAGAATAGAGAAAGCACTGCTTTCTCCCAAAGTTCACTACGAAACAACTTTAAAATAACACTGGAGTCAAATACTGGAGTGGCAAGAGTCAACAAAATTTCAGGGTAAGACATTCTTCTAGGCCAAGACAACCTAGGAAATTAGAAGGAGAGATCTGTGACAAAGGGGTGAGGTTGGCTTAGAATCCACATGGATGCAACATCAGTGGTGGGATTTGGTGATGTTGAAAGCAACAACAGAAGTTTCAGAAATTCTCAAGATGGAGACAGTAAGGAGATTGGGCAAATAGTCAGAAAGAGACTCCTGTGCTAGCACTGGTCACAGGACTAGACACTGTTGCCTAACCCACTTCCTGGTCACAAATGAAAGACAGAGACAGACACTTTGCTTCACAAGGAAGTAGGGGCCCTAGAGGCTATAAAGGATCAGGGGCCCTTCTTAGTAAGAACTACAGTCTAGACCAAAACAATGACCATACCTCTCCCTGGATTAAACCACCTTGGAAATACCACACTTCCAAACCTCCAGAGTAAGCTATGGAAATAGCAGCACAAAACAACCCCTCGTCAACCAAGGCCAGGAACAGAGCCCAACTTTAACATAAAGTTCATAGTCAAGAAATAGGCTGGAAAAATGAGCTGACAAGAACAAAAATCTACTATACTGACTCAGAAGAAGATAATTATGCCAAACAGCTACAATAAAATCTCAAAGGAGGAAAAATGTGAATTGGACACAAGCCCAATAAGAATTCCTGCAAGAGCTAAAAAATTATTTTTAAAATCAAACAAGATGGTAGAGGAAAAATCGGGTAAAGAAATGAAAGCAAGGGAAGGAAATTAGGAAGAGACAATAGCTTGGTGAAAAAAAGGCACAAAAATACTGAAGAAAATAATATTTTAAAAATAAGAATTGGACAAATACAAAAAGATGTTTAAAAAAAAGCTCACTAAAGAAAATGATTCCTTAAAAATTAAAATGGGGCAAGTGAAAGCTATTACTCCATGAGACAGCAAGAAAGAATAAAACAAATGTAAAGAATGAAAAAAGAAGAAAATGTGAAATATCTCATCAGAAAAAGAACAGAGTTGAAAAATAGATTGAGGAAAGATAATTAGAATTATTGGACTATTTGAAAGTTATGATCAAAGAAAGAGCCTAAACATCATATTTAAATAAACAATCTAGGAAAACTGTCTCATAGCCTAGAATTGGATCACCACCTGAGATACTGAAATCAAAAACTCCTAGGAATATTATAGCCAAAATCCAGAGCTCCCAGGTCAATGAAAAAATAATTTAATCAGCCAGAAAGACAGCATTCAAATACCATGGAATCACTATCAGTACCTCACACAAGATTTAGCAGCTACCATGTTAAAAGAGTAAAGGGCAGGAAATATGATAATCCAGAATGCAAAAGGCCCAGGCTAGATTAAAAAAAAAATAATGAAATAGGGGACTTTCATGAGGATATTCCTCATTAAAATATTACAGCTGAATAGAAAATTTGAGTTGCAAATACAAGACTGAAGAGAAGCATAAAAAGGCAAACGTGAAAGAGAAATCATAAAAGACTCAATAAGGTTAAACTACGTATATTTCTATATCAGAAGAAGATACATGTAACTTTTCAGAACTTTATTATTAGGGCATTTAGAAGGACTCACATAGAGGGCATAGGAGTGACTCAATTATATTGAGATGATCACCCAAAACAATGGTTAGGTGAGAAAGAGGGATGAACTGGGAGAAGAGTGAAGGGAGAGGAAGAATAGGGTAAATTATCTGCAAAAAAAAAAAGGTGCATGAGGAAGAGCTTTTGCAGTGGAAGGAAAAGTGCTATGGGTGGCAATGCTTGACCTCTCATCAAAATTGGTTCAGAGGGATACACACACACACACACACACATATACATACACACACATGCGCACACACACACACACACACACACATTGTATACATAAAGCTATCATACCTAATAGGGAAGTAGGAAGGAAAGGAGATAAGAAAAAGTGGGTAATAAAAGGGAGGTAGGATATAGGAAGGCAGTGGTCAGAAGAAAAACAGACTTTAAAGGAGGGACAAAATAAAAAGAGAGGGAGAAGAGTAAAAGAAGAAAATAAGATGGCAGAGAATTCATAGTCAGGAATCATAACTGTGAATGTGATGGATTCACTTATAGCAGAATGGATTAGAAACTACAATCCAACAATATGTTATTTATAAGAGACACACTTGAAACAGAAAGACACATGCAGAATTAAAATAAAGGGCTGGTACAGAATTTATAAGCTTCAGCTAAAGTACAAACAAAACAGGGGATTTTTATATAGAAACTCTTTTTGTGGTGTCAAAGAATTAGAAATCAAGGGGATACTCATCAATTGAGGAATAACTCAACAAGTTATGGCATATGATTGTGATGGAGTATTATTTGCTATAAGAAATGACAAGGTGCATAGTTTCAGAAAAACATGATAAGACCTCTAAGAACTGATGCAAAGTGAAGTGAGAAGAATGAGATCACTGTGCATAGTAACAACAATGCTGTAATGATGATCAACTGCGAAGGATCATCTATGCTGATCAATGCAACAATCCAAGGTAATTCCAAAGGACTCATGATGAAAATGTGCTATCCATCTCCAAAGACAGAACTGAAAAACTCTGAGTGCAAATTGAAGTATAATGATCTCTTTTTATTTTTCTTGGTTTTTTTTTTCTTTTGAAGTATGGCTAATATGGAAATATATTTTGCATGATTTCACATGTGTAGTTGATATCATGTCACTTACTTTCACTGTGAGTAGGGGAAGGGTCACAGAGGGAGTGTGATTTGGACTCAAAATTTTAAAAGAACATCAAAAATATATAATAAAAGAAAATAACAAATTAAAAAGAAAAAATCCCCATGACTAGTTGTATTTACAAATAAACTGTACCATACATTTAGGAAAAATTAATCCCAAATTATATAAGCTATTTGAAAAAATAGAGTCCTATCAAATTATTTTTATTTTACAAATATGGTTTTGAGTATCATTGCAAAAATAAATAAATAAACGAAGGACTAGCAAGGAGATTACAGCAATATATCATGAAGATCACACACTATGACCAGGTGGGATTTATACCAGGAGAGTAAGGCTGGTTCAAATATTAGGAAAACTATCAGCATAATTGACCATACCCACAATAAAACAACAAAAGTCATAGCAATAAATGCAGAAAAATCATATCACCATTCCAATAAAAACACTGGGCAATATAGGAATGAAATGAGCCTTTCTTAAAATGATAAGTAGTATCTATCTAAAACTAAGAGCAAACATTATCTGTAATGGGGATAAACTAAAAGCCTTCCCAACGAGATCAGAGGCGAAGCAAGGATGTCCATTATCAATAATATTGTTCAATATTGCATTAGAAATGCTACCTATAGCAATAAGACAAGAATAGTAATTGATGGAATAAAAATAGCAATGAAGAAACAAAATCATAACTCTGCAGATGATATGATGCCATAGAGAACCTTAGAGAATCAACTAAAAGACTTGTCAAAATAATTGACAACTTCAGCAAAGTTGCAGGACATAAAATAAACCTATATGAATCATCAGCATTTCTATGTATTACCAACAAAATCCAGAAGAAAGTGATAGAGAGAGAAATTCCACTTAAAATAACTGCATACAACAGAAAATATTTGGGAGTCTATTTTTAAAAAAGATAGATTTAAACAACTGGAGAAATATTAATCGCTCATAAGTAGGCTGAGCCCAAATAACAAAAATGACCATTCTATCTAACTACAAGAAGTAGCATGAGGGGTATTAGAAAATGCCTACATGGTGAGAAAAGGAGGTAGCAGCATGTGAATGTTGAATAATCTAACCTGTCTGATAATCTTGAAATTTTAAAGAGAACACATTGGTCAGTTCCTTTCTGGAGGAATTAAAGAAAGACTTGGGTAATTATTGCACCAGTTAAAAAGCTATAGAAGGATTGCTATCTGCACTAATGGAGAGAATGTTCACACCATTGAAAGCATTGATCCCTCTCAGCATTCATATGCTACTGTTCTAAGCACAGGAGATTATTCCTCATTTATTGCTCTCTTACTTTTTGTAACTGCACCAAGTACTACTCTGCCTTGTATATAGCTCCCACTCCTTCATTAGAACAAACTGCTTATCAATATAAATCAATATCAAAATAAATTAAATAAAATCGATAAAATCATCTTCCTGGCTTCACAATATATGTCTGCATTTTAAAAGCTATTTTCATACGCTATGACTACGTATGTTGACACATTTTTATATAATAATTACTGATGTTAGTCAGCCAATACGCATCTATTAAGCACCTACTATGTGCCAGTCACTATGTTAAGTGCTGGGGATACAAGTACGAAAAAGAAAGATAGTCTCTGTGTTCTGTGGCAGGGAAATAACATACAAAAGAAATCTGTAAATGAGGAATGAGAGCAGTATTTGGCTTGAAGGCATGATGTAGAAATCCAAAGGAGGGCAACTGTGTAAGAAATGAAGAGTTATTTATTTAGGTTTTAATACTTGCAGGGAAAAGTAGTACAATCCAAGGCTAGAGAACAAGTCTTAGGGTACAGATCTATACAGGCTGTCCCCAAAGTCTTAGTGTAGTTTTAAGTTTTTAAACCTTTAAAAGCTTAAAACTGCACTAAAATTTTATAATATTATTTATGTGCTGAGTGACTGAGCAAGATGCTGAAACTTTCACTGGCTTGAGTAATTCTTTAAGACTATAGAGTCCAAGCTTTATCGTTAAAGTAAGTTTCTACTACAAACATCAAATTTTTTATTTAAAAAATGCTTTAAAATGTTTTACTGACACCCTTATTTGATCTTTTCAGTAATTCAGTTTGGTAAATCCTATAGGTGTTAGCCCCATTTTGGGATACCTGAAAGAAATAAAATGACCTTGCTCATGATCACGCAGCTAAGGTCAAAGGTAAGATCTCAAACCAAGTCTTCTTGATTAAATGCAATGCACTTTCTACTCCATACTGCCTACATCTAAACACACACTACACTGGCATCCTTAAGGGAAAAAAGGGAAAGCTGTGCCACATTCAACTTTCAACCTCCCTTTCTCCCATAGCACCTAGCTTAGGCCTTGCATGTGGGGAGTGTACAAAATGGTGTGTGTGTATGTGTGTGTTTAATAAATGAATGAGGTATCTTCTCTTAACTCACTTACCTTTGGGGGAGTATTGGAGTATCTTTTCACATAAAGTTATGGAGCTGCTAAACTTTCCTCCCTCTGTCTGGCCCTCTGACATTTATACAAGGTGTTCAAAATCGCAATACCCTTCAAAAGCTTAAAATTGCACTAAGACTTTTGGGACACAACATCCTTGTGTTCTGTCTAGCACAATCCTCTCTTATGAATGCACAAGTCACACTCCAGTACTCTATACCCTTGCTGGTGACCATGTCCAAATTCTCTAAAGCAATACTAGTAATATCCCACCTTGAACAATAGTACCATGGGAAAATCCTAGCATGTTATGTAACCAGCTAAACATTGAAAAGAGTCAGATGTTCTCTCTTTGAACCCCAGTTGTTCTTGCATATCCAGTCAAAATGAAGACAGTGGATGGGGATCAGTAAAAGACATCACTCCTGTGCATATGGAAGCTTTCCCAGACACGCCAACTGCGCCGTCAGTTTCTCACAGAACAGCATGAGTTCACTTCCCTTAATCTTACTTTACTCTCTCTAAAAAGCATGTGGAGGAGGCCTGCATTATACACTTAAAGATATACCATCTGTTTTCCTCCCCTGCCAAGAGTGGAATTCCTTAATAAAATGAAAGCCTTAGGTCATCATGAGAAGCTAAAAGTGAAGGAACAGAAAGCACAAGAACAGAATGTGTGTTTCCCATGACCATTCAGTGAAACAGGTGTGTAAGCTTTCACATAAAGGCCATTAGCTAACTGCACACCCAGAGCCACCACATCTGAACTTTCCCCTCTCCATTTTCACTAGAGTTTCAGGCTTCTTCATTACATTCATCAGTATAACAAAGTAGCATGTTTCATTCATGCAATAATGCATTATATCAATAGTAAGTTACTTATACAAGGAGTTTAACTAGCTACCTTTACAGGGATTTCGTATCCCAATGGAAAAAACCTCAACCCATACTCTTCTTAGCCATTCATTCATTTTCATGTTAAATGTATGTCTCAGAGTATTTTTTAAGTGTCTTTTCAGACCTCAAAAACTGAACCAGGATGGTGGGTGTTTGAAAACAATTTGGAGGTTTATTTTTTCATGATCTCCAAATGTCTCAAGTTCAAAAAAAAAAAACCTTAGGAAATGGTCTAAGAAAAAGTTGGTCCCCTTCTCAAACTAACCCAAACCAACAAACACAGGAAATCTATTGAAAAAAAATCAAGTCCTTACAGGATTTCCATTCCAAGAATCCTAATGGCTGGGGACTTCCTGGCCCCCTGAATCATTAGGTTTCACCTCTCCTTAAAATGTGTTCTTCTCAAACATAATCTCAGTGAATGAGGCCAATTTACCACAAGATTATCATGTGTATCAGCCAAACTATCTCCTCCCCTCCCCTGAAAAGAGATCTACATTCTTATCAGTTTGGATTGGCAAATCAGATTCAAGTCTTCTCATCATCTGTAGAACTCTTCAAGTTCAAATTCTATGCAAAAAAGGAAAACATTGCTTGCTGGCTCACTTTAAACTCAGTGAAAGCTGTACTCTTAATGTGAAGCCTTTAAATTGGAGAATGATTTGGCTTTTATACCATCTGACTCAAAATGTTCCTTGTTGGGTGAGACTTGGAATCCTAAAAAGTTTTAGGGTCTCTTTGTTCAGAAAGCAGGACATCTTTGTTCAATTTTGCCTTTGGCTCAGGGACAACTCTTCTGTGTCACATTGGGTGAAACACTGCCTTGGACACATGTGCAAGGATATGCACACACACACACACATGCTCTCATTCAAGTCTTGGCTCTTACAAAACCTGGCCCACATGCTAATGGAAGAATGAACTCTTTACTATATGATCCACTGAGAGTGAGAGAAGAATGAATACTTGAGCAGAATCGGAACCTGCTAACAGGGGAAGATTCTTTTCCTTTTCTCTCACCCAATAGATATATTTTCTTTCAGAAAATTACCATCAAAACTCAAGACAAGAAAAGGGAACTGTTGGAGGAGATTCCTAAACTCAGCTTTAAGCAGCTCACCTAGGCTTCCCTTAGCTGCCTCACAAATTGGAATGATGGAGAAATGGGAAAAAAAAAAAAGCCTAATCTAAATTGAAAGTGTTCTTGGTGCAATTGATGAAAATCCATCCTCTAATTTTGCTCATAATTTCTCCTCTTCCCCTCAAATCTCTTTTGGGGTCTACTGAAACCTAGCACCTGCCAAAGTGTTATTGTTTCATCAGTTCATTTGATCAAGAGCCAAATCATTCCCTCCTGATGAAGACAAGAGAAAAGAGGCAAGGTCCAAGGTATTAGAAGGCCAGACTGAAGTTAGAAAATCCTGGGTTCAAAGACCTAACTGAAAATAACTCTGCGTCAATTGGCAAGTTACTTTACCTGCATTTGCATAGGGGAATGGTCTAAGATTACAAACTGCACGAGAATTTCTGACCTGCATTGGTAGACAGAGTCTATCTGTTATCTGGGAGTGTCCACATGAGATTAAATGATAGATGTGGATAAAATAAAACATTAATAGGTCTTCAGTTAGGGGGATAATTAGTACTAGCTATTTAAAAAAATAAATTGATGATTTCCTCAATGCATGACATTCCCAGGGAGGAACTTCATCTGTCATGGCACAATGGATAGAGCATGAAGTCTGGAGTTAGAAAGGCCTGAGTTCAAATCCAGCCTCAGACACTTACTTAGCTGTTTGTCCCTGGGTAAATCACTTAACTTGTTTGTCTTGGTTTTCTCAAGTATAAAATGGGGGAAATAATAACAGCGCCCACTTCCCACAGTTGTTGTGAGGAGCAAATGAGATAATAATCATAAAGCACTTAACCAGTCTCTGGCACATAATTGGTTATATATGTATTAGTTATTGTTGTTGTTATTGATGTGATTATTATTACTACCTTGCAGATCTGTATCTTTCTCTTCAACTTACTATCTTTAAATTAACTGTTGTAAAGAGAGGAAGGGTAGGAAAAAGCATTTCTATAGTGCCTATTATGTTCTAGGTACTACTAAGTACTTTACAAATATTATTTCATTTGACCTTCAAAGTAACCTTGAAGTAGATGCTGTTTTTATCCTCATTTTATAGTTGAAGAAATTGAGGCAAACAGGATTATAGTGACTTGTTCAGAGTCACACTGCTAGCAAGTGTCTGAAGTCAAATTTGAACTTAGATCAAGAAGGTGAAGTGACTTTTCCAAAGCCACACAGTCAGCAGATATCAAAAGTGGGATTTGAAACCAGGCCTTTCTAATTCCAAGGCCAGCATTGTATCCACTACTTTCACACTGTTTCTTAATCATTCCAAAACAGAATATGAAGTGCCCAATGAAATTTATAGAGTGAAATTTCAGTTCCAATGATGTCTGTGCAGTTGACTTTTCAGATTGTTGCAAGATTTTCAGTGGTCATCTGCCAGGGAACATGGAACAGCGGAGAGGACATTAACCAATGTGTTCAAATGCATTATGCTTTCATTCATAAATCCCCAACTGGTTATTAAAAAAACATATGACTGTGTTATTAAACCCAAATCCTCTGTAATTAGAATATTTCCTCCTGCACAGCTTAGCCAGAGTATTTCGTTTCTTTTTATCCTTGGGTATGTTTTTCACACCAGGACTTGTCATCATTCTAAAGAAGGGAGGGAAAAACAGCTGACACCAGAGAAACTTCCACACACCAAGTGCTACCTGATTTTCTGAGTTGTATAGCACAGAGATACTAGGTTTATATGGTAATGCAGTATAGAAGGAGGCAGATGATGTCATCAAAACAGGACTGAACGCTGAACAATACTAGCAAAATCAAGGACTCTAGTTTGGAATCCCAACTCTGCCACTCATTAGTTGTGTAATCTTGGAAAAATCGCTTTGCTTCTCAGGGAGAAGGATTTTTGTTTCAAAGTTTTCACGTTTTAAAAAAGGAGGACCTTTAGTAGTGAAAATAAAAACTGTTATGGTACAACAGCTAGGAAACACTAGACTAAATCATCTTAAGGTCACTTTGAGACTTATGATTTTATGATATTGGAACTTGACTACAGGGAAAAAAGGCAACATGTGATGAGTGAACCAGAAAGAAAATGCCAATTTTTACAGGACAGATAAATTGAAATACAGCTGAATTCCAGCACAGCGACCTTTGAAAGTAACATTTATTCTTTTAGCATTGGCATAGCACACAGATTTTGAGCTATGCTATCATCAGGAATGGTAGAAGCACTCAATCAGTAATTTATCATTCTTTGTCCTCATTATGTACAACTCCCAGACAGGTTGTAACCAGATGTAACAACTTGTGTTCACTGTCATTCCTTGTGGCCTATAAAACCAGTTTCATATATTCTAGAGCATCAGAGCTAGAAGAGATGTTAGATCAAACTCTTTGGTAGAGCCTCTTTAATTTACAGATGATCAAATAGTTCTAAAAATTGTAGTGGTTTGCCTAAATTAGTGGCAGAATCTGTAGATTAGACAAGGACTCAAATCTTACTTTCTCAATCCTGAGAGGCCGTGACATTGACACTGGTGTCGTATTTGACAATATCATCCCTGGAATAGAATAGTGAGGAAACTGAATAACAAGTATCTCCTGTTATTTATCTTTTTCTGCGGAATCAGGCTGCTACAATTTATTTTTGATCCTTTATATCTCTTTTATTGCAGTCCTTTTCTAACACATTCTATAATCTCAATATTCTCCATCTGGTAAATCTTATATAAGACCAACCAGGTTTCCACACAGAAAAAACAAAAAGACTTCTTGATACAAAATGTCATAGGATCATAGATATAGGGCTGGAAAGGACCTCAGAGTTCATCTCCTACAGCACCCTCATTCGTAGATGAGGAAATTGGGGCCCAAAGAGGTTGACTGACTTGTCCAGGATCATATAAAGAGCAGGTAACTGAGCTTGGATTTAACCCCAAATTATATAATACCAAAACCAACACATTTATAGTGGATCATACAAAAGATACACCTCATGTGCTGAACACAGGCTCAAGTATTTTTGTTTGTTTGTTTGTTTGTTACTAAAGACACTTGGACTCTGTTAGCAACCCAAAACTGCTTTGAGATGAGAGACTTGAGTCATAGAAAAGCTGAGAAGTCTGTGTAATCACTTGGCCCGTTACAGAGAAGCATTCCTAAGATTTAGATATCAAAATACATTTTAGAATGATGGATTTGTTTTTGCCATAAGAATTTATGGAACGCTCAGTTGACTTTTTCATTTGCATTCTAAACATTTCAGTCTTTGGTGCTTGTTGGAAACACTGCAAAATGAGAAACATTATATGGTATCAATCAAGTCTTTTTTGCAGCAACGTAAGGCATAGTATTTTTCAAGTTGTCTTTTCATCTCCTCCGATTCTGAAAAAAGCCTATGAATGAGCATTATTTGGACAAGATCTCTCTCTCTCTCTCTCTCTCTCTCTCTCTCTCTCTCTCTCTCTCTTCTCTCTCATCTCATCTCATCTCATCTTGCTGCTATTAAGGATATAGCCAATGTATTAAATAATGCAATGAATTTGAGATTCCAAGCTCAACCACTTAATTTTCAAAGGAAAAAAAAAAGATGCATATTAAGGATTCAGTGAATTCGTTCTGATTGAATAAGATTTAGCCTCAAGGTTCCCAATAAATTCACAACTCTTTTCCTCATCATTTTCTTATTTTCTTTGGTTGGAGGTGAGTGGATCTTTATTGATAATTCTGATTTCTTTTATTTGAACTATAAAAGAAAAATAGGAAATGGCACCTCCACAATAATCTTCCCTGGGCATAGCACTCTATCATACCCTCTCTCTGAACCATACTATGAAATCACTTGACAGGAAGGACTACTTTGTAACACAGACATTTACAAATATCTTATGATGAAACATTTTTGGACAATTTTGGGAGTCGTAAAACAATTGAAAAATTGGGGTCACAAGTCAGATGACTGAAATAATGGAACAACAACAACAAATGTACTAGGCACTATGCTGAGAGCTTTACAATTTTTTCATTTGATTCTCAAAATTACCCTGTGAGATAGGTGCTATTATTATCCCCATTTTACAATTGAGGAAACTGAGTCAGACAGGTTAAGTGATTTGCCTAGGGTCAAATAGTGTCTGTGACTGGATTTGTACTTAAGTCTTTCTGATTCTAGGCCCAGTGCTCTACCTACTGTACCACCTACCTGCCCCTAAGACAGGATAAGGAAGAAGGAAGAGTTGAGGATAATTCTCAGGTTATAAACAAGAGGACTAGATGGATGGCAACCCACTCGATAGATAATAACGAGGTTTGGAAGAGGGATGGCTTAGGGGAGTGGAGAAGGAAATCAATAATTTCCATTTTGTACATCTTGACTTTGAGATATTGATGGGAAATCCAATCAGCTATGTTCAATAAGCAGGTAGCAGTATAAGACAGAAGTTCAGGCGATAGATTAGAGCCGCATATGAATGATTTGGAAGTCATCTACATAGATAATTGAACCCTTGGGAGCTGATGAGATTACCAAAGCACAGTGTGTTGAAAGACATTTATTAAATAGATGCTACATGCAAGTCACATCATTATCCAGCTCTTAGTGTCATAAGTTGTTAGGAATCTTCCTCTTTAGCTCTCCTTGTCATCATAATGATTGTTGATAGATATCGCATCATAATACAGTGAGAAGATAAATTAAAATGTGTCCTCTTCACAACTGTTCCCTGGAACAGTCTCAGAAAAGGGGGGAAAAAATAACTGTATGATTAGACCGAAGATGTGTTTTCTGATATGAGCAAAGTTGGACCTTCTTGTTTTAAAAATTAAGCCGTCCTATAAAAGGGAGCATCAGTCCCCAAAATGACTTTCAAATTAGACAAGAACTTGAAATGCAGAAGGTTCAATGTTACTTCATCCAGGTAGGGGGAGCTGAGGAGTAGACTACAGTTGTTGTTCAGTCATTTCTGATTCCTGGTGACTCCATTTGGGGTTTTCTTGGCGTAAGATACTGGAGGGGTTTGCCATTTCCTTCTCCAGCTCATTTTATAGATGAGGAACTGAGGCAAACAGGGTTAAGTGACTTGCCCAGGGTCCCACAGCTAGTACCTGTCTGAGGCCCAGCACTCTATCCACTGTGCCACCTAGCAGACTATAGAGATTCTAGCAAGAAGGGAAGGCAATTACACATAACCTGAAAAGACTAGAAGAAATGTATAGAGATGCAGAGAAGATATGTGTAGTATTTACATTTTCTTTTTCCATTTATTTCTCATTCCAAGAAGCCCAACAATACTGAGTATTCCAAACAGATTTTTGGGGGGAAAGAAAGGGAATAAACATTTACAGAGTGCCTATTATGTGCCAGGCATTGCGTTAAGCACTGTTTATAAATATCATCCCATTTGATCCTTACAACAACCCTGTGAAATATGTGCTGTTATTATCCCTATTTTACAGCTGAGTAGCCTGAGGCAAACAGAGACAAGTGATTTGCCCAGGGTCAAATAGCTAGTAAGTATCCGAGGCCATATTTGAACTCAGGTCTTCCTGACTCCAGGCCTTTCATCCACATATCTAAGTGTACCAGCTGCCTTTACTATCTAACACATGTACATATACCTCAAATGTAATAACCAGAAACAAAAAAAAATCATAAAATGAACATAGAAAACAAGGAGCACAATCTAACCCAAAATCTTTAGCCTTTAGCAGAGCAGAATAAAATGAGTTGAAACACAAATGAGCAAAGTCAATATTTTTTGCTCTGTGTTCCTTTCCAAGTCTTACTGAAATGCCATCTGGGACATGAATGGTTCTCATATTAATAAAATATTCCTGTAGAAATGTGTACTAGTGAATTCTTTCACATGTTGCATTACTTTAACTTAGCATAACACTTTACAGGTTCAAAGTACTTGGATTTGACATTGTGTCACCTGATCCTCACAAGAACCCCAGCACAAGTAGAGAAGGAAGGTTTCGTTGAGTCAGGATTCTATCTCTTTTACAAAGGCAGAAAGTAAGGCCCAGAAGTATTGATGTGCTTTTCCTAAGGAGGTCTAGTAATAAAGCACAGAGTAAGGCCCTGAAACCAAATCCCCTGACTGCAATGGCTTTTGTACTGTTGGAATGATGGGTTTATAGTCCAGCATGGGCTCCAACAGGGCATCTGTCAAGATTAAAGTGGAACGGATGCTGCCCAACAAATGGTCACCCTATTCAGACACCATAGGCCCTTCACACAATCTGAATTAAAATAAATTATCAAATGCTAAGGGGCTTTTCAGTGATATTCCCAATGAGATTTTCCTTGGGAATGGGAAAGCTTCAGCAAGGACTTTGTTTAAATGCCCCCCAAAATCTGAACAATGCAAGGCTTCATTCTCTTTTACATTAAGTTGTTACCTCTAAACTAATAGGATGGCTTGATTTCTTTCAGGACTTTTCACACTTATCAGACTTGAAGAGGAAGATTAATTCACAATCCAATTAAGGGAGAAGAATTGTTAAAGCCTGGGGAAACTGCTGGCGATTTACAATTCAGAAATTTATTTTTAAATCTTTTAGATGTTTGTAGAGTTATGTGACATATCAAGAAGCATATTTATAATGATAAAGATAATAATAATAAACATATTATATATATGTGTGTATATATGTATGTATATATATATATATATATATATATATATATATCACTTACTATGTGCCAAGCATTGTACTAAATGCTTTACAAAGTATATTTGAAGTACTTATACCAATTCCCTCTATAACACATGTGTGCATATTTATATCAGTGGATATGTGTGCAGGGAGGTAAAGAAATATAGATATATGCTCAGCCATGAGACTATACATAGCCTGTTAAAATAAAACAAAATTATAGAGTGCTTAGCTGCTAGGGCCACAGACCAGCCCTAGGTCTTAGTATAGTTCAAATGGTTTTCCTTTCAGCACAACAAGCAATCCTTTTTAAATTAAATACCAGGTGTGAAACAGGTTTTTCTTTTTATGCTCCTTTAGTGTGAATAAACAGAAATTCCTATGCAGGAGCAGATAATCCATGAATAATTCATCCTGTGCCTTTATTTTCCAGATGTATGACCACTAGCTGATTCTCATATCTCCTGCAGGGCTTTGTGTCTGTGAGATACAATATTCCATCAAGCCAAATTCCTCTCTCCAACTTCTGTTAGATGCTTTTATTACACCCGACTCACCTCTGACCCTCACTTACCTTTAGCTCACTAAACTACAATCTTTCCTATTTGGGTAATGGCTGATTTTTAAAAATATTTAAAAGTTGAAATCAGACTTTACTTTGGAAAGTAAATATGGAAAATGAATGTATTTTCCTGTATTTAATTAAATCTTCAGAATTCTAGTTATCCTCTTGTTATACCAAAAAAAAAAAGTCTCTTCCTAAGTTATAGGACTATTCCTCTGGAGACTACTCTACGCTTGAATTTGAGGCGATGTCACCTATTGAAAATTTGTGCATCTATGTATACACATACATGTATATGCATGTATATATGTATATATGGATGTGTGTTTAAACAGGTATATGCATATACATACAAATGCACATACACATACATATAGACACACATTCCCAGATTAATGACTATCCAGGCAGGAAAGTGAAGAAACAGAAATAGCTTCAGAATATATCTTTTTCACTTCATGTAATATCACATTAAGTTGACTGCCTTGTGGTTTAGTCTTTTGTTGCTACATTTTGACAAAACATAACCTTGTACTGTGAAACTACATCAATCTTGGCAAAAATAAAATATGAACTGTGTTATATTTTGAATTATCCTCCTGGAGATAACACAGTGTCCATCTAAAACTGGATCTGCCATCATATTTCTTTCCTTATGAAACTTTTCTGGCAATTTTAATAAAGACTTATCAGACTTTATCCTGGCAATATCTATTTCTAATCTTTACCTTCTTTCTCTCCTTCTTAATATCCATATGACCTTTGTAGGCCAGGTTTTAAACCATGCTTGTTGCCAATTTATCCATTGATGTTTAATCATCATTCTTTGAAAAACCTTAGACTAATATAAGTCTGAACCTCATTTAGTGGTTAACAATTATTTATTTTCCCACAAGTTATACTAGAAATACCAGGTTGAGCGTATTTATTACCAGGTATACATTCCTTAAACCACCAATTCATAATCATTTCACCATAAAATATGGATTCCTTACCGATATGACACACTATGGTGTGTATTATGTAAACATAGAGAAACAGCATCTCATGGTCTTAAACATTTTAATGTTATCTATAATATTACATCAAAATGAATGTGGTGCCCTCTTAAATAACACAAGTGTCTAATGAGAATTCATTATAAAAAGAAGGGGGCTTTTTAGACAACAAGAAGAAAATATGTATCTGATACTGCCATTGTTAATTCCCATCAACAAATATTTATTAAGTGTCTTCTATGTGCAAAGTATTTTGTTAGAGGCTGAGTAATAAATAAATAAACAAATAATTATAGTCCCTGAATTCAAGTAACTTACAGTATAGTAAGGAAGATAAGACATATTCATAAATTCAAAATAAAATAAAAACTCTATAGCATCGTGTAATGGCACCCTCTCTTTTCAGCATAGACAGGAAAGTAATAAGATTGAATGGTGTTTTCCCCTTTTCCATGGTGAAGCTATGGATTAGTCCAACTCTTCTGAGAAAAAAGTGGGATCATGCTAAAAAGTGAATAAAATATCCATGCCCTTTGACCCCAGCATCTTAATGTTAGATATATAAATTACGAAGGTTAAATGCAGGACAAATTCCCCATATGTCAAAATATCCATAGCAGTACACTGTGGAAGCAAAGAAATCAAAACAGAGTGCCCATTCTTCTATGAAGATCTAATTGAGAGGCACGTGAACACAACTGAGTATTATGGGACCATAAGAAATGATAGATATGAGAAATTCATAGAAACATAGAAAGACTTTTATGAACTGATACAGGTAAGCGGCACCAGGATAACTAATATACACAATGACTCTAACCGTTTAAATGCAAAGAGCAGTAAAACAAAGCTGAATGCTATGTGATTATAATGACCAACCCTGTCCCTAGAAGAAAGACAAGGAAATTCACCTCCCTCCTTTTGATAGAGGAATTATGTGTGTTAAATATTCCTGGCACTTTTAGCCTCAGATGATATGTTAGCCTAACTTTTTGTTTTTGTTTATTACAAGTGAAGTTTCGTAGTGGCAGAGGGAAAGGGGTGAAATATTTTATCTGAAAATGAATACGATATAAAAAAATAAAAGTCATAAATATGCATAATATTTACATTTGAAAATATGGGCACACATATGCAACAGATATAAATGTACACAGATATAGATCTCATTAGATTTAGTACCTATTTTTCACAGATTATCTAAATTATGATTACAGTTATATTTGAGGAAGTAGAGAAGTCAGGGATTTAAATTTATTTAAATTTACAGGTAATGAAAAAAGATTATAGAATAAAGAAGAGATAAGATTGCTTCAAACCAAGTGATAATTCAAGGCTAGAGCTGGAACTAAAGCCTTGGCCTCCTCCTTCAGTCCACTGTTCTAACCATGAAGATACTCAGCCTCCTTAACAAGTCAGAACTGCAATATACATCTGATTTCTGGCTTTTCTGAAAGGGAAATTTCCTGGCTCATAGACCACATACTAAGTAAGACTTTCTTTTCTCTGGACTTAGCTCAATTTCTCTTCCAGAAGCTTTAACCCCTGACCTATGACCTGACCCTGATCCTCATCTACAGCCCCAAGCCAAGAAATTTTGAGCAGGTGGCTAATAATTGGGATGACAGTAGAGAAACAAAGCTAGAGAGAAAGGAGGTACAGTCGATACTCAGTTGTAGGAATTCAAAAATCATCATGGAGACCCTAGGGAAATCATGTCAGCCTTGTTTGTCAGTACTAATAAAAGCTTCCAGAGTTAATTCTTGATTATTCAGGAAAAACACAAGGAGAAACTAAAACAAAACTTATGCTAATGGAGACTTTTCTACTGCAGGCAAAAAACGTACCTCCAAAAACTCAGCTGATCTTCAGAATATACTGAAAATTCATCATAATATAGATTTCTTACTAATTATAATGTCTGTACCAAATTAGCCTGAAGTGACATAATATGCCTTATCTTGTAAGTCATACAGAGGGTGAGATTTGCAGTGATGGAGAGAGTTTACACAACAGGAGAAATCAAATATCCTTTGTGTATTTACCTACAGAAATCTATAAACTCCTGCTATATATTTCTCCTCCCTATGTTGCATTTATAACCTAGAGGTTAGGGATAAAAACCCAGAGGTTAGGATGGAGGTATGCATGAATATTTAAGAGCTACTGAATACCATTAATTATCAACCTCTTAAATTACTCATTATTTCTATCAATGACATTTCACCCAACTCTTTCCCTTCTCTCCTCCTATATATAATATAGTGTAAATAGGAGAGAAGAGCTCAGAGGGTAATAGAGGAAGAAGCTTTTATATCACTTGTTAGACAAAGTGGGATAAATCTAAGAGAAACAGCATCCATATGCCTTGGTAACCCTCAACCTTCCATATTGTGTGACTACTTAACACAGTGTTCTCTTAATTAAAAGTTATTTTACGTTAAGAGATTAAAGTTAAGTTTAATTAACAGATCAAAGTTCTGTTTTGATTCTACAGTATCTCATCCAATTTAAAAGAATACAGAATTGTTCTCTCTGTCCTAGGCCAAGAGGGTTTAAAGGTACTTGGGTTATTCCCAAAGGTCCAGAGAGGGACTAGAGGCAGTGACCACAACAGATAGTCCACTACCTGCAAAGAACTGGGGATTTAAGCCCAACAAATATGAAGAAAAACTTCACAACCTGCAGTTCAGCTGTGTATTGTCCTTTGATTTCCTGAAGCATCTTTCTTTTTAAATACTATATCTGAATTTTTAAAACTTCCTCAAAAATTCAGTAAGCATTAGATATTATTCTCCTCATAGCATAGCACTATTTGAGTAGCTCATTGAAATCCAGCTCCCATGTTTCTCCCCACTGAACTGTGAAAGTGATGCATATTCATTTTCAACTATACTGTTTGAAGTCTCAGGGAAAATTAGGAGCCTTTGGGCATTGAAGTAGTGTTATGAAGAAACCTGGCCTATCTCATATAAAAAAAGAACAGGAGCCTGGACTGCAAAGGGAATTATAATCACATTGCTGAAAGATGATGATTGTCTTCCATTCATTGATATCTAGAAATTTGAACAAATTCATGTGGAGCTTGCATGAACTTGTCTTGCAGATAGTGTACATATCCCTTAAGGAGGGCTAATTCATTACTTAAATATTAACATTAAGCTTGCTGCATAATTGGAAGTTGGGAAAAAATTTATGAACCAAGAGGCCAAGGGAAGGAGGACTCTGAACTACACACAGCAAGAATTCCTTCTTGAAAAAATGCCGCAGGGGGGAAATTTTAGAAACCAATCCATAGTCTGTCATCAAGTTGAAGATATATCATTTGTAATTAATTTGGAGAGCTAAAAAAAACATTAAATATTGATTCCAATTAGCTTTGGGGGTCAAATTAATTGTTTTCTTTTCATAAGATTCTTCAGCTAATGGCTGCAGGGAGAAACAGCAAGTCTACAAATCTCAGTAGTACAAAATCATAGATAGCCATCATTTAGAACACTAGATATCTGATTAAGCCAACTTTTTTCTGGCTTTGGTCTCACTTTCTGGTATTTCTTCATTAAGTACAAAAGATTCAGAATTTTAAAACCATATGAAAACTACATTCCCAGCCAACAATCCTCAATTTCAAAGTCATTTAATAATTAGTGGGTCTTGTTCTTTACAGAGAATTGGCACATTCAAGCTACTGATAATTGAAGTTGGATGTTTATGAAACACCTTTTCTTCTCTTCCTGACTATTAAATGGATTGTTATACTTGGGAGAAGAGGTAGATTCTTAACCTTAGAGCTGATTTCCTTTATTCTTAGACTCTTGGTGTGAAGTCTTTACCTTGGCCTCCGAAAACTACACAACTTTCCCACCTCAACCACTCAACCTAATAATTCAATAGGCTTTACTCTCAGTGGACCTCATCAAATATTTACATCTGGTTTTAAAATGACTGTTCATATTGCCCCCTCTCCCCATCCTTAGAGCTAAATATATTCTCAGCTTCTTGCCTCTCATCACCAAAAGCAATACACTCATAACAAAAGCAAGCCTTCATGAAGAGTACTAAAATGTACTTATGTAAGATAGGATTTCACTTTATGCAAGGGCTAAGTAAGACTCAAATGGTACAAAGATCTCTGATTTTGGATTTAGAAGACATAGGCTCCAGGACTGGTTTTGTTACTTAAAAAGTAATGACCTGGAATTCAGTCACAGTCTTTTTAGGCCTCAGTTTCCTCATATATCAAATGAGAAAATTAGTGTAGATGACTATTAGCATCTTGTTCAAGAGATGTCCATGAATTTGAATTTTAGATTTGTTCCACCTCTAAAGTTGTATGATAACCTACATATCTATTCAGGCTTGGGCACTCATCAACTTCTTCAGTGGATATGAGCAGTAGGATATGCAGTTAATTAGGATGGGCTAGAAAGGAACTCTTCCATGTAAAGCGATCTATCAGGACCACAAATGTCTTGTAGACTATATTACCCTGCTAAAAGGCCACTGAATATTTTAGATTCCAACTAGTGGGAAAAACATCATCAAACATGCCTGATCACTAAACTGAAAAGTAGTTCAACTAGTTCATCTGAAATTGGATCTTTGGGCTGTTTTTGATCAAAATAGAATCACTGACCAAGTGCTGAAAGCTTGTACATGGTATTAGATATAATCATTCAGACTAACGCCACACTAAAGTCTTCCTTTCCTTTTATTTTAATAGTATTTTATTTTTCCCCAATAACATGTTAAGACAATTTTTAGCATTCCTTTTTACAAGATTTTGAGTCCCACATTTTTCTCTCTCCCTCCTTTCCCCTCCCCTCTCCAGAAAATGGTAGACAATCTGATACAGGTTATACATATGCCATCATGTAAAACATATTTCCATATTAGTCACAGTTGTGAAAGAAGAAACAGATCAAAAGAAAAAAAAACACAAAAAAGAATGAAGTGGAAAAAAACCCACTTCAATCTGTATTCAGAGTCCATCAGTTCTTTATCTAGCTATGGATAACATTTTCTTCCATGAGTACTTTGTACTTGTCTTTGATCATGGTGTTGTTATGAAGAGCTGAGCCATTCATAATTAGTCATCACACAATGTTGCTGATACTGTGTACAATGTTTTCCTGGTTCTGCTCATTTAACTTTGCATCAGTTCATACAGATCTTACCAGGTTTTTCTGAAATCTACCTGCTCATCATTTCTTATTTCATGGTAGTACTCCATTACATTCATGTGCCACAGCTTGTTCAGTCATTCCCCAATTGATGGGCATTCTCTCAATTTCCAACATTTTGCCACCAAAAAATTTCCTTTTCCTTTGAAAAGAACACTGAAAAATTATCTTCCATTCATAATGTAGTAATGATGGTTAAGTCATTTGGGGACAGGTGTTGTTGTTGTTGTTGTTGTTTGTCCTTTGTTTTCAAAGAGGATCAATGAGATAATGGAATGATATGATGTGTGCATGAATTGGATTTAAGCGGGGCAGAATTGCAATATGTCAGCCTCACACTTTATTCCAGAGTCATCAAAATCCAGTTGCAAGACAGAAGTCAAAATGACTGGCAATGGCCCATGATGCATTGGATGACTTTGGCATCTTCAGTGTCTGACCAAGCTCTAAGACTTCCACAGTGCCTGCTTCAGCTGTCTTCATGGACATTGGAATAAATCTTTCTCATCTCCCCATTCTGCTTGAGGAAGTCTTCACGTGCTTGAGGTAGACACCCCTCCAACTCACCCAAGTGTTTGAGACTTGTAGGTCACTCTCAACCTGGTTTAGCCCATCTGCTGAAATGGTTTACTAGACTGTGGCTGCTGCTCATGCTACAGCTTCTAAGAGCCACAGGTGAGAGTTGAGAGCCAGGTAGACATTAAAGATAGATGAGCAGCCCTGAAAAGGGCTCAGCAAGCCCTCAAACCAGAGGTGCTTATCCTACTTGAACAGGGAAGAGGAGGTAAGGTCACAAGAAAGCCAGGTCAAAAGACCCTTATCTAATTGACTCTTTGAAATATCAAAATATAACAGATGTGTTTCCAGGGTTAGGAAGGTAATAGTATGTCTGAACTCTGCTGTGTTCAGATCACATCTGGAATTTGTGTTCAGTGATGGATGCCACATTTTATGAAGGACATTCATTAATAAGTTAAAGCATGTCTAGGGTAAGGTAGCCAGGAAAATAAAGGGTCTCTAGTTCACACCATGTGAAATTGGTCAAAGAAAGGGAGAATGTTTAACCCTCAGAAGAAACTCAGGAGGAGAAATGATTCTGTATTAAAATATTGGAAGGTCTCCCATGTGCAAATGGGATTAAACTTGTTCTGCTAGGTGCCTGGTGGCAGGACAATGAGTAGGAGCAGAAGAGGCAAATCTGTATTTGATGTAAGGAAAAAAATGCACTAAAATTAGCGGTATTCAAAAATTTAACAGGTTGCCACAGGAGGTAACAGGTTCCCTTCCTCCTACCCCTTGCTAGATGTTCAAGCAAAAGCCAGATGACCAATTCTTTAGTGTGTTGTAGAAGGAATTCTTTTTAAGTGTGGATGAATTAGACCAGATGTCTTCTAAGGTGCCTCTGCCTCTGTGGCAAACTGATTTGGTCAAAGGTAATGAAAGTTTGTAGTTCATAAAACATACATCATAGACAATTAACTTATATTTCACACAAAAACTTTACAAATACAATTTTATTTTTCCTGATATGTCAAAAAATTAAAATTGGTCTCCTTAAATAGAGGAATGAAGTTCTTTCCAAGAAACTGGTATAAATATAAAACTGAAAGCCTATATTTGATCATTCAAATTACTTAATCAATGAATAGCCTCAGAATGGTGACTTCACAGTCATAACTGATTTGAAAGAAACTTACTACATTAAATCCTCAAAGCAGTAAATCCTCAGTTCACTTTAACAAATATTTCTCAATCACCTAGTTTACATGCATAGAACTAAATACTGGCAAATATAAATATATAAACATTGCCTGAAGGATTTCTCAACCCAACTGAGGAGAATGTGTGTGTGTGTGTGTGTGTGTGTGTGTGTGTGTGTAGCAAAAACAAAACAAAACAGATTTAGTTAATATAAGACAATAATGTGTCACAAGAAGTGTGATGTATATCACAAAGTAGTATATGATTACCTGACAAACCAATGACAATAAGTGAATCAAAGAATTCAAAGTCTTAATAGAACCTCAGGTTTTATCTAATCTAAAACTGCAATTTTCTAGATGAAGAAACAGTGCTATAATTTTATAGGAAGAGATGTCAGTGGAACTAGCAGTAACAAAAATGGATTAGCTTTATGCTAGGGAATAGAGATACAAAGTCAAAACTAAAATGGTACCTGCCCTCAGGTCTTTTATGTTCTATTGGAGAAGAACCCACGTTCTTGGTGGGGTGAACGAAAAGGCATTGTACAGAAGGTGACATTTGAGACAGATAAGAAGTGGAAGACCATAGCAAGTGAGGAAAACAACATGAGAAAAATCATTGAGGATGAGTGAATAGATGGAACTTGTTGGAATAGAGGAAATACATATACATGACTTAGCCCAGTGCCCCTATGCATTAATAGATACTCAATTTTTTTTTCAAGAAATATTATCAAAGGAAGTATTTTATTCTGGACTCTGACATAGGAAGGAGGCTGGTCCAAAAAAACCCCAACTATATCACTAATATTCTTTGTTTGTTAACTCAATGAGAAAAGATAGTAGGGAAGAAAAGCTCCATGTTTCGTTGTTATTCCTCTCTTTCGAGAGACTCATCTAGTACTCAGAGACCGTTTTGTGAATTTCCCAAATGGAACACAAAAAGGAAAGGAAAAAAAAACTCAGGATCTTCCTCAAGAGTAATATGCTCCCTTATAAAAAGTGATATACTGTGCATAATAACAAATAGAAATGGATAAATATATTGTCCCTAAAAATTGAAAGGCAGCATGGTATTGCTCAATAAGCACAGATATTGGAATTAAAAGACTTAGAGTTGAATCTGTGCCCTACCATATAAGTCCTACCTTGGATAAGCCAATCCACTTTTGTGAGTCTCAGTTCCTACATTTGTAAAATGAGGAAGCTAGATTAGATAATGGCTAAGGTTTTCTCTGGTGCTAACATTCTATTATTCTATAAAATACTTGCAATTGGAAATGCAGGACATTCCTTATAATTATTCTATTTCTCTGACAAATCTCATCAGGGGAGATTCATTAGTATGCAAATTAAGGATGTCTTAGTTCTCTTGTAGCTGAAGCAGAACAATTCTATAACCCAATCAGAGCATGAAAATCTACATATTCATGAGGCCATCTAAACAGCAGCACTCAGGACTTTCTACAAATGAGGACAAGCAGTCATGGACCAAGACCTCAAAGTTCATTTCACATTAGCATACTGTTTATTCATTGGCTTAAAACTATCTAAGGAAATTAAAATTAAACAGAAGAACTGCCATTTAGGCAAGTTTCCCGACTGATGAAATGAAGGTATAGGACCTATCACCCAAGGTCTTTTGCTGGCTGAGCTAACTTTTCAGTCCCATGTGAGAATTCCAAGAGCCTAAATCATCGGGGTATAGCAACCAAGTGCCATTTTGAGTAGTGTCTGAATAGCACTTGTTTCACAACATTATCATGCCTGCTGAGTTAGGGTTTTATCCCCAATTTTTAAAGATGCAGGCATGCAAAAATACATCAATGAAAATAAGAAAGTTTTTTTAAAAACCAATTTTTATTATATACACTTGCCACATCATGCCTTGGAAATGACCCTTAGTTACAATGTGGCACCAAAAGAGGTGAACTATTTGGCCTTGTAGTGGAGGCACCAAGGTGGTACAATGGATTGAGGGCTGGGCCTAGAATGAGGAAGACCTGACTTCAAATTGTGCCTCAGATGCTTACTAGCGGTGTGACCCTGCAAGTCACTTTGACCTTGTTTGCCTCAGTTTCCTCATCTATAAAATGAGGATAATAATAGCACAACCTCCCAGGGTTGTTATGAGGATCAAGTGAGATAATAATTGTGAAGTGCTTAGCACAGTGCCATGCACATAGTAAGGACTATCTAAATGTTATTATTGTCATTGCTCTTGTTTTTATTCTTAGGTGTTCCTCAACCCCACCATTCTAGAGAAAGAAAGTCTCTCGGCAGCTCTAAAAATGATGAGATCAACAGGTCTCTTAGGAAGAGGGTCACTTTCATGGCCCTCGGAATTAGAGGAAGAACAATTAACTGAGCCAAAACAGAGAAATAAAAATACATGAACTTTTTCATCCCTTACGATCATGAGTCATTGGTAGAGCCTTATGAGAAAGGACTTGCTTTTTTAGCAAACCTCAAAGTTAATTTTCTTTCTGAGTAGGGTTCAAACTTTTATGATAGCATCATAAGGCTGGAGGTCTATGTAGATCCTAGAGGTAAAAACAGAACTTACTGTAATGTCAAGAGACTTCATATTCTAGCAAATCTATATCGATTTCCTTTTTGAGGAGAGTCCACATGGTAGTACCTTGACTTTGGGAAGCTCCATATAGCACCATGGGCACAAAATGGGATTCACTGGAAAGAAACAAAAAAATGATCACAAAGGGGCTACACTGTATCATACATGTGTTGTTTGCATTTTCTGTGGAGTGAAACAAAATTTTCCATTTACCTCATATGTATTATTACCCTGCTAATTTCTGAAGGAACTGGGATCTTGCATACTTTAACCCTCTACTGTGCCACACAATTAAGCATTATTGGGCTATATTCTAAAATTTCACAATGATAACTCTGGTTGGAGGAAAAAGTCAAAGAAATACAATTTTTTCAGAGGTCCCCAAGATTGAAGCTAGTAAACCCAGAAGTTGGGACACCAGGTCATTAGCTATACTGATATAAGAAATGAGTTTTGGAAAGGAGGGCAAACATATTTTGAAAAATATCACTCAGGACCAAAGGAGAAAAATAGAAGAGGCATGCCTATATATCATGAATACTTCTTTACCAAAGAAATTTGGGAGAAGTTAGCTATCACAAGCACCAAATAGTATCATCAAAAGAGAAACTGTCTATATTTCAAAAGATAAGGAATAATTAGATATTAATGTTGAAATCACATTCAAATGAGCTATTTGTACAATCAACCATCAATTCCATAGAACAAAAATCAAAGTCAATGACAAATTAGAGTTATGAGAATGAAAAGATAGGGGCAGCTAGGTAGTACAGTGGGTAGAGCACCAGCCCTGGAGTCAGGAGGACCTGAGTTCAAATCTGGTCTCAGACACTTACTAGCTGTGTGACCTGGGGCAAGTCACTTGACCCTGATTGCCTCTAAAAAAAAAACCAAACAAAAAAAGAATGAAAAGATTTTGCACAATTGACAGCCACAATCTACTGAAGAAAATATGAATAACTGATACTATAGGCAAAATAAAGGAAATGGAGAAATTGAATCAATCATCTTGAATTATTAGAATAGAATACCTCAAAGAATGAATCTCTTCTTTCAAAACATATCTCAAACATGACATTCTGCATGAAGCCTTTTCTGATATACACAACTACTAGTATCCTCCCCCTCCCTAACTGCCTGGTGTTTATTTTCTTTATATTTGTTCTATGTATACTTCTATATATACTTGTTATCTCTCTTGTTAGAATTTCATCTCTCAAGAAGGTCCTTGAGACTAGATATTGTTTTGGTTTTTTGTATCCCTGATACATGATAGCACAATGCCTGGCACACTGTAGTCATATAATAAATGCTTGTTAATTGTTTATCACCAATATCTGTGGAACCTTAACTGATGTAAAGCAACTGCTACAACAAAGGAGCCAAAAGGGCCTAGAAACCACTCCAGCCAGCAAATGTAGTCATTATGTTAAGCAGAGATATTGACATCCAAGGGCAATAACAGTTTATAACATAAACTTATTTCTTAGGTCTTACTGAGAAGGACACTGAATGATTATTAGCAGTATCACCTCATACAATGAGGCATGATATACTGGAAAATAATTTTGCAGAACTTGGTGTGAGAGGCAACTGAGACAATCAAGAATATCTCTATTTAAGCATGAAACTTCAAGGTGAACAAAAAAATGGAAAACATTTGTCAAAATTTCAATTACAAACTATTTGCTCTATCAATGACAGTAAGCCTATTACACCTAGATTCTTCCATCATAATAAAAAATGTGTTACATGAGTAAATATAAGCGACACTAAAGAAAACCAAAACAGGAAGATCATTAGAACCAGATGAATTTTTTAAAAAATGGAGATCAGGAGATAACAATATTATGAAGGATAGCTTCTTAATGTATCAGAAAAAGAGGACACTAAATATTTAGGAAATCTTTATTTTTAATTTGTGTATTTATAATAATCAAAATATCTTAGTGCACATCTAAAAGGGTGCAAAAGTCTTTTAAACATGTAGAGAAGTAAGAAAACTGGGGGACAGGGTGAGGAGGGACTTTTAGAGGGATATGTGGATTGGGATTTGGAAAAATGGGGGAATGGGTGGGGGGATTCTGGGAGGGGTGGATGAATTGGGGGGGAAGAGTTGGGGAAAAGATAAGATAGCATGGGATAGAATAAAAAGAAAGGCTGAGAAAGAAAATAGTGAGTAAAGATAAGATGGGGGAAAATTCACAAATAGTAATTATAATTGAACATGAATGGGATGCTTATAGCAGTTCTCTTTGTGGTGGCAAAGAAATGGAAATTGTGGGGATCCCCATCAATTGAAGAATGGCTGAACAAGTTTTGGTGTATGGTTGTGATGGAATACTACTGTACTAAAAGAAATGATGAACTCAATATCATAGAAAGGCTTTGAAAGACTTGCATGAAATAATGAAGAGGGATGTGAGCAAAGAGAACATTGTATACTGTAACAGCAATAATGTTTTAAGAACAACTTTGAGCAACTAAGTCATACATGTATCTTGAAAAAAACACTACAAAATTATGATGGAAGGGATCAGAATTAAATAGAAAAAAGAGAAAAGACTACTTTTTTACAAATATTTTCTCTAGAAAAAATTCTCTTTTTCACAATATTATTCTGGTGGTGCTAGAAGATATGATTGCCAAAGAATCAAAATCACGGTTCAACCAAAAGGTGGCAGAGAAATTCATGGCAAGTTTAAAATAAAACATAGCATATCACCAATGATGAATCACATGCAAGAAGTGGTATAAAAATATCAGAGTGTTATGAAATATGATCAGAAAAAAAGATAGGCCATTCATGGAGCAATAACTAGTTGACTGGATGTACCTGTGGAGGATTTGGGGAAAGATTTGAGCAAGATTTTCATAGCATGATAAAGCTTGGAAGGGTTGTGATTTGTACTATTGAAGGGAATGCCCACAGTAATTATCTTGGAGAACATATACCAAACTTGTCCTCCTCGGAACACAAGGTACTGGTTGTAACCATACTTAAGTAATGTCTTCTTTCAAATTGGAATCACATTCTAAAGGAAATTCTACTTTCCAAAAAATCTCAAAAAATATTTTAAGCTTACAATTAAAAATAAACTATTATCATGGGTTTTATGGATGATTTTCTAATTATATAGCACACATATGTTGCTATGAAGAGCAGTTTGGCATAAAAAAGAGATGACCTCAGAGTTCAGATAACCTGGGTATAAGTCCTGTCTTTAACACTTCCTGGCTGGATAGCCCTAGTCAAGTCACTTAACCTTTCATTGCTCTGAACTAGTGGTATCAGACTCAAATAGAAATTATCTGCAGTTGCTCATTGACTTAGGAAACCACAAGTTAACATTATCTATATTGTATTGTATTTTATTTATTTAAAAAATATTTCCCAATTGCATTTTAATCTGATTTGAGAAAGTTTAACACCTTTGCTCTAGACAGCTTGCTAAGACTGGAAGTTGTAAAGATGATGCTGACCTGAACTGGTAAGGGAAGTTTCCTAATCTGCAGTTTTCAATATCAATGAAATAACAGGTCTAGAACCTGTCCCCAAAACATCATGGTTTTTCTTTTTTTTTTTTAAAGATAGTTGGGGTTAAGTGACTTGCCCAGGGTCACACAGCTAGTAAGTGTCAAGTGTTTGGTCTGAGATCGGATTTGAACTCAGGTCCTCCTGACTTCAGGGCCAGTGCTCTATCTACTGCACCACCTAGCTGCCCAACATCATGGTTTTTCAAACACCAGTTAATATCCACATCAGTAAAAAACGCTGAGAAAATTTATGAAGTTATACCTCTGATGCCAAACATTTTTACTTTTGAGTAAAGTGTTATGCCATGATTAAAGAAGCCAATCTATTAAAATCTTTAGTGGTTTTAGGCCTTTGGTCCAAAATGAAAGATTTCAGTAATTCAAATGTGTAGAAATTAGATCATTTTCAAATATTTATGGATAGTAATCATAAAATCCAGTCAGGAACAATCACATGTAACAACAACTAGCCTGAGAAATACAAGTTTTAACCAGAAACACGTGGATGAACCTGCTAGTTATTCTTTCCTACTGCTCACATTAATTGGCATTTGGCCTGATAGCCATGATATACACATAAACACATATTATTTGTGCCCATGTGTAAAGAAATGAAGTGTAGCCATGGGAGAACTGTCTTACCTCTAAATGTGTATAATTTAAGAGGCCAGTTTTGAAGTTTTATCCCAGAGCTGTGCTGTTTTTCTCAAGTTTGATTGATAGTAGTTTAATTTCCTGATTACTTCCATTCTATTCAAGACCAGTTGGTGACTAGTCAATTTAGGAACATTGTGGTTCAACAATCTTTCAATGAAGCAGTGTCCAAATTCACTCAAACACACACACACACACACACACACACACACACACATTTAAAACAAACCAGATGTATTAAGTGAGGCTACTTTGTTGGGAGAGGAGGGGTCATGCTAATGGTTCATTTCATGGTTTGTTTTAAATATTAGAAGTAGCCAATTAATTTCCTCACATTCCTATGCAAAATTCATGATGGGTGAATAGGTTGTTTTTGTGGAATTTTTTTTCGCTTTCATAATACAACTTTCACACTTTCATGATGAAATATAACTTTAATAAAAAACATGGCAGCATGACAGGAAAGTTCATCCAGGTCATGCACATGGTACACAATTCATCCTGATCCCACTTCAGGAATTAATTTGATCCACATTGAAGAATGCTGATAGTTACTGAAGGTACTAGGAACATATATATATATATATATATACACATACACACACAAACACACATATATATATACACACACACATATTTATGACATGTGTGTGTGTGTCTGTGTGTGCGTATGAAAGTTCATTCTGTCCTGAGTCATACCATAGAACTTTCATTTTTTTCTATCTTCTCTTAGTGCGTTCTCTGGAAATGAATTTCAATACATTAAATTAAATTCATTCATTCAATTCATTTCATTCAATTTGAAATTTAATAACTGAACTATAGGAATATATGTTCATTCCATAATTTAAAAAATAATTAAATGCTTATGTCAAAATTTTGCAAGTACCTCAAATTATATTCTTTGCATAAAATTACTTTACAAAAGATATGTGTGTATATATGTATGACTTTAGTATCATGACATATCAAGCCACATATACATATACATACATATATGTGTATGTGTATATATAGCTTAATATGACAATAATTGGGAGATGATTGTGAAAGTGATTGAGGATTATTTTTAAAACATAATAGAATTTTCAATTGAAAATATAAAAATGCTTCCAATCCAACACATGACAAGTCACATTTTGAATCCTTTCTGTAGTGTGCTTTAATTTTTAACACTACATTGAAAGACAAGGCAAAAAGGGACATATAGTATAAATGCATAGTAATATCTAAAATAAGATCTGTTGCTCCTTAATAAAAAACAAAGAAGCAGAACAAGGTTATAGAACAACATCTGGAAGGGTAGTGACTGGTAGAGGGAGGGAGAGATTCACTTCCTCCCCGTAGTGGTCTTTGTCCCTGAATCTCATCTCATGATCTTCAAGCAACAGCTTCCAGGATTCTTTTGCTACCCTGTTCCTACTTATACCAATTAGGGGAAGGGAATCAATTCTTTTGGAAATACACCTCCCCCTCTCACAGCATGATCAAATGTTTCTCCGTGCTACCATTTCTCCCATCTAGCTAAATTTGCTCTTCTTATGGTGCTTCAAACAACCTAGAAACTTAACAAAGGATTAAGGTTGTCTTTAATTAAAACAAAGGAGACTAAACAGGACCCTCCTATTTTGTAATATATGGATCACGTTCTATGACATTAAATATTTGTAAAATGTTTAGCATGGTGCCTGGAACATGGTAGGTATTTAACAAATGCTAGTTCCCTTCTGTTCTTTGATTAACAAGCATTTATTAAGAGCCATATATGTGAAAGAGAGGCAGCATGACCTAATGGCTAGAGAGTTGGTCTTGAGGCCAGAAGACCTGTGTTCAAATCCTTCCTCTGACACATACTGGCTTTGTGACTCTGGTCTTTGATTTCTCTGTGCCCTAGTCAACTCTCTAAGACTATTAGATTCAAAGGTACCAAGCTGCATTAGCAGAAAGATTTTCTCTAAATCACAATTTCCTTTCTTATCCCTTTTACGTGAAAGACTGTGCTAAGTGATGGGCAAGCAAAGACAAAAATTGGGGAGGAGCTTACATTCTACTGGTAAAATATATGAACAATTAGGAAAAATACAAGATAATTTGAAGATGGGAACTTGCAAAAGGAAGAGAAAAATTTGCAACCATGCCCCAGCAAGGCTAACTCCGCCCCACCTCCCACTTTTCAGTTCACTTCTTTTGTGTTGCCTTCCATTGAAATGTAAGTTCTTTGAGGTCAGGAGCTGTCTTATTTTTTGCTTGTATTTGGATCCCCATCAGTTAGCACAATGTTTAGGAGTAGTAAGTCTTAATAAATGCTTTTGATTTGACTGCCTCCTCAGTCTGGTTAACATAACTGCTTATAGCAAATTTTGACACCCAATCTCCCCAAATTTTAACTATCAGCTGGTACTATACTATATCTACTAAAGCATAAATGGCTAGGAAGAAAATGCTATAATTTTAGTTTGCTAAGTCAAGAAATTGAGGCAAAATGATAAACCCAAATTTATAGAACAGTCCAGTGGCAATGCACAAAATAAAATTAATCTCACTATTCTTGACAGAAAGAAAACATTGCCTGTGATAACAGCTTGAGGAAGTCTCTAAATTTCCAAGGCAACTGGGTTAATCTGTAGTTCAGGTTAGCTCCATAGTACTTATGAAGGGATGAATTAAAGCACAAATTCAATAGCAAATTAATTCTTCAAACATACTTATTATTGTGGAGTATATCTTTGCATTATAATTGACTTTGTCACTGGACGAACAGATAAAGATGAATTAAAGTTTTGGTCTTGATGAAATGGAAAAAAATGCATGTCGTATGCAATGGACAAACAGAGCACGCTGGTCACTGGTAAAACTAGGGACCAGTAAACACAAACAAAATACTCTTGTTCCAGATAGAGAGAGCACAAAATTTGAAAAGAAAATTCGTTCTTGCTTCTGTATGCGCATCTGTATTTTAGGTGTATATTGGAGGTGGTGCATCGTGGACATTAGGCATGTCTAATGTACATTAGAGTTTGGTTTGAATCTTACTTTGTGGCTAATTCCAGAAAAATCTAATAGGTGACATGAAGAAATGGTTTAATCTTGCTGAATTGTCATTTACTCATATGTAAACTCATTAAGCCTGTAAAAGCTTCTTCAAAAATTCAATATGGATTTTATTCGAGATTAGGAGCAATTATGAAGGTAAAATATATCTAAAAATGTAATTTTCTTAACATCAGCAGTTAGTATGCCTTGTAGGATAAGGTCAAGTCTCTTGAAAAGACCCAGGAATCAACTACATATCTTTACCCTGAAAATATTATATCTTAATTAGGTACATGTGATCACCTATCCTCAACTTACTGAGATATTAGCTTATCCAAAACCATCTAAAGAAGACCCTATTCAATTAAAATTGATTAGAGTTTCCTCATTTTTTCTTCAAAAATTCCTCCATGGTGCATAGCTTAAAATGGATAGCATCTAGTCTGCTTTATTCCTTCCTTGAAAACCTATGACTAAGGTAGAAATTTCCTTCATATCCCAACCCTAATCATTCTTTCACATCTTCCTTGGAAGAGAGAAAATATGAGTATTACATTTTTAAAAATATGTCATTGTTCTAAGAATGAGGAAATCCAATTCAACACATATTTATTGGAAAGGAAATACAGCTGACATAATGCATTTCGAATAAGTTCTAAAACAAAACCAACTGCTTCTAATAGCCAAGATGTGCTCTACCTGCTGTGTATTTGCCACCGGGGAATTATTCATTGATTTATATGAAGAAAGAACATTGGCAAATATAAAAGCAGTCGCCCCCCTGCTGCCCCCCAGTGCTCTTCACAGGACTGGTCAAGAGCAACAATAAAATGGAAGGAAAATATCTTTGCATGGCACTTAGCTGGACACAAGTTAATGACTCTTGATGTAAAATCGCTTGTGGTTATTCAAATACAGGGTCCCCAAAATCCCTAAGTTATTTTAGGATATTAGATCATGATGACTCAAATTCCATATTCTTTTACCAACTTTGGCCCCTTGAATGGTATTATTTTATTGGGATATCTTTCATGTGTGAGTTGGACTAGATAGGCGCTGATGGCCCTTATAGCTTTCAAATTTTGTGATTCTAAGTGCTCAGAGAATATAGCATTTGTTGTTACTATTGTTGTCTCACCTATATTATGCAGAAGACAGCATTTGCAAACACACACACACACACACACACACACACACACACATACACACGTTGCTAGGTGACAGCAGCCAAAAGGAAAATTAGAAGATTAGATTAGAAGATCCTGTGCAGAGAAAAGGGAATGCAAAACTGAAAGAAAACTTCTAGAAAAAACCCCAAAGTTCTAGAGCCAGAATAGTAGCAACAGAGTAGTAACTGAGAATCTAAAAGACTCTGGTCCAAACTCATTGGTTGGGCTGAGACAAAGCTACTTTGGGAGAGGGAAGGCACTGTTCAGTTGCTGGATATATGCAATCCCTCCGGAGATGATGGAAAGAGGTGGCAGCAATGAAACAACTCTAGACTTGTCCAAGAACATACATTCTACTCATATTTTGGGGATGTTTCTAAAGACTGTACTGTGAATTAAGGGAACAATAATTAAATGTCTTGGGAGAAGAGATCTCTAGATTGGAAACTATAAGTAATATTTTTTTTCAAAGGGAGTAGAGTACAGGTGCATTTTTAAAATGTCTTTAATGAATTTGTTCTATCTTCATGTGTTGAAAGCCTAATGATTACAAGGGACAGCTAGGCATTGAAGTGGATAGAGTGTGGGCCTTGAGTCAGGAAGACTCATCTTCCTGAGTTCAAATCTAGCCTCAGACACCTACTAGCTACTTAACCCTGTTTGCCTCAGTTCCTCAGCTGTAAAATGGTCTTCAGAAGGAAATGGCTAACCACTCCAGTATCATTGCCAAGAAAACCCCAAATGGGATCACAAAGAGTTGGACATGACTGAGAATGAAAGAACAATAAACCACAAATGCTTACAAGGGGCTTAGATCCCTCAGCTGAGTTAGATTCTGATGTTCCCAGGAAAGATTTAGACATGAGGACAATGAATTATGGGAATTATTATTAAAAGGAACCCCCCATGATTAAATCTTGTCCCACTGTTGGAAAAGGGAAATCTAAGGATTACATTTACATAATGATTATACATTTAAAGTCCTAAAAAAATTCTAAAGTATGCTTTTAAATGTAGTGATGGTTCAGATTTTCATTAGCATGAGTTGTAGTGATTCTCAAATTTTGTTGGCAAAGTCCTTTCTACAAAATAGATTAAAATTATTTTTAACTTCTAGAGGTATCATTAAAATGCTAAATAGAAACAGGGCATCCCAAAAATATTTATAAAGTATTCGATTTTTAAAAGCTTATGTAACTAAATATTATTGATACAGATGTAGATATATATCTATCTCTATCTATTCATAAAATCTCACCAGCTTTATTTCCCTGTTTCTCTCTGAAGATCCTAGTGTGTGACTTTTTCAGGACAGAATGTAGACCAGCTGTCATGATCTCCTTTCCCTCACCTTACTGCCCTTTCATCACAATTGTGGTCTTTCTTTCCTATATCTAACTTGGAAACGCAGATGAAAGGTCATTCATTGCAGCCTGTTCTTTCACTGCATGTGTTAAAGTTTATATCTTCTCTTTAGCAGACACCCAGGAATGTGGCACGTAGTGGATTGAGCAGTTCAATCTCTAATCATATTTGTTCCATTGTCCTTTACCTCAGAATGACTTCCTTTTCAAAGTTTCATGAACCAGCAATACATTAAGCAAAATGTCACCACACACCAACAATATATTTATGTGAGAAAATAAAATATTGTGTGCCTCATCTGACAGGATCCTTATGCTCATCACACACTCTTATTATATACCCTTCTTCACGTGATATGTGTGGGGAGAGAATAAGGCTAACTGAAAGCAAAGTTAGTCTACATTCAAATGCAAGGGGTGGAAAAAGACGTAGAGGAAGTATCACTATTTCCCAGTTCCCCATCATCCCCAAACTCAAATCACAGAGGGCCAGCTTAAAGGGTGAAATCTCCCTAGAGCACTAATCTTTGTGTGGCAATACAATGGGACAAAATTTTGATAACATACTCCCTTCCTATGATTGTCCAGAGAAAACATCTCCTTCATAATAATCATATTAGGGAAGGAGGGTACTTTTGTGTTTCCTTTGTGCAGAGTAATTTATTTTTATGGCTGGTAAAAAGAAATAATTTTTCTTGAAATAGCCCCTTGGTGAATTGGGGGTATATATAGCTCATTCTGCATTTATAGAAAAGCAAAAGGTCAATTGAATATTATGTCTTTTTATTGCCCAACCCAGTTAGTCTTCACATAGCAGGGAGAATAATGTAACTGTTCTCCAATTCACCTTTAGGAGGTTGGTTTGAGGGGACTCTTCTGCTCCAACGTCTATCACGGGAGGTGCTGATCATCATTTGTCACAAGGCATTTGTCTTCCTTGTGGGATTTAATAAAGTGCAGATTAGATAGACTTGATTTTTTCATTGTGGAAAATAAAGAGATAATTTTTCAGGCATTTATTTAAAGGGCTCCAGAAGACAGGCATATGTGTATCTGCTTAATAGCTCATTCTTGAATAATAAAGTCTTTATCAGCATCTCATTAAAAGTTTTTAAAACCCAGACCTTTTTGGAAAGTGGGAGAAAGAGCATTGGGTTATATCTAGCTTCTATTCTTGGCACTGCTACTATTCTCACTAATGTGAAACAAGGTATGAAATCTCTGTATTTTGGTTACTATATAACCAATCACCTTCTCCCTCAAAAGGGTAAATTTGAAAACAAAATGGTGGTTTATTTTTTCTAGGACTTTTTTTTTTGAGTTCCTGCTTGTATGCCTACAATAAGCATAATAAATCTGGCATTCCAATAGTCAAAGATCAACCTTAACTAAACCCATTGCCTATTCTATGTGAATAGGGGAAGATGCAGTCTTTCTTTTTGCTACAACCATTATATTTGAAAACTTTATTTTACATGTGAATTATGCCCTCAAATACCTTTGCTCTCCATTTGAGCTTCCTCAGCCCCAGAAATCTGTACTTTCATTCCCCATCCATCATATCTCATCATCTACAATCCAGAACTCTGAAATTCTTCTGACTATAACTTACTATCCCTTCATTTTTCCTTGTGCCATTCTCCTAACTTAATTTTTCACCCTCACCATAAGCTACAATCGTTCCTCCCTTCCTACTGTCTCAGGCTATCATATTTACTCTGGCCTAATTTTCTTTTTGAAATCTTGACCCTTTAGTTAGCCAGTTTACTTTTGCCCTGTCTTCTCCTCTTGATTCTCCTTGCCACTCTGTCCTACAACCACTCATCATTTTCCCAACACTAACCCTGGTTATTCCTATCACTTGCTTTCTCTTCTCCTGCTCTCATGTGCCTGAATACTACTGGAAAAAGTCACACGAGTCTGCCAAATGGATCCATTACAAATTTGTATCAGTCAATGTCATCATGGTCTTCTCCTCCTCCTCCTTCTTCCACTACCACTATCATCACTGCTACTTCTGTTACCACCACTAATACTACTGTGACTGAATGCCAATCCTCTTACTCTACCCTAGTTGACTATAACTCTCCCCATGAAAGTTGCTTGAAACTTCTTTTCATAAGCTACTTACATGACTCCTTCACCCCTCCCTATCAGCAGAGAGTAATACTTCATACTTAATTGAAAAAAAACTAAAACTGTCCATTGAGAGTTGTCTGTCCCTGACAATTTCACAATAAAAGTCACCTCTATATCACTTACCATCTTTTCTTTTCCTCTTGTCATTGTCAATGCAAATCAGTCCACTTGAGCCATTCATTCAGTTTTCTATTCTCTCTTGCTACTTGCCTCTTCAATCATTGCACTGTTTATTCTTAATTTTTGGTCACTTTTTATCCATTGGCTCCTTCTATGCTGCCTACAATCATGTCCAATCTTCCCCATCCTTAAAAAAAAACCAAAACTTCATTCTGCTATTTATTCCTTCAAGCTATCCTAATCTGACTTTTTCAAAGCCAGATGCCTGGAAAAAGTTGCCTACACTTATTTCCTCTACTTTCTCATATCTTATTCACCTCTCAAACCCTTACAATGTGGCTTCTCTCCACACCACTTTACTGAACCTGCTCTCTCCAAGGACACTAATGATTTCATTTTTGCTAAACTGAATGGCATTTATGTTAGTTTTTATCCTTCTTTCAACTCCCTGCAATATTTAATACTGTTGACGACTCCCTCATTAGGGGATCCTCTTTCTATTCTAAGATTTCATCAATGCCATTATGTAATGATTCTCATCCTGTCTGATAATTTCTCAGTCTTCTCTGAAGGATCATTATCCATGCCCCATGCCTTTTGTATCAGGCATACTGCAAGGCTCTTCTTTCTCTATTTAACATCTAGGTGATATCATCAGTTCCAAGAATTCAACTCTCACCTTTATGCATATGACACACAAATTTAAATACATCAGCCTCATGGCTCTTCTAAATACTCATCCCTAATTGCCTACGGGACGTATTCACTTGGATGTCCCATAGGACCATCAAAGTCAATATATCCAATAGAAAATTCATTTTCCCCCCAAACTCAACCATCCTCCTAACTTTTACATTTTTGCTAGTAATGCCATATTTTTTTCCATCCACTCAAGTTCATGATCTGAGTATCATTCATATTTAGCCCCTTTCTAATCAGTTGCCAAATCTTGTCAATTCTTCCTCCTCATAATTTCTTGTTGACTTCCTTTCCCTACTCATGCTACAACTACTCTGTTTCTGTCCCTAACTATGAGTCACCTGGACTAATGCAGTAATATCCTTGTAATTTGTATTTTCCCTTTCACCTCTCTTTCTCTTTTCTCTTTCTACCAGATGATCCCTGGAAGTGGGAATTTTTGACGATTCAACTCCCAGTCTTATGTGTTCTGTTCTTTATAATTGCTTCTCCAGAGATCTCATCTTCAAGATGTTAAATATATCCCACATGTTGATGATTTCCAAATTTGAATCATTTATTCTAATGGCTTTCTAATGAGCTCCATGACATTTCTATCCATGGTGGAACATTTGGATTCATCTTTGACTACTACTTTTTCTTTACCACCCATATCTATATTTAGTCTTGCCAATAATACGTCCTCCACATCACTCTTGCATATCTCTTCCCATTCCCATAGTCAGCACCCTAGATCAGGCCCTAATAAACTCATACATAACTCCAAAATGGCCTCTCACCTTGAGGACCTAACTATTACTGGGCTCCATTAATTGAACCTTTTCTCCCTCTTCTGTATACCTGTCAGATTAATCTTCCCAAAACACCACTTTGATGTTACTAGCCATCTTTAAAAAATGATCAAAAGTTTGTATTCATTTGCTCTGTAGTCTGGTAATGAAAACCACTTGTAATCTGGCCCTAATCTACCTTTCCCAGGTTTACTGCTTAGAACTTCCTAATATCAATCCTCACTCCAGTCTATCTAGTCTACTTTCTATCCCATAAATCTCTCATACAATTTTTTACCTCCATTCCTTTGCTCATAATACTTCCCTCAAATAAGTTTACTTCATTCTGGCTATTCCAGACCTACCAGGTTAAGTTAAAAAACACAACTTCTCCATTAAGTTTTCCCTAATTACTACACAAAACAGTGATCTCTTCTAATGCTGGTTTCCTATAGCACTTGGTTTCTCTAACAGTTATAAAGCTGTCTAGTATTAGTTTTTCATTTTTTAAATACGTATGCATGTTTTATCTCTTTAATTAGGCTAGAAGATGTTTGATGGAAAAGAGCCGTTTCCATTCATTTTTATATGCACTTTAACACCTCACCATATGCTTCATATTTGGCAGATGCAAAAATAAAAATTGAATCATAGGCCATTCTTTGAAATCTTGTATTGTCCCTAATAAGAAGTCTTATTTCTAGCATTATTTAGCATATGCACTGCAAGTTAACTCAAATTCCGTGGGACAATTCACCGCAAAGCTCTCTTCCAAGCTTGACCATATCACTGGAATAAACAGACTTCCAATTCAGAGTTATGTTCCTGAAAATATGCCATCTCAATGGGAGATGCTGATAGAAATCCAGATGCAACTCTAGCACTTGATACCTGAAATGGGAGCCACCTGCTCTTTTAAGTAGTTTTAAAAACAACAGGCTCCCTTTAATCTATCTGACACACCTAATCATCCCCTGGTTATAACCCATTTATTTAACAACTTTTATATTAAAGCTAAATTTCTCTCTTGGATCCATTATGGATCAGATATAAAACAACAAAAATTAGGACCTCTACTCAATAGGTAATACAATGATTTTCTCACTGGGTTAAATTAGATACAACCACCTTCAGGGATTACAAATCATGCAGGAGCTGATGCTTGAAATTCAAACCCCCAAGTTCTGCCTATATCACGAACCTGAGCAGTAAGAACTAAAATGTTCCCAAAAGAAAGGAGGCTTATTGTTGCTAGAAAAGATTGCATTACCGGCCAATCCAATGGATTGAATTTTTGTTGCAGTGAAAAACCTTAAACTGAGAGCAAGCCCTGGGATTTTTACAAAGGGAATTAAGGTGAATAGGAAGTCCCATTGACTTTGAAAACTAATCCCCTGCCCTAGACACTGATACCAATACCAACTCAAAGCTGCTCCTTTCTTGATTGTCTCAAAGGAAATCCAGAAATTATGAAAAAGGGTGAAATTCCAATCTAAAATTTAGCCATTTAGTTACCTTTGCTTTTTATTCCTGGATAATTTGCCTTAGGATCTGAAATAACCGCCCAATACTTTGACACCATACAATATGTGAAACCTAGACTTTCGAGCATGTATTTCAAATGCTGACAATTCCTAGTGAACATGGTCACTGTCTGTATTATAGGGAGAGAAAGCATCTATGACTGATAGCACATTCCCACTTGGGCAGTCTCCTCATAAGCAGTATAACCAATCACGCAAATTCATCATAGAACTCCAATGCATCAAATACCTCAGAAAAATTTGAGTAGTGCTGATATGAGAAAATCTAGTGCACTGTGTTATATCAGCAAATCCACTAGACAAAATCAAAGCATCGTAGATTTAGATCTAGAAGGGACATTAGAAGTTATATAATCTAACTCCTCATTTTAAAGATGGGAAAACTGAGATTTAGAGAGGTTGTTGACTTGCCCAACATCACCCAACTGACAAATGTAAGAGAGAATTCAAGGGAAGTCAGCAAGCATGTATTAAGCATTTACTACATGCCAGGTACTGTGCTAATCACTAGGGATAAAAAAAAAAAAGCAAAAACAGAGTCCCTGAAGGACCTTACTTTCCAATGAGAGAAACAACATATAAACAGAGACAAAAAGATGGAGAGAGTCAGAAAGTAGATGAAAGGCAATCTGAGTGTTGAATGTTTCAGAGAGGTCAAAAAGAATGAGATCTGAAAGTGGCCATTATATACAACAATTGAGAAATCATTGGTAACTCTGAATAGGACAATTCCAGTTTAACGATAGGATCAGAAGCCAGAATGCAGAGAGTTTGGAAGCAAGTGATAAAAGATCAAATGGCGGTGCCAAGAGTAGGAGGCTTTTTCAAGGATTTGAGACAGGAGAAAGGATTTAGCTAATAGGGACGATTAGAAAAACTGAGGCTTTCTTTTAAAGTCGAGATACATAGGAGGTGCCAGAAATATAGACAGATAGAACATAAGAGTGTTCAAACCTAGGATATTGGTGCTAATTACTATGTAACTTTGAATAAGTCAGTGAGCCAATCCGAGCTTCATCTATAAAATGAAGAGATTAGACTACATGGCCTGTAAGGTCCTTAAAGGTGTAATATTCCATGATTCTGTGCTTCTATGGCAGAGATTATTATTGTTTGTCCTTTGTCCTCAAAAAGGACCATGACATCAGGAAGATGATGCATAACTTGCAATGAATTGGATTTAAGTAAGGAAGGGCTGTGCAAAGTCACCAGCCTCACCTTCTCCTCTGGAACCATTTGAGGTCAGTGGCAAGATATAGATCAGGATGACTTGAGATGGCCCCTGTGACAAAGATAATAAATTCCTAAAATCTAAGAGTGACAGTACAGCATATACTGTCCATTTTTGTTGTGTTCTTTTGTAAGGCAGTTATGTCAATGTAGCCTTATTATCAAACAATCTGCATATAAAATGTTCAGATTGTTCAAAACTTGAGCCCTTGAAAAGGAATAGTAACTAGTAATATTTCTTTTTCTTTTTTGTCACAATTTGATGTAATTGCTGCATGAATACCAAAATCATTGTAAACATGATCATGACAGTTTGAAATCACTGAAGAAACAAATCTATAATGTTCTAAACATGCATATGCTTGTTGTCACAGAGGAACAATATATATCTTTTATTTATTTATTTATTTGTTTGTTTATTTATTTATTTAGCATTTTCAACATTCATTTCCATAAGATTTTGAATTTTAAATTTTCTCTCCCTCCCTCTCTCCCCCAAGATGGCATGCAATCTGATATAGGCTCTACTTATACATTCATATTAAGCATATTTTCCCATTAGTCATGCTGTAAAGAACAATTAGAACTAATGGGAGGAACCATGAGAATGAATCAATAAAATGAAACAACAAAGGAAAAGGAGAGCAAACAGTATGTTTTGATCAGACTCCATAGTTCTTTCTCTGGATGTGGATAGCATTTTCCATCATGAGTCTTTTGGGGTTGTCTTGGATCTTTGCATTGCTGAGAAGAGCCAAGTCTATCAAAGTCAGTCATCTCACAGTATGGCTGTTACTGTATACAACATTCTCCTGGCTCTGCTCATTTCACTCAGCATCAGTTCATATAAGTCTTTCCAGATTTTTCTGAAGTCCACCTGCTCATCATTTCTTAAAGTACAAGAGTATTCCATTACATTCATATGCCACAACTTGTTTAGTCATTCCCCAATTGATGGGCATGCTCTCAATTTCCAATTCTTTGCCACCATAGAAAGAGCTGCTATAAATATTTTTGTACATGTGGGTCCTTTTTCCTATTTTTATGATCTCTTTGGAATACAGACCTAGAAGTGCTATTGCTGGGTCAAAGGGAGTGACCAGTAATATTTTTTGGAGAGTCTTTAAAATCTAATTTTGGTGGTTCTAGAAAAGACTTTTATCACTGATGACAGTGGGTCCACCGTATTTGAACTCCAGTTGATCACAACCCAAGATGTTATATGAAAAAAAATGAAAGAACATTAAAAATAATGAAAATGAAGACAGTTGGATATGAATAAATATGAAAAGAATGAACCCATGTTGGAATATTGAGAAATCAATACTCAAGATATCTTATAGAGGGGAGATATCAAGTATTTGGAAACTATCATAGATGTTTCCAGATGTTCTAATAGTCTCCTACTCAAGAAGCTAAGAATCCATATTCTACTTTCTCATCTCTCTAAATGAGGATAATCTATACATTTATCATGTGTTCCCCACACAAATTGTGGGAAGAAAAAAAGGAAAATTTTTATAAATAGTTCTTTATGGCAAATCATAGGATCATAGATTTAGAACTGAGACTTTAGAGGAAATCTAGTTCCATCTTCACAGTGACGTAACTGGTGGAAAAGTATAGGGAATATAACATCCTATTATGCTTAATGTTTGCTGATTATAAAAGCAAAGCAAGGGGCAGCTAGGTGGCGCAGTGGATAGAGCTCCAGCCCTAAAGTCAGGAGGACCTGAGTTCAAGTCTGGCCTCAGACCACACACTTGACACTTAATAGCTGGGTGACCCTGGGCAAGTCACTTAACCTCAATTGCCTAAAAACCAAACCAAAAACAAAAACAAAAAAAGCAAAGCAGAATAATTTTACTTGCTAGAACAAAAGAGAGTCCCAAAGGCTCTTATAAAAAAATCTTCTATGCAAATATTAACACCCTACAAATTTTTTCAACAAATACAGCCATGGGATGGGTATGTTCAATCATCATTGATGATGGCTATCAATATCAGCTGAGGCACAATACATATTTTCACCAAAGTATTAGCTACTGTCATGGTAGAGGTATAGTACATAGTCCAAATAGAAGGATTCTCTATAGATTCACTTAGAATCTCAGAGTCATAGGTCTAAGGTATTCTAAATGAGTGGTGTCAAATTCGTATAGAAACAGGAGCTGCTATACTATACACTTAGAAACCATATATTAACTTTATCAACATTCTAGTGAATTTTTTCTAAAATATTTCACTACTACATTTTAATCTGGTTTATGTCACACCAGAGAGTGTTGTGTGTGGGCCATGTGTTTGACATTTCTCTTCTAGATCCTCCTTTTTGCAAATGTTATCATGCTGATTGTTTTGGCCTGAGACCTCTACAATGAATCCTTAATGAGATCCACAGCTTCACAAAAGATTTCAACCTAACAATAATAATAAATAGTCTATATAACACTTCAAGTTTAAAAAGCACTTTACATATATTATTCAGTTGATCTTCACAACACCTTATAAGTTGGATGTTGCTATTAACCCCATTTTACAGATGATAGAAGTTGGCTGAAAGAGGTTGAGTGATTTGTCCTTAAGTTCTCACGTCAAATATTTGGGACAGGATTTCAATCCAGGTCTTCTGGCTTCAAAGGTCAGCACTGTGTTTCCTTTACCATTTAATAATCCACCTGTCACATAACAGTAAAAAAAAAAACATAGTGTTTATGTATCCTTTTCCACTACTGTTTGAAAGAAGAGAATTAGGAACCAAAATGTTTAAAGCTTGATACGTCATCATTTACTGGGCACAGTGCAATAATGTGGAAAGAAATAAGGGGAGGAGAAAAATTCTAATTCCAATTCAGCCACTAACTGTGAGGTCTTGGGAAAATCACAGTATCTCTGGGTTTCAGCTTTGTCATCTGTAATATGAGAGAAGGAATATATGATCTCTATAGTCCCTAACAGATCTTAATATTTTGTTTTGTATGGCAATGAATAAGACTAAGGGACTCTGTTTGAATCTAAGTGAAAATCATCATTAGCTAAGGTAGAGATGAGCTTAATACTGACTTCAAAATCAAAGGAGTATATGAGAATTTGTAAGATCCCTTTCCAATTATAGTCATGCATCAAGTAAATGACTCAATAGTATCATGCAAAATGTAGGAGTAGACAATTTATATGCATTGCCTTCCTCTTCTATTAAAAAAAAAAACCACAAAACACAATAACCTCCAGATCTATTAATCAGTAATGCTGTGAAAAAACAACTATTAAAAAAAATCACCAAGCTAGGTGTATAATGTTACACAGCCAAACATAACCAGCCAATTTTAGCTGTTGAGTATTATGTTTAGGCAGCATTGGCTAGACATTATCCTCACAGAATTGGAGAAAAGAAAGGAGTAAGATGGGGAAAAAATGATATATAGACAGCCTTCATAGTCTATATATTACATAGAAATTGGGATCCATTTCTTTTGGTGTTCAATGAAGACCCTGATCTCTTCCAAATCAATAATCATATGCATTTATAGAACGCTCTATCCATATTACTCATCTACAACATCCAAAGACATCATGACATTTCATTTCAAGGAAATTGTTCCACCATGCTAGTAAAAACAGCCAAAAATAAAATGCAAATGTTATGGAAATACCAACTGTATAATTTCTGTCTAAATGAAAAGTCATAAGTACCATCAGCATTGGTGACATTAAAACAGCAAAAAAATCAATGAAATTTGGAGCAGAAATCATCCTTATTACATCTATTCCCCATTAGAGAATGTATTCATCAGAGTTTATAGGAAAATACTTCAGGACGTTTCTCCTGTAGAGTATTAAAAACAACCTCCACCACTCATCTCTAAGTCTAGTTTTTCCCTTACCCATGTTCAATCTTTTTGCCTGCTAATGTAATGTCTTAATTGTCTGCCAATCACATCCTTAATGTAAGTATTAGTTTAGTCAAAAATTATGATGTAACAACTGTGAAATCAGATACCACTGGGGTAGGTGATGGATTGATGAAAAAGAGGGGAAAAAAAGATGTCTTCCAAAATTTATAGGATTTTAAAAAGCTATTTAAAAAGTTAGCCATGGTTCAAACTCTAAATAATCAACACATCAATAGCATGAATTAAAATACAAAATATTATCATAAAAGGTAGGGTTGAAAGGACTTTCAGAGACAGTGAAGGGTCAGTATGACCCAAGTATGATGGTATGCAGGCATTTAATTAATGACGTATGACAGCTGGTAGAGATCTTAAAAATTATATTGTGCAGGGGTTCTCAACATGTGATCTGCAGATACTTGGGGGCCCTGAAACTTTTTCAGGGGTTCTGGAAGGCCAAAATTATTATCATAATAACACTACTGTTTTAATTTTTAATACAGTAAACATGAGTGTAACCCACATAAAGAAATGTTCTTTGGGAAATCCTCAATAATTTCTAAGAGTGTAAAGGGATCCAGAGAATCAGTAGCTCTGGAATCACTCTATAGTCAAACCTCAATTCTATGGAGTAGAAAGCAAGACCCAAAGAGGGTAAAGGACTTGGCCAGGGCCATAGAAGCAATATGTAGCGGAAACAGTATTTAAATCCTCTTGCACTGGTGACAAGGCTTAATCATAAAAACAGGACAACACAGCTATAAAAAAAGAACTAGTCCTTCAGTGAATCAATTAATCAATTATCAAATGCTAATTGATGAAGCACCAAAAATGTGCCAGACACTGCACTGGGTGCTAAGAATACAAAGAATGAAACAATCTCTACTCTTAAGAACCTTATGTTTTATTGGAGAAAAGGAATGCAAAAATAAGTAGCTACAGAATAAATATAAGTAGAATTAATACAAGGTATTGGGGGGAAGGACATTAGCATTACTGAAAGATTTTAGAAAAGGTTTCTGTTTATTTGTTTTGTTTTTTGGCTAGGCAGTGGGGTTAAGTGACTTGCCCAGGGTCACACACCAGAAAAGGCTTCTGGAAGGAGGTACTTGACCTGCACTTTAAGGCACAGGGGAAGTGGAGAGGAGATGAGGAAGGAGTATAATACAGACCTGTGCAAATATACATAGAAAGGAGATAGAGGCTCCTTTTCAAGTAGCAGAGAGACCAAATTGACTGGACAACTGAGTTTAGTAAAGAGAATATTATATAATGAGGTTAAAAAAAGAGACTGGGGCCAGGTTTTGAAGAACTTCAAAAATCAAACAGAAGAATTTATATTTTATCCCAGGGGCAAAAGGAAGTTACTAGAACTTGCTGAGTGCTATTGTGTTTTTGTTGTTCAATCATTTTGTATAAAGAGCCTAAATGGCAACTGACTGGATATGTGGGATAAGAAAAAGTGAGAAGTCAAAGATAATAGCAAGGTTTTGAACTTGGGAGATGGATGGTGCCTGCAACAGAACCTGGAGAATACTGATGCTGTCAAGAGAAATAAGGACATATGAGTTTTGGGGTAAAAATAATGACTTCTCTTTTGGACAGACTGAGCTGTGAAATGTTGGCAAAGTCCATTTCAGCCGCAGTCACCTAGAAGTCATGACTGGCTATTTGGACAAAAAATAACTCAAAGCATAATCTATGAAAGAAAATATATAAAAGAGGTACATTAGAAAGAGCACTAGAATAGAATAGGAGTTAGAAGACCTAGGTTGGAATCTCAGCCTTACTAATTACTACCTATATGATCTTGAGGCATTCTTTATCTATAAAATAAGGATACTAATTACTTGATTACTTACCCCATAAGAATGTTGTAAAGATTGTGTGTGTGTGTTTCTGTGTGTGTATAACACATACACATAAACAGAACATTTTTTAACCAGGGAACAACACACAATCATTAGCTACTACTATAATATCATTTTGCAATACTTGGGGGAAAGAATGTTAGAGTCTTCTCATATATGCTTTGTCTATGTTTTATCCTTTCAAGCTACTATTGTAAATATGGATTTTATTTTCAAAGACCTTGTGGTGACTTTATGAGGTTGCTGTGCTTTGTTGGGATTGTCTATTAGTAAGAATCTGGTCCCCAACTTCAAAGGTTCAGAACCTTGACCTTATTCTTTCACCAAGGACTTATCTTGCCACTGGACTTCAGTGACTCTGGAAGAGAGTGAGTCTTATGACTTTGCACAACTCTGCCTCTCTTAAATCCAATTCACATGCCAAGTCATCATCCAATTGTGGCATCTTTGAGCCTCTTCAGAAAATGAAAGACAAACAACATGAAATTATGGAATGCTCATAATCAACCTTACAAGAAGCTGATATATGTAACAGAATGTCATTTTCTAATGTTCTAAGGTAGAAGTTATACCTTCCATGAAGACCCAAATACAAGGTACCTGTCATCCGTTATTCAGAAAGTTAAGTGATTAGAAATGAATTTGAGAGCAGAAGGTAAGAGGTGTCCAGTTTTTTTATTCATATCTTAAGGGAATGATACTGAGCTTCTGAAAGCAGGGGTTTTTTTTGTATTGTATTGTTTTGGATTTAGGGCCTTTCTTTCTATCCCCAATGATTAGCATAGTGTTTGTCCCATAATGGGCACTTAATAAATGCTTGTTGACTGTAAGGATGAACCTGACATACAGTCTGGAATACTCACTGGCCAACATAACCTCTCCTGTGGAAGGAAAAACATGGAAATATTTTTTTTTCTCCAGTTCTTCTTTTCCTAGGCTCCAAAAATACAGAGTTGGCCTTCTATATGTATTTGTCATGACATCATCCCCCTTTTTCATTTCCATATCTTTTCCTAATAGGTTACAGATGATTTTTCCCTGATTACATTGTAGGCTAGATGATTTCTAGTGATAAATAAGGAAATATTTCCTTAGACTTTATCTAAATTTCCCTTCAAGATAGATTGCTTCACCCCATCCTCAATTTGGGGGTTCACTTTACTTTTGTAACACTTTATCCATTAAATGCAAATGTTTTATTCATGTAATGTTTCAGATTCCCTGTTAGCACTAAAGAATCAAAACTTTGGGGGACTGGCCCTCAAAGGGAGTCTTTCAATAACATTAAGACTTGTTTATTTCACCAAAGCCAGAGCATTATCATAGTTCTCTCTATCACTAAACTCCACAGTGCTCATTATGGGTTTGAGTCTGTGCTTTACGAAATTCAATTATGTTTGGAATGAACAAGAACAAGGTCGTTGTGAATAGCTACCAGTGATAGTCAATCCACTTATAATATTACTGAAACTCTCCTTAGACTGAAACAATCTAGAGTGAAAAATGTTTCTAAACAACATTAGGTGAACTGATTGTCCCAAAAGCATGCCAGTGAATTTACTGGCATGGCTGAAAAATAGAAAACAGATTTATTTCAGAGACATAAAACTATGCTTTCTATTTTTAAGAACTAAAATTATAATAGTTTTCTTTGTACTGGTTTACTATTTCTTTATATTAATTTTCTACTTTAGACTTCTTAAGTTTTGATTTGTTTTGTTTTCATGTTTGCATAGCACCACTGACTGAAGCACTGTAGTGTAGCATGCTGGGCTTAGACGTTCCTGGGCCCCAACCAAAGATCTGGGTTCTAATCCTACATCTTACATTTACCAGCCCTGTACATCATGAAAAGACACACAATTAACCTGTGTGTCTCAGGAAACTCCCTAGCACTTATCTATTAAGCCTACTAAGAAATCTCCCCTCTATTTGGCATCACTGATCTCTCATATATTTAGATATATGAAATATACACATATACAGATTACCAAAGAAGAACTGCTCAGAAGAAAAAAAAAATAACGTCAGAAGAATCCAGGAACATAGAAGAATATGAGTGGATCACGCCAAGTCAGCTCAACAAGCCTGCAAGGATCCACTTCAAACCAGGCATTGTGCTAGGTACTGGGTATACAAAGGAAGGCAAAACTAATTCCTGTCCTCAAGGAGAGCATAGTCTACTGGAGGAGACAACATGGAAACAACTATGTACAAGACAAGGTAACAAGAATTTACTCTGTGCCAGACTCTATGTTAAGCATTAGGGATTAAAATAAATAAATAAAAGTAAAATAAAAAGAGAGACAGTCCCTTTCCTCAAGAATCTTATATTTTGATGGGAGAAGGTAGCACATGAAAGAGAGTTGAAACATGGGGAAAGGATGGTATTTGGTTTGGGGCATAGTTTCAAAGCCTAGAAAGTGAGAAACAGAGCTCAGAGGGGAATGAAGTTTGGTCATCCTTCAGACAAGTTATATGTAGAATAAATTAGAGATAATCTCAGAAGGAAGGTATTAACTTTAAGGAAACTCAAAGGGCTTCTTGCAGAAGGTAGGATTTTAGTTGGATTTGAGGGAAACTAGGAGGCTGAAGTGAGGAAAGAGAATACTTCAGGCATGGAAAATTCCAGTGAAAAAAGTATGGAGTCAGGAGATGGAATGTCTTGTGTAAGGAACTTCAAGGAGACCAGAGTCACTGTATTGGCTGAGAAAAGAATGGGGAAGAAAGGAAAAGGTCAGGCTGTGAAGGGCCTATAAAGAGAAGTTGAAAGAGTGAAGGCTTAAAGGTACAGACTCTTGTCAGGACTTACAGAAAAATGTGTACACAAGTCTCACAGGATGAGTTTTTATCTGTATCATAGGAGAGAATAACATCAGTGATAATGAATATCCACAGATGTAGTGAAATATCAAAATATATGACACCTCCAACTAGCTCACAAACTATTTGAAGGCAAGATCATTCTTCTTTTGAATTTTTTTGTAATCACACCACAGTGCAGCTCTACATGGCTCTACACAAATGGAGTCCCAGTAACTTTTCAACCAATCAATAAGCATTTTATTAAGCACTTACTATATGCCAGGCTTCATTCTACATTGTGGGGGAAAGGACAAATAAAAAAAATCTCCCCTTAAGAAGCCTACATTGTCATCTCACATAAGAGGCAGTAAAAAGCTTTTATAGTGTAGGGGAAGAGGGGGTAGATGAGAGGGAATGAGTGAATCTTACTCTCATCAGATTTGACTTAAGGAGGAAATAACATGTAACTCAACTGGGTATGGAAATCTGTCTCACCCCATAAGGAAACAGGGGGGAAGGGGATAAGAGAGGAGGTGATGATAGAAATGAGGGCACATTGTGGGAGAGTAATCAGAAGCAAACACTTTTGAGGAGGGACAGGGTCAAAGGAGAGAATAGAATAAACAAGGGGCAGGATAGGATGGTGTATAACATATCAAATTACTTGCCTTCTCAATGAGGATGGGTGGGAAGGGAAGAAGGGAGAGAATTTGGAACTCAAAGTTTTAAAAACGAATGTTAAAAATTATTTTTACATGCAACTGGGAAATAAGACATACAGGTAATGGGGTATAGAAATCTATCCTGCCCTACAGGAAAATAGAAGGGAAAAGGAGGGGATGATAGAATGGAGGGCAGATTGGGGGAAGGGATATTCAGAATGCAGACTGTTTTGGAGTGGAGGGGAGGAGAGAGATGGGGAGAAAATTTGGAACTCAGAATCTTGTGGAAATGAATGTTGAAAACTAAAACCAAATTAATTAATAAAAAATAGAATGAGAAGAAAATTTTAAAAATAAAAAGAAGCCTGCAGTGTAATAAGTGAATATATGTATGTATGCATATATATGTTTATGTATATGCAACATAAATACAAAGAAAAGACAAGGTAATCTTATAGAGGAACACACTGACTGCTGAGAAGGATCAGGAGAGAATTCCTGCAGGAATTGACACTTAACCTGACTCTTGGAGGAAGTCAGGGAGGTAGAAGTAAGTAAGGAGATAATTCCAGGTATGGGAGGCAGCCAAGAAAAAGTTATAGATCAATCAACCTTTAAGCACTTACTCTGTACCAGGCAATGTGCTAAGTGTTGAGTATACAGAGATAGTCAAAAATACAGGCCCTGCCTTCAAGGAGCTCACACTCTAATGGGTGAGACAAATGACAAATAGCTCTATACATACAAGATATATACAAGTGGAAGTGGAAGATAAAATGTCATCTGAGAAACAATGAGAAAGACAGTATGGTTCAACCTTAAAGTGAATGGAAGGGCATAATGTGTAAGAAGCCTGGGAAGATAGTAGAGGTCAGGTTATGAAGAGCTTTAAATGCCAAATAGGAGAGTTTATATTGATTCCTAGAGGTAATATAGACCCTGGTTTTTGTTAGGTAGGAGGGAGATAATATAATTATATCTGCATTTCACTGATTGGCATTTTTTTTTTTGGCCTTTGAACTGTCACCTGAAAATTGGTGGTTTTCACTCCTCAAACTACCATATACCTACTACTGGATATATGCTTCCAAGGAGATCAAAGACAAAAACAAAGAACTAACATATAGCAAAAATTTCTAGTCAAGGACAAGAACCAAAAGTAGGTGACCATCAGTTAAAGAATGGCTAGGGAAAACACACACAAAAAAACCCTATAATGCAGGAATATACAGTAAGTAAATATTATACAATAAGAAATTATGAATATGATGAGTTCAGAGAAACACAGGATGATTTGTATGAATTGATGCAAAATGAAATAAGCAGACTCATAAGAAAAACATACAAAATGATGAAAACAATGTAAATACAATTATCATTGAAAAGAAGCTGGACTCTGAATAACTAAAAATAGTAAGTCATGATATAAGAGAACAGATAATGAAACAAGCTCCTTCCACATGGCAGAATGGTATGACTACAAGGGCATATTATTATGCCATTATAAATTTTGTTTCAGACTTGTTTTACTTAATTGGTGTCTTCGTTACAAAAGAGCATTAAATGCAGGGAGGGAGGAAAGAATGAGTGAACATTTCCTGAAATTACCAACACAGAAATAAGATGTATCAATAAAATTTATGTAATATAAAGTTAAATTAAGTACAAATTTGTGGTTTTCAAGACAGGAAGAAAGTAAATTTGAAGACAAAAAAATATCTAAGAAAGGGGTATTTATTCCCAAGACTGTTGTTATGTTTGTAAACAAGCTTAATTATTTTTCTGCCATTTTTGAACATCTGGACTGTGCATCCTAGTGGTGTTTACAACACCAGATGGGCAACTTTACTAACTTAATAAAGTTTTTTTAAACTCTTATCCATTTTACATGTATTTAGGGGGAAGGGGCAGATATCTTTCAGATTAACATTTTTTCTAATGCCCCAGATAAATCAGACACACCAAGACAAGGTATCATTCATGTTCTTGTTCCTCTGCAATAGCTATTGCTCAAATAAATGTTAATTTCCTAACAAATTTGAATAAGTCCTTTAAGACTTGTTGTTCCTTTATGCTCACAGGACAGTATAGTCATAGTCATCATGTGAAAAATAGCTGGGATAGAGTATATCACACTGATATTGAAAAGTAGGAAATAGATAATCTCTGCTATAACAAATATATAGTGATAATCTGTGCTATAATCCAAACACAGGCAAGATATAGGTGAAATGAAAGTTGACATTTTAAAGAACATTTCCACATTTCATTTTTTAAAGTCCCATGATATTTCTTCCTACGTCCAGGCTGTAAGACTTCTCAAAGTAGGAGTACTAAAATTTTAGCTGTTTAAAGTGCTGGATTAAAAAAAAAAAAACTACTTTGGTTCAAATGAGCATTCCTAAATGACTGGGATTCTTGATTCAATAATGATTTATTACATACCTACTATGTGCCAGGCAGTTAGCTGCCTCAGTGGATAGAGCCCTGGGCCCAGAGTCGGGAAGATCTGAGTTCAAATCCAGCCTCAAACACTTACTAGCTGTATGACCTTAGGAAATTCATTTAACCTCTGTTTGCCTTAATCCATTGGAGAGGGAAATGGAAAACCATTCCATTATCTTTGCCAAGAAAAACCCATGGGGTCACAAAGAGTCAGACACTGCTCAGCGACTGAACAACAACAATGTCAGAATATCCCTTTTATGGAAAGTAGGTGTGGTAGTAAGAAATACATAAATGAGGATAATAAAGAACAGAGAAGGCTGAGCACTTGGACAAGGTATGTCAGAGACAGGAATGGAACTCAGAACACCAATCCTTCCAGATCAGCAGTTTATGCTAAGGCCAATCATGGACTGTTCTTGCATTCAACAAGAGTAAGGAATAACTCTTCTCTCCAGGTCCCAGTATAGCCTGCAATGGTGGCACAATGACCAGAACCCTGAACCCGTAGTCAGGAATTCCTGAGTTGGAATCCTACCTCAAACATTTACTTACCAGTGTGACCCTAGCCAAATTATTCAGCTTTTCTGGACCTCAGTTTCTTCAACTGTAAAATGGGGGCTTTGGACTCAATGGCTTCTAAGGTCTCTTCCGGGTATAAATGTTTTGATTCTATGATGCTTCCACACATTAGCAGGGAAATTTCCTGAGCTGTTGGGACCAAAAATTATTTGTTATTTGGTAACTATCCTTCTTTCTGTGAATGAGCCTCTTCAAACTGGGCTAGGTAGACTCTCCAATTATATACCAAGAATCCATCCCCTGTCCCGTACTTGGTATCATTCAAGCTTGGTAGAACCTGCTAGAGTTTTTGATCTACTGGTTCAGCCTTGGAGAACTCAGAGTAAAGACCAAAGTTTAGGAACCTGTGGCCTTGAGGGCCACATATGGCCTTCTAAATCCTTATTTTATGGAATTGGATTCAGTCAAAAGGACACACTTCAGGATTTAGAGGGCCACATGTGACCTCAAGGCCACAGGTTTGCCACCCCTGGGCCAAACCACCAGAAGGCATCAGATTGGGGTGACTAGAGGGACCCTTTTCAAAAATTCTATAATACCCTCAATTGATAAATGGTCAAAAGATATGAACAGGCAGCTTTCAGATGAAGAAATTAAAGGTATCTATAGTCATATGAAAAAATGTTTTAAATCACTATTAATTAGAGAAAAGCAAATCAAAACAACTCTGAGGTACCATATCACACCTATCAGATTGGCTAACATGACAAAACAGGACAATGATAAATGTTGGAGAAGATATGGGGAAATTGGAACATTAATGCATTATTGGTGGAGTTGTGAATGGAGCCAACCATTCTGGAGAACAATTTGGAACTGTGCCCAAAGGGTTATAAAAATGTTCATACCCTTTGACCCAACAATAGTACTTCTAGGGCTGTATCCCAAAGAGATCATAAAAATGGGAAAAGGACCCACATGTACAAAAATATTTATAACAGCTCTTTCTGTGGTGGCAAAGAATTAGAAATTGAGGGGATGCCTATCAATCGGGGAATGGCTGAACAAGTTGTGGCATATGAATGTAATGGAATACTATTGTAACTATAAGAAATGATGAGCAAGCAGACTTCAGAAAAACCTGGAAAGACCTGTATAGACTGATGCCAAGTGAAGTGAAGAGAACCAGAAGAACGTCATACACAATCACAGCCACATTGTGCGATAACTAACTTTGATAGACTTGGGTCTTCTCAGTAATGCAAGGATCTAAGACATCTCCAAAAGTCTCATGACGGAAAATGCTATCCATATTCCGAGAAAGCACTATGGAGTTTGAATGTAGATTGAAGCATACTTTTTGCTCTTTTCTTTTTTAGTTCTCTTTTGTTTTGTTTCTTCTTTCTTGTGGCTCCTCCTATTAGTTCTAATTCTTCTTTACAACATGACTAATGTAAAAATATGTTTAATAGGAATGTATATATTGAGCCTATATCAGATTGTGCACCATCTTGGGAAGGGAGGTAGGGAGGGAGGGGGAGAAAATTTAAAACTCAAATGCTTATGAAAGTGAATGGTGAAAACTAAAAATTAATTATTTTTTTTAGAAGTACTTTGCAACAAAATTCCATAATATGTAGGAAGCTGGGGTAAGTTTTCTGACTTTGAAAACCCCTCCTTCTACCAGCTGCAGTGTATGATGCAACATATATTTTCCATAAAAGTGTGATTTTGGAGCTCTGTGATTTTGAACTTTTTTCTTTATTACTTTTTAATCTCTATAAGAAGATTTGGAGCTTTTCCAAGGCAAAGAAGTCATGTGAAAAAAAAAATAAGCTTCAGTACCTGGAGCTTTGCTTACCTTAACAGGCTTCTATGGCATCAAGTTCTTAATATTAATGCAGTTAAGCCTTTATCAATTGCACTTCAGTTTTTGCAAGTTCAAGTATAATCTCCTTGAAATGCTCAGAAATGTGTCCTCCCCATGACCTTGTCATTAACCAGAATATGCAGAAATGCAGCTTTTGAAGAATTCAACAACCAGTTTCAGAAGCTCAGGATAGAATGCAGCTGGAATGACAGAAAGCTCAAAACTTTAATTAAAGCCACCAAAGTGAAACTGGCTTGACTAGTGCTCCCTTACGATTGAGAGCCCTCAGTTATTTTGTCAAAAGACAAGATCTAATCATCTCTCACACAAACAAGGGATCTCAACAAAGCCAAATTTTATTCACTGGCACAATGGGTATGTTCCTTCTGCCTGTAAGGAACAAACCCCAAAACTTGATAAAGATTTTGAAAGAATTTTATTGTGTCATTTGGCAGAGGAGAGAACTATTGAATAGAATTCAGACAAAAATATAAGGACATTTCCCTGATTGGCTAGGGCAATTTGAGATGTTTATCAGCAGGTGAGTATAAATATTCGATCGAATTTGAGGAACTCAAAACATGAGCTTGAAGTGGATCCAAAACAAGACCTGGGAGGGATCTAAGTATTCCATGCAGCTGTCTAGCTTCCCGGGAGGTCTCTGAGGTTTGGGTTAGACAACTTTCTAGCCGCATAAAGTTAGGTTTAAACAATATTAATAAGGGATAAAATCTTTTCCCCTATACTTCTCATCTGGCATCTTTTTAAGTCTCCCAGGTTTGGGGTAAACCATACCCCAACATTATACATGCCTAACAGACAAGAATTCTAGAATAATATATAGAAAGACAGACCTGGATCCAGGAAGACCCAAGTTCAAATCCTGCCTCTGATACTTAAGAGCTATGTGACATCATCACAGATGTTTCACATGGTCACAAATGATGATTCTTTCTACTCACTTACAATTGATATCATCCTTTCCTAATATCTCTATAAGACAATTCTGAAAGGATATATTCTCTTCATCTGAAATGTGAAAATCCTTCTATGATGCAAAAGAATAGTGTTAAAGGTAGGTACATCATCTCTCCCCTGAACAAATTGAAGAAGGCCTGTGGGAGGACTTTATTCTTTAGTTTGGTGAAACGTGATCCTTACTGACTTCCCTGAGTTCTTTTATGTCCCAACTAAAATCTCACTTTCTCCAGGAACTCTTCTCAAATCCCTCTTAATCCTAATGCCTTCCCTTGGTTAATTGTTTCTTGTCTATGCTGTATATAGCCTACTTTGTAAACATTAGTATGCTTTCTCCCCTGTTAGATTGTAAGCTCCTTGAGGGCAGGGACTGTCTTTTACCTTTTTTTCCATCCCTAGAACTTAGTACATATTATGTGCCTAGCACATAGTAGTCACCTAATAAATGCTTATTGATTAATTGATCTATGAAATATTAGTCTTTGTCACAGTTATTGCTTGTTTCCTTCTTTTGCTTCCTTCCTACAAAGGCATAGGCAATCGTCTGATTTACAAGCCACCAGCAGTTTGAAGAGATTGTTTGATCTCAATCTAAACATTATCTTTCAAAACTAGATTCCAAGTATGTTACTGAGGTTTTTTTCTAAAAGGAGATTGATTTATCTGTTTTTAGCTATAGTCATGATCGTGTCAAAGCAATAAAACTCATGTTTAAGATACAAAATGAAAATATAATGTCATTTCATTTCCATCTCCCACTCAGGCTCGCTTCCTTTCTCTTCAAAATTGTAGATGCAAGAGAGCTCCAGGGTAATTTTGTACCCACTTAGAAGTAAGGGACTGTAACAAAATTGCTGCTGCCCTGACCCTTAACAAGCACCAAAGTGAAGAAAGAGAAGGTTTTCCAAAAAGGGCCTACATTTAGGATATCAACCAATCAGGTAAATTGCATACATTCAAAACCTTCATTTTCTTGTAGAGTCCAAGTATCCAACCTGTAACTAGGGAATAATGGGGCTCAGAAGATGCTCTGCACTACTTTAAGAAATTCTCCTATTCAATTAAATGCACCCATGCATAAGAAATTTACTGTATGAGAGGAGACATCCCAGAAAGTTAAAAAAAACCCCATATAGCTGGTTAACATATACCTTAAACTCTAGTGAAATGAATGCTATTTGTCATTCCAATTCATGGCCACCTTGGAGATCAGAAGATTTTATTTGCTATTATCAATTCAAGAACAAACTACTTCTATAAAATTTCAAAAGGAATGAGACTTATTTACCTTCACCAGAAAATGAACATTACATGAGATGGTTGGTAGGTACAGTTAACATTCTGCCCAGATCCTTTATCACACTCTGACAAAACTACCTATCAACTAACCAATATACAAGCATTTATTAAATGCCTGTTATGTGCCAGGAACTGTGCTAAACACTGGGGATATAAATAGAAAGAAAGAAACAATCCCTACTCACAAGAAGCTTACATTCTAATGGGGAAGACAATGAGTATGTGTGTGTGCATGCATATATACATATATATACAATATTTATAAAATATACTATGTGTAAATTAGAGATGGAGGAAAAAGAATACTAAAAGATTAAGATCCAGTTTTATTCCACTTTACAGGAACTTCCCAAATTGCCATGCTAAAGGAACTACAAGTCAAAATGAAATAAAGTAACAAGTAACTCCAAAATCCTTTTTCACATTCAAATTCCATCATAAACACATTCAGTTATATGTTTCCCAACGTGCATCTTTCTCTGATCTATGTGTAGTACCAGAATTTCCTGGCTTCATCCTACTTCTTAAATTGTTATATACATATTTGGTGGGGAGGAGGGAGAGGAGAGGTAAAGAGCACAGACAGATGTGAGATTCCATAGATAATCCAGAAAGGATATAATTCATGTATGCATGATTTAACATTAACTGTGGTATTCTCCAGCGTTGGTAGATGAAAAGTTGGCAATAGACAATTTCAATGCCTTTTGGAAATTTTAGCTTCTAAGGTTCACTAATTTAGTGGTATCAAACTCAAAAAGAAATTGACACTACTAAACTGACATAAGGATCCCTTGAGGCACATATTGACTCGGAAAACTACATCACACATTAACATTATCTGTGATTTATTGTATTTTTATTTATTTTGTTAAGTATTTCCCATTTACATTTTAATCTGGCTCTGGCCACATTAGGGAATATTGTAGGCCCTGTGTGGCTTGTAAGCCACATGTTTAATGTCTGTGCTCTAGTCTTAGATTGGCCCCGGGGCATAACATCTCAAAAATCAAGAAAAGCCAGCTTCAGTGGAAAATAATAATAACTTATCATTACAAAGCACTTCAAAGATTGTAAAACATTTATTAAACAATTGCTATGTGCCAAGTGCTATGCTGGGCACTATGACTATAAAGACAAAAACAAAAGTGTCTCTGTCCTCAACAACCGGTATTCTCTTTCCACTGAAGGAGCAGAAGTACCCATTTAAATCATAATACATTTTAAGCTAGAGTGGGCATTAGAGGTCATCTAGTTCAATGGTTTAGGAAATGAGCTTTAAAAAAAAAAAAGCCTGGACAGCATATGCCAAGAAATTGTAACTGAGCTTGTAAATTAAAATTGGCAGATTTATTACAACCAGAGAGCAAATTAAAGATAGATGTCATATTCAAAATCCAGAGCTCCCAAAAAGAAAAAAAAATGTTTCATGCATGAGAAGGGAGTTTAAGGAAACCACAGTTAAGACTATACAAGACTTTCTAACTTTTTCTTAAAATGAGAAGAGATTTTGGATAAAGTATTCCAAAGGATATTGAAAAAGTACAGATTTAAAGCTAAAAGTATAATAATATAGTCAAAATGTGAGCCTTAAATAAAAGAAGACTTTCAAACATATCTGATGAAAAGACTAGAGCTAAATAGGAATTTTGAAATGTAGAGTTCAGGGAAACCCAGAAAGCTAAATTTTCTTAAGCAATTATGGACCTGTATGATGATATAGTTCTAGCATTGTAGAAAGGAGAAAAGAAATAAATGTTCCTTCAGGACCTTAATATCTGTAAAGAATATAGAAGTAGTGAGATATATAGATACAGATAGATAGATGTAGATATCTATTTATATCTATATATAAACAGAGATCCTGGAATGGGATTGGCTCCATTCTGAGGGTGTGATGAGAGGAAAAAGAAGGGAAGGTAAAAGGAAGAATACACTAGTGTAGAAAGGTGGAAGAATGTGATGGATCTAGCTGTTTATTATCATAAAACATATAGGAAAGGATGGAGGTAGTGCATATCAGACAAAATTCACTCTTATCTAAAATGGGAAAAAGAGAGTTGACTTCTACCCTGCCAAATATGTGTACAAATAGTTCAGTACAAAAACACTTCAAACTACAAAGGGAAACAAGCTGGGTATGGGGTGAAAGAGAAGCAGTGTTGAGGACTATTACATTGAAAATGGAACAATCATAAGGAAAACAAACTTCCTGATCCTGAAGGAGGTATTAAAAGAGGAAAAGGTAAAAGCAAAGAATAAGAAACTAAAGAGGTGTTATAGTGCCTCAAACATATGAGGAATTTCCAAACATGTTATGGTAGACAAATGGTAAATAATTGCACCATAAGAAATTATGAAAAAATTTCAGAAAATCCTAGATAGTATTATATGATACATAGTGAAGTGGAAAAGAATCAGGAAAACAATTTAAATATGAAAGCAATATAGTAAAAAAAAAAAAGACAGCTTTGAAATAATTAAGAACTCTGATCAGTGCAATAGCCACCTATGTCTTCACAGGATCTATGATGAAGCAGGTTACACACTTCCTTACAGAGAAGTGATGGACAAAAAGTACAGAAAGAGACATACTTTCTTAGTTGTGGTCTACGTGGATTTGTTTTTCTCTACAATGCTTGTTTGTCATAAGATGGGGGGGTTCTCTCTTTTTTCTTGGTGTTTAACTAGAGGAAAGGATAGCAATAATGATACAAAAAAGAGTAGGAGCCATTGTAACATTTAAAAAAATAGACAAGAGAACAGAATGTTCAGAAAAAAGTTTCAGAAAATATACAAAGTAGATATTATTGAAAGTAACGTGTGTGTGTGTGTGTGTGTGTGTGTGTGTGTGTGTAGTTCATGGTTTTATATTCTGCCATGGGCATGGAAATGCTTGATTTTGTGTAAGTTCAGATTTTTTAAAAAATTAAGTCACAATTGTGTAATTCTTTCCTCCATTCTTATCCTCAATAATCGTAAGTCTAGACCACAATACCAGCAGACAGCTAAACATGTCTAAATTGCTTGTGAACCTCATTTAAAACTTGAGGATCTTTATAGGCTCATCGATGGGAAAGCCTCTTAGAAGTAACCTATTCCAATTCAAATCTTTTTCCCAGAATGAATGAGAAATTTGTAATTCTGCCCTACATAGCTAACAGTTCTATGATAGGGCCAGATAAAGATACTTAGCACACAGGGGGCTTTCTATATTCTAATGAATTCAATTTCATGTCTAGATAATCTAGCAAAAGTAAATCATATTCCATGGAAGTATGTATATTCACTAGAAGCAGGGGGCTGGGGGAACTTAGAAGATCATCTAGTCCAATCTGCTAATTGTGCAAATGAAACTGAAGGGAAGTTATATGATACAGTTAATAAATAGGCAACACAGACTGTGGGAGGGAAAAAAAACCCCTCCAAATCTAATTCCCTACTCAGGACCTGTGTTCAAATATTGCCTCTGATTCTTATTACCTGTGTGAATTCAAGTCTCTTTTAACTGTGATTTTTTTTTCATACTAAGTAGCTGAGATTCACATCCAGGTCTTTTGGTCTTTGACTACAAATTTAATGCTCTTTTTCTAACACTATGCTATGCATATTTGTGTAAACTCATTCTTACTCAGTCTACATGTGCACACACACACACATACACACACAGATTACATTATGAATGTGTATAATTGATTTTTTTCTGGGAAACCTTATCTTTATTTTAATAGTTTGTGGGTTTTTTAACATTTTAATTTCAGAAAGCAATAACCTAGCTCTAAAATAAAATTGATCTAAGTAAAAGCCTGCCTTTTCAATTTCTCACTGACATGCTTGATTTAACCTTTACTTTCTTCCAGGTAGGAGAGGTCTTTATTCATTTGCTAGGCATTTATTTATTCATGACAGTATTTCTGTTAACATTTTCAGGCACCTTCTGAGGTTCAGTGAGATGTTCCATTAGGTTGCCTAACCACAGGTGTCAAGATGCCAAAGACAGCAGTGGGACTGACTAGTTTTTATAAAATTGTTGAACTCCAGGATTCAGCCTGGTTAGGAACCATATCAACTCTGTATGAGTTATTGCCTAACTGCTCAATGGAGCAGATGGACAGTGCCTCAAAGCTACAGTTCTAGTATTATATATGGGAATGTCTCAGTTCATTTCCTCTAGCTAAATAATTCTTGCCTCATTCCCCTGATCTATTTCTCTCCTTTTTAATAAAAGCTTGGCAACTATAGATCTATGCTTAACTGTTCCAAGTATGCCCAACTTATCAAAGATGAAATCTACACAACATCCATAAAAGAAAATCTTCACTTTTAATGGACTCATCTTATATTACCTAGTAGTATTAAATTAATTTTTCCTTAAATTCCTGTTATTAAATAAAATAAAATAAAAATGAAAGTTGATTACTGCTTAGGATCATTTAGAAAAGAGATGCCCAGCAAAGCCAAAACTAGGGTGAAGCAACTAGGACTTAATATTAGGTGCCAATATCTAGGGAAGTGTCATTTCTTCTCTTCTGCAATCCCTAGATTATGGTGTATGTGCCTCAAGGTCTTCTACCTGTGGCCCCATGGAGTTGGGGGAGAAGAAAGTGTAGAAGAAGCAAAAGAAGTCATTAGTGTGAGAGGTGAGAGGGAAAAAAGGAGAGGTGAGGAGCTGCTATTCCCTCACAGCTGCTGTTCCTACACTGGAGTATTTTCCAGCCAGTCTTGGTGGGGTGAGTAGGAAAGCAGTCCTGTGAGAGAGTGAGGAAATGATGCCATCAGCAATGGAAGTCAAGGCAAGAGGAGAAGGGAACCACCAGCCACCATCTCTCCCAAAGACTAAACTTTTAGTAATATAGTCTTTTCTGGACCTTGGAAATCCTTTTTCCTTTCTACCTCTCCCTACACTTTCCTCCCTGTCCAACTCAGTACTAGCCTAGACCACTCTCTCTCTCCCTTTGTCCTCTAATTCATCTCTGTTGTTGACAAGCCCTCTCCATCCTAGAACCCTTTTTCCTCAAACCTTCTGTCTTTTCAGGCTCACTAAAACCTAGTAACTTTCTTAGTATGGCTGCTTCCTTTATGCCTGACACCTGGGACCAGAGGAAGATTGAGTGCCTTTGCTCCACCCTGACATTTTCAGAACCTTCCTTTGCCACCATCCCTCAGCAGTCACCAGTCTCCTTTAAAGTTGACTCCCTCCTGTCATGATCCTTGTTACTGCCGTCCATGTATCTCAAGGTCACTCTTCCCTGCCCCCTCCAACAAGCTCAGTAGCTGTCTCGGTTGTATTCTCTAACCCAACTTCTGCCTCCTACAAATACTTTGACCTCCTGGTTCTTCAACCTAGACTTCAGTCTTCTCTGCTCTCTAATCTATTTCAGCTGTGCACAGAAGTGGTCCCATCTGAAATATTACACCTGTTTCCTCCTCTCTCAAATGAATTTGTCCTAGCTGCTGGAATTCCCACTTGTCCTTGTAACTGAGTGTTTCTTGAAATGGGCCTCTTCAAATTAGGAACAAAGGTCCCTAAAGGAGAACTTGTCTTTCCTATGAGACTATTGGCTATTTGGCCTAATTACAATTAGTTTGTAATTTAACCAAATGTGGGGTAGGCAACTATTAAACCATTTCATGCCTCTGCTTCCCTGAAAATAACTGAATATACTCCCTATGGAAGCTTCAGACATGTCAAGGTAAGCACAGCAGGTAGATCTGTCCCTGAAAACTTCAATTCTTTTTTTTTCTATGATGGAATATTATCCCCCACTAAGTAAATCATCTTATCTTTCATGTAAATCACATATCCATTATATCTAAAGCTCTTGCTATTCCCCATTCACCTTTACTTTGGGGGATGGGGGAAAAGGAAGAACAAAATCATTGGCAGCTATTTCCTAAAGTGGTTTTATTATCCATTTTATAAATCTTCATTTTTGACAAGCTAGCTATGTCCTTTCTGATGTAAGACAATGAGTAAATCGTCCTTAAACACCTTGCTTATTGAATGAAACTGAATCTAAATAACAATACTCTTTGCTGCTTATCAAGTAGCTTCAACTTCCCACTCCATCTCTGTTACTATGAACACCACCCCTTCTTTGTCTGAGCTTAAAGGTTATAGGGAATTTTTATTCTAATATTTCATGTTTCTATAATGCTTTGATATTTGTAAAGCTCTTTACTCACAAGTGGCCTGCAGGGTTGCTGGTATAAGAATGATTGTAATGATTTTTTCAATGGGGAGTCTAAGGATTAGGTTGAGGTGATTTGTCCATGATCACATACCCAATGCATGTTAGAGACAGGATTTGGACCCAGATATTCCAGCTCCAATTCAAATGGTCCTTATACTATAGGAAACAAAATATCTCAAAGACAAAATATCTCTGTGTCTAGAGGGTCCCACTATTATATTCATTATGCAGATGGAAAAATTGAGGCAATAGATAAGTTGCCTTGCATTTTTATGCGTTCCTCCTAGGATTTCAAAGGACTCCACAGACATCTCCCTGTCGTTAGTGTTCTTTAGGTATAAGATAGAGTCACAAATATGTATTACTCTATTTTTGCCCACATAGTTGAGAAAAACAAAGAATTAATGAGTTTTCCAAAGGCCACTCACGCAGTGATCAGACAAGATAGAGAAAACATTTTTCCTCTGAATCACTTTGGTTTGATAAGGGACCATAGCTTGGCAAGTAGCATAATTTAAATATGATAATTGGTCTGTATGCAAGTGATGAAAGGGGACAGGAGCAGGGCAGATTTATTTTTAAAGAAACATGGAGCTTTTAGATGAAATATAATTTTTGGAGAAGTTCAGAGAGAATAAGGGAGAGAACAAACTGGGAAGACTCAGGGTTGAGGAACCTGCAGCTGCAGGGGAGATGAGTAGGTTGAGAAACTGAGAGGTTAGAGTTTTTAAGGAAGAATCAATACATATAATGAAATCTCCTAGTGTAAGGGTAGGAGTTTGGGAGGAGAGAAAAATTATAATCCAGGTATGAAACTCATTGAGGAAGGAAAGGGGAATAACTTAGAGATCTGTAGACAACTACTAGAATTTTGATTGGGTGGTAGATATGAATACCATGAGCCTCAAAGGAAGAGAAATTACTGAGTGAGAGGAAGGAAAGAACCTTGAAGTGTCAATGGGATACAAGTGATGAGGATGGGACCTAGACCCCAAAAAGGAAAAACCCTGGACTTTCCCACATGGCCAAATCTCTGGCATTTGCCTGAGGCTATAATCCCATAAACTGGCCTTTCTTTGTGGCTACACTCAATCTCTCAATTCCATTACCCTTAACCTAGCCTAGACCTCCCTATGTCCCCCAGTCACTTAATCCTATCTAGGCTCCATTCTCCCTTGGCCACCCCTGGAGTTCTATTACCTCACAGGCTACTTGGCCACTCCTAAATCCCTCCTATAGTCTTTCTGTATATAAAGTCCATCTTGTCTCCATTAAGATGCTCTGATTCTTATGATCTAGCCACTACTCAGATTTTTACAATCTAGCCAATACTCACAGACTCTCAGATTCCTTCAGAGCCTGGCTAATATGATGGATCTTTAATAAACCTTGTCTTTGGCTGAAAGAAGGCTTGGGTCACATTCTTTTGGGCAGTACTAGCATGTCATGATCTCAGGGTCCCAGCACCCCTAAACCTCTGACCTCACCAAGTCTTCCTGACTCCAGGGCTGGTGCCCAATCAACTGTGCCACCTAGCGGCCCCAAATTAATCAACAAGCATTTATTAAATGTCATCTCCAATTGTTGTGATTTATATCTTGACACTGGACCCAGATAGATCTGGAGGAGAAAGTGAGGCAGGTGACTGTACAGCTCTCCCTCACTTAAATCCAACTCGCTTGCATGTCATGGCAGCACCTTCCTGATGTCATGGTCCTCTTCAAGAACAAAGAACAAACAACAACAATAGGGCAGGAGAGAAGAGAGAGAGCATACCAGATATGGAGGACAACAGTGTAAAGGCAGGGAGCCTGTAGAAAGAGATATCTGTACAAGAAACAGCAAGTATGTCAATGTCTCTGGACATTGTAGGTTGTATAGTTGTATGTTGTGTGGAGAGGAGGAAGGTGTAAAACACTAGAAAGTCACAATGTGCCACCTTCAGGAGAGCTTTAAATATCAAAGAACTTTCTAGGAAGCCACTGGAGTTTGTTAAGTGAGGTTTGGGGATTTCATGATCAGACCTGAGCTTAACTGAAATCCCTTTGGCACATGAATACAAGATTGATTGAAGTGAGAAAGAGAGTGAAGTAGGAAAACCAATTCAAATGTTAGCTCAATAGACCAAGTGAGAGGTGATGAGGGCCTGACCTAGGATGGTGGCTGTGTGAGGAGGAACTAAGGGGATAATAGAGAAGAGAGGTTGTGAAGGCTTATCTTGTAATAATGACACAAATAAAAAGTCAAAGAGAAATTAGTTTTTAAAAAATCTAAAACTTTCTTCCATTTCCTTACCTGTTCTATAGAAGGGGAGGGGTCAGTTAGAGAAATCCGTCTTGGTTCCCCACACACAATTTTACACAAACAGAACATATTTTTTCCTCCAATTTAATCAGAATAGTGCATAATAAACAGGATGATTACCACCTCTACTTCTAACAGCCCTATTTTCCCCAGCAGGGCCCTCATAGCTTGGCTGTCTGCATTATTCATTAGATCTGGTGGGGATACAATCATCCATTTTGGATTTAATGGTCTGTAAACAGTTGCTTTTGATAAGACCATTTAACACCACCTACAAAGGGGAGGGCAAAGTTTGATATGACAGGACTGAAAAGTAGATTGCAGTTGGCTTATTATTACAGCTAGGAACCTGGAACTGTTCTCCATCTCTCTTCTTGTCTGTTCTAGGTCTCACAGAGCCACTGTTCTCCCTTGCACTGTACTGGAGAAACTAAGCAAGAAGACCTATCTGGTAGGCAGGAGAGAGTACCTAGAGGTGAATGTCTTGGCTGGAAATTTCAAGAAAAAAGATTCACATTTAGATCACACTTAAGATTTATGAAGCACTTTCCTGTCAACAACCCTATAACACAGGAATTATCATCTCCATTTTATAGAACAGAAGCTTTAGCTCATAGGGATGAAATGACTTGCCTAAGATCACTGAGAGAATAAACATAAAAGCCAATATTCCAAAGCAATTCTGTTGACTCTCTTCACTACGCTAAGTTGCTGGGTCATCCACTTAAGGGCAGCAGCAGAGTGAGATTATTATAAAGGTGCTACTACCAAAAAGGACCCAGAGCTATTCGATATTCAATCTATTAGAGGCTATCCTGTGGTTCCTTCCTTAAGCTTCTGGAGCATATTTCTTTAATATCTTTATATATATATATATATATTTATATCTTTATATCATTAATATGTTTACATATTTTTATTAAATATCAAATATATTTATTAAATCTATATTTAGATATATTTAATGTAAATTAACATAATAATAAATATAATAATTTATTTATATCTTTAACATCTTTTAAATCCTTCCTTCCCCAAATAGTACATAATACGGTTACATAGCATATAATTCACAGTAGGCAGTCATTAAAGGTTGTTTCCTGAAAGCTCGACAGGGTTACCTTAATATGGAAGGATTTAGTGAAATGCTTAGCTGTAGGCCTCATCTGTAGCTTGGAAAGCCTATAGAATGTGAAGGGTTACTGAAGGCTATGGTCACAAAGCACAAACCCTACTTTTCTCAAGCTGAAAAGGCTTTTAGAATAGGCCTGACTAAAGGCTGGGCTTCCAACATTTACAGAGACTCATCACCAGGTTGGCTGCAAGGTGAAAAATTTCAGCCACTAGGACTTTCAAATACAATCCACCAAGTTATGGATGCAGTGTCCAGGGGGAATTGGTGGCTGGAGGGAGAGGGGGAATACCTAGATTGATGTACTCAAATAGATCACTCAATTATTGAAATACCAAAGTAGGGGAACAATTTTTTCATACCTTTGTTCCATAAAAGTAGGAGGAAATATGTCAGCAGAGTAGTATCTAAATCAATTATTACTCATAGTCTTATTATCATATATTTAGATCTGGAGAAGACCTCAGCCCACCCCCTTCACTTTATAGATGATGACACTAAGGTCAGAGGAGTTAAATGATTTGACAAAGGTCACACAGGTAGAAAGTAGCAGAGTTAGGACTTGAACTTAAGTCCCCTTCTTCTAAATCTTGAGTTCTTTTTCTGCAATCCTACTCAGAAATTTTTGCTCTAACATTATGTTGGGGGTTAGCATGTGGAGTGAGGCCAAAACAATTCCATACCCATAGAAAAATATCACTTGTGCTATTCCTTTCCTCCCCTTTCCTTCCTGATAGCCCTGTAATCTCTGGAACTTACTTTAAAGATATCATTGATCATTAACAAAGTGAGAAAGAACTGGAAGAGGCCTTGAAGCTAGAAATCATTCCTTTTAAATAGTTAAGATAGGGCAGAGACCCCCTGGGACATCTTGGTCCAACAATTATATGTCAGTTCTCCACAATGAAATGGAGACTTGGTGATTTGTTAATGAATATGGGTAGGATAGCAAGTTAGGACCACCTTGGGTTCATTCAAATCCTAATTTGTTGACCTTTAGGATGATCTGAGATTCTCCAGGAGCACTAGGAGAGAACAAAGGATAGCCAGCTACTGACATATTCCATCCTCTGCCCTTCCCTAGCATCATCACAAAACAATACTCCAATATGAGTAATGTTCAACCCTGAAAAATTCTATCCAGTTATCTGACATTGTGGGAATTTCCCTAACATATGGGACAGTAGTAGTCTGTACCTATACTGCCAGTCTGGAAAACACAAGCCTCAAAACTCACCTTTTCCCAGGGTAGGTCAAACAAAAACAGGTTCAGAATCTACATGATTTGGATAATTGCAGTAATATAGACTTAGTGACAGATGCTGTTGGAAACAGAAGGACCCCTAGAGATAACCCAAGGAAGGCCTAGACAGCTAAGATTATAGGATTTATATCCATTTGCTTAATCACTATGCATGAAAGGCAAAAACCTCATTTCAGTCACAAACCTATTTATATTAACTACTCTATCATCTTATTCTCCTTTAAACTCTCCTATATTCCAATGTGTCTCTTCCAGCACAGTGTACTATAAAAGCTCTCTCTCCTTCCCTACACTCCCAGATCATTTGTCAAATGAATGAAATAAAAAACCCACAACTCACCCTAATAATTCACATTTTCCTCTTTCTGATTCTATAGACGTAAGTAATTGGTGAATTTTTTTGAGCAGCTTTGATCTGCATTTCATAGCAGGTTATTTTATAGTCTAGTAAAAGAAGACATTGCTAGCTACTCAGTTTGCTAAGGAGAAGCAATTTCTGGGCCTTGAGAGATTTATATTTATCTGATAAGCATTATGTTTGGAGTTTCTGAAGGGACAGACTATGTTCCACCTTTTTACTTCACTAAATATATTAAGGATGGACTTGATGTTACTGCTGGAGAGTAAAAAGATACAGACTTATTTTCAGTTTTCATGGGAGAAAAAGCATGAGTTTGAGCTCTTTGGATGTAATATGTTAAACCCGGTAAAACAGCATTAATAACTGCTTCTTAGCCCATAAACTGGGCTTATACCTTGATGGATCTGTGATTATATCAATGTGGATATTCCCCCTAAAGATGCAATTCATCAATGCTGTCTCATTCTATGTAGCTCTAACCCTAAATCCTTCAACATGCTAGGGGCCTTCCTTTAGTTACCTTGACATTCCATGGGTACCCACAGCATACGTAGGCTGTCCAAATAACTCCCTTCCACTCACCATGTGACCTGCCCACCTTTTTTTTCTGGTTGTTCATCTCTCTAATAAGATTCTTTACTGTGATCCTCTTGCACAACCCTTGGTTGGGAATGTGTTGCAGCTTCCTCATCATTTCTTCCACCATTTTTCTCTCAATCACCCAAAGGGAGAACCTCAATTTTAACTCTCTAGAGACTGAGGCATTCAAAGACAGAATTGGTGGAAGAATATTGTTGTTAAAAAAGCAGACTTTTAGGGGCAGCTAGGTGGTGCAGTGGATAAAGCACTGGCCCTGAAGTCAGGAGTACCTGAGTTCATATCTGGCCTCAGACCAAACACTTGACATTTACTAGCTGTGTGACCCTGGGCAAGTCACTTAACCCCAATTGCCTAAAAAATAAATAAATAAAATAAAAATTAAAAGCAGACTTTTATTTCAAGGAGAAGTATGAGGTCATTAAAAGTAATGCATATTTTCTCAAAGGCACTTGAGCCTATTTGATAAAGAAGATATATAAAACAGCATGTGCTAGATATGATAGCTAGATACAAGATATAATATATATTAGATACATGAGATACTAAATAACAAAATATTCCAAACAAGATGATATAATAGTTACAAGACCTACTCCAGAAGATGAACTAACCAATGGGTCGACTATTCAACTGCATATCAAAGCTGAACAAGAGGCCCAGACTGGACTATTCTTCAGGGCAAAGCATTTATGCTTTCAAAAATATTAAATAATTGTTGTTAAATATGTTATAGCATATGAGATAGATGTGTAAATTCTCCTATCTTGAGTTCTATAAGAATAGGATGGACAAAATTTTAGGATAAACCTATCTAGGAGTCTACTTCCTAAGCAATCTTCCAGTGCTCAAGATTCTCATAAATGTAATTCAATAATGAACATTTATTGAGGACTTACTTTGAGCATAGTCCCTGACCTCAAGGAACACATATCCTATTTGTAGGATAAAATAGATACATAGGATACAATAGATCCATATTAATAGTGGAAGGCAAGCTAATCCAAGGTGCAGCAGAGCACTAAATGGGAGTTGGGGATATTAAGAAAGGCTTCAGAAAGGAGGTAACTCCTGAGCTCAACTTCGAAGGAAGGCAAAAATTTTAAGAGAAAAGATGAGGACCGAGTACATTCCATGCTGAGGACAGTTTTTGCAAATATACAGAGGAAGGAGAGGGCATATTGTGATTGGGGGATATTTATGCAGTCATACAGTTGAGACAGTAAAAGCAAGTGAAGGAAAAGACAATTGAGAAGTAAATAAAACAGATTGCTGGAAGTGAAACTGTAAAAACTAAAGGATCACATTTTACCTTCCCCTCCAATTTTAAGGCACTTAAAGTCTATGGGGTTTTGTAGTTGCTCTGAATCACTTGAAATCAAATATCTTCTGTATTTCTCAAGCAAATTATTTCATCAACCATCTGCACACCATGGCTTTGTGCTATCTTAGACATACCTGCTGTACTTCCATTTTTTTTTAATTTATGAACTAAAACAAACATTTCCATAACACAATATAATAAAAAAAAGATGATTGCACATGAAATTGCAAATGTATGTATAGTGCTATTTCTTTTAAATTCATAATGAAGTTATCATGTAAATTTCTTTCCCCCCCACCTTAAAGATGGCTATCTTTAGACACAAATAGATATATATGATATATATATATACACATATATATATGTATATATACATATATATGTATATATATATGTATTATGTATATATATATACACACATATATATGTGTGTATATATATATATGTGTGTGTGTATATGTATGTAAAATTATTCTATATATACACTTCTATTTCCCAGTTCTTTCTCTGGATGCAGATAGTACCTTTATTCATCTGTCTTTTATAGTTAATTTACAGTAGTCAAAATGACTGATTCACTCAAAGTCATTCTTAATACAATATTTCTGTTACAATATACAATGTTCTCTTGGTTCTGTTCTTTCACTCCATTATTTCATGCAAGTCTTTCCATTTTTTTAATCATTGAGCTCATCATTTTCATAGCACAGTAGTATTCCATCAAAATTATATAACACAACTTGTTTAGCTATTCCATTTAAAGCCCTCATCATAATTCTTATAATGAAAGACGAAAACCATTGTCACATATCATACAGTTGAAACAACTGTTCCCTTTTGCCCGCTACCTCCAATTAAAGCAAATACTGGATTTTTCTTCAAGTAAGGTATTTGAGAGTGCTTTTATACCTAAATATAAACATCAACAGTTCTAAAAGATTAATTTCAAAAGCCAATACTTGTGTGGAAAGATCCTACCATCTAAGCAAATGAAACAGAAGAATGGCTCAAACATCCCTAAATTTATAGACTCTTCGTGTATTAAGGAACAGACATGAGCTCAGACTTAGCCTGTAATGAATAGGTGCAGGGGCATAATCAGTAGCTATTTATATGAGGCCAGTGTCTTCCAAATGATTCCATGGTCTTTGGGTCAAGCTGTCTACCAGCTGATGTAAGTTCTTTTGCATTTTATACAGGAATGTGACGACTTTAAGGTGGGAAAAATCTATAAGAAACACCCTAGTATTTACTGCTTCTGAAACATGCAAAAGAAAAATAAAATTAATAGCTTCTTAACCTTTACAAAACAGACCTAGTATGGGATGATGTAATTCTGATCATAAACCTCTTCCTGAAATGCAATGTAGGTCACAATCAAATCAGACCTACTAAAAGTCAAAAGTCAGAGGAGTATGGGAAATACTATGTTGTAAAAGCTTCGGTCAGAGGTGCTAGGGTAACCAACAGTTTAACCCTAAAAGTTGGATAAAGAATGCCTATATGCATGGGCAATTTCAGTTTTGTTTTATTTTTCCAGAAACTTCATGAAGGCTTTTTCTTTTCAGTGATCTCTCACAATTAGAAAAGAAAAGATTCATTCTTTCCTTCACAACAATGTACCAAGTACTCCATGTTAACAGCACTATGGACAGGGCAACTGCACAAAGGCTATGCCTACATAGCCTCAGTTTAACTAATCAGAAGGTATTTATTTCAGCCAATCATGTGCCAGATACTATGTTAGGCATTGGGAATACAAGGACGGGGAAAAAATGAAACCGTCCCTGATCTTAAGGATCTAATAACATTCTACAGGGGGAGACAAACCAGTTCTTTTGTTTATGTACCACCAGATAATCGATACTATTGAAAGGCAGAGAGAGAGAGAGAGAGAGAGAGAGAGAGAGAGAGAGAGAGGAGAGAGAGAGAGAGAGACAGACAGAGAGAGAGAGAGAGAGAGAGAGAACCTTGAAACCCTTCCCATTCGATCCTCAAAAATAAAATGACTGAAAGGACCAGTTGTTTTTAACATTTTGCTGGCATGGTGTTAGGAAGCAGAGGTGGTCAGTGATCTTTGGGAGCTCCAGAGGTGCAAAAGTTTCAAAGAAAAAATTCCTAAATTGATCAAAAGATAATAGCACTTTTGTGTTAAAGAAGAGAAAACCCTTACCCAAAGAGTCAAGAGGTACAGAAATAATATGTGTGTGTGTGTGTGTGTGTGTGTGTGTGTGTGTGTGTGTGTGTGTGTATAGCTCACATTTCCAAAAGGCAAAACTTATTGCACTTTATTTTAAGATCAGTCTTTAAACTCAAAAGAGAACATTGGGAAATAAGAAATTAGATAAAAGAAAAAAGAAAATCCCAAGAACTTTTAAATTGACTGTTTTAGACACATTTGGAAAAGTGGCCTGAATAAATGCTGACATGCTTACTTTGTGCTATGCCATCTCATTGTGCATTCAGTGAGATGTGTGTGGCTTTGGGGATTGCAACTGACATACGCCGAGTTATACTGATCAATAAATCTGAATTCAGGGAGGAATTTTCCTAAGGGTTTCTTGGCAGGGCTCCTGTATTCTTTTCATGTTTCCCTGGGGGTACTAAACAGGGATGATCCATATGTGTTCAAGTCTACCAATTTACCACGTTTGGCTTGAAAACTAGACTGACAGTCTCCCACCTACTTCTTTCTTAATTTTCTACTGCCTGTAACCATGCTCTGTTGCTGCCCTTAAATCATAGAGAAATGCATCAAAAGGCAAGAAAGTTCAAATTAAGGAATAAGGAGGGGAAGGAAGATTTTAGACAAAAATTAAAACAACTCCTAGTTCATTAAAGAAGTCTTTGGTAGCTGAGAACAGTTAAAGCAATTTCTCTTCCTTGGCACTTTATTTATGTATTTAAGGCCAGATGTACAAATGAATATACACAGAGCATCCTTCAAATGCCACAGCAAACCTCATGAGCAACACTGTACATACGCAAAGGTTTTAAGAAGTAGTTTTAAAGGAAAAATATTTATTTCACAAGCATTTACCTTCACGTGTCAGTTGTCTGATAAATTTTAAAGAAAATAGTAACTTCTCTTGTGGCATCAGGTTGACATGTCAGCCCTTTCAAAAGAATACAATCCAAAGCCAGAGCTTGTCCCCAGAGGAGGTAGCAGATATCAGTCAAAGGCACATTGCTGCTGAGAGAAAGAGATACACAATGTCATCTGGCATGCACTCCTACAATTGACTGCGTATGAGACCAAGACAAGAGAAGTGAGCCTCAAAGAATGAGATCTGTGTTCAAAGTGAAAGCTAATGTCATCTCCAAAGGAGCAGGTAGAAAATACGGAAGGTCTTTGTGGTGTTATATCATCCGTATCTTCTCTGTGAATTTCCAGAAGATATGTAAGCAAAGATGCCACTGGTAAAAGTTTAAATTCTGCACTTCACTCCTAAAATCATAATAAAAGGCTCCACTACTTTTCTTATTTAATCTATCGATCTCTGTTAGGAAAGGGTCATTTCTACCACCCCCATGACAGCAACATTGAACTTCTACCTGCAAAAAGCAGAAATTAGACTTTTTCCAACTGAGGTTATTATACTCAACTATATGATTTTAAGGCTCAAGTGACAAGAGGTGACCCATAAGTGGTAACTTATTCCTATATAAGCATAGCTGTGTTTTTAAAAGATTCTTATGTTCCTTGGCACCGTTACAATACAGTTTGTCCTTTGATTCTATGATTAAATAATCTCATGCTAAATCTCACAATAATTTCCTTACAGATTTAATATTTATGACTAATTATATAAATATAATCCACTGCCTTTGATGCATAATTCTTAAATCTTTCCTTTCCCATTTGGTTTAACTACTTTGGCAAGCATCCTAATTCGTTGGCCTTTTGTCTTTACTTATAAAATAATGAGTAACAGGAAGGAAACAGCAATGCTGATCCATGCTATTACATTTAATTTAATAGGCAAAAGTAATGGAAACTCATCAGTGCAGGCATTCTATTTACTAAAAGCCTGAAACTGTTACTTTTACCCATTTTTTTTTACTTTTGAGATTTATTAAAGTGACTTTTTTCCCTGCCCTCCTAGCAATAACTTGATTGGCCACATTTTAGCCAAGTACATGGGTGAGTTGAGGCTAATCTAGAAGAAGCATTAGCTTTCCAGTCTAATAGATTCTGTCACTCACATGTCTCCCTGCTCTTCCCATTAGAATGTCATCTCCTCTGAAACTCATATAATCTTCCCTTTCTCAACTCTTTAGCCAAACCACTGTACCTTGCCCTTGAAAACAAAATGCAGTTGCACTGACCAGCAACCAATTAGTTATTATATTATATTATATTATCTGCTTGCAAGCACAGTGAGGGGGTGTATAGGCTTTAAGGGTTTTTTTTTAAATTATCAAGATACTTTCCAAGAATACCAAGTAGATCAAAACTACAGTATGTGTGATCCCAAACAGGACCAAGAGGTATTGGATTAGCAAACTGTCAAAGAAGAGCTGATAAGTATGATTTCCCCCTCTTCTCTCCCTAAATACTAACTATCACCCCCACCTTCCACTTTTCCCAAGGCAATGTGGTCTACTTGGGATACACCTGATCTCAATGAGGATGGCTAGAAAATATTTCCTACAATATAGTGCTTAATTTTTTACTGGTGAAAATAAACATGAATGTAGTATCTAATTTCATTTCTTTAATCTCCATATTGCTGTTTGTTTCCCATATTCTTCCTTGTTGTAAGCATATAATATAACTGATTAGCATGGAAATAAGAAGAGGTACCCTAGAGTTCAAGCTGTATTCTCTGTGTAATTGGTTGTTGGTCAAAAGTTGTTTCCCTGAGTTTAAATTTGACCTCAGACACTTACTGTGTAACCCTGAGCAAGTTACTTAATCCTGTTTTCCTCAATTTCTTCATCTATAAAATGAGGAAGAGAAGGAAGTGGCAAATCACTTCAATATCTTTGCAAGAAAAACCCCAAATGGTGTTACAAAGAGTCAAACACAACTGAAAATGATTGAACAACAACAAAGAACGTATGTTGGCCAGTGAAAATGAATTTGCCCTTCTACCTCTCCACAAGGATGAAAAAGAGAGGAAGATAGGGGATGGCCGAGGGGAGGCTAAAAGTCTTTTCACTGGATATGTATTGATGTACAAAAAAAGAAAAAAGAAAAAGAAAAAAAATTTCCTTTGTGGTAAATAAATAGCACATTAATTAGAAACTAGGATTTCAAAAAGAAATAATCTCTAAGAACATAAGAAAATGAAAATTTAATTAACATGTAAAAACAAATCAAAATCACATAAAGCACATTATTATAACTCACATTACAGTAATAACTTTCCATATGTACAACACATCAATTGCAACATATTTAAAAAGCTGAATGCGGCTCTTCTGTTTTTCACTAGAATGTTAACTTCATAATTTTACATGCGATTCTTGCTTCTCTGCAAACAAGGAAAAGTAGCTAAAATATTTTTAAAATAAATATTTTAAAATATTAGTATATTTAACCTTTTAAAATTATATTATAAATTTCTAAAAATAAATACTTTATAATAAAAACAAATATACCTCTAATTTAAAAATTGAAACCTTATAAAAATACATATTTTATAATAATTGATTCAGGAAAGCTGTTCATAACAAGATGGGATTTCATTGTCATACAAAGTGCAGTAGTAAATGTTCATAGTCAGAAATTCAAGATGCATGCCACGAGTTCACAAGCCATTATTCAGAATTATGTGTGTATTAGACATCATATGTGTCCATATATATTAAAATTGCATCAACAACTAATTATATTCTATTCTTGATAAGTAGCTAGTACTTCTTTGACTGCCAAGAGTTTATGTTGGCAAACTGCCACAACTGTGTACATCTTATTTATGTATTATTTTAAAATTCACCCATTTTACAATGGATGTCAAAATAATTGACAAATGATACTATTTATCCATCAAAAAACTCTTGCTGTGTGCCTACTATGTGCCAAACACTATCCTAAGCACCAAAGGTACAAAAAGATGGTCCCTACCCTCAAGGAGCTTACAATCTGCTGCAAGAGACAATATGTAAATGTGTATGTTTGCATATATAGATGTATACCTATATCCATACATGCATGTAAACATGAATACATACATACATACACACAAAGAAAGCAAGGTATAAAGCAAGGTATAGATAGGAAATAATTAATAGAGAGAAAGCACTTTAAGACCAGTTGGGGAAGACAAACACACATGCAACATAATTGGGTATAGGCCTCTTTCTGGATCTCAGAGTCCTATAATTTGTCCTTCCCCCTCTCCTGCCTTGGCTCTGTGCTCAATGCACTGTACTAGGTACCAGGTTTCCAAAGAGAAATAAGAAATGGTCTTCTAGGAACTTGGCAGCAAAACAATCAGTATTTGAATCTTGAATTCTGCTACTTATTACCTGTCTAATAATCTCTCTGGACCTCAGTTTACTCATCTGTAAAACAAGGGGGTTGGACTAGTTGACCTTTAAGGTCCCTTCCAGTTCTGAATTCTAAGAGCTTACAATTTTAGAACAAAGCATGAATGCAAAGAAATATACTACAAAGTAAGAATTCCAAATGTTACAAGATTAGCCTTGGAGGAAACAGACCCCCACAGGGGCACGGGTAGGGACACAGTTCAACCACTGGCACAGACCGTTCATGAATCTGCTTGCCTTTTTCTCTCCACTCTCCAATCTATCCTTCATACAGCTGCCAAATTGATATTCCTAAAATACAGGCCTGAATACACTATGACTACAACTACGACTTCTTCTTCTCCATCTTTCATTCTCAAAGAAGACCATGGCATCAGAAGGTGATGCCAAGACTTGCAAGTGAATTAGATCTAAGTAAGGGAGGGCTGTGCAAAGTCCTCTGTCTCACTTTCTCCTCCAGAGCCATCTGTGTCCAGAGGCAAGAGATAAATCAGGATGACTAAAGATGGGCCCAGATACAGTGGGGGACCTTGGCCTTTTTAAGCTAAGGTCTTTCCTAGGTCTCACTTTCACTGAGGCAACTCCCATTCAGTGATTAAGGCTAGGTAAGAAATGAGACAAAGAATGGCCTCTTTTATTTATTTAATGGCAAAAATGTTTAGTCTGTACTACAATATTGAAACAAATGTTATACTATATATATACTATGTGTAATATAATGTCATATTATGTGTATGTTATATAATATGTTATATAATATGTAATATAATGTGCTATACTATGTATAATATAATAAATCTTATTGGCACAATTTTAGAGAAATCTTATTGGCACAATTTTAGAGAAAGCAATCTAACGTAATATAATAAATCGGACTGGTGCAATTTCAGAGAAAGACTAGGCTTTATTATTAATATTAATCTTGGTTTAATAATTTTTGAAATAGCAAATTTGGAAGTCTGTTTCTAACTTCAGTTTATTTCAATATTCAGTTTAATAATTATCATGATGGAGGGATAACTCCCAAAGATACAGAGATTCAAGTAGAAAAGGTCCATCCTTGGATGATTTACTAATCATGATAATCATTTTTTCAATCCTAACCATCAATTATATGAAGTTGTTTGGTTGAAATTTTTTCTAGCTAATTTCTATCACCCCTAGTGCCAATAATTCATCCCTGTGAAATAATTGAAATCAACCCCAAGGATTCAGGGATTTTATAGATAATCTTTCACCTTATCTTGCCCAAACCAGACACCAGTCACTTCATGGCCATTTCCAAATCATGTTATTTCATCAGTCCATTCAGTTAGTTGCAAACTCCACTAAAACTCTTCGGAAAATTTTTAAAGAGATTAGGAAATTCTCCTTCCAAATTTATTTGTGCAGAAATTCAAGTTTTTATAGGTAACATGTTAATTTCAGCCACAAAAGTTTTTAAATCTGCTGCTGGGATGCCTGCATATAATTGTGTGTGTGTGTGTGTGTGTGTGTGTGTATACATGTGTGTATTACCTTTACATATATATGTGTGTGTGTGTGTGTGTGTATATATATGCACACATATGTATGTATGTATATCAAGGCCTAAAATATACTCAGAGAGAGGCTTCTTAATAAGGAGAGTAGATGTAAATCTATACTTCAAATAATCTTTATCATTTTGAACTTTTCTGGCCAACTTCTCTAAACAATCTGATCTATTAATCAGATGGTTATTGTTTTTTACTCTTTAACGTGGTTGCCAAAGAGCTTGTGCTACAAGCAGGAAAAATTTTTGGTGTTCCATTTTTGTATTATTCACTCATACTTACATTATTAGAGTTATGTATAGGTTCTTTGCAGGAATCTTTATAGGGTACTTTTCCATTTTATGAGGATTAGCTAGTTAAACTAGCAATACAATGTGTCAATTCACTTAACAGGCACATGTAAACTGAAATACACTGAAAATGAACAAAGCAGTGAGGGTGCCACTGTTAATTCTTCTACATTGTGGAACTCTTGCTCTTCCCTCAGGCTATCTCATGCACCATCTGCCACACGTGAATGTCTGACATATGGACGTATTGAAGGCACAAGGGTCAAAGTGAATATTAAATACTGGTAAAGCTCAAATTAATATTTAAATATGAAAAATATATAAATAGGCATTCTAATAATTTCTTTCCACAACCCAGTAATTCATCTTGTGTGAGCCCTGGGTTTCCAGTGGGCTACTTCGGAAACCACTGCTAGGGGGGACCAAAAGTAGAGAGAGACTAGAGGTAGGTAGGTTAAGGTACAATGTTCAGACGGATTTATCTATCAGGAGCTCCCCTTCTTCCATGGACTAACAGATGAAAATCCACACTGTATAAATATCAACTTTAAAATCTCCTGGAGAATGCAACTAATAGCTAACTATCCCAGAACTATACCATTATCAAAGACCAAATTAGTGCCCACTGACATAATATATATAATCAATATATAATATTGATTATATAAACTTTTAATAGCTATCACCATCCAAACTATTCATAATCTTCAAACTACATGAAAATGTTTAAAAGAATAGAGACATGGCCAAGGAGATCAAAATCAAGGGGGAATAGGATGAGGGCTATCATTGCTATAGTACTGTCTGCTACTGGAGTTGTGCCAAAGATTCTCTCACTGAAATTATAGAGGACGTGCTTACATCCTCTTATTCAATCAAAATTGTATATGTCTGTGAAATAAATAACCCATAGGCCTTTGAATAGGAAGGGATCCTAGCAGAATCGTGACTTGTCTAAAGATCATTTCTACCTGAATCCCAAATGAAAGGAAAACTGAAAAACAGCTTAAAATAATAAAGAAGAGAAATGTGAGATAACAACTAATAATATTAATAACAGTAACAAAATAATAATAAGCCACATATGTGTGATGATTTGAGCAAAAGCAAATGCCTTATTCCTAGTGTTTATAATCCTTCCCCTGTCCCGGCTAATTGCTCTCAGCTCAGGTGGTAGTCAGCACTGTACTCTATCAGCCTGACAGTTCCTCATGCATACACGCATACACGCATACACACACACACACACACACACACACACACACACACACACAACACACACACACATTACCTACACTCCCTTCCCTCCCAAAACAATTTTTTAAGGATCCTGGGAGAACACTGAAAGCATCTATGCCATGGCAGGTAACACATCACAGCTTAGTGGACAGAAAAGTTTCAGTCAAAAAGTTGTTTCAGTCACATCTGACTCTTTATGACCTTATTTGGGGTTTTCTTGACAAAGATACTGGAGTAGTTTGCCATTTCCTTCTCCGCCTCGTTTTACAGATGAGGAAACTGAGCAAACGGGATTAAATGACTTGCCCAGAGTCACATAGCTAGTAAGTATCTGAAGCCAGATTTGAATTAGGAGCCTGAGTCTTCTTTCTCCAGCCCCAGCACTGTATCCACTGGGCCACCTAGCTGCCCAATCAGGAACATTGCAGTTTAAATCATGCTTCTGACATGTACTAGTTGTGTACCCCTGGGTAATGTAACTTAACCTCTCAGTAGCCCCAATCAATTATTTTAAATTAGAAGTTGTTGATTTGCCTTGAAAGAGAATTTCCTCTTTGGAAATTTCTTATACAGGTGAAGCATGCCATACTGGGTATAGCAGTAGACAGAGTCAGAAAGACCTAGGTTTGAATTCCTCTCAGACACTTCTTAGTTTTTTTGGGCAAGTCATTTAACCTCTGTTAGTCTCAGTTTCCTCATCTGTAAAGAGGAGATAACAACAGTACCTATCTAACTGGTTGGTTGAGAGGATTAAATGAGAATACATTTGAAATGCTTTGCAAACCTTAAAACATCATAGAAATGTTATGTCTTATCACAGAAATGAAATCATAGGCTCAGTGGGAAAAAAAAACAAGAATGCCACAGAAAAAGAATGGCCCCACTGCTGGTAAGGAGCCATATAACCTTAAACACTCTCAAAACAAATGTATAAAAAGAGAACTGTCCCCCAAACAGGGACCCATAGCCATATTTACCAGGAAAACCATGGCAATATCACTTGTCCCCTTCTCTATAGCATAGCCCTTCTCAAAATAGAAGAAATTTACTCGAGCCAATAATATTTTTCCTTCCCTCATCTCTACCCTCCTTAAAAACTCATGCATTTACCTAGAGGTACTACTCTCCTAGCTTTCTGGGTTTTGTTTTATTTTGTTTTGTTTTTTGCTAGACACAAGGTTAGGCAAGAATATGCTGCAATGATTTAATAAGGCAGGGTCAGGGGTGGCTATCTCTACAGGCCCCTGCATCCTTTCCTTTCTAAATAAACTGAGAATGTCTGTAGCCTATTTATTAACAATAGGACAGGAGCTATTTTGGAAGCTTGTATTTAGATACCATTAACAAAAGTGATTTTCTTTCTAGAGTGCCCTTTCAGGAAATGGTTAGAGCTAAGTAAACCTCATAGATCACCTAGTGGCAAGAGTCATTCTCATAATTTTATTTCCTAAAATATTTCCTTCCTCAGTACTTGGTCACTATCAGCAATAATTGAAGTAGGAGAATTGATAAGATTTTTTATTCAAAGACAATAAACTAATAAGAATAATGTTCTAAGATGCAAATCAAACAGGTATTAGATACAGATGAGCATTTTGAATGAAAGCAAGTATTTTCATGCATAATATTATCAGAGCCAAGTATCAATAATACCTCACCTGGGTTTTTCAATTGTAGAGTCCCAGAGTCCAATCTGTATCTCAAGTGCCTTCTACAATAGGTGCAACAAGGGATCAACCAGATTTTAGTAAGGTACCTCCAGCACAGGGCAACCTACTAACACGCCCAAAAATATAACCTTCTATTCTGGGACAGCTCTACTTGTTATGAAGTGTTTTTTACAAGACTAAATTTCTGCCTTCACAATTTGAATCCATTGTTCCTACTTCTTCCCTCACTTCTGGGGATAAGAAGGTTAAAAAAAACCAAAGCAATTCCTAAGTCTACATTATAGTCCTTTGAATATTTAAAGACAGACCTCATGTCATTCCTAAACCTCCCCTTCTGTAGGCTAAATATACCTAGTTCTTACACCTGATCTTTATGTGGCATGAACTTAAGACCCTTCACCATCTTCTGGTGTTTATCAACGTTCTTCCTAAAGGAGGTCTAGAACTGAGTGCAATCCTCTAGATATGTTCTGACAGAGCAGAGTACACCGGAACTATCCTAATCTTTAGTTTTGAAATTTATAGCCCTCAATTCAGCCTACAATTGCTTTGATTAATTAATCAACACATATTTATTAAGCATTTACTCTGTACCAGGTATTGAACTAAGCATAGATACAGAAAAAGCAGAAAACAGGCTCTGCCCTGAAGGACTGTATGGTCTAATGATAACCTAGTTAAGTCAGTCTACCTATATGAGGTGTCCCAAAAGTGCACGGGTGGGGAACCTTCGGTCTCAAAGACACATGTGGCCTTCTAAGTCCTTGAGCGCAGCCCTTTGACTGAATCCAAACTTCACAGAACAAATCCCCTTAATAAAAGGATTTGTTCTATAAAACTTGGGCTCAGTCAAAAGGCCACGCCTAAGAACCTAGAAGGCCACAAGTCACGCCTCGAGGCTGCAGATTCTGCCTCTATGTTTTAGTGTATTAGTGATAGCTTAATCTAGTCTTAGGCTGATTTAATAAGCTTTAATAGCTTAACACTGCACACTAAGATTTTTCAGAGCAGCCTGCATAAGATACAGAGTAGATGGAAGGTTACTATTAGCAGCCATGGGGATCATGAAAGGCCTCCTGAAGAATGCAACATTTGAGCTGAGTTTTAAAAGAAGGCAGAGGAGTTAAGAGATGGAGATTGGAAATTAAAGTATTCCAGACATGGTAGATAACCAGGCTGACATAGAGATAGGAGATGCAGCATTGTGTGAGGAACAGCAAATGAGTCAATATGGCTGGACTTCTAAGTGCCCTGACACAAAGAAGACTGGGAAGACATGACACAATTTGGGATGAATTTTAAATACCAAACAGAAGAGTTAGTATGTTATCTTAGAGATAATAGGGAGCCATTGGAATTTTTTAAATGGGAGAAGATGACTATGTCACACTAGCACATTAGGAAAATTACTTTGGCAGCAATATGGAAAATGGATTGGATGGGGAGAGACTTGAGGCAAGGAGTTCAATTAAAAAACTATTACAATAGTCCAGGAGAAAAGTAATGAGGATTTGAACCAAGGTGGAAGCTATATAAATAGAGAGAAGGGAAATAGGCAAAAACATAGAGAAAGAAATCAAAAGATCATATTTAAAAGATTATGATCAGGTAAAGAAAATTCAGAGTTCTTATATAAAGAAGTGGAACACTTGGTGGTGATGGCAAGATCAAGGGTATGTACAACCATTTCTGTGTACAGCTGAAGTGGTTTGGAGGAGGGGTGACTTTATGGCAGTTCAGTAAATTAAGGTTTGGGGAAGTTAGGGAATTTGAAGAACCATCAACTTGTTTGTCGAATTCCCCTAGAAGACCAGGTATTCTTATGGAGAGGAGGGAATGTAATCAATCACCAAACTAATTGAGGAAGAAGGTAGAATGCCCTAAAAGACCAATAGATAATGGTCAAGATCTGGAATGGATTCTTGTGAACCTCAAAAGAGGAGAGGTTGCAGAGAGGTGCTATAAAGAGACAAAGAGTCTAGAAGTGGCATGGAAGAGCAAGAAATATTCTGACTACCTGATCATGACCAGCCAATTGGGACTAGGAGCAAAAATGCAATCACCAGGGATGCCGCATTGTCAGAAGAGAAACAGGTCTCAGTGAGTGCCTTAACTTAGAAAAGGCAAGAGAAAATGGAGTTTAAGGTGAGATACATTTGTTAAATTATGGAGCAGAAATTCCAGAAAGCTCAGTGAAAGGTAGTGATCAAGTCTTGAGTGGGGCATTGTGAGAAGAAGGGTTAAGGATTGTGGGAAGGAGGGAGCATATAGCAGAGACTAGAGGGCTGTGTGTTTTGGTTTGGTTTGTTTTCAAAAGCCATGTATTCAGTATCACAGGTTTGAGGAGCGCATATCGAGTTGGGAATATGTTAGCCATTGAGGAGTGAGTTTAGGCAGAGGTCTGCTGATAAGGCAAGTGATTAGAATTTCAACTTTAACCCTCTGGATTTTAGTCATCTCTTTACTCTTGTGTGGCTGTGTATAGGAGATCTCCAGAAGCCTGCCTTGCAACCCAGATGCTCAGGAGGTATTGTGTTTCTGGCTGTGTCTAAAGATAATTTGGTGGTATTGTGGCCTTCAGGGGAATTTAAGTGGTGCGGTGTATAGAATGCCAGGTCTGAAGTCAAGAAGATTCATCTTTCTGCATTCAAATTTAGCCTCAGACGCTTTCTAGCTATCACTTAACCCAGTTTGCCTCAGTTTCCTCATCTGTAAAATGAACTGGAGAAAGAAATGACAAACCACTCCAGTATTTTTGCCAAGAAAACCCCAAATGGGGTCACAAAGTGTTGGACATGACTGAAATAATAGAACAAAATTGTGGTCCTCAAGGTTTCTAGAAGCCTAGGGAGGACATAGAAGTAGATTGTCCCACAGGGCTTTGTAACTTCCATTTGGCAACTGGTATCAGGTTATTCAAATTGCCTTGAAGCTTACAGAAGCCTCAAGGGGAAAAATAGAAACCCTAGAGGCCCAAAGCTGGTAGCTGCTGACAACATTGTTGCAATCAGGGCAGGTGCTCAGTATCCTTTACATGTAACTTCAGGGAAGAGTGTAGATGATTTCTAAAGTCTTTTTCCCCTTCCTTCCTCAGACCTAAAAATTCCTTGATATGATTTCTCTCAGTTCTTTTGGAGTTTCCAATTCTTGCCATCTAGATCTAGTAAACCATAAACTATAAAATTAGCCTCCAAAATCATTAGGCCCTTCTCCCAAAATTATGCTGCTACCAAAAACAATTCATCGGTTTGGCCCATAATTACAGTACTGTTCTTACCTCATACCATTAAGTGAAAAGATACATAAGCATTTGTTTTTGGGAAAAAACAACAACAAAAAAGCCCTGCTGAGGTCTACACAACTCATCAATTCCCCCCATACTTACAGCCCATGTAGGACTAAAGACTATTAGGCAATATGGCCAATGGACATTTAATGTGCTCTTGTTCTTTTCTTTACATTTTTTTTTTACTTTCTTAAGAACCTGTTTGTAGAACTCTAGCACTAGGTTTAGATAGTTAGATAATTGAGGTGAAAAAAACACACTCTGTTGCATGCTCAATCATAGCAGCAGTGAAGGTCAAAAATAGAATAACTCGGAATCAATTCTATGAGTAATTCAGATTTTAAATGCTTTCAGAAAGCTAGGGGTTTTTTTCCATAAAAGTACTTTTTTCAGAAATAAGAACATCTTGAGTTTATAGAGAATATATCTTAAAAGGACCCCAAAGTCTTCTCATTTTTATAATCATTTATTTATCTTTTTCAACCTTCTCATGAAGCGGCAGCTATTAGAGTCTTAGAGGTCAGGTTAGAGGCCTAGGTGACTTAATGTATGGAGACAGAGGAAAATGGAAGCCCTTTCTGAGCCAGGAGCAATAGCTGCCAATCTTCAGTCAAATATCACTTACACTAGAATAGTATTTATAGCTCTGGGAGATGGAGGAGGCCTTGCATGCCCTGAAACCTGAGCCCTTGGTGTGGTGTGGTAATGGGCCCGACTGTCGTTGTTGCAAACTCTGTGTGACCACCAGGACTGTGCTATCTTTCAAGGACCCTTCAGATGTACCCTTTATGGAATCCAATTTAAAAACCATGGGTGCCAAGACATGCCACCTACAATTTAAAATTGATCCCCCACTGGGGGGGGATCCCCAACTGGACATTCAAAGAATCATAGCACATGCAGCACTCCAAACATGCAGTCACCTCTAAGAAAGGAAATTCAAAACTGAAGGAGCAACTTGGAAAAGCAGAATAAAATTACCTGATGTGAAATGTAGCCAAAGTGTTCTCATCCAACTGGCACCATCTCAAACAGCACAGAGCTACTTCACAGCAGGTTAAGAAATAACTTTACTCTTCTTGTCCCATGAGGAGGTACACCACCACCTGAACAAACTTTGGAGGGGAGGCTCCTAGAGAATTTACGCAAACCTTTGCTAATTAGTGCTCCTACCCAAAGCTGAAGATAAATTCAATAGAGGTTTTCCAGCTTTCAGTCAAATGTCCCATGTGACACAGTCTTTTTGTACCTAAGACTTGATCCTCTTCTTGAAACTGACTCTACTAGACCAGCTTTGTGACAGGGGTGAAAATTTCTCACAGCTCTCCCACTGAGTCTGACACCAGTGCCTTTCACACCTGGATTTTCCTTGGGGGCCTCTTAACCAAGGACTGACTAACTCTGACCTTACCTTAGTTTATGAGGTCTAATGAAATCACAGCCTCAGGTGTAACTGGGATATGTGCAGGTGCATTCCTCCTCTCCACACCTCTCCCCCAATCCCAATTCATAGCTTTGTTGTTTCTGCAATTTGTCACACACAGGCTACTGCTTAGGGCTGCACTTTGCACCTTAATGAATACATTCTATTATGAAGACAAGTCTTGTCCATGCCAAATCAATTAGGCCAAAGAAATTAGACTGGAAATTTTAGAGAAATGGACTCCAATATACGGGTTATACTTCTGTTGAATCATGTTGGACTACAGACTGGTTATGAAATCCATAAAGACATAGTTCACGTCAAAAGAATAAAACCAGGAGTCCCTGCCCAAACTCAGCCACTGACTATGACCTCGGGCTATTTCTTTAACCTTTCTTTCTCAGGTGGCCCATGGGAGAGATGGAAAGAATAATCAAATTTTCCCTAAGCAACAAATATATGGTTCTAGATAATAGCTGTATGTAACTGGATATCTGAGGTGATAATTGTAGAAAGACTTTTTTTTAAGTTTAATTAGTTGAAAATGTGGTTTTTTTTACTATTTAAAGTTAATTTCACAATATATCCTTATTTAAAACATTTGTCCCTTTCTTTCCTCAGAGAATTTGTCAGAATACATGATGTGCAGTATAGAATTGTGAGCACTTCCAAAACCAAGCTCCAGAAAAGACCAAATTAATCTCAACTATAATTGGAAGAAGAGGAGAATAAAGGAGGAAGAAATGGGAAGAGGGAAAGAGGAAGGAGAGGAAAGGTGGGTGAGGATAGATGGGAAGAAGAATTAAGGGAGAGAGGAGAAGAAGGGGAGATGCAGGGAAGGAGAGAAAGGGGGGGCAGGTATTTGCCTAATAAGCAAAATGGGCAACTGCTGGTTTCTTAGTCCATTCCCGCAGTGGTGGTCTTGCTGTAATCAATCAACTATCACCACATCACTACATATGGCCGTGCTCGCCCAGCAAATTAGAGGTAAACTTTAATGCTAAATTATTTCTAACTTAATTGAAGCTGTTCAATAAACCCAGTACTTTTTGGTCACATTCTTAGTGAAAGGCAAGTCTGCCTCTCATTTTTTTAAAATAAAATCTGCAAGTGTAGCTCCAACTTTAAAATGATATTGCAAAACCCTTATTCATATAGGAGTGGATGGCTTAGAATCTGACAGGGAGGCCAAGATGTGGAATGAAATTATTTTTTCATGAATTTAGTTCACACAGCTAGTTATCATTGCTTGTAGATAATGGAAATTGAATTGCTGGATTCCATTCTTACTGCTGTATTTGTTTATATGTTTGGAAAATTTAAATTTCTTTTACTTGAAGCAAAATAGCCGAACTATAATTTAGTCAGGTTCATCCCATTAAGGTAAACAACTGGCTGTTAGAGTTAACTTCTCCCTATGGCCTAGAAAAGTTTCCTGAAATAGGGAAGATGGGAAAATCAGGGGAGCTTATGAAAATATAGCATGCAAATACCCCTCCTATGAATTGTAATGTATTGGAAATACTAAGGGACCTTCTTTGCATTACTTAGATTTATTCCTTAAAGTCTTTATTAAGAAAATATGATTGACAGGAATCTGAAACCTACTGAGTTTTGAAGATTTTTGAAAGCTAAAAAAACAGCAAGTGATTGCTTTAATTTGATTAATTGTGGCTATTTTCTGTAGACTTGGCATTGGTCATGAGTGACCACTTAATATTTTTCACAAAGTTAAGAGGCATGAATTTTGGTTCAACATTTCATCTCTGAAAAGGTTATTTTTATTTCTGTTATTTGCTATAGCCATAGAGTGATGCAGGTTTTAACAGAAGAATAATTAAATTATATGCATAAATATTCCCAAGAAATTAGGTGTCCTTTTAGAATTCATTTTTTTCATGGATTAAGTCAATTAACTCATGTTTTTTTAGCATTAAAAGGTCAAAAAAGATTTCTGTGACCATCCAGTTCAATTCATTGCTGCTCTTTGGAAATATATGTATTGCTGAATCTGAATTTTTCCTGGGAATAATTTCAGAGATTTTTAAAACCACAGTGTCACTTAGCTATGTCCTCCAAAACACACTGTTAGAAAATTGCTGGATCCAAAGAGGATTTTCTCTGTACAACAATGATAGAGACAAGATGCTTTTAAAAAAAGATCTTTCTACCCCCACCAAAAAAAGAATTTATTAGATGACATCATCCATACCATTGCTACTAGAGGCAAAAGTGCATAAATACCAAGATTAACATATACGATCATTTTTATTGTGTATGATTTTGGCAGACTAGGACAGGACAGATTATTAAGACTAATCAAAATTTGTCACAAAAGCATTAAGAAGACAAGGAAAAGAGAACCATTTCATCCCTAATATTCATAACTAGTCTCTGAAAAGTTATATAAATCAAATTGTTATAAATAGTCTTTGTGTCCCCATCACTTAGCATTGCCTAGGAGAATCCTTGCATAGGAGAATCATAAGATAACTCTATTTTCAACTGAATCACTTTCCCCCTTGATTTATGACACTTTTTAGCAGTATTCCCAATTGGAGGGGTAGAGACATTTGGCCTTAACAAAAAATCATTAGTAATGCAACAATCTATTAAATTATTTAACAGAAAACAGTAACTTTCTAATAAAACATGCACAGTGGTCCATTACTTCAAAACTTTAGCTTCTCTATGCTCTTGGCAATTCTCTAAAGCTGTAAGTTACAGGAAAAGTGTCGACTTCCATTGGTGGGGAGTTTTCTCACCTGGAAATTCTCTATGCCAATGAAATTCCAGGTCTAATCTCTATCCCTAGCCTACGTTAACAACTAATCTGATATCCATAATTAGCTCTTTTCCCACTATTAATATAAAACTGATTTTATTTTTCATGGTACTGTCCAAAGCTTGCCATATCCAGTCTTCCAACTCCCTCCTGGAAAAAATACTCATGATAGAAAGTCATGATATTTGTGAGCAGTCTGCTAGGTTCTTCATTCATTTCTCAATTTGCATTTTCCAGCATATTTTTGGCCATCCTTCTCCGTGGCCACTATTTGCCCTGGAGTCCCTAAGTACCAAGGTCTAAGTTGACTTAATTTGGATGATTTTGTCTTTCACATAACTCCTCTGCTTCTTCCTTGTCTATATCAGATGTCATAACCTAGCTTGCAAATGCTTTTATCAAGGATATGAATGATTAGGAAGACCACAGTGTACTGTAGAGAGAAGCAAGTACTTACAAGTAGTCTGGGCACTGCACTGACATCCATGAAATGTTAAGAAACGTAAGCCTCAATCATATCAGGAAGACCCTCTATGGAAATTTTTAATGGAAACTTTTGAAAAAGAATCTCATAGGATAAGATAGTATGAATGGGTTTCAATCTATATTAGTACAGTGAAAAGACATCAATGATATCAAAGATCTAAGAAGTATTAAAAACTAAAGCAGTACCTAACTAAATTTAGCAAATATTCATAGAACATTAACTATGTGCATGACACTGTGCTACGTGCTATAAAGGGGCACAAGATGAGTAAGAAATAGCACTTAATGCAATGTCAAAGCAAAGATAAGACAGATACACAAAGAATTATACTACAAGTTATAACGCAGGACCATAGGAAAGATTAAAAATAAATGTGTTCAGTGGTTCAGAGGAAGGAGAGATCATATATGGATAAGAGGAAATGATTTAAAAATATGTCATGGAGAATATAACATTGGAATAAGACAAAACCTCTTGCCCCAAGGAATTTATAATTTTGAAGCAAAGATTAGACAGATATACAAAGTGTGTCATATGGGCCATAAGAAAGGTAAAAATAAGATGATGCGGGATTTCAGTGGGAGAACATAGATAGATAGATAGATAGATAGATAGATAGATAGATAGATAGATAGATAGATAGATTGAGGGAGATTTAAAAAAAGAATTCTTGGAGAAAATGGCATTTGAGATGGTCTTTGAAAATGTGTGGGATTTTGACAGAGGATATATAGAAAAGGATATTCCAGGTGAAAGGAACAGAATGGCAAAAAAGGCTTAGAAACAGGAGAATATGGGTGATTCTAAAGAACAACAAATGATCCAGTTTATTGTGTTGAATAGTATGAAGAGGAAGACAGAAGAGTAAAGTTAAGCTACCAAGACTCATAACGGGGAGAAACAGACTCATAAGCATATTACCAAAACTAACTCATGCCTTAGAAGTTGTATAAAAATAATAATAGTAATAACAATAATAACTAGCATTTTATATAGTGCCTGCTATATGTTAGATGCTGTGCTAAGTTCTTTACAAATATTACTTTATTTGATGTTCACAATAGTCCTAGGAGGCAGGATCCCAGTTTACAGTTGAGAAAACTGAGGTGAACAGGTGAAGTGGCTTCCTGAGGGTCACCTAACTAACAAGTGTTTGAGGCCACATTTGAACTCAGGTCTTTGCTGACTTCAGACCCAGTGCTCTAGCCACTGCATACAGGTGCCAAATTACTGATGTAATTAATTTCATGTGCTAAATTAAATTTGTGTACGTCAAACATGTATTCTCTCTGGCCAGTGCATTCATCTAAACATATGTATGTAACACATCAGAATCTAAAGTCCCCATTTTGAAGAGGAAGACAGCATGTCCTGGAAGAACCTATGCTCACATTCCAGCTCCTAGACTTAGACTACATCTGGGACCACAGGCAAGTCACCTCTCCTCTCCAGGTAGGCCTCAACTTCTTCATCTAATTATAAACCAAAAACAGCACAGGACTTGGAACATAGAAGGTGCTTGATAAATGTTTCATGATTTGACTAATCTGCAAACGAAGGGCCATAATAGCAATGGATCATAGATGTAGCTGGCAGGGACTTTAGAGGCTTATCAGATCCGTCCCCTTCATTTTCCTATGACAAGATAAGGAATATAAGATACTGGTTATTCCTGCTTGATGCCAAAATAAACCAATGATTAAATTAATTCAGTCAACTAGCTACTACATTCCAAGAAAAACAGTCAAATTTGTAATCTAGCATCAAGGTAGATCAAAAAGCCAGGCTGTTTCAGATATATTTTTCTCTTTCTCACCTTCCTTTCTTCTTTCCTTCCTCCCTCCCTCCCACCTTCCATTTCTTCCTTCTTTTCCTTTTTTCCTTTCTTCCTTCTTTCTTTCCTTCCTTCCCTCCTTTCTTCTTTCTTTCTTCTCTCCTTTTCTTTTTCCTTTCATCTAAAGACTACAGTTTGGGTGCCACCATGTCTGGCCTGAACATTTTTTTAATTGTTTGTGCTGTCATCAATTAAGCATACACAGTCTTTTGGAAGTCCAGTAAATTGCAAGGGGTCAAAAACAGCAAGCCAAGGACCAAACTGATTGACTGTAACTATATTTACAGATTGAACCTAGGCCTACTCAGCCATAGTTTCCCTTACTGTAGTTACTACAAACAGGGCCTTTATTTCAGAAAGTCCAAAGTGTTTTCATTTAAGCTTTTAAAGTTATTGACTTCCAGTTGTTGCTTCAGTTTCTGGTCACAATACATGAGGACATAGGCAATTTCTCATGTATGAGCAAGGGTTATCCCAAACAGTTTAAAAAATATTTTTCTCTTTAGGAAGGAGGAAACCAACTTTTCCCTCCTTCTTAGCTCAATTTATCAGGAGACTGAACTGAGGTCAATTAGTCTTTCTGAGACCTTCTGATGGATGATCTGACATGAATATCATTCCAGGGCCTAATTTCAGTCAAATAATGAATTCTGTATTTCCAATCATTAAAGTTGAAATTATAATACATAGTATTCTCTTCCACTGTTCGTGTGACTTAAGTATTTGAAGGTCATAATAGATACACTATTAAATAATGCAGACCAGACAGTGCTAACTTAATAAAATTGAAATGTCACTTTGGCTTGAATTGATTTTCTTACCTAAGGGTCACTTTAGCTTACAAATCAAAAATGCCTTGTGTTCACACATGCTAAAGAAGCCTGCCTTTTCCTGAGTTCTTTCAAAAGTGTAGATTGATGGGATTTGATTTGTATTGGGTCAGTATCTAATGGCCTCCTCTTTGGGACCTGAATTATTCATAAACATTAGGGTGCTTTATGTGGTCTAACAGTCCTGAAAGGTGAGTATGACCAAGAAAATGGCACCAGCTGCAAAGTCAAACCTCTTTCTTGACAACAGTTCCACAGAAAGAAACACTAAAAGTTCACAAAAATAAACATGGGGAGACATATGAAGTGAAGCAGAAATAAAAAAAAGCGGAAGCAGATGAACTATATACTGGTCTACAATAATGTAAATGAAAACCGCTCAGAAAAAACAAATTCAGTTGAAAAACAATGACGACCAATCTTGGTTCCAAAGGATCGATATTAAAAAATAATTCCTTTCTCTCAATAGAGAAGCAGGGTTCTATAGATAGGAATGTTTCATACAGTCAAATGTAGTCACTTTGTCAGTTAGTTTTGCTTAACTTTTTCTCTTTGTTATATTTGTTAGACAAGTAGAGAGATTAATAGATAGCAGCCAAATTGGAGTTAAGGAGACATGAATTTAAATCCTGACTAAGACTTTTAGAAGCTGGTGACTTTGGGAAAGTTTTTATCTTCTCAATCTCAGTTTCCTTATCCATAAAATGGGGGTGATAATAGGACCCACTTACGTAAGTTTTGTGAAGCTATACATATGTAAAGTGTTTGACAAACTTTAAAACACTATGTAAATGCTAGCCATTGTCAATAGGAAGAGTTCTACTTGTGTGAAGGTATGTTGGGAAGTTAATGCAGCATTAAGATAAATGCATCAATAAAACATTTTTTAAAGTATCCAAGGACTGTGTGTATAATTTTGTTTTACAAGAATACGGCTATAACAATAATGCTTGAAAAAAGTGAGCTATGACCTGGGATTTGGCTGGGCTTTTAAATTTATTTTGTTTTGTTCTGGTTTGTTTGTTTGTTTTGGAGTTGGGTTTTTTTTTTTTTGCATTTTATACAGAGATTTTGTTTTAAATGAATTTGTAAACTTTTGTGATAGGACTTCAGAGGGAATTATTCTCTTAAATTAAAATATTGTTTGGACATGAAATTTTGCCTGTCTTTTCATATCTGGAATTAGTATATCTGCTACTAATAATTTAGTAGCTAGTAGCATTGCTTTTCACTACTTCTTGTCTGATGATTTCAAGCTAGGTGGTACCAAATATCTCCTCTCTAAAAAGGTTGAAGATATATTCTTATTTTGGGAGTCATCTTTATCTCTCTCTTCCTCTCTCTCTCTCTCTCTCTCTCTCTCTCTCTCTCTCTCTCTCTCTTCTCTTCTCTTCTCTCTCCATATATGTGTGTGCATGTATTTAAGTATATTTATATATACATATATACATATATGTATATGATGGGGGCAGGGCCCTTTTCCCTTTGCCCCAAAGGGAATCTGACTCACAGGCCCCAGACCCTCATCTCCCTTGAAAGCCCTAGCTTACCTTTAGATCTTATTCAGATGCACCTTCAACCCTTGCCCTGAATAGAATCTGGCTCCTATTTATCTATAAGGCCCAGAAAACCCTTAAACCTTCAAATTTCCTAATCAACTCCCCTCATCTCCCCTTGAAAGCCTTAGGCTCCCTCTTGTCTATAGGCCCCAGAAAGGCCTTCCTTTATCTCCTTTTGAAAGTCCTAGCTCCACCTTGATTTTGTGCAGATGCCTTTCAAACTTCTGCCTTCCTGTTCCTCCATTATCTATTCCCATTGTCTATTCAATCTCTCAGACCTCCCCAATTAGAATTGTTACCTAGACCCTTTACCCAACCCCCTTCTCTGGCCACCCAAAGTTAATTTAGTATTTAAGATCCACCTTGGCCCTCATTCAGATGCTGAGAATCTCAGGCCCACAAGGCTGAGAACTCTCATGCCCGCTCATCTTTATGGGCATCACCCAGCTGAGAATCTCAGGCCCACAAGGCTGAGAACCTCTCATGCCCGCTTGTCTTTACAGGCATCACCGGCCTATATGTTTTACTACCAATAAACTTTTCCTCTGGCTGAAGAAGATTTGAGTTGAATTCTTTCAGGCAGGGCCCGGTACCACAATCTTGGGGTCCTAGCACCCCAAAACCCCTAGACCTCTTCATACATATATATATATCTTATTTTCACTAACAAAGCCACCACACTAGTTCAAGTCTTCATCACCTTGTACCTAGATTAATAGCCTTCAAGTTGTTTTTTTGTTTGTTTGTTTTTCTTTGCCCAACTCATGTCTCTCTCCACTCCAACCATCCTCCATTTTGCCATTAAGAAAATGACTTTCCTAAAGCATATATTTTCCCTCTCTATCTCTCCCTAATCACTGCACAGTAAATTCTAAAGACTCCCTATTGACTCTAGAATCAAACATAATGTCCTCTGGTATTTAGTACTTAACACAATGTGGATCCTTCCTACTGTTCCAACCTTCTTACATTCTATCCCCTTCCACGCATTCCATGAGCCAGTCATACTGGTCTACTTGTTGTTCCTTGAACATGTGTGTGTGTGTATACATATACATACATATATATACACACACACACACATATATACTTATATTCTCTTCCTGAATACACTGCAAGCTACTTGAAACATTTGGGGGGTTTTGTACATATCAAACATTTACCACAGTTCAAGGCACATGGTTAGCATTTAACAAATACTTATTGTTTGAATTACTGAAGGGGAAATAAAAATAAAATAATTGGCACTGCTCTAGGTCCACCCACAACAGAAAGGTCTTTAGAAGAGTTTAGTTGTTCTTTCTTCATTTTTCTTTTCATATGTGAGGATTCCTTGCCATGGCTTCTTCTCTCCAAGCTTGAACTATTTTTTCTCCTTTCTTTTCCTAAAATGCTTTGTGATAAGAGACTTAGAATGAACCTCAAGAGAAGGCTAACCTTCCATTTTAATTAAAAAGTGGAGTACTGGAGACAGCCTTATATTGTAGGTGTGAAGTTATAAAGACCTGGGTTCATATCCCACCTGCCAGGTTACTCTAGTTGCTTTAAGAACTATATTATCTACTAAGTCCAACCCTCTTATTTGATAGATGAGAAATCTGAGTGAGGCTCAGAATGGTTAGGAGACTTGAATGAGGTCACACAGATAATATTTGAGGTAGGATTCAAACCTATGTCTTCCTTACTCCATGTTCAGCATTTTATCCACTGATCCATACTGTACCTCCCACTACGGATACTAGTGATAAAATTGTCAGTAACTCTCTGCTAAGTCATAGATGGCTTCAGATATGCTTTGGTGAAGGAAGTTTCATTTTGTATTACAAAAATGAAAGTGACGCCAGATATTTGAAAAAGGAAAGTTTTAAAAAACAAAACACTGTCATCTGCTCTCAAAATGATCATTGTGTTCTCAAATCACGGATCAATGAAATACACAATCCCCATAATGTTATGTTATGCCTGTAGTGCTGAGGTCCAATACTTAGTAATTAAATAGTCATTCATTTTTGTCACATTGCAAAATTTTAAAAAGGGTGGGGGTTTAAATGTCTATGTTTCTAGAGTCATTAATATTCCACAGATGTTAGACTAGATTAGCAAGTGGCAACACAGCAGGTTGGGATTATGATCTATTCAAAGCTCTCAGTAATGAATACAGAGCACTGTGATTTAAATGTCTAATATCAGTCATTTAACAGGGGGGGGGAACTTGCTCAGGTCCAACTTGGACCTGAGCTATTTATTTCTCTAAAATAGCTAACTATTTCTCTTACAATTCCAGTCATTTTTTGTTACAAGCAGACACATAAATTGCTAATAAATATCAATCTAAGTGCATTTTTCCTTTATTTTTAAGGAAAGCTAAAAAGTTTTTTAAACTGAATCTCAGATGGTGTCATAGGAATCTATATTTCTCTAGTTTTTCAACCACAAGGATCCAAAACATTCACAAAGTATAGGCTTCAGATACCTACAGTCCTCAGTCCTACAGTCACCTCTCCCTAGCTTACAGCATACTGGGTGTGATCATTTTGGGTTGCCACTAGACATGGCTAAGCATTCTAAATCATTGCACTTTTCTATCAATTTCTCATTGCCACTTGGTCTGAAAGAGGAGTTTTGAAGAGTAATTAATGTTAAAAGTTTAATTTTCAAATTCTAAAAAAGAAAAGAAAGGAGAGAGAGAAGGGAGAGAGGGAAGGAAGGAAGGAGAGAATGGAGGGAGGAAAGAATGGAGGGAGTGAGGAAGAGAGAGAGGAAGGGAGAAAGAAGAGAGAGAGAGGGAGAGAGAGAGAGGGAGAGGAGGAAAGGAGAGGAAAGGAAAGAAAGAAATAACCCAGAGGGAAAAAATAGAATATGATATAACCAGCAATAAATCAGAGAAAGAATAGAAAATGAAAGGTGGGAATGATGGCTCTGAAGGACCCCAGGGGATAGCAGCACATCCAAATACACCCATACATATAGCTATGTATTGTATATATAGTAATGGGGAAATAATACTACAAGAAAAACAAAAACTCCAAGAAGATGTAGTAACTTCTGAAGAGATGGACTCCCCAAGGATATTATGGGACTTTAATTACAGTGAAACCAAAACAACTTCATCAGCAATTCCATCTAAGATGATCTGAGAGGACTTGACAGCTTCCATCATTTCTTACCAAGTCAACACCAGGACACTCTAGGGAATATGAACACAGACTTTAGCTTAAGAAGCAAAAAAACCCAAAAACAAAAACAAATTAAAAAAAAAAACTTAAGCCACACTGGCAAGCTAAAGGTTTTTTGTTTGTTTGTTGTTTTTCTCCAAAGATGGACATATGTTATTTGGCATATTTCTATCCTTGTAGTCCTATAGCTAATAAGATGGACATACACTATTTGTCATATTTCTATTCTTCTACTCCTAGAGCTAATAACTGAAGTGTTTTTTCTTCTAAATTAAGTGCTTTTTATCAATTTCCTAAATTGTGTCATCAGTAAAGAACTCCTTTTCTGTTAACCTCATGATTAAGTCCAGAGGACATTTGGGCAAGAATACACAAAGAATTCATCAGTGAATGCTTTCTTGATGTGTGGGAATTCGATATACAAATTCAGCCAATGACTTAGTAAGTAAATCCTACATTATATGAAGCACAAACAGCTTAAAGTCTTTTACAAACTACCAGTTTTGGCAAAAGTCACACAGTACTAATAAATAGTCAGAGGCAGGATTTGAACTCAGAATCCAAGCTAAGCACTCTAGCCACTAAAATACACTCTCCTCAGAATACTAATAATTTCCATTAATAATAGGTATCAAATTTCAATAATGATTTCTTCATATTTAATTTTCATTGTCTATATCTTAATCAACTTTTAACTCTGGTCATTTAGAACAGATTAATTTGTGGCCCAGTCTCGTAGACTTTTCCTGACCTGCTAGACAGAGATAATCCATAACTCAGGGACTGGTTAGCAAGAAAGCACTTTCATAACGCAAATTCTTGCCCACATGTTGAGCAAACATTCTATTACAGAAAGCTATTTCTGCTCTTTTCAAAAGGCTAATAATTTGGAATAACTGAAATCCCCTTCTAACCAGGCCAGCCTAATGAAGAGATTAGATATGCCAACAAGCCATCTTTCTCTCTTTGCCTGGCTTTGCCACTCACAAATCAATCTGTTAATATGCATCTCCTTTCTCCTTCTTAGTAAAAGAAAACTAATTCCTTTTATCTATAAAATGCTTTGAAGACCTTGAGGTGACTGATATGTCACAAAAATGAATGCATCTAATGATTCTACTATTAATATCAGCTCTTAAAGGACTAATGAAAATTAAGCAACTTCAAAGAAAAATGTTGTTGAGATTTTCCATTGCCATGAGTTTAGAGCAGGGATTCCTATCTTCAGGTCCATGAACCTGTATGCGTGTGTGTATGTATATATAATACATATATATGTGTGTATGTATGTATATGTATATAGGTACATATGTATACATATGTACCTATATACATATATAGGTGACTATATTCCACTGTAATTGATTTCCCTTATAATCTTGTATATTTTGTTTTATACATTTAAAAATATTATTTGGAGAAGGGAGCCATAGTCTTCCCCTATAACAACAAAGGGATTCAGGATACAATAAAAATTTAAGACCTCTAATTCTTATCAAGAATATCAGACATTACAATATGACAATCTAAGACATCTCCAAAGGCTTTGTGAGGAAGATACTATTCACATCCAAAGAAAGAACTATGGAATTTGAATACAGATTAAAGCATACTATATGTTATTTTTTTTTCTTCTGTTAAGTTTTGTTTCCTCTTTCTGGTGGTTCCTCCTATTGGTTCTAATTCTTACCTACATCACTAATGTGAAAATATGTTTAATAGAAATGTGTATGTATAGCCTATATCAGATTGTACCTTGTCTTGGGGTGGGAGGTGAGGAGAGAAGAGGAGAAAAAATTTTAAACTCAAAAGCATATGGAAGGGGCAGCTAGATGGTGCAGTGGATAGAGCACCAGCCCTGGAGTCAGGAGGACCTAAGTTCAAACTTGGCCTCAGACCAAATACTTGACACTTCCTAGCTGTGTGACCCTGGGAAAGTCACTTAACCCCAACTGGCCTAAAAAAAAAGTCTAAAAAAAAGCATATGGAAGTGATTGTTGACAAATCAAAATAAATTAATAAGAAAAGAATATCAGACATTATCAATACAGTGACAGACTGTGATGTCAAGAGCAATGGAAAGGAGCTAATTCTCTCATCTTCCCTTCTAACCTTTTCTTTTCTTTTCTTTTCTTTTTTGGCTAGGCAATGGGGTTAAGTGACTTGCCCAGGGTAACACAGCTAGTAAGTGTTATGTGTCTGAGGCCGGATTTGAGCTCAGGTCCCCCTGAATCCAGGGCCAGTGCTCTTTCCACTGTGCCACCTAGCTGCCTCCTAACCTTTTCTCTTTTAAAGAAGGAAAACAAATTTAACCTCTGGGGCCTTGGTTTCCTCATATGGAATATGAGAGAGTTGTAATAGTTAATCTCAACATTTCCTTCCAACTCTTAAAATTACATGTCTCTAATAGAAAAGCAAAGAAAAGGAGAATGAAGCAAAGCACAGAACACTTTTTACCCACTCAGAAGTAATGGAAAGAAATGAAAGCTCTCTAAATAAGAGTGGAAAATCATCCAGATCCCAGCTCTTGAATTAGTGACAGCTGGTAATTTGAGACAGTACAGTGGGAATCCCTTCTCTCCCTCCCCAGATGTAGGTTGACTGTGAGTGGGTTTATGTGACATTCAAATGTCAATTCAATATGGAAAGCAAAAAAGAAAAAAATGTTGGAGGGAATTAAGAAAGGGATAGAACACCAAAAGTTAAACTATTCATTTTAAAATATGGAATATTGGTATTGGAAAGTGCCTTTCATCATCATAGACATCACCTGCTACAGTGCCCCTATTTTATGGGTAAAGAAAAAAAGGCTAGTAGCAGATGTAGGGTTAGAATCAAAGTTTCTTGACAGACAGTTCATAATTCCTTTTATGATATGAAGCTGCCAGTAGTAGAAAACAGTAAGAAAAGAAGTAAGGAGAACAAAATCCATGATTGACTGAATTTTTAACTTTTCTACCAGGAGGCAGAGACCATGCAAAAGACCAGCATCTAAGCTTTATGGATAAAGATCAAAACCAAATTGAAAGAAACATGTAGTTTGGCTGTCTGGAGTCATGCTTTGTTTTTTGCCTTTGAAGGACATCTGGATATGAAGTAGGTTTGTGGGCTATGTCTCTGTGAATTTTGTATTATTATTCATCTGCCTTTGACATAAAGCAAACAGCTCGGCACAGCAGTAGGTAAAACTGCCTAACACTTTCTTCTACATGTACTACTGGTCAGGGCATTTCATATATTATTCACATCACAGCTTGCTGCAGCAATTTCAAGAAGGCCTTAGAAGAAATTTGTCCAGTGATTAAAAGCAGAGTAGAAAAATAAAAACAGCAATAACTTTAGGTCTTTTTAATAAAAGAAGAAGGAAAAAGCTACCCAAAATCTTTGAGTTTCAGAGAATGAAGAACCAAAGAATAGATGTTCATCAGTTTAATGAAAATGACAATTACAGTCACTGAAACTAAGCAACTAAGAGAAAGGATTGCCATCCAATTTAGGGGGAAAAAAGCTCAATTGAACAAACATTTAACATTCATCTTACCAAGGGATGGCCTTATGGGATGCTAACACAGGTAACAGTCTACGTGGTATGACTTCAGGAGCTTTGGGAATTGCCATTTTCCTTCAAAATGCCTTCTCTATCCCTTGGTTAATGTCTGGAAATCTGCCAGTAGTGGTCTAATATTCTAAGTCCTATAAAGCTATAAAAAAATTAGACATGTGATGGTAGACATGTGATAAGTCAGTAGCGCATCAGTGTGAGTGAGTTCTAGATCCTTTCCTGGCCGTAGGTTTTTGCATTAGCACCAGTGGTTCTCAAACTTTTTGGTCTCAGAACTACTTCATACTCTTAAAAATAACTGAGGATCCCCCTTTCCACAAAGAGCTCTTGTTTATCTAGGTTACATCTATAAATATTTGCTATATTAGAAGTTAAAACAACAGTATTATTACAAAAAGAATTTTGACCTCCACCTAGACCCACTTAAAAGCTCCTGGGGACGCCCAGGGGTATACAGACCACACTTTGAGAACTGCTGCAACAGAGAACAGGACCACTGACAAGAGACAGCCACAAAAGAGAGATGATGGAGATACTGAAAACAACCTATTTCACAATTTTGCTTCACGTTGATCCTGCCAGGTGTGACCAAAGGTTGCTTCCTTCCTTTCCTCCTTCCTTCCCTTATGCCTACCTTCCTTCCCTTCTTTCTTCCTTCCTTCCTTTCTTCTATTCTTTTTTTTTAATATGGTTACTTACTTTAGACAGAGAAGACTGTAATTTTATTTTTTGGACTTTAGAATATCTCACCTCAGAGAAGATTCTGGGAAGATGGTGGAGTAGATCAGAAAATTCCAAGCTCTCAAGATTTTCCCCTCACAAAAAAGATAAAATAGCCCCTCCTGGAGAACAAAGTGTGGGTAAAAATAAATAAGAATAGGGGCACAACAGGGGTCTTCCTGGGCCAATTTCAGAAGATCAGAAGAAAAATCCTAGGATCAGGTTTGGTCCCTGTGAAGAGTAAACACCTCCAGGCTGGGGAGGGGGGGGCGGCAAGTTAAGACAAGTAACAAGCCCTGGAGTCAGTTGGTTTGGGAGGCTGCCTTGGCCACAGCCACTACCCCCAGGTTGTGAGGGCAATTGGGGACCTGAGCCGGGGCAGATCAAGGAAATCTCTGCTGACAAGGAACATCAAAACCTAGCTGTGTTACAGAGAGCAGTGGGGGTGAGAAGGAACCTGCACACACCCCGTGAGCGTAGAAGCTGTGGGGCAGGGTGCCCCTGGCATGGGCACATACAGGAGGCTGGAGGTTTGGAGAACTAAAGATCTAGGGCAAGAGGCACCATCCCTCATACTCTAAGGCTAGAGGTGATTATAAAATTAAGCTACTACTAACCCCCCCCCAAAAAAACGCACAGGCAAAGGAGAAAGAATCCAACCATAGAAAGTTATTATGAGAATAGAGAAGACCGGGGTTCGTCTTCAGAGGAAGATATTGAAACAAAGAAACTCTCTTCTACCCCAAAGAGTAACATCAAATAGCCATCTGCCCAAAAAGAATTCATAGAAGAACTTCAAAAAGACTTTAAAAATCAAATGAGAGGTTGGAGGAAAAACTAAAAAAAAATAAGAATAATCCAAGAAAAAAAAAATATTATGAAAAGAAAGTCAACCAATTAGAAAAAAAAGAAAAGATCCAGAATCCTAAGGAAGAAAATGACACCTTGAAAATTAGAATCTGGCAAGGCAAAGCCAGTGAAGTTGTAAGAAATCAAGGAATAATTAAACAAAATAGGAAGAATGAAAAAAATAGAAAAAATGAAACATAAAAACAAATGATCTGGAGAACAGATGAAGAAGAGAAAACATAAGAATAATTGGACTGCCTGAAAAGTGATTAAAAAAAAAGAATCCTGATATTATAATAATAAAAGAAATAATTAAAGAAAATTGCCCTGAAGTAATGGGGGAGGGGATAGAAATACAAAAAATCCATCAATCACCACTTGAAAGAGATCCTATGAGGAAAACTCATAGGAATATCATAGTCAAATTCTGAAACTCTCAGCTCAAGGATAAAATATTAAAAGCAACAAGAAAAAAACAGCTTAAATATGATGGTGCCACAATTAGAATCACACAAGACCTAGCAGCAGAGACACTAAAGGACTGCAAGTCTTTGAACACTATATATGAAAGAGCAAAAGAACTGGGGCTCTGGCCGAAAATATCATACCCAGCAAAGTTAAGAATAATCCTGAATGGGGGGGGGAAAAAACCAGACATTTGATCAACTGTCAGAATTTCAAGACTTTGTTTAAAAAAAACTGAACTTAATAGGAGATATGACATACAAGAGCCAAGAGAAACATAAGGTACATACCAAAGACTAATTACAAGGGATTCAATAGGGACAAACAGTCTACTTTTTATATATGCTAGGCATATGTCTAAGATTGCCATTAGTAATTGGGTGGTTCGTAAGAAAGATTGGGGTAGACCTGAGTATGATATGACTTTAAAAAGTAAAACCATCTAGGAACAGCTAAAAACAGTAATTATTTTATACAAATGAGGTGCAAGAGGAAGAATTGATACAGAGGAATTAGATTGGGGAGGAGGACTGCTAGTTCTGGTAACCTACTTTCATCAGGAATGGGTCTAAGAGGGAACAATACATACATATCTAGAAGAGTATAAAAATCTAACTTCAGAAGAAATAAAATGTTAAGGGGACAGGGAGGGAGGAGAGGACAAGGGAGGGATCTCTACAGGGGAGGGTGAGGGAATAGGTTATAGGGAGCTATAAAAGGGTGTTTAGATTTATGGGAATGGGAGAATAGGGGAGGGATCCTTGCAGAGGGGTAAGCTAAGTAATAGGAGGGCAAGGTGGTGGGTAAAGTAGAGGAGTCGAGGGATAAGAAACAAGAGATATGCACACGCATAAAAACAAAGATCAGTAGTAGAATTTGTTAAGGAAAGCATATGTCTATATGTGTGTGTATATAGGTATATGTGTGTATGTATATATCTATACTGAAATATATCTGTACTTAAATGTACTTAAACTTCTGTGTTGAGGGGGAGGAACGGTGGAAAAAAAGAACAAAGTAGAAAGTTCACAGCAGAGAACAAAGGAAAATTTACAAGGAAGGAGAGAAAAGATGGAGAGCTCTCAACATAATGTGTAGTATTTAGCATACAAGCTTTCTTGAAATGAAAATTTATTGTTACATATTTTGAATCCTCTCTTATGATCTCCTTTGCGCATGACATGCTTGTTTTTATCTTTTCTTATTATGTATTTAAGTTCCAATATTTAAGTTTATATTTTTTTTCTCTATTCAGTATTTGTGTTTTGGTGTTTGAGTCTCAAATAAAATTTTAAAAAAAGAATATCTCACCTCTTTAAAGAACTTAAAATGACTTTCAACAAACCTAGAGAGATCCAATCTAACCAATCAACTAACTCCCTTCTTTCATCAAGTTGTTCAGTCATTTTCAGTCCTGTCTGATTCTTCATGACCCCATTTGGGGTTTTCTTGGCAAATATACTTCCTTCTCTAGCTCTTTTCACAGATGAGGCAAATAGGGTTAAGTGACTTGCAAAGGGTCATTCTAAGTCATTGGTCCTAAACTACATGTCTGAGGCTGAATTTGAACTCAGGAAGATGAGCCTTCCTGACTCCAGGCCTGGCACTCTATCCATTGCACCACCTAGCTGCCCCTTCATCAAGTGGATTAAAATGAATGCTGTGTTTACCTTCTAAACTCTTTCCCCCAATGACCCAGAGTACTCCATTTCCATTTTTAAAGGGATTAAATTTGTGTCTTCAAAGGGCAATCAAAGACACAGGGGAGAACCATGTGGAGGAGGCTGTAAAGATTTCTGTTGTACTAGGCCCCTGAGGAGTCTTTCAGTTTAGAAAGTCTTTGAGATGTTTGCTCATGGCATCCATATACACAGCACTGAAAGCACAATTTTTAGGACATATGAACAGCTGTGTGGGTGGCTCTTTCTATGTGTCAAATAGAGTTCAGTAGTGCTTCTACCTCTGGGCTCTCTGAGAAAGCAATGGACACCAAAGTGGCCAATCACCCACTCACAATCTAAACTTACAGTCTGAACTGTGGAAAATAGGTGGGTAAGTGGGTGGAAGACAGTCTAAGTGCCTTTTTGAGCATTGAGAAATGCCAGAAAACCCTTATGAGCCAAACTAGATCTAATCCAGGTAATGTCATGTCTACAATTCCAATGGTTTAATGCTGCCTTCTTCCAAGCAATCCTGCTTTGAGAATGAGGGACAAACCAAAAACTGTAAGTAGTCTAAGCTGCCCTACTGGAGACCCATGTGGCCAGCTCTATTTGGGCAACTTCTCCCCCTCCCCCTTCCCCTCCTCTTCTCTTTTCTGCCCTCTCCTCTCCTTTCCTCTCCTCAGGTATCATGCCCTTACCTGAGGATATTCTGCCCAAAGGAAGGTAAATTTTGATGGTGGAAACCTACCTAGTTAACTTGGGGTTTACTGACTAGATTTCTTTCTCAAATACTAAGCCTTAAACCCAATTCACTCTGGATCTCAATGATTGGACAACAATAGGTCCCTGCCCTGACCAAGTACCACTTAAAGGTTATTTTTTGGCCCCTCCTGTGGCTCAGCCTGAATGTAAATGGTAACTGTTTCTCTTTTGGACAGCAATCCCCTTCCAGTTTGATTTTTTTTGTATTAAAGGAGCCATCCCTTGACTCACTTCTCAAAAAGGCCTTTTCACTGAATGGATGTTGCCTCACTCAAAGTGAGAACTTGAAAAGACCTTAACTTAAAAAGGCCAAGGTCTCCCACTGCATCCTGGGCCATCTCCAGTCCTCCTGGCCAATATCTGGACCCAGATGGCTCTGGAGGAGAAAGTGAGGTTGGTGACTTTGCCCAGCCCTCCCTCACTCAAATCAAATGCAATTGCAACTCGTCATCGTCTCCCTGATGTCATGGTTCTCTCTGAGAACAAAGGACAAACGACACAGCTTTTCAGTACAAGTACTTCCGAAAGAAGTCACTATTGTAGTTAACCCTTAACCAGACCATTTTTCTCTGAGAAACTAGAGGTTTGAGCAAGTTCCTGAGGAGTACTCAAAGTAATGGGACAAAGGCAAGAAAAGATAGGTCCCTGACATCAGAATGTACAGAATGTCACCATTCGTTGCATATAAAAAAAAAAAATTTAGTTGTGAGCTCCTTAAGAGCAGGGTCTGATGTCTAGTTTAATATGATAGATAAATACCCGGGAGTTGGCCTCAGGGGAACTGAGTACTAGTCCTGACTACCACTAACCAAATATGTAAGCATGGAGAAATCATTTGGAGAGCGGGGACAGCTTCAATTTTCTGAGCTACGAAATGAGATTTCTTCTTGATATTTCAATATTCCATAACTCTTTTTCTTCTCCCATACTGCCTAGAGAACAGTGATGTGCACAAAGCTTCATGCTAAAAAAAATGAAAAAATAAAATGAGATTTTATTAATTACAGTTGTCAGGGAGGCCCTAATCCTCCTACTGCCAAAAACAAAATAATAATTTCATCCTATCTTCTGGATAAAGCCTGGAATTAGTTTAAGCCTTTGATCCCTATTAAAATGCAAATAAACTGGAAGTAATAGTACTCAAAGTAGTTGTTTACACCTTGCATAAATGAAAGCCATGAGAGGGTATTGCTAGGAAGTGGAGAGAGAGAATGTGAAAGCATGGGGTATGTAAGTGCTAGAGTGCCTGTGTTCAAGAGCCAATATTGGATTGTGAATATCCTGGCCCAGAGACAAGAACACTTCGGACTGAGTTATTTGTGAAAAGGTTCAAGTTAATGGATAAATCTGGGGTTGGTTTTAGAAAGGTACCTCTAGGAGGAAGAGGAACAGTTAGAGCAGGGGCAGGAAGAGAATAAATCAACCATCAATTCAGGAGCAGGAGAGACTGCAGCAAACAATCAGCTTTTCAGTGGTACCTGCTCTGTGCCAGGCACTATGCTAGGTGCTAGGGACTCAGTCAGTCCAGAGGCATTTATTAAGCACCTGCTATGTGCCAGACACTTTACCATGCCATGAAGATACAATAAAGATAAAACACAGTCCCTGCTCTTAATGGGGAGGCAGCATGCAAACAAGTAGGTATAAAACTTATATACAGGATAAATTGGAGATAATTAACAGAGGGCAGGAGATCCCCCAGCACTGAGGGGGATCAGGACTGGTTTCTCAAAGGCAATAGGATTTTAACTAGGAATTGAAGGAAGCCAGGAGGCAGAGTATTCCAGGCATAGGAGAGAGTCAGTGAAAATTCTGGCAGTGTAAAAATGGAATGTGTTTTGTGAGGAACAGCAAGGAGGCCCATGTCTGGAACATAGGGCATTTGAAAGATGGTAAAGTGCAATAAGCCCTGAAAAAAGCCAAACTGTGAAGGATTTTAAATGCCAGCTGAGGCATTTGTATTTTATCCTAGAGGCAATAAAGCATCGCTGGAGCATTTTCAGGAGAGTGAAAAAGAATGGAAGATTCTGGTGTTTTATACAGTGTCTGTATCATACCAAAACAACTACTTGAAAAGTGAAAGGCAGCATGTTGGAAGAGAAAGGATGCAAGCTGCCTTAGACACATAACACTTACTACCTGTGTGACCCTGGGCAAGTCACTTAACCCCATTGCCAAGCAAAAATTTAAAAAAAAAAAAAAGAAAGGATGCAAGCCGAGTAATAGGAAACGTAGGACTTAGTCTTACCTTTGCCACTGTGTGATCTGGCATGTAACTTAATATTTCTAGGGGGCTTTACTTACACTCATGTAGTCCATGATGCAGCTGGACTAAATCATTTCTTAGATCTCTTGAATTGCTATAATCTATTGAAATAATTTTTTAAATGATTCCACTGAATAAGTTGGTTATAAGGTTCTGTGTGGCCATAGCTATATTGAATATATTGTGTTCTACAAAAAGCTTCTATATTTGGGGTTCATGGAATTTATGTACTTTAATTTGAGAAATAGGAAACACAATGAGGCCACTGATGAAAAAGAATGCTCAATTTTCTACCAAGCAAAACCCATCCCCATAGACATGGAATTTTTATTATCTTTCCAATGACAAATTGATTCACTGTACAGGACTTCATAATATTTGAAATTAGGAACATGGTATTAAAGTTCACAAACTGATTATCATAATTACTATTCATTTCATCTTGATTGCTTTAGCAGGAATTGCTGATTAAATCTGTCTGCCCCTGTAATTCCTGCAGATCTTTTTGGGTATTTTTTCTGTGCTTAGAATTGAAGGGAGTCATCCCGGTATGGAGGACAGTGCACTGAAAGTCAGGAGCCCTGAATTTTAGTCCTGAATCAACCAATAGCTGACTTTATCCATTTTTCTTCTCTGGGTTCCAGTTTCTTTACCTATAATATGAAGGCATTGGACAAGGAAGTTATTTAAGGTGTCTTTATCATATACGTAGCATTGTATCATTCTAACTTTATAACCTGGCTCCATTAACAATTATAATAACTAGTCACATTTTGACTGTGACCAGATGTTTACAAAATGCTTTCCCAACATCAACCCTGTTAATAAGATACTATGAATATTATTATTCTTATTTGTAAATGAGGAAACTAGTCTGTGACTTGCTCAGATTTACGTAGGTAGTGTCAAAGATAGAATTCACAATCTAGGTTTCTTAACTGTCAACCCCACATGCTTTCATTTTAATTATTTCTATTCCCTCAGCTCTTTCTTCCTTTTCTATGCTACATTTAAGAATAATGCAACTGGAGCTTTGAAGGAAGGATCAGTACTATCCCAATTTATTGAGTTATTTATAATGCCATGAGTTTTCTACTGGTAATGTCTTTCCAAGTTAACATAGACTCGGAAATAACTTTTCTTTTGTTATTCAACCAGTTCCTAATCTATTTAATAATATTGCTTTCTTGTCCACATTTCTCCATCTTGTCCACAAGAATAGCATAAGGAACTTAGCATTGCTTTCTTGAAATATTAACTGTATCTACAGAATTCCCTGTTCTACCAGTGTGCTAAGCCTGCTCAAAAGGAAATGAGATTAAGTTTTGCATGATATTGTTGCTAGAAGCCTCTATAGGTCCCTGTGGTAAACATGAAATCATCAAATTGTTGGTGGGGGAAGGGAGTCAGGGAGGTTCAGTCTCAAATTGATTTTCCTTCTTTGGATAGTCCAAACCAAAAGCTAGATGAATCTGAGGGTACCATACAAGATTCTAGGAGGACAATGCTGTCATCAGAGATGAAAGACAATTGTATGGACTGTTCAGGCACCATTTTGAATCCTTTACGTTCCCTATATTCTGTCTGTGCATTGAAATATATACTGTCTGGTGCCTGATATACATTATGACCTTGAATGCTTACATAGGAACTCTTTTCCCCCCATTTTAGGTTATGGGATTTTTTCGAAGGAAAATTGTGGGTAAGGGCAATGTGAATCAGATATTTTATTTTGGGGAAGCTCCCAAGCTTGAACCCAGACCATGTAAGGCCAGAGTTTGGGGTACTGTGCTGTGAATTCCATACATTTAATAAAAGATAGCTTTGGTAGTTATTGGATTTCTGCTCAACACTATTGCACGGATGAGAACTGGGAAAAACATCTTTTTGCATTAGTGCTTAGTATTCAAGGGCAGAGGAGTAAGATAATGCAATATTACAAGATAAAGCAGGAAGACCATGGTAAATACAGGATGTCTCAAAAAAGTCTTAGTGTTGTTTTCAGCTTTAGTAGTCTAGAACTGCACTAAGACTTTTTCTGACTCCCTGTACAACATTGCTCAAACACCCTTAATGTACTGAATAGGTATGGCAAATGAGTATGGGTATGAGAATTTGACATAAGAACTGACTGTGAACAGCGGCTCTGAAGTCAGGAGTACCTGAGATCAAATTTGGCCTCAGACACTTGACATTTACTAGCTATGTGACCCTGGGCAAGTCACTTAATTCTGATTGCCTGATCAAAAACCAAAACGAAATAAAACTGGCTATAAGACCTACTAACCAAAACTACAGAGGATTGAGGATCCTGGAAACTCTAATAAGATGAAATTTAATAAGAAAAAATATAAAGTCTCATATTTGGGTTTAAGGCACATATCAACCATGTATAAAACAGTAGTATTCCGTGGCATGTATGTATTACAATTTGTTTAGCCTTTCCTCAATCAATACTTATGTATTTATTTTCAACTCCTTGCTACTACAAAAGTGCTTCTATAAATATTTTTGTGTATGTGAGGACTTTCTGTCATTCACCTCCTTGGGGCATGCCTAGCAAGCAAATATCTGGGTAAAAGGGTAGGAATATTTTAGTCACCATCTTTGAATGATTCTAAATTGTTTTTGAGGACAGTTGAACAAATTACAATTCCACCAGCAAAACACTATGCTGTCTCTGCTACAAACTGACAACTCCCATCATTTTGTGATGTTTCTCAGTTTGTTGGGTGTAAAATGAGACCTAAGGGTTAGTTTGATTTACTTTTCTCTTATTATTAGTTGGTGCATTCCTTCATATACTCTTGATCATTTGCAGTTCTCTTGAGAACTCTGTAAGTCCTTTGATCACTTATCTATTGTTGAATGACAATCATGAATACAGAGACACATAGAAAGACTTCTATGAACTGATGCAAAGTAAAATAAGCTGAATGAGGATAACAATATACAGAATGTATGAAAACAATGCAAATGGGAATAACAACAAAAATGCAACTAAATGCTGCTAAATTTTAGTTATTAAATTTGACTCCAAAGAAGTGATGTAAGAAGACACGTCTTCTGAAGAGTTGTGCAACACTTCATTTAATGTCAGACTTTTCAATGTGTTCACTGGTTTTGTTGAACTTTTTTTCCCTCTTTTTTAAAAATTTGTTATTACAAAAGGGTTATCTCTTTGAGGGGGAATGAGGGAAGGAGTGTGACGCAAAAACCCCAAAGATAATCTAATCTTAGATTGCATAAAGAGAGGCATAATGGCCAGGAGAGGACATTTTATAAGCTGGAGCACACCTATAGGAGGACAACCAAAATTGTAAGGGGAACGGAGATAATACTACATGAAAATCAATTCAAAGAGCTAGAGGTATTTAGCCTAGAGAGGAGAAAGAAAACTTAGGGGCAGCCTGCTAATTGTTTTAAAATATCTGAAAGATTTTCATGTGGAAGAGTGATTAGACTTACTCTGGTTTCCTCATGGGCCAGAACTAAAAACAATGGGCAAAGTTGAAGATTTGGGCTTGCTTTACAGAAAACTTGCCTAATAATGCATGCTAATAGAAGTCGCTTCCAGCAGCATTGACTCCCCTCAGAATAGAGAATGGATAGTGACTGGGGATATTTTAGATGGCATTCTATTCCAATAAGTGTGGGACTACATAGCCTCTGGCAAGAACCAAAAATCCCATGAGACTGCCCAGGACAGTACCCTAAGCAGTGGCATGAGCTGGAGCACTGGGCAGATTGCTGTTTCCTTCCTCCTCAGGAACACTGGCCACTGAACTAGCCTGCCACCCCTCAGGGACCTGAATCTTCATGTCCTCCTTCTTCCAGTCTGCTTTCCAAAATCGCTATTCTAGGAGATATACATAATAGCAGAATCCTTTAGATGAGGAGAGCAGAATGGAGGAAGGAAATCAGCAAAGGGGAATGATTGATGATCAAAGAGAAATTTGCTCAGTGCCCCTCCCCTCCCAAGAATAAGCTCTTAATCATTTTTTTTAAATGGGGTACTAATATTTGCACTACCTACCTTATCTTCTGAGTGCTTTGTCAGCTGTGAAATACTAGAAAACTTTGAGCTTAACATGGCATACTTTTACCGATACCCACAAAGTCCCTGCACTTCTAGGGAAAGGCACAGGCAGAAGAAATAAAGAATAAGCGAATAACTAGAAAAGGGCCACTAGTTTTATGAATAGTAGTCTATGCCCTGACTTGGCCTTATAGCTGGGCCTTAGAGACTACCTATTCTAACCCATTCATTTAATAGATGAGACTGAAGTCCAGAGTGGTGGCAATTGCCCGATACTAGTCTTAAGATATTGGAGTTTCAGTCTTGGCTTTTCTACTCAATGATCCTAGTCCCAAACCAATGCCCTTGTCCTTTAGTTGTCATTGTGCCTGAATTGTAAGTAGGATCACTGCCTTGCATGTAATAGATGCCGAATAAATATTTGATGAATGAAAATGGATGAATGATCAAATATTGTGCAGACAGATAACTATTATAATGTTCGTGGAGTCTGAAATAATGAATCTTTTCCTACTATTACCAAAGAGGAAATTGAAGTTGACAAAGAGGTAATTAGCCCTAACTGCCCACATAGATAGGACATCGAAAAGAACTAGGGGCTCCTCCCTTTAGCCCCTGTGCAAATTATCAGAAACTTTTCTCATTGGGAGGGAAAGAGGAAATACATTCTCTTTCAAGTTTAGGACAGAGTGTCTCATGACCTAACTCTATGTTTCCTGTTTTTCTCTTATATTAATATGCTTATATTTTTGTCCTTCCCTAAGGCACTAGGACATGGACACAGAAAATTATACCTAAATGAATGAATTATAAGAAAATTATGATAGGTTTATTAGAAAGAATATTTATACCTTAGTATTTTTAGCACCTGTAATTTCTGATAAGGTTGTAATAACTGATAAGGTTACTCCCTGCATTGTCTCTAATCTGAATCTTACTACAACTTAACATGTGGTTTTTGAGAGTTATTATTACTAAGAAATGTATCCCCCTACCACCACCCTGGTAATCAGTCTCTGAATTTTGACCGGTCCCCAGACAACAGATAGACAGTCTACGACTAGGCCACTCCATTAAACCCAACTCAGATGCCTCATCATAAAATGAACGTGACCCTGGATTTTGAAAGGCTTTGCTGGCAGAATACAAGCTTTAGAAAATCCTATCAAACTGGAAATGCCTTAACTATGAGCCTGGTGATGATTGGAGGGATTAGTTGATTTAAAATTCTATAATCCTTGGGGTGTATAGACTCTAGAAATCATTGTCTTCAACACTACTCCTTATTCAAAAGAATACTCTATTTAAACTACCCTATTCAGAAAGTTGTCTCTTTTAGGCTAGGGGAATCTACACAGGAAAACATTCCAATGTCCCTTAGCAACCCATTCACATTGTGGTATAATACACTAAAGCACGAGGTAACTTCTGAAACTGTTGTAAGAATGGGGGAGGAGGGTGAATTCTGTGTCTATGTGAGTAAAAGATCGTGAAAGACTAAGAAAGAAATAAAGGATGAAGAGAGAGGGATGCTAAATGAGAATAAAGTTTGCTTCATCTTTTTCAGATCTTTTTTGCTGTCACTTATCATTTTTCAATTCACTCTTCCTTCTTTCCAACACATTCAGTTACTGGTTTACCATCTTTTCAAAAACCCTTTCTTCCTTCAAATACCCTACTCTGCCAGTTTTTCGACATTCTCAGGTCCCATGACCTCTGCCCCTAGTGAACCTCAACTAAACATATGACTGACCATACCTTAGACATCTTCCCCAACCTTGCCCCATTTAATTGACAGACTTCCTACTTATGGATCTGGCTCTAACATTCTTTCTAAGTATATGATTCTGAAATTTTATGTTAATGACCTAAGTTCTCTTCACACCCTATAGAGTGTTAGCAACCAATTCTCTTCATGAAAAGAGGTGAAAACCTCTCTGCCTACTGCTTATGGCATTTCTTCTGGAATGTACAACCACTCAGGAGCTACCAACCACTTAGGACTTCTCTATGCACTAAAAGTCAGACAAAAGCCAAAATCTAGAGAGAAAATCAAGAAGTGATGTCCTCTGAGAATGAAACCAATGAGAACATTTCTACCAGGAATGGGATTCACTATAGCAGAGAACAATTCTCAGAAGTAATGCCTTCTACAAAGTAATTTGGTGATATCTTATCAAGGAGATAGAGTGTTTTCCTATGTGCCATCAGGAACTGACAACCTTAAAGTGCAAGTTGAAAAATAGTTTAAAACCTCAGCCGTTAAAACCAGTTATGAAAAGACAATATGACATAATTCAGAGGTCCTCCAAAAGTAATGCAGGGAGCCCTGTAGGTCCCTTAGGCCTTTTCAGAGGGTCCACAAGATCAAAACTATTTTTATATTAATATTGTCATTTTAATTTCTAATGTGGTAAATACCAATAGGTATAATCTACAAAAATGAAAGAGTTGGGGAGCAAGGAGTCTTCAATAATTTTAAAAAGTGTAAAGGGACCCTGAGATCAAAGAGTTTGAGAACTACTAATATGGTGGAACAAATAAGTTTGGAGTTTTATGACCTGGGTTCAGATTCTACTTCTACTATTTACTGTTAACTATGTGACCTTGGATAAGTCATTTAACCTCAGTGGGCCTCAGTTTTTGTGTCTGTGTCAGTTTTGAGTTGGACTAATGGAGAGGTTCTTAATATTTTTGTGTGTATTATAGACTCTTCAAAATGTTCTTAAATTATTAAAATGATATGCATATTATTAAAGAGAAGCCAATTCCATTGAAATGTTTTAAAAATATATATATTAAAAAGGTCTTAAACGGTAGGTTAAGAATTCCTGCACATCACAATGAATCTCTAAAGCTTTTTCAAGCTCTGAATCCCATGGAGATAGGTAACTATATGATGATAGCTGCTAACAGAAGTGTTTCTCCACATCTGGGGGAAAAAAGGAATTGCAGAGTAAAAGAGGATTACAAAATGAATACACTATTTTAAAAAATTAGAAAATCAACAGGCAAACAAATTTAGTAGCTCCTTTTCTCCATGTTCTTCTCCCTCCAGCTTAATCATATAACTCTTTAATCCTTTTCCTCTCTTTCCTTCCCTTCCCACTGTACCACATAGAACCCCAGGTTGATTTTTAATAAACTTCCCTTCATTCTGAATCAGTTGTCACAACCACTATTTTCTTATGCCTTTGGAAATCTGACTCTTTCCAGAATACACTATCCTTAGGCTAAGGTCCTTAGCTATCTTCTCCAGTGTTAGTTTCTCCTCTCATATCACTTGACAGGTTGGACCTAGGGAAGGACGTGGCATACTCCTTGTTCCCTATTGCCACTTCAAGACCTTTCCAATGTTGCATCACTTTCAGGTTCACTCCATCTATCTCTATCATGTTGTCCAAATCCTCTTTGCTCATATCAAGAATTAAGTCAATGTGGATTCATGGACACCCAATCCCTATAGCAACTAGCAGAGCTATTTATTGCTATCCTCTTTTCTGGAATGATTTATGTGTCTTTTATTTTTAGGAGTAGTATTAAAACTTCTATGTTCATTATACATTAGCCATTTTGGACAGGTATGCATTTTTATACTAAGCTATTAATTTCCCATAATAGTTCATTTGCTTCATAATTCCTACTATATGTCTCTCAAGAAAAATTGTGTCCTTGTTTTTGTGGGATTCACTCTTTAGGTGATCTAATGTTCAATGCCTAGATACCAAGAATACTGGTCTCTGAAAAACTTGGGGCATAAGAAAACTTGCTAAGAGTTCTAGAGGAGATGGATGTTTCCTCCAAAGGTTTTTCTAAGAGGCTTTGATAAAAATTCCCTTTCATAATCTGTAGAATCAGGTCAAATTGTATTCTAAGCTCTTCTCTGAACTCAGTATTTCACATATTGCTTCCATGCTTCCACTCAGGCTGACCCCTATGACTAAAATGCATTTCCTCCAAATCTCAGCGTCTTATCTAATTTCAAGGATCATCTTAAGTGCCACATCCTCTGTGGATCCCTCCCTGAGGCCTCTAGTGATTAGGAATCTCCTCTCCCTTCCTAAATTTATCTTTAATTATAGTTATCTTTTAATGAGTTATATCAATATCCCATCCCTACTCCTATTTATTTCTTTATTTGTATCTCCAATTCCTGGCACACAGTAGGTATTCAATTTGTTGAATTTAATTGTTTAATGTTTCTTCCCTTTTTTTTCCAGTAAAATATCTAAAATATATTTGGAGGATGTGGCATGCTTCAATTATACACTTGCAGCACTCCTCTGAGTTACCTACCCCCCACTTCTACAATTTGGACTCAAAAGATGGGCACACTGTGGGAAAACTACTGCATGTTCAAGATATTCAGTGTGTCTGAACTTCTAAAACTTCAGCTCCCAAGCACTCACTATTGTGTTTCCTTCAATAGACAGCCAGAAAAGGTAGTTAGATCACAGCAAAGGCATTTACTGGAATAGCATAATAACAAAAATATCTTCTCCACAAACCTGGGGTGAACTCTTTCACTAACATACCCAGCATCAGCAGGCACACATAGAGGTCACAAGTCGAATGTCACACACATAGGACACAAATTTAACCAGGGCATGTGTAAGGAATTTCAAATTATACTTTCAATTCTGCAGAGCCACAGGGTTGTAAAACTGTTGATGTCCTCATGCATCATGTTCTCTTGGTCTCACCATCTCTTCTAGATGTTGGTCTGTTTTGTGTGTTGTTCAAATCCCCAGCTTCTACTGTCCCCAGCTTGAGACTCAGATGAAATCCTGAACTAGGGTAGTGCTATGAACTTTAAGAATGAAACAGAACAATCCACTAGGACTAGTAAAGGTCGTGACTCTTGGGGCAACTATCTCCTAAACAAGATCCCAGTTCTAGGCACCAGCCTCTTAAGCCTTGCTAATCTAGATGAATCTTTTAACTGGATTTCCTCAGAGTTGATTCAGGAACCTATGTCCTTAGATTTTCCTCTCAGGTTGCCTGTAAGCACATCTTTTCTGGTTCTGTGTTTATCTAGCAAGAGTCCATCTCAATGTGCTTTGGGTAGGGGTGAGGAAAGAGGGAAAGAAGTCCTCTGACATTCATCATAGCTTTTTTTTTTCTTCCATAGCTAATTCCTAAGAATGCCTTTTAAAGTCACTAGGGGCATGGCTGATCCTTAGTCACCTTTAACTAGTGACCAATTCCTTGTAATATGCATAGATAATTTATACTCAGGTTGTTTAAGAAAAGTCTTTAATTTAATCAGAGACTGCCTTGGTCTCTCTTATTTATGTTTTTGAATAATTGAATATCTATAATCATTCAACTGCTTCCTAATAAATGAGATATGGAAACACTGAATAAGTTTAATGGAGATCTAGTTTCACTAAACTGATGAAGAACCCCATAATACTGGAAGTCCCCTATTCCTCTCCTCTGAGATGCTAGGTTTTTTCACCCAGATTGTTGAGATGATGGCACCACACACTGTGAGCATTCTAAATAGAACAACGTAGCTGAGAGGGTAGTGTTCTATCAATTAATCTGAATATTCCTAATAATATCAGCAACACCAGGAGCTAGGCAGCAGCTGCAGAAATGAAGCATCCAGGCAAAGGATGTGGTCGCCCTCCACATGCCCTTGAACAGCTGATCTTAATCATTTCCAATCAGACGAATCAGCAAAGTCCATCATTTGGAGATTTAATTATCTTTTCTTTACTCAACTCTCATAATGAATGATTCTAGGAGCTTATTAATTTTTCATTACTGAAGCAGCATACAGAGTCTACCTGCAATGAAATTCAGATGCCTATTAGAAATTCCATTCATTCCTTGTGTTTGGGCAATGAATGAGCTGCATAGTCTCATGTTTAGCATGTAAAATCTTGCTGAAATGGTATGATGGATGGGTCACACATTCATGTACCTAAGTACCATATCTCTGTTAACCCCTATATTGCCAGTGCTATTTGAGCTGCATCTAACAACTGGACAGACTTCAGATCATATCTTATTTGTGACAGTCACAGCATTTTGAGGAACTTCTAGAACCTCAGCAATATCGTTTTCTGCAATTCTTGTCTGCACCTTGTATTCTTTATCTAAATGCCACCAAGTCAATAACTGTAGGATGTCAAAAAAATCATAGGACCCCCCCTCTTCACTAAAAGAAAAACCTTTCAAAATGGTTGTTTGGTATAATGCAGCCCAAACTGGACTGAAGCATATACTTTTCATGGGGCTGTTTCAATATTATGTAGATGTAATTTGAATCATCTTTTATCTTAATGAATAGAGAACTATCCTAAGGCTTTAGTGATGGATGCTTGTAAAAATCATAGATGTACAGAACTGGAAGGAGTTTCCAAGCTCATCTTTCTTCAGCCCTTATCCAAGTCATGAATCTTAAGATAACCCTGACAAGTATTCATACAGCTTCTGCTTAAACACTTCTAATGAGGAAGGACCCACAAGTCCCCCAATGAAGCCCATCACTAACTTTCCCACACTGGTCTACTTCCGACCTCTGAGGCCAACAGAATAAGTCCAATCAGTCTTCCATATAACAGTATATCAAATATCCAAATACAGTCATCCTGTTAAGATGTCTTAAATCTTTAGGCTAAATAGCCTCAGTTAATTTAATGGCATCTTGAATTGCTTGATCCACCCTGGTTGCCCTCCTCTCTACATGGTAATGTTTGTCAATGTCCCTTATAACATGTGGCTTCCCTATTCCCAGAAAACAGTTTCTCTTTATCTCTACCCCATGACATCCCTAGCTTCCTTCAAGACTCGGTTCAGGTGAGACTTTCTGTTTAGGATCATAAGATCTAAAACTCAGGGAACATCTAGTCCAGCCCCTTAATTTGACATTCAGGACTCTGAGGTCCAGGGAGGTTAAGTGACTTGACTATGATCATAATATTTTCATTCATTTGTTCAATAAATATTTAGTATGCTCACTCTTCTTCACATAATCATGCATTTATTTATCTTGGCACATGTTTTATCTCCATTCTTCCGCCTACCCCAAGTAAAATATAAATTCCTTGAGGGTAGGGACTATTGTATTCCTTTAAAGCTAGTGTTTTGCAATTAGTAGGTACCTAATATATATTCACTGATTTCAAATGAATATCGTCTCATCAGGATAAACTTCTTCCCTTGTTCTAAATACTATACTTGTTTTTAATGTGTACCAAGATGACATTAACTTTTTGTTTGCAGCATCCCATTATTGATTCATATTGAACTTACAGTCACTAAAGCCTCTGGGTAATATAAACTTTCTCCATATTTGCACAATTGCTTCTTTGAATATAAATTCAAAGCTTAACATTGAACCCCATTCATTTTCATCTCACATATTTCAATACATCATATGAGGCTTCTGAGATATTTTAAAATCCTAATTCAGTCACCCAAAATATATGCCAGTTTCATCCTCAAAGTTGATAGTCATGCTGACCTCTAAGTAATTGATGAAACTGATGAACAGAAGAGAATGAAGATAGTAAGATGACTATGCAGAATAACCTTCCTTTCTAGAACAGCACTAAATCTATGAATGATATAGCTTGCAACCAAGATTATGGCTTTTTTCATTAGGTTTTGCTTCTACTGGGTAAATCTTATACCCGTCAAAGCTATTTCTGTGGGTCTTGCTAATAAAGCATTTGAAGGCAGTATCAAAGGATTGCTGCTAGTGCAACACATATTACAGTAAGCCCTTGATAACAGCTGTTAATGCACTTTATGACTGGGAATGTTGTCTCAAGATAAAAACAGGCCGTCTGTAGGAATCAGCAAAATCAACTTAATTTCACACATGTACAGCCACTAACGTGTGTATAATAAGATTAGTCAATGCCCTTGTTGGTAAACTGATAACTTTCTCAAATATCAATTCTCTAATTAGTTTATAGTGTGGCTTCACTGGCAACTAAGCAAAGCCAGGAAAGAGCAAATAATAACTGCTTTCAAAGGAACCCACTTGCTTAAAGGAGGCTTAGTCATTAAGAAGGCAGACACTGTGTAGAAAAGTGCCTGGCCAAAGTATTTACAATTCTGTTGTTTTAATGCAGTTAGAAGTATGAAGATATACAATGATTTGAAAGCTGTTGGCAGCCCACCCTTTAATGACTAAAAAAATAAACCCATGAAGTTCTTATAGACTATTACACTATAATGTATATTTCCTGCATAATATTAAAGCCTTTAGCTTATCACTTCAGTGCATTTCTTTGAAAAAAATGTGTATACTTTGGACAGGAAGTAGAGTATAAAAACAGATACTTCATATATATGATACCTGTGATGATAATGTGTCCATGCCACAATACAGTGTGATTTAGAGTGCTATATCCTTATAGAAGGCAACAGAATGCAGGTGAAAGTGAGATCATCATCATCTTCTTCATCACTTATCTGTTATATTACACATTTAATCCTGTATTACACATGAGGAAAACAAAGTTTATAAAATTTTAAATGATTTTTGGGATCCTAGCTTTAGAGCTAGAAAAGGCCTTTAAAGGCCATTGAGTTCAACTTCCTCATTTTATTGATGAGGAAACTGAGGCCCAAAAAGATTCAGTGATTGACCTAAGGACACTTACTTTGTCACTGGCAGAACCAGGATTTCAACCAAGGTCCTCTGACCCTAAATCCAATGCAGTTTTCACTATACCAAAGTGTTGGATCTAGACCTAAAGTTGTAGAGATTCTGCCTCCAGTGCTCCTTCTACAACACAACACTGTTTCTCACAGATAAAAAATAATGGCAATCATTAAATCTAGAGTGTCAATTGCAATATTGATAGGAGCTCCTAGCCTATAACAGTGACCTGGGCATCTAGGTTAGAGATCTACCCCTAGCCAGAGGAGATAGAGGAGGTTTAAGTTGCTTCTCAAATGAGATCTTCAGATCCTCATTTCCTGAGGGACTGATAAGCTTTTTGATTCAGGGGATTATGGAGTCCAAAACTTAAACTAGCTCAGTTTAGTAACTAATGGACAGATAATCCTGAACACCAAAGTACTGGTTTATATCCTTGTTTTTGCTGATCTGTTGTAAAATGTGTTTTCTTTGATATGAGAGTATGGCAGGTAGGGAATAACCCCTGTTATTAAACATTTATGCAGGAGTTTTTATTGTGTTTACTATCAGTATGCTCTGGCACAATGAAATGCACAGATAATCATGGCAGGTTCCCAAATTGAATCAAAGGGAGCTACATGCAGGAAAGTGAGAGATACCAAAAGAGACTTTGACTTCTCTGTGAGGTGTCCAGGTCATTCTCTTTCTGAATCCTACACCCATTAAGACCATTCCAATGCAGCTCTGAGGCTTTTCTAGAAAAGCCTTTGCAATTTTCTAATGACAGAAGTGCTAGAGAATCCCACCATATTATTATCATGCTTTATAACTGCATTTGCTAATAGTGGAAGGAAGGCTTGCAGCCATAATTAATAGCCATCCATACATATCCTCAAATGCTTGGTAATCTCTAAGGGGCTTATTTCCCATTAACATTTCTAGGAATAGCTTATTTCACATTAATAAAGTGCTGCACCTGATTTTTTTTCCAAATGGTTCCTAAGCTAATTATTAAAAAAGATGATTACCAAAAGAGATTTTTCCCCTTTAAATTGTACCTTTAAGTGGTGTGTAGTAAATGGAGAGATAGAGCTGTATCATATTGGACTATTCTCTACATGTTATGTAGCCAATTGCCATTAACTCAGTCTCTAGTGTACTCTAAAACACTGTTTTATTACAAGTTATGGTGCTACGAACCATGGGAAATGATATGCAAATTAGCAATAGTAAGTGTGACAGTTAAAACCAGCCAGACTAATCTAATGAGGGTGATCCAGCAACTTACAGGGCTATGTTTTCCTTTTTTTAAGGTTAATTAGGGCTGCCTAATTATCCTAGCCAGAGAGAGTATTATTCTCTTGGAAAGCAAGCATAATTAAGTTAGAGTGACTTCCCCAAAAAGTGATATAAGTTAATAGAAAAGCTGCAATACAAAGTAGTTCTGCACTTTTGAGATCCTAATAATGACTAGGTACTTATACAAATAAGAGGGAAAATAATAAGAGTTGTTTGCAGTAAAAGTAGAAGACCTGAAAATTAGGGTATATAGAGGAGAGCTAGCTGTACATAAGTGCCTTCATGTTTCTCAATTAATACAAAAAGCTCCAAAAGAGTACCATGCCAATCTTTCTCTAAGAAGATGTTAACTTCAGTATAAATGCAACTTGTGACTGCAAATTTCTCATCTTGCTGTCCTGTGGATAGCTTATTAAACAGTGTTAATGTCTCTGTCCTTTTAGTAACCCCATTACCTGCCAATACATTTCCAAATTCACCTCTTCTCCTCAAAAGTATCCTTATGAATTCAAGACAAGTTCTTCACCTTCAAAAGTGCTGCAGTTTCTTTGATAGGGGAGCACACTCCACCAATGCTGTCCATGCAACCTTGGTAGAAGGTCTTCATAAATTACTCTGACAAAAAACAAATCATGGAGACCAATGGTAGCCAAATTTCTGGAGATGAGACTCTCAAGGTACCAAGCTGTACTATACCTAAACTATGCCAGCTTGGAGATAACTGCCAGAGCTCATTCCCAGAAATTACAGATTTTAAGAACCTAAACCCATGTCCATAGCATGAAGATGTACTACAGTAGGATTTTAATACAGGACAGTTAGATTAATACTTCACCAACAAATTATACCTATCCCTCCATTGTATATAGACTTTGGGACCTGCCGTGGCCATACAATCTTTCACCTGTGGTCTGTTTAATGATGACATTCTCCACAATGGACGGTGCTGGTCCTCAAATGATAGACATATAGTCTGACCAGAACTGTATTGAAAGCCTAACCTCCTAGGCAAGACTTGACGGAAATGGTACTTCAATGACATAGCCTTCCAGAACCACCTCTCTTTCCACTATGAGGCAGCAGAGTAAGATTTTTGTGAAAGAAAAAAAAAAGCATTGCCAATATTTTGGATACGTTAATTAATTGCATTCATATGTATTTATTTCCTTCATTAAACTGTATAAAGCAATTACATGACCCCAAGCTCAATTTTCTAGTATTTGACAAGATAACCGCAAGACTACTTGTTGATTAATTGCTAAAAATGATGAGCAAAACAAAAACTCATCATTGTTAAATGGGACCTTGGTTTCAAGACATACTATAGGTAAATATCCAAAGATTTGAATAACAAAACCAGCAAAAAACTAAATTTGAGGGGAAAATAAGATATGGGGCAATTAGGTGTCACAGTGTATAAAGCATTGGGCCTAGAGACAGTAAAACCAGAATTCAAATCCAACCTCAGATGCCTATTAGCTATATAACCCTAGGCAAGTCATTTAACCTCTATTTACCTCAATTTCCTCATCTGTAGAATAGGAATAACACCATCCCTACCTGATACATAAAAATGTTAGCCAGCATCATCATCATCATCATTATTTTGAGACTGACTCTGAATGTCAGTTTCCTTATCTACACGGTTGGGAAGAAAGCTTGCATTGTCAGCTAGGATACAGCCAGCATGTTTTTTGAAGAGACAGAATGAAGTCTTCCTTTTCTGTTTGCTACTATACACAGGCACTTCACACTGCCTAGATACCTGAATACAAACCCTAAAGCATGTCCAGAAAAGAATCAGCTCCTGTTATTATAAGCCTCTCTAAGATACCCTCACTAATTCCCTTCTTTTCTATAGCAAAATACCTTTTTCACTCTTTAGTTTACTAAGACTAAAATTAGGAGGTAAAAAGAAGGAAAATTTCTCTCCTTCACCCCACTGCTCTTCAGCCTACGATGCCCCAGCCATCCCCATTCCTCACTCCCGCCTTCTTTGACACGCTGGCTCCACAACCTCAATTTATTTACCTTAGTTAAGTAGAGTTGAGATCAGAAACTAAAGGAGCCATAACACTGTAAATATAGATTGGTACAAAATCATTTTTATAAAAACCCAACTAAATATTTGAACAAATATTTAAAATGTAATTTATCCCCTTAACCTGGTATTGTACATTCCAACAAAAATGAAAAACTGGCTTTCTTACTGTCAGAGGTCAGAACCAATGAAGGCCAAATGTAAGAATGGCATTTGAGGGCAAGAAAAAGCCTTCTCCTTCATAAGACTTTTAAACTTGCATTCAAATGCACTCATCCTATTAAAATGTGTCAGCTTGTCTTACCTGTGTTTCGTGACCTCCTCCATCAGGACAGAATAGCAGAGCTCCTACCAGAATTAAATAGATACAGGCTATGTTAGTTCTAACATCACTCCTACCTAGTAACAACAATGACATATGAAATTAATCAATCTATATATCATGGAGCTTGCATCAGATGAGAGGTTGAGGAAATAATATTTGTGGATCATATCCAAGTCCAGAAACAATTTCTCAGTGGTTTTTGAATGTCGAAACAAACCATAAGGGCAAATTCAATAAGAAAGGAAATCAACAGGCAGGAAATAGAGAGACCTTATGATATTGCCTTCCTTATCTTATACCTGATCCACACCAAACAAATGAGTCCATTTCAAAGAAGGTGAAAAATTCTCAATTAGCATATCTGCAGGCAAGGAACAGGGCCAGAATATTTTATTGGTTAAACAGTCTTATCAGCTGGACACTGGAAGTTCAGTTAGTGAAAGGCCTATAATTTTTTTTTATCCACTCTGAAGACAACAGACTGGTTAGAATGAGAAGTAAATTGATTTGTGAACAATGTTTATCCCATTTTCTTGTCATTGTGCAGACAGCCAATTAATGGCATTAAAGATTAATTAACATGGAAGCTCAGGTACTACCTGCTAAAGTGATGATTAAACTTGGCATTATATGTTTTCTCCCTAGTCAGGCAGGGAAACAAGTAATAATTAAATACTCTGCAGAAGATTTCAGAGTGGGCACTACTAGTGTCACCAGGTCCTTCCAAGTCATGATGAGAAAGAGCTCTTACAGACAAACGTAAATGAGGAAACTTGGGGCAGTAAGTGTTTCAGCCCCATTGTGGCACCAGTCAGTTTCATGGACGTCACAGTGCACTTCTGACTCACCACACAATAGGGGGTGTTGAATAATCTCTTTATGGTCAAACAAGCTATATATATGTAGACTTCATTAAATCCATAAGAAAGTGAAATGAACAACTGGCCTGGATCCTAAAGGATCACCATTCTGTTAATTGCCTTTCATTGCATTGATTTTTTTCTTCATCTGAAATCATCTCCCATCAGAAGACTATATAGGGACTGCTCAGTTTTTTTTCTCAAAAAATTGGTGTCCACTTTTGAGGAGAGACAGAGTCAAAGGAGAGAACAGAATAAATGGGAGGCAGGATAGGATGGAGGGAAATATTGTTAGTCTTTCACAACATGACTATTATGGAAGTGTTTTTTTTGTTTTGTTTTGGTTTTGGCCAGGCGATGGGGTTAAGTTTCTTGCCCAGGGTCACACAGCTAGTGTTATGTGTCTGAGACCAGATTTGAACTCAGGTCCTCCTGAATCCAGGGCCAGTGCTCTATCCACTGCACCACCTAGCTGCCCCATATGGGAGTATTTTGCATGACTACACATGTGTTACCTATATAGAATTGCTTGCCTTCTCAATGAGGATGGGTGGGGAGGGAGGAAGGGAGAGAATTTGAAACTCAAAGTTTTAAAAACCAATGTTAAAAATTGTTTTTACATGCAACTGGGAAATAAGATACACAGGCAATGGGGTATTAAAGTACATCCTGCCCTACAAGAAAATAGAAGGGGAAGGGGATAAGAGAAGGGGGTGGGGGGTGAAAGGAGGGCAGTTTGGGGGAAGTGGTATTCAGAATGCAAGCTGTCTTGGGGTTGGGGAGGGGAGAGATGGAGAGAAAATTTGGAAATCAAAATCTTATAGAAGTGAATGTTGAAAACTAAAAATTAATTAATAATTAATAAAGGGGGGGGGGAGAATCTAAAATAAATAAATGCTAATGTAATGGATGAAAAAAAAAGTGTCCAAAAAGTGAAGTACTAGGAATACAAATTATTCCTAATGTGGATTATCTTTCTCTTTTCTCCCTTCCTTCCTTCCTTTTTTTCTTTTCCAGTCTTTTTTGTAGTTTATTCTCATCAAACCTATTACCCAAAGAGATTGAACTGTTCTTCCCTCATAGTACTTTTTGTTAGAATAGAATACCAGAAATGAAGCAGTATGGCCTACTAAAAATACACTCTTGGACTGGGAGTCTGAATACCTAGTGTTTATTCCCAGCTCTGCTACCAAATCAGTGTGACATCTGACTAGTTACATCCCCTTAAAAGGCTTCAGTTTCATCTTTGGTAAAATTAGGATGTTTAAGGATATTGTTTCTAATGTCCTTACCAGCTCTAAGTCCGTGATTTTGTCACCTAGGCAGTAAAGTTTCCTTTGCTAGGAAAGTGGTGAATCAGGATCATGTAAGACTGAATTGTCTGGGCTGTTCAAATATCAACATAAAACCTATTCATTCACAGCAATGTTGCTATTAAAGACTAATAGCCCTGGGAAAGAAAATGGATGGTGAATTTCTTTTAAAGTTTATTCCTGAAAAGATTTCAGAAGAAAGAAAGAGGATGATAAGTCTATTACTTTCGGTTACTTATATTTGATTATAATGATCACACATGATTGCGTGGTATTTCCCTTGGATTACCAAAAGCCTGGCTGGCCCTAAACCCATCAGCTTAAGTTAGCCACATATGTGAAGCCTGCCCATCCTCAAACAGTAACTTTCTTCTTCTTGCCGAAGAACAAATGGATACAAATTCTACAGTAAGCTTATTAAAGCACCGTGTCATCTTGTTCAGCATGGATAATTATAGGAAGAAGTTAAATATTTATGATGTTCCATTTTATTGCTCAAATGATAAAATTTGCTTTAAGTTCTGTTCAGCATAAGAACTGTAATGATGATTTAAAAGGCCACTGGCAGCAGTGCTTGATATATTTTGATGTAATTATTACTAAGGTTACTGAGCCATTAGAAGAAGCAGCAGAAAGAAATGGGTTAGAATTTGAAATAGTCTGGAACCTATTGCTATGGTGCAGGAAACAGACTTAAAACAAAGGGATTACATATAAAACCCTAGCTCAAATCAATAGATGACAACTCTTTTCTGTTTCCACACACACAAAAAAAAATTTAAAGAGACCATATTCAAAATCCTTTTGACAACTACAGCTTATGTCTAATATAGAAATACACTTTGCCTGACTTCACATGTGTATTTGCTATCATGTTGCTTGACTTCTCAATGAGTGGGGAAGGGGCAGGAGGGAGGGAGAGAATTTGGAACTCAAAATTGTTTTTTTTAAATGTATATTAAAGACGATTATAGCTTATAAACCTTGTTGGATTGTCACATTTTCAGTTTACCTGTTTATCACTACTGCTATGATGTTATTGCAAAGGAAACTTCTTAGAATTTTCTCCATTATGGGAGGAAATACTCAGGCCTTTTGGAGTCAATTGCTAGATCCAAGAGGATACTTTAAAAGATCTATACCAAAGATTGGAGTGCTTCCTAACCGGAGTGTATGGGTGAATGAGTTACCGTGGTCAGAACATTTATTGCCTGGTGATGACTAACCTTTTAGTGTTTATCTTCTCCTTGTTTAGTTATTTTATCTTCAGAAGACAATTTATCTCCATACCTGCTATGCAAGCCCCTGCCAGCTCAGTAGGACCTGACAGATATTGTGCTTTTCTGGAATATTCTTCAAGGAATCTTGGTCTCTTCTGCCATGATGAGACTTGAGAGGAGCACTTGGTGAAGGTGACTAGGGAGGGTGAAGGGTGAAGAATCATATGCCAGAGCTGCAAAGAAAGCAGGAATTGAAGCTGTTAATCAATTCAAGACATATAAAGGGGTAGTATCATGCTTATAAGCAGAAAGATAGATTCAGATTCTCTTAAAAAGTAATACAAAATCTTATCTTACTTTATACCTTTCTCTCTACATTTGATCCGTGAATCAATTTTCAGGGGCTTCTTCTGCCCTGGCTTGATATCCCAACTAATTTCAACTAATTGCAACAATGGCAGCTGGGTCTCTCCAGTCTATCACCATAAATTCTTTGCCCCAAAGAATCCCATTAATAACAAACAGAAAATATTAATAATGGGGTTTCTGTGTACAAGGTATCTGGCAAAAGGCTGCAATGATGAATAATATCTCACAGCAGATAATATATATATATATATATATATATATGCATATATATATGTGTGTGTGTGTGTGTGTGTGTGTATTAAAACTACAATAAAGGATTTAATATTATGAAGTATGTGAAAGATATAAATACTGTACTTTGTTTAGAGTACTTTAGTATTATACTCTGCTCTTAGTACTACACAAACAAAGCAAAAGGAAAAATTGTTTCTTACTAGGGAATCAGGGATGTCTCCATAGAGAAGGTGGCATTCAAAAAGATCATGGAAGGATAAATAGGATTTCAATAAATAGACAGGAGGTGGAAGTTATTCCAGAAAGAATAAACAACATTATCAAAACATGAAAATGTGAATGAACATGGTGTGTTTGGAAAATGGCAAGTAGGTCAATTTCTTAAAATGTTAGGTGCATGAAAGGGAGCAATAAAGGAAATAAGCAAAAAGGGAGCAAGGGAAATAAAAACATTCCATGCTAGCAAACAGAATTACAGTCAATTCTGTATGTTTTTTAAGACCCTAATATTCAGAGACTTTATCCTGTAGCCAAGAAAGATAAATTTGACTAGTGAATTGTCTTTTGCTATTCAAATCTAGTAGAAGGGAAAAAGATTGTAGTATGGAAAAGAAATGTTGGTGGTAGTCAAATATAATCCAGATAGCTCTCTTTCCCCAAAAGTCAGGAATTCAGGGTGGGCTGATCTCTTCCCTTTGAAGAAGAAAGTATCAAAAGCTCCCTGATACCTAAAACAGAAAACTAAGACTAGTGGGATTTTAAACTAGATATGGAAGAGAGGTAATGGCAGATGTAAATAAGGAATTGAGAAAGGGAATTGAGTCAAGAAAGGGAATTGCATCAATAATAATGAAGAAAAAAGTGAAAAAGAAAAGTAGGTATTAGAATATGGAAAAAGTACAATAATTCAGGAAAGCAGTGTGTCAGATAACAAAGAGGTTCTGTCCAACATCCAAACTACTAGCTACCCTTTTGTGCTAAAAGTCTGCAATAAAATTAAAATATAACTTTTGCTTTTAGTATCTTATAGCATAACAACTCTCATGCCTACACCAATCTAATTCAAATCAAGAAACATTTATTAAACATCAATTGTGTGCAGAGCATTGTGCTAGGTGTTATATAGAAACAGATAAAACAAGATCCCTCTTCTCGTAGAGCTTACAATGTAGTGAAAATCAAGGTACAACACAAATGTGCACAAAGAATATTAATTCAAGATGATATAATAAGTACAAAAGAGAGATGTAAGCAAAGTGATTTTTAGTTTCTGAGGAGGAAAAATATTGTTATCCACTTGGCATCATTGGAGAGAACTAAAAAGCATATATGAAGCTCCCTGTGAGAAAGGGGGCTTGAAATTTCCCATCTCCATAAAGGATCATCAGTTAAAAATTATGTATGTCTTTTGTCAGAGAGTTCTCCCTGAAGTAAAGGGCCTGGATTCATTTTGGAGGACTTCTCTGGCTTATTGCCCTACCTGGATGACTAGGAATTTTAGTATTTGACACCTCTATAACCCTCGCAGGGTTAGTAGTCAACTCCCTTTACATAGACTCCAAAGGATCAACAGTTCATTAATAAAATTTTATTTAAAATTAATATAAACAGAGGGAACTAGGAGTAAAGAGAGTAATGACAGACATATTAGGCAAAGCTCCACCCAGGGACTTTCATAACTTCAGTGGCTTGAAGTACTGTTTAGCAATGGATAGTCAGGTGTGCTCCTCCACATCCGTGGACCCCTTCCATGGGCCCTTTGTCCATCTACACAGTGCTATTTCATAGATAGAGTTGGAAGGGCCCTAAGATGTCACCTAGTCCATCCCTCTCATTTCCAGATAAAAAAAAATTGAAGTTAAAGGAGGCTTAATGAATTGTCCAAGATCAGACAGATAGTGCATATCCCTGGCAGGATTCATTAGGCTCTAGTCTCAAAGCTCCTTACATTGGACCTTAGGTTCCCAAAGTAGGTGACAATGCCTCCTGGGGGGCACTGGAATTATTGGGGCAGGAGGTCAGTAGTAGACTCAGGTACAATTGGGGGGTGTTGAATAAAAGTAAGGTGGCAGTGGAAGCACAAGGAAAGAAGAGAAGAGAAGAAAATTTTGAAAAACAGTTCACACATGTTTTATCTGTTATATAACAAAGTTGAAGTCATAGTGATTACATTATTTTGCAAATAAACACACAAAATGCAAGTTATAACTCATCAGTGGTCAAGTCTGCCAACAGGTCTTAACAAGCAAGTGTTGGCAGACGAGCTTGTCCCACATTGAGGGAAGTCTAGCATTCATAGGCAGGAATATATGCATATAATGACCTGTTTACAAGATGATAGCATATGGTTACATGATGCAATATTGCATCATCAAAATTTCAATGCAGAAAAAAACCTACAGATTTATAAGAAATTGTTAAATTTAAGATGTCATTTAATGTTAAAGGGTTAAAGAAAGTAGATTTCCAGGGGGTGCTGAGTAATTTTTTTTTTAAAAAAAGGAGTAGTAGGCCAAATAAGCTTAGGAACCTCTGATCTAGATTATATTGGAGTTTTTTGTTTTGTTTTGTTTTTAGAATGAATTCCTCCTGAGGATGCAATGAGCCCAAGAGAGAGAAAAAAAGACCCTTTGTGGTTTAGCTGACAAGATTGGATCTGGTCTGTGTGAACCATATTGAGATGCCTTATACCCCAAATCACAAATGCATTACCAATGAAAGGGAACAAAATCCATATTTTCCAGAATGGTTCCTAACTGCCTATACCAAATCTACTTTGCAAAGTAGATTATCATGGGAAAACCAACAGTTTATCAAATTATAAGACCATTATTTCTTTTTGTTAAAAAAAAAGTAATATTCCTTCAAGAATTAAGCAAGGGGATTCCTTATTCTCTCTAGGGGATAGCACAGATATTTACCTAAGGTTAAAAAGCTTTGCTTAATTTTCAAGCCAGTCATTTAAGCTAAGTAAAATAATTTCTTAAAAGAGCTAACCTTCTCCTGGCTCTCTTCCACATACTGCAATTTTCTCTATGCACTAACATTTTTCCCTGTTTAAGAGCTGTCCTCTGGCATAGTAGTCCCCAATGAAATAGTCTTTAACATGCCTTTCTCCATGAACAAAAATCTTTTTCCAGTCCATTGGGAATGTTTCAAAGAACTCAATTCATTTGAATGGAATGAAAAAGTAATTTTAACAGAAGTCACGGTTTTCAATGGAACATTTCAAAAACATGAATTAATTAGACTTTACAACATTATTAAATATTAGTAAAATTTCTTCTCCCCCAAAAAAGCTGCAAATTTGAGGGAGATAATGTCACTGAAAGGACTATATTAAAATGCTTTTTAAAAAAAAGCTATGTGTTTGGGGAGGTTAAATTAATGGAAAGCTATGGAGATATTATAGAATTCTGTTGTTTATTTTAAAACTCAATTGGGGGAACTTTTAAAAGAGAATTTATAGCTGAGCTAGAGGAAGGAAACACTCCTAACTGACTCTCGTACGCAGATTACCCACAGGAACAATATTGGGAAGAGTCTGTATGCATGAATACTGCAGTCATACTGAGTGGGGTCAGATACTTTCCTTGCTCCATTTAAAGCACTTATTTGACCTAATACCATTCTTTTTTCTATGCTTTGTCTTACTTTCCTGCTATTTCTTCAACTACTAAATGGTATCAGTGTTTGGTTGTATGATCACAAGTCTAGTCTCTTTCCATTACTGTCATATATGTACAGAAAAGGATTATAGATTCTATGGTGGGGGGAAATATCTCAAATTTGTTCTATCCCATAAATACCTCTTCCTAAATTATGAGATGTTTATTAAAAGTTCATTGGATGCCAACTGCTGTGCAAAATATATGCAAATTGAGACAAATTGTCTATTCCAAGTGTATTTACCAAGCAATAGTTGTCCCATTTTCTTAATTTTCCCATTGCAAATCTGAAACTCATGCTTTTCTCCTTCTTGGGCCTTAGGAACTTCCCTCAATTTATTCCACAATGATCATGTTGGCTACATCTAATGAAAGGTTTGCAAATGTCTATCAACACCTGTAGGTGTGTGTAATCGGCATCAGGTGCTTCGTTTTCTTTAATTATTCCCTTTTCCATCTGTTCAGTACCTTACTCCTCATCTATCATCGTGAAGAAATTGATCCCAGACTTAGATGAATTTCTCTAACTTCTTCCCTGTGACTGACAGAAACAGAGCAACTAGTTACCTCTCCTGGTGTTTGTTTAGTTGTCCTTTCACAGCATGATTGTTGTGCTCTTTTTTTAGCCAAATTGAATATGATAATAATTTGGGTTTTAAATAACAAGGAAAGGAAATTACCCACAAATGATTGCTTAGGGGAGCTATTGTGTGTCTATTGTTCTATAGAGTTGTGTCAGTGAACTATTTGAGAATCATAAGGTCCAGCCAAAAAAAAGAACCAGTCTTAAAAAACTTAACTTGCCACAATTTTGCTGAGTTGTGCAAAATAAATAGAATTGCCATTTAAAAGAAAGGAAATTCATGCCTAGTCATGATCAAGAAGTGTGTGATTTTTTTTTAAATTTGGATTTGGGGGAGGGGCAAGGATTTGATTACTATAGAATTAGTTCTGGGGTATAATAAGGATTCATTATTATAGTTACCAATATGATGTCCTTGGAAGAAAAGAGTATTGAGTAGATCCATTGTGATGCCCACCCAATATGGTAGAGCAAAAGGCAGACATCATGGGTAGAAAGTTCACTGGTCTAGCTGAGCAGAAGTTGCTTAAGATGAATTATAATTTCACCATTAATCGCTGCTCCCCTTCATAGGGTATTTCCCTAATCTCATTTGTATTAACTTTCCACATTCTTAGGAATGCCTTTTCATTTACTCCAAATATAACAGTCCCTTGACTGCTACAGTCTAACTCTACTATCTGTCATATTATACTGTTCATAGGCTCATAGGACCAAATATTTAGAACTGGAAGGGACTCCAAGGTCATTTAGCCCAAGAAGAAGAAACTGAGGCCTACAGAGGTTAAATGACTTGCCCAAGGTCTTAGAGATAGAAAGTAGCTGAGCCAAGATTCACTCACGCTTCTCTTAACTCCAAATTTAAAAAAAAAAGTTTTCTACTACTTGTATTTCATTAAAAAATTCCTTGTACACGTAAAGCTCACTAAAGTTGATCAACTTCAGGGTTCCATTCTTGGCAAAAATCAGCCAATAAGTAATTCCTCAACATCTCTAGTAGATGATTCAAGTACATTGAATGTTGTGGTTGTGCACCTTTATTTTTGATCCTCAAATTATGCAAATGCATGTAAATTAGTTGTTGCCTCTAGGCTTCTGGCACACTGCCAATCTACTCCTGGCATAAACATTATAGAGGACATGTATCAAATTACCCCCCTACAACCTGTTCTAAAACCAGTGTATCCCCACCAGAAGCTGCTGAAGCCCACCAGCAGCTCAATTTATATGCAGAGTCTATTAGTTTGCAGAGAGACTTGGGAGTCAAGCCCATAATGTCCCTTCCCAAGCTAGTCAGTCTCTGGTAGGCTTTTACATCACAAATGTGCCAATTCCTTGTGGTAAGTGCAAGGACTCTTTTTCTGTAAAGTGAGAATAGTATCTCCAAAACCTCAAGAGTGTATAAGGGGTCTTATTTAACATTCATAAAAGACTTTGAGACCCTTGAGGAAATAGTTTAAACAACTTTAAAGCACTGATCTCTTTATCACTGAATATTTTAGTTTTGTGATTATTGGCTATAAAAAGATTTAGCTACTGCAGGGGTTTTACATCTTTAAATTGTTTATTTTTAGTTAGAAAAAAATGTATTTTTTTATTCTCACTACTATTTTATGCCTGTATGGTAATAATATAAACTGGCATATTTCTTTTTTATTGAGCATCTTTAAAGAAAATGGGAGAACAACATGATTAGAGTTTCTCTGTTAAGGTTTTTTTTGTTTGTTTTTTGCTGGAGTCCTAATCTATTTGTTGGATAATTTATTAGGCAATATCAATATTGTGCAATCCATGTTATCTCTTAGGGGTAGAAATCAAATACTCTCTCGTCACTAGGAAGGATGGCTTAATTAGAATTTATAACATTTTTAGCATGAGGGATCATAAATACCTTCCCTAACTGTAGCCAACATTAAAAATAGATCAAGTTGAATCCAAATCACTGCAAGCTACTACTATAGTATTCTGTGATTTCCATAAAGTTACAAAAATCTTCTACTTTCTTCTACTGTAAAATGAAGGAGTTGAACAGGATGACCTTTGAGATCCTTTCCAGCTCTGGATCTCTGATCCTGGGATGCTAATTTCCAGATTGCTAAGGTGCCTTCCAGATGTCCTACATGACTCCCCAGTCTAATAATAACAACTCATATTGACAGTTTACAAGCCATTGTTCTTAGAATGAATCTACAAAGTGGCTCTTGACAACCCTGTGAGACAGCTACTTCATTCCCACTTTATAGATGAAGTTTATCTGTAGAAATGACAATAAAGAAAATGCATTACTGTCTACTTTGCTACTGCACCATAAAGTGGTGGAACTTTTTATTTACCTTGCAGCTGAATGAACACTCCACCTGTTAGAAAGTGAGCTCCCAGAGATCAAGGACTATCTTGGTTTTTATTTGTATCACTAATTCTAAGCATAACATTTTGTATGTGGTAAATGTTTAACCCATTCTTCTTAATTCACTCACTCCTTCATTCGTGACGATCACACTGCGGCTCAGGTGGGTTTAATGACTTGCCCATGGTCACCCAAGTAGTAGATGAAACACACAGGATTTGAACCCCATTGTCCCGGTCCAGTGCTACTCTAAAATGAGCTCAGTTATGTGAATGTGTTGGACATTATCATGAAGCAACATTAAAGTCAAAAAGTTCTTTTCAAATGGCCAATAAATGCCGGTTAATAAAACAATTCTGCCTTCCAGCCTTTGGGGGAAGGGAGGGAAGATTTAGAGCCAAACTGAAACTTTAAAGGATACTTTTCTAAATCTATAGTTAAATTGCTCTATAGAAGGCTTCTATTACCGCTTTCTCCTTTAACCTTGGCTGGTTCACCCACTGCTTTTTGGGGACTTCTCATCACTTGGTTATGCAACCTTCTAGGCCAAAGTCTTGATGACTGAGAAAAATTGGACACCTCAAAAGTTTCTTATAAAATTTCCCATGCATTGGCTCTGAATGGATTATTGAATAGGCTGCCAAGAGAGCTAATCATTTGAATTTTTAAACTAAGCTATGCAGTCATACTAAGAAGATAATGGGGATGATCCAGCTTCCCTCCTAAAAATTGTTTTTTCTTTCTTCTCTTTTTTGTGTTTCATTCTATCAATGAATGAAGGAAGGAGGGAAGGAGCATTTATTAAGCACTATGTACAAATCACTGTGCTAAGTGCTAAGGATATAAAGAGAAAAGCAAGATAGTCCCTACTCTGTAAAGGCTCACATTCTAATGGGTATGTATGTTAGGGATGGGGAAAAGCAATACAGAACACAACATTCTAAGCAAAGATGCTGATTGTTCACATTTTAGCAATAGGTGGCTTCAGTAAGCTACTATAGTTGTTCAATGTCTAGTTAGGCTGTTATAAAATGTCAGGGGGACCTAATCAGGTAGATGAGGCAAGACTTAGTAAGCTTTCATCCAAATATCTAGTTAGAGAAACTCTTGGTCCTGTGGCTTTATTTTTAAGAAATGAGTATGCTATTTACAATTGTACTTGTATAGCGGAAGGGTAGAAACATTTTCTTCTCTGTTGAGTTTGGGTTTAATAACAATGACTCAATAAGAATAGAAGCTGGGTCTTTAAAAGAGAAAAGTATACCTTTAAGAGAGAGAAAAGGACACCTGTTTCTAGGTAGTAGAACAAGAATGAAATATAAATGCCTTGAAGAGGAGGAGTCTCTTCATAATACAATGAAATCCAGATAAAAAGATAATCTGTTGACTAAAAGGAAATCACTTTTGAAAAAGTTTTATTTGGACCCCCTCTGGTCAAGAACTCAGTACTATCCCTCAGTGGATAGTTTTAGAGAGTTCAGAAGGTTTAGAATGATTTGTCGTTGTTGTTATTGTTGCATAACCAGACCTGTGAGTGTATCGGTACATGGAATGTGAAAACTTCTTCCATTGATGTGTATTGGAAACTCATTTGGTTTTCATCTTCTCATTGTTACCTCAGAAGCTATGTGACTTGAAAAGAGAGTTTCCTCATCTATAAAAGAGTAAGGCAATAAACGAGTCAAGAAGCATATATTAAGTGCCTACTATGTGCTAAGCTCTGTGTTAAGCACTAAGAACACAAAGAAAAACCTGCTGAAGCTGAAAAAAGGAGTAAAGGGAGAGAGTGAAATTGAGGCTGGTTGGGTAGGAAATGATGAGGTGGCTCCTTTGGGAACTATCCTCTCTGATATCTACCTTTTGCTGTCTCCAATCAGAGGAAGAGAGGGAAGGGCCCAGGGGCAGGGACTACTGAGGGGGTATGAGTTACAGAGTAGATGTAATTAAAGAGGACTGGGAAAGGCTTCTTGAAAAAAGGTAGGATTTTGTCAGTATTTGAAAGAATCATAGAAAAAGAGAGATAGAATTCCAGGCATGGAGGAGGGAGGCAGCCAGGGAAAATGCCTGGAATCAGGAGTTAGAGTCTCTTGTTCAAGGAACAGCAAGGCCAGTGTCACTAGATCACAGAATTCATGGTAATAAATAAGGAATAAGAAGACTGGAAAGACAGGAGGGTGCTAGGTTATGAAGGACTTTGTTCACCAAACATAGAATTTTATGTTTAATCAGAAGGTGACAAGGAGCCAGTGGAATTTATTGAAAGGGAGTGATATGTTCAAAACTAAGCTTTAGCAGTAGGCCATTGCAACAGTCAGGCATGAGGTAATGAGGGTCTGTATCAAGGCGGTGGCAGTGTCAAAGGAGAGAAGGAGGCTAAAATGAAAGATATTAAGAAAGCGAAATTGATAATACATGGCAACAGATTAGATATGGAAGGAGGTGAAAGAAAGTGAGAATGTCAAGGATGACACCTAGATTGTGAGCCTATGTGACTTGTGAGATAGAGGTACCTTTGACAGTAATGGGTAAGTTTAGAAGGAGCAGTGTTAGAGGGAAAGATGAGTTGAGTTTTGGACATGTTGAATTTAAGATATTTATGGAACATCTAGTACAGAAGGTTTAATGAACAGTTACATATGTGAGTCTGGATGTTAGGAGAGAGGTTAGCAAATCTTGAACAAGCAAATTTGAGAATCATCAGCATAAGGATGGTAGTCAAATGCATAGGGTGATGAGATCACCAAACAAAATAGTATAGAATAAATAGAAGAGGGCCCAGGACAAAGCCTTAGAGGGACATTCTTCATTATTATTGAGTGACCTATCTGAAGATCCTACAAAAGACACTGAGAAAGAGAAGATTGGTAGGAGGAGAACAAGGGGAGAGCAGCACCATGAAAATCCAGAGAAGAGAGAGTATCTAGAAGGAAGGGTTATCAAAAGTGTCAAAGGCTGCAGAGACAACAGGAAAGGTGAGAATCGAGGAAAGGTCATTAGATTTGTCAATTAATCATTGTTAACTTTGGAAGCAGTTTTGGTCGAATGATAAGTTTTAGATCCATCAATTATAGATGCCTTTCTCAAGGAGATTAGCCACAAAATGAAGGAAACATATATGAAAACATATAATGGGAATTAAGTGAGGATAGGAGAGATGGGAGAGATATGCACATGTTTGTAGGCAATAAATAGGCAGCCAGTAGACAGAAATAGAAGCTAATGAAGCTAAGTGAGAGAGTAGAAGCAATAGGAACCAATCTGTTGGAAAATAGAGAATGGAATGGGATGACTGGTATAGGTAGAGGAGTTTGTCTTGGCAAGAAGAGCCACTTCTTCATGTAAGATAAGGGTAAAGGAAGTAATAGTGTTAGCAGGTATCTAAGGAATGTGAGATCAAGAGGAGGGGAGAGAGAACTCCCTGCAAATGATCTCATTTTTTTTTCAGTGAAATTTGAGGTGACATTCTTAGCTGAGAGGGTAGATGGAGGGGAAGTCATGGGAAGATTGAGGAGGGATGAATAGATTTGGAAAAGCTGGTGTGGTGAATGGGATAGCAAATCAATTAAAGAGATATAAAAGAGTTGGCTCACTGTAGTGAGCTCAGATGAGATTACGTAACTTCTATTTGTAGTGGACCCAGTCAGCAAAATATCATGATTTTCTCAAGCTTTGTTCAGCAGCACATGAGTAAGAGGGAAGGCAGGGGATAGAGCTCAGGCTGAGGCTTGGCAGAGCATTACCAATAGGATGAGAGTAGAATAGGGAATAGAGAGAAGACATCCATCCTATAGGTGAACTGGTTCATCAAGTAGTCAAGATGGGGAAAGCGGAAGAATGTAAATAGTATATAAATGATAGCACAGAAAAGAACTGAAGGCTTAAGGGCCTGAAGATCATAGTAAGGATAAAGAGCAGTGTTAAGGAGTGCAAGGCAGAGGGAGAGGTATAATGGTGACAGATTGTTACCAGATTAGGAGACTTCAGAATTCATGAACAGGGAAGTGATGGATTCATGGTTTATGGCAAAACCAAGGGTATAACTACAGGTGTAACTGAGGTAAGGTAGTGGGGTAGGTCATGTGAAATTAGTAAGCTGAGGAACTGGGAAATTAGGGTGTTTGAGGGAATGTCATTGAATACATTGAAATCTAGTGTGAGGGAAGGAGGTGTGGAGGACAGAATGAGACTCTGAGCCAGACCGAAATCACTGACAAAAGAAGAGGAGTATTCTGAAGGTCAATAACAGCAATTACTATAATTTTCATTAGGTCATACATATGGATTGAATGAACCTAGAAGAAGAAGTTCCTAAATGATGGTGGCAGAGGGAAAATCTGGAAGTGCCAATGAGAAAAAATAAGTATTGGACTCCCCTATGCAGGCCAGTGAGGCAGGGGATTGAGTGAAAGTGCACCTAGTGCTAGAAAAGGGAGTCCATAAAGTCTCTGTCATCGGGAGGGAGCTAGAACTAAGAACCAAAAGATGGAAGGAGTGAGAAAGGAAAAGATTTAAGATGAAAGCAAGTTTGTTACCTATGGAACAGGTATCCTAGAAAACACAATGGAAAGGATAGGTAACTTTAGTAAGGGACATTGGTGGAGGGGGGGGGGTTGAGTGAGGAGAATGAAATTAAGGGATTGGCCATTGGGTAATGGAGAATAGGATTTGAATGATGATAGTGGGAGTTCAGAATCACTGGGATAGGGAAGTTATGACCAGGATGGGAGTTTGTTTATCACTGAGGAAAATTAAGGTAGATTATTAACATCCCTAGGGGTTTGGCCTCACAGTAGAGACCTCTTAGGGAAGTAAGAATCAAGTTGGAAAGGGGATCGATAAGGGAAGCTGATAAAATGTTATTTCTCCCCTTTCTCTGAAGGCAGGAGCAGGCCAGACAAAGAAGACCAGCCTGAAATGGAATGGGTAATGGTAACTTCTCCCTCACAGTGTCAATAAATGAGGTAATGTAAGAAAAGTACTCTGCAGACCTTGAGGGACAATTTAAATGATGGTCATCATCATCTTCATCATCATCATCACCATTGTCTCGAGGGTTATACAACCATGGGAACTAAAAAGCATTCTTTCATTTCTTAATTGATTTGATTTGATTGTATTTTTTATTTACATTGTATCTTAGTTGTTATCTCCTTTATAAAAATAATGATGTATATCATAACAGCATGAAGAATTCAAAGTTGGTTTTTAAAATTCATGGAAATGAGTTTGCTCAGAAGCTAGAGATCTCAGAGGTAGAAGGGATAACTACAGCCAAAATAATGTCCTTTTTCTAGCTAAGATAACTGGTTCAAAGTGTGTATAATCTGGATGCCAGACTTACCTTCATTTTTCTTTCATAACTGTCATATTTCTAAGTACACCAGGATGTCTCACACACAAATTAAACAAGAAAATGGAGGTCATAATTAAAGTGAGTAAACTGAGAGAAAAGCCTGTTAACTAAATTCCAATTTGCATACTATTATGCATGGCATTCAGGCTTCAGAAAGAACAATGGACATAATTGGAGGATTATACTAAGGCTTGAATTTCATACGGATCATTTGATATTCTATCTGGGCTGCTAGCAAGTCATGTTGCATCAGATCAGATCCTGATTTCATCCCGGAATAGCTTAAAAAAAAAAACCTTTTGTTACCCCCTCTCCTCTTGCTTCTTCATTACAGGGATGTAATCTCTGGAAGTGGCCCCAAGACCTTGATGCCTCACTGCTTGTGTGCCTGTGTTTTATATCGTTCCAGTGTTACAGAACAGTACCAGTTAATAGGAAAATAATGGAAATACGCAAATTAAATTTACCTGATAAGGAGGGAAAGATTATTTTCTCCCAACTGCAGAATTACTAATAGACACACTGTGGAAATGGAAACACCTCCATTGAGGAAATTCATGAAACATGCTCTTGAGACTACAGAAATTGTCCTTCTGCCCTGAGAAATAAACATAATGGAATTTTTCTCACTGTTTACAGACATCTGAGTGTGGAGAGCTGAAAGGGCCAGGGGAGGACCAAGCTTAAAAATGTGTAAATTAAACTATAAAATAAAACAGGCAGTACACCTGAGGTGATTATAGAAAGCCCTGGTGGCGTTATAAAAACGTGAGGGCAAAGTCTGAACAACTTCAAATGTCCACAAAGGAGCAGAATGTTGCTGAAATTCACAGGAGGTAAGGGCTGAGGTGACTTAGTCCTGGAACCAAATGGAATAAAGAGAAGAACTGGATATTTTAAAATAGCATCCAATTCCTTAGGTACATTTCCCAGCCTCTCCTGGGTTTTGCTAACAGGGTATGACATCATAACAGGTTATCCAATTTGCTGAGTTTTCTAAAGGCTTTTTTGCAAAAATCATCTAAAATTATATGAAGCTGAAAGTTCAAAAATTCTTTGCAAAATTCCTTTTTCTTCATGGTTAGGAAGATGAATTAAAGTGGCCAGGCAAATAGATTCATTTCCATTCCTCATGCATCCTACTTCTATACAATCTTACCTGCCAAAATGTATCCAGCTGGTAAAAAAAAAAAGTGCACATTCAAATCTGGTCCCCAATTTCTACTGTTGTCAATACCAGCAACTCCTCTCCTCTCCTCTCTTGTCAGTACTCTCCTATTATGTGCTCTCTCATTCTCTCTCTTTGTCTCTCTGTCTCTCTCTCTCCACACATCTCTCATATATGTGTGTATATGTATTTATGTGTGTAAGTATGTAATATACATATGTATATATGATTAAACCTACAGAATATATACATCTGCCTGCCAGTAATTACAGAAAGTTAGTTGCAGAAGTGCTGAAAGGCCCAAAGCTTGTAGCAGAAGAGTAGATGTGAGCAGAGGGCCTCTCAGGTTATGTAAGGAGGTCCAATGGCAGTTCTGAGAGTCTGGAAGGTGTAAAAACAGGGCAAATGGTTCGGCCTGGGAGACCTTAGGAGATATGGACAAGAAAAAAGCTGGAATTTAATAAAACTATCATGAATGAGTACTTTCTTGCAAAATATTGGAGAAAAATGTAAAAACATTCCTAGAGCTTTAATATAAGACGTGATGGCCAATGCCATGGCCAAAAAACTATAGGAAGAAAGGTAGCACCATTAAGTAATGCTCCTAGAGATGCTAAGCACCACCACGGCAGAAGTGAATTAAGAAAGACATTCAGGACCTGGGGAAAGTCAGTAGTAGTAGTAGTAGTAGTAGTAGTAGTAGTAGTAGTAGTAGTAGTAGTAGTAGTAGTAGTAGTAGTAGTAGTAGTAGTAGTAGTAATAATAAAAAATAGCTAGCATTTATATGATGGCATCTAGGTGGCACAGTGGATAAAGCACCAGGCCTGAAGTCAAGAAAACTCATTTTCCTGAGTTCAAATCCTGTCTCAGACACTTGCTAGCTATGTGACTCTGAACAAGTTACTTCACCCTGTTTGCCTTAGTTTCTCATCTGTAAAATGAATTGGAGAAGGAAATGGCAAACCACTCCAGCATCTTTGCCAAGAAAAGCCCAAATGAGGTCACAAAGAGTCAGACATGACTAAAACAACTGAACAACAATAGCATTTATACACTACCCACTGTGTGCCAGGAACTATGCTAAGTGCTTTACTAATATTATCTTATTTGGTTCTCACAACAACCCCGGGAGGTAAGTGCTATTATTTTCCCAGTTTCACCAATGAGAAAACTGAGGCAGACAGAGGTTAAATGACTTGCCCAAGGTCATAAAACTCTCAAGTGTCTGAGGCTGGATTTGAACTCAGGTCTTTCCAAGTTAATTCCTAATTAATAATAATGATAATAATAATAGCTAACATTTATACAATATTTATTATGTGCCAGGGACTTTGTTAAGCACTTTACAGTTACCTTGTCACAATAACCCTGGGAGGTAGGTGCTATTATTATTCCCATTTTATAAATGAGGCCCTGAGACAAATGGAGATTGAGTCACTTTTCCAGCATTACATGGCTATCAAGTATCTGAGCCTACATTTGAACCCATGTCTTCCTGAGCTAATTCATAATTAAAAGATTAAATCAACATCTAGTTGGTATCAACAGTAGAACACATGAATACCACATTACCCAATTGAAGGCAACAAAAAAAGAGACATACCAAACAGAATCCATGAGGGAAACAGTTTATTAGAAAAGTTCATGTAAGGAAAGGAGCTGCTCATCAAATCCTAGTCATGGGGGTCCCTAGATGTAATCTTTCTACCCATCTACTCTTACATGCTCCTGGTAAGCCGTCTACAAAATTCTCACTACTGCAACTGTTTCCTGTTCTTCTGTTCACCTTCTACTTTCATATCAAATACAATTAATCAAAACAAGCATTTATTAAGCACTTACTATATGCCAGGCTTTGTGTTGGGTACTGGCAGTAGGAATCCAAAGAATGAACCAGTCCCTATTCTCAGGGAATTTATGTTTTAACCAGGGCTGGAGGCCACAGGTTCCTCACCCCTGTGACTTAAACCATGGACTCATTCTCACTATTGCTGCTGCCGCTGCTGCTGCTGCTGCTGCTGCTGCTGCTGCTGCTGCTGCTGTTTCCTGGCATATCACTCAAGAGAGCCTCAAGCCACTTCAAAAACCACAATATACTAGCTTTGGCCATTTGTCGAAACTCCTAAATATCCCCAAATGGAAGTACAGTCATTCACTATCCTTCCAAGCCTTCCTGATAATGTCTGGGTTGGGGTGGGGGAGAAATCTTCCCATGCAAGGAACAATATCTAAATCTGTCTTCCCCTCTCAGTCCTGCAGAGTCCTAAGCATCTAACAGAATTCTCTATCATATTATTGCTGCCTCTCACTCACAGACATATTGCCTCATCTTGTCAATCCTCTAGAAGCACCACTGATTACTAAGGTGTTGTAGAATTCTTCCATAGGCCAATACCACCTGGCCACCTTAAACCTCATTATTCCTACCTTTTTATTTTTCTCAACATTCTACCTAGGATATGCAGGAACATGGTGGTACACAGATACCTAAACAGGCAGAAAGTACCTTGATAACATGGAGACAGTGATATAAAACCCAGAATGGGCTGTTTTCCAGTCCCATCCCCATGACATCCAAAGAAGAGAGGCAGACCCAATAAAACTCTTCCAAAACATATCCCTGCTCATTTTCATTCTATAAGGGCACAATTACCATAAAGGGGAAAAAGAAGAAAGAAGAAATCCTTATTCATGACCACACAGGCCCTAAGCATGCATGTATCCTAATGACGTGGCTGGATGTACCCTGGGCCTGCCAGATGATAGCATCTCCTTAAATAATTATATTTGTCTGAAGGAGAGTCTGATTTTGTGGATAATAATCATTCAAATAGGATGCCTAAAGTCTTTAATACTGGTTGCAATGATCAGTTCTTTTGTCGTCTTTGGCTCCTGGACTTCTCTCTGCAGAAACTAGAAAACAGCAGGATGAAAACAATAAGGACAATAGACACTAATTACCCTCCTGATTTTAACTCAGAGATAAATGTTTGTGAAAGTTAATAGCCTGAGTCTAGTCACTATCACAGAATCACAGAACCTCAAAGTCTGAAGGGACATCAGAGGCCATCTGGTTCCTTCCATAGTAGAAAAAGGATCTCCTTGACAGCATACCAGGTGACTGATCATTCAGCCTTTGCATGAAGACCTCCAGGAAGGGGAAATCCACAACCTACTAAGTCTGCTCAATCAGCCATTAGGTAACTTGAATGAGTTACAATTTCTGCCTTCCAACAAACTTAAGTTTGACTCTTCACAATTTATACCCAACCATTGCAGTGAGATCACAGATTCATTTTACCTTCATTCTTATTTATCAGCACTTCATAAGTCATTTTTGTTCCACTTTTTCCAATTCAAAGATCATTCTCCCTGGAAGGGAAGCATTCAAATACTTCAATCAATTTGTGTTCACTCCAATATGTTTTTTTCCACCAAAGATGTGGATCACAAGCCATCCTTGCCTGTCCACTCTGTGTGATTCTTGTCCATGTCCCCCAACAGTTCAAAACAGGAAGTCTACCCAAAATGCCAGGGGACCTCTTTGAGTTCTTAGGACATGTTGTAAATAGCAATGGTAGGTCTCTTCCCTCTTGCTGCCTGCCTGTTATAGAGAGCTGGTCCTGGAGGCAAAAAGTATTGGTTAAAATTCCATCTCTGATACATCTAGGATGTGTGATCCTGGGAAAGTAAGATACTTTCCTTTTGCTGTCCGAAGTGACTCTTAAGGCTATAAATTTCAGACCAGCTGCTGACCTATAATAGTAGAAGTTCCTTTAACCAATAGTTCTCAATTTTTTTGTTCTCAGAACTCTTTCATACTCTTAAAAATTATTGAAGACTTCCTAAAGATCTTTTATGTGGCTTATATTTATCAATTTTATCATATTTAAAGTTAAAATGTCTAAATATTATTATGAAAACAATTTTGACCTTGTGGTTTCCTTGAGGGAGTCTTTGATGACACTTTGAAAAGAATTGCTGCCTTATACCACTGAAGTAATGGGTTCACATACAGAGAGAGAGAGAGAGAGAGATTCTATGATGTGTTTTCTTGAAAAAAAAAGTTTCTACTTCTATCATATCACTGTCTGAAGGCCTAGTGTTCCTGCAATCAAATTTCAGTACAGGCGATGGAGTAGAGAAGTGAATTTGGAGTAAGAAAGACCCGAGTTCAAATACTGCTTTAGGTGCTTGCTAGCTGTGTGATGCTGGGAAAATCATTTAACTTATTTCATTCTCAGTGTTCCCATTTGTAAAACAAGGACAACAAGTATATCATAGGATTGTTGTAAGGTGTATATATGTGTGTGTGTGTGTGTGTGTGTGTGTGCGTAACATATATAACTTTAAATCATTATTTAACTGTTAGCTATTGGTATTATTATCATTAAATAAAAAGGCTGTTCTTCCACAAGCGGAATAAGTATGATCCAAATGTCATCAAAGAAGATAACATAGTTGTATCTAATCACCCCCAGTTCTAGGTTATGCTCCTGAGTCCAACAATGAGGCCAATTAGCATTAGTCTGGACCACAGTGAGGTATGACCAATGAAGTAACACTGTGAAGGGACAGGGGAAAGTATGAAAGAATAGTCAGAATATTATACAGAACTCTATCTACTCTTTTGGAAGTTGAGTCAAGCAGTATTAATGAATGTTAAGGAGATCCTGTGACATCATGAACCTACTGGTGAGAAAACTACTACCTAAGAAGGAGTTCCCATTGCTTATAGAGACGGTATAGGAGTATGGAAACATCATGCTCTCTACTAGCTTCCTAGTTAAACTAATTATTCTTGCTAATTTTCTAGCTACTGAATAAGTTCATGAATTTTTCAAAATGTAAATGCCATGTCCTTTAAAACTATGCAATTTTCAAAATCATCATTTTAAACTTTGTCTCTATAAATTTCATAGTCTGGGGACAAATCTCTACTTGCCCTGTCCTAGTTGAGAAGTTAGGTGGCATGCTGAGGGATACATGGCCAGAATGTGTCAGGCGTAGAGCTCAAACCCAGATCTTGCTGATTCTGACACCGGCTCTTTATCCACTACCTAGTTCTAACACTATGTCTCAGATATAGGAGACTTCAGGAAACACCGAACTTCTCTAATTAAGAGTCATGAGGAGAAATAGGGAATCTTCTTCAGCTCAGTGAAGAGGTGACATTACTATCACCAGCTCTGAAAAACAAACAAGTCATCCTAGAGCTGATGATGGGTGCACCCAGGCAGTCAGCTCTAAATGTAATTCATCCACTCCTTGTTTCTCTTGTACCTGATTATCTATTCTGACACTTCTGAAATAGAATGCACCCCTCTCCTGGCACTTTTTTAGTGGCTCCACTGGGTAGTCTTGATTGCTGGTCAAATGGTTTTAGACTTTAAAAATTCCTGAACAGGTGTGTTTCTCTTTGCATGTGAGCACTGTAGCTGTCTGGCAGAGTTCCCATCCATAAATCATCACTTGTCTGCCAGAGCTTCCTCCTCATTTAAATTGAGAAAGAATCTGAAGAGCTAATATTGAAGCCACTACACGCTTGTGAAAGGTCTTTTTGGAATAATTTGGAATAATTAAGATTAATTGTGAAAGTACTCAAATACAGGCTTAAGAAATCCTAGATTTTTAGGCTGTTTTCCCACACCTAATTTTGGAGGCCTCCATTTGGTATCCATTAAAGACTGTGTCCCTAAGTCACTAAATGAAAGTTGAGGAGTTAATCATTTGCATCTGGTGGGAGGTGGAGAGAACAACCCAAGACCTACTTATTTGCCATCGATTAATTTGAGAATGCAATAAAATGGAGCTGGAATACTGTCCCTGCCTTCTTTTTCCAATCCTCCACAATGAAACACCCAAGGCAAAGAAAATAGAGCGAGAAATTAATCCAGGATCAGGTGTGCTTCTATCACTGAAATTGTTCTTGACACACAAATAGCCTTAGCAATAAGAACTGAGTTTTAAATTTGTGCCTTCAAATCTATACTTTTCCTTTGGGATTTCTCCTACTTGTTACTTCTTGGACTGAGGTTGGACATATTAATTGGATAAAAAAAATACATGTTTTTTACCAAAAGGCAACAAAATAGCCTTTTCCATGATGATGCATATGATGTCTATGGTAAGATGAAAAAGTGAGTAGAATAAGTAGATGGCTGGAGGGCTAAAAGGAAAGCTGGACAGAAATATTCCTCTTTAGAATGCCAATCTAATTCCAGTTTAGTAACATGAGGAATTTCAGTTGTTTTTCAGTCATTTCTGACTCTTCATGACCCCATTTGGAGTTTTCTTGGCAAAGATACTGAAGTAGTTTGCCATTTCTTTCTCCAGCTCATTTTACAGATGAAGAACTGAGGCAAAAAAGGGTTAAGTGACTTGCAAATGGTCACACACAGAGTTAGTAAGTGTCTGAGGCCAGATCTGAACTCATGAAAGATGAATCTTCTGACTTCAGGCCCAGCACTGTATATCCACTGCACCATCTAGGCATAAGTAACTTCAAATAGCAAAGTGCTATACAAATAAGCTGTTTTTATTGTATTTTAGTCAAGGTTTTATTTAATTGGGGTTAGGAACTCACAATGTGGAAGTTCTTCCACAGATCAGCACCTCAAGTAATTTATAATCTTAGAGAGTTGCTCGGAGCATTGAGAGGTGGTGATTGGCCCACAGTTCTACAGATGGTATTGGGCAGTCACAGGACTTGAACCCAGGTCTTGCTGACTCAAAAAAAAATGGTCTTTTATCCATTATGTCATGTCATAAATATAATTATTATAATATATAATATGAATTGTTATAATATGTAATATAAATTGTAATATAATTATTATTCCAATGGGAGAACTCAAATCTCTACCTCAAAAATCCTCATTCAAAAAGGAAAAAAATATTTAATATGTTATCATTCTCAAAAAGAAAAAAAGGTTTTTAAATTTTACTGCAAAGTTGGCTCAGAGAGATACTCTGCAAACAAAGTATATTCCCTTGGTCTCATATATCAGCATTAGTCTTTAGAATAGCCTAAAAAGGTTAGACTGACACATTGAAACCATTCTTTCCTCAGTAACATAGCCAGACAGGCCCATATTGAACACTAGTTAAGGAAGACAAGAAGAACTGGGAACATTACTCTGTGTTTTCTAGCTAAATTAGGATTCTGATACTAGATCTTTGTGAAATGAGAAAGCATCATTTACCCTCCTTCTTCTATACTGCGGAAACCTTAATGAATATAGATGGCTAACCTAGAGCCTGAAGCAGCAAACCACGATCCACCTCAAACAAGATGAATGGTTGCAGAGATGGAGCATTCAATTTGTCGCAAAGAGGAAGTCAGCATCTATTGAAGGAAGAGTGGTCCTGCCACCTCCCCCTTTTGTTCAGGTTCAAGTCTAATTTTCAGTGTGTGGCTTTAAGAGTCTTTCTCCATTCCAGATTTCCACCGTATGCTGCTCTAGTGACCTATATGCTGCATAGGGATTTATCTGAATTGTCATTCCATCTGATAGCATCTATTATAAAATGGCAGAGGAGGAGGGCTAGAACTGGGGCTGGGGTGGGAGGGTGAGAGAACAGTTATTCTGATAGCTCCACAGGCTAGGAATACCAAATAATCAGGAGGACATACTAATTTTATGAACACCAAATTCCTTTTAGGAAAAATACCTCTTTACACAAATGAGCTTCTTTTCATAACTGAATAACTAAATCATATTTCACCTTCTGGGAATAAAGTTTATTGAAGAAAAAAAACTAGATGACTGAAGCAGAGCATAAATGAACAGGTGGGTAAAATTTACAGTTCAGAAATCAGTCATTTTAATCATCACCATTTTGTAAGGAGTCAACTGAATACTTGCTGTTTTATACAACTGGAAGAAGCTGGTGCTCCTACTGCCAGAATGGGGTTGGAGCTTTGGATAAGAATAGTAGTAGGTAGAATTTATATAGAGCTTTAAATTTACAAAGTGCTTTACAAATATTAGTTCTTTCAATCTTTACCTTAAAAGTGGGTGCTGTTATTATCCCTGTGTTATAGATGAGGAAACTGAGGCAGACTAAGTTTAAGTGACCCACCCAAGGTTACACAACTAATAAATGTCAGAGGCCAGATTTGAACTTGGATCTTCACCATTCTAGGTCCAGTGCACTTTTAACTGCACTATCTAGCTGCTGTTATAGGAACCAAGAATCCATCTCCTCATCCTCTCATTTCCCCCCATTTCTTAAAGGAGATCTTTATGAAGGTGATGACCTAGCCCTTTAGAATTAACAATCTCCACCTGTTTTCAAATTTTAGAAGTCACTGAGTATCTAAGCTACCTACCGGATACCCTCTGGAGCAATAATTCACCGTGATGACTTCATAGGTTTAAATGAAAGCTAACAGAAGCCCTTTGGAGTATAATAAAAACACAGATTTAGAAACTTATTGGGCTAAATGAGACATTAGGAGACTCCTGGGAGAAACAATGGAGAAGAATTTATGTTTCTTGCACAGAGACATGGTGAGATAAGCAAGGGGGGAAAAAACACCAGAGTTTTTGCATAATTCCTAAATATATAACATTTCATATGAACATTCTAATAGCTATTGGGCTCTGTGAAGATTCTGAGATTGATTAATAATTTTTTTTGGGGGGGAGCTACAGTACCACATACCTGTTAGTTAGTGGTTAACATTTTGTAGAGCCATGCATGGCTGTTTTCTTGCTGAATGCACAAGCAAGAAGAGGTCAACCCAAGCAAATAACACTATTCAATTGTTTCTGTAATTGTTTACTTCTTTGGCTGTGTGCGTTATCTCCCTCAGACAGAAACATAAATATGTATTGACTCAGATGGAAACTGTGGCATAGAAAGCAGAAGCTGTGTATTTTGAAATTAATTAATTGCTGGCACCACTTCCTACAAAAATGACATGCGTTCCACTGAAGTGTTTCTATGTCAAATTAATTATGCTGGGGGACCAACAATTAGGTCATGCACAATAGAGGACTTTGGTTCAAAGTTCAAGTTCAAGACAGGCTATTCTGGTCACCGTCATTAGAAACATGATAGGATAGTACTTTAAATGAGTGTTAGGATAAGGTAGAGGCAAAATTGTGAGTAAGAAAAATTTTTGGTCAGTGCCCTGAGATTCTTCTTTTGTATTCTCTTCTACCCTAGGTAACTGTCTCCCTTTGATTAAAAAAAAAACTACTCTTAGAAAAAGACCTGATACCAGTCACTTAAATAATAATGAATTTAACATCTTAATTCTCTCAAAGTGTTGTGGGTCAAGACACCAGAGGCACTGAGGTGGCTAGAATTAACCCCCACATCCCATACCATCAAATGTGGTACCAAGATACCATAAGCCAAAATTCTATGGAACATAATGAGGGCAGTTTGGTCCTTAGATGGATTGATCTAGGACCCAGCTATGGGTCTTTTGGACCAGGAATATATAAAAACAACTCTTAAGACTCTGATAGGGGCATTCCTGAAACCCTAGGGAGATTACCTTCTGATTGCTCTTATCATCCTTGTGGACTGCTTTTATCAGCTTTTATTGCCCTATGGACTACATTCACCTGGGGGTTACTAGCTGGTTTTATTAAAGAAATTGCATTTCTCAGCCCTCAGACTTTGAGTGGTCTATTGCTTAAGATAAGAAACAGTGACCAGGACATAAGGGTAGGTCCATTTAAAAGATGATCCCTAATTTTTCAATGAAGGGTTTTTTCCCTTCTCTTCAAGGCATGCTAAATATTGAGGAATAAGTGGGAGAGAATTTCTTAGAGGGTAAGTTAAGATAGAAAAATGTGAATTACCTCTGTAAATACACCATTTAGGCAACTACCTATAACATCTACTCATATGACTGACCAGTTGGTGAAATTTGGCTCACAAAAATTTGTCAAAACTTTCCTAAGCTTATTCTGTCCTCTGTGCCTTTCCATCTATAGGAGCAAGGGATTAAAATGAGTCAGAAACATCCTTACAGGGTATCTAATGGGATTCTAGCCCAACCCCATAATTTTACATGTGAGGCAACTGAGGCCCCAGGAAGTTAAATGACTTAACCAAGGTCACACCAGTATTAACACTTAAACCCTTTGACTCCAAATCAAGCTCTGTCCCCACTGAACCACGCTGCTTCTCAGGCTTCATTATAGCCACCAACTTGATACTGAAAAAAAGACTTTTGCACTCACAGAAAATCAGCCATAAGAATTCTCTGAGCAAGGTGGTGGGAAGTGTTTCTCCTTCAGAAATCATGACAACAGACTACTGACAACCCCATTTTATTAATATAGTGACAACAATCCAGCTCCTCATTTTATAAGACCCTATGATTACTTTACATATAAACAGTTGTCACTCAGAGTCACTGTTCTAGATTTGGTTTGTCACCCATAGTATACTGGAAAATAAAGGAAAGTGATGAACTGAGGCATGGAAATGACCATTTATTGATGATTAAAGCCAGGTATAATGGAATGAGTATTGAACTGGGGGGCAGGGCAAGAGAACTAGGTTTGAAACCTACTTCAGATATATTGACTGTGTAACAATTTCTTAGTGCCTCAATTTCCTCATCTGTAAAATAAGGATGTTAATAATAAATGTTCTGTGGAGCTCACAGACTTGTCATGAAGAATGTTCTTTATAAAAACTTTGAACACTATATAAATGTGAATTGTCCATGCTACCTGTTTTACAGGGTTGATTCACACAGCATATCCAAAAGGGATCAAATATGACCTCTTTAAAGTAACATTCCCTAACAGGAGCAAAAGACAAATAATTCCTGATAGAAACAGTAATGGCTTACATTTATATTTCATGTTAGACTGTAAAACATTTCACTCATGAGCAGAAAGTGCCACTATTATTGTTTCTCCTTTATAAAATAGAGCCAATAAATTTAGAAAACCCAGAAAGTTAAGTGCCTTTCCCATGCTTACACAGTTCTTAAATGCTATAGCCAAAATCTAAATCTAGGTCTTCTAATTCCAAGATCAATGAATGCTTCCTTAAATAATATATTATATTATACAAGCTGTATAATGGCTCACTATCATGAATTTTCCATAGGTGCTATACCTGCAATTGTAAAAGATTCATTCATTGATTTCCAGTATTTACTGAATAGATAGGTACAGCTAGGTAATGCAGTGGATAGAGGGCCAGGCCTGAAATCAGGAAGACTCATTTTCCTTAGTACAAATTTGGCCTCAGACACTTACTAGCTGTGTCACCCTGGGCAAGTCACTTAACCCTGTTTGCCTCAGTTTCCTCATCTGTAAAATAAGCTGGAGAAAGAAACAGCAAGCCACTGAGTATCTTTGCCAAGAAAACCCTAAATGGGATCACAAAGAGTCAGACACAACTGAAACAACTGAATGACAAGAATAACAACAACATTTACTGAATATATAATTAGTGACACATGAGCAAAAATCCACTTCACAATTATATTTGTTCATGTTAACATATTTTCCCACAAACCTTTCTAGGTCTTTCAGAAATTCCACAGTTATACTCCAATCAACCAGATGCATTCTCCACTAGACTAGTGGTCTCCAGATTGATAATTCACTCCACTCAGTGAATTTTTTTAAACCTCACTCTTCCATATGTGTGTATTTACTTATTTATAAATTATATATGCAATAATAATTATTTACAGTATACAAATATAGAAACTAAAGAAAGGATAGGATAATATGTATGAATCATATTTGATCCCAGAATAAAGAGGAAGCCACAAAAATTTATCAAATGTGGAACAGACAAGATCAGACCTTCATTTTAGGAAAATCACTTTGGCAGCAGGGTAGAGGATGGATTAGTGAAGGGATAGTGTTGAGGCACAGAGACCAGTTGGGAGGCTCTTTCAATTGTCTACGCAAGAGGTCATGAGAATCCAAACTGGAACGGTGGTTGTGGTGTACAAAGAAGAAGATATATAAGAAAGATTTTGTGGAGACAAAAAAGACAAGATTTGACATTTGACAGAATAGGTGGAGTGAGTGTGAGTGAAAAATTAGGGATAATACTGAAATTTTAGACTTGAATATCTAGAAGGACGGTGCCTCTGAGAGCAATAGAGAATTTCAGAAGTATGAAATCTCTAATGAGGAACATAACCCATGCTCATCCTGTGCAATTCACTCCTTGCTGCCAAAAATGGATAGAAGGATTTCTTACTCACTGGTCATTGCCTGGAGTTCCGAGCTCAACCTCAGAGGAGGAGCACCTACTACAGCCATAAGGTGATCTGAAGGACAGGGATAAGGATGAGAGGTAATTTTCCAAGTGGTACCTATATAATAGCTGATGTGGATTCCCAGGAATGGGGGAGGGGGAAAGGGAGTAAAGTAAGCCCTGAAGTGCCAAAATATGGAGCTTGGACATTAGAGGGTGGGGAGTGTTTTGGAAACTAAAGGTAATGGTTATGTTGATGATAAATCTCATAATTGTCTATTTCAAGGAAAGTAAGATGCAACTCATCTTCCCAACCTCTGATTGGTTGATCAAAGCCTTTAGGCTCAGGCCTTGGTTCCCTTGAAATTAGGCCATGGTTTCCCACAGAATACAGGTTTCCATTTTGAAGCCCGCAGCACTGGACGGTGCTGCCTCTTAGAAAGAGAAAGAAATCTCTGTGATTCATGCATGTTTCAGTTGAAAATTAAATTCAACATTTTCATAGACAGTGTTTACCAAGTCTGAACTCAAAGCATTAACTACCTCTGAAGAAAACATAAAACTAACAAAGCATAGTGCATCAATAGATGTTTTCAAGAACTTAAAAACATTGCTTCAGTTCATCCTATGATGACCTTTTAACTGCATGAAGCAAGCTAACATGAGAAATTAGCAAGAAGGTGTAGTTAAAGAAAAAAAATTTAAAATAATTACCTCCTGAGACCACTCTAAAGGTTTTGTATCCAAAAAGAGTATTGAGAATTGCTGAACAAAAATGACAAGCCTATAGGATTAGCAAGCATCCCCTAATAGACAAAGCAATTTAGCCTTGTGTTTCTCTGTGTGTATGTTTTTAAGGGAATAGAAGTCAAAATAAAAACTCTTGCCAGTTTGAAGTTTCTCTCTACTTTGAGTATTTCAAAAGTTTCCTGGGATTTAGAATGATATGCTTTAGATATCTTTCTTATGTTGATTGCCCTGGAGTTTTACCCATCGTTTGTATGTACTTTTCAAAATAAAGTTCATTTTAAAGACTTTTTCAGGGGGGAAAAAATGTTGAAACTTACTTTATTTCATTCTTCCAGAGCTGGCAGAAAACTGTAAGAATATTACAGTTTGTGAGTCAGCTAGGTGGCACAGTGGTTAGAGCATGGGCCCTGAAGTCAGGAGGACCTGAGTTCAAATTTGGCCTCAGAACAAACACTTGACACTTACTATCTGTGTGACCCTGGGCAAGTTACTTAACCCCAATTGCCAGGGGGAAAAAAGAATATTACAATTTTCACTTTTTAAGGTAGTTTACTGCCCTAACACATAACCCCAGAAATTGCCACATACCTGCAGCATCCAACCTACATGTTGGCCTCTAACTTTTAATCTATCATATTGTTCTTCTGGCTTTGGTCTTTGTCTTCATGCTTGGTAGTTCTTTCTCCTTGTGAGACAAGTGTTTGAAAATTCATGTGAAGGAAACTTTTGCAACATTAAGGCAAATACTTTTCAACATCCAGAGATTTAAATAAACCATAACCAGACTTCATGCATGCTTGGATTCAGATTATTCATATTAGAGAGTAAATATAGCAGCACTTCCGTTCCTGTACAAATTGTCTGAGATCAGATCTGTGGCAAAAAGCATTATTAATAAGCATAAGAAATAAGCAGAGAAGCATGCTACATCTTCGCAAAAATTATTATTTGATAGTCATTTCTGGAAGGCATATCCTCATGGGAAGCTCTAATTTTAAAGCTAAAAGATGAGCTAGTGACTTCGGAAAGGTGAAAATGTATGCTGAATCTAAACATTCTGAATCCTTTCAGAGAGAAAAAAACTGGATTTCAAATGGATTTTAATACTATTTTAATGGTCTACATTTGTGAATTAGCTCATTTGTTCTCCTGCTCCACAAGGCATATATCATCGCTGTTTGTGGCTAACTACAAAGTTAATTTTCTTTCATTTCTAAGTTTTATGACCAAGTCATAATTTAGAATAAAGTATGCAATTATGGAGTAGTCTCTGAATTAGAATTGTTGTTGCTTCTAAATGATTAATCTAAACCTGATATTCCTTACTTTACATGAATCATTGCTATCTTCTATAACAGATGTTTTATTTATCCTATTTCTTCTCCCTTGCTCCACTAAGCAGGTCCTTTCTGGCCACTGGGAGTATAGCCAGGGAATCGTAGGCAAAGAAGTTCCTAGAACCTCTCATGGTTACCCTAAACATATGGTGAGCTAAAGCTGATCCCTCCATCCAGGCAGAAGGTTTCATTATGGTCTACCCCCACCCTAGGAATCTTGTTCATTTATGCTTTTGCTATGCCATCTTGCCCTCCCACCCACAGAGTCAGAGACAGAGAGACAGAGATAGAACAGTGACAGAGACAGAGTCAGAGACAGAGAAAGCCGTAATGCTCTCAGTCTTCTTTCCTACCTACCTAAATCCTACTCATACTACAAGGGCTATCGGAAGTCCTCAACTTTTGTATTAAGTCACTTCTAATTTCATGTGCTAGGCCCTAGAAAAGATTAGGATGAAAAACAACCCCTGACCTCAAGGAGTTTTCATTCTACTAGGAGATACAAGTATAAACATATAAGTAAAAACAATATAATTTTAGGAGGACAAGAACACTAACAGTTATCCAGAGTATATATGTGTGTATTAGACCATTTGTAACAAATATTTACTATCTTAAAATGTTCCTTAATGACTTAATCTGTTAATATTATCTCCCTATTTCATGAATTGTTCAAAGGTCTCAGAACAGAAAGACAAAAATTTAAAAATCACTTAACCTCTATCTTGCTTAGTTTCCTCATCTGTAAAATGGGTATAATAATAGCACCTACTTCCCAGGAAGGTTGTAAGGATCAAATACAGTATCTGTAAAAAACTCTTAGCACAGTGTCTGGCACACAGCAGGCACTGTATAAATGTTTATTCCCTTCCCTTCTTTCCCTCCTTCCTATGAACATAACCATGTCTCCCCTAGCTACAAAAACAAAAACTTCTCACTTGATCCAACCATGTCTGCTAGTTATCATCCTATATCTCTTGTTATTTACTTGGCTAAACTCACTGGGCAAGTCCTCTTCTTAGTGTCTTCTCACTCCCTTCTAAACCCTCTACATACCTAGCTTCCATCCTCATCATTCAAATAAACTACTTTCTCCAACAATACCAAAATCTCTTAATTCCTGGCTAATAGTTTTTTTTTCTCAGTATTCATCCTTTTAGACTTCTTTGCAGCATTTCATACTGTAGAATACCCTCTCCTTCCAAACAGTATATCCTCTCTAGGTTTTCATAACACTCTCTTCTAGTTCTCCTTCTATATTTCTGATCTTTCTTAGTCTCCTTTATTGGAACTTCATCTAGGTCATGCGCATTAAACATAGGTGTCCCCAAGGTTCTGTCCTGAACTTTCTTCTTTTCTCCCTCTACATTATTTTCTTAGTAATTTCATCATATGGGCTCAATTATTGTCTCTGTGTAAATAATTCCCAAATCTATATATCTAACTTTATTCTCTGAGTTCTAGTCTCATATCACCGTCTTTGAATATCTCAAGGCATCTTGGAGTCAACATGGCCGAAACAAAATTCTTTTTCTCTCTAAACACTCCACTCTTCATAACTTCCCTATTTCTGTCAACATTACCACCCAAAACCCAATCACCCAGGATTATGACCTGGGTATTATCATCAACTCCTTGTTCACACTCTGTCCATGTATCTAATCTCTTATCAAAAGTCATGTCATGTCCTCTTTAACAATATCTCTTTTATATACCCTCATCTCTCCACTAATATAGCCTCTAGCCCAGAGCTCATTACTTCACATATAGACTATTGAAATAATATTCTGGTTGGTCTCCCTTCCTCAAATCTCTCTCCAATCCAATTTATCTTTCACTCAACTGTGAAAGTGATTTTTCCAAAACACAGGTCACTCTCCCTATTCAATAATCTCTGGTACCCACCCCTATTAATTCTAGGATCAAATATAAAACCTTCTGTTTAGAATGCATGGTCCTTCTCAACATACCTTTCCAATGTTCTTAGTCTTTATCTTTTCTACGAGAGGCAATGACACTAGCCTTTTTGTGTTCCTTGTGCAGGACACACAATCTCCCAGTTCTATGCTTTTTCACTGGCTGTCTCCCATACTTGGCAAGTTCTCTCTTCTCACCTCCACTTCCTGACTTTCCTAGCCTCCTTCCAGGTTCAGCTAAAAGTCCACTTTCTGCAAGAGGCCCTTCCTGTGCCTTGCAAACATTATCTACAAGACGTATCTCTACTTTCTCTCCTCTCACTCTCTTCTTAACTCTTCACAATCTAGCTTCTGACCTCATCATTCCACCAAAAGTGTTCTCTCAAAAGTTACCAATGACTTCCTAATTTCCAACTCTCTGCAGTCTTTAAGACTGCTGGTCACTCTCTTTTTCTTGATACTCACAGATATCTAGATTTGGGGTGGGGGGGGGAAGAGTGCTATCACCCTCTCCTAGTTCTCCTTCTACCTGTCTGATCACTCTTTTACTAGATCCTCATGCAGATCATGCCTTCTCACTGTAAGCATCACAAAGGGCTCTGTCCTGGACCCTCTTTTCTTCTCCCTCTATACTACTTCATTTGGTGATCTCATTGCTTCCTATGGAATTAATTATCATCTCTATGCTGATGATTCTCAAATCCATCTTGCCCTAACCTCTCTGCTGATATCCAATTTTGTATCTCCAACTAAACTCTCCTCCATCTCCTACCTTTTCTATTAATGTATAAAGCAACACCATCCTCCTGGTCCCTCAGGCTTGCAACTTAGGAATCATCTGAGATGCCTTACTATCCTTCAATCCCTATATCCAATCTGTTGCCAAGGCCTGTCAATTTCACCTTTACAACATGCTGTAGGCCCTTATCACCTCATACCTCGATTATTGCCATAGCCTGCTGCTGAGTTTGCCTTCCTCAAGTCTCTCCCTACTACAATACAATATCCATTTAGCCACCAAAGTGATTTTTCTAAAGCACAGGTCTGACCATGTCACACATACATCCTGACTCAATAAACTCTAATATCTCCCTATTACCTCTAGGATCAAACACAAAATTCTCTGTTTAGCATTCAAGGACCTACAGTATAGAAATGTCAAAGAAAGAAGCCAAATCAACATGCAATAATTACATTTTTATTTATTAAATCTAATTTCACCCTAGTGATATTAATTCTTAACTATTTGCTGCCTTAATTTACTTTTTCCTGAATATTCATAAGGTCCTAGGCATTCCATAGACAACAATTAAACACAGTGTACATTTAAATTCTAGGCACAATGAGCTTATAAAAATATAATCTTGTAACATATATACATGTAGATGTATATGCATACATGGAGACAGACAGACAGAGATAAGGACAGAGACAGAGACTGAAACAGAGAGGCAGAGGCAGAGAGAGAAGTTCCAGGAAGGTATCATGATAAGATGGTAAACCATAAAAACATGCAGTTTTAAGACTTCCTTCAATTTACTTCATAGGTATTGAATATGTATTGAATGCCCATCATGTACAAGATTCTATTCTAGATACCTTCAGGGATAATAAAATGAATAAGATACCGTCTCTTTACCTTCTTTTGATTTTCACATTCTTTTGACCTTTTACATTCTAACATTTCCAGATAACTATGGAGTCTCATTTATTATTATGGCCACCTTAATCACTGGGATTGCTTTTGCCACAAGAACTTCAGGTGCATGAGATAAAATTCACTCAAAATTTTGTTGAACTAATATAGAAAAACATTATCATTTTATTCCTGGGATGATAACTTAAATGTATATGCTTTATGGTTGTAAAATGTTTTACATATATTAGGAAATACATACATGAGAAAAAGAAAACATTGTCTTCAAACTCTATCACATAAGGCTTTAAGGTATACTAGTTGAAGACCATATTATAGTTTAAATACTCACCTGCTCCAAATCAAAAATAAGACCAAAGTCCCTTAAATCTTTTCCAAATCTAAGATTTTTTTTTTATTCTATGTTATTTGGGTTGTTTCTCTCCTCTGCCATAACAAGTTGAAGATGATAATTAAGTTGATTGCATAAGGGACACCAATCTAAGTCAGTTGCAATTTATGTCTTAAAAAAATTGACCATACATAGCATCTCCTTTCTTGTCTTTAAGTATTTGCACATGTTGTCAACATACTTGGAATGTTCTTTCTCACCTCCGCATCTTGCCAACCCTACACCCATCCAAGTCTCAAGTGCCAACTCCTAACTCCCTATTCTATACCATCATTTGTTAGTACTCCCCCTAAATTACTTTGTATTTATTTCACATATATTTTCATTTACATTTCTATGTACATGAAGTTTCTTCAGCAGGATGATTTTGAAGATATTGTCCTTTTTGACTTTGTTTCCCCAGTCCTCAGGATAGTGGCTGGAACAGAGTAGACTAAACCCTTTATTAAACCCTTGTTGAAATGCCTTTGAAGCTACCTTTATGTAGTCAGTTAGTAGAAATCATTAGAATAGTTATAACACAGTCTTGCCACCATCTTAGGGAGTCAGCTCTGAGCTGAAATTGCAGCCTTGCGAAATACAGAAAGGAGACAGTATAAAGAGCTACAGAGAGGCTTCTGAGTAAAAGCAAATGCAAAGGTAAAGAAGAATAATATTAACCCTTCTATGACTGAAGAGGTAGTTAAAAAGACTTTATCAAGGAATTTAGTCATCTTTTACTAATTCCTTACCCTTTTCTCCCCTTGTTTCATTTTCAGTGGCTGTACTTCACTTTTTTTTTCTTTTCCCCCCAAATAATGATAATCAGCTTTAATTCCTGGACTCTCTTTTTGTCTCCTTGGGATTAGTGACTCAAACATTCCTTGCAGGCCATTGCTTAGGAAGAATGAGGGTAAGCTTCCCAGATACAATACCTGTCTGCTCCTGGGTAACGCCTACTTTAGTCACTAGTTATTTAGACTGGCAGCTGTGGGACATGATGAGAATGAATGGAAATCTTTTCAAACACCTTTGTTGGTTTAGCTAGGTTGGGTTGCCTTTCTTCTCTTTTTAATGCAATATATGAATGGCAATTGGCATCACATTTGCTGAGGAGGCACATTTGTTCAAGGGGCTATAGCACATCTTTCAGCTCTCTGTGTGTGTTGCCTAAGCCTTAACATACTGGAATTCACCCCAGCTGTCTTGGTAATACAGTGTTTGCTTACCACAGAGGACATTCATGGGTTGGCTGTTCATACAGTTAAACAAGGCATTGTATTATTTGAAATTTCAAGCTTTTCTTCCCAGGGAACTCAACGCACTGTTGCAACCTAACTCATCCCTCAAGAGGGAAACTTAGTTCCTTCCTGATCACACAAATATGCAGCCATTACTTTTGTAAAACCAAAGATCAGACCCTAACCACATCATGTAGAAAACTAAAGATGGTGACAGAAACCAAGAGAGTCAACTTGCTTTCATTTCATACCACCTGCCAAGTAGTTACACAGGCATGTGTAACTCAGCACCCAGGTATCAATAGAGTGGTATTATCTGGCTAGAAAATGTAGAGCAGTACTTAGCTTCTAAGGTATGTAGAAAACCAAATCCAAGGTTCATAATTTGAGAGTCATGCCAACCTAAATGGATAATACTGTGTTTGTGCTGTGCCCACTGGGGGATAATTAAACACTCTTTTGTTATTGTTGTTGAGTAGTTTTGATGAGGCCTAGAGATTTGGGGGTCTAAGGATGTTGGAACCCCAAAATCACGACACAAAAGAATTCGACCCAAGCCTTCTTTCAGCCAAAGATAAGGTTTATTAGAACATCTGTCATATTGGGCAGACTCTTAAGGAATCTGAGCAGTGGTTAGATTTTCAGAATCTAAGCACTTTCATAGAGACAAGATGAACCTTATATATAGAAAGACTGGAAGGGATCTAGGAATGGTCAAGTAGTTTGGGGTGATTGGAGGAGGATCTTCTCCCTCCAGGTGACTGGATAGGAGTAGCCAGTAAACTGAAGTAAACAAAAAGCCTGGGACCTGGGCCACTAGGGAGAGGAATGGCCAGGGGCCATAGGGAGGTAAAACAATGGAGACCAGGCTAGGTTAAAGGTAACAGAGAATTGGGAGATTAGGTGTAGTCACAATGAAAGGCCAGTTAATGAGATTATGGCCTCAGGGGAACGCCAGAGATCTCCTTGATCAAGTGGGAGAATTCAAGGAAAATCCCTTAGACAAATGAGACCCAAATTCTTTTTGGGGTAAGGGGCAAAGGTCTCCACTTGGGCCTGTACCCCATCAGTTTCACTCGTGTCTGACTCTTTATGACCCCATTTAGGGTTTTCTTGGCAAAGATTCTGGAGTGGTTTGCCATTTCCTTCTCCAGCTCATTATACAGATGAGGAAACTGAGTGTTCCTGATTCCAAGTATAGCACTTTATCCACTGTGCCACCTAGTTGCTACCTTGCATTCCCACTGTCACAACTCCAGCAGAGGCTTTTGTAACTGCTCTGATACACTCCTGAAATAACCTCTTAATAGATCTTTTCACCTCCAAACTTTCACTTATCTAATAAATTCTTCATACTAATACTAAAATTAACTTCCTTACCCATAGATTTAGTTTTGCCATTCCTCTGCTCAACAATCTTCAGTGACTTCATTGCTTGAGTAAAGGCCAAGCATCCTTTCCCAGTATTTATGGCCCTCCACAATGTTTCTATCCTGCCTTTTCAGCGTTAGCCTATATTACTCCCTTCTATATACTATATGCTATGCTCATGATTGATGGGCATTTAATATATTTTTATTGAATTGAATCAATCCTATGAATTTTATTTTATTCATTTACATACATTATTCTGAGAAAGGACTTTCTTAGGCTTCAGCAGATTGATAAAGGATACCTTCCTTCCTTTTTTTCTCCCTCTCTCTTCCTCTCTTCCTCACTCCTTCCCTCATTCCTTCCTTTAAAAACCAGTCTCAGACACCTACTTGCTCTATAACCCCAAACAGGTCATTTAAACTTTGTTTCCCCCAGTTTCCTCTAATGTAAAGTGGAGATAATAATAATAATACCTATCTTGCATGCTTGTTGTGAGGATCAAATGAGATAATATCTGTAAAACTCACTTAACACAGTGCCTGGCACACAGTAGGGGCTACATATATATGTATTCCCCTTCCTTCCTTCCATTCCCTTTCTTTTCATTAAGGAAGTGAGAATTTTTAAAAAGTAAATGCTTGATAATTGAAAACAATAGCATTCTTTAAAAAGTGAAATGGGCTTTCCAAGAAGGTAGCAGGTTTCCCATCACTAGAAGTCTTCAAGCAAAGGCTACATGACCACTTCTTGAGAACATTATAGGATGATTCTCTTTCAGGTGTGGTTTGAATTGAATCACTTCCTACTCTGAGTTTCCATAATTCTATCTTCTCTTACAAACCTATAAGCTCATCTTATATAATTTTTGCATCTCCCCCAGCACCTACTCTAGTTGTCTATATACAGAAGGCCCTTTAAAAAGGCTGGATAAATGGAATTAAATTGAATCTATGAGTCTCAGATGAATTGTGATAAATGTTATCCAGTTGAGGAAAGAACACTGGACAATGTTGGAGCCGAAACACTGAGATTCTAGTGCTGATTCTGCCACTTATTATCACCTAGCCCTAACCACTGTGAGCTTTATTTTTTTTTATTATTACTCCAGAGAAATGAAATGATGTGCCAGCTTGAATTCATTATATACAGGCATATGTATATATTTGCCTGAATCATGCACAATTAATTTGTACATATGATACAAACTTATAAAATACATGGATCTCTGTAAGGAATCTCACAATTCTACACATTTGTAAATATTATCTTCTATGTGTGTTTCTGTGCATGTGTGGTAGATAAAGAGGGGGATCAGGCCTGGCAGGGATCATTTTTTCTGTGATAAATTGTTTCCCTCAACAGATCTAAAATCACCATGACTTTAGCAGGAGTTGGAAGAGCTAGTAAAACTTTTTACAGGCAAATAAATTTTTAGTAGTCATCCATATGAATTCATAACCCTGAGTGATGCAGTGAGCTATGGGTAGATAAGGATTACTTCACTTCCACTTCCCACTGGGAAATTTTAAAATGGCAATTTACTCCTAAGGCTTGGAAAAGGAAATGAGAACTAAAAATCAAGCACAACTGAAATTATTTCAGTAGAATCTTTGTGGCCTGACCTGCAATTTGGCTGAGATAGATCCATTTATGTCTGTCCTTTATTTATAGAGTCTTACTCTGATTCATACACCCTCTGAGAACAAATGCTATACAAATAAAATTACTCATGAGAAATAATATCTAAAGGAAATTTTCCAAATAATAAATAAATTTGCCCAATTAAATATTTAATACAATTCAAAAGCTGAATTTCAAGTTTAATAGAAAAATAGGTTTAAAATTTACTGCATATTTCCTAACATAAAAAAAAAATGACAGTAAACTTTAAGGTATGCTTAGGGAAAAAAAATGAACAAGAGAAATCTACAAGTAAACCCCAACTTTTCTTCAAATAACCTTCCAAAATACTTGCTCACCAAGCCTGTACTCTGATGCTAGAAATCTCAGCTAAAAAACATGCCTTCAGGAAAGTGAAGAATGAGAGTGGGCAAAGTTTGAATACTTTCTGCAAAGTTTGCCAAGCCAACTTCTATAATACCAGAGCACAAGAGGACAATCTCATCTAAAACCTTCAGCAAGCATTGTATGTAATGGGGACAGGCTAGAAGTTTCCAATAAGATTGGGGGTGAAACAAGGATGTCCATTATCACCACTGTTCTTCAATATTGTACTGGAAATGTTAGCTTTTTCAATAAGAGAAGAAAAATAAATTGAAGGCATTAGAATAGGCAAAGAAGAAACAAAGCTATCACTCTTTGCAGATGGCATGATGATATACTTAGAGAATCCTAGAGAATCAAGTAAAAAACTACTTGAAATAATAAACAACTTTAGCAAAGTTGCAGGCTATAAAATAAACCCACATAAATCATCAGCATTTCTATATATTACCAACAAAGCCCAACAGCAAGAGAGAGAAAGAGAAATCCCATTTAAACTTACTGTAGACATTATAAAATATTTAGGAGTCTACCTCCCGAAACAAACCCAGGAACTCTATGAACACAATTACAAAACACTTTTCACACAAATAAAATCAGATCTAAATAATTGGAAAAACATCAGTTGCTCATGGGTAGGCCGAGTTAATATAATAAAAATGACAATCCTACCTAAGCTAATTTACTTATTCAGTGCCATACCAATCAAACTACCAAAAAATTATTTTATAGAGTTAGAAAAAATAATAACAAGATTCATTTGGAAAAACAAAAGGTCCAGAATATCAAAGGAACTAATGAAAAGAAATGCAGGGAAGGTGGCCTAGCAATTCCAGATCTTAAATTGTATTATAAAGCAGCAATCATCAAAACTGCTTGGTACTGGCTAAGAAATAGGGAGGTGGATCAGTGGAATAGGTTAAATATGCAAGACACATAGTCAATGACTATAGTAATCTATTATTTGATAAACCCAAAGACCCCAGCTTCTGGGATAAGAACCCACTCTTTGAAAAAAAACTGCTGGGAAAACTGGAAAAGAGTATGGCAGAAACTAGGCATAGACCCAAATCTCACACCATATACCAAAATAAAGTAAAATGGGTTCAGGACTTAGATATAAAGGCTGATACCATAAGTAAACTGGAGAACAAGGAATAGTTTACCTATCAGATCTATGGAGAACAGAAGAATTCATGACCAAACAGGAGATAGAGAACATTATGAAAAGCAAAATGGATAATTTTGATTACATTAAATTGAAAAGTTTTTGCACAAACAAAGCCAATGCAACTAAGATTAGAAGGAAGGTAGAAAATTGGGAAAAATTTTTACAACCAGTCTCTCTGATAAAGGCCTCATTTCTAAAATATATAGAGAATTAAGACAAATTTATAAGAACACAAGCCATTCCCCAATTGATAAATGGTCAAAGGATATGAAAGACAGTTCTCAGATGAAGAAATTAAAGCCATCTATAGTCATATGAAAAAATGCTCTAAATCATTATTGATTAGAGAAATGCAAATCAAAACAACTCTGAGGTACCATATCACACCTATCAGATTGGCCAACATGACAAAACAGGAAAATGATAAATGTTGGAGAAGATGTGAGAAAATTGGAACACTAATACATTGTTGGTGGAGTTGTGAAATGATCCAACCATTTTGGAGAACAATTTGGAACTATGCCCAAAGGGCTACAAAAATGTGCATACCCTTTGATCCAGCAATAGCACTTCTAGGGCAATATCCCAAAGAGATCAAACAAATGGGAAAAGGACTCACATGTACAAAAATCTTCATAGCAGCTCTTTTGGTGGTGGCAAAGAATTGGAAATTGAGAGGATGCCCAACAATTGGGGAATGGCTGAGCAAGTTGTGGTATATGAATGTAATGGAATACTATTGTGCTATAAGAAATGATGAACAGGCTGACTTCAGAAAAACCTGGAAAGACTTGTATGGTCTGATGCTGAGTGAAATGAGTAGAACCAAGAGGACTTTGTATATAATAACAGCCACATTATGCGATGACTAATATTGTTAAACTGAACCCTTCTCAGCATTACAAGGATCTTAGACATCTCCAGAGGCCTCGGGATGGAAAATGCTGTCCACATCCAAAGAAAGAACTATGGAAGTCGAATCACTATCACTTATTTTTACCTTCTGTTGAGTTTTGTTTCTAATGGTTCCTCCTATTATTTTTAATTTTTACTTACAAATTCACTAATGTGAAAATATGTTTAATAGGAATGTAAATGTAAAGCCTATATCAGATTGTGCACAGCCTTGGGGAGGGTGGGAGGGAGGAAGGGGGAGAAAAATTTTCAACTCAAAAGCATATGGAAGTGATTGTTGATAAATCAAATTAAATTAATAATTTTTTTTAAAAAGAGAACAATCTCAAAGATTGTTGTTTGTTGTTCATCCTTTGTTCTCAAAGAGGACCAATAACATTACAACATCACAGTAGTGATGTCTTAACTTATGAGTGAATTGGATTTAAGTGAGGCAGGGCTCCAAAGTCATCAGCCTCATTCTCTCCTCCAGAATCATTGGAGTCCAGTGTCAAGATATAAGTCAAGATGACTGCTGATGGCCCAGGATACAGTGGGAGACCTTGGCTTTTTTAAGCTAAGGTCTTTACCAGGTCTCACTTTTTCTGAGGCAAAGCCCATTTAGTGATTAAGAGCTACCTAAGAATTAAGACAAAAGATGGCCTAGTTAACCATCACCAAAGAATCAATCTGGGAGAGGAAGATTCTCAGTGTCTGACCAGAAAACAATTGCTATTTACACTCACTCTGAGACATCAAAACCCAAGCAATAGGCAAGAGAGGCTTGGGCTGAGACTTATTATTGGCTAATCAACGAAAGCCAGAGTGATTTGGATTTAAAGGTATAATCAAGTAGCTCCATTTGAATCACAATGGACTTTTTCAAAGCCTGTTTCTTCAGAGCTGTATTTCAAGAAATCATAAATGAAAACTATATGAAACAAAAACATAATTATCCCAGCTTTATGAAAAAAATTATGACAAAATAAATAAATAGGGGGAGAAAATCTAGCCCCCAAATCAGGAAGAAAGAAAGAAAGAAAGAAAGAAAGAAAGAAAGAAGAAAGAAAGAAAAGAAAGGAAGGAAAGAAAGAAGGAAAGAAAGAGAGCAGAATTATCCAACTGGCCCCCAAGGATGGCAGACCTCTATTCTTCTATTCTACCTTTCTACCTTGTCCTGGAAAGAAACAGCAAAGAATAATCTGCAACTGCAAACAATCTAAATAGCCAAAGGTAGGGGAATAGTTAAATAAATCAATTTGCATTATGTGTAATGGAAACTAGAAAACAATTCAGACCAATAAGTATGAGAAATAAAATTAACTCTAAAAAAAAAACTTTTGTGAAATGAAAAAAAGTCAAAAAAACTAATTAGTATAATAAAACACATTAACTACAACTACATAATGGGAAAAATGAATAAAAATGTACAGACACCAAATCTTGAGGATTTCAAGAGAGTGAAAAATTATACATCATGCATTGAAAGTAAGTAAAGATAAGTACTGAAGTTACTAAACAAATATAGTTGATTATATTATTACAATGTTATTTAAAATTTGAAATAAAAAATAAAATATGGAGTTTGTTGTCCTTCATTCTTGAAGAGGACCAAAATTACATCACTATGTTAGAGTCGAGTCACACAACCAACTGTGGTTGATCAGATGAATAAGAGCTTGGAATGCTCTACCACAGATCAGACACAAATAATCCATGAGAACATTTGGGGTAGATTTTCTAGATTTGCATGTCTTGTGGTTTTTTTGAGCTACTTCAATTCTGCTTTGCTCGTAGAGCACAGCACATTCTCTAATGAGGGTATGCCATGCTGGGCAGTCCTGTGCCATTGTCTCCCATGTCATACAATCAATTCCAAAGTTTTTAAGAGAGACCTTGAAGTGTCCTTGTATTGTTTCTTCTGACCACCATGTGAGCACTTGCCCTGTATGAATTTTCCATAAAACAGTCTTTTTGGCAAGCATACATTTGGCATTCAAACAACATGGCCAGCCCATTGGAGTTGTACTCTCTGCAGTAGAGTTTAATTCAAGAAGGGACCTCAGTGTCTAGTATTTTATCCTGCCAGGTGATCTTCAGAGACAATTCAAATGGAAGCAATTCAGTTTCCTAGCATGGTGATGATATACTGTCCAGGTTTCATGGGCACACAACAATGAGGTCAACACAATAGCTCTGCAGACCTACAGTTTGGTAGTCAGTCTAATACCTCTTCTCTCCCACACTTTCCTTCGGAGCCTCCCAAACACTGAGCTAGCTTTGACAATGCATGTGTCAAACTCATTATCAATGTGTACATCCTTGGAAAGTATACTGTCAAGATAACTGAACTTATCTATGGTATTCAACATTTCTTCATTTGCTGTAACCAATGGTTCCACATATAGATGGTGTAGTGGTGGCTGATGGAGCACCTGTATTTTCTTGGTGTTGATTGTTAGGCCAAAATTAGCACAAACTTCAGAGAATCAATCCATACTTTGTTGCATCTCAGCTTCAGAAGCTTCATGGAGTGAACAATCATCTGCAAACAAAAAATCATGAACTAACACTCCCTCTACTTTGGTCTTGGCTTGTAGTCTTTTCAAGTTGAAGAATTTACTATCAGTGCAGTAGCTGACCTTGATGCTGTGTTCATCCTCACTGAAGACATTTGACAACATGGCTGAAAACATCATGCTAAAAAGCATGGGAGCAAGTACACGGCCTTGTTTCACTCTATTGGTAACTGGGAGAGCATGAGAACATTATCCATTATGCAGAACCCAGGCAAGCATGCCTTTGTGAAATTGGTATACAATACTGATGAATTTCTCCAGGCACCAAATTATGAAGGAATTTTCCATAAGCCCTCATTACTGACAGTATCAAAGGCATTGGTCGGATCTACAAACATTGTGTACAGACCTCTGCTCTGCTTCTGACATTTCACCTGCAGATGTCAGACAGCAAATACCATATTGACCATTCCTCAGCCCTTTCTGAAGCCACACTGGCTCTCAGGTAGATGACCTTCTTCCAGATGAAGAATCATTCTATTAAGGATGACTCTAGGGAGAATCTTGCCAACAATGACTAAGAGAGAGACAAGCCCCAACCCCGTGATTGTCACAGGACAATTTATTTCCTTTACCTTTATAGATATGGACAATGAAGGCATCCTTGAACTCCTGAGGGATAGCCTCCTCTTGCCATATAACCCAGAAAATTTCAGTCAGCTCTTGTGTGAGCAATCAATGCCCTACTTTGTAAATCTCAGCTGAAATAGAATCAGCACTAGCACTTTGCCACACAAAAGGAGCCTTCTGGCATTCAAAACCTCTTCTTCAGTTGGAACTTCAGCTAGGGAGGGATTGACTTAAACCTGAATTAAATTGTCAGTGGCTTCAGCATTGATTGATGATGGTCTGTTGAGAATACCATGCAAGTATTCAGCCCATATCTCTAGTATCACGTCCTTATCATTAATCAATGTGGCTCCTTCAGCACTGAGCAGTTGAGGTGCACCATAGGTCTTTGGGCCCATAAACAGCTTTCAGAGCATCATAAAAGCATTTTGGATAGTTACTTTAAGCATAAAACTGAATTTCATCTGCCTTCTTACTAAGCCAGGAATTCTGCATCTCTCTAAGCTTCACTTGTACTTTATTTTTGATGGAATTAAATGCTGCCTTCTTAGAGATCAATGAACTATCCTACTGGTAAACCCTGTGGAGTTCTCATTTTTCATTTAGTAGCTCCTGAATTTCCCCACCATTTTCATCAAACCAGTGTTGATGTTTGCAAGTGTTCTGACCCAAATGAGCAAATGCAATATTGTACACTAAATCTTTGAAAGATGCCCACTCTTTTTCTGCTCCACTACTGTCAACTGTGTGTTGGCTCAACTTTCCCTCCAAGTCAGCAACTGGCTGTTCCCTCTCAGAGAAGTGCTCTAATCTGTTGACATTAATTCTTCTGGTAGTCATTTTGCCTTGGGACCACCACTTTTGTTGAACGCAAATATTTAGCTTGGAGAGGATGAGTCTATGATCAGTTCAGCACTCTGCATCACACATGTCTTCCTCACTCTCACATCCTGTCTGTCTCTTCTTGCTGTGAGGGTACATCCATGAAGTTTTATTGCATTTAGGGCAAATTGAACACAGTGTTGGTGATGAGAAGGTCATGAGATGAACAAATCTTCAGTAATAAGTGGCCATTGCTGTTTCTGTTTCCAATTCCATTCCTCCCAAGGACTCTCTGTAATATCTAGTAGCTGAGCCTAGTCTAGCATTAAAGTCACCCAGAATTATAAGCTTGTCCTTCTTTAGCACATTGATGATAAGAGTATCCAGGTCTTCATATGATTTTTCTTCTGGTCTCATCAGTGTTGGTCATGATGGAAGCGTAGGCACTGATGATGATGGCATAGCATTTTCCTGCAAGTGGCAATTGCATTGTCAAGAGCCTGTTATTCATTCCTTTTGTTAGGTATACAAGCTTGTTGACTAGATTACTTTTGATTGCAAAATCTACTGCACCTTCACAGAGCTCCCCTTCACTGTGCCCACTCCAGAAAAATGTGTATTGAGCTCCAACTTTGGTAAGTTGGCCTTCATTTCCCAGCCTTATTTCACTCAGGGCTGTAATTTGAATGTAATATATATTGAGTCCTCTCACAACAAGAGCTATTCATCTTTCAGGTCTTTTGGATTTTGTATTGTCTATAAGTGTGCATATATTCCATTTACCAAGTGTGAGTAGAATCATCTTTATAGAAGTTTTTATACATTTTTTTTGCATGTGTTTTGACCACAGAATAGGATCCCTGCCTACAATAGTAATCAGGCCAGGGTTAGATAAGCAGACAATTTTTTAGGGTACCTTTTCTAGCCCTTCGTCACACAAGGAGGTGAGTAGTATAATCCTTAAAAACTGTTTGGACACCCAGGGGGCTGCTGAATCCCACTGCTGCTTCCAGAGAGAAGGTGACCCTATGGCCTGGGCTGCCTGTGTGCAGGGTTGTGACTACAACTCCCAATGTATTCACATCTGTTGCTTTGTCACTTGCCTGTCACTACAGGACTTTGAGATAGGTAAAAATGGCAAAATGGTATGGGTGATGTCTTTTGGGGCAGAGTTGTACAATTTTCAGTTTCACTCTCTCCCCCAGAGTCATCACAGTCTGGTGTCAGAACAGAGTCAAGACAACTGGTGATGGCCCAGGATGCAGTGGATGACCTAAACATCTTCAATGTTTAAGCACTCCACAGCACCAGCTGCCTTCATGGCTGTTGGGACAACTTGTTCTCATAGTTCAGTCCACCAGGGAAAGTCTTAATTTGCTTGGGACAGACACCTCCCAAACTCACCGATGGGTTTGAGACCTCTCAGTTACCATCAACTGGGTTAGCCTAGCTGTCAAAATGGTCTACTGAGATGTGGCCACTGTGCATGCTACAGCTTCTTGGTACCAAGTGAGAATTAGGTGGACACCAAAGGTGGAAAGCAGCCCTGAAAAGGGCTCAGCAGCCCTCACACAAGAGGTACTAGTCTTCCCTGAACACATCCTACAACCCAAAAATATAGAACACTCTATATGTCTCAACACATCTGATTTCTTTTAGTTAAGTCTGATCCTAAACATGATAAAAATAAGCCAGATCAAAATAATAAAAAATGCATCATTTGTACAATGCTAGATAGTTTTACAAGCACATGTTTACATTCTATCTTCTCAGTTGTTCTGGGAAATGGACAGGCTGGGCAAAGGATGATAGTATCACTGATTTAGAGCTTGGAGTGACTTTAGTGCTCATTTAGTTTAGCCCCCTCATTCTAGGTATGAGAAAAACAAGACCCAGAGACATTTAGTGACTTAGCTGAGGTCATATAGTAAGTTGAAGGGCTAAGGTTTGAATCCAGGTCCTTTATGAATCTTTCTACTACATAACACCATAGGATACATGAGTTTCCAAAGTTTATAGATAAGGAAACTGCGACAGGAATGTTAAGTGACTAGTCCAAGGTCTTACTGCTAGTGGTACAGTGGGGACTGAAACCCAGTCATCTTGTCGTTTCTGCCAATGCTCAAGACAGTTTCTGCCCAGGACAGTTGACTAGAATTTACATTGTTGGATCAACTTCATGGCACACTGAATAGGTTGCATAGAAGCAAATAGGACACGATTAATATTTTGCTATAGTTAACACACTTTAAAAAAAAGCAAATTGTAGTTAATCACCAAGTTTATAAGGATATAGATTTCTCATTAGTGCCCTCAATACCCTCTGTCACTCTTACTGGAGTGCCGGAGGACAGAGCAAAGAACTCCTAAACCCTCTAATTAAAGAGGGCTCACAAATCAGTCAACTATGCATTTCCTACCAGTTATACTCCTCAGACTGTATTCCACCATTATCCTTTCTACTTTTCATCTTTTGTCTTTTGTCTTCCTCCATTCTGTCTTAAGTTCTTTGATGGCAGGGAATGTCTTTCTTTTCTTATTTGTTTCCCCAGAGCTTAGTACAGTACCTGACACATTGTAGGTGCTTAATAAATCTTTATTGACTGACTATGACAACTCTCCAGGACCAGGATTAGGGAACCTGCAGCCTCAAAGCCATGTATGGTCCTCTAGGTCCTCAAGTATGGCCCTTTGATTGAATCCAAACTTCCCACTCCTATCCAAGACCATCTACTAGAGCCATAAGAGATAACAGCCTCAGTGAAGGGATCTAAGAAATAAAAAATAACTATTTTATATTTCTTCATTTTTTAAAAAATTGTCTTTGCTTATTTGAACACCTTTTTTTAATGTTACTAAGTTTAGAATTTCTTAAAAAATTAAAAACCTGAAAGATTTAACCAGGAAAAAAAAAGGCCTCATATAGACATAACCCAAAGCACTGGGGAGAATGGAACTTACTACCCTTACATTATTCAAATTCACAAAATATTTGTCCCACAGACCTGCCTCATGCCTTATTTGAACAAATCTAGCTTGGTGAGTACATTTCTGACACAGTCACCAAAACATGGAATTTTTTTTAAAAATTATGCCTGAATGCCTAGTGCAGTCCTGAGAAACTGGATGTTGGCCCATCCTCCCTTTTTTATTGATGAGCAGCTGTAGACCGATGGAAATTTAAGAATCAGAAGTACCCATTCCACCATCCTGTCTAGTCCATTCAGGATTTAAGATGATTACACAGTTATTTTATGTAAGAAGAGTCATTCAAGTGGGAGAAACAAATGAGTTTATTTCTCAGCCAGCTTCATAATGGATTACTCAAGGCACTATCTCATCTGTCTTGGCACTATTTTACTTTCATTATAGGTTGGAAATGGGAGTCATTTTTCACAAGTCTGGTCTTTAACTCATTAGAAATGGAACTGTTAAAGTTGGTGCACCCTGCAAAATTGGACATCTGTTATCTGGCTTGTCCCGGCCTTGGCTGCTCTGTATTTATCATTCATCACCATGGCTTTCTTGCCATCTTTACTTTTACCATTCCAGTGACAGTGCCCTATCTTCTCCTCCCACATAAAGAAAATCTGGACACTGACCCGAAAACTGTCAAAACAAATACTGCTGGGAATCCTTTAAATACCACTCCAAAGCAATGATTCCTGAGAGAAGACACCTAGCGCTTAAGTCATTCCAAGTGCACTGGCCAAACAAAATTTTTCTCTGCTGGAAAAAAAAAGCATGACTTATTGCCCAGGAAGAAGAAGAAAAAAGGAGAATTACATATTAGGACTATGAAAAGAAAAAGAACCTTTCACTTATGTAAATGAATTATTTTCAGATGGGGCATAAATACTATGGCTTCTAGCTACAATTCTCTCATTTTGTAAACTCTTTTCTCCTCTTTTCTCACAGGTTTAAGCCAGTTGACTCTTAAAAGAAATTGCCATAATCATGGTAAATGTTGGGATATCTTTCCCTCAAAATTGTATCAGTCAGTAATAGTAAAACACATTTCTTTGGATTTTAAGATACTGAGCAAAGATAACATTACACAAGTGGGAAAATATGAAAAACAAAGCATACAAATGTGCATTGTCCGGTATTTTATTGGAGTTAAGCAAATGTGGTAAAATATTAGTTTCTTGATTTTCTTTAATGAACAATGTGTTATTTCCCCTAAGAAAGGGGAATTCTTCAAGGAATTCTGGGGTTGGAATGGATCTGAGAAGTCAGCAAATCCAACCTACTACCCAATGAAGCACTTTCTGTCTTTACCATACCCTATTTTCCTTCTGTCATTTATTTCTTCCCTGAAATCTACAATGAATATAGAATTCTCAGTATATGGCACTCTCAGATAGCTTGGTGAAAACCTCTATATCTCCATTTCCACACTCTGCAAAGGGGATATGCCATAATTAGATATGGCTGTGCAAAAAGAATCAACAGACTGACTGATAAATGTAGCATTAAGATGATGTCAGCAGAAAGGTAGTATGGTTCGGTGAAAAGCATGTTCAATTTAAAGTCAAAAGTGTTTAGTTCAGATCAGGCACTCACTGTTTACATCATTTTAACTTTCTGGGCCTCAGTTTCTTCCTCTGTGAAATGAGGAAGTTGTGCTAGATGAATTCTGAGATTCCTACTAGCCCTAATGCTGTGACATAACTTTAAACTCCTTGCTTACCCTTGTATCCCCATGCCTTGCACATAGTAGACACTTAATAAAAGTTGGTCAGGTTCTTTTTAATGGTCACTAAGAGCAAAGTAAGAAACCTGGTGTGTGGCAGAGACAATTTTTTAAATAAATCAGAGAAGGAATCCAAACTTTATTTTTGGTTCCAAATGGCATTGGTGTTTTTTTTCTTTTCTTTTCTTGTTTGCTTTTATTTTTTTGCCTGAATCATTTATTTTCTTTTGGATCAAAGTTGGTAAGAAATAGTATCTTTCTTTGGAAATCATTAAAAACAATTTGCCTACATCCTCAGAACGAATACTTACAGTCTTACTGTGAAGATAAGAGAAAAGACTACCTGATTTCTCAAATTCCAAGTGCTAATGTCTCAGGACACAGGATTCTGTGATTCTATACAAGTAAGCATGAGCCAAGCTTTTAAGACAGAAAGTCTCCAGAGGTAACTGGACAATTTTCTTCACCATCCCAGCACTAACCAGGCATGTAAATGGCAACTGCATTCTCAACAAGAGAAAATTAGGCCTTACAGCAAGAAAACAGTAATAAAAATGACAAGGGGTGTATATCATGAAAGACAGTTATGCACTACTGGATTGAGAATGCTGATTTCAGTCTCTCGAGCAACTCAGGAATACTGTCACACATTTCTATAGGCATATGTAAAGTATCAACCTAGGGTTACTAGTTCCATTTTTCCCCCACTAAATTAGTGAGCCAATGCAATCAAACAATTATGTCAAATAATTTATCTAATTCTGAAAAGTTGAATGATTGAACAGAATGAATTTACCAGATGTTTTGATAACACATAATATTAAGGATAAAAGTGAAGTGCTAACAACCCAATTGACTCAAAATAAAATCAGTTCCAAAAGAGAATGGGATGTGGAGCCAGGGTACCTATGTTCAAATTCTAACTCTGCTGACCATGGTCAGGTCACTTCCCTCTGAGTCTTTTTTTTTTCCATCAATGAGAAAGGAGGGAGCTGAACTAGACAAACTCTAAGCTTGCTTCCAGCTCTAAATCTATAATCCTATACTGCTACGTACAAAATGGGGAACATGTAACTTAACAGCAATAATTTGGAAATATAGGTAATTTTTGTCACCTAGGAGCTTACCATGAACCATCGCTGTGACTGATAAAAAAAAAAAAGATGCTTGGCATATAATAAGCATTTTATTGACTGACTAATTCAACCTTGGGCTACGTTAATAGAAGTAGTATCCAAATCATGATATTAATCCCAATATAGTCACAGTTTTTATGAGGCCACATCTAAAATATTGTAGTAGGTACCATATTTTAAGGAAGATCATTGAACACTAGATGATATCCAGAAGAGGCTAAATTAAGTGATGAGGGGCTGTACAGAAACAAAATGTTATATGAGAAAACTTTGAAAGAATTGATATGTTCATCCAGGGAAAGACTAAGATCCACAACGATGAATATAAAGAATACAGTTAGGCAAAAAAGACATGAACTGATGTATTTTGAAGTAAGCACAATCAATAAAACACTATATACGGTAACTTCAACGTAAATGGGAACAACAATAAAACAACAAAAAATAAAACTGACTGCTATGTAATTATAGTGACCAAGCTTGGACCCAAAGAAAAAATATCAGAAGGTTCCTGATTCCCTGTTAAAGAATGGGGGGGGGCAGCTAGGTGGTGCAAGGGATAGAGCACCAGCCCTGGAGTCAGGAGGACCTGAGTTCAAATCCAGTCTCAGACAAGATACTTGATACTTACTAGCTGTGTGACCCTGGGCAAGTCACTTAACCCCAATTGCCTCACCAAAAAAAAAAAAAAAAAAATATATATATATATATATATATATATATATATATATATGTGCGTGTGTGTGTGTGTGTGTGTGGTATATATATATATATGTGTGTATATATGTGTGTATATATATATATATATATATATATATATATATATATATATATATATATATATATATATAAAGAATTGGAAAAAAATAAAGAATTTGGGGGGGTCCATTGAAGTCAAACATTGCAAATACTGTCAGACTTGATTGTTGTGTTTGTTATTTTTGCCAACATGCTTTTTATTTTCTTCTTTTTTTATTTTTTATGAGGTATAACTCTCAGGGTAGAGGGATCTGTAGGGACATATTGAGTAATATAGGTGATTATTAACAGTTTAAACTACATATCATATATATTCTGTGGAATAACACCCCAAATGCTTTATAAGTAAGTCAATATCATAGAAGGAAGTTGCTTGAGAGTAGTTAAAAGAAGACATACTCTCACTCAAACTAGGTATGAAGATACAAAGGGTAATAATTTCATTACATAAGTCTCTCAACAAGCATAAAGAACTGTGGGAAAATTTGGATGAGTAGGGGGGAAGAGCAACTGGGAGAGGGGAATAGCTTGGAAGCAATAGTTTGTTCTTGCCCTAAAAGATGGAATTGTGGGGTCCTATAGGAGTACATTCTCATAGTCCAAAGAAGTATGGGCTGTTTTACAAAATCCTAATGGCAGGATTGTTGAGAGGATTTGAGGCGGCTAGGAAGACTGGGTATTTAGAAGACCACTTCTGTAAGTAAGGATCATGCTTCCTAAAATGGCAACCTACCTAGATGAAAGGGGATCAGCATCTAGGATTGAAGTAGGAGACATAGATTGATAGGTAAGAAACACTTGTCTTCATGCAGGTTGAATAATGACTAATTGTAAAGAAATGGAATAGAAATGGGTCTTTTAAGTCAGGATACAGATTGATCTCCATCACATCTCAGTCTTCTTCATGAGTAGATATATATATATAGATATATATATATATATATATATCTATATATATATATATATAGATATATATATATATATATATATCCAGATAAATAAGGTGCCAAAACAAACAAAACAAAATAATTACACAAGTAATCATTTGAAGAAAGGATGGGATATGATCTGCAAATGCATTAATAGAGGAATGGAGTAGAAAAATAAGCATAATTCATCTTTCAGAACCCTGAGCTGACCTTGCACAAGGGAGACAGAAATGATAACGAATAAGTACATAGCCCAGTGAATGGGGGAAATTCATTAATTAGTAAAATTGAAAATGGCCTAGACAGAAATGAGGAAGGAGACAAAAGAGACAAAGGAGACAAAGAAAATAAAACTTCTTATAAAATGCTACCACAAATGAATGCTATTCAAAGTAAGAGGTTAGACAATAAAATGAATGAAGAAAATGACAAGGAGGAAGGATTTTGATTCAAACTCTGATCAAAGAGAAGAAAGAGTCAAGATGGATCAAGAGCAGATAAATAAATATAACGAAAAGGAAATAGCATTAAAACAAAGTCAGGAAAAGAAACTGTGGGGAAGGACTAGAACCAAAATAATGCGAGCAAAATTAATCATAGAGTCAAAATTCTGACTTTCCCTAAAAAGGGAAAGGGAAAAATGTCAAATAATACAAAAGAAGTAGAGAAAAATGGAAACCTAACATTTGTAACCTTAAATGCAAATGGATTAAACTCTCCAATAAAATGAAAGGGAAGATGAGAGTGTAAAAGAAAATAATAACCTAATAATTTGCTACATATAAAATATGCATTCAAAAAATAAAGATACATGAAAATAGAAACTGGAATACAATTTCCTATGTAAACAGTTTCAAAAAAACTAGAATTATAATGATACTATCAGGCAAGGCAAAACAAAATACTGACAATGTCAAGAATTAAATGGGGAAACTATACTATGTTTAAAAGCATCATAGTAAATTTTAAAATATCATTATTAAAGTTAGATGCACCAAAGGCAAGGCAGCTAAATTCCTAAACAAAAAAAGGAACTAAATTACAAAAAGATACAAATAGTAACAGAGTAAGGCACATTGATATTTCTATCTAAGAGCTAGGTAAATTTTTTAAAAAGACAAAATGAAAAAGGATATAATATCTTGTACAGAATATAGGCATATAGACTAGAAATTTTCTTCATGGAAAAACATTGAGAAATAAACATGCCTTATAAAAGAGAACATGTACCTTTAGAAGATGGATTATTCATTAAGTGAAAGAGAAAGAATAAATATAAAAAAGACTGAAAAATGAAATATACATCCTTTACAAATCACAAAGCAATAAAAATGGTAAAAGGAAATATTTCTTAAATAATAATACTGGGAATAGAAACAAATGATGTGAACCTAAATGACAACTAAATAATATAATCCTGAATGATGAATGGGTCCAAGAACAAATCAGAGATGCATTTAATAATTATGCAAATGGAATATGGCGGTGAGACAGCATACAAACATTTTGAGTATTCAGCTAAAGCTGTTCTTGAAGGAAAACGATATCTCTGAAAACATACATTATCAAAATAGAAACAAAGAGGATGAATAAACTGAGCATCCAATTTTTAAAACCTTAAAGATTAAAAAATTAAAATCCCAAAACAAGAACAGATTAAAAAATCTTTAAAAGTAGAAGTATAAAAATAGAAAAGTACATTAGCATGAACAAACAAAACCAAAATAAGCTTTTTAAAAAATATCATGTCTATAAACCTTTAGTTAATATAGTGAACAAAAGCAAGGTAAACAAAATAAAATATAAACAAGGTGAATTTATGTTGAAGAGAGATAGGAGGAATTAACAAAAGCTACCATGAATAATTACATAGTATCACAACTGATAATTTAAAGAAATAAAATCAGTTTAAAGAAATGTAAAACACCCAAATTAACAAAATAAGAAATAAATATCTAGAACTGGAATTCACCTTAAAAGTCATGTAGTTCCACCTCTTCATTTTACAAATGAGGAAAATGAAGCGAAAGACAGGACAGAAAGAAGAAAAGAAGGAAAAGAGGGAGGGAGGAAAGGCAGGAGGACTTACTGCCTTAAAAAGCCTTAAATCTCATCTAACTGACACTGAAGTTATGAGCCGTATGTTAAAGAGTAAATTGATAGTTCCAAAGTTGTATATATTAAAGATATTGACAAATACAGAGGATAATGATGGTAAGGTAAAGGAAATTACAATAACAAACTCTACAAAAGATGTCTTATATTCTTTTGGATTCCTTGAAAATGATATTTCTTTATAATGCTTTCTACAAAGCAGTGTTCAATAAATGTATGATGAATGAGTGGATGACAGCATTCTCAAAAACATGTTAATTGTCTATTTGTGCATGATCCTGTGCTAATGTAAAAAAACATGAGTCAAGAAACCCAACCTATCCAATTACCCCTCTTTCCCTACCTTAGTATGATCCCTCAAAAAAAAGTCTCTCCCTCTCTCCAGACCCATAGTCTCATCCATATATTGAAAAGGTTTGATTACAATATTTCTCTAAGGATCCCTTTAGCTTTAACATTCTAGCATTCTTTAGAGGTGACAAAAATAATTACAATTCATTCCTTTAGTACTGTTACAGGCACTGAGTTTGCCGAAATAAAAATGAAACATAAACCTTGTCTCTACATTTTACCATCTATATAGGATCAGTTACCAGAAGGAGGTTCCAAAACTAGAAAATAATAATAACAATAATAATAATCAGAGTGAGAAGAATGGTTATTTCTAGGAAACTCTTGCATTCTAGTTCAGGCTCTCATGAGTCTAACTTGGATTATTACATACAGCTCTTGCATGAGGGAGGCTCTTCCTGATGTTTTCAGTGGTGAGTGCCTCTCCTCCTTCCTGACATTGCCCTGCCTTTACCTCTTTTTATTAACTTTTTTGTTTACCTATTGTTTCCCCAACAGAATGTAAGCTTTTTGAGGTCAGGAACTATTCCTTGTTGATCTTTGCATCCCCAGCATCTGGTACAGTGCCTGGTACATAGTGTGTGCTTAATGAATATTCCTAGATTGAGAAAATCAGATTTGATTCAACAATGACCTGGTGAAACAAAGAAAATGTTTTAACAAAACAGGTGAGAGAGAGTGGACCAAGTATTTCCTTCTGATTTTTTTTTCCTATTTAGAATCAAGGACAGTCTTTAAAATGAGAAAGATTAATTGCTTTTCATCCCTTCACTCTTTTCCTTTCTTAGGTTTTGGTTTCAAATTTGCTGCATGCTAAGCCTACTTCTCTGCTACCCTTCTTAACATTTTGTTACTGGAATGGGTTTTCCCTTTTGAGAATACTCAACCATGAATGTCGTGAGGATATTAAGATTCTATGCATGATGCTGCCTTCCAAGTTCTCCCCTGAGGGTCACTGACCTTTACTTATCAGCATCCTACCACCGGGAAGGAGGAAATAATAAGCAATGTCAGCAGATCATTGTTGGTAAGCATAGCTGTTTCTCTTTAAAACTTGCTATAATTTCTCTTACTAAGCAGGCAACTATTGGAGCATGCAACCCATTTAAAAAAGTCAGGATGTGCATAAGATAGCACTGTCCCATAATAATCACTTGCACTTATCTATTGATTACTAATTTTCAAACCATGCATGTGCACTGCCTCATTCAATTTCCACAATGACTTTATGAAATAGAGAGCACAAATGGAAGATGTACCAAAAATCTTAGTTCATTTTTAAGGTATTTAAGCTAGATAGCAGTCAATAGAGTACAGGGCCTGGAATCAAGAAGACTTGAGTTTGAATCCCTCCTCAGACACCTAGCTATGTGATCCTGGCAAACTCCATTTGCCTCAGTTTCCCTAACTGTAAAATGAGGATAATAATACCCCTATGTCCCAGGGTTGTTGTGAGGATCAAATGAGATAATTATTGTAAAGCACTTACTTGAATAGTACCTGGCACGTAGTAAATGCTATATAAATCTTAGCTATTATTTCAATGATTAAAGCTTAGAATTACACTTAGACTTTTGGTACATTCTGTATTACTATTAGGATTCTACAGATAAGGAACAGACCCAGAGCAGTTAACTGATATCCCATTTCACAGCTTTTTGTTGTTCATTCATTCAGTCATATCTAACACTTCATGACCCCATGGATCAGAGTGCACCAGGTCCTTCTATCTTCCACTATCTCCCAAAGTCTGTCCAATATTACATTCCTTGCTTCCACAACACTCTCTATCCATCCCATCCTCTGCTGTCACCTTTACCTTTTTCCTTCAATTTTTCCCAACATCATGGTCTTTTGCAATGAGCCCTGTCTTCTCATTATGTGGCCAAAGTATTTAAGCTTCATCTTCAGTATTTGTCCTTCCAACGAGTAATCTGAATTAATTTCTTTAAGCATTGACTGATTTGATCTCCTTTCTGTCCAAGGAATTCTCAAAAATTTCACATCTAAAACGTGGCAAAGCCAAGACTAAAATTTTAGGCTTTGTGACAGTGAGTTCAGGGCTCTCACCACTCCACTCCATTCTGAATCAGGAAGCTGGGAAGATGGTCTCTTTTAACTCTTACAGCACTTGTCACATTCTAATTTATTTTGAGTTGGGGAAGGAATACCTATCTTAGTGACACCATGGTTTGTTTAATGGAAAAAGAATTGAACTTGGCATGAGGAAGACTTGGATTTGAATCCCACTTCAAACACTCAGTGGTTGTGTGGCCACGGTCAGGTCACCTAACCTCTGTAATGCTTCAGTTTCCTCATCTACATAATGGGGACAATATTACCTGTAGCATTTTTTTTTCAGAAAGTTGTGATCAGTATCAAATGAATTAGTATATATCTTTGAACTAATCTTAAAGTACATTACCACCAGGTACCATTTGCTCGTATTATCTTTTCTGTTAGATTTTAATGTCCATGAAGGCAGGAACCATTTCATTTGTAGTAGTGCCTCCTTTGACACCAAATACATTGGCCTTCATTTAGTAAGTGCAGTATTTAAATTTTTGCTCAACATTATTGTCTCCTGTTCTAGGTTCAGATGTCTTAATGATGACGTGCAGAGCAAATACTGTGCAGTCAGCAGGTGGGGAATAGCCATTAACTCAATAATTATTGATAATGAATAATCATTAATTGTAAGAAACAACAAACCCTTTTATGACCTGACTGAATTGTTTATTTCTTTCAATTACACTTCTAAACTCAGAGAATCAAAGTATTTTAAATTGAAAGGGATCTCAGCAGCTCTCTAGCCAAACTGTTACTGGAAGAAAAAGAATTTTCTCTGACATACCTAACAAGCAGTTATCCAGCCTCTGTTTAAAGGACTCCAACAAATAAATACCCACTACTATCCATGGCAACCAAATTAATTTAAAAGAATCTAGGTTTCTTTTGCCTCCAAAAAAAAATCCTACAAGAAGAAGACAAATAGATACTACTTATATTTATATCAAATGGCATTTTCCAATTTGCCTAAATTCCAAAGGTCTGAACATCATATCAATAAATAAATATTTATTAAATGCCTACTATATGCCAGACATTAAGATATTCACCAGAAATACAAAGACAAAAAAAGGAAGCAATCCCAGGCTTTCAAAGACCTCACATTCTGTTGAGGAAAAAAAGTGTGTGTTGTGTGTGTTGTGTGTGTGTGTGTGTGCGCGCACGCGTGCATGTGCGTACATGTGCATGTGTATACATATATATACATGTATACACATATGTACAAACATAGAAATATCTCTCTACATAGAACATATATCTAGGTATAAATATAAATATGTATGTATACATTTACATCTATCTGGGTAGATGGAATATAAGCTCTTTGAGCTCAACAAGTGAAAAAGAATTGAGATGGGAGAATGGCCCATTTGTCTGAACTGCAGATTGTGACATGGGGAATAATGTAAAATAAGGCCAGAATAATTGATTGGGACTAAATTATGAAGGACTTTAAACACCTAACATGGGCATTTGTTTTTAACAGTATTTTTTTTTCCAATTGCATGTAAAGACAATTTTTAACATTCATGTTTTTTCTAATTTTGGGTTCCAAATTTTCTTACTCCCTCCCTTCCTCCTCCCTAGAAAAGTAAGAATAGGTAAGAATTTTAAATAGGTTACATACATATGTACATATAGATATAGATAGATATATATATGCGATCATATATTTCCATATTAGTTATATTGTGAAGAAGAAACAGACAAAAAGGAAAAAAATACAAAAAAGATAAATAAAATGAAAATAGTATGTATGCTTTGGTCTTCATTCAGATTCCAACAATTCTTTCTCTGGATGTGGATGATATTTTCCATCCTAAGTCCTTTGGAATTGTCTTGGATCATTGTATTGCTGAAAAGAGCCAAGTTTTTCATAGTTGATCATCACTCAACATTATTTTTACTGGACACAATGTTCTCCTTGTTCTGCTCACTTCACATTGTATCAGTTCATGTAAGTCTTTCCAGGTTTTTCCTAACAAAAGGCATTTCTATGCAGTCTTAAAGACAACAGAAAACTAGTGTATTTATCTGAGTAAGAGAGTGATATGGTCAGATTTCTACTTATGGAAAATCAGTTTGACAACTACTTGAAGGATAGATTAAAGAAGGGGAAAAGTGAGCAATAGTCCAGGAGAGGATAAACTAAAGTGGTGATTGTGTGAGTAGGATTAGGAATTAGAAATTCTTTAGATATATTATAGAGGTAGAAACAGCAAGTCTTAGCAACTGATTGGATATACGGGGTGATGGAGAGTCAGTCACTCAACTAGCATTTATTTAGCACCTACTATGTGCCAGGCACTCTCCTAAGTTCTGGGGAAGAAAGGAAAAAAACAGCAAATGTCACTGTTCTCAAGGAGCTCCCAGTCTGATAGGGCAGACCACAGGCAAATAACTATATACAAATGAGTTACATACAGGATAAATTGAGGTTAGTCTCAGAGGGATGGTAATAAGATTAATAAGGACAAGGAAAGGCTTCTTACAAAGGATGAGATTTAGCTGAAACTTAAAAGAAGTAGGGAAAACTAGGAATCAGAGATGAAAAGGGAGAGTATTCCAGGCATGGAGGACAGTCAGTGAATCCCCTAGGAAGAGAGAAGGTTGAAATTTCAAATAACAGACTGCCTTTCTTAACTGCATGAACAGCCAATCCAGGAAATCTGGGCAATATGAAAATAAAAGATATCACTGAAATAATTTTTTAAATATAGTACATTGATATTGCAATAGATCCATAATTTGATTGGTGTAGGTATAATGCATCCACTACTTCTAATCCTGTCTAACTCTACCACATAAATCCTAGGAAAGGGAAGTAGAGAGGGTGGTCCACAAATGTGCCTACATTCTTCTTGTATATCTCTTGAAATTGCATGACTATCAATTAAGCATGTGGACCATCCATAGGTCAAAAATCCTTCTTTCTATATTTAATTCAAATGAATCCAATTCAACAAACTCTTACTAAACAGTTGCAATGTGCCAAGCACTACGCTAGGTGCTGACAAGAAAGAGGCAAAATGAAATAGTTTTTGCCCTCAAGGAGCATCTTTTTTCACTAGGATGAGCTTATTATACTCTACAGGATTGGAAAGGGAGTGGGAGATGACTAGATTGCCTCCTTTTCAGGTCAGTGGTATCTCAGATCAAGTGGAATCTACTCTATGTATCATCTGTGATTATGGCAAGAGCCTTCAACAAGTGTGTATCTCTGTTACATGCCTTGCTTGATATTAATAATAAAAAGGTCTTTAAATAAAAATGTGTATTTTACATCTTTCAAGGAATCCTTTTTTGATTTTGACATTTGCATGGGTGATATCTTGTTAAGAAAAGAACCTTAAGGCAACATTTTGTGCTACTAAATGAAATACTTCCTATTTTCTGTAATCAACAAACAAGCACAATAGGACTTAATTTCTGTCAATTGTGCAACTACAAAGTTATATACATATACATATATATGTATACACACATATATGTACACACATAGATATATAGTTGCCATAGTGCATAATTTGTAAAAGTCTACTTGTTCCATTCTCATAATTCAATTAAAGTTGTCTTCCATTCATCTGTGCATCTTTTCAGAGTATCTTACAGTTTGTAGAAGTGAAAAAGCAGGCATGTCAGTCAGAAGTTACTGCTATTTTCTTAGTCATTTTCTTGAGGTAACGGTAAAATCCAAAGATCTTTTTCCCAAGGCTTCAGTATCCTCCCCTCTTTCAAGTATCTTAAGAGTCAATCACTCAGTGCCCTCAGAATTATTTCCACACAAACCTCCCCAGTGTGTATCTGGTATGGTCCATTTGTTCTTCCTATATTTGCTTAATTTCTGCTTCTTCATGCAGCTCATCAGAAACTGTGATGTAAGGATTTAAACCCTGTGTCATTTCTGTCCTTGACAGGGAAAGAAGTTATTAGAAATCCTTAAAGGGCTTTTTAAAAATTTCTCATCTTTGTCTTTGTTCTCCTTCAGATTTCATCCATAAGTGAACTTAAGATGATTTAGCTTTTATTTGAGCTTTGCACCATCTTTTTACAAATGTGTTTTTCTCTCCACTGCTTCTGAAACTACACTGTTCATAACACTCTACCATCCTACTCCATGTGTCATACAAAACTTCAAATTCTACAGTGGTATTATTAATAGTTGCCACATTTCTCTGCTAAATAAAGAGATCGAATGCTGTTTAATGTAAGCATTTTCTAGTCTTTTTTGGTCTCTAGTGTGGCAATTGGTTTACATTAGTAAAAATTACTTAGGCAATACTGAGAATATGTCTTAATATCCATTCTTCTATTCATTTCTTATTTCAGTGACAACAGTGTATTTAAATAGGTTAAGTTATATTCACCCCAATTGGGCAAGATATCTTCTACCTTTCCTCATAAAACCAAGAAAGAGAATCAAATATTGAAATAGTTCAAGATGACAAAAGAAGAGTTGCTACAAGGTTTGAGATTTTATTCAATAATTGAAAAGCTATGAAATAAAATGCTTCTTAATAGTTATTGTGCTTGAATCAGGTTTCTCCAGGAAAATAGGGCATAAGCCAGTTCCTCAACTGTATTTCCTTCTTCTCTATGCACCATTAACTTAGAAAGCATACTGGATCCAATGGGTTTTTCACTGGCATCTTCAGTGGTGCAAGAAGCATGCCCAGTATAAGACAGATGTGTCACTAGAGAGCATGAAATATACTGCTGACCGCAACAGCTTTCCTTGAAGGTTTTCATATGAGTGCGTCAAGTGAGTCAAGTCATATGAGTGAGCCAAGACAGTGAGAAAATCATTCTTATCCTAATGAATTCAGAGACACTGAAGAATGCTGCAGCAATCAATTACCTTGGTAATGCTAATATCTGGACACGTACAAAAAATACCAAAGGAGTATTTTGAGGAAGTCCTCAGTAAGAGGTTCATTCTCTATTTAAGCAGAGAGGTGGGGGTGGAGACAGAGACAGAGGAAGTTACAGAGGAAAAGAGAGAGGAGGTAGAGGAGAAGGAGAGAGGGAGAGGGAGAGGGAGAGAGAGAGAGAGAGGGAGGGGGAGAGAGAGTGAGAGAGAGAGAGAGTGAGAGATAGAGAGAGAGAGAGAGAGAGAGAGAGAGAGGGAGAGAGAGAGAAAGACAGAGAGAGAGGGAGAGAGACGGAGAGAGAGAGACAGAGGGAGAGAGAGAGAGAGAGAGGGAGGGGGAGAGAGAGAAGGAGGTAGGGAGATGGAGAGGGAGAGAGACAGAGAGAGGAGACATATTCATCTAGGTTAAGAGCAACAAATGCATATACATTAACATGCCCCTCCCTTACACCCCTTCACTAAGCAGTGTGTGTGTCTAAAATGAAATGAAATGCTCTGGGAAGCAAACAAGCCTTTCATCAGACATAAGCAGCTCTGTATTGGACACTTGTGTAGTCCAGCAGGAGTATAGTGTTACAGGAGAGACCGAAACACTCCCCTTCCCCCCTTCTGCTATGGGTATTCAATCCCCTGAAATCGCTTTTGAACTACATTTGAAATTCTACACCTGGAGTCCTTGTGCTAGCACTCAGAGACCTATTCTGGTATAATTTGTAGGACTACAGATCCTTGCTCTCCTGAAGGATTGAGGCAGGGGGAGGGGGCACCCCTCAACCATATCTCTTCATACAGATGGTACTCGAGTAGCTAGATAATACAGATAGCAACAGCAGTATTTCCTATGTGAAAGACGTCATTCTGACTCGATATACATTTATATTAGCACATGGATTATTGCTGTTGAAGGTCACACACCTACAGGAAGAGAAATCTATACTGGATCATGGGCTAGGAGGAAAAAAAACATTCCCTTGCTTTGTTTCCCTTCCCTGACAAATAGTCTCAAAGATCTCCTTGTTTTGTACTATTCAAGATTGTTCATTTAATATAACTTTAATGTGTCGTTACCTCCCAAAGAAAATGAATTGTCTATACAATAGTTTCTGGACTCAGCATGGATAAATATCTCTTTCTTTTCCTTTGAGGATGCAAAGTAGACACTACACTGCCAGTAATATCAATAATAATAGTGTACATCATATTATACTAGATAGACCCCCACAGAGCACTTCAGAGCAATTTATTTTCCTATTCATCCCAGGGCGGCTGAAAACATTTTCACACAATTCACATTTCCATCTCACCAACCTCCAGTCCCAAGAAAGCAAAAGGAAAATTGATGACTAAAAAAGCATTTGCAATTTGGGTACAATGATACTGATAAAGGTTGCTAATGTCGGATATACAACCAAAATGCAAAGCAATGAGAAAAGAGAAAATAACAAAATCTAACAAAATTATGTTAGCATTTTCACCCTGGGAAAAAAGTAAGATGTCAATAAGGGGTGTGCTTTGCAGCTGAAAGTGAGAGAGAGGCAGTATTGTATGGCTGACAGAGTGCTAGACCGAGAATCAAGAAAATTGAGGTTCTTTCCTGGCTCTAAAAGTAGGTGTTTGACCATAGACGAGTGGCTTAACCTTTCTGACTATCACTTTCCGTATTTGTAAAATGGACCAAGAGAGTCAGCATGGAATATTATCAGGGAGAAGACTGGCCTCAAAATCAGTCTTTCAAGTCCATCTTCTTAACACATACTGAATATATGACCCTTAGTAAGTCACTTAACCTCTCTGGCCCTGCAGGCAACTCTCTAGGACAGTGGCTGTCAAACTTTTTGGTCTCAGGACCTCTTTACACTCTTAGAAATTACTGCAAACCTCAATGAGCTTTTCTTTATATGAGCTATATCTATCTGCCATGTTAAAAATCAAAATATCTTAGTACTATTATAAAAGTAGTTAAGCCTCAGGGATCTCCAGCAGTCTCCAGACCATACTTAGAGCACCATTGCTCTAAGACAGTAAGTTGCAAGTTAGGTTTGGATCTCTACTAGGTCAGGAAGTGTCCTCAATCCATTAACTCACAGATTCAGTAAAAAAATAAAAATGGGAATAACTGCTTGCAGTATCTACTTCACAGGTTGTTGTGACATTCAAGTGAGATGATACATGTAAAGTGTCTGTGAATTTAAAAGAACTATAGAAATGAAAAATTGACATTGCACTCAGTAAGAGCTAGGTTTAATTCCAGGCTCTGGCACATACCAGCTATGTGGTAATGGGCTAGTCACTTAATGTTTCAGTATCCCTATTTACAAAAGAGTTGATGATCTATATGAATATCGGGAGGTTCCTCACTAAAAGTGCCTCCCATATGGCTGAAATCCCAAGCAGTATGTCTTAATTGTTTTCTTTTTATTTTAAAACTCAAACAATCCCACCTTTGGTGTCCAATAGTCCTGGGTCAGCCTGACTGTGAAGGAAAAACACATCCCCTTGGAGTCCCTCTCTGATATCCCTTCCCCCCCAGCTTCTTACATAGGGTTTTAGAACTGGGTAGAGGGAAAACAAACATACAACCTCCAGGGTACATTGCTTAAGCTGTGTAAAATCTAGGAGGGTGAAACAACTGAACCCACTATTCAGTTGTATGCTCATTTTTTTTTTCTGTAAGACCACCAGATGACATAGTTACTCAGCAGCAGGACTTTTAGACAGACAGCTGACCCTACAACCCTCGGGCCATGTCCCAGGAATACACAGCTGCAGCATTCCTAGTAAAGTTGTATCTATACCCAACTAGAGCCACAATATGATTCAGCTGAAAGAAAACCAGTTAATTCAGTCAAAATGTCCATCAAATTGGTTATTTGACAGAATGAACTTAAATTGGGAACTGATTTTTAGAGTGAACTGACTGACATGAAACAAGAATCCATTCATGTATGTAGACATAAGCACAATAGAATGGAGTTTATACATATGGTGTATCATTCTCCATCTGTAGATTATGTGCTCACAGCACATACACAAATTCCCACATACTGGTGATCTCCCTCTCCCCACTGTGGAGTGAATGGATGGGGACAATATTAAGTCAAATGTTTAGTACAGGGATCAGAGAAACCTAAGGAGACATTTGATTTAAACAACTGTATATCTGCAAATCACTTATGAGATGACACATGATCAGTGAAATCATTCATATCCACCAAATCCATGTTGAGCACAATCTTCCAAAGGAACCTGGGAGCAGAACATCAAAAAAGTTATTATCAAGAGCCTGAAGATGTGACTTGCCATAAATGACTTGACTTTTTGTTCATTGCCATGATCCTTTACACCTCCTTGGCCAACAACTTAGATACTTACCACTATTTATCTCTTGCTCTCGGCACAATAATCAAATCAGTATTGCTATTGCTTCTAGAAAAGGGCTTGTCCACTGACTTTTCTATGCATCAAAGTACTATTTCTGTCACATCCCAGACCAAAATTGACTTCCCTGTATGTTATTTCCCTATACGTGTAAGATTCCTCTTTTGGAATGTAAGCTCTTTGAAGAAATAGACTGCATCATTTTTTTTTTGTTTCCCCAAAGATTAACATAATATTTGGCATATAATCATGCTTAATAAATTTTAATTCATTTATTCATACTCTTCTTCCCTATCCATTTCATTTTATATTCTATCACCAGATTAATCTTCCCAAATCACCTATTTGCTCTAAAACCCTTGATGATTCCTCACTGACAGTTGACTAAAATACAAATCTAAATACATCCATTATAAACTGACTCCAAACGAACTTGTCAGAGTTATTTGCCACTATACCCTTACACATATCCCATACTCAAGCCAAACTGTATTGTTTGATCCCCAAACACATTTTGCTAGTTCCCACCTCTGTGTCTTTGTTGGTGCCACGCCTTTTGCCAATTTGTACTTGGGAATTCCATCTACATCATCCCTGACAAGTAGATATGAAATATTTGCTTGAAGGCCTCTAAAATAGCAGAACCTGTGGCCTCCTGAGGCAGCCCAGTCTACTTATGGTCAGCTCTAATTCACAGGAGCACAGAATCTCACAGTAAGCAGTGAATTTAGAGGCCATCTATTCCACTCACACCTGGACAAGTATATCTTTCATACCATACCCATTAAGTAGTCATTAGGGAAATGTGTCCTTATATCAAGCATGAATTGGTCTCTCTGCAATCTCCAACTATCGTTCTCAGTTCTGCCCTCTGGAATGAAACAGAATAATTGGAATCCTCCTTTTCAAAAACCTTTAAATATTTGAAGACATCTATCGTATTCACTACAAATAGTTTTTGAGGCTAAACATCCCTAGTTTTTTCAACCAATACTCATCTGGAATGGATTTGAGGGCCTTCTCTACTGTTGTCACGTTCATTTGGACCTTTTATTGTGATTGGTTAACATCAGGGTCACCATGGCATTGCAGATTTCTATACATATCACAGACTTCAACTGAGTTTGGCAGATTTAGAAGCTTGATTCAAATATTAGCTAAAAATATTAGCTAATGTCTGAATCAAGAATGTTGGAAATACAGATTTCATTATCTTATCAGAGCAATGCTTTAGAGTTGCTCTAGGTCCATAAGAACAGCTATATGAATTATAACTTGCTCCTAGAAGGGAGCTAAGAAAATGTACATCCCTCTCGTTCTTTGCAAATGTTGGGGGGGGGGGTGGTTTAGAATGCATAGACATGGTTAATATTTTGGTTAATTTTACCAAATAGTCTTTCATTTTCACTTTCTTTAACATTCTTTGTTATATGGGATGGCTTTCTGAGCAGGAAATGGGGGATATATTAAAGAATGGTTGTGATATAAAAACAAAAGATAGCCACAAAACCTTTTAAGAGATAAAAAGGGGAAAGTTATGCCCTTCCCCCAAAATCTAGAAAATTATCCTTCCAAAACATGCCTTATATATCAAATTATCTGACTTAATGATAAATCTGATATCATTTTCCTTTGTCCAGTCCCTCCTTTCTTCTCACTTCATCAAGATAAGTTACAGTAGTAAAAGCAACTGTGATATGGGCACTAAACAAGATTAGAAAAAATGAGAGCACAAAATGGCCATTTAATTGTTCCGCTACAAGAAAAATTTCTATGATTCCCCAGTGACATTACACAGACCTGAATTTGTAACAGCAGATAAGGTGAAGATGGAGAAATGACTAAAATTAATGGCCTGGTTGCCATAGAAAACAAATTCTACATTCTGGGATCTGAAGTTTCCCTATTTCTTATCAGGCATGTATTCATTCAGACACAATAGACTACAAGGATGCATTGAAATCTTCAGGGTATTTTTTGGCATGATTGTCAGAATTTCTCAGGTCACAGTTCCCGCATAAAGAGCTACACTAAATACAAATAGACTGAGAAAAGTTTAACACATACATAGGAAGGGACAGAAAGTGAAAAGAAACTAGCCAGGGATGAAAACTTACCACATGGCAGTTTCTCCCCCTTTCCCCCAATCTCATAGCCCCACTAAAACTACCTTCATGAGTGGAAGCAAAAATGACAGAAAAAAAAAATATCTGTGCTTTCCACTAACAAAGAAGTGTTTATTTAATCCAAGGACAATTTTTAAATGGCACTGTTTGCTACCTGCCTTTTACCTCCTGAGAATTTGTTTTTAATACTGCAAATCTTAGGCTAGCAGATACTTCAAGGTGACTTGCTTTCTTGGTAGTTGAGGCCATTTCTAGATTTATCAGTATTTCCTTGCCTGCTATTCACCTGCCTTTCCTCATTTCACATTTTAGTGATTTTATGGATGTTTTGTCAAGTAAATTATTCAGAACCAAAATAATAAATTATTCTATTTCATCTCTTTTACACCTGCTGAAAGGAGCCTTTCAACCAGTCAAGGTGATTGCCCTCTTGAACTAACAAGGGACTCTTCAACATACTAAGCAAATTTATGCCATGTATTTCCTTACTATTTGTACAGTGGTGTATCTGATTAAAAGTAACCTTTGATAAATCTGTATTTACCAAAACCAGAAGTACTTAGACCAGGGTTCTTTAGCCTAGAATCCATGGACTGCCGAGGGGTATACATGAACTTAAACATTCATTTTTTTTTTTTACTAACCACTAGACGTGTGGGTGTGGGTGTGCTTATCTCATAACCCATCACCTCTCTGTCATGCATAGCGTGTTCCATCATCCATTTCTCTGGAATCGTGGATGCTCATTGTATTGATCATAGTTCTTCCAATTCAAAGTTGATCTTTACAGTGATGCTGTTGTATAAGTTGCTCTCCTAGTTCTACTTATTTCATTCTTCATTAGTTTATAATAGTACTCAAGGTTGTTCATTTTTAAAATCACACTGATGTTATAGTATAAATTGTTTTTCTGTTTCTGCTCACTTCACCAGCATAAGTCCACATAAGTCTTTCCAAAACTTTTTGAAATCATCTACTTCCTCATTTCTTATAGCACAATAGTATTCCGTCACATTCATATACCATAGCTAATTCAACCATTCTTCAATTACTGAACATTTGCACAGTTTCCAGGATTTTTGCCACCACAAAAAGACTTGCTATGAAAATTCTTGTGCATAAAGGGTCTTTTCCTCTTTATTTGAATGCATTTACTACTTTAAGTTCTTGTATAGGAGCTTGAGACCTTGTAAATCACATTTGAGGAAACTAAAGTATAAACCATGCCCAAACTATATTTGGAGATTTTCTGAGAGTAAATGCTGAGCCAAGGTAATAAGCCAAAAGAGAGACATTGATCCTTTGGGGATTGGGCCCTAGGATTGGACTCCCAAATAAGAGGAAAATAAGATAAAAGGAGTAAGAGTCAAAATTTAGGGGGAGTCTAGATCATGGATTATAAAACATCCCATGGGAATTCCCTCCATCACCCCCCACTCTAATCTTGGTCTACTGAATGAAGCCCTATCTCCTTCATGAAGCATTCCTCAGATCCAGGAGCCAGGAAGTTTCTCTCCTTTCTCTGAACTACTGTCCTCTAATGCACTTGGTATATTTAAAATCCATGTTACATTCACTTTGCACATGACTTGCCACCCCTACTGGAATATAGGATCTCTGTGTACTTTTGTCATGTAGTCATCTTTTGTCTAGCGTCATCTTTTTTGTAATTTTTTTTAGGCAATTGGGGTTAAGTGACTTGCCTAGAATTACATAGCTAGTAAGTGTCAAGTGTTTGGTCTGAGACTGGATTTGAACTCAGGTCCTCCTGACTTCAGAACGGCTGCTCTATCTACTGCACCATCTAGCTGCCCCTATCATCATCTTTTAATCAATGACTGAAGACTGATCAGATGCTGATAAATGCCTTTAAATGAAAATGATGATAGCATTGAAGGATGATGTTTTTGGTATTTTTTTTCAAAACATTTTTTTCTGGGTTGCTTTTGTTTTTTAGGCTCTTTCCTCCACTTTTTTTCCCCCTTTAAGTCTATATGGAACAATAGTAGCAATAATGACAGGCCATGGCTTGCTCCCATAGTGATGAGACTAGTTCTTGGCATCTTGTTATTATTAACAACAAACAATGAGTTATATGTATACAGGACACTGTGTTAGAAGCCAAGAAGATTAAATGTCCTGGCCACAACAGGCTTACGATCTAATTAACAAGACAAGCAATAGAGCATCATAGAAAGAATACTGGACTAAAGTCTGACAACCTAGGGTTCAATTATCAACTCAGACACTCATTACTTGATAGTTGTGGCTTATGGCAAGTCACTGAGCCTTTCTCTATTACAGTTTACTCATCTGTAATAGGATAATAATGGACTTAAGCTGCATGCCTGACAGGTTTTTCTCAGGAAAACACTTCCCAAACCTTAAAGTATTACATAAATGTGTACTATTAAAATGGGTATTTGAAAAAAAAAAAGAGAATAGCATTTAATTTCCAACAATTATTTACAGGAGCATAGCTCATTTTTCTCCAAGAAGAAAAAGGAGTGTCATGCCTCTGATACCATGTGTCTAAATAGGAGCTCATTTGCACAACTCCCCAAGGCCAAGAAGTGATCCTGGCCCCAGTGGTATCAAGTCAGCACACTGGAGCCTTTATATGTAAGCTGTACTTGCTACAGAATGAAATTTGTTATAATGTGGGTGCTTTGGGGACACTGTCCAAGGGGATTTAGTTACTAGTAACAGGAGAATATTATAGTCTTATTTATAATGCAGTCCAGTGACAAGAACCCCAGCATTTAGGTAAATTCCAGTTTATATATTCAGAGAAGTCCTTATTGTGTCCCAAAGGAGGTCAGTATTTGAGGGGTTAATTGAGGCAGCAGCACTTTTCACTGTGAAAGTTGGTAAGAGAGCTCAGGTGGGGACAGCAGGGGGTAGTAAGCAGGGATTTGTTGATGGATTATGTCCTTACTGCTATAGAGAAATCCACACATTGCCAGACCCTGATGTGAGGTCAGTCAAGATCCCTGAGCTGAGGAGTATTACTCCCCTCTATTCACTCTGTGTTGCAACCAAACAGGTCAGCTAGCTGTTTTCTCAAACTTAACCTTCTATCTCCCATTCCATGCTTTTGCATAGGCTTTTCCCATGCTAGAACACCCTCCCACCTCTTTTCCACTTTTCAATATTCTTATTTTCTTGCTTAATGCTAGAAGGACCAGGAACATCAGTTGAGAAGTAAATGTATTTGATGAGAAATATTTTATTTTCCTCTCTGTACAGATACACTTTAAATATAAATCATTATAAGCAGATACCATAGTTTCATTTTGAAATAAAAATGTTCATCCTACTATAGCTACTTTCCTTGCCCTATGTGGAAAAAAAATGCATTTCACCCATTGCTACAGCTTGGTCCTTCTAATCATTCTTAAATTCCAGCCCCTTAAGGTATTCTTAAATTCTAACTCTTCTTAAAGGTCCATTTCAGCTGCTACCTCCTCTCTCTGAAGAGTTCTTTCTAATTCTCCTCACCCCCAGGGATCAATGTTCTTTCCCTCTTCAAATTGTCATATATATTTCTGTTTCCTTTTCTAATTGACCTTTCTACCACACCCTCCCCAACCCAACTATTCTGCTATAGAACATGAATGATCAAGGTCAGGGAGTACTTTATTCTTTTCCTATCTGTTAGGATCTAGTAGAGTAGTGACTTAAACATTTGTTAAATTGAACTGAATTGAATTAGGGGGAACCAGGGGCCAAATATTAAAAAGGGAGAAGAGGTCCTTGCAGAATTACAAAGAATAAGCATGGCTCAAGGGAAGAAAAGACATTCCACCTCAAACCTTTGAAGAGTTGGAAGGTTCACAAATGTTGTGCACTGCATGTGTTTTCAAACTTTTCCCCTATGATGATCATTTCTATTGATTTTTTGTACTCCTTTTCTTTGTTTTTGTCTTGAAAATTATTATTTATAAATTGGGTGACTCCCTGAGGGAGGAAGAAGGATGGATACAGATGATTTAAAAAGGATCAGTAGAACTTTAGAAATGAAAATCATCTAGGACAAGGACCAATACCAGCCAATACACAGCTTTTATATTATAATAACTTCAGTTTTTCTTTCTAGAATTTGATGCCAACCTATTTGAAGATATTCTCCCTATCATTAGTCATTCATCAGTATAATGATAAAGGTTCCTCATTGCACCTCTTACACTAACCCAAGAACTTCTGACCTCAATGGGCTTTTTTATAATGGTTTACTGGTGCCTTTTATTTTTTTTTAATCATAGTCACTTTTCAATATATTCCTCATCAATCCCTCCCTAGTCACAAAGAGAACAGTTCGGCAAAAATGATCTAACAAAGCAGTAATATATGACATCATAAGCAATATTATGCCCTTGTAGTCCTATACATCTCCAGTGAGAGAAAGAGTATTTCACCACTTCTTGTCTAGAATCAAGATGGCAGCTAGCTTCAAGTCCATTTACTAGCAGTGTAACCTTGGGCAAATCTTTGTCTGCCTCTATTTCTTAATCTGTAAAATGGAGATAATAATGGTACCTACCTCCCAGGGTTGTTGTGAGGATAAAATGAGATATCTGTAAAGCATTTTGCAAAGCTCAAAGTACTATAAATGTTAGCCATGATTATTATTATTATGAGCTATTATTATTATTGCATTTAATCCAAGTTCAGCTGCCTTTTAATGTGGTTTTCATTTATATTATTGTAGACCCTATGTTCTTTATTACAGTTCTATTTTGTTTTATCTATGTCAGTTCAAGCTAAGTTTCTATGAATCGCTTATTTCTTACAGTAGAGTAATATTCTCTTACGTTCAATGATATGACAAATTGGCACCCACTTTATATTCTGCTGTGTTTTACAAACTATTCACATATTTTGGTAAATTTACTGGAGACAAGGGATGGCAAAAAAGACAGAGGGGTAAAGGGAAGATAGATGGAAGGTCTAGAAGCCAAACCTAACCTACTTCACAAATGTGACAAGGACTAGTTGTACCATTGTCTACTTGTGGCCAAAAAGCCAAATGAATAACTGGCAGTCATCTCTGTGAACATATATCAATAGGCCCTGCATTCATTGATTTTCAGAGATGGTGATCAATTCCAACTCTACCAACTGGACTTGAGTGAACTGGAAGCCTTCATCCCATAGAAATCATTCCTCTCTGGGTCATCCCCTATGCTGAACACATTTTTGCTGTCATTTACCAAAAGCCTCCATGTAAAGACATAACATGACTAAAAATATGGAGGAATTTGATTGAAAAACATATCATTCACAGACATTCTGATTCTCTAACTAGCTCTCCGGGGAAAAGAAAAAGAAACCAGAGAGAAAAAGCAAGAATTTTACCTCCCAACACCCAAGAGTCCTGCAAAAATATAAATCATTCTTTTCAATTATGAGCAGGCAGAAAGCACTGGACAGGCCAAGCATGGTCTTGCATCACAGACTTCTAGTAAAATACTGCCAACTGTTAAGACTAGCAAGGAGTATTGAGCTGCTGGCACATAGCCAGACATACAATCTCAGCAAGGAGGTGGGTCTATAACCATGAAAGAATTTATGACCTTAAAAAATGATGATACCCTTTCCCCCCATCTCTGATAAATAGAGCAGGATCTAGAGGTTAACACTACCCTGGAGGGAGTCAGGGAGAAGGGGCAACTAATATGCACCAACATTGAGGGACAGATTTTTAAATGCAAGCAACTTGGTTTCTCATATGCCATAAAGATTACAGAAAACAATTTTATCAGGCTAATCCAGCACCTCTTGGATGTTTCAATTTAAGTTACCCTAACTACCATCAAGATTCAATTAGTTATAATGGTCAAAAATGTGGATTTCTGTTAGCATTTGGGCATTTACCATTTAGCTATAGTTTGGATACTTAGAGTCACTCCATGGATCAAAAATGATGGTTTAGTACATAGAAGTCATCCTATGAACATCCAATTGAACCCATAGACACCCATTTGGCAGTATTACCAGTAACTCGGTAGTAAATTCCTCAATTTTGTTATTCCTGAAGTGTCAAGATGGTGTCAGCCAACAAGCAGTTATTAAGTGCCCACTATAGGAAAAGCACTGTGCTATGCACTGGAGATAAAAAGAAAGGCAAAAGATAGTTCTTGCTTTCAAGGCACACACAGTCTAATGGGGGGGGGAGACAACATTCAAACAACTACATACAAACAAGATGCATACAGGATAAATTGGAGATAATTACTAGAAGGAAGACATTCCTAGCATTTAGGGGAATATGGAAAGGCTTTGTGGAGAAGGTGAGATTTTATCTGAGACTTGAAGGAAGCCAGGAAAGCTAGAAAATAAAAGGGATAGGATTCCAAACATGAAGGACAACAAGTAAAAATAACCAGAGTTGGTAGGAGTGCCTAATGCAAAGAACCACATGGTAGTTTTTAACAAGAGGATACTAAGCCTACAAATGAATCTCTAGAGTTAGTGATGATTTGTGATAACAAAATTTCCATCTGTATATCCCTTTGAGCTGCAGGCAAAGGATATCAGCTTCCATAAATAAATGTCCAAAGGCTTCAGAAATTAAGTAATGAAGAAAAAGAAAGGTTTAGAAATCATATTTGAATAGGGGTATATATTGTACATGGAAGATGGAAGAGAGCATAGGAGTAACATGAAAAGGGAATAGGAGAAAAGTAGAAGAGTAGATTGGGTGAGTAAGAATTACATAGTTAATTTATCCAACACCTTTATTGAATGCACATAAGGCACAAGGCAATGTTCTAGGTATTTGAGGGGTATAAAGATAAATAAGAAATGCTCTCTGATCTCACAGAGTAGAAAGTCCAACAGAGGTTACAAGAAAACCATAATTCAATGTAAGTGGTTATCTATTTAGAGAAGTTCACATATATAAAATAAGGGAGCTGGAAATCTTAGATGATTTCTAAGATCTTTTTCAACTCTAAAATACGATAATGATCCCTATGATCTCATAGTACAAAGGAAAGAATAAGGAAGATTTCATGAAGAAGGTAGCATTTTACAAAGGGATACTTAAAGGTGGAAATTAAGTAGGGATGGGAGAGAAGGGACTACCAGTTTGCAGAATATTAATAAAAGCACAAAGTCAATAAATTCATTGAAGAAGAATAGGATATAAGGCAACGACCAAGGTAAGGAGAGCTTTAATGCCAGGGTAAGGAGCTTGCATTTTCTTTGTAGAAAATGAGTCGTAACTTCAAGTTAAGACTAGGGATGGAGTAAGAAAGGAAAGGAAAGTGTCATGAAGAAAGCTATACTTTAGGGGGGGAAACTGCACAACAGTTTGTAGGAGAAGCAATGAGAATTCTGAACCAGCTTGATGACAGCAGGAATGGAGAGAAGGGAGATGCATAAGCAGGATTAATAAAATCAATCAATAGATTAGATGGGGAACAATGGGAGACAGGGGAGTAAAAGATGGTGCTCGGATTTAAAGCTTAGATTATAGGGATGGTGTACTACCATTAGCAATTAGAAAGAAGTTGGGAAGAGGAAAAGTTTGGGACATTGGAAGGAGATGGTAAATTTGATTTTGGACATGTTTTAGAAGCCAGAAAGTTTTCAAGTGGAGATAGCTAATAGATAGCTGGAAATCAGGGTCTAGAGCTCAGGGGAGAAGCTGAGTCTACACATGTAAATTTGTAAGTCATCCACAGAGAGACAAAAGTTAAAGCCATAAGAGTTAATGAGATTACCAATGGTTAGACTATACAGAAAGAAAACAAGAGGGCTAACAAAAAACCTTGAGGAATACCAACATGCAATGGAGGAGCAGAGGAAGGAGTCACTGAAAACTCCACTCTCTCCACCAAGAGAAACAGAAAAATCAGGAGAGTTCAGTGACACAAAAGCCAAGGGAGGAGAGAGTTTCAAAGATAGAGAGGGAGGAGTAAAGGATACTAAATGCAATAGACAAGTCAAGGGGAATGAGAACTGAGTAAAAGCCATTGTTAATGACTTAGGGGTTGGTAATAACTTTCAATAGAAGGACCTCAGTAGAATAGAATTTTGTTGTATATTTGAAAGGAATAGCAAGTTGTACATAATAGATTTGCAGTTTCATGTGCAATCATCTTTTTTATTGTACTATGTCATGGAAATGCTTGTTTTATTCCATAAATATGTATTAATGTAAAAAAATAAATAAAAGAGAGAAAAAGTGCAAGTCTGTGTGACTAGTGGACCAGGCTTAAGGTTAAATTCTGAAGTGGCCATTGCTAGAGCATGCAATATAGATTCTTCTGGGTTGAACTGCTACTTGCTTGGAGTTGCTATTGGCCTGGTGTAGGTCACAGCAAAATTGAATAGTGCACCACTTAATGAGTTTAATCATTTTTTTTGCTTGCTCACAATATGAGTATTCAATTCAGCACTAATTGGGAATTTTCTTTGTGCAATGGAATACAGAGAAAAAAACAATACAATCTTTAGCATCATAGAACTTATGTTCTGCTGGGTTTATGCAATTAAATGTAGAAAAGTCAATACAAAGAAGTATACAACAGTTTCAAGACTGGGGGATTGGAAAGACCTCATTTAAGAGGTGCCATCTGAACTGTTCTTTGAAGGAATTTAGAGATTATAAGAGGTGAGTGCATTGTAGCAAAGAGTTCCTAAAGAAAAATATGAAATGAGTCTGGTAAGGTAGGTGGGGATAATGTTGCTTTAAATTTCAGGCACAGAAGTTATATTTTATCTTAGAGTAACTAGGGAACCATTAAACATTTTTTAGTAAAGAACAGTACTGTCAGATCAACAATTGGCAACTGTATGGAGGATAAGCATAAAATTAAAACAGCTATGAGCAATGACAACATGAGGTAGCATGAAGGTACGAGTCTTGGTATTTAAGAAGGTTGATGAACTGGGAAGCCAGAGTGTTTTAAGGGATATTAGCATATATAATGAAGTCCCTAAGAATGAGAGCAGGGGTAGGAGTGGAAAGGAAGAATCAACCAGGGACTTAATTCCTTAAAAAGGAAGAACAATGACTTGGGGTATGGTAGACTAGGAGGCTGACATGGATGGATGGAGTAAAACTCAGAAGAGGAAAAGTTTCTCAGTGATAATGGAAGAACAAGGATCTCAATATGGCAAAGAGGAGAAAGGCATAACTAACCCTCTGATCCTGACAAGGTGTGCTGAAAGGTAGAAGAAAAAGAACAACACATACTAGAGAGGTATGAAAAGTCCTGTGGGGGAAGGTAGGTTTCTAAGAGCATAAGAATACTAAAGGAGTAGGCTGTGACATGACCTAGGAGCAAAAGGGAGTTCATTTACAATAGAATGGGGCACAGGTGGAGGTTTCCAGAGTTTATAATGGAAGTTGAGGGCTGAAGGGAATGGGGATTGGAGAGATGATTGGGAATGAAAAAAAGGGGGGAAGTGGTAGAAAGAAAAGGGGGTTTTCTCTTAGACAGCTAAGTACTCTACATCAGGTGGCTCTAGATGAGAGGAAGTAGGATTTTGTTATACATAGGATAGGGAAATAATCACTGGAGCTTCCATTATGAAGACAATTATTTTGACAGAAAGTAGCACAATGTATGGCACATAGTAAATGGTTAATATCTATTTGTCTACCTACCTATCTACCTAATTATCTACCTATTTGTCTCTCAAATAGAGTAGCTAGGAGTATAATGGACAGAGTGCCAGACACGAAGTCATCTTCCTGAGTTCAAATCTGGCCTCAGACACTGACTAGCCGTGTGACCCTGAGTAAGTCACTTAAGTGTGCCTTCAGTTTCCTCATCCACAAAATGAAGTGGAGAAGGAAATGGCAAACCATTGGCTTCACCTTTGGCTTTATCTTGGCGATATCTCTGCAACAAAGACCCCAAATGGGGTCACAAAGAGTCAGACATGACTGAACATCAACAACAATCTCTCAAACACTAGAGAAGAAGGAAGATTGGTTTGGGCCCGTGTGTGTGTAAAATAACAAATAAGGAAGCAGGGTGATGCAGTGGAAAGAATTCCAGCACTGCAGTCAGAAGAGCTTGGTTGAAATCCTGTCTCTGATTCTCACTGCCTGTGTGACCTTAGGAAGATAAGTCACTTATCTTCCACAAGTCTCAGTTCTTCATCTGTAACATAAGGAGGTTGGACTTTCTGGCCTCTGCAATACCTTCCATCTCCAGACCCCTGAGCAGGTCCCCAGGGACCTAATGGAAAATACCCTGTGCAAAGCCCATGCACTACAAGTGGCTCCAGGCATCTGGAGGTTTGGAGTCCCCCAGCAGTTCAGACCAGTGGGGGAGATTCTGAATCCCAGGAACCAGAATATTATTTATAAATCTTCTGGGTACCTAATTCTGTTAATTAATTTACACAGATCAATGTTATGTACATATAGAGTGTCCCAAAAGTCTTAGTGCAGCTTTAAGCTATTAAATCTTAAATACAATATAGGCATATGTTTGCCATATATATGCATATGTGTATATAAAATGTATGTATACTATATCCTGCCTATGAATACAAATAATTGGTGCTGTCTTTGCATGCTCTAATGGTATACAAATGCATTAGTCAGTGAGAACTCTGAAGAACATAAGCTCACCTATTACCCAGGTATCATTCCTGTTTCAACAGCAAAGCTAGAGAGGCATTTTTACACTGTCCCTATACTCTTAGAACTGTAGGCCACTGGAGGTAGAAGGAAGCTATAAAAGGAAGAGCACAAAGAAAACAACTTGAAATTAAATTTTGGAATAAATTTTTGATGAAATCATGAGGATTAGTTTCCATGTTCCATTTTTATTGTTGTTGTTCAGTCATTTTCAGTCATATCCAACTCTTCCTGATCCCTTTTGGGGTTTTCATGGCAAAGAAACTAGAGTAATGTGCTGATTCCTTCTCCAGCTCATTTTACAGATGAGGAAACTGAGGCAAACAGGGTTAAGTGACTTGCCCAAGGTCACACAGCTAGTAAGTGTCTAAGATCAGCTTTGAATTCAGGTCTTCCTGACTCTAGGCCCAGTGCTCTATCCACTGTGCCACCTAATTGCCCTATGTCCCATGTTCCATGTTCTACTAGCACTACTAGTAGTAATAATAATAATTTACCATTTACATAACACCTTAAGTTTTACAAAGCAGTTTACATGTGTTATTTTATTTCATCCTCCAAATAACCCTATGAATTAGTGCTATTATTATATCCATTTTACTGATAAAGAAATTGAGTCTTAGAAAGCTTAAGTCCCTTACTCAGGGTCCCACCGTAAGTGAGTAACTGAGAGGCAGGATTCCGACTTAGGTCTCCCCAGTTCCAAGTCCAGTGCTCTATCTGCCACTCCACCTAGCTGCAGATTTTTCATCTGAAAGCAGAGCCCACAGGGGATGAATTTAATACTTCCAAACTTGAGTGACCTTTTGTTGCCTCCTATAATATATCTAAATACTGATGATCCATAGCTAGAAATTATCCTAGCCAGCTGGTCTCTTTAATGTCAGCCACTCTTCCTGGCTGTCAGCCACTCTTCCTGGCAAGTATTGTAAGCATAGAACTTCCAAATCCCACTTTGTCCCATGTAAAGTGTGTTCGCATATGATTTTGAGACACCCTCTCTTTGCACTCATCTTTGAACCAGGAAGCCTGCAATGTATCATTTTTATTACTTGTCTGGTTTTTGTTCTCAGGGAGAAAAGATGTACAGTTATTTTCTATGTGCTTTATTGGCATTCGAGATGAAATCACGGGTAAATCTGTTGGATACACCTGAAGCAATCAGGGATGAGGAAGTGGTGTACAGTATAAATAAACCAAGGCCATTTTATGACCTGCTCCTACAGACAGTATGGAGCCATGGCCCACTTCCCTGATGGTAATGGACCCTCAGTTTAAGGTTGCCTCTGATACACACTGCAGCACACTCCTGTCATATCTCTCAGCTCATTTATAATTACAACGGTGCACTGATTGTCTCATCAACCTTTCATCACAGGATTTAAAAGGGCTTTGTAAACATTAAGTCACTAGAGCCCCCTGCAAAAGAGGTGCAAAGGAAGGAAACCTCTCCTTTCCCATCTCAGTCACACACAGTAGAAATGCTTTCTTCCAATGTCATGATTTGAGTAAGGTTCAGGACAATGATTGTACCTAGTTCTCTATCACAATGTGTTCCATAGAGCAGAGCCCAATCTTTGTCTTCATAACCTGTGAGGAGAAGAGGGACAGTAAAAGAGGGGGGAACAACAGCAGTGAATAGCAGAGGATAGTGGTAGGAGCTCTGGTTCATGGGATCATAAACCTGAGGTTAGGGGGACATGAAATGCCATCCAAACCAACCTGCCCATTTTACAGAGGAAGAAACTGAGATTCAGAAAGATTAAGTGACCTACTTAAAGTCAATTAAGATCAAGGAGGAATCACAACACAGGAGAAAAAGCCCTCCTTCCAGAACCAAAAGATCTGCATGCAAATCTTACCTCTGATTCTCACTAACTATAAGGATCTCACCTGTGTCAGAGGGGCAGTTAGGTGGCACAGTGGACAGATCACAGAGCTTGGAATCAGGAAGATTCATCTTTGGGAATTCAAATCTGGCCTCAGACATTTATTAGCTATGTGACCCTGGACAAGTCACTTAACCCTGTTTGAATCATTTGTAAAATGACCTGAAGAAGAAAACCACTCCAGTATCTTTGCCAAGAAAACCCCCAATGGGGTCACAAAGACTTGGACATGACTGAACAACAGTAACAAATGCAGTGTCCAGTGGGTATCAACACCTCAACAAACAATACGTGGGATACAGAAAACAGAGTAGCTTAAAGCTGCACTAGGACATTTGGAACAGGCTTGGATCCTAACTATACAAATCTTACAAAGCAGTTGGAGAGATAAGACTTATATCCATTGCCATATTGTAAACTCCTTAAGGGCAGGGACTTCAGGTTATCTACCTCTGAAAGACACAACAAGGGCTGAGGAGTGTGTTACAGGCAACCTTAAACAGAGGGTCCATTATAATCAGAGAAGTGAGAAGTGGCCGAGTGTTATCTGTAGGAAAGATAACAAAATGGCCTTGGGTTATTTACACTATACACTAATTCATCATCCCTGGTTGCTTCAGGTGTATCCCAGAGGTTTACCACCCACCTCCCCTGTCCTACCCATCTAATTTTATTTCTCATTACTCTTCCCTTTTCCAAACTTCACTCTACTCTAGTCAGGCTATATTCTTCATCACCTCCTGTATATAATATATTCATTCTTACCTCCACATCTTTGCTCTTATTATTCTTTCCATATCCATTTTTTTTTTACTTTGAACCAAGAAGCCTGCAATCTATCTCTTTTATTACTACCTACCTTTTCTTAACAGGGAGCAAAGATTTACAGTTATCTCCTAATGTGTTTTATTGACATTCTAGAATTCAGGGGTGGGAACCTGTGGCCTCAAGGCTACATGTGGCACTCTCGGCCCTGTGACTTGAGGACAGTAGAGGGTCACATGGAGCCTGGAGGCTGCAGGTGCCCTGCCTCTGAATTCTAGATAAAGGGTTAAGGATTGAACCTGTGATTTCATAGGTATAGGAAAAGAATAAGGAATCTCCCTCAATTAATGCAGGTTGGCACCTTCTCAGCAACTTATAACCTTAGAAAGCAGGCTAGAGTAGCAGTTCTCAAAGGGTGAACCAGAGGCCAGTGTGCTTGCTGCACTTTGCATCCGTTCATAGAAACCTTCCCCGCTTCTTTGTGTTTGTCATACTCGTTATTTCTTTCAGCACAATCATATTCTATTACATTCACCACGTACCACATTCCTCAATGGATGGGCCTCTACATCATTCCCAATTCTTTTCTAGTACACAAAGTGCTGTTGTAAATATTTGGGGGCATTAGGGGCCTTGTACCAGAACTAATATCTACCATTTCCCTACAATATGGGTTTAGCACACCCCTCCAACAGGGATTAGTTTTCCCTAATTGGAGACTTGAGGGCAGCTAGAGGTATAATGGATAGAGTGCTGGGCTTGGAATAAGATAGGCTTATCTTCCTGAATTCAAATCTGGCCTCAGACATTTACCAGTTGTGTGATCTGGGGCAAGTCATTTTAGACTATTTGCCTCAGTTTCTTCATCTGGAAAATGAGCTGGAGAAGGAAATGGCAAACCACTCCAGTATCTTTGCCCCCAAACCACGAAGAATAAATAATGAAGAGTAAAAACAACAGAAAATGAATCAACAATAACTGGAAACAGGACTTCAATTTTCCTAACTCCACTTCCTGGTCACTTAATGACATAAAAAGCCCTGCCCACATGAAATGGTCTCTCCCTCTCTCACCCAAGTGGACTTCTAACAACCACACAAGTCACCACATCCTTCACCATGTTCTGCTTTGATAACCAGATCCATTTCCATGTATGGATAAGGGTGGCCATATTCAGAGAGTCCCATCCTGTTGCGTATCCTTACAAAGTAAGCCTCCTTCTACTAACTGTTCGATTACTGGTGAATGCCTCGTTTTGTCCCAACCAGCCCGAACTAAGAGAGTGCTGGCATCAGGGCCACCTCCAATGGGGCTGACCTCCTGAGAGCTTTACCTGCTGTTGCAGATGAGGAAATAAAGGCCCGGAAAACCTAAATGACTTTCCCATGACCACAGTTAGAGGCAGAGCCAAGACTAGATTCCACATCTCATGATTCCCAGAACTAGCTCTCCATACCTCTGTAAACTCTGAGAAGGAAAGAGGGCCAGGGACTTCCCTGGGCAGAAAAACCCAGGCTCATTCAGGGATGGAAGGATTACTGTGTTTCCTGGGGTTCTGTGCAAAAATCAGGCCACTCTCTTCATGATTCCTCACACATGTCATGTTCTTTATTATTCTTCATCTCTCATTCCTTTCTCTAAAATGACATTCTCCCCTGCTTGTCCACTTACTCCATCCCACTCACCCTTGAAGGGCCAGCTCAGATCTCAGCTCCTCCAGAAAGCCTTCCATGACTGACATGCACAGTGATCGATCTCTCTCTCTCTCTCTCTCTCTCTCTCTCCCCCCTCCCTCTGTCTCTCCCTGTCTCTCTGTCTCTCTTTCTCTCTCTTTTTCTATCTCTCTCCCTCCCTCCCTCCTGACTTCCAACAAAACTTAAGAGCCTGTCACAGACTGTGTCACATAAGATTCTGTACTTCTGTTTAAACATTTCATGAGCCCTTACACACACACATTTCACTCCAAACCTGACACCTCCTCAACCTACAGAGGTGGGTTCTCAAAATACATCCGACTAGCTAGAAAGTCTCTGAGCATAGGCTCAGTGGGGGACAATCCACGGAGCAGCCTAGCCAAGTCTGGCCCTCCTCCCACAAAAAAAAAAACCAAAAAAAACCCCAAGCTGCCCAGGAAGTAAAGGGTGGGATATCTTTTCAAAGACAGAAAATTACTAAGACATTGAAAGGTTGCAATTTATGTGAGGTAATTAATTACAGGATGAGAATTCTGGTTCCCAGGCAAATGTCTCCACAACCAGATTACATAAGCTTATTGAGGGCAGGGAACAACACACAAACACAAGCATACACATATAACAAATAGACATAAAAATATCAAACTGTATATGAACATGCATATATATTTATGTGTAAATATATGCATATATATCCCTTTTTCATGGGGCCTACAAGATCAATTTTTTTTCATAATGATACTGAGATGATGATGATGGTGATGATGATGATGATAATGATGATGACGATGATGATGACAGCTAAAAATTGTATAGCACCTACTGTGTGCCAGGCACTGTGCTAAGGGCTCTAGAATGATTGTCTTATTTGATCTTCACAACAACCCTAGGTGGTAGGTACTATTATTATGTTCATTTTACAGTTGAGAAACCTCAGGCAAGTACAAGTTAAATGAATTTCCCAGGATCACACAGCTAGTGATTGCCTGAGACTGGATTTGAACTCAAGTCCTCCTTACTAAAGACCTGGTGCTCTATTTACTGTGCCACTCAGCTGCATCTAATTTCTATTATGATAAATACCAATATATATATATATATATATAACCCACATAAACAGTTTGGGATCCTCAATAATTTTAAGAACGTCAAGGGATCCTGAAACCAAAAAGTTTAAGAACAACTGGCCTAGGAACACTTCAAAGTTATATAGCAAAGTTAGAACTTGAACTCAGACCTTCTTGGCTTCATGGCTAACTCTCTATCCATTACAACAACCTGTCTTTCTATTCTAGAAAGAAATCATAGGCAAAATCTTTTGGCTGCAGCTAAAGAAATCAGGGATGAGGAAGTAATACATTTTGGTATATAATTATAGCACTCTTCACTCTTCCTCTCCCATTGCAGAAATCCTATCAGGTCAAGGTGCAATTCCACTTTCTAAACCATCCTGGATACTCCAATCAACAATGGTCTCACACCACCTTGATTCTCCCATAATAGTGTCTGTTCCTAGTGATTGTTTTGTAGCAGGTGCTTACAATCAATTTGGCAATTTAACTACCCTGTCTTCTGCTAGTTTCAGATTCTTTGATGTGGATAAGTACTGTCTCACCAGCAAGACTGCGTAGGATAGGAAATTTCCTGGAAGTATCTTTTATATATCCCACAATGCTAAACATCTAGTACATACTCACTAAATTATTACTGAAATGTCTTGAATACAGAGAGGTAAAGACAACTGGGGAACAATGCAAGACAAGAGAATCAAGCACCAGCATTTAAGGTTCTAAAATTCACATTTTGAGAAGTAAAGGAGGGAAAAGGTCAATGTGGACCTGAGCAGCCGAGAAACTGCCCAGGGAAAATGGGACTACGGGACAACACCAAGCAGATCTCTACTTGAACACTACATGTAAGAAGAAACTCACTAATTCCATTTGGGGAAGGCCTCACGTTAGGAAAAGCATAGACCTGAACAGCCCTACAATCAGAGTGGTCCAATGGGAAGGGCACTGACCCTAGAATCAGAGGACTTAGGGTCAAAATCCATCTTGGATATGTACTACCTCGGGCAATTCACTTAGCTTTCCTGGGTTTCAGTTCTCTCATCTGAAAAATAATGGATTTGAACAACATGGTCACTAAGGTCTCTTCTAGCTTTAGATAATCCTATGAATCATCAGTAAGTAATGATCTAAAAGTCGCTATCAAGTTAAAAGTAGCCTAATCATCACAGGCATAAATGAGGCTCTCCTGCTTTGGCAGTAGAAGAGGCCAAAGAGAGGATTCAAAGAGTGGGAAGTCCCATGATGATGCTTTTAGAAATAGCTTCTAAAAACACAACTCGCCTGTGGGAAACACTGCCAAAGGGCGTAGGAGAACAGTCCTGCAAGCTCCTTCAGCTAGATCCCTCAGGCATCCTATCTTCCGCAGACAAATGATATGATTCCATAATTGCAGAGGACCTGTGCCAGAAAGGGAAACCCTTTCTTTCGTATGAAAATTGGCATCGAGTCACCCTCAACAAGGAGGAGCTGGCCAAAAGTGTTAATTGGCCCATAGCTTCTGCTTAGAAGAAGAATGTGGCACTGTGGTCCCCAGGAGCAAGATTATAGGGTTACAGTGTCTCACAACTCTAAGCATTCACTCAACTGCTCATTATGAGGTTTTTTTCTTCTGGGAGAGAACTGTTCTGTGCCTTTGATTTTTAGTGCCTTTCAAAAGCAACTTTTCTTCCAGGGAAACCTTCCAAATACCATGCAGTGTGCCCATGCAAATCTCTCTCTCTCCATGCCATGTTTTTTCATAATTTTATTTCTGTTTGCCTCTGGTTATGAATCACTGAGGAAATGTGCTTGAAGATCTTCTCTCCAAGTCCCCAGGTTAGGCCGTTCATGTTCTTCCCCTCATCCACCCCAGCTTCTCTTCCTAATGGGTCACTTATAAAAAAGGTAAAGTGAATTGATGACATAATTTCTATTTACACATGACATGTATCATCAACATCTGTGAATGCTTTTGAACATGACAGTTGACAGCAGGATAAAGATCTCTCAAACTGTCAGGCCAAAGTATTTTCTTAATGGTAGCATGGCTTTTAAAAGGAAAGAGAAAATCCTATGAATTGCTACGTTTTCAAATAAGAAAAGCCATGGTGGGTGACGGAAAAGGGAGGAATATATTGGAAAATGAGGGAAGTATTTAAAATGTATATCAATATTTTACAAAAGAAAGCCATGATTTATTATTTTTGCTTCAAAATATGTTTTTAAAATGGTGTGCTAGAGCCAAATATCTAAAATTATAGTCATGTATTGGCTATAATAAGAACTATTAGCCAACAGAGAACATTTCAAATACAAAGCTCTTTAAATGTTTTATCTCTTTTGATCTTCATAAGAACCCTGTGAAGTAGGTGCTGTTATCATCCAATTTTAAAGGCGAGGAAATTGAAAGAGAAAGAAGTTAAGTGACTTGCCCAAGGTCACAGAGCTAACAATTGTGTGAGGTAGGATTTGAATTCTGGTCTTTCTGACTCCAAGTCTGGTGTGGTGTCCACTGTGCCACTGTGGCTCTGATGGATGGATCAGGTGATCTTTGAAGTCTTTTATGTCTTTGACAGCAGCAGTTTCATGAAGATCATTCCAAAAACATAAGACTTCCATAAGCCATGGTTCTAATAGGATAAGAATAGGAAAATAAAACAGTAATAAAGTCAGAAAAAAGCTATTTACCCCATACGATAATTCTGTAGGTTTGGTATAGATCGCAAATACACTGGCAAATACTTCATTTTCTACCAAGGCATGGAAGTGCCAGGATGGAAGGTAGCAATGATAAGTTTAGGGAAGGATAGTTCTTTAGCTCTCAGAGAAACACAAGAATGACTTAAGATACTCAATAAGAAAGAGAAGTAGGAGAGAGGAAGATGGTCCAGTCTCTGATGAAGCTGTGGTGGATGGAAAGTTGTCCTTGGATCCTGGAATACATGGGCTTAAATCCCATCTCCAACATATGCTGTCTCTGTGACCCTGGACAGATCACGCAACAACTCAGTGATTGGTATAATCACTTAGTTAACAAGCCTTTATTAAGCACTTGTATGTGCCAGGCACTGTGCTAGCAATACAAATAAAAAGAACAAAGACAATTCTTGCCCTCAAGGAGCTTGCATTCTAATGGGGAAAACACATAAAACAAAGCAAAAGGAGTGGGGAAAGATGAAGGTACCCCATGTAGAAGCATGCTAGAAAAGACCAGAGTCAGGAGTGCAGCCTAGGGAAGAATGAAGACATGGCTAGCTTGGGTACCCTTTTTTTCTTTATTATTTTTACTTTCAGTTCCAGATTCTCTCCCTCTTTCCACCTTCTCCCCCACTCATTGAAAAGGCAAAAAATATAAGATTGGGTACTCTTTTTCAATGGAGGTCATGGGAGGAGCCATCCAGTCTGAGGGAGAAGCCACAAGTGTAGAAGGTACTTCCAATGTGTGAATTCAAATCTGGTTTAAGTTTATAGGATAAAAAGGTTTCTAAGGCATAATAGTGAAAATCCAGAATGCAGCTTAGAGAGGAATGAAGGTAACTATGTAAGATTTTAAGTTTCAAAGAAAGTACCAACCTCCATTGGTAGACGGAGATCTTCCTCATCTGGGTATTCCCTATAGCAGTGAAATCACAGGTATATTCTCCATCCCTATCTGGACTTTCAATGTGTTATCGCTGATTCACCTAAGTCCTCATTAAAAGCAAGAATTTGGCTCCAGCCTGAAGATTTGGCCCCTGAATCACAAGAACTATTTGGACAAAAGTATTGGGGCCTCACCATAGCATTATCAATAAGGACCTATACTATTTCTTTATGTCTGAATTTTCCTTGTCGTGCGATACTTTTAGTACTTCAATGACTAAACTCTTTTGGATTATATGCCAGACAGATCCATATTATGTGATTTCTTCGTTCATTCATTCAAAACACCAAATTTTACAAAACAGCACGTAGCTCTAAGAAAATGGATAAATGAATTCTGAGTAATTTCTTCCTGTTTCAAATACATATGTGTGTATATGTATACATATATATTTATATATTATATATATACACATACACACATATATTGATATATGTATGCATATTATATATTACATTGTTATATGTTACATATTATAATATATGCATATTATAATATGTATATATGCATATACATGTGCCCACATATATGTATAATCTTCTGCTTATGGTAGAATTTTACAGTTTACTAAGTGTTTTCACATTTATCTCTTTTGTCTGTCATGCTTCCTGTCTATGATTTAGTCAAGGCAGGTATCATTATCCCCATTTTATGGATGAGTACACTGAGGCCCAGAAACTTTGCAGCATATTCAAAGGTATATAGATAATAGACTAAATACAAAAGACTTAAGCTTAATTTTTCAGCTTCATTCAACAACTATATCTCTACTTTGTAACTGAGAAATCGTTAACTTGCTTAGCTCTTTGCTATTACCAGGAAATCAAACAGAGTCAGCTAACAAAGAAGACCGTAGCATTTTTGTTGTTCAGTCATTTTCAGTTGTGTCTGACACTTCATGACCTCTTGGGGTTTTCTTGGCAAAGATATCAGAGTGGTTTGTCATTTCATTCTCCAGCTCATTTTACAGATGAGGAAACTGAGGTAAAGAGGGTTAAGTGACTTCTCCAGGGTCACACAGCTACTAAGTGTTTGAGACCAGATTTGAACTCAGGAAAATGAGTCTTCTTGACTCCAGGCCTGGCACTCTTCACTGCACCACCTAGCTGCATCAACAAATTGAGGAATTTGTACTGTCTTTCTCACTCACACTCTATATTCATGGTTTTCCGTCCTTTTCTCAGACTCCTTAGCACATACAGCAGATCACTTTCTACAACTTATCCCTCTTTTTGCTGTACAGTCATTTTTCAATCGTGTCCAATTCTTTGTGACCCCAGCTGGTGTTTTCATGGCAGAGATACAGGAGTGGTTAACCATGTCCTTCTCCAGCTCAATTTACAGTTGAGGAAACTGAGGCAAACAGAGTGGAGTGACTTGCCTAGGGGTGCACAGCCAGTAAGTGTCTGAGGCTAGATTTGAACTCGTCTTCCAGCCCTAGTGTTAAGGGCACCACCTAGTTGCACTTACTGCAGCGTTAGAGTATCATTTATTAGAGCCAGAAGGACCCTTACAGAGACAATCCTTGTATTTTAAGGATAAAGAAATTGAAGTCCAATCAAACAAGCAACCAAGCATTTATTAAACACTAAATTCCAAGCCCTGTACAAAGCGCTGGGGATAAAGCATTGAAAGAAAACCCCACAGTCTTTGCCCCCAAGGAGCTCATACTCTAAAACCTGTATATAAAACACAGAGTAGATATAAGGGCAACATTGAGGGGAAGCAATACCAGCAAGGAGTATGAGTCTTAAAGGAAGGATTGTACGAGAGGGAGGTGAGGAGAAAGAGAAAAACTGTAGAAGTTAAGCAGATTGCCCCAGACCACAGAGAGAACAAATAGAGCCAGGGATTCAAGTCCAGGTTTCCCATCTCCTCCTTCCATTATACCATGCTGAATGTGGAGGTGCTCCTCACACCAAGTACCAAAGCCCCAATGTCCAGTCCACTCTCTGTCATTCTATGAGCCAAAAGGGAAGGGGCATATGCTATGCAACACTGTCCCCTTAAAATCATTCTCTATTCAGTTTGGCCTAAATGACTTTTGATCTCCTTTCCAATTCTACAATTCTTGTGTCCTTAAAAATAGGTCCCAGATAAGCAGGATCCGATGTCATTGAGGAGAACGCCATTGCTGCTGCCAATATCCATCTTAGCCTCTGCCATAGCCACAGCATCTCTCACTGAAACTGTCAGGGAGAAGAGGTGTGGAGTGAGGGGACAAATACTGACAAGGACTAGAGGCCTTCTTCTTTACATGTGACCTTCCCTGTCCCTATTACCTTCTATTCCCTGCTCTAGTCAGCTAAGTAGCCCATATCAACTAGAAAGCTTCTCTTGCCCTGTGACTAGCAAATTCTTACCTCCTATTCAAATCTAGCACCTACTGACATCACATAAACAGTATATAGCAGAGGGAGGTGCTAAACAAATTATTCATATAATTTCTCCATCTCTTTCTCCTCTGCAACAGATGTTGGCACATGAGCTGCAATCATTTTATATTGCCTTTTGTAAATACTTATCAGGAGTACTGGTCATTTTAGACTAAATATCCCATCAATCAACTGACAAACATTTATTAAATACCTATATGGCAGTCATTGTGCTAGGAGGACAAGAGTGAGATGATCCCTGCCTTCAAAAGGCTTACATTCTACCAGGAGGATAAGGATACAAAATAAAGAAAAAATGAAATGATGCATCACAGTGTCATTGAACATACAATAAAACCAACTCAACCGTTTTCTCCACACACATACCAAAATAATTTTTCTGAGACACAAATTTGACCATGCTACTGCTCAAGAGTTTTATGGATGTTGTATTCCCCTGTGGAATCTAAATTGATTGAAGGGGAAGACCTGTTTTATTTTGTCTTTGCATCCCTTCGTATCTAGCACAATGTTTTACACATAGCAGACACTTAGCAAATGTTTGTTGAATCAAATTGACCCAAGATCTATCATATATCAACTGTGTGTAGACCATTGTGCTATGCACTGGCAGAGATTCAAAGTTTAGATGAGACATTACGATTCTAAATTTAGTGCACTGAAAAACAAACCAAAAAAGCTGGCATTTCTAAGCCCATCCCCCTTATTATGTTCAGGAAGAAAAAATGGGTTATAACTCAACATGTTAAAAGTTGATGTCCATGTTCACATCTACAAGAGCCATATTTTATTATCAAGAAGGAATAGAAGTAGCTTAGTTGAACAAAGACCCAAGTTTCTTTTCGAGAGAGCCAATTTGGAAAATTATTTCAAGTTACACTGTTGGAAAACGTCTTTCCATATTCAAAAGTGGGGAAAGCATTTGCAGTTAGACCTTTGGCAAGGCACTACATTTCCAACCATCTTACATATTACTCTATTCCATTTACTCTATGGTCTAGGTGGCACAGTGGATACAATGTGGAGCCTGAAGTCAAGAAGACGACTCATCTTCCTGAGTTCAAATCTGGCCTCAGACATTTACTAGCTGTGTTACCCTGGGCAAGTCACTTAACCCCATTTGCCTCAGTTCCTCATCTATAAAATGAGGGGGAGAAGGAAATGGCCAAACCACTCTAGTATCCCTGCCAAGAAAACCTCAAGAGTCCACAGTCAGACACAACTGAAACGACTGACCAACAACCCAACAGGCTGCTCTACTTATTGTTCTACACACATGACCTTCTATCTCCATGCCTTTACATTGCCTATCTCCCCATGCTTGGAATGCACTCTGTCCTCATTGTTCGTTCTTGGAATCCTTGGCTCCCTTTAAGGCTTAGCCCAAGTGCCACCTTCTACATGAAGTCTTTCCTGAGCCCACAGCTGCCAGTATCCCCCTTTAATATTTTGCATTCATTTGATATATATTCTCTACATATTCATAAATGTCCATGAAATTTTCCCATTAGTATGTAAACTCCTCGAGGTAAAGGACTGTGTGACTTTTGTATTTGGATCTCCACTGCTTAGTGCCATGCCTGGCACATTAAGCCCTTAATAAATTCATGCTGATTGATTGCTACATAAATGTTAAGATCCTATAATAGTGATGGTGGTGATAATGACAATGATTTATTTGCTTTTTTCCATTAAATAAGGTGAAGACCCAAATGAATGATTGCAGTTTCCTAAAAGCAGAGTCCATTTGTGGCTACTGGACAATCCCAGTCTTGATAAATAATTTAATTTATTAATATAGGCTACTAGAAAGGTTTAAAAAAAAAGGAATGGTGATTTTCATTCATATTCTGATTCTGAAAAGAATCAGAATAAAGAAAGGTGCAAAACCTTGTGGCCCCAAAGAATACAGCAGTACTCTCCTATATTGGAAACTATATTTGGCATCAAAGTGTTAAGTTCAAATCTAGGCTCTCTTACCTGAATGACTGATCAAGGCACTTAAACTCAGTTTCCTAATCTATAAAACATGGAGGTTGTACTATATTATCACTAAGGCCCCTTCCAGCTTTGAACATATGATCCTAATGAACAAGATTTTCATGAGAAACAAGAGTACTATAGAAAGCACTACAGAAATGTGACTTAGAAGAGCAGGATTTTTAACTTTTTAATCATGTGACCTTAGGACAAGTCACCTGACCTCTCTGAGTCTATTTCTTCATTTGCAAAATGGGAATAATAATACTCTTTATACCTATCTTGTAGGATTGTTGTAGAATAAAACAAAATAGTGCATAGGAGAGGACTTTGAAAAATAACTTCATGCAAATGTAACACAGAAATTAGCAGAAAGTTATTGTGGGGAAAGAATTGCATTCAGAGTCAGAAGTATTTGACTTCTATGTCAGGTCTGCTACTCATTAGTTTTGTGACATGGGATGAATCACTCACCTTTTTTTCTGATTAAAGATGTAATATGTACTTAGTTTAACATGCACTTAAAGATTTGCTAAATGGGATGTTAAAAAAATAAAATGTCAGCTATATGGATAGAAACATGTACAGTTATCTTGGCACCTCAGCAAAGGCTAAGCCTAAATAAAACATGATACTCTTTAGTTTCTTAAATTTAAATGATTTTTAAATGATTTAATATTTAATGATTTAATATTTAAGACATCATTCAACTATGTGAGAGGCACAGAAGATTGACAGCTGGTATCAGAGCCCAAGAAGCTCTCAAAGAGTAAGTCTGTGTCCACCTCTATCCCCAGGTAGATGTGTTTTTTATATTCAGTATCTATGGAATATCCCTCCAAACTTCTTTTTGGACTTATCGTTACCTTCTAAATATAGATCAAATAAAGCCTTTTACTCAGTGTACCCTAAATTATAAGAAGTGAGTTTCCTTTCCATGTCCTCAGTAAAACTCTCTCAACTCCTCAGTAAACTCCTTAAGAGCAGGGGTTATTTTCCATTTTGTCTTTGCATCCCCAGAATCTAACTCAGTGCCTTGAACATAAAAGGTGCTTAAAATGATTTGTTGAATACAATTCAATTCAATTACCTTTACTAATAAGATGTCTTTCACTTATAGCTATATACTTGCTCCTCTCTTTCTTATCTTTCCCTCTGAGAATATCTTTCCATTAACTGTTTGTTGGTCTAAGATTATTTCTTTTGAGAACATTTCAGCTTCAAACCATTTGAACAGTAAGACCAATTTGCCTCTGGAATTATTTACTCTCTTCTTACAGGCCATGTAGATGATCAACACAGAGAAGTGAGGTAAGGTGAGGGAATAGAGATGTCTTGGGTAAAATAACACCATATGGTTGGATATACTTGCCTACAACATAAATAATGTAACTTGGACTTTACAGCTGATAAAGGGAAGTATAGAAAGTAAAGGGAGATATTATTATGTGTATGTATATATATATGTATATATATAAAATATACATATATATATAGTATAAATAGTGTATTAATATCATATCTTTACAGTTAAGGAATAAATGATTCACCAGACTTGAATTCTCCCTAGCACCAGTAAGTGGTACATGCTTTAACTGGAAAATGCTGATCTATTTTTAATAAACTGACCTTTTCACTTGAACATTACTAGTTTTAATGAGCCTGCAAGCCTGGGTTGATTGATTTAGTAATATAATGCTCTCAGACTCCAATTTTCTTTATATATATAATTAAGTTGCTTATTGAGAAGACTTGCCTTTGGGCCATCACCTCCAGGTCATCAGCTCACTATTATAGGGCTCATCACATTAATCCCTCATTCATTCCACATAGAGAAATTAATAAAATATTCTGACCATCTTTTTTTTTTCCTCTGGCGAAATGGTTACTTTGGCAGGAAATAGGCATTAACAAATGGAACTACAGTCTACAGCAATGTAGACTTTTCTGTGGGGGATAAGAAGCTAGAAAGATGAATCATGAAAACTCTCTGACTGGGACCTCCAGAGTCAGGCAACTTTCCAAGGGCCAAGAGGGAGAAAGCTCATGCTTCTTTATGCCAGTTCAAGAGACTGAAGCATAGGAGGAAGAGCTCCTAATAAAGAATATAGAATACAGTATCCTGGGAGCTTATTGCAAGCTTACAGTAAGGCTTAGGACTCAGTAGCATTTTCTCCCATGACACAACACTACATGATCTATTTTGGTATAATAAAAGAGACAGCACATATGTTACATAAAACCATCAGTGTGCCAGGGATGACAAAGCATAACTCAAGGAGAGCCAAATATTTTCGCTGAGGCAATGTCTGTCTGTATCACAGGTCTCCAAAGAAAATCTGGAAAAGGCAATCTAGCCTGCTTACAAGTTCCAATGGGAAATCAAGGCAGAAGATGGAAATATATCCAGCCAGAAGTTTACTACAATGCATTGCCTTGGCAGACAGATAATCAAAAAATTGTGGAATGATACAACTGACAAAGAATATAAGAGATGGTCTCATTCATATTCTAATTCTACAGACGGGGAAACTGAGACCCAGAGTGACATTACATTTTTAAGCTAATTTAACAATTTAGCTGGGAACTGGGTTTCGTACTTTTGAGCCCAGTGTTCTTTCCATTACATCACATTATGCCATAGTATACATTACGTTATCTCAGAACATCACAGACTTTCCAAGAACTCATGCAAAACCTTCCTAAAATTAAGTGAATTTCAGTCATTCATGGATCCATGTTATTCTTCAATTCTCCTCCTTAAAACAAAGTTTAAAACTAGACACTTTGAAGAAGGAATCCTATGAAAAACTAGATTAAGACAGAGTTGAACAACTCCTGAAAACCAGAGTCTGATTCTTTGAAACTTTCAAAGTTGCCTTTTGAAAATAGCAAACTAAACCCTTTTGGTTGATTATTCTATCCCTCATGCCTGGAGCTATGATTTAGGGCATGAAAAGTGGACATGCGGAAAGGGTAGGGAAAAATGATTTTCTTAGTGGTCCAATTTAAGCTTTAAAAGAAGAAAAAACAAAGCTGTCCCTTCTTCCAACTTTTTTATGAAGGAATGTTTCTCTTCTTTCCGTAAGTTAGCCTTTAAAGCTTCCCAGTCATTGGGCCCTGTCCCATGTGACACAACCAATTTTTTTTAATACAGATACACCCTCTCATACTTTATAAGTAATTCCAAGCTTGAGAAGCAGTGTTGCATAGGGATAGAGAACCAGCCTCAGAGTCCTGAAAACCTGGGTTTATTTCCTGTCTCTGACAAATATTAGCTCTATGATGCTAGGTAAGTCACTTAACCTTGTGATTCTCCAGGAAATTCTCTTATTTTCTCTACAAGTTGCAACTTTAGGCAACTTTCTAAAAGTTGCATAACAATTGAGAACACAAGTGAGAGAAGATAGAGAAAGAAGAGGGTCAAAAATCCAAACGTTGGAAGCACTCACCAAGATTAAAAAAAAAAAAAAGAAGGCAGAGAAATGGTGGTTAAAGAAAGGAAGAGAATCAGGGATGTATGGTATCTCTCTAATTTAATTCAATAAATATTTATTAAGCACTTATGTGCTTATTGATATAATGTAATAAGAATTAGAGATACAAAGAAAAAATCAAACAGCCCCAGCCCTCAGGGAGTTTCCATTCTAGTGGGAATGAGTTAAAACAATAACTGGAAGAATAAGATGAGGCTTCCTGGAGGAAATAGCCTTACCCGAGCCTTGAATGAAGACAAGGATTCTGAGACAAGAATGCAACATTATGAGCATAGAATTCTGTAAATGTCTACATGTGGAAGAATCAAGTGCAGAGAACAACCTACAGTCTTTTTTGGCTAATCTAGAGTAAAGAAAGGAGAGTAATATGAAATAAGCCTCAAAGAGTAAGTTATAATTATAAATGGCCTTGAGTGCCAGACAAGGAATTTGAGTTCCGTACTAAAAGCAATGTGGAGCCATCAAAAGTTTTTGAGTGCAGGAGTGACATAGTGATCACTCCCTGTGCCTTAGAAAGGCTGAGATGGAAGAGATAGATTGGAGGGAGGAGAGAGTGGAAGCATAAAGAATAATTAGGGAGATAATAGCTGTACAGGGAAGAGGTAATGAGAGTCTGATGGTGACCTGGTGGTGAGTAGGAAGAATAGAACAAATGTGAGAGATATTTATAAAGGAAAAAATGACAAAACTTTGCAACTGACTGTACACAGGTGACAAGAGAAAGAGGAGTGAAATATAACTCCTTTTGTAAAGGCAGGGTGATAAATTTTGGAGAATGGGAGCATGGACCTCAAGAGAAATAGGGATGTTTGGAGGAAAGAAAAGTTTGAGTAGAAGATAATGGCTTCCACTTTGAACATATTGCATTTGAGGGGCCTGAGGGATTTCCAGGAGATACACAATAGGTGATGATGTGTGATGGAGGTTCAGGGAAGATAATTGCAGTAAATAAAAATTTGGGGATCATGTTTGCAGAGCCAGTGGGAGCTAAGAGTTTTGCAAGAGTGCAGACAGAGAAAGCTCAGGAAAGAACCATGGAGAATATCCATGCTAATCAAACAGCAGATGCATGCCAATCTGAAAAAAAAAAACTGAGAAGTGATCTGACTAAAGGGAAAACTCATAGCCAAGGGAGAAGAGAGTATCTAGAAGGTAAAGAAGATCAATACTGTCAGATATTACCAAATGGTAGTGTATGGGTGTAGACTAACTCATCTGATCTGGGGGCTTGTTAAGCCCTTTTCAGGGTTGGGTTGTTTATTCACCTTTGGTGTCCACCTTTCCAACATCACCTGTGGCTCCAAAAAGCTATAATATGCACAGAGGCCACACCCTGGTAAACTGTCTTGGCAGACCAGCTAAACCAGGTGAGGGTAACTGACAAGCCTCACACCTGTTGGTAAATTAGGAGGATGTCAATCACAAGATGTGAAGATGTCCCCTGGCAGAATGTGCAGGTGAGAACAATTTGTTCCAATGGCCATGAAGGGAGTTAAAACAGGTACTGTGCAGTGTTAGAGATTGGCCAGATATTGAAGATACTAAGGTCATCCACAGCATCTGACTGCATCATCAATTGTCTTTTTTGTCTGACTTTTGTCTTGTCACTAGACTTCAATGATTCTGGGAGAGTGAGGCTGAAGACTTTGCACAATTCTGCCTCACTTATATCCAATTCATCCTGGAATCAAGACATCACCCCATAATGCCACTGGTTCTCTTTGAAAACAAAGGACAAACAATAACAACCAAAGGATCCAAAGGTGAGCACTTATGGAAAATGGGGCCATCAGATTAGGCAAATCTAAGTTCATTAGTATCCCCAAGGACACCATAGGAGTAGAAGCTGGATTTTAAGGAGTTGATAAGAAAGTAAGTGATAAACAGAGGCCTTGGGGGGTAATTTTTTTTTCAGAAGTTTGACAGTAAAGGAAAGGTGAAGGATGGAATGGAAGCTAAATGAGCTGTAAGCCAAGTGAATACCTTTTAGGACTGGGGAGACCTCAGTATGTTTATTGGAAAATGGGAAGCTTCCAGAACACATGGGAAAATTCAAGATCCATAAGAGATGAGGGGGGAAGGGTAGAGCCAAGATGGAGGAGTAAAAGCAGTGGCTTGCTTGAGCTCTCCCCCAAACCCCTCCAAATACCTGTAAAAATGGCTCTACACAAATTCTAGAGCAGCAGAACCCCAAGACAGAGTGAAACAAATTTCCAGCCCAAGACAACCTGGAAGGTCAGCAGGAAAATTCTGTTACATTGGGCTGGGAGAGGAGCACAGCAGTTCAGTGTGGGCCACACAGGCAAAAAGACCATGCCTACACAAACTTGGAGCAGTCCTCAGGGGACTGAATCAAAGGGAGTTGTGGTGGTTTCCAACTTCTCAACCCGCAAACATGAAACACAACTTAGAAGGTCAGTAGGAGCTTGGTCCCGTTGAGAGAGGAGCTTGGTCTAGCCACAGTCTTGGTGCAGCCCCAAGGTGGTGGCTACTTTGAGAGCTCTTGGCCCAGAGATGGAGAGGGGATTGAATGGCTGATCAGAGGGGGATTTCAGGATCTCTTTACTGGCACTGAGGCAAGATTCTCTTGCTTTGCCCATGTTTGGATCTGGGTCATGGGTAAGGGTAGCAGTCCTGGGGCAATGAGGAGCATTGGTATGATGGAGTTTGTGGCAGCGGTGGAGAGGGAATCCTCACAGTTCCAAGGCAAAAAAGAGGCTTGTGGTTACTCATAGACCACTGCACAGACCAGGAAAGGAGAAAACAGCTTGCCTTTGATCATATCACCTTGGAAGAACTGAAAACTTACAGGTCCCTAGAAGTATTTCTGAAAACAATGGCACAAAACCCCTGAAGCTTGGAACAGCACATTTTCTATGCTGGAATTAGACCCCTACCTTAACAGAGTTTGGAAGTCAAATAATTGGCTGGGATCATGAGCAAACAGTACAAAAAAAGAGAGGCCATAGAATCTTACTTTGGGGACAAAGATCAAAACATACAACCAGAAGAAGACAACAAAGTCAAAGCTCCTACATCCAAAGCCTCCAAGAAAAATATGAATCAGTCCCAGGCCATAGAAAAGCTCAAAAAGGATTTTGAGAAGCAAGTAAGAGAAATAGAGGAAAAACTGGGAAGAGAAATGAGAGTGATACAAGAAAATCATGAAAAAAAAACAAGTCAACAGCTTGCTAAAGGAGACCCAAAAAATGCTGAAGAAAACACCTTAAAAAACAGCCTAACCAAATGGCAAAAGAGGTCCAAAAAGCCAATGAGGAAAAGTATGCCTTCAAAAGCAAAATTGGTCAAATGGAAAAGGAAGCCCAAAAACTCACTGAAGAAAATACTTCCTCAAAAATTAGAATGGAGCAATTGGAAGCTAGTGACTATATGAGAAATTAAGACATTGTAAAACAAAACCAAAAGAATGAAAAAACAGAAGACAATGTGAAATATCTCATTGGAAAAACAACTGACCTAGAAAATAGATCCAGGGGAGATAATTTAAAAATATTGGACTATCTGAAAGCCATGATAAAAAAAAAGAGCCTAGACATCATCTTTCAAGAAATTACCAAGGATAACTGTCCTGATACTCTAGAACCATAAGATAAAATAGAAATGGAAAGAATCCAGCAATCACCTCCTGAAAGAGATACCCAAAGGAAAACCCCTAGGGATATTATAGCCAAATTCCAGAGTTCCCAGGTCAAGGAGAAAATATTGCAAGCAGCCAGAAAGAATCAATTCAAGTATTGTAGAAACACAATCAGGATAACACAAGATTTAGCAGCTACTACAGTAAGGGACTGGAGGGCTCAGAATATGATATTCCAGAGATCAAAGGAGATAGGATAACAATGAAGAATCATCTACCTAGAAAAATTGAGTAATTCAGTGAATTAGAAGACTTTCAAGCATTCTTGATGAAAAGACCAGAGCTGAATAGAAATTTTGACCTTGAAATACAAGCCTCAAGAGAAGCATAAAAAGTTAAAAAGAAAGAGAAATCATAAGAGACTTATTAAAGTTGAACTGTTCACATTCCTACATGGACAGATGATATTTGTATCTCATGAGACCTTTGTCAATATTAGGGTAGTTGGAGAAGAAAAGATAAATAGATAGATAGATAGATATAGATAGATAGATAGATAGATAGATAGATAGATAGATAGATAGATAGATAGATAGATGGCACAGGGTGAGTTGAAGATGAAGAGGTGATATCTAAAAAATAAAATTAAGGGGTCACAGAGGATTATACTGGGAGAAGGAGAAAGGGAGAGGTAGAATGGGGTAAATTATCTCATATAAAACAGACAAGAAAAACCTTTTACATTGGAGGGGATGTGGGGGAAGATGAGAGGGAATGAGTGAATCTTATTCTCATCAGATTTGGCTTAAAGAGAGAGTAACATACACACTTAATTGGGTATGGAAATCTATCTTACCCTACAGGAAAATGGGGGGGGAAGGGAACAAGAGACCAAGGGGATGATAGAGGGGAGGGCAGATTGGGGGAGGGTAATCAAAAGCAAACACTTCTGAGGAGGGACAGAGTCAAAAGAGAGACTACAATAAATGGGGGGGGTGGGATAGGATGAAGGGAAATATAGTTAGTTTTTCACAACATGAACATAGTAGTATGGAAGTGTTTTTCATGACTACACATGTACAACCTGTATTGAGTTGCTTGCCATCTCAATGAAGGTGGATGGGGAGGGAGGAAGGGAAAGAATTTGGAATCCAAAGCTTCAAAAACAAATTATAAAAATTGTTTTCACAGGCAACTGGGAAATAAGATATACAGGAAATGGGTTATAGAAATCTATCCTGCCCTACAGGAAAATAGAAAGGGAAGGATATAAGAGAAGGTGGGGGGTGAGGTGATAGAAGGGAGGGCAGATTAAGGGAAGGGGTATTCAGAATACATGCTGTCTTGGGGTTGAGGGAGAAGTGAGATGGGGAGAAAATTTGGAACTCAAAATCTTGTGGAAATGAATGTCAAAAACTAAAAGTAAATTAACTAGTGGAAAAAAAAACAAAAAAGAGAAAGAACTGAGTCTGAGTGCAGATCGTAGCATACTATCTGCTTTCTCTCTCTCTGTCTCTCTCTGTCTCTCTCTCTCTCTCTCTCTCTCTCTCTCTCTCTCTCTCTCTCTCATTGTTTTGTTTCTTCTTTCTTATGTTCTTTGTCAGGGTTCCTCCCATTAGTTTTGGTTCTTCTTTACAACATGACTAATGTGAAAATATGTTTAATATGAAGGTATATGTAGAGCCTATATAGATTGCATGCCATCTTGGGGAGTGGGGAGGGGAGGGAAGGAGAGAAAAATTTATAACTCAAAATATTATGAAAGTGAATGTTGAAAACTAAAAATAAATAAATATTTTTTTTAAAGAGAAAGAGGGGATGATGACATCTCATGGGCTGGATTTCCATATATTTAGTCCTGATCACCACTTACTTGCTTACCCTGTCCATCATGGGGCATGGTAAAACAATTGTAATGGCTAGATTGATGAAGAATCCAAATAAATTCTTGAAAACACTATCTCCAGTTTTGCAAAGATAATGAATTCATTTCATTAACAATGTAAACTATTTCTTTTCTCTAACCTGGGCAGAATATTGGCTATTCTGATAGATGAGAGAACATTAAAACCATTTGAAGAGAGTGACAGAAGAAAGAGAGAAAGAGATCAATGGCTTTAATTGTGCTAGATTATAACTTTAAAAGTTTGAGAATTTCTAAAGCCATTTAAGAATCCTATGAGGGTTTCTTTTTCTCTTAATTTGCTAGTGCTGCCTTGCTTTAAAGTAACTTCTGTAAGTATTAAAGCCAACAACCTTAACCTGCCCTGTGATTGATTGTCTAATTCAATAATTTAACTGACAGCACTACTTACTCAGCCATTCATCTGATTGTTTACTAGTCAAATCCACCTTTAATGAAAAATAGGGACAAAATAAGAATGTAGGAACAGCCCAAATGGGACAGAACAAGGATCCTTGTAATTGATGTGGATTTTCTATAGAGGTACTATATTGCCGTATGTTGCCAAATCCGAACCCATCATTATATTTTTTGAGTCAAGATGCTTCCCTATAGGAGTAGTTTTCTGACCTTAGGCTCTTAACCATCTTGTAATTTTTCCCCTCTCTGAATAAGAAATAAAATTATACTAGTTTTATGCTAGGCCTATTTATGGGAGGAAAAAACCATGAAATATACAGACTAAGAGCTTCCTAGTCATACTTAAGAATACTTAAAGAATTCAAGATTTCTCTGGTGTAAGTACCTCCTACCTGACAGGTATCACAACCTATCCATGCCTTGCTAAAAAAAAAAAGTATTCATAAGTTGCTGGAACTGAAAAAAAAAAAATCCTCACCTAGTGGCCAACCCTCTGGCAACACAACTTTCTGAACTTAGCCAAGCTGATCCTTGGGTGATGAAAGTAGTTTAATAACCACCAGGAAACATTTGAATTAAGGCAATGAAGAGCCAGTAAAGACTATAGACAAGGAATAATTAGGAAGGTCATCTTGTCTAATTTCATTTTGTAGGTAAAGAAACTGGGATTTGGAGAATGTGAGCCAGCTTGAACCTCTCAATACCCAAAAAAAGCCAAAAACCTGGAGTAGCCAATCAAAGAGGATGATTTGAGCTCTTCTAGCGCTTTGCAATGCTCTCTGAATGAACCCAAATCCTCCTGATGTATTAACAACCACAAGACTGGATTAAGCTTGCATAGACATCCTGAAGTCAGGGGCACTTCCTTACTTTATGGAAACTGTAATTTTGCCTAGCAAAAGGACAGAATCAGGGGCTCTTTCTTGCTTCATGGCTTCATCTGTGCAACCTAACCCCAGAGTGAATTCAGTTTATGACTGCAGCTCCTATAAATTCATATGCATATTCACCTGCTTTGAGAGAAATAAACATACATACAGTGTAATTTTGTTTGTCTTTCTTACATTGAACTCTGGAGGTAGACAGGAAATAAAATAATTTGCCCAAGGTAACACAGGTAGGAAGTAGCAGATATCTAAATATATGTTGATTAAAAAAATACTCATTCAGTCATATCACTCCTTGCTTAAGAACCGGTACGACCTTTCCAGTTCATATCAAATCAGACTCCAACCCATCATTCTGGTATGCTGGGCAATTCATATTTTATTCCCTTTTTACATGTTCAGTTTTGTCTCCCATTCCTCTTCAGTATGTACCTTTGAGAAGGCTAAGAGATACAGGGAAAATGTACTGAAGTATGAATAAGGAGACCTGGATTTTAGCCTGTCACTAGTCAACCATACAACCTGGGACAAGCCACTTTGGCACTGGAGAACTTGGTTTCCCCATCTACAAACAATGCATAGCATGGAATAGATGACATTTAAGATGATACAAATGGCAAATAACATCAAGCCCCTCATTTCACTGTTCTCCAAATACAATCTTTTTCCCAACTCTGGATGTTTACTCAAGTTGTTCCCATCCCTGAAATGTTCACAGCACCTCTCCTCTTTTCCATTCCATAGGCAAACTTTCTTTCCAAATCTGGATAAAGTCCTACCACCTTCATAGGGTTTCCTTCACTTCTGTGAGCCAACTCAATTTAATAAACATTAAGTCCCTATTATATTCCAGGCACTTTGCTAGGTTCTAGTAATACAAACACGAAAACCAACAGTACTTGCCCTTAAGGAACTCATAGTCTAAGAAAGATGTGACTGCAAATGCAAATGAGTTTATAATACAAGATAATTTGAGGAAATAAAGAACACAAAAAAATGAGCAGGGAGAGGGGTCAGGGAAAGTTTTGCTGAGAATGTGGCTCCTAAAGTGAACCTTAAAGAAAAATAAGGATTCTAAAAGGCGGAAGTGAGGAAGGAGTGAATTCCAGGCATAGGTGATGATTTGTGTGAATGTGCTGAGGCAGGAGATAGCATGTTGAATTCAGGGAGTCCCTGGTAGTCAAGTTTGGCTGGAATAGAGTGTATAAAGGGGGGGCATGGGGAGTAATGTGAGATAGGTCTGGAAAGGTAGATTGGAGCCAGAATGTAGAAGACTTTAAGTGACAAAATGATGTTTGTGTTTTGTCCTAGAAGACAAAGGAAATCACTCCACACTTTTAACATAGTTATGACATGGTCACAGCTGAATATGGAAAATGGTCTTGGCATCAGGGAGGAAGATGGATTGGAGAGGAAAAAAATTGGAAACAGGGAAATCAATCAGGAGGATGTAATATGTATCTAAGCTGGAGATGATTGAGAAGTGAACTAGGGTAGTATCAGTGTGGGTGGAGAGAAGGAACGGTTCTTGTATGAGAACTGGGAAGACTAGGTAACCAATTGTGTTTGGGAAATGAGGAAAAGGAAAGAATCCAGGAAGACTTCCTTTATAATGCCAAGGTTACAAATATGGGTTGTTGTTTATCCTTTGTTTTCAAAGACCAATAACATCACACATGAGTGATGTCTCGACTTGTGTGTGAATTGGATTTAAGTGAAGTGGAGTTGCTTAAATCATCCATCTCACTCTCCTCCACAGTCACTGAAGACCTAGGGCAAGACAAAAGTCAGGATTACTGACAATGGCCTGGGAAGCAGTGGATGATCCTGGCATCTTTGATATGTCACCATGCTCTAAGTGTTTCTCCACAGTGCTTGCTTCAGCTGCCTTTAAGGCCATTAGAACAAATTGTTCTCATCTGCCCATTCCACCAGGAGAAATCTTCACATTCTTTGGATAGGCATCCCCCTAACTCACTGAAGGGGTTAAAATCTGTTGGCTACTCTCAACCTGGCTTAGCCTATCTGCCAAGATGGTTCACTAGAGTGTAGCTGCTGTGCATGCTACAGCTTCTTGAAGTCACAGGGGAGAGTTGGGTAACAGGTGGACACCAAAGGTGAGAGCAGCCCTGAACAGGGCTCAGCAAGCCCTCTCACCAGAAGTGCTAATCTAAAGCAGTAATGTCCTCAATAGAAAGTTGGAAGTTTGGAAATGTGGATGATACAAAGAAAAAACAAAATATTTCCTGCCCCCAAGAAGCTAGAGGGTTGGAATAGATGAACAAGAAATAAGACATACACAGATAAATAAATACAAGGTTATTTGAAGAGAGAGAAAATGCTGATAAATGGTGGCATGAGGAAAGATTTTATATCAGAGGTGGCACCTAAGCTAAGGCTTGAAGGACATTATGGATTCTAAAAGATAGACATGAGGAAGAAATTCACTCCAGCTTTGGGAAACAGCCTGGACAAACACATGGAAGTGGAAAGTGAAATGATAAATCTGGGTAACTGCTTTGACAGTTTGGCTAGAAAATATAGTATATGAAAAGGTATAATGTGAAATAAGTTTGGAGGATTAATAAGGCTAAGATCCTGTAGCCTTTTTTATCTTAAGGCTGAAGCATATTAATTATTTTATATGCAAGAGGATGACATTATACAAATGAATTTTTGGCATTCATTAAAGCAGGACCCATAGGACCTCCATTTAGCATGACTCCCACTTGTTGGCAGTAAGGTACTATTTGTACTTGAAAATTATGACTCCATTTTTTAATACAAGTCTACAATTCAAGCAGGACTTCTTTCCCATTGAGTCTGAATCAGTGACATCTTCACTTATAAAAATACTTACTTTTAGTAACCACCATTCCTACCCAAACCAATGGAAAATAATATTGTTTATTCTACTACTCAAAGTAACAAGTCAAATAATCAAATTTAACTTCTCATGTACAAAGACAAAATGCAGTCAGTTCAGTTGTTCCTTGTTCCCTTGCATGAAAGCCTAGTTTGGTGAAGGAAAATCTGAACTTGAGAACAAGAGTTGATTGGAAATGATGCTGTCACACAGCTATAATTTAATCCCTATTCAATATCTGACATAAAACTACTTTAAAATGAAATCAGGACAGTAATTTACAAAATATTTGATCAGCTTTTGTTGCTCTTTAATCTCTGTTGTCTAGTGATTGTCACTAATCATTTAAAGTAAAGTGATGGAAGGTCGTTGAGTCATTGGATTGAGTTATCAATTAATGCAAAAAAAAATTACATTCATAATCACATATAACTATATCCTAGCAGATAATGCCTGAAAAGGCAAGAATCAAAGGTCACTCATTGCTTTTATGACTAAGTATTTACAGGTTAATGGCCTTAAGGAGAATAGGAATAACTTGTAGGAAATATAGTCATTTCTCCAGAGAAGAAGGTGAGATAACCAAATTTTTAGGTCTTCAGAAGAAAAAAATCATCAGTAATATGCTTTATAATGCCTTTCAACAGTGACCTTATTAAAAGGTATTTGTTAATAGGTTGTCTTCTTTCATTTTAAAGATATTCCTTTTTTCATGGAAAAAGAGGCAAGGATGAAAATAGTTTATTATTTATATCTTAGTGAAGACATCAAAGTTGGGTTGAACATTTATAAATTAACATAACATGACCCTCTTTATCTTAGCCAGTCTCTTTGTCCCTTGATAAACTGTCCAAGGTATACTGAAGAAGGGATTTATTATTAAATGAACAAGTATGTCAAATAATTTAAACTCAGGTTTATTTATTTTTTCTCTTACAAGGAAAAAACACTTCTAAAATGTGATGTGTATAGGTAGATAGAGATATAATATGTGTTCAAAACATGTTAATGTCCACATATTAACCCAAAAGCCTATGAATATTGATTGTAAGTTAAAACACGGGAAATTTCCTAGTTGACATGTGACTTTGCTTTCAATTTCATAATTGCACGTTCCTTGATAGATATGCTACATTAAATTATTTGTAGGGGACAAGGGCATAAGGAAAAAATTATGGGGCCAAAATATTGTTTTGGTATCCAATTATTAACAAAGTATTCCAGGTAATCTTAGACAACAGCCAATGAATGTTAAACACCAACCAGTTAATTTCAGGTACCAACCTACTGGTGAACATTATTAACCTATGCACCAAAATCAAATTAATCTGCTAAATTTTAAATCCATTTACAATAAAAGATGTGCTACATAAACCTTTCTTCCTTACATACACTACCTTCTACTTAGTAAACTCCAGTGGCTCCCTATCACCTCTTGAATCAAAAGCAAAATCCTCTGTTTGTTATTGAAAGCCCTTTATAACATGCCCCACCTCCTACATCTCTGGTCTTCTACATTTCTCCTCCCCACCACACACACTTTCTGCAATCCAATAACACTAGATTCCTCATTGTTCTTTGCACAGATGCTCTATTTCCCAACTCTGGATATTTTCACTGGCTATCCCCCATGCCCAGAAAGCTAAAATCCCATTTTCTATAAGAAACCTTTCCCCCTCTCCTTCCTTAATTCTAGTGACTTTCCTCTGTTGATTACCTCCAGTTTACCCTTCACGTATTTTGTTTCTACAAAGTCATTTGCATATTGTCTCCCCTATTAGATTGTAAAGTCCTTGAGATGAGGAACCAATTTTTTTTTGGGGGGGGGGTGTTTGCACGGTGTTTGGCCTGTAAGAGGAGCTTAACAAATGTTACTTGACTAACTGTCTAAAAATAAAAATACACACAAACACACACACACACACACGCACATACACATACATATATACATACATACATACATACATACATATATATATATATATATATATATATATATATATAATGTATGTATATATCCTTACAATCTCATCAATGGAAACAGTTTCTGTAAAGCCAACAAATGAGATAAGATATGTAAAGTGTGTCACAAACTTAAAAGCCCTGTCTATATAAATGTCTCTATATATAAACATATATCTATATAAAACCTATAAGTACAAATTATTGTTATTATTCTTGCTATTTTTTTTAATCTCCAACTTGACCCCTTCCATAGGACATAAGAAGAAAAATCCTTTCTCCCTGTTGAGTAAAGCTAGAGTCAAGCAAGACAGATTACTACGGAAGTACTTGTTAAAGGCTCTGAAACCATAAGTTTCATTAGAAAATTAGCTCTTGTGGAATTTCTTGTAAGTTTGTCCCTATAAAAGCCAAAGCCCAAATTAAGCCCCCTGTTTGTGTGCCAGTTTAGTATACAGGAACATTACTTAATGTTCACATTTGTGGCAACAAAAGATGGTCCAAAATATACTTGAATTCTCAAAGGATGGAATTCGTTAGTATTTAGCTGAAATATAACACTGGTAGTCGAACATATTTAAAGTTATAGGCTTTTGCCTTAATTATTAGAGAAGTTTAGAAGAAGCACTGATCAACTTTGCTTTATGTATTCAAAATTCTTTTAGACTTTTCTGGGAGTTTTATATAAGAAAGTGATATGGAGGTCTTAAAGAAATAGAAGAAAATCTGTCTGATGTACACAGGCATTCATACTCTCCTCAGTTCTCTTTATAGAATACTGATTAGCCAGATACATACTGAGAAAACCCCAGAGCAAATCACTTGTTAATGGAGAGCTCCTGGACTTTGGAATGAGACAATCATTTTTCAAAATGACATATGGAAGAATCCATCTGTCATACAAATAAATAATCTTCTCTCAAAATTCTAGCCATTTTCCCTACCATTATCAATATTTTGTGTACTCCTCTCTCTGATCTTTTCCCTGGTCTTCTGTAAAGTTGAGTTTATGAGGTGATTTTTCTCCATCATGCAATCTAATTAAAGTTTCTTTTACAAGAGGTAGGAGATGGTTATCTGATCTTTTTTCATCTCTCTCACTATCAGTTCTGCTGGCTTCACTCAGGGACAGGAGTTTTGATACCAGAGACTAAAAGAAAGTCAATAAGTGACAGCTAGAAATACTCTGTGGAATTGATCATTACATTAGGTTTTAGAAGCAGAACAATGCATTGGGAAGACCTAAAGAAATTCAACATTACTTTCACTTCATATGGGCGAGAATATAGGAAACAAAAAGAAGAAAGGGAACATGGTCATTACCAATCACCAATCTGCAAGGGAATTGGAGATCATTTAATCCAGCTTCCTGTGTTTATACAGAACTACTTACAAAGAAAAGACAATGACTTCCTAAAGTTCTCTATAAATTAGAAAGAAAAAAAAAGAGCATAGAGCATGATTCTCTCACCTTCAGGATGAATGAGATCTCACATAATCCTAGCAGTGAAATCACTCCACAGATTTGTGGATAGGATGTTGTTACTCCCAATATCCCATTTATGTAACAGAATGAAACAGCAGCCCACACACTGGTATAAGCTGACATTATAGTTGAGGTGAAAAATGAGGAAGATTTGAAGAAATGCTAGGGCTTACTTTTCTGCAGAACTGGATAGCACGATGTTGAGATGCTTTGTAAACTAAGAGGGAATAATTAGGGTGATGTTTTTTTTCTTTTAAAAAAGCAAAACTTGAAAGAATATTCTCTTCCTTTTCCTTCCCCCCCCCAATGTAAAGGTAGGCAATGATAGTCCTTCAAATTACCACACCCATTTAAAGTAAGTGTCAACATGCTAAGCCAAATACATTCATCAGGTGAGCACAAGTCTCAGTTGTGTACAAGTAGGGAAGAAGGCGCTGAATCAAAGATACTTCAATTAAGTGTGAGAGGAAGTCTGCTTTAATTAGTTAAGATGTTGGTTATACCTTGATAAGTTTGTCTAAAGGAAGGAGGGAATTAAAAACTGAGGAGAGATTTCCATGGTCCTACGATGCAGAGGAAAGAGTGTGGCTATCAAGAGCTAAGAAAGAATTCATACCAAGAAGCCATGGCCTCTATCCTATCCCCTTGTAATGTTTTCCTCTTTGCTCCCACCCCAACCCCTTACAAATAAGAAGGTGGTAAACCAGCGTGAGTTTGTCTGATAACTGTGTTCTTATAAGTGAAGCAGTCTTTCTCCTTTCTGTTGCAGCTTCCCTGTTCCTCTTAGTCCACCTTGGTCCCAGGTTTTTATTCTTTCTTCCTTTCCTTTTAATCCCTGATCAACATTTGAGTTTATTTTACTTATGGCTATTCTATTTTCGAATCTGTCCTTCCTCTTAGACACTTCTTTGTCCCTCCCTTTTCTCCCTCTTCATTTTTTTCTTTTCAATGTATTTCTGTACTGAAATTTGTGTGTGTGCATGTGTGTGTGTGCGCGCGTGCATGTGTGTGTGTGTGTGTGTGTGTGTGTGTGTGTGTGTGTGTAGAGGGTGCTATGTTTCTATCCAGTTTCCTTTATCAGACTCAGATGAAACTCAGGTTCATAAGATGCTATTCTCCCTACCTCTTCTTCCATTCTCTTTTTCCTTTCTTCCCTGTATAGACCCCATGCCCCCACCATTTTTGTCTTCTACTAAATCATTAAAACAAAACCACTTACTCTCTGTTATGTTTACTCTTCTCTATGACTTTAAAAAAGTATTTCTGAAAAGATATTTCTTTTTTTTATTCTCCTATTAACATATGGACAATTCATTCCCACATAATCTCAATCAATTAAACAAATATGTGGACCTTTCTGTTTCTCTTGGTGCCTGTGTTTCTATTTCAAACTGTCTATTCCATCCTGGTCTTTTCATCAGGAATGCTTGGAAAATATTCTATTAACGTTTCATTTTTCTCCTGTAAAATTATACTTAGTTTTGCCATTTAGGAAATCCTTGGTGGTGAGCCTTTATCATTTGGCCTTTAAAAATACCATATTCTAATCAATCTTAGTAGCAACAGCTGCTAACTCTCCTGTGATCTTTATTGCTGCTCATTGGAGCTTAAAGTCCTTCTTGACTAGTTCTAAAATTATTTTTTCTTTGAATGGAAACTCTGAATTCTCACTTTGACTTTCCTGGGAGTTTTCATTTGGGGGTTTCTTTTCAGAGATTCAGTGGATCCTTTCTCTTTTTACTTTGCCTTCTGCTTCTGAGAGTTCTGGGCAGTTTTCTTTTATAATTACTTGAAATATGGTAATAAGATTTTTTTTATCATGGTTTTTGGATGTGTCAATTATTACATTGTTCCCCTTAGACTTATTTTCTAGGTCAATTATTTTTGGTGTAATATTTATTAATTTGTCTTTCCTTTTAGTATTTTGAAATATTTCTTATTCTCTTATTAAGTCATTGTTTCTGTCTGGCCAATTCTAATTTTTAGAGAATTCATTTGTTAGGTGAAGTTTTTTCACAATTTGTTCTAAGGTATTGATTTTCCTTATCATTCTTTTGGCCCTAGTTTGTTTTTTCATTTATCTCCTTTTTCATTTCTTCCAGGTAGCCCTACGGTCCTCATGTCTAGAACATTTTTTTTTCTCCAAGATTTTAGCTGAACTCTTGGGGTTGCTATCCTCCTCCTAGGTTTATACCCTGAGTTTCTCTCAAACCAAGCTATCTCTGCTTGGCTTTCAGAGGTTTCCTTAGTTTAATCATCTCATCTGCTTCAGTACCTAGTTAGAGGGTACTGCACTTGGGTCAGTCTACCCCAACTGAATGCTATAGGCAAGGCCTATCTAGTCCTGGGTATGTGGACTAAACTAGGCCCCACAGAAGTATTTGATGAAAGACAGACAGAAGGGGCAGAGGAAGATGGAGACAGACAGACAGAGACAGATAGAGAAAGAGAGGAAGGGAGGGAAATATCACCCCTATAGGAATCTTGGAACAGAAGACTTAGAGGGTGGGGAACCTGAAGTCTTGGACGAATACCAGGAACTTTACCCATCTCCTCAAGGCCTAAGGGAAAGTTCAAAAAAGATCTGCTTCTTCCTCAATTTCCCCTCCAGGTGCCTGTCCATCAGCAGGCACTATAGTATACTCTTTGGTTTCCTTTCCTAACTGTTTCCATTAAGCTGAATGTTTCCTAAACCTCAAAGAGACCAGCAGTTACAAAGAGATAAATACAAAAGCAAATTAGAATAGAGAATTAATAACATCAATGAATGAATGAATGATGTGCAAAGCATTGTGCTAAACACTAGGGTTACAAAAAGGAAAAACAAGACTGACCCTACTCTCAAGGAGTTCTCATACTAATAGAGGAAGTTTTTGGCTGCAAGCTAGAGAGCTCACTCTTTAAATGCTAGGAATTGTGATGGCATCTCTATCTTTTCATTAAATGTAAATGCCCTAACATATCCGAGGAGGAAAGCAAATGAACCTGAAGTGCTGTTACATTGCCCTTGACTTAAAGTGAGCTAATTACCATGACAGGGTTCTACTCTAATATGACAATTTGCAAGAATTGCCAACATCCAAATGACAACTGTGAAATACTTTCATAAGCTTGTTGTGCACCCTGAGACCAATTCTGAGAAGAAGGGAGAGAAAGAGGAAAATAGAAACAGATATAGAAAGAGAAGCACACAGGCAGTCAGACAGAAAGAGATAAAGAAAAAACTGGAGAGAGATTTGGTATCAAAGCAATTCATCAATGTATTCAACCAAACAAGCTAAGAACCTTTAGGTTTTTCTCCACAGCTCCAAGTAACGGTTTGACTGACTTTTCTTTTCTTTTCAATCACTTGTTCTGGTGCTCTGTAATCACAGACAAAACTAGATTTTTTTTTAATCTCCTTTTGTCCACTTAAGCAAACATAAAGGTAGAAAGAAGAAAAAAATGAAGGAGTAAGGACATTAGTAGAAAAATGGGGCCATTTCCAAACACTATAGTTAATTCTGGGCATAAAGCAAAAGGTAATGAAAGAAACTGCTCTCTGTCAGGAAATGGAGTTTCTAGAAAATCAAACTTTTCTATCGATCTCTAGGATGGGTGGTTGACCTGTTTTTCTTCCTGTTGTTCAATTTTCCAAGTCTTTTGGCTTACACTGGTTTTTAAAAATACGGGAAATTTAAACATTCAAAAGCTCAGTTCCTTCCCTCAAATGTGGCCATTCATCAAACAAATTAAAAGATAAATTTAAAACATGTTTTAGACAAGTGAACCATGAATATGAAGAATAATCAGTCAAAAGTCATTAATATGAATGAAAAGGATTATGAGATCTCTTATTTCTAGGTCACTGATTCAAAATTGACTTTGATCAATCATGATGAAAATGTATTATTACTTGACGGCAATACTGATTTGAGGGGCTAGCAAACGCAGTCTTGGTCCAGTATGTATTTAATGAGGGTCATCATAAAATATACCCTTCCCACAAGTTTTATTTAACTGCCCAGAGAACCATTTCAACCAAGGAATGAATGGATCATCATACATGAACATTAAAGAAGCCATAAGGAGCAAGGAAAAGCTCATCATCCAGTCCATTAGTAAAGAACTTCACAATGTCAGTCCTTCCATTGACAGATTCCTGAGGCCATCCTGGGACAACAAAATACTCAGACCCAAAACTAAGTAGCCACAGTTATTAATAAATACTAAATTTCTTAGGGTCATTTTCACTGACTTCCAAATATAAGAGACATGCTATATTCAATCAAATGTACTACATTTTACATAATGTGTACTCCTGAAAAAATGTATGTAAATCCAATTTGGTCAACTGAATAATGTTTTAAATAAACTATGGGACCCTCCCTATAGTCATTATGAATCCTTTCATAAAACAAAGAAATGGGTATAGATTGGTCAGTCAGATCCTACCCCAAATCATAACTAGGGCAATACAGCAAAGGGCTTTACACAAAGGTACTGAGAGTAGTAATAAACAATACTTGTAGTCTTTCAGAAACAATGGAAAAGCTGAGTTCAGCTCAGTTTTAGCTCATTGTTATCAAGAATATCTAGTTAAAATAGAAACCTAGTGGACTGCACACACACACACACACACACACACACACGCACGCCTCACCAGCAGTGTTTGTAGATGTTTCCTGTCACCCTGAGCATAAAAGTTGCCAGTTGCAGCTCTGAGTCCTTGATTTCAAGGTTATACGCTAATGCTGACAAAATCCTCCTCTTCCCATTGGCTAAAATCTAAAATTCAACAAACAGAACTTCATCCCTTTAGTTTAATATGTTGATACAGCGTGAACACTTCTAGCAGTAACACTTCAAGCAACCAGCCATCTGCTCCTTACTATGCATAAATTGTTAATAATGGGCTAATTTTCAAAGGAAAGTGGGAGAAAGGGCATGAAGACATTGTGTGCTTTATTACAGGAGTATCAATCAATCAATAAATAAACATTTATTAAACACCTACTATGTGCCAGGCATTAGAAACTATCATTGAGGCAGAAATGGGCACAGAATGGGTAGACTAAGGACAGGAAAGACACACTTCACCAAGTCTTGTGAAGAATCTTTCTGTAAAGAAAATAATTACTATCTAATTTATCTGCTTAGTCAATCTATAGTTTCATGTATCTGCTTTGATTTGGGGCAGCTAGGTTGTATACTAGACCTGGAGTCAGGGAGACCTGAGTTCAAATTTGGCCTCAGATATATCACTAGCTAGCTGTGTGACCCTAAGCAAGTCATTTAACCTCTGTTTGCCTCAGTTTCCTGATCTGTAAAGTGAAGATAACAATAGCACCTACCTTGTCAGGATCAAATGAGATCGTAATTATAAAGCACTTAGCACAGTGCCTGGCACATAGTAAGCTCTACATAGATGTTATTTATTATTCTTTTATTTGATTTAAAGAAAAGAATCTTAAAGTTGGAAGGAACCTTGATGGCTATCCAGTCTGATCCATCCATATCTGAACAAGAATTTCCTCTACAACATACCCAACAAGTTATTATATACAGCCTCTGCCTAAAGGACTCTGTTGAAGGGGAACCCACTACCCCTCAAGGAAGTCCATTCCATGCATGGATAGTGCTAATAATTAGGAAGTTCGTCTTTTCATCAAGCCTATATTTGCTTTTTTGCAATTATATACTTCAGGAAGAGCTCCTGATTCTTGCTTCTGAGGGCAAAGGAGAACAAGTCTTTTCCCACTTCCTACATTACAGCCACACAATCACGTTAGGACAACCATCATGTCTCTCAAAATCTCCCCTGCCCCCCACCCCGGACTAAACACTGCAAGCTCCTTTACTCAGCCCAAATAAGGTATGAATTTGAAGCTCATCACCAGCCTGGCTGACCTCCTTTGAACACTTACCAGTTTATAAGATTAAGAAGTGGCCTCCAAAATTTAATGTAGTATGCATACTGACCATGAAAAAAAGTTCACTTTCCAAGTCCTAGATATTGTGCCATTATTCATACAGCATAAGACTGCAGGAGCAGTCTCTTCCCCCCCAATAACCATCTCTTCCTTTTTGGTAAGAATCAGACTCAGAACAGAATTTCCTCTTTGCTGGTTCTTCCATCTTTTGCAGGACGAAACTGTCATTAAAGCAAGTCAAGAAATCATTAGCTGCTTTGCTTCTGGCAGAGAAACTTCTAGCAGATGTCCAGATAATTGAAGTCCCTCATCACTACTGTATCACACCTTTGTGCCAGGCTTGTGATCTGTTCCTCAATTCCTCATCGATTTCCTCTTTCTGTCCAGGTGTTCTGTAGTAAAATCTGATGACAATATCATTTCTGATTCTGCCTGCCAAATGGTCTTCACCATACTTCTTCCCTCTGCTTTCTGGATTTCCTCATGTGAGGATATTATTTTAATCAGAGCCATGACTAGTCTTAATAGCACCTGGGGCAAATTAACTTGGGGAGGGGGTGCAGCACACGATGGCAACAACATAATTGGCAGCTGGCCAATGAGTGTAATCACTCCAGAAGATGTGTAGCTTGGGAGGAAAGGCAGGCTCTAGGAGAAAGATAACAGGTTAAAGAATCTTGGAAGTGATGACCAGAGTGCTATTGTGTTTTTTGTTTTTTAATAAAATACTAAATAAAACAAAAATAAATAAATAAATCTGTAAAGTCAGGCAGAGGAATGATTACTGTGTGGCCCCCCTCCAGCCCATATTGACAATCTAGAGTCAAATCCCATCTAACCCATGCAAATTGCAGCTCTCTTCTTAAAAGGCAAACTCATCCCATCATATCCAATACCTTTTTACCTATCATTTTAAGTTTAATAGGTTGCACTCACTTGAGTACATCATGGCATAGAGGAAGAACAGATGGCCTTGGAACCTGGAAGACTTGGGCTCAAGTCCCACCTTTGACATACAGTGGCTGTGTGATGATGGGCATATCGTGTAACCTCTCAGTGCTTTAGGCAACTGTAGAAGACTATAAATGGCAGAGGAAGTGACCTGCAGTAATAGTTTCCTCAAATGGGAGTTCCCTATGCCTAACTCAATCAAAAGATTTATTTTAATATTAAGACATTAGGAACACATCTTTATATCTGATATTAAAGCTCATATCACCCTACCTATCATTTTTACAGGATCTCATGCTGGTCAGCATTAGTAACCTATCAAGAATGATACCATTTTGATGAATTTTAGCAGGAAAAAAAACTGGTCTTTTTTATGGATTTCAACCCTGGAAACACCTCCCAAACACACACTATTCTGAATCAGAATCTAAGACATTGGCATTTTTCCTCTAGACCTTCACTCTTCAGCTTTCATTTGTAGATCAGAGACTAGAATCTATAATCATTCAAAATTCAAGGTTCCATTTCTCTTCTATTACTAACCTGGTACCTACAGAAAGCAGTAATGGGGTACATGATAGAGAAAACAATCCGACTTGTCAAATACCATCCTTTGGATTCTGCCCATGCTCCTCTCAGGATATAAATGCAGTCTGACAACTTATACATAAAGAGCAGGACTCCAGGTCACACACAGACTCCTAAGTGCCTTTGTATCATTCTGCATTGTGTAGTATTGATTCCAGACACTGTTACAGAGTAAAAATTGAAAGCTTGTGCCTCTCTAGCATGTCAAACACTCAGGGCTGTCTTTCACATAGGGTTTTGCACCAGAAGCTTCAAGAACAGTCCCCTTAAAAGCAAAGTGGGGCCCTCAGAGGCTTGTTTCCTCACTCTGAGAGACTTCAATCAATTAAGTAGGGGGGTGGGGAGGACCAGTCAACATTTTCATCATTTTAACAAGAGTACACAGAGCACTATGAGTGAGACTGAAGTGTGGGGAGGAGAAAAAGGGGAAAGAACTGAAGGCAGTCTAAGTGACCACGATGAAAATTTGATCAAAATACCCATTTAGGCTTCTGCTTCTACTCTTTCCTTTAGGTCCAGACCCTTTTTTAGAGCATGAATGGTTTGAATGAAGTCCAAGGGAAAACATTTTTGCAATTGGGTTGTTGTTTCAAAAGTGCTGGGATCTTAAGTATACAATGTAACAAGCTATCTAACCCAATGTTCCTATCACATTCTAAGTCTGGTTGGCACTCATTGGTAGGGATGTCATTTCTATACTTTAAAAGAACAGCTTCAAGTTTTAGGCCTTATGAGCATTGGATATAGGATTATAGGAAGCTAATATTCAAAAATTACTTCTGCCAAAATATGTGACATGTTTTGAATAAAATATGGTGTGGGGTTCAGAGAAGGGAGTGTTTTAATATTTTTGTGTTGTTTTCTTCTCAGTTTGGATTTACACATAAGCCATGAGGGCAGAGTAGGTAAACCAGTAAGTAAAACTTCCTGGAATTACAAGTGACCTTGAGGTTTCTCTGTCTAACCTGAGTGAACTACAGAAACAGAAACAGCACAATAAATGATTGAAAGAAAAGTAATGCAGGTGTTTAAAATGCTATCTATTTTTAATCATATAGGATGTTAGAAACCAAGGAAGGAAGGGCAGTTTTAAAAATAATCACTAGGAATTTAAATAGCACCATATTTCAAGAAGCTCAAAAACTTTGATATCTCTTCTTCACATCATCTTGAGAACTACCGAATAGGCAGATCCTGCTGTTCTAGTGTTTGAGAGAGAGGTATATAAAACAAGGATCAGGAGATGAGATGGAGGAAGGGTGATGAAGGTCATTCCTTGACTTTGTAAAACCTAAAACCATCCCCAAGACACTCAGCTTACTTAATAGAACTGAGTATGTGGAGAAATCCAAGACCATTTCTTTCTTTCTTTTTCTAGCTAAACCAATCAGCAAATTCCCATTTGTTTCTCATTTCATGCACAGGTCAATTTTACTTTTTGAATAAGACAGACACAGAAAGTACAGGTAGCTTATCCAAAGTCCATGAGAGGAACTGGAATTTATTCTAGCCTGCATATGACACTAAACCTTGTTAGAAATATAAACTCAAACTCTATAATCCTTCACATTTGGTCTGAATCTAGAGTGGGACTAGAAAAGTATGGCCTGTTAGACTAAGAAAGGTAGCGATATAGCAAAGAAAGGGATGGCCTAGGAGTCAGGAATACTTTTGTCCATAACCTGCCTCTGACGCATACCAGCTGTATATTTGAAGGCAAGTCGGCCAACCTATCCATCAATAAGATCCTGAATTATAAATTACAGAGGACTGACCAATCTGTATTTGTGAATAATATTTCCACACTTGGAATTCCCTATATCAATGAAATCATATGCCTGGAACTTTTTTTTTTAATGTATACCTGTGAAGTTGTCATTAAAGCCCAAAATAAACTACCTTGCAACAGGGTCTCTTAAACATTTTGTAACTTTAGTCTTTGGGATGGAACAAATTGTGTTTTACGACTCACAGTATTAGAGCAAGATTCTAGTAAATTTCAAAGGAGTTTTTTTTATTTTTAATTTATTTATTTTTAGTTTTCAATATTTACTTCCACAAGATTTTGAGTTCCAAATTTTCATCCCATCTTGCCCCTCCCCCACCCCAAGTTGGCATGCATTCTGAATATCTCTTCCTCTAGTTTGCCTTCCCTTCTATCTCTCCCCCCACTTCTCTTATCACCTTCCCCTTCTCCTTTCCTGTAGGGCAGGATCGATTTCTGTACCCCATTTTTTGCATTTCTTATTTCCCGGTTGCATGTGAAAACATTTTTTTAAACATGTATTTTTAAAACTTTGGGTTCCAAATTTTCTCCCTTCCTTCCTCCCCACCCACCCTCATTGAAAAGGCAAGCAACTCAAACTAGGTTATACATGTGCAGTTATGCAAAACACTTCCATAGTAGTTATATTGTAAAAAACTAATTCTATTTCCCTTAATCCTATCCCACCCACCCCCATTTATTCTATTCTTTCTTTTGACCCTGTCCCTCCTCAGAAGTGTTTGCTTCTGACTTTCTCAATCTGCCCTCCTGTCTATCATTCCCCTGCTCTCCTGCCCCCTTCTCCCCCTATTTTCCTGTAGGATAAGACAGATTTCCATACCCAACTGAATGTGTATATTATTCCCTCCTTAAGCCAAATCCTATGAGAATAAGATTCACTCATTCCCTCTCACCTTCCCCTGTTTCCCCTCCACTGTAAGAGCTGTTTCTTTTCTGGTGGTTGTGTTGTGTGTGTGTGTGTGTGTGTGTGTGTGTGTGTGTGTGTGAGAGAGAGAGAGAGAGATAAATTACCCTATTCTACCTCTCCCTTTCTCCTTCTCCCAGGATAATCCTCTTTCACCCCTTAATTTTATTCCCCAGATATAACCCCTTCATCTTCAACTCACCCTATGCCATCTATCTATCTATCTATCTATCTATCTATCTATCTATCTATCTATCTATCTATCTATCTATCATCTATCTATCTACCTACCTACCTATCTATCTATCTATCTATGCATATATATAATTTTTCCCTCCAGCTACTCTAATACTGATAAAGGTCTCATGAGTTATAAATATCATCTTTCCATGCAGGAATGTAAACAGTTCAACTTTAATAAGTCTTTTATGATTTCTCTTTCCTATTTACCTCTTCATGTTTCACTTGAGTCTTGTATTTGAAAGTCAAATATTCTATACAGCTCTGGTCTTTTCATCAACAATGCTTGAAAGTCCTCTATTTCACTGAATGACCATTTTTTCCCCTGAAGGATTATACTCAGTTTTGCTGGGTCGGTGATCCTTGGTTGTAATCCTATCTCCTTTGCCCTCCAGAATATTATACTCTGCGCCCTGCGGTCCCTTAATGTAGAAGCTGTTAAATTTTGTGTTATCCTGATTGTGTTTCCAAAATACTTGAATTGTTTCTTTCTGGCTGCTTGCAATATTTTCTCCTTGACCTGGGAACTCTGGAATTTGGCTACAATATTCCTAGGAGTTTTCCTTTGGGGATCTCTTTCAGGAGGAGATTGGTGGATTCTTTCCATTTCTATTTTGCCCTCTGGTTCTAAAATATCAGGGTACTTTTCCTTGATAATTTCTTGAAAGATGATGTCTAGGCTCTTTTTTTGATCATGGCTTTCAGATAGTCCAATAATTTTTAAATTCTCTCTCCTGGATCTATTTTCCAGGTCAGTTGTTTTTCCAGTGAGATATTTCACATTGTTTTCTAATTTTTCATTCTTTTGGATTTGTTTTACAGTGTCTTGATTTCTCATAAAGTCACTAGCTTCCAATTGCTCTATTCTAATTTTTAAGGAAGTATTTTCTTCAGTAAGCTTTTGGACTTCCTTTTCCATTTGGCCAATTTTGATTTTTAGGGCATTCTTCTCCTCATTGGCTTTTTGGACTTCTTTTGCCATTTGGGTTAGGCTGTTTTTTAAGATGTTTTCTTCAGCATTTTTTTGGGTCTCCTTTAGCAAGCTGTTGACTTGTTTTTCATGATTTTCTTGCATCACTCTCATTTCTCTTCCCAGTTTTCCCTCTACTTCTCTTACTTGCTTCTCAAAATCCTTTTTGAGCTCTTCCAAGGCCTGGGACTGATTCATATTTTTCTTGGAGGCTTTGGTTGTTAGGAGCTTTGACTTTGTTGTCTTCTTCTGGTTGTATGTTTTGATCTTCTTTGTTACCAAAAAAAGATTCTGTGGTCTGACACTTCTTTCAAGGTTTGCTCATGACCCCAGCCAATTACTTGAGTTACAAACTCTTTTTTAAGGTAGAGGTCTGCTTCCAATGTCGAGAATGTACTGTCCCAAGCTTCAGGGGTTTTGTGCAGCTGTTTTCAGAGATACTTCTAGGGACCTTTAAATTTTCGGTTCTTCCAAGGTGCTATGATCAAGGGCAAGGTGTTTACTCCTTTCCTGGCCTGTGCTCTGGTCTATGAGTTACCACAAGCCCTCTTTTCTGTCTTGGAACTGTGAGAAGGATTTCGTCTTTATCACCCCTACAAGCTCCACCCCGCCAGTGCTCCTCCTTGCCCCAGGACCATCCCTCAGAACAGTGACCCAGAGCCAAGTGCAGGCAAAGCAAGAGATTACTGCCTTACCACTGGCAGAGATCCCTGCAATCCCCCTCTGATCAGGCACTCAATTCCCCCTCAGTCTGTGGGCTGGAAACTCAGGAAGCAGCCGCCACCCCGGCCAGGCTTGGGATCTGGGAGGCTGAAACCCAGGTTTGCTCTGGCCTGTGCGCCCATGCCGAACTTCCCTCTTCTCCTCGCCTGGCACAATATACTTTTCTGATCAACCATCCAGGTTATCTTGGGCTGGAAATTTGTTTCACTCTGTCTTTTTGTGAGTTCTGCTGCTTTAGAATTTATTTAAAGCCTTTTTTTATAGGCATTTGAAGGGGTTTGGGGGAGAGCTGAAGCACGTCACTGCTTTCACTCCGCCATCGTGGCTCCACCCCTCCAAAGACCTTTTTTGTGTCCACAAATATATATATATATATATATATATGCAGAGAGAGAGGGAGGTAAAGCTCTCTCCATGTGACAGAAGCAATCTGAGAGTTACCATCTCTTCTGCCAGTCTGGAATGACCTTTGGATCTTTTCATTAAAAATATAATTGGGAAGGAAAACAAATACATTTATGTTGAAAAAAAACCATGAGCATATGACTGAATCCATTATCTGAGTCACTATTTGTTGATGTCCGCATTCAACTACTGGATGTAATTACCCATTATGTCTTGAATGAAAAATTGCTGCTCTCTACAGTTAGACACATACCATATCCAAATATTTTAGTAACTTTAAAAGGATGGGCAATCTTCTGAATTTATAGGAGGGGATGGAGAATTTATAAATGTATCGATCCCTCACTTCTGTAATTCTGTGAGTACTAACACTCACTGTAATATTGAGAGAGAGAGAGAGAGAGAGAGAGAGAGAGAGAGAGAGAGAGAGGTGACCCCTAAACCAAAGCCCCTCTCAGGAGGGAACCATTAGAACTTGGGCAAAGGAGTAGCTTCAGGAATATCTATTTGGTGACCTTGTCAGGGATGGATTGGAGAAGTAAGAGAATGAAGGCAGCGAGACCAAACAGGTGGTTATTACAATAGTATATAAAGGCCTTGATTAGGGTGGAGACTGTGTGAGCAGAAAGAAGATGAATATTCTGTGTTAACAAGGCTTGTCAACCAGTTGGATAAAAAGGATTAGAGAGAGGGAAGAATTGAAGATGTCTCTGAAGTGGTGAAACTGTGTGACTAGAACATAAATAAGGAAGATGTAAATATTTTGTAAAGTAAATGTTTTGTACTTATCTATCTACATGTTTTCTCCCTACTTTCCTCTCACCATTATAGAATGTTAAATTCCTTTAGAGCAGAAATTATTTTGGTTATGTCTTTATTACCAAAGTTCCTAGGGTAGAACCTGTTATATAGTAGGTGTTTAATTAGTGTTGGTTAAATTGAATTGGCTTATTTTACCATGCCTTACAAAATGCAAAGACTTGCTGGGAGGATCAGACGGGAATGTATATGAAGTTCTCCTTCAATTTGTCATGCATTCTAGTAACACAGCTTTCTAATCTGACACACTGAGAGCTATATATGACACTTGGCCCAAACAACACGGAACATGTTGTCCAAATATTCTAAAGTGTCCAGAGCACGTTGAACTTCTTGAACAGGAATGGAGGAAACAGTGTTGACATTCTCCACATTGGCTTTGAAACAGTGTACATCGAACACAAAAACTACCCCAGGCCTTTTGTGAATGTGTATGTATGTGTACATAGGCATGTGTTCTGCTGCATAAGTTCCATGTCCTGACTTTTATAGCCCTGCTACAGTACTTACTTTTTAAAGGTCAAGATTTACATGTTTATTTTGACTGGTGCCCGGCCTAATCCAGAAAAAAAAAAGGTACAAATAAATGAATAGCTTGCAAGTGAAATATACAGCTCATTTTAGGAAATCTCACAACAGAGAACTGCTTTATTGCATTTGAAAAAAAAAAGGTTAACATTTGGGTTCAGTTCAGGGCGGCCAGAGGGCCAAGAACCAAGTCCCACAGCAGAACATCTGGTTGGCAAACACAATGGAACACAGCACCTGCAAACATGCCACGTGTTTGCCTTGTAACTATTTGTCCATTATCCACATGAAAATATGTTTTTAGGTTGAAAAGTGCTCCACTATGCCAAGAAAGTCCGGTGTGATAACGCTGCTTGTTTGTCTTGGAATATTCCCCATCCCAAGATGGGCTTTCCTGTGCCAGGTCCCACCTCTGGGGTTTTTCTCTTCTCCTCTCTCTCTTAGATGAGTTTCTTACAAGTTTAAAGCTCAATCCTGGAAAGAAGCCGTGGGTTTAGGGACAGTGAGTGTGGCCTGGGATGGGTAAAGGATTTCAGATTATACTTATGATATTTATTCCTCTGTGCTGTTTTCTGGCGAGGCTTTTCACTTCTGAGGCTCTGGAAGGGTTTCCAAGTATCACAGACACCACTAAAACTAGCCATTTTTAACACCCACACTTACAAGAAAGTTTATCACAGCTGCTAAGAGTATTCAAAGGGAAAAGCAAGATGGCCAGGGACATTCTAAAGATAGTAATAGTGACTACAAGATGGGGGCAGGATTTTCAGCTCTGAAAGGAGGCAAAATAGTGTGATAAAAGCAGTACTGGCTATTGGAGGTTCAAGACCTGGGTTCAAAGCCTAGCTCTTCTACTTATTATTGACCTGTTTGACTATAAGCAAATAACTCAGAGTCCAGAGCTAGGAGGAACCTTTGGGGTTATCTAGTTGAATACCTCACTGTACATGTCGCCATCAGGAGTACCCTGATGGCCTCTTATTAGTCCATTAGTTCTCAAAGGGTAATCATGGATTTCAATCCGTGGTTCATAAGCCCCCATTTCCACTTGAACTCTGACAACAAAGCCAGAATAAATCACGTGGTTCTATAGTAAAATAAAGAATATTTAATTAAATTCAAAGTAAATAACAAGGAATTAAATCGAGCAATGAACACTCTCTCCACACTTTTTCCCAAGCTACCACGTCCCTGTAGGATGTTGCTTTTGTCTAGAAGGCTGATCTGAGCTCTCCTATTGAGCCATTGTGGGCATATCTTATAGCCTGAACTACACACTAGGAGCAGTACATACCAAGTCATTCACCACAGGATGGTAGATGAGTGCCCACAGTAGTGGTATTGGGTATGCTGGGTCTCCTGATGTGACACTACAGGCTAACAGCATTCATGACACAGTGTAACATCGTACTTATTATTGTTTCCTTCTTGGCATGGGAACATTGAAATTACAGGGCATCCTAAGATTACTACTTCTCCGCACAACTAGCTAGACAGGCTTTAAGAGCCATGTCCTAGATGCCACTTCATCAGGAATCAATTAGTCAGTCAATTAGCAAACATGTCTTTAGGGTTTACTAAGTACCAGGTACTGTACTAAGTACTACTGTATAAAAACACCCCGTGTCCTCAAAGAACCTGCCTTCTGGTAGGATGGGGCCAGATTTGCTGTCTTCATGCTGGGTATCTGAGGAAAAAAAATAAACCTTGTGTTTTCCTAGTTTCTATCCCTAAGATTTTCTGAAACCTTTTCCTTTCAAACTTAAAGTGCTCCTAGTCTTCATACGACATTCTGGGATAGGTAATTAAGGACATTCTCAGAAATATAATCTTGAAACTCTCCCAGTGAGTGAGGCTTTGGGGATCCCGAAGCACTGTCAAAGTATGGAAGTCCTCTGGAAAGTTTTCTTATATCCAGATGAAAAAACAAAGGGTCAGAGAAGGGAAAAGCCTTATCCAAGGTCACGTTGATGGTTAGGTAGTAGCAGAGTCCAGATTCTGTTCCAGGTCCTCCAAATCCAAATCCAGAGCTCTTTTTACTATTCCATGTTGCTTCTCTGTAGGTCTCATTTTCCTAAGCTGTAAAATAAAAAGAGTAGACTAACTAGCTATAAGTTCCTTTTGTTTCTAGGTCTTATCAATCTACATATTGGTAGTCATGCTTCTAGACTCCCACAACCCCCTAAGAATCTCAGTGGATAGCACCTGTTCTAGTCTTTGTCCTTTAAATAGTGATCTCGTATTAAGGTAATTCCATTTCCCCTTCACAGGCTCCTGAGGTAATGGCAGCTACAGTGGTCTAAACATGAGCAGAACCAGGAGAACATTGTACACAATAACAGCAATATTGTCACAACAATCAACTGTGAACAACTTAGCTACTTTGATCAAGACAGTGATCAAAGAGAATTCCAAAGGACCCATGATGAAAAATGCTATCCATTTCCAAAGAGAGAACTGATGGACTCTGAGTGCAGACTGAAGCATACTTTTTCTTTTACTTTCTTCATTTTCCTTGTATTTTTGTGTTTTCTTTTGTAGGATGGCTAGGCTAATATGGAAATATATTTTGCATGATTTCACATGTATAATCAATATCCGTTTTGCTTGCCTTCTCAAGGGGTGGAGAAGGAAAAGAAGGGAGGCAGAGAACATAGAACTCAGATAATTTTAAAATAAATGTCAAAATGTTTTTAAAATGTAATTGGGAAATATTTAATGAAATAAATAAAAATATATATTTTTTAAAAATTTAAAAAAGAATCTGCAAGAAAGTCCATCATTAACTGACAAAAATTTGAATGAAAAATTGAAATCCAGAGCCAAGGAGGGAACAAAAAGAAGAAGACTTGGCAAAATGCTCAGAGGTGAATATAAAAGCTTGAACTGGGATTCTGCCTAATATTTGGGCTTTACTTGTACCAGGGAGAATGCTATTGTGGAAAGAGCACTGAGCTTCGTGTTAAATGATTCAGTTTAGGATCTGGCCCCACCTATTTAGTAGCTGAGTGATTTTGGGCAAGCCACAAACTATTGTTCTCAGTGATCTCATTTGTAAACATGTCTATCTGTTCCCTCAAATATTGTTAGTCTAGGGGATATGATCAGATTCAAGCTAACTTCTGATCACTGGGAAGTGAGTGGAGGTGGAAGGAGGACCCCAAGATCTATCCAAGACTTGAACTCTTTCCCACTGAATACCAGTTCCACAAAGAACACACATAGCACTTCACCAAGAAAACCTATTTATCCAAATTGGTAACAAAACAGAAATAAGAGAAGCAATATATAGGGGGAAAAATATATACACATATATATCAGACAATACAGAATGAAGGGGTTGTGCCATTAGGAATGAGTTAACTCAGCAAGAGAGAGTGAAAGAGAAAGATAGGGAGAGAGAACAGAGACAGAGAGAGAGAGACACAGAGAGAGAGAGAGAGCGCTTACCCAAGGGAGAGTTCCTCAAAGTTTCTAGTATAGCAAGTTGAGGTTAGGGACATGATGGAAGCCCTTAACATATCCGTGCTCCCAGTCAACTCTCTAAGGCTGTAAGTTGCAGCAAAATCCCCAGGCTGCAACCCCAGAGGATGTTTGCTTTGACAATTCTCTTCAGCCATAAAATCACAGATCCATGCAAAAAAAAAATAAGACAATAAAATGTGAGTGATGGGGACAGCTAGGTGATACAGTGGATAGAGTGCTGGGCCTGAAGTCAGAAAGACTCATCTCCCTGAGACCAAACCTGGCCCCAGAAACTCACTAGCCATATGACCCCGGGCAAGTCACTTAACCCTGTTTGTCTCAGGTTCCTCTCCCAAAATGAGCTGGAGAAGGAAATGGAAAACCACTCAAATATCTTTGGCCCCCCCCAATAAATAAACAAATAAAAGGTGTCATGAAGAGTTAGATATGACTAAAATGACTGAACAACAATAGCAATGTGATTGCTATCAAATATGCCAATGGACTGGGGTAGGGTGAGGGCGGAGGTGGGGAAACATCTAGCATGACAGTGACTTCCCTCAACTTCTTCTCAGGTTGCAACAGTAACAATGCCTGTCAACTCAAACTACCTGCCTGTCATTATCCACCCTTACCATGTGACTAACCAGCTTTCTTTTTCTATCACATATATCTCACTGGTACATTGTTCACTTTTTTTTCCTTTGCTCATGGGGCAGCCTACTCACTCTGACGTTGGTCTCCATTAACCTCTGAGAGTATTCATTTTCAAATCTTCAGAGACTTTTATACTCCATTTCTCACCTCCATACAGCAATATTGGTAGAATACTGATTTTTAAAAGAAGTTTAGGGCATTAAAAGATCTTTGCAGTTTCCTAAAAGCAATCCAGGCCTCTCTTCTGTTTAATTCCAGCCCCAACTTGTCTATTTGTACTAAGATCATAATAAAGAGTTTGTGTACATGGGTTGGAGAGGAAGGAATGAAGGGATATTTTTACTGAGTTCATGTTAAAATTCCAAGCTCCATTCCTTCCCCTTAAGCCTCCTGTTTCACTTTGGAAAAAAGAATCAAGTCCCCACAAATGGGCAAAGTCTCATACTATAAACCACAATTATTGGCAGGGAAATTTTTACAACAAAGAAAAACAACACAACCCATGAGAGGAAAAAAAAAACAACTTAGACCCAGCAGGAAGGTGACCATAAATTTCAGTGCTGATTCTGGTACAAAGGCTTTGAAAATCTGTACCATTCCAGTGGTACATATTCTACAGGTAGACGGTGAGTCAACAAGCATTTAATAAGTGCTTTACTTGTCTCAGGCTCTGTGCTAAGGGCTAGAGATATGAATAAAAGTGAAAACAGTGCCTGTCCCAAAAGAATTCACATTCTAAAGAGGAAGAAAATATGGTTGGCTGGTTGTTGTCCTTTGTGCTTGAAGAGCAGCAAAATAACATCACCATGTCTGGGTCAAGGTACAGTGTATCTGACTACGGCTGATCAGCCCAATCCAAGGGCACAAATAGTCCATAGGAACATCTGGAGTGGAGATGCCCTAAATTTGTGCATCTCACATTTCTTTTGAGCTATTGCAATTCTGTTTTGCTCATGTAGCACAATGCCTACTTTGATGCAGACACGCCATGTTTTCTTGATGTTAATCATCAGACCAAAAATTAGCACAAATGGCAGAGAATCAATCCATACTCTGTTGCATCCCAGCCTCAGAGGCTGTATTGAGTGCACAATCATGTGCAGGGGGAAAAAGTCACTGACCAACTCTCTCTCCACTTCAGTCTTGGCTGGTAGCCCTTTCAAGTTAAATAATGTGCCATCATTGGGGTAGCTGATCTTAATACAGTTTTCGTCCTGAAAGGCATCTGACAACATCACTGAAAAATCATGTTAAAAAGCATGGAAGAAAGTACACAGCCCTGCTTCACTCCATTGGTGACTGGAAAAGTGGGAGAGTATTGTCTATTATCCAGAACCAGTGCAAGCACGCCATTGTGAAACTGTCATACGATACTGTTAAACTTCTCTGAACCACTACATTTGGCCATGGTCTTCCACAGTCTCTCACTACTGAGAGCATTAAAAGCCTTCGTCAGGTTGATGAGTATTGTGTACAGACCTCTGTTCTGCTCCTGGAGTTTCTCCTGGAGTTGTTGAGCAGCAAACACTATACCAACAGCTCCTTGGCAATGGTAAAATGGTATAAGCAATGTCTTTTTTGGGGAGGAGGCAATCAAGGTTAAGTGACTTGACAGGGTAATATCTTTTGATTCAAGCATAAATTGAATTTAGTTGAGGCAGAGTTGTGCAAGTCAACAGACTCACTTTCCTTAAGAGTCATAGAAATCCAGTGGCAAGACAAAAGTTAAGATGACTGGCAATGGCTCAGGATGCAGTGGATGACCTTGGCATCTTCGATATCTGACCAAGCCCTAGGCACTCCACAGAGCTTATTTCAGCCATCTTCGTGGATTTTGGAACAAATTGTTCTCATCTACCTATTCCACCAGGAAAGTCTTCTCATGCTTAGGGTAGATACCTCCCTAATTCACCAATGGACTTGAGGCCCTCAGTGACCTTCAACCTCATTTAGTCTCACTGCTGAAATGGTTTTCTTGGGTGTGGCCACTGCACATACTACAGCTTTTTGGAGCCACTGGGAGAGTTGGGTGGCACGTGAACATCAAAGGTGAATGAGCAACCCTCACACCAGAGATATGTCTTCCCTGAACATCCATATACTCCCAAGGAGGCAATATATAACTAAGTCTAAGAAATCTACAAAGTAGAGGGGAAGTAGCCTGAGAAGGAAAGACACTACTATCCAGGAGAAACAGAAAAGGCTTCTTACACTAGTGGAATTTGAGGTGTCTTGAAAAAATCCAAGGAAACCAAGAAGTGCAGGTAAAGAGGTAGAACATTCTAAGCATGGGAACAACCAAAGCAAAGGATGTGAAATACAATGTTTGAGTGACTGTAAACAGTCCAATGTAGCTGGGTCATAAAGTACATGGAAAGAAATTAAGTTTGAGAAGACTAAAAAGGCAGGAAGAGTTCAAGTAATGATAAATTTTAAATATTGGGAGTTTATATTTGATCTTAGATATACTAAAGAGCCAATGGAGTTCATTGTGGAGGGAAACTTGGGGAAATAGGGGTGACCTGGTTAGACCTATATTTTAGAAAAATCATTTTCTGACAAATATTGAAGTGGATATGGAAAAAATAGGTACACTAATGTGCCATTAGTGGAACTGTGAACTAGTCCAACCATTTTGGAGAACAATTTGGAACTATGCCCAAAGAACTATATAACTGTGCACAACCTTTGACCCAGAAATACTACTGGGTATTAGACTGAGTATTAGCACTACTGCTGTCTATACCCAAAGAGATTGAAGAAAAAGAAAAATAATCCATCTGTACAAAATATTTATAGCAACTCTTTTTGTGGTGGCAAAGAATTGCAAACTGAGGGGATGCCCATCAATTAAGGAATAGCTGAACAAGTTATGGCATATGAATGTGACTTAAAAAAAAAAAGCTATTATGCTGTAAGATATGATGACAAAGATGGTTTCCAAAAAAATCTGGCAAGACTTATATGAACTGATACAAGGTGAAGTGAACAGACCCAGGAGAACAATGTGCACAGTAATAGCAATATTGTAATGATGTTCAACTGTGAAAGATTTAGCTACTCTGAACAAGACAATGATCAAGTCAATTCCAGATAACTCACGATAAAAGATGGTGTCCACCTCCAGATAGAGAACCACTAGTCTCAGTTCAGGTTGAAGCATATTTTTTCCTATTTATTTTGTTTGCTGTTTTTTTTTCACAATATGGCTAATATGGACGTGTTTTGCATGATTTCATATGTATAGCGTATAATAGGAATTTGGAACCAAAAATAAGAATTAAAAATTAAATGACAAAAAGAAAAGAAAAATCTTTTTTTTTTAATTTAACTGAGTGAAGGATGATTGGAATAAGGAGCAACTTAAGGCAAAGAGATGAGTTAGAATGTTATTATAATAGTTGAAGCAAGAGGTAATGAGGGCCTGAACTAGGGTTGTGGCCTTGAGAATGGTCAGAAGAAATAGATTTTTCTAGTTTCTCATCTATGTACATGGGATTCAACTCACCAGCAAAAATAATAAATTCCATAACTGCCCCTACTGTCATATGGTAAAGCATCAGTGGCCTCACTTTCCCCACTCTCCTCATTCTCACTTCAGATAAGCCATTTGGCAAACTGGTTTCCTTAACAAGTTATTTTCTTTTTTTAGCACTTGAGTATGCTGGTTTGTGGGTCCACAGCAGCCAGTGACTACTACTACAGGCTCTAATTGCCTATTGCCAGGCTTCTTCTAAGCAGCAGGACCTTGGAACGATATTGTTGGTTTTCATTTGGGATATTTTAGCGTGAAGAGTGAAATAGATCAATTTAGCCTAATTAAATCCGCATACAGAATTTTACCATTCTTGCAAATGACTAACACAAAAACAAACCTACAAGGAACAACTTGGTATTTTAGGCAGCATTTATTATAAGGGAAATAGCAGTCAAGTTTTCCTTTTCTGGAGCTTTATTCCCCAACACTTGTTAGATGCATGTTGTTTAGAATTGCTCTTCTCCCCTCCCTTTTTCTTTCTCTATTCTGTTTTTCCTTTCCCTCCTTATGCCCACCTTTCATCCCTTTTGTGAGCTTGGTCTAGGGCAAGGGTTTTTAACCTTTTTATTAATGGTCATAAATTTTTTTGACAGTCTGGTAAAGACCAAGGAGCCTTTCTTAGAATAATATTTTAAATACACAAAATAAAATACATAGAATTACAAAGGCAACCAGTTATATTGAAATGCAAGTGAGCGTAATAATAAGCATGTTTGATTAAGATGAGATATCTGATTGGGTCTTTCACGTCCAAGAAAATTCATTTTTGTGTTCATATAAAGATGGTTTCCAAAAAATCTGGCAAGACTTACATGAACTGATACAAGGTGAAGTGAACAGACCCAGGAGAACAATGTGCACAGTAATAGCAATATTGTAACGATGTTCAACTGTGAAAGATTTAGCTACTCTGATCATTGTCTTGTTCAGAGTAGCTAAATCTTTCACAGTTGAACATCATTACAATATTGCTATTACTGTGCACATTGTTCTCCTGGGTCTGTTCACTTCACCTTGTATCAGTTCATGTAAGTCTTGCCAGATTTTTTTGGAAACCATCTTTATATGAACGCATACCACAGTGAAATCATTCAATGAATAATACCACATGTACATCTACTTTATGCAATCTTGTATCATCTTGTAATTAAAAAATGAATGTGATTAGCATTCTTTGTGTAACAGCTGCAGATGTCCCAACAAATTTGCAATAAAATAATTTTTAACTTTGTTTTCAACTTTGGATTTCATGCTCTGGCTGAACTTCTTACTCACTGTGTGGCCTTAGGCAAGTCAGTTGAACCTCCCTGTGTCTTAATAAGAGAACCCAGCTGGAAAATTGAGTAAGAAGTAAAAACGTCACAGCAAACCAGATGCTGAAGTGAGCTTTTTCCTTATTAAATAAATGGGGATGGCTAGGGACAAGGAGATTTGGAAAGTTGTTTTTAATATTCAAGAACAACTCTAAGAATCAGAACTGACTCTGTTTATTCTATATTTCTTCCCATTTGGCTGGAGGGAACATCCCCTGAGGCTCACCTGGCCACAATTCTGCTGGTAAATAGTAAGATGATCAGGTCAGACCTCAGTTGTACTTTCGTGTTCATTCATGAATCTGAATCAATGCACTGACATTGAACTGGACACAATCTGCCTTTGAAGGAGCTTAACTCCTTAAGATCCAATACAGCCTATTTATTTCAGGCTGGACATCTGGGAAACCATGTCAGGATTCATGGAGAAGATGTCTTTCAGTAATCTGATCATAAACCTTGGCTCTGCTGGTCCACTTAAGTAAGTGGAGCACTCCCAACTACAGGACTTTACTTCTCAAGAAGAATCATTAGGAAATATAACAGGTGTCTTAAATGATAACCAAAAAGAATTTTGGAAAGCAAGGAAAATAAAACACAAGTCCTCAGACTGGGTATGATGGTATCCATAATCCCTGCTACCAGGAAGGATGAAGCTGGTGGATCACTTGAGCTCAGGAGTTCTGAGCTTTAGAAAGTCTAAAGCCAATCAGTTGTTCAATGATGTATTACCAAGGAAAGATGCTAGTGAGAAGAGTGATGATGATTTTGACATTTAGTTTGGCTATACTGAGAGCTATTTTTTCTATGAATCCCATATCAGTAAATAGTCATTTCTTATCTCTTAAGATATATGGGTAGTAGTTTATATGTAATATGCTCAAGTGAAACAACCAGCTTTATTAAGAACTGTCTCCTTCAAGCCCTATAGGGCATAAAATTTCACACATTCAGCTGCTGTCCCCCAGGACTTAACAAGTCTTATAAATATCTGCATGGCTCTTCATTACTCCAATTTTTTTTTGCCTGAAACCATACGTATTTCTGTAAACTACAAAAATCTGTTTCTTTGCTAAAGCTGGATTAGCAGGGTGGAAGGAGGGGAAGGAAGAGACATGAACACAAAAATGAATTTTCTTGGACGTGAAAGACCCAAGTCTAAATTTCATGTGGAAAGCCCATTTTCCAAATGAAATATTCCAAAGAAGTATCCTCTATTCATTCCTTCTGATCTTCAGGGCTAGTTTATGCCTTCCTCAACTCTCTGGGAGAATTCTCAACAGAAACACCATCATTGATATTCAAAACCTGTCCCTTTCTTAAGGTAGTTTACCTTTGACAGGAGATCTACTATATGCCTGTCCTAGGGAGACTAGAAATGCCAGTGTATTGATTCAGAAGATTATTCAGACTATAAGACTAGGGCTTTAGACTATTTCTAGTCACTTCTCTAAAGGCCACATTCCTTCTTCCTCACCTGATTTCCGTTTAAAGCTATTAAAGTGTTGAATCTGTTCTTGTTCTGTGTCTGAGATCTCTGTTTGTATATAGTTCATTAACTTGCAAAAGGGGTAGTTGTAATTTCAACCATGGGTCTGAATGCCATAGTACATCCATAACTTTGTGGCTGTTGAACTCTAAAATGCAATTATCTAGCTTCTAATTCTTTTTTTCTCATTTTCAAGCCAGGAAAAGAGTAGCTCGATTCCCCAATGTAAACTCTCAAAAATGCCTTTATAACAGTTATATTTTAGTCGATTATGGAAAATAATAAACTTCATGACAGATAAAGCAAGACAGGGAGAGCACATGTATTGAGTTCAACAAACCCACTAGATCAGGTTTATTCTCAAAATCCTTAAGCTATATTGGGGGGGAGGCAGATAGAGGATTACCACCTTAGTCAATCATATGATTCAAAATAGAACTCTTCTATGGGCAGTTCTTTACTACCAGGGTCCTCTAGAGATACCATCTCCTAATTTTTAAGAAATGAACACTCAAAATTAATTTATCCAATTTCCCTCCCTGCTTTTGATGTAAGCCTTGCTTCACACCAAAATGAACTCTTAGACCTTATACTAAGAAATTCAATTTTTTTTAAAAACATTCTATAGCCAGATTCTTCTTCTGTGAACACAGGAGGCATCATGGTATATTAAAAAGAACCCTGGGGGCAGCCAGGTGGTGCAGTGGATAGAGTACTGGCCCTGAAGTCAGGAGGACCTAAGTTCTAATATGGCCTCAGACCAAATACTTGACACTCACTAGCTGTGTGATCCTGGGCAAGTCACTGAACCTCAATTGCCTGAAGAAAAAAAAAGGAACCTTGGATTTAAAGTCCAAGTGCCTGGGTTAAAGTTCCTTCTTACCAGCTTGTAACCCTGAGAAGGTCACTAAAGCTTCAATATCTTCACCTTTAAAATCAGGCAATTGGATTGCACGATCTCTAAAGTCCCTTTCAGTTCTGAATTCTATAAATCAATGATTTACTACATTCAAAAAGCCAAGGTTGGACCCTCTCTAGAAAACAGGCTGGGTAAATTCTTAGGCTGTCTGGCCATTCGATTTTTTGCAATGGTAGCAAAATGCAGCTGTTCCCTCAAACCCCACTTCTTTCCAGTTAAACTCTTTCTTAGCCTTTTTGTTCTGAACTTGGCTGAACAATGACCTCAGCTCTGCTGATTCTGTTTCTTTCTGGGTCCAACAAGATGTGGACCTAAGGTCAGGCTTATCAGCATAAAATGCAATAGAGTTTGAAATCATCTGGCAGATCAGATCAAAGATGACTTTCCCTTTAGAAGACTGAGCCTGAATTAGCATCAGGCATACCCATGTGAACGTGATGCTGACTGAATTACCTGGGTCATTGCAACAGTGATTATTTGGCTTTGGACATGGAAAGCTAAAGGTTTTCTGGCAAGGTCTGTTGTATTACCAGCTGGGTGCATTTCCTTGAGAGTACAGACATGGGCTTCATAAATTCATTTTTTCCATGGTTTCCCTTAATGCTGACCACATTAAAAACAAATGGACAATGAATCAAGGAACACCAGGGAATTCAGTACGTTCAGATAGGTAGGTTCAGATAGAGGAAATCTACTTGAATGTCATTGGTAAGGAGGCTATGCACCTTAAAAAAAAAAGGCAGTTGTGGGAGCACAGAATCAATTATCATATAAAAGTTGTATATCTCTCTCTAAACCCACCTCTCTTCCGATCTCCCTGGTACCCATAGAGAGCACCACCATCATTTCAATCATCAAGGTTCACAATCTTAATGTTACCTTCATCTCCTCTTTCACTCTGTATCCAATCAGTTGTAAACCTTATCATTTCTCTATCTGGAATATCTCTCTCATATATCCCCTTCCCTCCATACTCAGCCACATCCTGATTCAGGCTCTCTTCACTTTTCGCATGAGTTATTGCAATAGCCTTCTATTTGATCTCCCTACCTTAAGCCTCTCCCTATTCCAATCTGTTCTCTTTATAGCTGCCAAAATGATTTTCTTTCTCACTAAACTCCATTGGTTCCTTATTGTCACAAAGGTCAACTATAAACTGTGTCATTTGGCCTTTAAAGCCCGTCACAATCTAACACCACCCTATTTCTTGCAGCCTTACTCATCACTCCCCTATACCTACACTACAGCCCAGCTATTCTGACTTTGATGTTCCTCGCACATAGCACCAACTCCTATATCTGTTGTTTTCCCCCCTATCTAGAATGTGTTCGCCTTTTTCCTCTGCCTCCTAGAATCAGTAATTCCCTCAATACTCAGTTTATGTACCATATTTTTACATGAAGCTTTTTCTGATCTCTTTAGTTATTAGGAATCTTTCTTTAGAAACGATGATGTATTCATTGTGCTTATATTCCCATCATAATATACATATCTTGAGGATAGTGATGATTTCACTTTTATTTTCACATCACCAGTGCTTAGCAAAGTTCTTGCCACATAGTGGGCACTTAATAAACACTTGATGTCTAAAAAACAATGATGAAAAAGAACCAAGAAATCCAAATAATCCTGATTTGTGCATAGTCAACTACCCAAAATTGTGTGGACGATGGCACCATGACTCCAACATCCAGTGGGCACTGGTTTTTTAATTTCCAGTTACGTTCACTAAGGACAAGAGATCATCTAGTCCAAACTTTTCATTTTACAGATGAAGAAATTGAGGTCCATTATTTATATAGTAGTAGATTTCAAAGCAATTGTTGTTACTGTTCATCCTTTGTTTACAAAGAGGATCAATGGCATCATGGGGTGATGTCTTGACTTACTGGATTTAAGTGAGGCAGAGTTTTACAAACTCATCCGCCTCACTCTTCCTGAGTGATTGAAGTCTAATGGTAAGACAAAAGTCAGGATGACCGAGATGGCCCCAGATACAGTGAATGACCTTGGTGTCTTTGACGTTTGCTCAAGCTCTAAGTACTTCTCAGCACCTGCTTTAGCTGCCTTCACAGCCATTGAAACACATTCTTCTCATCTGCCTATTCCAAAGCGGGAAGTCTGCACATGTTTGGGGTAGATATCCTACTAACTCACTGATTGGTTTGAGGCCTGTTGGTTCCTCTCAACCTGGTTTAGCTAGTCTACCAAGACAGTTGTACCAGGGTGTGGCCATTGTGCATGCTACAGCTTCTTGGAGCCACAGGTGAGAGTCGGGTGGCAGGTAGACACCAAAGGTGGATGAGCAGCCCTAAAAAGGGCTCAGCAAGTCCTCACACCAGAGGTGTTCTTCCTGAACACCTCACATACCCCCGTTTTCAAACCAATATACCACCACCAAACCTAGTACCATTCTAATTAGCTGCATTACTTCAGGCAAGTCACTTATCCTCTCTTGACCTTGGTTTCCTTCTTCAATACAATGGAGTAGTACAACTAGATAATTCCTAAAATTCCTTCCAGTTCTAATATACTAGGACTCAGAGCCAGTGAGCACTGGTAGAGGAAGAAGAGAAACAGACTCTTAGGCAAATAAGACAGGCAGCTTGGTGGGGTCACAAACATGTGAGATGACAAAACATCAAAGGTTCTTGAGGTTGAGAGCGGGAAGTAAGGTAACCCATAAGCCTTGGTTGGAGAATATCTGTTGTATTGGCTATACTTCTGGTATTCCTGGGTGCTGATACAGGGCTTCCCCTAACTCTTCATTACATATCCTAAGATCCTATTAAGCAAATGAGTTGGGGCAGCTAGGTGGTGCAGTGGATAGAGCTCTGGCCTTGGAGTCAAGAGGACCTGAGTTCAAATCTGACCTCAGACTCTTGACACTTAACTAGCTGTGAACTTGGGCAAGTCACTTAACACTGATTGCCTAGCTAAAAGAAAAAAAAAAGCAAATGAGTTGAGGAACACACCAACTGACCTGAATTCCAACATGTGAATGCATACAAATGCTAGTGCCCAAACTGGCAAATATTTCTCAAAAGACTTTCCCATACATCAATGCTAGAAATAATAGAGTTTATCCAGTGTACAAGAATTAACCTGCTTGCTGATAGTATGAACTAGCATTTACATGGTATTTTAAGGTTCCAGGGCCATTTCTGAGGTGAAATTCAAACCATGTTCTTCTTGACCCCAAGTCCAGCACTCATGGACACATACTGGTACATCTGTGTACAAGTAATAACAAGATGACGAAATTTCCAGAATCTGTGGTTTTATATATGGCAGTGCTCCCATCACTGAAGATCACAAATCCTCTAGGACTTAGAAGAAAGTCTTTTTGAATATTTCAAAATCACATAGAACTCATGATCTTCTTTTGCCTCACCTCCTCAAAAACAAAACAAAACACACCTATCCTTCCACCAAATAAATGTCCTTATTTTTCTTTAGGGACCACAATTCCTCAAAATTACCCAGTTTCACAATGTTGAAGTCATTCTCTGCTCTTTCCCTCTACCTTCATACCTCCCTTTTATAATTAGTTGCTAAGCCTTACCAATTCTACCCAAACAGCTTCACTCAAATTCATCCCCTCTTCTTTTATCCCATGGCCATTACCTGGTGTCACCTTTCAGCCAGATTGCTGCAATTGCATCTTAATTGGTCTCCTTGTTTCCAGTTAATTCCCTCTCAAATCCATCTTCCACATAGCTGCCAAAATCTACCTAAAGCAAAGGTCTACTTAAGTCACTCCTTTGCTCACTAAGCTCCTATGTCTCCCTACCTACTCTAGGACGATGTGCAAACTCTTATGCTTTATGCATAAAGTCTTTCAGACTCGGGCTCCAGCTTATCTTGCCAGCTTTTTCCCACATTACTCCTCTTTAAACACAGTATGTTCTAGCCAGGCCTGCACAACCTGAGGCCAGTGGCTACTTATGGCCCGAGGGCACACCAAAGGATTTCAGGCAGCTGATGAAAAATGTAGAGGTCATTTTCCTCTACATTTTTTATGGGCAAGCTGGGGGCAAGCAATCTGGGGGTAGGACATAGGCTGTGCAGGCCTGTTCTAGCTGAACTGGTCTATATGATGTTATACAAATTCTCTCTTTCTTGCTTTTGCACAGACTTTCCTCCATGCCTATAATACATGACCTCCTAACCTCCACCTTTTTAAATCACAAGCTTCCTTCAAGGTTCATCTAAAGTCCCACAACCTATGAAAAGTCTCCCCTTTATCTTAGTTGTTAATACACTCTTTCTCCTCATATTATTTTGCATTTATTTATCTGTTAAACTGGAGCATCTGCAGGCATACCCCTGTAATGCCTGCTATGAGGAAGCTGAGGCTGGCCCATTTCTTGAGTTCAAGGGCTCTGAATTGCAGTAGGCTAAGCTGAACAGGGTTGAACTAGGCTTGGCTTTAATATGGTAAGCATAGCAGTGGGGCACAAGGTTGCCTAAGTGATGAGGATGGGATCTAGACCCCAGAAAAGTAAAACCCTGGACTTTTCCCACATGGTCAAATCTCTGGTGTTCCCTGAGGCTATAATCCCATCAACTGGTCTTTCATTGTGGCTACACCCAATCTCCCCTCCATTGCCTTACCTCCCTATGGCCCCTGGCCACTTCCCACACTTAATCCTAGCTAGGCTCCATTGTCCAAGTCCCTGGAGTTCTGTTCACCCCAGTTTACTGGCCACTCCCATCCAGATCTCCTTAGGTCCCTCCTCCCATCACTGCAAACTGCTTGGCCACTCCTAGATCCCTCCCACAAGCTTTCAATATATAAGGTCCATCTTGTCTCCATTAAGATGCTGGGATTCTTATAATCAAGCTACTGCTCAGATTCTTATAATCTAGCCACTGGTCCGATTCTTACAGTCTAGCCACTGCTTACTCATCTTCAGTGTCCTTAAAAATCTGCTCAATATGATGGATGTTCTAATAAACCTTGTCTTTGGCTGAAAGAAGGCTTGGGTCAAATTCTTTTGGACAGGACCCATGTGTTGTGATATTGGGGTCCCAGCACCCATGATCCCCTAAACCGCATCATAAGGAGGGGTGAGCAGAAATCAGAAATGATGGGGCACTAATGATAGACCCCTAAAAGGTCCTGGACTTTCCCCTAAATCCCTGGGGTTTGCTTGGGGCACCCAACCCTTCCCAGTTAATAATCCTATCAGCTGTCCTAGCATTGTGGCTTTGAACCTGCCCCAATCTCCAATTCTCCCTTACCTCTAACTTAGCCCATCCCTTCATTGTCTGTTATATCAGGATCACTCTCCATCCACCCCCCCACTTCCCACTTTTAATTCCATCTAGACCCCTTCCACATGGCCCAGGTCGCTGGTGTTTGCCAGGAGCACCTAGCCCTTCTGGGTCCTTGTTTGTTACCTCCCAGTCACCCCAGACTACTTGGCCACTTCTTCATCACATCCAGATCTTCCCACAGTCTATATATAAAGGTCCACCTAGTCCCCCATTAAATTGCTCACATTCCTTAAGAATCTGGCCAAGTTGTCAATACAAGCATCATAAATGCTCAGATTCTTAAAATCTGACCAATAGCATGGATTCTTAAAATCTTGCTCACCTCAACTGGTGTTTTAATAAACCTTTAATAAACCTGACTAAAAGAAGGCTTGAGTTGAGTTCATTTCAGGCAAGACCCATATCTTCTACCTTGAATTTAGGGGTTCTCAGCACCTCCTAGACCACAATAAGAAATAAAGCAGGAAAAAGCTCCCATGATAGTTAGAATGGAAGCAGGCCTGTAAGAAGCCCCTGCCTTTCCAACTCGAGTGAGATAGCGAGACCCAGTCTAACAACAACAATCATAATAATAGCAATATGAAGATAATAATGATAATAATAACCATCACCACCTCCTGTTAGAATGTAAGCTGCTTCTGGCCAGATACTGAGTTTCATTTTCTTCAGTGCCTAGTACAGTGCATTACAGACAGCAAACACACAATAAATGCTTGTTAGGTTGAATTAAACATGAAAGCTTTCTGACCAGGCACTCAAGGTATTCATATTTGATTCAATAAATAACATATACACCAATCTAATAGAAACAATGAAAAGTTGGAACACAGTTCAAAGAGGCAGAATAAAATTCTGAATTACTCCCCTTACTTTACCAGAATGTTTGAATGCAGAGAATTTTAACTTCCAAATTTGAGGAAAGAAAGCTTTCTCTACTACCAAAAGTAACAGAGTAGTACTTGAAAAAAGTAATTTTCTGCAGCTTATCTGGGGAAAAGGTGTGGATTTCTTACTTGTTTAGTTTGGTTTGTTTGTTTATTTCCAAACAACAAGAACCTTTCCTTAGGGGAAAGCTCAATTTTGGGGAGCAAGAGATCTTCTATTTTATCGGTACCTAGCAACACATTTCAACCTGTTTAGGAAGAGAATTATGGGAAGGCAAATCCAAGCCATTCCACAAGATGTGTGTGGGTGTCCAGGGGCAGTCTGAAGTGGTCTCTGTAGTTCCCCATACATTACTCAAATATCCATAGCTGGAGGCTTTATTGGCATTCCTTCTCTTTGAAAGTATTTACCACTGCAAAATCAGCAGTGCTATTTTGCCACTGGATCAATTCAAACCATTGAATACAAATAAGCTCCCAGTCTTCTCAAGGGCCAGAAGTGAGGCCCCCTCCCCCACTGACAGAGAGTGAGTCACAGGCAGGATTGAAGTTTTGATACCCAGCTTTGATTGATGGCCTGAGATTCAGGAAAATGGAGTGACCTAAGTATCCTTGTCCCAGTCAGTTGACCCCCAATGCCAAATGCAGGCCGGAAGTAACAGCAGTCATAACTGAGATCTATCGCCTCCTCCCACTAGCCTTAACAAAGTTCAACTTTTTCTTCATGGGTCAAACCAAGACCATGCCCACTATTATTTTCCCATCAGAACCTATGTGTAAGACTAACCTCACAGCTGAACAAAACCAGCAGGGCAATTACATTTCAAATGTGTCTTGGAATCTGACTGCTTTGTAACCCTACACCTCCCACCACTGACCTCCTGGAGAGAAAATTGATGTACTGCTGCTTACTCGAGGAAGTGTATTATGCCCAAGAGGCTTTGGGTCGAAATTTGACATTCCATTCTGCTTATGTGCAAAATGGTTCTTTCTCCACCCCCAAACTCCCACCCTCCCACCCCCTACTTTTGGCTATTGACACCAGTAGGCACTGGATTCATTAGCCTAAGAGAGAAGTTGTCTCTCTAACAGGAGAGTATTATTAAAAACACATTTTAGCTATGACAAATAAATCAACACCTCAGCCTGGTAGTAACTAGTCCATAACTTTTTCGCAGTCTATGGCTATAAACTCCCATTAAGATTTCACTGAGATTCCAGTCAGAAGATACTTTGACCATTCTTCATGAAGAGAGGATAATGTATAATATTAATTCATATTTACAAAACATTTAAAAATTTTATAAGCTCCTTTCCTCAGAACAACACTGTGTCATACAGGTAGATGAAACACATGTTTAATATGTGTTCATTTAAGAAGGTTAAGTAAGCTGAGGGGAAGCTAGGTGGTATAGTAGATAGAGCACCAGCCCTGGAGTCAGGAGGATTAGTTCAAATCTGGCCTCAGACACTTCCTAGCTATGTGACCTTGGGCAAGTCAACCCCAATTGCCTTGCACCCCCCAAAAAATAAAAAGAATGGGTAAGCTGAGTCTTAAGAGGCCTAAAGGATTTGCCCATGGTCACAAGGCAGACCTAGAACCCAGACCACCTGACTCTAAGTTTACAGTTCTAAGACACCATAAAAATAAAAACCATTATTACTCCATACTGTTTCACATATGGCTATTTGTGAGGATTTATGTTTGAAATAAAAGTTTTAGGACACAATAGTAATATGATTGTACTTTTATGAGTTAGATGATATAAGCAGTCTCATAACATTAGCTCAGGCTCAGGAAAAAATATTTTAATAGATAGCAATTTGTCTCTCCAGGCAATACTAACCAATCTCCAAAAATGTTCCCAATAGATTGAAATTAAATCTTCCATACAAAAACAGCAGCATGCTATCTTATTATTAATGATTTTATGAGTTTTATTTTCTTTCTCAAGGCACACAGAATAGTCATTTTTATACTCACAAAAAGAAATTGTTCTCTGGGGGTAATACAGGGAAGTCAATTCCCAGCCTTTTTCAGTCCTTAACATATCTGTGAACACCATCATTTGGGCACCATGGAAACTCAACTACTGATATTGGCTTCATTGGTACCATATCCAATGTATAAGAACAGCATAATTAGCCTAGATGACATAATACACCTCCCAGAGCACCTAATGTTCCCAAATAATCATACACCAGTAGCAATCACAAATACAAGCAGACAACAGGGAATGGGATTACACCAGAGCTACGTGGCATCTAAGAATAGGGTGGTGATAATCTTACTATACTCTATCCTGGCCAGTCCACATCTGAAATATATTGTTCAGTTCTGTACACCATGTTTTAGGAAGGACATTGATACGTTGTAGGGCAACCAGAATGTTTAAGGGCCTCAAATTTGTACCAGGTGAGAAGTGGTTGAAGCAACTAAAGATGGTTAACTTGAAGAAGAGAAGATTGGGAAGGGGGAGTTTAAGGGGAGGAGGAGAACATGATATCTGTCTTTAAGCATTTAAAGTCACCTTTAAAAGAATTTTTGTCACCTTCAAAAAGAATTAAAATTGTTCTTTCTGGCCCCAACAAACTCCCCAAGAATTAGGAGTAATTGGTAGGAGTTGCAAAGCTTGAAAGTTAGGTTTCATGTGAGAGAAAACTCCCTAACAACTGAAGCTATCCAATAGTGAAATGTGTTACTTAGGAAGTGGTGAATTGTCCCTTCATTTAAGGTCTTCCTTTAAAGGGTAACGCTCTGTTATAATAATCAATCAATAAACACTTATTAGTTACATACTATGTGCAAGGTACTGTGCTAAATAGCTCATTTTATGTCTAGGGGGCAATATAATGGTCTCTAAGGTCCATGAAATCAACTTCAGCTTTAGGAAATTTATTTTAGACAAATATTTCTGAGTTCAGCCATAATCACTATGAGACCTCAGGAAAATTCCTAACATTTAGGCAGAGATTGGAGGGTTTCTGCAAAACTTTATAATTTATACCTATTTCTAGTTAACACACCTGGCCTTTTGTGGTTGAGACAAAATTTAGCTTACTGGAAACATTTGGGTAATGAAACAGCCAATTACAATATTATGTATGTGGAGAAATAGATGACAGTGTGAGAGATGAACTCTCAGAAGTGAAGCCTCCTCAAAAGGTCAATAATTTTTTTTTATTATTTTCAAAATCCTCCCCCCGCTCAGACCCTGTTTTTAAGCATGTCACACAAAGAATAAGCCCTGCCCCACCCCCAACCTGAGCCTTTTGCCCTTGGCTTCCTACCTCTTTCCTTGTCTTTGAATTTTGGGCCTGGAATGTAAGTCCCACCTCCCAGTTAGAATGTAAGCCCACCCCCAGTTAAAGGGGTAAGGGATAGTGGTAGGTGGAGACTTTGAGTGGTGGGTGGAGATTTGCTTTTATAAGGCGGCCCCTATTACTTGGTCTCTCTCCATGTGTATGGAAGGAGCAGACAGCCATCTCTCGAGATTGTAATAAAGGTAACCTTTGCTTTCCACCTTGAGAAGTCTCTGAGTTTAATTTGGGTTAGGGTTGCTGTCCCACACAACAGGAAGAAAACCTGTTTAAAGAGCTGACTTTTTCTTGGGAATTCCTCCAACCTAGATCTTCTGCTCTGAGACACTTTTAGAGCCAATCTTCATGATATCTCCTGTGTCAGTGACAGGTTAGTCTTACCTTTCTCCTCAAAGGTTTGCTTATAAGTCATAGGTTCCAGTTTCTAAAATTCTTCCTCATTCTAGCTAACTCACTGCTTATACAGGACCCAAAGGGCATAAGGAAATCTCCAACCCAAATTAAATCTCTTATCTAGTGTCATTTCACTTCAAAGACTTCACTGTTATCAACAAGGTCCTTTGACTGAATGAGATGTGTTCTCATCTAGTTAAAGTATCACAGCTAAAATGGGATGGGAATGGTTTAAACGTTACTTTACAAAACACTAGATGGGTATGAGGAACCTACTTCCTTGAGGCCACATGTGACCCTCTAGGTCCTCAAGTGCAGCCCTTTGACTGAATCCAAACTTCACAAAACAAATTCCCTTAATAGAAGGATTTGTTCTGTAAAACTTGGACTAAGTCAAAAGGCCTCACCCAAGGACCTAGAAAACTACACATGGCCTCAAGGAGTCAGATTCCCCACCCCTGGACTACATAATCATCTGCTAAATATGTCAAAAAACATTCCTTTTTCCAATAGGATTTAGACTAGATAGCCAGAGAATTCCTTTCCAACCCTGAAATTCTGTGTACTATTTACAAATAGTAAGAGAAATCTGTATTATAAAAATAGAATCAAACAAACCACATGAGCAGTATTTTGGATTGTCGTGATTCATTCTTTTACATCCATTTCCAGGAAAAAGGATTTCAATTCTTTTCCTTTGGAGTTGCAACTGAAGCCATTTGCACTCTCTAGGAAAATGAAGAAATGGACACAAAGGAGCATCTCTCTCCGTTTGTCTTGATAACCTTGTTCTCAGTTTAACCCTGAACTAGCCTGCTTTCCCTTTGTTACAATCAAACTTTCTTCTCTGAGCCCAGAGGAGTGTGATTCAGAATTCATAGCCTCTCCAAAGGCAGAGAATGTGATTTATCAGCTCATGAGCCTGTGGTGCAGAAGTAATTGCATTAATACTGCCACTGATAAATAGGGCTTTCTTCAGCCTTACAAGCCACTGTGGGCTAATTATTCTTGAGATTCTGTTTGGCTTTAATCACAGGGTGAATCGTTTCTTTCCAAATGTGGCAGGTATTAATGGCAGAGCATTTGTCCTAATTAATTTTCTAGGGCAAAGACCCTTTTCATCTTTAATTAAAGACATAAAAATGACCAAAGTGTGTGAGCATTGGTAAGAAATGGAACCACTCATCTCCAAGAAATCAACTCGGGCTTCTTTCATCCAGGAAATAATATTATGCTCATTTTTCCCCTCCAGATGGCCTGTAACCAAGTTACCTTACCACTCTTCAACTATGGTAGACATCGTATGAGTGAGGATAACATCCAATACTACAAAGCACATTTTGGTCCTTCCAGCATTCTATTTGGCCAATTGTATTTGTCCAAAGGGTTCACTTGATACCTTGACCAACCAGAACCAATTCGGCATTCTATGTGACACCCATCTCCCAGTGAGGGAAAAATAAAATACAAACACAGCATATAAATAGATGGATGGATAGATGAATAAATAAATAGATGGATGGATAGATAAATGAAGAAATGGATAAATAGTTATTTCCTATTAAGAAAGAAAAAGCAAAGAACAAAAGGATGAATAAAAGAAATAGAGAAAGATTTGAGTAGAGTTGCCATTTAGTGCCAGCTAGTATGAGGATATAATGTTCATTGAATATTTGCTGAATGCATTTGATCCTTTATGGAATAAGCATTTTTCCTCAAAGATCTGACATTCTTTGCTCTGCTCCCAGTAAAATTGGCCATACTGGGATCTCACATCAGGACACACAGGACAAAAGTTAATATACAGTCATTACCACCTTAATCCTTCTACAGAAATTTGAACAAGAAAGTTCTAGGCATTATACCTCTGTGCTACTGACAAGGTCTGAACAGGGACAAGGACAACTTACTGTCCTGATAAGTTGTTTGCATGGTGCCAGTTGGAGCTTTGTGCTGAGTTGTTGGCCAAGAAATAGAGAGGTACACAAATCCAGGGCATGCTGACTCCCAGGACTCCAGCTATCAGAGGGCCAATTGTAGCTGCCAAATACACATTAAAAGAAAACTGCCCTTATCTATTTGTACCCCACAGTGGCTCCTGTGCTGTGCAAAGAATGGGGTATTTGGTGAACTCTACAGGGTGACCTCTGTGTTCAATTATTCTGATGGCAACTATTTTAATGTGCCTGTTTGTATTTCCTGCCTTTGGTGTGGAGGGAAGTACAAGTATATATGTCTAGTTAGTTAAGGAGTTTTATATTATAGCTGATAGATAACACTTACATAACACCTTAGAGTTCACAAAGTTGTTTCCATATGTTATCTCATCTGATTTGATCCTCCCAACAACATAATGGAGTAGGTGCTAAAATTATTCCCATTTTAAATATGATGAAACTAAGGCTGAGAAACATTAAATGACTTACCCATGGTATCATAGCTAGTAAGTGTCTAAGGAAGGATTTTAACTCATGTCCTTTTGACTCCAGGCCCAACACTCTTTATCAATTGTGCCCCTAACAATCTCTACTATGAGTCCCCAAAGCTCACCATACTATGGAGAGTCAGCTGAGAATGAGGCTTCCCTTAGAACAAGCCAATAAACCTAGCCCCAAAACTTTGAAGGGAGAATTCAAAATTCAGGTTTCCTAAAGAGAAGACAAATTGTCATCTGGGGCCACAATGAGAACAGAAACATGGTGCAACCGAGAAGGAAATCAAGGTGGACAAAGAAGGCCTAGAGAAAGATTAGTAGAGGATAGCTTTGAAAATTGAGTACCACCTAGTCTTACTATAAGTTAGATTTCTTTTTGTACATTTCTAATTATCTTGTCCCGTTTTATTATTTCAGAATTAGTACATACATTTTCTGTCCTTAATAAACCATAGAGAATGTACTTGTTGTCTGGAGGATATAGAAACAGGAAGTAGAAAGATGTGGAGAAAAGCCCCTGAGATGGAAGCAATGACAGAAGTCATTAGAATTCAGGTAGAGTAACTAGTCTCTGAATTTAGGGCTACAGAAGGCCAAGGGCCCATGAAATACCAGGAGGCTTGGTCCTTGGGTTAGGGTCTAGAGATCAGGGATATTGAATGAGTACAAGTTTTAAGAGTCCCATAAAGTGACTCAAGAAGAGGCAATATCCCAAGAGGCTGACCATAATAGGTTAGTGAGGCCCATATCTCTCCTCCCTTTCATTGTTAAACTCTTTGATAAGATTTGTCTCCAACAGGTTTTATACCTATCTCTACTCTCTTTCCTGTCATTCTCCTCTGAACTCTTTACAGTCTGGCTTCTGACCTCATAATTAAACCAAAATTGCTCTCACCAGGGTGGGTAGAGAACCAGTCCAGGAGTCAGGAAGACCTGAGTTCAAATTTGACCTCAGATACTTACCAGCTGTGTGACCCTGGGTGAGTCACTCAACCCTGTTTGCCTCAGTTCCTCATCTTTAAAATGAGCTGGAGAAGAAAATGGCCCCCAAAAGGGGTCACGGAGAGTTGGACAGGACTAAAACAACTGAATAACAAAGCTCTCTCCAGAGTTACTAATGATCTTTTGATTGCTTTTTAATTGATCCCTTAATTCTCATGCCTTCCCCTGTTGATTATCACCAGTTTATCCAGTGTATAGGTTATTTCTACATATTTGTTTGCATGTGTCTCTCCCATCAGACTGTGAGATCCTGAAAGGAGGGACTGTCTTTGAAAGCCTTTCCTTGTAGTCCCAGTGTTGAGTACAGGCACATAGTAGGCACTTAACGAATGTGTATTTGCAGACTGACTGACTAAAGGGTATATATCCTAGCAATACTTTACAATACTAGTGCAGTGTATTTAAATTGGAATTCTGTCCCAAATCCCCTTTCCCAGATCTGTGTTCATTGATTGTATAACTCAAAAGAAACAGAAAAGGAAAACTACTCACCAGAACCAAAAAGGATTATTTTCCTCATGACCAAACACATTTTAATTAGTTGCTTTAATAGAGATGCCCCTATTAGCATAAGTTTGGGGCCACCAAGCTTTTTTTTTAACTTATGAAATAAAACAACTATTTCCATAATGTACTATAATAATTTTTTAAAAAGATGATTGCATGTTAACTGCAAGTTCATTGTGTACAATTTGCTAGAGAACAGAAAGAATGGTAAGAAAGGAGAAGAGAAAAAGGAGTAGATCATCTGGTTCTACAGAAGCCAGAGATCCTGGGAAGAGGCCAGTACCTCTTTGTTAGACCTTAGTTGGTAGGGAGAGCACCATAGGCTTTAGAGTTGGAGAATAATGTAGTGTTCATCTTCATGTCACATATGAGAAAATTGAGTCTCAGAAAGGTTACATGACTTGGAGAAGGTCATTCAGATATTAAGCAGTAGAGATGAGGTACAAGTTCAGAGTTATCTAATATTAAATCCAGTTTTCTTCACAGTATACCATGTTGCCTAGAAGTCTGAGTTATAAAGTTACAATTAGACTTTGATGGAGGGAAAAAGTCACTCTCTCTCAGTAGCAAACCACTCCCAGAGAAAATTTAAAGTTGTTGCCATTATTGCCACTTACCGTTTTTAAATGTTCTAGGCATTAGCTGGGACAAAAAAAAAAAAACCTCTCACTTATTTGCCCATCTGTTTTCCCATTGTCCCTTCCCCTGCTCCCCACTCCCCAAAAAAGCTTTTGGATGGTTTTAGAATAAGAAAATTTATGCTCTTAAAGTCTGGTGGCATTTGATATCCAAAATTTCATAACAGGATACTCCCAAATCCTATTCTTTCCTTAGTATGGGTGGTATTATAAAATATGGAATGAAGTGACTTATGCAAGGTCACACATACACATACTGGTAAGCAGAGCTAGGATTCCAAACAGGTTAACTAATTGAAAATCTAGCGTTCTTTTCATTGTACCACACTGCCTTTTCACATCAAATGAATGAATGAATGCTGTTTTCCTCCCCCTAATTCCAGCCTTATCCCTATATGTTGCCTTTCACTGCACAGATTCTTTTTGAATGTATTTCCTCTGTGAACCCTCCTCATAGTTTGATTCTTTCCATCCTTAATCTCTATGGAGTATGAAAACCACCTAAGCTTGAGCATGTCCTTTAGCTAAGGTGGGATTCTGAAGCATGTAAATAGCTATAATAAATAAGCAGGTATAGCATTCCCAGCACACTTAACAGCCACAGTCTTCCTATAGCTACACACAATATTGCCCATCGAATGCTTTAGCTAAATGCCTAATAGGGCCAGATCAGTTCTACTACAAAGGTAATGTCCATCGCAACTTCAGCCTTAGGAAAGCAAAAATATTAGCAAGACATAGATACAAGCTCATTTAAGTCAGCTTGATCACATATGATTTATGCTCAATGTGCATTCAGCATTGGATATGTTAGTAAATGTTCTGGAGCTATAGCCCCAGCTGGTACCAAGAGCATATATCCAGTACATGCTTTTTAAGGAAAGCATCTGTTATTATTTGAAAGGAAACAAAAAGAACTAACTGGATAACATGAGCAATAAATTATCTTGTCAAATACATAGGAATTGCATCTTTTCACTGAAAAGGGGGAAGGGAAGCTAAACACTACTACCATTTGCCCTCTCCAGTCTTCTGGGATCATAGCAGTAGCCCTCTTCAGCACCTCCCCTCAAAAAAAAAAAAAGAGTCACTTGGACTTGAATTGACACTGAAGCCAACTTGAAAAGTGGTGCTGATTGGTTAAGGAGTAAAACCAGTGTGTTGGCCAGATAGCAGCAACCTGTGTCATTATCTGCTACTGGGGATGTTATTTCTCATGGTGATGGAAAGCCCTCCATCCTGACAGCTGAGCTCTTTTCTAACCTTCCAGGAAGTGATTAGTCTGTCGGCAATGTCACTCGTTGCCCAATGTCTGGATTTCAGTATAAATTCAGACAGGGACACTGAGAACCAAGTGGAGAACAGTACATTTTACACAAAAATGAAGTAAACACAGGTAGAGGAATGGAGCTGAACTGATGGCTCAAAAAAAGGGGATGCTTTACAGCCCCTTTAAAGTCATTTTATTCCTCTCAATGATCCTGTGTGGGAGGTCAGGATTGTTCCTCCCCTATCCAGAGCTAAGCTGTGAGGAGATTTTAATCACTGAGGTATATGCTACCCTTACTACTAAGGTTAGAATTGTGTGCCCATGAACTGAAGTTGTCTTGGTTATTATAGGCAGAAAAGGCAGACATCTTTTTCTCACTCTGATTCCAGTTCCTTCTAATACTTTTTCTGCAACTGCAAATCTCTCATGCCTATCAGTGACCTCCATATCCTCATCTCTGTGCCTCCCTCATTTCAGACCTGCTGAGAATGAAATCAAGGACTAGGAAAGCTAAAGAGATTTGCTTATGATCCAGCTAAAAACCATTATCAGGCCTAGGATTTAAACTCAGAGCTGCCGTTTTCACTTGTGCCCTCCTTAGTCTAGAAAGCCAAAACTTGGAACTGTAGCTAACACATTGGCAATAACGTCAAAACTGACTTCCTTTCTTCTTCCTCATCACAGTACCTGATGTTGAAGCAAAAGTCCTCCCTTGGAAATGGGGCACTGAATGAAGTATTATTCAAAGGTCCCCTGGACCTTTGAAATTACTTAATGTCACTTCACAGAATCAGAATTTTAGACCTCTCCAAGTTTAACCTCCACATATTACCAATGAGATAACTATGACCCAGAGAGGGTAAATGATACAATAGGAAAAATGTTCTGCTTGGAATCCCATATTGTCAGTTTGAGTCATAGCTCTGACACTTGCTGGTTTTGTGACCTTGAGCAAGCCCAGAGGTTCATGGGATCATAGATTAAGAGCTGAAAGGAATCTTGGAGGTGGAGTCCAAGTTTGGGGGAGTTTTGGGGGGTTTTTTGTTTTGTTTTGTTTTGTTCTTTACAGATGAAGAAACTAAGGCTAACAGAAGCTAAACAACTTAATAGCACACAGCTATTAAGTGGCACTAGCAGAATGTGAATCCAGCAATTGTATGGCAGCCATTAAGCCTCATTGCTTCTCAGTCTCAGCTTCATCATCCTTAAAATGGGAACAAAAATCATTGCACAACTTGACTCATTGGGTTAAAAAAATAATGCAAGTAAATTAATCATAAATCTGAAAGCCCTACATAAATTTTAGCTTTGATCATTCTTATTATGGGACTTTGAAATACAGGATTTAGAGTAGGGAAGGGACCTTAGAGATGCTTAAAGCCAAATCTTTTATTTTAAAGGTGAAGATAGTGAGGATCAGAAAAAATGAAATTACTTTTACAGGCTCACCCAGCTAGTTAATGGCAGGGCATGGACTAAAATCCAGGTTTCTTGACTTTCAAGTTCACAGCACTTTCTACTATAACACTCTTCCTACTATTTTTGTCTATGCTTTTCATGAGGCAAACAAACTTTTACTAGGAACTGAATGAGGGATTACACAGAGACTCCCCTAAAAGTTATCACCTAGTAAGAACCTACAATTGTCACCTGCCTAGTCTGAACTTAATCTAGAAGTAAAAAGCTTGGGAATAAGCAGATGAAAAACTGAGACCAGCAACCCTCAGTGGCAACAGATGCCTTTAAAAGTAAACAGAAGGATGAAGGCAATGAGGTAAACCTGTGCAAATGGATTTCTGTTTAGAGCTAATGGAAGGCCCTGGGGGGAAAAAGTCCCCCATCGGCATGGTAGTTTATCCTACTCTGAGTTTACTGCTACCTGTTAAGGATGCCTTGACCTGGAAGAAAAAAGCTATAAAGAGTGAGAAATACACACACCATGTGTATGGATTTTGAAGATGTCTTTTCAGGACTGAACTTCTGATCACATAAGCCCAACTTGTTCAGAGCCTTTAAAAGCATTGTTCAGTTGTTGCTAGGTCTCAGAGAGAATTAAGCATGCATGGGATGGAAAGGAGGGGAATGGTGAGTGGAAGGAGACAGAACAGGTTTGTATCAGCCTCTGGGGAAAGGGATATGAAATGAAATCAATCTGCAGGCAAGGTTCACCACCTGTGTGCAGCCCACCATCAGACAGGCAGCCCAAGCTGGCACTGTGTCAAAGACCCATTTACTCTATACTCTAGGCTGTTTAAGTGGAATTTCAATTGAGAGGCCTACGAACACCTTTTCAAAAATATTACAGGACTTGACGAATTGCCCAACGGTACCTCACACTGGGGCAATGCGTCCATGGTAAGCTAGAAGGCAGTCGATACATCTAAAATGCTTGTTTGTGCTGTAGCAGCCTCGCTCAACTGATAAACTGCCTTGCCTCTAGTTCTTCTTAATTTAGAATTCATTACGTCTCTCTTTCCATGAAAGATAAACCAATAGCTGCCCTTGACAGCTGTTTTCTCCGGGGTCATTCTCTTATCCGCCCATCTACTCTTTCTTCAGGGGGTTTGTGCACTGTAATGTTAGCTCTATCAATTTCATTCAATTCTTCCATTGTAATCTACAGGGACCAGGGAGGACAGCAAAGCCAAATGTCCTTAACCATTTATACACTGCAACCCAAAGAAGGGGAATCGTTAAGAAGGTAGAGAGAAGTATACAGCACTAAAGAAAATCCTAACACAAAGAATTCTGCAGACCAGGGAGCAGAAGATATCCAGGGAATTATCTTTCCTACTAAAATCAACTTGGCCTAGTTCACAGGGACCCTTTTGGAAGCTGAATGCCCTCCTACCCCAGTTTTCTCTCCTTGGAGTGATTTGGCTGTTTATTGTTCGTCTATCCATGTGACTGACCCTCAGGATTCACAGAGAAATCTATTCAGGCTCAGAGAGAGGGAGTAATACATTGATACATCATGGACTCCATCGGTGTAGTTCAGGTTACCAAAGAAAAAGATCAGGGTCAAGAGGCTTTGGGGAAAGTCCATTCCCCTTCTAGAATAAGAAAAGATCATTGCTACATGTTGTGACAGAAGTATTAGGGGGAGAGGAGAAGGAGAGAGAGAGAGAGAGAGAGAGAGAGAGAGAGAGAGAGAGAGAGAGAGAGAGAGAGAGAGAGAGAGAGAGAGAGAGAAGATTTAAGAGAAATTACCCTCTAAACCCCACAAAGTACTTTGAAAATGTCAGAGGCTGAGCAGATCCTCTAAATCTGGCACATGCACCTGGCTCACATAGAAAGGACAAATTTCCAAGGGGGTCTGCAAAGGATTTGGTTGCACGATCAGGATGGCTGCTATAAAGGGAGCCATGTGGGCAAATCCCCAAGCACCACTTGGAGATTTTATCCTGGGATGCTCCATGTACAGCAACTTGAGGTGGAATTTCTGACCATGTTAAAATTGGAAGTTTAAAAATAAATGATCTGGTGAATGAAAAGAAAGACAGGAATCTGGAAGAGAAATGGAGCACAGTTCAAGTATGGCTGGATTAAACTCATCCATAACATTTGAGGAAAGTTTAGAAAACATCTGCCCCATATCTGGACCCTGGGGGTTATAACCACAACCTGATGTTCAACTGAGCTACATTATGTTTTAAACTCAGATTATCCAAAACTTGGCACCATAGAGCTACTAAAATATTTTTTCCTAAAATACCCGAGCTACTTCCAAAAGAATAGAAGAGATCTGAAAAACTGGCTGGTAATTAATCCCTAACCTTGGAAGACCAATAAGAAGGGTTGGTTATTTCAGCATTTGGAGGAGATAGAAGCTGTTTCCCAGAAGCTGATTGTCATTTGGGTTAAATTCACTGACAACTTCCTTAGTTCCTGATTAATAAAATCTAACCATAAATTTAAGATTGAGTGGTAACACACAGAACTCTAAAATCAGAATTCTGAAAAAGGAATCAATAAATAGGCTTTAATTTTAAGTTTAATGAAAAAAAAAGTAGAAGCCAACAAAAGATCCCTTCATCATCTCAATTAAATACTTGAAATAAATGGCGTCTTGTTATTAATATACAAGGGCAACCCTGGTGGCCTTTGTCATTTTACATCATTTTATCAGTAGTAATAGTGGATATACAGTCATACATCAACATTCTGGACAAATTCTTACAACCAATAGTTCAAATGTTTCCAAAACAAAGATTAGGGATACAGTCTGAAACCATGAAACAGAGTAAAACTGACTGGTTTATACACGGGTCAAATCCTTGACTTTGGCCTCATTAGTTCTGTGCTCTAACCAATTGAGCTCACCAGTTACATGTAACCTCAGTATTGGCTCCAGATCAGCTATACCAAACAGTGATGCCAGGAGGCTTAGCAGCATTTAATCCAAGGTACCCCTGCTCTACTAGGACCTGAGCTGTGTTTAGATCCAAATTGCTCACCCACGCCTGCTGTCTTTAAGATCTGGCCAATTTTCTTTCTACCCAGAGAAAACTTGTGCCAGCCAAATGGCAGTGGTTAGGAGGAGTGAGTGGCACAAATACTGGCATGTTCCTTGAAGAAATCTGATTTTAATGAGTTTACCTATGCTCAGCCACTACCAATTTTCCCTGAGAAATTGCATTTAGTCTTCCCTCTATAGATTAAGAAAGGGTAAGAGTTAGTTTCAGGCAAAACCGTATCTTGCTTACTGCTTTTCTGTGAGACCAGGCTATCCTGAGAGTCCTAGAGCTGTGGTCTACCATTCTCTCCTTTCCCCAAGGTTCTGGCCTCACTTAACTCCCTCCCTATTTTGAAATCTCTCCCATTCCCACCTGCCTGTCCCCAGCATACCCCTTCTCCTTTCCTTTTCCCTTTGCAGATTCTCCTTCACCTCCTTCTCCCTTTCTTGCTGGTTTCTCATTAAAGGTTCAAAGGCTGCCGAGGCAGTAAAGTGTAATTAGACTCTTGCTGCGGGTGATGGTATCAGCTTGCCCTGTTGACTGGCACTTGACTAAAAGCCTGCTTTTTCCTCCAGCACTGTGATTGAGTTTCCCTCCTTTGGCCATCGAGCCTCTCTCTGCCCAGCTCCAAAGTCCTAAGCAGTCACAAATCTGCAACACAGCCAGAAGCACCTGCTAAATACAAACCAGGAACCTTAATTAGAAAAACATTCATTCCCAGTGTGACAGGTAGCTAGCTCACTTAACCCCTTGTGCACCCTGCAGAAGTGGGAAGAGGATGCTCATCTCAAGTTTCCTCCCTAGCAGAGAGTCAGTTTTGCCTGCCCGTTGGTTGTAACATTTCATGAAAGCACCTAGCCCCTGGCTTATTGGAGATGAAATGTCCAGGGATTACAAGGATAGAAGTTACACAGGCTTCTTCCCTTCCCCTTTAGATGCTGCAAATATTAAGGATGTATACTGTATGCTGCAGATACTGATGAAGGCAGTGGGCTCAAGGAATACAAAATACTTTTGAAGCTCCAGTTGAATGAAGATGAGGTTAGGTAAGGAAAGGAACTACTAGAATCATATAAGGGGAAAAAATGAATTAAGGCAGGTTCCCTAATCAGGAAAACTGGAATATGGCAATTAAGATAGCACCAGGAGGTTTGTGATAAGCAAATGGAATACATAAAGTAGATCTCAACTGATAAAAATATGTTTTGCTGCCATGTTCACTTTCTCACTAAATAACCCACAATTTCCTGGCTTCATCATAATTCTGTGCAACTCAAGATCCAGTTTTGTAGCTGTGTTTTCTAAATGAAAAATGAGAAAAGAGCCATTTGCCATTATTTCTGATTTAATCAGAAAAGTGCAATATTTGGTTGACCAAGAGCAGTTTGGATTTAATTGTGTAACAATTCAGTTAGAAACGTCCTCATTTTACACAGCCACATCTCCTCAGGGTGTGTTTCTAATCTAAGAAAAAAATCTATGAGAATAAACTGGCTCATCCAGGATTTCAGTATCATTCAATTCCATTTATCTCAAGTATTTTGAAGATCATTCTCTATGCAAGACACCGCCCTGGGAACACAAAAATAGAAATGAAATAGCCCCTGCCCTCAAGGAGCTTGTAGTCTGCTAAAAAGAGAATAGCTGCAACATGTATGTAGATAAGTAACGCAATGCATACATAAGGTAAATATAAAGTAATCATGGGTTGAGGGTTTGAGGGTTAGTGACTGGGCATGGACTGCAGTAGTTAACACTGACTAATGAAAAGTATCTGGAAAGACTTCCTGCAGTTGGTCATCCCCAACAGGTAAAGAAACAGAGGGGTGACAAAAGAAAAAAAGAAATTTAAAAAAAAAAAGAAAAGAAACAATCAGGACCAGACAAACTGGTTATCACCTACATAGTGAAATTTGCAAGGCATTTCAAAAGCCCATAACCCCCAAATATCTCCTCTATCCAAGTGTCTGAAATTTTCATCATTAAAGAGTTTTTCCTTTCTATTAAGTAGCCCTTTCTGAGGCACTCTTTTAAAGTGCAAACAGCCCAGGATTAGCCTATGCATTAAGCTTTTATCAGTCTCTAACACTTTGGTATAAAGTAGTTTATTCTGTCTCTCCACATAGAACCTGAGAATACAGATAAGGATGAGGACTTTCCAGGGTAAGAAAATGCACTGAGAGGGAGTAAATGAGGTCCCAATGGTTAGCTTTATCTGCCCCCACACTCTTGCCCAAGTCTAGACCCAGAAAAACAGAAATATACGAAGAATTTATAATCATGCTCCTAAACAGCTCCAAACTTGTAGGTACTCAGAAATTTTTAGCATCCAGATCTATGTGGCTATAACATTAAGCAATGGTATTAGCAAAAGTAACTGGGTAGTGATAAGTTCTGGACAAAGGCTATCTTTTGTTGGATAACCATAGACAATATTCTTCCAGTATCATGAGAAGGTAGAGTGTGTTATTTCACCAAGTCTCTATTAAGAACAGCAAGTTTGTGGGAATAGAAAAGTGAAGCCACACACCAGTTCTTTTGCCAGCCTTAATTCCATCTATTTCCCAGGGAGAGTAAATCTCTCCCTTATACTTTTCCCACTCCCCACTCCATCTTTTCTTTTCTATCTCCCTCTTTCAAGTTCCCTCTTCAGACCTAAATTCTAGTCTCAATTTGGCCACAAAATATTTGTGTGGCCTTGAAAAAATTCCCTTAACCTCTCAATGATCTAGGCCAGTGGTGTCAAACTCAAATAGAAACAGGGGCCACTAACTTGTACATAAGGATCCCTGTGGGCCATATATTGACTTTCAAAACCACATTTTAACATTGTTTGTGTTCTATTGTACTTTTATGTGTTTGGTTTTATTAAATGTTTCCCAATTACATTATGATGTGGTTCTACTGCATTCAGCAGATCATATGTTTGACACCTCTGTTATATTCAAAAGTTACAGAGGAAGTACAAAGCTACATTGGTAGAGAGAGTCGCCTTACATGGGAGCTCCTTATACCAAGGAAATCACAAGTTCAATCTCTATCAAAAATGCGTAAATATAATCCAATAGTTATGTTCTGAATATTATGTTCTTTTTTATGAAAAAGAAATGTCAATGGAAAGTTAATTTATTCATACCATCACTGCAAGCAAGCATTAATTTGGAAATTTTTATGTATCTTATCCATTTTCATCCATTCATTCAACATAAATTTATTAATCACCTAGTAGACACAAAGTTAGGTGGCTCAGTGGATAGAATGCTGGGCCTAAAGGAAGACCTGAGTCCAAATCCAGCCTCAGACATTTATTAGCTGTGTGACTCCAGGCAAGTCATTTAATCTCTGTTTGCCATAATCCATTGTAATGGCAAACCACTCAAGCATCTTTGCCAAGAAACCCCCATGGAGAGAATGGTGTGCTATGGTCCACAGGGTCATGAAATGTTGTACGTGATTGAACAACAACAAACATCAGATACAAAGCACTGTGCTAGATGCTAGAGATAAATAAATTGAGATGTATAGATATATGTATACATCTATACATACGTATAGATATAGATGTAACATATTTCCTGTTCTCAAGAAGTGATCAAGGAATTTATAATGAAACAAAGTGGAAAGTCATGAAACATTCTTTCTCATGTTTCACTTTTCTCTTTAGGAGTACTTTGTAGAGCACATACGGAGTATGGTGCTCAGTTCTGAGATTTATATTTTAGGGAAGACATTGATAAGCTGGCGCTCTCCTACCCTTCCAGTCTTCTTACTCCCTTACTCCTCCTACATCACTACACACAACCTCACATACTGTGCAATCCAGTGACACCAGCTTCCTCCTGTTCCTCAAACACAACGCTCTATTTCTCACCTCCGGGCATTATTACTGGCTGCCTTCAAGTCAGCCTTTACCTCATCTCTACCTTCTGTCTTCCCTGGCTGCCTTCAAATTCTACCTTCTATTGGAAGTCTTTTCCGGTCCTCCTCAATCTTCCTGCCTTCCTCTAAGATTATGCCCATTTTACCTTACATATATCGAATATATCTTGTTTGGACAAAGTTGTTTGTATGTTGCTTCCTCTCTTAGATTATAGGTTTCTAGAGCAGGGACTGTTTTTCTGTTTCTTTGTTTTTCATTTTCATTTTTTTAAATTTAATTAAATTTTTTAAATTTTTTAAATTTCCAGATACAAATATGTGTGTGTTATGTATGTGTGTATGCATATGTATGCATATGTATACGTGTGTGTGTGTGTGTGTGTGTGTGTGTGTGTATGTGTACTTCCCTATATGGCTTGCACATCGTAAAACTGACAGATCCAGAGGTGGTCAACTTGGAATGTGAGGGACTAAAAACTTGACCATACAAAGACCAAGATTTGTACCTTGAAGAAAAGAAAAAGAAAAAAGAACAGAATTGTTCCCTCTGAATATTCACAGTATTGTCATATGTTATTTTTCAGCTTGTCCTCAAAGAAACAAACAAGAACTAATAGTTTAAACTTAAAGGGAAGCAGATTTCAATGCAAAATTTAAAAACTTCTCAATAATTAAAGCTACTCACCACACTGTGTATATATACATATGCACATACACATATGTGTATGTGCATATGTATATACATATGTGTATTATAAATATGGATGTATATACATACACATATATAACTATAAACAAAAGTCTGTCATACAGGTTTTACTATATGAAGCCAGAAATCTCCTTTCATTCAGATTTTTAGCTAGATCATTTCACTTACCAAATATATATATTTCTTTTTTTTCTAACACTCCACACACACCTCTTTTTTTAAGTGCAGTGACTTTTCCAGAACATACAAGTCTATAAAAGTCACACAGAGGATCAAACACCTCCAGCTTCCAGTAATTCTGCCTAACATGGAACTTCTTTCCTTCTCATGTGAAGTGACTTTTAACATAGCATTTAAAATGCCCTGGAGTGAGGAACAGATCTTTCCCAGTGAACCATGGCCGGCAGAGAGCTGGCCCTTCCTTGGATTTAACATCTTGTTGACTGATACTAGAAAGAAAGTTTGAAGAAGAGGAATCAGTGATAATCTCTAGCCATGCGTCTTGGTGGCTGCAGAATTCAAGGAGGCTGGTTTGTTTTCCTAACCAGAGCCCCATATTTGAAAGGATATTTGAAATATGTCAGGAGTTTCCTCCTTAAGAGAAATACATTTTTCTTCCAAAGGAAAAATGTTTGAACTAGGATCTGGTCATTTAGCTAGCAATTACTGGTCACTAGTTTAAAATGCTATTCTACTTTTAAATTTATTTTATTATCTATAGGGATTCTATCTCCTTCCCACTCCAATTCAATCTCTCTCTCTTCTAACAACCATACCCACCAGAACCTATTTCTATTTTTTACATATGTATGCAGGGATAGCAACACAGACTGCATTATGAACCATGCCCCCTGCCTGGTAAACAACACAAAAAGGACCCATAAAAACACAATGAAAACAGACTGTGATTTTCCTGAAGACACCAAAGTAATTAGAATTTCTCAGGGGGAAAAAACCAAACATCTAATTTGCTTAACACATTTTTCAGGTTTTCCATCTGTGCCACAACAAAACTCTATTTTCCCAATTCTCTACCTCCTAGCTCTGGGACCTTGGAGAACATCATGCCGTATTCATTGAACAGAGAGTTTTAGAGAAGATGGTCATTCAGCATCTTCAGTGGCACCCAAGGGCATTGGCGATTTTGTCAGATAGCGTCGGGCCTACCAAAAGACTAAAAGACTTAAACAGCTAAAATTTAACTACTGTCATTATGTTGTATGGATTACTTTAATATTTTCATGCAGAATGATTCAGATTCACTGCCCTTCACTGGCTCTTAGTTTAGCTCTATCCTTTCATTAATGGTGCTAATGTTGTCTAGTTATGGTATGGGTTGGTGTTTATACAAACTAAGAGCCCACTAAGACTCTGCCACCTTCCCTCTCTGATATGTTTCTGTTAAACTTCTTACAAAGACATATTTACTCAATCTTTAATTGAATATTAGGGATAATCACAGCAAGTTAATATCAATGAACCTTGTTAGCAAGTATTTATTAAGCTCTTACTAAGTATTTGACACTGTGTTAAACATTGGAGATAGGCAAAAACAATTTCTGCCTCAAAAGGTGTCCATTCTATTGGAGGAGACAACATGTAAATAACTCAGTATATATAAAATATAAACAGAGTAGATGGAAGATAATCTGAGAGAAGTTACTAGCAGGTGAGAGAAGAATCTGGAAAGGCCTGTTTCAGGGAATGGGGCTTGAGCTGAGTCAGCCAGGAAAATCAAGAGATGGAAGTGAAAGGGAATGATCATTCCAGACATCTAGAATATCCAGTGTGGAGGCACAGAGATGGGATATGGAGCACTGTGTTCAAGGAAAGGCAACTAGGCTAGGGTAGTTAAAGTGTAGACTGTGTGGAGGGAAATAAAGCATAGGAAGGCTAGAAATGTAGGAAGAAGCCCAGCTGTGATGAGTTTAAATTACAGACCACTTATTTTATTTTTGATTCTGGAGATAATAGGGAGTCACTGATGTTTACTGAGTAAGGATAAGAGGTGATATGGTTTAATTTATGCTTTAGAAAAAGTGCCTTGGCAGCTGAATGGAGGACATATTGGAGTGGGAAAAGATGAAATAAGGAAATTAGTTAGAAGGCTATTACAATAATTTCAGGGAAAAGATGATGAGTATCTGAACTAGGGTGAGTGGAAAGAAGGGGACAAATATAAGGTATGTTGTGAAGGTAGAAAAGACAACATGTGACTGAAAATGGGGTAGGTGTATAGAGCAAGCATGAAGGGGAGGTGAGGATAACAATGAGGTTAAAGACCTGTGTGTCTGGAAGGTTGGTGGTGACCTCAACAATAACAAGGAAGTTGGAAAGAGGGGAGGGCTTGAGAAAAAATATAATGAGTTTTGTTTTGGGCTTCTAGTTAGAGATGTCTAGAGATAGTTATAAGACTTGAGCTTAGGAAAGAGATGAAGGCTGTATAGATACTGGAATTATTTGTAGTGGAATGATAATTGAACCCATAGAGCTGATGAGATCACCAAATGAGATAGTATGGAGGGAGCAGAGAAAAGGAACCAAGACAAAACTATGGGGGACACCTAGAGTGGGCATGGATGAAGAACCAGCAAAGAAGACAGAGAAGGAATAGTGGGACAGACTGGAAGAGCAACAGATGAGAACAGGATCATGAGAATCCAGAGGTGAGAGAGAACCTAGGTGGAACAACCCATAATGCACATTTTCTAGTCCCAACAATTCACTCTTAGTCCCTACCACAAAAGCATGAAGCAGGTTCCAAACCTAGAAATTCAGTTTTTCCCAGTTATTCCCTGAAGGAAACTGGAAAGGGCATTTCCCTACGGTTTTTTGCTCAGGATAAACCGTAATAAACTAATGTCCAACCTATTGAGAAAATACAGAAACTGAGGGCACTTTGATGTTTGCTCCCAAAGAACATCCATGGTTTATGAGTTGGTTCTAACAGCAGGACTGTGTTAACAGGGTGTGTTACATATGAAATAATTTTCTTGAATGCCTTTCCAGACTTATATATTCTCCAGTACTAAAAGTGACAGTGGAGATTACATTTATCTTTCTTTATCAAAAAGTAATTTTTAGTTACTTTTGAGTGACTGTACTAGAATGCAGCTCTTTGGCTATTTTACCTAAAATCTACTTCACTGGTGTGGAAAGAACCATACTTTAACATATGTGGGATTTTTGATTTCATCCATATGGGACTTATCTCCACCAATGCATATCAGAAACTTTTTATACCTTAATAGAAGGTTTTCAAGAAATACGAGGGCCAAAACCAGTATCACCTTGAAGCCAGCCTGGTAGTGGAGTCTTCCCAAATTTAATTAAGCTTGTCCTTGGACAAAATCCATTTACAGACTGTTACTGGATCCATACCTGCAGTGTTTCCAGCTTGGTGGGACCTGCCAATGTTTGTATTCTGCTGGCACAGCCTTTAAGAACCGTGGGGTCAGTGCCACACCACTGCAGGCCACTGGAAAAATACTCTAGTAAAAGAAAGAGAGCTACATTCTATTTTTTTAACTCCCTTGGGCCCCTTCAGGAATAGCACCAGGGTCTGATACTTACTAAAGAACCCCATTTTTACTCAAAGTAAATAGAACTCAGATTATTTTCTAAATGACAACAAACTTATCCAAACTGCACTTTTCTAGATCCAGTGCATGAGGTTTGTAATACCACTTTATCAATTATAAATAATCTCTTTTCACTATGCTGCTTTGGTGAACACCCAACTGTCCATTAACACTTTCTGTAATGTTCTTTGATTTTAAATTCATACCAAGAAAGGCAGCAAAAGCCAGGCCATTTGGCAGAATAATGGAGGGGAAATTATTTATGTTGCTGAAAACACTGAGTGCGCTGTGGGTAACTAATTACTGCAAGCCATGTTATTTTTTAGTATTTCAACATCCAGTGCAAAGTCAAATTCTCCCCATGCACATACTCCCCAAGAGTCCATTAGACACTTTTAGAAACTTCTTTAACTCTTTCAGAATGTCATAAAGATCCACTTCGGCAGGGTCTATTATGAAGTGATGCTGATTTCAGGACAGTCTATGCAAACAGGGCAGAATTTTCTAAAGTCATTAGGTACCAATACTGGCTTGGCAAAGTTTACAGAAACAAACACACACACACACACACACACACACACACACACACACACACACACTGTCAAACACTTGATAAGAGGAGGGAAGCTAAGACCTATTTTCCACTGCAACTTTTATCACTAGAGACTATGCCTATTTGGAAGCCTCCTAAAGTGATCCTGTATCTGGCTCTTCAGCTACCTTTTGTGTTCAAGCTTTTGCAATAGGATAATATAATTTGCTTGTGGAAAAAGCAGCAAAATTGGGCCTCCAAGATAGTGTCTGCATTTCTCTACATTTTCCCCATATATATGGAAGAGATGAACAACAGATTCTGTGTATTTTCATATAATTAATTTCACCGTACCTAAACAAAAACAAATATGGACATTATGAACTTATTGGTATGTGTAAGTATGCATAAGCATGCATGATATGTGTGTCTACACATACATTTGGGTGTTCTTTCCTACTAGGTAGTGCAATATAGAGAGCTTCAGGCCTGGAGTCAGGAAAGCTCACCTTCCTGTGTTCAAATCTGGCATCAAACACTTACCAGTTGTGTGACCCTTGGCAATTCATTTAACCCTGTTTGTCTCAGTTTCTTCATCTGTAAAATGAGCTGGAGAAGGAAATGACAAACCACTCCAGTATATTTGCCAAGAAAATCCTAAATGGGGTCACAGAGAGTGGGGCATGAATGAAATGACTGAATGACAGCAACCCAAGTCTTTCCTAAATATCAATTCTTACCATGATTAGACCTAGGATCATAAAATACCAGTGCTTTTATGTGGCTTAGTATGACCCCTTAATTTATAGATGGAGAAACGGAAAAATGAGTCATTTCCAAAGGCCTAACTTCCAAATACATAGATGATGGATTGGTATAGTGGAAAGAGCCCTGGATTTGTAGTCAGAAGACCTCAGTCTGAATTCCAACTCTATTACTTACTACCTATATGACCCCTGACAAGTCACTTAACCCTTCTGGACCTCAGTTTCTTCAAGCATTAAATGAGGAGTGTTGGAATAAATGCTTTCTAAGATCCCTTCCAGTTCCAAATCCTATGAGCCTATGATTCAGAATGTCCCAAGAACATTGCAAAAGGAAAAACTTTCTGACTGAAAAAGCTGCTCCTCCCAAGATTATTAGTAAGTGTGAAAGAATTGAAAAGTGAAAGTTGAGCCTGGGGGTGAGGAGGGACGGAAAGAGTATTTATATGGGTGCAGACATTTTCTTGGCTCACTTTTAAAAGTGTAACTTCTATTTAAGGTTTTCAGTTCAGATTATGAAGAAAAAGCAGTCCAACCATCAGCTAAGTGTGCTGAGAAGTCACTGCTCTGACTGAAAGTCAGGCCTCGAAGGCCAACTCCTCAGAACTCTCTAGTTAACTCCCAATGTGACCCTTGATCTTTTTTTTTTTTTTGGAGCGGGGAGCATTCTTATGGAAAAACTCATTCAATTGGTTATTTCTGAAGTTATATGAAAGAGGCCATGATTATAAAGTGATTAGACAGGACTTCTAGTAAAGACAGTAGAACAATCAGAAAGCCTACAGAGATAGCTCCCAAAACATCCTCACTGATTAAGAAAGACTGCGCAAAACCCTGCTCATCCTATTCAGAATACTGAGGGAAAAAGCAAGAGTAAAAATACAAAAAAGTAAGGTTTAGAGAGCCACCTTGGAAAGATAAGAACAACTGCTACATCAGGTGCTTCGTTAACCTATATCCCTGCAGACAAGAAACCAGTGCTGAGCTAGACCTGATATTTTGCTTTCCTCTTCACTTTCTGCTAGGTTTTACTGTCTGGTACATTTCTCCGAGATAATGGGTTGGGGAGGTAAGGAGCACTGGGAACCTTTTCCCACCTGGTCCTCTCACCTACCCTCCTGCCCATCAGGGCCCTTAAGCCCCACGGATGCTGTAGGAATGCCCTGGCACCCTGCCAGAGAAACCAGGCCTGGGAAGGGAAAGGGTGGCCCCTACTTTCATCTTCTCTGTGGTGATCAAAGCATGATGAATTTTCTAGCCTGACTTGTCTTAATTTAGCCAGGGTGCCAGAGACTTGAGTTCCTCACTCTCTATACTTCACAATCAGGCTATAGCTGGGAGATGAAAATCATCTAGACTCTCTGTTGCACTGCTGAACCCACCTCAGTCAGGCATAGGCCTTTCTTGCCCTGCCACCCTCATCTCCATCTTTTAGAAAATTCTCCCCCTTCTCTCCTCTGACATAATGGTCTTCCTCTCATCTACTTCTGCCTTCCAGATGGCAGTGTCACTCCCTTTTCCCAAAAATTGCATATCCTAATAAGACCATATTGCTTGGAAAGTCAGAACTGACTTCAAAGAAAAACAATATCTGAAAGAGTTTAATATCAAAAATCAACAAATAAAGGAATCATTATAAAGAGAAGAAGAGAAAATATGGACTAACTAGACAATTAATGATTACCCAAAATAACAATGCACTTTGTCTATAATTACCTTTGGCTAATATTTAAGATAAATGTGGCTAGAAGGATAGGATAGGTCTTATAATCTTTTGTAAAAATTAAAAAAATTGGTGTTTGCAATGAAAATGCACATTTTAAGGATTAGCACAAAAAAAGGTAAAGAACATTTGAAACATCTATATCTACCAATAAAAAGGTATTTGATAGTGGAACAACAAGAAAAAGAAAGGGAAAATGGAAAAAGGGAATGACAATTCTAAGGGTAACACTTCTATTTAAAAAATTTTTAAGTAATAAAATTACATTAAATAAAAGAATTAACAGCTTATAAAATACAGAAATATAACCTGTTTTATTTACTTGTTTCACTAATTGAAATAGCACTAAAAGATTATGATAGACTGATGTCCTTTAGATAACACCAAGGAAAAGAAGAAAATGGTATTTTAAAAAAAGAAAGAAATCAAATACATTACAATGAAAAGGGAAAAGAATAAGCATTTTTATGTAGCACCTACTATGTGTTAGGTACTATCCAAAGAGCATTTTACAAATATCTCTTTTGATCTTAAAACACCAAATGATGAAATAGTTCACATTTATAGACAGACCTACAAGAGTAACATCAGATATTAAAAAACAACAAAGCAAAAACATCTCAGTTGAATGCAATTTAAAATTTATAACAATAAGTGTAAATGGTTGGAATTCCATTAAAAGAAAAAAGTTACAGAATAATGAATAAAACCTATCAATATGAGCTTAGATAAAACATGTCTCTTATGAATACATACACACACACACATACAAAACTGATTTTACATGCAGAAGTTGTTCTAAAATAGAGGAGAGGGGCTAGACCTAAGATTTGATTAGTACAGGGAACTCTCAGATAAGAGAACTCCCTGTGCCACTGCAGGTTAGCATTTTCTCAGAAACTTACAGTTCTGAAGTACAGCCTGGAGCACTGAGACATTAAATAATTTATTTGGGATCACATAGCCAGTATGTGTTAGAGAGAAAATTTGAACATAGGTCTTCCTGATGCTGAGGCAACATTCTATTCACTATGCCATGTTGTATCTCATAAAATTACACATTTAAATTTTTTGTTTTAAAAATCAAGAGTTGTAGTAATTGTATATGATAAAATGGAATTCAAATTAGAAAAAAACTGAAGGAGAAACACAAGGACATAATAGAGAAAGGAAAAATGAATGACAAATACATAATAATTCTCAATTTATATGAAGCTGTACAATTCAACAGTTAATGCATAAAAGACATAGATATAATGAGAAAATTTTACAAAATCATATTAGTAGGTAATGTATGCATTCCACTTTCAAGATATGAAAATTCAAATACAAATTTGACAATAAAGCGTTCCAAGAGCTAATTCCAACTTAACAAGTTGTAATTATTAGGTATATGAAGATAACTATATGGGAGAAATAAGGGTTACAAATTAATTTTATGTATACTTGAAATGCATAGAAAACTAGAACTTATGTTGTCATTGAAAATCTCTAGATAAATTTTTAAAAACCAAAATTACATAATACTGTATTTTTCCAACCATAATGCAAGATATTTCTAAATAGAATGAGACAAAAGTTATAAAATTATGCAGAAACTGAAAATAAGTAAATAAGAAGAAATCATAAATACAACATAATATTTAAATGACAATAATTATTATGTCATTTATGAAAACTGAAGGGATGAAAGCAAAGATATCTTTTAGGGACAAATTTATATCAACATGTGCCTACTTTATAAGAAAAGGAAACATCAGGCCCCAGGAATGGAATAATATAATAATCTAGGAAAAGTTTTAAGAGAGAAATTTAAAAACCTATAAATTGATAAATTATTAATAAATTTCATCAAAAATGAGGGAAAATTCAAATTGACAAAATTACAAATGAAAAAGCACAGATCATAACAAACAGCAAAGATGCATGTATTTTTAAATTATTAGGAAATACAACAAAGCTTTATTTAAAAAAAACAAAGATTTTAAAGTAAATAGACAATTATCTATAAAAATATAAATTTCTAAAATATTTAACAGTGTATATGTGCACTAAACCTACAGGATACAAGATTAACTCACAAAAATCATCTGTTATCTGATTTACTAGGAACAGTAATCAAGATGACATAATTTTAAAAATCCTTTTTGTAACTTCAACAGAAATTATCTAACAGTTGAATATTAAACTACCTGGGAATACATAGGACCTGACAGACAGCTATGAAATTATAATAACAAAAATAAAGGAAAAACTAAATGACCAGAAGGATAATCAATATTTGTACATGGCTTGGCTTAAATATTGATCAAAATACCTAGGGTTTGATTTCTAGAACTAAATAAAATTATAATTATATGAGAAAACAAGTCGGCAAAAATAAAAAAAACTTAAGATTTGTTTAGCTGAAAAGATACACCTTAAGTCATGATTAAATTGTTATTTTATAATCTTAGAGGATAAGTAGCAACTTGTTCACTCAATCTCAGTGTACTAGAATAACAGGAAGCTCTGTGAAGCTTGAAAGTGGTGGTTTTAAGACAAATAAAAGAAGTGTAATTTTATATAATAGATATTGAACTGCCTATTATAGGTGCTCATTGTTCTCAAGAAATGGTACAGACTACAAATGTGAGGAGGTATAACAGCAATCCCTTAAAAACCAAAACCATTATCCATGTAGTAATAGGGATGGTTTTAGGCAACAACTGACAGTGACAAAGTGAGGGAATTCTAGCCAGTGAGGACGTGGTGTGCTTTGAGATGGCTATAACAGCTGTGATAGCCTTTCAAGAGCCATGTAACACTGGTCAACTAGATTCCTATTGTTCCTATGAATCTAGGAAATAGAAACTGGACGGTGACAAGGCCATATAAGATCCATTTGGCTTAAATGTGTCGTAATAGTACGTGAATTAGTAGAAGGCACTTTACCAGCTCTGTCTCAGATGTTTTTCTGATCCAACTTTTCTTAATAGAAACCATCATATAATTCTTAGCAAGGAAACAGAAACATCAATAATATTTCTAAATATACACCAATTATATGATTGCATACTTTGTACTCACAGCTTGTACCATGAAAGTTATCTGCAAGCACTTACAAGAATATATATTGGCTAAGAAGCAAAAAAAGTATGCCAAGAAGTCCCAAAGGCATAAAGAGCAATTTGTTATCAATTTGGTAGTTATTGAACAAGCTCCTCCAAAGTGTGGAAATATATGTATTTAGTTTGTGTATTATGGCAAAAGCTTTTACTTAGTACTGCATTCATGGTTTAATCACATACTTAATATACACATTTGACCAAAGTATAGTGAGAATACTAGAGGATTTGAGACCTATGTGGAATATTATTCTTTATTTAAACCACCCTACAAATACCTTAACACCAAGAATAATTCATGTAAAATACTGTGTTTTTCATGGAGTCAGTTTAAACCGATTACCATTCTGCTTAGCCTTAAAACCATTAACATACTATCATCTCTTCTCAGTAGAAGAGTGGATTCCAATTAAAGGAGTCAAATTAATCCTTGAAGTATATGGATGACATCAAGCTGCATAGGTCCACTGGAAATAAATCAAACGGCTCCTTCATCTTGTGGGATCTTTCTCCAATGACATATCAAAGTGACCTTTAGACTCAAATTTAATTTTTTTTAATATGTCAAGGAGAAAGACTAAAGGCATTGGTCTTGAATCTGAAGGTCACAGTGAACCAGTGGGAGAAAGTAATACCTGTAAATACCTTGGTCATATTTAGACAAAACATATTGAATTTAAGCATTTGGATGAATAGGCTATGACTAAATACACTAAGAGACTTACTAGCAACCTGAACTCAAAGCTCAATGGGAAGAATACATTTAAAGCAATCAGTGCCTACCCAGTACCAGTCTTAATTTTCTCATTGTAAAATGAACCCTAAGAGATTCAGAAAGTACCCTAACACAAATTTATCCAATATCAATAAAACATAGGGCCCATAACCCTAAAGCAGCTAGAGAAAGATTGATTTTCCATGCAAAAAGTAAGGAAGGGACGGATGCATTATTAGAGAATTATCAGAGCCCATGACAGGTCAAAAACCTAAAGAAATAATTTTTGGAATAATCAAACGTAAATTCACTAAGTAAAGTTTGCTAACATGCATGTCCTTTTTGATTTGTCAAGTGTTTCTAAAAGTGTCTTGCTTTCATATGAAGGAAACCTATAAAATAAATTAAATCCAAGTGTGGAATCAAAAGACCATCTATGAGTGATATGATTTCACATGAGTGACATCCATATAAGATGAGCCAACAATATGTCAACAAAAAAGCATCAATCAAATGTTTGAGTCGTATGGAATTATTTATGGAAACAGGGAAATTTGTGATGGCAATTCAGTTATTACTACCAGAAATTAGAGAAGGGTTGTACTTAGGGAGTCTGGATGTAGTAATCAATGTAGATTGATAATAACCAATAATAATAATGATTAAGGTTTGTAAGGAAATTAAGGCAACTATGCAACATGAATCTGCAGCTGAGAAAAATTAATATTAATTGAATACCTACTAAAATATGATGTAGTAGTTAGTATTACACATCAGAAACTCATTATCTTTTTTAGAAAGATAATGGCAGCAAACAGATAGCTTATTGAACCTGGAATCAGGAAAATCTGAGTTCAAATCTGGCCTCAAATACTTACTAGCTGTGTGGACTTGGGCAAGTAACTTGACCTCTGCCTCAGTTTCCTCAACTGTAAAATGGAAATAATAATAGAAGCTATCTCCCGAAGTTGTTGTGAGGGGAAAAAAAAGAGATAGCATTTATAAAGTAATTTGCACCTATAAGAAGCCTATATAAGTGCTTAGCTATTATTTTCATAGTTATCATCATCGTCATTATTCGAATAGTAGATAAAACCTTACCATACTACAAATACAGTCCCCATCATATCTTGAACTTAATTGAAAAACTACACTAGAACCAGGATGTTGTCCTAGACTATACTGTTGTCCACATTAGCATGACATGGATTCACAAAAATTTAAGAACAACATTTTTAATAGATGGTCATGCTACATATTCATCATCTCCAAGTTACATGGAACAAAAAAAACCTTTCAAAATATAGAGGCCTAGCAGAGGAGATCAAAATGAAGTCTATCACAGCCCTGTCATCTTGGCCACTTCTGGAGTTGTGCAAAGAATGTTTTCCATGAGCTTATATTCTAATATTTTTATTCAACTACAGAAAAGCAGTTATTTTATCTTCTTATGCAATCATTCATAGAACATCAAATTTAGATAATAGCAGGATAGTGATAGGCCCCAGGACCACTCTATCCAAACCCCATCAAAAACATAATAACAATGTAACAATAATGTATGATATATAATAGATTATATATAATAAGCATATATATGACTATAACTATAATAACAATAATAAATTACATTTTCATGGCATTCTAAAGTTTACAAAGTGCTTTTTCTACATGAGTTCACTGGATCTCAACAACACCACAGTGCAGTAGATAGCACATGCATTATTTGTTCAGTAGTTTTAGCCATGTCCAACTCTTCATAACCTCATTTTGGGTTTTTTTGGCAAATATACTCCAATGGTTTGCCATTTCTTCCTGTAAAATGAGCTGGAGAAAGCAATGACAAACCACTGGAGTGGCTTGAGGCAAACAGGGTTAAGTGACTTGTCCAGGGTCACACAGCTAGCAAATGTCTGAGGACAGATTTGAATTCATGAAGATGAGTCTTCCTGATTCCAAGCTTAGTGTTCTAAGGTTCAGAGATATTATGTTAGTCATGTAATATTAAAGAATGAAAACAAAATGCTAACGTCTGGAGACTTGGATTCGCATCATAACTATTCACTAGCTATGGACAAGTCACTTCCTTTCTCAGAGCCTGTTTACTCATCTGTGAAATGGTCATAAAAATATTTGCACTATTTCAAAAAAACTTTTATGACAAAAGCACTTTGAAAACCTTAATATACACTACAAATAAGATATATTATTTTTATACATGTAGCAAGTGTCAGAGTTGAGCTACGAACTCAGTGATCTCCTGATTCCAAGTCTCAAAAGTTCACTATTTCAATAAATTCACAGATGATAAATCCACAGTGGGTTAAAGGAAGCAAAGGAAAACCTCCTACCTTTTAAACTTACCATCAAGAAGCATTAACTATTTCCTCTAAAAAAAACTACCACTCTCAGGCCAAATATTGGCCTAGCTGGAGTACAACTAGACAAATGTTATGTTCTCTAGCTTTCATGTGCTTCACTATCCCTTATAATCACTAACCCTTTGCATGATGAATTTAAAAGAAAATGTGTTTTTTACTGGCTATTGCTTACGATTTAACACTTAGTTGCAGAGTGCTTAGTAATTTTCAATCACAGATATGTTGTAAAGTCATTACACTTGCTAATGATTTGAGCTTAGTAAGAATTACTGAAAAGTAGTAACTTTTTATTGCAAAATATACATTTAAGCAACTTAATATGAGCAATAAAAATAGTTTAAGGAAAGAGAAATTGCTCTATAATATTCCTTTACTCTTGGATTTCATATTACTTAGAGAATCACAGAAATGTCAAGGAGTCTTAGAGGATATCTAGTCTAACCTACTACATTCAGAAATCCTCTCCACACTATCCCTAAGAAATAGTCATTCAGTTCTTCTTAATACTTCTAGTGACAGTGAACTCATTATCTAAATATACCACCCTATTTTTAATAACTCTAATTTTGGACAAATTTTTCCCTCTATTGAGCCCAAATTTACCTCTTTGTTACTCCTACCCACTAATCTCAGTTCTGTCCTCTGAAATAATCTGGAAAAGTCAATCCTTCTATATGATTCCTTTCACATGTTAGAAGACCATGACCACACAGGCTGACTGACAGACACACACATGCACACATGCACACACACACACACACACACACACACACACACGTATACACACATGCCATCTTCTCTTCTCCAAGTTAATCATCTCCAGCTCCTTCTACAATGCCTATAGAAAACAAATTTAAGTCTTCTCCACCATGATTTCAATTCTCTGCAAACTAAATAGACATAGACTGACCAATATGGTGACATTGTCACTGATCTTATATTTTCTTCTATAAATGAGGCATAAATATTATATTATTTTAAAATCATCTTTTACTTCATCAAAACCATAGAAACCTCAGCAAATAGTGACATTTAATTACATTAAGGCCTTTCTCTCGCCTGTACTAATAGGAGAACAATGGCATGAGTAATCCAAAATTGTGGCTTGAGAAGGCATGACATAATGTGATTTTTATCATAGCAGATTAAACTTCATTTTGTTTTGCTCTGACTTTGTTAAAGCTAATTTGTATTCCCTGAGTAGATATTACAGGACAGGAGAGGAGAGGAAGGTCACAAAGGAAACTTAGTCTATCACTTAAAATATTCCATTTATTGACACTCATCCTCTTCTCCTGGCCATTTTCTCCTTTGGGTTTTTGTGATATCGTTGTTTCTTTGTTCTCCTTCCATCTTTCTCAGTTTCATTTGCTGAATTTATCTTTATCATGCCCCCTATCTGTAGGTGAACTCCAAGGTTCTGTCCTGGGGCCTCTCTCTACACTCAAACAGCTGGTGAACTCATTGGTTCCCATGGTATTAATGATTATCTGTATGTAAATGGATGCTAGATATCTATATCTATATGTAACCCTAGTTTCTCTCTTGATTTCCAGTCCCTATCATGAACTGTCAATTGAATATTTTAAACTACATTCCCATGGGCATCTCAAACTCAGCATACCTGAAACCAGAATCCATCTTTCTCCTCATCAAAGTCATTCTTCTGTATGGCCCTGTTTCTGTTGAAGGGATCCCCATCCCTCCAATCTCCCAGGTTCATAATTTCAGTATTATCTTCCACTCCTCAATCTCCTTCACACCATGTATCCAGTCAGTTGCCAAATCTTGCCACTTCTATCTCTCACATTTATCTTCTCTCTACTTATATGACAACCACCTCAGGTCCAACTCCCACCACTTTTTACCTATACTAGTGCAATGACCTCATAATTGTCTCTCTACTGCAAATTTCTTCCTACTCCAATCTACTCTTCACACAGCTGCCAAAGGAATTATCCTAAAATTCAGGTCCAACTGTGTTGCTCTCCTGCTTGGTAAATTCCACTGATTCCCCAATGCCCCTTTTTGGCATTTAAAGCATTTAAAAACCTGAACATCCCAATTTTATTAAATACTGTTCCCTTTCATATACTTTGAGGTCAATCAATCAGTCAGCAAGTGTTTATTAAGTGTCTACTTAAGAGCACTATGCTAGGTGTTTGGAATATAAAGACAAAAAAAATGAAACAACACAAGGGTACATAATGCTCTCTTTCCAATCTTTTCCTTTGCACTGGCTGTCCACCATTCCCAGAAGTCATGCCTTCCTCATCTCTGCCTCTTAAAATCCTTTCTTTCCTTCCAAACTAAACTGAAGTATTGCCTCCTATAATTTCCAGAGTTCCCAACTTCCAAGGCCATTCCTCCCATAAATGTCCTTGTATTTGTTTTTTATATACTGAAACATGTACTTGTCATCTTCCTCAATAGAACGTCAGCTAAGAGCTGCAACTGTTTCATTTTTCACTTCATTTCTACCACCTGCCTATTTTCCTGGATCATAGTAGATGCTTAATAAATGCTTAAGGTTTGATTGACTCATACTCACCACAGTAGAAATTTTATGTATGGGAAAAAAAGTTCTTTAATTAGAAATCTTTCAATTATTCTGTTCTTTTTTATTATAATATGACCAGTTTTAGCTATGATTCCAATTCTTCATGAAAGGTCAAGATTTCTTTTGCTCTGTAATATTCTCACCACAATTTCCACACTCAAAGTAATGAAACCACTTCGATGGCAGAGAACTGTTTGAACAGTAAAATGTTAGCCTACAAAGATCTTTCAAGATCACCTAGTCCAACTCTCCCCTTTCAGACAAGGAAATTGAGGAACAGTTAGACTAAGCAATTTGAACAACACTATATAAGATAATGGCAGACCCAAAAGTAGAACCAGGTCTTCTGGCTCACAAATCACAGTTATTTTTACCTTGTTAAATATTCCTAAGTCTTATACAAAGTTTGGGCTGTGTAGCATTGGTTTAGAGGTAGATTTGAAAATGGAATAGTATTCACCCTCTAATCCCAAGATAAGTAATTTGAACGGTAGAGAGTTAGGTGGTTTCAGCATCAGGAAGGCATGCCTTTAACACATGGTAACTGTGTGACCTTGAACAAGTCACTCAACATCTCAGTGCCTAAGGAACTCTCTGAGAACCTAAGTTGCAGAGCAGATAATGGAAAGAACACTGGATTTGGAAAGAGAATCGAGTTCTAATTTTGGTTCCACCCTTCACTGATTGTGGACAAGTTAACTAACCTCCCTGAGTCTCATTTTCATGTTACTAAACTATGGATAGCAGCATTTGCACCTGACAGAGTTGTCAGGGCCAAATAAAATAGTATCTGCAAAGCCCTTCATAAATTGTAAAGTACGATTTGAAGGGGACCTATTAATGAACTCTACAAAAGGTTTAAACAAATTAACAGATGATGGAATAAGCATAGATTTATCTGTTTACATATATTACCTACATACATACATTACCAAGCTAGCCCAAAATTTCTAATGATATTTACTACACACTTCATAGAATATATGACAGGAATCTGGAAAAAAAAAAAAAAAGGAAAGTTTTTTTAAAGTCTTCAGTGGCATTTGTGACAGTCCAGATGGCAGAATCTTTGGCAACACAGGTATCCAAAATAGAAGATCCATGCCAGGCAGAGATTTTCCATAGACATAAAAACTAATAGAAATTTAGAAGAAAAAAACAGAAAATCTTTGATACTCTTGGCAAAATATCTTTGAGAGAATTTACACAAAACAACCAAAATCCAAGTAGTATCCTGTCTATAAGTTCAGTCCAAACTACTATTTTTATAAACTAGTGACATGGGACAAGAGGGGCACACCTGATCATTCCAGACTGTTGAGTTAAAAGCAGATGTTGGGAAATTAACTTTTTTTTTTACCATGTAAGAATTGTAGTAAGTCTGGAGAAAGGCAGGGATGGTGAAAAAAAAATGAGAACTGGAAGGCACATTTCAAACACAATTAAGAGTTCTCCTAGGATGTTGTTTTTTGGACCAGAACTATGATTTCATTGGCACGTGAAACTGCCTACAAGGAAACACCCCCTGAAAATGCAAGTCAGTAACTGCTCTGCAACTTATGGCCTCAAAGAGTTCCCTGAGGCACTGAGATGTTGCATGACTTGTCCAAGGTCACACAGTCACCATGTGTTAGAGGTATGTCTTCCTGACACTGAAACTACCTTACTCTCTACCATACAAATGACTTATCTGGGAATTAGAGGGTGAAATGGCCCTTCAATCAAATTATGGGTCTCTGATGATACAACTCTAATAGTCACATTGTAACTGGCTAGACTCAAGCTTGCAATTAGTCCTTAGTGGAGTTAACAGAGAAAAGAGATGTAGATGAATAGATAGATGGGTAGATAGATAGATAGATAGATAGATAAATAGATAGATAGATAGATAGATAGATAGATATGATATATGGATATGGATGTGGATATGGATATGCATATGGATATCATATAGATATATAGATACTAGAAGAGGCAGTACAGCCCAGTGGAAAAAGTCAGATGCAGGTTAGAATCCAAGCTCTGCTACTCAATCCTAGGGTAACCATGGGCAAGTCAATTTACATTTCTGAGCCATAGTTTTTTCAGGAAAAAATAGTGACTTGGACAACATTGTATAATTTGTTGTTCTGTCATTGTATAGTCATGTTTGACTCTTTGTGATCCCATTAAGGTTTTCTTAGCAAAGATATTGGAGTGGTTTGCCATTTCCTTCTCCAGTTCATTTTACAGATGAGGAAACTGAGGCAAACAGGATTAAGCGACTTGCCCAGGGTCATCCAGCTAGTATCTATCTGAGGACAGATCTGAACTCAGGAAGATGAGTCTTCCTGACTCCAGGCTTCCCCATTCTATCCACTGAACGTGCCTCCAAAAATTCTATGATACAACTCTACATTCTATGATCCCAGAAAACCTGGGTTCAAACCCCAGTACCAATACCTATAACTTGTGTATAGGGTATATAGGGTCTGAACCTCCAATTATATTGATACAGGGAACTCCTAAATGAACATACTCCCTACTTCCATAGCAGGTTAGCACTTTCTCTGCAACTTATAGTCTTAGAGAATTGCCCAGATCAGAGGTGTCAAATTTGACATGCAGCCCCAACCGGGCTCTGCAGGAATAAGATTAAAATTAAATTGGGAAATATTTTACCAAATAAAATAATAGTAAGACATAGAAAATGTTAGTATGTGGTTTTCTAAGTTAATATGCCTCCCAAGCAGATTTAGTGGCCTTCATTTCTTTATGAGTTGGACACCACTGACCTAGAGCCCAGAGAAGTTAAATGACTTCCCCTGGATGACACAGCCAGGATATGTCACAGGAAGATTGGAAAGCTGGGTCCTCCTGGTTCTGAGTCTAGGTCACTATTCATGACTCCCTTCTGCCTCTCACATTAATAGTTTATGACAACTATGTACCTTTTCAGAGCCTCGATTTCTTCATCTGTAAAACTGTGATAATGAAACTTTTATTGCCTCTCTCATAAAGTTACCTTGGAGAAAAGTGCTGAACAAGAGTAAGTTGGTGCCATTATAAAAGTCTAAACATTTTATGAGGTCATAGGATTAAGACCTTGTAGATCATGTAGACCAATCCACTTACTCTGAGATAAGTCAGTGAGACCCAGAGAGCTGAGATTAAAGCAAAAATGTTCCCATTCCAAATCGAGTGTTCTTTCTGACCATCTTCATGACATTCTCTGTACTCCTGCCTCTACCTCCCATGGGATATTCTCAACCTGCACCCACCCCAAGTTCTGATTAGTGAGCTTTCATCATAACTAGCCCACCCTGCTCTCTTGTGCCCTCGGCTTCTTTTTTTTTTCATATTTTATTTTTATTTATTTTTTTTGTTGAAATTTGTTTCATTTTTTATTATGTACAACTTGTCCTCTCCTTTAAATATATAATAATCAAGTAACTTTCTTTTTTTCTTCCTTCTCCCCAACCCTAGAGATGGCTGCCATTAGACACAAATATGTATAAACATATATATTTAAAATCATTCTATACATACTTCTACATATTAGTTCTTTTTCTGGATGTGGATGATGTCTTTCTTCATTGGTCCTTCATAGTTAATTTGGGTATTTATAATAGTCAAAATGACTTAGTTGTTCTTGAAACAATATTGCTGTTACTGTATGCAATGTTCTCTTGGTTCTGCTCATTTTATTCTTCATTATTTTGGACAAATCTATCTATGTTTTCCTATCCAAGTTTTTCTAAGATTATTGAGCCCACAATTTCTTATAGCACAGTAGTATTCCATCACAATCATATACAATAACTTGTTCAGCCATTTCCCAAATGACAGGAATCCCTTTAATTTCCAGTTCTTTGCCACCACAAAGAGAGCTGCTATAAATATTTTAGAACATGTAGTTTCTTTTAATTTTTTTCTCTAATCATCTTTGGAAATAGACCTAGCAGTGCTATTGCCAGGTTGAAGGGTGCAGGCATTTAATTACTCTTTGGGCATAATTCCCAAGAGACATCCCATTTAAAATACCTAGGAGTATACCTCACCTTCTGTTTGGCTAGCTAATGCTACATCTGTTGCTGCTCTTTGGCCATCTTCATGTCATACCACCATTCATGTGCCTTCACCTCCACTTTCCACCAATCAAATCTCCCCCAGCATTCCTGAAAAGTACCTATTAATAAACTGTCCTACTACTCCACTCACCATACCAATGACATTCCAGATTATAATATTTCTTTCTGGCCACTACTCCCTGTTTTTGTGTTCTCTTCCCTTTTGAATATAAGCACCCTGGGGGCAGGAACTATTACTTGCAAAGAATTAACTGTCCTGTATTTTGTGTCTTAATCAATTAATAAACATTTATTAAGCACTTAGTATGTACCAGCCACTGTGCTAAGTACTAGAGATACAAAAATGGGCAAAAGACAGTCTCTACCTTTAAGGAATTTACAATCTAATGGTGGATACAACAGTGTTTAGCATGGTGCCTTGCACAGAGTAAGTCCTTTTGAACAAATAATTTTTCATTAATTCATTTTACTCCATTACCTTGGGCTTATTTTTATTAAATAAATACTCCTATGAACATACAAAGTGCTTCAACCAGTTATCATACTGTGACTCTTCCATGTGACACAATTGGTACTCTCTATCCATTAGGATCCTTCACTTATTGCTGAGTTTCACATGCTGAGACTATATCTAAATACTTTATAGACATGGTCATATATGTTTGATATGTGACTTTTTTATATATCACTTTGCCATTTTGAAAATGTGAATTAGCAAATGTTTAGTTTTTCAGACTTAGATGACATTTTTTGTCACACCTCAGAATCCATCAGACTGCATGTCGTAGGATCATAGGACTTAATGCTAGATTAGAACTGAGAGAACATCTGGCCTAATTCTCTCATTTCACAAATAAACTGATACTCAGAGTGGTTAACAGGATTTGAAATTAATCTTCTGACACCAAGTCTATATCTCCTTCCACCACATCACAACTCCTTAATTAATCCAGTCCATCCATTGGGATCCTCAAAGAAGGTCTGATGGAGAAAGGTCCTAAATTCCTTGGTGATACAGCAGAAAGAACCATGAATTTAGAGCCAGGAGCTCTGGGTTTTAATTCCAGACCTGCTATTGACATTGCAGAAATCATTCAAACCCTTCCAGTTTCAGCATCTCCATCTTTAAAACAAAAGGGTTGGATTAGATCGACTCCAAGGTTCCTTCTAGCTATAAATTCTATTTAAAATTTAACACTTAAAATTGTAGATCAGAATGAAACATAGAGTCCAAGAACTTACGAACTTCTCCCAACCAATGCCATCATCCAGAGGGCACTGAAACATCAGTCAGATTCCCCAGATAAAGCATACCTAGTAAAGAGATGGGGACCAATGAATGACAAATAGACCTTAATGAAATAAAAACTGCTTTCAAACTTCACACAAAACTCAGCAACTCTCTTGAAGCTGTTAAGCACATGATCCACTGTTGGTGTTTTATTTCAATTGTTTATACCTTTGGGAACCACAGAAGTTAAGAAAAGATAGAAGCTCCAAGAGATGTTTCTATTACCATCCCCAAAGGATCAATCTTAACCAAAAGAAATTTGCTCCTGCCCAAGAAGCCATGTTTTATTCTTCTTCAAAGAGGATAAAATGGCTGTTCATGTGACTTTTATTTTCTAGAAGATGGGATCAGAAACTCAGATTTCCTCATTTGTGGTTCCCACTCAGCCGTTAGGAGTTGACCAAAAGTGAAAAAATGATTGTGAGTCTCTCTCCCCCTGGAGCTTTTCGACTAACTGGCTCACATAGTTCAGGGCAATGGGAGAAATTGCTACAAAAGAGTCAGAAACCCATTATCATCAATGGCCGAGTAAAGAAAGGGTCAAGTGACTTCCCCAGGATAAGCAGTACTATCTAGTGCTGGAGGAATTTGAGTCAAGACCCCCAGGTGGGGCTTATCTCCAGAACTAGGAAGAATGAGTGAAAGTTACAAAGAAGTAAATTTAGACTTGAAGTAAAGAAAAGAATACCACCAGAGCTATCCAATAGGGGAGTGAGCTGCCATGGTAAATAGCTCATTCCCCTTCCTGAAGGCCTTCAAGAGAAAGCTGATTGATCCCTCATTGAGTCTGTTGTAAATGTTTAAGGTACAGTTTAGAATAGATGGCCTCTGAAATGCCCTCTGATTCTGAGATTCCTTGATTCTAACCATGTGCTACTTTATAAGTGTGTAACTATCTCACTGGACACTTCCTATGTACAAAGGCTGTTTTGCTTCCTATCTGCTGCTTGTCAAAGCAACAAAAACAGAGGCTGCTATATGATATAGTGTATAGAATGCTGAACCTGGAGTCAGGGAGACCAGTTTGAATCCTGGCTCACGCATTCACTAGCTGTGTGACCCTCAGCAAGTCACTTAACTTCTCTTAACCTTACTTTCTTCATCTGTAAAACAGACATAATAATAGTACCTGCCTCACAGGGTGCTATGTGGGCCACATAAGATAATCTATTATTTCAAAAATAAATTTGGGAAAAAGGGAATTCACAATGGGAATTTTTTTTTTCATTGACTATTGATGATTGGTGGCTGAAGGAATGACTGGAACAGTTTGAAAACTGCATTTATCTTAATCATGACAGTCCAAAGTTAATTTCCACGCCTTAAAAAACTGGAGATGATACTGTGGGGAATGATTCAGAGATAAAGAGAGAAGCCAAATTCCATCACTTTAATCTTTCCCCTTTATCTTAAATGATTTGACAAGCCACCTGATTTCTATCTCCTGCTTTTCATCTTGGGTAACAGTGTTTGAAAATATGCTCTGGACAACTTGTAGCATGCAGAGGTCTCCTTGGTTCATTAATATGCAATTCCTTGCTCAAAGCTCCCTTTGGTGTTAATGCTTGGGAATAAAAATGGCCTATAGCAAATCTCAGGCAGGCAACTGGAATAGGTAGCACTTTAAATCTAGTTGTTCACACCACATAAGTCAATGCAAGTTGCATTACCAGTGGGTCATCATTTGGTCTATGTCATTTATCAAATACAATCCTATCAACTTTCCACCAGCCTCCAGTGAGCCCAAGGAAGTACAGCATTCGAGCTCCATCGATGGAAATTAATGGTATCCACTCACTGTATTGGCAGCATGAAGAAATTTACACAGCAAGCTATACTGCTGAAAAATTGGAAATATTTGCTTAACAGAAGCACATTGATTAAAGCAATACCAAGATCAAATTACTTTCCCAACCCAGGCAATTTTACCCCTGAGGGTAGCTTGGAAGTTTATTGGCAGAGCAATGATAAAAAGGTTATGTGCTCTGTCTACATATACTGTATTAGGGGTATTAATCACATAAGAGATTTATAATTTCTTTTCCTGAACCCAGAGTCTTCACTCAGTTATTTTGATCCTATCGCAAAATCAGAAGGTTTTTCTAATTCTTCCACTTTGGAGGAGACTCTTTCATTTCCACCAGCAATTAAAAACTATCTTTAAAAAACCAAAATAAAGTTCTTTTGGATTGAATGGTTTCCAAGATTTCCATGTCTCTCAATTCCTTCAGAAGCGTATAGCAAATAAAATAAGACACTAATGTCTCTCCTAACTACAAAGGCAAGCACATCCCCCAAACCACTTAGCATGTGATAATTATAAACAAAGAAAAATAATGAAACAACAGAAAGAAAGGTGATAGCTAGATAACCTGAAAACGAGCCTGCAGGATGTAGTTCAAGAGCTAGAGACTCTCTGAGCTAGCTTTTTTTCATTCTTTTCCTTTTTGAAATTGAGAATTAAAACATCCCAGGATTCATTAACCCAATACAAGGTTTTTCATTAATGCCCAGAAAATTATTCTATTTTTCTTAACATAGGTACTTAAAATACCTTGATAGCTTTTAATTAGCTCAAAATACATTAGTTGAAAATTATTTTTTTTAAACCCACAAATTAGGGTTTCTGGGACCCACAGCTACTAACCACCTGGGTTCTATGACACCTGATATAAGCATGCCCAAGCAAACCAAGAATACCACCAGAGTCATCATCACCCAGTTGTGTTCTTTGCCTAAGACCTAGAACCTAAGACCAAGAACAGCTTAGAGCATAGACCAGTGAACAAGACTTTCCTTAAGAAGACAGGCAACTTATGGAAACACAAATACAGACACATAAGGAAAGCTATACAAGCCACCAGACTCTTCAGAGTCATATTTCCAGACCATGAGGAGGGCTCGAGGCCTAGTATCTTTTGGCTTTCATAAGCTGACTATAGTCAGCCTCAGAGTGGGTAAGGGTGTGGTTCTTTCTTAGGGCTAGTGCAAATAGCTGCTTCCCTGATTGTGGTAGTAACAAGAGAATAATAATAAGAATAACAATCTAACATTTATATGCTTTTCTAAGGTTTTATAAAGCATAAGTGCTATTATTATCCCCATTTTATAGATGAGGAAACTGAGGCAGACAGGTTAAGTGACTTGCCCAGAGTCACACAGTAAGCATTTGAGGCAGGATTTCAATTCAGTTCTTAATTTTAGGTCCTGCACTCTATCTACTGCACCAACTCACTGGTAACATACTATATCTTCATGAAACTCTTCTTAAGCACCCCATTTTCCAGAGGTACAGAGTTCAGATGGTTTGTCCCAGGTCACTCAACCCATCAGATTCACAACTCTCCTCTATGCTGCTACTCACATAGTCATTTTTATGGGATTGACCATACTTCTGTAGTGTTGTAAGTAAGGTCCAAAAAAATAGTCTGTTGAGCAAAAAAGCCATTTTCCTTACACATACCCATAAAACAGAGACAGCTTTACTGTCCATGTGGACCTCCAGATCCTCAGCCACCCTGCTCTTGAAGGGGTTCAGCTCCCCACTCATCATCAGGATCTTTACCACAATCCAGCACATAAAGGCAGCCCTAAATTCTGGTCTCTCTAATACCTGTGAAGGATAATATCCTGGCCTCTAACCATGTGTATATGTGTGTGTGTATCTGTGTATATGTGTGTGTGTGTGTGTGTGTGTGTGCGCGTGTGAAAGTGCACACAGCTCCTTCATCAAACCACCAAAAGCATTCTCCACATTACTCTGAAACTGTTAGCCATTAACACAAATGGTTACCTAAAGAGACCAGAGTGTTTATGTACATCATCATTGGTTACCGGAAGATTTCAAAGTGACTTTTTGCTTTCCCAAGTCTATTCCTAAGATTTATTTAAATCTTTAAAACATATGACTATATATCCTAAAAGATTTAGAGTTTTTCAGATAAGATTATCTTTCCCCTTTCCACCAAGGAGCATAATGACCCATATACACATATACACTGTAGCTCATTCTAGCTCTGATTATGACATAGAGTGGGCAGTAGAGAGACATTTTGAAGAGTAGTAAGCAAGGGTATTCCGGCTTAGGAGAAACTGCATGCTCTGGTTCCTGACAATTGCTTTGAGAGGTTTCAATTTAAGTAGGAAATTGCTATTGTAACTTAATTATTTCATATCTCACACGAGCACTTGGGTAGAAAACTCAGTGTTCTTCATGACTGGCCAAAGAAGGGTGTCAAGAATAGAAGTTAAAACTCTGAATCATTTCTGCACTCCATTTTAATGGCATTTTAATCACATTTTTCTTTATATTAAACCTGAATATACTACTTCAACACTTTTTTTCGTAGTTACATCCTCTAGGTACAAAAGAGAAAGTGTAATTACTTTTCTAAATAACAATCCTAATTCTTTTTTTTCAAAATGGCTAAGCTACACCCCCTAAGTCTTCTTTTCCTTCAGGTGATTATTGTATGGCATGGTCCCAAATTACACAGTCTTGATGATACAATTTAATTGCTCAAAATCTTTTAGCATCTCCCCATTGCCTGCACAATTAAGTACAACCTGCTTCTATCATTCAAGATCTTCCACAGTTCTATCCTCTTAAGTTCCAGCCATATGGAACCATTCTGTATTCCCTGTTTATATCTGACCCTTTCCCATTTCCATGCCTTTGTTCATACTGTTTTGAGCTTCCCTCCCCTTCTCTCCAATTATTGAAGTCTCTCTTTTCCTTCGAGATCCATCACAAGCCCCATTTCCTGCATTAGGCCTTATCTGACCACCCCAAGTTTAAGTTAATTTCTCACCCTGAAATGCGTCAGGGAACTTTACCTAGACCACTCATTTTCACTTGGCTCACTGTCCTTTATAGTATATTTAATTGCATACATTTTCTCCCCCTCACTGACCCATCACTTTTAGAATATTAATAAGTTCCTCTATTGCAGGACTTCTTAACCTCCAGTCCACAAACCCCTAGGGGATCCATGAAATTGAATGGAAAAAAAATACATTTTTAAATCTTAATTTAAAACCTTTATTTTCACTAGGCTATAATTGAAATTTATCATTTCTGTTGTGTAACTTAAAAACATTATTCTAAGAAGGGGTCCACAGGGCTCAGGAGACTGCCAAGGAAGGCTATGTCACAAAAAAGTATTAAGAACTCCTGATGTAATACAAAGTCTTGTGACATATCTATGTTTATGTCCTCAGTTCCTCACACAGCACCTGTGTATAGTAAGAACCTTATTGCTTTTAATGAATGAGGAAATATGCAAACTAGTTATTTTTTAAACTGAAACTTGGGTTAGAGCTCAACTTTTAATAAAATCAGAAAATAAAACAGTAATCACAAAATTGAGGACAGAAAAGATCTTGAATTTTTTTCTATCATTTCATTCATATCACTAATGTCAACATCAAATGTGAGAATTCTATTTGTTGTTAGAGGCTACCAGAGAAGTCTTTTACTGCTAATTAAAATGAATATAATTATTGAAGTAGGGAACATGAAATAATTATAAAAAGCAGTACAGGATATTAGGCTGGAGAGAGGGAGGTCTAGGAGACCGGGATGAGGGAGGTTAAAGTAATCCAGGGCAATGGTGTCAAACTCAGTTAGAAAAAGGGGCCCCTAAACTTTCCTGTGGGCTGTATATTAATTTAGAAAACCACATAGGAACATTATTTAGGTTCTATTGAATTTTTATCTATTTTGTTAAATAGTTCCCAATTACATTTTTAATCCAGCAAGTATTGCCCTCGGGAGTATTGCGGGCCTCATGTGGCCTATAAACCCTGTCTTTGACACTTCTGGACTGGAGACTAGAAAAGGAATGGGAACATGATCAGTCAAATCATAGGTTTCAGAGCATAGAAATCACCTATTCCAATCACTTCATTTTACAAATGAGGACTGTAAAATCCAGAGAAGATACATGAGCTTTCTGAAGTTACACAGATAGCAAGTAAAGCTATATTTTGAACCAATTATCTCCTGACTCCAAATGCAATATTTCTTCTACTATTATAGCACACTCTTTATATCACAGCAAGCTGCGCTTCCACATTTAAATAACTTATTTTGCAAATTCTGTCATAAGTTGCACAAGGACAGGGTCTATTCTTTACACTTTGCATTTCTCAATAATTTCTTGAAAGATGATGTCTAGGCTCTTTTTTTGATCATGGCTTTCAGATAGTCCAATAATTTTTAAATTCTCTCTCCTGGACCTATTTTCCAGGTCAGTTGTTTTTCCAATGAAATATTTCACACTGTTTTCCAATTTTTCATTCTTTTGGATTTGCTTTACAGTGTCTTGATTTCTCATAAAGTCACTAGCTTCCAATTGCTCTATTCTAATTTTTAAGGAAGTATTTTCTTCAGTAAGCTTTTGGACTTCCTTTTCCATTTGGCCAATTTTTCTTTTTAGGGCATTTTTCTCCTCATTGGCTTTTTGGACCTCTTTTGCCATTTGGGTTAGGCTGTTTTTTAAGGTGTTATTTTCTTCAGTATTTTTTTGGGTCTCCTTTAAGCAAAGCGTTGACTTGTTTTTCATGATTTTCTTGCATCACTCTCATTTCTCTTCCCAGTTTTTCCTCTACTTCCCTTACTTGATTCTCAAAATCCCTTTTGAGCTCTTCCAAGGCCTGGGACTGATTCCTATTTTTCTTGGAGGCTTTGGATGTAGGAGCTTTGATTTTGTTGTCTTCTTCTGGTTGTATATTTTGATCTTCTTTTTCACCAAAGTAAGATAATATAATCTGACTCTTTTTGCACTGCTTGCTCATGATCCTGGCCAATTACTTGAGTTTTAAACTCTTTGTTAAGGTAAGAGTCTGCTTCCAATGTGGAGAGTGTACTGTCCCAAGCTTCTGGGGTTTGTGTAGCTGTTTTCAGAGATACTTGTAGGGACCTGTAAATTTTCAGTTCTTCCAAGGTGGTATGATAAGGGGCAAGGTTTTTACTCCTTTCCTGGCTTGTGAGCACAAGTATTCCTTTCTGTCCCCTTAACTGTGAGGAGGGGTTTCTCTCCACAGCCACTACAGGCTCCACCACTCCAGCGCTCCTCCTCACCCCAGCACCACCGCCCAGAACTGTGACCCAGATCCACACACCGGCAAAGCAAGAGATTCCTGCCTCAGCACTGGTAAACAGATCCCTGCAGTCCCTCTCTGATTAGCCACTGGATTCCCCCTCAGTCTGTGGGCCAGAAGCTCGGGAAGCCACGCTCTTGGGGAATGGAGCTGAAACCCTGCCTTCCTCTCTGACCACTGACAGAAACAGACTTTTCCCACTGACCTTCTAAGTTGTCTTTGGCATTCGTGGATTGAGGAGTCTGGAAACCTCCACAGCTGCCCGCAATTCAGTCCTCTGAGGCCTGCTCCAGGTTTGCTGCGGCCTGCGCGCCCAAGCTGCGCTCCCAGCCCAGAGCGATACACCTTTCTGATTGGTCATCCAGGTTGTCTTGGGCTGGAAATTTGTTTCATTCTGTCTTTTTGTGGGTTCTGCTGCTTCAGAATTTGTTTAGAGCCATTTTTTATGAGTATTTGGAGGTGTTTGGGGGAGAGCTCAAGCAAGTCACTGCTTTCACTCCACCATCTACACTTTGCATTTCTCACAGCATCAAGTACAGTGCCTTGTATATTGTAGGTGTTCAATAAATATAGAGTACAGATCAAAGCATTTTTTCTCTTTTTCTTGTTTTTTTTTAAACATAGCTTATGCAGAAAATTGTTTTGTATGATTTTATATTAGTAATGGGTTTTGTATCTTGTGACTTCTCAATGGGTGGAGCAAAGAGGTGAGGGAAGGGAGAGAATCTGGAATTGAAAATGAAATAAAATTGAATAGAAAAATAAATATTTGTTGATTTGGAAAGTCAGCAGACCCGCATATTGTTAGTAGTTTTGCTTACCCTTTGTTACTTAATAAAACTGTTTCTCTGTTTATAATAACAGGATTGCTGTTTTACAAGCATAGTAAGGATCCAATTCAACTCTGGGACCCCTTGATATCCAGGGATCAATGAAAAGTATTTGGGGTAATAACAATTATACAAATATTTGAGCTCCAACCATGACTTGTCTACCAATAGACTATAAGCTATAAACCAAATAGCCGGAGATTCAACTTGGACAGAATCATTCTTTAACCTACCACCACCACCCGTACTGAAAAAGAATATCCCATAGATTCTAATGCTTACAAGAAAGAGAAAGAACATCCCTCACCAGGATTCAGGCTTCTAGAGTTGCAACACTGTCCACCTGACTGTTCTGCAAGTAAGACAATACATTTCCCAACTCAGTATTTCCACTGGCTGTCCTCTTTTCCTGGAATGCCCTCTCTTCATCTACACCTTCTGCTTTCTCTGCTTTATTTCAAGTGCCAGATAAACCCTACCTTCTAAAGGAAGCTGTTCTTTACCCTTTCCCCTTAATTCTGGTGCCTTTCCTCTGTTGATTATTTCCACTTTATCCTGGATATAGCTTGTTTATACATAGTTGTTTGCATGTTGTCTCTCCCATTTGACTGTGAGTTCCTTGAGAGCAGAGATGGTCTTTTACCTTTCTTTGAATCACCAGCACATAGCCCAGTGCCTGGCATATAGTTAATAAGTGCTTAATAAGTGTTAATTGAATGACTGACTGACATCTACTAGAACTACCTGTGCCTCATTTTGCTTCATTCTACCTTTATGGCTACCATTCCATTCTGCTTCCAAAGGTACCATTTCCTGAAACTGTCATCTACTGCTGAATTTTCTTCCTTAAAAGCAATATTGTCACACAAGAGCGAGACTGTGGCTCAGATTCTTAAAATCTTACCACTGCTCAGATTCTTATAATCTAGCCACTAGCTCACTAATATTCAGACTTCTTAAGAGTCTGTCCAATATGACTATGTTCTAATAAACCTTGTCCTTTGGCTGAAAAAAAAAAGAATAAGACCGCCCCGCCAATATGTCTGAGATCTAATTAACATATATTCAGTTCTTTTCTCAGATAGGCCCCCAGCCATGCCTAACCAGCATACAATGGAGTCATTAGACAGTTGTCAAGATCTTTGTATGACTTTACTCATCACCATCCCTACACCTAGTTGAGCTGGGGCAAGTGAGTTTCTCTATGCCCATGTATCATGTCCATAGCATATGACACCCAGACTATGCAAACTACCTTGAAACTCTGATGAGCCTTAAGGATGAATCTGACAACATTGGAGGGAATAGAGTAAAACTAGAGACCTTTGTCCTATCTTCCTACTACTTCAAAAAAAATCCCTATTCTCCTTACACAAGATGAAAAGGCAGACAGAAAGTATTTGGGAGACAAAATATTTGTTGGACTTTAGATTTGTAAGGGATCATGCAGACAACTTAGTCTAAACCACAGGTGAGAAAACCAAAACACAAAATGTTTAAATAATTTGCTAGTTCTAGATTCAGCTCAACCACTTTTTGTGTTCACCATCTTGGGTCTGGACTTATGAATATACTCTGTGACTTCAGCCCTACTACAATTTAGAATTCCCAAACTTAAAAAATCCACTACATTCTTCCCTCATAGCAGGGATTATGCCATGAAGCTTAGTTGTTGCAATTGTTTGTTCAGACCTAAAAAGCACATTTTTCAGAATGACATTGACAAACCAGAACAGGTTCAGGGAAGAGGAATCAAGAAGATTAGAGAACTTAAAACCATGCCATACAATGATCATTTAAAGGAAAGTAGGATGTTTGGCCTGGTAAAGAGAAGATTTCTAGGATGTGATACCTGTCTTCAAATTTTTGAAGGACTGTCACATGGAATAAGATTAGACTTGCTTTGCTTATTCTCAGACCATAGAGCTAAGAGCAGTATGTAGACCAGGACTGGGGAACCTGCAGCCTTGAGGCTGAAGTTTCTCTACCCCTGATGTAGACACTGCAGAGATGAAGCCTCAGGATGAATAAAAGGGGAAAAAACCTTAACAACTAGAGCCACTAAACAGTGAAAGTGGTTGTGGTGAGTTCTGCTACCAGAGTCATCATGACCACTTATCAGCCATGTTGTGGACAGGATTGCTATTCCCATATTGACTGAAGTAGATGTCCTTTGAGGTCTCTTCCAGTGCTAATATTCCATGATTCTCTGGTCAACAAAATATGTTGTCATTGTGAGCACCTTGGTGACAGAGACCACATCTCTTTCATCCTTCTATCCCCCACTGTGTCCAGCATAGTTCCTTGCACGTAGTTGATGCTCAAAAACATTGTGTTAGACATAAAATGAATTGACACAATTAACCAGCGAGAAAAAATATGATAAAAGGTCTTTTTTTAAAGGAAGTGTTGGACTCAACAACTATAGTGATGTTACCCAGAAAAATGTAGAAATTATATGGCAAAAAAGCCTTGGAAAAGGAGAATGAGAAAGCCAAAGCAAAGAAACAAGCTATAAAACTATTGAGTTCAACAGGATAAATTGGCAATGCTTGTTTTGGGGAGCTGGAATCTACTAGTCCCCTTACTGGAGATAAGCATCAATGAAAACATACAATATATTTATGTAATATGAGCTCAACATGTAGTACATAGAGGGTTAATATCATGGAGAAAGTTCTAAGTCTCACTAACTAGGGTAAAAGTAGAATGTTGGTGGTATTTATAAAACCCTGCTAAGATTTGGGAGATAAGTGGAAGAATTGGAATGAGAAAGGGAAGAGAATCAAAATATATAAATATAGCAGATCAAAATATATACAGACTCAACCTGAACATAGCACAATACTTTACAACTGAAAATAAAACTAATTTGCTTATTCAGCTTTTAGAAAAGAAAGCAAATATAACAGAGTAGCCCCAGCATAAAATCGCCCACCAGAACTATTCATACTGAGATTGAGGGGACAGAGGGAAAGGAATCACCGCTGATTTCTAACTTCAAAGAAAATGGGGAGGGGGGGAAACCTGTTCTAAAATAGCAGTGCTCTGAGCAAATGGAAGAACAAGTGAGTCATCAGCTGTTGTTTGAGCATGTGGAGGAGCAATAAATTATGTTAATCAGAACATGGGCTGTTTCTTGCAGTTATACAAAACACCCCCTCTTCCGTATGTCATCTCAAAGACAGCAGGAGAGGAAAAGCAAATATATTCACACACACGCACACACACATGCACACACGTACACACACACAAATATGCTCAGGCACATGTTAGAACCAGGCTCCACCCTTGTTTACCCCAGGAAAATCCTTTTAACAGCAAATTGGTGAGAGCTGGTCAAGGCAAGCAGTATGAACTCAGGCTGAGTTATGAGAAGGGTAAGAGTAAATTAGTGTCCAATCAAAGCCATTGAACCAGAAATACAGTCATTACTTACCATCAGGCATTCCAGTGAGAGACTATCAGACAGAAAGCAAAGGTGATTAATGGGGTCAACGGCCATTCACACCACAGGCCTGGAAGGATAATAATTTCAGGGTTATTAGTACTCATGGATTAGTTCTCAGAGGTGTCAGCAAAGGCAGAAGGTGGCCAGAAGATAGGGGAGATGGGAAGAAGACTGTTTTTAGCTGGCAGAATCCATAGCCACACAGCCCAAGATGAAAGAGGACCTGAACTGTCAGAGTTGTCATGTTGCCTTAAATCCCTATTCAGACCTAGCAGGTCAGCAACAGAGGGCAAACACATTGTACCTTCTGACCAGGGACAGCCTTATCAAGAAGGAAAGAGGGCAAAAAAGATATCACCTTTTTTATTTGATTTAGGGTAGTCTCCTCAAGAGTTCCCAAACCCAGAGAATCAACCCCTTCAAATGCTATTTCACCATTGGAGTTTCATTGTTTTAGTCTTTCTATTAATGAAATTTCAAATATAAAGTCCTTTGTTTGGCATGCAAATGTCTTCACAACCTGGCATTTTCTTATCTTTCCAGTTTTCTTACCCTTTCACTCCCCTCCTCGACCTAGATGACCAGACATACTGGCCTCTTTACTGTTCTTCAGTCACAGTACCCTATCTCCTCTTTCCATGTGGACCTTTGCACTAGCTATACCCCATGCCTGGAACATATTTCCTTTCCTTTTCTACCTCTTGTCTTATCAGAGTCTAGGAGTCTAGACTTCCTTCAAGGCTCAGTTCAAATGTGACCCCTTGCAGGACACTTTTCCTGGTCCCCCACTAAATTTTAAGCTCCTTGAAGAAACAGACTATTTTTGCCCTTTTTTATTATCTCCAGTACTAAGCAAATGCCTATCCCAAAGTAAACACTTAATAAATGCTTGCTCATTGCTCAATTTGAAGGCATTTGGGTCTTGCAATTTTAAAATATGAATGCTCCTGGCTGAACTGAACTGAACTCGTATATTACCTGGCTTAGAAAGTAGGGCCCCTTTCTAAGGTAAAAGTCCTAATGCCTTTCAGATGTCCTTTGAGTATCCTGAAATTTTGACTATTCTAAGATTGTGGTGTTCTATGACTCACAGCCCTATGGCATCACCAGTTATTTTAAAGGGTAAACCTTTATGGGGCAGGGACCACTGGGATCACTGAAAGCATTTGCCAGTTTTCCAGATGCAATGCAACCTGCTTCCTGCCTCATGCTCGATTCCTGGACCAGTTCATTGTCCATCTATGATGTCTCCACCTTCTACAAGAAGCCTTTCCTCATCCCCTTCCACCCAAATGCTAGAGCCTGCCCTCTCTATCTTGATTTAACACCTTGTATATAATTTGTATTTCCTCAATATATATTTATTCTACATGGCTAAATATGTGTATATGTGTACATATTTTCTTCCCTCAATAGAATGTTCACTCCTTGAGAGCAAGGATTGTTTCATTCTTTGTATTCATATTCCCAGCACCTAGAATGGTGCCTTGTACCTACGTAATGCTTAATAATTATTGGTTGATTCATTACTGGTGGAATATCTAAATGATCTGCTTATCCAACTTCATGTCAAAACCAGGCTAATAGACATCCTCAATCCACTTGGTTTTTCCTGTATGGATTGCCAAATTATACTCTTTTATGTATCTATAGATCTTGTGTTCTGGGGTTCAGTCAATCTATCCATGACTTGATCCTGAATGATCAGTGTCAGGACCTGGGAACACAGTTCTCCTCCAACAAAGTAGTTTCCATGCACATGTTAAATATTATTATAGGCACTTAAAAATAATAAATCAGTATTTTTAAAACATTCTTTAAATTATCTCAAATTAGTAAGGCTTAACTGAAAACTCTAAGTGTTGATGCTTTCTCTTTATTCATAGCTTTATTCATATTCATCCCCCCAATATGTGCCATGGTCTAGAGCATCAACTGTCCTTACACAACTGATGTGTGGTCGCTTCTTGAAGCCTGCTTCTTCACAATTGTCCAATTCATCAATCAGACTAATCTCCCACCCCCTTATGAGAAGCAGGTAGTTGCTATGTATTATTTTTATAATTCCCTACCATTCTTCAGAGCTCTTTTCTGTGCTGGAGAATTACCCAGTCTTTCAACTATTTGATATGGAGTGGTTCTATATCACTTTGAAATTTTGTGTTTTTCTAAAACAAGGCTATACAGCAGTACCTCATCCCCTTCCTTACTGTGTTACTTTTCCTTCCAGGGCTGCTGCCTATCTCTGGGTGATGAAGTACAATTTGGCATTTATTAAAACTGTGTGTTGTGTGTGTGTGTGTGTGTGTGTATACACATATACACAAAAATAAGCACAAAGAAGTTTTCAAAGGGGAAATGCTAACAACTGAAACAGTTAGGCAATGAATCTTGTAAGAGGTGGCATTTGAAATGAAACTCAAAGGAAACTAGGGGTTGCAAAAGGGCAGAAATGAGAAGAGAAAGTATTACACAGACATTGGGGAACAGCCTCTTTAAAGAAACAAAGGTGGGAAATTGAATGTTTTGTATGTAATAGTCCAATTTGGATGGAAAACACATTATGTAGGGAAAGAGGGACAATATGTAATCAGTCTAGACAAAATAAATTGGAATTAGATTATAAAGAAGTTTTAAATGCCAAACAGATGAATTTGTATTTTATTCCAGAGGGAAAAGGGAGTCACTGAAGTTTTTTAAATAGGGGAGTGACATGGACAGACTGTGATATTTAAGAATATCAGTTTGGCAACCATTGCAAAGATGAATTGGTAGAAAGAAAAGGGAGGATGGAGGGATACCATTCAGAAGGGTATTTCAGTGGTCTATCTGAAAAGTGGAGGATAGTTTCTAAGAGTTTGGACACAAAAGGAACCCATGCTGGTCCTACTCCTCTTCTCATGGATAACCCTTTCCCACTTCCAGATTAGGCCTTATGAAAAAAGAGAATGAGGTGGATACAAGAGATATTATTGAATAACAATAAAATTTGACAACTGATCGTTTATGGAAATTATTTAGGGAGATGAGCCAGTATAGAGAACATAAGACTTTCTTTGTCCTCTCTGGATCTGTTTCCCCATCTGCAAAATAAAAAGATTGGACTAGATCACTAGATCCTTTCCAATCCTAAATCTCCCTATCCTAAATGTGCTTCTGATTTGCCGAGTCCTTAACAGGAATCTGAGAAATATACAAATACTCTCTTCCCATCCTTTCGTCTCTGTGGGCCTTGAATGGGTTAACTAGTGAAGCAACAGCTCCTAACAACAGCTGGAAATAGAATGTCCTCAGGCTGTGATCAACCAATAATAGGTTAAGAAGTAGAGGGAATCATTTTCCAAGGGAATCATCTTCTAAGGGAAGTGGCAAAGTTATTTAAAGTTACAGTGGGAAAAAAAGAATATCTTTCAGTGACTCTCAGAAGATGGGTTAGATGTGATAAAATCGACTTTTATTTTTCAAAAAATTTCTAATTTGCATAATGAGCTTAACACCTCAGTGACTTTCTCCTAGATTAGATAAGTAGGGGACCAGCTGTGCTCCATAAAGGACAAGATATATTCTTTGTTTTTGATCTATATAGAAATGACATTGTAACACCTCAACTACATGGTTCCACTAAAAATCCCCTATACTGCTCAGCTAGAAACAATGCAACCTGTGTCCGTCATTAAAACCAGATACCCCACACATGGTGATGGCTGCCAGGGGCCTTCTTGTCACTTTCAAACTAAAGGAAAAGCAGGTGATTGAGGGTCATGGTCAAAGTCTAGACAGAATACTTTACAACTGGTAACAGGTATGTTTCTATAGCATCACAAACTCTGGAAAGTATTTCACAGGGCAGCCTTTACTAAGATTAGATTTTGTATATAGAGCATATACTTAGAATTCAAAGGGAACTTGAAGACCATTGAAAGCAAAATCCTTGTTTCACAAGTGAGGAAACCGAGATACAGAGAAATTAAGTGTTCCCTGGGCCTCACAGGTAGTAAGTTATAGAGGTGCAAAGGATTCACTGAAGAGGAGGATAGTTTCCAAGAGTTTGGCCAGAAAATGAACCCATACTAGCCCTACTTCCCTTATCATGGATAAACCCCTTCCCACTTCCAAGCCATGGATGCTGAGATGTTCTCTAAATCACTGAAAATAATCTAGAAAATGACCGACCACTTTGTGTTAATATAATCATAGGTTCCTAGGTTAAAGTTTACAAGGACTTGAGGATTGCTTAGTCTAACTCACTCATCTTAAAAAATTTTTTTAAATCATTTATTTATTTATTTAATTTTGGCTAGGCAATGGGATTAAGTGACTTGCCCAGGGTCACACAGCTAGTAAGTGTTATGTGTCTGAGGCCAGATTTGAACTCAGGTCCTCCTGAATCCAGGGCTGGTACTCTATCCACTGCGCCACCTAGCTGCCCCTTAAATAATTTAAAATAATAAAATTAAAGAAATTGAGTACCAAGGAGGTTAAATGATTTATAAAAGATTATACAGGTAGGAAGTGGCAAGATTAGAGCCCAGGTCTTCTGATTCCCAGAAATTGAAAGGACAGCTAAATGGAGAAGAGCTCAAAACAACAAATTGGTTCAGTAAAAGGGAAAAAAATAAATCAATTAAGTTGCATTGCAGTAAAGACACAGCCAACTAATTGTATCTTTTACTTTTCAGTTGATTGTGTTAACACCATCTACATAAGAGTCCCCCCCAAAATGGCCAAGTCCTCAATTCTTCATTTTCCAACAAAGGATCCAACAATATTAGGAAAATTTTAGGGGCATGAATTCTGGTTTAGAAGGAATTCAGCCAGGACTACCACATTGGAGTTGAGTAAGAAACCCTTCATCTACAAAGCTCTCAGATTTAATTTGACTAGTAGAGTCTTTACTTTAGATTCAAAAGTTTAAGTTGTCCACAAGATTTTATTCAGCACTTGATGATGTGCCAGACACTGTACCAAGCTCTAGAAATACAAAGAAAGTTTAAAAAAAAAAACAGTTTCTGTTCCCATGGGGCATGGTGAAAACAATATATATATACAACTATGTACAAATGAGATATATCCAAAATAAATTGGAGACAGCAAGGAAAGGTACAACCATTAAGGAAAATTGGGAAAGGCTTCTTTTAGTAGCGGGGACTAAACTTAGCTGGGACTTGATGAAAGCCAAAGAAGGCAAGAATTGAAGATGGGGAAGGAAAGAATTCCAGGCATGGAGGACAACCAATGAAAATGCGCTGAATCTGGAAATGTGTGAGGAACAGCGAGAAAGCCATTGTCACTGGTACATAGGGAGAAGTAAAATATGAGAAGACTGGAAAGGTAGGGTGGGATCAGGTTATGAAGGGCTTGAGCACCTGATTTTCTATTTGATCCTAGAGGTGACAGGGAAAAAATCCAAACCCACTAAGCTCAGGGTACATTGAGATCCTTAGTTATTCTGCTCACTTCCTTGGGCAAATAATCCAATCCACCTATGCCTCATGTTCTCCTTAAATGAAATAGGATGTTTAAAAAAAATGTCTCTAATATCTACCTGACTAAAGAACTTTTGAAAAAGAGAAATAGGTGGAAATACTTGGATCTATTATGAAGAAATGCTTTTTGAAGAAAGCTTTATATAAACATAAGGCATTCTTTTTTGCTTTTATCTAACATTTAAAAGTACCTGTTAAGTAGCTTTAAAATAATAGCATTTTTATAGTGCTTTAAGGTTCACAAAGCACTTGACCTGTATTATATCATTTGATCCTCACAGCAACCTTGTGAAATAGGTGCTAATTTCATTTCTACTTTATAGATGATGGTGATTTCATGCAATCGATCAATAGATAAGCACCTACTATACACCAGGCCAGGGGTGGGGCCCTTGAGGACTTAGAGGGACACATGTGGCCTTGAGGCTGCACCCCTGCACCAGGCACTGGTGTCCAGGGTCATAAAGCTTTGTGTCTGATGTAGGATTTGAACTTGGCTCTTCCTGACTCCAAGTTGAGCCCTTACTAGATACAATCCAGATATGTTTTTCTACATAGGACTGTGGTGCTATGAGAAATGTTAAGAGAGTACCCACTTCTGTGTTTGGGTTGAGTCTTAATTGTTTTCTCATTTTTATGCGTGCTTTGGTTTGTGTTCCCTACTTGGTTCTATTAGTTTTGTTTTATTCTTTTTTACCTAGATTGGTGGCCACTTTGACTTTAATTCTTGCTGAACAATCTGTGTCTTTAGAAATCTGAAATCTTGAGAACCGGAAATAAATTAATAAAAGTTCATTTAACCTTCAGATCCTGAAGTTAGTTTACTAAGAGAAAAAATGCTGGTCAAGACTTCAGTTTTATCTTACCTATTTAAAAATATGTGTCAAATGAGTTTTAGTTTGTTCTATCTAGAATTACCTGAAGGGAATCTGTATTGATGTCCCATCTAAAGAAATGAATCATTTTAAATTAAGAATGCAGAAACTCCTTACTCACATTTCCATAATGCAATGAGCCTGAGTCTACTCTTGGTATGATATCTTGGATATATATCCTTCCAATTAATTAGCAAAAAGGCATTCTGAATCAAGAGGACAAATGTCCCTGAAGTGGTGAGTAGCCAGAGTAGCACGCACAAAGGAAAATTTAAAAAGAACAAAGAACAAAGAACTCTTCCTCTTCTTCCCTCAGCAGTCTCTTGTGCTATTCTTACAGGTTATTCTTACACTTTGTCACAAAGCTTCCCTGTGGGTAGAAAAAACAAGACTGACAGTGGTCACCAGCTTTTCCCCTGCTTTCATACCAACACAACTACATGATCCCAGTTCAATTTTATTTTTTCCCTTTCATGATTAGTGTTCTCTTACCATTAAAATAGTCCTTTTGGGGACATAAACCAATTAAACAGTTGACACTTTTACCTTCTGCTCTGAAAAGCAGTGACCAGCCCTGAGAATCCTGGCTCATTCTCTCTCGCTCATTCTCTTCTGGTTTCCCACCCCTTCCCAAAACAGCCAGGTCCCAGAGCTCAAGCCCTCCAAATGCTAACAGGCCCCAAACAGAGTGTGCAACATATGGCCCCTTATGATCTGTCTTATGATCTCATCTAGTTGGATGGTTATTTTTACAGACTGGTATTAAGAAGCATAAACTAGGAATTTTATACACTGGTACACTGGATATTCTCTTGCCTGCTATACAGATGGTGGTTCCCAGGATTATAAAGTATAACAGATAGGGCTTTATTCTCTCCCCTTCAGGCCCAAGGCCCTCCTGGGTAACACACACACACACATACACACACACACACACACCAACCACACCACATCACATGCTCTCCTCCCCCTTAAAATCCTCTCTCCCTCATTCCTCCTCTCCTAACTCCTCTCTTTCATTCTCCCTCTTTTTCTCTCATTCTCATTCTCTTTTGCTCCCTCACTTTCTTTCTCCTCCTCATATGTTCTCTCTCTCTCTCTCTCTCTCTCTCTCTCTCTCTCTCTCTCTCTCTCTCACTCTGTCTCTCTCTCACTCTTTGTCTCTCTCTCTCTCTCTTTCTTTATCTCTTTTTCTCTCTCTTCCTCTCCCTGTCCTTTCCCCCCTCCATTTCCATTCCTTCACTCCCTCCCACCTTCACCCCCTAAGCATTCCCTTCCATTTTACAACAATGGTAATATATTCCTTCTCTCAGCTTAAGTTGTTGTTGGTAAGTTGAGGATAATGAATATATCCTAAATAGCATTCCTAGGAAAAGCCAGTTGTTACATGTCAGATGAAATAGAGAATCATCTGAGTCAAGCTATAGGCAGGCATTTCCTTACCTCTGGCACACTGTACCCTACACAGCCCAGAAACACACAGGAACAGTCACAAAGTAACCTAACTTCCCCTCTTGAGTATAGCACTCCTTATTCTCTAAGTATTCTTATACAATAACCTCAGCATCACTTAGTGGGAGAGAGAATTAAATATAATGCCCGGCAGAGAACCCTATAATGTAGCAACAGCAAAAGGACTGAAAGACTATTAGGACCTGAATCCCAATAAAAGAAAGGAATAAATGTAATGGGCCTAACACAGGTTTATAGGTCAGGGCCATGGGGAGAGTCACTGATAAGTGCCAGCATTGCTACTGGTATACGAATCTTTTCTGTTGCATCTGAAGAGCCCCAAGCAATACCAAAACCCCTCAGATTTACTAGCCTTGCATTTCATCCCATTCTTTCTTCCCTCCCATTCCTATAAGTCATGGTTGGGTTAAGAGATTTCACTGTATGAGATATAAGATTTGTAAATGTTTTAAAGATGAAGGGTGATATATAAGTGCACCATTTTGTAATAGGATGGAGCAAAATAATGAGTTGGTATAGAAATACCCTTCTTGGTCATGCCCTTCTTCTGTTAGTCAAAACTGTTTCTCAACACTCAGAAAATTGCAAAAGGGATCTTTGTAGACCTGGTCTGCAAAGCCTCCCCAGTTTGATAAGGGAAGAGCTCAAGACTTTTTTCCTTATTCCACATAGCTTACGTATGGAAATTCCACAGCTTTATTCTCTGCATTTCATACCCAATTTATGTATGTTTTCTTGCTACCAACCCTAACATGTGCTAACTCAATTAGTTTTGCATATGATGAGGTTCAAGTCATGGACCATATCCCAGGCAGGTTAAACAGCTTTATTACACTCTGTGGTCACAGACCAGAGGTGGGGATTCTGTCACCTTGAGGCCACATGTGGCCCTCTAGATCCTCAAATGTGGCCCTTTGACAATCCAAGCTTCACAAAGTCTGTGAATTGTGAAGTTTGTATTCAGTCAAAGGGCCACACTTGAAGATCTAGAGAGCCACATGTGGCCTTAAGGCCACAGGTTCCCCAACCCATCACAGACCATTCCTCTTGTTTTGCCATCTAGTAAGCATAATGGTCTATATTACCATGCATTTTATATGGAATAGCCTATTTGATTCTCGCAAAAACCTTATGAGGCAGTGAAAATACTGTCTGCATTTTGCAGATGAAGACACTGAATCTCAAAAAAGTAAAAGGTCTTGCCAAAAGCTATGTAGCTAGCAACTAGGGCAGCTGGGATTTGAACCCAATTCATCTGAATCTTCAGTGTCCATTTCACTAAGCCATATTTTGGAAATAATTACTGTGGATGACCCTTGGAGATACCCAAAAGATAACTGGATGTGGAAGTTCAAGTTTACGGCAATCATACTGTATGAACTTTTTAATGATTCACTGAAGCCAAGGGATAGCCCTAGGTGGACCAGAGGTCTGTGCTTTTCCCCTTGTTAGATTTTATCTAGAGAGATATAGAAATTCCCTGAGGCATCTTAACCCCACCTGGAATGCCATGCCTGTTATACTTTTCCTCTACCTAGTTCCTCATGAAAAACCTGCAACAGATCTTTGACTGGAAAACGGCAGAGAACCTTGCCTGGTCTCTGACCTGCTTTCATTACAGAGGTCAGACCAGTTAGAACCACATGGAAATTATGCACTCAAGTGTTTTGACCCATAGAGTTGGAGTGTAAAACGTCTTTGAGGTCACTAGTGTCTAGGGGGAGGGTTTTTAAGTATCCTGGCAGGGCACAAGGTAAAGTGCAGAGGTAACCAAGACCTCAGTTTAGGAGGCTCTTATAGACTGTATGTTCATAGCTTAGAACTTCTCTCTGTTCACATAGAACAATAATGAATTCTATTTTTTTAAATATAAACTCATTGTACTTTTCTCCCATAATCCTCCATAATACAGGATTGCCATTGGATTTGACACCTCAGTTCATGGAATATCATTTCCATGTATTTTAATTTTCAACAGCTCTATGATTTCATTAATGTGGAAACTCCCTCCAACTGTATCAATCTCATAATGGTTATGCCTACCCATCCAATACAACTGCTTTCCATGCCTCCCAGAAACCTGCTCCAGGAAGTCCACCCAATATGCTGGGGGCATTCCCCTACTTTTCTTGATGTTATGTGGATGCCAATGTAGCACCTGGGCATTCTCTTGATTATCAATACCTTATATTATATGACCAATCTATGATTTTTTCCCACTCATTCACTTGAATAATGATGATGACATCCTCTTTCTGTACAATTTCTTTTTTGTATTGTGATCAGGCCTGTTCACACCCACTATACTGTTCTCCATTGGCCTTTAGGTGAACCTCAACTTGAATTCTTTAGAAGCAGTGCTATTCCATGACTAGAAGTTGTATAATATCACTGCAAGAATATTGGTGCTAATTTTTTTAATGAGCTTTTGCTTGGAGACACTGAAATAACAATTTCCCAAAGGCAATACAGCCCACAGCCCACTGTTGTCCTTGTTCAATTCTAGACCCACTTTAATAAATGTGGGCCTGTCAAATGCCAAGATGTCAAATACCTAACCTGCTGTCCAACCTTCAGCAAAGCCTTTCATCTCTTTGGGTTGATTCAGTTTCTTCATCTATAACAGGAAAGGGTTTTATTACATGAAGTACACTACACTTCTAAGGCCTATTTCAATTCTGTCTGAATTCAATGATTTTCAAAGAATATGGGCTGATTCAGACAGAATATGGAACATGTTTTCTGGGCCCATACTCTGAGAATATCCATCAAGTGACCAAAATATAGTTTCCAAATGGCCACCAAAATTCTGAAAACCATGCAATTTAAATTTGTCTTCTAACTGGTTTGGATTGTTTTAGAAGGCAAGAAAGCACCTTTGTACTAATCTGGGTGTAATGTTTCTGTTTATAGTCAATTTTTATATGAAAAATAATGACTCAGTTGCGATTTACTTGAAGTGAAAAGGCAGGACAGCCAGGATCAATACTTATAAAGCTTCCTCTTAATGAAATCTTAAGCAAGACTCTGTGCTCCAATGCGTGTGTGTGTGTGTGTGTGTGTGTGTGTGTGTGTGTGTGTGTGTGAGAGAGAGAGAGAGAGAGAGAGAGAGAGAGAGAGAGAGTGAGAGAGAGAGAAACACTCGTGCATACATATACAAACACAAACAACTAAACTAAGGGACCTTCTCAGAATTACTAACTGCTTTCTAAGAAACAGTGATAGCTTTGGAATCATTGTAATTTGCAGGAAATCTGAAATCTGAAATCCAACAAGCCTAGATTTTTGTGTCCACTTTTAACAAACCTTGGCGATCTTTTCAAAGAGATCTCTTGCATATCTGATGATCACAAGGCTCTCCATTCATTTTCTTCCCTCTATTAAATCTCAGGATGATGCAGAAAGGACACATAATGTGTTTCCTGTATCCACACTCTGAGAATGTGATGTCAGTCAGAAAAAAAAAAAACAGCTCCAGGTTGATGCACGAAGATGATTTTCTACTATGATGAGAAAATGACTATGAAGAAGAAAGAGTTCTCAGTTGACATGCAAAATAGAATACATACATACACACACAAACACATGAAGACAAAGGTAGGCAAGATCTCTTCATGACCTTCAGGAAGCCAAGGTTATAGCATATACTGTTTTATCAGGCAAATCTGCCTGTCTCCCTCCCTAGGGAAAGGGATTGCCCTTCATCTTGCTAGCCTGACAGTACTGAATGTAAATGGGTGGGCTGAAGAAAGGTTTTAGTGTGACTTATGTTGATTTGCAGAATGATTATAGACTAATTCATTGGTTAGGGAACTGCAGGCAGCATAACTCATGGGGAAAAGAAACAAATGGAAATGTCCCACTGCAAATTAAAATAGCAGGGTACAACTGGAAGGCAAACAAATAAAAAACTGTAAAGTTTACTTGTGTTTCATTCTAAGTTAAAAGGGAAACAGTCCTGAAATTCTAAATCACACATCAGTGCTCGGGAGTAAAATGTTAGAGGGAATGAAACACAGTAGCCAGAGGAATGTGAAAATCAACAGAAAGGTCACATTGTTTAGTAGAAAATGATAATAATAATAATAATAATAATTACATTGATTGTTTTATTACTGCCTCAGTCATCTTCTCCATTGCTTGTTTAAAAGTCCTCATGCCTCTTCTCATTTGGACCATTCCCTTTGCCTATCCCCATCTCCTTCATTTATCAAGAACTGAAGACAGATCATCTGCCAGACTTTTCTTAGGCAGGCAGACCTGTGACATGCAATAGAACAGCCTTAGTCTATAGAAAGAATAATAGCTGTTAATATACCATCGTTAACTAGCAATTGCTTTCTTTTTCTTGCTTGCTCCCCATCCCATACACACCTTTTAAAGCCATGGGCAATTTCTTCCAGCTTAGGAGACTGCCTTCTTGAAGCTTTTGTTTAAAGTCTTAAAAGAGAAGACTTTCTAAAGAAATACTAACAGCTTATATGCCCCAAGCTTTTAACAAATATATTTTAATTTCATTTCAACCCTTTTAGAAGGAAGGCCAGTTTTTTGTTTGTTTGTTTGTTTTGATTTGCTTTGGTTTTTGGTTTGGTTTTTTTGTTTGTTTGTTTGTTTGTTTGCCTTGGAGGGACTTTAACTCTCCTATCCTCTAGGATCTTCTTTTCTGCCTTCCTTTTTTAGTCACAAAAAGTTCCCCATTTGTCTCTAAAGGTGAAATTAGATGCCTTCCCATTCAGCATTGTGCAAAGTTTTAAATTAGATAAAATAGTAATGGTTATTTCTGAATGTCTGGGCAGCCTTCACAGAAAATTAGTTTTTCAAAGGAACATCCACAAAGAATCTTAGCCATTCATTTGGGTCTTTCCAATTTTTTTGTTCCCTCTGCAATGATCCAAGCTTCTAAGACAGTACCAGAATTCACACAGATATTGTTTAGACTTATTTCAAAGGAGGACATTTAGGGTCTAACACAAAATACCAAGCACACTGCTGGTTTGTATGATCTTTAATCTTAAAAACACTAGCAAGCAGGTACAGCAATTTGCATCAAAAGATATCAATATAAATGCACAGGAAATTCATTGAACTTGGATGTGTAAAATATATGTTCAGAAGACTGAAGCAAGGATGAGTAATGGAGACTGAGCTCAAAAAAATTATGCATTCCCTTGAGACTATTTTCAGGAATACTAAAGTTCAGACTAAATATATGCTGATGATTAATGTGAGGAGTGACAAACAGGGTTTAGCTTAATTATGGCCAAGAGGAAGAACAAAGAATAGAGAGGGTGCCTATGATAATGCTAACAGGAAACAGAAAGAAGATGAAAATATTCAATTCCTATTTGCCTTATGTTTTTTTTTCTATGTAGGAGAATTTCATTCACTATCACTCTGGAAAATATAGCACAAAAATAGTCAATAGGGAATTGATGCTTATAATTACTGAAGATCTTTGGTAAGAAACTCATACCTGCTTTACATGAATTGCTTTTGCCAGACCTAGTTGAACTATATTCAAGAACTTGTGGACTTAATTGCTGAATCACTGTTGGTAATCTCCAAAGAATTATAAAGAACAGGAAAAAAATCTACAAAATTGGAGATGAATTCAAGATTCTAACAGAAAGGGACAATTGAGTTAATGATTTTTAACATCAATTTAAATGTTGAGTGGAGTTCTCTAGGAATCTGTGCTGGGTCCTGTGTGAGTCAATGTTTTTATCAATGACTTGGATGAAGATACATATGGCATGCTTATCAAATTTTTAATGAGATGAAGCCAAGTGAGAATTCAAAAAAGATTATTGGCATTATAGAACACTTGGCCAAATCAAGTAAGACAAAATTTAATGGGGAAAATATAATTTTACACTTGTCTTCAAGAAAGCCAATTCTTTTTTTTTCAGCCAAAGATGAGGTTTATTAGAACACTGTCATATTGGGCAGACTCTTAAGGAGTCTGAATATGGGTAAGCAGTGGCTAGACTTTAAGAATCCCAGATTTTAAGAATCTAAGCAACTTAATAAAGACAAGATGGACCTTATATACAGAAAGACTGTGGGAGGGATCTAGGAGTGGCCAAGTAGTTTGAGGTGACTGGAGGAGGAGTCTAAGGAGATCTGGATGGGAGTGGCCAGTAAACTGGGGTGAACAGAACTCCTGGGACCTGGACAATGGAGCCTGGCTAGGACTAAGTATGGGAAATGGCCAGGCGCCATAGGGAGGGCTAGGCTAGGTTAAGGGTAATAGAATTGGGAGATTGGGTGGGATTATAGCCTCAGGTGAACGCCAGAGACTTGGCCATGTGGGAAAGTCTAGGGTTTTTCCTTTTGGGGATTTAGATCTTATCCTCATCATTCCCCCCCTCAAGCAAATGGGACCCAAATTCTTTTGGAGTAAGGGGCCAAGGTCTAGGCTTCTGAAATTGTTTTCTGTTGGCAAGGGGCATAGAGCTGTCCCTACCTCGAGGGGGTCCCAAAGAGGAGGTGGACTAGAACCAAGCACAGGCTGTATCCAGGGAATGATGTAAGGACATTGGCTCATACTTGATGTTTGCTGCCAACTGTAGGTGAATGGCCCATAGTCTGGAAGACACAAATCTGACAGAAAAAAACTGCAGGGCCCAGATATAAAGTGGGGACTAGATTTAGAGCCCAACTTTGAGAGGATAAAACATCCTTAGTTCTATTTAGATTCAGATAATTCAGTTTTCCAACCATGCAGTCTCAAATCCACCTCATAGCCAGACTCAGGAATAGCCAAGTGGGTAACATTCCCTTTCAAAGGAACATAATGGGGGAAACTGAGCCAGGAGGATCCCATGTTAGACTGAGGCTAAAACTGTCCTCTTAGCTTTTCCCAATACTGATTTCCCACCAGTATCAGCTTCTCTGAGTAGCTTGTGGCATTTCTCTCATCTGAAGAAAGTGGGACTGTTTAAGCCTGGAAAAGAGAAGATTTAGGTTGGACATAATCACCATCAAAAGGTATCTAAAGGACCATGACACAGAAAAGAAATTAGCCTCATTTTGCTTGATCCTAGAAGGTAGATCCAAATGTGGAAGGGACTAACTCCGTAAGTAGTGATTTCTCCAAAATGGAGGATTTCTGAAGATTTGACAATAACAAATTGGAGACATTATAGAAGAGATTCATATTTAGTTATGGATTGAGCTGTTGGATAATCTCTAAGGCCTCTTCAAAATCTGAGATCATATAACACCTCCAAGGAAATTCAGGGTGTCAGGTGTAGGGTTCAAAATTTGGGTATTTATCTTTTTAGTAAATGGGGTAACTTAAAACAGAATGAAAGGCAATGGTATCAAAAGTAGCCATTAAAGATATTTAATGGGGATGAATCAATTAAGCCTGACTTGAACTTTACTCTAATCTACCATGAAATTCCAAAATCATCTCAACTGTAAGCTCAAGAAGCTTATTAAATTTCATGTTATCTTCTATGCCCAATGGGTGATGAAACTGTGTATACCCTTTGACCCAGCAACACCACTTCTAGGTCTGTATCCTAAAGAAATCAAAGAAAAGAGAAAAGGACTTATTTGTGCAAAGTATTTGTAGCAGCTCTTTTTGTGATGGCAAAGAACTGGAAATTGAGGAGATGCCCCATCAATCAGGGCATGGCTGAACAAGTTGTGGTATATGATTGTGATGGAATACTACTGTGCTATAAGAAATGACAAGCAGGATGGTTTCAGAAAAACCTGGGATGACTTATATGAATTTATACAAAGTGAAGCAGAACCAGAAAAATGTTGTACATAGTTACAAGTAAAGACTTAACTACTCTGGTCAAGACAATGGTCAAGGATTTGTGAAGAAAAATGTTACTAACCTCCAACGATAAAACTAATGAACTCTGAGTGCAGATTGATGTTTCTCACCTTTTTTTGCAACATGGCTAATGTGAAAATATGTTTTGCATGATTTCACATGTATAATTGATATAATATTGCTTGCCTTCTCAATGGGTGGGTGAAAGGTGAGAGGGAGGGAGAAAATTGGGAACTCAAAAAAAAATTTTAATGAATGCTAAAAATAAATTAAGCTTTTTTTTAAATTTCATGCTATCATTGGCAGGGCTTAATATTATTACAGATTTGGAGCTGGAAAGGACCTGACATCATTTCATCCAACCCCTTCATTTTACACATGGGGAAACTAAAGTCCAGAGGAATTAATGGATTTGCCTAAAATCTTGTGATTAATAAAAAACAAAAGCAGGATTCAAACCCAAGTTCTCTGACTCCAAAGAAAAGTGCCTCATCCACTACATCCACCACAAATCACACACATATAGATATGGACAAGAATCATAGAATTTCAGACTTCCAAGGGATCTCAGCAGTCACCACATCAAACTCATAACTGAAAAATAGCCATGCTTTCTACAACATACCCCACCAGTAGTCATCTAGCCTTTTCTCAAAAACATCCAGTGAAGGGGAACACACTACCCGAAGGCGATCCTTTACCCCATTTGATAGCTTCAATTGTTCCAAAGTTAAATTGGATGGGAATTACTGCTTCCCTTCTTCTGGATATTATCATTTTAAGGTAGCTTAAGCCTGCACCACTGCCAAGTAATATTGTTGACTTAGAATGAGTTTGCAATCAATTCAATTGCCTGAGGCTATTTCACATCAACCACTGTTACAACCCATCTCTCCCAACCCATGTTGCTGTATCTGATGTTCTGAATTACAGTGTGTTGGGCTTTACATTAATCCTGATTACATTTATTTTTATTCATGATTTCAGTGCTGTAGGAAACTTCCAGTGTGGAAATCCCTCAACAATTGAGATCAGTAAGGTTCTGCAATTTGTTGTTTTATAAAATCAGTAACTTGACAAGAGTCACACAGCCAATAAGTGTCAGAGATGGCACTTCCTTACTTGAAGGCTGCTTTCTATTGACTATGACAAGCTTTTATACCAATTAAAATTTAAACTAATTGAATAACCATATTGTTGAAACCTAGCAAAATAATAATAAATATATTTATAAAGCACATTAATATTTATAAAGCCCTTTCTCCACAAAAAGAATATGTAGCTCTACAACTTCAAATACATACTGATTTGACCTTGGGCAAATCACTTCAGATTTTTGGTTTTCAGTTTGTTCATTTGTAAAATAAAACTGGACTCTAAGGCCATCCCGCTCAAAAATCTATGGTCTGGTTATCATCCTATGAAATATGTAGTACAAGTCTTATCATCATCTTTTGACAGATGAGAAAACTGAGCCTCAGAAAGTTTAAATGGCTTTTCCAAGGTCACAGAGCCAATAAATTCAAATTCACATCTACTAATTCCAATATTGGTACATTTCCCATTGCACTGGAAGCGAAAAACCTTTCATTTACGTGTCAGTGTGCATGTTCATTTTTAATGTGGTCTTAAGAACATCCTCTCTCTGGAACTGTTTCCTCTGATGAGGTGACTGGACTACTTGACCTCATAGGATCACAGGCTTTATAGCTAAAAGTAACCTCAAAGATCATCTGATCCAACCCTGTCATTTTACAGATGAGAACGTGATGCCCAGAAAAATGAAGTGATTTGTCCAATGTCACACAAGCAGAAAAAAAATATAGAGCCAAGACCTCAAAGATCCCATCTGTAACTAGCATGCTACTCTAAAATATATTTTTAGATCCTGATTCTATCACACAAGATTTTCAGCTCTCTGTTGGCTGTGTCATCAGTAAGCATAATAAGCATGTCAAATGTGTCTTCAAGTCATTTATTAAAAAAAATTGACTAGAGCAATATTGACTGAGGACAAAATCAGTGGTACATCACTACAGATATCTTCAAGTTGATATTAATTAATCAACACTCTTTGCACCCAGTCATTTAACCAGAGAGTTAAAACAGCTAATCTCTAGAGAGGTAGATGGTTTGTTAGTATGACACACCTTACTTGTAGGCAGAGTAGGTTAACTAATTTAATTTGGCATACTCCAAATGGACTCCAAATGATCCAAAATCACCTACAGCAAAATTCAGGCTTTTTAGAATTCCAGCACTGTTTATAGATTTTATTCCTAAAGGGTCATGTTCAAGGATACATGGGCATTATAACTAAGGTAAAGTACTGTGTTTCCAAATAGCACAGAATCACAGAATTTTGAACTTGGAAGGGATATCAGCTGCCACCCAGGTCTCTCTGTACATCCCACAGGAATCTTCACTATAACATAACTATCTGGTGGTCATCTAACCTTTGGAACACCAGTGACAGAGTAGAAATCTAATATTGATATTTTAGGTCAAACATATACATATATACATATGTATAATAGTCCCTTGTCTATGTGGCAGTTCTTCAAATATATAAAGACAGCAAACATTTCCCACCCACCCCACTTCTCCAGTCTCTTGTCCAAAAACAACAACAAAAGGCATTTTAAGTTCTTAGCATGTTCAGCTCAGGAAACACGAAGTCTGTTCTAATCAATCCCAATTTCTTCAACTGATTCTCACACGACAGGTACTCAAGCCTTTTACCATCTTGATTTTTCTCTTCTGGACACCTTAGATCAGTGGTGTCAAACTCCAATGGAAATGGAGCAGGATATTGACTTAGAAAACTATACACAGGTTAGATGGAAAATAGTTGACAGAGGGAAGGCACCAGAATTAATAGGGATTTCCTGTAGAAAACTGATTTTGTCTGGGATTTGAAGGAAGCCAGTAAGTAGAGATGAGCAGGGAGAACATTCAAGGTATGAGGGACAGCCAGAAAAAAGATGCCCAGAGCTGAGAGATATGTCTTGTTCCAGGAACAGCAAGGAATACTGAGTCACTGGCTCAAATATTATATGAGGGAGGGGATTATAAGGTATGAGAAGACTGGAAGGAAGGGGAGCAAGGTTATGAAGGGCTTTAAATGCCAGAGGATTTTGTATTTGATGCTGGAGGTGATAGGAGGCTGGTAGAGTTTATTGAGTATGGAGGTGATATGGTTAGAGTGGCCCATTCCATCCATGAGTAGCATTAATTGCTAGGAAGTTGTTTTAGAAAACCACAAATTAACATTGCTATATTATGTTGCACTTTTATTTATTTTGTTAAACATTTCCCAATGACATTTTAATCTGGTACCAGGTAGCAAATTTAGCTTGCTGGCTATCAGTTTGACACCTCTGCTGTAGATAACTGATGTCTTTCCTGAACTGTAGCATCCAAACTATCGCATGTCTAACACTTTAGTAGAAATGTGTCCTTGAATAATTTATTACACTGACATCAGTCACAACAAAAATTACTGAAAGAATGGGACATCTAAAGGTAAGTCTTGATTGCAAGGTACTATCATTGAAGGGTAATGAAAATCTAGAGAGCAAGAGAACACCAAACATTTGAAATCCAACATCAAGTTGGAGCAAGTGCATCAAAAGGAAGAGGAAAAGGACAACAAAGACAAATCATATCCATTTCACAATTTTGCCTAAAGCCAATCTGGCTCTTTATTCAATTAATTCTCTAAAACTTATCATGTTTTAATATACTAAGAACTATATGCATAAAAGACTTTTATGTTTCATGGCCATATCTATTTAGGCAAGAGATCTAACCAGGCCTGTGTCTTTTCAATAGTACAACATTTTCATTGTGCTATTGAAACCAAGTTAATCTACCACATTGCTGAAATGGAAAACAAACATTTCAAACACCAAGTGTTCCAACTGGTTCCAACTTGGGCACCCAGTAGATAGGTGCTTTCTGCCAAAAGAGGATGCACTTTACTCTCTAAAATTCAACAGTATTAAGGAATTAGAAGAGAAAAAAAAGTGGACTAGGCTAATTAAATGCCATGATCACATAGTTAACAATTGTTAAACTAGGACTAAAGTTCAGGTCTCTTTATACCCAATCCAATGCTCTTTCTATTAAGATAGTTGGAAAACTCCACAACTCTACCAGAAAAGTAGACATCGCTATGTGATTATGGCAGTTAACTAAACTAGGCCTCTATTTCCTAGTAAGCAATATAAGTAGACTGTAGTGAGTGATCTCCATTAAGTTCTTCTTGTTATTAGAATGTGAGTTCCTTGAGAGCAAAGACTATCTTCCTTTTGTATTTGTATTCACAGTGAGTACCAGAATTCTTTGCTCATAGTAACTACTTAATAAATATCTTTTCATTCATTTATCTACTTCCTTTAAGCTTTAAAGTTCTATGATTCCACTAACATTCTATGACAAATTTCCTCATAAATGATAACCAATCAAAAGTGTTCCATCACATCAACACTAGAGAGTTGAAAACAGTGATTCAAATTTCTTTCAAATTAGTGTTCTCTCTATGTCTTTGTATGCACGTATTTAGATTAGGCAAAGAATTGGTAGCATATAGTTATATGAGCAGCCCACTCAGTTACTGTATATACACAACCCACTGTACACACACACACATACATGTGTGCATATGCATATATGTCTATGGGTGTGTGTGTATACATACATGTATATATGTATGTTGTGTATACATATATACTACACACATATTTGTGTGTGAAATATATGCTTAGGATGTATATGCATGTGTGTGTATACACCCTAAGCATACAATTCAGATGCACAATGAGTTAGACCCAAAACTGAATAGGAAGAAAGGGCAGATCAAAACTGCTTATGAGAAATGTACAGTCCTTTAATGATTGCAGGCTGAAATAAGATATAGCTTTAATTAAGCAAGGAAATGTGATTAGTGAGCCAGTCTTTCCAATTTGCCAAAAGCCAATATAAAAATCATGGCATTCTGAAGATTAACTGGTTTTTAATAATGATTAGTGGTCAATTAACATAAGTGTTGGGTTCCCACCCTCTATGGAGCACACTTACATTATAATAAAGGGCAACTGACAGACTAAAAGAGAACACCCATGATTCTGTAAACAGTGTTGTGATCAGCAAGGGAAGCCATCATACCCACCAGAGCCTACAGATACCTAAAACTAGAGTACACAAACCAAAGGGAGTTTTATATGAAATATAAAATGTCACCAGAAATTTTGAATTAAATTTCCATTTTTTTTCTACTTTTTCTCCCAAACTTCATTTTATGTCAAGTATAGAGAGCTTCTGGCATGGGAACACCTACTAATGCTAAACGGCAACTCCTCTGCAACTTATAGCCTTAAAATCTGGGGCAGTGATAGGCAAGGTGACTTGTCCAAGGTCACACAACTAGTGTCAGAAGCAGAAATTGAACTCAGCCCAAAGTCATTCTCCATGGGCTCTTTGAAAAATTAGCTGCATTTTTAAAAATCAGAGTATTGTAGCAATTTATATGAGTAACTCTCCAAGTTTCATCCCCAAGTAAAGAAAGATTAGTACAGTTCTCACTGAACCCCAAACTAAATTACTTTTTTTCTTTAAAACCTAAGTTCCATTTGTTTTGCTCTAAGAATAAATGGTTGTCGTTTTATTTTCTTTAGATGGAAAGGACTGCTCAATGAAGACATAAAGGACATTTTACTTAAATTGATTTATGGGAAATGTAACAGAAGGAGGTGATTTGGAGGGTGTGAAGGTAGATGAACATTAGTGTTTGAACTGGGAGAGAGTTTCTTTAGTCAGCTGTTGTCAAGAAAGTACTCTCATCAAGCCAAGTCACATACATTCATCTTAGCACAAAGCAACCTAAACCCTTGTAAATGAAGGAGATAGATTGTCTCCAGGTTTATTATGGGACAAAACCATGTCCTTAGTTGTGTGTTTTATACTATACAAATGGGATGTAAAAAAGGCATCCACTGACAATGAGCCTAGGAAGCTAAAGTTCTCAAGTCATGCTAGGTAATCATTTAGGAAAGCAGTTGAGGTTTTCTTGCAAGGTCAGCTTATCCCTGTCCACTCATTACAAATCAAACAAAATTCTTTGTACCACTTTTCTTTTACTGGAAGGGATGACATATGTGTTGCTAGAGTCTTGCATGTCTGAAAATGTGCAGAATGGGTTATCAAAAACCTGGATTATTGGTCTATCAGCATGGGTAAAATTCATTGCAAAACAATTTTATAGATTTATGCAATGTAGACCTTTCTTCCAAACAACTCAATAGGCTAATTAAATTAGCCTATTGCTGAACTCTGCAAGTTAATTACAAAGGACTTACTAACCATTGCCTCAAAAGTCATCCCAATCATATGAAATCTCTGATGGATCATTGAGATTCAAAAAAAGTTAAATAACTCCTTATACTTTCACATAAAGTTAGTAGGAGAACTGATCACAAAAGCTATGTCCTTTGATTAACCACAATGTTACAGTTATGAAGCTAAGCCCTGGCCCTCATGACCTGGGACTAAAATAATTTAGGATGAAATTGAAGAAATCAATGAGACTACCTAAAAGAAATTCAATATACATTATCTTTGTCTTCTGTTCTCTTATGTATTGGGCCCATGTCCACACCAGTGCAGTTGAGCAATGAGGGAACATGTCCAGCATGTATCACTCACACAAACACACACACACACACACACACATGCACATGTGTGTGCACACATACATACACACACACATGTCTTAAATAAATATTGCTTGAGAGACATTTGCTGATGCCAGATGCTATTTCCTCCACAAGTCTACCTGCTTGACTCTCATCTTGGTTTATCTACTTTTGTCCTAGGTATTCTGTAGATTCTAGCCAACTATTTTGGTTGACTTAGATATTGCATTGTGTTTATGCTCACTGATCACAACACTATTTATAGAATAATGGGTGGTCTCTCTTTTTAGGCCTATTGGCTGCCCTTTATTACAATATATGTGGGTCCAATAATGGGGGGGAACCAATGCTTTTATATTATTACTAAAAATCTATTTATGGGAAACAATAAATATATTTAAGTAAGAAATAATAAGCAAAAAGAGATCATGATATTGTGGAGAACGAAAATTCTGCTAAAATGAAAGAACTATAACCGGTACAAGGCAAATGGGGCTTTTTCCCAGAGCTCTTGCATCCCAGAAGAGGAAACTTCAATCAATTGGCAAGTATTTATTAATCATCTACAATGTATCAGACACCAAATTATACAGTAGGAATATAAAGACAAAAATAAAACAATCCCTACCCTCAATTAGTATACATTCAATCTGAGGAGACCATATGTGCACATGTAAGCACATATTAAATATATACAAAGTCATTTGTCAGGGGAGGGGAGACTAATAGTTAAATGGGGTGGGAATCAGGAAAGGTCTCATGTAGAAGGTGAGCTCAGACTCAGAGGAAATTGGGCACTTCTTTTCAAGGTAAACTCCATTCCTATACTTACCTTAGTATTTTCCTCTAGCCCATTCCACACAGAACAAACCTACCCCTACCCCCAACCACAATCAGAGTACCACTCCCAGGGTTTCATTGTCTTTACCTGAAGTCTTCCTTTCCTTGTCACAAATCTCTCTCAATTATTTTTGTCCCAGATGAAAAAAAAAATCTAGTAAAGACTCTGGCTACATGCAAATTTACATTGGCCAAACATAATGTTTGTGATGTAAAACTTTAGGGGTACAATTTCAAGGTCATCATTTTACTGTAACTATTGGCTTCCCTTAAATCACTCTGTACTGTCATCAAATCAGGAGTTTCCTTCAATTATGCATATTAAACTCATTCACGTATTTCAACTCCTATTCAGCTCCTCCAATGTCCTCCTAAGAATTCACCACAAGAGGTCTACCTAAAATGCTTTAGGAGTTCCTCATGTTCTTCCAACATCACAGGGTTACCAATGATGAATTTGACTTTCCATCTATCAAGTCAACATGTATTTATTAAGTGCCTGCTATACTCCAGGCACCATGCTAAGTGCTGGGGGTTCAAAGAAAGGCAAAAGACAGCACCTGCTCTCAAGGAGCTCACAGTCTAATGACTTCTTACAACATTCAAACAACTATCTACAAACAAGATATATAAAAGATAAATTGGGGATAATCAAGAGAAGAAAGGCACTAGCATTGAGGAGGATAAGGAAGGATTCTTATAGAAAGCGGGATGTTATCCGCAATTTGAAGGAAGTCAAAGTATCCAAAAAGCAGATGAGGAAAGAGAGAGAATTTCAAGTGCAAGGGATGAGGAACTTGCCATTCTTTGTTCTTGCCAGATGACCATCTCTTTTCTTCCTGTCATACAATCCTTTAATGATATCTTTAACTCCTATTCTTCTTTGGAGTTCCTTGTTGATTGTATGTTGAAGCCTACTCATACCCACCATGTGCCTCTCTATTGTGACGTGATATTCATTTCTAGTTCTTCAAATGCAGTCCTATTCCATGTCTTGCTGCCATACAGCAACACTGGTTAAATGTTTGTACTGCATTGAAAAGATGGGTCTTTGCTTTCTTGGGAAGCTAGAGGTCAGCAAAAAAAAAAAGCCCTGAAATTTCTGGATAAATTCTACAATTTGTCACAATACACATTCTTAATCTACTTGGTCTTCTCATCATTGATAGACAGGCCAAACTAGTCTGAGTGATAACAGATCCCTTCCAAGAGGCTCTGCAATGTTCTGGGGCTTGATGCAATCAGCAAAATGTCATCCACAAATAGAGTCATCTAGAAGATCTCACTAGCCATGGGGAGTCACCTTTCAGCCTACTGAATTTCCTCCACCATAATGCAAGTCATTCTCTTTTACTTCTTTCCTGATGTTTCTTATCAAAGGGTCATTGAATAATTTCTGTTGTTCTATCTCCCAAGGAATCTTGAATGATTTTGATGTATGGGTAGTAGACATCTTTTTGAAAGATAGTCTATAATAGGGTATCTTGTTCCCCCAAACTATTTTTTTCATAATCAATAAACACTTTTCAAACAATAAACATATAAACAACAAATAATAAACATAGTTCAATTAATTGCAAAAGAAATAATTAACTGTTAAACATTGCTTCTGAAAGTATGATTCTTGTTTAATAATACCCTCAACAAGGATACACTTGTTGTGTGTAGAGAGAACTTTCAAAGATTTTGCGGACATGAGAAAGTAGGAACTGAAGTTTGGAGTTATTGATGTGCTCACTGTTGCCTTTTTTCAGTATTAATAATGCCTGGAATTTTTTCTGCCTTTTCATTATCTTACCCTCTTTCAGATATCTTGTATATAGGTCCCTTGATGCTCTCATAATTATATAGCCTCCACTATTGATCTGCCCTATACATACTTGATCCACTCCAGCTCTTTTTTTTTCCATCTTTGTTCTCTATAGCACCATGTCTACTTCCTTTATAAATTCATCTGGGATCATGATGTTTCCATTGTACTTGATGGAGAAAACAGGTTTGTTTGCTTTTTTCAAATGGTTCTTATAAATCTTTTCCATTTTTCTTCTTCTCATAGTCCATTCTCATATTAGAATGCCTTGAAGGACCACACACTTTCTCTATTATGACTCTTTGTTATCTTACAAAACTTAATTAGAAAATAAAAATGCTTTACTAGATTTTTATCCAAGATTAGATCCAATTTAAATTATTTGGCTAAAATTGACCAAATTCTAATACTAATGTATTTCAGTGAATGATTGCCATTTTTTATATATTAGTCTCTCATGAAACCACACATTTAACTAGCTGGTTTTCCCATAGTTCAATTTTTAGTTTTTAATTTCTTGCATCATTAGCCAAACCAAGATCAGGATTAGAAATACAAAACTATAATGTTACCACGTTTCTAATTTAGACTGAAGAAAAATTCAATGGAAAGAACTATTACATTTTAAATTCAATTTTCTTGACAAGAGATCTAGTTAATACTATTTGTGAGAATTAATTAATAATTGTTGTTCTGTTGTTTTAGTCATTTTCAGTCTTGTCTGACTTTCATGACCTAGTTTGGGGTTTTCTTGGCAAAGTGGTTTGTCATCTCCTTCTCCAGCTCATTTTACAGATGAGGAAACTGAGGCAAACAGGGTTAAGTGACTTGCCTTGGGTCACACAGCTAGTTAAATGTCTAAGACAAGATTTGAACTCAGGTACTCCTGAGTCAAGGCCCAGTGCTCTATCTACTGTGTCACCTAGCTGCTACATAATTATAATAATAACAATGATAACAACCAAGTAACATTTATATAGCACTTACTGTGAGCCAGGCACTGTGCTAAGAGCTTGCTCAGACATCAAAGACATCAAGGTCATCCACTGCATCTCAGGCCATCACCAGTTGTCTTGACTTTTGTATTATCACTGGACTTCAGTGACTCTGGAAGAGAAAATCAGACTGATCACTTTGCATGACTTTGCCTCATTTAAATCCAATTCACACACAAGTCAAGACATCAACTGTGATGTCATTGGTCCTCTTTGAAACACAACCACAGCTAATCACTTTGCAATTATTATCTCATTTGACTCTCACAAAAACCTGGAGAGTAGATGCTATTATTATCCCCATTTTACAGATGATAAAACTGAGGCAAATACCAGTTTTGTGACTTGCCCACAGTTACCCAGCTAGAAAATATCTGAAGTTAAATTGAACTCAGGTCCTCCTGACTCCAAGCCTGGCACTTTATCCACTATGCCACCTAATTGCCTCTATGTAACCAGCTAGCATTGCTAGAAAGGGATAACTTCTAACACTTCCTGTCATTTTTATACTTCTCTGGTATGTGAGCAGACCAAACCTGTTGAGCCTAAGATGCCAACTGAGATCTCAATCTCAAGACTACTGGTCTAAGCCATTAGAATGTAAGCATTGTGGATGAACCAATAGGTTGGTCATACATGTTGAGTCAATCACCAGGAAGTAGGTGGCATGGTAGTAGTACCTCCTATATGGCAGGCACTTATAAGATTAATGGATGGGTAAAAAGTCAAGTTCATGGTCCACAGGAGTTCTCAGTAAGTCTACAGCACCTAGGGTTGAAGGGACAATGAAATAGAGCTTCCCAAAGCCTGACGGCTAAGGAACATACAGCCTCAAGCCCACATGTGCCCCTCGAGGTCCTCAAGTGTAGCCCTTTGACTGAATCCAAACTTCACAGAACAAATCTCCTTAATAAAAGAATTTGTTCTATAAAACTTGGACTCAGTAAAAAAGGACCCAAGGACCTACAAGGCCACATGTGGCCTCAAGGCTGCAGGTTCCCCACCGCCCCACCCCCACCCCCACCTTAGAATCTTAGCAGGCAGAAGAGGTCCATGGAAATAGTTGTTCGAAGAAACTACTGGATGGGTTTCTCATGCATTTTAGGCTGAGGGAGCTCAGGGCTACCTGCACTGTTCACCAGATTTACTGGATTTAAATGGCCCTAGATCAAGAGTTCTTAATTTGTTTTGTGTCATGACCCCTCTGGCAGTCTGGTATAACTCATGGACCCCTTCTCAGAATAATGTCTTTAAATAATTGAAGAAAATGCTAAATTTTAATGGGACATTAATAAGATATAATTTTTCCCCATTCAAATTCACAGACCCTCTGAAATCAATCAACAAACCTTTATGGATCCATGGAACCCAGGTAAGGACTCCTGCCCTGAATAGGAGGCAGATAGGAGCCAGATAAGTAGCACAGTGGATGTAACACTGGGCCTGGAGTTAGGGAGCTCTAAGTTCAAGTCTGTCCTGAGATATGACTAATCCAGGGTAAGTCATTTAGTCTCTTTGCCTCAGTTTCCCCAACTGTCAAATTGAGATAATAAGAGCACCCAGCTCATAGAGTTATTATTATGATAAAATGAAAAGCACAGTGTCTGGCATATAGTAAGCTCTATATAAAAGCTTATTCCCTTCTCCTCATGGATAGTTTCTCCTGAAGTACTCATTACTTCAACTTCTAGCAGATATACCCATTATGGAAAGATAGGGGAAGCTAGAGGGAAATCCAAATGTATCCAGAAAATTGGGTTCCTATTCATTGTTATGTTGACCCTCCAAGGTTTAGACCTAAGCCCAAGACCTAGGCTTGAAAGAGGAGGCTCATTTTTTCCTAGTCTCTGTAAGGTCAGGTACCTTTCCCATGCTCCAAAACTCCCATAAACTTCCCATGAGTTTTTGTTTTTAAAGGAGGAAAAGAGTCAAGAGTCAGAAGTTGGGGGAAGACTAAATTTTGAATAATTGTTGTCTTCACTGAAACTTAGCTTTGGGTAATAATGACTTAGAAACACAAATCCCATTTCCCTACCATTGATCCATCCATTTATATGACACTATATGATAAACATTTTCATTTAGAGGTCTTTAATTGAGATGTTTTTAGGGGGATACAATTGTTTTTCTGCTTTGATATCAGGTAACGTGGGTGTTTTTCAAATCTAGGATATAAAGGATTTTTAAAATGATTCATAGAAGTCCCTTTAGTATTTTGGGGGTTTTTTTAGGCAGGGGATGGGGGGAGACACAGATAGACAAAGCTTCATATGAAATACCCCTTACTTACCCCTTTCTGACAGGGATTGTACTGACCTTAATAATACTGTCCAGATTTGAGCAGAAAATGGATTTAGAAGGATCTGGGAGTTATTAACTGCAATAGAAATCCTCAAAGCTTTTAAATCCTGTTTGCAGCTGCAAAAGAGAATTCTTAAAGCAGGATGCAAGGTGCTATTGTTAGAAGAATAGAGCCTCTGTTGGCAATTTGAAGCAAACTCCTTCCTTCCCTCACTCCTTCCTCCCAACCCCCACCAAGGGAAATAGGAGAATTTGGAGGGAATGCCAAGGGCTAACTAGCACCCTAATTAAAGGGAAACTCCCTCCTAATCTAAACATGGTGCTAAAGATGCTGGCTTATAATAGCTAATTACAAAATGCTAATATGCTCAATTACTACAAATAGTAGGAACAAAAGAAGAGGCTTACAATTAAGAACAAAAATTAGAAAAGAAAATGAAAGGTTTCTGAGTTGGGGGGGTGTCTAAAGAATATGCATTTGGGCTTATTCTAATGTTTGAGATGTTTTCCAGGTCCTTAAAGTTTAAAAATGTGGGGAAATATGAAGGCATGTCATTCCTACATACCATGACATCCAAATAATTTCCAGTAGAATATAAGATCCTATAAGAGCAGGAACTTTTGTACCATTGATATGTGATAGACATACAGATAGACATACAGATAGATAGATAGATAGATAGATAGATAGATAGATAGATAGATAGATAGACAGACAGACAGATAGATAGAAAGAAAGAAATATGCTTAGGGATATCAGTGCCTTGCATATAGAATCTAGTAAACTAATGTTTGTTCAATTAAATTTAATTTCACTAGAGGGAAAGTAAAGGATAAATGTGAAAAATTAAAACCAGATTTGCATAGCATCACAGAATTTAAAGGGCCTTTTCAAGTCATCGACTCTAATTTCCCACTTGAATGTAGAAATTTCCGCTAAGACAGGCCTGCAGGTGTCAGCTTGAGCAGACTTCATTTTAATTGTCTCAATTTCAATACTTCATCTGGAACTCAGGGTCAGTCAGAACTCTAGGACTTCTTTCACTACTGCATCAGAAACAGAAAAATAAAAAGTCAGAGTTGGGAGAGAACTCAGTCCACCTCTTCCACCCTGCGCTGTAAGAAATACTTCCTCTAAAATCCACTTGACACATTATTGTCCAGTCTTTGCTTGAAGATATCCACTGAGGCAGAATCCACTATCTCCCTAGGCAGCCTCTTCCACTTCTGAGTAGGTCTAATTGTCAATGAGTTTTTAGCTCCCGGCAAATCTCACCTACTTCTAATTGTTCTGTCTGAGGCCAATCAAAATAAGTCTAATCCCTCTTACCCATGATACCTCTTCAACTCCCTCAGAGCTTCTCTAAACAAATTATGATTTTGACCATGGTTCTGACTAATTTAGATTCATTTTATCTTTCTCTAAAAAGGGAATCCTAAAACTTCAGAAAGTCACAAAAATGTTCCACCCAATACCTTTCTCAAAGAAGATAAAAAGTTAGACTTAATTCTATTTAAGCTATATCCTCACTTTGGAAAAGATTCAGAAATGGTATACAGCATGTTTTGTGCTCATCTTGTACCCCTTAAGACACAATAATATATAATAAAGACCTGGCATAACACAGTCATCCAATAACCTACATGTTTGTCCTATTGCCCAACCAAAGAATTATAAAGAGAACCACTGTACTTTAACAATGTTGCTGTCTAAGTTATTACCCATTTGGAGCCAATAAAATAAGCAGACTTTTTTCCCAAGAGAGATTAGTATATTTCACTTTAAAATATTTCACTGTCAGATTCAAATGGCATTATAGCCATCATGAATTGGCAACAGTCCCAGAATATTGAGACTAATGACAGCAGATTCTATTGAGAGCTCACCACATGTCCAGTTATCAGTGTAAGCAGCCAGGACGTTAGCAAAGCAAAAGCACATTAAACCAATTAATTAGGGAAACTAACAAGAATACCCCATCATGAAAACTACAGCAAGACCAAAAGCTGAACGTTGAAACATGGCATATTAGTTAAGTAAAATAATCCACAGGTTGATCAACACCCCCAGAGAGTCCTTTCTTCATACCTCAATAGGCGCACAATAAAGGTATGTTGATGTTGACAGTGATGGGACTCACAAAAACAGCAACAGCAGTTTCAAGAACCTTAGAGTACTTTCATTTATAGGGATTGGAGAATACTTGGAAGTCAGGGAGACAGAGACAAGGTCAGGAGGGAAAGAAACTTTGAGACAAGATACATCAGTGCACAACATAAGAAACAAATCATCTGGCTGATTGTCCCTGCATTGAGGATGCTGACCATTAGCCACAGAGGTTTGGGTCCTCTGGTGAGCCCTCATAATTCTGTTACAAACACCTTAAAAGACTTACCTCATTTTGAAGAACAAGCCATATATGGTAGGCTTTATCTAACCACAAAACTAAGCAGGAGATAGTCCTAGGATTTGCTGTGATATCCTAATTATGCTACTTCATGGATGTTACCTTCCTATTTTAACTTTTGACATGTCTTTCTCAGCTTCCCTATCCTGACTCCAATCAACTGTGTTTGGTTTGAACCCTCCAAGCTAACCATTGCTAAGATTCAGCTTCTGCTCCTTCCTAAGTCTTATTCCTGCATTGTATTTTTGAATGCCAGCCCTGGTACTTACTGATCCAATCTGTTCCATGGTTACTCAAGACTTAGAAAACATAGTGGCCATGGAGAAAGACTGGAAGTGCTATATGTAATTTCAAATTATCAACAGGGGAAAAATAGAGGGACTTGTGAAACCTTACACAAATCTGTGGAGGATCTCTGATCTAGTAGAGAACTTTGGTTGTGGGAACTCCCTCAACCAAGGTAGATCACAACCCATCGATGACTTAAAAAAAAGAAAACTCCTGGAGATTTTCCCAACGTCCATAGAGGTTAAATGACTTGCTCAGGTTGACAGATAATAATAATAAATGCCAGAGACAGGTCTTGAACCAGGTCTTTCTGACTTCAAGCCCCACACTCCATGCCCTGTGTAACACTGACTCTATTGTAAAACTATACCAAAATAAACCCTCTTCTACTAGAAGACATTAGTTCATTTCCATAAGTCCCTTAAAACATTCTTCTAGATATTAGCCTTTACAAGATGGAGAAACTGAGAGGTGATTGCCTTCATTCAGAAACTCAGAGGCAAATCCAGGAAAGTAACACATGAGGTTTTAAAACCTAGAACTGTACTCTTTCCTCCAAACATTTGTTTTCTATTAAAAGAAAAACTTTTGGAACAGAAAATAGAATTGGGTAGCAAAATAAATAAAGTCCTATACAACTTTTCCTTCAATAGGAATTAATACTTCAATCAACCATTGCAAACTATACAAACAATTTTTGGTGTAAAAGAGTTATCTTCCTCAGTACCTTTCTTAAATCACATATCACTAAGGCCTTATAGCCATATGGGGCAAAGCATGGCAATACTACCTACGATTCCCAAGGCCCTCTGAGATCTGAAATCAAAGAGGAAATGAACAAGATTCCAAGGAATCTCAGAACCCAGAGGATGGTGCTCTATCAGAGTATACCAAGAATACAGGTGTCTTGTGACTCATCAACTGAATGAGAGTCTTTCCAAGTTAGTAATTTGATTCAGTAAAGCAAATATTTATGATTTTTCTCACTGCATGAAGGGCTCTGTATTAAGGTGCTGGAAGAGATGTGATGTTTACATAAGGTATGATCCTTAACTTCATGGAGCTTATGGTAAAGAAAAAAGTATTTTAATATGACTTTAATAAAAATAACTTTAATATAAAAGGATAAAATATTAGAATATATAACAATGCATAATAAAAAGTCAAACTAGCTCTCAGTCCTCAGCAACATCCTTACATTTCTGAAGTCACAGTAGCAGAGTGGGTGAAAAAAAGCTGGCAGAAAGTTCAAAGAATCACTGTCCTTAGACCTTCCATAAACATTGATTTAATTTTTGGTACCTTTTCATGCTTGACTTTAGTCCAATTACTGAGAAGATGATGTACTGCTTGAGTGCCTGAGCCACAACTGTGTTGATGATATCTTTACCATAAATAAAGCCAAAGTGAACGAAGAAATTGCACCTAAGGGGGAATGATTCCTTTCAAGCTCTTCTCAAAGAGTCGAATAAGGAAGCTGTAGAGTTTGGTTTTGTCATGTACCCAGAGCCAACAAAAAAATGCTTAAAGTGCATATCACTGGTCAGGCACTGTGCTAGGTGATGGTAATCAAAAATACAAAAATTAAACCATTTCTACCCTCAAGAAGATTATATTCTATTGGGATCATCTTGCTTTGCAGAGATCACTAAGAAGACATTACGGTTTGTGTGCAGAGTATTCAAAAGTAAGGGTGGGGAGGTGAATCTATAAACAATTTGATGAAGTCTTCCAAACCAAAGCAACATGTATACCATGATATTCAGTGACTTCACTGTAAAAGTAGACATATAGGAGGGTAGAAAATATGATTTGACAGAAAAAATTAAAGAGGTCTAAAATTTCATATTATATTCATATATATAATATGTATATATATATAATATATATAATATCTATATATCGTGAATACTTTTTTCAAGAAAGTAATTTCAGAATCAACTCTGTGTTAAGCCAGATAACAGTCTGGCTAGAGCAAAGATTAAAAAAAAATTAGAAGAAAAAATCAATTGGTAAATATTGCATTGTAGTAGCTCCAAACTAATTGATTTAAATAAGCTAATGAATCTAAAAAGGCAGAAAATGGTTTAAAGCAAAGACTTAGCCTTTTAATATAATCACATCTTAGAAGTCATACCTATGCTAAATAATCACCACAAGGAGTATTAAGGACCATTGAAATTGCCTCAGCCTCAGGGCAGTTAGGTGGCCCAGTGGATAGAGCACCAGCTCTGCAGTCAGGAGGACCTGAGTTCAAATTCAGCCTCAGACCAGACACTTGACACTTACTAGTTGTGTGATCCTGGGCAAGTTACTTAATCCCAATTACCTAAAAAAAGTTGCCTTAGCCAGCAGAGTTATCCACATTGCCAAACAGAGACATGGAATTCAGGCTGTAGAGCCACAGACTTGGCAAAAAAAAAAAAAAACATTACAGAAGAGGCTGAAAGAAGATCACAAATGGAATTACTTCACAATATCACAAAAGAAATTGAGAGAAAAATAGACCTACACAATGTTTTATATAAGACCCAGATAAATCAGTCATCATGAGACCACTTGTTGTCTGGAAGGAAAACAAATAGATATGAAATAGAACAGATCTTACAATATTTATATAACAATCTATTCTCATCAGTAACAAAGATAAAAAGAACATTTGGAATCTACTGAACAACAAAAAAAGCAAAGTCGAGAATATGTGACAAAATACATACAGAAGAAATTCATGCTAGAGGCAACACAGTTTTAAAGGCATTATTTGATCGTTCAAGATATGTCAAAGAAGCGAAGATTTCAAAAGTAAAAATTTTAAAAAAGCAAAGATGGACCGTTTACCTAAAAAAGAGACCGAGAGGACCATAGCACCAAGGATGCATATGTCTATATTCTTATCTTTATAAAAATCTATAAATGAATCAAGTTATTCCACAAGTATTTATGTGTCTACTATGTGCCAGACATTATTCTAGGCACTGAGATACAAGTACTAAGAATGAAATGAGCTCTGTTCACAATAAACTTACATTCCAATCAGGAAGAGAAAAACATACAGAAATATATACAGCATAAATGTAACATTAATAAATACAAATACGTGTAGTAGTTAAATACAAGGTAGTTTAGGAGGGAGGGTATTAGCAGTTGGGTGAGGGCATTGGGGATATCAGAAAAGGCTTCATCTACAAGAAGGTGCTTGAGGTGCATTCTATGGGAAGAAAGGGACTTCATTAGGAAGAGGTAAGGAGGGTGTGTATTTCAGACATAACAGCCAATGCAAAGGCATGGACACAGGAGCTGGAATGTCATGTGTTGTTGTTCACCCTTCATTTCTTAAGGCATCACAAGTGATGTCTTGACCTGCATGCAAATTGGATTTAAATGACACAGAGTTGTGCAAAGTCATCGGCCTCACTTTCTCTTCCAGAGTCATCAAAGTCCAGCAGCAAAACATAAGTCAAGACAACTGGTGGTGGCCCAGGATGCAGTGGATGACCATGGTGTCTTTGATGTCTTACCAAGCTTTAAGTGCTGAACGGCATCTGCTTCATGGCCATTTGAACAAGTTGCTCTCATCCACCCATTCCACCACGCTTGGGGCAGACATCCCCCTAACTAACCTATGGGTTTGAGGCCTGTCAGCTACCCTTAACCTAGTTTAGCCTGTCTGCCAAAACCGTTTTACCAGGGTGTGACCACTGTACATGCTACAGCTTCTTGGAGCCACAGGTGCAAGTTGGGTGAAAGTGAACAGCAAAGGTGGATGAGCAGCACTGCAAAGGGCTCAACAAGCCCTCACCCCCAAGGTGCTAATTCTCCCTGAATACTCCATATACTCCAGTGCCATGTATAAGGAGCATAGAGGAAGAGTTTTGTTGTCCTACACAATGCAGGAGGAGGAATAAAGTTGCTTGAGACTGGAAAGATAGGTTGGAGCTACATTAAGTCGTATTTTCAAAGTTAAATAGAGGAATATAAGTTTTTAACCTCAGAACCATAAGAAGCCCCTGGAGTTGGTTGAATAGCACTAAAGGCATCCCTCATGAATACAGGAGAGGAGAAACAGTAGGCTTTAGCAGATAATTTTCTACATTAGATCATATTATCACAATCAGACAAGTGAATGAAAGGTACAGAGAATACAAGATTCCACTGCTTCTGCTCTATTTCTTTACAAGAAGTATTTTTATGCTGTTCATAGCCTCAAAAATGGTGTTGCCTTGCATAAATTAAAATGATGCCCTTTTAAATGTAGATGCAACAATTAACTTTCGTAAATCATCTTCTGAGGGCCAACATTAAGCAACGCATCAAAAGGGACACACATCTTCACCAAAAGTGAAAAGAGAATGTCTTGAGCAGATTTCAGATAGCAAAGAGATTCCTTAAAGATGGTGAAATTCTCCAAATTCTCTAAATTATAAATGACATTACGTTGATCACATCAAGCCTCAGACAACCATTAGGATTCTTTGAGGGATATTAGTGAAAAAAAGGTGGATGAAAATATTTATTGTCCAAATTATGACATTCATTTATATGGGAAGTCCATTGAGTTAACCCACTGCTGTATGTTTGTATATCGCTTGGATGGGTGTTGCAAATGGACAATAATCTAGATCTAGAATTGAATAGAAAAAGATTAGGCTGGATTGCATTTAAGAAGTTGAAAGCTGTTTGCTTCCATTACCACCAATGCCCATCTTTTTACCACAAGCACTTTCTTAGTGATTCTATCTGGATATAATTTAAGGACCACCACAACCTCAAAATAACCAAAATTGCAAGAGACAATGTAGAAGGATGAATGGAATGTGTAGGCAAGCTGTAGAATGTTGCCAATGATAATTAGCATGTGAGAAGCAGTGAAAGATAAAAGCACGGGTGTGTATGACTGAAAATGGAAGTATGACAGTAGTGTAGCAAGAGAGAACAGCTCAAGTACTGCACAAAATGATCCAAAGAACCAGAAGACCTTCAGTACCATGGATAGATCACCTATGGCTTAGTCTTCTATCATCTTTTTTTTTTTTGAGATGCAAAGAAATGTTTTTATTGCAAGCATAGTGAACAGAGAAAAAATATCTTCACACACAGGGTTACTGATCAGTCTTCTGGTAACTTGTCCAGTTTTTCATTGGTTTTAAAGCATGTTATCTTGCTTATTGTGAATCAGGTATATCTCATCTCTCCTACATGGGACATTTTCTTGAGAACAGACAGGTAATATTGCATGTAGCCCAAAACATCTTCAAAAGCTACATCATCTACCTAGGCCCTAGCTTGGCTGGAACAAAAGTGAGGTAAACTGGATAGAGTTCTGATGGGGAAAAACTACAAGTAGTCCTCAGCCATGCATCTTTGTTTTGTTGCTAAGGAGGGACATTCTGCCAACCTGAAAAAGAATATAGTCCCACATCTTGCCTTCTTTTACATTGGCACTTCTTGTCCACATGTACATGTTGTCCAGGTTTACCCCAGACACCAATTGAAAGACAGAGAGACTACTTAACCTGAATTTTTCTTGGAGAACAAAGTAATATCACAGAGAATCTTCTATTTTGCCAATTAGGACCTATAGCCACTCCCAAGAGCTTCTTCACAGATCATGAATGGTTAGCCTTACTGAGAGAAGAAATAGAGCAGGGAATAAATTAATGGAAAGTCATGGACAAGAATTTAATAAGATGAAAATGCTTGGAAGTGTCTATTTCAATGGAAGGAATAGTGATAGGTAGATAGATCGATGGATGGAGAGAGAGAGAGAGAGAGAGAGAGAGAGAGAGAGAGAGAGAGAAAGAATCATGATTACTTTGAGTTCTCAAAAAGAACTGCACAATGGATATATTAGAAGAATGGAAGCAAAGGGTTAATGAGGTTTGATGGTAAAAATATTGTTTATAACAAGAAATATCCATTAAGATTTCATGGAGGAGGTGCATTTGAGTTTATTTTAAAGGACAGATAGAAAGTTAACGTGCAAAGAGAAAAAAATAGGAATGGAAGAGTATAAACAAAAGTATAACAAAGTACATAGCTTAGACTTAGAAAAGTAGGTTTCACAGAAATGGACATCCTTTAAAATATTGAATTAGTCCATGTATTCCTCTTTTTGTGTGAGGGAAGACATATTTCCTAGTTGTAGAAAGAAGAAGAGTTTCCCTTTCCTCCTCCTAGATTCCCCCTTAACCCAGATTTACTTTGTCACTTAGAAAATCAGTTGGCCCTCCTTTGTGCTATACTCATGCTTTGTGCATGGTGTCTCATGGAGCACCCTTTAGTTGCAAAGGAAAGAGATATTATTTTGAAAAGCCTGAGTGTGTCTCTCCAAAGAATCTGAAGTGAATATTTCTCTGGCTATATTCACATTCTCCTTTTCTGCCATTCATAGGACCCCTCTGTGTTACCCTTCTATCCTCTTAGAGTAGATAAGGAGAGCATGGTGAAAGGGAGCTGGGACTTATTAATCTCACGATTACTTCTAGATGCATCTTACAAACAATTTAGTGTTGTACAAAAAAGTAACATGCTATAAATTGCAGGATCCATATAACCTCAGGGATCCTAGTTTGGGCCCTAAACACATGGGCTAAGCTTTCCAGGCAATGCATCCAGGTGTTGGAGGCCCAGCCCAAATGCCATACATTGTCAAGTGATCTCAATCTAACTCCCCAGGCAAAACACAAACCTCATAAGGTGCTATTTCTGGCATGAATGAAATCAGGATTATCAACTCAATATGGTGGTTACACAGTGGGAATAAGGTCCTTGTTTCAAGGTGCACAAACCCATGAGGCCTCAAAAAAAAAAAAAGGCGTCTGCCTCTCACCCCCAGGGCTTGTTGTCCCAGCAAGACACAGCTGGTCAAATTCCTTGCACACATGGGCAATGGTGTCCTAGGAATGTAACGCTAAGGCTAAGGTAAATAGGAACTCTGATACATAAGTATAAAGCTAGGGCAGAGCCAGCTGAAATCCAATTTTATAGCTGCCCAAACCACATCTGAACCACAGTATATGGGGGGGGGGGCACTGAAAGGACAAATTATTTCCCCATAATTAGCAACAGTAGCTCTGAACACCAGAAAGCCCAGCTTCCAGAGTTTTTACTGCATACTTGTGGCAGACATTGTGTAGACTTTTGGGCAAGTCTATTTGTTAACTTGAATTCTGTGTATTTTGTGGGTAGTGAGGGTATAACAGTTAAACCAAAACCCTACTGCAAAAATATGCATGCTTCACTGGCCAGGGACTTGCAAATAGAATAAGTTAGAATGCATGCCCAAGACAAGAGGAGTTTGACTTATTGAGAGTTTCTATTAAGAGTCATCCAGGATTGGAGTTAGACCATAGAAGGCCTCTTCCTTGTCCTAAAAAGAGAGTGGCCAGTTTATCTTTAATTTGCCAGGACATAATGAATAGATTCATTCTTTCAGTAATGATTCACTTGGCCCAATGAAAAAGAAGCAAAAACATGGAGAAAAGTTTCAGTAAATTAGGAGCAAATAACTACAGTACTTAAACTATTCCATTCAGAAAATATTTATTAAGTATGTACTGTGTAAAGGGGATTGGACTGGTTGTTAGGAATGGAAAACCAATATAGTTTCTGCCCTCAAGAAAGATGTGTAGACAGCATGCTGAACTTGGAATCAGGAATACCTGACTTTAAATCCCAGGAGTACCTTACACTGGCTGTGTGACCCTGGGTAAGTCCCTTTACCTCTCTGAGCCTCAATTTCTTAATTTGCAAAATGGGGATAATAATACCTGTAGTACCTGTTTTACAGGTTTGCTGTGAGGCTCAGAGAAGATAGTGGACTAAAGTGCTTTGCAAACTTTAAAGTGCTATGTAAATATGTACTTATACATATATTATATAATAGCACACATTATTATATTTTACTGAGGTGAAGGGTAATAATCTACAATTTGTTCCACAGGTGTCTGAGATGAGTCCCAACAGATAGAGTATTGTCTACTCCAAACCTTCATTCCAGACTCTGTGGTACTTCCTCTAAAGGGCAAGAGTTTTCCTTAATGGTTTTGACCCAAGCTTCCCTGCCTTTTGAACAATTACAATTCATCTAAGAAGCCCTAAATCCTCCAGTTACAGACTCATTCTGCCCACAGAGCGCCCATAAACAGCCAACTGAACAGAGGGGAATTCTAGTTCCTGGGTGATATGACTCTTCTGAGTACTCCAAGAGGGTCTGCCTGCCTTTTGCTCTTAAGCAGTCATAATATAGCCAAGATAATAAAATTGTTCAGTGAGCTTGAACTTTGAATAATTTATCAGAACCATTTAAAATGTGTTTAATTACAGCTACAGAACTACAACTTAACACTTACATAAACTCACAGAAAATAGCTTTTTTATTTCTTGTTGAGTCTGTTTCCTTCCCCTTACAACGAATTCAGAAAAATTCAAGTAGATGTTTTTTGATTATGTAGGGAGTGGGTAGAGGTGGGAGGGGTGTGTGGTATGTGTGTTGTTCAAGATTTCTTTACTCTCTTAAAAATTGTTGAGGATATCAAAGAGCTTTTATTTTGTATGTCATATCTATGTTAACCATATTAAAAATTAAAAACAGGATAAATTTTAAAATATTATCATAGAATTTTAAAATAATAATAAACCCATCATATAATTAACATTTTTATGAAAAATAAATATCTTTTTCAGAATAAACAATAATAAAATTTGCAAAAATACGTAAAACCATAACATTTTTCTCATAAATATCTGGCTTAATAGAAGACAGCTAGATTCTCATATCTACTTCTCCATTCAATCAGTTTTGATGGTGTTTTGGTTGAAGTATGTGAAGACAGTCTGGCCTCACACTGATACATAGCTGAAAAAATGAGAAGCATTCTGATAGGTAAATAAATTTTAGTAGTATTATGCCTCAAAATTCTCCTAGGTATAATTTTGGAAGGCAAATGACATCTCAGTAGTATTATGCCAAGTAGCTAGGTGGTACAGTGAATAAAACTCCAGGATTGGAATCAAAAAAGCTCATCTTCCCAAGTTCAAATCTGGCCTCAGACACTTACTAGTTGTGTGACCCTGGGCAAATCACTTAACCCTGTTTGCCTCAGTTTCCTCATCTGTCAAATGAGCTAGAGAAGGAAATGGCAAATCACTTCAGTATCTTTGCCAAGAAAACCCTAAATGAAGTCATGAAGATTCAGATATGATTGAACAAGTATCATGCCAAGTTTTGACCTCGTAGACACATTGAAAGAACCTCTAGTTTCAAAATTAGAAGAAAGGAAGACCATAGTCTTCCATAGGCAAAGTAAGAACAATTGGAGTAGCTGAACCCAGGAGCAGATTCTCAGGCACTACTAGATTGCCTAAAAGACAGGATTGCATAATAGCTAGAGAGATGGACCTACATGGGGAAAACTGGGTTCAAATCCTACCTCCAACACTTGCTATTTGTATGAGCAGGGGCAATCACTTAAGCTTTCTGAGCTTCAGTTTTCTCACTTGTCAAGTGTGGATGAAAACCCCTTTAGACTTCTCTTTTCAGTTCAACAAGCATTTATTAAGCACCTGCTATGTGCCAGAGGCTGAGGATATTAAAAATAACAATAATAAGCTTGTCTTCTTTCTGCTAAAGGAAAACAATACATACACAGGTAAGTAAATACAAGTGATTGTGTTGGCTGGGGATGGGGGTAGAGAGGGTGAACACTAATGATGGGAGAGGATTGAGAGGGGTCTTGTGCAGGAGGTGACACTTGCACTCAGTGTTGAAGGGAGCTATGGTTTCCAAGAGGTGGCAGTGAGTAGTAAGAGCACTCCAGGCATAGAGGACAGAGAGCTTGGGGCAATACAATGTTTTGAATAAGCAATAGCAAAAGACCTATGAAGGAAGATGCTATCTGCCTCCAGAGAAGGAATTGAAAAATAGCGATATAGAATGATTTTACATATTATATACATATTTGTGTCTAACGGTAACCATCTCTGGGCGATGGTAAGGGAGGAGGGAAGACAAAAGGGGAAAAAAGAAACTTCCGTGATAACTTTAATATGTATTTGAAGGGAATATCAAGTCGTACATAATAAATTTGCAGCTTCATGTGCAATCACCTTTTTTCCCATTCTACTATGTTACGGAAATGTTTGTTTTATTTCTTATGTTTAGAACAAAATAAATAAGATGTTGTTTAAAAAAATAAGCAATAGCAAGCAGGGTAGTTCGGTAGAAATAGATTGAGGGGGGAGAAATGTAAAGTTAATTTTAAAGCCCAGGAAGGCAACATTGGGTAGTATAAATTCCCTGGGATCTGGAAGACATAAGTGCTATTCCTGGCTCTGCCACAGGTTAGTCATGTGATCTTGGACAAGTTAACATCCTGAGACTTCAGTTTCTTCACTATAAGCTGAGGAAAGTGGATTTGACAGCCTCCAATGTCTCTTCCAACTCTAAAATTCTATGACTCCAGATTTTACCTATCTATTTTTCCCTTCAGTGTTGATTGAAGAAGAGATAAAAGAATGCATGTATTTTCTACGAGGGAAGGGAAATGATGGGAAAATCTTTTCATGGGAAGATATATGGAGAGGTTCCACACATGGATAGAGCAGCTTGTGAGACAGTAGAGGGTGGGGGTCTGATTTTCAAATCAATTGGAATAAATCCAAGGGACCTATTTAAATTCCTGGGAGCAAAGAGTTTCATTTGAGTTTCAGATCAACAGAAAAATTAGACTCACTTTGAATAATATATCCCAACAAAAAAAAGGCTAGGGCTTGCTAAAATGTGTAGTGATTCCAGTGAGTAGACTAGGACCAAATTTCATTCTCTTCAGGAAGGATATTGTAGCATTAGAAAACATTGAGAGACAAAAACAGTCCCAGAAAAAATGGCAGACTGGTTTGGGGATTGGAATGGAGAATACAAGTGTAACATAGGCCTATGGCAAGAGGGGTATAAGTTCATCAGATGTCAGATTTTTCACTTAGGGTTTTTGCTGGTATGGGAGACAATCAACAACATGCTAAAGGTATAGCTACAAGAGCCATAATATCACGTGCAGGTTAAGAACAACTTTCTAAAGTGAAAGACAAAATAGCATTATTTCCTGTAAAAAAGGGTGGTGAGGTTAGAATCCTTTGTGGAGTTGTAACTAGCATGAGGGAAATAGCTTTTCTCCTAGGTGCCAAATTCTCAGAGGGGCAATGTTTCCTCTCTGGACCCTAGGGTCATATTATTGATAAGATACAGATATCTGGTAAATGAACCTCTTTTCTCTCAATGTGATTGTATCTGTGATCAGACTACCTTCTCAACCACCATCACCACATTATATCTGTCGTAAGTATAAGAATTTCTAGTTATAGATGATAATAATAATAAACCTGTCATTGATTATTATTAACTCAAAGGTTTTCAAGTTGCTTTACATACATTATCTTCTCTGTTCCTCACAAGCAATCCTATGAGATAGGTGCTAACATCATCCCCTTTTTCCATGAGGAAACTGAAACTAAGAAATATTAGGTGATTTGCTCAAAGACACACAACTAGGAAATCTCTGAGGCAGGATTTGAACTTGGGTCTTTCTGAGTCCAGGTCCCAAACTCTATCAACTGTGCTTCCATGACAAAGAAGGGCACATCTGCACAAGCTGCTTAAGATTATTTTACAGTAATAGGGAAGTTGCCATATCTTGACCATTTTCCAAAGTCAGGAATACAAGCAAAAACAAAACAACTGAGTTAACAGTATCTGCCCACGCTATTCCAGGGAAGTTTCTTGAGGCCATAAAGAAAGGTGTGGGGCTATAAGAGAAGAGGATTTCAAGAAGCAATCAGTGGGGGGGAAAAGATGGATTTCAGGATGTGGTAGGTGGTTAAAAAATGACTAAGGGAAACAAAATAGCTCAGAATGAACAACAGGTGCAGTGACAAAGCAGCAGGGAAAAGATGGCTCCTGCAGAGGAAAATGTTCTTTTCTAAGAAATGCAGAGAGAAGGAAAAGCGGGGGAGGCAGAACATCTAAGAGCCGGTTAGACAATAAGCACAGGAAAGAAGGAAATACTTGGGAGGGAGCTGTTGAGGAGAGAACCTGAGAATTCAAAAGGTGTCAATAAGGAAAAGAAAGGATGAACTTCAAAGGGAACCATGAAGGACTAATTAAAACCATGAAAAGATGGTGGTAAGCATAAATAAGCGATCTGAGAAGCACAGAAGAGCAGCAAGACAGGCTTCGGGACTAAAGGAAAAGCTAGGGAAGAAAAGAGAACAGTGAGAATAGGTGTATTGAATTTATGGGGCATCAGGAGTTGATTGAGTGATCAGAAATTTGGTGGAGGAGCATTATTTGAGGGTGGATTAGTAAACAAATACCTCTGACTAAAAACATAGCTGTGGGAATAAAAAGGGAAAAAAGGGAAAAGAAAACATGAAAACATTTTGAAAACTATGATAGAGTCTAAAAGAAAGCCCCTTTGAAAATAGCATACATTTTAAGGTGGCATATTTTGCAAACTGTGACCCACTGTGAATTGTTTGAGTTCTGAGTCCCACCTCATCTGGTCTTCCTATATTTCTCTCATTTCTTATCATTGGATGAAATTCATAAACTATTGGTTAAAAATTTCAGGCTCAAAATGGAATATTTTGTCCTCTTTGGCATCTCATTGCCAACAACTAAATATTTATTCTGAAGAAAATGGTTCTAGTAGCAGATCTGGAGACAGACAGCACTATTCCCGAGGGGAAGACTCTGTCAAAATCAGACCTGAGTGTCCGTGAAGCAGAAATATCTTTTTATGTCACCAAACTGAGGGATTACATTGATGATAGACACTAATCTTCAGCTACAAAATGACAGATATTTCTCTTGGGACCACTGTTAACTAAATACCACATTCTTGCCTTAAAATATGCTCAAAGGAAAAAAATGTGGAGCTACCATGTTGAGTTCCCTCTGTCAGGATTTCCTGCCCTGACCATGTAGGCAATTATTTCTGTTGCTGGCTTGGAGAGCATTAAATAAATAAGGGGCCTCAGTCCTGCAATGTGCAGTGATCCTTTTCAAGGCACAGACATCATTTATTTGAGCTTCGGGTATTATGTTGTTTTTGCCTTTGGCTGCCCAATTGGAAGGGTGACTTGGTGGCCCTGGGCATCAGGTTGACTGCTCAGGTTCTATTCCAGCATCTGGTTAGGCTTGGCGGAACCACAGGTTTACATCCTGGAAGACTCAAACAGGCTTTCCATCTTCTCTGGGGGAGATTTGTGGAGTGCTATGAAGTTCACTGTGTGGGGTCTTTTGGAAGAGCCAGCCTGTTTTGAAATCCACTGCCTGTCTGCCCTGCATGGGCATGAATGATTCCAGGGCACTCTCTGTTCATAAACTTTGCCTTGCTGTCCTTGGCCTAACAGAACTCCAAACATTCCTCCCCACCCTCTGTGCCATGGTTAGAAGTCACACCAAGTACCAGCCCAGATGAGGGAAATTTCTAATCACTTTTGCAGCCAAAGGTGTGAGGGGGTAAAGAAAGGGAAGAGATGTATTGTTAAGCACCTACTGTGTGCCAAGCACTGTGCTAAGTGCTTTACAAATGTTATCTCATTTGATCTTCACCATTACCCTGTGAGGTAAGTGACAATATGATTCCCATTTATGGCTCTTCTGATGCCAGGAAAGAAATAGAAACTAATATTGGTACCCACGCATATCAAAATATTTATAGCAGACTTTTTTTGTGATAGCAAGGAATTGGAAACAAAGTAGATACCCATTGATTAGGGGATGGCCCACTAAACAAACTCTGGTGCAGGAATGCAATGGAGTATTACTGTAAAATGATGAAATGTGATAAATACAGAGAAGCATAGAAAGACATGCATTAACATGCGTTAACATAACATTAACATGCAGAGTGAAGTAAGCAGAGTCAAGAAAACAATATAAACAATAATTACAACTAAGTGGAAAGACCAACCATATATACACACACAGAAAAAAAATCAAAAGTAAATGCTGCAAAATTATAAAAAAACAAGCATGGCTCTTGAAAGAAGAGATATGAGAAGACATTCCAAAACCCACACCTTTGTAAAAGTGAGCCATCCATAAGTGTTGCATAGTGCACATATTTTCAGATTTTTTCAACCTATTAATCAGTTGTACTGATTTTTTCCTCTTCCTTTTTGTTGTCTTTGAAAAAATACCATTTTTTCGGGATGGTTCTCTGGGAGGGGGAGGGATATTGTGGGGAAAATAAAAAAAAAATAATTAAAAAAATAGGTTGATGTAAAAAAACAAAAGATATAAATAAAAACTTACTTTAAAAAAAGAAACAAAATTAGTTTATCACTAATATTCATCATTCATTATCTTGTTGGTAGATTTGAACTATTAGCAGAGTGGACATGTCCAGAATTTCCCCATAGGAACATAGATTAGAAGTAGAAGGGATCTTAGGCGTCATCTAATCCAATACTCTCATTTTATAGAATTAAGGACACTGAGGCCTACAAAGGGAAAATTACTTGCCCAAGATCACAAAGAAGGTAAGTGGCCCATGTCTGACACAATACCCAATATGCTTCCATAAATGTTAAATGATGGAAGGTAGTTTCTATAGATAGGAATTGTTCACTTTCTTGGAGTCATGGACCCGTCTGCAAATCTGGTTAAGCTTATGTATCCCTTCTCAGAATAATATTTTTAAATAATTGAAGGAAATACCAAAAAATTCACTTACAGGCTAGTAAAAATAAAGATGTGATTTATCTTTCTCCTCCAAGTTCACAAACCCTTTTAAATCTATCCATAGACAAGGAAAGGGTCCATGCACCTGAACTATGCCATAGGATGACACCACAGACCCAGGATTGAAAAGAAATTAGAGTAGGCCAAAAAGAAATACAACTGAGGTAAGTGAGGACTTGAGTGAACATTTAGATGTGAACTATCACTATGACTTATTTCAACTGCAAGAGTTTCCAGCTGATAGGTGTGTGGTCACTTTGCAATTTATAAGCTAGAAAAGGTTCAATGAAAACTCTGAAAGACTTAAAATTCTCAAAGTTCTCAAAGAACAAAAGTTCTCTACCTACACCCAGAAAGCAGCATAAAGTATGTAATCCAAAGTGCTTTAGATTCTCTCTAGGTAGAAAGGTATGTTATTCACTGAGTTGTTTTTTGTTGGGTTTTTTTTTAATACTAGCAATGCTAACTGAAGGGGCAGCTAGCTAGTACAGTGGATAGGGTGCTGGCCCTGAAGTCAGGAAGACCGGAATTCAAATCTGACCTGGGCAAGTCACTTAACCCTGTTTGCCTCAGTTTCCTCATCTGTCAAATGAGCTGGAGAAGGAAATGGCAAATCACTTCAGTATCTTTGCCAAGAAAACCCTAAATGAAGTCATGAAGAGTCAGACATGACAGAAACAATTTGAACAATCTATCTTAACTTCCTTGGAAACCCGTTCCACTGAGATTTCTGTTGTCTGACCAGTTTCCTAGGTCTACAAGTCCTACATTTTTGCCATACTAGTTTGACTCATCATTTAGAATGATAAAATAACAATTCATACACCCAAACATTGAGTGAGAAAGTGAGATTCTATTGCTTTGGTAGAAGGGAGTAAGCAATTAAGGGATTTCTTTCCCCAATCTTCTTTGTTAAGTTGTCACTAATTCTTCCCATCTATAACTCCAAGTTTTCCTAACAATGGCTGACATTTTGCCCATCCCTTTTTTCACATGAACTTCAAGAACAGAAGACAAAGTAATGTTGGCATGAAGGAGGCCCCACAAAAGTGTGACTGAGAAAAAAGAAAGACCCAATAGAGGCTGGCTGATTGTGCTATATTCAGTTGCTGCAGCAACTAAAAGTTAAACAATGATGTGTGGAAGAGAGGGCCATTTTCTTTGCTGCATCAAGTTGTCATGGAAACCAGAATTCTAAAAGTAAGTGGGTTAAGAGTTTTCTTTACTCTTTAGAAATATGCCTTTCCTTTCAGATAGTTGGTCTATGTCCCAGGCCCCTAGCTGGGGACTCCTGAGTGTCAAAGAAGGGTCACAGGTGAGACAGATAATAGATTGCATGCCATAGGTGACTCCCAGGACCAGGAGCTCAAAAAAAAATTGGATTTCTCCTGAATCTGGGAGTATAGCATATGCCTCAATGGCCTGAACATAAAGAGTCAGTTCTATCCCTGTGAAAATTTCCCACCTCTGTGACAGAGAAATGTGTTCTCTTTTTCTCCTGCCCTCCCTTCATGCTTTTCTCCCTTAAATATTCTTTCCCATCATTTCCATTATCCCAAGAGCCATCAAAGGGCAAAACAGGTGCTGAAAATGTTCGCTTCATTACACACACACACACACACACACACACACACACACACACACACACACACATACACACACACACTCTCTCTCTCTCTCTCTCTCTCTCTCTCTCTCTCCTCTCCCTCTCTCTCTCTCTCTCTCTCTCTCTCTCTCTCTCTCTCTCTCTCTCTTTCTCTCTCTCTCCAGCCAGAAAGCTGGCATTAGCTTCCTTCCCTCCCTCCTCCTTCAATGCTTTGTTCCAAATTCATGACTAGGTTCTTTTCTGAACCTATTTTGTTCCGGTGCCTCTCTGGTAATTGAGCTCCCAGCTTCTTCCCCCTGAAACAATAGCCGGGGTCCTGGGAATGCTTTTCCAAGTTGTTCATTATCCCCCCACAGGTTCAGGTTACTGTCTGTAACACAAAATAAGGGATGTTGCCATTGTCATTGTTCAGGCTTTTTTCATCCTTCTTGCTAAGAAGGAGGCAGGGTGATCAACTGACCTATGGAATCCAGAATGTCAGCCAGGCCTGTAAGCTTTAATCTTGGCTATGTCATTCTGAATACACTGGGAAATTTGTTTAGCCTTCATTCCTTCTGTTCTCCATCACTGGGCACAGAGACCCCCTGAAAGGAAACCAAGGGTAGGAATGAATTCTTTGAGGGTCGCATGTTGCATCTCTCTCAGCGAAGTGTATGCACAAGCCCTTCAATGACTTTAGTGATTTGTTGCTAAGTTTTAAATGATAAAGGTCAGCGCTAATATCATTATCATAGGAACATCGATCTAGAGCTGAAAGAAAATGTGAAGGTGATCAAGTCCAATTCCTGCATTCTGCAGATGAAGAAACTAAGGCACACAGAGATTAAGTGACCCAGGGTCACACGGCTAGTCTGTGTCTAGGTTGGGGCTTGAACCCGGGTCTTCCTGACTCCAAGTCCAACATCCTATCTACTACACCAAGCTGCCTCTAAAAGTTTGAGAACTAGAAGGGTCTACAGATGCCATCTAGTTGAACCCCATCACTTGATAATTAAGGAAACTGAAGCTCATGGAGAGTGATTAATTACCTCAAGGTCACACTGGTAATAAGCATCAGAGGTAGGATCTGACCCCAGATATTCTGACTCCAAAGTCAACCATTTTCTCCTAGAACCAATCTCATAAGCATTTTTTTTTACTATTGCTTATAAATTTATGTTTTGGAACTATTCCTATGCACACTGACAGGAAAGGGGGAAAGGAATGAGCACTTATTAAGCACCTATTATGTTCCAGGCACTAGGATAAATAGTAAACTGTACTTTACATATATTGTTGCATTTGATCCGCACAACAACCCCATGAGGTAACAGCGCTATTATGGTCCCAGCTTTACAGTTGAGGAAACTATAGCAGAGGTTTTTTTTCTAGGAATCACACAACTAGTTAATAAATATTTGTTGAATGTGCATACCCTTTGACCCAGCAGTACCACCACTAGGTCTGTATCCCAAAGAGATCATAAAAAAGGGAAAGGACCTGTGTGTGCAAAAATATTTATAGCCACTCTTTTTGTGGTATCAAAGAATTGGAAATTGAAGGGATGCCCACCAACTGGGAAATGGCTGAACAAATTGTGGTATATTAATGTAATGGAATACTATTGTGCTATAAGAAATGATGAGCTGGATGGTTTCAGAAAAAACTTGGAAAGACTTATATGAACTGATGCAAAGTGAAATGAGCAGAACCAGAACACTGTACACAGTAACAGCAACATTGCATAATGATCAGATATGAATGACTTAGCTCATCCCAACAATACAATGATCCAAGACAATTCTAAAAGACTCACAATGGAAGATGTTGTCCACATCCAGAGAAAGAACTGATGGAATCTGAATGCTGATCAAAGCATACTATTTTCACTTTTTTGTGCATTTTTTTTCTTTTGATCTGTTTCTTCTTTCACAACATGACTAATATGGAAATACGTTTTACATGATTGCACATATATAAGCTATTTCAAATTGCCTACAGTCTTAGGGAGGGGGGTCAAAAAGGAGAGAGGAGTGTTGGGAGGGAGGGAGGGAGAACATTTAGAACTCTTTTTTAAATGAATGTTAAAAACTGTCTTTACATGTACTTGGAAAAATAAAATACTATTAAAAAGAAAAATAAATAAGTATCTGTTGGACAAATGAGGGAAGAAATTCCCATAGATCAGTTTTGTTGATTGTCTAGATTTAAGAAAGTGATAGAGAAAATGTCAATAATTGAGATTAAATTTAAAAGTGGTGTGTGTATGTATATACGTACGTATGCATATAGGTATGCATTTTTTCAGACATTTATCAGCACACCTGGACCTCATTTCCCTCTTCTGTAAAATGAAAGTTGAATTACATCATCTGTCAAGTTCCTTCCTGCTCTGACATTCTCTGCCTCTATGAAGCATTTGATTATCTCAGTCAGTTCCTTCAACAGGCATTTATTCATTGAACCGATACTTATTAAGCACCTAATGTGTACAATACTGCTAGATAAATAAATGCAAACCCTGAATCCTTTACTTGTTCTGGATATATAAATAGAAGCCCTGTACTACTTTACTTTTTTCTAGCCAAAATGGCCACTGGAGTGCCCTAAAGGCCATTGCTGTACCTTGAGATTGTTACCCATCATCATGAGTTGCCCCAAAGAATGTTGGGATTTCTCCATTGTTTTCCTACCTGAAGAAAGAAAACTAATGAAAGTTGAGACATTTTGACCCTCTATACCCATCTCTAACTTACTTTTCTTTGTATTTTGGGGGGAGAAGTTATTGTAAAATTTTTACCGATAGAAAAAAAATCATCAATACATGTCATTGCGCCCTTTCAGAGAAACCTAAGAGCAACATCAACAGTTTGAAAGAAGTTGCTAGTGTTAGAGTTGGGGTAAGGGGGAAGAAAAGACTGGGTTGATAGAAAACATTTCTGAACTAGTAACCATCTCAAAAACTTTCAAAGTTGATGTGAGGGTAGACTGACAGGAACTCAAAATCTATTTGATAAACCATTTTTGGAAAAAGATAATCAGCATCCCTCCATACTAAGCATATTTTCCCCCAATGTCTAATCTATAAAGGCAGCTCCTTCATATTCCCACATCAAGAAAATTCCCAGAAATATTAAGTGGCAAGTGAACCACAATATGGAAACCATAATAATTAACATTTATATAATACTTTGTATAAGTACTTTACTCACAGCCTCATGAAGTAGGTGTAGGTACAAACTCTAGACCATGTTTCAGAGGATAAGAATATTGAAACTCAGAAAGTCTAAATGGCATGCCTGTGGTCACATGGCTAGTCAGTGTCAGCACTTGGATTTGAACTCAGGTTATCGGATCTAACACTCTTTCATTATAATACATAAGGACAGGGACTGGACCTATGATTTCATCAGTTTAAGAAACTCCCAAGTAAGGAAGCTCCCTCTCCAATATAGGCCAGCACCTTCTCTGAAATTTAGTGGTCTTAGTTAGCCAGAAGACTAAGAGTCTAAGAAACTCATCCAAGATCACACGGCCAGAATGTGTCAGGGGAAGGATTTGAACCCAGGTCTCTCTAGCTCTGAGGCTAGCTCTCCACCCATTGCCCCATCTTGTCTCTTGTACAATTTGGCCTTCCTGAATAGAGAGGTTTATTAAAATAAAGATGGGAGGCCACTGGGGAGTTAAGCTTCTCAATATGCATTATTGCTTTTAATGATAGCTACTTTCTCTGTTGCTTATTCCTTCCCTCACTAAATCTGAGGAGGTCTCTTGCTCTTGAAGTTGCCAAACTGACCTTCTACTGGTCAGTGAGATCTTTTCTTTCATCCAAGTTCTGTGATTAAATGTATGGAAACTCAACATTAGCGATATCACTTTTGGAAACCTTCTAAGCAAAAGTTAAACCTCAAAATCCTTCTAGCCTGCAATGTACACAGGACCAAATTTCTGTTTAGAAGGCGTTTTTTTAAAAAGACAAATCCAAAACCTCATTTGAAACTATAACCCAAAGCTTAGAGAGAAAAAGCATGTATTTTTCCAGGTGCCCCAGTATGAAGTACAGAGAATAGAACATACTGTGGTCACATGGGAAAATTTTATGGAAGAAGTGAGTCTTGTCCTAGGTTTTAAAGGATTAATAAGATTCAGTAAAACTTAAAAGAAATTGCCTGGAGGATCAGCCAAATCTTCAACAGCCTTTATCTCTCTAGAGTTTTTAGTGGGAATATAACATCACAACCATTTGTTTTTAAACCCTGACCTTTTCTATTTTTTAAGGAAAAAAAAGTCCTAACACTTATTTTAAATGCTATGCCTGGTGTGATTCATACCAGTGGGTGGTGGTATTCACTTGGTGCATTTAATTCCCTTTGTAGGGCCAAAGGAAAGATTACCTATTATCAACAGTAGGAAAAAACTTCCTAAGAATCAGAGTTAACTAAAAATGAGATGGACTGCTCCAAGAGGTATTAGTTTCTCCCTGACTAGCGGGCCTCAAGCAAAGGGTGGATAATAACTTTGGCAAAATATTGTGAAAGGGAGCTCCTGGTCCATTACAGGTGGTATTAGATGGCCTCTGAGTTTCTAAGATTCTATGACATTTGACCATGGTCTACCTCAGCCACTAGGTGAGCATATGAGACCTAGAGGGAGCTTGAAAGAGAACAGAGAATATGCTTTCCGGGCCAGAATCTATTTCCTGCCATCTCAACACCACAGGCGTATGGTCTAGCAGTTGAAGGAAAAACTTGGGATGGAATCAAATATAGAGATCACAATCTGGAGTGGAGTAAAAGAACTGCTGCTCTAGGAACTGCTCCAGACCCAAAGATATATCCCTTAATGACAATGGAAGTTGCTTCTTAGAGCAGTCACTGCTTCCAGAAGATCCTTGTGAAAATTAAAATTAAATTATTCTCTAGGAAAGAGTAATGCATTAAGTTTATATAAAGCAGGACCATGGATAATTTCAGGGCTTAGATGAGGGAACTATTACCTCTATTTTCACCAGCCTCTAAATAAAATTTATCATGCCCTTCAATTATTTAAAAACATTAGTCCATAGCCTTCATCAGACGTTGAAAGGTCCATGACATAAAAAGGACTGAGAAACTCTGAATGAGTGAGGAGAGAAGAGAAGGAAAGGGATAGAAAAAGGAAGAGGGAGAGGGAAAGGAGGCAGAGGGAGAAGGAGGGTTGGAAAGCTTTAATGCAAGTTGGGGAAATCAGAGTTTATTCTAAAAGTAATAGGAAGATGTTTAAGGTTTTTTAGAACGGGAATGGTGTACAACAATGTTTTAGGGTGATTTAACTGTATTGCCATGAAGAATCAATTGAACAAAGTAGAAGGGAAAGGCAATAAGATGAATATGGAGACTGTTGGAATATTCCAGGCACAAAGTAATGATGGCCTGCTATTGTTTGGCACCCACCAGATTATCTGACACCTATATCCTTCAAAGTCAGCTGAAGCCTTCCCTTCTCCCTGAAGCTTTCTCTAACCACCCCAGCTCCCAATGATTAGTCTCTCAAGAAAGTTCTTTTGTCTCTATCACTTATTTGACAATGAAGCTTAGAATAGCCCTTTCCTCTCCCTGGGGCCAGGATTCCTGGTGGTGAAAAAGAAGGCATCTATCTGCATACAGACTCTGACCTTATAGCTAGAGGCAGTTGCGGTCTCTGGTGGACCTTGTTGGAGAGAAAGAGAATTTAGCCATAAAAATCAACAAGGGTCAAAGGATAGGCAAGATGAAAGATACAGTTTTACTCTATCTGTATTTGTTTGTTGATAGAGAGTTACATACATATCTATCTTCATATCAGGACAGACAGACAGACAGATAGATAGATAGATAGATAGATAGATAGATAGATAGATAGATAGATGGACGGACGGAGGGACGATGGACGGACGGACAGACAGACAAACAGACAGACAGACAGACAGACAGATAGATAGATAGATAGATAGATAGATAGATAGATAGATGGATAGATAGACAGATAGATAGATACACACATGTCTATATACATGTAGGAAGACCTTTACAGAGAAAGGTACTTTCCAGGCAAGTTGAGTGAGGAGGCCCACCTCCCAAACTGTTCCTTCCCCTCTCAACCCTTTGGTCATGAGTTAGGGAGAGAAGTGTAGCCCTGGTGGTTTCAGAATGAACCACATATTTATTTTGTCCATTTATATTACTGTATTTCTTTTCATGTCTATTTTTTTCCCTAGCTGGATAGTGACTTGAGAGCAGAGTTCATCTCCTATATACTTCTCTGGATCCTGAACATAGTAGATGCTGAATAAAAGGAGGAAAAATAGGAAAAGAAGAAGAGGAGGAGGAAGGAAAAGAAGAGAAAGAGGAAGAAGAATGGAGTCCTTCCTCTCCCATGCCTCATCAAATTGCAGGAGGGAGATATGGAGGAGAAAGGAGCAAGATAAGGAAGGGGAAGAGAAAGGAAGAGGTGGAAGAAGTAAGGTGAAAAGGGTAGAGAAAATAGAAGGCTAGGAGGAAGAAAAAGAAAAAGAGAAGAAAGATGAAAAAAGGAAAAGAAGGAAGAAGAGGAGGGGAAGAAAAAGAGGGGTGAGATTGAATATTTGCTAGCTATTACCTAGTAAACAGAAGATATGGAACAAAAGGCTGGGCATAAATTCTTTAGACTCTAGAACATAGAATCTGACCTCAGGGTGCTAAATTCAGGTAAAATTTACACTGGGGAATGGAAGGTTCTGGGCATCACTGGAGAAGGAGAATATCATCAAGAGGAAAAGAGGAGTGACAAAGGGGAGGATGAAAGAGATACCAAAGGCTGATTTTTTTTTATGCTTCACAATTTTGTCTGGATCTGAGCCGGCTTACTTTTCTCTCTTCAACCCCAGTGACAGCTTTATGTAGGATTGTAGGCTCTGAACATCCAACTTGAAGGATAAGCTTCCTAGTGATTGGCCTTGGATTTGTGTAACAAAAGAAACACTGTGTATTGGAAAAGCTCATGGGGAGGGGGGGCAGAGTGTGGGGCAGTCCTTCAGCATCAGCTCCCTGGACGATCCCTCTATTAGCTAAAGAATGCCCTCTACAATGCAGTTTAATCCAAATTGGGTTCGAGCCCCCAGCCTTGGAGTTTGATTGTAATACTATATTTTTATTCAATGCAAGATCAGAGGTCTGTTGAAACCTCATGTTGCCAACATAAAAGAACAAAGAGATTTAGTTAATCCCAATGAAAATTAATTCTACTTATTTTTTTTTTTCTGAAAAGGAAAAGAAAGAAGGGGGAGAGGGGGAACGGGATATTACACTTGACTGAGAAATAGCAAAATCCCTGCTGTCCTTAGATGGTTAAAACATGTGGCTTTAGTGGTCTATATAAAGAACAGCAATTACATACCTCTCCCTCTTGCCAGCTTGTTTTGTTGTCCTAAACTTTTAAACAGTTTTTTTTTCCAATGATGATTTTAGGGGATGACAATTCCACCAGCCTTGAAATATATAATTTAAGAAAGAGGTAGTATCAAAGGGAGAGGGGAGGTAAAAGGAGAAAGAGAAGTTAGAAGGTATGAGAGGAAGAGCAAATATTTCTCTTTCTCCTAGGCTTGTCCTGAGAAAGAGTACAAGAGAAAATGAGGAAGCGGTCAGGATAGGGTAAGGGGAGAGTTTGATCTGTATTTACTGCCTGGATATTGAATCCCAGACAATCAGAGCTGGAAACAAGCCTTAGAACACATCTAATCAAATTCCCTCATTTTACAGATTAGGAAAGTGAGGTCCAAGAAATTACATGTTTAACCATTTTCCCCAAGATTATATTAACAGCATGCTCAGAATTAATGGATTAAAAGGAGCTCAGGTTGCCCTGAGCTAATTTATCTAGGAGGAAACCTGTACAGATCTAAGCATTCTTCAATAAGAAAGAATATTTGTGATGACTGTAACATTTAAAGCTGGAAGAGAATTTAGAGGTCAATAATCCCAACCCCCATTTTACGGACAAGAAAATACAGTCACAGAGAAGTCAAGGGATTTGTCCAGGGTCAAACAGCTAATAAGTATCTAAGGTGGTATTCAAACCCAGGTCTTCCTCCAAATCCAGCACTCTATTCAGCCTTTTTCAATTCCATCTCACAAGGAAACTCCTCCTCTCTCCTCTCACATGCACACACAAAGTCAAAATTTATGTATATACTTTGAGCAGCCTTCCCCACAATGAATCTCTCATTTTGGCTTTTGTCACACCAGAGTAGGGACAGATATTCACAAGTATCTTTTTCTTATCTTTTTGTCTTTTAAATGTACCTCAGGTTGAAAGCCACCAGATGAGGTTCACCTAAGACTTCAGTCTTCTACTCAGCCCTAGACAGGAAAAGAATAGCTCTCCCGTTGCTGCTCCTTTTCTCAAACCAAAAAGGGAACTCATGTAGTTATTGATGAAGGGTTGACCAGGACAAACAATTCAACAGCCTCGTTCTACCTAAATGATAAGGGATATTATGGGCTTTTGAATAACTATATCTTCAGTTAGTCAACAAATATGAATCGATTACTATGTTCAAGTCATTGTGCTCAACATTTACACTCTTTTTCATCAACATGTCTTCTTTTATTCCCTCCAAGATTTGCCTTATATCTTACTGCACTGATCTTCACTGATCCAAAAGATAGCAATACTTTTTGTTTTGTTTGTTTTTACTGCAACTCATAAAGTAAATTGCAAAATGATATTGTTTTTCTATAAGTATATAATAATACTAAATAGCAATTATAAGGCACTTTATATATTAGTTCATTTGATCCTCACAACAGCCTATGAGGTAGGTGCTCTTACCATCCCCATTTTATAGATGAAGAAACAGAAGGAGAGAATGTTTAACTGCCTCAGTATAAAGTACAGAGATTAGAATAGCTAGCAAGTATTTGAGGTAAGATTTGAATTCAGGCCCAGCACTTTCACCCACTGAAAACAAAGTCAATTGCAAGTCATGTCATCATCTCCCTGACATCATGGTCCTTTTCAAGAACAAAAGACAAACCCAAACCAACAACAACCTCTACTAGTAGCCTGAAGATTAGGCTATCTAATTAATCAATGGTGATCAAACTCAAATGTAAACAAATACCTGCAGGCTGCATATTGACTTAGACAACCACATATTAACATTATCTATGTTGCATTATATTTTTATTTATTTGGTTAAACTTTTTCTGATTGCATTTTAGTCTGGTTTGACTGTACTCAGGAGTTTTGCTGACAGTAAGGAGGCCCACTGCCACAAGTCTGATACATCCAATCTCGATGAGGAACAACTTATCCAACACCACACAAATGAGTTTACAAGAAGCCAACAATAGAAAGGACACTTTAGATGCATCTCTTAAGCTTGAAACATTCGTAGACTGTTCACTTATTCTTGCCACCACTCTGTTCTGAGAGGTAAAAAGTAGTAAGAATTTTGCACTCACTTTGCAAAACTGAGAAAAGAAGATTGGAGAGATAATGTGACTTGCACAATCACTGAACAATCGGTCAGTGTTTAGGGAGTGCTCACACAGCGGGGTTTGAGTGGGGGAAGCACTGGAACCCACTATTAAGCAGTAGCAAAAAAATGACTATTGTCTATTGAGTGAGTAATGGCTGGGCAAACTATAGTATATGAACATAGTGGAATATTGTAGTGTAGTAGCAAATGGTGACTACAAGAAATTCCAAGAAACATGGGAACATTTGTATCAACTGATGAAGAGAAAAGTGAACAAAACCAGAAGAACAATATATACGACCATAACAATGTAAATGAAAAGAATACTAAAAGAAAGCAAATAGAATAAATGAAAAAACAATAATAAACCTGGGAAAACATTTAATGAAATATACTTCTGTTCTTTCCACAGAGAGATGGAACAGAAAGGAACAAAATATTACATATATTATCAAATGCAGTCACCAGGATCAGCTATTTTTCCTTAACTTTTTTTTTTGTCATAATGGAGGATCCACTTCAAGGGAGTAAGGATAAGATGCAGCATTGTCTATGATAAAAAAAAAATCATTAATAATTTTTAAAGAAAAAAGGAAAGAAATTATCCTATGAGTCAGAAAAATTGAGTCCTAGCTCCAAAACTTGCTGTGTGAAGTTGGAAAAGTAATTTAGTCTCTCCCAACAACAGTTTTTTGTCCTGTTGAATAGATAATGTTCACGCTATCTACTTCAAAGGATTATAATACATATTTTGATCTCACAAAGCAATATCAAAGCACTGTTTTTAAATATGGCTCTCAGAATGGCTTTTGCATTTTTTAAAACAATAAAAACTTTTAAAAATGTAAAACTATTCTCATCTTATAGCTCTAACAGGCCAGGACTATACAAACAGGCTGTAGAGGGGTGTGGGGTAAAATGTGTCCCTCTTGGCATAGTTTGCCCAACATTGCCCCCTACTAAAAGTAGATGCTATTGATTCTTCAATTCCACAAACATTTATTTTATTCTTCCTCCCCCTTTTAAAAAGTTAAGCAGTTTAAAATGAATTTTTGAGGAATGGTCATAAACAACTGCAGATCCAATAAAGGGTTCTTTTTTTTTTTTAATACAAAATCCAAAGAGAAAGGATGAAGAGTAAGGTGGGGAAATGGTCTTTTAAGAAGGACTTCATTCCTTCAACCAACTACTTAAGAAAACTTTATGAGATGATATAGATATATGGATTATGTGGATACAGAAACATATATGTACATACACACATATATGTGTGTTTATACATGTGGGAAAAGGTGTAGAGAGGCCCACCGCCCATGAGTTCTTCACATCAGAATTCTTTTGGGCCTCTCTGCTGTCATAGGCTGGGTAAGAGTACTGATGTCACTTAACCTATCGCTTAGGTTGTCAGAACTTGGCCCAGGATACTGAATCAGATTAGATCTGTCTCTCTAATGAATTGGGGTTTTTTGTCTTCCAACCTGTGTTGAAATTTACAAGCAAAAGCAAAGAAACATTCTGTATGCCTCGCTTGGCACCACTCAGGGTTACTAATTATCCTGTGTGTTTCCCTGGCAAATTGCGTGAGACAAAGTGGCCAACTCTTCATCTTTCACTTTGGTTGAAGAATTTCCTGGAAAGGAGTAGAGTATGGATTTGCTTCTTTTGTCTTTTTTAAAGATACCATGTAAGCAGCTGCCCATTGCCAGAGAGTGCTATTTGTGCATTTTTAGATACAAATGAGCTACTTATGTGGATACTGTTACCAAGCCAAAGGTACAAAGTAATCATGCCAGGGCAAGTCCAGAGAACAGCTAGTACACCTCCCCAGTAAATGAAAAAATCTTGGTTCTTCCCAGATCCTTCCTCCTCCCCTCCCCGAAGCTCCCAAAGTCTGCCAACATGTCTCAATTCTTCCTTCTCACAGGTAGTTTTGATCTACCAATCCTAGAAGCTTCTGAACCTGTTTAATAAGGGCTAAACTGTGTTTAGATGCAGTATTACATTTAGCCCAGGAGACCAAATGAGAAATTTAGGTAAAAAACAAAATTATCTTGACAAGCTAATGTAGGACACTATACTATATGTAGGATGTCATTCAAAAGGATCAGAATGATTTCTTGGGGATGAAATAACATCAGTTTCATGACAAAAAGAGATCTGGAGTTTACTGTGCACGACAAGTCAAGTCCGTGTCTGCTAGGTAGTAGAGAAGCTAGTAATTATGAGATGGCTACCTTTACACTCATTAACAGCCAGGTGCTGTGGTTAGTGGAAGAAATGCTGGACTTGGAATAAGGAAGTTCAATGTTCAAGGCCTGCTTCTTGAACATTGGGTGGCCATGGATGCTTCATTCAATGTCTCCCAGCCTCAATACCCCCACCTGTAAAATAGGATGATAATATTTGCATTACCTACCTCAATACAAGAAATATTTAGTAAGTACTTAGTATGCACAATGTACTATATTGGATGCCAGAGATATAAGGGCAAAAGGAAATCGTCCCTGAAGTCAAAGAGTTTACATCCCACTAGGGTCAAATACACAGTTATTATGGGGAAAATATTTTGTGAACCTTAAAGTGCTATGAAAATATAAGTTGTTAGCTGGAACCTCCTGCAAGCAAATTACAGAGTGAAGAATGTTGATAGATAAGCAACCAAATGAATAGTGATTTTAGAAAGATACTCTATGGGAAAAGGCTTTAAACAGCAATAAACAGAAGCAATAATCCAGTTTCTCAGAGCTAAAGGAAATCAGGTTGGACTGGGTAAAAATGAGGCAGCAAGCCAATGCCTCTCCTTTATAATCCCTTTGTGTTTCCTTTTCATGGGAATCTGTATCCAGAGCACAGCTGAATAGATTTGCTTATGGGTAGTGTTTGTTGGCCTAGGGAACTGGGGGGGGGGGAGACAGAACACCAGGGAAAGAATTCCTTAGGGAAACATGGGTGGAGGCAAAATGTATGGACAGCCCAGTTTGCTGAGGGTTTATGTTGTTGTTTCTTTGGAAAAAAGGGAAGGTCCTACTAATTGATGAAAATTACTTGTAAGGCTACAACATAAGAACTATGTTCTAGAAAAGACAAATCTGGAAGATAACAATAAAAATTTTCAAAAATATAAAGGAAAGAAAGATGAGATGTGAAATGATTATGAGCAGATTTCTGTATTTTAAAGTAAAATGTTTATATTTTGACCAGATTTGTTGGATTTCTATGGAAAGATTTTGCATGTGTTTTTAAAAAAAACCTCACCAATAAAAATTATCCTTTTAAAAAGCCTATTAAACCTAAAAAAAACAATTAAAGGTGGATTACATGATAATGGACTTAAATTTTAGCACAGAATGCATGGATTAAAAATAAAAGAAATTTGCTGCTGATGAAAAGATAGAATGCAAACAACCATACACCAGGCCCTAAGCTAAGCACTGGGGATACAAATATACTACCAAGGAAATCTGTAGCCTCCATCTTTGAAGATTTGGTCAGACCTAGGTGGAACAGATAGCTCTCCTGTAAAGGTGTATTTACCCCCAAACAGTCAGATTGAATAAAATGCCTTCTCAGATTTTAGTCAGCTCTGTGATTCTAAGTTCATTGTTTCTAGAGCACTTTACCCTGGAATTGGGAAGGTACAAGGCATAAAACTTGAAGGAATATCAGGGAAGGCAGTGTGTCAGAGTAGAAAGAGTGATGGAGTCAAAAGTAAGTTCAAGTCTAGCCTCTGCCACTTTATACACTTTATGTCTATATAACCTTGGGCACTTTGAGAATTAGAGAGGAATGAAAAGATTGAACTAGATGACTTCTAATTTTTTTTTTAGTTCTAAATCGAAATAAATTATTCTTTTACAAGGTACACAGATTAGGTAGACTAAGATCTGTTTCAAAAAAAGCATTGGGATTTTTTTCTAAAAATTTAATTCAGAACAATTCCAAGTTCTGTCCCTATAGTTCTCTGGGATCCTGCTACTTACTCTTATTTACTTTGCCTGACTCTCAAGATGATTTTTGTATCAGGCAAGCTTTTAATTTGTAGAAATAATTAGGTTGTCATGTAATATGACAATATGCTTTTTTGTAACTAGGGACATCCCAGGATGCCCTAAGGTTATAATTCAGATAGCAGCAATGAAAAGCATTCCATAGATGAACATTTGCCTACCATCTCTTATAGCCTAACAGCTACAGCATAATCTCATACCAGAACAGTGAGGCCAAACAACCCTTCTAAATCTAAGATGATTATATACAGGCATTGATGAAATCTTTTTCTTAAATTGTCATTGATGATGCTTGTTTGAACATTGCATCCCAACATACGCCTCCTTCCTCTCTCTCACAGAGATTTGTCTCATAAAGAAAGGAATAAAAGCTTTTTTAAAAAGTTCTCAAAGATTATCCAAGTCTAATAGTAAATATAATACTCTATACCCATAGTTCCCAAACTCTGCAAAAAAGGGAGAGAGGTATCCTGTTTTGGGGGGCCGAACTGAAGCATCAGCAACAGCTTCTGACCATATCTATGTTGGTAGGCCCTAGAACCCCAAGCTCACAATAATATTTGACATGCTACTGCTATCTTTTCTGAGAAAAACAGACCTGTCATCTCTTAACTGTACCTTCTTGTTCTTTTCTTAAACTCTCCCCATAATATAGGTACCCCTATAATATCTAAGTACACTGTTCTACAAATAATAGGTATATAACAAATGTTATTCATTACACAACCAATAGTATCTGTCTTTATGGTCAGAGTTAGTATCATGGTAAAACATATGACTCAAACAAAATAATTTAGAGGATCAGGTCAAAAGAAGTTTGTTCATATAGCTACATAACTCTAGGGAGGAGTCTGAAAATGAGTTCCCTCTGTTAGCTTCACCAATAGAATAGATAGTTTTAGTTTTGTAAACTAAGGGGTTTTTTTAGTTTTGTAAACTAAGATAAATTTGCTATTTTATAAACTAAGATAAATTTGCTGTTTAACAAACTAAGATAAATTTGCTATTTTCAATCTACTTATAACTGTCTTTGCAGGTAGGATAAAGGCATTGTTCATTTCAGAAATTTGCTGACAAAGCACCTTTTTTCTTCCACGGCTATCTGGGAGAACTTACCTTTCTCTATGCTCAGCCTTGTAAAACGAACTGAGATGAAAGTAAACAGCATCTTCCTCAATCTAAACTGAAATGGAGGCTATTCTAAAATGGACACACTCACGTGAAGAGAAAAAATTCCAAGCCCCCTCTCTTTGCTTCCAAATCATCAAGTATGAAAAAAAAATATATATATATATATATACATATATATATATATACACATACATACATACACGCTTATTTATTTATTTATTTATTTACTTGTTTGTTTATTAATTATACCACCAGGATGGAAAGGTCTACATTGCCAAAGTATGTTTGTTGCATTGCTCATAAGCATTAGTAAGCATTTCTCCATACCACTAACTAGAGCCACAACTAAAAACACATTTATCTTGGATTGAAATATTTGGGGGTAGTTTGTGGTGTAGAAAATGGTCTGCTTACAATGATGATGTCACCCTAGCTCCTGTTGGGATAGGGAAGAAGGCGTCCTCAAGAGAGGAGTGACATCAATAAGACCCTGGAGGTTGCAACCATACTGCAAGGCAGTAGGCAACAGCAAAGAACTACTTTAGGCAATATTAGGAAGGCCAAATGTTGGCAGCCTAGGGCAAAACCCCATTCACGTTAGTTCTGTCTCTGGCACTACCAAAGGAAATTCGTTCAATTTGGTTTGATTTTCTTGGAGAGACTGGAAGTAGGATGGGACAAGTTCAGTTTATTTCCTTAAGTGATCTGAAGTGGTATCAGGGACATTGGAGTCACACTTAATAATCTTTAAGGTCCCTTCTAGCTCTCAATTCAATGATTCTACAATTTGGAATCAAAAGACTTGTGTTCAAATCTCAGTTCTGTGACTTAAAAGCTGTGTAGCTTTGGATGAGTCACTTAAACTCTTTGAATCTTAATACCTTTGCATGATCTCTACAGTGAATGATCTCTACAATGTTTTCCAGCTCTTATAGTTGATGAACTTTTGCTATCAATCCCAAAGAAGGCAGCTTCATTACTAATTAATGCTGATGTGTTTTGTTTCCCAAATATATCTTTACTACTTTTTCTCCTCCTCTTCCTAGAGTAAAAGATTGTAGATGTCTTGCTAATAATCATTACTGCATTACATACACACACACACACACACACACACACACACACACACACACACACATATGCTGGCAAGCATTGAGCTCCTTTACGACTGATGCGTGTTTTCTATATACCACTCAAATAGAGACATAACCTATGTAATAGAAAGGAAAACACTGAGTAGCCTTCCTCCTCCAATCTGCATACAGCCATGATGATCTGCTTAAAATAAATGGTTCCAGCTGTGAAGAAATAATGGGTTCTTTACACACATACACACACACACACACACACACACACACACACACACACCCTATATATTTCATTCAAAACATATCTCAAGTAATGTCCCATCCCCAGGCTTACTAGATAATTAAATACACAGTAGTGAACAGCCCTGAATTTGTTTCAGTAATTTCCACTGCAGAAAATTACTATTCTGACAATTAGATATGGTACATTGTGCTTCTTGTCAAGAGCACAAATTCCTTCTGACACTTCTGCACATGTCCCACCCCCATAAGAGCTTAATTGATTTCCTCATTGATGAACTCTCTAAATTAATTGAGGAACCTACCTGCTAATAAAATGATGAATGACCCTGATGTAATTTCCATCCAAAGTGCTCAGTGGTCAGGTTCATTTGCATATTTGAAGCCATTTTGAGATAGATACTCATTTTTTTAATAGAACTTTTATACAAAACTCATTTTCCCCAATAAATACTATTATTGTAATTAGCAAGAAAGCATGTTGGGCTAGGAATTTTAGCCAGAATAAAAGTAATGTTGTGATTTCTATCCTCTTTCCAGCCCTACAAGTTCTCAATCGCACATGAAGCTCGTGTTTGCCCATATGGAGAAAAGATCTCCATTCCCAGTAATTACAGTGACTCAAGCAAACTGGCATTTTGGACAGAGGTTTACAACTCTGTCACTGTTTCCATATCTTGGGTCCCTCCCTTGGAATTCTTCCTTCTGTCAATCAAGCTGTAGGGACTTGCAGAAAGGAAATAGAAAAACTTTTCTAGTCAACCAATTTCCTTTAAGCTGCCAACCTCTTAGTTCAGCGCAGCGTTAAGACATCAGATGCTGTATGGTGGGACGTCTTTCCCAAAAAGTTTCAGAAGTTGCCCCCTTCAGGAGAAAATAAAATGAAATGGACTTCCCAGCCTTTTCTATATATCCAATATCCATGCCCCATTCAGTCTAAAACTCTATGTGGGACTTGAGATGGAGAGAAAAAAGAATCTATTCCTTGCTTACCCCCCCAACTATTTCCCTGGAATAATTAAATCAAATCAACTGATATTCACTGCACATCTATCATGAATAAGGCAGTGTAGGAAACACCAAAAAGTCTAATACACAGTTCCTGCCTTTGAGAAGTTTACAGTTTAGTTGAGGAGGTAAGACATAAACATATAAGTTAAACAACAGTGTGACATATTGGACTTGAATTCAGGAGATCTGGCTTCAAATCCTACCTCAGATTAACAAATAATGACATGGGCATGTTATTTAATCCATCTGGGTCTCAGTTTCTCCATCTGCAAAGTGAGGATATAAATATTTGTACTATCGGTCTCACATGGTTATTGTAAGGAAAGCACCTGGGAAACCTTTACCTGTGTGTATTCCCCCACAAACATTTCCTTATATTCATTTTATATATACCTATGTATGTACATGTTGCACTACCTGGATAGAAGGTGAGATCTTTGAGGACAAAGACTATTTGCTTTTGGCTTTGTATCCCCAGTGCCCTGCAGAGTGTCTGTCACATAGTAGGTGCTTAATAAATGATTATTGCTTAGTTGACTAAAAGTGTTATATAAATGAAAAGATATAAGTACTCAAATCAAAAACAAGAGATTTAACAAGACAATATTGATTACCAAATGGATGGTACTGATGATAATTTCTATAGAAGTTCAAAAGAGTAGGATGTATCACTATATAATGAGGGGATATGGGAAGACCCTACACAGAAGGTAGAATTTGAGCAGCTTCTTAAAGGGTGGATAGGCCTTGAATAGATGAAGATAGTTGGGAAGGACATTCCATCCAAATGGATAGAACAAAATGAACAAAAGCATGGTGGAAGGAAAGCCAAAGGCTTTCATGGGATAGGGAATCATGTTAACTTAACCATTTGGTTGGAACAAAGGGCTCACATTTACGGAAGCATTGGAAGAAAAGGCTGGAAAGGTAGGTTGCTGTGGAGAGACTAGTCTGGACTCACTCCTGTAAGCAGCAGGAAGTCATTGAAGACTTTTGAGCAAGAGGGTGATGAAGAATGTGTTATTTTTAGGAAGCCTGATCTGGAAGCATCACATAGCACATGGCTGAAGAAAAAGACACTAGAAGAGAAACCAATTAGGAGACTAAATATAATAATTTAGGCATGCTCTGCTAAGGGCCTGAAGCTGATGACGGCAATAGGAATAGAAAGGAAGAGACAAGTATAAAAAGATATTGGTAAGGAGGAATTCATATGGAGATAATAAGGAATGGCTAAAGATGACCTCGAAGCTCAGATCTATCTTTTCTATGGATTCTTAAGATCTACTTCAAGACCTAGTGTACACACATACCTGATAATACCCAGAATGCTCTTCCTTACCTCTAAGATCATAGGCTTATAGACAGAGAGAAGGAAGAAATGAAAGAGTCCATCTAATCCAACTCATTCATTCCATAGATTAGGAAATCGGAGCCTGGAGAAGTTCAGTGATTTTGTTCAAGGTTCTAACAAGAGATAGAGCAAGGATTTGAATCCAGGACCTCTGGCACATGTCACCTTTTCCATTGTATCACATAGATACAGTTCTTTTCCTCTCAAGGTTCGTTACTTCTATGTAACAAATAGTCTTCCTCCTTGGTCAAAGTTAAATCCATAATAGTAGTTGATCTTATTGAGTGAAGTTTGTGATCCTTATGTGAAGGACAGGAGGACATTCTGGTGGTCTGAGGTGGCTCCTGGACATAGGATTCTCTTCTGTAGCTATATTTAAAAAAAAAAAAACAGCAATAGGTTTGATAGCCCTGAACTGGTGTCACTATCCTTTCTCCAAACTATATGAAATCCAGGTTCCAGAGTCTAGAGTGATTACTGCTATCTTTTCTAATATTAGGTTGCATTTACTTTTCTGTTTATATGGTATATCCCCCAGTAAAATGTAAACTTCTTGAGAGACTATTTTTTTATCTTTATGCCCCCAGTACCTTGCACATAGGCATTTATTAAATCCTTATCACTGTTTTTGTTGTTAAAAGACAAGCAAATAAATTTAGAGCTAGAAAAGATTTGAGGAGCCACCTTCTGACAGAATCTGAGACTTGGAAGGGGGCTCAACATCATCTTGTCCAACTCATACACAAAAGGAATCCTCACTATGGTAATTCAACCTTTGCCCAAAGACCTCCAAAGATGTGGAAAGAGGGTGGCTGGGTGGCAAAGTTGATAGAGCACCAGGCCAGGAGTGAGAAAGGCTTATCTTCCTGCATCCAGTTTGGCCTCAGATACTTATCAGATATGTGAGCCTGGACAAGTCACTTAACCCTTTTTGCCTTAGTTTCCTCATCTGTAAAATGAGCTGGAGAAGGAAATGTCAAACCACTCCAGTGTCTTTGCCAAGAAAACCCAAAGAGTCAGACATACTGAAATGATTAAACAACAACAAAAGACAGGGAATCCACAATCTATGATCCTATTATCTTCAGTCTCCTCAAAGTAACCCAATCCAGTCTTGGAAAGTCCTAACTCTTAGGAAGCTTTTCCTGTCATCAAGCCTTAATTTGCTTCTTTGCAAATTCCATTGATTGCTCTTGGCTCTCTGCAGTCAAATGGAATGAATCTAATCCATCTTCAACATGATCATTCTTCAAATAGTTGAACACAGCTACCATTTCTCCTCCCTCACTCCAATCTTCTCTTTTCCAGTTTAAACATCCACAATTCCTTCAGTGAGTGAGTAAGCGAAGAGAAACACCACGCTTCCCTCTCTAGAGTTTACCACCAGGCCTCAGTTGCCTTCATCCTCCACTCCTGTGCCCCCCTTCTCTCATCAGTGAGTTCTTCCTGAATCCTCCATTTTGAAGAAAGGCCAAGACCAGCAATGCTTCACTCTCCAAATTTCACCACCATACCTCTCCTGCTTCAGCTCCCTTTTAGGTATCTTCTTCCTCCATTACAATGGAAGCTCCCTGAGAGCCAAAACTGTCTCTCTTTTTGCTTGTGTTTGTGTCTCAGTTTGTCACAATGCCTGGCATACAATAAATGCTTATTGATTCGACTTGAAAAAGCTTTTATTAATCACTTCATGCTAAGCACTGTGCTAAGCACTGAGGTTACAGATAGACAAGTGAGACAGTCCCTGATTCCAAGGAGTTCCCATCCTTAAAAGGGGAGAGATCACAAAAAGAAGGGCTCAGTTTCAGGACTATTTTAGAACTGTCCTTAAACAGTGGTAGCCAGAACTGAACACTCTGCTCCAGATGAGATCTGGCAAGGACGGAGTGCTCAAGAACCAAAAGTCAGGCTGCTCCCCAGCCCAAGAGCCCATTAGCTTTTATTGCCACATCACACAGCCAACTAATATTTAGCTTGAAGACTGCTACAACTCCTAGATATTTTTCAGACAAACTATTATTTCCTCTGCCTTGTGTTTATGGGAGTTAATTTTTGGGGCCCAAATGTGAGACTTTACATTTTTCCCTACTGAATTTCATTTTTTTAGATTCAGTCCATGTTCTAACCCACCAATGTCTTCTTTGCTCTATCTAGGATGTTAGTGATCCCTCCCAGCTTTGTATCATCTGCAAAATGATGGACATGCCATCTATGTCTTGTTTTCAAGTCATTAAAACAAATATTAAACAGCACGAGGCCACACTGGGATCCCTAGAATGCACCATTGAAGACCTCTGCCACAAAGACACAGAACTATTAATGACTATTCTTGGAATATGGTCATCCAAACCACTTCTGTATCCATTTAATTTGCACTATTATCTAGTCCACATCTATCCATGCTCTTTACAAGTATAGTGTGAGATTCTTCATCAAAAGTTTTGCTAAAAATTAGGTAAATTATAGCATTAGTATCCCCCTTCATCTAAACCAAGGCCCTCAACAGATAAGGAAACTGAGTCCCAGAGAGATTAATATGACCAAGGTCACACAGGTAGTAAGTGTCAGAGATAGAATTTGAACCCAGGTCCTCTAACTCCAAAGTCAATACTCTTTCTACTATGCCATGCTTGTTGCATATCTGACTATAGCATGGGCATAGTCTATTATGAACTCAAAGATGACATAGTCACTTTCTGTCAGGGTCACAGTCTCTCCTCCTCAGTTAGAATTAAGAGCAAAATATCAGTTCCCTTTGGTGCTCCCTCTACCTTCTGATATACGAAAGACAAATCAAGCATTAATCAGATGCTATACTTTTACCAAAAATGAGGCTGCCAATAGTCCAAATGATTAGAACTAATTATTAAGAAAATTCACATGAATAGTCACCTCTCAAAGTATAATAAAGCCATTCCACCATGCTGAGTTTTGGTAGGATACATGCACATGTCATGTGATTGATCCTATATCATCTAGAGCAATCAGAGAATTTTTTAATTTATTAGCCATCTAGTAAAAACCTCTAATTTTATAGGTAAAGAAACTAAATCCCAGAAGGCTAAGTGAAGTAACTTGCCCAAATCAAAAGAATTCAAATTCAGAATTTGGAAAGAAGAAATTTTTTTTTAATTTCAATTCAATAAACATTTGTTAAGCATCTACTCTGTGTCAGGCATTGTGTTAAGTGCTTGGGATACAAATAAAAAGAAACACAATTGGGGCAGCTAGGTGGTGCAGTGGATAGAGCTCCGGCCTTGGAGTCAGGAGGACCTGAGTTCAAATCCAGCCTCAGAAACTTGACACTTAGTAGCTGTGTGACCCTGGGCAAATCACTTAACTTCAATTGCCTCACCAAAAAGGAAAAAAAAAAGGCAATCCACAGCCTGAAGGAGCTTAGAATCTAATGAGGGAAGAAAACATACAAAAGAAAGCCAGAGAAGGGTGAGGAAGAATACTGAAGGGTTTCCTGTTCGACAGAGTTGAAACCAAGCACAGCTGCAGATGCAAAGCAGAGTGAGCCGTCTAAATCCAATTTCTGCACTCTATAAATGAAAGCTTTGGAAGGAGTTCAGTACTCCACCCTCCAGGCCTGGAATCCCAGACTAGAGGAGGCCAAGGGAGGTGGGAAGATTTTGCATATCTGAGGCCTGAGTTAGCAGCATGGTGATAAGATTCTAAGTGATCAGCTTCTCCTGGAAGGGGCATCTTGTGCCATGGAGTTGAAATCAAGCAGTGCTGCAGATGCAAAGTGGAGTAAGGTACCTCACCAGGGACATTACTATCCTTTTAATACTTTACTGTATTGGCAATCTCACAAATTATAGGTATCATCCTCAATGACGGAGATCCAAACCCACTTCTTCATTCTGTGCATTCCATGCCTAAGAGGCCTTTTTCCGATAACTTCTAAATTTTCATGTATATCAAGTGTAACTCTGGGGTTATCCTGCTCTTTTCCCCCACTCTGAAAACTTATGTAGGTGGTCCTCTGTCTTTTGCAGTTATTCCTCTTCTTGATGATGCCTTCTAAAGCATTTCTTCTGTTTCAGCCTATTTGTGCCACGTATCTTTCCACTGATTTGAGATCTCCTGCAATTTTGATTATTATGAGAAAGTGACATTATTCTCTCTCAGATACTATGAGAATAGTTTGTATCAAAAGTGTGGACTTTTGCAGCAGTGGGAAGTTTGGGATCATTGAAATCACTGTATTTTGCCAAATATGATTCAAGCCAATCCCTTTCCCTATTAAGTTTTGGCCTTAACTCATTAGCTTGCAGTACTTGCCCATAATGGATTAACACACTTGTGTGCCCATGCAATTGAATATTATAACCTAAGTAGTACGAATTCTTTATTCACTTTCATCTTATTCTATGGCAGGCTAAGTCTATCTCCTAGAAATGGCTGTATGTGTCACTAAATTAGTAGAAGCCTCAAATCCCACAATGAAATGCAATGGCTTCACTAAAATTGCCACAGTTACATTCAACTGACACCTATTTTTCAACAGTGTTGAATTATACCTGACTTTGTAAATCAAGTATTTTGAGCTACTTTATCCATCTTTAGGAAAAAATTAACATGGATTGGTCCTCTTTGAGAACTAATGACCTATTTGGATTTTGAAGTGCAGGAGGGAAGAAGGAATTCCCTGCACTAATCATGATTATACCCAACAACCCACTTGACACTTTGGATATGAGAAAGAGGGAAGTAAAAAAGGGTAGGTCTAGGGAGGAGGTGACCACAGGGAACAGAGGGGAAATGACTAGGAAAAGGTGGGAAAAACACGTTGTAGTGTTTATGCCCACTGGGAGGCATAAAAGTAGAATTCAAGTTGCCAAAAAAACTTGAAGCTTAACTCCCTCTTTCTACTTCCCCTCTTCTTTTCAATTCAAACAACTGAGTTCCATGGGAGAGTGGGGCATTTGACAGCCAAATAAAGCTAACTGAGTCACTCAGGGGGAAAACTAAGTTAAAATGGAAGTTTGTGGGATTTCTTGGTCATCAGCTATGTTCACAAATCACCTCTTTTATCACTTGTATTTCCCTTAAGCTCATTGATATTTGAATGCTGGCAAGGAAAGCCCATGAGAAAGCACTCTTCTCCCACAAAACTGAGCACTTCCAAAAGAACTCAGCAATCCTGCCAACTTACCCATGGCTTTCAGCGGGGGATGAGTGTCAGAGAACAGAGAGCTCAAACAGCCAAGCAATGTTCCCAGTAAAACATTCTCAGAGAAGGCACCAGTTCTCCCATGTCTATGCTTAGGAGTTCAATGATTCGTTAAGGTTGAGCATGCTTATTAATCTGTGAGAAAAACAAACAATTGTCCCAGGGTTTGGTGGAGAAAGGAAGGCAGAGTTTTGTCAATAGGGAGGTATACTCTTCCAGGCAGATTTGGGAATCCCCAAGGGTCTAATTGGAGGAGTTTCAGATAGCAGATATGAAAGCTAAAACCAGATGGTTGTTTTATTTTCAGAAAAAGCCAACCAGTCAGTAGGCTGGCTTCTCCTTATTTTCCCTCCTCCTTTAAAAAAAAAACAGAGAGAGAGAGAGAGAGAGAGAGAGAGAGAGAGAGAGAGAGAGAGAGAGAAGAGAGAGAAATAGAGAGAGAGAGAGAGAGAGAGAGAGAGAGAGACAGACAGACAGACAGACAGACAGACAGACAGACAGAGAGAGAGAGAGAGAGAGAGAGAGGAGAGAGAGAGAGAGAGAGAGAGAGAGAGAGAGAGAGAGAGAGAGAGAGAGAAACCTCTCACCTCTATCTTTCTGCATCTGGCTGCCATTTTGAGCCACACTTCTGAAATTGATAAGAACTAAGAGCAGCATAAGCATGTTTTGTTCCTGGCCTACTGTCTTTGGTCTAGTTAGACCACAGGGTTGCAAAATCCACCGGGAATGAGAGCTCAATTTCAGATATTGTATACTGCAGAAAGATCTGAAGAAAGTAAGCCATTGTATCTATTGAAAGCCACATCACTAATAGTCAAAAGAAAGAATATGTCTAGCTACTGGAGGTAGAGAGGGGAGGCCTGAAAGACTTTGACTCTGCCTGATGATTCCCAGCAGCAAAATTAAATAATTTCTGGTTACCCAAGTTAGACCAAGAGAGACCAAGCAATCAGGCTTGACATAATGGAGGCTGCACCAGAACTATGGCAAACACTGCAGTCTGTTTACTCAGCTTTTCATGCTACATTTGCCTGTGTAAAGGTCACTGAGAATTGAGACCATTACACAGCCCAGGCAGAGTTGAGGCCCAAAATAGCTTCACATAAAATGCATGAGCTACTGCACAATGCCATCACTCCAAGAGTACTGTTCAGCAAGCACCCTTTTCCCTTTCCCAACTTAACCTGAAGTAGGCGCTGATGGTCAAAGTTCATCGGTTTCTGACCTGAACTATTACAGCTGTCTTTAGCCAACCCCAAGCCAACATGGCTCAACTTCTTTGGAAAGGTAGCTTAATTTTCATACAGAGTTGCAAATTTAGTGACCTGAGAGAGAGCACGCTTAATGCTCAGAGAATCACTCAGCCCTGACAACCAGGCCCACAAGCAGCTGAAAAAGCATCCTGACATTCCAAAAACAAGGTGCTGCCTAATTATCTCAAGATCTGTGCAAGCCAACTGCTGGTCAAACAGAACTTGTCACTTTGAACTATGGCAGGCAGGCAGAATATGAATATGTAAAAACACATTTTGCTCCCATTAAATGCTAGCTTGCCCTAAACCCTCCACTATGCTCTATTATAAAGATAACATTGCATCGTAAGAAGAAGGCTCAACTACCTGGTTATGTGTCTACAGGCAAGTCTTTTAGGGGACACAGGGCTAGACTTGAAATCATGAAGATCCAAGTTCAAATCCTGGCTGAAACATTTCTTAGTTATTTGACTCTGGGCAAGTCACAATCTCTCTCGGATTCAGCCATAAAATGAGTAGTTAGACTTGATGGACTCTTAATGTCTGTTTCAGCTCTAAATCTGTAATTCTATGAGTATCTATGAGCCTCCTCAGTTTCCTCATATGTAAATAATATTTATGGTATTTATTATTAGGATTATTAGGGGGAAAAGGCTCAGTAAATCTAAAAACATTGTAAAATTTGAGTTATTATAAATATTATCACCATGCCTAAGACAGGCTATAAGATAAATAGAACACTGGAAAGGAAGCCTAGATTGTTGAGTCCACTCCTAGCTGCACTGTTGTCTCTGCATGAGCTTCTTTGTCATTTCATCTAGTTGTTACTCAATTTCTCCACCAAATGTAAGGATTTTCAGGACAAGATTTAATCTACAGAGTAAGCCATATAGATCTTAGAATATTCTGGCAGCTACTAGATGGAAGGGGGCTTAGAAATCAAGGCCCAACCACCCCCACTTTCTAGATGAGTATTCAGAAGTCCAAGGATTAGGGTTAAGTGACTGAGCTAAAGTCACACAGCTAGTTAATTAGAAGCAGAGCTGAGACCAGACCCTGGACCTCTTGATTCCCAGGCTAGTGTTCCCACACAGTGTGGGAATGAGAATCAAAGGCAATCTGAAAAGACAAGTGAAACCACAACTAACAACAAATTTCTAGGCCATATCTCAATCCCGAAGAAGGTTCCCCTTGTTTTCTCTGAAAGAAAGAGGAAAAATAATCTTTCTCTGGCCTTAGTTACAGATGCCCCCAAAGTCCTTAAGCTTGTTGCTTAGCATGGTAAGTATTCATGACAACATCCTTGCCGCCCTTCTTGGAAGCCACTGTTATTTCCTACCCAACTGTCCTTTGTTTTCTCAGAAAGCTCCTTTTGCCAGGCAAGCAACAACAGGGCTTTCTTTCACTCCAACTCAGTTCCCCCCTCTGCCAGAGCTGAGATTTTGAAATTACAAGGCAGCCACTGGTGACATTCCTGAGCCTGATTTCCCTTCGGACATCCTGAGCCCCAAGTGAATCTTGGCAGTATTCAGAATCATTCAGAACAAGCTAAAAGGGTTAATGTGGTTAATCTTCCCATTCTGCCAGACTCTGGGATCATTGCACATGCAAGGGGGGATAGAGTGATGAGACACCCATATGTACAGCATGCTGTTCCTCCTAAGTAGCCCATAATAGCTAGTAGCAGCTGAAGCGATTTGGAATGCATCACCTACTCCAAAACACACTGACCCCAGCTGGAGGAGAAATACTTTGGGGTTCAACCAAAAGTCTCTTTCTTTCCCACCTCTTCCCCATCATACTGAAAGGGAATTTTAGAGCCTGGTATGTGAAGGTTGAACAGGAACACTTTGTTAGAAGCTAGCAAACCACTAAGAAGACAATCCACTTTGCTCAAGTAGAAAGGTGTTTTTACACTATGCCCTAGAATCCATATTAAAACCATAATAATCGACATTTTCATTGCACTTCAAGGTTTGCAAAGTACCTTGCAAACGTTATCTCATTTAAGCCTCACAACAAACCTGGGGAGTAAGTACTACAAGGGAATCCCAAAAATCTTAGTGCAGTTCTGAGCTTTAAGCCTTAAGACTTTTGGAACACCTTGTAGTGTCCCCATTTTACAGATAAGAAAAACCAAGACTTAGAGACATTACATGATTTTCCAATACTCATACAATCAGTACATGGGATTTGAATGTAGGTTCTTACTGATTCCAAGTCCAACATTCATAGCACCTCTCCTTCTACACACATACACATACACACACACACACAAACACACACACACAAACACACACACAGCATCTTCATGAATTATATTTACAGCTCTACATAGTTGAAGTTGCAAAGAGGCAAATTTAGGCTTGAAATCAGGGGAAACTGAGAAATTAGAGCTGTCTATGGAATGGGTTACTCAGGACAACATAGGGATCATAGCTATAGATCAGAAGACACCCCAGTCCAACTAGTCCAAGCACCTCATTTTACAGATTGGAAAACTCAGGCCCAAGAAGGGAAATAACTTGGTCATGGTTCCACAATTAGTACACATTAGAGGTGACATTTGAACTCAACCCCTTTAACTCCAGAGCTAGTATTATTCCTGAGTTCCCCTTCATTGCAAATCTTCTGGCAGAAGCTGTATGACTGCTGTCTGTATGGTTAGCAGGAACTTCCTTTCAGGTCTGAATTGGACCCAATAATTCTTAAGTTCACATCCAACTCTGCTGTGATTCTATATAACAACTGACCCCAAATGAGAATTTAGAAAAACAAATAGCACAGGCTATGCCCTGATTACACAAGGTATACAGAGGATATTTCAAAATTTTGTATTCCAAGGTTGCTAATTCACCATCAGAAATATCTCAGACAGTGATTTATCAGGCAAAAGTCCGCTCTCATATTTTTAATAATGGCTTGAAGCAAATTTAGCTGAAATGTGAATGGAGTATAGAAAATTTCAGGAACAGGTAGAGATAAGATATTATTTCTTACAACGAATGCCACAATTCACTCATTCTTTTCTACGCCCCTCACAGAAGATTAAAAAAAAACAGGCTTAGAATCAGGTTTGGGTTTTGGGGTTTGGTGTTTGGTTTTTTTTTTTTTGCTTTGTTTTGTTTTGTTTGTATTTAAGCTGTAGCTTAAGAGGAGCACAAGGGCTGAAGTGGCTGAATATTTTCTCTGCCTTGCTTCATTCACGCTCCCAGGTGAAAAGCATCTCATTCGCCTTTAGCCCAATCTGTCCTGAACAACATCTGTTAGGAAAGCTGGGATGGGAAAAATAAAAAGGAGAAGAAAGAAAGAAAGAAAAAAGCCAAGAGGAAGAAAACAGCTTGGTCCTTCAGGTTAGAAGGGCATTCGGTTCCCACCAGGGAACCCCCTTTCAGCTGCAGACAACTGCTGTATTTGACATTTCAATGGGAACCAGGGGAGAGAGAATGAGAGGGAAAGGAGGGAGCAAAGGGGACTACATAAAGAGATGTGAATGAGAACAGGAAGACAAAAAAAAAAATCTGCATCTCTTTAATTCTGCTATTTGTCTTTTTACCCCCTGTTTTCCCCCCAAAATGCGACAATCTGGAGAAAAGAGGTTTTCTTTCTCTCTTTTTTCCTGACATTTAAAAACAATATACATATGGGTGGGTGGGAGTGGGTCTGAGAGAGGAGGAAGATTATCCCTAGAAGAAGTGAACCTTAGGAAGGATTCTTTTATTTTACTTTGGGCTTTGTTTAGTAGCCATTGCTGGATTTTTTTTAAATGGTTTTAGAAGAAAAATAAAAGAATGTGTGTTCATTAACTTAAAAAAATGAACACTGACATCACATGGATGAAGAAGAATTTATCTTTTTTTTAAAGCAAAGTAAGAAAAGATAGTTTTGCTAGAAATTATGAAGGAACATTTAAGATGAATACCCCCACATAGATAAATTCAGTAATATTCTAATCTTTAAAATGTCATGGATTCATAGTATGTTAGAGCCAAAAAGAATTTCATGATCATAGGATTGCAGATTTAGCTGGAAGTGACCTTTTTATACATGGGGAAAGAGGGAAACAGAGATGAATTACTTTGCCCAAGGTCATACAGCTAGCATCAAAGGAGGGATTTGAACTCAGATCTTCCTCTCTCCAAGTCTAGTACTCTCTCTACTACCCCAAGATATCTCCTCTGAATCCAACTGCCAGATTTTGATGATAAACAAACTGAGGCCCAGGAAAATGTAGTCACCCCCTCAAGATTGCAGAAGAACAGCTTCTGCTGGAACCTAGGGCTCTGGACCTCAGCTTCTTGGCCTGTAAAAATGAAGAGGTTGCATAACATTACCTCAGAAGCCTCTTCAGTGCTCTTGTCACCCTCTTGCCTCACTCTTTCCACAGCAAGCCAACTTAGTGGCAGTAAGATGACCTCTACCCTTTCCATGACTGCTAGAGCTTGCCTCTGAAGCCCCAGCAGGATTCATGTGTTTTGTGCTAATTTAGGAGAAAAATAAAAGAATGCGTATACTTAGGACATGCCTCCATATTTCAGTTAATATACAAGTCCACTAAACATTCAAAAGTGATTATATGTGTGTATGTGTATACACACACATACATGTATACATATATACATGTATGTGTGTGAATGTGTATACAGACTGAACAACTACCTAGAAGTAGAATCTTCTTTCCTTCTCTTTAGGGCACAATGGGATGGAGCTGGTTCCATAATGACTTATAAAATACAAACTGAAACAGCTTCAGTTTTCTCATGTCTAAAAATATGAAGGAGTTGGACTAAATTATCTCCAGTGTCCCTTCCAACTCCAAAAGTCTATGACTGTGCAACTGGGAGGGGCAGAGTTCACTAGCGATCATTTGGTCCACCCTTAGGGAGGTGTTTGGTTTGACTGTGAACATCTGCACGGTTTCCTGTCTCCCACCTCTTAACATCATTTTGGGAAGGGAGTGGACAAAGAGGAAAAACATCTTTTTGTGAATTTTGATTCAGACAATATTTCTCACTATTCTCTTTATCCTTTCCTTGGACATTTGGTTTTGTTCAATCATTTTTCAGTTGTATACAACTCTTCATGACCCCATTTGGGGTTTTCTTGACAGAGATACTGGAGTGGTTTGCCATTTCCTTCTCCAGCTCATTTTACAGGTGAGGAAACCGAGGCAAGCAGGGTTAAGTGACTTGTCCAGGGTCACACAGCTAGTGTCTGAGGCCAGATTGGAAGATGAGTCTTTCTGATTCCCTGCCCAATGCTCTCCACGCACTGCGCCACCTAGCTTCCCTTTCCCTGGTGAACACTACTTCAGATAAAAATTGACCTGTTGATGTGACCTGAAAATGGGAAAAATGACTATTTAGCTCACAGAAATCCTCCTCAATTGAAGATCTTTGTACCCATGCGATGACTTTTTATTCACTTTTGACTAACTGTAATTTTGTGTGGAGAGGCAGAATGACAAAGTGGATAGAGCACTAGCCTCAAAGCCAGAAAGACCTAGGTTCAAGTCTGGTCTCTGACACAAGTGACCGTGGACAAGTCACTTACTTAGTGCTCAAGGTAAGTAACTCTTATGCGGAGAATGTGCTGACCTGCATTGGTAAAGGGAGCTCCCTCACTAAGAGGTTCCCTAAATTAATGAAATCAGAGTTCTATTCCCCATCCCCTCTAATCCTGTCTGTGAAAAGAATAAACATCCAAACTTTCCATCTTATTAAGGCCTCTCCATGCAAATCCAAGCACATTAAGACTCTGTTGTCACTGAGCAACAGTGATCCCAACTGATGACTATTCCAAAGGTCTTTAGAATGACAAGTTCAGAGAAACAGAAGCCAGAAAAAAAAATCAGCATACATGTGCTTGAGAAAATTACCTCGACAGTATCCTGGCACATAGTAAGCACTTGATAAATTCTTGTTGATTGATGGATTTCTGAGAGGACAGCAGTTGTCATGATGAGGAACTGGTTGTTGTAGCTGTGCTATCTACAAATAAACACTCCTCTACATATATATTTTTTCTTACATGTCCATTTTTCAAGCAATTAATCAAATATTGTTGAATCTACTAGCCTTTGGTGACAGAAATTAGACTAGCGATTACCATAATCTTGTTATTCAGCAACACTTCCTCTATCCTAATTATCCTTTTTGATGGAACTCACTCCCTACATATAGTCTGGGTCGCTCTCCACCAAAAAAGATGTGAGGGGTAAGGGAGAAGATAGGGGAAGGGTTCAGATTACCAGACTGCTGAAAACAAAAACCGGACTATCTCCAAATCAGGAAAATCTGGATTCAAATCTTGCCTCAGGCACCTGTATCTGCTATGCTGCCCAGAACAAGTCACTTAACCACTCAGCCTCAATTTCCCTCTCTGTAAAACTGGGATAAGAGCTGTAGCACTTGTTTCGCAGGGTTGCTGGGAGTATCAAATGAGATAATGTGTATAAAAGCATTTTTAAGCCTTCAAGTACTACAAAAGGGTGGGGGTGGGGCAGGGTAGGTGGGAGGTTGTTCCCTGGTAGTCACTAATCCAACAGTGAGGGCCTCCAGGCCACATGTGTCCTTCTAGGTCCTCAAATGTGGACCTTTGACTGAATCCAAACTTCACAGAAGAAATCCCCTTAATAAAACAATTTGTTCTGTAAAACTTGGACTCAGTCAAAAGGCAACACCCAAGGACCTAGAAGGCCACATGTGAACTAGAGGCCTCAGATTCCCCACCCCTGTTCCCTCCTACCTGAGAAGCTCAAGCTGGTGGATAAGCTGAGTTCAGAAGTTCTGAGATGACAAAAGGACTAAGCTGATCGGGTGTCTACAATAAAGCCATGACTACGAGGCAGCTAGGTGGCACAATGGATAGAGCGCTGGCCCTGAAGTCAGGAGGACCTGAGTTCAAATCCAGCCTCAGACCAAACACTTGACACTTACTATCTGTGTGACCCTGGGCAAGTCACTTAACCCCAATTGCCTAAAAAAAAAAAAAAGAAAAAAAAACAATAAGCCCAAGATGAATATGGTAATATGGAGTGGGTGGCCTGAAGGCTGCCTACAAATGGACAAACCCAACCCAGGTCAGAAACATAGCAAGTCAAAGTTTCTATGACAATCAGTAGTGGTCTCAGACCTGTGAGAGGCCACTGCACTTCCAACCTGATTGACACAGAGAGACCCAATGTCAAAAAGATAGATAGATGGACAGACAGACAGATAGATAGATAATTATGATTATTATTCTTATCTTTTTTGGGGGTAGATTTCAGGAAGAAATGGTCCTGGAACCAGTCTGTATCCTATCATTATTTTTTCATGCAGGCTGTTCTAAAAGTCTGTTTAAATTTTAGGCTAAAACTGCACTAAGAATTTTGGAGACACCCTATATTAGACATTCTTTGAACTACTCTGCAGGGGGATAAAAAAGAAATACTGTTGTTGCTATTGCTGTTGTTTTCTGTTCTGCTCACGCCAGAGAAAAGCGCTCACAAAGAGAAGAAGGTAGGGAAGAGGGACAGAAATACTCTTATCTATTAGTGGTATGGAAGTTAGAGAATTTGGAATCAGAAGACCTGGGTTCAAATCCCAATTCTCATCCCTACTAAACATGGGGCGACTTAAAAATCACGAGAACACATTTCCTTATCAGCTAATTGGGCATACAAATGCTTATACTACCTCAATGCTGCTGTGAGGAAGTCCTGGGATGCAGTAAATCACATATGTGCGCAGAATGAGGGCAGACATTTTCATATTGTTGTTATTTGGGAATCTACCTGCCCAGGAAGTGCTTTGGCCTACCAAGAGCTTTACACAGAAACTGAATAACTTTCACCTTTAGCCGGTTTAGTGGTAGGCAAAGCTTTCCTGACACTACTCTTTCAAAATGGCTCACTGTGAAATGTCAGCCTGAGTTTGCTGAAGCCAATCTTGATGCCTCTCCTTTATATGCTGCTTGAGCATAATTGTATGGTTCTTAACTCCTTTTGACATTAATGGCATGGCAGCTGCTAAAGTTGACTCTCAGTGTCCCACAGAAGCCAAGCTACATAAAATAGCAAGAAGACAATTCAGCAGAGAAAACAATGGCCTAGGCAGCTGGACACTGGCCCTCTAGTACCACCTTTGCCACTAATCTGTGTTGTACAAGGCAAATCATTTAACTTTCCAGGCCTCTGTTTCCTCATTCCTAAAATGAAAGCTTTGGACTAGAAGATTTCTAAGGACCCATCCAATTCAATGATTCTGCCACTTTAATGTCAGAGATGAAAGAACTGGGACACTTGGGTGTGTGCTTGTATCCCAGAGGATAACAGAGGAAAGTTTTAGGTGGGAGAGGAAATGGGCTAGAAGAAATGCCATTTCAAGGGTTAAAGCTTCTCTCCTCTCTTTCTCTCTCTCTCTCTCTCTCTCTCTCTCTCTCTCTCTCTCTCTCTCTCTCTCTCTCTCTCTCTCTCTCTCTCTCTCTCTCTCTCTCTCTCTCTCTCTCTCTCTCTCTCTCTCTCACTCTTTCTCTCACTCTCGCTCTCTCTTGCTCTCAAATATTTTCTGACTTTGGGAGGCAGAGGAAGGGGCTGATACAAAATGCCCTTTTGGGTCATTGCCCATTTCTCACTTCCAACCCACAGACCATGAGAATTATGGAAAACAAACCCAAATAACTCCAGTGACTAACTCAGAGGGGTGGGCGTATAAAGCAGGAGTATCTAGGAAACAGTCAGTCAGACTGCTGAATCTTCTGAAATGACCTGGAAACCTTTACAAGGCTCCAGAAAAAAAAAAGCCCAATGAGTCTCTTCCCTTTGACTATCCCCCAAAATGAGCTTGTATTTCAATCCTTTTGGGCTTTACTGGGGCAACAAATGAAAAGAAGCAGCTTTAGTACGCTCACTATTTACTCAGAAGCTTAGCAGTGTTGGCTCAACAGTCAACATTCAGTCTGCCAGAGGCAAGAAGTGTCAAACTCTCTGGCTGGTGACAGGGTCACGAGCAACCCCAACTGAAGGAGACTGAAAGTCTGCAGCTCTGAAAGAAGGTGCTTGTGTGACAAGGAGGAAACCAAACAGATGGGCAGTGAAGACTCTCAAGCATTTGTAACGCATTGGCACTAGAATTTGAAGTGCTGTTTTGAAGAGGTAGACAGTGGAGTCCAGTGGATAGGATACTTAGAATAAGGAAGACCTGGATTCAAGTCCCACTGACTTACTCTTTGGCCCTGAGCAAATTATCTCAGCTCTATAGGCCTCAGTTGACTCATCTTATGAAGGGATTGGGCTCATCTCTTCAAAGGTCCCTTCTGGCTCTCCATCTGTGATCTAGGATCCAAGAGAAAGCAGAAGTCTGAGCCAACCATCAGCCCTGGATTCTGGAGATACAAGGGGAAAAAGCTCATCTTCCCAAAGCCCCCTGAGCAGAACACGCACTTAGGATGGGAGGTTTTTTTTGTGACTACTTTAGCTTGTCTTTTAACACTCTCTCCGCCCTGAAGGAGCATCCTCCAGACACTCCCGCTTTCAAGATGGTTAATTTACATCAATCACTCTAAAGCGCGCCTGACTCTCAGAGAATTCACCTGCAATTTGTCTCATTTCTAACAGCGTTTAAACATGCAGCTACTTCTCCTGCAGAACTGTCCAAGAACAGCGGTGTTTTCATCAGCCAGGGTCACCCAATCCATTAGGGAATTTTAGAACTGGAAGGGATGTTAGAGATCACTTACATAGAGCCCTCTCATTTTATAGAGTGGCCCCAGCCCTCACCTTACATCCTTCTACCACGCTAAACTACACTCTGTAGGAACCCTACTTTATGTTTGTATGTGTGCGTATGCATGTGTACACACACAAGTGTGTGCATGCACCTATAAGTAGGACTTACAGACAGACCATTGAAATTCCACAGACAGTTGATGCTGGTCAGTGGTAGGGAGGGAAGACTGGGACAAGCATAAAGTCTAGCTTTTGCAAAAAGAGGCATATCAATAGTTGCCACACTGGCCTAGCTGCAATTCTTCTACCACATCCTATCCCCAACTCCTTGCCTTCACTGGCTATTCCCCACATCGGGAATACTCTGCCTCCTCATCTCCGCTATTAGTTTTCCTGGCTTCCTTCAAGACTCAGCTTACATCATACCTTCAGCAGGAGGCCTTTCTCAGTTCCCCCTAACCAGCTGCTAATGCCTTCCCCTTTCAAACTGACTTCGATTTACTCTATGAACAGAGAATTTCAAAAGTCTTAAAGCTTAATAAGCATTAACAGTTTAAAACTGCTGTAAGACTTTTGGTACACCCTCTTTTTATTTTCTAGTTATTTACATGTTGTTTCCCTCATTATAGTGTAAGCTCTTGGAGGGCAGGTATTTGTACCACTATTACTTAACCTGCTACATAGTAAATATCTAATAAATTTTTCTTGCCTTACTGCCTGAGGACACTGATACAGAGGGGAAATGAATGAACAACCAAGGTCCCACAACTGATTATTGGAAGACCTAAAAGTAGAACCCTGACCTCCTGACCCTACTCTATTGACCTTTCTATATCATGCTGCCTGACCATTCTGTAGCAAGTTCTCAGTGACCCAAACCCAAATTATATTTCAAGTGGTCAGTCAACCAACCAACAAAGATTTATTAATCATCTGCTATGCAATTTGAGAGAATAATTGGATATGAAAATAAAAGTTGGAAAGATATTGAGCTTTCATATGCTTAAGAAGCCTCAGGCAAAAGGGTTGCCCTTTCTTTTCTTTGAAAGGTGAAATCTCAGACAATTTATCTCTTCCTAAATGCAGAGGAGACCAAGAAGTGGGAACAGTGACAATAGCTGCTGCTCTCATGCTGTATTTACCCAGACAATCCTGAACATGCTTTCCTACACTGGAAAATGAAGCAGTAGAAAGTGCATCAGACTAAATCAGGAGACCAGAGCTCTGCCAACTGGATCTGCCCTAACTAGAGAGAAGATTCAGCTTAGTTGTATTCATAAACTAGTTTGGGGTGTAAGTCTGATTATGGCATTCTCCTGCTCAAGATGCTTCCATGGCTCCCCATTCCCCCTAAGATAAAATACAACTTCACCTTTTGCCATTTAAAACCCTTCACAATATGCCTCAGACTTGTCTTGCCTGGATTACTGTACATTATTCACCCACTCACATACAGTTCCAGCTACCTCCTAGTTGGTATTCTCCATATATGATATATCTCCCATCTCTGTGTCTTTACCTGGAATATGCTCTTTCCTCACCTCTTAGAAGCCCCAGCTTTCTTCAAAATTCACCTGAAGCAGGACTTCCTACTCAAATTTATCCCTGATTCCCCTGGTTGTTAGCATTCTTCCCACCATATTACTTTGCATTTACTTTGATGAGATTTTAAATTTTATCTCTATACATACTGTTTACACGCACACACACACACACACACACACACACCCAATAAATGTAAACTGCTTGAGGACGGGGATAGTTTTGGATTTGTATATCCAATGCCTAGTACAATGTCAGTCACGTAGTAGGCTTATAAATAATTATTGAATTGAACTGAACTGAATCAAAGGGGAAAGCCCCACAGGACCACATTCTAATTTGCCAGTGCTAGCCAGAATCTCTTCACTTGCACTCACTTCACTTTTGTCAGACATTGGGGAATCATCTCACTCCTTTTGGAGACACTCTTCATGTACTCAGAATGGTTCCCCTTTCCCTATCTGTAGTTTTTTACACTCCAAATCCATTCCATTTAAGTCATGTCATCAAGCAAATAGTAAGCAACTATCACATGGTAGGCACTGTGTTAAGTACTAGAATACAAAGAAATGGGGGAAAAAGGACCTGCCCTCATGGAGCCTACAGTCTTATGGAGGAGACAACATGCAAACAAGTATATACAAAACAAGAAACATAACAGGATTAACTGGAGATAATCCTAAAGGGAAAACACTAGCATTAAGGGGAACTGGGAAAGGCCTTTTGCCGAAAGTGAGATTTTAAACTGAAGGAAACCAGGGAAGCCAAGAGGCAGAGTTAAGAGGAGAAGAAATTGCTAGGATGGGAGAAGGCCATTGAAAATACATGGAAATATGAACTGATGCAAAGTGAAGTGACCAGAACCAGGAGATCACTGTACACAGCAACAGCAATATTATAATGACAAACAACTGTGAAAGACTTAGCTACTCTGATCAACACAATGATCCAAGGCAATTCTGAAGGATTTGTGATGAAACATGCTATTGTGTCCAGAGAGAGAACTGATGAACTCTGAATACAAATTGAGGTATAATTTTCTCACTTTCTTAAATTTTCTTACTTTTTTGTGATATGGCTAATATGAAAATGTGCTTTACGTGATTTCACATAATAATTGATATATTGCTTGCCTTCTCAGTGGGTTGGGGAGGGGCTAGAGGGAGGGAGAGAACTTGGAAATTTGGAATTAAAAATGTTAAAGAATAAATTATTAAGAAAGATAACGAATGGGGGGAAAAGAAAATGCATGGAAATTATAGGTGAAGTGTCTTGTACAAGGAACAACAAGGAGTCCAGAGACCCTGGATCATAGAGTAAATGTAATGAAGTAAGACGTAAGAAAACTGGAAAGGTAAGAAAGGGCCAAGTTATGAAGGCTTTAAAAGCAAAATAAAGGATTTTATATTTTTTTCTGGAAGTAACAGAAAGCCACTGGAGTTTATTCAATGGTGGGGCTGGAGATAAGGTAAGGGGTGCTATTCCTTCTTTCTTTGAAAAATCTCTCTCATTAGTACCCTTAACTGCCTTTTACTTCTAAAATCTAGTCCAGATCCTCACCAACTCTGACCTAGATTATTGCACCTCTCTCCTACTTGAAATTCCCTGTACACTACATGCTCTTTTCAATCCAACTCATCTCCACTGCTTTTTCTAAGAAACCATTTTTTGCTATTTCATTCCCTTGCTTAAAGTCCTATAATGTCTTACTACTGCCCAATGATTAAATACAAAATCCTCTGCTGAGCTTTTCCTTCCCTAAGGGGAAAAGCCAATGGGAATATTCCCCCAGCACATGCTGACACAAGAGACCAAGTGATAAGGACACTTACGCTTAATTGTCAAGGATCTCCATGTCTGGCCCCAACCTATTCATCTGAATACATTTTCCACTAATGCCCCATATACACCCTCTGCTATAGTTAGTTTCTTCCAGGCCCATGACACGAACACAGATAACAGCAATCTAAAGCAATATGGGAAAGAACATTACAGAAACATAAAACAAAATTTTATGTGAGGTTTGAAGCAGGAAAGGTCAAGGGAGAAAAAATGATTGCTTGTGAATATCAGGAAAGGCTTTGTAGATGAGGTGTTTGTAGTGCACTTTAAAGGATAGATTTCAACAAATGAGGACACTGAGCAAAAGAGCACATTCTGGGTGTGGGAAACTGTGAAATGAAAGCATGAAGGTAGGAAAGTCCAGCCATGCACAGAGGACAAAAACAAGTTGTTCTCTATTCGTGTATGACCTGGGGTAAGTTGCTTCTCCTTCCAAGGCTTGGTTTTCCTCATCTATAAAATGAAAATATTGGATTAGGTGACTTCGGAACTGTCTTCTAAACTTTAACATCAATGAACATCATAGAGGGTAGCCGGAGATAAAGGCTGAGTAGATAAGATGAAACAAAGATGTTTAAAAATTAGACACTGAGAATGCTTGGAGAGGAGGAATAGTTGTGAACTCAGAATTGTGAAGCATACAGTAGCCATCAATTCCCTGGGCCTATTTCAGGCAGTCAAGAAGCAGCCTTGGGGCAGGTGTTGGCTGTTCGTGGTTGGAAACTGAATTGGGTGTGTTAAAGGAAGGTAGATGGAAAGTTCAGAATTGGACTGAAAGGGCATTGATTGGAGAAAGGCTGCAAAAATTCTATGAGTGTAGAGTAGACAGAAAAATAAACATCCACGATTAAGGTAAGCATGGAGCTAGTGAGCTTTGACTGTGCCTGGAGCAGTAGTCTGGGAAAGACTATGTAAGAGCACAGGATGTATCTGAAGTCTAACACTCCCAATAGACATGCCAGCTAAATACCAGGATGGAGAGAGCAGGTATGGGAGACTCTTAAACAAGTTTTGTCTCACACAGCTCATTTGGGTGTTTCTGAGTTGCCATTAAACTTTTCGGGGAAGAGTGTCTGGGAAGGAGGTGTTGGAAATGAGGACAGAGCCAGGGCATGGGGAATGCACCACCATAAGTGAAACTTTTGTGACATCAAGGACCTTGAGTGCTAGGTAGAAGAGTCTAAATTACACTCAATAAGAGAAGGTTGCTGAGCAGAAATGGCATGACCAGTTCTATGCATAAAATGCACAGCTATACAGATTCTTCATGAATCATTACCTGGCTATTACAACCTACTCTGACCTGTTTCCATGAACATCGTACTCAGTCATTATCATATAATTTAACATATTCTCCATTAGTTTCACATGATTTTAGTCTTATCTCCCCAACTAGACTATAAACTCCTTAAGGAGCACTGGAATGAGAGTTAAAGGGTACAGGTTTAAATCCTAGCTCTGCTTCTTATTACCTGGGGGAAGAAATTTAACCTCTCTCAATCACAATTTCCTCTTCTATACTGTTGGGCAATGAGAAGTGGGGAGGGGGTTAATTAAACTAGAGTCTATCTAAGGCCCCCTCCAGAATCCTACATCCAATGAACAGTGTCCTACTCTTCTCTTGCAATTCCCACCCAATCACTAATAAACATTTATTAAGTGCCTGCTATGTGTCAGGCACTGTGCTAAACATTGGGGATATAAAAAGAGGCAAAAGACAGTCCCTACTCTAGTACAGCTTACAATCTAATGGGAGAGACAACATGCCAAAAAAAAATAGACAAAGCAAGCTATATACAGAATAAAAAAGGACAAAATTAACAGAGAGAATGAGCTGGAATTAAGAGGGGTTGGGGAAGATAGGTTCCAATCATGGAGAAGAGCCAGAGAAAATGCTCAGAACCAAGAGATGGAGTATCTTGTTTGAGGAACAGCCTGTTGTTGAGCACATGTTGGACCCAATTAGTTTTTGTGGAGTAAATGAGGGAAAGGGGGCCTAGGTTGTGGCTGCCCAGGGCTCCATTCCCTATGACATAGGAAGACACAGTGGCCACGAGAGACCTTGGTTTCTGGGTTGTTCTAGTAAATGATAGGCAACTAGAACAAACTTTTGAATTACAGTTATAGCACATAAGCCAGCTCGTTCCCCATTCCCTGCAAGTTACCCATGGCTTTAAGATAAACCATTTTCTCTGAGAGTTTTCTATGCTCACTTATTTTAACAGAGATTTCATGCCTGATTATTTAATGCCTTGCTTGCTTGAATATGGAGACTTCCTGCAGTACAAGAAGTGGTAGAAAACTTGACTCAGAACCAAGCTTTATCCCTACCATGATTCTCCATCCTTCCTCTAACTCTAGCCAGAATTCTTTTCACCAAGCTCCAGAGATAGTGCAGAAAATGGTGTTGGCTCTTTCCAGTACTACTTTTGCACACTGATAAGTATTAAACTAATACACTTAAGGTAAAAGCAGAGAAAAGGAATTTAGTAAAAGTCTTTCACCTTTTCCTGAGAGAAAACTATTAAATGTTTTCAGGTTGAGAACCACAAACTTCTGCTAACTAAACCATGAATTGGATTTATTTGAGGATATTTGTGTATGAAGCCTATAACTTCCGAAGGAGCAGCTTTGCCTGGGCAGGGTGTTCAGTCTGTTCCCAAAATACTTCATGGAAAAACTCCCACTGGAGGCAGAAGGGAGAAAAGGGGGAGATGAGGAAAAAGGGAAAAGAAAAAAAAACAACACATTTTTGTGGAAAATATTCAACACTTGTCATCCTTGCCTCAAACTTTTCATGAAAATGATCTCGTTTATGGTGTCTGGATAGTGAGATTGGAGGTGCTGGTTTCACTCCAAAAGGCCACTCTGTCCATGTTTTGCATGCTTCTCCTCCTTACTACTCACCTAGATACAACCCTAGTTCAGGCCTTCATCACCTCTTGTCTAGACCACTGGGTTAGCCTCCTATTTAGTCTTCCAAGACCAAGCTTCTCACCATTCTGATTCACCCTCCACTCAACATATGGGGAAAAAATTAATCTAGGAACCCAGTGTTTGATAAACCCAAAGACTTCAGATACTGAAGTATGAACTCAGTCTTTAACAAGAACTAGTAGAATAACATATAGCAGTCTAGCAGAATGTGGCAAGACCCACACCCGCTACCATATACCAAGATAAGCTCAAAATAGATGACCTAGACATAAAAGGTCACATCATAAACAAATTAGAGCAATGGTTCCCATTTAGTGATGTTGGTTGGACACTGACCTGGGTATGGTGAGGATAGAAACATAGAAGGACAGGCAGTGAATATAAATTTAGATTGTACTTTTTGGTATCAGGGGAGGAAACAAGAGTTTCTGGTTACAGAGACTGGGAATGTGAGGCCATGGTAGTTAATTTCCAGAGTGGCCTGAGAATAAGCATGGCATCTGAGACTTTGAGCCCCATATGGTCCATGCTGGGGACTGACCTGATAGTTAGCTGTGAGAGGAAGTGAACACACTCCAGGACTTACCATGGAGCTCACCAGGAGACATAGTTGCTAATATTCCCCCAAATTATATATACCAGTGTGGGATGGACAATAATGAGAGAAGGAAGGAAGGAAGCATTTATTAAGCATCTATTATGTGCCAGGCACTGTGCCTAAGTGCTTTACCAATAACAACTCTGTGAGAAAGATGTTATTATCCCCATTTTACAACTGAAGAAACTGACTTGCCCACGGGTCAGTTAGTATGTGTCTGATTTCAACTCATCTTCCTGACTATGAACCAAGCACACTATCCACTGAGCCACCTAACTGCCTATAACAAGAGCTGGAAGATTAGATTTTTGTCGAACAACAAGGAAAGAATTGGCTTCCCAATCTATAGATGGGGAAGAGTTCACAGCCAAACAAGGAATAGCAATCACAGAAGATAACACAGACAATTTTGATTACTTAAAATTTAAAAGATTTTTGCACAAATCTAATGTAGCTAAAATTAGAAGAGAAATAGTTAACAGGAAATTTGTACAGCAAGTTCCTCTGATGAAGTTCTTATTTCCAAAATATATAAGATATGATTCAAAGTTAAAAGAGCAAGAGCTATTCTCTGATAAATGGTCAATGAATTTAAACAGATACTTTTCAAGGAAAGAAACCCAAGCTACCTATAATCACGTGGGGAAAAAATGCTTGAAATCACAAATACTACAAATGAGAAAAAATGAGTCCGAGAAAGGTCACATGACTTGCCAATTGGCATATCTAGTGACCATTATACTATATTTACGTAAATGCAGCTACAATATTCAGTTATCATCACTATGCTATCAATTCTCAAATCCACTTCTCTATCCCTAACTTTTCTGCTGTCCTCTAGTCTTCTGTCTCCAATTGCCTATTAGACACCTCAAACTGAATGTTTTTGTAGACATCTTAAACTCAATTTATCCAAAACTGAACTCATTATTTCTCCCCCAAACCCTTCCCTCTCCCTAACTTCCCTTGTACTGTTGAGGGTACCACCATCTTCCCAGTCACCTAAGTTCACAACCTAAGTGTCATTCTCACTTGTCATTCTCCCTCATCCTCCATATCCAATCTGTGGCCAATGCCTGTCAATTTTGCTTTCATAACATCTCTTGCATACACTTTCATTTCTCCCCTGATATTGCTACCACCCTGACATGGGCCCTAATCACTTCCCTCCCAGATTTTTGCAATAGCCTGTTGGTTGATCTCCCTGCCACAAGTCTCTCCCCACTCTAGTCCAGCCTCCATTCAGCTGTGAAAGCTTCCTAAAGCACAGGTCTGACCATATCACCCTCCTACTCAAAAAACCCCAGTTTATTTGATTACGTCCAGAATCATATATAAAATCCTCTACTTGTTGTACTAAGCCTTTCATAATCTTCCCCCACCACAACCTTCCCAGCATCCTTAGATCTAACACCCCACTACATACTCATCAATCTAGTGACACTAGCCCACTTGCTGTTCATTGAACAAGACACTCCATCTCCTGCCTCCAAGAATTGTCATTGGCTATCTTTCATGCATGAAGTGCTCTCCCCCTTCATCTCAGCCTCCTGGTTTCTTTGGCTTCCTTCAAGACCTAGCTAAAATCCCGTCTTCTACAGGATGCCCTCCCCAATCCCCTTAATTCTAATGCCTTCTCACTACTGATGAGTTTCCATTTATTTTGGATATAGCTTGTTTTTGCATAGCTGTTTCACGTCATCTCTCCCATTAGGCTGTGAGCTCTTTGAGAGTAGGGACTGTCTTTTGCTTTTCTTTTTATCACCTATGCTTAGCACAGTGCCTGGTACCTAGTAGAGACTTAATAAATGTTTATTGACTGATGACTGACTTTTTACAGAAACAAAAGTAGAAGTAAATATGTTGAGAAATAGTAAATATTTATAGTTAGGTGGCGCCAAAATAGTTAAAATATTTTTCAAACTGATCCACATATTTCATGTTACAGCAACATCAGACTTTATAGGATTAAAATAATAAAATTCATAGGGGATAACTAAAGGTCAAGAACATCTTGGAAAATAATTTTTAACTAGTAAGGTGTAAATAAGGCTTGACTTTACCAGATCTTAAATGAAATGATAAAGCTGTATGGGTCAAAACTATCTGGTACAGGATAGCAAAAAGAAAAGTTGATCAGTGGAAGAGATTAGATAAGAAAGGCGTGGAAGGAAACAAAGCCTTCTAGTCCCCATTAAACCTAGGAACACTTTATACTTTCTACTGAAGAAACAATTCTCTTTATCAAGAATAATTATCATACAGCATGAAATAATAGCACTAAGTGTAATTTCCCATGACTCACAACCCCTCCTTCTCTCCTAGTAAGGTCATTTGTCCTTGAAGGTAGTACTGTACTGATCAAGCATAAGCCTAGTCCCTTTCCAACCATTATTTAGCCAAATTTGTCTACTTCAAAGGGCCATCTTCCAGACTAAGAATTTTAAGCAGTCATGGGAAAATACAAAATTGTCTAAAAAACAATCCTTTCATTAATATTCAAATTTCACTAATTACCCATTAAGAGCCAGTGTCAAATACTGTCCACAGCCCATTATCACTACTATTATGCCCCACATCACCACCCACCCCTAATTTTTTTTAGATATTATATGGGAAAGGGATCAAGCTGTGGATATAGAACTTGAGGTCTTCCTTTGTCCAAAAATGACAAAGCAAGCAAAAGTCAGGTGGAACCTGACCATATCCTCTAGAGAAACAATATTTAAGGAAGCAGATAGATATACCTCTAGCATGGTACCATTTCTTTCTGTGGAGAGCAGAGTGGTAGCCTCCAGCTCTGACCTCCTGCTTCCCCTCCTGGCCTTGGAGAAGAGAGAGTGGAGGAAAAGCTAGAGATATCTATTCTGCCTCCCTCTGAGCCACACAAGGACAGGCATGGAGTTTCACTACACGGGTAGGGCCCACTCTCTCATTCAATTCTTTCACCATATTAATAATAGTACTAGCAAAGCAATAACAGGATTACAATAATAAAGCAGTAACAAGATCTCAATAATGAGGCAAAATTATCAGAGATGTTAGTTTGCTTCCATAAATTTAGAAAATAGGACATTTCTTTCTGCTATTCTGGACCTATGGCCAAGAGAAGATCAAAGAATAACATAACTCCATACTCCTAACATTCAGCTCTGTTTCCTCATTTACCTATAATGATGTGCATACCCAACAGTGGGAGTAGGATGGGTTTTCCCTGAAGGGGAAACTTTTTAGGAACCTGCTTATGTGAAGGAGCAATAACTATTTAAGAGCAATCTGTCCATCAGTCTTTGAGTAGTTTCCTAGAGAAAAGAAAATCTTTCAACCTAAATGAATTGCAAATCAGTTCTTTATGGAACTGGGGGAAAGTTTATAGACAAGGAAAGAGGAAAATACATTTAGAGAAGAGTTTCTTACCCTGATAGTGAATTTTTTTTAAAAAACATTTTGATAATTATATTTCAATATAATTATTTTCCTTGATAATCCTATATAATTTATTCAAAGGCAGCTGATAGCACAGTGAATACAGCCCTGGGCCTGGATTTAAGAAGACCAGTATTCAAATCTTGTCTCAGATACTTACTAACTGTGTGGCCCTGAGAAAGTCACTGGCTTTCCCTCAGTTTCCTCAACTATAAAACAGGGACAATAATAGCATCTTCCTCACAGGGTTGTTGCGAGGATCAATGATAATATTAGTAAAAAAGCACTTAACACACTGCCTAGCCCACAGGAGGCACTATGTAAATGCTTCTTCCCTTTCCTTCTCCTTTACTCGATGCATTTAAAGTTATTCTGAGGGGTGCATAGGCTTCACCAGATTGCCAGAAAAATATGTGACATAAAAAAGGTTAAGAATTGTTGAACCAGAGGTAATACACTAGATTAGAAAGAAGAAAATTTGGAGTTGATCCTGGAACATTACTAAGATGAATTTGGATTGAACCTGGTTTACTGGGAGTGGGAGTGAATTTTCAATTGACCTGTGGTTCTTAAGTGTTGGACAGGGGAATCATTCAAAACTTACTCTGGATGGCCTTGCTGAGACAACAAGAGAAGATGAGTTGAGACAATGCATTTGGAAATCCTCACGTAGGGGTAGGGTGCTACCCCTAATAATAGAAGTGGGGTAGTAGAAAGTGAATTGAATATGAGATCAGAAGAAGGGGTTAAGTCCCAGGTCTGATGCACTGTGTGTGTATATATGCAAAGATGGTCAAATGCAATCACATTTGTAAAAACTGTCAAGTGACCTAAATCTATGCTATTATTAATTGCTCTGCTTAAGTCAAGACCTGCTGTCTGGGATTAGCTCATGGAACAGTGGATTTGGAGTCAGAAAGACCCAAGTTCAAATCCTGCCTCAGACACTTACTAACTGTGCTGCCCAGGGCAAGTCTTAACCTGTGTATGCCTGTGTAGGTAACCTGTATAACCTGTGTATGTAAAATGGGGATGGTTGCAGTGCCTACTTCCCAGGGTTGTTTTAAGAATAAAATTAGGTAGGGGTAGCTAGGTGGTGCAGTAGTTAAAGCACAGGCCCTGAAGTCAGGAGGACCTGAGTTCAAATCCAACCTCAGACCAAACACTTGACACTTACTAGCTGTGTGATCTTGGGTAAGTCACTTAACCCCAATTGCCCCCCCCAAAAAAAGAATAAAATTAGTTAATATACATAAAATGATTTTAAAACTTTAAAGCACTACATAATACTAGCTCTTAATAGTATTACACTTTCTATTAACAGGACTAAGGAAAAAAATACAGCTTTAGAGCTGCCAGGAATTTGGGGATCCTCCTCTCTACCCTTTTTTTAACATACTCTTAGAAAAGATGTTTCTCACTTCTCTTTTAACAGACGTAGCTCTTCTTTCCTTTCTTTTAATGGTGTCCTGCTATTTTAGAAGACATTTAAAAACAAAATGTTTCACAAGGAATCTGAGGGAATGCATTTGAAAGCTATGTCATTGTTTGTCCTCCATTTTCAAAGAGGACCAGTGACACCACAGGGTAATGTCTTGACTTATGGGTGAATTGGATTGAAGTGAGGCAAAATTGCATAAAGTCTCACTCTGTCTTTCAGAGTCATCGAAGTAGAATGGCAAGACAACAGTCGGGATTCCTGGCCATAACCTGGGATGCAGTGGATGACCTTTTCATCTTTGATGTCTTCTTCAGCCACTTTCATGGCCATTGGAACAATTTTTTCTCATCTGCCCATTCCACTGTGGGAAGTCTTCACATTCTTGGAGTAAACACCCCTCTAACTCTAAGGCCTAAGGCCTATTGGTTACCCTCAACCTGGTTTAGCCCACCTGCCCAGATAGTTTACTGGGGTGTGGCCATTGAGTATGCTACAGCTTCTTAGAGCCATAGGCAAGAGCTGGGTGAAGGTGGACTCCAAAGGTAGATGAGCAGCTCGGCAAGCCCTCACACCAGAGGTGCTGTTCCTCCTTGAACACTCACACCTCCCCTATGCAATGCAATTCCTAGCTGAAAAAGGTTCAGCCACCCTAATGCCAGCTGTGTCTGGATGGTAGAGCCAAAAGGAAGGAGAGGGATTGGAGCCCAGCACTTTGGCTGGACTAGGAAAGCCTGCATACCATGAGGATCCTGGTTTGGGTTTCTGTTCTAGCAACAAGTTGAACATCCAGGTGCTACTGGGATGTCAAACAGCTGAGTAAGATTAACCAACTAAATCCTTCCCTAAGAGGGCAAGAGAAAACCATTGCCTGCTTGTCACCTTGGTAACGTGACATTTACATGTCACTATGCTAAACATTTGGATCTTTCCCCTACCTTTGCCAAATGCATGCATGTTTTAGGGGGAGAGGTTTGTTTTTCCAGTTTCCCTTCCACTGTGACTCAGTCTTTAGGCAAATATGACGGTTTCTTGAATGAACGTAGGTTAGCTAAGATAATAGAGGCCTTGCCTCATCCCATTGTAGCTGGCAGAGAAACGTGGGATTCTGGTTTGCCAGCCCTCATTAACAACAAAAATATATTCAACTTCCTGAGGCTTCAATGAATGAGATTTCCACTGTCACCAAACACTTGCTAAGCCCCATGAGGTGTATGGTGCCCTGCAGCTATGAGCCTAACTAAGCGCATAGGGAGAAAACCTTTATAGTTCATTCCCTACCTTTCTACTACAATACAGGCAGTTAGGTGGAATACAGAATAGATTTCTGGAATTTGGAGTCAGGGAGAATCAAGTTCATATCCTGCTTCAGACACTTACTGACTGTGTAACCTTAGGCAAGCCACTTAATCTCTCAGCCTCAGTTTCCCCATTTGCAAAATAGTGATAATAATAGCACCTATCTTTCAAGGTTGTTGTAACGATCAAATCACACACAAGAAGTGCTTTGCAATTCTTAAACCATTATATAAACATTGGCCATTATTTGTTATAATAGGGAGACATGATGTTCATCTGAAATCTTAAAGATTATAGTCTACTAATGACCTCAGACATCATCTTATCCAATCCCTAAATTTAAAGGATAAAGAAACTGAGGTTCAGAGAAGTCTTGAAGAGAAAGCCAGTTAGACCCATATCACAGACTCGTAACTAAGTGTTCTGACTTGCTGGCTAGTGCTTTTCAATTATACAAAAGCTCCTCTCATTAATACGGAGATTAAATATGTAACTCACTTTCACAGGCATACAGAACAAAGATATTCTGTATAGCCTCTCAGTATGTTGCGAGTGAAGAAAAGGTAACGCTGATTTTAATTGATTTTTCTTTCCATTAAGAAAAAAGTTTTGTAGTCTCTTTATGGGAGGGCTCCTATGGGGGCCCAGATAGAGCTGCAAATCAAGAATTTCAAGGTTAGGGCAATGTCCACTGACAGAACAGTCCAGTCATTAATCCACACACGTTTATTAAGTGCCTACTGTATTCCAAGTGTTGTCCTAGGTACTAGGAATACAAAAACAAAACTGAAATAGCTCCAGTCCTCAAGAAATTAGCATTCTACTGGATGAACCATGTATAGGAGAAACTCAGGACTATCTCCAATTTTCTATTCTTCAGTCAATGCCTCATATGTGAATACCATACTATCAGAATTCTGATAAAAATCAAAGGTAATATAAAGTGAGGAAATTTCTACAGCAGATTTTCATCACTTTTGACCTTTGGAAGGATGGATCATTTTGATTGATTCATAATTCATTACTGTTATCACTCAATAACCATTGCTTAGGCACCTACTATGTTTAGAACAATGTACTTGGGCTAAAAGAAATAGCAAGTTTAAACCATAGATTTAAGAGTTGGAAGCCATCTCCGAGGTCATCCGGTCTAACCTTTTCATTTTACAGATGAGGAAAAATGAGGCACAGAGAGGTTGGATGTCTTGGCCAAGGACATACAGGCAGTGAATAGAAGATCTGGGATTTAAACCTAGCTCCATTTTATGTGTTATAAATGACTTGCCATTGGAATCTAAGCTCATTGCAGGCAGGTCATGTCTTACTTTTCGCTCATATTTGTATTCCCAGTAGTTAATCTGTTCCCTGGACTAAAGTAAGCATTTAACGAATGCTTGTTGACTGACAGCATGCTTCTTGTCTAAGACACTAACCTACCCTCACAGAGTTTATAATCCACTAGAAGGATAAGATGCAGGCTCAACAACTGTAATCACAATAGAACTTTCGCCTAAGGTTTTCCAAACAAGATCCCATGTAAAGTCTGGAGGAGAAAGTTCATATCATTTCTGGAAAGCAATTTGGAACTATACCCCCAAAGTTTCTAAGCCCTGCATGCCCTTTGACCCAGTGATAGCACTACTATGCCTAAATATTTCATGATTGAAAGTTAATGGTATTATCTTGGATGATTTGTTTAATTGGAAAGCATGTGGGTTGGAGTCAAGCAGTAAACATAAATGCTTGCTAACTGAAAAAAAATTTAATCCAGAAATATTTACTAAACAAAATTATAATAACTGTCTACCCATGAATCTGAGTCACACTGTCCCACCAATGTACACAGTGTCCATATGGAAGAGGGGGCATAAATATATAGATGGCAAGCAGAGAGGCACATCAGTAAGGAAATCCATGTGCCCAGTAACTCATGACTCTGGACCACAAGCCTTGGCGTCTTTGGTCTCCTAAAGGCATGGTTTATACCAAAAGTCACTTCTTAGGCAAGCCCTCTCCTCTGGCTGCTTTATTCAAACTGTTCCTTAGCAGTTTTCTTCCCTTTTAACAAAATTAGTTCCCCTAAGCTTGGAGATCTGAAGGGGGATTCAGAGCTGTTCTCTTACCTAGACTCGGAGGGATTTTTTCATCTCAAACCCTAGATGGTAATAAAGAACAAAAAAAGAAAATCCCCAGGGCTTTACTTCAGATTTTCTCTACAATGCTCCAAAAACTTCTTCACCCTGGAAAACTTACCCTAGCCCTGGAATTCACACACTGAAAGTACCATTTGCCCCTCAGGTTTCTCCCTCTGATCAGATGGCTCCTTCCAGAACGTCCACTTAAAAAAAAGGATTCAGGCCAACCATGTCTCATTCTTCTCCAGACTGCATTCTGGAATTTTTCTATTATGCTACTCTGTACTGAGTACCATGTTCTCACCCTCAACTTCATTTTATTTTTTTATCCATAAGAATGAAGGGCAGCTAGGTGGCACAGTGGACAGAGCAGCAGCCCTGGAGTCAGGAGGACCTGAGTTCAAATGTGGTCTCAGATCAGACACTTGAGACGTACTAGCTGTGTGACCCTGGGCAAGTCACTTAACCCCAATTTCCTCTCCAAAAAAAATACTCAAGAATGATTGGTGGGGCAGCTAGGTGGTGCAGTAGATGGAGCTCTGGCCCTGAAGTTAGGAGGACCTGGGTTCAAATCTGGTCTCAGATCAGACACTTGACACTTACTAGCTGTGTTATCCTGGGCAAGTCACTTAACCCCGATTGCCTCGCCAAAACAAACAAACAAACAAAAAGATCAGAATGTAACCTCTTTGAGGACATGGACTGGCTTTCTTTCTGCTTAAAGTTGTATTCCCAGAACTTAGCACAGTGCCTAGCATATGGTAAGCACTTAATAAATTCTTCCTCATTAACTGAAGACCCCTCAGAGGGTGTTCACCAGTCCAAAACCCTAGGTAATAATAAGGGGCAAGGAAAACCAGCCTTTCCTTTACCCAACCAGCACTGGTAAGCCCCAAAGGACTCTTCCTCATCTAATCAGCTCCCAGCAATAGATGCCACCAGTCACCTGGGAGCAGGGATGGAGAAGAAGGGGGTAAAATCTTCTCTTAGCTCTCATGGAGACCTTTTCCATGAGCCAGCCATGAGGCTAGATCAAGCATCAGGTGCAGTCTCCATTCTGATGATCCTCTTCAACTTGGCTCTGCTGGGCTTAGTACACTTTGAGTAGCAGTAAACAGGTTCAGTACTTTCTCCAAAGCTCTAATTCTTCCTTCTTCTCTGTTTTTGTCTCTGCTCTCATTCTTTTGTCTCTGATTACCTTAAAGCAGGGTTTCCTCATGTTAAGAGATTCACTTCTACGGTAGCATGAGAAATCAAAACTCACATTTCTGTAAGATGTGACATCAGTAGACAATATAAAATCATCTCATATTAAACGGAAAGTTCCAGTTATCAGAGCTTCTCAATAATCAACCTCAAAGCCTTCATAATAGTCACATGTAAATTAGCTGCTGGAAATCAAGACCCTGGCCATCTTTGCTTTCAGTATTTTTGTCTCAGAGATTCTCTCAGAACTGCCTGTTTTTCTGCTTATTTCTTTCTGTAACTACACAGATGGTTATAGATTCAAGAGTTCCCTGCGATGGTGTAAATCACAACTGGTCCATGTAAACTCATCCTATGCAGTATTCACCCACATTCTCCCCAATGTTTGCCACAAGAAAATTCACCTAATGTGTCAGAGGCCTCCCTCACTTTCTCCCAGCATCTCAAGGGTTCTAGTAACACATTAGAACTTGGTGATCTGTCATTCCTCATTCTCACTAGCCCATCCTCTCTTTCTGACATATAATTCTTTGATGATATCCAGTATTCCTGTTCTTCAGATTTATTGTTTATATAGTGCAGTCTGCTCGCACATACCATATGCCTTTTTACTGCCATCTGTCTGATGCTCATCTTTAATTCTTTGTAGGCAAAGATGTTTCAGGTCTCCCCACCCTACAGCAATGCAAGTAAATATTTGAATTAAAAATATGGGCCTTTGCTGTTCTGCAAAGGTTGGGGGTCATTATTGTTTTGATAATCTTGAAAGCCATCCAGCTCACCTCCTCATTTTAAACTCTGGACCCAGCACAGTGTCCATGTTGTTTGTCCCAGACATATGTACTATTGGACAAGTTCTGTAGGATATCTATTCCTACACATGTTGCAATCTGGGCAATAGACATTCTTCATTACTTTGGTCTTTGCTGTTTGGAAGGGATGGGACCAACCCTTCTGAGTGATTGATGATCTCACAGGAGGTCCTGCATTGTTCTGGGGATTGATGCAATCAACACAAGGTCTTCCATAAACAGGAACATCTGGAGGATCTCACTATCCACAAGGAATCTTTTCTTAACCCGGCCTCTGGATCACCTTTATAACAGAGGTGAATACTTTGAGCAAAAACCTCTTTCACTATTTTATGCCTTGCCTAGTGTTTATTATCAGAAATTCTAGAAAACAGGGCTATTTCTGTCATTACTGCTTCCAAGGAATCAAATGGTCTTAATTATATGAACAGGAGACACCTTATTGTAAAAGAGTTTCAAGGCAAAATTTGATTCTGTTGAGCTGTATACTTTTTCAGAATCAATAAACAATAAGTACAATGGATCTTCTATTTGTCCCCTGATGCCCTCATACTCATATTACCTCCAAAACAGATCTTCTCTATATATAGTTGATGCAATCCAATTGTTTTTCCTATCTTTACTCTCTTTAGTGCTGATTCTACTTCTGTGCTAAGTCTCTTAGGTGAGGGACAATGCTATTAGGGTCCAAGTGGGTTTGTTCTACTACTTTGATAGAGAAAACAGTTCATTGTAATTATTTTTATAGATCTCTTCCATTTTCCTTTTGGTTTTGGTTCCCTTTCCATTTTCACCCCTGAAGGTCTCCTGGGATGACTTTGTTTAGTTGGATATCATGCCAAGTTTTCTTTAAACTGATTTTTATCCTCTACCATTTCTCTCTGCTTTATAACTACTCATCATCCTTCTTCTTGAGATTTTACAGACAAGTTTAAATCCTAACCAAGGGTGCCTTTGAAAGCCATATCTCTCTTTTGGCAAGTAAGTAAAAAGTATGCTAAGACACTCCCGCATCTCTGATATAGTAATTAATTTACACAGGCTTAACTTCTGGATGAAATTATTATAGTCAGTGTTGATGTTATTTCTGTGGTCCATTTCCCATTTCTCATTTTCATTAGCTTGTTTAAATTATACAGAATTAAATAAATCCTCTTGCTTGTGTACCCTGTCTTTTTGTCACTAATGCATCCAACATATGCTCTCAGTTGTGTGAAGCCTCTAGTCAGTTGAGCATGAGGCCAATATCAAAATGGAGGGCAACCAATAGAGTTTTAGTCTTACGCTTCAACAATGGTTGCCTGGCTCTGGAGAGGAAGAATGATTTTTAAAGCAAGTGCCTCATCAATTTTTACAACTAGTGACTAGTTAATAAACCAGATTAAGGTGACGTATATATGCAGTCACTTCTTTGACCTTGAAATTTTATGAAGGAGAGATCCTTTGCCCATTTTTCAGACTAGTGTTTTCTTTACAGAGTGTGAATTAACTATGCCCCTTTGAACAGGGCCAGAAAATTTGGCTCTGGAGACAAGTGCTTCTATTGATTCAGGGCACTAAATGAAGTCACCCCCACCATGTCCTATGCCATTGTAAACATCGTCTTGGGGGGCTATCATCTAACAGCATGATGCTATTGTCAACAGACTAGTAAAAGGGATGAGTGCAAGAGACCGCAGAGATTTGGGTGAACCTAACTACTCATGGACTAAAGGAGGCACTTTACTGGGCTATTTATAATCTTAGATCATAAGAACCTAATAGCCACAATCACTGGAATGACTGTTCCCTTTGAAAACAGTCTGCCTTCAAAAGAGCCAGAGCTGACAAAAAGAATGAAATATCAAATAGCCCACCAACGTCTTGTCTGTGAGGAGTAGAGAGAATACAGTAATACTATGTGGTGACCTAGGGAGGTTGGGACCCAGGCAATGAGACTATGTCATCCATACTAAAAATTTGGGCAAGGTATTGTAAATTGGTGAGACAGTTAATGGTGTGGAATGCTGCAAGGTATTGAGTCTATCATGAAGGTCAGACAGCACAATGACTATATATATATATATATATATATACACACACACACACACATATATCACATACACACATATACACACACACACACACACACATATATATATATGTATATGTGTATATATATATATATATATATATATATATATATATATATATATATATATATATATATAACCAATACTTTTTTTTACCATTTATATTTGCAAGACAACTACTTTTATACTGATGACTATATTTAAACAGAGGAAAAACTTTATCCTGGACATAGGAGTTATTCCTGAGTCATCTTCACATTTAGACCATTGACTTATCAGAGTTAAGATCAGAATTTATTAGCTGAAATAGTAACAACAAAACAGAGCAATAAAAACAATATATTCTTATTTTAAAAAGGCAATCACTTCTCAGTTTAAAGAAGAAATTAAAGTAGTTGTCACAATCTGGTGCTCCTCATGTCTAGCACCTACCAATTTTTTTTTTTGAAGAAAATATGTCATAAAGGTGTGAGGCTTCTGTTTAATCTACAAGTCTTTGGCTACTCTCATTTCTTTCACCTGAATCCTACTTTCCCATATATTTCTCCACACTCTCACTTTTCCCCATCTTTGGATTAAAGTCATTATGTATCAGAGTATATGTTGATTTGGGTTTTCTTCATATACTTTCTCTATCACGTTGTCCTCAGAGAATGATGTAGATGTATATAAGCAGCAAATATTTTTGTAGCAGTCCTTCTGCAAATACTTCTCATTAATACTGCAATGCAGGATGATCAAATATCACAAATAAAATTGTCCCAGCCCTAAAAAGCCAGCACTTCATGTCCATTTTTCCAGTGTCTTGCACATGGTAGATGATTATTGAGGGGCAGCTAGGTGGCGCAGGTGGATACAGCACCGGCCCTGAAGTCAGGAGGACCTAAGTTCAAACCTGGCCTTAGATCAAACACTTGACACTTACTAGCTGTGTGGCCCTGGGTAAGTCACTTAACCCCAATTGCAAAAAAAATATGCTTATTGAATTGAAGGACAAAGAAAAACAAAGATTTCCGAGATGAGGTCCTCATGCCAAATAATTTACCATTGAAGGGAGAGGAAGGAAAGAAGGAGGGAAGGAAAGAAGGAGGGAGGAAGACATATAAGATATATGTGTACATATATGTGTATGTGAATACATATAATATATACATATATGTGTGTGTCTGTGTGTGTTACACATACACCACTTTGGGTACACTAGACATTTTTCCAAGAGTCTATTCTATACCTTCAGCATTCATTGTTAGTCTCTAAACAACTTAAGTGCTGATTTTAAAATCCTCACATCGGATGGGATCTGAAGTAATACTCTGGAATCAGACACTCTTCCTAGATTTCAGTGCACCTACCTCACTCCATAAAGGCAATTCCATAGACAGCCCATTCCAATGTTCAAGGACCCCTTCATTCTTTAATAGTCAGGAAGTTCTTTTTGATGGGAGTGTTTCCTAGAAGCTGATCTAAATTTATACCAACTTCAATGACTATAATTCTTTCAAGGCAAGTTCACTCCCTTTCTGGTTGTTCTCATTTCACATGTATCTGAAAAGGGGAGAGAGTCACACCTCTCCTGGGACTTCAGCTTCCGGCCAACTGTAGCTAAAAATGTAAATTTGCGTTTTAAAGAAAAACAATTTTTTTCTAATCATAGGACCATAGATTTAGAGGCAAGAAGGGGTCTTAGAGGCCATCTAGTTCAGCTCTCTCATTTTTCAGAGAAGAAAACTGAGACCAAGAGGGAGGAGGTATAAGCTCTGATGCATACAAACTGTATTGACCCACTCCTCAAATTACCCACCTAGGTAGGTGACAATTTTCTAACCATTTACATGGCTAGGGAGGTTTTTACTGCTAACTCCTCACAAGAGTATGCCCCCCTAACTAAGTCAGAATTCTAGCCCCATATTCTGGGGCTTCTGCTAAGCCTCCTGTAACATGTTACTAAATCAATAAGCACTTACTGGGTACACATTGTACATAGAACATCTCTCTTAATTAGCAGCATGAAGAAGAGAGAAATACATATGAAAGAATCTCCAAACTAGGTGACATTGGCCATGCTGATTTCAATCACTGAAATTTGAAGAATTTATAGATTTAGAATAGGTCTTGTCCCCTAGAAATTAGAAAACTGGATTGTTAAGCAAGAAGACCTGAGTTCTAGCAATTGACAAGCATGTATAAGTGCTAACTATTACAGGCCCAGTGCTAGACAATGGAGGTACAAAGACAAAAGTGAAATGATACCTGCCCTCCAGGAGCTTACATTCTTTGTCTAAAGTAACAGATACCTATATAGGTCATATGCTATTCATCCCTGAAGAGGAAGACACTAGCAATTGGCAGTGGGGGGAGTGTGGTGGCTCTGTAAGTGGAGAGAAGGGGACATAGGCAAAAGATGTTATAGAGACAGAAAAAATAAGATTTGAAAATTTTTTTAACATGTAAATTTAGTAAGAGTAAAGTCAGGCATGGCAGTGAAGTTGTAAACCTAAACGACCACAAGGATGATGGTGCCCTTAAAGAAACTGAGACATTCCAAAGAGGAATGGGATTGGGAGAGAAAGATAATGAGTTCTGGTTTTTGTCACACTGAATTTGTGAGATACAGGACTTCCCATTGGAAACATTTAATAGGGAGTTGATTATGTAAAATTGGAGCTCAGGAGAGAAATGAGTATTGGATATATAAATCTGGGCATAATATGCATAGACATGATCATTTAACCCATGAAAGCTGATATGAGAGTGAGTAGGGTATCTATGCCAAGTGGGGGCACAGAGAGAAAAGAGCCCAGTCAAGACCATGAGTTTCTTTCTAACCCATAATTAGAAAGTATGACATGGAAGATGATCCAGCAAAGATAGTTCAGGAGCAGTCAGGGAGTCGAACCAAGAAAGAGCACTTTCACAAAAACCCAGAAAGGGGTGGTCAAGAGTGTGAAATGTTACCATGTAACTAACAGTGTAAAATGTTATAAAGTAGTTAAGAAGGATGAAGATGAGAAAAGGTCACTAGATTTTTCAATCAAGAGGACATCACTAATTTTGGAGACAGCAGTTTCAGCTGAGGGAAGTTGGAAGCCAAATTACAGAGGGTTTCTAGTCCTAGGTCTGCCACTTATTGGTGGTATGATTTTGAGCAAATTACTGAATCTCTCTGAAGTTGTTTCCCCACCATTAAAATGGGAATAATACTATTTACAAGGGGATCAAATGAAATAATATAAATAAATGGTCTTTGAAAGGCACAGCACATTATAGGGGAACTAGATGCTACAGTGGATAGATCCCTAGAGTTGGAGTCAAGCTGCTTCAGACACAAACTATGGAACCTTAGACAAGTGACTTAACCTCCCTCAGGCTGTTTCCTCATTAGTAAGGTGTGATAACAATAGCACCCCCTCACAGGATCATGGCAAAGATTAAATGAGACTCTGTGTGTGTTTGTATAAAATGTCTTGTAAACATTTAAGTGTTGTATAAATGTTATCATACTAGTGTAAACTATTAGTATCAATAAAAAGTGATGATTCAAAATACAACATACTCCAATGCCTCATCATGGAGAGGAAGTATCTCTGGGCTGCTCAAAGGCTCTGGTACCAGTGTACAAGCTCCGGCAGCACCTACTAAGCTGGAAAGCCTTCAAGGATGGATCCCGGAATGGTCAGCATTCCTCTCATCCTCAGTCTAGTGAAATTCAGAGATGCTTGTAACCAGATTAGCCACGGGGTGATGAATTTTTCAGTCACTCTAAGTGATTTTCTTCTAGGTGATAGATGAGTTGTGATCTTCTCTAGTGAAAAGAATACCACACTTAAGAATTTACAGATCCGTGAAGTACTAAAACATTTAAACCTGTCTTGGTACCTCTGCAACTCTTGCATTGAACAGAATGAAGAAGAGAATCCTCTACCAAAAAGAAAGAAAAAAAGAGATAGCTTGTATTTGTACAGGAAAAAAGCATTGACCAAAGAAAGAAGTTAGTTCATTCATTATTACAGCAATGTTCAAAATAACAACTTCTTAATCGAAAAACAAATGATGCACATTTGCAAATGCTCCTTAACAATCCTGAGGAGATGTTCTATGTTCATTCGGATACTTCTTCCCAGTTTGTGCATCTTAACAAATGGCAATTAACAACAGAGGCCATTTTTTTCTGCATCTGGCCCTCTTCTAAATCTCTCAAGTCTTTGCTTCTAAGATTAACAGAGACACTGAAAATGTGTCAGCTAAGTTGGTTAAGTGGCATCATTTACGTGATATACTGCACAGCTATGGATAGGCTGAATTTTTCACTTGTTAATTGACTTGGCACAGTCATGTTACCAGTTTAGCCTCAGAGGATATTTCTCAGAAACACTAAGAAACTTAAGGAAGACTGTAATACTTCTCTTTATTTTCCTGCTCCCTTTTAGAATTGATTCATTTTTGGTTGCATTACTCAACTTTACATTTCACCAAATAGCCACAATTCTATCCCTTTTACATAGGTAGGGGTGGTGGGAGTAGCACCTGCCAGATTAATTTTTTTTATTTCTCATATAGGAGTGTGAGTTGTCATGGCTAAAAAATTCCAGTACATAGACCACTGGTGATAAGTCTCTCCATATGTAGCAAATATGAACTCTGGATAACAGATTCATCCTGTTGCCAAGTTAAAAGCTTGTCCTGAAAGACTTTCCAGTTTCATAGAACCTTTCTCAATTTATACTCCCCTGCCATTGTCTTCAAGAATGGAGGGTCACCTCCTCACTATAATTATGCTCCAGAATAAGATTTCGTGGAATACAGTGATGGTTGATGATGAGAAGACAGAAGATGGCAAGAATCACACAGTGTGAATTTAGATCATCTAGAAATGTTCACTTAGCTATAAGCCCCATTAAATGTGATATTTTGGGTTCAATGACCAACTGACATACTTTTGCAGGAACTGAGCCATACCAATATTGATAATCCCATGATTAACAAAACCAGAAAACAAAATAACATTACAACTGAAGTGAAGGATGGTCCATAGGTTCTCCTTGGAGAAACAAAAGGAATTGGCAGATTTGGCTGCATCATGAGCCCAGTGACAATAAGTAAATAACCCATAGGAAGATTAGTCATCTTGTTTCTAGATATCCCTGTTTAGCTCGAAGACAAATGCAACTTACGTGCCATCCTCTGTTGCAAAAGATGAAGAAATAAAACAATTCTAAGACCAATGACTGGATCCTCCAAACCAAGTTAAATTTTTATTTATTTCCCTGAAAGATAGGTACTGGAGAGAATGCATAAAGTATTTTAGAGAGTGTTACACATTTTTAAGATACTGAAAAGGTTCAAGGTTTTTAGACTTACACTTACTCAGATACATTATGTTGTAGTGGAAAGAATGTTAGATACCTAGTCAAAGGACCCATTTGTACATCACAGCTCCTCTACATAACTGTGTGATCTTGGGCAAGTCACTTAACTTTTCTGGGCCTCAGCTTTCTCATCTGTAAAATGAAGGTTTTCAGACTAGATCAGTGCTATCAAATTCAAATACAAATGGGGCATGCATAAGGATTCCTGCACGCTCCATACTGACAGTTTAAAATGTAATGTTATCTATGTTTTATTGTATTTTCATTTATTTTGTTAAATATTTCACAATTATATTTTAATTTCATTCAAGGGGCCACATATGGTCCCAGGCTACACATTTGACATCTCTGGACTAAACAGTTAGTTTGCAAATGGCAATTGGTGCCTACCAGTAGCCCTGGCTTGACCTCAAGGGGCTATGTGTTCAATCAGAGGGTGAGAAAAATAGGTCACATCCCACTATTCTCACAATAACTAATCATGAACTTATTTCCAACACAGCCACACTTACCTTTCAACCTTATATTCCCTTTCCATTTTCCATCCTTTACCCTTATTAGAAAGACATTGCCCCCTAAGGGCAGTTATGCCCTAACCCTAACTGTGGGTACCTATTTAGAAGAACACCTTTCCCATAAGTATTAAAAAACAGAAAATAACCTACAGGTAGATGTGCAAGCTCAATAAAGTTTGGAGACCATTAGACTAGGTGCCACTTTGATGTCCTCACAAGCTCTGAAACTATGAACTATTTATGTACCTATATTTCATGAATAATGTCTTCCTGAAGACAGTTGGAAAGCACTGAATGTGGCAAATTCTGAATGATGTCACAAACAATGAAACTGATCTTCCCATTGACATTTCTTATCTGTTAAGATAGGAAATGACTAATTACTGATGTTGGGGGGGGTTATATTAGAATTAGCTGACTATATACAGATGAACCATTTACTAGTCAGTATAGATATCAAAATCAATCTAAAGGAAAGCATAAAACACACTGTAAACATTTGTAGTTGCTTTAAACAAGCCAAAAATACTGAAAAGTGGGCAATGGAAGGGGTCAAAGAAAGAGATTTTGATTGTCACCATCACCCACAGTCACCATAACAGGGAAGTCAAAAAAGCCCAGGAACCACATTAACAAGAAAACACACTTGATCTCCTTGTCAAGCAGAAGAATAGACCACTCATAGTCATGACCCATTCAGAATACAAACTAATTTGTTGCATTACTGAGAAGAATTACAAGTGATTGTAAAGAATTGCACTTTACAAAATAGTAAAAAGAAGTAAACAGAAAGTTTTACATAAGACCTGAGTCACATTATCCCAAGAGTACTCAAAGAAGAAACTAGCAGGACAATAGATCATCATGGAACAAATTTGTTCATGCCTTATAATCATCTATAATGACAGAGGAAGTACCATATTTGAACCCTACTATCTCAGTTCCTCGTGTGATGATAGACAAGGCAAATGAAATAACATTTAAAGCAAGACCAGGACAAATTTCCTTAATGTGTTGTCAGTGGCCGGGGGCGGGGGTAGTGGGGGGAGTTGCTGTTCTTTCTTGGTTAGAAAATGAGTCTTAAAACCAGTGAGTCGATTGGGCCCTTATAGGACAAGCTAAAGGAGCTGACGGGAAAATACTTATTATCCAGATCACAGGATTCCATTGAATGCTTAGTTCATGAAGTTAATTCATCAATAGAGTTACTGAAGATAGAAACAAACAATGGGCTGACTGTATTTGTGAAACTGCCTGTGGCAAGCTTCACCCTCAGTTTTTATGACACAAATGTTCTCATGGGGAGTATGTGGTTATGAAACTTAGAACACCATGATCTCTGAAAGATCAAGTTGTCGGTCACCCAATGGACAATGGAGTGATAGATACAAATGGGCTGCTGTATCAATCAATCAACATTTATTAAGCTCCTACACGTCCCAGACACTGTGCTAAGAACTGAAGATACAGGAAGAGGGAAAAGACAGTCTTTGTCCTCAAGGAGCTTACAATCTGAGAGGAGAGGCAACATGCAAACAACTATGCACAAATAAACTATAAATATATATGCATGTGTATGTGTAGAAATGTATATAATATATGGAAATGTATGTGTGTGTATATATGTAAATATATATAATCAATAGGAAATAGTCAACAAAGGGAAGGAACTGAGTAGGGAGTTGATTGTGAGGAAATGCCCCTCTGCCAATGCAGATTGGCACCTTCTCTGCCACTTACAGACTGAGTTGCCTAGAGCTCTAAAGAAATTAATTAGCTTGCACAGGATCACACAAACACTATGTCAAAGCAGAATTTGAACCCAGGTCTTCCTGTCTTTGAGGCAGACTCTCTATCCACTGTGCCAGGCTGCCTTGATAAATGACTGTGAACTGCTCTGCAGAGACAAAGTACTGTAACTATATTTGGTGGAAACAGTGCTAGTCTGATTCAAAAAACTCTGGTCTTGGTGCTATCACTGCCTAGTTATGTGACCTTCATTTTTCTGTGTCTCAGTTTCCTCATAAATAAAACAAGCAGATTGAACTAAACAATCTCTAAAATTCCTTCCAGTTTTACAACTGGATTCTATGACTCAGTAATAATTATGGACCTGATCTTCCTTTTCTTTTTTTTTTTTGGTTGAGGGTGAGGGGGAAGGGGAGAATATGGACATGGAACACTGCATATAATATCATACTTAACACACTTCACTTTATGTGGGTTAGTTTTGCTGAGCTGGGCTTTTTCTCTCTTTTTATTCTTCATCATACACAATCAGTCTCTTGGAAGAGGAGAGAGGAAGGATACATTGGGAAATACTGATGACATAAAAACAAAAGATAGCAGTAAAAGTTTTTTTACTTAAGTGAAACAATCTGAGCTCAAAAAAATAATCACGCACTTAGCTGAGACAATTTAGCAAGTACAGACTCCTCATTTTTTAGATGAGGAAACTGAGGCACAGAGAGGTGATGTGACATGCCTAGAGTTACAGGGCTACAGCTTTGGGTAGGATTTGAACCTCACACCTCTTAACTTCCAGTCTAGCACTCTATTCATCTCACCATGCCACCTCTCAAAATAAAGAATCTGATTTTATAGTTATTCTCCTTATCATCATTATCATCAAAACTAGAACTAATTCTTTAATGGCAATTACTCATATAGCCAAGTAATCTATAGCATATACCATGTATAAAAGATGCCCTAGCTACTGCTGTTGGTAGACAGAATAAGGTAAAGGAGAATCCCTCAGGTGGTCCTGGCACAAGATGGATCAGAATAAAAGTATTTTCCACTTGCCAAGAACCTTTTCATTAATCAAGAAGGGAAGTTAGAAATTGCAAGATGATCAAACACTGTTATGGACCCAATCCAAGAATAGCACCCAGGATTCAACAGTTTTATTGCCATGATGCTCCAGGCAGCCCCTTGGAAACAAGAGTCTGAATTCCATGAGAATTCTTGATGTAGAGCCAAATTGGAGCAGAATTGCTGGAAAGATACCACCAACAGTGAAGCCTTAGATTTCTCATGAACATGGGAAATCTCCATCAGGTTCATGTGGTCTTTTGCAACAAGTAGTCTGCAAAGTGCTTTGTTATCTATGAAATTCATGGATGGAGGAAAAATAAACTTTACTTCCCTTTCTGGGATTGCTTCATATTTGGGTGCAACCAGAAGTGTCTGGAACCATCAGTTCTTGGTTCATACAGTTAAATGCTGAAAATCCTCCAAATGGTTTTATAAAAAATAAAAGCACTAATTATGTGTGTCCTCTGGTCTTCCTGCCATTTATCTGAGTTGAATGTTAGTACTTTTCGTTAATCCACTGCCTCCATAAATGTGTGAGATTGATGACCTATATAGTGAGAACAATCCTCTCCTCTTGGCCCTCCTCAAATGAAGATATTCAGTGGGAGGCCAAGTGGGAAGTCAAGGCTATCCTTGACATCAGGCCTGATGTCATCTGCTCTCTTCCCTAATGGTGAGAAAGTGTAATTAAAGGTCTTCTAACAAAAATATGCCAACAATACTTAATTGAGGCAGGTAGGTAATACAGTGGATAAAGTATTGGATTTGGTTGAAGAAGACCTAAAGTCAAATACTGACTCAGGACTTAGTCATGTAACTTTGGACAAGTCACTGAACATCTCTGAGCCTCAGTTTCCTCATCAGTAAAATGAGAAGGTTAGTCTCTATGACCTCTAAGATCACTTCCAGATCTAAATCTATGAAGTTTGAGAGGAAGGCATGACAAATGTTAGTGGGAGCCAAGAACCCTCACTAAATGGTTTCTGGGTAGATATCCCTGGAGGCAACCAACATCAAAGTGAGACCCAGTATGGAATCATGAAGAAAATTTATTCTAGGACTTAGGACCCACCTACAACCATGATGCCAAAACAGGCTATGATACTTAAGTGGGTAGAACAAAGGAAATTCCCCTCCATAGGTAGAACCAAAGGCTCATAATGACTAGCTTGAAATATCAGGGAATAGGGGAAATTTGGAAGACAACCCCAAAAAGAATCAAGCCCTGAAAATAAGGAAAGCAATGAGGGATAAAGACCTGAGAGAAATAACAAATGTGAGATACACTTATAATGGATTTCAAGTTCATCATTTACCTATAGAAGGGAAGGGTGAAATAATGAGAGGAAAAGGCCCAACCCTTTAGTTGAAGAAGAACAGGAAAAGAGAAAACTAAAAGTATTCGGGGATGGAAGAAGGAAGAGAAGTGGATAAAATCTAAAGGTGAATAAGAAAGATATATAAACATACTGACCGAAGGTAGTTTAATAAAACACTGAAAAGTATTATCAGTGTAGCAAAAAACATTTCCCAATAAACTCCCAAAGGAAAGGGTTGAAGCCACAGCAAACGACTCATTTAAAACTGGTCAAAATCTCTAGAAACTCAGGGGAAGCAATGCTCCTACCTGGACAAAGATTTAATTTCAGGCCCTTTGAATGCCTTTCAAGCATCTCAAACTAACATATACTAAACAGAACTCATCTTTCCCTAAGCTCAAGATTCCTCCTTACTTCACTCTTTTGATCAAGAGCACGGACATCGATCTAGGCACCAACATCTGAATCTATGAATTATCTTTACTCTGAAGATATGTTATCCACTCCCTGAACATAGGATTAATCACGGACTCTTCCCTCTTTCTTCACATCACTCAGTTGCCAAATTATGTGGCACATCTCTCACCTCTGTTGCTTTTTGTTTATTTATACTACAACTACCCTAAGTCATGTTTTCAAAACTTCTCAACTGGACTATTGAGTAGTCCCCTAATTAGTCTCAAGCTACACCCCCTTCCAATCCCTTCTTCATATAGCTGCCAAATTGATCATCTCCTGCTCAAGAAGCTTCAGTGCCTTCCTACAGCTTCTACGTTTTCCTTCCTTCTTCCAAAAACTCAAGCTTTAGCCCATCCATGTCCAACCTGTACAACTCTTGTCTATGTCCAGTCAATCTGACACAAGGGGATCCACTTAACACTGTGGATATCTTTCTCACATCCTTTTGACATTGTGAGTGGATACTAATCAGCACATAGATTCCCAATTGTTTGTCCCTATTTGTCCCAATCATTTTTCTGATCCATCTTTCTTTGCTTCTCATACATAATTCCTTCTTTTTAATATGTTTGCAGCCTATTCAGTAGCCATGCCTTTAACTAGGGCTAAAAAAAAATACCAGAGGATTATAGATATAACTGTAATCAGCTAATAACCACCCACCAACACCATCATCACTAACTCTTTGTAATGCCCCTCCCCTTAAAATCTATAGAGATTTCTTGATTAATCTTGTATTCACATCAGGAAATATCTATTAAGTATCCACTATAGGCACAGGACTAAGGGCAATGCCAGATTTATATACAATTCTGTCCCTGCTCTTATAGAGCCTATATTGTATTAGGAAAGCCACACAGATCAACTAACCAGAGATCAAAAGAATACTGATATGATGGAGACATATCGCTAACAGGGGTTTTTAACCTGAATCCATGAACTGTTTTTTTTTAAAATATTTCAATAACTGTATTCTAATATAAATGGCTTCATTTGTACTCTGATGTATTTTATTTTATGAACTTAAAAATGTTATTTTGATAAGTGTTCCATAACCTTCACCAGACTGCGAAAGGGGCCCATGACACTCCCCCCAAAAAAGGTTAAAAACCTTGGTTTATCTAAAGGATCATTTTTTTCCAATGTAAAAGCCAAGTCAAGGAGAAGAAATGCGTAAGAATAAGAGTGGAAAACAATGAGAGGTATCATTTAAAGTGTCAGTATAAGTATTAGAAAAGATTAACACTAATGCTAAGAGATGAGGAAAGTAGAAGGGAAGCCATCTATATCTCACTGTACTGATTTCAGTGTTGCAGCTAACCAGTCATATGACATGGGACAAGTTTTAAGTTCTGAGACATTTCACCTCTATGAACCTCCATTTTCTCTTCTGGAAAATGTTAGGTTTCATGGCATAATCTTTAAGATACCAAGCAGCTCTAAAATCATACAGTGTTCAGTTTACCTATAAAATAAGCAGTGAGATAGATTCACAACACCAAAATAACAAAAAGCTAGAAACAAATTATTTGCCCCACATTTTGGGAAATAGTTAATAAATTGTGGCATGTGATTTCAATATAATATTACATCATAATGAATTATAAATATAAAGAATTTAGAGAAACATGAGAAGACTTGTATAAGTGATACAGAGTGAAGAAACCAGGACAATAATGAAGTTATGCATAAGATTAAGTAATTTAAATGATGACAACAATAATAGGCAACCAAATTCAGGTAAAATAATACAAGATCAAAGTTGGTTCAAGATTGCTGATGTTAAAATGAACCATGTCCTCTGTTAGGAAATGGTACAACAATAATAATAAGAAAAAGAATGCTAAACTTATGTGTACTATCAGTCATAATTGTTATCTTAGTTTAGGTTAAGTATTTTTCAATATGAAGGTAATGGGTGAAGCAGGGATATTTCAGAGTCCATCCTCTCTCCCCACTCCACTCCCAAAAAAGGTACAGATGATGAGGGCGGGGCCCAAGCCAAGATCTTCACTCTTTGCCTCAAAGGGAATCTGACTCACAGGCCCCAGACCCTCATCTCCCTTTGAAAGCCTTAACTTTACCTTTTGATCTTATTCAGATGCACCCTAAAAGCCTTAGGCTCCCTCTTGTCTATAGGCCCCAGAAAGGCCTTCTCTGGTCTCAAACTGTTCCTTATCGACTTCCTTTATCTCCTTTTGAAAGTCCTAGCTCCACCTTGATTTTGTGCAGATGCCTTTCAAACTTCTGCCTTCCTGTTCCTCCATTATCTATTCCCATTGTCTATTCAATCTCACTGACCTCCCCAATTAGAATTGTTACCTACACCCTTTACCCAACCCCCTTCTCTGGCCACCCAAAGTTACTGTAGTATTTAAGATCCACCTTGGCCCTCATTCAGATGCTGAGAATCTCACGCTCAAAAGGCTGAGAACCTCTTGTGCCCGCTGGTCCTTACGGGCGTCACCCGGCCTATATGTTTTACCACTAATAAACTTTTCCTCTGGCTGAAGAAGATTTGAGTTGAATTCTTTCAGACAGGGCCCGGTACCACGATCTTGGGGTCCCAGCACCCCAAAACCCCTAGACCTCTTCATCAGCACTGGCAAACAGATCCCTGCAATCCCTCTCTGATCAGCTACTGGATTCCCCCTCAGTCTGTGGGCTGGAAGCTCGAGAAGCAGCTGCCCCCCCCCCAGGGCCACGCTCTTGGGGAATGAAGCTGACACCCCGCCTTCTTTTCTCAGCACTGACAGAAACAGACTTTTCCCACTGACCTTCTAAGTTGTCTTTGGCATTAGTGGTTTGAGGAGTCTGGAAACCTCCACAGCTGCCCGCAATTCAGTCCTCTGAGGCCTGCTTGAGGTTCTCTGAGGCCTACGCACCCACGCTGCGTTGTGCTCCCAGCCCAGCGCAATACACCTTTCTGATCAATCATCCAGGTTGTCTTGGGCTGGAAATTTGTTTCACTCTGTCTTTTTGTGGGCTCTGCTGCTTCAGAATTTGTTTAGAGCCATTTTTTATGAGTATTTGGAGGGGTTTGGGGGAGAGCTCAAGCAAATCACTGCTTTCACTCCACCATCTTGGCTCCGCCCCCTGGGCAGTGGTCAAGCTTGTTGTAGAGAAGAGATTTATTTACCTAAGAGTTGTACTGGATGGTCTGCCAGGCCTATCCAACTCTGAGGTTCTGTGATTTTATGAAGGTTTGTCTTTAGGCAGCTTTAGCCTCTCCTGTCTTCATTCTTCCTTCATCCTACATAACTTTCTTCAGGCTCAAAAGTTTTATGATATCTTTTCCAGCTACTGTCTCCAAAGCCTAAAGGTATCTAATGCTCTCCTCACTTTCAGGGCCAACATAAACAGTCAGCTGTTGTGACAATAAGAAATTGTCATTCTCCATTTTGTCAAGATAAGGCAAGGAATGATAAAGTGACTTGTTCAGGGTCTCAGAGGGTACCAGGGTTAGAAAGAGGAACCTCTAAAACCCAAACACCTTCGTTCATGAAATCATAGATTTACAGCTGAAGGGTATGTTAAAAGCCATTGAATCCAACCTCCACATTTTACAGATAAGGGAACTGAGAGGCAGAGAGGTTTAAATGAGAGTAGTGAATGTCTGAGGCAGGATTTGAACTCAGGTCTTCCTGATTCCAAGTTCAAAGCCCTATTCACTGAACCATTCTGCATCCTCCAGAAATAAAGGAGGCAAAAGAAAAATAAAAACTAATAAGATTTAAGAACTCTCCCTCTCAATAAATAAACTGTGCCTTTTTGCTCTATTCAAGTAGAGAGTGAAGAGTTAATGAGCTATTAGCATTATAGTCTTTCCCTCCTCCTTGTTGACAGAGGCAGTCCAGCTGTGGCAAAGCTCAGTGTCTTGGACGGGGGAGGAGTGAAGCAAGGAGTTAGAATGCATTGGCAGTTGAGTTGCAAGGGGCTCCATAGGTCCTTCCAAAGCCCAGCTTAATTCAGTACACCTGATTCATGTCCAAATGAGAGACAAGCATGAAATTCTGACTGGGAAAAGAAATAATCTGGCCTTGTCTTTTCTAATACTTACATTGATTTGCAAGAGGTTAAACTGAAGAAAACTGACATTTCAAAAGGCCAGTGTACACCTAAAGTTCCTTTTTGTAACCCCCCAAAAAATCTTTCCACATATCTTTAAAACCCTACGTGACGCACACAAGCAAAAGGTACTGGTTTTGCATTATTTCTCATTATTTACTACCTCTTTTCATCCCAATTTTTTTTTAAAGATCATTTCACAATGATTACACAGTTATATACACAGCCTCCCATTTCAGGATCTAAAAGGTCTGAGTCTGTGAAGCAGAAGTAAACTAATAAAGTCTGATAAGATCTCCATTTTACAAATGGAAAACTTGAAAGGAACTCTTTGTTAGGCAAGACTATGTTAACCTAGTTTCAACTGCAATATATTGAAGTAATCCCTAAAGGCCCTTTACAGGATCAGCCTATTGGAGAAAGCCAACTCAGCCAACAGGTTCTAGGAATTCCCCTCCTCCCTGATACCTATTCTGAGATATCCCTCCCCTTCTTCTACCTGTTATTTCCTGGAACGATCCTGTCCCTTTTTATACCTTTGTCATCAACAGAGCTAGAAAGGACCTTGTAGGACCTTGTATATCTAACTCCCTCATTTTACACATGAGAAAATGAAGGGTCATACAGTTAATAAGTTTCTGAGCAGGATTTGAACCCAATTCTTTCTTACTCTGCGTCTACTTCCTTGAGTACTACATCATTCTCCCTCTCCCATTCTGCCATCTCTACAAAGTATGATTTCCTGAAATTTATCTTTTTATTTATTCATACTTTGCAGTGAGAACAATTATTTTGGAGTTATGTCACCAGGTTCTGTCCTTCAATCCTATTACCTTCATTTACAGAGATCTCAAATCTCCCTCAAGGTGTGCTTTTAAAAAGTTTTTTTGTTAGTTATCTATTTTTCCCTTCTGCAGTTCCTCCTTTCACCTGGACACATATTCTTCATGACAGAATCAAGCACTTTACTAAGATTTTTCCACCAAATGTTTTAGACTGTCAAGGTTTATTTTTATCATTTTCCTTTGTTCCTAAATTGATTTTAATTTCATCTTTATGGAAATAGGAGACTCCTCATTGTTCTTATCAACTTACAAAATAAACTGAAGATTTTTAGAACAAATCCAGTTTTGCTTCCAGGAATCTTGATGATGTTTTTTTCTTTCCTTCTGGGTCCTTTAACTCATTAACTTTAATTCATGGTTTGGAGTCTTGTAAAAATTACATTTACTCATTACTTCAATCATTCTTTTTTTTTCCTTTGAAGTGGAATAGAAACTGAGCAAAATTGATTTGCATGAGTGTAAGCTGCTGAAAACAATTAGAAGCCACTTTGCCCTTTTGTCTCCTTTCTTTTATCCCCTTCAGACACTGATTTTAGAAGTCTCTCCTCATCTCTTATTTCTGCTTCTGTGCCCCTCCTTATCTGTTCCCCCATCTATCCTTGGCAGACATGTGGGGCAAATCCTTTTCATCTTATTAAATAACCTTCCTAAGAAACTAAGGGGGTGAGGTAACATTCACAAAAAACAGAGATTTGACAAAATGTACAGTTCATGTTTATGATTCTAACTTAACTTTTATCTAATCATGAATCCAGTTGGCTGGCACGCAGTACTAGACTTCTTTCCTTGCCTAAACCTGCCTCTGAAAATCATAATCAGAATTACCCTTTTTTAGGCCTTCATCATGTCCCTCTCTTTTTATTCCTTTCCTTTCCAAGGGAGGGCTGGAGCAAGATCTCTGCTTGGGAGTTACCTAGCTGGTAGAATAGAAAGAGCACTGAATCTGGAGTCAGGGAGACCTTAAAATCTTGTTTATGACACTTAATAGCTATGAGAGCATGGGAAAGTCATTTAATATATTTACCTTAGTTTCTTCATCTGTAAATGAGGATAATAGTACCTTCCTCCCACAGTTGTTTTGAGGATAAAATGAGATATTTGTAAAGTGTTTGTTAACCTTTGTAAACATTAAATCTATATAAATTCTAGCTATTATGGTAGTTGCCGTGGTGGTGGTGGTGGTGGTGGTGGTGATTTCCTCTTTCCATATGGCAATAGAGTTTGGGCTATAATATTACAACATTCAGGGGCTAGAAGGGCATCCTCAATTACAGAAAGAAATCTTTCTGTCAACCCCTCCATCAGACTCATGGATATGCATGAATAGAGACACTTCTATCTCAAACTACATAGTCCCTTCCCGTACCTTTTAAAAAATATAAGATTCATTCTCCCATAGGTCTCCCATTAGAATTTCTTCTGAAAAGCATCAGAGGTTTTTGATACTTATGATAGTACCTAAGACTTCAATACTGAACCATCCCTTCCTTTATTAGCCACAGCTAACACGTATTCATTCGAATGATGACTCTGTCTGTTCCTTTGGGGCCAATTTATTTTTGACATGACTGAAGTGTCTCTATTATGCCACACAATCACTCTTCTCACATCCATGCCTTGAAGGTAGAAAAGGGAAAATAAAGGTGTGGAATAGAGATTGTACAATGTTTTAAGAGGAGAAATTTAGAAAAAAGTTGGATTCTGCACCAATATAATACTCTAAGGCAGACCACCTAAAGGGAAGTAAGATCATTTCAGGTGCTCATACAAAGAAGTGGATGGCATTCTGGAATTCTATTTTATCTTCCCCCTCTTCTTTAAGCATCATTTGTGAAAATTCTTCAGTACATCCTAATGCCATATGACATTCTTTTCCCCCATGCCCCACTCCTATCATCCCAACACTCAGTTCTAAAACCCAAAGAATAGACTCAACAGTATATTGCCTTCCACCTATCCCTGAATCCAATGATCTAGAGGGAATTTACCTATTTGGAGAAAAGCTAAGAACTGGAGAGGCCAGGAGTGGGCCATATTTTCATCTATCAGTCAGCAAAATGAATTGTACTTTACAAGAGCTGTGAGGGCTCCACTTGCAAATCTTTCAGACTTCACAGCTATAAATTTTTCCTGCTCCCATTAATAAAATATAATAGCAATTCTGAAAATAATGGCCTATTATCTAAAGTCTCAGAATGACAGAACAATCAAAGGGAACATGAATTATAGGGCCAGAGAAGTAGGAAAACGTCTGCTTCTTGCAGGGCAGCACTGGAAACATATGGCAAATCAAAGGGATAATATACAATCCAACAACCTGCTAATAAAATTACTTACAGAATAGTAACAAGTTGCAGCGAAGTGTACCTTATTTGCATATGATCAGATGAAAGCTGCTCTCATAAAATGGGCAGACACTTAATATTATAACCCAAACTCTCAGCAGGCTAGTTGTAGTATACTACAACATTATTTTCTCTCTTTTTTCTTCTCCCTTCCTCAAAAGAATGTTTTGGGGTATAAAGGGATGCTGATTTGTTAACTTTAGATATAGAATCCTTAGGCATAGGCACAGCTAAAGCAACATTTAGACATGCTTATCCTTAATCCTACTTAACTGGGGACCTACCAAGGTTTGTGGGATCCACATGATTGAACTCTTCCCAGGGTGTTAGATTAGGAATGGTGTGGAGTATACCAAAAAAAATATGCAAGCCATGGTCAGAATCTCAGTGGAAACAGATCAAGATCAAGTACTGGGCAATAAGTTATGGAGCTCAAAGAATAAGAGGTGGGATCTGGAGTCTGAAACAGAAACAAAATAAAAATCAGGAGTCATGCTAAGGTATGAGAGGGGCCTACCAACAAGCAAGGCCCCACGTTCAGGATAACTGAATTTGGTAGCAGGCAAGTACATTGCATTGCAACTCAAGCTAGATGAAGTCATCCGCATTTGCCATAGACATGTTTTCTATGGGTGTCTGCAACCAACCTCACCCTCCTGTTTCTGTTGTAGTTCCTTGAACTAGAAAGCTCCCACTGCTCTCATTATTTTTCATTGAACCTTTATTGCATTAAATGGTGACTACCTTTAATGACAAAAAAGTGAAGTCTTTGAAAAATAAGAAAAAATGTCTTGTGACTCTCTCCATAAGAAATCAAACAAATATAATGGGGCAATTTTGCAATGTAATCTCTTCTTTATAAAATACAAGGCTCCTGAACCATTTAACTTGGACAAAGGAAAGTTTGAATAGACACCAACTGTGCATTAAATTAGCATTACACTTTTGGAGGACTTGTATAATAAGACAAAATTTTGGAGATGGGATAGGTGCAGGACCTAGGATCTATTTCAGACCACTCCTAGAAATTTTGGGTGAATGCATCCTTCATAAAATGGTTAAAGTGATATCTAAGTTGTCAATTCATTGCCATTCAACAAGCTTCTCAGGGGTCTAGTTTTGTTGTAGAGTGATTAGGATATTACTTAGTGAAAGTTAATAACTTTTTTATACCAGTCAACCACCCAAAGATATCCAAAACTGGTTGTAAGTTCAACAATTCGACTCAATAAGCAATGTCAACTATACCCAAAACATTGTGTTTGAGAAATGGGAATGCAAAGGTTAAAAAAATTGTCACAATGGCTCTTCTTTTTAAAGATGTTTAGCTTTCTTAGACCATCAGGTGTCCAAAATTTGCCTGAAGGAGCTGAGTGGGTGATTCTAAATTAGAATTTGCATCTCAAGTATCTCTTTTTCTCACTCTCCCAAAATAGATAAAATCAAATAAGATCATGGTGGCTGTTATCAAACAGCTTGCCAAAGCAAGAGCATTCCAGCCTTCAAATAGCTTCTTCATGGAACATAAAATATGCTTCATGGTTAATCAAAACCTTCTTTATTGATAGAGAGCCAATAAGACATCAATAGGTTTAGCTATACAGACCATTAACTATTTGAGATGCAGAACATTCATAGATTTCTTAGAATCCAAAGCTAGAAGAGACCTCAGAGCTAATCTATTACATGGATACTTAAAGAGGAATCTTTGCTACATCCTTGAAAAATGTCCATTAGCCTCAGCATGAAGATCTTTATGATAGAGAATTCACTTCCTGACCTATTCTACTTTGGGACAGCACTGTTAGGAATATTTTCATTCTATCAAACTGAAATATGACCTTCTATTCATTGTTCCTTTTTCAGCTGTCTAGGGCCAAATCAAACTCAATTTGCCTCTTTGCAATTCCCACCCATTGCTCCCAGTTTGACCCCCCAGGGCCTAGAAGAAGAAACTTAAACCCTTATCTGTGTAAGAACACTTCAAACATTTGAAGTTATCTTCCCTAAATCTTCTCTTTTTCACACTAACCACCTCGATTTCCTTTAGCCAGTTCCCAAACATTATGAGCCAGAGTCCCTTTACCATCCTGGCTGCCCTGCTCTGGAGAGATTCCACCTTATCAATTTCCTTCCTAAAATATAGCACACAGAGCCGTCCATAACACTCCAGAAATGGTCTGGCCAGGTCAGAGTACAGTGGATACAATCACCTTTATCCCTGTCACCTGAATACTGCTATACTTCTCAATACAGCCTAAGATGGCATTCTCTTTTTTGACTGCCATGTTATCATGGATCAATGTTGTTAAGCTTTCATTCTACTAAATTTCATTCTATTAAAACTATTGAGCTTATTTCAGGTAGACTATTATCTAACAATCCATCTTATATTTTCCTTGTGAAGTTGATTTTTAATAAGAGTGTAAGACTTTTTTATCACTATTAAATTGCATCGTATTCAATTTAGCCCAATACTGTAACCTATCAAGATCTTTGGGAATCTTCACCCAGTTATAGACTGCATAGATATCCTTTCCAGACTTGTGTTCTTTAGAAATGTAATGAATAGGCCGTCTGTACCTTAATCTAAATTATCGGGTTTTTTTAAATGTTAATCAGCACAGGGCTGAGCAATGATCTCTGAGGAATTCATTAGAAACTTCCTTCCAAACTGAGGGGATGCCCATCAATTGGGGAACAGCAAAACAAGTTATGGTATATAATTGTAATGGAATATTATTGTGCTGTATAAGAAATGATGAGCAAATGATTTCAGAAAAATCTGGAAAGACTTACCTGAACTGATGCAAAGTGAAGAGCAGAAGCAAGAGAACATTATACATAGTAACAGCAATATTGTAAGATGAACAATTGTAAATGGCTTAGCTGTTCTCAGCAATACAATGATCCAAGACATCCCAAAGGACTAGTGATGAAAAATGCCATCTGTCTTCAGAAAAAGAACAGATGACATCTGAATAGAGACCAAAGCAATCTATTTTTTACTTTCTTTTTTTTAGTTCAAGTTTTGCTCCATAAAATGACTAATATGGAAATGCGGTTTACATAATTATACATGTGTAACCTATATCAGATTGATTATTGTCTCTGGGTGTGGGGGGGGGTAGGGAGGAAGGGATAGAATTTGAAATGTCAAACTTTAGAAAAAGAATGTTAAAAATTGTGTTTACATGTAATCGGGGGGAAATAAACTATGAAAAAAAAGAAACTTCCTTCTAGGGTGACATCAAATTATTAGAAATTATTCTTTAGGTCCAGTCATTCAAACCAGTTCCAATTCCAACTAATTGTACTATCACCTAGCCTACATCTTTCCATCTTATTCACAAGGACAACATGAGAGACTGTGTTAAAATGTAGGTAAACTATATCTACAACATTCCCCTGATTTACCAATCTAATTATCTCATTGAAAAAAAGGAAATGAATTTAGTCTGGTTTAGTTTCTTCTTAATGAAGTTATGATCATTCATTGTGATAACCTTTTCTTTTTCTAGACATCCACTAATCATTCCTTTAATAACATATTCTATAATGTTGCAAGAATATAATGTCAAGCTTTCTAGCCTACAGTTCACAGACTTTTCCTTCTTTTCTCTTTTTAATTTTTTTTTTTGCAAATCAAGACATTTGTCCTTTGTACCTCTCACAGTTTCCATGCTCTTTCAATGACCATTATCAGTGACTCAGCAATCACATCTGCCTTAGATGCAGTTGTGAACCTGGTGATTTGTATTCATCAAAACTGATAGCTATGCTTTTACTTTCTCTTTACTTATCTTGGCTATCACCTTCTTTAGTCATCTTTGTTCTTTCCTTTCCATTCCAAAGACAATTCTTCTTGACAGAGAGAGCTAAAACAAAATAAAAATTGAATAGCTCTACCTTCTCTCCAACAACTGTTATCATTCCACTTACCCCAGGCTATGTATGGCCCAATCACTAGTTTTGTCTTCTTATGCTCCAAACAGAACTTGTTATCTTCCCCCAAAATCCATCAGTCTTCCCAACTTCCCTGTTTCTGTTAAGGGTATCACCTTCATTCCAACCACCTGAGTCATTCTCAATTTCTCTCTCCCTCATCCCCCATATTCAGTGAGTTGCTAATACATGTTGATTCTACATTCACAGTATCTCTTACATCCATTCCCTTCTCTCTACTCACATAGCTTCCAAACTAGTCCTGGCCATCATCATCCCCACCACAGAAGATTGGAATAACATCCAAATTTTAAATCAAGGGAACCAATTTCTCTCTTTTCTAATTTTTCTCCATACTCTTACCAGAAATAATTTTTATGTTAACTTTGTCAATATAAAGAGCATATGACGATAATAAAATACGATTGTCTTGTAGAAGATGCTGAAAGGTACAGAAAACTGAGATTTATGTAAACTGATGTTTATTGAAATAAGCAGAACAAGAACATTGTAGACAATGAAAACATAGTAGAGAAACCACTGTGAAAAATTTAAGAACTCAGATCAATGCTTTGCCCAACCAATATTCCAGAGGACTAATGATAAAGCATGCTATCCACCTCCTAAAAGAGGTAATTGACTCAAGGGGCTGAATGAAACATATATTCTTGCATATAGCCAATGTGGGAATTTTGTTTGCTTCACTGGGCATATTTGTTAACAAGGATTTGGTTTTGTTTCTGGTTGTTGGTTTTGGTTTTTTTGTTTTTTTTTTTTAATTTGAGCAAAGGGGTATAAAGAAGAAAAATAGATTTTAATTGAAAATATCAATTTAAATTTTAAAAAATAAAATATTCCTAAAGCACAGGTCTAATTACAGGTCACTACCTTGCTTAAGAAGCTCTGGTGTTATCAATGACATCCAGGGCCAGTAGGACTGGGGAGTTAGCCCGGGACAAGCCGCCGCTGCCCATTGCTCCCCCAGTTGTAAGCCAGCCAAGAGTCGAAATAACAGGATATAGTTCTTTTAGAGATGCAGGCTACAGCTCTTTTAGAGTGAAGAAAGAAATTCCTTTATTCAATTCTCATGAGAATCAGGTGCACTCCCTCCCAAGAAAGAAGCACACTGAGCACAGAAGAGAGAGCCAGCTTTATACTATTAGTCTGGTCCCCTTACCCCTCCCTCCAAGACTCAGATTGGTCCAAGTTATGATCAAAAGTTTCACAATTGGTTAGGTCCACAATTCCATATTCTAATTAGAGAAACCACAATCTGGGTTACAACTGGTAGAAATACAATCCTGATTCTTTTAGTTAATATGCATGAGGTTCACTGAGCTGCACAGTAGAAAATTCTTGTGCCAGCACCTTGACCCCCAACCAGCTTGGGCTAGTTTGGACCTTGGGCTGAAAAAACAGGAATCCTGCTATAAAATTAACCTAGCTTAACTGGCCTGAGAAATGTCATTCCCCCCTCATCCTGGCATTCTGTTTTGTACCTGATGTAGAAACAGTTAGCCATTCAGCACCTTTCCTGTTTTTGGCCACCTATGTGGGAACCTAATAATTCAGCATTTCTCACATCTGGCGACTCCCTATTAACTCCAGGATCAATACAAATCCCTCTGCTATTTGAAGTCCTTCACAACCTGACTCCTACCTGTCTTTTCTCATCATTTTATATATCATGTGTACTCTATGCCCTATAGGCCAAACTGGCCTTCTTGTCATTTCTGTATGTATGACATTTCATCTCCTGTTCACATGCCTTTACATAAGCTATCTCCAATGCCTGGAATGCAGACCCTACTCATCTCTGACTCTTATAATCTCTGTCACTCTTCAACAGTCAGCTCATTCATCACTTCCTATGAGGCTTTTCCCAATCACCATGATACTACTGCCTGTCCCACCACCAAAATGACATTATTTTAACTTTATATATATTTAAATGTACATGTCTCCTCTCCCACAACCCAATGAGTAGAATGTAAGTTCCTTAAGGGCAGGGACTATTTCATTGATGTCTTTGTAGGCCCAGAACTTAGCACAATGCCTACCATGTAGTAGGTATCCAATAAAAGCTTACTGATTCCCTATATAACTAAAAATAAAAAAATAAAAAATAAAAACAAGAAAGCCCTTTCTGTTGATGAGTGTCCTGTGAATCCACATTATTCTTATTAAATAATTATCCCTATTTTTCCTCATCAGAAATATTTATCTTTATGGCTTCAGAATCTCATGGTTGAGAACTTCACATCTTTCCTGGATTAATTTTAGGAGGGATATGAAAGCTGTCTTCAAGTATATAACCTTCTATTATATAGAACAGGAATTTATAAATATGCTTGCTAGGCCTAGAGGTTAGAATTAGGAAAAATGGGAAGAACTAGAAAGGCAGATTCCAACTTGATATGAGAAAAATCATCTTAATAATCTGAGCTATGCCCAAAATTGTATTGAACTTTTTAAGGCATGAATTCCCTACCACTGGAGGTCCTCAAAGTGAAAATGGATGACCATTTGTCAAAGATGCTTTTCACAGACAGGTCCCTGGACACAGAAAGGTTGAATCCTGGAATTCCTTTTAATTTCAATTCTGTGTTTTGGTGGCATTTCACATATGTTAATGCTACATACGATCAAAGCAGCTTTTTCAGCTTCCATTACATACTAGTGGCTCTTACTGAGCTTCCAATCCACTAAAATCCCCTAACCTTTCAGAAGAACCAATAACAAAAAACCATTGTCTAGGCCATATCTTCCCTCTCTAATCTTAATTTGCATTACTGATTTTTCTAGCTCCTGTTAGATTTACATAAAACCCCACATCAAGTTTTACAATTGGCCCATTGTTCTAATTTGTGAAGTTATTTTTGGATCCCAGTTCTGTCAACCAACAGGTTAGCCATCTCTGCCTGCTTCAAGTCATCTGCAAACTCCAGAAGCACCATTTCTATTCCTCCATCTAGGTCAATGATAAAAGTGCTGTGCAGAATGGGGCAAAGGACAGATCCCTGGAATATAGAACCAAAGGAGCCTTTCTTTAACATTGAAATCTATTAATCACCACTATTCTGACCCTGTCATTCAACCAGATTCAAATTTACCTGACTGTACCATTATTCAGGTCATATATCTCCATCTTGTGCTGGTCACCATCACTATGCTAATGATTCTTAAATTTACCTTTCCTGCCCCAATCACTCTGCTGACCTCTAATCTTGCACCTGCAACTGCCTTTCAGACCTTGTGAACTGGATGTCTAGTAAACATCTTACACTCAATGTACCCAAAACAAAACTTGTTATCTTTCCCCCCAAACCCAACCCTCTACTACCTTCCCTATTACTGTAGAGGGCAACACCATCTTCTCAGTCCCTCAGGTTCACAACCTAGGGGTCATCCTGGATTCCTCACTCTCTCTCATCCCCCATATCCAAACTATTACCAGGGATTGTTGATTTCACTTCTACAGCATCTCTAGATTATGGTCCCTTCTGTTGTCTAACACTGAGGGCTCTTATCACCTCTGCAATAGCCTGCTGATGGGTTGGCCTGCCTCAAGTCTCTCCTCATTTTAATCCATCTTCCATTGAGTCACTAACTTGCTTTTCCTAAAGCACAGGTCTAATCATGTCACATATACACACACAGCCCTCCCTAATCAATAAACTCCAGTGGCTTCCTTTTACTTCCAGGATCAAATACAAAATCCTCTGTTTGGCAGTCAAAGGCCTTCATAACCTTATTCCCTAATATGTACTCTTCAATTCAGTGACACTGGCCTCCTGGTTTCCAAAAAGAAAGAAGAAAGAAAGAAAGAAAGAAAGAAAGAAAGAAAGAAAGAAAGAAAGAAAGAAAGAAAGAAAGAAGAAAGAAAGAAAGAAAGAAAGAAAGAAAGAAAGAAAAAGAAAGAAAGAAGGAAGAAGGAAAGGAAGGAAGGAAGGAAGGAAGGAAGGAAGGAAGGAAGGAAGGAAGGAAGGAAGGAAGGAAGGAAAGAAGAAGAAGAAAGAAAGAGAAAGAAGAAAGAAAGAAAGAAAAGAAAGAAGAAAGAAAGAAAGAAAGAGAAAGAAAGAAAGAAGAAGAGAAGAAAGAAAGGAAAGAAGAAAGAGAGGAAAAAAGAGGAAAGAAAGAAGAAAGAAAGAAGAAAGAAAGAAAGAAAGAAAGAAAGAAAGAAAGAAAGAAAGAAAGAAGAGAAAGAAAGAAAGAAAGAAGAAAGAAAGAAAGAGAAAGAAAGAAAGAAAAAAGAGAGAGAGAGAGAGAGAGGGAGGGAGGGAGGGAGGGAGGGGGAGGAAGGAAGGAAGGAAGGAAGGAAGGAAGGAAGGAAGGAAGGAAGGAAGGAAGGAAAGAAGGAAGGGAGGGAAGAAAAAAGAAGAAAGAAAGAAGAAAGAAAGAAAGAAAGAAAGAAAGAAAGAAAGAGACAGACAGACAGACAGACAGACAGAAAGAAAGAAAGAAAGAAAGAGAAAGAAAGAAAGAGGAGAAGAGAGAGAGAGAGAGAGAGAGAGAGAGGGAGGGAGGGAGGGAGGGAGGGAGGGAGGGAGGGAAGGAAGGAAGGAAGGAAGGAAGGAAGGAAGGAAGGAAGGAGGAAGGAAGGAAGGAAGGAAGGAAGGAAGGAAGGAAGGAAGGAAGGAGGAAGGAGGAAGAAGAAAGAAAGAAAGAAAGAAAGAAAGAAAGAAGAAAGAAAGAAAGAAAGAAAGAAAAGAAAGAAAGAAAGAAGACAGACACAGACAAGACAGAAAGAAGAGAAAGAAAGAAAGAAAGAAAGAAGAAAGAAGAAGAGAAAGAAAGAAAGGAAGGAAGGAAGGAAGGAGAAGGAAGGAAGGAAGGAAGGAAGGAAGGAAGGAAGGAAGGAAGGAAGGAAGGAAGGAAGAAGAAAGAGAGAGAGAGAGAGAGAGAGAGAGGAGAGAGAGAGAGAGAGAGAGAGAGAGAGAGAGAGAGAGAGAGAGAGAATACTCCAGCTCTCAGCTTTGGGCATTTTCTCATTTCTTAAGTGTCTACTACAGGTCAGGCACTGTGCTAAGCTCTGCTGATACAAAAAAGGCAGAAGAAAGTACCTGCCCTCAAGAAGCTTATAATCTAATGGGAGAGACAACATGCAAACAAATATATACAAAGCAAGCTATATACAGGATTAAAAATAGGAAATAATTAAAAGAGGGAAGGGACTGGAATCAAGAAGGGTTATGGAAAGCTTCCAAGAGAAGGTAGGATTTTATTTGTGACTTAAATGTTGCCAGCTTTGGGCAGAAGATAGAGCACTGGGTCTGGAGTCAGGAAGACTCATCTTCCTGAGTTCAAATCTGGTTTTAGACACTTACTAGCTGTGTAACCCTGGTGAAGTCACTTACCTCATTTGCCTCAGTTTCCTCATCTGTAAAATGAGCTTCTACCAGCTCTTCTTCCCTTTGCCTTTTTCCTACTCTTTATGAATTCCCAAATGAGAATTCTTCCAACCATTCTACTCTCATTTCCAGTTCTCCCACCTCCATTCTGTTCCTAGAATGTTCACTTTGCCCAGCTCAGTCAAGTTCTCTTCCTTCTATCTCCTCTGGATTAATGAAAAGAGAAGGAAATAGCAAACCACTCTAGTATCTTTACCAAAAAAAAAAAAATAGGGTCGCAAAGAGTTGGACATGACTGAAAGAACCAAATAAAAACAATAAAGGATGCCAAAGAGGTCAATAGTCAGAGGAAGGAGAGCATTCCAGGCATGGGAAACAGCCCAGAAAAACTGCCCAGAGCTGAGAGATGGAATGTCTTATTTCTGGAATAGCCAAGAGGCCAGTAACACTAGATCTAAGAGTACATGTTAGGTAGGAAGGTGTAAGAAGAATGGGAAGATAGGAGGGAGCTAGAATATGAAGGACTTTGAATGCCAAACAGAGGATTTTGTATTTGATCCTGGAGCAAATAAGCCACTGGAGTTTAGTGTGTGTGTATGTGTGTGTGTGTGTGTGTGTGTGTGTGTGTGTGTGTGTGTAGGTGTGTGACAAAGACAGAGAGACAGAGACAGAGACATGATTGGACCTGTGCTTTCAAAAAAATCATTTTAGTGGCTGAATAGAGGATAGATTGGAGTGGGGAAGGACTTGAGGCAGGCAGACCCTTTAGCAAGCTATTACACTAGTCCAGGGGCGGTGTCAGAGGAGAAAAAAGGTATATTTGAGAAATGTTGCAAAGGTGAAATCAACAAGCCTTGGTAACAAATTCGATGGGGGTGGAGTGAGGTGGGAAAGGGGGGAAAGATAGTGAAAAATCCAAGATGATTCCTAGGTTACAAACCTGAAGGACTGGGAGGATGGTATTGCCCTCTACAATAATAGGGGAGTTAGTACAGAGGTAGGTTTTAGGAGAAAAGACAAGAAGTTCTTTTTTGGATATATTGAGTATAAGATGTCTACTGAACATCCATTTCACAATATGTGAAAGGCAATTGGAGATTTGAGATTAGAAGTCAGCAGAGAGATTGGGGCAAAAAAGGTAGATTTGACAATCATTAGCATAAAGATGGTAATGAAATCCATGGAAGCTGATGAGATCATCAAGTGCAGTATTAGAGAGAGAGACGGGGGCCCAGGATAGAACCCCAAGGGACACCTACACTTGGAGGGTGTGATCTGGAGGAGGATCCTACAAAGAAGACAGAGAAGGAGCAATCAGATAGATGGGAAGAGAACCAGGAAAGAGTGACCTTTGAAAATGCAGAGAGAACAGATCAAGTTGGAGAAAGTGATCAACAGTGTTAAAGGCTACAAAAAGGTCAAGGAGAATGAGGATTGAGAAAAAGTTGCTGGATTTTGCAACTTAGAGATCATTAGGTACACTCTATATAGTCATCTATAACAAAAGGAAACACCTTAAGTAATCCTAATTCCTCCTATCTTGGAAGCTAAAGACAGATTACCACATCAGTAAAATGGGTCATGGTTGTCTCCATGATTTCTATGACTTGATGTTAATCAATCAATTCATAAACAGAGTCAGCTCTAAAATAACAGGTATCTTCCCTGTGAGCCACGTGATGCTACCCAAAAACCAATAGCTTTGTGGGATTTTTATTAACAATTCCAAATTTCTTGGTACTAGAACAGAGATGAAACACCTCTACCATACCCCAATTAATAACAAGGAAAAAAAGAGAGGATAATAGAGAGATTTCATGGAAACAGCAAGGACAGGATAAGAGTAGGGAAAGAGTAATAAGAGAAAAAAGAAAGAAAGAAAGAAAGAAAGAAAGAAAGAAAGAAAGAAAGAAAGAAAGAAAGAAAGGAAGAGAAAAAGAAACCAAAGAAGTGAACACAGTGGAGGAAAAAAAAGAGAAGGAATATTGAAATGTCTAACACAGTTAGCTTGAGTGTCCTTCAATAGCATCTATGCACAGCCTGCCCTTGATCAAGATGATGCTCAGGGTAAGGACTGGTACACAGTTTACATATACACAGAGAGGAGAGGAATAGAGGAGAGGGGAGGGGAGGGGAGGGGAAGAGAGGAGAGGGAGAGGACAAAAGTTCTACAATCAAACTGGTAATACTATGTAATCAAGTAGTCCTGATGAATCCACTACTGATATGTAATGATACTCTAGCTTCTTTTTTTCAGGGTAATTAACAATCAGTTTATTAGTTAGGCTAACAAATAACAAATTGATGGTCAGTGGTCTCTCTTGGTAACTAAAAACAGATAATCTAGTTTCTTGAGAATAGTTTATTTCATTTTCATCCAGCATCTTGTACATCACAGGTGCTTAATAAATACTAATTAAATTGTATTGGTCCAGAGAAACCAGTAATTTTCATGAAATAGATAGAATGATCACCTATAAATTAATGCTTATGCAGAAAGAATAAAAAATTTTTAATTCTTTAGTATGTTAGCCAGGAATAATATTTTAGCAGTAGCATTCCTACATGGTTTTGTGGTCTGAATGTTATAACATGGTTTCACAGGATTTATCAAACTGGGTTTCCTGACCCTAAATAAAAGAGGTGAGCTATAAGCTAACACATGAAAGAAAAAGAAAATTATACCAGTGGTATCTCATGCCAGAAGGCAGATTATGTAATAAAATTAATAGGGTCTATTTCATGATCACCATTTCAATCAGAAAAATGGAATTACTGAATAGGTAGGGGCTTCAAGGCACACTCAGGGTGAAAATTGCAACTAAACTGAAAAAGGAGTAAACCAAACTGGCTCATTCCCATCATTTGAACTTCAAGTCACCAACTACATATTATTATGGCAAGGAAAAATTCCAGCAGCTTAGTTGTGACATATTTGCCAGGAGAGGAGAAAAATGTTAATAATCTGAGTTAAAATATTACAGAGCATGAAAGTGCTCCTGGACCTTTCTTCTGGCATGCCACCTAATTTATTCAGTAGTCAGATGCAATTTTCATTTAATCAAGAGCTATCTTGTCTAACTTTCAAACTGACAGTACCTCTGAAGATGAAAATAACCTAATGCATCAAGATGATAGAAATTTTTCTATTTCTTCTACACATTCCTTCACTGCCAACAAAATGCCAAGAGTTTTGCTTTCTTTGCATGTTTTGGAAGGTTTATAAAACTGCAGCAGCCCCAAATTTCATCAGGGCTGTGTAATAACACATCCTGTCCACTGAATAATGATTGCCAGATGTGCAGTCTGGATGTACCATCTGCAAACACCAAGCCACCTGCTCAAGGGTGTCATTTGCATGGGTCTATTGGAAGGAGAACACTCTTAACCCTGAATTTGCCCCCACCCATTGCATTCATCCTGGAACAATTTTATTGGATAATGGGGGGAGGGAGGGAAGAGAGAGTTTTAGCTAGGATTCTTTTCTATTATTTTCTCTTTATTTATTCCCTGGATTTCTACACACACACACACACACACACACACACACACACACACACACACACACACACACACACACACACTTTTCCAAGCTGGCAGAATATTTGTTCCTTCTCTCCTCATATTCCATGCCCCTCCTTTCATTGGAACACAGGCTTTTTCATCTTTGGCTAGTAATACCATGAAGGAGGAAGGCTGTATGGGAGAATTTTCATTTTCTGATTGCCGAAGGCAAGGCTCAATGAGGAGTTTATAGATTCAGAGTGATCAACACTATCTATAACCTGATATTACAAAAACATTCCAAAATATGCTTTAAAACCCTTCTCTTTATTTTCCTCCTTCTCCTCACCAAATTCCCAAATGAGAATACTTCCAACCATTCTACTTCCATTTCCAATTCTTCTCACACCTCCATTCTGTACCTGGAATGAGGTCTTTGATGAACTCAGTCATGTTCCCTCCCTTCTATTTACTCTAGATTAATGAAAAGATAAATAACCAATTCACCTTGGACTCTCTCTGTTCAGAGAGATAGTATACAATCATGATCATTTCCCCATACCATCACACCTGCACTTACCACTTTGGTTATAGAGGATATTAAATGTTTTCATTCACTTCTATTTACTTGTTCAGGGCCTGAGAAGGGTCTGTGATTGCATTAATTTATGGAACTTCCCATGTGGGAATTCCCTCCACTAAAGCAGATTGAAGATTAGAATCTATGACTTGGGCAAATTCTAAGGAATTGCCCGAGTCACAATGAGCTTATGTGATTTGCCCTGAGTCAAGCATCTAAGTGTCAGCAGCACAATTCAAACTTCAAAACTTAGGTGTTCCTGACCGCAAGTCTAATACTCTATCCAATATCCTGCCTCATAATTGGAGTTTGTCTTGTCTTATGTTTTATTATACAACATGAACCAATGACCTTGGTCCCCTAGAACTGAGATTTTGTCTGCTCAGCCTCCCTACCTGGAAATCAGCACCTAATAAGAGTTTTAGGATTGATTGACTGAATGATTGAATATATAAATAATGCCTCTGAGAAAAGGTTTCTTCTTGTGCTTCCTTTATTCCAAAGAAGCAGAGAGATGATGAAATGTCTCATTCATTCATAGTTTATCCTAACACACACACAAACACACACACACACACACACACATACACACACACACACACACAGGCGCACACACACCTAAGAAGCCAGGTAAAGTAAAAAAAAAAAAGTCTTAGAAAGCTGCTTTTGGAAATGCCATGTGGTTAATTAGGGGTTGCAAGTTTTGCTGGACAGAGATGATTCTGGCTACCATACATGCCACCCAGTAGTAGAAAGTCATAAATATTTTAACAGAGGAAGGAGAAACTTTACACTGTAACTGCCCTCTAAGAGGGAAGGATTCAAGGCGTCCTGAGGTGAGAGGTTTTGCTGACCACATGTTTAGAAAGAAATAAAAGCCAATATTGGTCTTCTCTTTCTCCACCTATGTTCAGAATCATGTGCTTCTGCTGCTGTTTTTCAGAAAAAAAGAGGCAAGTCACTTTATCATCTGGTTTCTAAACTTACTACATTATCTCCTTTTAAAAACTTCATCAAAAAAAGTCACTTGCCTACTTGCCTGCTTCTCGGTTTCCTAAAAACTTAAATCATCCTGGAAAATAACTTCTACTTGGCAATTTTTACAAATCTGTTGGTAGCAAGAAAAGAAGACATGGTTTGTTTTACCTGGTGCCTGTACATCATTTTTTTTTCAGCTTGAGAACTCCAAGTAATTTATGAATCTTCCTGTATTATGCCCACTTCAGATTTTGAGAATCTAAGGCTCTGAAGCTAGAGGGGAGCCTTTATTCAAAGTCCATCAGGAGTCCAGAACTGCCAGCTCCCAGGTGGCTGATGTCCTGAATGCATCATACTATCCAAAGTTCAGAGGATTATAGATTTAGATCTGGAAGGGACTTCAGAGGGCATCTAGACCCACTATCTCCTTCTATATATAAGGTAACTGAAGCCAGAGCAGTTGAGTGGCTTACCCAAAGGTTAAGTGACAAGAAGTGAGATGAAATACAAATGCATAAAAGTTCCCTAATTTCACATCTCCTCCCCCAGATTCCCTTACATTGCCAATCATCTATATGACCAAAAATAGCACAAGTTGGTGCTACTATAACCTAAGTTGGCTTTAGAAACATCAACATACAAAAATCTAGATTTATAAATCAGACAAATCCATAAGTTATTATTTCCTTTATGAAGGAATATTTTACAAAATGGACAACTAGGTGGCACAGTGGATAAAATGACAGACTTGAAGTCAGGAAGACTCCATCTTTCTGAGTTCCTGTCTGGCCTCAGACACTTACTAGCTGTGTGGCCCTCTATGGGTTTCCCAGTGAAAGGGTAGACTTAGTAACCTCACCAGAAATGGAATATTATTGTAGCTGAACAAATGATGAATAGTGAGAATTCAGAGAAGCTTAGGAAGGCTTATATGAATTGGGTCAGAGCTAAGAAAGCAGAACCAGGAGAATAGTTTATATGATGGAAACAAGAGTGTCAAGGAAGAGCTCAATGAAAACTTTCAGAGAGCCATCATCATAATAGCCAGCATTTATAGAGTGCTTTAAGGTTTGCAAGTACTTTACAAATATTGTCTCATTTGATTCCATTAACAACCCTGGGAGGTAGGTGCTATTATTATTCCCATTTTACTGATAGAAGAAACTAAAGTATATATACATATATATTATATATATATATATATATATATATATGTGTGTGTGTGTGTGTGTGTGTGTGTGTATATATGTATATATGTATATGTGTATATATGTATATATATGTGTGTGTGTGTGTATATATATATATGTATATATATATATATATATATATATATATATTGTTAAGTCATTTTTCAGTCTGTTCCAACTCTCTGTGACCCTATTTGGAGTTTTCTTGGCAGAGATGCTAGAATGGTTTGCCATTTCCTTCTCCAGTTCATTTTACAGATGAGGCAAAAAGGGTCAAATGACTTGTCCAGGATCCCACAGCTAGTAAGTGTCTGAGGCCAGATTTGAAATTAGGAAGATGAGTCTTTCTGACTCCAGGGCCAGCATTCTATCCACTGTGCCACCTAGCTGCCCAGGGTCATAAAACTAGGAAATGTCTGAAGCCAGATTTGAACTCAGGTCTCCTGATTTCAGATCCAGCAAAGTAGATATAGCTGATTTATCAATCAGACATCAGGAGGGTGTTGGTGAAATATACTTTCTGCCTATAAGTAAAGGAGGCTGTGGACAAGAGGTATGAAGTGAAGTATGCCATTTTCAGACACAGCTAATGTATCTATTTGTTTTGGTTGAATATATTTATTTGTATAAGGGAGATATTGTGGGCCCAGGAGGAGTGGGAAGTGACAGTGATATTTTTTAAAATGAATAAATAAAATGTAAAAGGAACTATATTTTTTTAATTTCATCACTCAAGGGGCAGAATGACAGACAGCTCCTCTCCTTTGCTCAATGTGGACTATAAACTATGCCTTAAGGGCTCCTTCCTATCACCCTTGCCACTCTATCTAGAAACAGCATCCCTTAAGGAGAGAAGCCTGGTGGTTCAGAATAGATTATTTAAAGTTTCTAAGAACACATTTATATGACTTTGGGGGAAAAATAAACAGACATAAGCAAAATATCACAGACTCTCAGAGTTTGATGGGACTTCAAGACCAATCAAATCCAACCTGTATCTATATAGAATTCCTTCTGCAATATCCCTGACTGGTCATTCTATACAGCCATTCTCTGAAGATCTCTAACAAAGAGAAATCCAATACCTGTCCCAATACCTTTGGGAAGATTTTCCTGTATAGCGTGCCTCAACATTTCCCTGCAATGTCTATGCATTGTAGTTTTTGCTTTCTGGAACCTAGCAGAATTATCCATGGATGCCCCCACTAGCGTCAAACACCTTTTAAAAATTGTATCACGTAGCTTGGAGGAGTGCTAGGCTCTTTCATGGCAGAACACTTCAGTGGCTTCCATCTGTGGGTTGGCTTTTACTGAGGAAGCAGCAATAGCAGCGCAGTTCAGATGGACTATGGTAAATTGGTGTAACTGAATCTTTCAGCCACGTCTGATTGAAGGACTAACTGAATGAGAGCACGATTTTAAGAGCTCACTATGTGTCAAGCACTGTGCTATAGATACAAAAAGAAAAAAAGGCAACCCCTGTTCAAAAGGAGTTCACACTCTAATTGGAAGAGACACACACAGAAAAGGTCGGCTTCAGGACAGGTGGGAAGGCTTAGGAGTCCTAGGGGCAGGGCAGCTGGCAATACCCAAGGGTTCTTAACTTCTACCAGACACTCACATGACAGTGCCAGGGGTCTAAAGGGTTCAGAGACAATGAAGATGATAAGATTTGCCTGGAGGATTTTAGGAGATTAATAACAGAGCAAAGAGATAGTCTTCCATCTCATCACAAGGAATAAAGTTAGTAGCAGCAATCTCATCCAATCACTACAAGCAGTCAAGCAGCCTGGACAGATTCTAGGAGACCCAAACCAGGCAAGGGGGAAGGCATGGCATGGTCTAACCTGCTTCTACTTTCTCAGTAAAAGACAACCCATGGATGGAAGCAGTTAGAGTCTTATAGGTCTGAGAAGCCTAGAGCAGCCACACTCAAAACTCCAAGACACACTTGAAAGAAATGACCCTCAAATGGGTGAGTGCACAAGGACAGAACCAGAGTGTATTCTCCAAATGCCAGCTGATAAGCAAAATGACTGTGTGGGGAAGCTTAAGATGCAATCATTGAAATACAGTCCTAATCAGGCTGGTGACATCACCCGTGACATTTTAAAGCGGCTGCCCACATTTGTGCTGTCTTCTAGAGCCAGCTCTTTTGTATGCGGGAGTTGATTTTGCCAACTGTGAGCTTGGGCAATTCATTTTTTTAATGTATCTGTACTTTGTAATCTCTTGTAGAGAAATGCAAAAGTACAAGAGGAACAAAATGAAGGATGTCTGGATGTGTACAATTAATTATCTTTTGGGATCTCTGAGCATCACAGAACATTTCTGAAATGTTTCTGTTTCAGCAAAACCCAAATCAAGTTTGGCTGTGGGCATCTTTCCCTGTCATTTTTTTTTAAACCACATGTGCATTCTGAGTAAAATTTAATACGTATGTTTCTGATTCCTTTACACTTAACTCATCCACATGGTGTTAGGAAAGAGCTACTTGTGATGTCCAAGAACCCTTCTTAGATTTTTATGAGGTTTTTTTTTAAGATTTTTTTTCTTAGAAATAGGAAGTGCCATTTGGCCAAGTATAAACAAACTTGTTGGATGAAGATGGTTAATTCAATTTGAGACACTGAACCCACCAACTTTGGAGTAGAATTTCAGCCTAGAAAAATCTTTTTTGCCCTGGCCAAGAAGGGAGAAGAAAGAACATACAGGGATGGTGGGAATGAGTAGATAAGAAAAGGAAGGGGGCAGTACAGTAGCTATTAATCTGATGAGTGGTACAGAAGGCCCACAGAAAAGCTGTTGGCTCACTTCTACCCTTATTGACTCTGTCATGTGCATGGAAATCAAAGGCTTTATATCAGTAAATTGCCTCAGATGACATGACTTAATAACGCTCAGGGAATAGGTCTGCTGAGAAAAAGATAGTGTTTCATGCTTTGCTTCTGATCATTTTTAAGCTGGAGCAAGACAGAGAGCCATGTCTGTGCTGTAATTGCTGACCCTCATGTTCCCATTTTTGGGACCCGCTGAACTCTCACCTTCAGGGTTAGCTCCACCTCAGGCCCTGGGACCAATCTAGCCAGAGTTCTAGGCAGAAGAGTTAGAAGAACCCACAGATTCAAAGTTCTAGCACCTCAGCATCTTTGTTTTCAGCCCTGCTCTGATCTGGTGCCCTAATTTTTGAAACTTGGCTTTTCTGTCTTTTAAACTATAGCTACAACCACTGAACTTGCATCCCAGCCCCAGGAATATAATCCCTTTCTTGGTAACTTAACCCATTACCTATATCTTCTAGAACTGGGGTCCTGTCTTGGTCATACTGTTCTTCCCCTTGGTAACCTGCCCTATTCCCCATATCCTCTAGGACTGGAACCATGCCTTGAACCACAGTTCCAACAACTGGGTCTCATTCTCTGATGCCAGACCTTCCTGAAGCTGACCACCCACCTGTCTGGATGTCTGCCTATGGCCTGTCACCAGATTACTCTGACATTGGGACACATTCCTGCTGCTGACCACTGGACCTCCCCGATGCTGACCACCTGCCTGCCAGGATCTCTAACTATTACCACACTCCCCTGATGCTCTAATTACCTATCCAGATATCCTCCCAGCCCTACCCCACCAGGTCCATGCAGCCTCCCAGTCCCAGCTGCAGTCAGGTCTGGTCTATATATAGGCCCACAGAGCCACCATACTGACATTATCACAACTACTCTCCACACTTTTGACTTTGGCCTTGCAGCATTATATGGAAAAGAGGCCAGTTAGTCCACAGACTAAATAAGTCAAAAAAAAAAGTTCTCCTATGAGAAAGGAATCTGAGACACCGACACAGTCATAATTTATGAAAGCTGACACATCTGGGTGTTGTGAAAGATGCCTGCATTCTTTCCTCTTCTTTAGCCAAAATTTTGATGGGCTTTTCTTTGCACTACTATTATTTCTAGTAGAAGAGGCAACCTTGTTGCTTTTATTTCTCTGCATGTCATACCCATTACATACATCTGAGGCCATTATTATCTAGTAACTTCTTAGATCTACCTCTAAGAAAAAAGGAATCAAAGGAGGCAATAGTGTGTTAAAGAAGGCATCTGCAGATGGTAAAACTCTGAGACAAATTTACATTCCGCAGAGGTCAGTTCTGGGCTGCTTTTTGCAGCTGGACACAACGAAAATATTCTTTCTCCTTCCCCTCTCTTACCCTCCCTCATGGAGGTTTCATTGACTTAGGTCACAGCTGTCCCAGAGGCCCTCTGATGAGACCTGAATGAGGGCAAGGAAGGGGCAGGAGGGGGGATTAAAATGCTGACTGTTCTGATGATCGTTTCCATAGCTTTGCTTGGAAATTGCTAAGTTAGTGCCCATGGGCCTACAATAACAATAATAATAGCTAGCATTTAAAGTTAGCAAATTGCTTTATATAATCTTATCTCATTTGATCTTCACAATAACCTTGAGAAATAGGTGCTATTATTATCCCTGTTTTGTTTGTTTTATTTTTTTACAGACAACGAAACTGAGGTTGAGAGAAAGGGAGGGACTTCCCCAGGGTATCACATCTAGGTAAGTTTCTAAGGCAGGATTCTAACTTAGGTCTTCTCAAATCCAAGTCTGGCGTTCTGCCTACTGTCCCACCGAGAGGACTGTACCTCTATAAGGGAACTTCCCCAACACGCTTGTAATGAACATTTTTTTAAAATGCCATTTCTATATAGCTGGAGCAGTTTGGTCTCTGCCTGTTAGTGGGGCTCAGAGGCAGCCACCAAGGACAATGTAATCACTCCCTGCATCACTCCATCTTGTTTAATGAGCTAGTAAGGCCTTATCTCCTTACTGTGATTCACACCACGAGGCTGAATACATTTCATTCAGAGTCAGGCTTACTCTGCAGCCTGAATCATTGCTGTCATCGTGTCCTTTGGCAAGATGTTTTATCTCTGTTTTCCTCCTGCGCTACCCAAAGGGGAGCTGTTCCCTAGAGGCTAATTTGGCAGACGATTTCTGTGTGCCATGCCTTCCCTGTCACTAGACCTTGCCTCAGAATTGCTTTTGCCATTGAGGGAAGGATTGGCCCTGAACCATCCAGAATTTCTCAGCAGGTCGCCCAACTGACCCAACAACCGACATTTGCCACTTGGCTATCGACGACTGGGAGCACAGCCTGTGGCTACGGAATGACATGAAGCTCATTGGGTCAGCGAGGTGCTCAGCCTGTGAATGGGGTTGGCCAGCTGTCAGGCCCGGTCAGAGGGTGGATAGATAACGGAGGTGGAGCTTGGGAATCCTGACAGAGTTCTTGGGAGCATCTTGTGGGATACGGACCTTTCTTTCCCTGCCAGCAAAATGTGAGCTCTGTTTTCATAAAGATTAGAAACAAGCCCCGAAGTATCGGGCTGGAGAATGAGCCTTAGTGTGATATTTGACTCACTTTTTCTATATCTACTCATCTCTTGACCTCTCTGTGTGTCTCTTTCTTTCTGAATCTCTCTCCCTCTCTCTTTCTAATTCTCTCTTTTTCTGTCTCTCTTTCTCTGTCTCCCTCTCTGTCTGTCTGTGTGTCTGTCTGTCTGTGTGTGTGTGTGTGTGTGTGTGTGTGTGTGTGTGTGTGTGTGTGTCTCTCTCTCTCTCTCTCTCTCTCTCTCTCTCTCTCTCTCTCTCTCTCTCTCTCTCTCTCTCTCTCTCTGAGAACAAAGGACAAAACCACAACCTGTGAGTAGTTGGAGCTCCCTAAATGGGGACCCAGCTGGCCAGTTCCAGCTAGGCAGCTCAGCTCGTCTTCCCCTCCCTTCTCCTCTTCTCTTCTCTCCCTTATCTGAGGGTGTTCTATTCAAAGGAAGGTAAATTTTGATAGACGAAAGCTACCTAGTTAACTTGGGGTTTACTGGCTAGATTTCTTTCTCAAAGACCAAGCCTTAAACCCAATTCACTCTGGATCTCATGGATCGGACAACAGTAGGTCCCTGCCCAAACACCTTTTAATGGTTATTTGTGGACCCTCCTGGCTCAGAGTGAATATAAATAATAGCTGTTTCTCTTTTGGCCAGCAACCCTGAGGGTCTTCCCCTCCCAGTTTAATTTTTTTTTTTATTAAAGGGGCCATCCCTTGACTTACTTCTCAAAGAGGCCTATTCACTGAACGGGCATTGCCTTACTCAAAGTGAAAACCTGAAAAGACCTTAGCTTAAAAGGGCCAGCATCTCCCATTGCATCTTGGGCCATCTCCAGTCATCCTGATCAATATCTGGCCACTGGACCCAGATGGCTTTGGAGGAGAAAATGAGGCTGGTGACCTTGCACAGCCCTCCCTCACTCAAAACAAAGTCAATTTCAAGTCACGTCATCATCTCCCTGATGTCATGGTCCTCTTCAAGAAAGGACAAAAACCATAACCTCTGTCTCTCTCTCCCTCCTCTCTGTCTCCCTCTCTCTTTCTCTCTCTCCCTCTCTCCTCTCTCTGTCTCTCTCTTTCTCTCTCTCCTATCTTCTTTCTGTCCCTCTATCTCTGTCTCTCTCCTCTTTCTCTCCCCTCTCCTCCCCTTCTCTGTCTCTGTCTCTCTCTGTCTCTGTCTCTCTCTTTACACACACACACACACACACACACACACACACACACACACACACACACATTCATTCATATAAGATCTACCCTATGTCAGGCTCTTATCACCTCTGGAGTAGATCATTGTAACATACTGGTAACTGAACTCTGTGTTTACAGTCTCTCCTTTCTCTAATCTTTCTCTCACACAGTTGCCAAATTGCTGTTTCTCAAACACAGACCTGACCATGTCACTCCCCTAGTAAGAATTTTTCAATGACTCCCTATTGCCTCTAGAGTAAAGTACAAATTCTCAGCCTAACAGTTAAAAGCCCTCTGCAATTTGGATTCCTAAGTTAGTCTTAATTCATATTACTCCCCTTCTCAAAAGGTCTGTTTCAGTCAAATTCACTCTCTGTTGCAGCTGTCCTCCATCTATTACTATAGTCTCTTATATTCTATTTCCCACCTTTGTGACCGCACAGATGGCTCCTCACAGAAGGCACTCCCTTCTTAGGCAGAGACTAAGCAGGTACCCTAGAGTACTTCAAAACATAAAAGAGGTACCACCTCCCTCATCAGCTGTCATCTAGTTGTTTGTACACTTTCCCAATTGAGATTACTTTTATTCCTTTGTATTCACTCCTCTGTGCACACATTGTATCCCCTCCAGTAGAAGATAAGCTCCTTGAGGGTAGGGCCCATTTTATTTCTGTCCTTTGTAACACAGCACCTTGCATATAGTTGTTACTGTTGCTGTTCAATCATTTCAATCAGGCCTGACTCTTCATGACCCCATTTGGGGTTTTCTTGGCAAAATACTGGGGTGGTTTGCCATTTCCTTCTCCAGCTCACTCTATAGATGAGTAACTGAGACAGAGTTAAGTGACTTGCCCAAGGTCACACAGCTAGTAAGTGTCTGAAGCCGAATTTTAACTATGTTCTGCTGATTCTAAGGCCCAGCATTCTGTCCACTGAGCCATCCAGCTGCTCTTGCACATAGTAGGCATTTAAATAAGTGTTTGCTCAATGTTAAAATATCCCCCAGATACTGTACCTGTTAAGACTATTATTTTAAGCTCACCAGCTTGGCAGTCACTGCCAAGGGCACAGTAGAATCCACATTACTCAAAATGATTAGAGTCAACATTGTATAGCCCAGTTATGATGACACTTTGCTAGTGCTTTTAATGCTAATGACAAGTTGGCCCCTTTCCTATCTTTCTAATGTTATTCCATATTTGCTATTATTCCAACAGGTCCTGTCTTTTTTGTCTTTGCACTCGTTATATGTCCCTCATGCCTGGAATGCTTTCCCTCCTCAATTCCACCTTTGTAAAACCTTGGCTTAATACAAGACTCAACTCCAGTGACACCTTCTACAAGATGCTCCCAGGTGTTTTCTGCTTGAAGGCTATCTTCCAAAGACTCTGTATCTATCTTAAATGTATGAATGTGTGTATTCATGTATAGATGTGTGTATTCATTTATAGATAAGCTGATTCCTCCAACAAAATATAAATTCCTTGAGGGCAGAGGTTGTGTCTGCACACTGTTAATGCTTAATAAATGCTTTCTGATTGATTGATTGATTCTTAGTAGAAGTTGGTATTTGTGTAATGTAACCTAATAAGAGTTAACTACACAACTGATACAACAAATACCAGACAATAATCAACAAACAGCACTGCTTCAGGGTGGCTTGCCCTATGTATGAGTCACTACCAATGTGTTTCAATAGGAATAGAAAAGCAACCCTTCTATCAGAAGAATGAAGGAAAGAGTTTGCTTCCACAGTCATTTGATTTGGTACAGCATTAATATTTTGGATATAGGAACAAATTATAAAATTAGAGATATATAGAATCTCAGAGCTGGGATACCTTGGAATCATCTAGGATTACCAATACCCAAATAGGAATAGCATCTGTGATATTCCTGACAAGTGAGGAGCTTTCCCCTAAGACCTACTAGTGATGGAAGCCCACTACTGCCCATCGCAGCACATTGAACTTCAGGGAAATATTTGTTTTTAGGAAATTGTTAGTTTTTTCTTTATATCAAACCAAAAGCCGCTTCAGTAAAACTTTTATCTTAGTTCTGCCATCTGGGGCTAGAGAGAACAAGTCCAGTCCTTCCAAATCACCACAACAAGGTCCCACTTTCCAAGTCTTTTCTTCTCTAGATTAAACATACCCATTTTGTTCAACCAATCCTCATTCTCATATAACATGATTTCTAGTCCTGTTCCTCTCAATTCTTTTCAAAGAAGCCACTCCACACGTCATCAAATAAGACTAGATATTAGATCCTGTGTATCTGGATGGATAATTGTACATCCTGATCACTACGTGCAATGAATCTGTGGGTGGTGATAGCACAAAAGTTAAAAAATCCTTCGAATTATACAATAGAGGCCTGAATCTCTCAAAAGATTCAGAATTTTTACTGGATCCTTGAGAATCTGAGTCATCCACCTAAGTACATGAGACCTCTTCTGGGTCACCCCTAGATTGGGCCAGTCAACTCATCAAAAAACATTTATTAAGCACTTTCTTTGTGTCAAGTTTTTTGTTAAGTGCTGGGAATATCCAAATATCCCCAACTGAGCAAATCCACAGAATGAAACAATCCCTGTCAGAGAGGGGCTTAGAGTTAGGACTAAAATGCAGTAAAATTTTACTTGTGGGCCATAAAATATTTAATAAAAAGAAGTTTATTCAGTCACAAAAAAAAAGATCAGTAATGAATGAATCAAGTACAAATTGTGTGAAAGGCAGTATGCTAAGCATTGAAGATAAGAATATTAAAGCCAAGATAGCCCTCCTCTCAATATCACATTCTAATAAAGGGAGATAACACAATTGGTATAGGAGAATTCAGCTATGAGTCACATGGAAAGGCACACCCCACCCCACCCCCATAGTCCCTAGGATATAGCTGCAAAGCAGATGATAGTGCATCTTCTTTAATATCATCACCACTGTTAAAATAATATTTCTAATTCTGAACCATTTGACAACACCAAGGGCTTTGGTAGTAAGAATCTTCTTTTCTGGGACTTCAGGAGCTACAGAGGCAGTTGTCAGTTCACATCCTCACAGAATTGCTCCCCAAGATGATGGCTGCAAGAGCTGGGCTAGAAACAAGACCAAGTCTTAGAGGGCTGCCTGAGGCCTAGAGAGTTTACAAGATTTGCCTGAGGTAGTCAGTGACTCCTAAGCTCAACATGAGCAAAAAAATTACATGGCACCCAAGAAGGTAAATCCCATGAGTAGCCTAGTACCCAGAAAAAGGAATAAACTAGTTCTGTTCTACTCTGACCTGCAAAGAACACAACTGGTTAACTGTATTCATTTCTGCATGCCACATTTTTGGAGAGCAAACTGGAGCAAATATAGAAGAGGGTGACTAGGATGGTAAAGGGACAAGAGAACATGCCACAAAAGAATTAGTTGAAGAAACTATCAATGCTTAGGCTAGGAAGGGGAAGACTTAGGGAAGTCATAATAGCAGTTTTCAAGAATTTAAAGGGCTGTTATGTGGAGGGGGGAGGGGGAAAGGATTAAACTTGTCCTATTTGCCCCTTGAGTGTAGAGTTGGGAAAAGTAAATAGAAGTTGCAGAGAGGCAAATCTATTTTTGATATAAGGAAAAACTTTCTGATAATTTGAAATATCCAGAAGTGGAGTCAGCTGCCTCAGGAACTGGTGAGTTTCCCCTTAGTAAACTTTTTAAAGCAAAGATCAGATGATGTCTTGTTAGGGATTCAGGTAAAAGACATTCAGATACAGGTTTAACCAGATGGCCTCTGAGGTCCTGTGTAACTCAGAGATTCTTTGATTTAGTGATTTACTCAACAGCACAACTGCCACTGTGCTTGACTGAGTTATAAAACCAGAAGCCCACTAAAGATATGACATACTTTCAAATGTTACAGAATAAGGAACACATTCAGGTGTTTGGCCCAGGAATGCCAGCTTGGACTCTACCAAGTATATTCTACCCACAAGATGGTGGAAAGAACTTTACACAACATGACTTCTGCCTCCTGTCACTCCTCTCCAATTTCACTCATGTATTTTGTGAAAGAAGGTTGAAAAAAAGAATCTATGTTTGGAAATGCTGACATCAAATTCAAGAAATAAGCAAATATGTGTCAATCTGAGTAAATCTTCAGTTTCCAGATGTCCATGAAGAGAATAAAATTGAAGATTTAGAAGCAGTAGAAATGATAAAGACAGGAAAAAAATGAGATTGATGAGCTTCCTTGATTGTTTAGAGAGTATTGGTTATTTTTTTACTCTCCACCTCTCCTTTCCCTTAATTTTTTTCTCTGAAAATGATTGTTTTCTGTATCTGTTAAATGCTAAGTGATGATGATAACTTTATTATCATGCTGATGGTTTCTCTAGTTCTCCAAATTTTGCCTGCTTCTCAAACTGGAAAAATAAATTGATTGAAATAACTGAGATCCCCCACAGTTCAAAAACATGTTGCTCCATTTAACAAAAATAGAAAAAATTACAGTTAATTTAACTAGTAAATTTCTAATTCCTTTAATATGTACTTCAATTCATCAATGATTTCATTCCCACCAATGGTGCAGATTGCAACCTACCCAACCTTTAACTTGTACAGTTCATCCATACCCTCTAGTAAATCCTGCATAGGAAGAGTCAACCAGTGTTCAAGGGGTCTTACCCCATGTCTTTTAACATTTTGAGGGCAACAGTGCAGTCCATCTTGATTTCTAAATGACTATCTCACTTGAATTTCCAGTCCTACATTTTTGGTGATACCTTTTCATCTGTTTTTTTTTTTTGGGGGGGGGGGTTCTGTTTTGTTTTGTTTTGTTTTGTTGCATGCCATTCACTGTCTCTAATATGCCAGAGCATATTTACCCATGACAAATATTTCTCTAGTGCCTTTTGGTTGATCCATTCTTTGAAGGTTATAATGTATATGGTTCACAGTCAAAAGCATATTCTAGCTTAAATTTTTTTTGTTGGTTCTATTGTAATGACCCATGATTCACAGTCAGAAGAATATATGTGTTTTAAAAAATTATTTTGTTGGATCAGGTTTAGAGAGCGTATATGTTGTAAATTTTTTCAAATGTAACGTAGTCTGTTCTCTTTCTCCAGTTCAATTCTTGGTTGAGCTCACCAACTACCCATTGTGTCTACCCAAGATATGTACTGTCATGTATTGACCAGATCTATGGGCTGTTCATCCTACTGACTAACCTGACTATCTGAACAATAAACATTCTTCCTCTTCCACTTGATTTTTCCTGTGTGAATTATTCAGTTGAACACTTTCAAGGGATTCTGGAGCTCATTTAGAAGGATCTGCAAGAATCCAAATCTTGATACTATCAGGACAATGTTATCTAAAAACAAGAACATCTGGAGAATTTCATCATATAAAGTAATAGCCTTCCCATTTGGGCTCTCAATTGGACATGCTATACTGTGGCAAATGCCTTTAGTAAGCGTATGTCTGCCTGTTCTTTGTCTCCATTGTTATTAATAGTAAATACAAAGAAATGTCTTTTTTGCTGACTCTGTCAACACATCTTGTATTACCTTACATGCTTGGGAGATACATTATTATAACTAAGCCTTCAAGGCTACATTTTGTTATACCAAATCAATTTTTTTAATAATCGCAAGACAATAAAGTGGAATCATGTTTCAACTTTTCATGCAAGTATGCGAGCATCAACTTATGATCTGCTATAAAATATTATTTTTAAAGCCATGCCTATTTCTTCTCATGTTCATCAAGGAGGTTCCCAATATATGTATATATTATTCTTAAAAATTTTGAAGATGTCAAAAAGTAATGAGAATTGGTAGTTATTAATAGCTTCTTGGTCACCTTTTTAAGGCAGCACTAACAAGCTTTAACTTTTTTTTCTAATCATTTGGTATCTTCCTTTTTTACAATATTGAGAGCTCCTTCAAAATTGTTACCTCCAGAATAGACTTCTGAGTATGATGAGCTGGTCCAGCTTTTCTGTCTTTATTTTCTTTAATATAACTTTTACTTCTTGAAGAAGCACTTTAACTTTCGACTACAAATATAGATATGCTGTCATTGCTGAACAATTTTGTTCAATTTTGTTTGTTATAGAAATATTGATAGATCTTTCTCCATTTTTCCCTCTTTTTTTTAATCCACCTTCCATTTTCTACCTTAAATTTGTCCTGAGGGTGATCTGATTTAATTGGGTTTCATGACAATCTTTCTTGTTTCACCATACTATGCTTCTCATTATTTTAGGAGAGGATGCTATTCATAATTTCCTACTAATCTCCTCTGTATATTTTTATAAATAATTTTACAAACTAAACTGGTTTTCACTTAGTTGACATATAGTTCTGTATGGCAATGGGAACAAGGATTTGTTGACTAAGGCAATTTCCTAGTTCCTTTGGCCTCTTTCTTGTGACAAGGGCTTTCTGTCAGCTTAACTTCTGCAAGAAAATTGTGATAGTCCTTACTGAAATATATTCATTTATCCATTTCCCATATTTGGAATTGATGGCTTGTCTTAAAAGGTCAGCATGAATTTGCTTTAACTGTACTCAGTTTTTTCTCATTTCATTCACTCTACTAATTTGCTGTTGATTTCAACCTTTGTCAAACAAATTAATGATTTCATTGGATGCAAACAAATTATTTGGAAGAATCTTCCACACCAGCAACAATTCATTTCCTGTCTTTTAAGATATACTCAGTTACATTTTTCAAGATGCTAATCATTGCTTCCCATAGCAAGCACCTCCTACCTCTCTTCTTGAAGAATGATATAGAGGCATATAGCTTCTGTGTTGTCCATAAGCATTTGGCCTTTTTCACTTTTGCTTCTGAGTCATGCTTTCCAATGTCGAGTTATTGTAAAACATAAACTATGCTTTTACATTTAATATAACAAATGTGATAATTTTATGAGAATTCAAAATATGCATAATGCATTTTTATATTCTTAAACTCACAAAATTACTTTAGAGCTGGAAAAGGTGCTAAAAAAATGAGTATTGCCTATAATTCCATTTTCCCCAAAAAACAAATGTTCTCATTCAAGAAGGGTGGTAAAAGAAATTTTTATTCCCCCATGGCATCAAATATTCCAGAAATTTAATATCTCTAGTCAACAGTTGAGTGTTAGAAAATGTTCAGTCTGAGTTCCAACCTGGATCCTACAAGAAATTCACCTGGGGATATCATTCAAGTTAGATGACCTATTTGCCTCTGTTTATCCTTTATTAATGTGAATTAATGTCTCTTAGAAATCATTCAGGTCACAAATGTGTCTTGGAGATTAAGTTAAGAGAACAATGACCTGAAAACAATGACCTATGAACTAGAACTTTTGGAACATTGAGGGGGAAAAATAGTACAAGTTCAAGCAAAACCTCACCCAAATGCCATAACTCCTAGGTCAGCAGATCTAAAAAGGAGGAAAAAGAAAGTAGGCATCAACCACCATGAGCTAAAAAATAGATAGGACAAGAAATAGGATTTCTCCCTCCAATTTTCTAAACTGGCTCTTGTATTAGTGAACTGTTTTCTCAGGATATCCAATAGCAGATCCATAAATAGAATGAAGCAATTGAACTTTTCTCCTGTTCACCAAAATTTAGATCGTACTAATAACATAGACACTTATTTAGCATCTTAGAAACAATTGAGTTTAGGAGTTAGCAAGAACAATTAGTTAAAACAGGACAAATACCCTTTGACCTATTCCAAGATGAACTTTTCTCCAGCCCCACTAACCTATCACCCCTCCAACACATATGTATCAGCCTTCTAGCAATGCTCTGAAGATGTTCTCGCATCTGTCCATGTCTCAGTCCAGCTGAATACTTTTTCAAGTTTGATCAAATGTCATGTCTCATGGTGTTTTCCCTATTTATAGCTTTGTCCAATAGTGCCATTTAGTATCACTAGAAACTCTAAGGCTATAATAGATAAATAGACAAAGATTCAGTAAATCAATAAAAAAAATTATTAAGCACATACTATGTGCCACCAACTGAACAAAAAAGAATTAAAAAATGAAACAATCCCTGCTTTCAAGGAATTTGTGTTAGAGAAGAATATACATACACACATATATATATACACATACATACATACATATACACAGATATACTTTGTTTTATTGCACTTTGCTTTATTGCACTTTGCAGATAATTATGTTTTTTACAAATTGAAGGTTTGTGGCAACCCTGTGTTAAGCAAGTCTATCAGTGCCATTTTTTCTACAGCATGTGCTCATATTATCTCTGTATCACATTTTGGTAATTGTCACAAAATTTCAAACTTTTTCATTGTTATTGTATCTATTATGGTGACTAGTGATCAGTGATCTTTGACATTACTATTGTGATTGTTTTAGGGTGTCATAGATAATATCCATATAAGATGGCAAACTTAATTGATAAATGTTGTGTGTGTTCTGACTGCACCAACCAGCCTGTTCCTGTCTTTCTTTCCCTGGACCTCTCTATTCCCCGAGTCACAATAATATTTAAATTAGGCCAATTAATAACCCTACAATGGCTTCTAAGTGTTCAAGTGAAAGGAAGAATCAACTGATGGGACAAACTTCATTATTCTCTTATTTTAAGAAATTGTCACAGCCACCCCAGCCTCCAGCAACCACCACCCAGATCTGTTAACAGCCATCAACATCAAGGCAAATTCCTCTACCAGCAAAAAGATTACTTCTCACTGAAAACTCAGATAAGAGTTAGCATTTTTAGCAATAAAGTATTTTTTAAATTAAGGTATGTACATTTTTTTAGATATGATGCAATTACACACTTAATAGGCTACAGAATAGTATAAACATAACTTTTATATGCACTAGGAAACCAAAAATTTCATGTGACTTGCTTTATTGCCATATTTGTTCTATTGTGGTTTGGAACCAAACTCAATATTCTGAGGTGTTCCTGTATCTATATATATTTTATTTATCTTTGTTTATATATTTTATATATAATGTAATATATATTATCTGCATATGTGTTTTTATACCTATATAAAATAATGTGTGATTGTATAGGTAGAAAGATAGATAGACAGATAGATAGATAGAAAGAAAGGAAGATAGATAGATAGATAGATAGATAGATAGATAGATAGATAGAAAGAAAGGTAGATAGATAGATGATAGATAGGTAGATAGATAGATAGATAGATAGATAGATAGATAGATAGATAGATAGATAGAGATGCACACACATAGAATCAATACAGTGTGTAACACAACATCATTACATACAACATAGTTAGGAAAGGTCAGCACTAGCAGTTGGGAATATACTGACCAGCTTCATATAGAAGATGGAATTCAAGCTGCTTCTTGAAGAGAGAAATTCTAGAAGCAGAAGCAAGAGAAGGTAGACATTCCAGGAATGGGGGATAGCCAGGGCAAGTACATAAAGAGGGAAGGCTTGTCTTGTGTGAGGAATGGAGAGAAGACCAGTTTGCATGGACCATAGTGCATGAGAAACAGATCAATACATAATGAAGCTGGAAAGTAAATTGGCATCAGGTTGTAATGGGTAAAAAAGTTAGATAGAATTTAGGAAAACAGGAACCCAATCAATTGAAAGACTAAAAGGAAACATCAGTCTATCATTAGCTATATACAATTGAATATTATTAGTGCTTTAAGAGCTAAAAATGTATTCAAGATAGCCATACACAAAGTGTGCAGGGGGAAGAACATACAAAGGAAGTCCATACAAATAATACATTTATCCAGATATAAGTTGTCTAAGGAGAAAGTTGTTCTCAAACTTTCTCAGATGTTTGATCACTAGTTGAAACAATGAAAAATATGTTCCCCATAAACAGAAAAATCAAGAAGGTGGGGCAGCGGGAAAGAAAAGCTTCCTCATTTAGGTGAGGGAATAGCTTTAAAAAATGCTTACTGCCTGAGTTTACTTGGTGTTGATTTGAACATGATATTGCTGTTACATATGAAACAAACAAGTGATATTCTCTTTTTTTTAAGTCAAACAAAGGAATTTATGGTTGCTTCTAGAGGCAATGGGGAACCAAAGCTTATTGCATAGGAGAATGCTGTGCTTAAGGAAAGTCACTTTGATAGTTGTGTTACATGAAGGTCTGACTAAAGTGAGAAGTGAATTGAGGGAGGAAGGATGATTAGAAAACCACTGTGACTGTCCAAACCAGAGGCTGCAATGACCCAAACTGAACTGAAGTAGTAGCTGTATGAGTAGAGAGAAATGTCATACTGAAAGATGTTGTAGAGGTGAAAAAAAGCAAGGTCTGGCAACTAAATATAAACATGAGGTAAGGGAAAGTGAGAAGTTGAGGCTAGCCTTGGGTAAAGGTAGCTGTCCCAGCCAACCTCATTCTTATTCTTGTTGCCCATAACTTCCCACAATACTCAGTCTGTATAAGTTAACAGCTGCTCTTAGAAATCCATATTCCAAAGTTCTGATCCTGACTTGTTCAATAATTTGTCAGGTTAACCTTTTTTTTTAATTTTTTATTCATTTTGTACTTCAATGCAAAAAGAAATGCACAAAAAAGAACATTTCCATGAACACAGAACCACATAAAAAGAGAATTCAATTTAAAACCATGAATTTCCATTTAAAAAACTGTGTACTTGTTTTTTAAAAACTATGTAATAAATACTACTCATCATTTTCAAAGCTATCCTGTTTTTCTGTGCTTCCTTCTAAGTTTTCTTTTGTTCTCTGTTATGTACTTTGTACTTTTTTCTCCCAAGTCAACTTTTGCAAATAATTTATTCTGTGTACCTTATTGAGATGTAATAATATATTTTCTTGTTCTAGACAAAAATTTTTAATATACATGAGAGTCAGCTTGGTGAAATGGATAGAGAACTGGCATCAGAACCAGGAAGATCTGCCTCTATCATATACATTGACTGAATGACCTTGGGCAAATTGCTTAACCGATCAGTGCTCTAGGCAACTGTCTAAAATTAAATTACATAGAAAGTGCCTATCTGCATTGGTAGAGAATATTTCCTTATCTGAGAGTTCTCATTACCAATGAAATCACAGTTCTTAACAGTTAGCCAGTAAGCACTTATTAAGTGCTTGGTGTATACCAAGCCCTGTACAAGAGAAGTAAAAAAAAATTGCACCTCAAAAAAAATAATAATTTCACCTTTCTAGGCCTATATCTTAAAAGAGGGAAGAAAAGCAAAAGGAGAGAAAAAGAAAGTTGGCTGGAGAAAGTTGAGGTGGATGATCTGGAGGGTCCCTTCCATTCCTAACATTCTAATATTCTGAACATGCTTTTTAAAAAGAGTGAGATGGGCTCTTCAAAATACTTAGTTTCTTACACATAGGTACTGATAGACACTACGCTAGGTATTTTTAACATAAAGCCCTTTTGTGAATCCAAATATTATTATTATTATTGTTATTATTGACATATTATTAACACATTCTATTTAATAGTAGAGACACCATGTGGTAGTAGAGTGCTGGACTCTGAATCCTGAAGACCTGGGCTCAAATCCCACCTCTAATTATTACCTATATGATCATAGGCTACTCACTTAACGTATATGAGTCTCCATCACCTCCCTAGGACTTATTTATTAAGATATAGATGAGTCAAGATTGCATTAGTGGAGGGAATTCCCTTATAAAAAGTTCCCTGCAGGGGCAGCTAAATGGCACAGTGGATAGAGCACCAGCCCTGGAGTCAGGAGGACCTGAGTTCAAATCCAGACACTTGACACTTACTAGCTGTGTGACCCTGGCAAACCACTTAACCCCATCGCCTAGCAAAAAAAAAAAAAGTTCCCCACACATAAAATCACAGCTCCTTTTTGCATATTTGAATATATAAGTATAATACCATAATGCCAAAGTACAAATGCTGTCATTAATATTAATAATCAACTAAGAAAATAAAAGAATTTCTACCATTTGCCCCACTGACACTTAAGATGATGGTTTGTAACTCAACAGAAAATAGAGGAATGAAACCCCCCCCCAATAAGAAATGTAGCATTGGAAACTAAAAAGCCTCTCTAAACTAATATCTACCTATATCAGCTTAGCCAAGATTATATAGAGAAAAGCTATTTCTACTATATGGTTGACATAAGGCAAGTTGTTTCCTGTGCTTGTAGGGTTGGTTATGATGACTCAGGATAGATTCCATTGAAATTTCAAGTCCGTAATAAAGGAAAACCTGATTAAATTATAGGTGTAGGCAACTAGCCAAACAATTAAACATAATTGTAGGGTGCTGTACCTTGGCTGTTAAAACACACATAATAATGTTGGTAGGATCATAAAACCCTCCACATGCATTGATAAAAGTATTGACACAGCATTCTTATTTAGGTGAACTCTCAGGTGACTTCCCCACCTGGAAACTGGCTGTGAGAATTATCTCCAGATAAGAACTATCTCTGTAGTTCTTAAGAATTTACCCATGATAACACAGTTAAGATAGATATCAAAAACAAGATTTGAACTCATGCCTTCCTAACTCCAAGGCCAACACTCTATTCACTAGCTTAAAAATTTAGAAATGTTTTAGGAAATAATAATAGATATTTATGGAGAACTTCAAGTACACAAATTTTGTTTACAGTATCTTATTCCAACTTTACAATGACCCTGTAAAAGCATTACCATCCTCATTTTACAGATAAGGAAATGGAGGTTCCAAGACATTGTGACTTGCATATGGCCTCATAGATAAAAAGTATCAAAGTTTAAATTAGAATCCAGGTCTTCCTGATGCCATGTATGTGATGTACTGACATAGAACCAAACAGTAAGTCAACCAATCCTGGCCAAAGAAAAAGATATTCTTTTTTTTTGAAACTAATAAAGTTTGTTAACATTACTTTTAGTATAATTTATTAGGTAACTATTATATAGCTGTCCCATTTAGAAGGAACACTGGAAACTCCTGCAGTCCTCAACATAAATAAATTTCTATAGAAATTTATAGATTTCTTCTATGAAAGAGATCTATAAAGTCCTTTCTTCACAACAAGCCTGTGAAGATAATGCAACTATTATTTCCCTCACTTTACAGACAAGAAAACTGAGGCACAGTGTGGAGAAAAGACTTGCTCAGGGTCACACAGTCAACACACCAGTCAGGATTCAAACTCAGGACTCCTCATTCTCCACTACATCACACTATCTAATTTTTTTTAACGTATGTAGTTCTTTTGGAGGAGTAAAAACAAATGTGCAAATTAAGGAAAACCAATATAAATATGATTAGTATGTCAATAAAATGATAGTTGGTCACATTAATACAGCATTTTACAGTTTTGCATTGTGTTTTCCTACAATAACCCCATGGTAGAGGTGATATCATCATCCCCATTTTTTACACATGAGGAAGCTGAGGTTCACGGAGTTTAAGTGATCACATAGTAAACAGCAGAACCTCAATTTGAACCTAAACCCTTAGACTCCTAATCCAATGCTCTTTCCACTACATCAAGTCATTTCACCCAAATATTTTGGTCTCCTTACAGAAATGAAGGTATATCAGATTTGGGCATTCTATACTTTTGCCATGTCATTCAACTTACTGTTAATGCAAAAGAGCAAGCAATGAAACTGAAATAAGAGGATGGGAGAACAGGTATATTTGTCCTAGGAAATTTCCCAGTGACAATCAATGAGCATAGTTCAGCTTAAAGGGAGTAATTCCCATTGTTGATACTTTAATCTTGAGACCAGCCTCAAAATTTTGCCACTATTGAAGATTGTTTATAGCTGTCAGAGCAGGATGAGGACCTAGATGGGACTGCAGTGCATTGAGAACTCAGGGCAGCGTGCCCATAGGAATTCCACAAATGCTTTCCCCTTTTTTGTTCATACTGTGCCCTATCTACAACTTTTCTGGGGCAAGGTCCACAAGGTCCTACAGCACATATGTCTCCCCTATGTATGCATGGCTGCTCTAACCATCCACTGGTCAAGCTACTCAGAAATTTGGGCACAGATAATACTTCATGGAAATTGATCCTAATGAATCAGTGTCTAAAGGTCAGCAAAAGGTACATCCTTGATAGAACATTATGAGCCATTCCCTCCATTTTTTTTAGGTGTTTTGATAGGGACTGGTAACATGACAGATTTCTATTCCACATAACATCTGGGGATCTTGAAAAACATCCTTACGGTGTTGGGGCAGAGAATCAGATAGTCACTATATTGGCCATCAGCCTCAGGCTATACATGCACTATATTAGGAACACAGACTCATTCCTTCAGATAAAATAACCCCCTCCAGGAGATCCCAAGCACAGTTACTACATACAAGGCACCTGAATAAGGAAGACATAAATTCAATTGTACCCCTCTCCCTGACTCTGTCTTCCCATAGCTCAGTGAAAGGGGCAGAGTATAGAGAAAAGCACCCACATATGGGAAATTCCCAAGGAAAGAGACAATATAAGAAGAACACCAAGATTTTTGACATTTACTAGCTGTGCTAAGCTGAACAAGATGATTCCTGAGTCTCAGTTTTCTCATCTGTAAAATAATATGTGAGGTGCCTACCTCAAAGTGGTGTTGTGAGAATCAAATTAAACAATTTTGAATGTAAAGTGACTTCTAAACTTTTAAATCCTAAATGTGTCAACTATTTTATTGTTGTTATAGAAGGCAGCACTGAATAGTGGGTAGAGAGCTGCTCTCAGAGCCTGAAGGCTAGGTTCAAGCCCTGTCTCTGATACATACTAGCTGTGGGACCCTGGACAAATCACTTAACCTCTTAATGCTCTAGCCAGTTCTAAGATTTTGAGTTATAGAGAAGATGCCAACCTGCGTTGGTAGAGAGTTTCCTCAGCCAGTTGTCTTTATCAAGGAAATCATGGGTCTAGTCCCCTCTCTCTATGTAAAATTGTTATTGTATTACCATAGTGTGAGACAACAGGGTTCACTGGAGCTGGTTTACCTCCCTTGATGTTAAGTGATGGATTTCCAAAAAGCTGTAAGTTGAATCTTTACAATTCACTTTCTATTTTGAATGTACTATGAAACTCAAATAGAAACAGAGGCCACTAATCCATACATAAGGATCCCTGAAGCAATATTTTTACTTAGTTTTAAAATGTAGTATTATCTATGTTTTATTGTATTTTTATTTATTTTGTTAAATATTGCTCAATTACATTTTACTCTGGTTTAAGCCAAAATTGAGTGCTGTACAGTGCCCAGGGCTGGCATGTTTGACACCTCTGTAGCAAAGGATCTGGCTATTTAAAAGAGCATTGTAGTAAATCAACTGGCAAGCCAAATCATCAACCTTTTATTTAGGTATAGAGGAAAGCAATGATCAGGGAACCCTGATTAGTTGTTCCCCTCTCCCTTCAACAGAAATCCAAAGTAGAGAAAGCACTGAATGCAGCCCAAGAAGCTCTTTCTTCTCAGCTCCTCTTGTGTCCTAGAATGGAAAGGTCCTTCTGATTCAGTTGCCAATTATCTTTGAGTAGCTTCCCTCCCCCAGTCATGGGGTCACAGAGGGCCAATTGGGAGTTGCTGCTTAAACCCCAAAAACCATGACATTTAGTGTTGAGCTCCCTGAGAAATGTCTTTTTGAACAAATGTCTACACCGTATAATTTCATTACGTTGACTGGTGGGTATTCAATTTACCTAGGGTCTCCCTACTGATAGCCACTCCACCAAAATCTATCATTAATCCCTGGCTACATGTTTGTATGAATCTATTGTCTTTATATCAGCAAGTATTTATTGAGAAGCAGTAACATATATTGGAAATGCAGGAAAGCACTGCAGCCAAAAATCAAAAGACTGGGCTCAAATTCCACTTCTGCCATTTACTCCCTCTGTGACCTGGGTGAGTCCCTTGACCTCTCTGAGATCCACTTTCCCCATCTGCAAAATATGAACAAAATGGCCACTCATATGCTTTCTAACTCTAAATCTATGACCCAGAGGACCACAGAATTAGGGCTAGAAATAACTTTAGAGATCATATCAAATGCTTCTCATATACAAGGCAACTGAGACCCAGGAAAATTAAGTGATTTGCCCAGGGTCAAGCTAATCAGTGTCTGAGATATGGTTTAAACCCAGGTCTTCCTAACTCCAGACTCTCTAGCTCCACTGCATTGTCCCCTACTATTGTGAAGTGTTGGGGGGAGGTGCAGAGTTGGGGTAAAAGGCCTATAAGATCCATTCCAATGCTAAATCTATAAGACTATGATAACCTATGTACTTTGTATATTGGGTGAAATCAGGGTAGAGCTAGAAAAATAATAGGTTCTTTTCAGTTAATGGTTCATTATTCCTGAGAGATCATTTCCACTCAATCCAACAGTTGAGCCTGTTTGTCAGAAGAATCTCCAATGAACAACTCCTTCTAACAGCTCTGAAAATACCCATTGGCCAGAAGCCTGTGCAATTATGGGATAGTGGGGAACATATGTTACTCGGTGGTGGGCCTCATCATTGCATGTTGATCCATCAAGCATACTTAATGTGTATTCTACAAAAACTGCCAGTTCAGTCTGCTGGGGAAACCAGACAATCAGCATGCAACTCCCAGACTCCAATAAAAATAAGCCCAGGCAATGGCATGTTGGACATTTAGAACAAAGACATTTGAAAAAGGGGCATGATATTTGATGAGACTTAGTAACCAGCCAATCAGTATGTATTTACCCTGCTTCCCACAGGATATGAAGCATCAGATTAAGGTCTTGGGTTATATATTAGAGAAGAGAAACTGTCCTCGTCCTCAGATCCCACAGTTGAGCTAATGTTGAGGCCTGCTAAAGTATCCTGGCAATTCATTTGACCTCCCACTGGAACAATTAAAATTCAGGTCCCAGACACTCAGGATTGTTCCAAGAACCAAAATCAGCTCTCCAAGTTCAGCCTGAAGGCCTGGGTTAAGGTTCCACAGTCCCCGTGAGCAAGCAGCAGCCGGGAAGCCCCACAAAAGCAGCCAACTTGGCACCTGGCTAGGGGAAGCAGTTCTCTCTGCTCTCAAGGGTCCCTCTGCAGTCGGCAACTCACACTGAGTTGAGGTCACCCCAGGCTAATACCATGACTGTTCATGCTCCATCTGTGCATTTCCTAATGGGGCTACTTATGGGTTTGTCCCACAGATCAAGCATTCAGAGGATTAACTGACTTCCTGAGGTCCCTTCCAACCTTATGATTCATTAAAAGGTGATGATAATTAGAGTCATAGAGTTACTCACTCTAGGATGAATCCAAACTGACCTCATAGGAGTTACACTCACCCTGTGTGTGTGAGCGTGCACATGTGCACATATCTATGTGTATGTGCACCTTCACTAATCTGACAACCCTTGGAATATAAGAACACCAAAGACCAATAATTATTCACATAAAATTTGTTAATTAAAAAAATTTTGATAACTTTGGTTTTTATATCACTTTCATTTCTGAATATATCAATTCCCCTCTCACATGGGGAGCCATTCTATAAAGCAAATAAATAAATAAATGAAGAAAAATGGCAGTTAAACAAAACAAAACCAACACTTTGACTCAGAATGTACGCCATGTTCTACATCCATAGTAACCACTTCTATAAAGAAGGAGGGAGCTGCATCTTCTCACCTCTTCTTTGAGACCAATCTTGGTTATTTATGTTGTTGTCACTGTTCTTTGCTCTTACATGGTTATAGCCATTGTGCCCATTGTTTTCCTAGCTTTGCTTACTCCACTCTGCATCAGTTCAGAGCGGTCTTCCAACCTTCTCTGCATTCTTCACACTCATGGTTTCTTACGGAGTTTTAATATTCCATTGCATTCATGTACCACAATTTATTTACCATTCCCCCATCCATGGGCATCTACTTTGTTTCCAGTTCTTCGCTACCCCAAAAGGTGCTGCTATAAGTATTAGAAACTGATAACCTAGAATGTTAGAACTAAAAGGTTCTTTAAAGCTCAACCAATCCATCCCCCTCGTTTTGCAGATAAGTGACTTGTCCAAAATCACAGAGCAAGTTAGCAGCAGTGGCATCTAGGTGTTACACTAGATAGAGTGCTGAGCCTGGAGTCAGGAGGACCTGAGTTCAAATCTGACATCAAATACTTACTAGCTGCATGACTCTGGGCAAGTCACTTAATCTCTGTTTCCCTCAGTTTCCTCAACTGTAAAATGGGGATGATAATAAGACTTCTCTATCAGGGTTGTTGTGAGAATCAAATGGAACAATATTTGTAAAGCAATTAACATACAGTAGGTAAGTGACATAAATATTAGCTAGTAGTAGTAGTAGTAGTAGTAGTAGTAGTAGTAGTAGTAGTAGTAGTGATAGATTGGGGAATAGAAATTTCAATAATTGAACTACCTGCCTCATCAGGTTACTATTAAGGACAAAATGAAAGGATTTGTAAAGTTCTATAAAGAGGTAGCTGATATTATAATATACATAATATACTATTATTGTTATGATTATTAACTGAATAAGCATCAAGTACCTCTACTGGCACTTTCTGAGAACTGGAGCCTGTTGAAACTGAATTTCAAGGTACTGGAATCATCAGAGAGATGATTGTTGAGGTTTTGAAATTCTATAGCTCTTAACGAACCATAGGTGCTTAATAAAATGTTGATTGATTCAGATCCAAGAAATCCACCCCCCACTTAATGTCTCTAATGCCTCTCAGGACCCTTAGATTTTAAAGTAGGGGAGGGGAGAGGAAGGAAAGGGCATTCCCTTTTATATTTATATAATGCCTACCATGTGCCAGGTACTGTGCTAAACATTTTACAAATATTATCCATTTGATCTTCACAACCATACAAGGTAAGCACTGTTATTATCTATCTCTCTTTTACAGTTGAGGAAACTGAGGCAAACAGAAGTTAAGTTACTTGGTCAAAGTCACATAGCTAGTAAGTGTCTGAGGCTAGTTTTGAACTCAGGTCCACTGGGCCACCTATCTACCTCTACGGAAATGAGAAAATTGTTTGACTTCAAGATGCCTCTCTCCTAATCCTGATCTTGTCTCTCCTGATCCCTCCATTCTTGTTTGTTTGTTCTCAAGTGAGTCAAATGTCAAGAGAGACATATTTGGAGCAGCACAAAAAAGAAGGCCTATTGGGAAGTATCTCTAGGCACTGTGCTGGTAACCACTGAAGAGAGTAGGAATGCTTGCAAAAATATCCCATCTTGTGGGAGCTGAGCTGAGTCTGGGGCTAACCAAAATCACTTTCCCAAGCCTGTTGAGAGAACAGTTCATCTTCTGACTCGAACCTTAACCCTTCCTGCACATCATCTCCACTGAAATAATAAAGAAGGGCCAACAAGGAGGGCTTTGTCTGAACCTTTCTCAACATCTGGAATGTTGAGAAAGGAATGCAATAACAGAGATACAGTTCACAAACTGTTGTTCTCCCCTCCACCCCCCTCCCCCAAAAAAGAGAGAACACTTCCTCCATCCAATCTATTACATAGCTGTTGGAATCAAATTCCAAAAACAAGGCACTATCAGACCAAACTCTGGCCCTGGCCCCTAGGACCATTTCACCAGTGGCCTACACACCAAGTACTTTTGGCTGATGCAAAGGAACTCATGTTCACCTTTGGCACACCTCTGTCTGCAGCTGCAGAGGATCAAGTCATGTTCAGGTCTGCTCCCTAATCACTCCCTACCACACCCCACCTCCCTCTGTCCAGTCAAACCTAGCCAGGTTTTCCTAGCAATGCTGTCCCTGTAGAGACACCATTTATTTTCCACCCTTCTTGTATATACACACTCATGAGAGTTCTCAGGGATCAAAGTAACAAGCCAGCTAAAGGCATTCTTTGCAAAGCATTCAGCAGGACACCTCAAACTTCATATTTAAGGGGATATAGGTCCTAATGTTGAAAAGGAAAAAGGGAATTAACTTTGTCTGCCCTGTTTCTATAATTTTAAAATAATCCTGTTTGCTGATGGAAAATGCTAGTTAACGTTCATGAACTGAGCATCTGAAAGCGTGCTAAGTGCAGACTGACCTGGCCGGTGTAGGGGCAGATGTGACTTGAAGTTAGATGACCTGGGTGTGAGTCCCCAGCTATAGGACTTCCTGTGCGATCTCTGGTAAACCTCTTTAAGTCTCTGCGGCTCTATCTGTTCTTGTTGTCGTCGTTTAGTCATTTCAGTCATGTCTGACTCTTCATGACCCCATTTAGGGGTTTGGTTTTTTTTTTTTTAGTGAGGCAACTGTGGTTAAGTGACTTGCCCAGAGTCACATAGCTAGGAAGTATTATGCGTCTGAGGCTGGATTGAACTCAGGTCCTCCTGACTCCAGGGCCAGTGCTCTATCCACTGCACCATCTAGCTGCCCCTCATTTAGGGTTTTCTTGGCAAAGATACTGGAGTGGTTTGTCATTTCCTCCTCCAGTTCATTTTATAGAGGAAACTGAGGCAAATGGGTAAAGTGACTTGCCCAGGGTCACACAGGTGGTAAGTGTCTGAGGCCAGATTTGAACTGAGGTCTTCCTGACTCCAGGCCTGGCACTCAATCTGGCTCTATTTTATCATCTGTTTAATGAAGAAATGAGGCTAGATGATCTCCAAAGCCACTTCCCTACTTGGAATAGTGACAAAAGTGTTGGGCTTGGAGTCAGGAAATGCTGAATTCAGACCCCTGCCCCAGACATTTATTTACTTGCTGTATGAGCACAAGCAAGCCATTCAATCAATAAGTACTGATTATGAGCCTATTGTGTGCATTGTGCTAAGTGCTGGGGATACAAATCAAGGCAAAAAAGAGTCCCCACTCCCACTTCATCTCTGTCAGCATCAGTTTCCTCATCTGTAAAACAGAGATAATAATATCTACCTCACAGGGTTATTGTAGGAATTAAATCAGATAACATGTAAAGGGCTTTGCAAACCTTACAACCCTATATAATTGCTAGCTATTATTAAAAATTCTGTGGTTTTGATCCTACTTCTATAGCCCAAAATGTTCATCTCTAAAACTAAAATGAGGATGATATACTATTTATATTGCAATAGTCTCTTATCAGTCTCCCTGCCTCTGGTCCCTCTCCTGATCCAACCCATTCTCCATCCAACTGCCAGCATAATTTTCCTAAAGCTCAGTTCTGATCATGTCACCACCTCTACTCAGTAAACTCCGATGATTCCTTATTACCTCTTAGATAATATATAAAAACTCTGTTTGGCAAGCATAGCTCCTCAATTCTATATTTCCAGGCTGATCACACATTTTCACTTCTATTTACTCTCCAATCCGGTCAAATTGACCTTCTTGCTGACATTTGATTCTCTGTGTCTTTGTGCTGATTCATGCCTTGAATTCACCCCTCCTCACCCTGCCACTTGGTGTCTCTGACCTCATGGCTCAGCTCAAGGATCACATTTTGCAAGAGGCTTATCTTGGTCCTCCAAGCTAATAGTTCCACCCAGCAACCCGTCACTAATACCATGTTACCTTGTGTCTGTCTAGCATGTGTTTTCTATGTATTTATATACATGCATGTTGTCTTTCCCACTAGAAGCTTCTTGAAAGCAAAGGCTGTTTCACTTGTCTTTTTATCTCCAGTACTTGACACATAGTAGGCACTTCACAAGCTTTTGTTGATCAGTTGATTGATATCATGATCTACATGGCCCAATATTCTGTCTTTGAAAAATACAAAGAGATTGGCTCCTTCTTCTAACTTTGTTATTTCATAGAATAATAGATTGATGGAAGAGGAATTTACTTCAGAAATTATCTGTTAACAGGGGAACTGGCCACTGTAGGCTTGTCCCCAGTGCCAGCCCACATGGAAAAGGCTGAGGAGCCTGTTTCCATATATGCATGATGGCATGCAATAGAAGAACCTTACTGCCTGATTTAGGGCATGTGAAAGGAACTGTTTCTAGTCCACTTACCTTGTGGCGAAGTGAGGCCTTCATGGTTAGTTGGCCGTTGAAATGGAACTGAGTGACAAACAAAAAGACTCGCACGTGGGGCAACTGCTTTCTTTCTTTCATGGATGCAGTTCAAGGGAAGGAATGGGATACATGTCTAGATGGGGAGAGAAATCCCAGGCCCTCAGCTTCCAGGGACTGGCAAAAGTTTCACGGAGGTGCCTAATTTTGAGGTAAAAGGATTTCAAACAGGTGGAGATGAAAAGGCAATATGTGCTAGACATGGAGGATGATTTATATAAATGCATGGAATTAGGAGAGAGATCAGGACATTAGGAAATAGCTAGGAATTGATTTAGCTAGCATGTAGCATACATGAAAGAGAATAACAAACTGCCAGAAACATAGGTTAGAGCCATATTATAGGGGACCTTGAAAGATGGGCTTTCTATTTGATCTTGTAGGCAAGACGGAGTTACTGACAGCTTGTGAGCAGAAGAGTGACATATTCCTATAGATTAAGAAGATTATTTTGACAACTGTGAGGTGAATTAGAGAGAAGGAAGACTAAGTATAGGGTATTCAATTAGGATGTTACTAGAACAGGCAAGTAAAAGGGCTTGAAAGAGAGTGGTAGAGAGAAGGGGATGGATACAAAGGCTTTTGTGGAAGTAAAATCAACAGGACTTGGCCACTGGTTGGATTTGGGGATGGGGAAGAGGCCGAGTGAAGTGATAAGCATAACACTAATCTCTAAACCAGTGATGATGCAGACAATAGCACAAGCTAGTAGTGATGAGGGTGAGAACAAAGGAGGTGACCATATAAAAGAAGAGGATAGCTGCTAGAGAGAGTTTGGATTTAGAATCAATGGGACTTGGCCGTAAGTTGGTGAATGAATAAATGAATTTAAAAGCATTACTCTGTGCCAAGGAATGTGCTCAGCACTTGGGCTGTATACAAAAAAGGGAAGTTATCCCCGGACTTCAAGGAGCTTACACATAGAAGGGAGTGGTAGTCAGAATGGATGGTTTGTAAAGTTACAGGGATGGTAACTTTGCTGCAGGATGTTCCCAGCCACATTGTTTGGATTATCATTCCAGAATTTTAAAAGGGTAGGAAGTGGAGAATATATTGAGTGCCTTCTATATATGCTGTTGTGTGCTAGTATAAGTGCAAAGTATAAGAATTGACCCTTGCTATTAAAGGGCTTACTCTCTAATTGGCAAGATAAGATATAAACCCATGAAAGTTCAAATGACAACCCAGAAGATTAATAACAAGACAGCAGTCTTAGAGGAATGCAGGCCAGGTGGGTTATTGGGCCTAACGGCACCAGACACTTAGAGCAAGCACAAAGTCATGATGACTCCCACTTGATTCATTCTGTTATTGGAAGTGTCCTAAGAGAGGAGTATCTGAATATATTCTTTACCTTTACTATCAGTTGATCTATAGTCAGCCTTGAAGAAAAAATATAGGAAGGGAGTAATAGAGACAATAAGCTCTAAATTCACGGGAAAGAGACCTGTGCCACTCATTCTCCATGCCTCGGGGTAGCCAACCCTGCCTCTCTCTGCATTGCTTCCTATTCTTATAGTCACACAATAGACTTTCATTCATTACCAATTAATTCTCTCTTGAATTAGTGACTTTGCTAATAGCCTCCAAATGTCTTTTCTGAGGACTTTCTGGTTTAATCTCGTGTCTCTCTTTCCTTAATTTTGTCTCTAATACCATGTTTTGATAATTTCTTCAAAAGGAAATTTGGGAGGTCCCTAAGGAGAAAGTAATTATGTAATTAGAATAATAACTCATTTATGTGGTACGAACCCCTTTCCCTGCAACAGTACTGTGGAGAACACAGCCACTGGCCAGAGAGGATACCTTGGAAATAACAATAAAAATTCACATTTCCATAGGTCCTTAAGGTTTGCAAAGTGCCTTCTTTACAACCACCCCATAAGGTAGGTAAACCAAGTGTTATTATCTCCATTTTACAGATGAGGAAACTGAGGATCCGAAAGGTTAAGTGACTTAACCACAGCTACACAGCTAGCAAGTAACAGGCTTCTGACTCCAAGGCCAGTTCTCTTTCCACTCTACCATACTGCCTCTAAAAAAAAGAAAAAAATGCCTTGTTTCGATAGAAACCAAAATCCTACTCTGATGCCTTATCATTAGATGGAGGTGACCCTGTGTTTTCAAAGTCTATGCCAGCAGAGCCCAGGCTTCAAGAGGCTCTATTAATCTGGAAAGATTCTGATTATGGGACTTGCAATAGACTGTCTTCTGGTTGGGGAAATCAACCTAAATTCAGAAAAGGTCTTCACCAAAGGGCTAGTCACAGGCCACTATCTAGATCTAATATGGAAAACCATGAAATGAACGAAAATATAGCACTTGATCTAATATGGCTCCTTTTTTATTTCTGCAATGACAGAGGGAAAGTAGCAGAAAAGAGGGCAGAAAGTGTCAGGAATTACATAGATCTTAGGCCGTCTACAAGTAATTTAATTATTGAGACACAATATATATATTTTTTCAATAGTTTACAAGTAGACACACTACTGGAAGAACTTAATTATAGCCATATTGACATTATTCCTATACATAAAGCCAGAAGACATAAAAATTTGCAGTTCAATTAAAGAATCACTTATAAGCACATCCAAGAGAGAAGAATACAGAATTTGGTGGAGGTAGATTTATCTTGCAGTCAAAGACAGCATCATTGCATGTGATCTTTGGTCATCTCACCTATACCAATCATTAGCAAACAGACCAGCAAGAAGATAATTGCGCCTTTGTTCACAATAGCAAAGAACTGAAAACAGCTAATGTATCCAATAATCAGGGAAAGTCTAAACAAGCTGGAGTGTACCAATGGCATAGGATAATATTGTGCCTCAAGTAATAACAATATAGGTGACAATGAAAAGACTTAGATGATGTGATGGGGAAAAGGTAGAATTAATGATAAGCAACAATAACTGCAACTAGCAAGCATAAAAGCAAGAAAATCTAGGAGAACTTGGTGGGGGAGGGAAAAGAATCATCTAGTTACTGGCTTGTTAAAGATACAGCAGGGTTGAGGATTTGATTTGTGATTTCATTGGTCTAGGGAACTCCTGGTGAGTGAACTTCCTCTATTAATGTATGATAGCACCCTCTCTGCATCTTACAATCACAGAGAGTTGCCAAGCACACTTAGAGGTTATACAGGATCACACAGCCCATTGATGTCAAAGATGGAACTTGAACCAGGTTTTCCCGACTTCAAGGTCAGCTCACTGTAATATGATGTTTCTCTTAAAGATACAGTACTTTTTTCCCTAAATATCCTGAAGAAGAAAAATTCTATGAAGTATTTAACAGTCTCTTCCAAGCTATATCAATATATACATTACTGGCCAGTTACTTCATTGTTAATGTAAATGCAAGAGAGGATAATGAAAAAAATATATTGGGAAATGTGATTCAAAATTAAGCAATGAAAAGAAACCAAGTTTGTAGGCTGCTTAAAAGCTTTTAAGCTGTGTACTGTGAATATTTTCATCAAGAGAGGAAACAGAATAATAGCTGGAAAGGAACTTAAAGGTCCTCTAATCAAACCCCTCATTATACAAATGAGTAAACTAAGACACAGAGAGGCTTGATGACTCACCCAAAGCCACGTAGTCAGTCACACAGATGCATTCCATGTGTCAGGAACAGGACTTGAACCCAGGTCTTCTTAACTGCCACCAGCTCTCTAACCATTATGTAAACTGTTCCTACATTAATGTCAAAATCTGGAAGTGTGTTTTTCATCCACTTCCATTTTCTAGCATTGTCGGCAAGTAATATTTTGCCATGGGTACTGCAAATGGACGATAAGCTGAGACCTTATTTGTATAAAGGGGAAGAGATCAGGATGGGTCAGATTTGGGAAACTGCATAGTCCTTTCAATGATCTCAAGCTGGCCCCAACTGCAAAAGCCTTGCCTTTTAAAACTGCTATCTTCCTGGTGATGCTACATGATTGTAGATAACTAAAATGCTATGACCTCAGAAGAATCAAAATGTTGGCTGGCCCAAAGGCCAATAGAAAGTCTCAAGATGATTGTAAGCAATCTACAGCTTGTTACCAGTAATGATTCATTTGCAAGAAGAAATATTAAAAAATCACCAAAGATATAAATGACCAGAAAAGGAAACTGGCTGCTCAAAAAGCAAAAATGCTACATCAGTACATTTATCATATTAAAAGAACCAGAGGGAGTTCTACAGCACAATGGGTGGATCCTCTTTCAGGAATTTACAGAACATCACAGTCAAGTATTATAAAGCACATCAAGACACGGAGGGGGCAGCTCTCTAGAGGGCTGGCGTTTCCCACACCTCATGAAATAGTAAATCCATCAAAACATCACCCTGTTTTAAAAATATCTTCTCTTTTTTGCATACCTAATTTCTCTTGACATTACAGGATGGTGAGCAGACTTTTCAGAGTGAACTTTTATGCTGGCAGTTTTTAAGAGCTGCGAAGAAAGTCAAGTTAACATGTAATTTGAGTTACTGCCACATATACTGCCAAGTATACTTCATATATACTTGGAGCGAGTAGTAAGAATGAAGATGCAGTTGGTTTTGCTTGATTATGCATTTTTGCACAAGGGCTTGGCTTTGTTTAGTTTTTTAATGATTGGGAGGATGGAGAGAAAATCATTTTTTAATAGAAAAATATTTAGTAAAAATTAGGATGCAATAGAAACTTCTAGGACAGTGAGCTGGATTGGAAAGTACATGGAGGGTACTAATATGTAACAAAGCTGGAAAAGTAGGATGAGGCCAGGTTATCAGGAATTTGAAAGATAAACAGAGTTTATATTTGATCCTAGAATTATTAGAGAGCCACTTGAGTTTATTGAGTAGAGGACATGATACGGTCAGTCATACTTTAGGACTAGAAAGTCCCTGTAACAGTTTTGTGAAAGATGTTTAGAAGCATGGAGTGACCTGAAGAAGGGAGACCAATTAGGAGGCTATTGAAACAGTCAAGACAAGAGGCAATGAGAGCCTGAACTAGCATGGTGGCTATGGGAGTAGAGAGAAAGGGATGCATGCAAGTGATAGTTTGAAGACAGAAATTAAAACATTTGACAACGCAACCATTGGGTGTGTGCGATTAGTCATTTATTATTAGCGCTTAAAGATCATCGCGACATAGAAGTATATCGCGACATAGAAGTATATCGCGGCAAAGAAGTATATGCCAGTTAGCCTAACATTCTAAAATCAATATTCTATTCATGACACTGCAGAGTTTAAGTCCATAAAAACCTGAGCTTTTAAAAAGGTCAAGAAGATACAGTCATTTAGCTATAAAATAAACGAATGTACCAATGTCTTTTATGATTTCCTATTTTTAAAAACTCCACATAAAATTTCCTTCAGTTAGAATTAGGCAAGTCAGTAGCTAATTTGAAGTGTTTTGTGAAGAGGTAGCTAGGAGGTTCAGTTAGGAACTGAAGGTTCAAAGGTTGCAGGGAAAATACCTTCCCTTGTGATTTGGGATCCAGAATAGAAGTGAATTGACTTAACGTGGACAAGCCAGGTTGAGATGACTGGGGGAGTCCAACAACCAGGGGATCAGAACATGCACTTCACAGTCAGACTTCAGCAATCCAAACAAGAGTAGAATGCCAGTACCTACAAAATGGATAATTTGTGTTGCTTGTCTGCCCGGCCTTGAGATCTACATCTTATTAGCCAATTAGTCTTGTATCTTTTGTGGGAGCACAGATATACAGCTATGTACACTGCGGCAGGTAGTTAACGCAAGTGCTATATGACACCATTATTGTAGATGAGAAAAATGAGGCTCAGAAAGTCCAAGCGACTTACCAACTGTGCTGAAGTCCTGTGACCACTGGCCCAAGTGTGCCAGACAGAATAAGGAAAGGCTCAGAAGATATTGTCAAGGGCATAGCTATCACTGGTCTTGAAACACAAAATCTGGTTTTGAGAATATAATATGCAAGAGAATCTTAGGATCATGGCCAACTATAGTATCAGTCTCTACTGACACAGAATAAGGATATAAGAAAGGATTTACCAATCATGCAAATTACTGAATTCCTCATTCTGGTATTCAAGGACTTCCATAATTGGACTCCAGTTTCATCTTTCTACCTTTGCAGCTTCATCTCACATTGCCCTTCAGACTAGATTATTCTCTGCCCCATTCTCATCCATGACATACTGTCCACCATCCCTAAAAGGCTCCATACTGGAATCCTTATCTGTATTTGTTGAAGGCCTTCCCTTACTTCAATGATTAATCCAGATGCCTCTTCCTCCATGAAGCCTTCCTCCCCTATCTTCACTGGGAATGCTCTGTCTCTCCTCAAATTTCTTATGGCATTTTGCTTAGACCACTTCCTCCTTTGCACTGATTATACTCTTCCTGGCATTACTATTATTTATGTACATGTCTTTTCCCACTACTAGATTGCAAATTGTTTTTCTTTTTATATCCCCAGAATCTAGCTTAGTGTTTTACACATAACAGTTATTTAATAAATATTCGTTGACCTGGATGTGTTAAATTGAGCAAGTTGCTGAGACAATTATTGAACCTGGGAGAATCCTTCTGGAAGTCAGGGGAATGAATGGATTCAGTACTTTCTAAATACCTTCCAAACCTGAAGTTTTAATTTTCACTGATTTGTTAAAGTATATGATTCAAATAAGATATTTTTGTCTCAAAATAATTTGTGTTTGTTGTAATTTAAATTAATTACACCCTACTGACACTCGGGAAGATCATCTACGTGAATAGTTCTTTTCCAGTTCTGTCTAACAAAGTACCAAAAGGAAGAAACTCAGGTGAAGTTTGCAGCCCTGGGCTAGCTTAATGGCTTTTCCAAAGTGAGCTCAAGATTTTGGCTTTCCCAATCTCATTGCCAGTAGCATTAAGCTAATAAGCTGTACTTACTCTGTTAGACACTTTCTATTATTAGTACATTTCAAACAGCATTTGTTATAGCCGAGTTATTAAGATCAGGGCACAACGTAAAGGCAGTGTGTTATTGATGGCAATAATCCCAGACCTGCCTTTTGTCTTTATTACCTCCTCTTAGAGCTGATGAAGTGAGAGGTGTTGGATAAATCATACTGTCTGTTCATTAGTGCAAATTCAGCAAGTCCCTGCCATGGTTTTAGGTTGGCAATTTTCTTGCTGTGAGCTATTCTCTATCTTTTTTTTCCCCTGCCTCTTGAAAGGCAAAAGAACAATCAAATCAGATTAGTATTACACCTTGTGATCACATGCTACCAACATGTACTACAATTAGACTAAACCCTATATGGCTATTAAGTGAGTCAAATAAGTAAGGAACAGAGGAAGCAATAAGACCAGCCACGGAGCCCCTTGAACTTAACCCAAAATTACACATCCAAAAGAAGTATTCTCACTAACTGAAAAAAGGTGTAGGGGTGGTGTGTGTGTGTGTGTGTGCATGCGTGTGTGTGTGTGTGCACGTGCGTTTGTGCGTGCATGTACATATATGAAGTTTCACTCCAAAATATGGTAAGTAATGGCATTGTGTCTGATCTTTTACTCTTTAGATATTTAGGGAGTTTCAGTCTTTCACAGATGAGTCTGGAGATGGATATGCACATATACAGCACTTGAAACTGATCAGAATAGTAAAGATCTGGTATGGTATTTCCCATTCACTATTTTAGCAGAGGAACAGACTGGTGTCACAGTGGATAAAGCACCAGGCCTGGAGTCAGAAAGACCTGAGTTTAGAATCAACCTCAGAGACACAAACTGCGTAATTGACCCTATGCAATCACTTTACCCTGTTTGCCTCAGTTTCCTCATCTGCAAAATGAGCCAGAAAAGGAAATGGCAATCCATTCCAGTATCTTTGCCAAGAATACCCCAAATGGGGTCACAAAGAGTTGGATATGATTAAAACAACTGAATCACAAAAATTTTGGCAGAAGCAAACTTGAGGTTCCAACTTATCTTTAGATTTTCTTTGAAGTATTATGTGAACTTCTTGTCTCACCAGATTTTCTTGACTATCCTATCTCCTTTAAGAGATTAGATTAAGAGTTTAGGTTGGTTATTGTAGTGCCTGAGATGTATTAATTCACTTAGTTAGACCACTAATAAGGCCAAAGTCATAGACTGTTTAACTTCTTCCATGGTCATAGATTGCAGACTGAAACCTGTTGAGCAGTAAAAAGAAGAGAAGACTGGAGGAAGAGGTAATGACAGGGGGAGAACTGATACCTGTCTTACCAAGACCAGGCAGGAGCCATCACATTCTGTGCTCATCAGGGCACACCTGTAGTAATGTGTTTAGTTCTGACTGCCACCTTCCAGGAAAGGTCTTGATAAACTGGAGAGCATCCATGACTATGAAGGGGCTTCATACAATATTTGAGGACAGGTTGAAGGAAGTAGGAGTGTCTAAACTGGAGAAGACTTGGGGCTATCTTCAAAAATCTGAGGGGCTATGGAAGAGATAGAAGAAGGATTAGGTCTGCTCTGATGAGCCTCAAAGGACAGAAGCAGGAGCAGTGGATAGAAATTTCAAAGAAGCAAATTTGTTTCAATGTAAGGGAAAACTTCCTAATAATTAGAGCTATCCAACAATGAAATGAGCTACTTCCCATGATAGAAGGCATCCTCTTACTGAAAGCTGAAAGCCATCAAATAAAGCTTGGATGTCCACTTGCTGACTGTATTATAGAGACGATTCTTCTTGGATGTTAGTGGGACCAAGTAGCACCTGAGGTACGTTAGAACACTTAGCACAGGGCCTGGCATACAGCAGGTATTTAATAAGCATTTATTGACTGACTGAGATTCTGTGATCTCACTAGCTCTGGTTACCAAGTCCTGCCAAGCTTTCCTTTTAATGTCTCACATATCCACAGTTTTTAAAATTTTGCACTTTTTTCAACTTAGGTCAGGCACTCCTACCTTTGCAGTCTTCATAAACTTTATTCCCCTCTCAGTAGTCTGAGATGCAGTGACTTTGGCCTCCTTCCTGTTGCTCACACAAGACACTCCATCTCCCAGATCCAGTCTTTATCATTGGGTGTCCCTCATGCCTGGAACACCCTCCCTTCTGAACCTGGTTTCCCCTCATATCCTATGTGTCTCAGCTAAAGACTACCCCCACTTAATTCTATTTCTTGCTTGTACATAGCTGTTCACATATTGTCTCTCCAATTAGACCATGAGCTCCTTGAGAATAAAGATGGTTTTTTGCATTTTTTTTCTATCTCCAGAGCTTAGTAGACTGCCTAACACGGAACAAGTGTTCAGTAAACACTAGGTGACAGACTGACTCCCATCTAGACATACCAGAAGTCAGCTAATTGGCATCCCTGTTCCTGCATAGGGACTTGAACCCTGGATGCTGTCTAGCCAGCAGCTATGTGGTACAGTAGATAAAGTGATGTCCATAGAGACAGGAAGACTCATCTTCCTGAGATCAAAGCTGGCCTCAGACACTTACTAGCTGTGTGACCCTGGGCAAGTCTCCTAACCCCGTGTTGCCCCAGTTTTGTCATCTGTAAAATGAGCAGGAGAAGGAAATGGCAAACCACTCTAGGATCCTTACCAAGAAAACCCCAAATGGGGTCAGGAAGAGTCAGACATGACTGAAACAACTGAACAACAACATCCCTGCCCCAGCCTTCCCCTTACCTTAACCACTCTATCTTGTATGCCATATTAAAACATGTAGTGGGGGAGGAAATTTTTTATACATACATATATGTGTGTATGTATGTATGTATATATATATATTATATATATATACATATGTATATATATACATATGTATATATATGTATTATATATACATATGTATATATATGTATTATATATACATATGTATATATCTATATATACATATGTATATATATGTATTATATATACATATGTATATATCACTTGGTCACCATGCATTTGCCTCTGAATCTCTTCTTAGTACATATAAAGCCTCCTGATTAGCCTTTTCCTCTCTCATTCTCTTGCAGGTCCATTACCATCACCATCTTCACTACCATCAAGGCTTTATCCATTTGATCTGGGTTGAAGGCTAAATCAGGGAGCTCCCCTACTAGGAAAGTTCCCCTTTATTTTCATATCTGGTAGGACAATTTGGAGAAATAGGGGAAATAGACAGGAAAGGATGGTACAGTTCTGTGTCAGGGTGGGTCTGAACAGATGCATTGTTCCTTTTCATCAGGAATAAAGGCTTTCAGTATCATCAGCCACGGCTTCCTACTGAACTAACACACATGGAAATTCAATTCAATCCCACCTCTCCTATCTTGTGGCCCAGCATGGTTCCCTTTCAACAAATTAGGGTTTGATGCATCTGTGTTTCCTCCATGACCCGTGGCTGAGACCTATTTTCCCTCCCTAGGATCTGCCTCCACCTCCCAGGACGCCTGCCATGTGTCTGTTTATTTTTCTCCTTCCTGCTCTCTGATATTTTCTGCCCCTTCTCCATCTGTAAATGGCATTTCACAGGGTGTGGGAGAAGTCCAAGACCACAGGTATGTTTCCTGTTACTACAGGAACGATTTCTGGCCCTGATAAAAAGCAGAACCCTGTGGTGTGTCCAGAACTCAGTCTCTAAAAGGCAGAAGACTCTACCTACAGGTGTGGTCATGGGAAAAGTTCACTATCCCTCATTCTCTCATTGTGTGATGGTGGCTAAGGAGGCCTTCCCTTTATTTTCTATTTTTGTTTTAGATCAACAACCACAAAAATTTCTTGCCATTAACTCTATGCAAGACACTGTACCCAGGAACAGAATGAAGATAAACCACAGTGTGGCAGATTTCCCCTGAGCCAGCCCTCATGATTTCTCAATGAATGGTTGCCTCCATTAAAAGGACTCTCCAGTTATCTTTGACTTTTCTCCCCCCAACCTATTCTTTGATCCAGCAACACTGGCTTTCTTGCTATACCTCAAACACAGCCCTCCATCTCCTGACTCAGAACCTTTGCAATGGCAGTCCCTCGTCCCTGGAATGTGCTTCCTCCCCATCTCCACCTCCTGGCTTCAAGTCTCATCTCCAGTCCTACCTTCTGTAGGTAGCTTCGCCTTATCCTCGCAGCTGCTGGTGCCTTCTCCCCTCAGGTTACCGTCCATTTACATTGTATATATCCTATATGTACAGTTATTTGCATGTTGTCTCCTTTAGGAAGTGAGCTCCTTGAGGGTAAGGTCTATATTTTAGCCTGTCTTTGTATACCCAGCACTTAACACAGTGCCCGGCATATGGTAAGTGCTTAATAAATATTTGTTGTTGATTATTCAGTTTCCCAGGGGCCAACCAGCCTACTGGCCTCCTCCAACTCAACCCTGGGTGGAACAAATTAAACACTCATAGCATCTGTCTAAGACTTATGGATTGTAGAGTAGTTATAAGGATTGTCTATCCAACTGTATATCTGAACATTCAGAATCAGTGTCAATCCATTTTATCATTACAAAAAAAGTATAAGCTCCCTGGATTTCTTACTCTCTCTACCTTCAAATCAGAAGATGATTTCCTCCTTTCAGTTGGAAAGAGAGGGGCCCATTTTGAGGTATTCACGCATTTATTGTCATGGGTAGGGACCAGGTGATTATTCCCCACCCCCAAAGTTTCCCTCCCTTCCTCTACCCCACCTACTGCAGCTGCTTCTCTAGTTCTCTTATGACAGAGGATTATTCTGCATGGTATTTCATCCTTTTCATAAGGAGAAATGTTATTTGTAATTGCAAGGGGGGATAAAGGATGTCATTCTGTGTCAAAGGTTTGAATAAAAATCTAAACCAAATATTGAATAACTCCTCCCAACCTCCTAAATCAGCTGTATCCATAGCTGAGGGAAGCAGGGAAGGATTCTAAGGGAGGCAGATAGCTTTGAAGATGGTTGACACACTCAGGTGTAAGCATGTTACTGCTGACATTCTTGGGAATGAAGCAATAAGAAGTTTATTCTCTAAAGAGGACTGGGCCCTGACGAGTGATGTCTTCACCAAGCTGTCCAAGGGAAGAGTTTTCCCTGCAGGCAAATGCTGCCATCAGGCCAACAGTGCAAGCCAGACACTCAAGTTTCCACATTTCTATACCAGAGAGGGGGTGGGGATGAGACTATGGGGTGGGGATGGAAGGGACAGGGATGGACGAGAAGGAGGTTTGAAATTGGGGGAGGCCAGCATTTCTTCTCCTGAAAAGCACACTATTTAATACCCTGTTTGCCATGAAATATTCACCTCCCCTCAATGGAAGAGTCCTCTTGGCAGTCAGCAGTAGCGCTTTTCATGTAACTAGAGTGGGAGACATGTAGGGACCTGTTCTGCCTTGGAAAGAAAGCTTAGCATATACCTAGGAAATGGTAGCAGCCTGGAGGAAGGGGAGGCCAAACCAAAGAAGAGATATGGTAAGGCAAAGCAGATGGAGACAGTACGATGTAGTGGAGAGAGCATGAGACTCAGCAACAAAGCTGCTAAGTTCGAATCCTGACTCTGCTATTTGCTATCTGTAGAGACCATTTTCAGGCCTCAGTTTCTTTATTTGTAAAATGAGAGGGTTTCACTAGATAACAAGTTCTTAACTTTTGTTTGTGTCATGGACCCCTTTGGCAGTCTGGTGAAGCCTATGAATCTCTTTTCAGATTTTTTTTCTTTTCTTTTTTTTTTCTTTTTGGAGGCAAATGGGGTTAAGTGACTTGCCCAGGTCACACAGCTACTAAATAGCTAAAGTCAGATTTGAACTCAGGTCCTCCTGACTCCAAGGCCAATGCTCTATCCTCTGTGCCACCTAGCTGCCCCCCTTTTCAGAATATTTTAAATAATTAAAAGAAATGCTCAATTTCAATTAGAGGGTAAGGAAAATAAAGATATACTTTTTCCCCATCCAAGTAAAAAGAATTGCTGAAATCTGTCCACAAGCCCTTTAGGGGGTCCATGGACCCTAGATTCAGAAAAGCTCCTAGAATAAATAGTTTCTAAGGTCACTTCTAGCTCTAAATCTTGTGATTCTGTAAGATATAAGATCCTTTGGAGATTAGGACATGAAGAAAAGAAGGTCAAAAATATTTGGGGGAATGTTGCAAGGAGAAGGGGGGAGGGAAGAGCATGGTAAATGATCAAATACTGAGCTGAAGAGATGCTGTGTGGCAAGATATACAAGATTGGCCTGGGAATCAGGAGCACTTGAGCCCTCTGACATGTACTATCTATAGGAATGGAGATAAATCATTTAACCGTTTACCACCCTCCAGAAAACTCAAAGACAAATCATTTTTAACCTGAGGTCCATGGACAGATTTTGAAAAGAGAGAATCCTGGACTTAGAATTTTCAGTATTTTGATAAATATATTTCAATATAATCATTTTCTTTACAATCCTATATATTTTAGTTTACACATTTAAAATATGATTCTGAGGAGTCCATAACACAAAAAAAGGTAAAGAATCTCTGCTTTAAGACTATAAATTGCAAACAAATTGCTGATCTGTATCAGTGGAGAGAGTTTCCACAGCCATACACTGGTAAAATCATAGATCTGGAACAATATAAAAAAATAAATCAAGCCAAAACTGAGGACTGGAAGCCAAAAATAGCATGTTTACCTGTAGATAGAAAGACAGCCTGATCTACATAGACACGCTTTTTTCACACCTAAAATCTTATTAAATTGTAACATTTAATCCATATGTTGTTCAGTCATTCTTTTTCAGTTGTGTCTAGCTCTTTGTGTCCCTATCTTGGCAGAGATACTGGAGTAGTTTGCCATTTCCTTCTCCAGTTCATTTTACAGCTGAGCAAACTGAAGCAAACAAGGTTAAGTGACTTGACCAGGGTCACACAGCTAGTAAATGTCTGAGGCCAGACTTGAACTCGTGAAAGTGAGTCTTCCTGACCATAGGCCCTGCACTTTATCTGCTTTGCCACCTACCTGCCCATATGCCCATATTAATCCATGTGGCCACAACATAAAGAGTTGATCTAATTTGTAAGTAGACTCCCTGAGGACAGAAACTGTTTCATTGTGATCTTTGTATTCATAATACCTACTTTAGTAGTGTATTAGGCATAGTAATCACTTTGTAAAAGCTTGTCCATTGAATTACCAATTCACACAAAGCCTGATCCATTAACTGTAAGCTAACAACCAGTCCACTGTTATCTTCCTCATCAGATATGTGTATAATGACAATGCTACTGACCTGGTATCATTGGCCTACCACTTCCTTTCCAGTAGTCATAGTAGATTTGCATCCACACTCTCTCATCCCCACCCTTTCTGCCCAATGACATTCATTCCCAGGACAGATGGTCAGAGTTAGTGACTCAGGCTATGACTATGAAACACAGTAAAGATAATTACCCCTGTTGGGCCACTTGGATATCAAACTATGACATTGTTCTCGTTAGCACTCTACTTTAATCAACTGACCTAACCATTCTTTCTTCCGATAGCAACCAAGTACATATGGGAGAGCAAAATCTGACATAGGTAAAACTATTGGAACCAAGCAACAGTGTGAAGTATACAACAGAAATCTAAACTCTTCTCCTTCTTTGAAGGTCCATAACCCCTCTCACCTCACTGTGATCTCCCATAGCACACATTTGGCATTTATTACACACTGATTTAGATTGCTAAATTTATTTTAATTAGTGTATATCATATTTCCCTAAATAGAGTATAAGTTCCTTGGAAACAGGGAACATCTCTCATGCTTTTTCATATTCCTTGGCTATAATACACATTTGACAAATACTCATTAATTGATGACCCGATAGTAATTTTTAAAATTAAAAATTTAGGCATTTTTATTGCATGTAATACATTAAAATAAAGTACAAGAGAGGGTGCTGGCAGAATAATGGCATTTCCAAGTCTCACTTTCCCTTAGCTAGGAAAGTCTTTGGAATCCAGATAGGATTTCAGACATAATCCAAAGAGTTCATGGTGGACTTTGAATGGATAGGTGATGAGCATCTAATGAAAAAGCACAGAATCCCTAATAGGAAAGATGTACAAAATGTGTGACAGAGAGAAAGGTTAAGATTATTAGCTTCACCCAAAAAAAAGTGGCTTGAAATAAGTTATGTGATGTCAGGCTGCTGAGCAAAATTCTCTGGAAAATCAAATTCCAAAAGGTGGAATTTCTGGGAGTTAACGACCTGGTGTCACTAAAGATGATATTAGAGTTTGACAGCCACCTGCTGCTGTTCCCTCTCATCTCTAGAAAATTGGGTAAATGCCAATTGGCCCATAGCTTAGGTCACAAATTCTCAATGGTATAGTCAAATCCTGGCATCAGTGCAAATTTAAGATTAGGATGGAATGTATTGAAAAGTAGAAGAGATTTGTGAGTACTCAGTATCCCATACAGGAACTCCAGACATAGGTAAAGAAACTGATTTCAATGTATGTGGAGATGGGTAAGAGGAAACAGTTAAAATCAGAGGCCTCTACAATGGTTTATAAAAATTCCTTCAGCCTCCACATGACTGTTAATGACATTTTCCCCTAATAGATTAAAGCATAGTTAAATATCAAGGTTGCTTAATTAAAATTTTTTGATGCTTCTTGCATCAAAATTCTTAAATAGGCTTTAGGCAACTTAACATTGAGCTTGAGAAAATCAAGAAATCCAAACAAATTAATCTTTCTCCCACTTTATTAATATTCAGTGTGAAAGATCCATTTTTATAGCATTGTTTCATTTAGGGTTACTCTGTGTATTCAGAGAAGGTTGCTTTCTGTGCATTCAATATATAATCTCAATTGCACTCCTCACTTAATTTAAATGAATTAGTAATTTTGGTAATATTGACAAGGCACTTTGAGCTTCCTTTGGAGAAAGCTAACTTTGAAATTGAAAGTACAGCACTACTTTTGGAATAATACATATATTCCAAGAACTTAAACACTTTTCAAACATCCAAATTATTATTAAACTAAAATTAATTGTGCAGGAATTCAGTCGCATTAATATTAAGTGCTTATCCTGTATAAAGTAGCATGTATCTGCTTCCCTGCCTGGCTTCAGCTCCAAAGAACAAGACACCTCTACCACTTCTAAGCTCTCTATGCTGCCAACTCAAGCTTTGATTGACACCACCTCCCTCAGTCTCCTCTCCCCTCCGATTGGAGGGCTGGAGGATGAGTACCAACTGCCTCCCAATGCCTTCCTTTCTATAGGGCAGAAGCTAGACTTTTTGGCTCACTTCACTCTGCCTCTGCCATTCTGCCTGGTTTCAACTCCATGGAACAAGATACTCTCTGATCTCCCCCACTCCTTTACTGCCTCCTTTTGTGTGTTGTCTCTCCCTCCCTGGTTGGAGTGTAAGCTCCTTGAGGGGAGGGACTATCTTTTTATATTGTATCCCCAGCATTTAGCACAATACTTGTCACATAGTAGGCACTTAATAAATGTTTATTGATTGGATTAAACTGCCTAGGTAACTGAGGCAGAGATACACAAAGGTGAATAAAGCATGTCACTTCAGTCAAATAATCATTCATTCATTCATTCATTCATTCAACAATCTTATTGAGTTCCTATTATCTATAAGGACTATGCTAGATTTTAATAGTATGTGTGTGGGTACACATATGTATTTGTGTGACTGTGTGTGCTTTAGAAAGACAGTGTAACATAATGTATAGAAGACAACTTGGAGTCAGTTAAACCTTAGTTCAAATCTTGTCTTTGCCCTCCACCAGCTGTATGACCAGGGGAAAGTTACCTAACCTACAATATTCAGGAAACTCTCTAAGACTATAAAATTATAGATGGATTTCTCATCTGCAGCTGTTGAAGAACTTCCCACAAGTATAAAATCATAAGCCCTTGTAGTTGACATAATATAATTTTTATGATGCAAATTGGAATGTGATGAATACCTGAGGGTATAAAAATGATGTTTTCATAGTTCTGAGAAAATAGAGATCACTTTGGATAATAAGGATTAGAGATGTGAGAAAGCTAACAATTTTTTTTAATATTCTCTAGGTTATCTAATATCTTAATAACCATTAATGGTAGAAAACTTGAAGCATTAATATTCCTAACAATTAGGACCAAGGAACATAACTGGCCTTCTGCACATGCTAGAGCAGGGATTCCTTACCTTTTTTGTGTCATGAACCCCTTTGGTTGTCTGATTTGTTAAACCAATGGACCCCTTCTCAAAATAGTGTCCTCATGTGCATAAAAGAAACTACAAAGGATTGAAAGGAAGCCCGTAATATAGAGATACAGTTACCAAAATTTTTTTTAGGTTTATAGAACCCAGGTTAAAAACCCCTGCAGGTGTGGCAGCTAGGTGACACAGTGGATAAAGCATCAGCCCTGAAGTCAGGAGGACCTGAGCTCAAATCCAGCTTCAGACACATAACACTTACTAGCTGTGTGACCCTGGGCAAGTCGCTTAACCCCAATTGCCACACACACACACACCTGCAGGAGAGCTACATTGAGTACAGGTTGGTTTGCTGAAAAGTGATGATGATCCACTGCTCCTGCCAGCAAACATTCCTGAGAAATTCCATTGTCACCTAAAGGAAATTACATTAGATTTTAGGTCAGGATCAGACTACTGCAACTGGCACTAACTGGAGGATATAGAACCTAGCAGATAGCCAGGGTGCAACTTCATACATGTATGAAGATCCACATGCATGCACACATAAGCACCCCACCAGGAACCAGGAATGGCACAATGATGACCTCCCCACCCCACGGTGGAGAACCTCTGGGATTTTTGCCATGTGCTTGAGTCCAAAGATATACCACTAATCAGAACAAAGAGTAAGAATTTAAGAAACTCAAGACCCTGGTCCTAGCTGTTGTCCGGTATTCAAGATAACTGTATGGAATGATTGACTAAATTTATGTATTTCTTAAACAACATAGGCCAAATTGGTTGCCCTGTTTTTGCCTCAGTTTCACAATACACAAAAGGGTCATGACATCTCAATAACTTAACTCAGAGGTTCTTAAACTGGGGTCCTTGAAGATTGGGGGTTTTTTTGGTTTGGTTTTGGTTTTTATGTCTTGCTATAACTGGCTTTCCTTGTAGTCCTGTGCATTTTATGCCATTAAAAACATTATTCAGAAAAGGAGTCCATAGGCTTTACCAGATTTCCAAAAGAATCTATTATGCAATAAAAAAGCATCTTAAAGGAATTACTGCAAAATGCCACTTGCTCTATACCGCACCTATCTAGAGAGAGGGAAGTAAGGAATTGATTTGCATAAAGGGAAAAGTATTTGCTAAAAATCACACAGAATTTTCGTATCCAATCCCATTGTCTGTTGATAAGACTCAGGATTTCCCTCCAGGTTTCCTCACACCAATTCCTCCAACTGAGTAAGCCAGAAGTCCTGATTCCTACAGTAGGATGAAATAAACTCTAATTTTTTTTTTAAAGGCTACCAGTAGGGAGGAAGCAGAAGGCTTCGGGGAAGATGTGAAGATGCACCAATCCTGTATAGACTCATTGACATACAAACTAGTTCAGGCCCTCATCACCTGGGCAACTAACTTGCAAAGTGGACTTCCTCCTTTCAGCCTCTCTCTCTTTCCAAGCCATTCTTCACATAGATGCTAAATTAACATTACTAGAATTCGGATATGAGTATGCCATTCACCCATAAAAAAATTCAGTGATTCCCCATTACCTCTAGAAAAAAGGTAGAAAGTCTTCAGAAAAGCAATTAAAGCCTTCAAAATTAGATTCCCACTGATATTGCCAAAGTTACTCCTTTTTATACATTCTTCATTCCAAGTCAAACTGAGCTAGTAAGTATTCCCCATATATGACATTACATCTTCTGATTCCAGTCCTTCCAACAGGCTATTCCCCATGTTTGGAATATTCTGCCTTCTAACCTCTGACTCTAACTAATAATAATAGCCGGCACTTACATAGCCCTTAAAGATTTGCAAATCACTATATATATTATGTCATTTGATGCTCATGGCCACCTTGGGTGTTAAGTACTACTATTTATCCCCATTTTATACTTGAGAAAACTAGGATCGAAAGAGGTTAAGTGAGTTGCCAATACTCACACAGTTAGTGACTGAGACAGGATTTGAACTCTGGTTTTCCTGACTCCAAGTCCAGCACTCCATCCATTGTGCCACTTGACTGCCTTAGAATTCCCAACTTCCTTCAAAACACAGTTCAGTTTCTAGATAACATATGAGGTCTTTCCTGATTCCCCCCCAAAAAAAACAATTGTTAGCCCTCTCAATCTCCTGAAATGACTGTTTTTTATAAACCTTGTATATACTTGTTTGTATAGCTATTATATATTCTTCAAAAGGATGTAAGCTTCTTAGAACCCTTTCCATTTATATCTCATGCCTTTTCATCCATGTACTTTGCACTCCAAAAATATTTATGGATCTTAATTGAAACTATAGGCAGACTTACAGTATGCTATTGCCAGTGCTGACAAATGTAAGATTAATGTATTAAACAAGCAGGTGTTTCTTAACTTACCTTCACTACTAGAGGAGGTTAAGAATCACTCCACCAAGGGAAAACAGCCACTGTAACTTCCAAGCCCTGGGGGATGCAGAAAACAGCAGAAAACCAAGGTACCATCACACAGAGAGACACACACACACACACACACACACACACACACACACACACACACACACACATCATCTGTCTTCCTCCCTCTGAAACTGATTGGGGCATTTTAGGAACTGTATAGAAGTGTAGGTACCCACTTCTTGAGGCTAGATAGACCATTGGCATACTCTTTGTTCTTTGTTTTAATGGGTCAGGATGAACTCATGATACTATAAAGCCTGAGTTGCTAGAGGGCATGGGAACATTTTTACTATGGCCTGCTTCATGCCCAGTAATCTCCTAGGTTTAGAAAGTGTTTGTACTACATGGATATCTTCACCAAGTTTTAAAGACTGAATAATTATTTCTGATTCTTTCAATATCCATCTGCTTTGAGAGTAGTGTATAATAATAATACAAAGCTGGGGTGGAAGAGGGGAAGGGAAGAGGAACTGGGACATTGTTATGAATTTTTTAAACCAGAAAAGTCAGACAGTTTTGGAATATACAAAAGAAAAGTCAATGAAAGGGATGAACAATGGATATCCCCTTTCCAAACTGCCCATCTCCAACATTTATAAAAAGCCAATGCATACTATTGAGCACCGAGAAACGAATGCTTCTAAGTCCTCAGATTCTCTAAGAATATTCGATCATCCATTGCTTCCCAAAGGTCAGATTAATCCACTAGTGGAAAATGCATTTGCAATCCAGATGAAAAGAAAAAGAGAAGTAATCAGGGATAGGATCAATGCAGTAATTTCTTCCAAGAAAAACTGCTTCCTCCCCTGTCTTTCCACTATATTCATATCTTTCAGGAAAGACAATCAGGTCAGTGAAAAACCACTATTACCTCACAAATGTCCATTCTACCCTTGATCATTTTCAGAGTTGTAACTATATCTTCTACCTTTACATGCAATTCAGAAAATGATTGAGTACAAGTATCTGAATTATAAGCACCACAGAGAAGTTATTAGTACCACTCTTCCACTCCTTTCCCAACTTAAGAGAGGATTCAGGCTTCTCAGGCTTGCTGTCATTACCAGCTCTTCCTCCCCTTCTACTCCAGTTATCAGCTTTTTTTTTTTTTAGTGGCTGCTGATTTGTATTTGAGAAATTTAAAGTGAATAAGGAAACTCTCTTGCCTGGACAAGTTTTTCCTCTTGACATTGGGCTGAGAAGAGGTTTACACTTGCTAACTCCTCCTCCTTTCTCCTATTTTCAGTATTCAGAATTCAGTAGGGGAATTCCTCCCCATTCAGAGGCCCAGATATAGAAAGGAAGAATCACCACCTAAGCTATGAACCTACTGAATTTGTAACACAGGTAGTCTAGCATTGGGTGAGGAATATACAAACTAACATTAACTAAAAAACTTAATCATCAAGATGAGCTAAAACTGGCAGAGAAATAAAGATATTTCATTCTATATAATTCTGAGGAAAATGTCAGTCAGAGTCCTGCTGAAAACCATGGCATATGTGTCATTTGAAGAACTATCTGGTCAAAAAAGGGATGCTATCAGAGAATGATGAAGTGATGAAGAGTGAAATGAGAAAAACAAAGAGAATAATTGATACAATAACAATATTGAAAAACAAAGATTTAAGAACTCTTGTCAGTGCAGTGATGAACCATAATTCCAGAGGAGAACTGAAGAAGAATGCACCCAATCTTCTGACAGAGAGATGACAGATACAAGATGCAGCCTGACATACATTGTTTGACATGGCCGATAGGGAATTTGTTTTGCTCGACTATGAATATTTGTTAGAAGCAGGGTTTTTTTTTTAATTGGGAGTCGGTGGCAGAAAAGAAAAGAAATGCTTGTTAACTTAAAATAAAACAAAACAATTTTTAAAAGAGCTATCTATGACCAAGACAATGACTGTCGCCTATTGCCAGAATACTGTGTCCTCCTAAATAAGCCTTAGGTGCAGAGATATGGATAATGTAATAAGCATATAGAAAGTGCTAGAGATGTTCTCCATACAATTCTGTCCTCCATTTTTTATTGTGAGACTTTCTCTGTCTATCTGGAGATGTCTTCTGAATTTCCACAGGGACTGGCTTCTGCCATGTAGTTAGTAATGCATCCTGATAGCTGAGAAGTCAACAAATAGGTTTGGATTTGATTTACCAATAATACATGTGTCTTCACAGAGTGTTAATTCATTCTCAGCAAACTTTCAAGTGAAAAGGTTCCCTTTGCCCTCCTCAACACTGGGACCCTTTAATGTGTTCTTCTCCAGTCTTTCACTCATGCTTATTATAACTAATCCAGATCTACTGCATCAGAAATATATGTCAGAGAAAGAGGAGCCAAGAAGACCTAGAGATTTTCAGGAAGAGAGAAGTCACCTAAAACTTCTGTGGGGAACATTTGGGAGAGCAGTCAATGCTTAAGATAAGGTCAAAGTACATACAGAGTCCCCTGCACATTGTAGGTGCTGACAGATGGCTTGATGTACTCATTTAATGGGTTCCAAATGCCTATAGAGACCTCATTCTCTGAATTCTGTCATCACTAGAAATGTTGATAAATACCAAGAGACAATAAAGATGGATGTAAGAATTGTGCTCAGAGTTCCCAACTCCAATTTCAGACATCAATGGCAACCAAGCTGGGAGACAATAAAAGAATTTCACCCCTCCATGATTATTTTTAGCACAACTAAGTATATACATGAAAGGAAAGGGGCTTTTTTTTTGGTTATAGGCTCCTCGTGAGCAAAATGGTCTATCAACTAGTATCCTTTACATTAGAACTTTTTTCAACACCCTGAATAACCCTGGTCATGTGATTGTGTATCAGTGTCCTCAGCTTTAAAATAAGAATATTAGTCTCCAACCCTTAGCCAAAGCCTATTGTAAAGATTGATTTGGAGTTTTTAAAACCCAGTGATATATACTCCATGTTGCTCAGACACAAGCACTGTATAAGTACATGATACTATAATTCCCGTACTGACATCTAGCCATATGCCTGTCACCATCCCTGTTAAGGGATCTAGAGTGGTTTGGAGACGAGCAATTATAAAAAAAAAAAAAATAAGACATGTTAATGAACACTCATTTCAGCATTTCCACTGACATATTTCCAATTGCAAAGCCTAGCTGATTAAGCAAGTAGAGCTGTGATCTCTTGCTAAAAAGCAGATGGCAATCTGCTGATTGAAAGGGGAAAAGTCATTAAAATTGCAGAACAGATTAACATGGTTATAGGAATTTGATTTGGTTTGGCTTCTGCCACAGATAAAGCTGGATAGCTAGGTTCAATAATTAAAAAGTTTGTTTTGCATCAACCTTGCAAATAGCCACTCTGACCACTGACAAGGACTTTGTTTTACTGTAGACAAAGGATAAAGATCCACAGAGTAAAGTCATAGATTTAAGTGGAGAGATAACTTTGGGATACAGTATATATTTGGGAGGTTGATTTCCATAATATATCTCATCCAAGAACTTAAAAGCCTTTTATAAATATTGTGCAACAGCAAATATTATTGTCTGTCCTTCGCCCTTTACTCTGGCTTTTTTCAAGCCTCACCTTCTCCAAGAAGCTTTCCCAGACTGCTCAAATTCTCTGGTACATTTATAGAATTCCACTACTCATACTCTTGATTAAACTATGCATTACTTCATCTATATATACATATAGAATCATAGAACTTTGGAACTGGAAATGAGCTAATTATGTTCCATTTTATTGTAATTACTTTGGTTCAATATATATTCCACTTATTCTTTTGCACACACACACACATACAATCAGACTTCTATATCCCGCACAATATCTAACATGCTGATGATGACAGAGTAATCACTCAAGAAATTCTTGTTGATTGATTCTTTTTGTTCCTATCACACCCCTAGGGGCTACAGTCCCTAGTTAAACCAGGAAGAAAATCAAAGCTTTAAAATCTGTAAAAACGGAGATAATCATAGCACCCACCTCCCAGGGTTGTTATGAAGATCAGATGAGATAATAATTGTAAAGCACTTAGCACACACATAGTAAGCACTACATAAATATAAACTATTATTATAGTTAACTATAATGACTGATTATATCCTTATTATTATCAATAAAAGGTAAGTCAAACTGGACATTTATCTTACTTAAAATGGCAAAACCATAATAATATTAGAAATTAAGTATAATGTCTCCTTTCATTCAAGCATTTGCCTCTTTGTGTAGCATAGGTCTTTATTAGGCATCATAGGAGAAGGAAGGTAGACAAATATTGAGTGACAAAATTCAAAACATACAAAAGTGTAAACTATAATTTTGAACGTTACAATTCAATGGGGGATAATAATTCTTCAAGATAAGTAATTAGTCACTCAGCCTCTGAACAGCCACCTAGCCTTCATCTGCCTTTCTTCCAGGGTAACCAGCTCACTACCACTAGTGATTATCCTGTAAGATAAGATGCCTGCCCACAAAGACTTTATAGCCTTATTAAGATGAATACTGTGAGTCTATTGAATGTACCCCTGTCTCTTTCATTTCTTAAAGTCCATGGGAATCTTGGCTTCAATATACTCTTTTACTGTCAGCCCTCCTGGAATAAGAATGAGCAGAATCATTAGGGCTTACAGTTTTTCTTTGCTTCCTTCAATCTCAATTTATGAGATAAGCATCAGACATATTTTGTTTTATGTTGTTTTTATTCTGTTTGTCTTTCAGTCTTTTTGCTAGGCAAACTTCATCTCTCCATCAGTAACCAGGGAAATGCTAGCTAGAATAGCAAGCATTTTGGAAGCTAACTCAAGGAGCAGCATCTCATTAGCAACAGTTGCTCAGGAAAGATAATGAGAGTAGCCTTGTTGTTTAGAAAGGTGGAGGTCTAGAAGACAGTAAACTTTTGCTTGGATATGAAAAAAAAAACCTTACCTCTCTGGATAGCAGATTACAGGTCACTACTGACCATTGTTCCAATATTTAAATTCCTTTAGGTGGTTTCTTGGATATCAAGTGAGATGATACATGGAGAAATTATAAAATATTATAGTGATGTGTTATTGTTGTTATTGACATTGTCTGGTCTTTGTTGTTATTGTTCAGTCATTTTTCAGTTATGTCCAACTCTTCATGATCCCATTTAGAGCTTTCTTGGCAAAGACACTGGAGTGCTCAGCTCATTTTACTGATGAGGAAACTGAGGCAAACAGGGTTAAGTGACACAGCTAGTAATTCTCTGAGACCAGATTTGAAATCACAAAAATGAGTCTTCCTGACTCTAGGCCTGACACTCTATACTTCTTTTGTTGTATGCTAATACTCTGTTCACACCTTTTTCATTAAACCATCTCCCACTAAATCCTGGGCTATTTTGAAAACTTTCAGTTTGGAGGAGAAAAACATAATCCATTGGAAGTGATTTTCTTTCATCTGCCCTTTATTCCAGCCAAGGTAACTCATTAACAAGGTAGGAGTCTTTCCAAGCTGATATAATATATCTCTGTTACTCCTGGAGACAACATGATAAAGACACAAATCTTAGATACCATCCTTTCTAGTTTCCAAATCTCACAACCTGCCACACTTAACATTCTGGTGTTTCCTTCCCTTTGGCATCATCCCCAAGCTATTCCTTCCTTTCTTCTCTCTCACATGCCCCATTCCATACTCACTTTTCCTTCTTGTTCCCTACCTTAAACCTCTTTTTTGGTTTCCTCTTTTTCTATGTCCTCAGAACCAGGTGCACAAGCAGTCCCTTCTGCTTCAGTTTCCATGACCATAAACTTACCCTTACCCTCTTGTCATCACTGTCCTCATTTATCCCAAGTCAAGAGGTCAGCAATTTCTGGTTATTGTCTTAGAATGTAATCTTTAGAAGAGCTCTATCATATTAGTATTTATGTTAACTAAAGATTAATATTTAAAACATGAATTAAATATTAATGTTTTCAGCTGAGACAGAAGGATTTCACACCAACAGCATCTGCACTTCTTTTATACATGTTTATTTTGTGCAAACTTCCCTTTTAAAGAGGGCTGGCTCCCACACCAGTCACTACTTCCTTTCCCACCGGCACATTCCCTTAGACTGGACCATTATGATTATGCTCCCAAGAAACCTCACCACCAGGCAACTCATCAACCTGGGAGATTAAAGCAGCCATAGTATTCACACTTCAGCAACACCCTCAGTGCCCTTGTCCCTCCGACTGGGAGGCTGGAGGGCAGAGCAAAGAACTATTCCAAAGCCTCCATTTAAAAAAGGCTCCCAGGACAGGGAATTCTTCATTTCCCACCAGCACTCCTTGGACTGGATTCCAGCATGTCTCATCTGTGTGGATACCATCTTCCCTGATTTCCTCCCACTTCTCCTCATCCTCTTGTGTGATTGTCTTCCGCATTAGATTGTAAATTGCATGAGGGCAAGGAACATCTTTCATTTTCTTACTGAAGCACTTAGCACAGAACCTGGTACATAGCAGTTGCTTAATGAATGTTTATTGACCAATTAATTGTGAGAATCAGTATAGACTAGTGGAAAAAATGCTAGATTTGGAGTCAGAAGACCTGGGTTCAAATCCTAATTTTGCCATTTACTACCCATGAAACCTCGGGCAAGTCAATTCACCTTTATAAGCCTCAGTTTCCTCATCTATAAAATTAAACATTTGAACTAGATGGCCTCCCTAAAATGATAGTCTTATTTAAATTACTATACATTTTATTTTCATTGTTCTAATTTAATTTATCCAAGTTAATACATTCAGTAGAAAGGCCAAATAGTAAATGTATTGTTTCCAGGACATTGTTAAAATGTATTTGCATGGTTTAGGAATTAAAGGAAAAGAGCCAAGGAGCCTTATACCTTTCTCCCATTCACACATTAGTTGCCAAATTATTCTTGGGTAGAATGCAGTCCCTTAAAAGGCAGGGACCTCTGCCTGCCTCAGTTTCTTCACTGATAAATAAGGATAGTTACAGCACCTACTAATCAGAGACGTTTTGAAGATAAATTGAGACAAATTTTTTAAAACACTTTGCAAACCTTAAAATGCTATATAAATGCTAGCTATGTTATAGTTATTACTATTATTATTAGTATTATTTATTTTGTGTTGTCTTATGTGGTAGAAGATTTGATAAGAATATTTTATTCTATATTTTAGTCATTTGCATACATTATCTTCCCTACCATATTCAAACCTCTTTGAGGGTAGGAATGACTTGCTATTTAACTTTTAATCCCCATGATGTGTAGCATAATGTTTCATACATACTTAATAAGCATTTGTTGATTTGAGTTTAATTGAAATAGAATTTCTCCCCCAAACTGATTTCCCCATCTGTATGTCCTTTTTTTCAGGCAATGATGCTAAAGTGATTCCAGTTATCTAGACTTGAAATTTCTAAATCATATCTGGCTCCTTCCTTTCCCTCAATTCCCAATTCCTGTCAATGCTTCCTTGATCATATTTGTCACATCAACCCCTTTTTTTTCCATTTCCACCACTATCATCCCCAAGCTATTCCCTCCATTCCTTTGTTCATTCATTTAACAACTATTTATTACACAACTAACCTATGTCAGTCACAGTGATATTCCTTCATGTGCAGAGTTCTACTAGACATGATCTCTGCCTTCAAAGATGTTACAATTCAACAAGGGGCTAAGATCATTACTACCTCAAGATTAAATTATCATAATTGCTTCTAGCTGGTCAGTTAGACATCAGTTTGCTTCTATTTCAATGGAACATGCTCACAATTACCCAATTATCATTGGAACAATAGATCTCATTGATTTGGCTACTTTCTCCAAGGATGCAGATCTCAACTTATCTGTCTTTTATAGTTGAGAAAACTAAACCCAGAGAGAGTGATTTGCCCGGGATCATAAAGGCAGCAAATGGAAAACTCAGGATTTGAACTTAGATGCTCTGACTCCAAATCCAGCACTCTTTATACTCCAATATACTATTCCTTTAAGCATTTCTCAATTATTGGCATGAATGATGTGTTGTAATAGCTTACATTGGAGCTCTGTTGAGTACATGCCATCTCTTCTCATTTTTATTCTTTCATCTTATTTAGCATTGATTTTAACCTTTGTTCTTACAGGTCAATGGTCTCTCTGTACATACATAGCTAATTTCCAAATGATTCTCACATCAGTAACCTAGTTGTTTTCTGTCTATACGCATATAGTTAATTTCATTTTTTGTGATGTTATTTGGTAATAACCATATCCAATGCCTCCTAATTCTCTCCTTGAAAAAAATTTGTTGTGTTTGTGATATACAGGTGTAAGGCTTCTAGAGAGCGTAAGACAATTTGGAGTCTTGTTTAGTGATCTTCAATCATATTTTCCTGCTTATTTTTTATCCCTTCATTGAAATAATTGAATATTAAAGTATATGTTGATTTAATTTATAGGACTTTATGGAGTTCTTGATAGAGTTTCTGTACATTCACATTCTTTGCAACAGATGTTAGCGCATAAGCCTCAATTAGCATCACAGCAGCCTTTTTCAAATTGCTCATCATAAGTACTCTAATATGAAATGATCAAGTGTCCCATGAAATGATGTTTCTTGTTGCCTTTGGACACATAATTAAGCAACTCCATCCATTCCTTTATTTGCCTCTCCAAAGAAAACCTGTGAGCCATCCTTCCATTTAGCAATAACTTCTTTAAACCTTCTGTTTTTACTTACAGCTAGAATGTCAATAATGATATGCTTCAGTTCCTCCAGGAGTATGTCAACTCTCTGGTCATTGGACAAGGATCTCACACTTACAGTACCAACAGTTGAATTCATGAAAAAGATGGCCTAAAAAGTTGTGATTCTTAGTGCTCTCTGTCCATCTTTCCACAATTCTGCCACTGTTGCTTCAGAAGTGGAAAGGGACCACACAGTAGTGAGAAGCCTCTCACTAAGTTGGGCTTCAGAAAGCAGACATCATCTGTTGCCAGAGCTGTATTCAAAGTCTTTCCATCTTGAGTAGAGCTTGCCATAACCTGTGTTTTCTGGCCATGCCTTCAAAAATCCAGGGTCACTTCCATACCACAATGATTCAATGAATCAATCAACAAATATTTATTAAGCACTTATGTGCCAAATGCTATTTAAGGTGCTGAGGATATCATTACAGAAGTGAGACAGTCCATTCCATCAAGGAGCTTACATTTTACCTGGGATGAGAAGATAAGACTAGGATATATATGAAATAAATGCAAAATGATTGGAAGGGTTGTTGTTGTTATTCAGTCATGTCTGATTCTTCAGGACTTCCATTTTAGGGTTTTCTTGGCAAAGACACTGGAGTGGTTTGCCATTTCCTTCTCCAGTTCATTTTACAGATGAGGAACTGAGGCAACCGAGGTTAAGTGACTTAGCCAGGGTCACACAGCTAGTAAGTGTCTGAGGCCAGATTTGAACTCATGAAGATGAGTCTTCCTGATTCCAAGCCCCATGCTCTATCCACTGCACTACCTAAAGAAGTAGAGCTCTAAAAAAAGAGTTAGTCAGGAAAGAACCCTTAAAGGAGATGGCATTTAAGTTGAGCTTTGAAGAAAGCTTTGTAGTTTACAAGGGAGAAGTAAGGAGAGAGAACATCCTAGGAATGGGAAAAGGGATTAAAGGAGGAGGAAGAAACAGCCTGTCAGAGGCAAAGAAGAGAGAGGTGAAATATTGTATATGAGGACCAATAAGCAGGTATGGCTAAAATTTAGAGTATGTGAGGGGTAATAATATGAAATTAGCCTAGAAAAAAAATAGGCTGAAACCATATTGTGATGGGCTTTAAATGACAGAGGTATTTGAATTTTATCCAGAGGCAATCCAAAGCCACTGGAGCTTCTTGAGATGGGGAGTGCCATGGTCAGATCTCAATTTTAGAAATATCAACTTGACAGCTGTGTAGAAAATGGACTGGAAGCTGGAGGATCAATTAAGAGGATTAAGGTGGTTGTGGTATGAGTGGAGAGAAGGGAATGGAAAAAAAGGAAGTAGAACTGATAAAATTTGGTTACCGATTGGATGTGGGAGTGAAGGGAACTTCATACTATGAAGGTTGCAACCCTGATATCTGGAAGGATGCTGGTGCCCTCAATGTGTCAGGGCACTGAGGAGGAGAGGTGTTGTTGTATGTCCTTCATTCTCAAAGAGGACCAATGACATCAGGAGGGTGATGTCTTGACTTGCAAGTGAATTGGATTTAAGTGAGGCAGACTTGTGCAAAGTCATCAGCCTCACTCTCTCCTCCAACATCATCTAAGTCCAGTGGCAAGGCATAGGTCAGAACAACTGGAGATGATCCCAGATGCAGTGGGAGACTTTGACCTGGAAAAGAGTTGGGTTTAGCAGAAAAGATAATGAGTTTGGTTTGAGATATGGAGTACGTACAGAGTTCCAGCAGGGTGATGGAGATTCAGGATTGAATTAAAGAGGGAAATGATATCCAGACTTAGGGAAGATATGCATAAAAACCTTAGTTGAATACTTAGGATCTGATGAAATCACCAAGAAAAAAGTTCATGCCATGGTTCAAATATCTTCTCTGCTGATGATTCCCCAAATTATTTAGTCAGCCCTTGTCCCTCTCCTTAGTTAGAGTACAGATCTTGGAGCCCAGAGGGACCCTACAGACTGTCTAGGTCAAACACCCCTCCCCATTTTATAGACAAAGAAACTAAGATTCAGAAAACTGAAATATGTTGCCTAAGGACATCACCGATTGGACATTTCTAATTGAATGTCCCATAGGCATCTCAGACTTGACATGTGAAAAACAGGATTCATCTTTCTCTCTCAGACATCCTTCTTCTGAATTTCATCATTAATGGACAGTGTGCCACCACAGTTCCAGTCACCCAGATCTAAAACCTTGGTATCATCCTTAAAGCATTCTTAACTACTCTCTCATATTCATCCCACATATCCAATCTGTTGCCAAATCTTTTAAGTTCTTTCTCTACAAAATCTCTTGAACATATTCCCTTCTCTCCATTCATATAGCTAGGAACCTAGTTCAGACCCTCATCACCTCTCACTGAACAGGTCTCCCTCTCTCAGCTCTCTCCCTGTTCAAATCCATCCTAAATACTGGATACTCCATCTCATATCTCCAAGACTCTGTCTGCCCTATTCTCCATGACTGGAATGCGCTCCCTCACAACTTCTGAATCTTAGAATCCTTGGCTTTCTTTAAGACTAAGATCAAATACCACCTTGTCCAGTAAGTCTTGTCTGGTCCCCACAGTTGCAGATGCAGTCTTCCCTAAGGTTACCTTCCATATACTCTTTATTGTGCATGTTCTGATTCATATTATATTATATTTTATATTATTGTGCATAATTGTGTATGTTCTGATTTGTCTCTCTGATTCGAATGCAAGCTCCTTGAGGGCAGGGATTGCTATTGTCCTCGTTGTATCCCTAGCACTTAGCATAGTACCTGGCACATGATAAATGTGCTATAGTAAATAGTATGGGGCACATAGTTAATGGGCATTTATAAATACTTGATTCATAACAACTTCTTCATGTATATATTCACTAATCATCCTTTTAATCATGCATTCAATAATTTTGCGAAAAACTGAAGTCAGAGTTCAATGGTCTTTAAGGTACAGACTCAATTCTCTTTCTTTTTTTGAGAATCTCAATAACATAAAAGAAACTTCAAAAACTCAGGATCCCCTCCACAACATGATGCAGCATTAGAGTAGGTCTTTATGGGTGAAATAAGTTAATTAGGTATTAAAATCAGTTGTCAATTATACTGGTAAATTCTGGCCACCTAAGCAATTTGGTATTTTCTCTCTTCTTATGTAAAGGCTGGTTCAGAATCATCGGTGATTGCAGTATTGGTGACTACGGGGGCATTACCAGTCAATTCGACTTACTCCTTGCCACTGGACTCTGATGACTCTGGAGGAGAGGGTGAGGCTGATGACTTCGCACAGCTCTGCCTCACTCAATCCAACTCACTTGCAAGTCAAGACATCACCCTCCTGCTGTCACTGGTCCCGTCGAGAAAGAAGGATGAACAAAAACTGGTGACTGCCCTCCTTTAAGAGAAAAACATTCAGTCACAGCCTGTTCCACCTAAGCTACCCTAACAGTAACTTAAATGGATTTCTGAAATTCTGAACAAAGCCATCCCTAAACTATGGTGAATCAGGAAAAGCATCCCAAGTTTGGGGAATCTTTTGCTTTGAAACTTAGTATTTGAACAGTGATTCAGGGAGATGAAGTTCTGCTAACTGATGGGTTGCTTTTTTTCTTAAAGTTCAACCTGATTTCCATACAATTAGGCTCTAAGCCCCACCCTTCAATGAGGTAAATGGGGTGGGACTGTCCCTCCTCCCCTCCTACACATACCCCTTAGGCTCTAGGTCCTGGGCTGGTAACTTCTTTTCCCTTTTAAGGCTACCTTTTATGTTCATTTTAACCTGACTTCACCTAAACAAAAATAATGGACTGCATGGGAAGACATACATACAGTACGATTTACATCTTAGTATCTAAAGGGACCCTACGGACTATCTAGGTTAAAGACCACCACCACTCATTTTATAGCCAAAGAAACTGAGATACAGAACACTGAAATATCTTGCCCAAGGTCACAGAGGTAGAAGGTAGCAGAGGCAGTATTTGGACTCGTGTCTTGTGACTATAAATCCAATGCTCTCTCCTCCATACCACAGTTCTTGTCACTAACGATCATGAGAAAACCAATACTGTAATCTAATGGAAAGACTAAATTAGATTTCTTTAAATTCAAACCTGAATCTACAGTTCTGCCTTTGAAATTTCTTTCTGCTGGTCTTTCTGTTTTCTTTTTACCAGTCATGAGCCTTTCTAGTCAAAATTCCCTGCAGCTAGAATGGGGAACATTTGCTCCAGGAATTGTGGTGTTAGTATTTAGGATGGATATTTAGGGGGCAGTTAGGTGGCATTGTGGAGAGAGGGCTGAGCTTGAAATCAGGAAGACTCATGTTTGTGGGTTCAAATATGGCCTCAGACACTTACTAGTTGTGTGACTCTGGGCAAATAGCCTAACCCTGTTTGCTTCAGATTCCTGATCTATAAAATGAGCTGGAGAAGCAAATGGCAAACCACTCCAGTATCTTTGCAAAGAAAACCCCAAATAGGGTCATGAGGAGTCAGACATGACTGAAAATATGACTGAACAACACTTAAGATGGATGAATAATTTGTGTCCTATTACATTAAATGCATATTAGATGAGCCAAACATATCCAGATTATGTATCCAAATATACACTCTTGCCTCTGAATTGGCCATCACTAAGTGTACCATGTTAACTGGTTTTCTTCAGAAGACAAATAAGAGATGAAGTTCACAACAAAGCAAATGGGGCACTGGACATGGAGTCAAGAAGACCTGGGGTCAAATTCTACCTTGAATACTTGCTAGCTGTGTGTCCATGGGCAAGTCACTTAACCTCTCTATGTATGCCTCAGTTTTTTCATCCATAAAATGAGAGGATTGGCCTCAATGGCCTTTAATATCACTTCTTGCTCTAAGCTATGATTCTATGAACTTCAGGGGGAAAAAAGGCATGAAATAAAGGCAGGCACAAAATTCTACACTGTGTCATCTGTTCCTCTAAAGAAGAAATAACCAGAAGACATCCAGACTGATAGTTGTTTGGGGACATTGTCAAAGAGCAAAGTCTCTTTTACCCTTATTGTCTATATCAAGACTTCTTGGAGACTTTCCTTTTTTTAGGTATCCTATTGCAATTCTATTTGTTTAGGATGATAGTCCAGCAAAACTTGCCTCATTGGCAGTTTACTAATCCTGTAATTCTAATGCAAAACAGTGGTCTCACTCATTTCTCAGCCAAGATTTGCTACAATGCAATCTCCAATTACTCATATTTCTCAGCTCTTACCCAGAATACACCCCATATTGGCTTATGTGCCACACAATGAATATTTATCAGATGTCATAAAAATTCAGCTACAACTTGATGAAACAGGCATAAACAAAGTACATGGCAGCGCTGCAGATCATTGGGCTTGATGCCATAACTTGGCTTTTTCCATCCATGTCAACCTAGATTCTGAGTCTGTCTCCAATCAGCATACTTTCATTAACCCCACAAAGGTTTGTTAAGTGCTCATCATGAGCAAGGTCCAGCCACAGTAGGAGCTAGGAATTCAAAGATAAAAATGAGAGTCCTTGCCCTCAAGGGTTAATTTAGCACCTTGAAGACCTGTCTCCTTTTTGCTTTCACATTCCTAGCCAGACACAATCCCTGTGTAGTAGGTGCTTAATTAAATGTTTGTTTGTTAATTGATTGAGGCTAAAAACAAAGATTATTCATAATGCCACAGAGATCCTCCTTTCATTATTAACCCCCTGGATCCATTATCCTAAGTCACTAACTTTTGTCCCATTTTCTTCTGTTTCCAAAACCCTGAGTTTGGGGTTCCTGTTTTCCTTAGTATTCACTGTCACCACCCCTCTTCTTTCTTCCTGGACTCCCTCTACTAGTCTCCTGAAGAATGAAGCATATTTCCTTATCTCTTTTGCTGTCTTATAAAATAATCCTACCCTTAAGTTTTTTAAAGGGTTTTCATTGGGACTCCTTCCATGCTTCAACTAATCTGTGATCTCATTAATGTGAGTATTCCTTCCTTCCTTCCTTCCCAGTTTCCATTCCAGTCAAACTAGCCTACAAGCCAAAACTGTGGCCCCCAATTCCAACACTTACTACAACTATAAGAAACAGACACATTTGGAAAGGCACAGAGAACAAAATCATTTTGTTGTTTGTTTTTCATTCATTTCCGTTCTATTTGATAAATACTGAGGGTTTATGTAAGAACTTACTCACTTTGTGTGTTTATTTGATTATTTGCTTTTGTACATGATTATTGGGGTTATTTTTTTTCTTAAGAAATGAACTAGGATTCTAATCCCATCTTGGGCATTAGCTTAGCTGTATGACCTTAAGGAAGTGGAAATTCTCACAGGATCATAGATCTAGAGTTGGAATAGACCTCAGAGTCCCTCTAGATCCATTTACAGATAAGGAAACTGAGATTTACAGCACTAAATTGACCTTCCCAATATCATAGAGTTAGTAAGAGCCAGAGGCAGACTCAGAACCCAGGCACACCCTATCTCACCTCCAGGTCCAGTGCTCTTTACCCATGTTGCTAAGAAAGTATAGGAAAGTTGCAACAGATTCTTATTCCAACTTGATCATCGGCTTAACTGTATGGCCTTGTGAAAGTCATACCACCTCATCAAACCCTATTTTCTCAATGGTAAACTCAGGGTGCTAAATGAATTGAAAGCCAACTTTCCTTCCACCACCTTTTCAATAGCTACAGTTCTACAAACCAATGTGGAATCAGAAAAGGGAAAGGAACACAATACTATTTTTGTGAGCCATCCCTGGGAAGATGACAATGGGCGAAATAAACGACATTTACAAAGTGCTTTACACTTTGCAAAGCAGGTGAAGTATATAATCTCATTTGAGCCTCACAATAACTCTATGGAGTAGTTTAACTACCGGTGTTGCTGTGGACCCCATATTTCTATTGGTATGAGGATCTCCCAATGTAGAAACTCTCTACCGCAGATAAAGATAGCCAATGTTTCTTTAACTTTTAGTCTTAGAGAATTATGCAGAACTCTGACAGGTTAAGTGACCTGCCCATAGTCACATAGCTGTGTCAGAGGGAGGAGTTAAAGTTGGATCTTCCTGGCTCCAAAGCTGACCTTCTAAATCATGTTGCCCCACTACAGGTAGCATTTTCCCCACTTTCCAACTGAGGAAATTGAGGCACAAAGCAGTGAAGTGACTTTTCTATGGTCACACAGCTGGTATATGTCATAGGCAGAAGTTGAACCCAGGTCTTCCCAATTCCAGGTCATTCATTCTATTATGTCACATCATTGATCAACTTTAAATCTGAAAAGAGGAGAGGAAAGCCTACAGTATTTCCATGTGGAAGGTATTTGATAGAAACTGATTTGTAAAGAAATCTACAAGCTTTCTTCCTTGTTCTTGAAGATGAACTCCCTGAGATAAAGGTTTAGAGAATGGCCTGTAACAATCTTTTATTGCTCTAAACCCTCTTTGACTCAAAACAGGCCAAAGAAATTATACTGCAGCACTGGAAGCCTCCCCTTCCATCGTGGGAACATCACCTCCAAGTGGGTGTTATACAGCAGGTGCCCAAATCCACCACAGAAAGACTGTTCTCTCCCTACTTTTCCAATAAGAGAATAAGAGAGCGAACTCAGCCAATTACCAAGAAGCCCATGAACAATCTCCCATCTGGTCTAAAGAATAACCCGTTCCTTGTCCCAAAGCCTTTTCTGTTACTTTACAGAGCACAGTCAGTGCCGAAGCCAGAAGCCTTCAAACCTAAAGCATTATTGGCTTGATTTAATGACTGCAGGAAAAACCAACCTACTTCATGTCCAGCCAGGGTTTTTCAGTGGATCACAAGAAAAGAAAGTAAAAAGCTAGGGAGAGAGGAGAGAAGAAATGGGAGGGGAAGGGGGGCAGGGCTAAAAGACATTATGCAACCTGGAAAGTCCCTGCTGGGTTTTATATCTACCCCCATTACTCCCCAATGTCTCCATCCCCTCTCTGCCTCTCTTCCTTTGTGGACTACCCTCATTCTCTTCAATAGTAAAAGGCAAATGACAGTGTACGCCTTTCTTGTCCCCTCTCCATATTGTGTTTGCTCGCTCTCAAAGCGCCTTCCATTGAATGTGGGTCCATAGGGAGCTGCTTTGTTCCCCCAAGAATGCATTGTACTGGGGCAAGCTGTGCAGGTGCTGAGGGTTTTGTCTCAGTGGATGCGTCCACTAATTAGTTGGGGGTGGGGAATGCAACAATGGGGAAGTGCTGGACAGAGAGCTGAAGTCCTGCCCAGTCTCCAGACATTGTGATTCCCCACTTTGAGGAAAAGCTGGAAAGGTTTTTCTTCCCTAGTTTGGGAGTAGAAAAGGAATTTTGTTTTCCCGTCTATCTCCAAAGCCGCTAGGGCTATGAATGGCAGGCGACATAATGCAGCCTCAATTTAAAATACTTTTCTCTCCAAAATCCACCTTCCTCCCAGTATCAATTTACTTCAACAGGGACTTCCTGAACTGCCATTTCCAATGTTAAAGCAATGTACATTTTAACTTAAAAAATCTCCACACCTTCTCTCATCTATGCTTAGCCTCCAGCTCTTTCGGTGTATATACGTATAACTTTTTTACAGATGTGTATGACACAAATGTGTGTATATTTATACACATACATATATGTGTGTATGTGTCCCAAAAGTCTTAGTGCAGTTTTATATTTTAATAGCCATTAGAAAATAATATTATTAGTCAAGCTTTAATTAAAGCTTAAGGCTGCACTCAAGGGCTTTTAAGACATCCTGTATTACATAGTATCTGCTTACTCAGAGGCCTGAGAACTGTGAGAGAGTGTGCAAAGCGGAGAAAAAAAAATGCTAGATTTTTTTTTCTCTGGCAAACCAACTGATCCACCAGCAAGCACCACTTAGAAGCACTCAGCTACATGCCAGGTATACGAGGCAGCGTAGCCTAATAGACAGAGACTTAAACCTGGGTTTAAGCCCTGTCTCTAATACCTGCTGGCTTTACGACCCCTGAGCAAGTCAGTTAACCTCCAATGCTCCCAAGCAATACTGTGAGACTCCAAGTAGGAGAGCTGCTAATCTGAATTGATCGTTTACTACATCAATGACATCACACATTTACATCTCACTCCCCCGTAAAAAAAAAAAAAAAGGTCCAGGCACTGGGCTAGAAAATTAAATAGTCCCTGTCCTTAAGAAGCTCTCATCTCCATGAGGAGGGAACAACATGTACATACACACATACATACACATATAAACATGTTTTTGTACATATGCATGTGTACTCACATGTATATGTATATAAGTTGTGTGTGTATAAATTGCAGGAAGGGGGCACCAACTGGGAGGATCACAAAGGCTTTTAGGTAAGAAGCTAGAGCTTGAGCTGAATTTTGAAGTAAACTAGGGGATTCATATGGGCTGCTTGGTAGCACAGTGGATAAGGTTTGGAATCAGGAAGACTCATCCTCACGAGTGCAAATCTGGCCTCAGACACTAGTTGTGTGACCTTGGGCAAGTCACTTAACCCTGTTTGCATCTGTAAAATGAGCTAGAGAAGGAAACGGCAAACTACTCCAGGATCTCCACCAAGAAAACCCACAATGGGGTTACAGAGTCAGACACAACTGAAAGGAGTCCTGCCCTATCTGAAGAACATCACGAAAGAGGATATAAGTGGATCATGAAGTGTTTAAAGGGAAGTAATGTGTTATAAGGCTGGATGGGTAGTTTGGAGGCAAGGCGCAAAGTATTTAAAATCCAAAGAGTTTGTATTTGTTTCTATTTTATTCCATTCACTCATTCTCCCTATCTCCCCCAAGCTGGAAGTTCATTGGTCAATCCTACTACTGATCCAGCTTGAGAGCTTTGATCTTCTCCCTTTTCAGTGCGTGTTGGCATATCCCTCAGCCTGGTGCCCCTCCCCGCCTCAAAGTGGCTCACCAAATTGGTACTGTGCTTAAGGCATATAACCTATTGGCTTACCCTACCACAGCTCAGAATTCCTGAGCTCAAATGATCCACCAGCTGCAGCCTCCCCAAAATCAAAAACCACAGGTAGATACCACCACCTCTCAATCTGCATTTGATTCTAGATATGATAGGGAGGCACTGAGGTTTATTGAGCAAGAAGCAACAAGGTCAGACTTCTGTTTAATAATAGCATTTTGTCAACAGTGTGAAGAAAATGCATTGAAGAGGAAAGTGACAAAGGTAAGGAAGGAGAGGCAACCAGATAACAGCCTACCCCTATATTCACTATCTAGTTCACCCTGCACTTGAAGCAGGGAGACCAGTTAGTGGACATTTTCAGTACCCCACGCAGGAGTCAATGGAGACTTGAACTAATACAGTAACCAACAAGACAAAGCCCATAGGGCCGCAATTACGAAGCTCCAGTCTCATAACCAGTAGCTCTCAACACACAATCTTTACCTGTATCAAAGATGGTGGGACAAGGAATTGTTGGTCTGGAAGTTGCCATGGGTTCAGATATCAATCCAGGCCAACCCTTGGCAGACCCTGCAATGGACCTGCAATTTAGACAGAAAGCTTACCAAAGCTGACTGGCCTGAATAGTTTTCAGTAACTCTTACATCCATCTGGCCCAAATATGCCACACAAAAAGCCTTTCTTTGGGAGGAAATTTCAGTATTCCAGACAGAATCAGGAATTCCTTTAAAAAAAGAAAAGCAAGAAAGCAACAAAAAATCCCTAGAAAACAATGTGGTATAATAAAGACTGAAATTACTCCAAAACGTGTGTTTTTTCTCTTTCTTTCCAAACCCAAAGCAATATTCTCTAAGTAGAGATGGTTGGGGAGTGGGATGGGAAGGCTATTTTATCCAAACCAGAGGGTCTGTCCTTGCCAAACAAAAAACTTCATAGCTTGTTTCAGTGGGAGTTTTTATTCAGTATTTGCCAGTCTTTGGGGTTATGTGTCCTAGAGCCACTTAACTCTGCACTTAATTTGGGTTTAATAGGCAGCTATTATGTTAAATAAAGACCAGCTGAACTGATTATTTAAGACATAGTTATGGTTGTTTAACAGCTCTGTGGTTTCACTGTTACATCTCAATAAATGTTTTCCAGTAACTGTCTGCTATTATATTTTCACATTCAGTAACTGTCTCCATCCAAGGGCTGCCCCTATCTGCCTAACCACTACCTGAGGACTCTGGGTTTGCTTCTTACCCCGATCTCCACACTGATCTTATGGGACAGCTATTATTACAACCAGAGAACTGCCTAGGGGTCTGGACCACTGGAGTTTACCCGCACGTGTGCGCACGCACACACACACACACACACACACACACACACACACACACACACACACACACACACACAAACCAAAACCATGAAACTACAGTTCTAACCACTTGCGGCTATACAAGGATGGCCTGGTGCATTTGGCAGGGAGTTGGGTGAGCTGGCTCCCTTCCAGCTCCATTCTCCCTGCAGCTGTCTTCCTTATCACCTCAGCATATTCTCACCTTCAGAATACTAACTGGACAGTGGTTTTATTGGGAAATAATAAAACAGCTGCCACATTCAAGAGCCGGCTGATAAACTCCAGATGCCTACCGAACCAAAGAATGTCAGAGTTGTAAGAGACCTTAGTGTTCATTCACGCTAACCTCATTTTGCAGATGAGGAAACTGAGGTCCAAAGACGTCAAAGGAATAATAATAATAATAATAATAATAATAATAATAATAATAATAATAATAATAATACAAAATATAGCCTAGCTTTACTCTCTACTCCCTACTGCCTTTAGCTCCCTATTGACTAGAATGGGTCAGAAACACAGTTTAAATCTTTGGACATTCTGACCTTAGGCCTTTTCAAAAGTAAATTTTTTTGAAAATCCCAGTTAAAGTTGCCAAAAGATTTGTGAAAAGAGGATTTCTTGACTTCTGATCCAACATTGACAGAATACAAAAGGCTTAGGTCTTCAGGTCAGAAGACTTAGGTATGAGCTCCAACATTTAAGAGTTGTGTGATCATGGGTTTATTTTATGGACTTCCATAACCAAAGATTTCACTATCACAGAACCAGTCAACTAATGATAATCCTCTCTATACTTAGCTAGGCTGGTACTTGGGAAACAGGTATAGCTTGTTTCTGGGACTGTACTCAAGACCTTTCCAGCATGGTAGAAAGTGCCAGAGTTTGACCACCATTGGCACAGCCCTCAAGGACCCAGGGTCACCTCTACTGGCTTTCAAAGATTTTGGAACAGGTAGGCTGCTATACCCTTGGGTGAGCATTATCATTTGCCCTACTTCATGCTGACTTTAAGGCCCCTTCCATTGTTCTCATGCCAAGCCCTAAGCAAACTTTTGTGGCGCTTGAGTTACGAAGCTCACTACCATTCTCTTACTCTGAAATCTCATACAAACTCACTCCTAGAGCACAGTCACCACAATATTTCCATGCTGTGATGTTCCCTGCTCAGGCTTTCTATCATATTGCTAATCAATAGTCAGTCAAGGAGCTTTTATTAAGTACTTGTTATCAACCAGGCACATCCTTATGAGCCTAAATATTAGTCACCCCTACACTTTCCCTACCATCTCCCTCCCTCCCCATGGCATTGCCCACACTTGCCTTCCCTCGCAACTGCCCCTTTGTGATAGGAGATAGGAAGGAATTCTTCCACATGGGACACATCTGTATCTCCTTTTTGCATTCTCAGCTTCATGGTATACCTAGCTTTTTATACAAGGGTGTTTAGCTACCCAGAACTAATAGGTAACTTTAATACTAAATGCAAAATAACCGCCTTTGGATAGAAGAAGAGGGAAAGGGCTATTTGACTATTCTATACTGACGGAAAGGAAATATTTCCTTGCAGTATTTTCCTTCCAAGTGCTGCTCAGCACCAGAAGCAAAAGGTCCCTGGGAGGTAATTTCACCAAACCTCATCTCGACTATAGATTCACTATATTATAGGTCAAGACAGTGGGAATTTTATTCATCTTTTAATTCACAGCATTAATCAGTACTAATCTTGCTATTTTAAGGGAGATATACTTACTCCTGCTCTTTACCTGAACTTTAACGAAATCTTTTTTGACATTCAGAGCAAGGCACAGAAATCATATCAGCACCAATGAACATGGCAGGCCTTCTCAGTGCTTTAACTGCTATTGTCAGAGTCCTGTGGAAGAGTGATTAGGCTCGTTCTTCTTGACCTCAGAAGTCAGAACAAAGAGCAATAAGTAGAAGATGTAGAGAAATACCTTTAGCCTCAACATGAGAAAAAAATTCCCAACAATGAGAGTGAAGGGTATGTTTGAGCCAGTTTATACATGCTCTCTAGAGAGCCAATTGTAAAAGTTTCAGTGTCAGCAAAAATCAGCAAGCTAGGAATCAAGGCTTGATTATTGTTTTGTTGAGTGCCTATAATTAAGAAAGTGATGGAGAAAATGTTAATAATGCAGATTTAATTTAAAAGTGCATTTCGTATCCATTTTCTTGAAGAGTCGGTTGTTAAACATTTATCAGCATATAACTGATTAGCACTACCCAGGAATGGAAGAAGCTCCCTTGGGAAGTGGTAGATTTCCCTTCAATGAAGCTTAAGTGAATCTTCAAGCCAAGGCTGATCACCACTTGTTGGAGATGCTATAGAAGGAGTTCTAGTTCAGCTATATATTAGATTGTATGACTTTTAGGGTCTCTTCTGTCTCCAAATCTATGATCCTACGATCTTATAATTCCTTTGGTCTACACTAGTATGAATCAGCTCCTAGGCCTATTTAAATAAAGCCATAGATTTAGAACTGATTTCATCTAGCTCAAACCTTTCATTCTACAGATGTAAAACTCTTCATTTTATAGAGAAGTTAAGTGGCTTAGCTAAGGTCACCTTGGTATGTGCTGAGAGGAAACTCAAAAGGGCCCAAGGTAAAACCAGAGAAAGAGAACTGTCCCCCACAGGTCTTGGGACCATGTCCTCTAATAGACCATGCTACTACTCACCATGCCTGAGGTGGGGATATTTGAATAGAGGTAAATGGGACCCAAGCAAAGTAGCTGGTGGTAGGAATAGACCACACTAGTACTCCCACCTAGACCTAACTTGAACACCCTCAGGGGTAAGAAGAATGACACAGAAGAGTAGGGTATAGGTAGGGAATAGCAAACATGAGGGGAAAGGGAGGAAGGAGGGTTGTTTCATTCCACTAAACCTCTCACTCAGCCCCACATTTCATCCAAGCTCTTAGAGCAAATCCTTCTTCCAAAGTTATAGATCTTGCTTGCCAGCTCCCTTTACCTACATTACCAACATGCCAAAGCCTGTTCACCCTGGAGACCTGATGCAAATACAAGCATAGCCTAGTGTGAGATTAATACCTTCTCCCCCAGACAACCAAGGCCATCCCTAGAATATTCATTCATTGAGTGGAACTGAATCCTCAGCACTTTCCAATGTGTAAACTCCTTTCTTGGGGTGAACCCATTCAGAAAGAACAGAAAATTCTCCCTAGATCTCTGCTGCCTTCTCCATAACTGAATTCATCACATCATCAGACCATCTCCACTACTCCAGATTTAGGAATCTGGACCCCATTTTCTTTTGACTGACTGAGAACAATAGAAGGCATTGCTTTCCCCTTCAGATTAGCATTCCTATAGCCCTCAGAACTAATGTTACCCACCTTTGTACAAGCTGACCACAAGTTCTTCTCCTCTTACTACTTTCTGCCTCTTAGAATCTTTAGCTCAGACTCATTTCGGGTGTCACTTTATAAGGGAAGGCTTTCTTGATCCACCAAGTCATTAGTACTCTCTGCTCAAACCATCTCAATTTAAGCATCAGTTTGCATGTTCTAGCACCAAATAGAACATAAGCTCCTTAAGGCAAGGACCATTTTTCACGTTGTCTCGCTAGGGCCTACCACACGGCTTTGCACATCGTAAGTGCTTAATAAAAGCTTGCTGAATTGAAATAAGATGAAATGAAATTAATTGATTGACCCACATTGGAAGCCTTTTCCATGGTTCTCATTTAAAGGTTTACTATTAACAAAAAGATCTGCATCTAAGGTGGTTTACTATTACAAAAAAGATTTGCATATGAGGTATCCCACGCTCTAGACATCAAGGTATATGACAGGAGCCTCCTCCTTGACATGATATAGGCCTCAACATATGTGTCTTCATCTCAAGCCTTCTCAATGTCTGCCACAAATATTTAGGAGCCTAGAATTCCAGCACTATCCATTTGCTAAACGAGTTAATTTGTCAGGTGAGTTATTGTATGGTCTTTAATGGCTTTTTACTTCATATTCAGGACTAACCACTGTCCTGCTCTTATGTCAACTAGTGATTTTTTTCTGATGCCTTTTCTAGCATCAGGTCAGCAGCAAAATCACGTACTTGGCATTTGTTTCGTTCTGCGGCATTAATGCTGCTTGTAAAAAGTGATCCACAAGGACTCTTGAACCAGTCAGCCAGGCTTCCTACCCATTTAAATTGTGAAAATAGGCTGAGATTGTTTCAACCCCAAAACCTTTAACAATTTGTGTTACCCTGTGAAGCCACGTCTGGTGGGCCAGCAGATGGGGGAAGAGACAGATAGTAGAGAAAGGAGGAGGAAGATTTCCTTAGTTTCTGTGTCTAATGAAGAATAAGAGCAAAGACTATCTTGAATAAAACTTCTGAGGGAGCCAGCTAAAATTAATCTTTTACCCATATACCTAGGTCATGTGCATGTCAGGACCAGTTGGCATCTCAACCAAAGATGACCCTGGCATTGGCCTGAACAGGCATAGAGTTTATCATCTTTTGTGCTCTCATGCATGTACCTATTTGGTACAGAGTGCAGGAAAATGGTACACTCTTGGCAGAGAGGAAATCCTTAGGAGCTCATATCCACAGGCAGGGTACCAGCCTTAAACTTCATTGTTATAGGGTGAGTTTCACACAAGTCATCATTTGTGAGACAACTTGGTATATATTTTGAGAGAGATTGGGTGGGTAAATGATGTGAAAGAAGAAATTCTAGATCCCCGCTACAATGAGTCACAGGTTTCCAGGCCTGGAAAAAAAAGGACAAGGCATACTGAGAGCAGTCCATCCCTTTGGGTCCAATCATGACAGAGGTAAGCTGACCCACCCCCAGGAAAGTCCAAGGCTCCTATGGTACAACTAAAAATTCCACTGTCTAGGGGACAGGCAAGGTGACAGGCTGAGAATAGGGGAATTGAGGAGGGAATAATAACTGTTAGGAGTACTGCCTTTCCTTTAACCCCTAGATTGTGGCAAGAGCTGCTATAGCCAGGGGGCTGTAACACTTTGACAAAGGCAATCTATCAGTGACTCACCAATTGCTCCACCAAAGCCACCCACCCAAGCCTGACTTTCCAGCTGTTCTAGAGCTAGAGTGTACTACATTACTCCAGTGGAAATGCACCCTGTGCCAACCAAGGTCTATATGTTCTCTGCCTGCACCTAACAATGAAGGGGGCAGGGGGGAGTTGAAAGAATGAGGAGTAGGAAGATCTGCTTTGAAACTACCAAGAGGATTGACCAGAGATTGTCAGGTTGACTCCTCCAGGTAGAATATAGGGTCCCATCCATTTACCTCTCAGCAAGGACATGCATTCTTGTTCTCACTATTCAGTGTTTCTGGTTCATTTTTTTCTTTCTGATACTTGTTGACTAAGAATCGCAGAGGTTTTAGGGCATCTAAAAACATTAACTGTTGCTACTCTGATGTATAAGGTACTTGTCCAGTGACCAATGAGTGGATACATTACTGAAGGAAAATAACCGTATAAATCTTGATATTCTTGTTATGAATGAAATGTGACACAAAGGAAGTTGCAGCTAACTGCAAAAATGACTCACTGCTTGTCCTCGGAGAAGCAAATAAAGGAAATGGTATTATCATGAACCCAAAGACAACAAGCAATATCATTTTGTAGGATATTTGGTCATTTCATATTGAAATCTTCATGATAAGGATTTGCAAAAAGACTGAGAAGAAAATTAGCTTATGTGTAGTGAAGACTTAAGAAATGGAGATGCTCTGTGGAGAACTCAATAGGGCCCTCCACATTAAACCAATATAAATGTTAATTCTAAGTAACATCAATGCCAAAGCAGGTACTAGTAGAATGTAAGATCCCTGAGGGTTTTGGTTTTTTTTTTCCTTTGTGTCCTTAGGTTCTAGCAATGTATTGCACATAATTAATGCCTAATAAATATGTTGAATGGGGGAGAGGGTTACAAAAACCTGCTTCAGAAGTAAAATATTATAAAGGTCAAAAGCATATGGACTCCATAGTCTCAGACCTATATATCACAAATGCTTTCTTCAATAATTGGATCAAGATCAGAAATAGATAGCACCAAGTACCACACACACACACACACACACACACACACACACACACACACACACACACACACACACACAAAAATAAGTCAATTATATTTTAACAGACAAGAAACAACTGGTTACCAATATGGAAGTCATTTCCAAATAATGCCTATAGTCAGAATACCCACTTTGAAAAATCAAATATCAAAATCCCTACACATTAAAATAAGAAAAATAAGACCAAAATGTTATACAACTCAGGCATTTCCACCTTTGGATATTCAAACTAGCTATTTACATTGAAAAAAGAGAATTGGGTAAAGAACAGACATCAACACAGAATATCATACATTTCTAAGAAGGTTTATTCAATCACTACAGTGAGGAGAACAAAAAAGCCTAAAAACCACTGTAGCCAGAATATACTTTTAATTCATTGTCAAGTAGTGACACACGACAAGTATAATATGGAATACAAACTCATTTATAATACCTTAAGAGGAGAAGGATGAAAGATTACAAGCAATATTGCCTCACAAGACAGAGACAATCAATCATGGGAAAAACAAATTGATAGAAATTTAAATTTATAGAAAGCTAGGCAAGAGATTCAATTAAACCAGATCAATTTCTAAGGTAGAAACTAAATAAAATTAAATTGAAAGGCAAAATATAGAAAAGTGCTATAAACATTCTTTATTGAACAATGGCAATGGAACAGCACTGTTCTCTAATATTGTGTACAAATGTATATGCATTGTGTGTATGTATATATAGGTGAGTGTGTGTTTGTGTGTGTATGATAGATAGATAGATAGATAGATAGATAGATAGATAGATAGATAGATAGATAGATAGATGGATGGATAGATAACATTGCAGATAGACAAGGACTTGAGCCCAGAATTGAATAGAGGAGGGCCAGTAGACTAATCTAGACCGTTTGGGAAATTGAATAGCATATTTTAAAATCCCAAGTTTGTGACTGAAACAAATCTCCATCTTTCTAACACCAGTAATCTTTAGGAAATGTTGCTTGGTTGATAGTTATATTATACCATAATCTTTGAAGAATTAAAGTTTATAGGTCACTTGAAGCAATGGAGAGATATGGAGTGGGCATCAGAGACTGCAGCATATTACCAATAACGAATTACACAGGAGAAGCACAGTAAAGTACATTTTAGAGACATATGACCAGAAAAGATGGTAGACGAAAAGTTTAGATAACCAATGATTAGCTATAGTGTTCCATTTTGCCCAAGGCACCTACTGACTTCTCACCATCCACGGACTCAATCAAATGGACTTGGGCCCCCCATGAGCAGCCCTATATGCTAAACATAACCCTAACCTTAACCAATTCCAGGAAAAAGAGAAAAGAAATGGAAAGGGAACAAGATTTTCCATATAATAAATTAGTCTTATTCTACAAATCTCAAAGAATTACTGTGGGACAGGAATTCAGTGCTGGGCTCTTCCCTATTCACTCTGGTACTGAGCAAATCCCGATTCATCAACATAATTAAATTGAGCAGACTGTCTAAACTGATCTGCAGGTTTCATCTTCAAGAAAGGAAAGTGCCAATTCTAATCATGCCCACACTCACCACTGACACCTACACAAAGGCCCTAGACACCTACTCAGAGTGAGATTTGAGGAAGTAGGGGGAAGGGTGGCAATGGGTCCTTCAGGAAAGCTTACCTATGCTGATCATTACTGGGGCACTTGAAAAATAGGAAGGAGAGGTATATAGTTTAAGAAGCAAGGGCTCCAAGGCAGACTAGGACATGGAGAAGGCTTAGAGGGCAACCAAGTAGAGAATGTGCCAACGGGATCCCGTAGACTTCAACAAATGTGGTAAGCAGCCCCCAGTAGGGTAAATATAAGGAGAGAAGGGCAGGTAGTGACATAGGGCATAGAGAACAGAAAGTCATGCCTTTTTCAGATGTGAGAAGGTGGAGGCAAACAGGCCATAAACCCCAAGGACAGAGGACAAAGTACCATCACCATCTCACCATGTACCCACTAAGCACACGACTAGGCACCATAGTCCACCAATCGCATCACCTACCGAATCAAAACAGACCAATATCTACCAAGAACAACCTTTCCCTAACCCAGATCATACCATACTGTGCTACTGCTGCTACATCTAGTGGGGCCTTGAGAAGAAAGACAAACCAGGAGTTGAAATTGGACTTATATTGGATCCTGGGTTACACTACTACAATAGGCAGTGGCCCATAGACCTAAAGTCACTGAGCATATACAGGGGAGAAAATGCTCTATTTCTGCCTCCCCTGTCCCCAGGAGGTGAACTTGGAAGTGGAATTAGCAGCAAAAGGCACAGACCTCCTCCACATGCACAGAGATATGACAGTACAAAATTCCCAGGTGTCACAGGGTATCTACCATGATTCAATGCAAGCTCCCTAGAACTGCAACTCTGGGACAAGATAAGCATCCCCTGATGCTCCCAATCATTGCCTCTCTCAGAACATCAAGACATATCTCCCATCATGGGGCTAGAAGTGTTCCCATCATTGCCAATGCCCTACGTTCAATGACAGGCACAAAAATGGTATAGGGAAGGGTTTGGGGAGGGAAAACAGTAGCATCCCCCTAAAATCTCAGACCTTGAAGCCCTCACTTCAGGAAACTGATCATCAAGCAATTCTGAGACAGCCATAGCCCCAGTGGGAACCTGGAATACAAGTGTGTTTGAAACATCAGTGATCAGCATGGTCTGCAAGGCACATTAATTCTTATAACTAGCTGCCTTCTTCATCAATACGTAAGTTGAATGATCCACTCCTAAGAGTTCTGTAATTTTTTCAGCAACAGATCTAATCCCAAAAGAGTATTCCAAATGGTGAAACAAGCAAACGAAATACTGATGAAGAATTTCTTTTAAAACCCTAGATAATGAGCAAGGAAATGCCTACACTTACCAGGAACACTCATGCAATCCTCCTAAGGTCATGCTCCCAGCAATATCATGCCAAAACAGAATTGGTTTTCTCTCTTTTTCCTTTCTGTTGTCTGTGAGGGGAAGGAAGCAAGAGTTCTGATTGAAAGAAGGTTGAAAAGGTCAACTAAAGCCTTCCTGGGCTAAATTCAAACTAGGTTGGGGCATGTATTAAAATATATATATATATATATATATATATATAATATATATATATATATATATATATATATATATATAATATATATATATATATATATATATATATATATATCAGCTCTTTTGGTGGGGGCAAAGAATTAGAAATTGAGGGGATGCCCATCAATTGGGGAATGGCTGAACAAGTTGAGGTATATGAATGTATTTGAATACTATTGTTCTATAAGAAATAATGAGCAGATAGATTTAAAAAAACTGGAAAGACTTATATGAACTGATGCTGAGTGAAATGAGCAGAAGAGGAGAATATTGTACACAGTAACAGCAACACTGTATGATGACCAACTCTGATAGACTTAGCCCTTGTCAGCAATACAATGATGTAAGACAATTTCAAATGACTCAATATGGAATATGTTATCCACATCAGCAGAAAAAACCATGGAGTGTGAATGCAGACTATTTTCTCTTTTTTTCTTTCTTATGGTTTTTTCCTGTTGTTCTGATTCTTCTTTCACATGACTAATGTGGAAATTTTAAATAAATTTTAAAAATAACTGTAGACAATAAAAAAAAAACCTAAGTGTAAGAAAGAAACTTATGAGTTAAGCAAAAAAGAAAAGATATTAGCCTCCAAGAAATAAGCAATTAGGGGCAACTAGGTGGCACAACGGATAGAGCACTGGCCCTGAAGTCAGGAAGACCTGAGTTCAAATCAGGCCTCAGACATAATACTCACTTGCTGTGTGACCCTGGGCAAGTCACTTAACCCCAACTGCCTCGTGCGGGCGCGCACGAGAGAGAGAGAGAGAGAGAGAGAGAGAGAGAGAGAGATGCAATTAAAAATTAAGTCAACCTGAATAGTAATGGAAAGCACCTTGGAAGGATTGTTGTTGTTTTACTACAAACTTAAATTTAAGATGAGTTGGTGAAAGTTAAAGACTAGTGAGGCTGCCCATTTGTACCCTAAGAGTTTCATACTTTTAAAGGTTATTCTAAAACGTCATCTTTTAAATTGTTAGCTTATTTAAGTTTAGCTGTATAGACCACCCATCTACAACAAGAAACGGCATTACATGGGGACACTTGGCCATGTTGTTCCATAGTGATCATGATGAAAGTAGGAATCACAAAGTTGGTTGACACTGATGCACCTATACCCATTTCAAAGAATGAAGAAGCAGGGAGGTTATTTGTATAATTCAATATATGCCATCATACTCAATGAATTCAGTGAAAAGGTAAATAAAAGAAAGAATGAAAAGGGAGGAAATACATGTGTGTGTATACACATATATACATATATGTGATGGAAAATCTGGCACAGACTTGTAGAAGGCTCATTCTATATATATTATGAATGTATTCAACAAAAATTTTAGAGGTACTAGATATAATAAATACCAAATATAATGCACACACATGAAGAAATTATCAATATCTTGACAAGATTTAACTGGTTGCTAACATGAAACTCATTTCTGAATGAGCTAGCTCTGTCTAGTTAGATTATATATTAGTAAGAACAAAGGTCAAAATTAATACCAAATATAAAAACTAAAGATGTGATGGCACTGTATAGCCAGTTTGGTGCAAGTTCCCACTAAGCCAAATCTTGCCAGAAGTGTTTATAAGTAAAATCAGAAATACAGGAAAAAAATGAAATGGAACAATATGCTGGTTTCCACATAACAATGTATTCTAATCATTGATGAGAGACTAAAGGAAACCTCCAAGAAGGTATTTAAGAAAATAGTCAAGCAGTTGGGCATAACCAATATAGAGGAAAACTGGAAGAGATTACCATTTTAAAATAACTTAGAGGCTATATATCTCTGTGTGTGTGTGTCTCTCTCTGTCTCCATCTTTCTCTCTCAGTCTCTCTCTCTCTCTCTCTCTCTCTCTCTCTCTCTCTCTCTCTCTCTCTCTCTCTCTCTGTTGGAGGGAGGAGGTTTTCTCCTCAATCTGTTTTCCAGGTCAGTTGTTTTGTTTGTTTCGTTTGGTTTTGCTATGAAATACTGTACTTTTTTTCTATTTTTTTCTATTTTTTTCAGTCTTTGACTTTGTTGTAATGTTTCTTGCTGTTTCATGTAGTCATTAGTTTCTATTTGGTCGTATTCTAATTTTCAGGGAATTTGTGACTTGGACACTGTTTTGTACTTCTTGTGCAAACCTATTAATTCTCTTTCCAATTCTTTCTTCTGTAGCTCTCATTTCCTTTCTAATTTTTTCATCTAGCACTCTCATTTCATTTATAAAAAACACAAACTCTTTTTTTTTTAACTTTTGCTTCATCTCTCCTAGGAGTTCTAGCTGTCAAGCTGTATTTTTTTTGAGGTTTTACTTATAGATGTTTTGGAGTAATTCTCACTGGGATTTATATCTTGAGCATACATAACTTGTCACCATAATAACTTTTAATGGTGAGATTCTTTTTCTGTTTGCTCATTGTTCCAGTCCAATTTCCTAGACTTGATGTTAAAGCCTAGCTCTTCAAAATTCTAGAGGGAAGTTCTAGGCTGGTCATGTTACTGCTTTCCTGGGGATATTGAGTATTGTGTTACTCTAGGCTATCAGAAACAACTCAGGCCAGAGACCTACATACTTTGAGTGCTCCTACTGTGGTCTGATAAGTTCCTAGCCTGAACAACTGGACTCAGCCACTATCAGCCAGCTGGGAAGCCTAGGAAGCTCTGCTGATTCAGAGTGACAGGACTATAGGATTTTCTTTGGTCTGTGTTTCCTGTCCTAGTTATTCCTTTACAAGCTTCAGATTGTGCTGGAAGCTGGAAATCAGACCCCCACTCCTGGGGTCCCGTGCTTCTGGACTTGCTCCTTGCTGGGTATATAGCCACTACCATTCCTTATCCCAAAATGCTCCCCCTTGGCTCAGGTTCCCTTTTCATTGGCCCTAGATCTGTGAATGGCATGGATACTGAATGACAAACCTTCCAGTTGGCACCTGTTCCCATAGCCTGCATGTGACACCTTAGTATGGGTCTGTGACCTCCTCTTGCCCTGGTACACAGCTTCTACCTGGGTGTTGAAGTGTTCCATTCAGTGTGATCCTGGCCAGAACCAGTCTCTAGTATCTATAGACCACTCTGTTTCCCTATTCCTACGTGGGCTAGAAAACTGACTCACTGTGATGTGTCTTGATACATTTTCTTTTTTTCTTTTCTTTTTGAGGTAATTGGGGTTAAGTGACTTGCCGAAGGTCACACAGCTAGTAAGTGCCTGAGGCAGGATTTGAACTCAGGTCTTCCTGACCCCAGGGTGGAGTCTATGCCACCTAACAGCCCCTGTCTTGATGCATTTTCTAGATCTGTTTGGAGAAGCTGTGTGGAGAAGCTTGCTTGTATTTCTTTCTGCTCCTCTGCCTGCCATCTTGGCTTTGCCTCCTTCACTATTAATTTTCCACTGGCTAAACTATGCCTAGACATCATTTAACTGCTACTCTACCAGCAAGGGCTTCTGGAGGTAGCCCAGTTTCACAACTCAAAAATTCTTTTGCCTTCTCACATAAGTGAGGAAGGGAAGTAGAGAAACAAAGCTCAGCCCCTTGTATTTCCCCTGCCTAGCTATTTCCTGGCCTTTTTTATATGCATATCTGGCCAGTAAATCTACCCAGTCTTTGAGTCTACCTAACTTACATACTATGACTACCCTTGATCAAAGTATAAAAAGGGAACAGCAAGCTTTCTCAGATGATCTTCTACGATGGTGCATAGAATAAGATTTTAATTTAATTCAACAAACATTCTCAATTGCCTACTATAGGCAATGAACTACGTTAAGTGCTGGAAATATAAAAATAAAAATGAAACTAGCCCTGCCCTCAAGGAGATTACATTCTAATATTTGAAATGTATGTAGCACTTTAACGTTTATGAAGCATCTTTATATATGTATATATAGTCATTTGATCTTCACAATATCCCTGTATGAAAAATAATATTGTGATTATTATGTTCATTTTACAGACAAGAAAACTGAGACTCAGAGAAGTTAAAAGACTTGACCAAGTTCATAAAACTAACAAATATTAGGGGTGGACCCAGTTCTCTTCCAACTCCAAGACCAGCACTCTACATTGCACTGCCATATATCTTGTATGTAATGCTTTATTTACCAAGTCTCACAGTCAAACAGTTGAAAGATATAGAGTACATGGGATCCTGCTGGACTTATTATTTACTAATTATTTAAAAAGGCATTTGCTTATTAGAATAAAATTCAATCTTACAAGCTCTCCTACAACAAAGTGTCTCTCAAGCTTATATTAAAATCATATATGATTATATCCACAGAAATAATTTCACTTAATAATCTTCTGATTATCACCATCAAAAATGTGATGTAAAACAGAGACACATGTGCTTCTCATGGAGAAGATCCTGCATAAACCCAAGTGGAAGAGGGTTTCCTTTTACAGTTCTTAATGCGGAGTCTATAAATTTCATGTTTTCTTAAATATATTTTGATAACTATTTCAATATAACTGGTTTATTTTATAGTCCTATATATTTTATTTTGCACATTTAAAAACATTTTTGTAAGAAAGGGTCCATAGGCTTCACCAGATTGCCAAAGGGGCCCATGAAATACACATAAAAAGTTAAGAACCCTATAGATGAGGAGGTCCTTCAGATATTCCTTTTGGCTAAGGAAAGAAAACTACAGTATCTCCTCCCTTTTGGAGTGGCTCCCTTTGGGGCCACTCAAAAAGGGTATGTATCACCAACAGCTGTTGGCACACAAAATGCAAAAATTATCTTCAAGGTGATCATTTGTTTATGCTCCTTAGGAGCATTGCAAGGAGACATAACCAAGCATCCCATGAAATCATTCTTCTTATTACTTTTGGACAAAAAATGAAAACAATAAAACCAGTTCCTATACTTGCCTCTCCAAGGAGAATCTCTGAGATATATTTCCATTTAGTTCCAACTACCTTATTTTTTAAAATTTCATTTGCAATGAGAATGCAATATTGATGCATTTCCTTCAGTGATATATCAATCTGCTGATCACTGGATAAGTATTTTACATTTAGAATACCAACAATCTCCTATAATGAATATTTGCAAATGGTGAAAAAAAGTAATGATGCTTGATACCTTCTGCCTCCTTTTATAGCTCTTAGCCACCATCATGGCAGAAGCAAATGAGGGCCAATCTGAATTGGGGATTGTTTTGTAACTTTTATTGTTTAGTGGATGGCCATAGCCAAAGAATTTATCACTACTAATGATGAGCTTCCCTATAGCAAGCCAAGCTTGTCTTCAGGCAATAGACACGGTCTGCCCACAGGATTGTAAAGATTGTAAAGTCTTTCCACATTAGCATAAACTATCATTCGATTGTCTGCTAGCATACCCTTCAACAACCCAAGGTCAACTCTCGGTCACCATGAAGCATTGAGGTGGTGCTTTGAGGAACACTGTGATCCCCTTCAAAAAAGGTAAACCAAAGGGAGAAGCAAAAGAGTGATATATGGTAAAACTGAAGGTCAGTCTCCATATCATGAAGCATGGACTACATTCATAAATGCCCATTGGTTGCTGGGTAAGAATAAGTAGTTGCCATACTTGGGGGAAGGGAGAGGGAAAGGCCATTTGAGGTATAGAAGAAAAAACACAATAGTTGCTGCCAGTATACATATGGAGGGCATCTGCCACTGTGACGTTGCCCATAGATACTTTTATAAAAGAGAAAGGGCTTAGCACAGTGCCTGGCACTTAATACATGTTGATTGATAGATTGCTGACTGAGCTAGCCCAGCACAGTAAAATGTGTTCTCAGGAAGATAAGACAGAAGAGTTTTTGTCTCTTTGCTCGAAAAGGACATATGTCTCATTGTGACAAAAAAATAGGGCTCTGAGGGGTGTGGTTCATATAGCTATAGCTCTAGAACTAGAAGGAACCTCAGAAGCCATGTGTTTCAACTCCCTTATTTTACATATGAGGAAATTGAAGCCCCAAAGCCCCACAGTTAACCAGTGGCAAGGGATATGAACTCAGGTTCTGTGGCTCTCAGTTCAGTAGAAAAGTTCACCACTCCATCCAATGCACCACACTGCCTCCCACTATACATAAGTGTCTTTCTCCGCGTGTCTCTGTTGATATTCATCTGGACTGTATATGTCTAACTGGAGAAAGTCTTTGTCTCTAAAGTAAACCACTTAAGGTTTTTGGTAAAAAATACACCAAAGGGCTGGACAATACTAATTCTGTGCCACTATCAGCCATTACAAAACCTTAACAATAGTATTCTTCATACAATGGAAGATCATTCAATGCTATTGACTGGCACATGCACAGCTATGCTTATATCTACTTTTTTTATGCCATGTTAGCAAATTCAGGAATGAAAAAGAATAACAATAACAACTGACATTGCTTTAAGGTTTGAAAGGCACTTTGCTCATATTAATTGATTTGATCCTTACAACAACCCTATAAGGTAGGTGCTATTGCATTTTACAGATGAGGAAACTGAGGCACATAGCAGTTAAGTGACTTGCACAGGATCACACAAGTAGTAAGGCACTGAGGCAGGATTCAAATTCAGGTCTTCCTGGCTCATTATGTTTTCCCCATCTCTCTCACACTTGCAAAAATAAAGCAATACTGGACACTTGAAATGTAGGACTCTTCATTCAGTCTTTGATTATCAATTCTGGGAGGATCTATATGTCTACCTCAGCCTTGACTGTTTTCTAGAAAAACTCAGCTCAAGCTATGGAGATTTTTGCAGACAATTTGCAGGCATTTCATTTTGTGTGTCTTCTCTACGATTTTCCCAAAAGACAGCACAGCAGCCCTGCCAACATCTGAAAGTTATCAGTAGGACAGTGTGGGATGGAAAGGAAGGAAAGACAAGGAATCCAAGCCTAATAACTATTTGAATACAATGTTAAAAAAAAAAGCAAGAAAAGCTCTTTGACAAAAAAATTTGTTCTTGTGCTTAAAAAAAAAAATCTCTGTCACCAACAAATTTGACTAGGTAGGAGAACCTAGAGGTTTGGTACTACTTACCCTTTGAAATGTTCTTTCCAAAGATAATAATCCTCTGGGAAGCAAGTCTGATGTTGGGCTGTTGCAAAAACAGGTCCAGTCATCCAGGTCTAACGGCTGATGTGGCACTGCTCACACACCTCCAAAACAGCAAAGAGCCCAAGGAAAATTGGGCAGTGGTAGGGAGCTGTGGACACAGTGGTTGATGGGATTTAGTGTTGGAAAGGACCTAATTCTCATGTTTTGTAGATGAGGAAACTAGAGCTCAAGAAGGTTAAGTGATTTTTCCCATTGAAATTCCCCCTGAGAATTCTGGTACTGGAACCCAATGCTGCTTTTTCCAAGTTCATTGTGTCTGTCTGGGGTCGCCAAAAATTTGCCTAAGCAAATACCAGCCCTAGTCCTCACTTCATCGTCTTTATTCCCAGGCCATGCAGGAATCACAAGTCCAATAGTAAAAATAAGACATAAGAATAATATAAATAACAAAAGATAACAGATTGTTATTCTCCCTAACTTAACTCTTTGAATACTCTAATTTATCCTCCACATAGCTACCCAAAATAATTTTCCTAAACCACAGTCTGACCATGTCACTCTCCTACTCAATAAACTCTGGTGAGTCTTTATTACTGTTAAGATCAAATACAAACTCCTCTGTTTGACATGTAAATCTATCATGAACTGAGGCTCCAACCTGCTTTTTCTGTCTTACTATATAATGTTCCTCCTTATGTATTCTATGGTCCAACCAAAATGGCTTTCTTGCTGTTCCTTACCTAGGATACTCCATCTCCCAATCTCTGTGGCTCTGTACAAACTGTGTCCCCTATGCCTAGAATGCATGCTCTCTTCACATCTACCTCTTAGAATCCCTGGTTTCCTTCTATGTTCAGCTTAAGCACCACCTGCCAAATGAGGTCCTTCCTGATTTCCCCAGGTGCTAGTACCTACCCACATGTGCACACGTGCACATGTACACACACACACACATGCGTGTGTTCACACATAAACACACATGAGGGATAAGCACCCTGCAGCATTCATCTAAAAGGAGCTGAAGAAAGCAACCTAGAGTCTTCCTAAAGTCCCAGCCTTGCTGATTCCAACCCAACACCAGGTAAGCTGTCAGAACCCTACAGCCTCCAACTGTCAATCAGGAGGAGATCCTGAAGCCCAGGTGGTAGAGCAGGCAAACACCAACACCTGGACCTCCGAGTGCCTCAGTGAGGGTGGGGGAACTTGTGGAAACCAGCTCAGAAAACCACCAGGTGCCTAGGCACTCTACTGCAAAGGAATCTCCCAGCACATTAGCAGAAACAAGGGAGGCAGCATTGCAAGGGGCCCTAGGCAAGTAAACACCCTGCAGCACCCATCTCAAAGGAGCTGAAGAAAGCTAAAGGAAAGGAAAAGCAGACAACCTAGAATTTCCTGAAAGTTCCAGACTTGCTGATTTCAGCCCAACATGAGGTAAGCTGCCAAAACCCTACAGCCTCCAACTGCCAACATAAGAGGCCCCAGCACACAAAGCCAATGACCAAGACCTAGGCCCCCAACACAAGACCCTCTATTCCCCAGCAGGAGATCTCGATCTCTTTAAAGGCCAGGGAATAAAAAAAAACATGAGTAAAAAGAAACGTACCATAGATTCATATTATGAGAAGAGTGAAGATCAAGACAGAAATTTTGAAGAGGACAACATTGTCAACAAACCCACCTCTGCAACATCAAAAGGGAATATGAACTGGTCTGAAGCCCAAAAAGCCTTCTTAGAAGAGCTCAAGAAGGATTTTAAAAGTCTAATGAGAGAGGTAGAAGAGTCCTTAAAAAATACAATTGGCCAATTGGGAAAAAAGTACACAGAAGAAAACAAATCCCTTAAAAATCCAATTGGCCAAAAAATAAAAAATAAAAAATAATATTTAAAAATCCAATTGTCCAATTGAAGAAGGAAGTACAAAAATTAACAGAAGAAAACAATCTGTTAAAAACTAGAATTGGACAAATGGAAACTAATGACTCTATGAGAGAGTAAGAATCAGTCAAACAGAAACAAAAAAATGAAAAAATAGATGAAAAATAAAATACCTCATCTGTAAAACAACTGACCTGGAAAATTGATCCAGGAGAGACAATTTAAAAATCATTGGACTACCTGAAAATCATGATGAAAAAAAGAGCCTGGACAGTATCTTTCAGGAAATCATAAAGGAAAACTGCCCAAAAGTCCTAGAACCAAAAGGTAAAATAACCATAGAAAGAATACGCACCACCCTGAAAGAGATCCCAAATTGACAACCAAGGAATATAATAGCAAAATTCCAAAATTACCAGATGAAAGAGAAGGTGCTGCAAGCAGCCAGAAAGAAACAATTTAAATATCATGGAACCACAGTCAGGATTACACAGGACCTTGCAGCTTCTACATTAAAAGACCGCAGGGCATGGAACATGATATTCTGTAAGGCAAAGGAGCTTGGACTGCAGCCAAGGATCAACTACCCTGCGAAAATGAGCATGATTTTTCAAGGGAGGAGATGGATATTCAATGAAATAGGAGACTTCCAAACCTTTCTGATAAAAAGACCAAAGCTCAACAAAAAATTTGATCTTCAAGTACAAGATTCAAGAAAGACATAAAAAAGTAAATGGGACAGAAAGATACAAAATGTTGTTAATAAGGGCGCACTGTTTACATCCCTACAAGGGAAGATGACACTTGCAACTCTTGAGAACTGTATTGTTATTACACCATGTTAAAGGAGTATACATAAAGGGGGTGGATATTAGTTAACTTTGATGTAATAATAAAAAAAAAATCTGATCAAGTGGGTTAAATGGATCCAAGTAAGTGGATTAGTCTGATCCTAGAAAATGTACTGAGAAAGGAGGAGGAAGACAAAGGTAAATTACAAATCCTATTACAGCAGAGGGAAAGAAGGGAGGGGGGTGAGCATTGTTTGAACCTTACTCTTATCAGATTTGGCTCAAGAAGGGAATAACATCATCAGTTCGGTATAGAAATCTAACTTGCCATATAGGCAGTAGGAGGGAAAAGGGGAAAGAAAAGGGAGCAGGGGATAGAAGGGCGGGAAGAAGCAGTAAGGGCAAAGGGGAAGAAAAGTGAAAGGGATAATAGAAGGGAGGAAAGACTGAAGGAGGTGGTGGTCAAAAGCAAAATACTAGTGGGGGGGAAAGGAGAAAGGAGAAAGAAAAGAATAAACAGGGGAAAAAAGGATGGAGAAAAAGATGCAGGTAGTAATCATAACTGTCAAAGTTGAATCGCCATATTTTTTTTCTCTTCTGTTGAGTTTTGTTTCCTCTTTCTGATGGCTCCTCCTATTGGTTTTAATTTTTACTTACAACTTCACTAATGTGGAAGTGTGTTTAATAGGAATGTAAATGTATAGCCTATATCAGATTGTGCACTGTCTTGGGGAGGGTGGTAAGGGAGGAAGGGGGAGAAAAACTTTAAACTCAAAAGCATATGGAAGTGATTGTTGATAAATCAAAATAAATTAATAAAATAAATTTAAAAAGAAAAACATAATCACACATGAGATCTTGTATTTATATATTTATTTTGTATATATTTTATACATCTGTGTTGTCTCCCCTAATAAAATATGAGTTTAAGGACTTTTTTCTGTATTTTAGTGTTCACATTGCCTATCACAGTGACTGGCATATAGTAGGCACTAAATATCTACTTGTTTATTAATTGACTGATTAGTGGATTGAATAAAGTAGTAGAATCATTCTTTGCCTCCATATACAAATGGATGCAAATCTTTACAGGTTAAAGGTGGATTATAATCTAATGTGTCCTTAATCCCAAATAATCAACTCCATGGGGAAGACAGGTACCACCAATTCAAGGTCCGGTACAAATTCTAATTAGGATATAGTGCCTCTGCTTCATGGAAGCTTCTCAGGGTAGGTTGGAGAACTGAAATTTATTGGGTCAGGTGGGTTGAAGGCTCTGGGGGCAGACTGGTAATCTCCTGGAGCCTCTTATCTTGGCTCTGGGGTCATCAGGAGTCTAAGAGGAGTCCTAGGTTCAGGGATAGAGTAGGTAGGTCATTCTACATATTACAATTCTGTTTCTCCACTCTATTCTCAGCCTGTGTCTTGCCTTCCCTAGCTCTGTTCACTCCATCTCATGCTTTTTAAACCTCCTATTGCTCATCAATCAGAGTCTTTAACTGGAGATGTCAATGATCTGCAGCCAGATGTGGAACCTTCTGTAAAATTAAGTCTAATGAATTTCTCCCTTACTACTACCAAGTGAGGCTCTTTGGACCTCAAGTATCTAGGAAGGAAAATTAAGTCCTAGGGACTTGTCCATGCCTAGAATAAAAGTAATAAATAAGAGAGTCAGAATTCAATCCCAGATCTTCTAACTTCAAATACATTGTTCTTTCATTGTCTCATGCCGCCTCTCCAGTGGTATATTAGCAAAATATAAGTTGCATACCCTTCATACCCACTCAATGTAAGTGTGGAGCTAGAGTTATAATATATAACTAAAGTTTTTTAAATTCTCACGTTAAAAGTTTTCCCATCATGTTTGTTATTGTTTTTAGACCTTGCCTAGATATCCAGAATTTCCCATTTCCTTACTAAGAAGTGTTTATAACTGAAAAGTTTTAGTAAACAAAGCTCTTGAAGTCTCTCCAAAACATGTTTCTCAAACACAAATCAAACTTTGAGGGTATCACCTCATATCCTTAAAAGTGGCAAAGATGGGGGCAGATAGGTGGTGTAGTGGACAGAGCTCCGGAATTGGAGTCAGGAGGACCCGAGTTCAAATTCGGCCTCAGACATTTGACACTTAACTAGCTGTGTGACCCTGGGCAAGTCACTTAACCCTGATTGCCTCACCAAAAAATAAATAAATAAATAATGAAACAAAGTGACAAAGATGACTTAAAAGTGGAAATAGTATTGGAGGGGTTGTAGGAAGATAAGCACATTAATATATTACTGGTGAAGGTGTGAATTGGCCCAACCATTCTGAAAAATAATTTTGGAATTATACAAGGAAAAAAATTGCTAAATGGCTTGTAATCTTGAGCCTAGAGCAAGGTTGGGGAACCTGTGGCCTTGAGGCCACATGTGGCCTTCTACGTCCTTGGGAGCGGCCTTTTGACTGAGTCCAAGTTTTACTGAACAAATCCTTTTAGTGAGAGGATTCCATTACCAGGCATATACCCCAAGGATGTAAGTGTCAGAAAGAAAGGCCTTCTGTATAGGTAATAAAAAAAAATTGAAACAAAATGGGTGCTCATTAACTGGGGAATTACTGAACAAATTTTGGCATATGAATGTATTGAAATATTATTGCCTCATAAGAAATAACACATCAGGAACTCAGAGATTCACTGAAAGATTTCCATGAACTGATACAAAGAAAAATACAGATGTTAAGAATACAGACAAAGGGGCAGCTAGGTAGCGAAGCAGATAGAGCACTGGCCCTGAAGTCAGGAGGACCTGAGTTCAAATCCAGCCTTAGACCAAACACTTCACACTTACTAGCTGTGTGACACTGGGCAAGTCACTTACCTCCAATTGCCTAAATGTTTAAAAAAAAAAAGGAAGAATACAGACACAATAACCAAAAGAAAGTAAATAAAAACATTACAAGGCTATTAACTGTGATTAGTTGTAATGACCAATCTCAGTCTCAAAGAACTGATCAAGAAAAATGCCCCCCTCTCCTTGGGACAGCAGGTGAGACCACAGATGTCTCATCTACTATATAATAAACTCCAGTGACTCTCTATCAACTCCAGGACCAAATATAAAACTTTCTCTTTGGCACTCAAAGCCCTTCATAGCCTGCTCCCCTCCACCTTTCCAGTCTTCTCATTCCCTTACCCCCTCTCATACTGAACCCCAGGCACTGGTTTTCTCCCATGCCTGGTATTCTCTCCCACCTCATTTCTGTCTCCTCATTTCCTTAAAGTCTCAGCTAAAATCCTATCTTCTATAAGAAATCCTTTCTAATCACCCTTGATATTAGTGTCTTCTCTTTCTTGATTATCTCCAATTTGTATGTATATATGTATATGTATCTATATATGTATACATCTACATGTACCCGCATATGAATATGAGTGGATATATATAAACATAAATTTGTATATATACATACATGTATGTATATATATTGTGTGCATATTTGTGCACATACGTGTGTGTGTGCATATCTTGTTTGTACATAGTTGTTTGCATGTTGTCTCCCCTTTTATACCATGAGCTCCTAGAGAGCAAGGACTGTCTTTTATCTTTCTTTGTATCCCCCACAATTAGCACAGTGTCTGGCACATGGTAGGAATTTAGTAAATATTTATTAACTGACTGAATATCTGGCATAGTTGCTATGTCTGTTGGTTTTGCTGAAATGAATTTCTTTGTTACGGATTTGGTGGGGTGGGTAAGGGGAAATCACTGTGGGGTAAAAGCAAAAGCCAACAATAAAAAGAAATGTAATGACCAATCTATCAAAAAAAGGCAAAGTGCCTGAAGACAATATAAATAAACTATAACAAGGGAAGAGCAGTATATCAATCTAAGCATGATGTGGCTCAGAAAAGCAATAATTACGTGAATTGCACCTAATAAATGCAAATCTGTCTACAAAATAGCAGTAAGTGATTTTAAAATATCATGAAACAGTATATGACCATTAATGACAATTCTATCAAAAATAATACCATAAACATTGACAAAAGATCATGAGAGACTTGGGAAGGATAAATTGTGTAAGAGTACACTGTTCATTCATTTCTTTGTTCATAAGAGAGGGACAGATGACAAAAAGAGTTTGGACTTGAAGTCAGAAGACCCAAGTCTAAATCTCTTTGCTGACACCAGCAGTTTAGCTGTTGGCCAGTTTATTTGCCTCGTTGACACACATTTGCCTCAAAGATTCCTCATCTGTAAAACGGAAATAATAATATTTCTAGTACCTATCTTGCTGGGTTTTTGTAAGGTGAGCATTTAGTGAAATATAAAATGCCACATAAATATAACAGAAGTTGTTTATTAGTAATAAAACCTGGTTCCATATTAGAGTTTTCCCTTAGTATTTTTTTCTACAAGGAAAGTCAAAGATGTAGCTTCAAGCCTCAGCCCTACCACTTACTAACTTTATAATAAATGATTGTTGACTTGGCTTGCTGACCTTGGTCAAGTAACTGTGTGTCTGTGTCTGTGTCTGTGTGTGTGCGTGCGTGTGCGTGTGTGTGTGTGTGTACTTAGTCAAATAAACATATATATAAATGTCCCTGAATCTGTTTCTTCATACCTAGAAATTAGCATGATAATATCTTACCTATTCATCTACCTCACAAGGTAATCAAGATGATGAAATGAGATTATGTATATGAATGTGGTGGAGGTGGAGGTGGTGGTGGTGGTGGTGGTGGTGGAGGAAGTGAATAACCCTACCCAGTGAAATATATTTAAACTTGAAACCAGAGACCTGAGTTCAGATTCCAGCTCTGCCACTTACAAGCTAGATGACTGTGGGCAAGTCACTTAGCTCCTCTGTGCCTCAGTTTTCTCATCTTTAAAATGAAGAGTTGCGGGGCAGCTAGGTATCTCAGTTCATAGAGCTCTGGCCTTGGAGTCAGGACAACCTGAGTTCAAATCCAGCCTCGGACACTTAACACTTACTAGCTGTGTGACCCTGGGCAAGTCACTTAACCCCATTGCCTAGCCAAAAAGCAAAAAATAAAATAAAATAAAATAAAATGAAGAGTTGTGTTTGATAATCACTAAGATCCCTTTCAGCTCTAAATCAATGAATCATTGAGCTTCATATTAAACCAGACACCAACTTAACTTGTTCCAACCACCAAAAAGTACATTCACACAATGCAGATTTTTGTTTTGTTTTGTTTTAATTTTTTTTAATCAACACATATCAAAGCTGAAAATGTTTGTAGAATTGAAGGATCTGCTAGGGGAAAGCCATTCTAACATTTGTCTCTAGACTTTTGAAAACTTGGAATGTTACAATTGATCCTAAAGTTAAGGCAAGTTTCTCAGCCTCATAATTGGACAGCATTTAACAACCCAGGAGAGCAAACTGACTGGCTTTGACACAGCATTCATTTTTGATAACATTTCCCTGTTCATATAAGTATGTTCCTTCAGTACAGTTGACTCTTGGGCTCGGGAGGAAATCCAAAGCATCTGCGACATCAATAATAAACATCATTCTGTATTATATGGACCAGATTGTTCCCTCTGTCCAGTGCCTCATATCTTCTCCTTTTTTGAGGCTTGTGGAAAGAATGCCAATGCCATGATCTTGCTGATCTGACACACAGTGCTAGTGAAGGGAAGTAGAATGGGGAGGGAATCAGGGGAGGGGATTCTATTCAGCCTCAACCTCACCCTACCCCCCCAAAAAAAAGTGCTGTGGAAACTCTTCCCCGGATTTCTGCTAAGCTCTCTCCTTTGCAATGCACTTCCAGTGAATCCTTTGTCCCTGCTGAATTGGATGATAATGAACCAGAATTTATGGCTAGTTAATATGGTGGTCATAAAGATTAGCTTGGGCTGTTAGGCCCAGGCTATGAAAAAAATTCAGGCCAAACCAAAAATAATCATAGAATATTAGAACTGGAAGATACTTTCCAGAAAATCAGTCCAAGAACATCAAACTCTGGGCTACTGCCCTACTCGTAGCCCCTAAAGAGATATTATGTAGCTGTTGGCTCAAATAAACATGTCATCAAAATAACAAGTCCTTGTGAAAAGAAACAAAAATATTTAGGCAGCTAAGGCCAAATAGATAAGTACTCTAGCCTTAAAGCAAAACACACAATTTATTTGAAATCAATGATCTAATCTAACTCTTTTTATAGATGAGGAAACTGAAGCTCATATAGATTAATTTTGCTCAAGGTCACATAGTCAGTAGAAGGGTTAGAATCCAGGCTTTCTGATTCCTCGGAAAGGCACAAGTCAGTATTAGAATCAAAAGGGAAAATACAACTCACAGTACTGATTCCATAGACCTTCAGATTACTGGACATCAGTTCATGCTATAGTGGATAGGGCAATCAGCTTGGATTCAAGAGAGCTACACTCAGATCCTGGTTCTGATGCTCACAGGCAATGCAACCAGAGGCAAGCTGCCTGGACTTTTGCTTTTGTTTTCTCAATCAAGGAGAATTATCTTCAGATTGGAAAGAAAAGAGAATGAAAATTATTAGCAAGAAGTTGGAGCACACAGAAAATGAGGGGATAATGAGAAAATATCTAACTACACTCAATGAATTCAAATCATAAAGCCCCAGAAAAACTGGGGCATCAGAGTATTGAAAGCATTTGTTGGGATAACTGCTGAATTGCTGCAGAAAATAATTGAAAACCATTATGAGTAAACGGGAGAGGAGGCATGAGACAGGACAACTGTTGTTCTGATTTCCAAAAAGGCAATGAAGGTAGATTCTTAAACTATAAGTCTATGAGCTTGATAGCAATTCTTGTTTTCAAAAATTCTAGAATACTGTGATGAAGGGATGGTTTGTCTGCACTTAGGGAAGCAGCCATGACTGAAGGAAACCATCATGGACTGGATTAACCAACAGGTTATACCAGAGTAAACATATTTCCTTTTTAATAAGATACTAGACTGGTAGAGAAGGAAAATATACCAGTTATGGTTTACCTAGACTTCAAACCGACATTTAACAAAGTCTCTCATATGTCTTTAGAGAGGATGGAATCATGGACTGGATAATAGTACAGTTAGGTGGATTTGGGATAGGTGGATACCGAGACCTAAAGAATGGTGATTAATATATATGTGGCAATCTGGAGGGAAGTCTCTAGTAGAGGAAGGTGAGGCTTTGTCCTTTGCCCTATTCTATTCAATATTTTTATAAATGACTTAGATGAAGGTACAAACAGCTGCTATACTTATTGTCTTCAGATGACATTAAGCTGGGAAGGACCACCGAACAGAATCAGGATCTAAAATTATATCAACAGGCTTTAATGATAAACCAAATCTAATTAAATAAAATTTAATAAAGACAAATGTAAAAAGCTTATCCTTGGGCTCAAAAAGCCAACTGCGAAAGTATGGTACACAGTAGGCAGGTCTAGACCACTGTTCATGTCAGTAACAAAAAAAACACCCTGGGGATTTTAGTGGACTGCAGGTTTAATGGGAATTAATAGTTTGTTGTGGCAGCCAAAACAGCTCATGCAATCTTAGGCTATATTAAGAGAAGCATAGCATCCAAATCAGGAGGGACGATAACCCCACGTGTACTGTCCCCTGCTACAAAGACATAGCCATCACAAAAGCAGGAGGCACTGGTAGCAGCAGAACACTGTCAACAGCTGAAGCCACTGCAGATGATCAAGAGAAATAAGGCTTGCCCAAACGCCGAGGCTTAAAGAAATAAATGGCAACATGCTCAGGAAGTTGAGAGCCAAATTGGAAACATACCTGTTTGGAGGAGTTCAACCCTGGATACCCAGTTCCTTGGATACCTGCCTGACTTTTGACCACATTTGCCTTTTCTGCCCTTACCTTACAGATACTAACATTTCTGAGCTACTGACCAGTGTGGACCTTAGACAAGTGTCTGGCCTCTAGGTCCCACACGCTTGTTATTGAGTTAAAATGCTCTCTTAGTTTCTGCTCCTCTGCCAGAAGACCTATCATTGTCACCTCCTCTTTGCTGAGGACTCCAGGTCACAGACTCTGGTCAGGCTTTTTCCTGAGAATGTAAGAATAATTTACTACACAAAAATAATCAGCCCATGACAGGATCATTTTGGGTGGCAGTTCTTCTCCCCCTTTCCCTCTATTACTCTCTATTCTCCCCAGCTTATAGACATTCTGTCTGTCTGTATTGTATCTCTCTCCCTCTCTGTCTCTGTGTCTCTGTCCCTGTCTCTCTCTCTCTGTCTCTCTGTCTCTGTGTCTCTCTTTCTGTCTCTGTCTGTGTGTGTGTGTGTGTGCGCGTGTGTGTGTCTCCAGAAGGCATCACAGCTATAGGTTCAGACACCATCCTCTCCAAAATATCTGTAGGTTGAATTATAGATTGTTTTATGATAGACACAATGGTAAAATGTAAATAGAGGCTTTTGCTATGCTTGTATTTATTTTAGAATTGGTAACTCATTGACAAAAATGCCAAGAGATAGGCATCTAGGGAAAAGGGACCTCCAGCTGTGGCTCTGGTGACCTAAAAGCAGTAAAGTCCTTTGTACAGTAAGTGTATGGTTACTCTCTAGGGTAGAGATGTGAAAATTAAAGAGGGGATTGCTTGAGAAACTTGGGGAGGGTGTCAGAAATCAGGTGGAAACTTTAGAGAAGACACGATGATTGATGCAGATCACAGAGCTACATGGGGCAGCCAGAAGAGGAATATATTAACTGACTATGAAAGAATAAAATAGGAGTTACTCAGGGGAGTAACTTGTGCCCAAGAACAAGGAATATTTGCGTGACTGGAATAGGATTCAGAGAAGACACTGAATTGGGATTTGGATAGCTGTGAGGAAAGCAGTTTTGACGTGGAACTAGTGAATAGATCTAGGGTCAGACATGAAAGCTCATGCTCTCTTCTGCAAACAAGGGAGTTGAAAGAAATGCCTTTGTCTAGGAATGGGAGTGAAAATAAGGTACACCAGAAAGGAAAGATGAGTAGCCTGAGTCGTCTGTGGTGTACTAAAAGGATGTTGGACTTGGAATCAGAAAAGGTGGACTTAAAAACTAACTGTGCCACTTAAAGGCAGGTCACTTTGCCTCAGTGATCTTCAGCTTCTATTCTGTAAAGTGGTAATAATAATACTTGTACTGTGTGCCCCACCAATCATGAAAAGTAAATGAAATTGTATATTAAAGCATTTTCTTTGTAGACTACAAGGTATTGGGATTAAAGGAGGAGCTATTCTGTCCCCCAGCAAGCAAGCATAAAAGAGACATTGAGATAGAGACAGAAACAGAGAGAATGAAAGACAAAGAGAGAAAGAAAGAGGGCAATGGGACGAGAAATGGCAAGAATCATATTTTGGAACACTGCAGACTAGAGGTATCAAACATGCTGCCCACAACATTCCTGAATGGGCCGAAATCAGATTAAAATGTAATTGGCACATATTTAACAAAATAAACACACAATACAACAGAACCTGATAATGTTAATACGTGATTTCTGAGTCAGTATGTGGCCCACAGGCATCCTTATGTACAATTGAGTGGCCATTATTTCTATTTGAATTAGCTGCCACTGGTGTAGATGAGGGAGTTGTGAGTCACTGCATCTGTGTGAATGCTCTGCCTACTGATAGTTGTTAGCAGTTCCCAGTTTTACATTGCTGACAAGGGCAGAGTTAGAGCAAAAACACCCTGAGCTTCAGAAGCATAGACACAAAGTAAGATATAAACAGCTTGAACCAGTCCCCCTAGTCAACAACCCTAGGCTGCTCTGGACATAGTTACTGAGATACCCCAGAAAAGGAAGACCACAGACCACACCAGGGGAGAAGCCACAACTACTCTCCTTGTTTAGCTGTCTCACACACACACACACACACACACACACACACACACACACACACACACACACACACCCCAACTGTCAGACCTGGCCTATATCAACCAGAATTCTCAGAAGTACAGAATAGACCCAGCCTATTTAGCCCCTGATGTTGGCAGCAAGGAGAAGCAAATAAGTCAGATGAGCATCAAAGCTAAATTCACAGTAGTTTCCCTACCTCTGAATAGACATGGTAGCAGGTGACACAAAGAAAGTAGTAGGAGATACAAAGAAAAGATTGTAACTTTAAGACTTTCAATATATAGATACTGAGAAAGCTTACCTAGTGATTTCAAGATGATTTACTGTTTGTATTCCTGACCATGATGGTCTCCATCCAGCTGGTCACCAAGTTAGAGAAGACAGGGAAAGGGTCTAAAGAACACTTCTCTGTTTTGACTTGTCAGAGAGCATGGTTTCCTTCTAGAAAAAACAAAATCCAGAAACAAAAGCCTTCAAAGAAGTAGAATCAAGATATCAGTGAATGGAAGAATGTCAAAAGAATGGAAGAAATTTTGCATAACTGGAGCTATCACCACATACATGCACATGTGTGCACACAAGCACACATACATGCAAACATGTACACATATGCATGTGCACACAAACATTGCTGTATACAAGTGCACAGTGCCTTGTACATACAGGCATACGTGGCCATATGCATGTGTGTGCACGTGCACAAACACACAGACACATACCTTGTCTAAAATGTGTCTCAAATACATACTCCTAGCCCCTTTTTTGCCATGGCTATTTACTAGTGGACAGAAGGGAGAAAAGTCCTAACTATATTCGGCCTACAAACTCAAACCTCGTTCTATCTATCCTTAGTTGCACTCCCATTCCAAGTATTTTTTTAGCTCCCTTGCTCATAAAGGAAGCTAGGGCCCCTAGGTCTATTCATTGGTTCCAGGTCAGAGCCACTCTCTTCCAGCTGTCCAAACTCTGAAATAGACTCTTCCCTTAGCAGACGAATCTAAACTTAATGAGGGAACAGCAGGATTCACAAGCAGTAGCAAGGGGAAAGAATGTGGCCATTGTCCCTAGAGGAAGAGGCACGCAGAGATGATTGGTGACCCCCTGATGAATTCCCTGTATTTCTGCCTAATACACCTAATTGGCAAGTCTGCTTTCCTTTAGTTTATATCTAGGATGTCTAAGAAGACTGTAAAGATTCATCAAAATCACCCGTTGCTATCCATATCTGTTCATTCGTGTGGGAATGAATGACACCATTTGAAGAAACCTAGAATGCTTTTCTAGTGACTTTGAAGCCCTAGGGAGGAAGTCTAATGACTTTGTGGCACAAGTGATAGAAAGAATAGGTATGCTGGGTTTGGGCACAGAAAAGAAGAGTGGCCAGCGGGGCCACTCATAAACTGTGTGGCATTGGCCAAGTCAAGTGAATTCTCTGAGCTAAGTTCCTTCATCTGTAAAATGGAGATAATAACAGTTGTACAACCTGCCACACAGATTATGAGAAGGAAATGAAATCCTGTATTAAAGTATTTATTTTGTAAACCATAAAACACCTTATAAATGATAGCTATGATGATAATGATTATCATTATAGTTCAAGATTGAGGCTATGAAAGAGAAAATAATAAACAGAAAATGAATGGCTATCATCTGCATTCCTCTCCTGGCTACCCTCCCAACTTTTCCAGATTTTCACTACTGTGCAATAGACACCTGTTTACCCAGGAACCTCCCTCCACTCCTCCACTTCTTACATTGAAAACACCTTCTGCCCTATAGCCTTTCCTTCTGACTAGTTGGTTCCTTCCAGAATTTCCAAGGTAAGGAGGCCACCCAGGCCAACCATGTCTTCTTTCTTCTCTAGGCTGCCCTCCTGACTCTCCAGATTTTCTCTGCCATTCTCCCCACCACCACCACAGACAGGATACCTTTATCTCTCCTCCCCCTCCTTTTCAGCCATCTTCCCCCATCAGAATGTGAGCTCCAGACAGTCTTTCTTTCTGATTGGTTTTGTATTCCCAGTGCTTAGCACAGTGCCTGGAACAGAGAAAGTGTTTAACAAATGCTTATTGACTTGACTTATCTGTGTACATTTTGTCAAAAAGCTGAACTTGATTTTACAGATGACGGTTTATGATCTCAAAGCCATGATGGGATCCCAGAAAGAGAAGTTTTCATAAAAAACAAGGAGACTATATTAGGGAGGAAGGTCACCAACCTGCCCAAGACAGCTTTAAACTAAAATTAGAAAGGGACCTAGAAAAGGTCCAGAAAAAACTCTGAGAACAAATACTTTGAAGGGCAGAAGGTATGACATGAAAAGAACAATATTAGAGTGAGTATCCAGCTATTCTCAAGAGAAAGCAAAAGGGAAAAGGATCAGGATCAATCCTAAGTCATCTATATGCCAATATACATTTTATAGAAAATCTGTAATTATATGGTAGACGGATTGACAACAGAGAAAAGGTCGAGCTACACAGACCTAATTTTGTTTCTGTTCTCTCTTTCATGAGGAATGACCTTTAGATTGCAAAGGACAGAACAAAAATGACTAATAGAGATTTGATAACCAAGATAAGTAAAGAGGGAAAAAGAGAGCATCTACTTAGACTTGATGAATTCAAGTCCTCCAGCCCAGATGACCTACATTCTCAAACACCAAAAGATGGTAAAAATGATTGAGAAGCCACTGTCAGCAATATTTAAAGGATCATGGAAAATGAGAGAGATGCCAGAGTACTAGAGAAGAGCAAAAATTCCAATTTTTCCAAAAAAGAAAACAAAAAAGTATTTCAACTATTCTTCCTGAAATGCATGGAAAGATTTACCTATCCAATAATTCAGTTAGCATATAGAAGTTGTGGAATGGCCAGACTCAAAGAATAGGCATTAATAGGGGACTGTCAACTTGGCAAGAGGCTTCCAGTGGAGTCTTCCAGGGCCCTGTGCTTGCTCCTGTGTTTTAAAATTTTTATCAATGAATAAAGACATAGATGGATGGCATGTTTACCAATTTTGCAACTTACGTAAAGCTAATAGGAATGATTAACACATTAGATGATCAAGTTAGGATACAAAAAGATCTTGACAAGTACAGCATTGGACCAAATCTAAAAGATGAAATTTTATGTAAAGTCTTATACTTGAGTTCAAAATGTCAACTTCACAAGTGCAGGATTGGGGAGCATGGTTTGATATCAACTTTTCTGGAAAAGATCAAGGCAAGAGATTAGAATAATATAAGGTCAATATTAGTCAGCTGTGACATGATGGCCAAAAAACTAATGTAATATTGAATTGCATTCATATAGGAATAGCTTCTAAGAATAAAGAAGTAATAGTCTCACTGCACTCATTCTTGATCAGACCACTTTTAAAGGATTATGGACCATTTTTGAAGAGGCATTGGTAAGTTGGGGGGGGTGTCCAGAAGAAGGCTTCCAGGATGGTGAAGAGCTTCAAGTCCATATCATGAGGATCACTTGAAGAAACTGAGAATGTTTAGTGTGGGGAAGAGAAAACTCAGGAGCAATTTAGTTTCCTTCGAGTACATGAAGTACCATCTTGTGAAGATTAGACCTGTTTTGTTTGCTCCCAGAGGGCAGAACAAAGAAAATTAGGCAGAATAGCAGAGGCAAATTAAGGTTTAATGTCAGGAAAAACTTCCTAATGATTAGAGCTATCCAAATGTATAATGGGCTGTCTCAGGAGGTGGTAGGTTCACCCTCATTAGAAGTCTACAAGCAGAAACTGGATGACTCCTTGTTCAATATGTTATGTGGGCATTTCTTTTATGCATGGTACTAGATGACCACTGAGGTCCCTCCCAACTCTAAAGGTCTACAATTGTGATTCACTCTTAATCGCAGAATTTGCATGTCTATTACATGTCAGGCACTATGCAAAGTACAAGGGATTCAAAGACAAATTAAGTTCCTGACCTCAAGAAGCTTATATTCTATTAGAGCAAGAGGGGAAATAATAAGTAGAATATATACGTACATGGAAACGGATCTATATATATACACTATGTACACATGTGTGTATACATATACACATATGCACATGTGTATATCTGTGTGTAAAGTAAATACAAAGTAACAGGAGAGAGGGCCATAACAACTGAGGTGACTAAGGAATACCTAGTGTAGAAAGTAGTACTTCTGCTCATCTCTAAAGAAAACTAGGATTGTAAAAGGCCGGGATAAAGACAGTGCATTCTATATATATGGGACAGTCTGCATAAAGGCCCGAGCATGTGAGATGGAATGATATATCTGAAGAGCAGCTTTGATATGTAACAAAATTCTATAATAGATTATCAAGAAGAAGATTTGGGAGCTTAATAACCTCGCGTCAGATCTCTGATGGGCTGCAACAAGGTTTTGTAATTGGCCTTATCCTAGTCAGTGTTTTTATCAATGGCAGCATGGATTGGTAATAGAGTACTGGCCTTCAAGTCAGGATTTGAATCCTGCTTGGAGAACTTGGTATGTGTGTGACCCTGGGCAAGTCTTTTAATGTCTCTGAGCTTTCCTTCTATAAAACAGCACCAACTTAGGTGCTGAAGGGACTTCCAAAGGGAAGGAAAGTGGGCAAGCTCCAAATACGTGCCAGACATTCTACTGAGCCATGTAGTTCAACTCCTGCGTTTCGTAAATGAGGAAACAGAGACATTTGGAAGGTGGATGACTTACCTAAGGTTGTAAGTATCAGAGGCAAAATTTGAATTCAGTCCCTTTTACTCCAGAGCCATTGCTCTTTCCACTGTACCCCTGAGGTTGTTGTTAAGGATTGACTAAGATAATATCTGTAAAACATTTGTTAAATCCTAAAGCATTATATAAATGTGACAACTTGGAAGGCATAAAACTGAAATGATAGGTTAAATGAAAAAGATTAAATTTAACCTAAATAAATAAAAAGCCCTACATTTAGGTTCAAGAAATCAATTGCACATATATGGGATATGGAAAATCTGGCTTAAGAGCCAATTCATGAGAGAGAGAAAAAACCTCTTAAGTTTTAGTTGACTGAATGCTCAGGATGAACCAGCAATGAGACATGGCTTCTAAAAATAACCTAATGAAATATTAAGATATTGTATTTATTGTTCAGTCATTTCAGTCATGTCCAACTCTTTATGACCCCATTTAGGATTTTTGGAGTAGTTCGCTATTTCCTTCTCCAGCTCACTTTACAGATGAGGAAACTGAGACAAACAGGATTAAGTGACTTGCCCAGGATCACACAATTAGTAAGTATCTGAGGTCATATCTGAACTCAGGTCTTCCTGACTCCAGGCCTGACATTCTATCCACTATGCCATCTAGCTGCCCTTAATATTAGGATGCCCTGCTATTAATAGCACTTAAGAGTTTATACCAACCTGGGTCTCAGGATCTCCCCCTGGTATGCTGAGGTGGGGCTTGCCACTGGCTTGCTGGGACACCTCCAGTCCTGTACTGTTCCCCCTACCCCAGAGTTAGAGGAGCCTTTCCCATTAATCTCCCAATCAAACTACCAAAAAAAATTGTTTTATAAAGCTAGAAAAACAATAACAAAATTCATCTGGAAGAACAAAAAGTCCAGAATATCAAGGAAACTAATTAAAAGAAATGCAAGGGAAGGTGGCCTAGCTGTACCAGATCTTAAATGGTATTATAAAGCAGCAATCATCAAAACTACTTAGTACTGGCTAAGATATAGAGTGGTGGATCAGTGGAATAGGTTAGGTATGCAAGACACAACAGTCAATGACTATACTAATCTACTATTTGATAAATCCAAAGACTCCAGCTTCTGGGATAAGAAATCACTATTTAACAAGAACTGCTGGGAAAACTGGAAAAATGTAAAGCAGAAACTGGGCATAGACCAACATCTTACACCCTATACCAAGATAAAGTCAAAATGGGTACAGGATTTAGATGTAAAGACTGATACCATAAGCAAACTGGTACAGCAAGGAATAGTTGACCTTTCAGATCTATGGAGAAGGGAAGAATTTATGACCAAACAGGAAATATAAAATGTTATAAAATGCAAAATGGATAATTTTGATGACATTAAATTGAAAAGTTTTTGCACAAACAAAGCCAATGCATCCAAGATTAGGAGGGAAGCAGAAAACTGGGAAATAATTTTTATAACCAGTATCTCTGATAAAGCCTCATTTCTAAAATATATAGAGAACTGAGTCAAATTTAAAAGAATATAAGTCATTCCCCAATTGATAAACAGTCAAAGGATATTAAGAGGCAGTTTTCAGAGGAAGAAAATAAAGTTATCTATTGTCATATGAAAAAATGCTCTAAATCACTATTGATTAGAGAAATGCAAATCAAAACAACTCTGAGGTACCACATCACACCTACCAGATTGGCTAATATGACAAATACATGAACTGTTGCAGAGTGAAATGAGCAGAACAGGAGAACATTGTAATCAGTAACAGCCACATTGTGGGATGACTGACTTTGATATACTTGGCTCTTCACAGCAATGCAAAAATCTAAGACAAATCCAAAAGGCTCATGATGGAAATTGTTATCCACACTCAGAGAAAGAAATATGAACTGTGAATGAAGATGGAAGCATACTATTTGTTCTTTTTTTCCTTTGTTGTTTTGTTTTGTTGCTTCATTTTTGTGGTTCCTCCCATTAGTTCTAATTGTTCTTTACATCTTGACTAATAGGAAAATATGCTTAACATGAATGTATATGTAGAGCCTATATCAGATTGTATGCTGTCTTGGGGTAAAGAAGTGGGAGGGGGAGAAAATTTAAAATTCAAAATCTTATGAAAGTGAATGTTGAAAACTAAAAGTAAGTTAATTATCAAAAGAAAAAGAGTTTACAAAGTGCTTGCCTCACAACAACCTATAAGGCATAGTGCAAATATGATTATTCCGATTTTGCAGATAGAGAGATTGAGATTCATATTAAACAACTTGACCAAAATCACAATCAGCTAATGATAGATCTGGGACTCAAACCCAAGGAGGTTACTCTGCTCTGATCAAACCCCTTTATCCATGCTAACACTTTATTTTCAATACTACTACCACATTTGAAGAAAAATATCAACAAACTAGAAGATATTTCAGAGAAAATGACCAGGGTTGTAAGGGTCTAGAAATGATGCCACATGAGGAGCTTTCAAAGAATTAGAGATATGTGACCTTGAAGAACGACAGACTAGAAGGGCAGGCCATAGCTGTCTGCAAACATTTCCAGAGCTTTAACATGGAAGAGCAGTTCAACTTCTGCAAATTTGTTCACTAGGGCAGAACTAGGAGTAGTAGATGGACCTTAGAGACAAGCAGATTTTATCTCAAAATAAGGTATAACCTAACAATTAAAGTTGTCAACAAATTAAACAGGATGGTTCAAAAAATAGTGGGGTTCCTAGCCATGGTAGTACTCAGGCAGAGTGTGGATAATATGTGCTTAGGCATGTTGTAGGTGAAATTCTTCTGTTAGGTAAGAAGCTAATGACATCTGCGGTCCCTTTCAACTCCAGGAATCTATTATTCTGAAAAAAGGCAGCATCAGTGAGTAGAAAGAGTACTGGATCTGGTGTCAGGGGTCTTGGGGTTTGAACCCAGCTCTATTTCTTACTACTGGGCCTCTCTGGCCTGAATTGCTTCATCTATACAAGAATGGACATGGAACTCAGTGATATTTAAAATCCCTTCTAGTAATTCCGTAGCTGACCTAACGTTGAAAGAAGGAAAGTCTAAAAAGATTGAAATAATGCTTTATATGCTGTCAAGTTCTTTGAGGAAATTATGTAAGTCTGTACTATTTAATTTTGTAATTCGTATCCTAAGGTTCCCTCATACTCCAGTGTTTGGGTGCAAATAATTAGCTATTTATGTGTTATAGTGCCCCAGTTGAAGGTAAACACTTCCAGTAGGGACTGGTTTTTTGTTTTGCTTTGCTTTTTCTTATCCCCAGTGCCTAGCGTGGTGCCTTATATAGCATGTGCTTAATTAATGCTTGTTGGATTACCCTGGGCCCAATTGATCTTGGTGACCTTTTCTATTTTGAGACCCTTGGCAAATATGGGAGCTTGGTTTGAAAAGGCCCAGAGTGAATCTGCTTTTATCAACCTTTAGGAGAAAGAATTAGGAATAGGGAGTTGGCATTGAACCTGAAACTCCTCAATAAATATCACTTGGCTAAAGTCTGGCCATTGTACAATTAAAAGTAGCTTTGGAGTGTGATCAATACAGCCATGTTCATTGCAGTGACCCTTTGGAGGACTCCATCTTCAGAGCAACAGCTCCTTTAATGTTCCATAAGTACCTATTTAGTGGGAAGACAAATTTACCCAGGTGATACTTGATTACAAGAGTGGGAAAAAGAGGAAGGAGGATTTTTTTTCAGCTCTCTTTTCTTTGCCCCCAAATGGTTAGCTCATTCAGGATGCTGAAAGGCCTCAAAGAACTCAGCTTCTGATGATTGCCATAAAAGGTAATGGGGTTTATTGGTAATGACGAAACCTACATTTCTCTGCTATCATCAATGCATGCCAAGCACTGTATAGAGGGTATTTAAAATGTACATTTTTAATAAAGCTGTGACATTTTCCTAGAATAAAAGATGAAATAAGTTATCTGATTCTTGTAGGTCAGAGTGCCAGGAACAGGTTAGGTTTCAGAAAAAGTCAGATTCCTTTCTTTTTTTCTCCTTCTAATCAGTTCAGTTCCTTGTTTACTCTACTTCAAGTGAGTGCCTTTTGGTAGTATATGGGACAAAAATAATCACAATCACTCTATTTCTTTTGTCATCCTCCATGGAACATTACATGCTCCATAAATCAATTGAGGTGAACATCATTACAATGCACTTTGGTTAATTGCAAACCCAATAAGTCCCTCTAAAAGCTGGTATTTCGCATAAACTGCAGACTAGCCATTGGTTTTGAAAGTGCATGTGATATGGTTTCCTGATTGGCAAATAAACAGCAAAATATTTATTGTTCTTGGGGATGGCATCCAGCTGGCCCTTTTTATGACACCATAAAGATTGTTTCATTTTGTTATGTTTTATGGGCAAGCTGGTTGACATCTTCATTCAATCCCCTAATGCACATATTCACTATTAGGTCATTTGGACTTGGGTAACATTCAACAAATATTTACTGGGTGCTGGGTTTCTCTTTGTAGCTCAAATTCACTAAAGTAAAAAAAAAAATCAAAATTTACTAGCAGTCAGAAAAAAAAGAGCATGATTACTCTTCCTTTGGGGCACATCAGGTTGGAAATGTGCACCATTACATAGGGGAGAACAGCCTGCCTCCATGATGCTTCCAAATTCTCTGAAGTACACAAGTTAGAATACAGCTGCTCTTGGATAATTAAGCCATCCAACACTGCAGCTGAGTTCTTGACTCAGTCAAATAAAAGCTTCAGCCCCAAGCAAAGCTACCTCTAATTGGAACACAAAGAGAGAAATAAGCTATAGAAGGTCACAAGCTCAAAGAGGAGGACAGGGCCTAAAGAATGTAAGCAGGGAGGCCAAGGCTAGGATTGTTCTATTCATTCCAGGAGAGCACAATGTATACTTCCCTACCTGCTGCACAGAAACTGATGGAGGACCCATCTACCGGCTTAACATAAGCCACTCTGAACCCATTAGGTAGAAAATTGTTTTTAACAATTCCTGCTCTCCTCTGATGATTCTACAATTTTTTTTTCTTCTTGGGGGAAGGGACAGAATAAAGAACAATCTCATTAAGTCTGAATATAAGTAAAAGCTAAGAGAAAGAAGTAGCCAGGATCTCACAAAATAGGAACTGGATTTCTCATGGCCTTGATAATTAGACAAAGTAATGAGAAAGTACCGACCAATTAGTATATACTCACAGAGAGTGAGAATGAATGACTATGTACAGCAAAAAAAAAAAAATGAGGTAAAGCTTGTAGCCTAAGTCAACAGTATCATTTGATAATTTATAAAGCAATCCATGAGAGAATTATATTACCTTATGTTTGTATAGCACCTTATCCAGAGGTACATTGAAAGTCGTACTGAATATAAGAACTATAAAATAATCTTCCCGGTGTCAAAACACCTGTGAGAATGTGTCTACTTTGAGCCTCTACAACTTAAGTGGGGCACCAAGAACTTGGAAAGAATTCAGTAAAAAGCAACAAGGATTCTTTCATTAATTCATTCACCCAACAAATATTATCAAGTGCCCACTGTGTACATATCACTGTGCTAGGTACTGGGGAAAAGGAAAAAGAAAGATACAATCTCAATAGGACAAGATCCATGCCCTTTGAGAAAACGTTAAAGGTACTAAAATTAATCGGCCTAGAGAATTGAAGTTGAAAGGAGACAATAAGGTCTTTCACACATATGCTAGCCAACTGCATGAAGGTTTATGGCCAGTTGTTTACCTACACTGAGAATAAGGACTTGGGTTTAAGCTGCCACATAATAATGACTCACATTTCTAGAGCACTTTAAGATTTACAAAAACACTTTTCTCACAATAACCCTATCAGAGAGGTAGCTTAAATATTATTACCCCCATCTTACAGAGCTAGTAAGTGTTAGAGCCAGAAGAACTTGAAAATTCAGTCTCCCAACCAATGGTCTTAGCAAGACACCATGCAGCCAGAGGAAATCATATGTAGATATGAGGAAGATCTTCCTGGGTTCTCAGAACAGTTTTTTGAGGAAGGTTGCAGATGCCCTTCTCCCCAAGTAGAATGTAACCTCCATGAAGCCAGGAAGTACTTGGTTTTTGTCTTGTTTTGTTTTAGTTTTACGTATTAAAATAATAATAATAGCTAATACTTACAAAGTATTTTAAGGTTTGCAAATAATTACCTCATTTGATCCTCACAACAACCATGGGAGGTATGGACTAACATTATCCCCATTTTACAGAAGAATAAAGTGAGATTAAAAGAGGTTAAGTGAATTGCCCGAGGTCACATAGGTAAGCAATTGTCTGAGGAAGAATGAAGCCACCTCTCTCTAAAATGGTGTAGATTTGCTCTTCCCAGAAGGTAGGAAGTTAAGTATTCCATGATGATCTCTCAAATTTGCTCGCTATTCCATTTTTCTACACCACCCACATTTTCAAACAGATGTGGAAACTGCTTTTATCTGTATGGCTTCAATGTTAAAACACACTGGAAAATAACTAAATCATCACAAAAATGCTGTAAAAGTCTCATACACGATTTATAAATGTGTGACATATTTGATCACTGTCAGCAGAAGGTTGGATAATTGTTTAAAGACAAGGAACTTAAGCACTCTCTGCTTACTACCCAAAATCCCTGAACTACTTCATAAAAATAATTTTTAAAATTCAGTAACAGTGATAGTGTTAAACATGGAGTCACCTATTTATCCTCTGGAGCAGCTAGGAGGCTAGAGGATAGAGCGAGGGGCCTCCAATTAAGAAGACTTATCTTCCTGAGTTCGAATCTGGCCTCAGACATTTACTAGCTGTGTGACCCTTCATCCTGTTTGCCTCAGTCTCCTCATCTGTAAAATGAGCTGGAGAAGAAAATGGCAAACACTCCAGTATCTTTGCCAAGAAAATCCCAAATGAGGTCACAAAGACTTAGACATGACTGACGTGACTGAACAACAACAAAATGTACCCTGTGGGCAGGGGAAGACTCCAGATTCCCAGCACTACACCTACCTAGTAAGGCTAAGAGCCAAGGAATGGTATCAAATCAAATGGAAAAGAACAGAGGAATAGATGTGAGACAAGGAAGTCTTGCATTCTAATTTTGCCTCTGACACAGTTGTGTGGCCATAGGCAAGTCATAAAAGCATCTCTGAACCTTAGTTTCTTTATCCATAAAATGGGGATAATATCTATAGTATCTACCTAACAGGTCAGCTATGAGGCTCAAACCAGATAATAAACTTAAAGTGCTTTGTAGCTTTTAAAGCACTATGTAAATATCAGTAGTTGTTATTATTCAACATAATCTTAATATCAGAGCTGCAAGTTACCTGACATATCATCTAGTCCAACTTGGCAGAAACTGAAGATCAAAGAGGAAAATGAGTTACCTAAGGTCAGTAAGCTTAGAACCCAAGTCCCTTGCAGCCCCCCACCCTAGTCCAGAGATATCTCTCTTATTATGTTATACCACATAATAACTCACATTTATCCATCAAAACACATTTATTAAGCACCCTCTGTGTGCCAGACACCAAGATAAGAACTAGAGATTCAAAGCAGAGAAAAGTAAAACAGTTCCTGCCCTCAGGAAGCTTGCATTCTGCTATGGCACTCGAAGTCAACAGTCAGATGGCCCTTCCCCTCATTCAAACCAAAATACAGAAACCCACAGAACAATATCAGTTACTATGAGGACTGATATTCGCAACGTGCAACATTGAAAATATCAGCATATAGAGAGAAACACAGACCAAGCCTATTTCCTGATCCTGGGTTGCACTACCACTGACTCTTAAATTCCTTCAGGCCTTTTCCTTTGCCCATTTCTTTGCTCCTTCCCCAAAGACCCCCATATCAACAAATCTCGTAGGGCCCTTGTCCTATCCATGCTCCCAAGCAAATAACTAATTCTACCTCTTTCAGGTCTTATCTCCGTTTTACTTGCCCTCAATCCCTGAAATAAAATGCAACTATTCATTGAAAATGCAAATACAGAAGTTCTTTCAGCTGGCATCCTTTCGGTTGAAAACCCATGGACCCCGATGCTTGCCACATCTATTATAACACAGAGTAAAAGTATTTGCATCAACACTGTTAGGTACATTTAAACTGGTGAAAAGATGTATTGACTTTTGACACACTGCAGCATTCCTCTGGTTTTGAACAGCAATAGCTTGTCAATACCATCCCCCTGCATGCTTAACATAGAACAAGCTGTCTCCTGCATGCTTAATGTAAACTTCCACGTTTAACCCTGGAAAGTAAAAGCTGTTCTATATTTTGCATCGGACAGATTTTCACATAAACATACTTAGTTTTATTTCCTCCTCTGCTAACATCTCCTCCCTACTTTGCAAAATTCCAAGTCTCAACAGCCAAAGATTTAGCTATGATTTTTACATTTCTGACAGCAAAGAATTAATTTTCCTACAATATTGCTTTCATTATGTCATAATCTTGGTCAAGAATTTCCATTCCATTTCATACTTTTCAGCTTGGCTTTCAGGGAATAGAGTGCTAGACTTGAAGTCAGGAAGACAGGTTCAAATCCTGATTCAGAAATTTATTAGATGTGTGTGACCCTGAGCAAATCATTTAACTTCTTTTGGACTCAGTTTCATCATCTGTAAAATGGGAATGCTAATAGCCCCTGTCTATTATCGTGAGAATCAAATGAGGTCATTTTGCAAATCTTAGAATGCTATATAAATGCTAATATAATCTGACCCTAATTGACTTATCCAAGCTTATTTTTTGCCTTTCACCAAAATGAACCCTGTGCTTCAATCAGACCAGTCTTCTCGTACTCTCCCGGATATAGCAAATGAAGAACCAAATAACATCAGAATGCTATCAATTATCATCATCATTATTATTCAAGATGCCAACGATGATGCCTTCTCTCTTCACTCTTTTAATTTCATATTGTTGACTGAGGAGGTAATAACACAGTATTAAACACACATACACACACACACACACACACACACACACACACACACAGAGTAGATTAGGGAGTCTGTATTCCCCATCAGGCTCTGTTATTCTGTGTGACTTGGAGCAAATTAACCTTACCTCTACCACACTTTACTTCTTTCATCGGTAAATTAAGGGACTTAAATTTGATGTCTAGGGTCCCCCACCACAACCACTCTGAACTTCTATGCTCATATGATTCTAATGATGATCATACTTCCTAGTCACTCCTTTCAGGGGACATCAAGAAAGAACAAGTGTGAGATTTCACCTTATGTAAGATGGAGCTGTAAAGCAAGTTGTGAGACCAAGTATAAATTGTTTACTTCAGCGGACAGCTTCCTACATTAACTGTCCCTTAGCAGGGTGTAGTGAAAAGAGCACTATGGTCTCTAGACTCAGAGGATGTGGGTTTGAATCAGGGGTGTTGTAAACTCAAATGAGATAATAGATATAAAGCACTTTGCAAACCTTAAAAACCTCCATAAACACCAATTATCATCATCAGCATCGTCGTCGTCGTCGTCATCATCATTATTATCATTAGACTACAGTCACCAGGCCTCCAGTTTAGTGATGACTTCATTCCCTGAGCCTTCTAATGCACTCCTGCTGTGCAATGTATAAAGGGTAATATAGGCATGCTCTGGTAAATATTTAACAGCTAGGCTGTCTGGAAGTGGGGGTGGGGGGGAGAGAGAAGTATGCATCCAGAGAAAGAACTGATAAATAGAAGTATGTATAGAATGATTTTACACACACATGCATACACACACACACACACACACACACTTTTCTGTGTAATGATAGACATCTCTAGAATGGGAGTGGAGAGGAAGGGAAGAAAAAAGGAAAAAAAGAAAAAAAATTTACATGATAACTTTGTTACACATTTAAAAGAAACAGCAAGTTGTACATAATAGATTTGCAATTTCATGTACAATAATCTTTTTCTTATACTATATCATAGAAATGCTTGTTTTATTCCATAAATTAAAAGTAAAATAAATTTGAAAAAATTTTTCAATGTATGCATACATTTTCAGCTTAATCTTCATCATTAATTCATAATTTCTTAAGTCTAGACAAGAAAGAAAACAATAAATCAAGTCCTGATTTTTAACAATTGCCAATTTCTGAGGTGGAAGTACTCAGACTGAAAATTTAACAATTACTCTTACAAGCAGTTTAGAGCTGGCTCCAGAACACCACTGCTTTGAATCCTGACTCTTCTTCAACTTGGATGAATCATTTTACTTCTCTGGGTTTTCATTCCCCTCAGAGGACTGGATCCATTACCTTTAAGATTCTTTCAGTTCAAAAAGCGTATAATCCTATTGCCAAATCAGAGAAAGGCTAATTTTTCCACAAGAGTGAATAATTACTGCCATCTTCTCTCCTCTCAGGACTCTTAGTAATTAAATGTTAACAAGTTCACTGCTGACTATATCTCACTCATCTTGAAATACCTAGCAAATGCCCACCTTGATAGTAATTTGCATTCAAAATTCTTTCTTCTATTAATGATAATTGAAATTCAGGTGATAAGAGACCATCTGAAGCACCATGGGAAAGTTTTTTGTTGCAGATGATGAACCAGGGGAACAAGAGTTAGAAGTGGTTTTAATATATCCCAGTCAGATCACACTGAAGTAGATTCTATTTGTCTATGCCTGATGAAGGCCCAGGCTCTTCTATTAAGTGAATCTAAGGAATTTGAAATAGACTGTATTGTGTATAGAGGATTACAGACATGGGTATACTGGTAATTGTTCAGCTACCAGGCACTCTGGGTGGGGGAGAGAGGAGGGAAATGTATACAGGACACACTTTCACATTTAAGCTACATTACTAAATTTTGTCCATCATTTTTCTAGGCAATGAACAAAATGGTAAGTCAGCCCTGATTTGTTGCAATTACCAATTTCTAAGATGTAAAAGCTCATGTGAAAATTTAACAACTATCTCAAGGACACCCCTGATCACAGACCTAAAGCAGGAAAGATCCTCAGAGTCCATCTAATCAAACCCCCATCTAGTGCAGATGAGAAAGCTGAGGTCCAAAGATGTGAAATGACTTGCCCAAGATCTCACAGACACACATACATACACACACATGCATATACATACATATACATATATACTCAGATACATACAAATATACAACATACACATATGTACATACTCACATATACATGTACAATATATATGCTCACACAGCGCATGTAATACACATAAGCATGCATGTACATATGCACGCACACAAATAATAACATGTACACTCAAATATGCATATATATGCACACTCACAATATACAAATATATAACATATGCACTCACACACATATACATGTGTGCACATGTACACACACATATATACATACACATACATGCATGCATACATACATACATACATACATACATACATACATACAAATATACAACATATGCATTCACACACAACATCAGAGGTAGAACTTAGACTCAGGTCTTCTCATTCCAGAGCCAGTGGGTCTTTCTGCTATAACTTCATTGCTTGTCCTCAGTTTCAATGCCCTGGATAAGATGTTTCCTAAGTTTCTCTATGATCTCTGGACTGTGGTCCATCTCCAAGCTCAAGCGAGACATAAACACCAGGTCTAACTATTCTCGAAGAGTAGGGTGCCACAGGGCAAAGAGAACTGACCACAGAACCTGAGGACCTCACTTCCAACCTTTCCTGGGAAGCTCACTGCCCTTCTGACCTCACCAAGTCACTTACCTCCTCAGTCATAGCTTGCTCAGATGAGCAATACAAGGGGGTGGGGCTAGATGGCCTTGGAGGTTCTATCTAGCTCAAAGGTCTATGATCTACATCCATGTACTAACAACGTTGAGCCTTTGATGCAACTTGACTTGTCATAAAACAAATACCTCTGTACCATGAAGAACAGAAAATTAGATAGATAGATAGATAGATAGATAGATAGATAGATAGATAGATAGATAGATAAATAGATAGATATAGGATATATCTATATATAAATATAGACATAGACATGAGTATAGACATAGACATGAGTATAGATATAGATATAGATATAGATATAGATATAGATATAGATATAGATATAGATATAGATATAGATATAGATATAGATATAGATATAGATATAGATATAGATATAGATATAGATATATTAAAAGGATAGGGACAGGGACTGGACCTATGATTTCCTTGGGATCTCCCAACACGGCCAGGCACCTTCTCTGCAACCTACAGTTTTAGAGAGCTACCTGCAAGGTAAATGCCTTGCACAAGTCACATGACTAGTATGTAACAGAAGTAGTATTTCAACCCAGGTCTGTCCTCATTACAAGGCCAGCTGTCTGTCTACTATGTCACATTTAAAATTTCTATTAGAAATCATCTTCCAATGCCTCATTTTGATGAGGAAGTAACAGCAGATCCTGGAAGACTATGGGAACAGAGATCACTTCTGGCCAGTCTTAGCCAGCTAGAAAGGCTTCCAGTCCTGTCCAAATTCTGAATTGAGTCAGAAAGGTTCCTTGACACCTCGGCTCCAGGAAAATGAGTAGTTCAAATATAGAATATCTACCAAGTCATAGAGGGGATTGTAATATGCATCAGTGTAGGGAATACTAATAATAAGGAAATCACAGATCCCTGAAACATCAAAGTAATATTGAAAGACAACTATCATTGGCCCCTGCCATTTCTTTAGCACTTGGCAGCCAATAGGAAGGCAACATGTTGGAGCCAGTATTGTGGGGTAGTACTTTATCCCGACTGAATTCTATCCAGTGATTCGATGGACTATTTCTAACTGGTATCTGTGAAAAGACAAAGGCTGTGTGGCAGTGTAGTTGGACTTAGAAGTCAGAATGTCCTCAGTTCAAATCTTGCCTTCATCATTTACTCACTATGACCCTGGCCAAATCATTAACTTTTATGTGCCTCACCAAATCTTACAGTTCCCCATGCATTGATACATCACAGATCTTTCTCATATTTGCCAAAAGTTTTGCTCTAAAGTTTACCTTGCCTCCATCACTGAGATTTCCTTCATTTCCCCCAAAAGTCCACTGCAACCAATCACAGAAATATGTCTTAATCTTTAGAGATGGGCAATCCCCTGGGTTTGTATAGCAGTTCAACCTTCTGAACTAAAGAGTATTACTAATAATAACAGCTCTTAATAAAGTGCTTTCACACACTATTCTGTTTCATGCTCACAACAAATCCTGTGCATAGATTGTACAAGTATCCCAATCTCCAGATGAGGAAACTGGGGCACAGACAAGTTAAGGTCAAAGGGCTAATAAATGACAGAGCTAGGTTCACAGCCCAGTTTTTTTTGGATGTCAGGCCAATGCCCTTTTCATCACATTAGACAGCCAATTCAGTCAACAATCTAGAAGAGAGGAAGGAGAATGTCAAGCATGTTTATATACCAAATACATCTGCAACTGCAGTTGGGTGAGTTCTCAAAAAAGCCAAGGTCTTCTCTAGTTGTGCTCAATTATCATAATGGAAATGTCCTGATTTCTTATAGGAGCCCCACATCCTTTAGGAGAAGAGGGAAAAGATGCATTTCCAGTTCTTGCTATTATACACTTTAAACATTTCAGCAAACCTTTGGAAAACTCTTTCTGCCCCATGTCCTCATTGGTCACCTAGGAACCCAACGTGGTATTTATGAGGTAAAAGAATGCTGGTGGGCACTTTCATCTTTAAGGAGAAGGTATTTGGCTTTTATAAGGTTCCCCCTACCCACCCATTCAAGAACCCCTGCCTTTCTATTTCATTGGTTAGGAAGTATTTATGGTTTAATTCAAGCTCTTCTTTTCAGATGCAGAACTTTTAGAGCCTTTTCACTGTCTGGACCCTTTTCTTTTTCAAATACATTATTTCACCCAGATGTAATCTGAACAAGATCCCTTCGAACAGCTAAACTCAATTTCTCTAAACAAAACCAGGCCACACTGGTCTAAGACCCTAGAGAATGCAATTTAGGTCATGTGTCTGACTCAAGGTAAAAATAAGAGGAGGGGAAGGGAAGCCACATCCACGTATGCCAGCATCAAATGCTGAATTATAATTGCAGTTATTTAAATAACTGCATTATTCTCATTGGCTTCTGAAGTATTATCCCACTCCTCTGTTCCCTAAGATATTGGTGGAGGGGAGGAGGGGAGTAGCTTTTGTAGCTGTATATTACAGAGCAAATTGCCCAGTGGTTATAGGAGCTGTCTGTATTCTCTCTGTGCACTGGGCAGGGATTTCTCATTTCATGCATCATTTACAGCTTGCACTAGTGATGCCACAAAGCCAGGACATGGCCTTAACAAAGCAAAGGGGACTCATTGGCCCAGCAGGGCAGTGCATTAGCCTCACACCTCTGGAGTCCACAGTTTAAATCCTGGCTCAGGTTACACATCATAATGAGTATGTTGCTCTCTCCTCCTAATCCCCAGAGAGGACATCACCTGTAATCACAAAACAACTGCACAGTTGGGCACAGCTCTGAGGCTGGCTTCAGGAGAGCCATGGGGATGAAATAACATAGGGCTATGGCCCGTCATGATTCAAGCATATTTGGCATGAGCTTCAGGGAGGCTTGAGGTATGGTGGCTTCTAGTCATCACAGGGATGGATGAACACAAGAAAGAGCTGGAGGACAAAATCTTGCTGGCACAGAGCATTATCCTTTGCACTGAGGAACTAGACAGATATCAGATAATTTTGTTGAGCACCTGCTTTGCACCCAATCCTATACCAGGTACCATAAGCAATCTAAGAGAAGTATCCAATATAGTCCTTGCCCTCAAAAGCTTACCTTCCTGAGTGAATTAGGTAAGACGGGAGGAATAAAGTACAGTCAACCCTCAACATTCACAGGGATTAGGGGCACAGGACCCCTGTGAATGTGAAAAGCCATGAATAACTATAGGCCCCACTCCAAACCTTTATTTTTAATACTTCTGATCATATTTAAAACACAAAACAAATAAAACATCATACTGTACACATAAAAAACCCTGCAGTTTCTATGCAAGAGACTAGTATCTCCCACATTATGCAGAGTTTTCCCAGCCACCAGTGTAGTTGCAGCGTCTGCTGCAAGGATTTTCTTCTCCTTCAAAAACCCCAAGATACAAAAATCACTGTGGGAGAAAATCACTTAACTGAGCCTGAATGTTAGAGACACTAAGAGGAGGCATTCCCAAAAAGAGTGCATAGCCTGGAGCCCATAGTTCTTTAGTACACTGAAACTTTTAACAAAATTTAACTTCATACTTATGGTAGTAAATGATAAAAATAGATTAATAATATACAGTATGCATTTATGATTTACTCAATTTTTTTAGTTTTCTTTACATATTCCTATCATCTGTGATTTCCTGCAAAATGCTGCAAATCTCCAAACATTCCCATTTAATTATCAATGGCCAACCCATGAATAACCAAAACTGTGAATGTAAAAACCACAAATGTCAAAGGATGACTGTAGTGTGCTTGGTTTGTGAACAAATATTCAAATTATTGTTGTATCCATTAAAATGGGGAAGAAATGGATGTTCTAACTATATTCCAAACCATTTTGGATTTCCTCTTGTAGAAATGCTATCTGAAAAACCTAGGAAGACTTGTATGAACTGATGCATAGTGAAGTGAGCAGAACCAGGGGAACAATTTATACAGTAACGATAAGATAATCAATTTTGAAAGAAAGCAACTCTAATTAACACAATGACTCACCACAGTTACAAAGAACTCAAGATGAAACATGCTATCCACATCCAGATAGAGAGCTGCTGGACTCAGAACACAAACCAAAACATATTTTCTTCTATTTATTTCTTTTTCTTGCTTTTTTTAAAAATATGGCTAGTGCAGAAATTTGTTTTGCATTCACTATACATTTTTGTAATGAGGGAAAATAAAATTATCAAGGTGTCCTCAAAAACAGAAATGTAATCTGAACTGGTAACATCTTCAATGGAGACAAAGCTAAGACTTTTTCAAGCAAGAAGGGACTGAAAAGAGCATTCAATACAATCTTTTCATTCTATAGATTAAAAAAAACTAAGATTTGGAGAAGGTAAATGACCTCCCCAGGGTCATACAACTAGGAAGTGGCAAAGTCAGGATTTGCACCCTGGTTTTCTGTTTCCTCTGATAAGGCTTCTTCCACTAGATCAAGAATGTTTTAAGAAATGGTAGCATGGTGTGATTTTAATGACCGATCTTGACCCAGGAGGAGAGGTGAGTAAATATATCTGCCTTCTTTTGGTGGAGAGGTGGGAGTAGATGAGTAAAGAATGTTATATATGGGGGGGGAGGTGCAGCTAGGTGGTACAGTGGATAGAGCACCAGCCCTGGGGACCTGAGTTCAAATCTGGCCTCAGACACATAACACTTACTGTGTGACCCTGGGAGAGTCACTTAACCCCCATTGCCCAACCAAAAAAAAAAAAAGAATGTTGTATATGGGAGGGTGGAGCCAAAATAGTGGAGCTCTCCCCAAAACCCCTCTAAACACCTCTAAATAATGCCATAAAACAACTCCTAGAGCAGCAGAACCAACAAAAGGATGGGGTAGAATAATTTTCCAGCCACAGACAACTTAGAAGGTCAGTAGGAAAGGTCTGTCACACTGGGGCAGAGTGGAGCAAAGTCCAGTGGCTCCCAGCAAGGGAGCCACTGAATTAGCAGTGGCAGCAGCTGCTTCCAGAGCTCTCAGCCCTCAGAAGGTAAAGGGATTGAACAACTGGAACGGAAGGAGATTACAGGGGTCTTTTTGCTGATACTGGGGGCAGGACTCTGTTGCTTTGCCCATACTCGGATCCAGGTTGCAGTCCTGAGTGGCAGTCTTAGGGCAAGGAGGAGCAATAGCATAGCAGAGCTTGCAGCCACAGAGGTTTCAGGGCAGTTTCAGGGCAAAAAAAAAGTGCTTGTGGTCACTTACAGACCAGAGCACAGACCAGGAGATTAGTAAACACACCCCTCCTTGGAAGAACAAGAACTGAAAACGTACAAATCCCTAGAAGTATCTCTGAAAACAGCTGCACAAAAACCCTAAAGCTTAGGACAGTGTGCCCTTCACCCTGGAAGCAGAGCCCCACTTTAACAAAGAGTTAAAAGTCAAGAAATAGACTGGAAAATGAACAAACAACAGAAAACATACAATTCTAACCATAGAAAGTTACTGTGACGAGGAGGAAAATCAAAACACCACTCAAAAGAAGAAAACAAAGTCAAAGTTCCTACATCCAAAGCCTCCAAGAAAAATATGAATTGGTCTAAGGCCATGGAAGAGCTCAGAAAGGATTTGAAAACCAAGTAAGAGAGGTAGAGGATAATTTGAGAAAAGAAGTGGGCAGTTAGAAAGAGTATATATAGGAAGAAAGCAAAGGTATGAGTTAAATATGAAGGGATGATATCTAAAAAAAGGAAATTAAGGGATGAGAAAGATGAATGCACTAGGAGAAAGGGAAAAGAAGAGGTAGAATGGGGTAAAAAATTTGAAGCAATTTTCTCTGATAATGACCTCATTTCTCAAATGAGAACTGAGTCAAATTTATAAAAATAAGAGTCATTCCCCAATTGATATAAGATCAACAGATCAAAGAGTTTTCAGGTGAAGTAATCAAAGCTATCTATAGCCATGTGAAAAAAATGCTCTAAATCACTATTGATCAGAGAAATGCAAATTAAAACAATTCTGATCCCTATTCACCTGCAAGTACACTGGTCACTCATTTCTGTGGATGTGAGGCAGCAGATTATCACTTATTTTGACCCACAGCATACCCGCAACTGAAGATGTCCCACACATATTGCTAAGTACCTATGGGCTGAGGCAGTGAAGAAGATCAGCTAGATTTCCACCAGGGATGGAAAGGTTACTTCAAGATGAATGTGGCCAGATAAAGTAATGACAATGAGTGCATTGCCTTCATATTGAAGTATTGCAAGTATCTGGCCCTGTCTCAGCCCTTCAGCTTCACATGGTAGTACATGTCCAAGCTTTGTTGGCAGTTCTGCAAAGAGCTGTCACTGCAAATTCACTATATGAGCACTGGACCCCAGACCTCCAATCCTCTATGAGGGCTGGAGAACATCTTTTCCCTTTCTGACCTGTAAAAACCTATTCCTTTTTCTCCCTGAACCCTGTGACTCCCTCATATACCTGTTTGTTTTTCATATTTAAATGTTTCCTTCATATTAGAATGGCTAATAGGACAGAAAGGAAAAATGACCAGTGTTGGAGGGGATATGGGAAAAATGAGACATCAATGCATTGTTGATAGAGTTGTGAACTGATTCAACCATTCTTTAGAGCAATTTGGAACTATGCCCAAAGAGCTATAGAACCATGAATACCCTTTGACCTAGCAATACCACTATTGGGTCTGTATCCAAAAAGAGACAAAAAAAAAAACTGAAAGGAAAAGGACTTATATGTACAAAAACATTTATAGCAACTCTTTTCTGGTGGCAAAGAACTGGAAATTGAGAGGATGCCCATTAATTGAGGAATGGCTGAACAAACTGTGCTATGTGCTTGTAATGGAAGACTACTGTGCTATAAGAAATTATGAACAGCAAAAAACAAAAACAGGGGCAGCTAGGTGGAGCAGTGGATAGAGCACCGGCCCTGAAGTCAGGAGGACCTGAGTTCAAATCCAGCCTCAGACCAAACACTTGACACTTACTAGCTGTGTGACCCTGGGCAAGTCACTTAACCCCATTGCCTACTCAAAAAAAAAAAAAAACGAAATGATGAACAGGATGCTCTCAGAAAAACCTGGAAAGACTTACATGAGCTGATGCAAAGTGAGATGTATTGTACACAAAGTAACAGCAATCTGGTAAGATGATTAGCTATGAATGTCTTAGCTATTCTCAGAAATACTGTGATCCAAGACAATTCTGAAGGATTTATGACAAAAAATGCTATCAATCCCCAGAGAAGGAACTGATGGTGTCTGAATACAGACTAAAGCATACTTTTTTAGCTTATTTTTCCTGAGGTTCTTTTTTTTCTTCATCTGTGTTTTCTTTCACAACATGACTAACATGGAAATATGTTTTGTATGACTACACATGTATAATCTATGTCAAATTGCTTGCCTTCTCAATGACGGGGATGGGGAGGGAGGACAGGAGAGAATTTGGAACTCAAAGTTTTAAAAACGAATGCTTAAAATTGGTATACATGTGATTGGGGAAAAATAAAATACTAAATATTTTAATTAAATAAATATATAGTATAACAATTTTAAAAAGGAATGTTATATATGATTCACCACGTTTATTGACTTTAAGTCAATAAGCATTTATTAAGCACCTACTATGTGCCAGGCACTGTGCTGAGTGCTGTTACAAAGAACTCCTGGTGGAAAAAGGGAGATATGTCTAGAAATGACTGTGATGTAAAACAGAAGTAACCAAAACATTTTAGTTTTCATTTAAAGGGGATTTTTTATCCTTGTGTTTAAAAAAGGTAGGCAAGAGGCAGCTAGATGGCACGGTGGATAGAGCATCAGCCCTGGAGTCAGGAGGACCTGAGTTCAAATCTGGCCTCAGGCACATAATACTTCCTAGCTGTGTGACTGTGGGCCAGTCACTTAATCCCAACTGCCTCACTTTAAAAAAAAAAAAAGGTAAGCAAGGAGAATATAGAATATATTCTACCTGCCAGGTAGGAAGAATAGTTAGGTATATTCTAGAGATAAAGGACTGATGTTGTGGCTGCAGAAAATTCATGAAGTTTGTGCAAACTGATTCAGTCAATTAGGCAGTCTGTAAACACCTATTAAACACACTATATGCAGAATGTTGTGCTAAGCACTAGAGATATAAAGACAAAAATAATCCCTGCCTTCAAGGAGCTCATATATTAATGGTAGAAACAACATGTAAACATTATATACAAGAAATATGCAGAGTAGAGAGAAGATAATCTCAGGAAAGCATTGAGCAGAGTGGGAAAGGAGTATCAGGAAAAGCTTCCTATATTGACCATAGAATTTGAGCTGGAAGAAAGCCAGGGAAACTAAGAAGGGAAAGTTTGTGGGAAAAACCTTCTAGGCATGTGGGATAGTGAGTGCAAAGAAAAGGAAAACAGGGATGGAATATCATGTTTAAAGAACAGCAAGGTGACTAGTGTCATGGAATATCAGAAGGCATAGAGAGAGAGGAGTGAAGTATTTTTATTTTTTTTAATTTTTTTTCCATATGCTTTTGAGTTGAAAATTTTTTCTCCCTTTTTCTCCCCCCCCACCCTCCCCAAGACAGTGCACAATCTGACCTAGGCTTTACATTTACATACCCATTAAACATATTTTCACATTAGTGAAGTTGTAAGTAAAAATTAAAACCAATAGGAGGAACCATCAGAAAGAGGAAACAAAACTCAACTGAAGGTAAAAAAAAGTGAGAGTGATTCAACTTCCATAGTTCTTTCTTTGGATGTGGACAGCATTTTCCATCCCGAGACCTCTGGAGATGTCTTAGATCCTCGTAATGCTAAGAAGGGTTCAGTTTAACATTCTTAGTCATTGCATAACGTGGCTGTTATTGTATACAAAGTCCTCTTGGTTCTGCTCACTTCACTCAGCATCAGACCATATAAGTCTTCCCAGGTTTTTCTGAAGTCAGCCTGTTCATCATTTCTTATAGCACAACAGTATTCCATTACATTCATATACCACAACTTGCTCAGCCATTCCCCAATTGATGGGCATCAAGAGGAGCGATGTATAAGAAGACTAGGCAGCTAAGCAGTGCAACAGACAGAATACTGGACTTAGAGTCAGGAAGACCCAAGTTTAAATCCTGTTCCAGACACTTACTAGGTGTGTGACCCTGGACAAGTCACTTAACCTCTGTCTGGACTTCAGTCTCCTCCTCTGTGAAATGTGGTAATAATAGCACCTATCTCCAAAGGTTGTTTTGAGAATCCAGTAAGATAGTATTTATAAAGTGCTTTATAAACCTTAAAGCTTTATATAAATGCTATCTATCATAATAATAATTTTGTCATTATTATGTTGGTTGTTAATTATTAATCTAATTATTAATTAATAATCCATTATTTTGTTATGTATGGAGTATATTAAATATCAAACAGAAGAGTTTATATTTGAGTCTGGAAGTAGTAGGGAGCCAATGTACCTCCCTGAGGGGTATAAGACCTATGCTTTAGAAAAATCACCTTGGCAGCTTCATGGAAGATAGATTGGAATGGGGAGAGATATGAAACACAGAGACCAATCAGAGGTTTGCAGCAATAGTCTAGGCAAGCACTCAACTAGCATTAAATACCTACTATGTGCCAGGTACGGTGTAATCAATTACTCAGGATACAAAGAAAGGCCAAAAACAAAGATGATGGGGCCTTGAACTAGAGTGATGTCTGGGTAAGTGGAGAGAAGAGGATGTTTATGAGGGCTATTTTAAAGGTGGAAATTACAAGTTTTGGCAATACTGGATATGTAGGCTGAGTCAGAGTAAGAAGTGGAGGATAATATTGAAATTACAAGCCTGGATGACTGGGAAAATGATAGTGGTCTCAACAATAATACAGAAGTTTGGAAGAGGAGAAGGTTTGGGAGAAAAGAATTTTGTTTTAGCTATGTTGTATTCAAGGTGCCTATAATATAATATAATATAATAATATCCTGTTAGACATGTCAAAAAGGCTATGGGAGATGTGTCACTGTAGCTCAGCAGAGATATTAGGGCTGGTTATATAGATCAGGGAATCATCTGAATAAAGATCCTGTGAGAGCTAATGAAATCACCAAGGAAGATAGAATAGAGTAAATAAAGAAGAAGGTCCTCGACAGAACCTTGGGATATACCCATAGCTAAGGGGCATGATATGGCTGAAAAGCCAGCAAAGGAGACTGAGAAGGAAGGATAGGAAGACAGATAGAAAAACCAGGAAAAATCAATGACTCAAAAACACAGAGAGGAGAGGGCATCTAGAAGAGAATGATGGAAAGACAAAGATGTCTCTGCCTTCAAATAGCTTACATTCTATCTTGTGAGCTCATATACTAGGTAGATAAAAAACAGATAAAAGGTGATTTGGGTGGTTGGACACTAGCAACTAAGGGGATAAGGAAAAGATCTCAAGTAGAAGGTGGATCATGAATGGATGAATGAAAGAGCATTTATTCAGTGTTTGTAACATGCTAAGTGCTGGATATACAAATACAAGCAAGGAAGATAGCTCCTGCCTTGAAGTAGTGGACAGGAGGGTATGAGTAAGGAGAAAGAGGGGACAGCAGTGGGTTCAGACTAGTTGGGATGTTGTGTGATGAATCTGAGATCAGATAAGATAAGGTGAAAGCTCAGCAACCGGAGTCCAAGGTCCCAGGAGTAGATGTCCTAGATCCAGTGGGAGAAGGAAGAGGAAGAGGCCAAAATGCAGGCTGTGTGGCTTGGAGATGTCCAAAAAGTAGCTTGAGCTGAGGTATTCTGAGAGGCAGTAGTGAGAAGAACATGCATTCCAGATATGGAGGACAGATAGTGCGAAGTTATGGAAATAAAAAATAAAGTGCTGAATATAGGAACATTAAGGATAACTTGACTAAATCATTAACTCTGTGACACGGAGTAATGTATGATAAAGCTAGAAAGGTAGGATATAAGTTGTACAAGTCTTTAAATGTCAAGCAGAGTTTATCTTTGTTCCTAGAGGTAAGAGGGAGCCATTGAAGATTACTGAGTAGGGGAGTGATATAATTAGACCTGTGGTTTACGAAAATCATTTTGGCAGTTGTATGAAAGATGGATTAGAGTCATGGGAGACTTGTAGAAGACAGACCAATTAGGAAGCTTTTTAAATAATGGAAGCAAAAGCTGATGAAAGCTTACAGATTTGAGATATTACGGAAGTAGAAATAACAAAGTTTGACAATTGATTATATATGTGGGATGAAAATGGTGCCTCTGACAGAAATACGGAAATTTGGAAAAGACATGGGTTGGGAATTGGGGAAGGGGAGAGGTGGGAGATCATGTGTTTTGCTTTGGTCATATTGAGGTAAGATGCATTTAAAAGATCTAGTTCTAAATAACTAATAGGCAATTGATGCAAGACAAGGACAGGGATTCATCCACATTAGAGATATAGATTAAATGCATAAAACCTGAAGTCACTAAGTGACCTTTGCAGTGACAAAGGCTATTATGAGGCAACCAAATTGCCGATTTCAGGAATATAAGAAGTAAAACGCCACAGTCTCTGGTATGGGCAGGCTTCCAGAAAATCCAGAGTGGGGAAGAGGAAATGAAGGGAATAAGCATTTATATATTGCCTGCTATGTGCCAGGCACTGTGCTAAGCACTTAAACCCTCAAAACAACCTGTAGGTAGGTGCTGTTATTATTCCCATTTTACATTTGAGGGAACTGAGGCAAATAGAGGTTAAGTAACTTGCTCAGGGTTATACAACTTATAAGTGTCTAAAGCCACATTTGAACCCCAGTCTTCCTGATCCCAAGCCCAGCTGCTACCCAAAGGTTTTAAAGAAAGTTATCTGATGAATTCTTCTAACGTGTTCAGCGGACGAGAAGCTGAATAACACAATTTGTCAGTGTGCGTAAAGCAGCCAATGAAAACTCTGGTGAAATTTTCCACCTCCTATTTTAAACATAGAAAATCAAAATGATGGCTTTGGCAACACTCTCCCCTTTGTCAAAACAACCAAACTCAATGTGCTTCTCTGATTCCTCGGGCCAAAACTCCCTCCCTCCCTAAAATGGGGGCATTTCCATTAGCATCTAAGCTCCTTGAGAGCAGGGACTGTCTAACTTTTTGTATCCGCAATGCCTGGCACACAGTAGACGTCTTTCAATATATTCACTTGAAAAAACTGACCAGGCTTCTCCTAGGTGCCAAGCATTTTGTGATTTGTGAAGTGCAAAGAGAAAGAGACAGACACAGAGACAGAGGGAGCCTGCAGGGAGCTTCCACGGATCCCCTTCTGCATGAATCTTAAAGAAGGCCATCCATCAGCAGCCCTATTTTCTGCTTTATATCACGGTTCCTATCTTTGTTCTTCTTTCATCTCACTTTAGGTCCCATATTTCTTTTCTCCCTCTCTTGACAAACTTTCTGCTTTTACAATTTTCCTACTTTCAGGAACAAAGAGATCTGGTGCATGTATACAAAAATGATTGCAAACAATAGACCAAAATTACTGGAATGATCAATGTTCCTCAGAGAACTTTTTTTTTTAAATACCAGACTTATTGATTTATTTCTTTAATTACATTTTAGGAAAGCAATAAAATTGATACAGGAAAATTCAGGTGCCTTAAATCATTAACAGATATCATAAATGCTCTAAGAAATAAGGTTGAATCTGACATGCAACCTTTATTTACCCTTCGAGTAATAAATCACCACTAGGATGATGGCCCTCTTATAGGAAAAAGACTGATGAAATATAATAGTCCTTTTATAGATAATATATTTGTTTTAAATTCCAAAAGGAAAAAAAAAAACCTTGCCAAAGTCAAGAATATGTACGGAGAGAATTCATAAGTCTAAAGCATTAGTACAATATTCAAAACCTTTTTAAAAAGCAAAATTGGCTTAGAGAATTGTCATACATGTCCTGTAATCCTCTCCGTCTCAAAAGAATAACTTTTTTAAACATTCCTTATGGTAGGTAAAGCCAGCTGTGAAAATAAGCACTGGCCAACGTGTTAAACTTCCACGGCCTAAAAGAAATCAGAATGTGCCTTATAAAAACTAGGCAACACTCTTCAAAGAAACATATTACCTTTGACCTCTCATTTCTATTTCCTCTAGGCATAGTTTTCACAAGAATCTGCTTAAAGGAGATATATGTTGAATGGATTTGCTTCAGTTCAGTGCTTACACTCTCTTAGGCCAAGTATGTGTCACTAAGTCTAACTGCAACAATTTCCTATAGCAAAGAGAACAATGAGCAAACTCAACAAGTCACAGAATTTCAGAGTTGCAAAACCGCGTGGGCCCTCTACTTGAGCCTTTTATGTGGAAAAAGAACCAACTCGGCACAAGATCTTCTCAAAAGTGGTCATCTAGCCTCTAATTGACTTCCAATTACCATGAACTCACTACCTTATAAGGTATCCTATTCCACTTTGGACAACTCTAATTGTTAAAGTGGTTAGGTTTTTCATTATATCAAGCTAAAATCTGCCTCTTTGAAGTTTCCACCTGCTCCTTCCAATTCTGTTCTCTGGGGTCAAACAGAGCAGGTTTAATCCCTCTTCCATACGATAGCCCTCCAAATGCTCCAAGTGCTATCATGGGATCACAGACTTTAGAATTCATCTATTCCAATTCATACCTTTAAATGTAAGAAATACAGTGTGGTTTTCCAATGGCCAAAATATTATCCCAAGGCAATGAGATTTTGTTACTACCAGATACACATAATGAAAGCATGAATGTAGGTTAGGAGGGTGCAGAGAATAACCTTGCCTTGTGAGTTTGTTTACTTTTTCTTTTGACTCAAATTCATTTTACATGCTAAGCCAGAAAAGATCTTGGGAATGTCTAATCATAAGTTAGACAGAAAGCTTAGATCTTTGCTCAAACACAAGATTCAGATGAAAAAGACTTAATCTTAGCCTGGGAGTACACTGCCTGGCTTTTGTCAGCTGGACAATGTAGTTGGGAATTCACGCCTACACGCCTGTCTTCATCAGAGGGAGCCTTTCATCAGTATACATATCCTAGAGGACTAGAGCTAAGATGGTCAGCAAGTAACCCTAAAGAGATAAGCCCAGAAGCTGGTAGGAAGATGCAATAGTCAGCAGGGTCTAGGTTGCCCAGAAGAGGAACATTCAGCTGAGACTATGTATTTATCGTTCACCAATAGACCAGCAAAATGATGTGTCCAACAGAGAGTCTATTATACTACTGGACCAATGCTCAGCTGAGATTAATTGACCAGTAGGCAACCTGCCCAACAGAGAGCAGGCCTGGTAAGAAAAGCACGATAATATTACCAGAACACACTGGCACTCTTTAGTGTCAGAGACATAAGTAGTCTTTTCTTTTTCTTTCTTTCTTTTTTTTTTTTTTTGGTGAGGCATTTGGGGTTAAGTGACTTGCCCAGAGTCACACAGCTAGGGAGTGTTAAGTGTCTGAGGCTGAATGTGAGCTCAAGTTGTCCTGACTCCAAGGCCGATGCTCTATCCACTGCATGAGTTGTCCTTTCACATATGTTTCCTGATTTCATATATCCCCAATATGTGTGCCCCTCATGTGTACTGCCTATGCATACCCACTCTCCCCATTAAGAGTGCATACATTTGTTCGAGAGTGTGCTCTAAGTTAATGCAAGGAATGTTATATGAATTTTCTTACTATGTAATTTCGATAAATGTCTTTGCTTTGAATTAATTTTATCTTCTGGCTGACTAGAGAATAAGTAAACTCATCAGTGTGGGTTCATGAGCTATGGTTTTGATTGGATGGGAACCCACAGAGTACCTCGAACCTGAGGTAGCTATTCTGGCAATCACATGTGTGAGAGGAGGGTGCCCCAAGAGCTTTATACAGAAAGTTGAGGCCCAGAGAGACTGTGACTTGGAATAAAAATTACAGCAAACAGCAAAACTGGGATTAAAACTCAGACCCTTTAATTCCAGATCCTGAACTTTTTCCATTGTGCCAATTGGCTGCCATATGCTTCCCATTCCTCAAGTCTTCTCTATATTCCCAGTTCCTTCAAATGATCCTCATATGACATGATTTCTAATCCTCTCCTCATTTCAGTTCACCTTCCTCTGTATATGCTCCAATTTGTCAATAAACTCTCTAAAACATGGTACCCCAGACTTCATATAGTATTCTAGATATGATCTGACTAGGGCAGAGTATGGCAGAGTATTGTTCTGAACATTAAATCTCTGTTAATGTAGCTTAAAATATATATTATATTTTATAATATAATAAATAATATTTTTATATATAAATAATATACATTTATATAATATAGCTTAAAATATATATTGAAATATAGCTTAAATGGTGTTAACTTTTTAAATTACCTTGTCACTTTAGGGCCTTGTTTATACTATTTTTGAAGATAATTAATTGTTTAAGTAAGACTTCCTGTCTGGATCGGCCAGGAATAATTGAAAATATCTATGAGTTTCCATTCTTGAATTTTACAGAAAAAGGAGCCAGATTTAGTCAACATCTTCATATTCTGAGACCTATAATCAAAACTTACATATCAAAGATCTTTCTTAAATTAATAAATTATAATCTTCCTTCATAGAACTATAAACAGAACCCTTTTGGGGGGGAACAATGGAACATGTTAATCACTTTTACAATTAGAGTTGTTAACTGCATCAAACTCACAGCAATCTACATTGATTGGGAAGACAGCTAAAAGGAACCCATCAGCTGTTCCAGTTCATTCATTTCTCATGTAATATGTATGGTGTAGTCAAGGGGGGAAGGAGAGGAATAGGTGTGGTAGGTGAAAATAGGGACAACTAGAAGGAGATGGCATTAGTAAATATAAAAAGTTAATGTATATTTTCAAACTGTATAATTGTTGCATTATAATGATTTCTGAAAAACCATTTTAAGACTGCATTAGAACCTACCTATCCAAATTTAAGGTCAATTTGGATTAACCTCTTATGTGATTGGGAGGATTGATGAAGTTTGGGATCTGTTTTAGCTACTCAGCCAAGTTTTTTGGAATGCTACAAAAAAAATGAGTTTACTAGATCTCCCCCTTTTGTGCTAATATTAGGCCAAGCTTGCTGCTTAGGGACATAGACATATCACCTTTCAAATGAGACTTAAAAAGCAAAACTGTGATCAACAGACAATGAATATCCATATCATCATTGTTGGCATTTTCTGTTTAGATTATATATCATCACTATAAAAATATTTATTAATTCCCCTCATGCTTTGGGTTATTCTAGGTGCAAAGAACTGGGGTGTTAGTACTATCCTTTAGATACAAAAGTACTATCCTTTAGATACAAAAGACATACTGATTTGGAAGGCTGCCCCACCCCGCCATATGGGGCACCAGCTCTGGGTTTACTAGAGCCAGACTCAATCCTGGGGAAGAGACTGGCCTCTAAAGAGAGGGGTCAGGCTTTTTTCTCATTGACTCAGGGCTTTGAGGTACAGTCTTGCCCTCATCTAGAGGATCACCTGCTCCTACATGAGGACCAATGAGAAGCTTGTACTTTAGAATGTCCTTTAGCAAGTGGCCTCCTTATGATAAGGGTGAGGTTGCCTACACAGAACTCCAAGGTATTTTTTCCAGACCAGTAGATGGGGAAGGAAAGATTCCCTGATTATTCCTATTACACTTACATACTCTGAGAGTTTCTTTATTACAAGAGCAAATAGTCTGCAATCTGTTTATGATGTGAGTAACTAATAGGAATTGGAGACCAACACCTTTTACATATATTTGGAGAAACCTAAATGAAAGTTTTGACCAGAGTATATTAGAAGATTTTTCTGGAGCAAACTGGTGGGCAATGAACCAAAGAGCAATACTAGCCTGCTTATAAGCAAATTCCTAAGATCAGACTTGGACTGGGTAAGCCCAGAGTCTTGGAGGGACTCTGGGACACAGTTTTCAACTCAGTTTCCACCTCCTATGGGAAGCTCTTCTTGTTTCCCCTTCGTCATTAGTTCTCTCTCCCTCTCCTCAAATTATCATTTATATACTTCTTTTTTTTTTACATGTTATATTCCCCTAGGAGACCATAAGCTTCTGGAGGGCAGGGACTATTTTTCAATGGCCTTTATATCCTTAGCATCTATCATGGTGCTTTGCACATAGTAAACACTTTATAAATACTTATTTTATTGGATTGACTTGTGGAACATTTCCCCAAAATCTAATGCTCCATCCACACTGTCTGTCAAAGAAAGAATGTACAGATTTAAAACTGTCATCAAATCCTATCTATTAAACTTCAATCTATATTTGATGTCATTCTAGATATTGAGTAGGTCATGGTAAGTCAGAGTTGAACTCTGGACTTGTTCCAGTGATAGTAAAGAGGTTTATGCTGAATTATTTATATGCAGCCACCTAATGATAGCTGTTGGAACTATTGGGATGTATCAGTGGGATGGCTAGCAGTGGTTAGGAGTGCAATCCATTAGCTGTGGTAATCTAAATAGTTACCTTTTCACTTTATGCATTACTTTGACAGATTCTAAAGGGGAAAATGCTTGTGTAATATTAAAGAACCACTATGGGACCCAAGGGACTGGAGCATCATACCCAATCTCTTCTACTAAGAGACTTCTCTGTTCTAGACCAATGAAGTAAGTCTAGACTGGGTTGTGTCCTGGGGGGAGCCTAGACTCAAATTAAAAAAGGTGAATAGGTTTCCTTTTCTCACACTCTTCAACTTGTTAAATCATCACCCTAGTGCCCCAACATAAAATCATTTAAAGATTGCATAGTTGATGTTTGCTTAGGTTTCTCCAAAGGGAGTGAGAGGAAATAAAAAAGTATTCAGTATAAAATATAAATGGGGCATGAGATAGGTATTTGTTTCCTACAAATAAAAGAAACCTAATAGATACAAAAGTTTCACAGCATTCATTGACAAAATGACTTAAAACAAATTCAATAATTTATACTCACTGGTATACATGCTCTGGAAGCTGGGAATCATTTAGACCTCATAAGAAAATAAAGAGTTTATGGGACCACCAAATAGATACGGCAACACTTCATCTCATCTCTGCACTCTCCCAATAACTCCTTCCAGCGGTCATCCTGTTCGATGAAGAAACTCCCTCTTGTTGCCAGTCAGCTGCCCCTGATGAACCTCTGGACATCTAGAACTCACAAAGTCACTGCCAAGCCTAAATTTGTTCATCTCTAAGTTGAATCTCAGTGACCTCCAAAAGCTCCAAAAAGGAAACCCAAAGGGGAAAAGCCTAAGCACAAGCTCAACGAGTTGAATCCATGCTCTATATGGGAGTAATCACCGTGATACACGGATGAGAAAGAATAAATCAATCTCTACTACTCTGAATAATTCAATTAAATCTTTTTTTTATTAATTTAATCTTGATCTATCTTCAAAAGGTGTGTGTATATGTGTGATATTAGATTTAGAATCAATTCATCAAGTAGGATAACCTAGCTTATAATCTGTAGGGCTATATTTCTAGGCTATGATAAATCAAAATAAGAGACATTAATATGCATGGCTTACATAAAGTTAAAATAGTGCTTATATATGAATAGAAATTCCCCTTCTACTGCCTATTTGATTCACTAACACCCCCCCCCAATCTGGCATCAATTCCCATTCTGCATTTCCCCTCACCCAACCTCCTCTCCATTCTTCCCTTGACTTTTTCCTAAAGATCTCAATCTCCACCACCTCCTCCTCACCAGACACTGCTAGGGGTTCCTAACCTAAACCTGGTGGCCTCTCTTAAGCTGGGGAAGATGTAGAAGGAAGAGAGCCAACTTAAACTAGGATATTCTTTACACTACACTTAAAACTCTATTTAGTTGTTAAAAGATAATTTTTAAAAATCATTTCTACCAACCCTGGAAGGCAAACTTCAAAAAAGAATAGAGTTCTGGGACTCTTACAAGCCAATTAGCAAGGTAAACCACCCGACTCACCCCCACATTCATGACAGGCTGAAGACTAACAAAGGAAGTTATATCAAAATTTATTTGCTAAATTAATTCCATTCTAGGCTTTATTTTGGAAAGAATTCATAGCTGGTTGGTTGGGCAATGTAATAAAGTGAATTACATGTTTTATAATAAATGTCACTTCTGTCAATTTCAGCATTTGCAATATGTGGAGAGTGTAACTGAATGTGAGAGCCACAGTCAGTGTTACAAGGAGCTCTGGAGCATAGCCAGGCTAATTAAACATACCATCTTGGCAACTGATGTGGTAACAAAGCACCGGGTGTTGGAGAGTGGGGGTGAAATTGATCAGTTTGCCAGTGGCAAAGGGCCAAGATATAGAGGACTATTGGCATTGATAACTTTGGTATTTGTTTTCCTCATGAATGTCAACAAAACTGGTTCTACCTGAAGTGAAGATGTGAATACCTTTGTATACTTATTATCATCTAATAATAGCTAGAGAAGAGTATTGGACTTGGAGTAGGGCAAACCAGGGTTTGAAAGCCATCACCAGCACTAACTGTGGAGGGAAGCCATATAAACCTCTACACACTTCAGTTTCCACAGAGGCATGACAGGGATAATAAAGCCTTCAGTACCTACCTTATGTGATTTCAGTCAAGCTTTACAACAATACACACACAAAGAGATTTTAAACCTTTAAGAACCACAGGGTGTCCCAAAAATCTTAGAGCACTTTTAAACTGTTAAAACTTTAAAAGTTTTAATGGCTTAAAACTTGACTGGAACTTTTGAGTCACTATAGATATCAGCTATTGTCATTTTATTACATGCTTCTAATAATGATAGAATAACATTGTTATATTATCACACTTTTAAGTTTTATCTACCCTGAAAGACTGTAAGTTCCTTGAGGTCAGGAACCATGTGTTTTGTGGTCCCCAAAGGGCCTAACTGAGGGATCAGCACAAAGTAGCCACTGAATAATTACAACAGATTTGGAACTGAAATCTCCAAAAAGGAGGTTTTGGTGTTTCTGCTCTCTGGAGTTCCACAAATGAGGTTCTGCAAACTGACTTTGCTTCAGTATCACTTCCTTTCTACAAATGTAAAACATTGTTTTCTGGAGAGGGAGCTAGAAGAAAAAATCCCAAATAAATCCCCCTGTGTCATGATAACTAATGATACTATTGAAAAGACTTTTATTACAATTTACCTATTAAAGCTCCAGGCTTAGAAGGGAAGGAAGGAGAGGAAGAGGAAAGGAAGGAAAGAAAAAGGGAAAGGAAGAAAAGAAAAGAAAGAGGGGGAGAAAAGAAAGAAAAAAGAAGGAAAGAAAAAAGTATAGAAAGAAAGGGAAGAAAGAGACAAAAAAAAGGAGAGGAGAAGAGGGAGAGGAAAAAGGAAGAGGAAAGGAAAAGAAAAGAAAATTCCCTGGCTTACAAAGTTCTAATTGTGAAGACTAGGACTTCTATTCAGATTGGATTTTTAGCTTCATTCCTATTGATCGCAATCACCCAGAGTTGTCCCTGTAACAAATTGCATTAAATTACTGCAATAATAATAAGCATATTTGGGTAAATAATGCATGAGACTAGACTAAGTCTTTATTCATTAGAAGGATGCCCACATTGCATGGTATTCAGTTAGGTTTAGTGAGCCTGACTTGAAATGATGAGTTCCCACTAATTTGATATTAATCAAGGTTTCACCATGTATAAACCCTCCCTTCTGAGAAGGTCTGAACACAAGTCTGCACTCCATGAATTTTGCACAGGTCATTTGAAAAAGCCTTCGAGGTTTCGTAGCATAAGAACTGTAATACAGCCAGACAGACGCAAACAGCTTAACAGCATCCATGACAACAGTATTTAATTTATTCTGATGATAATGAAACACAGGATGAGTAACAAGCTCTTTTCAATTACAGGGTGCATTACAGCCGAATTAATGAATCTGAAATTAGAAGCCCTTGCTTTCAAAATGCAAATTTTTTTAAAAGCTTCGATACTGTGATTTTGTCTTTTGTAAAACAAACATCAGGGAATGCAATGTTTTCTTAATGAAACTCTCTTTTAATGAGGTATGTTGAGGAACAGGTATGATATAGATGGAAAGGCTGATCAGCATTAAAATCCATAGCTTACAAAACATCCCAGGCCAGTACATGCAAATCACTATAGAAAACAAATCTGTGGGATCATTTGATGATTGGTTTTGCTGTCCTGGAAAGATAAGAAAAGTTCCTGCTTAAAGGGGCTTAAGATCAGTATTAATGAAGAATACTGCCATGTACTGTAAATAGGAAAAATAAGAAGGGCAGTACCATAGCTAGACATTTCAGAGCCTCCCCTCTCTTCCCTCCCTTTCCCCCACCCAACCCTACAAATGTAACATAGTTTGACTTCTCAGTCCAGCCTCCTGAAAGAATTGATGGATGTTTTGGATAACAATATAGCAACAGAACCATTTCTGGGTTCTATCAAATGCAGAGAGCTCCAACTTACACCCCCCCCACCTTGCTCTTATCAATACAAAACTTGGTTCGTGGGAATGCAGCCTAGTGAGCTAGAGGTATCCCTCTGTTACCAATCCACTTCTGTAAAACTAAGCTTTACTCATTTTTCTTTCCAAAGAGATACTTTAAGGAGGGGCTGCCTTTGGGGAGGCATCATTTACCAAGCAAATGCAAACTCTAGCAAACAGAAAACAACCTGAACCCCAATCTAAACTGAGTTCTCTTCCTTTTTGTGTCTGGTTTTTCTGTACTAGGATAAGAAAACTTATTGATCTGGAGACCAACTTAACAATATAGCCAAGAGCTATCAGGAATCTGTCTGATCACAATCTCTGAAAACTTCAAAGATTAAAACATTTAATGGAAGGAGGAGTATCCAAACATTGTACCTCCCTTAATTCTTCAATTTACACCCTGACTCTGCTTCATTCTCCACCCGAAATAAGACATCTCTCCTCAGAGATTCACATCTCATCAAGCAATGGTTGAATGTTTGCTATTCCTTAAAACCCACCAGTCTGCTGCATTTTGGCAAATTAAATGCTGTAGGAGCCTCCTACCTCACCAGTCAAATTGGACCTGCCCTACTCCAGCTGTATCTGCTGTGCTCTTGGGAATCAGCCAGGCCCAAGCCAGATGATCTCGCTTGATGGAAAAGGAAATTCTCTACATTCCTTATCCAGAACACATTTGCCAGAAGAAATGCAATGAGCAGGCTTGGGTTTTCTCTAGCAACCAAATATATCTTCCATGATAATAGAGTTCAGCAAGAAGAAATTAAGTCAAGCTTTACAGAAAAAGAACATTTACTTCTGAGCAGGAGGGGGAGGGGTGATGGAGGAGGAGCAAGCTGTACTTCTGAGGCAAGCCAAAGTGCTAGCAGATTCTTCTCAATACACACTTACCTCCAGTTTGGGAAAAATGTTTTCCTCTTTCCAGAAATGATCAACTAAAACAATAGAATTGTATTTTCTACCTCCAAGAAGAATGGTATCTAAGACCCTGAAGACCTAAGAAGAGTACTCTAGATCCTGTTATTAACCTAAAGCTATTCAGTTCCCCAGCCTTTGTAGGTCCTGTTCTATTTTCTCCAAAGTAAAATTGCTTCTCTTATCCCAAGCCCAAGTTGAATTTCCTATTAAACAACAAGTAAGGCCGTCTGTGAAAAGAGGATTCATTAGTGAGGTATATCCCATTCCTAAGTGAAGAAACTGTGAGACCCCTCCAAACCCCCTCCCCAAGTATTTCCCCTATAGCCCTCCATAAAATTCTTCCACCTTAAGGGTCCATCCTTGAGAACACTCCTTAACAATATGAGCATTTTAATTAAGTAAATTCATTAGCTTATCTGGAAGGAGTAGTGACACCGATTAGTATATCCGGTTAACTCTTTACCACCTGTTGTAGATAACAAACAGCAAGACTCGAAGTAAAGAAAGTTAGGAGAGAACTTCTGAAATGAGAGGAGATGGAGAACTAGGAGAAGCTTTTTAGGCCATGGGGGCTGGAGAAAATTGAAGGTAGGGATGGTAGCAAAATAAAGGGAGACACCAAAAGAGAATAGGGGAGTGCTTTCTGTAGAAGCAAAAGAGCACCAAGAAAATCTCTCTCTTATTCACAGCAGACTGTTCTGTGCTAAATATTTTACTATTTACCATGGGGGGCAATACAAAAAAAAACCGTATATACTTACACACATATATATACACACATAAATGTTTGTGTGTATGTATGTGTATACATACGTATGGGGGTGTGTATATGTGTATATAATGCCTGAAATTTGGAGTCCACCCTTGGCTCCCCATCCCCTACACCACCCACCACCTTCAGGTGCTTTTTGTTTGATCTCAGCCAAGCTGTAGGCCTCTACCACTTTCCACAATCTCCTCATTGTGCCCCAGCTCAAGAGTAGCCTCTCTAACTTTCCAAGATTCCTTTATATGTTGGCTTTCCCCCATTGAAATGTAAGCTACCTGAGGGCAGGAAGTGTCTTGCTTGCTTGTGCTTAGAATAGTGCTTAATAAATGTTTTAGAATACCTATCATCTATCTTTATTTCTTACCCTCACAAGTTTATAATCTAGTGGGGTGTCTATAATATATATGAATGAAAAAGAATTTGAAACTTGAGCGCAAAATAAGATAATACATAGAATGACAAGAGCCAGCTGGCTAAGATGCTGAAACAAGAGAGTATGGGATCAAATGAATAAGTGACTGGGAAGTTAACCTTGGACAGGGCCTCCTTAGTGACAGGAGGGAAAAGAGAAAGGATGAGTGAAGACACAGAAATTTTGAGGTGAGGAGTAGATGAATAGCCTTAAGACTTTCAGCAAAGTAGAAAATAAAGTCATTGGCTAAGAACGTGTATACTGGAGGCTTAAAAAGAGAGGAGGATTAGAATGGTTACTCTGGGAAGCATACAGGTAGTAAATAAAAATATTTCCAAGTGTCAGTAAGGGTCCAGCTGAGGTTTTTTGTGTTTAGTGTGACTTTCACCACCAGCCTAATTGCAAGAATAGATAAAGTTAGCAGTGGAGTCTGACAGTGAAGAGATATAAAGATGGTGATAGGGAATGGGTTGGAAGGATGGACAGTGGGGCCTTTGCTGAGTAGGAGGCCAATAGAAGCCAGAGCAGGGGTGATGAATTGGAATAAACAGGCATTGACAGCCCAGAGCCCATGGTTCACTTGAGGATCAGATTCAAAAGGATTGAGAGAATGGGAGAAATGGAAGTATAGGCATTTGTAGTCAGAAGCTTAAGGTTTTAGAGTTGAAACAATATAGGGTGATACCGAGGTTTATGGTGTGGCCGTGTACATGTGTGGCAAAAGGGAAAGTGGAGATAGAATTCACTGGAGTTAAATATTCAATGATTTATCATGTCACGATATTAGAAGGGTCGCCTACATGAATTATCAAAAAACATATCTTGAAAAGAAGACTGGAAGGCAAGTGTTCAAATCTCTGAGAAGGAAGGGATTGTGCTATAGAAGTTGGTTGTCCTTATAAGGCCATAGATTCAGAGCTGGAAAATCCTTCCAAGACCATCCAACCCCCTGATTTTGCAGATGATCCAGAAAACCAAGCCCTGACTAATTATCACACAGGAGAGTTTAGAAGAGGCACCAAAGGGGCAGGGGAGGCAGGACATTAATGGGGCTTTGGTTTTGTTTTAAGAAAACATTTAGGATAACAGGAGTTAGTATGTCAGGAAGCTTATTGAGGAAACGATCTATCGAAAAGTTCAATTAGAATTGTTTTCTGAGATAGTCATTGATGGGAGGAGCAACTTTTGGCGAGAAAAGAATATCATAAAGGACAGGTCCTCATTAGTCCCTCAAGAAGGTAAGAACTGATACACTCTTCTCTATCATTCAGAAAAGTCAGGTGAATCAGGTTCATGGTAAAAGCCTGATTCCCTCCTATACAGCTAGGGATGAACTGATTACCTTCAGGGCCCACAATCTGAGACCTTCCAAAAGAAAAGACAGAGAAATGCTTGTTCAGGCACATTACAATTATGGAAATCAGTTTAAGTGCAGGGGCCTAACCTGCCAGATAGTGGAGATATCTAACTATTGAGATCCAGGATACTTCAAAGAACCTAATGACCTAGGCCTAACAGAATAACAGAGAAATGGTAAGAAAAGGGATTACTCCTGTGTCCCAAGGAAAATCGCTGGCAACAAGAGGTAAAAACCAGTTCAAAGTAACCATTTGAAACAGAATCTGAACTGAGGTCCTCTGATTCCACAACCAGTAGACTTTCCACAATACCATGTGGTCATAATAGGTCCAAAACAGGCCACATGTTTAGCATACATTACATACACAAGTACAAACTACATCAACTCTAAGAATGATTTTCCTCCTACTTTGCATTATGTTCTGTGCTTCTTAGTTGACCTGGAGCAGCCTTCTAGTCAACAGTGTTACTTGGGATTTTTTTTTCCATGATTTACAAAGAAAATCATCATGACATTGACTAATGAACATTGTCCTTCACACCCAGGGGCCCTACCCAAAGGCACTCCCCCCAAAAAAACTAGAACAACCTGAAAATACTTATAATCCACTATGGAATGCTTCATAAGTATCAATTTTAAAATAATGTTTCTTTTTTATGGACTAACACCAAGACTGTGTTTCCAGCTCTCCCAGGAGAATATGAGCACAGAAGGCAAAATGACCTGCAGCTAGCCCAAATCTGCCAATATAAATGTGCCCCTTCACCTAGTGATTTCAAAAAAAAAAAAAAAAAAGGAAATCCATCCACCCTTTCTACCAGCTGTGCTGTTATTCCCAGAGCTACAGCGACAGTGTCATGGGTGAGTCTGAAAATAAACTACAAAAAAATAGATTTTAGCTCAATGGAAATGACTGAAGGATAAAACTAATGTTTTGCCACATGGAAAAACATACACATACAAAATGAGGTAACGGGAAAATATATTAACTTTTGGAGACATTAACCAATCCAGATTTCAGAAGGACTTGAAAATGTCCTTATAAAGCCATGCTGGACAGGCTGAATGATTCCTTAGTGGCCAATCTGTGTGTGGTATTGGGAGTTGTGATAGAATAATGGAATTTTAGGTTACAAGGAGGTCAGTATCACTTCAGTCATCAGCCAGATCTAAGATTAGTCATTTTGGGGAAATGAACAGGAAAGAACACAGATTGGAAAGGTAGATAGTCCTAGCAGCCTGCCATGATTGCAGCTTTGTTGTAAGGGGCGTGTCAATTTTTATATACTGCTCATCCTGAGCTTTGATGAAAATGGGAATTAAATAATTAATTAGGGAATAGCTCACCCCAGAGTCTGAACAGGGGTATTATGCAAATCAACTGTAACCGTGGCAAGGGGCAGAATATTTTATAGTGTGTTTAATTTGTAAACACTCCCCCACAGAGAGGGCTCAGTCAAAGAAACCTAACATAATAGTAATTATTATTACTCACTGTAAAACCACTTGAGTTTCCACATAGCCTGTTTTCTTTCGACTGCTTCTTTCACCTGATATCACTGAACAATTCATGGAGAAATTCCTTCAAAAATGGAAGGAGGAAAGGATGAATGGAGTGAACCTGTTTAGATAAAGAATTAATATTAACTACTGCCTCACACCTGACCTAGAATTCTTTGAAGACTCTCAAACACTCAGCATCTTTGCTTGGTGGCTTACTTTCACACACTGGCCTTTTTGACCCCAACTGAGACAGAACAGGAAACAAGAACTCAAAGGAAAGCACACAACTACTTCTAGCACTTTTTATACATTTTTTTTACCTAAGAGAAGAAATCTGGAATAGCTGGAGCTCTTCCTATTTCTTTTTTTTATAACTTCCCTCAAACCTGCCCTCTTGAAGCTTCAGGAAACCACCTACCAATCCTATGCATAGATTCCTTTGATGGGATGCCAGTAGTTTCCCTAGGCAGCAGGAGAACTGATCAACCCCAGAACCTTTTCCCTCTGCCAGTTCTGTCTCCTGGAGCTGTCTTCTTCAGTCTCTCTGCCTCAAATGCTTCTTACCTCACTTTTAAGTTCTATCTGGAAAAAAGGAGCATTTCATTTTCCATTGCCTAATATCTCTGTGTTTTGTTACAGTATATTTTATTGTATCATTAAGATTCTGTTAGGCTATAGCCCCCTATGAGAGATGTCAGGGTTTTTGTGTTTGAAGCAAGACAGGTATCTCTAACCCAGAGATGAACTTCATTTTTGTTCCAAGAAAAGATTAAAGTAAGAGTTTAATTTTAGAGGCTTATACTTCCTGTGATTGGTTTCTGTTTGACTAGAAAGCTGAATAAATCTACATGTTGTTGTTATTCAGTCATTTCAGCCACACCTGACTCTTTGTGACTCCATTTGGGGTTTTCTTGGCAAAGATTCTGGAGTGGTTTGCCATTTCCTTCTTCAGCTGATTTTACAGATGAGGAAACTGAGGCAAACAGGGTTGGATGACTTGCCCAGGGTCACACAATTAGTAAGTGTCTGAGGTCACATTTGAACTCAGGTCTTCCTGACTCCAGGCCCAGCCCTGTATCCACTGCACCATTTAGCTGTGCATATTACTTTATACATATATATATATATATATACATATATATATATATGTATATATATATATATATGTATATATATATATATATATATATATGTATATATATATATGTATATATATGTATATATATATATATGTATATATATATGTATATATATATGTATATATATATGTATATATATATATACACACACACATATATATGCACATATATATAACACACACATAATCACGCTTTATTAATGTTATTAAATAACAAAAAAGTTCAACAAAAGCATCTAGAAACCCAAAAGGACAAAAAACACCAATGACTTTTTAGAGCAATCTAGATTAAAAGACAGCATTTATAAGTTGAAGTAAGAAACCTATAGGAACACTTTAGTGAGGGGCCTCTCAGCAAATAGCCCCTGGAGCTGTACTAGCCCTGGGAATATTTGGTCTTATTCTACTTCTTGACCTTTAAACTAGCTAGGCAGCAATGCTTTGTTTACCAGGAGTGAAGCAGTTTATCTCCCTTTTCCACTAACCCTCCAAGGAGGTGAGAAAGAGATCATGATTGGGCTTGTTGTCCTGGGTGTTTGATGGGGGGGAAGTGGCCCCCCCATCTCAGCACTGGAGAAGGCTGGGCAAATGTTTATTGATGGGGGACGTGTGGTGACAGAAACCTAACATGTGGTCTGGCTTTTGCCTAGCCTAAGAGCTACTGCTCTTGCTATCCAAGGTGACACCAATGTGCAAATAGACCCCAGGCAAAACTAACATGGGAAAGGTGAAAGTAAAGAGAGAAAGTCAAACTTTCTATAGACAATGAGGAAATCCTTCAATCTGCTTCACTGTTAGAAAGAAAAGCTGGCCTAGTTGGTGCAAAGTTTTTTCTCACTACTGTATCTCTGACCTTCAGGAAATGTCACTTGCTCATTAATTTCAGGTGAATCCACTGCCTAAAACAACTCACCAGCTAGTGAGGATGATGGTATTCAAGCTACCCGAGAGCACAATTATTATGCTTGACTTCTGAGGAAGAATTAGGATCAATAGGTATAAGTTAACAGGGAGGCAGACTTTGACTCAACATACCAAAAAACTTCTTAACAATTAGTAAAGTCCAAAAACTGAAATGAGCTAACTGATAAATTGGTGACACTTACTGCATTTAAGCTGAGACGGACTCCTGTTGATGGAGTTCAGTGACCTCTGAGGTCTTTTCCAACAGTAAGGTTCTATGATCTATGATCAAAAAAATAATCAGCATAGAAAATCAGCAATTTGAAATATCTAGCCCCCTGGATAAGGAACTGCTAATCTGAGCAGCATGACTCTTAGACAGCTTCTACGTGTCAGGAAGAAGACCCATTTCCAACTGAGCGAAGATATAGCATTTGATCTGAGTCACACTATTACTTGTATCCCCTGCCCACAGAAATCTCACTACTGAAAATTAAGATGAAGTGGGTCAATTTTGAACTGCCCCTCCAGAGTAACCACTGTGTAAATCCTAACCTGAGATATATAAGGCAAAGAAAGAAAACAGAGATGATGGTATTCACAGCTCTTCTCAAAAGGAATGGTTTGCAAAGTGTGCAAGCAACCTTTGGAGCATTCACATGCTTACTGCTCGGAACACAAAGTAGGTTGCATCTCACCAACTCTAGCTTGAGGATATTGGACATAGCAGCCAATTTAGCTGAGATGTGATCTGTTTGGATCCCACTGTCTTTCAGTAAAGGACTATGTAAGCAAGATGAAGGATACAGGAAAGGGAAAGGACATATGGAAAACATTTCTGAACGATTGTTCTCATTTTATCTCTCCCTATGCCTTGTCTGCTTCTCTCTCTCTCTTTCCCTCTCTTTCTACTGAAAAAATATAAAACAGAGCAGTGTAAGAAAAATGCTTTCAAAAGTAAAGAAGCTGGCATATACCTATTCTCCCTGTTGCCAAGAAGGCTAAAGCTGGAGGATCTCTTAATCTTAGAAGTTCTGAGCTGCAATGGCCTATGCACATCTGGTATCCAGACTAAGTTTGTACTAATATGGTGCTAAAATCAGGGAATCGCTAGGGTTTCTAAGGAAAGACACAACCTAGAACAGAAACAGAGTAAATCAAAGTTCCCTTGCTGATCAGTAGTTGGAATGGGTCTACCAATAGCCACAGCATCTCTAACCTGTGTGAGAAAGGGAAAACCAGTATGAAGGAAGGGAAGAAGGAAGGAAGGAAGGAAGGGAGGGAGGGAGGGAGGGAGGAAGGAAGCGGGGAGGAAATTTTTAATGCTATATAAGTACAAGACGTTACAATTACTATTTTTGGAGTCAGGAAGACCTGAGTTCAAATACAGACTCAGACACTCAATGGTATACGACCCTAGACAAGCCACTTAACTTCTGTTTGCTTCAGTTTTCTCATCTGTAAAATGGGATAATAATAGTACCCACCTCCAGGTTTGTTGTGAGGATCAGTTAATTGTAAAATACTTGTCATAGTGCCTGGCACATAATAAGCACTATATAAATGCTATTGAATTTTTTTATTATTTTGGTCTAATGCCCTAAGATGAATGAAAAGCCTTGAAATTCCTGAGGAAATTCAAATTATGTCTCACCAAAGGTTTACTTGGCATAAGGTAGAATTACTTATTTTTTTTATCTCAAATCTACTAAAAGAAATGAGAAAGAAAAGGATTTTTTATCTAAGGGATTTCATTCATCCAGGTGACAATCTTCATAACCATATGGTATACACTCTGTGAATGTATGTCTCTCCATTTGGCCAAAGGGATTATTTCATTCCTGTTACCTTATTGTATGATTCTTTTTCCTCTGCCCCTCCTCCTCCTCCAAGAGTGTATGGCCAATTCCTGCTCCTTAGTAACAGGTGGCTGCAAATAATTCCTTTGAACTCTTGTGCTCTCTCCTCCGCCTTCCCGCTCCCCTACATTTCACTGAGCTCAAGGGGAGAGTTGGAGAGTTCCAATTCTCTGTTTATTGTGACTTGAAACTCCAGTCTCCCTCCTCCATCCCACCCCAACCCACCCCACCCCAGGGAGTTAATTGTTGTATCCCATCACCCCTCCCCCTTGTAAATAGTGCCAGCTGTGCTGGAGCTGTGCTGGAGCTGTTAGATTCCTCTTATCCTAGCATTGCCAGTGCAGCTGTAGGGTTTCATTTTCAACCTTTTGGGAAGCTTGGGGCAGTTAATTAGTTTTCTATGCATCTTCCTAGGTATGTGTGTACAAACCATAAGCTCAAAGGTATGCAACATTTAAGATATACATGTAAGCACCATAATGTGCAGAAATTCCTGAGATTTCTCTACCACCTGAACTTGATTGGATACACAGTAGTTCATATTAACATGTGACACTGTACATGTGTACCCTAAAGACAGAGTTCTTCTTGAATGAGAAAATATCATTATGTCAAGTTTATTCATGGCATTTCAATTTGCTATTTAAATTTAATCTTCAGTTGACCAGGTTTGCTGTTTGAAATTATCCTTCAAGTCAGAGGGTCCTTAAACTGGGGACAAGGACCTCGTTATTTGTTGTTGTTGATGATGATGACGATGTTGATGTTTTGATAACTGTATTTCAACATAATTGGTTTCCTTTGTTTATTTTGTTAATCTAAAAATGTTGTTCTAAGGAATCCATAGGCTGTGCCAGACTGCCAGAGGGGTCCATGACACACACAGAAAAGGTTAAGATACTCTGCCTTATATTGAAAATTACATTCCCAAAAAGTTAGACTGACCTGTAATGTAACCTGAGTTGCCATCATTGATCCTTTGTAACACAAAAGTCACAGGTCAAATCCAAGATCTTATTGAAAATCAACTTAGATTGTTCTCCAAGCAGTCTGAGACAGGTCTCTTTATCTCCTCATAATACACCTCCAAGTATTCTTGGATTCAGATTGACCAAATGAAGAAAATGTTGTGGACAGGTAGTAAGCATCCACCCTCACAGTATGTCTTCAAAGCACACCAGCTAATTGAGTATGTATTGTGGGGTGTTGGGTTATTGTTGGTTTTTAATGGTATCAGGTGCCTAGTTTCAAAACCTTTCTCCATGAATAAAAACCCGAATAAACTCAGGTGGGACCTCCTAATCAGTGGCCAAGAAAATGCAAGAGTATCTGGTCACTTCACATTTGGAACTTCTATAATTAAAGTCAGTGGCTAGGGCATGCTTCATTAGAACTCATTGAATTAACATGCCTCTCACAAAGATTTTCCCCATTGACTGAGAGACACATGGGAAAATGAGAGTCCTAAATGAAGTGGAAGGCAGTTGTAAAACAAAGGCTTTGGTTGTAGGAGAAGAAATTGTTAAAAGGAAAGGGTTGGTAAGAAAAGCAGAGTTGGAAGAATCTGCCCTCATGTTTTCTGTCCTCCATTTCCCTCCTACTTTCTTTCCTCAAAGATCCTTTGGATCATGGAACCCTACCCTGTATCTAAGTAGCTTCTCCAATTTCCCAACATCTCCACCCTAAAAATCATCTGAAAGTGTTTCTTTCCTCATAGGTCTCCACTCACTGACTTTGATTTATCCACCACACCCCAAATTCATTATCTCTGCAGCCTTTGCAATCTCTTTGGTCCAAGGAAAAGTGATCTCAACTCAGTACTTAGTGTGATGTCACAAGACCACCCAAGAAGCCTAATTCCTGATTGTGAAATTCACAAAAATTTAAACTGAAGAAGAGTTCTACCTATGGAGCTCACTGCTAATAGTAAATCAAGAAACCAATGGTAACCTTAAAATCAATCAGTACCTTGGCAGTTTCTGGAGTGATTCTCTCACTCATAGCAATGTCATGCACATAAATGGGGGGAAAAAAAGATGCAATTCTCTCTCCCATAGGAACTGGGAACTTCCTTGCCTCCCAATTCAGCCGCTTCTAAAGGTGAGAATACAAAAGAAAGCTTCGGGTCACAAAATGACCTAGGGAATGAATCTGGGGATAAAGTGTACCCCTTATTAGTGTTTAACACCTTTGTTTAAAGGAAAGCAGAAAAATAAAAGATTGAAGATGATAATCTCATTCCTATTATTTATCCATTGTCACCTATTTTCCACTGCAAAGTAGATCACAATAGCCTTAGAATTTTCAATTGCATTTCAATACCCTAGGGTCTGGCAAAATGCTTCTGCTTTGGGAAAGTTTGGGATTTTTTAAAGCAGTATTTAGGACCACAATTCTGCCTGAAAGTTCAGCATTATTAGCCCTGAAGTAGAAACACATCGCCTTTGCCTTCTTTTCCTATAATCCATTCATCTCATTGGTGCAAGCTATGAGTTTTTGGATGGGAACAAATAGATGGGTTGTGGAAAAGAAGTTGTAGCAAATAAATGGATCCAGGGCTGCATCATCTGGAGGGGAGGATCTGTAAGAGGCTATGTGGGAAGGAGAATGAGATATTGAGTTTAGGTTATGTTCCTAGACCTAAATCTTTGTGATTGCATGGCTAAATGTGAGACAAGTTGCCTTAAATCTTTACTAGTCTTTGCTTTAATTCTTTCTGAATATCATTCTAATTTGAGTTAGGTATGTTTTGAATCAACCAGCAAAATGGAGACTTTAGCTCCTCCATTCCAATAAAGATGCTAATTTGAGGGCCTTTTTAAGAGACAGAAATTCCCATTTTCATTCAGAAGTAATTTGTAAGCGATTGGGTCTTTGAAAGGGTAATGCCCCAGTGATTGAGTTTGTATAATACCCTACCTTCTTAGTCACAGTTGAGGTCCCCCAACTCATATATATATATAATCCCACCCCAAATGCTATTGGTGTCCAATTTGTATTCTAATATCGACCAAAGTTGGAGACAGACCACAGTAATTTTCAGGAGCCAGTAGGGTAACAGGATGACTTATAGTCCCCAGAGCAAGATGAATTCACTCATTCCCACAAATACTTTCTGATCTGAATTTCAGGTTGGGGAGATGGAACAGGGGACTGGCAGGTGCTTAATAAATACTTGGTTGACTGATCCTTTGCAAGCTGACTTTGAGAAGACAGTAAACTTTATAATACAGATATAATCTTTCTCCCTTCTTGCCAGTCCCAAAATATTGAGGTTCAGATCATTGTGGTCTCAGGAGCCTACTCTCAGTGAATTTATGGGTGGCCTTCTTCCTATGTCCCACATGTGTTCTCACCCTCAAAACAACACTATGCCCTTCTCACCTCTCTCAAAGGTGTCTATATTTTCATCTATCCTTTCTTCTTTCTCGTCTATCCTAAAGGAAGATGTGTTCATCTTCCTTTCCAAGACTAATCCCACCAGTTAAGTTCTTGTGCTGTTTCCCTTCCATCTTCTCCATTCCTACATCAGAGGGTCTGTCTTAGCTTACAAACAACCAAAAACAAAGCAAAATGAAACAAAATAATCCCCATCCTTTCCCCTTGACCTTTCAACTATTCAATCTTTCTCCTTATTTTCACAGCCAAACTTCTTGGAAGAACAGACAAAACTCACTTTTTAATTTTCTCATGCATTAATTCCTTACCCCTTTACAATCTAGTTTTGACAGTTACTGTCACCAAACTCAGTGCCCTTTTCTCAGCCCTCATTTTCCTTGATTTCTTTGTAGCCTGAATAGCTTTGATGTTAATCAACATCTACTTCTTGAAATGGTCTCTTGTATTGACTTTCAAAACCCTACACTGCCCCAAAACCTTCCTACTTCCTGGGCATTCTGTCATGTCCACTGCTAGCTATACTTCTTCCTGACATTTTTTCTTCATACCCCCTACTAAGAAGTCCAGAGAAGGGATAACATACTCTTTTCTCTCCACTGATGCTTATCTCTAGACACACTCTGGATAAATTATTTAACCTCCCAGGTCCTCAATCTCTTCATCTGTAAAATGAAAGATCTCATTCCAGTTCTGGCCATCTGTTCATACCTCCTTATTCTTGTAGCTGCTATCTGCTTTGGTGAATATTCTCCCAGAATATTCTCCCAACTTTCTCAGTGACTTCAGCACAAAATTCCTCTCTTCCCAGTCCTATAGGTATCACCCTTGTCAACTTCATTATTCATGCTGATGACCCTACTATCCCTTGTGGGTCTCAATTTCATAACCTCTTTAATTCCTGTAACATCCATACTCAATCTATTTCTGCTACCCATGGGAATGTTCTTCATACCCTAGAGTAATAATACCTGACATTTACCTAGGACTTTAAAATTAGCCAAGTGTATATATATATATATATATATATATATGCACACATATATATATATATATATACACACACACATATATATACACACATACATATACACACACACACACACACACACATATATATATATATATATATATATACACACACACACATAATCTTGTTTAAGCCTCACAACAATCCTTTGAGGTAAGCACTACAAGTATTAGTAATACCATTTTACACATAAAGAAACTGAGTTTTAGAGAGATTAAATGATTCAATCATGGTCACACAGTAAATCCCAGGGGCAAGATTTAAACCTACGTCTTTCTAAATCCAAGTACAATATCCTTAATCTATATCATACCACCTAGCATATATTTTCCCTAATATCATATACTCCCATCATACCTTGAAATTATTCAAACTCCAAATTTTGAACTTTGAAACTATCTTCTCTTTGTCTTACCCTTTCAGCTTTCCCACCCTTCACACCTCCTGACATAGCTTTTTATTCTTATAACCTACAGACTCCCCACCCCCCATCCCCAAGCCAGTTCTGTTCTGGCTTCACAAATCACATTAACAGTCTAGACCCTATGGTTAGTCACTTCAACAACACTTAAACCTCTTCTCCCCTGAAATTGTCATCCCTTTTCCTATCTATTCCCTGGTACTTAGTAAGTGCATAATAGATACTTCTTAACTGATTGATTTCACTGCTAATCTAGAAAAGTATTCCATTCACACTACCTCTACTTCCATACTGCCCACTCCTTCCTCAACCTCTTACAGTATGACTTCCATCCTGCCTAATCTATGGAAAATTCTCTCTCCAAAGTCACCAATGACTTCATAATTATTAAATACATGGTTTCTTCTCAGTCCTCATCATCCTTGATCTAAAGGACCCATTGACCACCACCCTCTCTTCCTTGATATTCTCTTTCTTGGCTTCTGCTACTCAGCTTCTACTTCTTAAATCACTTTTTTTCTAACCACTTATTTCCTGTTTTGGAGGAAGCCAGAGTCTTGAGGGAAGCCCTACAAAATATATACCTCAGCTATCTTTTCTTGCCCTCTCCCTATATTCTCTCCCTTAACAATCTCATACATTTCTATAGTTTCAAGTATCACCTTTATGTATGTAACTCCTAAATCTATCTTTAATCCCCTTTTCCCCTTTATATCTCCAATTGCCTCTTACAGAACTCTACCTGGGTGTCTTGCCAATATATCAAACAGCATTTGATTCAATGCAATTCATTGCAACAAATATTTATTAAGTGCCTATTCTGTGTCACACATAACACACAAAGACAAAAATGAAAATGTCCCAAATTCATCATCTTCCCTCCTATCTCTTCCCCTCTCCCTACTTTTTCCATATCTGTTGATGGTACCTCTATTCTCCCAATCACCCAAGCTCAAAATCTTCAAGTCATTTCCTAACACCTCTACCTCCCTTCACATATTATTAGTCCAATAGATTCCACATCTGATAGATGATACATGTCTTCTATATGTCCCTTACTTTCATTTACAATGATATCACCTTAACTCAGGCCATTATCACCTCTTATCCAGGTTACTGTAACAGTCTCCTGAGTGCTTTTCCTATTTCCAATCCAAACTTTATGCCGCTGACAAAGTAATCTTCTGATTGCAGAGATATAGTTACATCATTTGCCTATCAGTGGCTCTTCATCACCAAAAATGTGATTTATAAACCCTTCTCTCTGATATTCAAGGTTCCTTGTGTTGTGGCTACAACCTACCTTTCCAGGATTATTCTGTAGTACTTCCCTTCATGCACTCTGTGCTATACAAAAACTGGAGCATTTAGTACTCCATAGCATAGGAACATGGGAGCAAAGGTATTATGATTTCACTCTGTCCCTTCCCAACATCACAACTTTGATACATTTATGCACCTGGTCCCTGACACATGCCAACTAACAAAATTCTTTTCCTTCAAGTCAGCTCAGATGCTATGTACTCCATCATACTATCCTTGATTTCCTCAGCTAGAAATAACCTCTCTTTTGCTGGAATCTTTCAAATTACTCTTTATATGCACTTGATCATTTGCAACTTTAGTTATAATTATTTGTATAAAAATTTCATTCTCTTCTTGCTTATAATCTCCTTGAGGACAAAAACCGTATCTTCTTTCATTTTTGTATTATCATTATCACCATGCCTTTTCAAAGAAAGAATTCTTAATCAATGATTGTTGAGAAACTGTTTAATTATAATGAGTGAGTTTGTTCTTGGAGAAAAGTTGAGAAAATGTACCTTCTTCCCCTCTCTACAGATATGAGAGCTATGGATATGGAATATTGCACATACTATATCTCAAACATGATTGATAATGTTGAGTGGTTTTAAAAGCAGGTGGCAGTATAGTAGATAGACCGCTGCTCCCAGAGTCAGGAAGACCTGTGTTCCAGTCCTGACACAGAAACTTACCAGCTATATGACACTGGACAAATCATTTAACCTTTTTTAGCATCAGTTTCTTTACCTGTAAAATGGTGAAAACAATAATTATATCTACCTTATAGGGTTGTTCTGGATGAAATTAGATAATATGTATAAAGTGCTCTTTAAACCATAAAGCACTATATAAATGTCAGCTATTATTGTTTTGCTGAACTGATTTTTTTCTCTTTTTTCAAGGGACAGATCACTGGATATAGTTAGAAATGAAAGTGATATAAAAATGAAAAATATACTAAAAATAAGATAAAATAAATAAAAATAAAAGATGAATCAGATCCTAAAATAAATATTTGTAGAATTGAACGTCTATTGGTTCTTTCTCTGTAACATCTGTTGAAGCTATCCCTTTCCACTCACTCTGCTACCAACCCTAGTCCAGGTCTTCGATCACCTCATGCCTATACTATTGCAACAGTAGTCTCCTACTTTGTCTCCCTGTACCCATTTTTTCCCTCTCCCCAACCCAATCAATCCTACATTACAAAATCACACTAAGCTTCCAAATGGATTTGTTCAAAATGGGGATTGGTTCTGTGAAGTTCTGTGAAGTTTGGATTCAATCAAAGGGCCGAACTGGAGGAGCTAGAGGGCCACATGTGGCCTCCAGGCCACAGGTTCCCCACCCCTGTACTAGTTAGTGCTTTCTTTGTCACCTATTAACCCTAGCTCAGACTCTTAATCACCTCCCGCCTGAGCTATTACAATAGTCTTCTAACTAGCTTGTGATATTGGGTCTCAGTTTCCTCCTCTTACAATAGTAAGAGTTCAACTACATTAGTGTTTCAAAACTTAAACTGTTCTACAGACTAGTAAAATGTTGAAATTATCTACATCAGACTGCTCCAAACACAGCAGGGTGGGTTACTTATTTGCCCCTTGAGTGGCCATGAAAGATGCTGTCAGTAGATAGCCGGGTCACTAGTAACACTGAGAGATCAGTGTTATGACACTACTACTTCTGGCACAGATGGATGCAATCTCAAGGGACTGGAAAAGCAAAACCCACACTGAACCCAAGGCAGGAATGAGGACAAAAATCATGTCCAGGCAATACTACTGCTTTAATTGTCAAAGGCTGCTGCTTCAGCAGAGAAGGGAAACCCTAAATGTCAGCAAATGACAGCTGACATGAGGTAAAGCAATAAGGAATCTTAGCTTTCCCCTGCTCTCATTTCTCTAGAACTCTGGTTTTTAAAACTTTTCTGCCTCAGAAACAGCCCCAGGCTACCTACAAATTCACTGCCTCCTGGGAAACACAGAGGACCTCTGAACCTAGAATTGAGAATTGGTGGGAGACTGGAGAGAAGCGCCTTATATCAAGTTATACCTAACTTTTTTTTTCTTTTCAGTTGATGGGTTGCTATGAAACATCATAAATACCATGTATTTTTTCCACACCTGAAAAGCTGGTCAATTCAAGAATAAGGATTCTCATCTCTCCTCAATTATTTCTGTTGTCCTCTGTCCAGGGCCAACCTTAAAGAAGCTCAGGGCTAAGGGCCTCCTTGGGTGAGGGGTCTAAGGCCCCTCAGATTGTCCCCCACCTCTCCACCCCAACATTTTTGTTCCAGTAAAATCAGTTGAAAATGAGCAGCGAGAATAGCCTGGAAGATGGGGGTAGGGGAGAATCACAAAATACAAATCAGAACATGACTAGTATGTGCAAGGGTGAAGGCAACTCTCACTCTTGTGGCTGGCAAATTAAGGGTGGGAGGTGGTTAGGTTGATTTTACAAAAAAGCCCCAGGAGTTTTGAGTCATAGCTCCCCTGGCTAGGAAATAAGAACTCAGGAATTTAAGATTCCTTTAACTGGATGAACCCTCCCATTGTATTTCTTCAAAATGCCATTGGAAGCTAATCATTCTTTCAGTAAAGAGTAGGTCTACACCCTGGGTGTGAAGTTGGGATGTATATAAGGCCCAGGAGCATCTAGCACAGAGGTTCTAAACCTGGGTAGGGTGAACTTGTTTTTTCAAAAATGTTTTGATAACTGTATTTCAATATAAATGGTTTTCTTTTAAATCCAATGTATTTATTTTATGTATGTTAACGTTTTCTGAGAAGGGGTCCATGGTACGAAAAAGGATCCCTGCTATAGGACCAATTGAATATTTGATTAGGGATTCTTGTCAGGACTTGACCAGACCTGGGAATCCCATGCCTGTTCTAGGGTGGTCCTCTCTGGAACATCTCCATGTCAGCTTCCAGTCTGAGAAATCAGGAGAATGAGCAGCTGAGTCCCTCACAGAGGTGCCATTAAAATCTTGGGGAACCCTGAGATGTTCAAGCCAGGCATGTTCTGCATCCAAAAGCCTGCTGAAACCAGCTCCTAATTTTCAGTGTGAGTATACACACCTCAGAAATAGACAAACACTAAAAATCTGGGCTTGATGTATTGCTTTGTTGATTATCTAGATTTAAGAAAGTGATGGAAAAATATCAATAATACAGATTAAACTTGAAAGTATATTATGCTTTTTTTTTTTGGTAAGACAGGCAGTTGTTGAACATTTACCAGAATATACCATATGGATCTCTCAGTGAGGAAAAAGTTACCCCCATCAAGGGTTCTAGAGCCTAGGATTTTCTGCTCAGATCCAGAAAGGACCCAGTAACAGCTGTGACCTAAAGCAGTTGCCTACAGGTCCACTTATTGCTCTAATCTGCAACCTAGGATGAACTCAGAGATGTCCAAAGCCACCCTAGGGCCTTTATTGCAGGCTAGTGTTAAGCAGAAAGCCCCAGAGAAACATTTAATGAGTATATCAGTTAATATTAGGTTGCATCGGAGGAAGATTGCTACTCAGGCCTACATTTGGCAGGTCTAGAGGCCAGGAGTTTGTATGGACAGTGCCACAGGTTAGCTCAACAGCATCAAAGCTAGGAGTTATTAGGTTAAAGTGTTAAAGAAATACAATAGTAAAGAAGAATAATTTCAACACATGGTCAGGAACATCTGGATATGGTCCCACATTGTGGATCACTTTATAAGAGCAGAGCTCAGAGAAGGGTTCAATTTCTCTCCCAGTCACCATTAGGCAGGGTTTGGTACCAGCTAGCCCCAAAGGTTTCTAAATTGTAAAGGAGAAGGTTCCTGTGGGTTATGTTGTGGGGGCCTGTGAATCTGTACTCTTACCACATCCCATCTGTTCTCCTGCATCTGTGGTTGTTCAAATCCTCAAAGTATTCTCACAGCTTAGAGTAGCCAACAATCTGTATGATTCAGTGCTTTACAGAGAAAACTCAGTGTTTCTCTCTGCCCCGACCATGCTTTGTTGTTCTTATCCTCTGCCCTCCAGGCTCTGTTATACTCACTTCTGTCCTCATCCTCATTTACCCATTTGGCATCTGACACCATGAAACACCCCTCCTTCTTATGTCTTTTCCTCCCTTGGCTTCCATGACACAACTCTCATGATACTCTTCCAGCTTCCTAGACTGCTCCTTCTCTGTCTCCTTTTCTCTCTTCCCATCCCCTGCTGACACCTCAATCATGAGTGTTCCCCAAAATTCTATTCTAGGCCCTCGTGTGTGTGTGTGTATGTATACATGCATGTATGTGTAGGTATATATAATATATATACCTACACATGTACATATATACCTACATATGTACGTATATATACACATATATACATATACATATATATATATATATATATGAATGTATTAATTTATTACTTACCAAATAAAGTACAAACTTCACACTGGCATTCAAGGCCCTCCATTAATCATTCTAACCTACCCATCCGGCCATATCTCATATTAGTCCCCTTTGCAGAGCTCCAGAGAGGCTCTCTTCAGTTTTGCTTTGTTTTGTTTTTTAACTTGGTCTCTCATCTGTGTTCACAGCATCTCCAAAGCATTGAATGGATGTTTGCCTCTCTCCATCTGCTGATGTCCCTTTCTTCTGCCAAATTCTGACTCAAAATTCATTTCCCTAAAGCTTTCTATGACACCTCATCACACCCTTGGCCCTCTCCCAGTTGAAAGTGATCACTCTTTCTTCAGATTTTTCATTGCCCTTTACCTGGACCTCTCCTTATATTTCTCATTGTTATTTGGGTACTTATTTCCTGCCCCCTTCCCCTATTTGATTTAATTTAAGCTACTTGAAAGTAGGGCCTGTCACATCTATCTTTGAGTGCTGAACACCTAACACAACACCTTACACATGATAAGAACTAATAAGTGTTTATTGAATTGTTGAAATGTTCATGAGGAAGGAAATCGTTCATTCATTAGCTAAACCTGTCTTTTTAAATGTCATACACTTTAGTATGAAGTTTAAGGGTTTCTTTTTGATTTATAGTTTATATTGTTTAATAAAAAGGCTAGTTTTGGGGATACAAGGCTAAAGAAAAATATAATTAATTAAAATGAATTAGCTATATTTTCTTGCCTTGCCATGAACAACAGACATCGTTTGTTAGTTCATTTGCTTGTTTTTTGTCTAGGGACGTATATTCAGACCATACTTTAGTGAATGGAGGAATTGTCCTGGCCCAGAATTTGAGGGCCCCACCCTCCTGTATCCAGTTTTCTAAGCTATAATTTAGTGAAGCCAGTGCAGAGAAGGAGATACCATTTCTCAATTGGAAGAAAGAAAGAAAGAAAGAAAGAAAGAAAGAAAGAAAGAAAGAAAGAAAGAAAGAAAGAAAGAAAGAAAGAAAGAAAGAAAGAAAGAAAGAAAGAAAGAAAGAAAGAAAGAAAGAAAGAAAGAAAAAGAAAAAACGCTGGGGTTTGTGTGCTTACCAAAGTCTATCTAATCCTACCCTTACAAGATGAGACTCTACTTCTCCTGTTCAGGCTCCAGGACTTTTTTGAGGCTACCATCATCCATTTTAGTCAATTGTACCTGTATAAATATGGAAAGAAGAATTTTTTTTAAACTGTGATTTTTTTTCTTCTTTAGTGGCATCCCCTAAGAACTAGGCTAGAGTCAGAGACAATGTGGCTGTAATGGACAGACTATACTGGATTTGGAATCAGAGAGACCTGTGTTCACATCCTGCCTCAGACATTTACAAGCTATGGGACAATAAACAACTCCCCTAACCTTTCTAAACCTCAATTTCTTCAGCTTTAAAATGGGTTTAATGATAGCCACAGTGCCTGCCTCCAAGGGTTTGTATGAGGCTTAAAGGAGAAACCATATATATAGTACATTTTAAACTTTAAAACACTATAAATATTTACCATTATTATTATTATTATATCTGGATTCAGCATGCCCCTCCCCCCAGTAAATATACTCTATAACCTATTTTTAGAGTAAGGAATTAGGTTATAATCTCTAATCAATATTTCATTATGAATCCATTTTCTAAGCTGGCACCCTAATGAAGCAAGCACCACAAATCTGGAAATCATGTAGTAATTCGTAGACCTGGGACAACAAATGGTCGATTTTCTTTCCCAGCACCATAGCATGGGCTTTCTGGGTGCTGGATATAATGAGCAGGTAGGTGCCAAAATGGATAGAGTGGCTAGACTGGGAATCAGAAAGACCTGAGTTCCAATCCAGCCTCAGATACTTCTTAGCTATATGACCTTGGACAAGGTCCAAGCTATATGACCTTGGTCAACATAAATACAGTCTATCTTCACTCAAAAATAGTAGACCACATTTTTTCAGTGTCCTTTGGCAACTTCTGACATGTTAGAAACAAATGTTACTAATTTCTGTATTAGGCATTCATTTTTCTGTAGTTAACAGGAATTAGATGAGTAGGACCTCTTGGTATGCCATACAAAAAGGAAGCACTTGGCACATCAGAAATCAAATTTGCCATGAGACATAATAGCTAATAACAATAGTTAAATATTTATAGGTTTAAAATTTGCAAAGCACGTTACATGTATTAATTTTATCCTCACAACAGCCCTAGGAGGTAGGTACTATTATTATTCCCATTTTAAAGATAGGGAAACTGAGGCAGACAGAGGACAAATGACTTGCCCAGAGTCATACAGTTAGTGCCTAAGGCCAGATTTCAGATCAAGTCCTCTTCACTCCAAGTTAGTGCTGTATCCATCGTTCTATCCAACTTGGGGCTGATGGAAAGGAGATGAAACTTGGATTTCCCTCAAGCAACGCTGGCCACAGAATATTTTCTAGTTGGACAGATGGGAGAGAAAAGAAATGAGAGGCCACATAGGAAGGAAGGCAAGGGCTCCCAATTCATAGAGCTAACTAAAACCACAGCTTAGTACTCATGGAATATGAAAGGTGCCAGTGGAAAAAAACAAGGAGGTTAGCTAGCAGAATAGCAAAGGCATTATACTGTTTCATCTAGTTTACAGATAGGAACCTAAATATGGGGGAGGGGGGGCTTTCCTTTCTGGACTTTGGTGAGGAAAAAGGAAGCAAGAAAAAGACCCTGAGATTATTTTTAACGTTTGTTTCATTTCTTTTTCTGTTTCAATGTAGTGATTTTTAGTGTTTTTATGCTGTAATTTGCTTAGGTTTTGTCATTGTTAGCATAGTTATAACTGAATATCTACACCTAAATCTACTTTGGAAGTCCCCAATTTCAGAATGTGGTGGGGGCTCATCATGACTGATTTTATACTTTTTCCTAAAATACCACACTTTTTGCCCAGAAATTCTATCATTTCATAATGGAGCAGAAAATATGCTAGAGTGACAAATATAAATTGCCCAATCCAATCCAATCCCCCTCATTTTATACATGATGAAACTGAGGTCTAGAAAAGTTAAGTGACTTACCCAGGGTCACTCACACAGATAGTATCAGAGAGGGGATGTGAGCCCAGGTCAGCATACCATGCTAGTCCTCTAGAGTGATTTTTTTTTTTAATGTGTGGGTCTAAGTGGCTTGTTTTAGAAGCAGTTAGTAGAAATCTTCCTAATCACAGGCATGGTGGCACCTATCAATCAAGGGAAGGATGAAGAGTCACCAGCACCTATATTCAAATCCTGTCTTTGATATTTATCAGCTGTATGACCCTAGGCATGTCACTTAATCAACCAACCTAATTTTCTTATATGTAAAATGGAGTTGAACTAGGTCATCTCTATGATCTCATATAATCCCACTGAATATGACTCTTATATAACTGAATTGAACTACGTTTGCTTTTTGTGCTAGGGTGAATAGGTGCCAATGTTATTTAAGTATTGGAGAAATAGTGCTAAGTGGTGAGACTAGGTTCTCATTTGGTATCCCCCAGACTATGTTTAATGCAGATATTAAAGAACTGCTTCATCAGGCCATGGGCTGTTAGAGCCGGGGGAGATATAAAGTAACTGGCAAAACACACAAGAAGTTTTCTGTACTTTGTGAACTTCCTGGTACTGGGGCATTCCCAGATCCCCAAAGTTGAAACTTGAAAATTAGCTAATAAACTTCCCATGGATGACAAGAAGTTGTGAGCAAATTTAAAATCCTCTTGGTTAAGGATTAAGGTTAAGGGGTTGAGGATGGTATAAAAGCCTTGCTAGGAGTGAAGGTAGAGCACAGTATTCTCCCTAGCAGCCAATGATCAATTCTCTCACCCTCCCCAGCACCAACGCCCTCCTCTTCGGGCAACAGCCCCCTGGCAAAAGCCAATATCGGTTCACTCTATGGAAGGGGTCTTCATTCAAACAGCACTGTGCAAGGGGAGTGGGGTTGCTACCTACCTAGCAAAGATCAAAGGTCAATGAGGTACTAATGCATGGAAAAGCACCAGATCTTTAGAGAGCCTCAGGGGGCCTGCTCTTGACCTTATGGGTATGCTTGAAGATGCAGTTCCAGAAGTCACTGTGCTCAAATGGCTGTAGATGTTTGAAGACCAGTTTGTCAGTATTAGGAGCCCTCAATGCCTCTTTGAAGTTCCTGTTTAACTCCCAGAAAGAAGAGAAGCCCTCGGACCTTGTACAGAGGCTGATGAAACTGCTTCAGAGGGCTATGATCAGATGCAATGCCTGAGGAACAATCAGGCCAACTTCGTTTCTCCGGGGCTTGGCCACCTTCCCCCCTCCGGGGCTTGGCCACCTTCCCCCCACCCCAGAAAGTCTTGTTCTCAGTACATCTGCAGCTGAGTGAAAGGCAGGAACTGTACCCCAGCTCCCCAGAACTGATTTAATAGAACCTGGAGTGTAGAAACGGGGGGAGCTTATGTGGAGATGAGGAAAAGTGGCCCCCTCCAGGGCCCCCAATGGTCTCCTCTTGCACGTGCCACTGAAACCTAAGGAGAAGTCAACCTTTTGATAAAGTCCAAGCCAGGCCTGATGATTACCAGCCTACAAGTGGAGTCATTTCTTAATTGGCTTCCCTTATAACAGTTGAACCAAGTTTAGCTTGTTAATATGCTTAAAGAATTCAGGAATACGGGAAGTAAACAAATACATTTAATTCCCTTATGGAGTGACTTTGGACCAGTACTTAACCTCTCTGGTTAAATACCCCACTTTTAACCCAGTAATTCATAGTCATTTAAAAACAGAGTAGAAAGTATGCTACAGGTATAAATTGTCCTATCCAATCCAACCCTAATTTTATAGACGAAGAAACTAAGCTCCAGGGAAGTTAAGTGACTTACCCAGGGTCACACAGGTATAATGAAGGTGGTCTCTGAAGTCCTTTTTAAGCTCTAAATCTAGGATCCTATATGATCCTATGATGTTCTTATATTCTATTCTCTGTCTTCCTGTTAGTTATTAATAATAACCATTTGTTAACTTCCATCTAAAAGTCTGGCTCTGACACATACGGCCTGGACAAGTTACTTAATCTCCAGCCAACTCTTCCAAACTGTAAGTTACAGATGATCTGCAAAGGTGAAAGGATTTTCCTTACACAGGAGCTCCCTAGCAGATTCCATCACAATTCCAAACCAAACCCTATCTATGTATGCATTCCAGACATATAATGCAAACTTAATGAAATAGTTGATGTTTTTGTCTTCTATACTAAAAATAAAACAATGGAAAGCAAAAAGCAAACCAAAAGAACACTTTGCAAAGATAGCTTGGTAAATGCCTGCTCACAGCAAGGTGATTGTGTACATTATGGTCTGTTTGCCTCAAAGGCTTCAGGACTTTCTGTCCCCCACCTCCCCTTAAAATATAAAACAATACAGGTAAAGGTCATTCTAGGAATTTTTCAGTTGTTTCATTTTGTAATGAGATGGCTTCCATGTATAGAGCCCGGTAAAACTGAGTACTCTGAGGAAATTTTTTCGAAAAGGAAGCTCTAATAAGCTGTCATGTTTTTACAACAATTCAGAAAGTAGTTTGCTGCTATACCTATGACACTTAACACAAACAAATCATAGAACTTTAACTCAGCTCTTCGGATTCCAGTGTTTTTAATTTCACCAGGAGATCTATCTTAAATAAATTACTAATAAGATGCATAACCAAGAGGAATCCATGATTTTGAGTTAAAACCATGTTTATCAAACTATAATTATATTTCAATTTATTTTTAAATGCTATTTTAAAACTATATATTTTTGTTTTATATGAATATTTACAGCTTATTTATTTTGTTAACATTAATTTTCCATGAAAAGAGAAAGCTAAAGACCATATGCAAAATGAACAGAAGCAATTTTATGTCATATGTTAATTCAGAGAAACAATCGGGCTTAAGGCATAGAGAGTTGGACTTGGAATCAGGAAGACCTGCTGACAAGACATTGGGCAAGGCATTTAAGTCCCAATGTCCCAAGCATCTCTCAGAGAATATAAATTATGAATGAATTTTCTCTGTCCTTGTGGTACAGTGACTTTGAGTCAGGATAGACCTGAGTTCAAATCTCATATCTGACAAACAAATCACTTAACCTCTCTCTGCCTCAGTTTATTTATTTATAAAATGGAGATAATAATAGCACCTAATTCATAGGGCTATTGTGAAGACCAAGTTAAATCACGAGTACTGGAGCTTTGCACGCCTTAAAGGTCTATTTAAATGCTAGTTGTTTAGCAGTAGTGGGGGGGGGTGGTCGTGGTGGTGGTGGTAGTAGTAGTAGTAGTAGTAATTGCTGCATTGGTGGAAGGAGCTCCCATACTGAAAGTTCTCCTACATTGATGAAATTACAGGTCTGGACCAACAACAAGACTTAATTAACCCACAAATCTGATCTTCAGTTCTGAAATTGATACACCTTTTTTTTCAGATCTTCAAGTATTGATTGGGCAGTCCTTAGGTTTCGATATTTGTATAAATTTGAGGAGAAACTGAATAAGAAGGACCATTCACAAGGTTAACTGGAGTTTTTCATTAGCTGCATCGAACTCTCATGTCTTCTGAGGACGCAATCAGTGACTGGCTGGCATGCTTCTGTTCTCACTTCCCTAAATAAAGGAAACGAGGAAAAATACCCCTTTTTCCTCTCGGGCTGTAGTTAAGTTTCTGATGTTATCTTCTTGCCTTCTCCCCACCACAGAAGTGTTTAAAAGCTGTGGTAGGTGTCTTCCATCCTCAGCATTGTCAGCACAGAGTAGACACGTACTGTACACGGAATAAATCTGGGGTTTTTTTTTTTGGTTTTTGGTTTTTTAAGACAAAAGCCTCTCCTAGCCCTATATGGAAGTAACACTGGAACAACAATATCGTCTCTATTCAGCGTGGTTTAAGATCCTCTGACCTTAGTATTTTCGGGGAAAATGCACCTTAGGCTTTAAAGAGATACGCACAGCAATTTCACCATAGTTGGGCCGAGGGTGGAAAACTGAATGGGAATCATTGATATTTCCATGGGAGAGTCAAAAACTTGTAGAAGCCTCTTTGCCAAGACGGGACGGGCAGAGGCAGAACATCTGTCTGCGCTTCCCTCGCTCTCCCAGATCTAGCCAGAGCGCGTTTGTTTCGGGGGCTTTGAGACCCTTCTCCCATTTTTCCTTCACTCTTTCCTTCTCCCTTCACCTCCCCTTCCCACTTTTTCTTAAAGTGTCTCTTCCTCCCTTAGGTCCGTGTTTTGGTGTCGGAGGGTGGCTGAAGATAGCAAAGGGGGAGATTTGCACCCACTGGGACCCCCCCTTTTACTTCCTCTTCTTTCTCAGTAGACCAGAGCTGGGCAGCTACTCCTTATTCTCCCGCCCCCACCCCACCCCTTTCTCCTTTTGCATGTTAACGAACCTTCTCACACCAGCACGTGGAGGGTTAGCGGAGGGAGGGGGCTCGCCCTGCCTGCCAGTCTTTCTAGTTATCTCTTGCAGACTGGGCTGATCAGTTCTGGGGGGAAATCACTTTCCTTTCACGCCCTGTCCCTGCCTCCTCCAGTCTCTCGTAGACATGCAGCTGGGAAGGATGCAGGACTCCCCGAACTGCAGCTGAACCGGGGGGCGGTTGGGCTGGGGGTCGGGGAGGGAGGGAGGGGTCGAGCTCCCAGCCCAGCCGCAGAGAATTTAGTGGGGAGAGGAAGAGTGGAGGGGACTACGCCCCGAGGTGGCCGACCCTCCCTCAATCCCTTCGGGTCAAAGGATCCGTCCCCTTTTACCCCCTCCTCACCACCACCCCCCGTGGGCCTGAGGGGCCCATGCAGCCGTTAAGGTAAGAGCCCAGAATCGGGAATTGTAGAAGGTGAGGCAGGAAGAGAGTGGGGTGAATGGGGGAGGAGGGAACTTGTTCTTCCTCACTCTGTCCCGACCCTCCCAGAACCAGGTCACCTTGGAGAGATAGGACCCGTCCTCACCTCCCTCCGAGTTTGCTGACATCCCTGACGGTAGTGTATTTATTCCACACTAGAGTTCTTATCACAGTCGTGGGTTGTGTTCTTTTCTCCCCCAGCCCAGGCACCCCACACAACTTGGGTTTTGCTTTTGCTTTTTTTAGTTTTCCTTGATTTGTTTTATTGCTCTAGTTAGCTTTTTAGTTCTTGCCATTAAAGTTTTTGTGGGGCCGAGTTCTTCTCCCCACCCCGCGAAAAAGAATTCCCCTTTTGCAGTGGGTCGCGATTGGAATAGACCCTGAGTATAGCTCTTCTGCTTATATTGGTGGACTGGTTCTTCTCTCGACTTCTGCTCCGTGATATGTGTGTGCTTGTGTCTTGCTTTTCTTGTCTCGTGCACTACCGGTTTTGCATTGGGGGCTGCTGCCGCACACCTCACGTTTGCAGCAGTCCGCTCCTTGAAAACCTAGAGCCTGACTCTCCCGCGGGAAAACCCAATTGGCCGGTCGGTCTCTGGCCTCAAAACTTTCAGTCTTGTGTGCGTAAGGCCCATTCATTTAGCTACAAAAAATACCCGAGAGGTCGCTTGACCTAGGGCAGGGGGGCGGTGGGGCGGTGGTCTGTGTTGGGTGAATTCCATCCAGCATGCTGTCAGTGGTTTCATCTGGGTAACCCTCTTCTAGGGTTTCCATCCTGTCCTGGCTGGGAAGGGGGAACTTTGGTCGCCGCCGAAGGTATCAGCTAGAACCTTTGCTGTCACAAAACTGTTAACAGGTTCTATGGGCTTATGGGAGCATGCCTGTCAAGGCATCTGCTGCTGACTATCGCGGGCCAGTGCATCTCAAGCGCCTCATTTGCTAATTCCCAGGTTAGCACTGTTAGTGGAGAGGGTGAGGGTGGGGAAGAACAGGTGTACTTATGATACTGGGCAAAAGTTGGGGGATGCTTTGATATCATCGTTGATTGTAACGTGTTGGAATAATTGCATTGCATTTGCTAAGAGGTAGAATCAATTTTCCCCAAATTGAGGTTTTAATGGGAGCTTGTGAGCTGCTATTATATCGTGTAGTTTAAGGTGGCATTGGATTGCATTTATTTTATAAATTGAATATTTCGAAAATGGATTAGGGAAAACAGCTCCATCTAGTGGAAATAATGAGGCAAAAATTCCTTTTAATAATATGTCTGGCACACCTCCACGTACTCTTAAAGTAGGCACTACCGAGAATAGAAGCTGTGTTCGAATGATAACTAGTAGACTGGTCCAGAAATAGTGGTTTTCAATTTTGATAATTTCACAAAAGGTCCAATTAACTTGAGTAAATATCTGATCTTCTGCCAAGATGACATCTTCTAGCCAAGAACCACAAAAGAATGTGAAACGATATTGTACTTTAACAGTCCAATACTTGAGGGCATAGACTGTGGGTTTACAGTAGTCCTTCGGGTCCTATCATTTAGCTTTAGGATTCTGAGGGGAAAAAATTAATTATCCTCTATTGTAAAAAAAAACTATCTTCATGTCGATCTTCTAGGGAATTCTATAATCTGAACCTAATGCTTTTCACTGTTAGTGCACAGCAGAACTATTTTCTTTTTTAGTTTGAAACAGGTTACGTTTGGAATTCTTCATCTATGACTTAAGAAAGTTACAGGAGGACTTAAGGGGTAGATAAGGGAAAACAATAGGAATTCTTGCCATTTTATGAAGGAAACAATCTTTTTAAAATAACTAAGTAAAATCCTTTGTAGCATACATACCAATTGTAGTTTTCCACTGTTTCTCAGCTTTTTCTGCTGTTGGTTGCATGCTTAATACTAAGCTAATTATAACTGCCGAGAGAGAGAGAGAGAGAGAGAGAGAGAGAGAGAGAGAGAGAGAGAGAGAGAGAGAGAGAGAGAGAGAGAGAGAGGAGAGAGGAGAGAGAGAGAGAGAGAGAACCCTTAAGGAAATTGTCAGAGGAAGGTAAGGTATATAAGGAATATTAACTCAAATTTTATTGAGAAATATTTCGCAGGATGAAAATAAGAACAAAGTCTCTGGTTTGGTAGATACAATATGTGGACCTGATTGAACATTCTCCTGTACTTATATTTTAATGCCCTCTTTCAAACAAGATGATATTAACAATGAGTTGGACTCTCCCCTATTTGGAAAGGCATGTCAGAGTCAGAGTCATGGATAGATTCTAACACTCTTTCCCAATTCCATCCCCAATTAAGTGCTTCACTTGCTTATACTATAAAAAGCAGTTAAGAAAGGCAGGTCAATTGGAAGTGTCAAGTATGCAATATTAGAAATATTAGAAATGAGTCCTATTCTCAAGATACAATCTAATAGGATAGACAGGAAAAACTTAAATGAAATATTAAAATAATAAAATAACAAAATATGCACAAAAGAATCTTTTATCACTTCAGTGAAATTCTGAAGGGTTTACTGTCTTTGAAATCAAATGTATTAGAATTTGACTTATAATAAATATCCCAGATGGGAAGAACAGACAGAAAAGTATAATGCTATCTTTCCTAATTATAACTGAAGAGGGCCGCTAAGCTCTCCTACCTGCCTTTGCACATTAAGTTGTTCAGATCCGATCCACCTTTCTCTTCTTTTGACAGTTTGAAGGGATCAGTTTCAGCTTTCCAATCTATAACAACAAAGTGCCAAAAAGAACAGTGAGTAGGACATTTTCCAGGTTGGAGAAGAACTGTGCTGCCCCCAAACTATGTATACAGGTGAGATGGCAGGGACATATATTCCTGCTCTACAAACTAATACAACTTTTAAAGGGCTAGTTAGTCATTTATCCCAGACTTTTCCTCTGAAGGGAAAACTTTCACTAAACTAGTATAATAGAATCTGCTAAAACAGATGTGAGAAGACAGAGATAAAACCCTTATGGTATAAGAATTCTGGATATTATGAGGCAATAAAAGAAATATTAGGGGAAATGAAGTATATATAATACTTTTTTAAAGCATTCATTACAAATCTAAAGCTATTTTGCTAGTTTAAGAATATAAAATGTATATCTTAGTTTGACTATTAGATTTTGTTGAGTTTATTAAACTTAAAAGTATAGTTATACAGATAATTATAATTTTCTTTACTTTAAAGTGTTCTTAATTGTGTGACAAATGGAGCTGCAAGTTAAAATAATCACCTTTCCATTAGATTAAAAGTAATCCTTAGAGCCTTAGCACAAAGTCAGTGCTTAATCAATATTTGTTTGATTGAATCTAGTACAGTTTTTGCCACCTTATAAGTAGGCAAATCCTTGAGAACAGAAGCCATAAACATTATGGAAAAGCAAAGGAAGTTGTTATGGTTTTTGGACTTAGTATTTTCTGTAATGACAAGCAGACACAGAAATGAATCCTTTTTAGAAAAAGAGCTGAGGTAGAAAGGAGAAAAATAAAACTCAAAGTGATTGGTTTGTCATATGGAACTTAATCCAATTAATCTAATTTTCTGAGCTATCATCATCACCTGTTTCTGCTTCTTCTGATGCAACTTCTATCAGAAAATTAAAGATTTCCTCATATTGAGATAAATTTATATGCCCATATAATCAATCACTAATCATTTATTAAGTGCCCACTCTATGCCAGGCACTGTGCAAAATGCTACAGATAGTTTACAATCTAATCCATACAACATCTAGTTCAAGTTAATTTATTGCTTCCCAACATTAATTAATTTCTATCACAAGCTAGAGAAAAGAGAAATTTGCATCAGGAGAGAAGTACAAGGAGTCATAGGTTGGAAAGTCCCTGCCACTCCACTGCAGAAGGGATGTACTTGGCAGAAACCCTGACTGAATACCTACAACTACTCTTTAGTGTATGGCATTTAAAAGTAGCTCACCAACATTAAGTCCCAAATGTCTCCATTTGTTTTGTCATCTAGTTAAATGCAGTGGCAACAACTGGCTATTAAGTTCTGTAATTATAATTGTGTTTTTTAAATAAAAGCCTTACTTTTCCTTTTTCTATAATTGTAAGTAGTTTTTGTTTTCCAAAAATGATTGTTACTATCTGAATCATTTGGTAAGGGACGTTGGGGGGGGGGGAAGCATAATCTTATTATGGAAATATGAGTTAAAGGACTGGGTTTTAGTTCCAGCTCAGCTATCACCCAAACGAGTGACCTTGGGCAAATCACTTAGAATCATGGAACTTCAGAGGTGAGATGGACCTTAGAGATAATCTAGCTCAACTTCTTAGTTTTGATAAATAAACTGAGGCCCAATTAAGTTCATTGGCTTGTTCAAGTCAGTCACAAATGATTTGTTAAGTAGTTAACTATGTGCCACAGCTGTACTAAGCACTGGGTCATAGATGTAGCTGGTGATAAAGCTGAAATGAAAGTCAAGCATCCCTTGATTGCCTTTCTACTGTGTGTCATCAGTTTCCTTAACTTAAAAATAGTTAGACCTGTCGTCTGTAGTCTCTTCCAGCTCTGGTACACTATGATTCAGGGACTAGCTTTAGAATGTTCAGGGAGTTTTGTTATTGAACCCACGCTATGTCCTCATCAAGTATTGTGTTCTTTATGCTTCTATATACCTTAATATCCTCAGTTCTTTCCTGAAGCTTTTTTTCAGCAAACTCTCAAAAAGACATTTCTAGTTTATCTCCACAGAGTGTGTGGCACTGTTGTATCCTTTGCATTCTTAACTTTTTGAAGATAGATAACACCTACCAGTTTAAGGGGTAGCTTTCACTTGCTTTATCACGCGTTTTGTCTAGCTGTAGTTTTCTTAGAAGGTATGCATGGAATCACTGAATCTCAGAATTGCAAGGGATAGTGTGAGGTCTAAATGTGATAATAGATGTAAAACACTTTGCACACTTTAAAGGACTATATAAATGCTAGTTATTACTAGTAGTAGTAGTAGTAGTAGTAGTAGTAGTAGTAGTAGTAGTAGTAGTAGTAGCAGCAGCAGCAGTAGTACTAGTACTAGTAGTCTGGTGATGGCTTCATTTCCTGGGCCTTCTACTGCACTTCCTCTGAGCTCAATCAATGTTTATAAAAGCCTGACAGGTATGTGCTGGAAAATATTTAACAACCTAGTGTGCCTCCCCCCATAAAATGTAAGTATGTATATATACATATATGTATGTGTATATATGTGCTACAAGTGTTCATCCTTCTTTGGCCAAAGAACTCTAATGAAGGAGCACCCACCAGTTCCCAAGGCAGTCCAACCTAATGATGTCATTAAAAAGCAAAGCTAGTCCCTAGGATATACATCATATTATAATAATAAGTGATTGATTATGATTGTCCATGGTACTTTTTTTTCATTGTCAACACTATCTTCTATAGGACAATATATTCTACTTTGCAATGTCCTTTTCAGTGCTTCTGTTAAAAAAAAAAACCTGGTCCTACTGTTGTCATAAAGTTTATGATTCCTTTCTCCACAATTATTTGTCTATCCGTCTACAACCACTCCAACACACAGTGCTTCATTGATTCTTCCTTGTACAAATTCCATTACCTGTTCATATTCCAAGTACAAAAGAGGTTTGTTCAAAGAATGTCTATAGGGCAAATGGTATGATGGTCCTGGTCATTTTAAGACTTCCTGCAAGCATGCATTTTCAGTTATTGACAACAATCCAAAGGAATAAATTGTGCTTACAAGAACCATCTTATATTCAAGCATGTGTTCGTTCATCCTACTGACATTTGGAAATGTATACTTCATTCAACAGTACTTGAAAATTATATATCTTCTCTCCCCTTCAAAATAACTTATAGTGTAGGAATGCTTCTGTATGTTAAAAGTTGGTCTCATGTTGCTGAGGGAGAAAAAAATAGGAAAAAAAAGCACAGATTTAGTGATAACACCTAGTCACAGGGAACTATGAGTGACTTTCTGGCTCAGAAAATCTCTGAGTACCTTGTTAAGGTTAAAGAGGTAATTTAACCACTTGGAATCTATGATCCTATGGAATTAGGAGAAATCAATGACAATTTGTATAGAGTATTAAAATATACTTTAAGAAAATATTCAACAAACATTAAGTGCTTACTATGGAAATATATTAATATGACAATTATTCCAAATTTTGATAGACACCTTTCAGTGAGGAAGCATACTTTCTTTTAGACTTTTTTTGCTCTTGCTAGTGGCAAGATTATGAACATTTGGAGTTAGAGGATATGAGTTCAAATACAGGCTCTGCTAGCGAAGTGGCCTTAGACAAATCTCTTCACACATGCCCCCATCCTTAATTTCATTCTCTGTAAAATGAGAGGATTGGAGTAAGTGATCTGTAAGGATTCTACAATTTTTAAATCCTATGATCCTGTGAATCTCAGGGTCATAGGGCCAGGAAAGACCAGGTGTCAGTTTCCTTTCACCTCTGAAACATTTAGACTTTTCTCAGTTTTTTGGCCTGAGTATTTTGAGCAAGGAAGGAAGTATATACTAATTTCTAGTGAAATAAGTGAATGCTTCTTTTAGTATACATTCAATTTCCAGTCCTATCATACCAAGATATCAAGATAGAAAAGTATCTACCAACCTTGAAATTAAAAACGAGAAAAGGGAATTCCACAAAGACGCACAAAAGTTTTGTTTCTCTTGTGAAAATGGCCATGTAACCTGGTGGCAGAAATAGAATTGGCCTTTGCAGCAGAGGTATCTACTTTGTTTGTCCTCACTGTACTAGAATCATAATAATCTGAAACTGCAACTACCCAGATACATTTGTGATCTGGCCAATTCAGAAATTCCCTACAGTGATACCATTCCCACCGTTTCCTGCCATACCGAACTCTATATGTTGTCCAAACACATGCATGTCATAACCTGGGCCAGGGGTGTGGAAAACATGGCCTCGAGGCCACATGTTACCCACCCCTGAATTCTGGACAATAGACATTCTTTATCCACCTGAGCTTACCTGGGTGGACAGTTAGGCCAAACTCATGAGTGGTTACAGATCTCTTCAAGGATGCTCTGCAGTGTTCTAGGGCCTGATTCAACCTGTCAGTCAACAAGCATTTATTCAACTCTTAAGATGTTACAGTCACACTGCTAAGTGCTAGGGATGCAAAGAAAATCAAACACAGTCTCAGCCCTCAGTTCACATTCTAACCAATACTGTAGATGATTTTACATACATTTCCTCTTGCATGGTTTTTAAAAATCATTTTCTAGAAGTAAAGCCTCAGGAATAACAAGAACTTTTATCAATATTTCAATGGACATGTAATATCAGTTTCCATTATTACAGATGAAAGTCTATCAACTTCCTCTTATTCTGTGTAAGTCTTGTTCAAATCTTTCTATAAATTCACTATAGAAAGTATACCCATGGTACTAGGTGCCTCCCTTTACTTCTTTTAGTATTTCATAAACCAATACGATAATTAGGCTATATATCCTTTATTGCTCATTCTTGATATGACCTCTTTACCTCCTTCTCATGTCATATGTGGCCTTGATGATGCCTTTCACAACTCTTCTCATGTCAACTATTATTGGTAATATGTTGAAGCCTACTCATCCCCACTGCGTGCCTTTCCCTTACCCTTGGGGTCACTTGCAATTGTGATTCTTCTTAGACTAGAATATTTCATAATTTATGCCATATACCATAACTGGGAGAATCTATAGGACCTAAGCATACTTATTATTCTAAAAAGAATTGCATCATCTGTAATGTTTCCATTTTTGTAGGGAAGAGTATTTGGGAGTAAGAGGGAATCAAAGTTCTTAGGCAAATAAAAAAGAAAAAAAGGAAGTAAGAAAACAACATTTAGTAAGTGCCTTTTATGTGCCAGGTACTGTTCTCAATGCTTTACAAATATTATATCATTTGACCCACACAATAACCCTATGGGGGAGGTGCTACTAGGATCCCCCTTTTACAGTTGAAGAAACTGAGGTTAAGTGACTTTCCCAGAGTCACACACATAGTGTCTGAGACTAGATTTGAATTCAAGTTTTCATGACTCCAGGCCCAATGCTGTATCCACTGTACCACCTTGCCTGACTAGATTTTTCATTAAATCTTCTGCAGCTTCACATCTATAAATAGCACCAACATTATAATGAGAGTTGCGCTATAACTCACTGTATAATGGCAGACATAATTTGAATAGAAGTCTGAATCTCAGATGTAAAGGTTTGTCTCATCTGATAAGGGACTTCGAAATCTGCCAAATAACAAAATTCTCTGTCGTACTTTTTTTCAGTAGTGCTTTTTTCTTTCTAAAATTACTTTTTATTTAACTGTGAACTTCTCTTTTCCCAATAGGATGAGAGATCCTTAAAGGCAAGAACTGTTTGATATTTGTCTTTGTTTTCCCAGTCCTGGGTTAGCACAGTGCCTTGCATATACTTGTGGAACTGAATAATTGCAGCTCATTACAGATGCTAAAATTTCCCCCCAAGAATTTTAACAATTCCCACTGGCTTGTACTGAGTAAATGTGCATACATACATACATACATACATACATAAATACACATGTGTGTGTGTGTGTATCCTGTTGCCCAGTTCTATGTTAGTTGAATAGCATTTTGCCTACAGAGACATAGACATTTGCTCTTCCCTTTGGATTGACTGTACCCTCCTCTCCTTCCCCTTCTTCTCTCAACTCCCCCCCCCCACCCAGACAGCTAGGGAATCTTCTGTATTTTAGCTCTGCATTAGCCATTCTAAACAACTTTGAATGTGATGAATAATGTGGCTATCCATTCTTCTTGCTAAATGTCTGTGGTATTCAAGCTTGGCACCAACATTGTTCATTAATCCAAATATTCCAGCACTCTTCTGGTTGAGACACACATAAACTCACTGTCATTTAAAACAATTGCCATGAGTAGATAAACAGTTCAGAGATAGTTATAATCACAAGAACATATCAGAATGGTGCTAGGTATATACTGTATATCCATCATCCTCAGTGGTTTAAATGGAAATCCTTGGTATCTCTATGAGTGTAAAATGTACTAGGTGCTGGATGTGGTAACATTAAAAATAATATGATATTATTCAGTGCTTAAGAGTTTTATACTGTGGTTTCATAAACTGTGGCATTCTTACAGTATAGGCAGTGTGCCATAATAGCTAGAGAGCTGGCTTTAGAACCAAGAAGACCAGAATTCAAGTCCCCCTCTGACACATATTGGTTCTGTAACCCATGACAAGTCATTTACTTCTTTAGACAGCTAAGAGTATAAAATTGTAGAGAAGGTGCTAGCAAGCATTGGTAGTGAGAGTCCCCAGCTGGAGTTACCTATATCAATGACATGGTAGGTACATTCCCTAAACACATTATTATAGAAGAATTTCATGTTTATCATCTAAAACACGAACTCCTAATCTTAAAATGATGGTTTATGTTTGCAACAATTTTCCCCCTGAGGAAATCCAGAGACTTGGCAAATGAAACCATATGTACCCCTAAAGATAGTTATATACTTTCTTACTTTAATAGTTGAGTAATTTGAAGAGGGAAATGGGTGTCACAAACTAATTAGTCATTGAGCAAAGGATATTTCAGTGGAGTCATTGAATTGTGGAACTGAAAGAGAACTTCTAATCCAACTAACCCCATTATTTTTCAGATGAGAAATCTCAGACCCAGAAACGTAGTGACTTGCTGAGTTCACATATTTAGCAACAGTTAGGACCAGACCCCAATCTCCTGAATCATAACTCAGTGTTCTCTGTTATATCATGCCAACTATTACATCTTTGAAACTTTTATCTTAATTCTCTCAGCCAATCAATCATCACATATTTATTACATACTCTGTCCCAGAATTGTAATTGTGCAGGATATAAAAGAAGGCTAAGAAATGGTCCCAATCTAATTGGTACATATTGGAACCAGTATTAATATCTGAGACCATTCCAATTTGTTATTTTTTTCTTTTTTTCTTTTTTAAAGAAGACACTGTTACCTTAAGATAGGCATCTGGAATAGAGAAGAGTGTGTAAAATTAACACCATTGGACCTTCATTCAAGTTATCATAATGGGTGTGTAGCAGGACCATATTCTGAGTATATACAGTATCATCGGTCTAATACTACTAAGATAGAGAAATTTACCTTCAACTTTTTAAAGCTTTTTTAAAGCTTTCAAAAGTTAACTAAGAGTTACTGTCTGTGGTAGGTACTGCCAAGTTTGTTACAAAGTTAACTGCAGATAACTCATTCTTGTATTACTCTATCCCTACTCTCTTCTCACTACAGGACTGTCCTGTACATTGTATCCATGCTACTGCCAAACTAATCTTCCTAACTCAATTCAGCAAACATTTATTAAGCATTACATCACCATGGAGATGATATTTTAAGCCATTGGAGTGGAAAATCTTGCTAAACTAGAGGATATAGAGAAAGTAGAGAAGATGCCCATATTTAGGGGATGGGAAGAGGAATAGAAGCCAATAAAGGAAAGAGAAAGTGAGTGATCAGAGCCTTAGAGGAACAATCAAATAGTTGAAGGGCTATCCATGGAAGAGTGATTAACTTATTCTGTTTGACCCCAGAAGGCAGATCTAGGAGCAATGAACAGAAACTAGAAAGAGGCAAATTTAGGCATAATATGAGGGAAATACTTTTTGTCCATTACAGCACCTTCAAAGTCAAATGAGAGGTATTAAGTTTCTGGCTTCAGATCTTAAAGGCTGGATGACCACTCTTTGACTGTGTCACAGTAGGAATACTTTTTCAGGTATAGTCTGGAGTAGATGGCCACTAGGCTCCCTTGCAACTCTAAAATTGTTCTTCATTGAGAGTCAAATATCACAGAGGTCAAGATATGAGTATCTAGAAGGGAGAGGGAAAGATAGTTAACAGTATTAAAAGCTGCAGAGAGGTCAAAGAGTAAGAAAGGTTTTATTTTTTTAAGACATCTATATTTGGCAATAAAGAGACCATTAATGACTTTCAAATAGTAGTTTCAGTGGTAGGGTGGAAGCAGAATTGCACAGGGTTGACAATTCAGCTGATGAAGGTATCTTCCACTGTTTGTACTTCCTATGGTTTTGACAGTAAAGGGGGGAGAGAGAGAGAGAGAGAGAGAGAGAGAGAGAGAGAGAGAGAGAGAGAGAGAGAGAGAGAGAGAGAGAGGAACAATACCTTGATAGTATATCAGGGTGAACAGTAGTTTTAGGATGGGAAGACAAACATTTGTAAACAGCAACAAAAGAATGAATGGTGAAGATTAAAGAGAGAGGAAATAGTTGATGAAGCATGCTTCTGGAGGCCACAGGAAAGAATAGACTCAAGGTCTCAAGAGGAATTAAGTTTTGCAATGATGACCTCATCATCTAAAGGTAGCTGTAAGAAAGGCTAGGTGAAATAAAAAAGTGTTTTCAAGGTATAAAGAAGGGCAGTTAGGGAGCTTTTATCATTATCTTTACCTTTTCAGTAAAGCAAAAAACATGGTGATCCACCAAGTAAGAGTAGGGTTGGAGTATATTTAGGGAATTAAGGAAAACAGAGGAGATTTAGAAAAGTCACAATGGCGATATGTGTTTGGGAATTCATAGGAAAAGAATCAAAGGATCTCTTTCGCATGGCAGTGGGGGACCCAGATGAGGCCAGAAAGCATAAATTTTTAAAATATGGTGGGTATTCAATGATGAAGATGAAAGTAGTATTGAAATGGCAAAGTATTGGATTAAGACTGGGTAGGGATATAAATGAACCCAGAGGAGGGGAGACATACTAGGAGAAATGGACCAATCAGGGGACCACAAATCAAGATTAGAGAGAAGAGCAGATTTAGAAATGGCAGAGTTGGCAAATTGGAATTGCAGTAGATTGTGTCAGACAATGTAAATTCAGAATTTAAGATCTTGGCTGCCAAAATATAAGATGTGGCCACCCTCAAAGGCTGATGAAGTAGAGTGGGAAAATGAGTAACAAGGAGGCCTGGGCATTAAATATGTCCTTAGTGTAAAGGCTCAAGTCATGATTATCCAAATAACATTTAATTCCCTGAGGATGGCTGTAGGGAATGGAATAGAGGGAAAGATTGTAAGGCAAAAGTCATTAAGAAAGATGGAAAAGTTTGCAAAAGGCTGGTGTGTGACGTTATCTCTCATTACCACCTTGTACAAATTCTCACTCCAGAAAAACTAGTCTACTTATCACTACTATTAATAAAAATACACTGATTTACCAGGCTTGAACACATAGAGCATTGGAATGGAGGCTAGAAAATCAAAAATATCATTAAAAAAATCTTCATTCCTATAGCATTGTTTATGCTTAAAGAGCTTTTGAATAATTTTTGTTTCCTTAGAGAAATGCAAATCAAAACAGCTCTGAGGTACCACATCACACCTATCAGATTGGCTAACATGACAAAACAGGAAAATGATCAATATTGGAGATGTGGGAAAATTGGAACACTAATGCATTGTTGGTGGAGTTGTGAAATGATTCAACCATTTTGGAGAACAATTTGGAACTATGCTCAAAGGGCTATAAAAATGTGCCTACCCTTTGACCCAGCAATAGCACTTCTAGGGCTATATCCCAAAGAGATCAAATGGGAAAAGGACTCATTCACATGTACAAAAATATTCATAGCAGCTCTTTTTGTGGTGACAAAGAATTGGAAATTGAGAGGATGCCCATCAATTGGGGAATGGCTGAGCAAGTTGTGGTATATGAATGTAATGGAATACTGTTGTGCTATAAGAAATGATGAACAGGCTGACTTCAGTAAAACCTGGAAAGACTTGTATGGTCTGATGCTGAGTGAAATGAGCAGAACCAAGAGAATGTTGTGTACAATAACAGCCACGTTGTATGGTGGCTAATATTGATAAACTTACCCCTTCCCAGCAATACGAAGATCTAAGACATCTCCAGAGGCTTCGTGATGGAAAATGCTATCCACATACAAAGAAAGAACTATGAAAGTTGAATTGTTATTTTTTTTCTCTTCTATTGAGTTTTGTTTCCTCTTTCTGATGGTTCCTCCTATTGGTTTTAATTTTTACTTACAACACCACTAATGTGAAAATATGTTTAATAGGAATGTAAATGTATAGACTATATCAGACTGTGCACCGTCTTGGGGAGGGTGGTGGGGAGGAAGGGGGAGAAAATTTTAAACTCAAAAGAATATGGAAGTGATTAATGATAAATCAAAATAAATAAAATTTTAAAAATAATAATGATTTTTGTTTCCCCAAAATGACTCTGGAGGAGGTACTATTTACTTTTGACAGAAAGGCAAACTGAGGCTCTCAGAGAGATTTTTTGATATGCCCAATAGTAGTCCAGAGTTTAGGACCAAGGTTGTCTGAGACCTACCTATTCCATTGTGGCTGACTTTTTTTTTTTTACCCCAATGCAGTGTGCAGATGCATTTCCTTGAGTGGAAAATAAAATAACATTCTCCTACTTAAATGGAAGATGTAGAACAGACTTTTAAATTTTTCTGATTTTTCTTCTTAGTAAATAAATTTGAGTAAATGAAAAATATGTTAATTTTTTTATCTAATAAACCTATCAGGTAAATTAGCATGTTTTGAAATGCTGCTTCTTTACAATTAACACATTTAGCTGCTTCAATTTTTTAAAGCGATGTTTAATCATTTATATAGATTATTGCTATAACAGTATTTTAGTGTACAGTATCAATGAAAATTGGTTAGTGCTGTTTTTCACTATATGTAATAGAGTCTATATTAATATATAGCATAATATAGTCTGAGCCAGAACATCCTGGGTTCAAGTTCTGCCTTTGACATACTGGCTGCATGACTGTAAACAAGTCATTTAACCTCTCTGTTGATCTAGTCTTAAAGACTATTATATGGAGAACTCACCCAGGGCAAGCATTAACTTGGTGGTCAGAAAAAATTGATACAAGGACACTCTCAAGATCTCTCTTAAGAACTTTGGAATTGATTGCAAGACACAGGCACAGGACCACCCAGCATGATGTGCCCTCATTAAAAAAGATGTTGTACTCTATGAACAAAGCAGATTTGAAGTAGCTCAAAAGAAACTCTAGATATGCAAGTTTAGAGAATACACACCAAATGTTCACACGGACTATTTGTGCCCATCCTGTGGTAGAGCATTCTGAGCTCATATTGGTCTGATCAGCCACAGTCAGAGACATTGTAACTTGACTCTAACCTAATGATGCCATTTTGGTCCTCTCCAAGAATGAATGACGACAACCTACCTAGTCAGTTCTCTAAGGCTGTCAGATACAGAGAATGTGCTAGCCCAAGTTGGTAGAGTTGAGTTTTCTCATCTGGGAGTTCCCTACATCAATGAAATCAAAGGCCTAGTCTGTATCCCTGTTATATATTCTAGAGAAGTAGCAAGACAGTGTTTTAGGTCTCGAGAGATGAGGAACTGGGTTCAGATCTTACCTCTAAAAATAGCAGTGAGACCATAGTCACAATGTCTCAGGAAACCCTTCAAGATTATCTATTAGTTGAACATATATGCTTCTGTAAAGCAAAGACATTTTTTTGTCTTTGTGTGCAGTGACTGTCTCTATAGTAGTTATTTAATAAATATTTATTGGATTAGATTAGATTGTTTAGTCATTTTTTAGTCATATCTGAGTCTTCATGACCCCATTTGGGGTTTTCTTGGCAGAGATACTGGAGTGGTTTGCCATTTCCTTCTCCAGCTCATGAGGAAACTGAGCAAACATGGTTAAGTGACTTGCCCAGGGTCACACAGCTAATAAGCATCTGAGACCATATTTGAATTCAGGAAGATGAGTCTTCCTGACTCCAGACCAAGCATTCTATCCACTGTACCACCTAAATTGGACTGGCTCTACTAAATTACTAGGGTTTCAGTTTACATTGGTGGAAATTTCAACCCTCTGATACATTGACATATTTTACAAGTCTATGCTATGTAGATTATATACTATCATTTTATTGTCTGTATTAACATATTAATCATAATCTGGAGACAATATATAGCATATGTTTAATAAATACACTGAATTGAATAGACTAGTATACCAGGTATCCCAAAAATCTTAGTGTAATTTTAAGCTTTTAAAATTAAGCCCTTTTTTTAGGAAAAAAAAAAGCTATTAAAGCTTTTAAAAACATCAAATGCATCAGAGAGGCATTTATTAAATCCCTTCTTTGTACCCAGCACTGTGTTGGATATTAAGGATACATATATAAATGTAAGATACTTCCTGTTCTCAAGAGCTAACATTCTCCTGAAGGGATACAAAAGGTTCCCAAATAAGTAAACATAAAATATATACAAAATACATACCAAATCATTCCAGAGGGTGGACTAACCACTGGGTGAATCAGAAAAAGGCCTTTTCAAAGAGGGTGACATTTGAGCTTTAGCCTTGGTGGGAGCTGGGCTCCCAAAAACTAAAGGGAGAGAATTCCAGGTATGAGGAATTGCTGACACAAAAGTACAGAGACAGAAGAGGTGGGACATAAGCCGATTTGGCAGGAGACAGAGTACGTGAAGGTAAATGATATTTTAATTGGTTTGGAAAGGTAGGTTAGAGCTGGTCCATGAAGGTCTTTGTTGTATTTTATTGTAGGTGTTTGTATTTTATTGTAGAGTCAAGGAGGTGATTGAAGCTTGTTATGCAGTCCAGTGACATGTTCAGAGCTAGAAGGTCAAGAAGAATGTGTGCCACTAAACAAGAAAATCATGGAAGAGTAGTAAGGGCAATGGATGCCCTACATTTCATTGACAAACAGCTATTCAAAAGTAAATCCCTAAGACCATTTTATGTTTTGAAAGAATGAAGGGTGAAACTGTGGAACTGGTGGGAAAACAAGCAACTTCTTACAAATGGGGTCTGTGCCAAAAGTCTGGCAAATTGCTATTGTGGCTTCAGCTCATTTAAAAAAAAAAACCCTCCAAAGAGACCCTGAGAACTACAGACCAATTTTCTAGCCATGTTATTTGTAATGAATTGATCCTAATCCTTGAACAATTTAAGTAATCATAATGGTGAGGGAAAAGACAACATAGTTTCTAAAAACAAATCAAGCCTACTAGATTTCTATAAGGAGTTGTTTTGGTTTTTTTAATAAACCAGACCAAGGGTTCTTAATCTTTTTTGGTGTCATGGAATTCATTGACAACTTGGTGAGCCTATTAAGAATACAGTTTTTAAATGCATAACATAAAATACATAGGATTAAAAAGGAAATCAATTATATTGCAATACTGTTAACAAGAGTTGTTTGATTTTTTTATGTTCACAGACCTCAGGTTACAAACATCTGAATAGACAAAGAGAAAACCAGGGGTATAATATATTCAAATTTTCAAAATGACAGAGTTCCACACCAAAGGCCCTTTGGAGCACTAGTGAAAAGAGAAGTTTACTAAACAAACTGGTTATTTTAATCTGCCTAGAAGATGTTCTTCAGATTAGTCATCACCCAGAGTGCACTTCTTTGGAACTGAATTTTCTGTACTCTGATCTAGATGATGCTGAATTTGGAGCAAAGAGGCCCAAAGAAATATCCTAAGTACACAAAACTAGCCTGCAGGTAGAGTTTTAGGTGTCTCTTGCCCAGACGACACTGGTTGAAAGCTGACAAGTGGGCAAAAGCTAGTATAGGGCGGGTGGCAGCTGGAAAAAAATGTGGAGAATATCCTATCTATCTCCCGGTAGCTGTCTGAGAACCAAGGGATTGGTCTCTTATCAGTTCAGGCCAAGAGAAAAACCAAGGTGCTAGGGTGAGGTAAGAGCAGGCAGGACAGAATCTTATACAAGGTATTTAAGCCAAGGTTATTCATTCATTCAACAAGCATTTATTAAGAACCTGTTATGTATGAGAGGCAGAGTGTGGTGAATAAAAAAGCCTGTCTCAGAATTAAGAAAACAGGGATTTCAAGACCAGCCTCTGACACATAGCATACCAGCTGTGTGTCCTCAGTCAAATCATTTAACCTCTCATCATTCCAGACAACTTTGTAAGACTATAAATTGCTGAGCAATTGCTAGTTTGAATTGATAGAGGGAGTTTTCCTCACCAGGTGCCCCTTAAATCAGGGATCAGCAAAGAACTGTCTTCTGGGCCAACTGTAGCCCATTGCCTACTTTTGTACAGGCCCAGGAGCTAAGGATTTTTTTTTTGACATTTTTAAATTTATTTAAAAATGTAAAAAACATTCTTAGCTTGAGGCTGTTCAGGTGGTCTGGATTTGGCCCTCAGATATAATTTGTTCACCCTTGAGTTAAATCAATGAAAACACAGATCTGGACCTCACTCAGATGAAGAGGGGGAGCAATTTGTGAAGCATCACACAGCTGCGTGAGATACAAAGATAATTCATTGTTCCTGCTCTCATGAAGTTTACAATCTTCTAGGTAATACTGGAAAAGGAAGTAGAAACCATAGTGAAGTAAGTATAGAGCTAGCAGAATCTTATATCAATATAGGCAATTTCTAATTTAAAGGTTAGATTGGGTGGTAGGAGCCAGACTGAACAATCTGAGGCTGGATTTCCAAATGTCACACATATCCCAGAATTGTAGAGCACTAGAGCCAGAGGCAAGAAGACCTCCATTTCAATCCTGCCTCAGACACTTACTAGCTGTGTAAACCTGAGCAAGTCCCTTAACTTTTCTGGGCTTTAGTTTCCTCATCTGTAAAATCATATTTCCACTCTTTTCTCTGGGTTTGATCTAAATCACAGGAAATCTTTATGAGTAGGAGAGCAAGGGAATGTCCCTGAGGTAATAATGATAGTAATAGGTTACATTTATATAACTTGGCAATTTGCAAAGTGCTTTGTATACATTTTCTCACTTAAGGTCTTATTTTCCCTGGGGCAGACACTGGAATTTGGGGAACCCAAAGCCCCAAATGTGACTGAAGGGGAATGGAAGATCTTGAGAACTGATGAGGCCTAAGTCTCTAAGGTTTAGTTCCTATGGAGGTCAGAGTATATTTCAGCTTGAACTCAAACATTTAATTCTGGTTATTTAGGAAAAAACTTTGTTAATACAAATTTCCCCCTTTGAAGTTAGGAGAGAAAAACATTTCAGATGGGAAGATACCACAAGAAAAAAGACTCCCACAAAATCTCAGTGCCCCCCAGCCAAGGGCCAGTGAGAATCTGGAACCCTCACCATCTGCTAGCTTCCTTCTCTGCATTCTGTTCTGCTGATGAATTCCTTATATGATGAGTCTGTTTTTGCAGATGAAGAAAAAAAGGAGCTAGAATTTAAGTGCCTCACCTAAGGCCGTATGATGTCAGGGGCTCTTCCTTTCAGGGTCTCCTAAACTCTGCTCCTTCCACTAGATCCCAAGTTGTTTGAGGAGGTGGTGGTCTTAGGAGGTGGAGTTGGGGATGGGCCAACAATTTATCTGTGTTGTCATCCATTAATGCTAATACATCAATTTCCTCCCATTAACGGAGAGGTTAGAATTAGTGTGTTAAAGGAATATCACACCAAGCAAATCGTGTTAATTGATTGATCTTCAGAGGGGGGGAGGTCACTTGAGTGATATTAGGCAAACCAGGTTTGAGCTTGCCTAAGTATGCCATAGTTTTCTTGAATATTCATGAATATCATTAACTACCCTTTAGCTCTACAAAGCCCATGATTTTTAATCTTAAGCAGCAATTGCAAACTTTAGAAATGTCAATCTCATATCTGTCTTTAGGGTTTTTTTTTCACTTGGAAAACCTCCAGCCTTTGTCAAACTCATGTCTGAAAATGTATCTAAAAATATAAATTTGAGGGTTTTTGTTTTGTTTTAGTTTGGGGGGTTTTTTGTTGTTTTTGTTTGTTTGTTTTTGCTTTATAACTTGGGGGCTACCATTAGAGCCTGTCAGTTTCTGCCATGAAAGGTTTAATGGGAATACAATGGAAACTGCATTCAGAGCTTGTCCCTGCAGCCTGGTTGGAAATATGAACAGTTTGACCAGTGATATTTCAAACCCAGCAAAACACATCTTCAATTTTCCAAACACAGAGGCCGAGCTAAATGTTAGTTTCTTTACCTGTTTTGCAGACTGCAGGTTCAAAAGCTCTCAATGTCTGCCTCTGAATCAAACCAGCTGGAAACCAGCTTCATAAACAGAACTTGCCTTCCCTCACTTCTAGACTGCACATTTCTTCCCTTTCAGTCCTGCATATTAACAGCAGCCAAAAATTAAAATAGCATTTCATCCTGTGTGGCCTTCATCAGATGAGGCCAGTGGGTTTGATAGAAGCATGAGAGAAATATTTAAACTGGGTCAAAACACAAATTTTAAACAAATTTTAAGTTTTAAAAATTTTATACCCATCAGGAAAAATAAAATAAAATGCAAATTTAAACTAAAGAATAAGATATTACATAAAACCCTTCGGTTTCAGCAGGGTGGAATCGAATGAATTAATAGTCCACAAAGAAGCAAAAAAAAAAAAAGATGCTTTTGCTCTGAATCTCCTATCTAGATCTATCTAAAGTACTACTAATCTGGCTTTGTTTTCTTTATTTTCCCTTCTTTTTAAAAATAAAGTTGCAGTCCATTCTATTCAACAAATGTTTATTAATTACCTGGTGTGTTCAAGGAGAGTACTGGGCTGGGTGCTGAATATTTAAAAAAAAAAAAGCACTTGGTCTCAAGATGCTTACTTTCTATCAGGGTGAATATGTATTCAGTTCTGGTAGATCTTCCCACACTTCCTTTTATGCTTCATTTTTATCATTTTGGAAATATACCACAATTCTGCCATTCTTCAATTTTGTACATACCAGTGACTTCTAGATGTTTGTTGCTACAAATAGAGCACCTGTGAATGATTTTAAACAAAATAGGTCTGGTTTTTCCTTTATCATATTTTTAGGATGAAGTTCTAGCAATTAAATTTCTGTATACAATCAGTTTTGTGACTCACTATATTGCAAAATAATTTTTTGATGGACAAACAGGCTTGAGGTAAAAGTGAATGAGGTGAGTGGGGCTGGAAAAAATAACAAAGGAATCACTTTGTCCAAAACCATTTGTCCTCTTCTCTTTCCTCATGCTTCACCCTGAAGAACATTTGAAAAAATTACGTATGTATGTATGCATGCATGCATCATGTGTGTAATATAGGTAAAGCATATGTGAACATATACTTTGTATATAAAGTATATATGAAAATATATGTTGTGTATAGTTTATGTCAACATATACTTTATGTATAAAGTGCATGTGAATATAATGCATCTATGTATATATACATTTACTATAATGTGTAGATCGTGTAAATGGCTAAAAGACTTAATGATCTTGGGGCAAACCTACAGTTATTGACCTTGGAAACCATTAAGGAAAGAGTCTCTCAAAAATAAAGATACTACTCATAACCCATTTATAAGATGTCTGGCTTTACAAGCATTGCTGCACCTGAGACTCAACCAATCCTGTGAAAAAGGTAAGATAAGTATAAGGTCCATTTTACAGATGAGGAAAATGAAAGATCAAATGAATTGTGCCCATGGATAATAAGGATTACCTTGTTATCCATAACCTGCACTTTCTGTTGTCATAGAAAGACTCCATTTGGGTTTTTGTTGGTTGTTTTTTGTTTTAAATTTTAAGGAGCCCAGTTTTAGGGATTGGTGTGTTGGCTATTTCAAGTACAGTAACGGTCATACATTATTAGGCGTTATCGGTGTTTCTGTTGTTTTATGGATGCTCTATCTAGACAGTTGTTTTCTACACAACACAGTCTTGTAGTTGTCAGGCCTGCATAGTATCACAAGCCACAGTTACTAAAATGGATTTGATTCTGCCCACCAGCAGCCAAATAATCAGTAAGAAGCTAGGTTATTGACTGTGAGGTTAGATGCTGCCAGGTCACACAGCTCAATTTTTAGGTAGTGAGTGGGGGCAGGGGAAAGCCTGTAGTTTGTTTATTGTGTAGATTTGATGCACAAGTCACTCAAGGAGGATCACACTGCTCTTGGGGATATCAGAGGTTTGTTTCACGTGTTATAGCAGAGTAGAAGAGATAGGGCCCTTCCCGGCATATCTGGTGAATGCGTGTTTTCTTTAGTGGAGCACAGAAGATGAGGAGAGAATGGAAGGGGGTGTCGTAGAAGCTGGGGTTGCAAGGGCCGCGCTCCTCCTGTGAGCCAGACCTCTCTTCTCATTCCCCTCTTTCATATTACTGTAGAACATGGGATGAATTCCTTCCTCCACTCCCTTCCAGCCTCCCACCCTGGGGCCTGTAGTGCTGCTTTCTTCGAGCTGTGTAACAGGAGTGCTAGGAGGCGGGGCACCAGCTCCTAATGGGTGGAGGCTTGGGGAAAGGAAGAGCCCTGTAGACATTGGAAGGGAATCGAAATGATTGATGGTGGTTTGGGCAGTTTGGGAAGGGGGGAGCGAAAGGGGGAGGGATGAAGTAAGGGGGAGAGTCAGGAGAAGGGGGAGGAGGGAGGAGATGGAGAGAAGAAGGGGGGTGGAGAAAGGGGGAGGAGGAAGGGGAGGGAAGGAGGGAGAAAATCTTCAATCTTTCAGTACTGCCTGAGGTGGACTAGTTCCTCCTCGCCTTGCTGCTCCTGGTGGAGGAGCAAGTCTTAGCTTTTTCTGCTGAGTGATTTATTTTTCCTTTTCCTTTTTTTCCCCTCTTTTCTCTTTTTACAAAAGCTCTTCTTCCAGGGAGAGGATAGTGGTAAAAGACCGAGCTGGATGGATGGGTATGGGGAGAGGGGCAGCACCTACAGCCCTGGGATTCTTGCAGACCCTCGTTGTCTTTCTCTGCATCTTCCCTGCAGGTAAGGAAGAATTCTTTTGCTTGGATGATGGACTGAAACAGTCCCGAGCCCAGTGGTGTGAGGCTGTTTCCCGGGCCCTCCTGCAGCCGTTTGCCACATGTTTGAAAGCTAGTTAGTTGGTGAATCTTAAGCTTTCTAAACACTCTCAATAGTTTGTTTCTCTTCTCCCCTTAGTCTTTGTTTCTCTCCATTTTTCTCCTGCATATCTTTCCCCACACTACTTATACATTCGTCATTTAGAAAAGGAAATAGTTGATCCTCTTATGGATAGGGAGAGAGCTAGCTATGGGAAGGAGCATAGCCGTGCTATTATTCTAAGATGTGGAAAAACAACTCTTCCTGAGACCAGTGCTAGTGCATGAAGAAGAGTAAGAAGCTTTGAGTGATGTTTTGAGAAACTGGGCTTTAATAGTGACAGAAATAAGAAGATAGACAATCTAATATTTTCTGTCTCAGTTTTGAAAGTTAGGTTGTGGTTTGGAAGTTCCCCCAATTGGGGGCGAAGGGGGTAAGAAGGCGGCAGTGAGGGAAGCTTTGTAATCACTCTAGAAAATAAAGAGTCATATGCTGATTAACTCTTTGTTTTCTTGATTCATCTTTGCCAAGAAACTTTGGTCTGAATGGTATGGAGATTTTACGTGTGCATTACCTCTGTTGGGGTGCTCACCCTTCAACTCAATTAGAAAACTCTGGGGATGCCTCTGCTCTAGGTTTGGAAGCCCTCTCAGAAATAAACAGTAGAAGTCTATAGTAGACACCTTAGAGTTTTTTCTTCCGTGTGTTCTTCCCTGTGTCCCAATATCCCCCTTCAAACCACACACCTCAGTGCCCTTACATTCTCTCCTCACACGCACTTGCCCATTCAGGGAGGTTACAGTCTCAGCTAAAAACAGACTAATCTTTTTGTTTGATAACATTTAGAGTTGCCCCTGTTTGTTTGTATTGTGTCAGAAAGGGAGAGAATTTCAGAATTAAAGCTGAAAAAGCCCATCTGTTTCCAATGAATCCCCCATAGTTTTTCACAATGTTTTTGGCAGATCCCTGCCTTCAAATTCCTCCGAGCCCTGAGCTCTTGTTTTTGTTGGGGGAAGGGAGACCAACTCCACAGAGGGGGATTTGTTCCTTCCAAAACTCTCCGGTTTCTTTACCGCTTTTTTTTTTCTTAAAAAGCACGAAACTTAAATCCCATGGTCTGTTTTCTTTTTAATGTTTCATAAAACTTTATTTCATTATTTCATTTTTGCCACATGTTGTTCAGAGCTTGTACACTCCAGCTAAACTTTTTAATGCCCATTTCTCTTTTGCTAAAAATACAAACAGAAAGCATTGGCATCCAAATCTAGGGGCTGTTCAGATTCATTGTGATGTTTTAGTTCTTGTTTCTTTACCTACCTACCCCCCCAAAAAAAAAGTTTTCTTAAGAGCTTTTGAGGTCAGATGCATTTCTAAAGCAGCAAAACTGCTTTCTACTGCCTCTGCTTCAAGATCAATTAAATACTGTACAAGAAAGAACTTGGTATTAGGCTTTTGGGTTTTTTTGTTTGGTTGGTTGGTTTGGTTTGGTTTTTCTCCTCGACAGCCAAATATGTTTCAAGGAACTGGCAAAACTGGGAAATCCAGACTCTTTGTAGCTAGCTGGTCACAGTATTGCACACTCCATGTGCTTCATCTCAAGTGGGGGTTGGGGAGGTGGGAGTGTAATCAGTACACCCCACTCCACCCCACCCCTATTCTCTTCCTTCTTCAGTTCATGCAGCAGATGTGCTCCCCTTAGAGGTGGCACAAGACTGAGATGGAGTTTTCAACCTATTTCCTAAAGCCAGACTCATTTAAGAAAGCTTGACCATAAAGATGTGCTAGGTGTCCTGTATGGACCCAGTTTTGAAAGTCAATGCCCCAGAATAGCCTCTGTCCATGCCCCACCAATTCCTGTGTATTCCTTGTTGAATAAAATCAATACCCTGTTCTCTAAGGATCTGGATGGCTCTCTTTTTCAGAGGGCACGATTATCCCCACCCATACTCCAGGGTCCAAGAAAAGAAAGTGATCCAATTCCCTGCCAAGAAATGAGAAAGATGGTCAGCTCTTTTTTTTTTAAGTGCTCCTTTCTCAGAAGTAGAAGTTTGTAGTTCACATGCATCTGGGCAGTTTAGTCTCGATAAAGATCCAACCCATTGGAAGTTTATCAGATAGGTTGATAAATGGCTTTTGTCTCTTAGCTGCAGTGGGGGATGTGATCTCAGCTCTAAGTTGAAATTGAGAAGTGGGCTTAGAGGCTGTTAAAACAACACCTTCCAGACTCTTAAAGTGACAGCACTTATTAAGGTCCTGGTTAAGGAGATAGAGAAAGGTGGCAGAATGTTTCTTAGTTGTGACAATACTCGTGAAATGGAGTAATGGAGAGTGAATTTTTCTTTATGCTGGCAGAAGGTAATTGAGAAATTTCCGATTTTTAAATTGGTTTTATCATTGTTCTGAAACACACCATTTCTCTTGTGTTCCAAGATTAATAACTAAAACCTGGCAAATATTACAGATAGCTTTTCTGTTGCTTTCCTGTAGTTTTTGTTTTATTTTTCACCCTTATTTGTGGCCTTTAACAACTGCATAAAGCCAAAGGTGGCCACATTACTGATGACTGAACTGTAGAGATCTAAGAACTAAATAACCTGGGGGTTCTGAGTTTCATTATCAGGAGACCTTGGTCAAAAGGCTGGTTTATTTAATGAGAGGAATTGGGTGGCTAACTTCCAGCACAAAAAAGACAAAGTTTCTTATTCTTGGCATTGTTCTACCCCTTTGGCTTAAGAGAGGGCAAGGTCTGGAATTGTGTCGGGAAGGCTACAGGTCAGGAGTTTGAAGCCTGAGGGGAGAAGAGCTGGGGTTTCATTGATTGGGTTTCATGCAAGCCCTGTGAACAAAGTAAAAACCTTTGCTCCCCCACTTCTGAGCCCTCCACATAGTTACATCTTCCGCCCCACTGTTACAGTGGACCTAAGATAGAAAGGACACTGACCCTGAGGTAGAAACTCAGACATTTGCAGCCAAGGGCTATAAGAATAAGTTTGAATGGTTTACTAAATTTGTGTGCATGCAAGGATTAGACTCAGGTGTACAAATAACATTGGACACAGTTGGGTAGATAAAGATGTCTTTGCTTCTACCCATACTACAACTTACTAGCCTTATCCAACACCATTGTTCCCTTCTTTCATTAAGACCTAATTGTACTTAATAACAAGTTCTCATATTTTAAGTTTGAGAGGCAGAATGTTATAGTGGTTAGGGAGACAGCCTTAAAGCCAGGAGGACCTAGGTCTTCCAATTCTAAAGTCTTCCAACTCTGCTACATACTAGCTTCATGATCCTGGGTATATCACTTAACCTCTCAAGGCTCCAGACCACTTTCCCAAATAACAAATTCCACAGAAGGGACTGACTTGTTCTTGCTGAAGAAGAACAGTATATGGGAGTTTCCTATAACAATTAAATCACAGATCCTGTCGCTATCCCTAAGTTTTAAAAACTAAAATGACTTTTACGTTAAATAATGGAAGTTTAGAACAGAAATCTAGTGACTATTGGCACAGTCCATATTCTTGAATCCATGTTTAATTCTTTACACAGTTTCCCTCTGCCCTCTCAGCTCCAAGTATTTTTAGAAATGTTAGTCCTCCTTGGGGAAATTGAGGCACACTGAAGCATAGCCTTTCTATGATATCACTGTTGGACTTGCTCTGATTAGTCCCAATAGGCAGAACTAGGACCAGTAGGGTAAAAGTTAAAGACCTAGTCTCATTGTGGAGAATGACATCTTTAACAATTAGAGCTGTCTAGATATGGAATGAACTGCCTTGGGAAGTAAGTCATTCCAAGTCACTGGAGTTCTTCAGGCAGAGGCTGGGGAACCACTTATTTATCACAGGGATGTTGGAGAGGAAGGGGAATCACCATAGGGAGGAACTGGATTTCATGGCCTCTGGATTCCAACTCTGTGATGCTAGGATAGTCCTACCACCTAAAGATGACTGTGGACTCCAATAAACCTGCTTACCAAATCACTGTTGCCCCAGGAGGAGTTTGTTTATATAGCAAAGGGGTAGTATTAAATTATGTCCAATTGCAAAACCAGATGTTCAAAATACAGCAGCAGAACAACCTTTTTCCTATGCAACACAAACTCCCAGAAGCACATCCATGGTACTACTTTGTACACTCCTGCCAGCTACATATGCTTGCAGGGGGTATAATAACAAATTTATGCAGACAGCACTTTGCCATACTCAGGACCTAATAGTGAGGTCAGACAGAGAGGTTTGACTACGAAGATATTGTAGTCTCTCTGTGAGGATTGTGGGACTGATTTTTGCAGTATGATATGTATAGGTAAAAAGGTAGAAATCTAAGTAAATGGTGTGTCTGGGAATGTGTGCCGGATATTGAAGCAGAGAACAGTCATCAGTGAATGATTTTGAGTACCTCAGATGTGGTAAGCATTCTAACAGATGGTATAAACTCAACAGGTCCAAAAGGGAACTGATTATCATCATCCATCTTGCAAAACTCTCAAGGTTCTGAATTCCAGGTACCTTGTTTCTGTCTTTGTTGGTGTCATTCCCTCTGCCTGAAATGCACAGTTCTCTCTCTTTATCCAAGTTGGACACTTCATTTAAAGCCTAGCTAAAGTCTCAGCTCCTGCCTGTAGCCTTCTTGAACTGTTGTGCTTATAATTAGTTTATCCCTAAATTATTCTCTAATCGCTTAGCATGGTTTTGAACTCACAGTCTAAATAGGAAACAACATGTTGAAGACAAAAAGCATGTTTTACATGTCAGAAATAGACAAATTTCAGAGAAAAGATAAACTAAAAGTTGATTGATTTTGAGTTATGAGACTGTGAATAGGTAAGAAAGAAATTATAACGGGGGGGGGGATAAATAGAATGGGAGAGGAGGGATTTAGAACTTTTTCCTGGGGTTTAGCTTCCTAGTACCTTCCTGCCCCAAAGCCACAGTTTGGCCTTATAGCTCAAAAAGGAAGATTTCACCCAAGGATAAGCCATTACCCAAATTGGGAAGAATGTATTGTACAAATTTGTCTCAATTCAATTTATATCCTTTGGGTTTTGCTTATTCATTCTGTGCACCATTTAGTGCAGTATTAAAATTACCAAAATGCTTATTAAAATACTATCTCTCTCTTCATGCCCCTGAGAGAAATGAAGTGGTCATTGACCTTTCTGCTGAGGAACATCACCCACATTGCCTGCCACATAGTAGGCCTTACTAAATGTTCAAAGGCTTGATGTTTGATTGACATTGTGCACAATGAACTCTGAGTATTGCAGCAGCAGTGAAGGTGTCTACTACTCTTACATTGTATACAGTTGGAATGAAAAGAAAATACAGGTGACAAGAAGCCAGTTCAAATGACTTTTAGGATGACACAACAAAGCAAGGGAGCCCCAGATTCCTGTGGACATATCTAGTGTTGAAGGTAGATACACAAAGGAGTGCCTTGGACACAAGATGAGGAGGTCACTCTTTAAAGTAGTCCCCCTGTGAAAGTGTTACTAATGTTACCTGCCTGGGAGTTTTTTGAACAGTCTACAAACCTGAAAAGTCACCTTTCTCCCCTCAGATGTTCTTATGATAGAGCAGAGCTCAGCTCAACCCCCTACCATCTTCACATCTGCCCTGTAGCAAGAGAGTTTACATGCACCCCTCAGACAAGCTCTAGCTCCAACTTTGGGTTCTCAGTGTTAAGAGAAAATTTTTTGAACCATCCTACATCCTACTCTTAGTTGAGCTCCTTTGCCTCCCCCTCCCCTCCCTCAACCTTCCCCTCCACAGCTGTTTGGCAGATTTGGAAAGCTGTGTTCTCTTTTAGTCCACTTAGGATATCGTTTGTTCCAATGATTTTCATTTGTGGTAGCCTGAGCACAGCAACCTCTGGGAATCCAGGTTGAGAGGTGGCTGGTCTCCAGAGTATTGGATGGGTTTGATGGATGGGGTTGTTTGGTCATGTCTTGTCATGTTAAATAGCATTCAGCCTATTCTGCATGCTCTCATTAGGGAGCCAGAGAGCAAAAATTTAACCCTCCCTTATCCCTATCTATTCCCATCCCCCAATCCCTTGAATAAGATTCACCAAGAAAAAAAAATATCCTTTCCCCCCCTTCTCCTTTAAGCCGGTTGTTAAGAACTCTGAAAACCCCAAATGGAATCACTGGGGTGTCAGAAATCATTAGCAGTGTTGATTCTTAGCCAGGAGGTAGGGATGGTAGAGTTGATAAAGATTGGGTTTGTGATAAGCAACTATGGCAGGGTCTGCTACACCTAGTCAGCACTTATAGAGAAAACTTTCAGTCAGTCATTTGGGTGTGTTTCCTTTTAGACCTGATGTCAAACATCTAGAAGTTGGGTCATAGGAACTCGCTGCCAAGATGGTTTACGGCAAGTTTCTTGAAAGGTTTAGTGTAGCGTATGCAGAGCCTGAGGAATAAGAACAGTAAAAGGTCCTTAGGGCCAACCACTGTTAATAATCTCTTGACTAAGAGAAGATACAAAAAAACTAATTATCATTGCTTCCGCCATGGAAGTGTTGTAAAGTGTGCCAATTCTACTAACTTCTTTTCAGTTCAACTTTCAGATAGATCCATTAAGGTTAAGAATTGAAAACAGGGAATGGGAGAAAAAAAGAGTTTGTTTCCCTGCTTATCTACTCTACTTCCAGCCTACCTGGACACCAAATGGGTGATACCCAAAGACTTGGAGTCTGGAGCCTTTGATTTGAATTCTGCTTCAGATGATTACTAGCTATATGATCACAAAGAAAACACTTAACTGCATAGCATCTTAGTTACCTCCTCCGAAAAAATTAGGATAATAATCCTTATATTACCTAACAGGGCTGTGGTGAGGAAAGCACTTTGCCAATCTTAAACTTAAATGTAAGTGTTTTTGTTGTGATGATTTGGCTTCTAAGGCCCCAGGGTCATTGGCATTTTGGGAAAAATGCATTCCTCTTTGTTCCATTTAGGGTATCATTTCTTGCGATGGCTTGCCATATGTAGTAGCCTGCACAAAATAACTTGAAGAATATTAAATTGATGAAACCCATAAAACACACCCATCTTTGTCCCTTTTTTATTTCCAGTCTAAATTTGTCAAATTAGAGAAGAGTTTTCAGCCACTCTGTAATCCAATATTACTAGAGGTGACAGTTCATAATATAGTATTTGCTGGGAAAAGGAAATCCAGATAAACATCACTATGATCATGTCACTTCCCACATGGGAAAAAAAATCTTTAATAGCTCCCCAGTACCTACCAAATAAAACCCAAATTCCTTAGCCAGCATTCAGTCCTTTTACCGTTTGGCCTTAATCTACCTTTCCAACCTTATTTCCCACTGTTTACTAACATGAACCCTTTGTTCTAGCCTGTGAGAAAGGATGCTTTGTGCTTTCTCACCTCTGAGCTTTGGCTCATTCTGTTTGCCTCCCATCTTTTGAAAATTTCTCCGTCTACTTTATCTAGGATGCTTTCACTGAATAACCCAGTTAATTATGCTTCTTCCTTCTCTACAAGCTTTGAACACATAATTTATACTAGTGACATGTCACTTAAGTTTTTAAAAAATATTTTTAAAAATATTTTATAGGGAGTCTTATTTTTGTTACCATTTTGTAAACTCACCAAAGACAGAGACCACATTTTGTATGACTTTGCATCCTGAACACTGCCTTGTCATAGCAGGCAATCAGCAAGTATTTGTTGATCGATTGGAGAAGGAACATGCTTTAGAATGGGTACAGTTTATGCAAAAGGAATTTGCATTCTGAGGTTTGTAGTCAAAATGAATTCTACCACTTTAAGAGAGGCAGGTTTCTTTTTCTCCCCTCATTACCTCCCCCTAACATGCAACTGAAACCAGATCTAATCCCTTTGCACATGGGTAATTTATTGGTCTATTGGCCTATTCTTGATGGCAAATTGCATTGTCTTTATTCCTGAGTTGAGGCTCTGGAGTAGTTTTTGGAATTCCTAAGACTCCTTTCTCAGAGTTGATCTTTCACACCCCCTCTGTGCACAGTGAAGTAAGTTTTATTGGGCTTCTTTGTTATGCAAACAAGGCAATAATAATCAGGCTATTATTGCAAAAGATTGTGCTTGATTAACAGTTCAAAGGAGCTCTCTGAAAGCAGCTCTTGCTGCAGTGATGAACAAATATTTTCATCATGACTGGGTCAGTATAGACAGCTTTCTGAACACTCCTAACACCAATTTCTGTTTCTGAAAGGCAGTTGGTAACTATTTAAAGAATTGATCATTCACTTACATTGTTATTTCCATCCATCCCTGCCATCATCCAGATAACTAGAAAGGCAGTTTAGGTCTTATTTGCACCTAAATAAGAGAAGTGAAACATTAATTCCCAGAAGGCTATGTAGTCTATTCATTTGTTCTACACATATTCATAGTACAGTTTCACACATGCAAGCTTTTACAGCTTAAAATGCACTAAGACTTTTAGAACATCTTTTGGGTGAAAAAAGCAATGAATTTCCTCCAAGACTAAACAGCTAAGGAAATATGATGGTTAGGTGGGAGTTGATAAGTGTAAGCCTACTGTTTGCCTTCTTGTCAGTGAAGAGCACTTATCCAAATTGAACTGAATATAGGCTGCCAGATATAAGCTAGATCTTTTTGAAAGATCTTTCTCTCCTCTCTCCTCTCTCCTCTCTCCTCTCTCTCTCTCTCTCTCTCTCTCTCTCTCTCTCTCTCTCTCTCTCTCTCTCTCTCTCTCACACACACACACACACACACACAGATGCAAAAAATTTTCACATAAATATATTGTCAATTTTTTAAATTTCTTGATTCATATAATTATATTTAATTCATTTTTAAAAAATAATTTTCTCTAATGTTCACTTTTATTGTCATTCTTTTACTAAGAACATGATTATAAGTAAAACAAGTTATGTACTTGGTAGATATGTTGTAGGGTAGGCAGGGGGTGAAGAAGAGAAAGTAGGAAGAAGGGCCTACCCTTCAAATAATATGTTATTGCCAATATGTCACCTACAATATTAAATAAAAAGAGATTAGAAAATGGAGTATGTCTCCTTTTTCTTCAAGGAGTTTCAGGTCAAACAGGGGATGTAATAAGTAGTGAAGAAGACCAATAACTAATTAAAGAATATGTCTAAAAACATCATAAGTACAAATGAGAAAGAAAGTATGCCAAGATAGAACTAGGAAAGAAATTGTCAAGAGAGCTAAAGAAGGAAAGACTTTCAAAAAGGAGAGGGGAATTGACAATACAGTGGAATGAATTGAGAGAAGACCTGGGTTCCAGTCGTAACTCAGACACTAACTATACAGCCCTGGTCAAAATCACTTCACTATTTAGGGCCTGGATTAACTCATCTCCATTCTCATTCTCATTCTAAAGTTCCTTGCTTTTTTGTTTAATATAGGTTGACAAAGAATCAAAGAATTTTATTGCTGGGGCAATAAAATATCATTAGATTATTAGATATCATCTATCATAAATGTGATAAATTGATATTCCATAGTAAACTTAGTCATATTTCTTTATATTTTAAAGCAATGATTAGAATTTTGAAAAAGTACTAGAACTCATTCTCTTGAACTCACAGGTTTTTGTATAAAAAATACAAAATGATCTGTTAATTTTCCACCTTTTCTTCACTTTCCCCTTTTAGACTTTGCATCTCCTAGAACTCAAGAAAGCCTCAGGTTAGATTACATAGTATTAAGAGTTTTTTCCTTTAAAAAAAAATGCATAAAATATTTGAAATTCTAAAGCAGCTGCTCCTAACCTTTTTTGTGGTATGGCCATTTTTGTCAGTCTAGGAAGCCTAAGACCTTTTCTCAGAATCATGTTCATAAAATTAAATATGCAGGATTCTAAAGGAAACCAATTAGATTAAAATGCAGTTATTAAAATATATATAAAAAAAACCCAAGTATATGGACCAGGTTAAGAACCTTCACTCTAAAGTCTCTTTGGTAAGTAGCTGAAGCCAAAAGCTATTTTCCTTAGATTGATCAACCAGTGTTACACATAGCTCACAAACTTTGGAGAGCCTGAGGCCAATATGTAGTGACGCTCAAGGCAAAGAGAAGAGCTGAAAAATAGAATGTAACTTCCTGTAAGAGAGGAGAGAGAAGCTTCTCAGCAATTGTACCTTGGAAAATAAGTCAGCCTTTTAAAACTCTTAGTTCTCAGACATTGCCCTGGCTAACCTCAGGAGCAACTTTCCCATTAGCCTGGTATAGATATCCATAGCAGGAAGGAAAAGCTTCCCCTAAGAGAGGAAGGTATGTACAAAGAAGCAAGAACCCTAAATTCTGACCCTGTAACTGGTAATCCTGTATAAATCAGTATGCCTTTGCTGAGCCTGTGTCCCCATCTGTAAAAATGGGAATCATCCATGCTACCACTTCACAATTTGAGGAAATGAAAGGATTTCCAAAGTCTTCTGGGTACAAAAGCACAGTGTGTATTAGTATGTAGGACATCAGAAATTGTAAGCACTTTGAATTGAGAATGAATCTGGATAGCTCCTACTCAAAGATGGTGTTCTTGAGTAAGGTTTGGGATATGACTGTAATTCACAGGTCACAAGAAAAGTCATAAAATGTAGGCCTGAATGTTTGATGTAGCTGTGCAAAATGGTTTAGAATAATAGGTACTTTGCACCCAGAACACAAGAAAAGAATCTACAGAACGAAACTGAGAGCGGGAGAGGTTAGCTGGTTCTTAGCATATATTCTCCAAATAAGAAAAAAGGTATGGGAGTTCTTTGCTCTCTGTGGATGAGAATCTGGATCTTTTGTCTGATAAAGTGGTAGAGTTCTTGATCTGCCCATCCCCTCAAGAATTCCATCATGGAGCAGAGTGTCCTTTGTGGGCAAAGAGGATGCCATTGACTCCTAACCTAGAGAAATGGATTTGGTTATTTGTTCCAATGGTTGATAAACAGAATATGATATACATCTTTTCCTTGCCTATCTATAATTCACTGCATACCTTTTCAAGAAGTTTAACTAGAGTTTTGGCATTTTGTCACTTTTGAACATGTCACTATGTGAAGTCCACTGTCTTGTACTAGGATAGGACCCCACAAACTTGGCAACATGACCACTGGCATCAGCAGTTTATCTCATGCCTACATCCATCTAGTGCTATGCTAGGCACTGTACTTAACAAATAAAACATACGGATAGTTCTTAGCATCTACGACTTTATTATTGGAGTCAGATGGTACAACATAAGCATATATTTGAAGAATTTATAAAACACTTGAGATTCCTTGAGAATGGAAAAAATATTCTTCCCTCTGTATCTTTTGTGGCTTTGTTTTTAAAAATATGTGACTTGATTGATAGATCTTGGCTTCCAAAAGGTGAGGGACCCTGAACATAAAGCGATCATTTATATGGGCCTCAGAAAGTAACAATAGAAAGGCTGCTAATCTCCTTACTTAACTACTTAATGGATTGTTTCACTGTTCTGACTTGCCAACCTACTGTTCACTATCTCCTTGATGTTTCTTCTTCCTCTTCCCTAAATGTAGATATTCTCTGTTGTTCTCTCTTCAGCTCTGCCCTGTCTTTCCTAGAATATTTCCCTTGAAGATCTCATCCACTCCATTCATTCATTTAGCAAATATTTCAGCAACAAACATTGGTTAAGTTCCTGTTAAATACAGAATACTGTGCTAAACTCTAGGGATGATAGAAAGTTTATTCAAGACAGCCCCTGCTTTTATGAAGCTTGTCGTCTAGTAAATATTTATTGAATATTTTTATGTGCAAGATATACTCATGGCTCCAACTATCACCTTTATGTGGATAACTCCCAGACCTACATTGCTAGGTCTAACCCCTCAGCCAAATGCCAATCCCTCATTTCCAGTTGCCTCCTTTCCACCTGGATTTCTGCTGGCAATTCAAATCCAACATCTCTAAAACTGAACTTATCATTTGCTCCCATACCCCATCCCCAAGATGGCTCCTTCCGATATCTGCATGTCGGTTAAACATACCACTATTACTTTTACTAACCATCATTTATATAGCCCTTTAAGGTTTACAAAGAGCTTTACAAATATTCTCATTTTATCTTCACAACAACCCTGGGAGATAGGTGCTATCATCCCCATTCTACATAAGAGGAAACTGAGGCCCTCAGAGGTTAAGTGATCTTGCCCTGGAGACCACAGTTATTAAATGCTTGGACTCAGTTCTTCCTGACTCCAGGCCCAGTATACCACCTGGCTGCCTTCTATCAGCCATATAGGAAGTCTTGGTATGATTTTTGGTTCCTCCATCTCTTTCAACCATCATATCCAGTCTCCAAGTTCCATGGACCTTAATAAAAAATGCCTTTCTATTGCCTTACGCAAAATTTTATACTCCATCTGCTCTGGCCTACCAAAAGTTCCCCCAAATACACTGTACTTGAATTCTTTCAGTCCTTTCCTTAAGTTATTTACCCTCTGCTTTGACTGAGAGCCCTAATTTCTATTTTTTTCCCCTATGAAAGTTCACTAAAGACCAAGACTTTATGCTGTATGTCTTTGTTATCTTTCATAATACAAGTATCATGTCCTGCTCAATGAATGTTGCAATTTATTAATTTAAAAAATAAAGGCTATCAGGGACTTCTAAGACTACATAAACCAATGCATACGTGACCTACTCCATCTAGACCCTTCAACTTTAAGACCTTGTTGAGGGTTAAGGGTTATGTGTATAGTTCTCTTTTCTGTATTGAAATTGAAAATAATCTTTTTTTCTCTCGTGACAAATGGAAGTACTACCCCATGGCACCTACATTACTAAGAGGCTATTAATTTTTAGGATTACCAAGATGAAAGGCAGTCTTACTGAAATTCGCCTTTGGGGTTCTCAATTTTCAACTATGCTCCTTCAGAGGTAATTTCTTGGAGAATTGGTTGTTTCAGGTTATCTTGAAATGTGGGAATGGAGCAATCTTAGCTAGGAATAGAAGTATCCCACTCCAGCCAGGTAGAAGAAATGATATGAGAGAAAGCCAAGTCAATATTTGTCAATACCAATGGATTAGACAGGACCCTAGGGCCAGGAAAAGTAGTAGAAACCCCAGGAAAAGTTAGATAATGCAGAATGGTAGGTGAGGTAAAGGGTCTTTAAGCAGAGGAATAAGGACCTCATTGCCTCCCTACAGCTCCCACAGTCCCTGAGCAACAGGAGCAGAGGAAATAATTTCAGGTCTAGTTAAAAGCCGGTCTATTAAGAGTAACTGGGAAATAGATTATATACAATTGAATAAATATGCTTCTTTGACCTCATTTTAAATAAGTTTTACTTTGACACAATAAGCTTCTGCAGTAGAAAAGGTTGGAGGACTGAGGAAGATCATCATGGGAGAGGAGTGACAGTTGGTATGGCACCTCTCTAATGAAAGTGAAATTGTGATTGCCAACAGGCTGCCAAGCAAGTCACCTCTAGGTGCTTGTGGAAACTGCATATCCCAAACAATTATAATATTGAACTGGTCATGTGGAGACACATATCCAGGAAGGGGCTTGACCAGTAGGTTGAAAGAACTCTATGATCTTGAAAACGTGAAACAGATGTCTACTCTGTTGTCTGAGTGCTAACGCCAGTAAAGGAGAAAGACAAAACTGTTCTCGTGGTTGTAGCACCAAAGAAGAGGATGCAGAAATGGGACAAAGGGTATAAGTGAATCTTCATCTCCTATATGTTGAACACTGCTGACTCCCTTTACCACCTCCTCTCTGTCCTACTGGACCATGACTTTGAGCAAAAGAGCTTTAAGTAGAAAGGACCTGCCTCTGACACATATGTGTCATGTGTCATATGTGACCATGTGCAAGTCCATTAACTTTAAATGTCACAGGCAACTCTTGAAGACTATTCAGTTATAGAAGAGCTGTTGATCTTCATTAGGGGAGGGAAACTGGTTCTTCCTCACACTGAGGAAATATATCCAGACAAAATAAATTTTTGAAGACATTTATTTCCCTATAGGTGAAAAATAGGGGCATCATGGCTCAGTGGAAAGAATACTGAGTTTAATAAGAGTACCTGAGTTCAAATTCTGACCCTTGGTCTTACTACCTGACACTTGGGGCCAGCCAACTCCTTTGGGTCTCAGTTTCCTCATCTGTAATTTGGGAGATTGTTATTTTTAGGTCCCTTCTATCTCTTGGATCTATGATTCTTTAACTAGGTAAGCTACTGGGAAAAGTAGGTTATTTCTGTATATAGTTTATCTCTTGATTGTTTTGAACTTAGAAATGAGATAGTACTGTGTGCTTAAGAGATAGGGGAATGCAGTCAAAGTTTAATTAAGAAGGTATACCTGACAATTTTTTCTAGGTCCCAGATAAGATAGCTGAATTCCCAATTTTTTAGTCATCTCCTAAGAGTTTTACCTCTTTGCCAATTTCCCTTTTGTCATAGAGAGAAAAGGAAGATAGATTTTATGTTGTACCTCCCTTAGTAGTGTCTCCTGCTGCATGACAAATCTAGCCTATAGAATTTCGGTGTTAGCTTTAGGAATTCACTAAACCAGTCAGAGTTCTATTTCTGACTTTATCAGTAATGGGGAATTTAAGAGAAGAGGGCTTGGAGGGAAAGATAATGAGTTCAGTTATAGATATGCCAAGATGTGTGTATAGGACATCCAATTAGGATGTTCAGTAGGCTGGTGATACTAGAGGTCTCCTGAGAGGTTAGGGTTGGAGAGGCTGCAATTCTGAGAGTCGTCAGCATTGATATGATCATTGACTCCATGGAAGTTATTGAGATCACCAATTATAATGCTACAAAGGGAAAAGAGAAGAATGCTCAGGGGAGTGCCCTGTAGAACTCCCACCATTAGCAAGCTGGATGAAGATGATGAAGAGTAGAGGAAGAACTTCAATGTGCCATCCAGAGGAGATATAGTGTTAAGAGCACTAGACTATATTCCACCTCAAGGAAATCACATTTAGGTTTTAGCAGAACTCACTCTAAGCTCTTCTTCCATTCTTCCTGTGTTTTATGATGCCTTCCTGAAATGCCTCAGTGGAATTTCGCTTACATATTTTAAAGTGATTTATAGTCCTGTTATCTGGGTCACAGTTCGATTTGGATCTACCAGATAGTAGCATGTATTAGGTTTAAGTTAGTGTATAAGCCAAGTGACATAGCATATCCCATATTTTAAGCTAGAAAGTATCCCTAGGAGGATAGCCAGAATGGTGAAAGACCTCAGAGTTATCCCATGTGAAGATCAGTTGAAGAAACTAGGGATACTTAGCCTAAAGAAGGTTTAAGTGGGCATATGACAGCTATTTTAAGAATCTGAAGGATTACACATTGAAAACAGGTCAAATATGTTATGCTTGGACCTAGAAACAATGAATAGATGTTGCAGAGTCATATTTAAATTTGCTATAAGGAAAATTTTTTCAACATTTAGTGCTAATCACATAAAGAATGTATTACCTCAGGATGTAATGGGTTTCTCTTTACTTGAGGTCTTCAAGTAACATGACTGCTTATCAGACGAGTCAATAAGCATTAAAGTACCTACCACAGTGCCAGTTACTTGGGATATGATGGTAAAAATCAAGCATTTCTTGGCCTCAAGGAGCTTACATTCTATCAAGGGTGACATAGAGAGATATATAAGTATATACAAGACACACACACACACACACAAAGCAGACAAAAGGTAACCTTGGCAGGAAGGCACTAGCTGCTGAGGGAACCAGGAATGACCTCCTACAGAAAGTGAGCCTTGAGTTGAGTCTTTAAAGAAGCCAAAGACTCCAAGAGGAAGAAGTGAGGAAGGAAAGCTTCTGGGAACAAAGATGTGGAGAGAGGAAGTGGAAGGTTGTATGTGAGCATTGGCAAGTAGCCAGTACAGCTGAACTATCGAATGCATGAAAGGGAATAATGTATCAGAAGATTAGAAAGGCAGGAAGGGGCTGGGTGATAGATATTCCTGTTTAGATAGGGGTTAGAGCAGACAGTCTCTGAAGTTTCTTTTGCCTTTTGAGATTTTGTGACTACCTTTCACCAAGTCTGGGGTGATTACACTTGGGAAAGCAAAATAACAAAAGTATTACCTATAGCTTAACGCTATCTTAGGTTAGTGCACAGTGGTGATATTAGCAATATTGGGGTGAAATGAATGGGGTCATCATCCCAGACATAACACAAAAGGTATGCATCCTGTCCTAGGAGCAATGTCGTGTGTGTGTGTGTGTGTGTGTGTGTGTGTGTGTGTGTGTGTGTGTGTAAGTAATTAAGGGTGATCCCACCTTCATGAAAGGCTGAGTAGCTTATCAGCAGAGTTGATCTGTTTCCTATGCTGGCACCCAAGGTTGCTGGTCAATTAGCACGTGGGCCTACATCCTTTTCACAAAATTTTCTTTGATATCATATCTCTCCTTAATCCTAAGAAGGTGATGGGCCCCTAGGAATTACAGGTCAGCCCACTACTCCCAGAATTAATTATGGTATTGGAATAGGCATTGTGTTAGATGGCTAGCATAGGAGATCTGGTGATTAATAGCTATCGGAGTTGGTTTCTTTGTACTTTTTTCCTCTAGAGCATTCATTCTACTCACCCCCACCCACCAACCTTAGCTGTCTGTATTTTTGGATCTTTAAACCTAGTGGTTTAAAATACTACCATATCTTGGGTACACTACATCATACAACCTGTGCTTTAGGTTAATGGTGTCATTTAGAAAAGATAAACAGTGCAAGATAATGAGTTCCTTGAGAGCTGGGACTGAGTCTTATTCATGGCCACATTCTTCTACATCCACTCCCTCCACACACATACATATACACACATACACAGAAATAGAAAGAGCTTCGCCTTGCATAGGTATTAAATATAAATGGTCTTAACCAGGAATTTCTGTGCACCAGTATAAAATCTCCCCACAAAGAGCATAATAGTCATATGTGAACGCTGGGATGAGTCTGAGACATCCAGGTTTTACTCACAATCCTGGAAATTGTGATCAAAAATGAGCATATAAGAAGGCTGGAGATCTTCTAGCTCTGTCTTTTTATGTGGGCATTTGCCATCCCACCACCCAAAAGGCTGCAAAAATTGCCCTCAGAAATAGATCTTTGTGGGTCAATATTAGTGAGCTTTTATTAGTGGCATTTACAAAAATATAGCATTATTGATTGTTCCTTGCAGCCATACAATTGCCAGGCAGGTTGATTGACTCCAGAACCTCCTAGTAGAGTTTTACAAGTGAGGAAACTGCGTACTAGAGAGGCCAAGAGACTTAGCAATCTAGACACTTTGTATACTCCCAGTACGTTCTACATGACACTTGGCAACTAAGAACCGCCATTTGTGGTCAATGAAGACATAAAGAAAGACTGAAGCTGTGGGGTGAAGGAGAATGGAGAGAGGAAAAGTATATTCCCTGGCATTGGGACAAAATCCAGTTAGAAGGTTCTACCAGTATTATGGAATATTGATCTGTTCAGCCTTATTATTGCTACTGTGCTCCTAACCTAGAAAGAGAAAAATGCAACATGGCTGGTACATATCCCCATAGTGATGTATTTGTACTCTCTAAACAGCCACTTCTCAGTGCAAGATCCTCAAGTGTAACTCAGAGTTCTGGACAGCTACATCAGGCACTCACTACCCCGGATCTGAAGACACCCCTGAATTCTGCACTGCTCTTCGTGCTTACTCTCACTGTACCCGGCGCACAGCCCGCACGTGCAGAGGGGACCTGGCCTACCATTCAGCTGTCCATGGCATAGAAGACCTAATGAGCCAGCACAATTGCTCCAAGGATGGTCCCACCTCACAGCCCCGGCTCCGAACCCTCCCACCAGGAGACAGTCAGGAGAGGTCAGACAGTCCTGAAATCTGTCATTATGAAAAGAGCTTTCATAAACATTCAGCTCCCCCCAACTATACCCATTGTGGGTTGTTTGGGGACCCTCACCTCAGAACTTTCACGGACCGATTTCAGACCTGCCAAGTACGAGGGGCTTGGCCTCTCATTGACAATAATTACCTGAATGTGCAGGTAACCAACACTCCAGTGCTACCAGGATCTTCAGCTACAGCGACCAGCAAGGTAAGGTCACAGTGCAGCATGAAGCTGGACAGCCCCAGCTCTTTTATATGATTTTAGATAACTCTCAGACTTGAGAGAACTTATTCCATAGCAGTTCTCCCTCTCCGCCCCACCCCACCCCCACCCTTCTCCTCCTCCTGCACCAGTGGCTAAGGAAGAAAATAAGTAATTTGTTGTGAGAAGGAAAGTACTAAGATTAGCCTACCTGGAACCATCAAGCACTGTCTCCTGCAGGATCCTCCTGTTTATCCTTGCAGGAAGATAAAGTGACACCTTTTGGTGTTACTGTTAACATTCGGATGCTTTGAGTATCCTGGCCAGACTTTAAGTGCTAGACCAAGAGTGAGCTGGCTACCTATGGTATTTGTACCAGTAAGTGCCACCAGAAGCAATTATTGGTGTGATATCACTTCCCATTCCCATGTGAACTTCTTTATCATTCATCAAATTAACAAGTAGTTAATAAGGCATTGATTAAAAGGTGCTATATAGAGAAGGGGAAAAAAAGGTGCTATAGAGCATCCACAGAAATATAAGTGTCAGGACGCAAGGAACTCACAGCCTAAAAAAGACATATGTTACACACACACACACACACACACACACAAATACATATACTCACAAGGAAAGGTTAAGAAATGATACATATATGATCATAAGTGCCAAGTGATTTGTGACATAAGTTCTCTTTTTCTTTTTTCCCTTATCTATTCTTTTCTTCCTTCCTTCCTTTTTATGATTTGTTTTTTTTTTCCCATTCCTTTTTTTTTCCTCTTTCTGCCTATGACTAATGCCTGCCTGTCAATGGAATCTATGAGCACCCTAATGGTGGTTTCTGGGGGTGGGAGAGTTGCTTGACCCCTGTCATAAATTGGTAAATGTTATAAAATTAGGGCAATAGCAAGGATGCTCATTGTTGCTGTTCTTGTATGATTTCATTTTTTAAAATGCTGGCTATTCTTGTAAGGTAAGAAAAAGAAATTTAAGGAAAAACATAGACAAAGGAGAGGTAGCTATTTTTCAGCTAATATAATGGTTTGTTTATAGAATCCCAGGGATTCAACAAAAATATTAATCAAAAGAATTAAATACATCTATAAAATAGAAAGCTAAAACACTAATCCACAAAAAAATCATCTTTTCTGCATATTACTTGTAAAAAAAAACCAACAGAAGGTGGGAAAGTCATTCAAAAAACTAAAAAATGAATTCATTGTCTGGTAACTACCCTACCAAGAAAAGTTAAAATTTATATGAATACATCTATAAAATGCTCTTTAGAAAAATGAGCCATAAATAAGTAGATAATCATAGATGCAACTAAGAATAGGAGATGATAAAGAATGACATGAATGGGAAAGGCGGAGGCTGTACCAAGTTTGTGATTTTAATATATTCACTACTTTATACATTCCTATGATAGCAGACAATCAAGTGATTTTAAACACAAATGGTATTAATGTTTTGGGGTTTGGGGGGACAGGGTTTAGAGGCAGTTGGGGTTAAGGGACTTGCCCAGGGTCACATAGCTAGTAAATGTCTGAGGCCACATTTAATTCGGGCCCTCCTGACTCCAGGGCCAGTGCTCTATCCTAGCTGCTCTGGTATTAGTGTTTTTACAAGTACATAATACGAATCCTCTGTTTAGAGCTGAAAGGGTCTTTGGAGGTCCTCTATTTCAATTCCATTTCACAGATGAGGAAACTGAGGCCCAAAGAGTTTAAATGTTCAGGGTCACACAAGTTAGTAAGTGGCAGAGGTGGGATTTGAATACAGGACTTCTACTCTAAAACCAGTACTCTTTACACTGCAAATATATTATCTCTTCCCCATGGAATAACTTTATGCCAAGATTCTCCAATTGCTTTGTACAAAAATTTTTAGTGAGTAGTAAAATATTCTAAAAAAAAAATCTTCTTTGACTCATTTTATAGATGGAGAGAGCCTGGAATCCCAGGAACATAAAGTGGCTGGCTGAAGTTGCTCTTGGTCTCTGGGCTGGCCTAAGGACAGGGTTTAGATCTCCTGCCTTGCAGGCCCTGCACCATCCTCTGCCCACCGGAGTTTTGGTGTGTTTGCTGTCTCCTTTGATTTCCCCAGGGGGGTTTCCCATTTGGCAGGAGAGAAGGAATGACCATCAGTCCAACTCATCCGAAACCAAAAATGGCAGCAGTTTGTTTTTCTGTGGAGAGAGCATTGGAAGGCGTGCCAGGGAGAACCAGGCCTGGTCCACAAGGGAGTTTCTGTCTCTTCTATTCCCTTTCCCACCCACCCCTTAAAATTGAAACTTTGTAAGTGACTGAGGCTAATGATAAATGCTGGATTCTTCTGCATCCAGGGCAAGTGCCTGCTCTTTCCTTATCCTCATTGTGCCTATATATCCCAAAATAAAGGTGTCTCTTTCCCAGACCCCACAATTTGTACTAGAAAGCAGGGATTTAGACCATCTCACCAAGAATCGCTAACCTATTCCAATACAAAAGCCCTGCCTTGCTCTCAGCCCTTATATGGAGGCTGTACACATCTTTCTCTACCTACTTCTGTGCTCCCAGTGTTTAACGAGGGGTGCCATGAATCCTTGTTTTATTATTCCTCTGAGTCATTCTTCATTTTCCTTCTGAGCACAAGACTACACAATTCACCATGTGCAGTCTTCTCTCCTACATTCTGCTAATCTTCCCAAGAGCCAAGACAAATGAACACAGGGAACCAACCTCAGCAACTAGTAAATTAAGTTACAGACTCCCAGTCATAGTACAGGAGGTGACATATCCCAAATACTGTCTGGCTGTCGAGCTACTGGTTTTATCCAGAACAATAATGAAATAGGACAAGGACAGTTTCTTCCATGGGGTTATTGTGAGGATCAAGTGATATAGTAAGTGAAAACAAAACACTAAATAAAGCAAATTGTATTCATTATAATTATTGTTGTTTTATAGAAGCATAAGATACACTGGATAGAGCCCTGGGCTTAGAGTCCGGAAGACCTCTATCCAAATCCCATCTGTTTTGTGATCCAGCACAAGCCACTGAAGCATTCACTGTACTTCAAATACTTCCCTAGGGTTTGTATATTAAGTTATAGACTTTCTTCCCCATACTGACCACATCACAGATCCTCCATTGTATTCACATGTATCACTGTTCATGACTGAGGCTGGGTTGCCACCTCTCAACTGATTAATTGCAGATTCTATATTTTTCAACCTTTTCAGCTCTAGGTTAGGAGATACATTATGAACTAATCTGGGGTTCGGGAAACCTGAGTTCTCTTCTCTTGGTGCATAGCTCACCCCATGACCTTGAATGTGTCCCCCCCCCCAATGCACTAGAAAGTTTCCCATTCTTGCTTGAGTTTACTAGTCCATTTAACCTGGAAGCAATGGATATATTTTATCACCTCTGCCTTCCAAGAATGAAGTGAAATGGTCAGAAAAGATACCCTTCTGATGCCAAGCAGCATTAATTAAATGCCTCTTTGGGGTAACACCACTGGTTACATTTGCATAGTCTTAATTTTCAAAGTGCCTTCACATTAGTCCAAATACTGGGAGAGTATTATTATAATCTTTATATTATAGATGAGACATTGGAAGTGCAGAGGACTTGAAGGATTTGTTCCAAATCAGTGGAGGTCTCCTGACCCTCTGTTTAGTACCATTAGACCAGTATGTGGATTATTCCATTAAATGTAAATTCCTTGAGGTCAGGGATTATTTTGTTCCTGCTTTACGTCCAATGCCTAGCACAGTGGCTTCTACTTAGTAGGCAGATTTTAAGTCCCAGATGACTGGTCTCCTACCCCACAAAATGTCAGCCTCAGTCTGATATATCCTGTAAGCAACTTCCAGACTAATCTAAAAATACCATTTTTATCTTCTTGTTCTCTTCTTAAAAACATGGATCGACTTCTTCTTGTCCAAACTCCTTGGTTTGGCATTCAAGGTCATGATCCAGCCCCATGCAAACCTTACATTTCCCTGCTCCAAGACTGGGAATGTTCTTCTTTCCTCTCTCCATATATCCAGTTATACCTGCTTTCCAAGACATCAACTGAAATCCTACCTCCTCTATAAATTCTTTCACAATTGTTCCCAGTCATAATATGTAATTGATGTTTCATCTGATCTCTCACAACACCTATGTGTTGTCTGTTTGGAGCTTATTTATTGCCTGACATTATAATAGTAGTTCACATTTTCATAGCCCTTTAAGGTTTACAAAGTGATTTCTCTATAACAGCCCTATGATATAGGTAGCAGAAGTATTGATATCCCCACTTTATGGGCAAAGTTTTAAAGGTTTAGTGCCTTGATCAGAATCCCATATCGAATAAGTATTTGAGGCAGGAATCTCACTAAGATAGCCTGATACGAATCCCACCCTCTTAACACTATACCATATTATATTCCCTCTTCTATGGATTTGTATGGGGTGGGGGGGTGTATAGGTATAGAGATATACCTATATACCTCTTTGTAAGTATTTTACACATATATACATCCTATACACCGTGCATATATCTGTCTGTATCCCCAACTTGGATATAAGATCCTTGAAAGCCAATATCTAGTCTTTAACCTTTTGGGTGGTCTCAGTCCTTTCCCCCTCCTTTGCTCATTTTTTAAAAAATTCTATATGCTGCTGATGTCCTTCATTAGGGATGATAATTAGAAAATGACTGGAATGAGAATTTACCACCCTGTAGCAGTGGGATGGTAAATTTTGTGCTTGGCCCGCTCTCTTACATAGGGGTAAGCTGGTAGGTAGAATAGAGTGAAACTAACATCCATTCATTTCTGTGTCTCTGACATAAATTGGTGCCTGGTCAAGAACAAGTTCCAATAAGCATGGACCAGCCAGTTCAGCAAAGAAATAGAATAAAGTGATTCCTTTGGGAGGAGAACAGTGTTGGAAATAGCTGAAAATGACAGCAAGTAGATCCATGGAAAGTTTTTCTCTTCTCCCCTCCCCCCCTTCCCTCTCCTCCCCTCCTCTTCCTCTCCTCTCCCTCTCCTCTTCTCTCCTCTCCCTTCCCCTCATCCTCTCTCTCCTCCTCATTGTTGGCACTGGATCCTACTTTTCAACAAGCCCCCTTCGTGCTGTTACTTGTGGTTCATTCCCTGGCACTAATGCTAAGAAAAATCTCAGGAGCTTGTCAGCCATCCAGAGGACTGTCTCCATGAGAGATGGTAGTTAGAGTCTAAACCAGCCTTTCCTGTTTCTTCCAGGGAGCCTGCTGGGACCCAGTGAGGAGGCTCCCCCAAGCCTGTGTGGCCCTACAAACTGTAGGGTTTGTTGGAGACATCAGGGAGGATTAGACTTCCTTCAAGTAGGGCTGCCACTCATTTCTGCTTCCCTTTCCCTCATGCTCTTCCCAGCCATAGTCTTACCTCCAAATAAACAGCCTATGACTGTCAGCTGGCACTGTGTCCAAAATATGAGATTGTTCATTGTTTCACCCTTCTAGGTGCAGTGGTAGCCACATATTATCACACAAAGATGTTGGTAGCTAGGTGTCACATGGGTAGTAGAGCACTGGACTTGGAATCAGGAAGACTCATCTTCATGAGTTCAAATCCAACTTCAGACACTTACTAGCTGTGGGACCCTGGGCAAGTCACTTAATCCTGCTTGCTTCAGTATCCTCATCTGTAAAATGATCTGGAGAAGGAAATGGCAGACCATTTCAGTATCTTTGCCAAAAACAAACAAAAAACCAAATGAGGTCACAAAAAATGAGACACAACTGAAAAACAACTGAACAACATTACAATTAGATACAGCCATGCTAGATAGCCTCATCTACCTACTATGTGGAGAGGAAAGGAAGTTGAAAGGAGATAAAGCAGGAAAATTAAATGGACTTACAAAAAAATGGATGGAGAGGCAAGTAGCAGGCTTTGCCATCTAAAAAGCAATAAATCCCTAAACTTTGTAGCTTTTATCATTTAGAGGCTGCAGTTCTATCCCTTTATACATCCTCCTCTCACCCCAGTGTCCTCTCCACACATATACACACGTGAAAAAAATCTCCTGGGCGGATGGGGGGGGCAGATTTTCCCTAGGTAGAATGTGATAGAATGGAGAAGGAACCTGGTACTTGCTTAGGTTAACATTCTGCTAGCACAACCCATGGTCTCAGAGGGTAGGTTTCCCTTCCAAAACCATGCCCGAAGTTTATAACCTTCCCCAACTTTCATTTCTTCCCACTGGTACCCCTTCCCTGATCTCCACCATGGTCCAGCAAAGTTTTAAAGCTTTACAATGGTGTGAAATAATCTGTGATTACACATTGCAAATTGAAAGTAAATCTTGAATTCCACTATTAGCTTAGTACAAGTTAAATCATTAAACATTAACTGCAGGTACTTTTTTGTTTAATATTTATCAGTCTACTGACCCCTTCTTCAGATCTTGATCTTCGGGCCTCAGTTTTATTTTTGTCAGACTTTTTGTTTTCTCAAAATGAAATCTCTCTCTTTCTCAGCCCTTTATACCCCACTGGAAAGTGGGCTTGTTTTTTGGAGAGAGGGTCCCAAGCAAAGATAAAAGAAAACATTTGTGTGCCATAGGCAAGGTTTAAAAATTGTGGCACACAGCAGCCCATAATTCTTCACATATCCTAGAGTTTTAGTCTTCACCAAAGTCCTTTATATGCAAATTTACTTTCACAAAATAAAGCCTGATATGTTGTTGAAAGAATTTTCTAGCATTAAAAATACCTATATCTTTTTTAAAAGTAGTATTAAGTAGAATCCTTCATTGTATGCCCTTGTGTCTCAGGACCTATATAATTCTTCATCTTACCAGTCCCCAGCCTTCCTTGACTTTAGGTCAGAACTATTTTCTCAGCAGCCTCCCACCTGATTCATTCAACCAAAAACTTCCCTTAGCTCTATCTTAAGAAATCTCTGATAACCCTTATCTTAATTATGGCCACTAAGCCCCTAAGTTTTCCTGAGTTGATTCCCACCTGTGTTGTTTTGTTTTGTTTTGATTAGCTCTTTTCGGGGTCCCTTGTTCTTAAGGCTTTTTTTTTTGGTAGGCCCTTTGCCCCACTCTTCCAACTTGGATTAGCTTATCCTGGGTTCTCTTTCCTTCTGATAAATCCCACCACTGTATTTCATTTTTAAAAGCCCCCTTAGCTCATCTGAGCTTCCTCTCTATTACTACCACTCTAACATCAACAGCCTTACTACTGGCTCGGTCCAGAAATTCCGTTCCTCCTGGTAGCCTGAATTTCCAAAGCCTCCTATCCTAAGCTGGCATCTCTTGCACATCTGTCAGATAGCAACTAGTGTGTAAAATATAGCTATCTTCTTGCCTTAAGTCCTATTCAGCCTTCATGAATGTTAAAATTCTTGATTCCACATTTGATTTTTAGCACCCATTCCATTATCCACAGTTTTTGGAGAGAGAGGTATTTCATCCTAAAGGCACCCAGGCTTCCAGCTTTTTTTCCCCGCAGGTGCTAACGGTTCAGGTCTCCCTTGGAGTGGGGTCACCTTACTGATAGGAATTTCAGAGAGGCTCAGGCCAACCAGGTTTCATCCAATAAAACTTCTACAGCTAAGAGTCATGGACGGTTTGAAATTGAGGGAGAAGAAGAGGTACTAGAAAGTAGCTAAAAGGCCTATAGAGTTACCGTAGGTTCTAAGGTAAACAGTTGAATGCAGGAAGTACCCAATTCTCAAATAACTCCCAAGTACCCAACCCTAGTTCCTGTTGCTCCTAACCAGTGAATTCCCCTTTAATAAATCAAAGTTTGGATTGTTCAATTCAAGAAACATTTTTTCAGTGTCTGTTATGTGCAAGGCACTATGCTAGGTGCTGGAGATACAAATACAGAAATTAAAACTCTGCCCTCGAGGAGTTTACGACCTACTTGGGGAAGATACAACATGTATGCAGATAAGTAAATTCAAGGTAATTTGAGGAAAGAGAACATTAACAATTAGGGAGGTGGGGATTAAGGAAGGCTTCCAGGGTAGGTGAGAGCTTAGCTTTACTTTAAAGGAGAATAAAGATTCTCAGACAGAGGTGAAGGGAAAAGACATGTTTTTCTTCACTCCCTTTGCCTGTCTCTAGTTCAAAGTTCTGTGTTCTAGTTGTCCTCAAACAGAGGATTCCTGGAGCCAAGAGGCAGGGACTACATTTGTAATTAAGTTAAGCCAAGGAACACAATTCAGGTGTTATTTATGTCCTGAATACTGCCCACTACCAAAGGGTTAGGGCAGTGGGAGAGGAGTGTTCCTTTCCCTCTGTTTAATACATTTTCCAATAGGGTGGCATCTTCCCACAGGATTAAATAATTACTCAAGCAAAAAAATAGCTGCAGGAGCTGTCCACTACCAAAGCTGTTTAACCATGATAATAGCCAGATGATAGCTACCTTTAATGTGCTAGTCCGTTGGCAGAACTGCAGGCCTGAAAAGGAGACAGTGTAATTAGCGAATGACCACAGTATGTGCTCATTTACTATCTGATTATTACTAGTTCTTGCTAAATGGCAGTAGTGTTTGAAGCTCTGAGCAAAACTTGAGGTTACTGCAAAAACAAAGGAACTATGGTCCCACCTTCGAGGTGCTTTACTTATTGGCATAGAGAGAAAAACGTTTTTTAAAAATTTTAACTAGAGAAGTAACCTCGAACTGCAGTAGAACCACTTGAAATTAGATTCCCATCTTCAGGGACCACAAAATCTGTTAGGGGCCAAGTGCTTCCTATTGGCCCATTCCACTTCAAATTCTCCTTAAGAGTCTAAGGCCATGCCCTGGAAATGATGCCAAGTTGTAAAGAGGGAAGAGAAGCAGGCAGCATTTAGGGTGACCACCTGCCTGTATTTTATGATTCAATTAAATATATTTATTTACTAAACACCTTCCACGTGCAAGATACTGACTCTGAAAGAGATATATGAAAATAAATAAGACATGGCCCCTGCTTTCAAGAAATTCAAAATGCCATTAGAGAGAAAAGACTAGTAGAGAAATAAATAAGACAGAATATAATCAGTACAACAAAAGTTACAAAGTTTTCGAAGGAGGGAGATAGAAAAATACAGAATACTTCATGGATTTGTGTATTAGCCTTCTTCTGATTTGAGGACATGAACTGGCTGTTGGAAGAAAGGTTGCAAGGTGCCCTGAGGACAAGAACTGGCTTGTTGGGTGTCCATGTGACTGCTTATGTGAGCAAATTTGATGCCTATATCATCAAGGAAGAGAATTCAGTTCTGCATGATGCATGTCTTCAGAGGAGAGTGCTGGTAATCTACCATCACTCAGTATCTCAAAGCTGTAAAAGATCCTAAGATTTCATATAATTATTCCTCCATCTCCAAACAGACCCCCCCCTTTTTTTTTTTAGCACTTTAAGCATACAAGAATCTGTCTTGAACAGAGAAAAATCTAACAATCATTAGTGTCCAGAAATTATTTTTGTCAAATCTCTAATGCCACGTGTTAAACCCACATTGCCTAGTTCTATATTTACTGTAACTAGAAGCTAGCAGGTCTCTGCATAATAGCTTTTTTATTCATTTGAAGACAATAATCTTTTCCAATATTTCTTTTCTAAACTAAATAATCCTAATTCCTTGATTATTTTTGCAAGTCAATAAATAGGACTGTAACCTTAACCACTTTTCTCCCTTGCTTCCTTCTTGCCAGCTAACAATCATCTTCAAGAATTTCCAGGAATGTGTTGAGCAGAAGGTATACCAGGCAGAAATGGATGAACTCCCTGCAGCATTTGCTGATGGCTCCAAGAATGGTGGCGACAAGCATGGGGCCAACAGCTTGAAGATTACCGAGAAGGTGTCTGGCCAGCACATAGAGATCCAGGCCAAGTACATCGGCACCACCATCATTGTGAGGCAGGTGGGCCGATACCTGACTTTTGCCGTGCGCATGCCAGAAGAGGTAGTCAATGCGGTAGAGGACAGGGACAACCAGGGCCTCTACCTCTGTCTCCGGGGCTGTCCCCTTAATGAGCAGATTGACTTCCAAGCCTTCCATGCCACAGAGAGCTGGAGTACCCGGAGAAAGGGACCTGGCACTCCTGTTTCCTCTCCACAGGTCTTTACTTATGAGACAGCCACGGCCAGATGTAAGGAGAAGCTTCCAGTAGAGGACCTCTACTTCCAGGCCTGCGTGTTTGATCTGTTGACCACAGGGGATGTGAACTTCACACTCGCTGCTTACTACGCCTTTGAGGACGTCAAGATGCTGCATTCCAATAAAGACAAATTGCACCTTTATGAAAGGACACGGGACTTGCCTGGCAGTGCAGCAGCCTCAGGGCAGTGCCAGGAGCTCCTCCTTTCCTTTGTGGCCATACTGTGGTGTTTGGTCTCAGTGTTCTCTTAGGTGTTTGCTGTGCAGCCTAGAAGAAATAGACTTTAGAGTGGGAGGAGAGAGCAACCCCCTTCCTTGGGAACACCTGTCTTTTAGGACCTGGTCAGAAGGGAGGGGAATGACTAGTGAGTCCTCCAGGGAGCAGAAGAAATCTTCTCACATCTCTGTCACCTGTCTTTTCCCTCCAAAGAGAAAAGATGGGAATGTAGTGATCCAATAGGCAGGTTGGTGAAAGACTGTTACCTCACATAGACAGATTTTTGCTTCCTTTGCTGGCAAGGGTAGCGGGCATTACTGCCCACTGCCTAGTTACTGCTCTTAGTAGTGCTACGAGGCTGTAGTGACTGTGACGTTGGCATTTGTGAAAGTAGCATTGTGTTTGAATACTGGGTGGCTGCTGTCACCTGGCCATTTCACAAATGGGAGTGAAAAAGATCCTTTATCCCCCAAACTCCTTGCCCCCCTCCCCATAGCATGAATGTGCAAACCATAAGACATCCTGCACTGTGTGCCTCATGGAACACTAAATTAGACTCTTGTTTCTCAGATCACATACACATACAAACACACACACACACACACACACACACACACACACACACACACTTTGAACAGCCAAATGCATGCACATTTAAAATGCACTGAAACAGTGGACAGAGATTCACCCTGACATGCACAGGTTTTTACTGACAGATAAACACACACACACATGCACATGCACACACACACAGCCTCATGATCATACTGATGAATACCCCACAGCCACACAGCACATTTATAGGCACTCATACATAAACACAGAAATTTCAGAGGTCTTCCACTAATGAGTTTCCTTCCTATATGCATTCTCTCTCACGGTCTGCAGGGGTATAGGGCCCAAGAAAAGTTGGGTTTGAGGAAATCCTGGTGGTGCCTAACTATAGGTGTGTTCCTTGTGTTGGTGCATTTTTTGCCATCTCCAGAAGGTGTTTCCTGTTTTTCTCTGCTCATGGATTTGCAGGTGCTGGAGGTGCTAAGAGCTCAAAGAATTTGGTTCTTATACCCATACAGCTCACCCGAGCTTCCTGATGGCATCCCTAAGTGACAGTGTGTCATGACAGAGAAGGAAACTCCATTTGCAAACAGCAGAGAAATATGACTTGTGTTCTTAGAAGTGACTTATATTGTCTCCAGTATACAGAATCCTTTCCATTAATTCTCTCCCCCAGCGTGACTGTACATATGAAGAGATATAATTGGTTTTAAATGTTTAAACAGAAAAAGATGTGTTTACTACTTCTGTTCCTTCCTAGTGTGGTGATGGCAAGTGTTACTTGAGAGGGAGATGTAGAGTAGGAATACAGTAACAGGGCAAGCCATGGAGACACCATAGTGGATAGGGCCAGCTGGCCTGCCCTGTTCACCTCCATTTTCCTGTTTCCTGGCCTCAGAAAATCATTTGTTGCCTCTCTCCATGAAATGGCAGCCTTTCCTCTGCTTCCCTGTCCTACTGCTGCTGAATTCTGGACCTCAGGAGGGCAGATCTGACATGTCTGCCCAACTGATACCTACCCTTCCCTTCCCATTGCCCTCCCCAAACGCAGGGTCCTTGGCTCCCTATGGAGGTTGGAATGGAAGGAAATCTTCCTTGCTGGCCCTTCACAATTTACTGTAGTGGGTGAGGAGAGGAGAAAATCTCTCAACTCCTACATCAGCCTGAACTTACAGCCATCACCTCTACTTCTTCTATAGAAAGGATATGAGAATTTCTCTAAATGTAGAGAGATGGCCCTTGAAAATCTGTGTTGGAAAATGCAGCCTTTCAGAGGTGTCCCACAGAAAAGGCAACCCAGCCCATGCAGCTCTGGGGCTGGCCTCTTAACTGGACCTCCCCCAGCCCCAGCCCATAAAACACTTTACCCAGAAGGACTTTCAACATATCAGCCAATAAGCATTGCCAAGGGAGCTACCAACTGCCTTCCTGGAGGCTGTTCCCTTTAGGACCTCTCATGCATGGGCTCCATGGGTCCAGGACCTTCCTGGCAGCAAGGACTTGCTTATCTCCAAGAAGTTTAGTTCTCTCTGCCAAAGCCACCAAGCATAGCAGGAAGGTAACACCTTCCTGCTCATTGTAAGAAAATCCTGTTGGGAGTAAAAAGTGAAGCACTTTATTTTGGTTGTGTTTGATCAAGTTCTGCTTGAAGGTGAAGAAACCTCACCATGTCCATGTGTGTAAAACCTATGTGGAGTGTCACCGCATGTACATACTGTAAATTATTTATTGATGAGATGATGCAAGTAAAGTTTCATTGTTCCTTTTCTTGCTCTCTTTTTTGGGGGTTAGCATTTTATAGCACCTTCCTCTTACGGCCTAATTTCATTTCCTATCTGAGAAAAAAAAAATTAATTCATTTCTGTGTATGTGACTCTATGTGTGTACCTAAACACATATGTGCAGGATGTGTATTTTGCATTTTATGGGCATATGTGTATGTGGGGAAAGAGTTTGGGTGACTTGCTCTAACCAGCCAGACCCATGAAGTCCTAACATGACAATCATTGGTCCTTCTTTGAAACTACTTATTTTCTTGAAAACAAACTACCTTTTGAATTTCCAGTGTGAGGCCTCTGGTTACATGAGCTAATAGTTATTCCTCTGGTAGTCTTTTGAGGAATATTAGTAATAATAAAATGCTTTATGGTTACAGAGCACTTTACCTATGTTATCACATTTGATTGTCACAAAAATAAATGGGAATGGAAAACACAAAAATTTCTCAAAATTCAAGAAAAAAATCACCTGACACGTTTTAATTAAAGCAAAATGGAGGGAGGACTAGAGGAAAAAGGAAAGAGGAATAAAGTTCAAAATTACTTAATCTGATCTTCCCAGTGTTATACCACTGAGTTATTAGCTAACCCGTGTTTTTTTTGAGTGATGAAAGTCAAAGAATATCTGCCTTGGAAGAGACCTAAGAAGTCATCTAATCCAACTCCTGCCACACACATGTGCACATATGCATGCATACATACATGCATGTGTGTGTGCCCTGTTCAAATGAAGAAACTAAGATGTGAGTAGGAATAGCTGTTTGTCAAAGACTGCAGAGTTTCAAGGAGCAAAGGTGAGACTAGAACACAGTTCTGACAACTCACAAGTGCAGTGCTTCTTATTCCATACCTGCTATGCTCTCTGGCTGCCAGATTCTTTCTCTGATTACCCCTTTCCTAACTTTTCTCCCTCTAACGATTACATATCTTAGGCCAGCAAACTGACAAAACTTCACACTGTCTACCCTTGTTTGAAAAAAATCATAAAAGCAAAAATTTAGAACTAGAAAGGAAACTTTGAGGCCAAGAAGTCCAACCCCATCATTTTTACAGACAAGGCAACTGAGTAACAAATAAGTCAAGTGACTTTGCCATGGTTCACAAGTAAATTTGTGAGTCAGACTAGAGAAATGGCCCACCAAACAAGTGGATGAGGCGTGAAAGGTGGCAAAAGGCTAGCAACAGCGGCACAGTGGAAAACTTTAAAGAAGAGAGTTAACTAAGAGTCTACAGGCATTAGGTAGGCCCAAGGCACCTTTTATGAAAGTAGGAGTAAGTTCTTGACAAAATCATTTCCGAAATATCTAAAACTGATGTGCCATCAAAGACTCTTGAAGGTAATTTTAAAGAACTTTTTGTTTCATAAGCAAATGACACAAAAAAATTTCTATAACACTTTAAGGTTAACAAGGTGATTTCCTCTCAACTCTATGAAGTTACAGTTAGAAAATAGTTAGAATTTTACAGTTATGGAACTAAGAGGTTAAGTGACTTAGCCATGACCACAAAGTATCTGAGGAAGAATTTAAACCCAAGACTCCTGATTCCAGGTCCACCGCTGTAAAATGCCATATTTCTCCCTCCATTATTGATTCTATAACAGAAGGCTCCCAATGGCTACGTGACAATGAAAACCTAGGTAGAAAAATCTGACAGATCCTGAGAAAGACAAGCCCTCTTAGGAATTCAGTCATGAAGATGTTCAGTCTTTTCAATTGGGTCCAACTCTTCTTGACCCTGTTTGAGGTTTTCTTGGCAGAGATACTGCAGTGGTTTGCCATTTCCTTCTCTGGCTTATTTTACAGATGAGGAACTGAGGCAAACAGTAAGTGTTTGAGGCCAGATTTGAACTCATGAAGATAAGTCTTCCTGATTCCAAGCCCACTGCACTTAGCTGCCCCAATCAAGAAGATTGCTTCAAGCAAAAGATCCGAGTAAAGTGAAGATTAGAGAGAGAAAAAAAGGCCAGACTGGAGAGAATGATGCAAAGTGGGAAAAATAATGTTTCTTGCACATTCATTCACTAAAACCATCAGCAGAAATGAGAGTATTTATCAGTGATTTAATTGAAATAGAATATGTTCCTAAAGGAGCTCGTGGTACAATTAGACTATAAACATGGGTAGATTTCCAAAAGACCAGAATCCTGAGAAGCAAGAGTTTAAAGTGGACAAAATATTTCCAGGTCACAATGAGGAGAAAATGTTATAGGCCCCAAGTAAGAAAATGCCCTTGGACTGGAACTTTATTAGAACCAGCAATTTAACCATAGAGAATTATAACTACCATTCTAGTCAAACTAGAGAATTTGCATTTTATCAAAAATATGTAATAAAATACTCTTAGCTAAGTAATTGCCCTGAAGGACAGGCACGTGTGTCTGTGTGGGTGGGTGCTATACCCTCAGCTTATAAGAAAAACCCAGGCAGCAGACATTTTAGCCTTTACAGACCTATGCAGAACCTTACATGGTGCTTTATACAGAATGGGTTCTTTATAAGTACATGTTGAATGAGCAAACGAATACATTTAGCAATATTGGAGGAAGAAGCATAAATGAGAATTTCTATTCAGTGTCCAGAATCCCATGCTATACAGTGATAACCCTACAGGTGACATCGTTGACTCTATTTTGCACACGTTGCCAAGAGAAGACAAATCTGGAGAGAAACAGTTTTAGAACAAGTAAATAGTAGTTATTTTGTAGAAAGGCTTAGTTAACAAGGAGCAGAAGCCCATCAGGAGGGCTGAGCAATAACTATTCAATATGAAGCTTTTCAAATTTTTATTTTTCAGAAAGGAAAAGATGTTACTCAAAAATTATCCTAAATAGGGGCAGCTACATGGTGCAGTGGATAGAGCACCAGTCCTCCATTCAGGCAGACATGAGTTCAAATCTGGCCTCAGACACTTGACATTTACCAGCTATGTGACCCCTAGGCAAGTCACTTAATCCTGTTTGCCTCAATTTTCTTATCTATAAAATGAGCTGGAGAAGGAAATAGCAAACCACTCCAGTATCTTTGCCAAGAAAACCCCAAATGGTGTCATGAAGAGTCGGACATGACCAAAAAATGACTGAACTGAAGATAAAGGCATAACAAGAACATTATTTAGCAATACTAAGAAAACCCATGAACTAGTGTTTATAGTAAGCTTAAAGCAATATATGTAGGAAAAACATATTCCAATTCATTAAGAGTTTGGCACTGAAATTCACTTTCCAAATACAGGTTGTTGTCACTCCTGTTCTGTCATCACGGACTGCATCATCAATGCCTAGAAATATGTCTCAGGAGCCTAGAAAAGAATTTTGGATTAATCAGGACTAATTGCCTCAGATGCTACTGCATTCCATTTGTAAGCAAAGAACAACCCAGGAAGTGCAGGTGACTATCCAGAGAGGTGTCTTTTAAGGGAAGCGATATCTCTTTTCAAAGAAAGAGATATATAGTTTACTATTTGTGATGATAATGTGAATTTTGATGATGATATTACTCTGTAAAGGGTTTTGGTTTCATACCATATTTAGTATTTTATTGTTTCTAACATTTTTAAGGTCAGTTCTACCACTTTAAAAGTTCTTGCAGACAAGTTGGCATGAAGATATTAAGTTGAATGTAAACTGCCTGAGGGGCAAAGATTTTATTTTTTGCTTCTGTATCCCCATGACTTAGCACAGTGCCTTGCACATAGTAGGTATTTAATAAATGTTTGTTGAATTGAATGGAATGTTACAGAGAATGCTTTCAAAAATAGCTAAAAACCAAAGTCAGTTTTTAAAGTAATTGCAAACCTTTGATCATGGTCAATTGAACATATTAAGGGCAAAAACCATTATACCAGAGAACCCCCTACTTGATATTTGTACAGGACTTTGAGAGGCAATGGAGTACACTGAGGAAAGAGATTCTAGTTCAGGTTCCCAGTTCTGAAACTTATTGGCTAAGTGCCCCAGGGCAAGTAACTTTATCACTCTCAGCCTCACTTTACTTATCTGTAAAAAAAGGATAATAATATTGATGTTATCTACTTCACATGGTTGTTCTGAGGACGGCAGTGTTATATAAATATGGTGTTAATATTACCATTATGAAAAAATGGATGGAAAAATCTATATCCAACCTATGAAAATAAAAACTTTTTTAAAAAAAGCAATCATGTTATTGGAAGCACAATTATTTGACATGTCAAAGAGCTCCCTAAAACAAATATGTAACTTGCTTCAGAAGAAGCATCAGGGTCAGAGAAACTTTATAGTCATATGCTTTGCTTTGTTTTAAGAAACCATTGTGATCTAACAAAAAAATCTGATGAGATGTAAAAAGAAGAAAATTTGGATCTCAGAAAAGAATTGAGTCTTTTTTTGAGGGAGGGAGACAGTACAAACTAAGAATTCTCTACCAAAAGTGAGCAAGACAGAGGGGACAAATTCAGAAAAAGAAGGGTAAGAGATACAAATGAAAACATAACATATGTATTCATTTCAATTCAAGAAATACTTGATGAATGGGCATCACCATGCAGGCTTTCTGCCAATCACATCTAAATCAAAACGTGTTTCTTAATTACTTAGTGCCAGGTTCTTAATATACAAACAAGAAGAAGAAAAAAACAGTTTTTCCTCTCCAAAAAAAACAGTCTCAGCCTCAAAAAGTTTACATTTTTCTTGGAAATACAATATGTGTATTTAACATTCTTACTGGTTGGTATTCTAGGACACTACAACTGCCATCTGTCCCTAAGTTATAAACAGATTCTAACACTGGCTTATTGCATACTAGATTTTCAATGCAGAATCAAGACCAAGGAAAAAAAACCTGATAGAATATTTCCATCTGAATCAGCATAAATTGTGATATTTTTCATATCCTTAAATGATATCAAAAGCATGAAGGCAGCATGGCAAGAAGCAATTGTGTTAAGGATGAGATTAACCATTTAATGGTTCTAGTTCATAAGGATCTAATGTGAACTGGATTCACTGAAGAAACCATAATCCACATGGTAAGTATGAAATCCATTATTATAGTAGAATGTAATTTTTTTCTGTCAAGTAACAGATTTCAGGAAATCCCCATTATGTTAGGCCAAGATCAAGGTGCCTCACAAAGTATTTTTGTATTCCCAGTTACAAGCAGTTAGACATGTCATAGAATCAAAGAGCTAGAAGGGATGACAGGACTCAACTGTTTCAGTTGCCTCATTTTAGAGATATAAATTTCAACTCTGAAAGTTGTAATGACTTTCCCAATGGCACCAAGACTAGTAAAGAACAGACCCAGGGAACTGAATTTAAGGCTCTAATTGTTCTGTTAAGTTCTGTACCCAAATTTTCATCTCAGGATGACTTCCTTCCTTCCACTCAGTAGGTTTATTTCTGGGTTGTTTTGCCTGGCCATGTAAATTAATATGAATATTAGTCTCTGAACAAAAACGTTTAGTAAAGTAAACTCAATTCAATAAGCATTTATTAAGCACTTTGTCACATTGAAATTAAGGTAAACTGAGGCACAAAATTCAGAGCATGTTCAATTTATTGATAAGGCTAGCAATTACCAATAAAAGGATTTTTAATTCCTCAGCAAGCTAAAAGACAGAATGAGGGCTGACAGATTATTTTTGTGGACCAAAGGAGAAGCATCCAAAAAACCCCTAGAAGGCAGCATCATAGATAGGGAAAACAACACGATTGGTTTCAAAGTCAGAAACATCATAGGCGTGGGGAACAACATGATTGGTTGGAAATCGGGAATGCAGGGAGAACAACCACCTCTACTTCCATCTTGTCACTATGGAAAGCCCATTGGTGGTGTCCACCTGCTTGGGTAGTTAGTGTCACAGGGATAACAGACCAGCCTTTCTCGAAGGTCAGTGTTGCAGAGGTAACAGATCAGAGTCCCTGGCATCCACCTTCATCGTTCAAGGATAACAGATTTCCTTGACACAAGAATAGAAAAGTCATTAATGGGAAAACTGAACTACCAAATTCAACTCAGAGACAATGAGTGGTTTACAGGAAAGCTGAACTTCCAGACTTAACTCAGAGAAAAATAAAACGTAACTTATGTAGTTACATAAAATGTTAGTAGTGATACAAAATGAAATCAATGACAAAAATGGAGACGGTATCAATTTGCTTTTCTCAATCTGCTATACGTTAGGTATTGTGCTGAGCTCTAGGAATACAAAAAAGAGGCAAAAGACAGTCCCTGCCCTTGAGGAGTTCACAATCTAGTGGAGAGTCAGCATGCAAACAAATGTATATGAAGCAAGCTATATACAGAAAAATAGGAGATAATTAACAAAGGGAAGGCACTGGAATTAAGAAGGGTTAGGGAAGGCTTCCTGTAGGAAGTGGGATTTTAGTTGGGACCTAAAGGAAGCTAGGGAAGTCAGTAGTCAGAGTGGAGGAGACAGGGTATTCCAGGTATGGGAAGCAGCCAGAAAGAGTGCCTTGGATACTGGAAATATTGTATAAGATACCTTGTTCTTGGAATAGTCAGGAGGCTAGTGTCACTGGATCAAAAAGTATGTGTTGGGGAGTAAGGTATAAGAAGACTCTGATGGGTAATATATATATTGTATTTATTAATATAATCATTAATATCAAATATTAATGGTTATCAATATAATAAATATAATTAGATGTTAATGCAATAATAATTGTGTTATATTATATTTATTATCTATTATTGCATTGTATCATAATATGTAATATGTGGTTATATTAGTTATATACACAATTATATATCATATCTATAACTACATAGAGATGGATATCTATATATGCATATACGCATACATAAAACATTCTAAAGAAAGCTAAATGGAAATTTCTTGGGGAATTACCCAACAGTTTTAGATTATCTTTGGCACCCTCCACCCTGCCTGTTCCACCAATGCCCATTTGAGTAATTGAGAGTTCTCCTGTTATCTCTTAGATTAGTGTTAAAGTCACGATTGTGATAGTCATTGGAGCTAATCATAGAAGGGGAACAAGTCCAGGGGAATGAAAATATCAAGAGCCTGACAGAGAGAAGAGATGTAGTCCTTCAGCCCCACAACTCGGGGAACAGTAGATGGCTTTAGCCTCAGGGGAGTAGCCTGTACAGGAACAGATTTCTGTTGTGTATACATTGGCTAAGTCCTGAAAGCTCCAGTCTTTTGAAGCTCAGCATAGTGCCCTGGTATCATGAAAATAGCTCCTCCCATTCCATATCTGCCTTCTTAGCTCCTCAGACAGTCACTTGCAAATTGAAACTTTAGAGACTCCACGGAGCACAGCACCAGGAATGTGATCATTTCCTGTGAGCAACCAACCCCGAGCATCTGGTCCCAATTGTTCTTCTCAGCCACTGCCCACCAACACCTTGTGAAGCAGCATGGAGACCCCACTATCCTTTAAATAATAATCATGTTTCCTTCCCATTTTAATCCAAGCAAATTACCTGATCACTTGGCAGGTGATAGGATTCAGGCTTCCCTATCAATCAAACAAGCAGGCAGGTGGCTTGCAAAAAATCAAAAGAGGCCAAATCTGTCTTCCAATAAGGCTGGTTCTGGTCACTATGAGTGATTGCCTTCAATCCTTCTGCTACTTTTTGGAGAGCAAGGTGATAGGAACAGGACAGGAAAGCAAGGACCATTTCCTTACAATAGGGTAACTCCCTCACGTTCCAAGGGATGTAAATTGTAACCTACTTTTCTAGGCTTCACAACTAGAGGCCAGGTAGGGTGACTAGCCAAGCAAGAGCCCTGAAGAACAGGATTAAAGATCAAAGTCTCACCTTTGTCCTGTAGTGCGTGTGTGTGTGTGTGTGTGTGTGTGTGTGTGTGCGTTTCATGACTTTACCTGAGGCCAGTTTTAGGAGAGAAAAGATGGTATGCTTTTGGGGGTGCTGCTAAGTTCTCCCAACCAAAAATTCTCCAACCTACTCTTTCATCCTTTATGTGCCTTCTTATGAAAACTGCAAATGTTTGAAAAGGTTGTGCTTAGCATAGTGGATGGATTATCCACAGGGACATAACTGAAGATCTAGCTAAGTGAAAAGCATTGTAGTATTCTAGTTAACATGGCAGTTAGGTAATGTAATAGTAGGAATTAGTGTATCTGATGAATATTACTACCCATTGTCAAAAAGATCTAGGTCCTAGGAGAAAGAAACTGAGAATCTAAATTTTGATTGGAAGAAAGAAAAGCATAGAGTTGCCTCTAGGGCTGGTAGAAGACTAAAGTGTGGGGGCTAATGGGAAAGAGGCCCCATAGTCAGTCAAGTGTAGAATGAAGACAATAGGATTAGAGATTTCAAATTGAAAGGGACCTTAGAGGTCACCTAGTCCAATTCATACATTTTATCAGTGAGGAAACTACAGTCACATGGGTAGTAATTAGAAAAGCCAGGATTCATCCCCTTTCTACTGCACTACATGTCGAAGGAATACAGTATGAAAAGGGCTTGAGAAGGACAGGAGGGCTTCAGACTTGTGGAAAGCTAACTAAGAGATAGGGTTCTTGGAAACAGAAGACAGACTTCAGTGAGCTCACAACTCTGCCTATGAGCAGCCCTGCTCTGACCTCCTCTTTTGCCAGTTCCTCAATACTTGCCCCACTTCTCCAGGCCCTCTCTTATTGTTACAGATAGAATCCTATCTAGTGGTACTAGAAACCAAAGATGTATTAATGCACAGAACAAGCACCAGCACTTTCTGATCTCTGTCTAGCTGTGATGAGAACTTGGTGGACTGTATATTAAACCCAGAAAAAAAAACCACCCAGCCAGTGTTACCAGTTATTTTACAAAGACCAACCCCACCATTTCCAGTACAGCATTATTCCCAATCTTGGGAAATTTTTGAAGACAGCACCCACACTGATCCCCCACCAAGATTATCCCCAGGCTGTCCTCCCAGGATGGGAATGCTTTACCAGATCAGACTTCGCAACTTTAGTGGCTTGCCATGAAAGGTCACTTTAGCAATGGTCCAAGGACTCATACTGCAGAGAGGAAAGTGTTGGATTTTATGTCAGACAAACTTAGGTTCAAATACCAGTTTACTAACTAACCACTATTACTGTGGGCAAATCAGTCTCTGGGTCTCAGCTTCCTCATCCTTTAAATGAAAGAATTAGACTAGAAGAACTCCCAATTCCCCTTCCATTTCTAAATCTGCCACATAAAATCCATGAAGACATTTAGAAAATTTGGGGCATAAAGTTTATCCCAACTTCACTATTATCTGGTATCTCAGCAAACTATAGTGCCTGTAGAAAAGGGCTGGTAAGGAGAAATTGAACACTGCCCACTGAGGAAAGCACTCTTCTGAAAATCCTTCCCTCTCCTCCACCTATTTTCTTAAATTTTCTAGGTAAAGTTGCAATTCAACAGGGATGACTGGATCTCACGAAAGATAATTTCTTGGATACCAAACTATTGGGCAGTTTCCTGAGGGAAGAGTCGGCTGTTGCTCGGGATTACCCTGTCACCTACAGTTGCTCAATGAAATGGGAAAAGGTACGCTTTATCCTCTAGGTCTCTAGGGATGGGTATACATTGTTCTGGATCTTAGAAATTTAAGTAGGACTCTCATCATCTCTCTAGGTCATATATAGCTTTCCTCTGAAAAACGGACAGAATTTCTGTAGGATAGCATCATGAAATTGTGGTGAGATGATCCACATACCCTATAAGAAAAACTAAGTTTCTGCCTCAAGAATATGAAATTGTCTTAAGTGCTGTCTATAAAACAACAGAGGGAGCACATCAGACAGAACACCATTTATTCCTCTGTACTCCATCTGTAGAGAAGGGAGGGAGAGGATTAAGCATTATCTAAATTTTAGGGCTTCTAGCTGTAAGATGGGTTGTTTTTTAGAAATTTGCTGCCCTCTAGAGGGTTGCTTTTAAAACAGGAACAAATCTGATCTCAAGGACTTCGCAGGTTTGGTTTGAACCTGGGTGACCTTAGCATTCATAATATGATAGGATTCCAGATATAAAGTTGGAAGGGACCTCAGAGGCCATGTAGACCAATCTCTTCATTTTACAAATGAAGAAACTGAGGCCCAAGGAGGTTAAGAGAGTTGCCTCTGGTCACATGTGTTGTAAGCATAAGAGATACATGAAATTTTAATCTAGGTCCTTTGACTGCAACACTCCAAGTGTTTTTCCACTGAGTTCTTTATAGCCTCATGCATAGGTGGTGACCAATGATGTAATCATATTCAGGCTTCTCCTTCCCTAAACTACTCCATCCTTTTTTCAAGGCATTATTTTTCAGCATAACATATACTAACAGGAAATGAGATAAAAAAGCAACCCACTCTAAACAGCAGATGTTAACAGGAAGTGAGAAGCAAGAATAGGGAAAGTCAGGAATGTTATACTTATTCTAGTCCCTATGTTAGTTTGTCAAGGGAAAACTTGTTGAAGACTAGTCCATCAAGGTGAAATGGCTTGAGAAGTACACCCTTCAGGTGATTCAAAGCAATAAGACTTTATGTTTCTTCAGTTTTGCTCCTCACTCGGAGTCCATGACACTGCCTTTTTTCTCTTTCTTTCTGTCTGATCTCACCTTCTTGATCTCTTTTACTGTCTCATCTTTTCCCACCATACTCTCTACCTACCTTTCTTGTTTTCCAGAAGAAACTGAAATCTGATGGTCTAGGTGAGTGGCAGGTTCATAGTGCAAGTCTGATCACTTTGACCCCCTTTACTCAGTAATAACCAGTTGTTCACTTTCATCTCCAGTATCAAACATAAAGGCATCTCTTTGGCATTTGAAATCATTTACAACCTGGACCTTTCTACCATTCCAGTGTTCTTACATTTTACTCTTCCTCACAGACTCTATGATCCAGCCTTTTTGGTATTCCTCCCAAAAACTTATTCTCCTCACTCCCTGCCTTTGCTTTCTAGATGCTTGTAGTATTTTTTTTTCTTTGACCTGAAAACTCTGGATTTTGGCCATGACGTTCCTGGAAGTTTCCATTTTGGGGTTTCTTTCAGGAGGCAACCTGAAATGGATTCTTTTCATTTTCACTTTGCTCTCTGATTGTAAGAGATCTGTGCAGTTTTCTTTCATAATTTCTTGAAATATGACATCCTAGCAATGACTCTTTAATTACCTCTCCTTGATTTTTCTCTAATTCAGTTATTGAGATGCCTTACATTTTTCCTTTTTTTTTTTTTAGTCTTTTGACTTTATTATTTCTTGTCATCTTATGGAATCATTAACTTCCATTTGGTCCATTCTAATTTTCAATGAACCTGTTGCTTGGGTAAGGTTTTATACCTCTTGTGCTAAGCTGTTAATTCTCATTCCCCCATAGTTCTAATTTAATTCCCAATTCTTTTCTTCAGCACTATCATTTCATTTATGAAACCACTCTTGATTCTTTTTTAAATACTCGCTTCATTTCTCCCAGGAATTCTAGTTGAAATGGTATCCCAACTATGTTGTTATTGTTACCATTGTCGCTGTTGTTGAGGCTTTGTACGTAGATGCTTTGTAGCTATTCTCTTCTATTTTTTGTGGTTTAGTTCTTTATAGTGAGGTTCTTTTGTTTGTTTGCTCTTTTTTCTAGCCCTGCTTCCCAACTTCAAACTTTCTGCTTGGGGCATGTTCTATGTATTTGTGGGGGGACATCAGGGCCAGATTTGGTCCTGTTTTGTGTTCTCTTGGGTTCTGCTGACTCTTTCTCTGCATATGGAGTGTAGTATTCTTTAACAATCTAGGAACAGCTCAGGCTGGGGACCTGCAAGCTTTCGATGTGCCCAAAGCTATCTAATTTAAGGAAGTCTGATCACTGAATTATTGGTTCCCCTCCTGGCGGAGCTTCTGAGTTTCCCTGCCTCATCTGTACTCACCTTGGAACATCTATAATCTCCTGCAGCCTTGTCACCCTAGAATATCCCTCTGCTATACTGGCACCCTTTTCTCAGTGGTGAGTTCCTCCCAGGGTCTCCATTTTGAGGAGAGGCCTAGCCCTACCAACCTTAATTCCATTCCAGCTTTGTTTCTTGCTTTCTTGATACATGCCTCTGAACATGTACCTTCAAACACACCCCCATCCCACTTTCCATTTCTCTTCTGTGTGTTGTCTTTCCCCATTAGATTGTTAGCTCTTTGAAGTCAGGGACTTTTTTTGTTGTTTGTTTACATTTTAATCACCAGCACTTAGCACAGTTACTAGAGCATAGTAAGAGCTTAGATGCTTACTGCCTTGCTTTTCTTGTCTGAACTTTGCAAGCTCCTGACTGGAGTATGGGTCTGAGCAACACAACTGTGGGCTTGCCCCCTGGAATACATTCTAACAGATTACTCCTGGATTCACCAATCGTCAACTTGCTAGAAGGCTCAGAGAGATGAAAATGCAGCCTTCCCTTTGGACTGAGCTGCTTGCCCCAGTTATTCCCCTATAGGCTTCAGATACGGGAGGGGACTGGATCTGAGACCCTGCTCTGCTCCCAGAGTCAGAGCCACAGAGCTGTCCCTCCCTTCTGTTTCTCCTCTTTGCCTAATGTAGTCTCAGGCAACAAATTGCAACCCCTAAGGCCCAGGATCCTATGAACAATTCAGTACCCAAAGGTAAAGGCCTCCTACTCAGTACACTCTGGATCTGGAAATCAGCTCTGGGGTGTGAGCTGCTGACCCACCAGCTGGCACCAGTTCCTGCTCCCAGAACTTTAGGCTTCTCTTTGTTGGATCTAGGACCTGTTTTAGTATCAGTGACAGAAGGCTCTGTGCAGTACTCCTCTTATGGTATCTTGTTCCCTGGACACAGACCTCTGTCTCCCTCTGCTGACCTGCGGTAGGAAAAATTACTCATTGAAATTTTCCTTGCATTTTCTGATCAGGACCTAACCCAGTCTGATTTCTACATCTTTGCAAAGTAGTTCTGAAGAGGGAGGGATGCTCATCTTGGCTGGTCTCCCACACTCCTGGCCTCTGCATTGGCTGACTGTATCATGCTTTGAAAGGCTTTTCCAACTCACTTCAGACACATAATTTCTCTGGCTTTCTTCAAGATTCAGCTCAAATCCCCCCTTTGCAAGAGACCTTTTCCAGTCTCCCCACCCATCACCCCTGCTGGTGAATTCTTTCAGAGATTACTTTCTATCCACTCTGTATATATTTATATATTTATTCACATGTCCTCCCCTTTAGAATGTGAGCTTCTTGAAGGCAAAAGTGACATTTTTGCCTTTTTTTTGTATAACAAGCTTAATACAGAGCATGGCATTAGTAAGCCCTTATTATGTTTGACTGTGAATACAGATCTTTCAGCCTTCTCTATATTTCTACATTTTACAGATTTGGAAACTGATTAGTTGCTAACCAGATAAAAATAAGAATAGGATACAAATGCCATTAGGGAAGGGTGAGGGAAGGGAAGGGGAGAGGTAGAGATGAATGTCATTTCCAGGAGAAAGGAAAGAATACTGGTAGGAGTTGGAAGGGTGGCCAAAGATACCAGTCTCACCATGTTGCTTAGGGCCAGGAATGAACTCACCAGGTTTTTTGGGGGGTTTTTTGGTAAGGTAAGTACTCTGGCAATCATCTTGTCTACTCAAATACACTTGGTTGGCCTATGGTACAGGTTGCCTATAGTCAGTTCATCCTCTCCACTTTAGGGTCACTCATTACTTGAGCTAATCTGTACTTCTGTGGTAGTCCATCCTGTGGCTGTGAAAAAACTGCTGGATTTGGAATCAATGGACCTAGGGTTGCGTGTTGGCCTGTAAGATGTTAGGGTAAGTGTGAAGTTCCTTCCTGCCTTCCCTGTTCCTGCATTTCACTTCCTATTAACATCTGATGTTGGGCAAGTTACTTCACCTCTCTGGGCTTCAATTTCCTGTCTATAAAATGAGGATATTGGACTAGATAACCATTAAGGTCCCTCTCAGCACTAGACCTGTGACGCTTGTGAATCACAACCCTAACATGAGCTATTTCCCCTTCCGGTGTTAACATTGTTATTTGAATGACAAATACATCGTTATTCTTCAGCTCAAGGATCTTTGGCAGCTCATCATTGCGTCTAAGACAAGATACAAGCTCCTCTAGCACCTGACGTTCATCATAACCTAGCTCCTTCCTTCCCTGATCCTCTTCCCATCTTTACATTTTCTGGTATGCACTTGTCTGTTTACCTATTCTAACTCCCAGTGGAATGTAATCTCCTTGAGGTCACAGGCTGCTTTTCAACTTTGTATACTTAGCATCTAGCACAGTTCTTTATAGTAGTAGGCACTTAATAAATTTCTGAATTCAGTTGACTTGAAGGAACCTTGGTGATATACCTGACTTCTCATTGCCTACCAAGTACCATGTGGGTCCAAATTTATCTCATATCACTCCTATACACGTGTATTTTACATTCCTGCTAAAATAGATTACTGTCCTTGCCCTGGTCTCTTCCCCAACATCTCCTATCTCTCCGCCTTTGTTCAAGATGTTCTCTTGTGTCTGGAATGGATTCCCCTTCCCCAATCTGACCACTGAAGTTCCTCTCTTCCTCCAAGGCCCAACTCAGGTGCCTCCTCCAGAAAGCCCTCCCTGATAGCCCTCCTTATACCCCCATCCCCTGGGGCAAAAGTGATCTCTGCTCAGGTTAACATCCCATTGTGGGTGCTTTTCCCTTGAAACTACATTTTCACTCACAAGTCTTCACTATACCCCACCCTCCCCCACCCCCATTACATTATAAGTACATGAAATAGGATCTGGGGCATACATAGGCATATGCACTGAACTCATAGGACCAGATGAGATCACCAAGAGAAGAAGTATAGAAGAGTGGTGAGGATCGAGCTTGAGATGATACCCAAACTCGTGAGATTCAGGAGAAGGCTGGATTATATTATTTCTCATGGTGCTTCCTGCTCTAAACCTCTCTTATGATCCTATCATATCTAATCAGAGAATATCCTGAAGGCAATTGGAAAGATGCAGTGCATAAATACTGTGTAAATATATATATATATATATACATACATACATACATGTATGTGCATATATATATATATATACACATGTGTATACACACACACACATATTTGACATGCTTGATATTCAAGCCCAGAAGTGCTAAATGAATCCAAGAGAGAGGATGAGATGACTAAGGAAGAGGCTATAGAGATGAACGCCCAAGACTGAGCCTCTTGAGGGAGAGGCATGTTTAAGGGGCAGGTAGAAGAGGAGTGAGAAGGATGAGTCAGAGATGTGGGAGAAACATGAAGACGGCTCAGTATCAAATGCTGCAGAAGGGATAAGGAATATTAGGACATGGTAGGAAGGGAGGAGGGGAGAAAAAGGAGCAGATGAAATTTAGCGATGAGAAGAATGACCTTGGAGAGAAATTTTTTTTTAATATTTTTAAATTTTATTAATTTATTTTGATTTATCAACAATCACTTTCATATGCTGGAGAGAAGTTTTAGTTGACTGGAGGGAACCAAAAAAAGATGGCCCAGGGTTAGGCAGCTTCTAGAAGTGGGATAATTGGGAACGAGGGAAAATTTTAGCATGTTTAGAACACTGGATATCTGAGCAAGTTTGTATAGGAGAGAAGGGGACAACAGAGAGACTGAAGGTGGCAGATTGTTGATGGAGCCAGGTCATAGGAGAGACTGAGATGGAATCAATACAGTGGAAGACAACCTTGCCCAAAAAGGCCAACCTCTTCTCTGAGACCAGAACATGAGTGTGGACACTGAGAATTTTAAAGAAGTGGAAGAAAAACAATCGAAAGAATTCACATCAAATGGCCTCATTCTTCTCAGCAGAAGAGGATGATGGGAGATATTCAGACTCCAAAAATGGTACGAAATAACCATGATTTGGGAATATCATAGGAAGTCAGAGTGAGGAATGATTATCAGTGGTATAGGTGTAGTCTAGGTCAGTTAGTATACATTTATAGGAGAATGTATGCTTCCACTAAAGAAGGTGAGGTGGTGTCAAGAGTGAGGTGGGCATTTAATCTCTGGATTGTCTATCATACGTAGAACATTGTACCACATCTCACAGCATTGTGTACAACGCATCTTTATTCCCCTTGAAGATACAAAAAGAATGTATTTCTCTCCCAAAGAAGGAACACAGGAGGCGGGGGGGAGTACTCCAACACTAATGTAAGGCGGAAAAGGATAAATATATGGTATTGGTTTAAGGTCTAAATTTTCTGCTTTATTTGATACTGTCCCTTTAAGAGTCACAGGTTAGAATTCTGAGTCCTTAGTTCAGCAAAAGTTGTAATAAACGACCTTTATGTTGGCACTAATTGATGAGGATTTGACTGGTGCCAGGCGTAGGAAGCCCTGCCAAGGATCACAGGCAGGGTTCCTTCCAGTAAAAGGCAGGAGCTTTGGCAGCAGCCAGTTTGAAAGGATCATTACTATTGTAAATCATAATAAGCTGATTATTGCCGCACTTGTTCTTAAAATAAAATTTCCCAAGGCTGTTCCAGCTGGGTTGTGAGTTGCAATAGGGCATTCTGAGAGTCCTTTATTAGCAGCAATAATCCAGCACACCATTTTAGTACCTTAGTCTCAAAAATCTCAGTAATTTACCAACAATGACTGCCATAGTACCCCTTTTCCTACATGACTGAGGCATGTCAAAATTTAGGTAGGATCTTTCAAAAATTGTTTTCTGGTGGTCCATGAAATGTAAGGTCCATTCAATACAAGCTTATAATCCAAACTTTGGCAACTTCTCCTAAAACAAGGCACCTCTAATCCCAAATTGAAGCAGAAACTCTTGTCCTTCCAGCTGAGGCCTGCTTCTCCCAAGCCAGTTCTGTCCTCAGTGCCAAGTTAGCATTTGCGTCAGTGTTTCCATTATAAAACACACACACACACACACACACACACACACACACACACACACACACACACACACACACACACACATACATTTCCAAGAGCATGTAACTCAGATGTTAATTCTCCCTCATGGCCATGAACTTGGCCATCAGAGAAGTTCAGCTGACAGGTCATTTTTATCCCCTTTTGAATGCAATGGCATTATTATTCTGGTGAATACACAATTTAAAAAGCTTTGGAAAAGTGCATTTTCAGGAAGCACATGAGCAAGAAAAGGAGTGAAAAGCTTCTGGTTATGCAGCTAAAGAGCTTCGCCCCAAGAAAAGAGGCCACATTAGCCTTCACTCAGTTCAAGCTGCTCTGGTCTTCTGATGCTGCCTTCAGTTCCACTCCCTTCACCAGTCAGGTAAAACTAGAAGAGCTGTGGAAATGTGCTCAGAGTCTGAGACATAGATGAAAGTTCTGACTCCATAACCTCTGCTCTAAGTCTCAGAATGCTAAAATGCTGTGTTAACACAATTCAAATAGCACTATGATATTCTATTAGAGCTAGACTTGCGATTCTGACTTTATTGATACAGAAAGCTCCTGGACTGCTAATCTAACTTCCTCCACCAATGCAGGCCTGCATCATCTTTCTAATAGTTTAGAGACTCACCCAAAGTACTGAGAGGTTAAGTGACTTTTCCTAGTTCACCACAGAGCCAGTATTTGTCCAAAACAGGACTTGAACTCCCAGGTCTTTCTGACTCCAAAGCCAGCTCTCAACCCTCTATGCCATGCTATTTCTCAAGGTTCTTAATAGAACCTTGAATTAAGCATATCAAAACAGCTAAACAAGTGTTCTGCTTAAAAAAAACAAAGAAACAAGTTCTTCACTGGATGCCAGTGAATGTAGGGGCTAAATTGCCACCATTATAGAATAAAGAAGTCACCAAATTACAGTACAACGTAAGCTAGCCCAGTTCTGAAAATCCTTAGTAACACTTTTTAATATACAAGAATCAAAAGTACAGCAGTTTTACAATGTAGGAAAATTTAATACATACTATATAAACAACATATTTACATCAGAAATCACTAGGACAGTGGCATTTTTTTTCACAAATATAAATTAATATTAATTACTGTTTTAGTTAACAGGTCTTAAAAGTCCACAATTTTACAAGAAAGAGAAACTGTCTGTCCCCACACTACTGGGGGCAAATGGACTACAGCCGTCTGGATCGTTGGCACGGATCTCCTACCTTGATCACAGTAAGATCTCAGACAGTCAGAAGCTCCATGTGTACTGGGCACTGGATCAACAATTCTTGTTGACCATAGGTTTTGGTCTGTAGAATTTTCGGGTTATAAGTGTAAATTCATAACTGAATCAGGTTTGCACCACACTTCCTGATGAAAATTTTTAGACATCAGGCTAGAATGTACTTAACTTTAAAATGCAGCAAGAAGTGAGAAGTTTTCACTTTTCCCATTAAAAAGGCTTAAGGAATGACTGACTAGAGGGTAAGGTGTAGCTATAGAAGGTAGAAGGAAGGAAAAGCAGGAAAAGATATTGCCATCAAGCCTCACAGAGTGCTCAGCTGTATCCCCTTTGGACTTTAACTGAATGCTTTAAAAGTTTACTTTTTGGTTTTACATTATCACTGAAGGCTATGTCATTTCAGCTATTGGTCTTTTTGTTTACATTCAGGTACTGTTTTTAATGGGTGTGATGTTACCTTTCTTTCTCTTTAGCATCAGTGCCAAAGAAATCTCTAAACACCTCTCCAATCTGGGGTCCTGAGAACTCCTGAGGTTCCCATGGCAATTTCTCTTTTCTCCAAATAGAGACATAACTTCCATCCATGCATTATTTCTTTTTGCTTTCTTTAAATATACCATTTTGTCACAATGATTTTGATTTTGAAGAAGGAAACACCTTTCTCCTTACCCCCTCTTGGACATAGCTCAGATGCCAAACATGTATAAATGTATTTGGGATACTGTAGTTACACAATCAATTTAACACTGATCTGGCCAGTATTGCCTTTTGCTACATCTTATGGCACTAAAAGTCTTGACAAAAACATTTTATGAATGTGAACAATGCGAAGTTGTTTTTTTTCCCTCATGATGAGACATCTTTGTGCATAACATTCCTTGCCTAACTAGTTCAATGAAATCAAATATTGGTGAATATCAAAAAGTATATTCTCCAACCATCCACCCATACCTTCATTAAAGACTACTGAAAGCTGTAAGAAAAGCCATAATCTGAATTCCCAAAGGGAAAAAATATACCTCAATCCCTCACCACCAACCCACCATTCATTCTATCAGCTGAGATTAAAAGGAGCTTTCTTAACACTTTCTGGTTTGCCTTGGAGAAGACAAACATGTGGATGGCGCCAAAACTATTAGCAAAGCTAAAGTTTTTTGTTTCCACAGCACTTTGTGGCTGATAAAGGGACAGAATATTTCCCAATTTCCTCAGTCATATTTGCTCTAAATCCTTGATAGGATTATTTCTGATATGTGCAATATGACACGTTTGGGTGCTTGGCTCCAATGCTTCCACTGTGAAAGTCCAGGCTGAAGAACCAAAAGCACCATGGGGTAAAAAAAAAAAAAATTTTTAAAGAAAAAGTGCCCACCAAAAATTGCTGCATAGCCAACCGCATAAGCTTCTGAATTTTCTGTGCCTCCCATGATGACCTGATCACTGGCTGTTTCCATGATATGCTTAGCATGGAGCAATGGACCACGAAACCATTTCTGCTTAAGTGGCATTAGATAATAGAGGCATTTCTTGGGAGTGTCTCTAATAAAATTGCCCATACGCATGGCAAATAAGTGATGCTATTTTCTTAAGAAGATCCACAAGGCATTTCAAGGAACTTAAACTCCTGGGGTCTCCCAATAGAATGGGAGCCCAAATAATCATACTTATGTGTACCACTTCTGATCCTGGTTCTTTATACCTGGTAGGCTTGAATTTATTACCAAGTTTCATTGCGTATTCTAGTCAAATATCCTCTCTTCATCTAGTTATGACTTTGGACACTAGCATATTTAAGAATACTGATGAACTAGGGCTTAAAACGAATAAAAATGATAGCCCCAGCCCTCCCGAGGTGGGCATACAATTTTGTCCCTCCACCACACCAATTTTCCCCTCCCCAAACTATTCTGATTCAATTAACCTTCTCAATCAAACGCATTTGGTTCCTTTTTTCCTCCCCCAACGCCTCCTGTACTAGCTATAAATCCCCTTGGGTATCATCTGCTCTTATCCTAAATGCAACTAAAACACAAACTGCAATGACCTCAAGCCAGCCATCTGACATCCTACTCACTGCAGCTAATCCTTTTTTTATCTGACCAGCTGGTTATCAGCAGATATGATTCTTTATGAGTTCTACCTCTTTTAATTTGTGCAAAAGGAGTAAAAATCTACAGATGTCAGATTGTTAAAATACTGAAAGCCCCTCTCATTTGCTAGCACTGCTAAGTACCCCACACAATGTGAAGCCCATTCAGAATCTACAGCCCAGTATCATATGCTAGCTAGCACCAAATGTTTAATGAGCCTTTTTACTGGACACCTCACTAGGGATTCAAGATTTCTGTCCTTTTCCTTACCTCCTTTACCTCCCTCCTCCCCCTCAAAAAATAAAATCCAAGTTAATTCCAAAGTCACAGTACTGAAGTTCAGCCATAGTAGCCAGTTTTCCTCATTCTGGAGGTAAACAATAGGACTACAAGGAAACCAAACCTTTGAAATGTACAAAGACAATGTGGGAAAATTAGTGTAGACTGGATAGAGACAGCTGCATAAGCGCCACTACCCTCAGCTCTTACCCTCCTTTCCTGGGTGGGCCATGCCTAAGTCTATTGCTCCTACATTTCTTCTAAAGACATATTGAGAGCTCATTTAGTCATTCGAAGGGCTCACCTTCAAATACTATCATGCCAGAATGAAATCAGACTTTTTTTCCCCCCATCAGCAGCATCCATCATATAATAGTGAATCAAATCAAGCACTGTTCATTAATTCCTAAGCAGCAATCGTTCATTCCCTCCCCTGACCAAATCAGAGTAAGGAAATACTGCACCTAGTTGTAAAAAACAATAACCAAAAAAACAAAAACAAAAACAAAAAACAGGTTACAAATCCGATCAATTCTTGTTCTTCCTTCAATGGGGGTATAATAACCCCACAAAAGCCCACAGATAAAATGACACCCCTTTCCTTCTGGCAGCATGGGAGGATAGAATGAAAATGGAAACTATGGCAGGAGTGTAAAGGTAGTAACCAAAATCAAATCTCCACCAGAACTAACACCTAGGAGAAGTCCTCCCCACTCCCTGAAGTCCTCCTTCAGCCAGTGAGGTGGCAGCAGCAGCATGTTCAGAGTCTCCAGTTACTCATTTTGATAACTGGTTATCTTTTGGATCAGACCAAAAATCATCAGATGCTTGCTCACTCTTGTTCTCCTCCGTTTTGACCTCTGACTTATGTTTTCCGAACATTCCAGTTATAATCTGGGTTGTTTTTTTGTTCTAGTGACCTATCCAAGGGAGACCTGTGATCCAGGGGTGACTTTGAATCATGGGGAGATTTCTGAGATGGTGGTGATCGAGGGTCTGTGACTGCAGGGTGTGGAGGGGGTAGTGGCTGTTTGTAGTCTCCCGATTTGTCTGTGTGGAAAGATCGGTAATGATCTGAGGGACCCTGGCCATGGTAACCCATAGGGGGACGATGATCTGACATTCTCCGGAAATCTTGCTGGTGGTAATTTTGAGGCCTGAACTCATCAGATCTTCGTCGTTTCGAATCATGATGATGTCTGAAAATTGAAACCCAACAATGTTAAAATCAAAAGGAAAAAACCAGTCAAGCTTAACCATTCCTTCACCTATCCCCTCACTCCTCTATACTCAGCATCACATTCAAGAACAATTCTACAGAAATATGCTGCCGAGTACTGTGTGCACAAAGAGCACCTTTCAGAACCTGTAAAACCTACTTTTTTTGAGCGCAATCTCTGCCGGTTTGAAACAGATTGGCAGAATAGGGACCAGTTTCCTTGTTACTAATCCGCTCATAAACTCAGAAGTGTAAAGATCCACAAACAAGCCCTGTGAAATCAAACCAGTCTGATCTTATTGTGGCTGGATAGGATTTGAAGGTGGGCAGGAGGGAGCTGGACAGAGTGTGGCAGAGGGAGCTGCCTTGGAGCTGGAAGACCTGGGTTTGAGTCCTGCTTTTGATAAACTGTAGCCGTGTGGTCCTGGGCAAGTCACTCAGTGACTTTACCCCAGGCTTTAAGACTCTAAGGTACAGGGAGTATCCTCATCCGGAAGCTTCCTATATTAATGGAATCAAAGAACCAGTGTCATTTCCAACTAACTGGGTAAACTTGAACAAGTCAGTTAACTTCTACAGCCCACAATTTCCCCACCTGTAAAGTGAAGAAATAGGATTAGGTATACCCCTAAGGTCTTTCCAGCTCAAATACTTTATGATTCTATTCCTTTCCCTAAACCAACCTTGTAGTCCGAAAGCCCCACAGAACCATAGACTATCAGAGCCAGGACGCACTCAGAAATCACCTGGTCCAATCCTAGATAATATAGTTTGAGAACTCTGACACAAATGGTGAGAGAGTAGCATGCCAAATTTCACTGTCATTTTCCACTACTGATCAGTAAACGCATTTGGTAAAAATCATTTTGTCATTCTCATTTCATACACAATGAATTTTAAGTAGAGAAAAATAACTTCCCTGCTGCTTTTCAGGTAGCTGAACTTGTGCTATACACCACTGTATGTATGATAAAAACAAAAGAATTGGTAACTACATATTTGCATGAATTTAAATAAAATATGAACTTCCACATTTATTTGCTTTTTCCCCAAGGAAGAAAAAAAATGCCCTGCATTTCAGTAGCCTAATAGTCCTACTTTGCATGACTTGTGGTAAGGCTGTTATCATAAAGCTGGGACAAGTTAAAATAGAGTGACCTAAACACTGTTGGGGGAGTCTGGATTAGTCCAACAAGTCTGGGAAACAATTGGGAATTATTTTTTTTTAAATTAACAAAATTTTCAAAACTTTTGACCCAAGAGATTCCATTACTAGACACATACCCCTAAGGAGATCAAAGACAGAAAAGGGAAAAAAAGGACTCAAATATATTGAAATATTTTTGTAACAGCAAATAACTAGAGGAAAAAAGTGAGTGCACATCAATTAAGTAATGGCTAAAAAAAATTAGAATATGTGATGTGCACAGAATGGCATATTATTCTGTAAGAATCAATTCCTTAGGTATAAGAAATTGGAGAAATGTGATATGAATTAATATGGAGACTGATATGAATTAATATGGAGAAAAGTAAACAGAACGAGGAAAACAATATACATAGGGACTACAACTATGTTGAAAAGAACAATGAAATGAAATTGTTGTTTAGTTGTTTTTCAGTCGTGTCCAATTCTTCGTGACCCCATTTGGGATTTCTTTGGCAAAGATACTGGAGTGGTTTGTCATTTCCTTCCCCAGCTCATTTTACAGATAAGGAAACTGAGGCCAACGGTGTCTGAGGCCTGATTTGAACTCACAAAGATGTGTCTTTCTGATTCCAAGTTCAGTGCTCTATCCATTGCGCCACAGAGCTGCCAAATGAAACTGAGGAAAGGGTAATTATACTGACACCTCTTTGCTCTGGAGAAGAGATGAGGCAATTCACCAACTGCCTTTTGTTAGGGCACTGAGGGATTATGGAAGTAGAGTGTTAGACTTTGGTCAGGGCTGTCAAGTAGTTTTGTTTAAATACTTTTTTTCCTTTGTTATGAGGAAACGATGGAACATACTATCTGAAAATTACTATGATATAAAAACAAATGGCATTTAAAAAACCTTAAACAACAACAAAAAGTTATTTAGAATCTTCAGCGCCCTAGAGTTCACCAGCCATACCTACCAGGGGTGGGGAACCTGCAGCTTCAAGGCTACATGTGACCCTCCAGGTCCTCAAATGCAACCCTCTGACTGAATCCAAACTTCACAGGACAAATCCTTTTGGGATCCACAAATACACATGTGGCCACAAGACTGCAGGTTCCCCGCCCCTGCATACTCCTAATTTCATAAATTTCACCCTTCTGTCCAAGTTGTTTATGACACATCCTATCTAATATACCCAGCCTTTGATGACCACTGTATCTAGTTATCTACTATTTCCTAGTACCACCTACCTGCAATTTGTAATATGCTTCTGTTCTTTACCTTTTTTTTTTGATGATCTTATCTTCTCTTGAGAACAGAGACTAGGAATTACACAATTTCTATATCTCAAGTGCATGCTAGCCACAATGGTAGGTTTCTGATTATTAAAGTACTTTCTAGCTCAGATTCCCGGACCTTAACACTTTTTAAAGTTATATAATGAACTCCCAATTCAGTAAATGCACTTGGCAAAAATCATTTTGTCATTCTCATTTCATACACAATGAATTTTAAGTAGAGAAAAACAACTTCCCTCCTGTTTTTCACCCTCATTAAGCATAACATTAGATTCCCTCAATACCTGTCATAATAATCTCTGTGTCCCCGATGGTCTCGGTCACTGCTGTATGGATCATATGGCCTCTTTCGCGACAGGTTGTTTGGACGATAATTCGCAGAACGATGGGGTTCACCATGAGAGCGCCGGTCCCCATAGTGGTGATCCTTATACCAGTGCTGTTCATATTGGTGATGCCGATCTCCACCCCAGAGTTGGTTGCTGTTGCCACCATAATTGAACTTCCTCTCTCTCTGCCAGTCGCCTCGGTCTATAAGGAAAAAAGAAAATACTAATCTGGTGACAATGGCAAACAATGACTGGTTTGCCTTTATCTTTGTCCAATCCAGAGTTCTGGCCCATCTCACATGAAAAACATTAAATCTATTCTCCTTTAGAATTTGTTATTCATTATTTACAGAGAAGCTGTGTCTGTCTTAAATTCCTCCTCCCAGAATTTTTAAAACAATATTGAATTAACCTCTTGAAATCTATTGAACTCTAACCTTATGAAGTGCTACTGTTTTATTTATCTGCCCATCCTGAGATTATAGGAAGAGTTGCGAAATATCATTTCACTTGATGTATGGATTCAAAGGAAATCATGATATATTCAGTCAGTGTTGTTTGTTTTTGTGAACTTTGCTATCATAATTGAGACTCTTAATGAGCAAAGATTTTGTTTATGCCTCTGGACTTAATGATATATAGAAAGAAACTAAAATCTGCAAGATTTTAGAAATCTAACCTATATTAGTTTTTTTCGTATCATTATTCATTTCAAATGGGGATGAAATAGTTCTTTTTTTCCCCCAGTCAGTTTTGTGATGCTGAAACATTTTTATTGTGGCTATAAGAAATTTTGCTTTAATTCACAGAAGTGCTTTTTTATATTAATCCTTAGGTGCTAAATAATTTATCCTCCATTCTGCCAAATATGGGGTTTCTGGTTATAAACTCAGAGTAAATCAAGAAATACAGCTGTAACAATATAGTCTATTGTTTTAAATAAAATCATTCTATATCATGATGAATACAATAATAAAATGATTTTTTCTTAAACTGACAAAGTATAAAAAAATATTTCACTAAGAAATAATCCTGGCAAAGCTACATACGTGACCTAAGTGATGTAGCTAGGTGGTGCAGTGAGTGCATGGAGCCCTGGGCCTGAAGTCAGGTAAACCTGAGTTCATACCCAGCCTCAGACACTTACCAGCTGTGTGACAAGTCACTTAATGTGCCTTTGCCTCAGTTTCCTTAACTGTAAAATAGGGATAATAACAGCTCTTACTCACAGGGTTGTTGTGTGGATCAAATGAGATCATATTTGTAAAGTGCCTAGAACAGTGCCAGGCATATAGTAACTAGCACCATACAAACACTTATTACCTCCCACTTCTCTTCTTCTAGAACTTTTAAAGTCAATATACTCAGTATATGTTTTAAAAATTTACTTGCTAATACCCACAAGATTTATCTGATACCTAAAAACCTAATAATTATTTGCCTCTGCTTGAAATAGAAATAAAGATTTTTTTGTATCGTATTTAACTAAGGGTAAATGAAGATGAATTATTACATAATTATTGTAGCCCACACAACAGTACTCACGAGTTAACCTACTGATGTCCCCCGCTCAATTATTTCCTATTTATCATATATTTAGCTTGTTTGTACATATTGTTTGCTTATTGTCTCCTCCTTTAAATTGTAAGCTCCTTGAGGGCAGGGGCTGTCTTTTGTTCTCTACATCTCCACTATTTAGCACAGTGCCTGGCATATAGTAGACAAATACTTCTCAACTGACTTACACAGCCAAAAACCTTGTTCAGGTCCTCAAACCCTGGACTATTACAATAAGCTTCCTAATTTGTCCTCTTACCTCCAAATGATCCTCACTCCAATCCATTTACAACACAGCTGCAGAATTAATATTCCTAAAACACAGATCCGACCATGTCACTAGCCATACTCAGAAATCTTCAATGGTTCCCTAATGCCTCTGAATAAATTACAAAATTCCCACCTTGGCATTTAAAGATCCCATACGTCAAAAAAGAAAAATAGAAGACTGGGGGTGGATTAGTTCTGTTCTGAGGGTTTTAATGAAAAAGGAACACACTAGAGTAATAATATGTCTGAAAGCAGTGGAGCTGGCTAATACTCATAACTGACTAGAGTGCGTGAGAAGAAGAGAATACTAACATGGAAACAGTGATGGGGGTTGGGGAAGAGAGGAGAGGAGGCATCAGAGGAGCATCACTTTTATCTGAAACAAAGGAAGGTTTCTTACACACACACACACACACACACACACACACACACACACACACACACACACACACCCAGCCCCCACCCCTACTCTTTGATGCAGAAACAAATCAAACTCAACAGGGAAACTACTTGGAATATGATGTAAAGGGTTAAGAGAGTAGATAATACTGAGAAGTTAATAGCTATAAGCAAAATAAATTTCCTGTAAAGGGAAATTAAAAAGAAAAAAAAAAGAACTTTGATCCAAGCACATTGACAATTTTGAAAGATTTAAGAACTCTGATAAATGCAATGACCAACCATGTATCTATCCAGGGGACCTATGTTGAAGCATGTTACCCATCTCCTGACAAAGAGGTAATGAAATGATTTAACATGTGGCAAGAGATGTATGTTTTTGGATATGGTCATTATGTGAATTTGTTTTGCCCAATGATTATTTGTTACAAGAGATTTACCCTACTCAGTTTTTAACTGGGGGCAATGGGGTAAAGGGAGATGGAATAGAAAAGGAAGCAGCAATAGGGGAGAAGGAACAATGTTCAAATGAACAGAATAGAAGGAAATTCGTATATATGTATACATATGTGTGTACACATACATTTAAAAGCAAGCAGTATGAAAGATTCATGATTTCATATGCAATTCTTTTTGTGAAAAAACAAAAACAATGCCTTCCATAATCTGGCTCCCACTCACCTTTCCATCTTTACTCCCTTTAGGCAGTCTCTGTTCTAGTCAAATTGGACTACTACTTCTTCCCTGAATATGACATATTACCTTCTACTTTTGCACAAATCCCTCCCAACTCCAACTTTACATCTGTAATATACTTTCTCCTCAAATCCGTATCACCTAGCTTCCTTCAAAGCATAGGTTTAACTCATACTACATGAGACTTTTCCCAATCTCCTCAGTTATTAGTTCTGAATCTTATTTTAAATTACATTTTTTATAGACTTTCTGTTGACTTATCTAAATATATCTATTCCCCCAAGAAGCATCTCGGTGGTAGGTACTATTTGGTTTTTGTATTTTACAGCCCTCTATACCTAGCATAGTACCATGCAACTCATAGGCAATAAATGTCTGTTGATGCGAACTGAAGTCCAGGGATCAACTGAGCCCTGAATAGAAGGATGTATAGATAGAAACTAAAACCACAAACAAAAGGAAATTAGACTTTTCATTTTGCTGGGTAATGTTTTTCTCATAGAACCAACAGATGATGACTTCAAAAAAATCTATATAATAGAAAAATATGAGAGAATCTAAATTAGCACAAATGCTAACAGTTAACCAAGGAGACTAACTCTGATTCACTGATTTGGGCAAGAAACAGTCAATGGGCCTAAAAATGAAAAGCTATTTTCCTGACTAGACAATTTAAGAAAACACACATACACACACAGAAAGCAACTGCTGAAGACAATTCCAAACCATCTGGAAAAGAAGGCAATGAGCATGGAATAATATCAATATCTGAGTATCTATGGCATGTTAGAAATTCTTAATGCAAATTATTTAGCAGCTACTAGGTAATGTAATGAAACCTGAGTTCAAATATGGCCTTAGACACTAGCTGTGTGACCCGGATAACGCACTTTAACTTCTGTCTGTGTCCATTTCTTCAATTGTAATGGGGTTAGTAATAGCACCCATCTCCCAGGGTTGTTGTAAGGATAAAATGAGATATCTGTTAAAGTGTTTTCCAAACTTTAAAGTACTACAAAAAGCAGCAGTAGTAGTAGTAGTAGTAGTAGTAGTAGTAGTAGTAGTAGTAGTAGTAGCAGTAGCATCATTAAGCATCAGAATAAATCAAGCCATGTTGGCTTTTTTTCTTGAGCTCACCATGTAGAGGAGATGAAAGCGAGTTACCGATTAGGAAAAAAAAGGGTACTAGAAGAAAGAGGGTGATGACTACAAAGTTTACAAAAAAGAAACGGACTATTCCCATTTCCTCAGTAAATTAGTAATTTATCCACTTAGTAAGCAGATAAATTCCTGCAGTTGTTCCAAAAACTAAATTTAATGAATAACTTGACACCAACTGAATATCAGGAAAAATTCTGCAATGTCTAGAATTATTATGGAACAAATTACTGTGAAAACTTTATAAGGGAGTAGTTTTCTGACTTTTAAAACACTCAAGAAGAATGTATAGCAAAGATTCAGTTGCCAACATTAAAGAATGGAAATAATTCTTAATTTGGCATCTGTTCTAAAACTATATTGAAGGACCTACCTGCATTGCTGAAATGTCTCTTGTTGGGGTGACCATAGTTATCTCGCTGGTGCCCATGCATCTGTGGTCCATGGGAAGGAGGCAAATGAAGCTTCTGAGGGTGAAGGTTGTGAGGTGTATGAGACTGAGACATCAAAGAATCCCGGCTCGAGCCTGAAGGTTCTGGACGAAATGGTTTTTTACTGCCAGACATGTCATCTTTCTTCTTTTGCTCCTGAAAAGGTACAAAATAGAAACCTTCAAGAATTAAGAGAGATCACTGACTTAATTATACTGGTCTGATTGAATTTTGCCACTCATTATCATACATATCATACATATCATACATCATATCATACATATAAGTATGATATAAGGAATTTACACATTTTAGTGTAGCAAGAAATGTGTAAACCCCATATACCTCATTTTAAGTCGGACCTGCCACTCTAATAGTAATAAATACGCCGTCATAATTCTGATCCATTCCTGCAAGAATACCTCCTGCTATAATGCCAGATGGAAAAATTCATGAATTCCTACATTTAGAATGGTCAGATAACTTATGGAAGTTAGAGGAAAACTATTAAGAGCCGTTTAAAATCCTAAGGACTTTTACCCTATTAAGCTAAGCAGAATAAAAGAGACCCTCTGTGTACCAAGCAGGAACTAACTGACCTACCTCTCAGAGATATCAAAGTAAATTTAAAATTCATGAGTATCTACTGTAATGAGTTCACTACTTTCTGTATTGTCTATTTCACCAACTTTTGATGCCTATATTACTAAATCCCCCTTTTTTCAAAGTATATTAATATTGCAGTTGGTTTTGAATGACTATTTTTTGGAAAGAGCAATGGATTTGTAGTCAGAAGACCTGGGTTTGAATCCCAGCTCTGCCACTTGCTTTCTTGTGACTGTGGGAAACTCCTTTAACTTCTTTCATCTTTGTTTGTGACTGTACTCTAAGTGGCTGATCTTTAAGATCTCTTCTAGCTCTAAATCTGATAACAATATAACATAACCCAAAGTCCTACTCCTTCCAAGCAGCTTTCCTTGACAACTCTAGTTTACTATGAGTTTTCCTTTTCTTAAAATTCCTATAATATTTATTTGTACTACAAAATGTAATACATGTTATATTGTTTTTCAGTGCTCCACAGATTATAATGCCTTAGTGCTGAAAAAATAGCTAGTGCTTCCTCTGAGAAGACTTGACTAAATGGTTTTACCCACTTGAGCTTTATCCAGCAGATCACCCACAAATAAGCATGTTTCTCCAAGGAACATACCTTTTGCTGAAGCAATTATTTCAATTCAATTTTAATTCTCTTCATTGCCACAAAGGAAAAACAGAGGAATCTTCTTCATACCCACACCTATATTGTCTCCTAAATAATGGAGTAAGAGGTACCCTATGCACAAGCAGAAGGGAACTGAGTACGGCCCAGAGAATAATAGGAAATATTCTCTTAGCCACATATTTAGGTTTTATCCTTCTTAGACTCTGACCATCAGGTAAGAGTCATTTGTGACCAAAATGAATATCTCAAAATTCTTGTTTATTATAAAAGTGAAGTCAACAAGAATTAGTTAAGCATATTTTGTACTAGGCACTGTGCACATACACACCACATGTAAGTAAGAAGACTGCTTGATTATTTCAGGATAATGACTAAAGAGGCACAATCACTTCTCAGAGGTTTAAGACTGTTGTTTTTGATGACACTATGCATTAGACCAGGGGTGGGGTAGCCTTCTAAGTCCGTGGATGCAGCCTTTTGACTGAGTCCAAGTTTTACAGAGCAAATCCTTTTACTAAAGGGATTTGTTCTGTGAAGTCTGGATTTAGTCAAAGGACAGCACTTGAGGACCTAGAGGGCCACATGTGGCCTTGAGGCCATAGGTTCTCCACCCCTGCATTAGACCAGTGGGGCAGTTAGGTGGCACAGTGGATAAAGCACTGGGCCTTGAATCAGGAAGACCTGAGTTCAAAGCTGGTCTCAGACACTTACTAGCTATGTAACCCTGGGCAAGTCACTTAATCCTGTTTGTATCAGTTTCCTCATCTGTAAAATCAGCTGGAGAAGGAAATGGCAAACTATTCTAGTATCTTTGCCAAGAAAACCCTAAATGGGGCCACAAAGAGTAGGACAGGACTGAAATGAACAACAATTAGATCTGTGTCCTCTACCACAGCTAATAATATTTATTTTGCAGATCCCCTATGCAGGGTGAAAGAAAAGGGCAATATATTATTGCAAAACACAATACAATCTTTCCAGGGAAAAATAAATCAAGGAATCTTGCAAAAGGCTTTTTTTTTTTGGGTTTCCTAAGACTAGGATTAAATAAGGATCTTACCTCCTCCTCCTGAGATCTTTTCTTATGAGCCATTTTGTATAATTTGTGTAGTTTCCGAGCATCAAATTCTGTGAACTTGGATACAAAAATCCACAGGTTCCTAAAAAAAAACAGTAACAGAATTATAAAAATAAGCATCAGCCGTTTCTCTTCCTCCCACCCCCACCTCCACCACCCCTGCCATACAGAGAGCATACTAGTGAGTTTGTGAGTTATGTGATCTACTGGTACACACAGTTATAGAAATATTTTTTCAGGATTTTGTATAAGTGATTTGAACTTTACACAGCATCACTGACAGAGCTGGACTGGAAGGTCAAGAGACTTGGTGTCTATTCCTATCAATTACTCAGCAACCTTGAGCAAATCATAATATTCTCCGTTTCAATTTCCCTATCTGAAAAGGGGGGGGGGTGTTTAACCCTACCTGACCCCAGAAATAGATATGGCAGAATGTCTGCCAAGTGCTTTGAGGGTTTAAAATAGAAAGAAAGCTTTCAGATCATTTAGGGACAAGAGTCCCTAAAGTCAAGTTCTTTTTCTCTGTAGAATTAAGGTCTAAAATACCTTTCCTATACTTCCTACCTCCCCTACAACCCTGTACCTGTTAAAGATAGCACTACTATCCCAATTAACCCTGCTAGAAAGCAGCCATTTCTGATTATTCCTTTCTTCTACCTCCTGTATCCACCAGTTTTATACTCTCTTCTTTTGAAAAATGAGTCTCAGTGCCTACTGCTATCATTATAGTCCAGAACCTGCTATGAATTCATGTGTGGATTATTGCAATAGTAGGCATTACATGATGAAAGTATTTTTGAGAAAGAACAGTCTGGCAGAAGTATGAAAGGTGGCCTGGAGGAAGACACCTCCTTGATAGTCATCTTCCCTTGCCACTTCTAATTACATCAATCTCTTCTACCTGGCTTTCAAGACCTTTGGATGTTCCACAGGTGTCTTGAGTTCAATAAGTCCACAATTCATAGTATTTCTCTTCAAATCCACCCTCCTCCAAACTTCCCCTTTTCTGCAGAACTTCCATTCACTAGATCTGAAAGCCATTCTTCCCTCTCACTCAATTCCCATTTCCATCAGTTGTTGATTGTAATACCACAACATTTCTCACATCTGTGTCCTCTTGACTCACACAGTTCTGTTTCTCATTTGGACTGTTCCATTAGCCATCTAATTGGTCTCCTCCTAGTTTCTTATCTCTACTCCTTCCAAACCATTCTCCACCCAGATGCCAAACTGATATTCTTAAACTATAAATCTGATTACTTTTCTCTCATATTCAAATTTTTTCTATGGCTTCCTATTGCATCTAGGACAAAAATGAAATCCTCAGTCTAGCACTTAAAGCCTTCCACAAATTGGCTCCCAACTACCTCTTCAGTCTTATTTCTCATTACTTCCACTTTGCACATTCTCCATTCCATCTTCTACCTCTATCTCTTTGTACAAATGGTTTCCTGTTCACTGGAATGCATTCTCTCCTCATCAATATGAAGAATGCTTCATTACCTTCTTTCAAAGCACAACTCAAGTGTTATCTCCTCTAGGAAGACTTTCCTAACCTCCAACTCCAGCTATTAATGCTCTCTCCCTATTGAAACTACTTTGAATAAAGTTTTCTTTGTACAAGTTGTATCCCACAATAGAATATAAATGCCCTGAGGGCAGGGACTATTTTGTTTTTGTCTTAATTCCAGCACCTTGCAATGTCCTGGGTAATAGGCACTTGATAAATGTTTACCAAATTAAATTCATCTGCGCCATAGTATGGCTCTAGCCTACCTATTCAACTTTGTTCTTCACCCACATCTAGAAAAATCCCTTTGCTCTGCTGTATCCTAAAAGAAATTCAACTCATCCTTCAAAGTCCAAATGAAATCCTACCTACTCTCATGCAGCCTTTCCTGATTATTCAGATTCCCAGTGATTTCTCTCTTCTTTGAATACCCACTTCACTTACAGTCTATGCCACACCATTTAACACTTAACTATGTACTCTCCTTTATTGTTCTCTAGCTGTTTTATAAACACAACTCTTTATCCTCAGCAACACTGAGGATAAAGATAAAGCTTCTTGAGGATAGGGACTGTATTGTCTATTTCTTCTTCTTCTTCAGAATTCCCCATATTTCTATGCTGGACTTCTAATAACAATAGTGATGACAAAGGTTGATGTTAACACAGGGCTGTAACATTTCTAATGTGCTGTACATACATTCTCTCATAAGATCCTCATAGCAATCCTGTTAGGCAAGAATTTTATCATTTTCATTTTACATATGGGAAAACAATCTTAGAGAGGTTAAGTGATTTGCCCATGGTCGAACAATTAATAAGCATCAGAGGTAATTTTTAATCCAACTCTTTTCTGATTTCAAGACTGACCCTCTCGACTACAACATCCCAACTCTCTAATACACTATTGGTACTTAATAAATAATAATTAACTAATTTATCCATGAAGTTTTTTGAACATTTATTAGGAAACCTTCTAGCATCTATCTAAGCAACTACCTGGATTTTCAGTCTCTTTTAAACTAGGAGTAAATCAGATTTCTAAAAACATGACAGTTTAATTCATAGAGACCATATGATAATGGCTTTAGGAGAAGGGAAGTAAATCTATTCTTAAGTGGGTGTCAGGAATGATATTTGCTAGACATCAAGATACATCTAAAACACTATCTACATCTCCCTCCCAAAACTAATTAAAAAAATAAGTGGATATATTATACAAGATAGTCCTATTTAAACATGGAATTTATAAAGAAATCTTTATAAAATAATTTATTAAACATAAATATGAAAAGCAACTTAATTTTATCACCATTGAAAAGCCTGATAAAATGTTCCCAAACTATTACCAAATATCTCTCAACACACCAAAATCTATAACTCAACAAACATTTATTTTGGTTGTTCTGCATTCTTTCTGTGCAAAGTATAATTCTTAGGATAAGGAGAGATACAAAAATAAACAAGATATAGTCCTTGTTTTCATGAATCTTACAATCTTACACCTCTGGGATGATCATTTCACCTGAAGCTATCCTTCTGAATTATCATTTTAAAAAATATATCTAGTAATAATAGACAATATAACTTGATAGCAGAGAACTAATATCAATTCCCATCCTAGATCAGGATATTGGTGTATATGAATTGGACCAGAATGAACTAGTCTAAGGTCTCTTTCAGCCCTGAAGACTCCTTTCTATGAATCTGAGTCTTTGTTTCTAGAAAAAAACAACTGAAGTCAATATCATTGATACCATTGGTTCCACTCAGAAAAACAGTTTCCCTTCCACTCAAAGGACTGGCTCCCATAAATTAGGTTCAGAAGATAGCTATGCTTTCAATGACATTTCCTGTGAATAGTTGGGAAAATATATTGCCATTTCACATTTTTCCTATTAAAAAAATCACTTTGGCCAAGTCAAAACAGCCAAATTAAATACAAAATTCAGTTACCTCCTCCACAGTTTGATGTGCTCCTGATCAGAGTAGGCTTTAAGGCACTCTGATATTCGGTCTCCAATCTTCAGGAGGCAGTTTCGGGTGTGCTCTAGCTGTTCCTGCACAGTGAGTCCCTTGTCTGGTTTATCCAGCTGCTTCAAAGCCTTTTTCACTGGCCTCATCCTCTCTTTGCACTGGGGTAGAGCAACAGAGTAGAGATTACTTTTACTTTTACACAGAAATCTTCTACTCCCTTGCTTTTTATGCATAGGTTCTCAACTGAGAAGGGCCTAGACTTTTAGGGCAAGACACAAAAAACAAACAAACAAACAAAAACCCCATATTCCCTAAATAGTACTGTTCTCTGGCAATCAAAGCAGAAGTATTAAAAAAAAAAGCCAGGAAATACAGAAGTGTTGTAAATTTTCAAGTCAGATACGTCTATAACCAAGAAACAGATGAGACATTTGATTTACTAAATAAATACTTGACTGAACACTAACTACTAAACTCTCTCAAAGTCATACAGATTCAATGTGCAAACATTTCACAAACACATGCTATGTGCAGAGCACTATGCTAGGCACTAAGGAAGATAAAGAGATAATAAGAGACCTTGTTCTGATGGGTCTTATAGTATAATGAGAGCTACAACACATACATGAAAACTGTAATACAAAACAAAATTGATCATGATGGTGCATAAGAGAAATATCAAGTGCTATGTGAAGTCCAAGGAAAGATCATTTTAACTGGAAACTTGAGGGTAAGGAAAGAGATCAGGGAACGCTTCATATGGGAGGAAGCATTTGATCTAAGTTTTGAAGGATGGCTGAGATTTCAAAAGGTTGAAATGGGGGAAATTTCAGGGTTAGGAAATGGTGTAAACAAATGAGATAATATTTATAAAATGTTTAGTACACTGTCTGGCACTCATTCTCTTCCCATCATGTAACAGACCTCAGAATGTATGGTTAGTTCTATGCAACAATTGATAGGGAGGATAGAGAGCATGGACTATTACATTAAGCAGAGGGATGTGAAAGGATGGAGTGAAGGGTTGACTGAGAATGGGATTTCGATTTCCGTACCACAACTTAAAATACAGGAATGACAGAGTACTAGTGAGAGTAAGAGTACAGCTGACAAAAAGTATTCTTCTGGTGTCTGGAAAATTTAATCAAAAAGCTTTTAAACTTAAAAAATGAGGTGGAGATAAACTGCCCAGGTACATCCACCAAGCTGTATTCTAAAGATTATAACCACACTGAAGAAAGAAGAATAGCAGCTGACCCATGCATGCCAAAGATCACAGAACACAAAATTCAAGAATGAAGTCAATAATAAAATCTATGGTATCAAATGCCTACCAAGAAATGTAAAAATCTGGGTGAAGGTCCTACGTCTTCTTTGATTCTCATTTTCCTACCAATATAGCTAAAAAGGGGAATTTTCAGGGTATTTAAGAAATGTTGTTATTACCTAAATAGAGTCCATATGATTTTAGAGAGTTAAAAACTTAGTGTCAAATCTGGCCTCAGACACATAATACTTTCTAGCTGTGTGACTCTGGGCAAGTCACTTAACCCCAACTGCCTCGCTAAAAAAAAAATCTTAGTGTCAATACCATTCAACAAATATCTGTTGAGAAAATCAGATACCTCATCTGCTTTCTGGATTTATAAACATCTGATCTGTTGAAAATACAAAAAAGAAATACAAAAAAGCAGGGTAGCTATACTGGGAGGAAAAAAGGAGGATCAAACAACAGATAAGCTCTTTGCCTAAACTTTGCACATTTATATACAAGCTTTGGTGGCCATGGACTTGACTACAGGCTTGAAGACTGTGTATTCTGTGAACTTCTGGATGTGTCAATTTCTGTATTTATGATCTATGTAATCTAACTTGATAAACACACATAGGGTAACACTTTTGGTCAAAATGACTGCACGAATAGGACACATTGAAGGCAGCGAGGTGTCACAATGGATGGAGCACCGGCCCTGGTGTCAGGAGGACCTGAGTTCAAATCCGGCCTCAGATATATAACAGTTACTAGCAGTGTGAGTCTGGGCAAGTCACTTAACCCAAACTGCCTCGCCCAAAATAAATAAATAAACAAACAAACAAATAAATGGGACACACGCTAGTTTTCACACATCTATTCCAGCAAAACCATGAAGTCTGTATCTGAAAGAATAATGATCAAGAAATCCAATGAGAAACTACCGTAAATTAAATCTTCTACCCCAGAACTGCACAAGAGACCAGTTAGAAGCCTATGGTAACTCAGCCAAAGCCAACATCAGTGCATCTGAGTGCAACCAAAGACTGGCCAAAGACACATAGAGCCTGTGAGGTTCTATGTCCAGAAGAAGCAAGAGGAGAGACTCTCCCTAGAAAGCCAAGGGGTAATTAGAAACCCTAAGGATAGGGACCTAGCCAGTGCAAGGGAGTGGCAACAGACAGAAACCAGCACGGTGCGATAGCACCCAGACAAGGATACCATAGGTCCCAGAGTTCTAAAGTCTAAAATACTCTGTCCTGAGACATAAGAGCAGGCCCAGAAAGTCTAAAACTATGAATTTAGTCTCTTGGTCTTGCCCTCAAGTCACAACCAAGTAGAAATGACCACCTCACCCAAAATCCCAGGATGGAGGGGAAGAATGACTGGTGGTAGTACAAAGTCCCAAATTAGGAATTAAAACTGGAGAGATGAATAAATCAAAGAAACCGCTTATCATTGTAACAGTAAGTATAAATCTGGATAGAGACCCCCAAGAAGCAGCAAGTAACTCTATTAACAACTAACAACTGTAAAAAGAGACTCAAAGGAGGAAAAAAAAGACTTTCCACCAGCATTACATTAATATTGAGGGGGCAAAAATGAAGCAAGACAGAAAATGATATAAATGAATATGAGGAAAAAACAGAAAGGAAAATAGATTAAAATCAAAAGTGGTAAACCTTACAGGTAATGGACTTTCTGAAAACTAGAATAGCCAAACATAAATCAATGACTCCAGACAATATGAAATATTAGAACAAAATAAAAGGATTGAAAAAATAGTAGAAAATGTAAGATATCTGATATTAAAAACCACTGACCTGGAAAACAGGTCAAGGAGAGATAATTTAGGAATTATTGGAATCCCTGAAAACAAACAAAAAATTTGGATACCATACTTTAAGAAGTCATAAATGAAAACTACCCAGATTGAAACCAGAGGGCTGGATAATCAAAAGATGAGAGTATATGGAAACAGTGGAGCTCAGCTCTATCCCACCATTAAAAATCTAAATAACGTCCTTCTCCTTCTGATGCTGCTGTTCCCCTTTCCTTGGGGTGGACCATCTTGATGTCTCTTTTGTGAACTAGTGGCTGAGGAGACTGTGGGACTCACCATGACCAACAAGAAGCCAAAGGAAGAAGTCAAGACTGAAAACAATGACCCCATTAATTTGAAGGTGGCAGGGCAAGATGATTCTGTGATGCAGTTGAAAGCCTATTGTGAATGATAGGGTTTGTCAGTGAGGGAGATCAGATTCTGATTTGATGCAAAGCCGATTAATGAATCAGACCCACCTGCACAGCTGGAAATGAAGGATGAAGTATAATTGATGTATTCCAGCTATAGAAAGGAGGTGTTTACTGAAAAGAGAACCCTACTCCAAAACTGTCCTCCCAAGGAAAACAATACATTCACAATTAAAAATTGAGATTTGGTTCATCCACATCCTGACTACTGCAGGATAATTTTCTCTCTTTTTTAATTCCCTTCCACCATCCTTTAATTTTACATAAAAGTAACTGGTTTATGTGCACAGGTATAACGCATTTTGCCCAATGATATGTTTTGATCAACATCAAATGGAAATAGGGAAGGGAAAAAACAAACTAGTTCTGTGAAAATATCCCTTTTCTCCTTGGCATGCTCATTCTACTTTCATCTTTATATCTCAGTAAGTTATTCTGCTCTCACTCTTTAACAACAACAAAAAACACACACACACACAACCCTACAAAACCCACAAGAAATCCTTGTATATCTTGTTTGACTGGATAATTTTGATGTTTTTCTTTTATTCCTGTAAAACCAAGGATAATTTTATAATGTTTTTATATGTAGCTGTTACATGCAGGGAAATCTGCCTTTTAGTAGAAATATATTACTACAAAAAAATTAATCCTAGATAGTTTTCTTTCAAGTTAAACATCTTGTTGTTTAAATAAACTTCAACACACACACACACACACACCCCTCTCAATCCCTTTCAATAAAATCAGGCGTAAAGCAAAAATGCCCATTGTCACCACTTCTATTTGGCTAATGTGCTAGCTACAACAATAAGACAAGGAAAAGAAACAGAAGAATATGTAAAAAAAGAAACAATTATCACTTCCTACAGATCATATAATGGTGCATTTAAAGAACCTCAAAGAGCAAGTTTACAAAAATTAACTGAAACAATAACTTCAATAAATTTTAAGGATATAAAATAAATTCACAAAAATCTATCTTTATTTTCTAAATAATATCAATAAACCCCAGCAGGAAAATATAGACAGAGAAATCCCACTTAAAATTACTTCAGAATATATAAAATACTAGGGAGTCTACCTACTAAGATACACCCAAAAACTATATAAATACATTTATAAACCATTGTTTAAAAAAATAAAAACACGCCCAAATAACTGGTCAAATATTAATTGCTCATAAGTAAGATGGGTCAATCTAATAAAAAGGTCAATTCTACCTAAATTAATTTACTTATTGAATGCCATGATAACAAAACTACTAAAAGATTTCTTTGGAAATAATGAAAAGGGAATGAAGAGGGCTTAGCAGTGCCAAATCTCAAACTATACTACAAAGCAATAATTTTCAAAACAATTTAGTACTAGTTTAAAAAAAAAAGAAATCAATCAGCTATACAATATACAGAAGCAAATGTTTCTAGTACCCTGATTTTTGATAAACACAAAGACTCTGGATGCTAGGATAAAGTCTCATCATATGGCCAAAACTGCTGGGAAAATTGGACAATAGTACAGAAGAAATTAGATTTAGGCCAACATTTCACACCTATACCAAGATAAGTTCCTAAATGGGTATGTGACCAAGAAATGAAAGGTCATATCTTGAAGAAGTTAGAAAAACATGGAAAAAATTATCTATAAGGTCAGTGGAAAAAAGTTTATAATAAACAACAGAGAGGATCACAGAAGATAAAATGGGCAATTTTGATTAAATAAAATTTAAAAGTTTTTGCACAAATATAACAAAGCTAAGATTAAAAGGGAAACAACTGACAGAAAAATCTGCAAGAAGTTTCTCTGATAAGGGTCTCATTTCCAAGGTATATAACGAACAGATTCAAATTTATAGTAAGAGCCATTCCTCAACTGATAAATGATCTAAGGATATAAACAGGTAGCTCTCAAAAGAAGAAATCCAGGGTACTGATAGTCATTTTAAAAAATGCTCCAAACTGCCTTAATTAGAGAAATACAAATTAAAATAATTCTAAATTCCACATCAAACCTATCATTGGACTGACAAAGACAGTAGCAAAAAAAGTAAAATGGTAAATATTGTAAATGATGTAAGAAAACAGACACACAGTCAGTAGACCTTTGATTGGGTATGAACTAAATGACTGGCTACAGCCATTCTGGAAAGCAATTTGAAATTATACACAAAAAGTTACTAAAGAGTACATGCCCTTTGACTCATCTATACCATTGTCAGGCCTGTACCCAAAGGTGATCAAAGAAACAGGAAAAGGTCCTATGTATACAAAAATATTCATAACAGTTCTTTTTGTCATGGTAAAAAACAAAACAAAAAATACAATCCAGAAACTAAAGGGATGCCTATAAATTTAAAAACGACTGAATAAGTTGTGGCATACAAACGTGATAGAATAGCATTATGTGGTAAGAAATGAAGAATGATGATTTCAAAGAGATATAGAAAATTTTACATGACTAACTCAGAGTGAAATAAGCAGAACCAGAAAAACAATTTATACTATATCAATACCATGAGAATGAATAACTATGAAGATTTTTATAAACTGATGAAGAATGAAATCAACAAAACCAAGATAACAATTTATATACAGTAACATTATTATAAAGACAAACAACTTTGAAAAGACTAACAACTATGATTAAAACACACACACACTGTCTTATTCTGCACCCTAAATCCATCAACTCTATGTCAGGATGTGGATATTATGCTTCATCATCAACCTTTTGGAATCATGTATGATCACTGTACTGAATTTTGAAGAAAAAAACCCATATATTCAGCAAGAAAATCTGTTTTGTTTGACTATGAATATTTATTGCAAGGAATTTGTTTTTCTTTTCTCAGTGAGGAAGAGGATAAGAGGGAAAGAAAGCAGACTTCTGTTAATTAAAAAGAGAAAGATTAGGGGTTATACAGATTTGGATATTGCAAGTACTTTCAGGTAAGGTCACTATTTTGTTAGCTTTTGCTTAATTGTTTTACTTTGTTCTAAGAGATCTCTCAAGGAGTGGGAGCAATGTGGAAATAAAACACATCAATAAAACTTGAGGAGAAAAAAGGGCAAAATGAGATCTAAAAAGATTGAAGCATACCATTTTTCATTCACTATTGAAGCATACTATTTTCTCTCTCTTTTTTTTTGTTTCTTCTTTCTTGTGGTTTTTCCCTTTGGTTTTAATTCTTCTTTGCAACATGACTAATGTGGAAATATGTTTAAAAAAATAAAATAAAATAAAATTTGGAATTTGTAAGATAAAAAAAATTTTTTTAAGAATTCACTGATCACTTCCTGAAAGAAACTACAAAAGGAAAGGTCCCAGGAATGTCACAGCCCAAATCCAGAGTTTCTAAGTAAAAAAAAAAAAAAATAATAATGCAAGTGATGGGGTGCTTTGGTGCTTGCATTTGGGTGCTTGTGCTTGTACTTGTACCCCAGTTTCTCCCTAGTCTCAGAAACACTGTCTCTGACAACCACTCCCCAGCCAAGGACACTGTGCCTAGCAGTTATTCATGCATGGGCCTCAGCACAACCCTTATCTCTCTCCCTGGTACAGCTACACAGAGGTGGGCTGCTCAGGCCCCAGCTCTCAGATCATGTCTCTGGAAGCCTCCCAATTCCTTAGTAGTTCCTGTCTTGTAAGAAAGCTTTCCCTTGTTGCAGAATATTCTCTCATCAACACAGAGGGAGAGGGGTGCCTTGCCCAGCCGAAGGAGTTTTGTCCTTGGCCAGCCCAAGGACTCTTCCTCCTGCCAGACTCCAAAGATCCATCCCCCTCTCCCTGTCCAGTAGACTCCCTGTACTTTCCCATCCATAGCTCCAAAGACACCTGCACCTTTGGATATTACCTCATCAGTGTTCCTGGCATTTCTTTCCCATGCTCTTTTCCATATAAACCCTAGTTGCATTCTCAGTCTCTTGCAGGAATCCTTAAGAATCCTTGCCCGCTGAAAAGCGTAACAATAAATCTTTGCCACCTTGAAGAATGCTTGAGTCTGTGAATTCATTCCAGATGACCCGTCCTGTACTCTGGTCTTTGAGGGGTCACAACCTCTCAACCTCTCACACCGCAACACAAGCATCCAGAAAAAACAGTTCAATTACCAAAAGAACAGATGGGATCACAGAAGAGTCTACTGTAAATGAAAGGAGATCTTGGAATACAATATTCAAAAAGGCAAAAAATATGAACATACAATAAAAAATAACAACCTGCTGAGCATCATCCTGCAGGGTAAAAAAAAAATACACCTTTAAGGGAATAGAGGACTTTCAAGTATTTATAAAAAGACCAGAAATGAGCAGAACTGAAATAAAGTCAAGAGAAATCCAGAATAAAGAATCTAGAGAAATCTAGAAATTCAAGAGAAATCTAAGCCAGAAATGCTTGCAGAGGATCCTGGATTAAACACACAGTGATGTGAAGAATAATTTGTACAGGGACAGCAACATTGTAAAGAAAAACTCTGAAAGATTTGAGAACTCAGAACAATGCAAAGCTAAATCAAGACGTCAGTGAAACTATGATGATGAAGCATACTACCTACTTCCTGACAAAGAGGTGATGGCACATGGTACAGAAAGAGATATACATGACTGGACACAGTTACTTTGTGGATTTGTTTTGCTTGACTATGCCTATCCGTCACAGGTTTGTTATTTTCTTTCTTTTTCTCAGTTTTTATTTTGGGGAGGAGGATAGCAACAGTGATATCAAAAAAGAGATAACCACTGAAACACTTTAAAATGTGCAGAAGAAAACAAAAAGACATGCAGTAGTTTACGCACACACATATATGTATATACACACACATTTTTATGTATACGTGTATTTTTATGTATATATGTATTTTAATTTGTATATATATGTATATGTACATATGTGGTATGAAATAGAGACTTATATTTTCAATAGAAAATTTTTGTTTTGTGTTCTATTGTGTATATGTGTGTATTGTATATATGGAACTGTTCTTTTTTGGTGTTTTAAGTTCAAATTTTTAACAAAAAATACATAAGAGTTTTTTAGCTACATTGGGAGAAAAAGGAGAATCAAAGAAGAGATTTGACCTTTGTTAGGGTCAGATGGGATAACGATAACTGACAACAGACAGAAGGCAGAGCTAATGAATTTTTATTTTCTCTGTAAAAGAGAATGACTTGTACATTGGAAATCTAGAAATGACAAAACAAATTTACTAACAGGGAGCTGATATCTAAGATAAGTAAGAAGATAATAAGAAAGCACGTAGTTGTCCTTAAAGAATTCAAGACACTTAGTTCAAATTAACTATACTCTCCTATCCTGAAAGAACTAGCAGATGTGATTATTGTATCACTGTTAACAATATCTAAAAGATCATGGGAAATGAGGGTACTACAATGTTGGAGAAAGGCAAATACCCCAGTTTTCTTTTCTTTTCTTTTTGTTACTTTAGGCAATGGGGTTAAGTGACTTGCCCAGGGTCACACAGCTAGTAAGTGTTATGTGTCTGAGGCCGCATTTGAACTCAGGTCCTCCTGAATCCAGGGCCGGTGCTCTATCCACTGCGCCAGCTAGCTGCCCCAAAATACCCCAATTTTCAAAAAACAGAACAAAATCTGTAGCCTCTAGACCAGTTAGTTTCACTTTGATTCCTGGGAAAACTCTAATGTAGGTCATTAAAAGATTGTTGGTAAATATCTAGAAAGGGAAATAGTAAATTACAAAAACTCGGCACACCTTCATCAAGAACAGGTCATGACAGAATAACTTCATATCCTTTTTTAAAAAACAGGATTACTTAACTAATAAATAACAGGAATCTTGTTGATATAGCTTACTTAGACATTAACAAAGCTTTTGATAAAATATAATATTTTTGTGGAAAATACGAAGAAAGACAGATTAGATAATAATAAATGGATTCAGAACTCATTGGATCACTGGACTCAAACAATAGTTGTTAATGGCTAACAATCAACGTGGCAGGAGGTGTCCAGTGTAATATCCCAGGGATCTTTATTCTGACCTGCGCTGTTCAACATTTTTATCAATGACTTAAGATAAAGGCATTTTATCATATGTTCTTTAAACTTATAGATAACACAAAACTTTGAGGGATAGCTAACACAGCTGATTAGAGTCAGGATACAGGGGGCAACTAGGAGGCACAGTGGATATGGCTCCAGCATTGGAGTCAGGAGGACCCGAGTTCAAATCTGACCTCAGACACTTGACATTTTCTAGCTATGTGACCCTGGGCAAGTCACTTAACCTTGATTGCCTCACATTAATTAATAAATTAATAAATGAATCAAAAAATAAATAAAGTTGAGATACAAAAGGATCTTGACAGACTAGAGCACTGGGCTGGATCTAATAAAATGAAATTCAGCTTGAAAAGACATCTCTCTAGTAAAGTGCTCAAGGGATCTGTACTGCTTAACATTTTTATCAGAAACTTGGATGAAGGCACAGATAGTATGCTTATCAGACTTACAGATGACACAAAGCTTGAGGAATAACTAATACACTAAATGATAGTCAGGATCCCAAAAAAATACCTTGACAGGCTAAAACATGGCTGAATCAGGAGTTCAACAGGGGTAAAGTCTTCAATAATATCAACATAACTAGAGTAGGATGTGTGCAGCATAGTCAGTCAACAACTGTCAAAAAAATATCCAGGGGTTTTGGTTGAGTGTAAACTCAATATGAATGAAGATTATGACACTTTTCCCAAAAAAAACTGATGGCATTAAGAAAAGCATAGCTTCCAGGAATAAAGAACAGATAATTTTGCTTTATTTTGCCCACATCTGGAATAGCTTGGTCATGTTTGGATGCCACAGTTTGGAAAGGGCAATGATGACAAAGGGAACCAGAAGTGGAGACACCCTTAAGTCCATGCAATATCAGGGTTATTTCAAAGAACTAGGAATGTTTAGCTTAGGAAAGGCAAGAGAGGGGGAGGGTGTAAGGCAGGAAATGATAGCTGCTGTCAAATACTTAAGAGCTCTCATATAGGAAAGGGTTTAGACGTGTTCTGTTTAGACCCAGGGAAGAACCAGGATAATGTGAGGAAATTGCAAAGAGTAAATTTAGGAAAACTTCCTAACAAATACTGCAACCCAGAAAAGGGAGATACTGGGTTCCACATTATTGGGAGGTATCAAAGCAGTGGCTAGGTAACCATCTGTCAAGGTAGGGTGTACCCAAGATTCTGGTTAAGGTATAAAGTGAACTAGGTGCCCACTGAGGTGCTTTCCAACTCATAATTCAGAGTAGAGGGAGAGAAGACGGAAAAGTTAGTGAGGCACCAATCTATAAAGGGGTTTGAAAAACAGGCTAAAGTGCTGCCACTGATTCCTCCCACCTTCCCAGCCTTATTTCTGAAAAAACAAGCAAGCTTTGCTCTTCAAAAAATGTAGTACTTACCAATACAACTTAACGAAGATCAAAAAAAAATTTACTTAGCTCCCCAGCCCTACAAACCACATTTTATTGCTATGTGATCAATCAGATTTGCCAGTATTTCTTTGGAGTACCAGATACTAGAGGAATTCCCAAAGAACCATGGTCTCAAATTCATTTGCCTATATTTTAAGTTCATATTACTCATCATCTTGAAATATCACCATCCAAATATTTGTTCCACTCCACAGAGATCAGTAAATTCCATTATTTAAATGGATAAAACATGAACAAAAATGTACATAATACATATACTGAAGAGATTCAAAGTAACCTGGGTAAATCCATGGAGTCATATCAGAGACCTACATTATTCTTTGTTTTATTTAGGGGGAAAAGAATAATACTTATATAGTCCCTACTACTTTCCAGACAATGTGCTTTACAAATATTACCTCATATGATCCTTATAACAATCAAGTAAAGTAGATGTTGTTATTATCCCCATCTTACAGTTAAGGCAAACTGAGGTTAAATGACTTACCCAGGATAGTAAATGATTCTATAAAATAGCACTCTATTCATTGCACCACCTAGCCACCTCTACTTAGTATAACAACTAGCAGAATCACATAAATATCAATCTTTACCTGAGATTTTGTCTTTCAGTGAATTATTTCCTGAGTTCTAACTTTCTACCAGGATTCTAAGAACTCCTGTTTTTTTGATCTGCAAATACCACTAAGGGATAATTCAATATTCTCACTCAGGAAAAGAAAGAAACTCCTTTCCTAAGAAAGGATGAACAAGAAAATGTCTCAAAACAAGTCCTTTAGATACAGGGATTTTGAAAGTGTCATATCAGGAATTTAAATAAATTTTCATTCTACTTGATTAAGAATCTATAAATAGACCAGAGAACACTAGCAAACAACTTAGTCTTTGTTTCAGGAATCTCTATGCTATCCCAATTTTAGTACTTACTATGCTGAATGTTTCCTGGTCCAGTTCATCATCTTCATCTTCTCCAATGGGGATTGGCTCACTTCCTGCGGTGATATGGACAGGACCTTGAGCTCTTTTTGATTTATTTCCAGCTTTGGCATCACCTGCTTTAGGCTTTAAAAAGAAATCATTAAATGTGGTCATTTTCTTCTATGTGGCAATCACTATGTGAAATTTAGACATTAAATGTCTTTACATTTATGTTGTCACGCCACAAAAGGATAAACTGAGCTCTAGGGAAATATTATAGCGTATCCCACCAATTAGTGAAGAATGAAACTAATGAATCCTAAACATCAGATAGTGATAATGAAATCACATTTTGCTATTTGCATGCCTAAAGATAACTTAATTTTCATAAAATATATGTTTACTTCTGAGCCACCATTCAGGAAAAAACCATGTTTCAAAAACAATCCAAAAGTGACATTTGAAGCAACGCCAGTTAAGGCCCAATAGATTCTATGCTTTCCAGATATAATACTCTTATCAATTCTAATAAATAAATCAAAGATCATAGAACAGCCAGTTAGCCTTGCTGAAATCAAACATACCCCTCTAAAATCAAACTCCTAGATCTCATCTCTTCCCCCATTTCTGTGCTTCTCATCAACTACAAGCTAAATGATCAAAAGTTACTTTCATGAATTCAAATCCTTCCCATAGTTAATTTGTCAAGGAGACTGCTCTCCACAGAAATGACTGAGAATCTGCTTCAGGCACCTGTCTTTTAACTTAAATTTTCTTTTCTCTGGCCCTTTTTCTGTCATACGAGAACTGATTCTGGGGTCAGAAGACCAGTGTCCAAAGGTCACCTCAGAATGCTACTTGCGTAACCATAGGCAGGTCCATTAACCTCTCTCGGACTGTTTCTTCACCTATAAAATGAGGGGATTACACTAGGTGGCCCTTTTGAGTTCTAGGTCTACATTCTTCCCTGATCCAAATACCCACCTCAAATTATACGGCAGAAAACCAGAGTAAATGCCTATCATAACTCCATAAAATACTGAATATTTAATGTGTTCTCCTTCTTTGGAAAAAGAGAGGTTCCTCTATTTCTCCAAGGACAGGAAGCATCTCTAGATCACTAGAGTATCTCTAGACCCCAAGAATGAAAACCTCATTATCATTTCCAAATTCTAAAAGACAATCCAAATGATGTACATTTACTAATGTATAAAAAGGAAACAATACCTTTTCTTTCTTATCCTTTGACTTTTTTCTTTCCTTATCTCCTTCCTTTTCTTTCTTAGAACCCATCTGTTTCTCCTTGTTCTCTTTGTTTTCTTTTTTCTTCTGCTTTTTTTTCATGGGGCTTTTTTCCAAGCCATCATCCTAAGAATTAAAGAAATCCCACATGACTATGAGTTTTTGCCACAAAGTTTAATTCAACCATTCACTTCTGTGGTATCTAGAAAAATATAACAAAGCTCCAAGGTCACTTGCTGTTTTAGAAAAAGACATTTATTTTTAAGTACCCTGTCCTGCAACACACTAACTGCATTGCATGCAGGAGGCACTCAATATATGTTTGGTGATTACTGAGTACTCTCACATCTATTGCCTGGTGTCTTTAACTGCAGCTGCATAACCATGGATCAATTTTGGCCTATAATAATTACTCCAAAATATACCTGAAAATGTGTAGCAATGATAAGAGTAAAGATCCCAGATTTCTCTCCCCAACCAATTACATGGTTAATGTCTCTAATGTGCTTTTCCCTTTCCTTAAAATAAAGTCTGTTCCTCTCTGACTAAGTTTAAGACACAGGAGCATTCTATGGATTGTTTCCACTCTCTCTATAAAGCCCAAAACAATAAGTTTCTAAACTACTGAAATCTGGCCCCTACCTTGACTTCCCCCTCTTCTGATGGATTGTCTGAATGCCTAGGGGATGAGAATTCATTTCCATGCTCATCTTTCGCTCTAGGAGCCTTGTTTTCCTTCTTCACACGGGGCTTTCGCTTCTTTAATTTGGTCTATTGAAAGGGAAGGAACCACTAATGATAAAACTTACTCCAATATTTGTACTTCAAGTATGTGTGATTTCCACCATGTGGGTACTTCCTCTACCAATACATAGTACACAATTGAATGAATTGCTTTGGCCACCCAAAAGAAAAATCTAATAGCTAATTTTCTGTTAATAAGCCTCTCTGTACTTCATATAGCTGATTCTCAGCTAAAGATACAACTAACAATGAAACAGCCAACCAAAAATGTAGCTGGAGCATAAACAGAACCTGGAATAGGGTTAAACCTCCATAAAGTTGTAGCTCCTTTACTGTTCAAACAAAAATCAGCAAAGACTCAAAAGGAATGCCAAAGAGTAAGCTTCAGAAAAAAGAAATGGTGTTAACTCTGAAAAGATTTTAGGTGCTCTAAGTGAAAAAACCCTTATGGTAGGGCTGATAAGCCAATGGCAACTAGATTTTCCACTGATGCTGTTATATGACTTGGGGTCATTTCAATATTCATAACCACTTTTTTTTTTTTACAAAGAGTGGATGGGAACATAAAAAAGCTCAAATAAGTTCATTAATTTCCTTATCAATAGGTTTCATTTAGGAGGATGGAATTTTTGACTAAAGACAGGTTTTTGGTTCATTTGTCCTTTTAAATCATCAATACTATTTCTTTGGCCCATTATCAAGAATAACCAAGAGCTAGACATAATGTAATGAGTAACAAGATTAGTGGACCCAACGTATACCCACTACTGGAATCTAATATTACATCCAAACTGTAGATAGTAAATTTTTTTTAAAGTAACAGAACACCTAGTCTGGCTGTGTTTTGGCAGAAGGGGAAGGATGGAGAAGGACAGAGTAACTGAGGAATAAGAAAGCTGGTAAGCCATTAGTCCACAAGGGAACAGTCTCATTAAAATTCCACAAATATCAACTTGGGTTTTAGCTTTAAGCAAATTCTTTATTGTATGACAAAAACTAATCCTCTGAAACCTCAAAGACATCTATATTTAGGAGGAAATTAAGGAGCTAAGTCTAAAATCTAGGGTAATACTGGTTTTCGTGATATCCACAGCATTCTCACCATTACAAAATAGCAATTTAATTACAGAAGCTTTCCCTTGGGAACAGCCAGAGATTGGTCAACTTCACCTACCTCTTCACCCTCTTTAACCAACTCCTTTTTGTCTAAGTCTTTCTTCAGCAGCTTTAACAGGTAGTCAGCTCGAGTTTGCAGCTGCTTTCCCTGAGGTTTTTTATCTGTCTCAACAGGTAATATCTTTGGAAAAAGAAAAAAAGAGAACCACCACCCCATTTTCAGGTTAGCAGGCCAGGAAATACTCTAACATAGTACAGTATTAACAAAATGCTCTTCCCTCCCCACCCCCCAAAAAAGTCTCAGAACCTGTCTCTTTTCCAGGGCTCCCAAACACTAAAATCCCTTATGCGCTGTTCTCATTTTACAAAATGGGATGGAGAAATCCAGCTCTCCCACTGGCTCCTACCTGTGCTGTTAACAGGGTAGAACAACTCAGGTAGGGGGAGCTTGTTGGCTTCATCTGCTAGAGCATCCCAGCCGTCGTGGATTTCCTCCTTCCAGGAGCAGGGAATCCCTGGAGCTAGGTTAAAGCTTCATTTTAGATTTAAAATGCTTCTTAAAGCATTGCCAGAGAGCACTGAGCTATTCCAGGATATGATCCATTCCCTGCTAGAATATTTGGACCTGATAGCCCAGACTGAATTGGAACTCAGTGTTCATAGCAGGGTGTTTTTACCCTCTGAAAAACCACACTGGATGAGCATTGTTTTGTTTTGACGTGCCAGGAAAAGCCCTGCCAGGAGCACAACATTGATACTGGTCTGCTGATATCTAAGCCTTCCTACTCTCCTCACTACTTTTTCTTTTTTTTAACCACTGCTGTAACATTTAGGTAGAATGATTTGTACTATGCAAGGAGTAGGTTTCAACTGAAAGTCAAATGCCATTACAAAAAATTCCAAAAAGCTATTCACATTTTTGTGTGTCTGTGTGTGATGAGAATTTGGTTGTATTGAATATATTGCCTGAAATAATGAGCCACCAAATGGGTCTTAAAAAATCTTGTCTCTGGTATTAATTGTAAGGGTATTTGACCACTGAAAAATCTGATTTTTAAAATTCTACTTAGAACAATATCTAAATCTATCCCCCAATTTCAAAAGGATTTAGGAGTCTGGTTAGCATTTTCTCCTTCATCTTCAACTGTGAAATGATTACCATATTCCACCAGAAATGGATGTTTCCATAGTGAATGAATGACAAGAAATCATTCACAAAATTATCCTGATTTTAATGTTAAATGTCAACAAACTGTCTTCTTCAATATTAAATCATTTATCAAAACTTTAAAAAAAAATCTGCTAAACATCTTACAGAATTACTTACTTTGTCAGTTAATTTAAGCTCTGGATCTGTTTTAATTAACTCCCAGTTGCCATAGCCATGTTCATAAATTCCCAACAGCAAACGAGAATCATCCTCCACTCCCCAATCTACATCAAAATGTGCAGCTTTGACACGACAGGTTAAGCAGTACCTGAAGGAATCATAAAAGCAAAAGAATATCATTGAGGAATTTCTCTGAATGTTTTTTGAAAAGAAACTTTTGTTAGCATAGGCACCATATTTTAATATACTAAAGAAATTCATTATGTAATTTATACTTATCTTAAAAGATGCCAAAAATACAAAACATCTGCCCAAAACAAACTTCAAAATGAAGTCTACCTGACGTATACACATTCAGACATATATACTCACTTTTTTTTTTCCTCAGGGTCCACAGGAATAGATTTGTGTAACATCTCAAACTCCTCTTCATGCTGAATAATAGATTTAACATTGACTTGAACCCCAGAAATCTTGATAGTAGGGCCCCTTCTTTTTCCTGGTCCTTTCCCTGAAGAACATCAATTTCATATTAGTGTAAAAAACATTTAATCAAGTCTCATGGAACACATAAGGGTAACTATCCCAACCACTTACTTCCATCCCCCAAACTTTTACTTCCTCAGTTAAGACTCCTTGCCTCTGATTAGTTCACAGGCATAAAGTGTAAATTAAATATTCAATTAACATTTTTGGAAACATCCCCAAATCCTTTTAGAAGTTAAATATTTAAGATTTCTTTATCCAGTAGTAATTTTTTTTTCAAATTTTAACATCTGATTTATTTTTCTTGCTTCCAAAATTAATAACTAGAAGAAGATTTTGGAGGTGTTGAAAAATTAATAGGACTTCCAAACAAAATGGTTCCCTGAAAAGAGGAAGGCAGTACAGATCCACATACCTGCTCTAGCAAAAAAAACTAAAGGTAGTACCATACTAAATAATAATAAATCCAATGAAAACCTACAGTGACTTCATCCACCCTAAGACTGCACAAAAATTCAGTCAGAAGCCAATCGGCAATAGGAAAAGAAATTCATTAGAATGTAGTACCAGTATACAGGAAACACTACAGAAGTTTCCCAGTGAGAAGGGCCAGAGATACCTGTAGTATGTAAGGCTCTATGTCTAGAGATAACAAGAATGAAGGGCTCCCACAAGAAAGCCCCACAGCGCTCAGAAACCAACACTAGAATTTGGAAGTAAATGGTTTTAGCAATGTTTGGAAGAGAACACTCAGGTCCAGAAGTTCTAAGACCCCTTGCACTCTGACATGAAACACCACAGAAACAGAACTCTGAATATCAAAGATCCAGGAGAAGCTAAAAACTACCCACGCTCTTAGCAAAGACAGAATCCTAGAAGGGAACATCAGTAAGTCAAGACCATCCCACTCAAAAGCACAAAAGAGAGTGGTGCCTGGCCCTGGCACACAGATCCAATTCAGGAACTAAGGCTAGAAAGATGAGTAAACTGAAGATACCAACCACTAAAAAGTATTATGGATCCAGAGATACCCAAAAATCCAAAGCAGAAGAGAATAACTCCATAATAAACACAAAATCTCAAAGGAAAAATGAATGTTCCCAAAGGACTACATGAACACTTAGAAGAAATGAAGCAAGAGATAAAAAACAAAATAAAAACTCGAGGAAAGAATGAGGAGAAAAAATAACTTGGAACAGAAAGTTGTCTTACCCAAATAGAGGACTCTCTGAAAATCAAAACACACCAAAGAGAAATCAATGACTCCATCAGACAACAAGAACTATTATGACAAATTGAAAGATTTTTTAAAATAGAAGAGAATGTCAGATATCTGATATAAAAAAAAAATGGTCAAGAAGAAGAATCATCACTGGACTCCCTGAAAACCATGATCTAAAAAAAAAAGCCTGGATAATATAACTTAAGAAATCATAAATAAAAACTGCTCATAGTCCAAATGCAGAGCTTCCATATTAAAGGAAAAAATACTGCAAGCATCCAGAAAAAAGCAGTTCAAGTGCCAAGAGACCAGTCAAGATCACAGTTTCTATTATAAATGAAAGGAGATCCTGGAATACAATACTGAAAAAGGCAAAACATATGGGCATACCACCAAAAATGACTTAAAAAGCTGAGCATCATCCTACAGGGTAAAAAAAAAATTGCACCTTTAATGGAATAGAGGCCTTTCAAACCTTTATGCTATAAAAATCAGAACTGAGTAGGAACTTTGAAAAGGGAACGTATGAGTCAAGAAAAACCTTCAGAAAGATAAATTTATTCAAGCAATTAGGAAAGGCTATACACTGATGATGTGCTAACACTCTAATGGGAGAGGAGAAACAAGTGTTATTATCAGAACCTTAATGTCTTTGAAACATATATAGAAGAGGCTAGGGGAGGAATTAGCTTTGGTCTGAGGGTTTTAAGAGGTGAAAGCAAAGGAAAGATGATAAAGTAACACATCAGCAGAGGTGGGGAACCTTCAGCCTCAGGGCCATACATGGCCCTCGAGGTTCTCAAGTGTAGCCCCTTGACTGAATCCAAACTTCATAGAAAAAATCACCTTAATAAAATGATTTCCTCCGTAAAACTTGTACTCAGTCTAAAGGCTGCACCCAAGACCTGGAAAGCCACATTCGATCTCAAGGCCACAGGTTCCCCACCCCTACAGTAGAGTATAACAGAAGAAAAAATGGGGTAGAACTTATTCTCCATAATTTGGAAAAAAGGTTAAACATACACACAGAATTTGGTTTAGAAATACTGAACAGGGGAGCCAAGATGGCAGAGTAAAAGCAGTGACTTGCTTGAGCTTCCCCCAAACTTCTCCAAATGGCTCTAAACAAATTCTAAAGCAGTAGAACCCACTAAAAGACAAAGTGAAACAAATTTCCAGCCCAAGACAACTTGGATGGTTGATCAGAAAGGTCTATCACGCCAGGTGGGGAGAGGAGTGCAGTTGTACATGGGGTGCACTGGCAAACCAGGCTTCATCGAACCTGGAGCAAGCCTCAAAGGACTGAATCACAGGCATCTGTAGCGGTTTTCAGACTTCTCAACCCACAAACGCCAAAGACAACTTCAAAGATCAGTAGAAAAAGTCTGTGACCACAGTGAGAGAGAAACTAGGTCTCAGTCCTAGTCCCTGCGCACAGCCGCAAGGCAGCGGCTGCTTCCAGAGCTTCTGGCCCACAGAATGAGGGGGAACTGAGTGGCTGATTAAAGGAGGATTGAAGGGATCTCTTTGCTGGTGCAGGATTCGCTTGCTTTGCCTATGCTTGGATATGGGTCACAGTTCTGGGTAATAGTCCAGGGGCAAGGAGGAGTGTAGTGGTGGTGCAGAGAAAATCCTCTTCACAGTTCCAAGGCAGAAAAGAGTACTTGTGGTCACTCATAGACAAGAGCACAGGCCAGGAAAGGAGTAAACACCTCACCTTTGATCATATCACCTTGGAAGAACTGAAAATTTACAGGTCCCTAGAAGTACCTCTGAAAACAGCTGCACAAAACCCCTGAAGCTTGGGACAGTACATTCTCCACACTGGAAGCAGACCCCTACCTTAACAAAGAGTTTAAAACTCAAGTAATTGGCTGGGATCATGAGCAAACAAAGGTGCAAAAACAGTCATACCATACAATCTTTCTTTGTTAACAAAGAAGATCAAAAAAACACAACCAGAAGAAGACAACAAAGTCAAAGCTCCTCCATCCAAAGCCTCCAAGAACAATATGAATCAGTCCCAGGCCATGGAAGAGCTCAAACAGGATTTTGAGAAGCAAGTAAGAGAAGTAAAGGAAAAACCCGGGAAGAGAAATGAGAATGATGCAAGAAAATCATGAAAAACAAGTCAGCAGCTTGCTAAAGGAGACCCAAAAAAATACTGAAGAAAGTAACACCTTAAAAAATAGACTAACCCAAATGGCAAAAGAGGTCCAAAAAGCCAATGAGGAGAAGAATGCCTTCAAAAGCAGAATTGGCCAAATGGAAAAGGAAGTCCAAAAGCTCACTGAAGAAAATACTTCCTTAAAAATTAGAATGGAACAAATGGAAGCTAATGACTTTATGAGAAACCAAGACGTTGTAAAACAAAACCAAAAGAATGAAAAAAATAGAAGACAATGTGAAAGACCTCACTGAAAATAAAAAACAACTGACCTGGAAAATAGATCCAGGAGAGATAATTTAAAAATTATTGGACTACCTGAAAGCCATGATCAAAAAAAAGAGCCTAGACATACATCATCTTTCAAGAAATTATCAAGGAAAATTGCCTTGATACTTTAGAACCAGAGGGCAAAACAGAAATTGAAAGAATCCACCGATCACCTCCTGAAAGAGATCCCCAAAGGAAAATCTACGAATATTACAGCCAAATTCCAGAGTTCCCAGACCAACGAGAACATATTGCAAGAAAGAAACAATTCAAGTATTGTGGAAACACAATCAGGATAGCACAAGATTTAGCAGCTTCTACATTAAGGGACCAGAGGACTTGGAATATGATATTCCAGAGGGCAAAGGAGATAGGATTACAACCAAGAATCACCTACCCAGCAAAACTGAGTATAATTTAGTTAAAAAACTAAAAACAAATAAATTTTTTAAAAAAGAAAAAAAAAGTAATACTCAACAGAGAAAAAAATAATCCCCCTTCAGGGGAAAAAAATGGACATTTAGTGAAATAGAAGACTTTCAAACATTCTTGATGAAAAGATCAGAGCTGAATAGAAAATTTGACTTTCAAATATAAGACTCAAGAGAAGCATGAAAAGGTAAACAGGAGAGAGAAATCTTAAGGGATTTATTAAAGTATAACTGTTTACATCCCTAGATGGAAAGATGATATTTGTAACTCATGAGACCTTTTGTCAGTATTAGGATAGCTGGAGGGAAACAATATATATGTATAGATAGATAGATAGATAGATAGATAGATAGATAGATAGACAGACAGATAGATAGAGGGCACAGGGTGAGTTGAAGATGAGGGGTGATATCTAAAAAATAAAATTAAGGGGTAAGAGAGGATTATACTGGGAGAAGGAGTAAGGCAGAGGTAGAATGGGATAGGTTATCTCACATAAAACAGACAAGAACTTTTACAGTAGAGGGGAAACAGGGGAAGGTGAGAGGGAATGAGTGAATCTTATTTTCACAGGATTTGGCTTAAGGAGGGAATAATATACACACTCAATTGGGTATGGAAATCTATCTTACCCTAAAGGGAAAAAATGGGGGGGGGAAGGAAGAGGGGACAAGAAAACAGGGAGGGCAGATTGGGGGAGGGGATAATCAGATAATCAGAAGCAAACACTTCTGAAGAGGGACAGGGTCAAAAGAGAATAGAATAAATGAAAGGCGGGGCAGGATTAAGGTAAATACAGTTAGTTTTTCACAACATGCCTACTATGAAAGTGTTTTGCATAATTACACACGTATAACCTGTATCCAGTTGCTTGTCTTTTCAATGAGGGTGGGTGGGGAGGGAGGAGGGGAGAAAATTTGAAACCCAAAGTTTTAAAAACACATGTTAAAAAAATTGTTTTCACATGCAACTGGGAAATAAGAAATACAGAAAATGGGGTATAGAAATCTATCCTGCCCTACAGGAAAACAGAAGGGGGGGAGAGAGACAGAAAAGAGGATAGATTGGGGAAGGGGTATTCAGCATGCATGCCATCTTGGGGTAGGGGGAGGGATGAGATGGGGAGAAAATTTGAAACTCAAAATCTTGTGGAAGTGAATGTTAAAAAACTAAAAATAAATAAATTTTTTAAAAAAGAAAAAAAGTAATACTCAACAGAGAAAAAAACAAACAAAAAAACAACACAGAAGTAGGTGAGGAAGGTTAATATGGAAGACAGTACTAGGGAGGGGAAAATGAAGAGAAAAGGGAGGAAAACTAAGGAAGTGCCCATCAACTGAGGAAGGCTGAACGAATTGTATTATATGAATATAATGGAATGTTACTGCACCATTAGAAATGACCAAAGAGATTATTTCAGAGAATCTAGGAAGCATGAGCTAATGTAGCATGAAGTGAATAGAACCAAGCAAACAATTTTAACAATGAAAACACTATTGTAAAGAAAAATAGCTTTGAAACACTTGAGAACTCTGACCAACCACATATCTAGAAGACCTATGATGAAGTATGGTAACCATCTACTGACAGTGCAATAATGGAATCCAGGTGCAGAATTAATATATACATTTTTGGACATGACCACTGTATGAATTTGTTTTGTCAGACTATTCTTACTTGTTTTAAACATAGGATAGGCTTTATTTAACCGTCAAGAGAATGTAAAAAATTTATATCTTGGTCCATAAATAGTAATGATACCTCCTTTCTTTTTAACTTTGAACTTAAACACTTTTTTTAAAAGAGCATTTCAGTACACACAAAATGAGAATTCCTTATTAAACTGTAAATCTCCATTTCACACAGCTTGCTTTTTTAAAAAGTACATCATTGCACATGCTACTTTCAAAACTGTGCTGCTTATCTGCCGTTCCTTCTTTCAATTTAACAATGTTTCAGTAGCCATCTGTCTGTCTAGTTTTGTTGTTAGGTTTTTGCTGTTGTAGGTGTGCTGTTGCTGTTGTTGGGGTTTTTGTTTGTTTGTCTGTCTGTTTTTGGTATCACTCTCACTAACCCTCCCTGCCAAAATGCTTCATGAGTTCCTCAAGAGACACAGCTGGTTACTGTACTGATCAGAGTTCTTGTCTTTCAGTTTTACAATGTTACTCTCCTTCTTACATAAACGTTTTTATAGGAAGTATCCCTGAAAACCATGATTAAAAAAAAAAAGCCTACATTATACACTTCAAGGAATTATAAATGAAAATTGCCCAGATACTTTCATGCTACCACATTTCATCATAGGTCCCCTCCAGATACATTCTCTCTCTCCCCTCGTCTCTCTATATTATCATATCTAAACTGATGAATCTCATTATTATATATGTACATACATGTATATACATGTATGTGTATATGTGTGTGTGTGTATAATGACTTTAGTCTCTCCCAAATTTTTGTCCCACATTTCCAAAAACCAGCTGACATCTCCATTCAGATGTCCCACTGACATCTAAAACACCCGATTATCTACTCCTCCAAACTGCCCAGCTGCCATGCTTCCTTAGCTCTGATAAGGGCACCATCTTGCAGTCAGCAAGGTCTGCAACCTTAAAGCCATCCTTGACTCTTTTCTCTTCTCCAACTCATATATGTTCCTGCTGATTCTACCTCCAAATCACCTCTTGTATCTGTTCCCTTCTCTCCACTGAAAAGGCCACCACTCCTGTTCAGGCCTGGATCAGTGTAATAGTCTCTTAATTAGTTTCCCTGCTTTCAGTGTCTCCTTTTTCTAATCCATGCTGCAGATGCATTATATATTTTAGAAATACTGACACAAAGTTGTTCTTTGATCACTCTACATTCTATCCATTTCAGTTCATTGCACAGGCTACCTCCAAGGCAAGCCTTCTTTGCCCACTCTTCATATAATTTTTAGTTTGCTTCCTATATAACCTGTCCTCCATGAAACCTTGCATCACATTACACACCACCTGCGCTCATTCCCTATTGTTCACTCCCTCCTCATATGAATTTACATATATGTGTGTGTGTGTATGTATGTATATATACACACACACATATATTTACACACATCTATACACATACATGTATGTGTATATAGTATATATGTGTATGCATATATACATACACAAATCTATACACACACACACATCAAGAAGGGGGGTGGGATATATATCCTACCCCTAGTAAAATAAAGGATCTTAAGAGGGAAGGTACTGTTTTTACTTTCGTCTTTCTTATCACCAGTGCCTTATACATACATACATACATACATACATACATAGATCTACTAAATGTTTACTGAACTAAATTGAATCTAAAATGCTATATCACTGAATTCCTATTTATCAAACAATATTTATTTGACTGTCAACTTCTTTATTATATATGTATCATCTTTAGCTCTCCATGAACTTCAAATCACTGGAGACGGCACAAAGTCAATGTCAGAACAGCTACAGCAAATAAAGAATCAGGACACAGAACTACAGCACTTGTGGAAATTTGGGGCTACATGTACCAGAGTTCAGAAGAATGACCTTCTGGACTTACCTTCGCTGGCATTTTCTTTCAGTTGTTCCTCATATTCTTGCATTGCTGACACACAGCTGTTATGAATCAATTCACCCAATCGCTTCAGATCTGCTACAGACTTATCCACCAGCTCAGCATCCCGAGCAATGCACTCTAGACTGTGGAATGACAAATTTAGCACACTTCAGATACTGTTCCCACTTCTCTAATATTGAACAAAGATTCCTAGCACCATTCACCTCTGATTTGCTATTGTAAGAATTTTTTTCCTGCTCTCTTTTCCTCACTTTAAGCACAAATGAAGTACGTGAAATTTTTACTTTCCATTTTTCAAATAGCACTGAGAATATCCCAAATATAGAAGAGCAGTTTAAGAGTGATTTTTTTTACATACTTTTAAATTATCTGGACTGTATGATAACTGGTACTCACATTGATGAATTCCACTGACGTGATAACGATGAGCTCTTTAAACTACAGACGTTATTTATGTTCAAAGAATCTTACAATTAGAATCAGAAATCATCTAATCCAAGCTACATAACCAAATAGCCCCTCCATTTCATCACTGACAGGTTGTTTTCTAACTTCTTTCTTAAGACTTCCACTAATAATTACCTCCTGAAACAGCCCATTCCACCCTGAAAAGCTATAACCACCTTCATTCTGGACACTGGGTCTCTATTAATGAATGTAGGATACATATGAATTCGCTTCTTTAGCTTTCATGTCACAGAGTTGATTCATATACTGTAGTCTTCAATTCACTAAAACGCCCAGAGGTTTTTTCATAGATACCCTTTCCTGTAATTGTACATTTTACTTTTTAAACCCAAATACAGACCTTCATATGTATTTCTGTTAAATTTAATCTATATTAGAATGTTGCTTCTCCACTATTCATTCCTCTTCCATTCTAACTTTCATTTCTTACAGTATTTCTAGAAGCTGAGTATTGAATTACTTCTATTATGTGTTTTGTTTATCTCTAGAAGTATATAAAGTATATTAATGTATCAAGTGCCTAAAAACTGGCTTCCGCCGAGTATTTTCCATACAGTGGATATTTAGTACATGTTACTGACTTCAGCTGACATGACTTAGTCAGATATTTCAATATGAAACTCTCATTGGTAAGTTTCTCCTGGAACCTTCATTTGGTGGAAGGGCCCAAACCAGCCTGCTTTTATTCCCCTTCCATCCCTGTTCCTGGCTTTAAAGATTTCAAAATCATACCTCTACTACTGTCTAATCCTGGAACTTCCATTAATTCCTGGGGTCTTCTTGCCCTGGAATATCCTATGACCCATGCTGCCTTTCTGCCCATGGATATTTCTCTTCATCTGTTCCCCAGGTACCACTAGTGAAAGGCCCAGGCCAGCCTGCCTTAACTTCCCTCCCAGCTGATTCCTAATTTTGTAGACTTCAAAGTAATACCCCTACAATGGGTACCTTCACTCCCAACTCACGTTTTTCATCTTTTTGTGTGTTTTTTCCCCATTAGAACACAAGCTCTTTAAGGGCAGGTATTGTCTTTCTTTTGGCTTGTATTTGTATCCCCACTGCTTAGTAGTTTCTGGCTCATAGTTAGCAATTAACAAATACTTGTTTTCTTCCTTCCTTCACAAATAGCAGAGAGATGCATAATATGGCCTCCCTCTACCAGGCAGCTGACATTCTCCATTCCAGTGAGATATACTCTAGCATGATTCCAGGTTCCACTGCAACACAGGTCCAAAAACATATTTGACTTTCCCTGTAATCATCCAAGAGGACGTGTTGCCTGCCACAAGTTGATACTTTTACTTACTAATCCAGCTAATTCTAAGGTCCAACAGGTTCACAGCATTCAGATCTGAATAAATATAACAACCCTTATCAAAAAACAAAAATCAAATGAAACTAACTCTATTCATTATCGAAACCAGTCAGAAACCTTGGCTCAAAACATCAGAAAATAGTAGGAGTTTAAAAACAGTCCCACTATAGAAATATATCCTTTGGATACAGATAGTGGCCTAGGAGTAAAGATTGCTGGACTCTACTCATATCTAGAACTGAATGTGCATATGCTTATGCAATATATACTGTGTATTCCAGGATTCCTGTAAATTATAGTTAATGATATTTGTTTCTGAAGGCACAACATCCCTTCTCCAAAGGAGAAGCTACATGAGCTCTAAATTTCAAAGTACTACAGCAAACATTTATCAGTAGTAATAACAATCAGGACAATTTCCCTCACCAGTAATATGACTCAAATACTCAAAAGATCTGTGATCTCACAGATTTGGAAGTTCTTTCTTTGGTGCAGTTCATAGCCTGCCCATCCTGTGTGACTCTTGCTCACGTTGTCCCATAAGTTTACCACAGGTAGTCCATCCAACATGGGTTTGTTATGTACTATACAGCATTAAAAAAAAAAAGTCTGCAAATGAAAGCAGAATACTAGACTACTTGAAACACAGCTTCTTCTTTGCTATATCGACTGTCCAATTCAATACTAGTACACTCTCAAAAGTATAGCAGAATATATTATTATGACAAACTTATGGCTTTTTCACTTGGGAACTGTACCAAATCTAATGATTTGAATGCAAATTGTATCCGGTATTATCTAAAGAAAAGTAAGTGACTGGGACACTAATGCTTTGTTGATGGAACCGTGAACTGTTCCAACCATTCTAGACAGCAATTTGGAACTATGCCCAAAGGGCAATCAAACTCTGCATATTCTTTGATCCAGCAATCCCACTACTAGGTTTGTACCTCAAACAGATCATCAAAAAACAAAAAGGATCTATGTATAGAAAAATATTTATAGCAGCTCTTTTTGTGGTGGCAAAGAATTGGAAATCGAAGGAATGCCCATCAACTGGGGAATGGCTGAACAAGTTATTGTATATGAATGTAATGGAATACTATTGTGCTATAAGAAATGATGAGCAGGCAGATTTCAGAAAAACCTGGAAAGACTAACAGGAACTGATGCTGAGTGAAGTGAGCAGAACTAGGAGAACACTATACACAGTAACAGCAACACTGTGCAATGATCAACTATGACTGACTTAGCACTTCTCAGCAATACAATGATCCAAGACAATTCCAAAAGACTCAGGATGGAAAATGCTACCCACATCCAGAGAAAGAACTACAGAGTCTGAATGTAGATCAAAGTGTACTATTTTCACTTTTGTTTGTTTGTTTGTTTTTTGTGGCTTTTCCCTTCTGTTCTGTTTCTTCTTTGACAACATGACTAATGTGGAAATATGTTTGCACGATTGCACATGTAACCTGTATCAGATTGCTTGCCTTCTTGGGGATGAGGGACAGGAAAGAGGGAGGGAAAAAAATTGGAACTCAAAATCTTATCAAAAATGAATGTTGATGGTGTCAGACACTTGACACTTATAGCTGTGTGACCCTGGGCAAGTCACTTAACCCTGACTGCTCATCAAAAAAGAAAAAAAAAGAATGTTGAAAACTATCTTTATATGTAATTGAAAAAAATAAAATACTATTTACAAAGAAAGAGATAAGTGATCCCATCACTGGTGCATATAAAATATCACAGAGTATTTTAATTCAGCAAATAAAGCCTGCACGACACTGGTTAAACTGCGAATAAAGTATCTGGTGGACAACTACTACTGAACTTACCGTTCAAGAGGAAGCCCGAATTTCTTATATGCTTTGATGAACCTAAGAAGAAAAACAGTAAAGATGCATAAAGAAGAACTATATTAAAATGACAAAACATCTAAACTACACACCTGAAAGCGTTCCCTCATTTTACTCTGAGTAACATGGAACACTATGAAAGTACCTAAAGTCTTTCATGTAAATTCCATTCTATGAATCATGAAATAGTCATGAACATAACTACATTTAGGCCAATTATTCTAATCTCAGCTTCTATTGTCTTCAATCTGTGCAGACAAGAAATATGGAGCTGGGGTGAAAAAAAAGGTGGTTTGGTACCAGTGAGATAAGAAACACTAAGTTTATAGTACTTTTAAAAAGAAAGGTTGTAAGAAAGTGATCTAACAATAGCATGTCAATTCAAGAGTCCCTTAGTAACTGCCGACTACAGGCAAGGTCCTGTGCTAGGAAGTGGGGATATAAAGACATAAGTGGAACCAAAGTGTAAGCTCTTTAAAGAGCTGTAGGTGAGGGCATATACACACACAGCCAAGCAAAATTCAGAGCAGTGAGTAAAGAGGGTGTCTGAGTTGAGGGAATATGAAGAACCTGATGGGGGCAGCTAGGTGGTGCAGTGGATAGAGCACCAGCCCTGAAGTCAGGAGGACCTGAGTTCCAAACCAGCCTCAGACCAAACACTTGTCACTTATTAGCTGTGTGACCCTGGGCAAGTCACTTAACCCCAATTGCCTAAAAACTAAAAAGAGAGAGAGAGAGAGAAAGGGGGGGGGGGAAGAGGGGGGGGGGAAGAGAGAGAGAGGGGGGGAAGAGAGGAAAGAAGAGAGAGAGAGCGCGAGCACCTGGTATTTCTTTGACATCATAAACCTGGATCACTGGAAGTAGGAAAGTGAAGAGGAAGAAGAGGGGAGGCAAAGGGGAAAATGGGTTCCACTGTGGACATTCTGAGTTTGAGATGCCTATGGGACATTGAGGCAGAAACATCTAGGAGGCAGTTGGTGATGTGAGAATGGAGCTCAGGAGATAAATAAGGGCTAGCTATATAAATCTGTAAGTCATCTGTGCAGAAAACTAAACTGATAAGCGTTAACTAAAAGAAAAAAATCTAAGGGAAGAAGAGAAAATAGTCTAGAACAGAGTCACAGGATGTAACCATACTTGACAGTAAGACACAGATAATGATTCAGCAAAGGATACTGAGAAGGGACAGTCAGACAGGTAGAATGAAAAATAGAAACAAGCAGTATAATGAAAGCCAAGGGAGAAGAAAGTATTTAGAAAGTGATCAGCAGTGTCAAAAACAATAGAAAAATCAACCGGGACAAGGACTGAGAAAAGGCCACTGGATTCAGTGATTAAGAAGTCATCAATAAACTTGGAAAAAGAAATCTTAATCAAAGGATGGGGTCAGAAGCCAGATTACTAGTGAGTAAAAAGTAAGTAGAAGATGAAGAACTAATGAATATAAATTACTTTGGCTTGGTTTTTCCCTGTGTGTATGAGTGGGGAATGGAAGAAAGGGGATTGATCACTGTTTTGTGATTTTAAGTTTGCCTGGTAAATAAAGGAGAGCAGGGTTAAGTTTACTTAACTTTTTTAATGTTTGCAGGCAGAAAAAAAACAGAGGATAAAAAGATTAAAGTTTTTTGGGTAGCACTCAAAAACAGAAAATGGAATAATGATGGGGCTAGCCTAGGGAGGGAATTGGCAAGCCATATGTAGCAACAGGAAGGGATAAAGGTTGTCAGAAGACAATATCAAGTTAAGCTCGGTAACGAAAGGATCAAATTTCAAAGGGAGGAAAATAAGGCCACAGCAAAAGGGATGAACTTCAAAGAGCAGAAAGGGGTGCAGTGATTGGAGGTTGTGAGGACAAGAATAGGTTTAAGAGGAATATAGTAGAGGAAGAGATATAAGGACAGGAGGTTATCAAAACAAATAATATTACCTTCATTGTAACCACTAGACCACATACGAAATTCCTCCATGCATAATACTAATTATTTTAATGGTGATGATGGCCAGTTCATTCAGAAATTTTTTTTTTTGCTTGTGTCAAATAATGTTAAGAGTAACCAAAGAAGGAGTAGCAAGAAAAGCTGAACAAGATGCAGAATCATCAGAAGACTTAAGTTTAGGCATTACAGGAAGGGCTCTGTTCCAGTCTTTTGAGATATCCGAATCACCTATGCAGTCATAATTTTAATCATTCAAGGCAAATTAGTGTTTGCAGACTGACTGCATTCATATGCTACCAATTTATTCAAAGTAGCACATGATTTGAAACAAGTATGACTTGAAGCCTCTACTAACCTTCGAATCTCAGCATCTGTAAATCCCTCTACAAGGTCTTTTCTGACACTCCGAGGACGTCCTCTGCGCTTTGGCCTTTTGTCATCATCACTGTCATCTGTCTCACTCTCTGAACCAGAAGACCTCTGGGCCCTTCTTTTGGACTCAACATCTGAGTCACTATCATTAGCCTGAGCCTGAAAAAGCCAGAAGCAGGTTAACAGTATAACAAGTAGCAAGGCCTATTATTCAACTGTGAGTTAAAGAACTGAATTTGAGCTTTATTTCTGCCACTAAGGAGCTATTTGAACTTGGGCAGGTTATTTTTTCAGTCTTCTGATCTGTATGATGGAAGTATGATACCTACCTTGCAACCTCACAAGGTTGCTGTAAGGATCAAATCAGAATATATGTGAAAGTATTTTTTGAACTATGGCCATCTAAATATAAAATGTTTGAATGAATTAACAAAGTTTATATTTGTAATGTTTTACTCATGAATAAAAAGTTACAAATATAGGCTGCTATATTAGTATAACCATGAGTAAAAAGTTACAAATATAAGCTGCTTCCCTACTGCCTACTATCATGCCCATGTCTCCTCCATCCTCACTTGACACATCCATCCCCATAGTTATCATCCCTCATTTCTCCTCCCTATTGTGGCTAAACTTCCTGAGAAAGCTGTCAACAATCAGTATCTCCATTTTTTTTCCTCTTTCCTTAACTCTACATTCTGGCTTCCGACCTCATGGTACAACTGAAATTGCCCTTCTCAAAGTTACCAATGATCTTCTTATCAACAAATCTAATGACCTTTTTCTCAATATCCAATTTTCTAGACCTCTCTACAACCTTTGACACAGTCTATAAACCTCTTCTCCTAGATATTCTCTTATCTCTAGGTTTTTAGAACATTAATCTAACTAGGTCTCTTCCTAACTCTTTAATCAATCCTCTTCCATCGCCTTTCTTGGATCTCCAGGTCACACCCACTAATCCTGGGTATTCCACAGGGCTCTACTGTGTAGCCTCTTCTCTTTCCCCGGTATATCATTTTACTTTGAAATCTTATCAGCTCCTATAAATCCAATTACTGTCTCTATGGCAACTAGGTGGCACAGTAGATAGAGCACTGGGCCTGGAGTCAGGAAGCCCTACTTTCAAATCCGGCCTCAAACACTTACTAGTTTTGTGGTCCAGGCAAGTCACTTAGCCTTTATTTGCCTTGGTTTCTTCAACTGTAAAATGGGGATAAAATTAGGATTGTTGCGAGGATCAAATGAGACAATAACTGTAAAACATTTAGCACGGTGCCTGGCACATAGTAAGCAGTATACAAATGTTAGCTATTGTTACTGTTGTTAATGATTCTCAGATAGCCCTAACCTATCTCGTATGTTTCAGACTCCCATATCCAAGTGCTGATGAGACATCTCAAACCATATGTTCCATAGACAACTTAAACTCTACATGTCCAGAACTGAAGTGATTTGTTTTTGTCCACCCCCAAAATTTTCCCCTCATCCTATCTTTCCTATTCCCATAGAGGGCACCACTATCCTCTCAGGCACCTAGGCTCCTACCCTAGGTGTCATCCTTGACTCCTCACTTTCTCTCACCTCTCCATATGCCATCTGTGGCCAAGTCTTCTGTCAATGTTATCTTTATAGCTTCTCTCTCATATATCTTCATCTCTTGACGCTGCCAACACCCTGATGCAGGCCCTAATCACCTCACACTTGGATTACTGCAAAAGCCTTCTAGTTGGTCCAAGCCTCAAGCCTTTTCCCAGTAAAGTCCATTCTTCCATTCTTCCTTCACTCAGCTATCAAAACGATCTTCCTAAAGCACAGGTCTAATCACATCACCCATTTATTCAATAAATTCCAGTGACTCCCAGGATCACATATAAAATCTTATTAGGTATTCAAAGCTATTCACAACCAGGCCCACCCCACTTTTCTAGTCTTCTTACAGCTCACTCGCACATATGCAAAGTGACCCACTGATAATGGCTTCCTTGCTGTTTCTTGAATGAGTTCCATGCATTTTCATTGGCTGTTCATCCATATCTGGAATTCTCTCAGTCCTCATCTCTGTCTCATGTCTTCCCTCATCTCAGCTAAAGCCACCTTCTTCAAGAAGTCTTTCCTGATCCCCCTTAATACTAGTGCATTCCATCTGTTGATTATCTCTATTTTGTCCTTTATATATTTGTTTACATACTGTTTCCCTCATTAGAATCTGAGTTTCTTGAAAGCAGGGACTATCTTTTGCCTTCTTTATATCCCCAATATTTAGGACAGTCCTAAACACATAACAGGCACTTAATAAATGCTTGTTCATGGGACTTGGAAAAAAAAAGTTTCTACCTCCTGTTTTATTTATTCAATAAAGTTATGTTCTCATTTTGAATTAAAAATATAGATTGGTGAAATACTTTGTTTTTCAGGCAGTTAGGTAATGCAGTGGATAGAATGCTGGACTGGAGTTAGGAGTAACTGAGTTCAAATCCTGCCTCAGGCACTTACTAGTTGGGTAACCCTGCGTAAGTCACATAACCTCTCTCAGTCTCAGTTTCCTCATCTGTAAAGTGGGGATAATAATAGCACCTACCCCACAAGGGTGTTGTGAGAATCAAATGAGATAACACAAGTAAAGTGCTTTGCATGTTAAAGTATCATATAAATGATTACTTTTTTCTCTCATTAAAGAACTTTTTTTTCCCCTATTGATGTGGCCTTTGCTGGTTATATTTTTCCCCATAGATGAACGGCCCTAGGTAGAGGAACAATAAAAAAAAAAAAAGGTTCTTATCTCTGCACTGGTCTGAATGTTTACATGCCTGCTTTATAGGGCTTTATGGAGAGATGGAAGACAATATATAATGGGACAACATGAATAAATAAAATCAATGACCTCACTGCCAATGAAGAGCTATGACACCACTGTCAAGTTCTATTCATGATATTTAATTGCCTATCCTATTATTCTCTAATCATGTCACTTATTCTCTATAATCCTCCCCCTAAAAAAAGGAATAGGGGCAGGTAGGTGGCACAGCAGATACAGCACCAGTCCTGGAGTCAGAAGGACCTGAGTTCAAATCCAGCTTCAGACATTTACTAGCTGTGTGACCCTGGGCAAGTAACTTAATCTCAAATTAACCTCAATTAACCTCCAATAAATAAAGTAAAAATTAAATTAACTAAACTTAAAAAGGAATATCTTATAGATAAAAACATCTTTATCACATAATATATAAAAAAAATCCAAGGATTTTGCTTATAATTTGAATGAAATACACAATCCAAATCTGCAAGTTTATATGGTTATAGATCCTTCCACCCAACTGATTCCACTACACCCCCAAAACAATGTACCTTTTTTGCAGAGCTCCGAATTCGGGGCAGCATATAAATTTCTTCTAATTCTTTCTGTCGTTCCTCCTCCTCTACTTTCTTCCTCTGATCCTCTGGAATGATCTCATCCCAATCCTTATGTGATCGTTCTTCCAATTCAGTTTCCTCATCTTCCATGGTTGCAAAATTGGCCACCTTAAAAGAAAAGACTCGCCACTTTCAAAAACATAGCACCTTCCAATGGTAAAAATCTGGCAACATGTAAAATTATTTAGTGCTTTAAATCTGACTTTATATTTCTATCAAGAAAATAACATGCTGTGACTCAGAACACCAGGAAGCTGAGATTTCAAGATGCCTTGTTCCCTTGAAGAACAGTTCTGAAGTGACATTCTCCCTTTAGGTCAATGAGCAAGAAGTTTTCTCCCACTGGATAGCAAATAAAAAGTTATTTAGATCATCCCTGGCCCTAAGAGATGAAGTGCCATCTCCTCTTTACCCACCTCTATTTTGTCACACAGACTTTTTCTTACTTTCTAAAACTTATGGTAGAATGTTAAAGAAGATTTTTAAATTTAAAAAAATCAGATGATGGGTATCAGTTATGTTATCTTTACATACATAGTATTATCATACTCATTTCCTTCTCCAAATTATCCCCCATTAGAACTTCTGAAAAGACTGAACACAAACATAAATACAAAAGTCTTAGATGTTTTATACTTGAATCACTTATATTTTTAGTAAAATAAGTTGTCTAATATTACCCAGCAAATTTACATAGGTTTTAATTAAGATATAAAATGTTGATCCATAATAAACTGATACTGATACTTCCATAAAGGTGATAAATGGATATTCAACAAGAGTTTGTCAGGTTTCTCAGAATACAAAATTCAAAGCAACAGTTGTTCTTCATCACACTGAATGCTCTCTTGGCTTTTAATTAAAGTACCAAATATCAGAACCCAGCTAACTTAAAGTGAAATTTTTTCCATTTTGAACTTCAAATGTTCTGCCTTACTAGCAAAGCATACCAATTTGTGGCCCAATTCAGAATGAATATCATATCAATTCAGAAATCTGACTTTAGGGAAAGGACTTTATTTTAGGCTTAAGAAATGAAACCTTGACATAAAATATTCAAGAATAATAAACTAGAGCAACCTCATATATTTGTGTGCATGTGAAAGACAAAGTAATTTCATATTTTGACATTTGATATTTTTTCATATCTACTGAAAGTTACTTCCTGGGACAGAGAATAATTATATATAGGAGAATGCCAAAGGCCAAAATTCATCATCTTTCCTATACTAACCCTGCCTTTCCTCCAAACTTCAGGATTTCTCCTGAGAGTACTGTCACTCTCCCAACAACCCAGAGTCATCAACCACAGTCATCTTATTATCCTTCTCCCTTATCCCTTATATCAAATCAATTGTAAAGACCTACCAGATATCACTACATTTCTTACATTTGTCCTCTTCCCTTCACTTACATGCCCTCAGCTTGTATTATATTACATTCTTGCATTAACTTGCATTATTATATTCCCTATCTCCATTCCTGGATTCCTTCAAGTCTCAACTAAAATGCCACTTTCCATAAGAAGCCTTATGGATTCCACCATAATTCTAGTGCCTTCCTTCCGAGGATTTTCCCTAATTTATCCTGTGTGTAGCTTATCTGTGCATAAGTTTTTACATGCTATCTCATTCATTAGACTGTGAGCTACATGAGAGAAGGAATTGGTTTTTGCCTTTTTTTTAATCCCCAGAGCTAGCACAGTGCCTGGTACATAGTAGGCACTTAGGACTTACTACTGACTACTGTACTTAGTCAATTACTTAGCCTATTTAGCCTCTCCCTCTCCAATCCAGCCTCCACATAGCAAAATAACTATCCTAATGAACAGGCTGGGCCATGTCACACTCTTGCTCAGAAACTTTGAGGGATGTGGCTTGGGGCACTGAGAGGTTCAATATCTTGCCCAGGGTAACACAGCCAGCATACATTAGAAACAGTTCCTGAACCCAAGTTTTCCTGTCTTTAAAGTCACCTTCCTCTCCTATCCATTATTGCTTAAATGAGGTCCTTAATAAATGTTTGCAGAATGAGTGAAATATGTAGAGGTATAAGTACAAATTAGAGAAAAAACTGATAAAAAGAAGTATGTACAGAATGATTTTAAATATATATAGATACACACACACACACACACATGTCTAAGGTAGTCATGGAAGGGGAGAAAAAAAGGGGGGAAAAAAGAAAGCTACATGATAACTTTATTATGTATTTAAAAGGAATAGCAAGTTGTACATAAGAGTTGCAGTTTCATGTGCAATAATCTTTTTTTTTTAATTCTACTATGTTATGGAAATGCTTATGTCATAAATTGAAAATAAAATAAATTTTTAAAAAATAAAAAAGGGTTAATAAACTACAGCATATGTGAATAAAGCTGGTGTCCAGCTCCCACTCCAGTGGGACACCCAGGCAGAAATAAAAGTTTGGAGCTCTGAAAAATAGATGAAATAGCCTGGCAGATTATGTAAATCATCTACACACAAGTCGTAATAAATCTGTGAAACTCAACGATACTACAAAAGTAGAATATACAGAGCACATTAAGAGGTTAAGAATAGGATAGAGAGTCAATTGAAGGAGATAGAGAAAAGGCCATTCAAAGCACCCCAAGAGTTTCTCTCTGAAAACTAAAGACAGAACTGTATATAGTGGGAGGGTGTAGTCTAAATGTCAAACTGCCAAAAGGTCAAAGCATTCAAGGACTTAAGACCATTAGTTTCATGATTAGGAAGCCACTGGTAACCTTAAAGAAAGCAATTTCAGTAAAATAGTTGGAAGTGGGAGCCCTATAGTAAGAAACTGAAACAACTGTGTGTAACAAGCAAGTAGAGTCATTAGTTATAGACAGTTTTTTTTTTCAAGAAGCTTAGCAATGACGAGGAGAGAAAAGAAACAGTAAATAGATGGGGCCAGAAGATAAAACAGGCAAGGCCTTTCTGTGAATAGGGAGATCTGAGAATGATTGTAGGGAGAAAGAAAGGAAGGAAAGCCTGAAGATATATAAGGAAGAGATAAATATTTGACAAAAGAACTAAAAAAGAAAAGAGGAAGTAGGGTTAAGAGCAAAGATAGAGGAAGCAGTCTTCTTAAGTTATAAGAATACTCTGGTTTTGTGACTAGGAAAAAGAAAAACAGAAGGATGATGTTGAGAAGGTAGATATTATTCGGTCCAACCCTGTAATTTTGCATATGCAGAAACTGAGGCCAAGAGAGGTGAAGTGGCTACAAGTAAGACGCAGAAATCAAGTTTCTAGTGAAGATTCAAATGCCATTATTTGCACTGCAGTGTATCACTGCCGGTACTTGTGTTACATTTATAAAACAGGTTACTGCTTTGATGTGGATGAGTTTCCTCTAAGAACACCCTACATATTTCAAGGGATAATGTGAGGCAGGTTCCTGGAGGTCTCACAAGAGCCAGGATAAAACTTTATAGATCTAGTGTTCTTTTTAATGCTCCTGGGTGAAAATTGCTGTTAATTGATGTCAACTCAATATCAATCTTAAGGTTAATTAAAATGGTCAAACATCAGAGAAATGTAGCCTCAAGCTTTGAGAAATGGACATTTTTTTTTTGCTATAGACTATTTTTTTTTTTTTAAATTATTATTATTTTTTAGGCAATCAGGGTTAAGTGACTTGCCCAGGGTCACACAGCTAATAAATGTCAAGTGTTTGCTCTGAGGCCGGATTTGAACTCAGGTCCTCCTCACTTCAGGGCCGGTGCTCTATCCACTGCGACCTAGCTGCCCCTATAGACTGTTTAGTATAGTAGTACATTATAATACTTTGTTAACTACTATGAGTTCTAAGTTTATTTATTACATTAATGTTGATAATTTGGCATCCAGGTGGTAGAGTGGATAAAATGCTAGACACAGAGTCTGGAAGAACTGAGTTCAAATCTAGCCTCAGGCACTAGGTATGTGAGACCCTGGGCAAGTTATTTAACCACTATTTGCCTTAGTTTCCTCACCTGTAATAGTAATAACAACACCTACCTCATAAGGTTGTTGTGGGGCTCAAAGGAGATAATATTTGTAAACCATTTTGCAAACCTTAAAGGGCTAAACAAATGTCAGCTATTATTATTAATAACAATAGTAATGTTGTTCATACTGTGAACAGCATTATTACTGAAAGTAATAGCAAATAATATTATTATTTAATGGCAATAATATTGTCTTACATAAAGAAATTCTTCCAAAGTTGTCATTTTTAAAATTATATTACAAGACATTTAAAGATTCAGGAAGTAGCATCAAACTCCAGAAATACAATTTTCAACTTGGAAAACTAAGGGTTTAGGGGAGAAGACACCACAATATATGAGTAAGATACCATAAAAAAGCCAAGTTGGCAAAAACGTGTAAGGAATGATACCAATAAATTATGGAGGTGCTAATTAAATTTGCAAAAAGGCTTTATTTTTCATTATCACAAAAGCCCTTATTCCATGGAATAACACGAATGGGGGTTCACACTTAAACCAAACTCCAACACTAAAGACATTTTGTTACATAAAACTAGGCGTTGACTCCATACCTTGAACTGTGACAGAAGCTCATCTGTTGCACTTGTTGACACTTCATTCTCTCTGGTTTCAGCCAATCGTAAAATTTCATCTATGTCCATTTCCTAGGAGATTAAGATCAACAGACATATAATTTAAACTGAGATTATTAAAAAATGGTACTTTTTAATAAAGTCATATTAAAAGTATTGATGCATTCATTAAAAAGTACTGATGTGGGGCAGCTAGGTGACACAATGGATAGAGCACCGGCCCTGGAGTCAGGAGGACCTGAGTTCAAATCCGACCTCAGACCAAACACTTGACACTTACTAGCTGTGTGACCCTGGGCAAGTCACTTAACCCCAACTGCCTAAAAAAAAAGAAAAAAACCTCAGTATAAAGACTAAATAATAATAAATAATTCTAAAGCCACCAGAACCAGCAGGCAAGCAGGCAAAAAGAGAGAACCTTCATACCACTCCTCAAAGTCCCATTTAATTTTATAGAAACTTGGACGAAATAAAGTAAAATTGGCTAGTTCCCTTAAGTAATATTTATTATGGAACAATTTTTAGGCAAAACTCAGAATGTGCTTTTGGAAAAGAAATTCCTTAGAACTCTCAAAAAGAGGAAAAATATATACATAATATATACATATACATACACACATATGTGTATGTCAATATTTTCCCCCAATGTTTAATCACCTGAGGCTCTGACTCCTCCCCTTCCAGTTCTTTGAAGAGATCTTCTGCTCCAAATTTCAAAATAGCTGTTAGCTCTTCTTTGTTGAAAGGATTAGAACTGCAGGGAAGGGAAAAGGTACTTGTGATCTGAAATACTTAATGTAGCTACCTTTTCCTAACACATTCCCAGGAAAAATATTCTATACTATCCCAACCATGAAAGATAGGGCTTTAGCTTCGTTAGATACCTTATTCATCAACAGAATGGAGTGTTGTTTTCTTTTTTGTTTTTTTAGGCAATTGGGGTTAAATGACTTGCCCAGGGTCACACATCTAGTTAAGTGTCAAGTGTTTGGTCTGAGGCCAGATTTGAACTCAGGTCTTTCTGACTTCAGGACCGGTATTGTTAAGGCAGTCTCACTCTATGTAGTGGGAATAAAATGACACGGGCATTTCCATATTTTCCTCAGCAATTACCTTGCCCATCAAAGAATATTTCTAAAGGACTCTGAAGAAAGAAATTCCTCACACACTTTTGGCCTTAAAAATAATTTGCCCAGGGGCAGCTAGGTGGCGCAATGGATAGAGCACCAGCCCTGGATTCAGGAGAACCTGAGTTCAAATGCGCCTCAGACACAAAACACTAGCTGTGTGACCCTGGGCAAGTCACTTAACCCTCATTGCCCCCCCCCCAAAAAAAAAGAATAAAAAATAATGTGCCCAGTGGGGTGCCAATCACAAAGTATCTTTCCAGTTGCTTGAGTCCAACCACAAACAAGGGAAAGAAGCTTTTCCCAACTACATTCACTCCATACACTGAAATTTCCATGTATATTAACAAACATAGATTCAAGTCAACCCCTTTGTTGTGCCCAAATATTATAAAACTTCTAGAATCAAACATCCAATTCAAGTCTATATGCCTTCTTCCTGTAACTAATAAAATAAAATAAAAATCCAACCACCATACCAGAAAATACAATTTGAAATATGTGGTGACCAAGAAATAGTTGTCCTCTTTCCTAAAGATAATTAAATATACGTTCTCCTGCTTTCTATACCATTCCTGTTTTCAATATCACATCAATTGTTAAATGAAAGAAACTAAGAATCCAAACACAAACATTTTTATGAAGAGTAAGAAAAAGATTAGGATTCTAGTTGATTTACTTGTGTTGATTAATAGTTAATAGTCAAATAATCAAAAGTCAAATAGTGTTTGGGATTAAAGTCTGTTAGGAAAATGTTAAAACTCCTGTTACAGTTGCTTGGTAGCTTTGGCAGCTTACAGAGGCAGATATTCCTGTAAGCACAGATCTGACTTTCCTGACCAAGAAGCAACTTCCTAGGATTAAATACTAACTCCTCTGGTACTTGAAACCCTCCACAATCTGTATCCAGGCTCCCTTTCTAGGTTTATTAAATATCATTCTCCTTCCCAAACACTCCCTTTCCAGCCACCCTGGCCTATAATATACAATACTGCAGGGTCCACCTCTGTGCCTTCACTCTGGCTGACCTCCAGGATGAGTGCACATTCTTTCTCTTCTCTTCTACCTCTTACAATGCCTAGCTTCCTTCAACGGTTATTAGTTCAAGTACCACTAGTGATCTCTCTGCAAATTACTTTGTAACTATTTTGGATTTCTTTCATATTTATTTATCTGTGTTACATGTTGTATCTCTCAATAGAAGGCAATTATTGATTTTTTAAAAATTTTTATATACCTAACCCATCGTACATTGGCACCTAAGAAATGCTTATTGAATTGAAAGCAAAAGGAAAAGGTCAAGAAACAAAAAGAGAAGATAGACAGTAAGATCCAAGAGAAAATAACGTGAGCAAGTGCTAGGATATAGAAAAAAGAGAAAACAAGGAAATAAAAACCCTCCCCCCACACAAAAACAACAATGTAGATGTTAATATGCTTTTCTTTTGTTCAGCAGCCTGGAATTTCCAACATGACTTCTGAATGAACTCCTCAAGTTAGGCAGAGTGATACCTGATTGACAACACATAGTCTAAAGCCTACATTCAATTGGATTTCTTTCACTCCCTCCCTCTAGTACTTACTTTGACCTTCCTGAGTTATTATCCAAGACAGTACGGCCTGTGGTATCCATACGCTGGATCACTAAATGATCCAGCACCATCTTCTTTTTGGCTCGTTCAATGATCTCCTCCTCTACTGTCCCCTTTGTAACCAAGCGGTAAATGTTCACCTGTAGAGCAAAGTAAAAGGAGGATTATATCTGACATGCATTATGCAAATTCTCTAGGTCTACCCAGAGAACAAACAACTGATGTGATGTCCCATTTAGGAGGAAAAGGTCAATTCTATTCTGCTTGAAACGTAAATTATTATACTCTATCCATTCAGGTAGTAGTCTTAATCAGACACGTATTTTTATTATAGCAGAAACTCATCTTAAATAAAAGTTATTAAATAAAGATATCAAGACTGCTATTAGTGGTCATATTGCAATGAAAATTGAAGAAATATTGAACACAACACAAAAATGGCCTTTTTGATTAAGCTATGTTAATGATAAATTGTATAAATGACACACAAAGACAGATTTCTATACCTTCTATTATTAAATGAAATGGTCCATGAAAAGCCATCTATAGAATACTTCTAACCATAACATGTATGGGAATATCTGACTAGTGGGAAAAACAAGGAAACAGGGCTCACTGAAGAGAATGATAGGTAATGATTACCCAAACATAGTGAGGGGAGAAATTACCTATCCTATATCTATGCAAAACAATGCCATCTTTAGGGTAAAGCTCACAAGAAACCCCAGTGCTATACTATCTACATTCTCAAGTGTGAGAAGTGTGAGAGAGGTGTGTGTGCGTGCACGCGCATGCATACATATACACACACACACACATATTTATATATGTGTGTATACACACACACACACACACACACACACACACACACACAAATTAGGAAATCCATTTAAGTGCAAAAAGGTACTATCTTTTATTATTATCCAGCAGATGTCCAGCCTAGCTGAAATGGCATTAAATGGGAGGAAAGCACAAGGTACCCCAAAAGTCATCGCTTTAATTGCTTAAAACTGCACTAAGACTTTTGGGACACACTGCAGTATACATATGTCATAAAAGGGCTAAATCCCTGTAGACTAAAGCTAGAGATATCCTGACATTTCCTCTAACCTGCTTCTTCTGTCCAATCCGATGTGCTCGGGCTTGGGCTTGTAAGTCATTCTGGGGGTTCCAGTCAGAGTCGAAGATGACCACAGTGTCCGCTGAAGCCAAGTTAATTCCTAGGCCACCCGCCCGTGTTGAGAGCAGAAAGCAGAAGTCCTGTACATAAGGCAATACACCACTTTATGTCGTGTCTGTCTCAGAAACAGTTTCATACTCCAATAAGCCCTGTATCCCTGGAAACCCCTGCAGTTGTGAAGAAAAGTAAGATATGATGGGCAAACTTTATGGAAGCTAAAAGAATGTCCAGGACCTGATGGCACAGTGAAATTTCATTGTAAAAGAGGAAAGAGCAAGCAGTTCACGAAAGGAGGGGTTAAGGCCTGGAAAAGTACAATAGGCACTATAGTACCCATATTTAAAAATGAAAAAACCAAGACCCTGAGAGAGAGAATTACTTGAGAGTAGTCATATTAACAGTTGAGTAGCAGAACCAGAATTCAAACTCATGGCCTCTAATTCCAATGCTCTTTTCATTAACACCTTATTGCTTTATTTCATATCCAAAGCATGTAATTACACAATCACAAACAATCCTCTTAACATAGAGTTTTTCTTAATTCACTTTTCTGTGGTGGATAAAATTCAGTAAAACAGTCAATATAAAATGGCACATGAAAATACTTTCATGTATGAATGTTTATTCATTTCTTAGGACTAGTAAAGAACACTGGAATATCAAATAGATTACAGCACTAGAATGAAAGATAAAATAAAGTAGTGAAGGGTATGTACATTTAAGATAAGGGTCAAGCATAGAAAAAACCAGACATTTATACATGATTCATGTGTCACATGATGAGAACAACAGAAATTACATAGAAACAATTCAAAGTCAGGATTTGGAATTGGCACAAAGAAATAGTAAATATGTGATAGACTTAAGCTCTTCTCAGCAATGCAAAGATCTAAGACAACTCCAAAAAACTCATGATGGACAATGCCATCCACATTCAGAAAAAGAACTGTGGAGTCTGAATGAAGACTGAAGCATACTATTTGCTCTATTTTTTTCTTTTTTTGTTTCTTCCTCCTCGCAGTTACTCCCATTCTTTCCAACATGATTTATGTGAAAATGTTTAATATGAATGTATATGCAGAGCCTAAATCAGATTGCATGCCGTCTTGGGGAAGGGGGAGGGGAGGGAAGAAAAGAAAATTTAGAACTCAAAATCTTATGGAAGTAAATGTTGAAAACTAAAAATAAACTAATTAAAAAAAAGAAATATGAAAAATTAAAAGTATATTAGGAAAAAAATGTTTATCCAGATGTCTGTCTTCAAGTACTTGGGAGGTGGGGGCCATGGTTACATTTTAATGTATCTGTATAATTATGTCAGAAATATAATTAGTGTTATAATATGAATGCACATCCACATATTTATATAAACACAGTCAAAAATTATCTGAGTTTTGCCCAAATGATGATGATAAAATAGCCTTCACTTTCCAATTGGCAGTCATATTTGTTAGCAATTACATATGGAAATACTGAAAGTGGATGGCTAAGTCACAGCCAGTGGACCCAGTAAGGACTGACCAGCAGGATGATCTCAGCAGTTTCATGAAAAGAAAAAAGAAAAAAAAAGGGCAAAACTAAGTCTTTCCATTTGGAAACTAATAACACATAATGGAACTTCTCACTTCAGGATGAAAGACAACCCCCTTAAAAAAAAAAAAGCAAAATAAGTCCAAAACTCAAAAGGATTAGGTCTTATAGATGAAGGGTAGGAATCATTTGTCTACTGAGGCCTTCCTCTATCCCACACCAAAAAAGCAACACAATTTTATTTCTATCTTGGAGAGGGAAACATAAAATTTTCAGATCATGTTTCCTTGTTTTAAGTAGAAACAGGTGATATAAAACTTTATGAGAGAATGAGAGAAAGAAAGAGACAGAAATAGACAGAGAGAGAAGAGAGGGAGGGAAAAGAGATAATAGGTATTCAACCAGAATCCAAAGCTCATCAACTACCTTTTATTCTTAAACCTTTGTAAGTTCTGCTCTGAATAGTTTAGCCAGAGTAGCTAGCCACTGAGAGTAAATAATTTTTTACTATAATAATACAATAGTAACCAAAGCAACATAATCTTATTCAGTCCACAAAAATCACAGAATCTGAGTTAAAAGAGACCTCAGTGACCATCTGGTCTCATCCATATATGAACAGATTCCTCTTCATAACAAATCTGACAACTAACTGGTCTTCCTGGTTTTGCTTTTCTGCCAAATGAAACTATGTCAATGCCCAAAGGATCCCCACCCTTGGCCTCAAAGCAAAAAGAGTACCATTACTGATGAACACACACAATTATTTTAAGAGTGTTCTATGCCCTACAGCTGGGAGGAAAACAATCTGTCCCCTGTGTTCAAAACATACTCTGGCTTCAGGAATTACTGACACCCCTCCCCCAGAGACGTCTGACTTACCTGGTTTTCCCACTGTTTCTCTGCCCCTTTAAGTCTGACATTTCTGCATTCCCACCTTCACACAGCTTCCATTCCTTTTGCTTTCTGAAATCCTATGCTATCTATAGTCTACAACCACACAATTTAGCACTCCATTGATTTATCATATAATTATCTTATACTTTTTCTAATTATTTCACTTGATTCTCTTGTAAAATCCACAGCAGAAGGAACTGCCTTGTACTTCTCCCAACACTTAGCACAGTGTAGACACTTAATATGTACTGATTTAGTACAAAGATGGAACCAACTGGCTGACTGGATGAAAAATATTCCTGTTACTAAAATCAGGAATAATAAAGTACCAACTATTATATAATAGTGTAAAGGAAGCTCAAAAGAAATTTAAATGGATGTTTTTAAGTGATACATATCTCTTGTTCTCTCCTAGTTAAAATGAATCAAAAGGAAACCTATATAGTTCATCCTCAGTCACATCCAAAGAGTGGCACAGCCCTGATAAGAATTCAGTTCTTTCTAACATAGAAGCTTTTGATGTTATCACCTCATCAAAGCTAATCCTCACTAACTAACCCATCCTCTTGCCTTGCTGTCCTCTAAGTCCCAGCAATTTTATCACATGAACCATATAGCAATGACACTGCTGCTAGCAGAACTTATTTATTATTCAAGCCTGGGAAGGTAAGCACATATAAAGATGCTTGTTTCTAAGAGACAAATTATTAATGTGATCTTGTCAAGGTTTGGGAATTCTTATTGTTTTTCTAAGGCAGAAAGGGAGATGGTAATAATGAATAGTTCCTAAAACTAAGAACATTAAATTTTAGTCTTCCCTCACTACCTTCCTCACAGTATTGTAGGGAAAGCACTTTGTAAACGGTAAAGCACTATATAACATCTGAACTACAATTATTATTATTATTATTGATTTAGAGTCTAAGCTACTCATGTAACAAAGCCACACAGAGAATGCTATACCTCAGATCCATCTGCATTGAAGTGGTCCAGTGCCTGCTTTCGGATTTCTCCCTTAATTGAACCATCCAGACGCTGTAGAAATAAATCAGCAAAGAATTAACAGTCATGGAAGACCAGCGGCACCAAAAGCTGAAAACACTACAGGCCTGCAACCTTCATTTGTCCCCACTAGGCAGAGACTAAAAATAACCTGAAGGCCCTGGCTAGGTCTGTGTAAGTAAGGACTCTGCTTAGGCAGCATACCCCATGACATGGGATCTCTTGTTACAAGATCATAGCTGAAAGGCTCTGATTCAAAGTGTTCTCTTTCAGGAGAATCTGAGGATAAAACCTTATACCAAGGACTATGAAGAAAATGATGGCAACCCAATCCCTGCTTAACTGCTTTGTTTTAATTATATTTGTAGGTACCAAACAAGTTTGCAGTGAGAAACTATACAACTGATTACAATGCTGTGTGCCTAGGGAAAAGTATTTCCTAAGGAAACCCTGCAAAGCTTACAAATGATTTAAGAAATTTTTAAAGATCACATAAATTTAATTTGTGATAAACTTTTTATTACAGTAGTACAAATACCATTAACATAACATGTGTGTACATATAAACATATGCACATGCAACACACTGCTCATTATATTACACAAAGCATATTTAACTTTTATGAAACACTTTTACATACATTATTTGATTTCTACCTCACAACTTTCATATGAGATGGATAAGATAGTTATTATCATCTCCATTTTACAGAAGATGAAACCAAGATTAGAGAAATTAAATTACCCAAGGTTACATAATTGGTGGAAAAGTCAGGAGTAAGCCTGACTTTTCTCTAAATTCCCAGTCTAGTGTTCTTTAGTCTGACCATATCATTGTCTTAAAACTTCATTCCCTCTCTCCCAGAGAATACAAATTCCATTTGATCAGTCCAAAGGAAATATGGTCTATAGTATCCCGTTCTACATTCTGAGACCAGAAGAATCCACTTCATTGCTGCTAGTAATGGAGACAACCCAATGAACTAAGCTACTATGACACAAGAACCAGAAAGGAATGGGCTCCACCTTAGCTCTTGCAGAAAGAAAACAGTATTGTCAGTTTCACAAAGAGAATAAGATTACTTTCTGATTTTCTCTGGCATCCAATAAGTCACTAAAGTAAAAGCAATTGGGGGATCAAATACACTAAGAGAGAATCTATTTCTGTGGAATAGCCCACACTATAAAATACTACTGAAAGAAAATTATTAAAGAAAAATAACACAAAAGCCTAAAAATTCTAAACAGTGCCCTTCAGAATATTTTGGAAGAGGATCTGCTGGTGGCTCTGAGGACAGGATTTAAGAAGGGAAATCTCATACCTACTGACTCAAAAGTTCCTTTAAAACTAATATATAAATTATGACACTAGTTGATGAGATTGCCATTCCAGTCAAAGACAAACAAGTTAGAAACAAATCTTTAATTTAATCCACTGTAAAAAACAAACAAAAAATATAATTCACCTATTCACTATATAAACCATTAAAACAGATCAGAGAAATCTCTGCCAAAATCCTTTAATATCCATATAATAAGGTTTTTTCTGAGTAAATCTCAAGAAGATATACCTGAATGACTGTCAGTAAGTAGCAGTAAATAGTCTGCATTCTAGTCAAAAACTTATTCCAGGAATCAGTGGACTAACAAAAAAAGAACCAGCTCAAAGTAGGCTACATCTCCAGATTCAATGCCAAGTTCACTGAAAATTTATAAAACAACATACTGTTATTTTTTTTTTCTGGTTTGTATTACATTTCTTGAGTTCCTGCGATTCCCACATTAGACAACCAATTTTTCCTCTCCATTATTTAGAGAGGTAAGAAGCAAACCCACCTAACTTTTATTTGCTTTTTCTTTTTCAAATAAAAAGAGTGACCTTCATATGAGTATTTTAGTGAGGAGAAAGCCCAGAGTAAGTTATTTCAAAATAAGACCTTTCTTAGACTTACTTCTAGATTTAGGACAATTAAAAGCGAGCTGACTTTTTCCCACTATGGGTCAGCTTAGTAAGCCTGCAACTCCAATTACTGATTATACTCACCTGGAAGGGATAATGCTTAATAGTCAGGTATTCAGCCAGGATATCCAGCATCCTCACCATCTGGGAGAAGATCAGAACTCTGTTCCCCCTCTCTCGAAGTCTTGTTAATAGTTTGTCTAAAAGGATCAGCTTCCCACTGCTCCTGATCAGGGACTAAAGAACTAAAAGTCATTCCAATCATGAGGTTGAAACATTTCCCCATTTCTACACATAAAACTGTTCTTGACTTCAAAGGATTCTTCTTCTCATAGACGTTTTTTATATAATCTGGTTTGGGACCTGCCCACACCCCTCTGTTAATAATGACTTTACAATCTGACTTCTACCACCACTACTTCACTAAAAATGTTCTTAATAAAGTTACCAATCCAGTGGTCTTTTTTCTGTTCTCACACTTTTCAAACTTTCTAAAGTATCTAACAGCAGTGATCGATGTTTTTTTTAACTGTCACCTTCCGTGGTTTCCAGGCTATTGTACTTTCCTGGCTCTTATTTCTCTGTCTCTTTTGGGTAGTTCCTTCTTCTCTTCCAGCCTTTTAGTATTCCCAGAATTCATCTATTAGGCATTGCTCATCTACATGGTTTCCATTATCTTCTCTACAAGAATAATGACCAAACCTACATCTTCTCTAGCTTTGATTTCTCTTACCTGTGGCACTTGATTATAATCACTTTAGCAACTTACTGCATACTCTATCTCTAATTATTACCCTAAGTTTTTAATCCATATAAATCTTGGCATCTCAGTAAGATCATACAGGTCCCTTGTCCTCAATGAGCTATTTATTGTGTATTTTTCCATTTCCCACAGCGCTTATGCTAAGTATAAAGGAGGTGTTCAGAATGTTTCTTGAAATAATTTTTTTTTTTTGGTGAGGCAATTGGGGTTAAGTGACTTGCCCAGAGTCACTCAGCTAGTAAGCATTATGTGTCTGAGGCCAAATTTGAACTCAGGTCCTCCTAATTCCAAGGCCAGTGTTCTATCCACTGTGCCATCTAGCTTCCCCACTTGAAAGCATTTTTAACTAAAGAAGTAAGTCATTAAAAAAGAATCCACAACCTTAATTTCTTCTTTGGTTACTTTAAACAGATAACTTCTTCAAATAAATTAAAAAGTCTTGAATAGAAAAGAAAAGCCTCCCCCCTAAACCAAATTTTGAAAAGAATGAGACAGAAAGGAATTAATTTGAAGGTAGGTAGGATAGGTGAGTTTTTGTTGTATTTTATTTTGTTGTGGATTTGACCATGGTTTTTTAAAAAAGATACTAATTATGCACAGAGTAAGGACCCACCAGCAAAATCTCCTGCCCATTTTCACGTTCGTTCTCTTCAGGAGGCTTAATCAGGTAGCAGTGGTTACAGCATTTTTTCAGTTCCATCACAATATTAAGGAAGCCAGATGTGCTGCCTCTTGTCCCTTTGGAGAGTGCCTTGTAATTCCTGGTCAAAATCCACCTGCAGATGTCAGTAATATAATTTATCAGACCAAATTTTAAAACATAGTAGGCTAAAGGGAAAATGGAAGAAGGCTTCAAGGAAAAGAAAAATGGGGAAGGGGAAAAGTGAATGTTTTTCCTATTCATTCTAGGCCTTCATAGCTATAATCATATACATCATTCTATTTAGGTATCTCAACTTCATGACCATGATGGTTCACATTAAGTTTTAAAACAAATAACAAAGCAGTTTCTCCTCTCATGTTATCTTAACAAGGATCAATCAAAGAGTTTTCCTATTTCCAAGCCCAGAACAATGGATTTAGAACCCATGACAGACCTGTACCAAAAAAAAAAGTATATTCAGTACAATGGCTGAATATTATGATATCGCCAGGCTGTTGGGCTGAAAATGTATACACTGATGCCCTCCTCTAACTTCCATCAGTAGATGCATGGTTTTCATTTCTCCTTCCTTTCCTTTCCTTTTATTGATTTGTGAAGTTTCTTAGCTCATTCACTTCCCTCTTCTTATATAAAAAAAAAAGAAAGAATATGGGCATGGCAGCATGGAAAAAACATAGAATTGGTAAAGACAAATTGAACCAAGGTAAAATTCCTTCAAGATCTCAGCTTAACTGGAAGGACAGCCTATTTAAGTTAAAGAGCTTCTCCAAAAGCAGGGCAAAACTGGGAAAACAGTCTCAATTTCAGTCTATTTTTAGTGTTTGGTTTTTCCCACATTCTACATTCATTGTTACAGACTTATTGTTTCTTTCTCACTACTATAATCCTTTCCACTCACAACAACTGAAAAATATTGGACTCCAAATTCAGGTAGGTTGTTAGCAACAAGACAGAGGGGGGAAAAAAAAGCTTTTTTAAAGTGTGCTAATAATTAACAAAGCATAACTCTAAATGGGATGCTGCTTCTTTTTTTTCATTTTTTTTATTTTAATGGAGACTTCTAACAGTAAAACATTAATTTTCAAATATAAATAACTGGTCCAAAACTGTGAAGCAAAGTGATAAATTATGGAAACCATAATCTAAGCCAGTGTTGGCCTTCCTACAACAGAACCTAAATCAAGGACACAAATCCCTTTGGGTTATATCTGTTGCACATAATCCACTTCAGATGAAAAAGGATGTTCCTCCCTTTATACCAATTCCAAGGTTATTAACTAACATTCTTCAATACAATGATCTGTTTTCTGAGGTAAGGGGGGAAACCGGAAAAGCATCATTATTTCTCTAGGGGCTACACTTTGGACCACTAAGCAAGAACAGAATAGCACTAATTCCCACTTGCGCTAATAAAAAAGAGGAGGGGAAAACTTGAAAAAAAAAATACTATGCAGCATTGGCCAAAAATAAAAAAGCAAAGCAGGATTTTCACTGGGGGTTGCCCAACTGATGGCACTTCCACCTGCAGCCTCAATACAACTTAATGGCCAACTCAGGAAGTAACTTACTTATAATACTGCTTCTGAAGTACAGACATCTCCACCCTGAGAATCTGTTCCACTTTGGCTGGAAGGGATTTTTCCACATCCTTTTTTACTCTCCGAAGAAGGAAAGGCTCTAGAACCTTATGAAGGCTCTGGTAACCATTCTCTCTCCCCTTTCCATGGTCATCTTCAAAATCTTCCCAGAACTCAAACCTAAGGATGAAATACTAATTTTAAATTATGTGGGGAAAATAAATTTCCTCTATTTGAATTTCAAAAAACACAACTACATTTTTTCATCATGAAATTAACTCTAACAAAGGTAACTAACCAGGATAAAATTACTGATTTCTAATTCCTGTAGAAAAAAATTAAGAGAACAGAAAACCAAAAAATTAAAATGGAATGAAACAAAAATAATCCAACGTGTGAGCATGAGTTAAAAAACCAAAATACCTGGGGTTACCTAAATAGCTAAGATTTGGTTTATGAAATAATCAAATTTCTGAGACTAGCATATTTCTATTATATAAGATTATGAAAATGAATGTGGAAAGTGATTATGAAAATTTTATGAAGGAAAATTATGGTGACTGTAAATTTTTTAACACAAGATAATTTACTTGGGAAAAAAACTGAAAATATCAATCCGACACACTACCAAAATTTTAGTTGCTACTTAAAGAAACATAATTGTCATAAAAAACCTGTACTGTTCTTAGAGAGAAAGTTTAAAGGGCTCTATTTACAGGGAGTCAAAGCTGTACAAAACTACAAAACTGTTTGTCTTTTGACATCAACAGAATTTGGGAACACAGAGCACAATCCAAAAGACCAAACTTAATTTAGAAACATGTAACTCTTACTCAATGGCTAAAGCAAGTCATAATCTTTGGGGAGGCTGATGGAAACTATTACATTAATTTAGAATAGTAATATTAGGACTAAAAACTACCAGAGGTATAAAATGAAGGTAAAATTATTTCACAATATGAAGTACAGTGATTCATCATGACCAAAAAGAGTAAGAAGATTACAGCACTCTTAGAGAATGTCCTGCCTCTGTGCTGTGCCCAATCAGCTCAGAAAGCACACAGTGTCTTACACAGTAAAGGAGGTTAATAAATATTGGCTGAACTGTATTAACTGAGGCCAGATTTGTGAGCTGAATCACTATATTCCATGATCAATACCACTAATGCCACTCTGTGGTCTGAAAAACACATACTGTCAGGCAAAACCATGTACAGGAATTAACACAACTATCTCAAATAGCGGAAAAACAATTCAAAGCACATGCAGACTCATCATTTTACATACAGGACAGCATTATTATAATTTGCCATAACCAGATTAATCGCAAAAAAAAACTGATCAAGATTTTACAAGTCTTACTTTCCCCACTACAAACTGTGCACTATATGAAAACTACCAGTGTTTGAAGCATTAAAAGATAACAAAATGCACAACACAAAATGGTATTTTTTCTTTTTGGTTAGAAGCAGTTATTTCATTGATGCAGGGAATTCCAAGTGAGGAAACTCCTTCAACCAATAAAGATCAGCAATAGTTCTGAAACTTGGACTCCTAGAATTGTCTGAGGCAGTAAGAGGTTAAATGACTTGCAAAGAATCACATCACCAGTGTATGTAAGAAGTGGGATCTGAACTTAGGTCACCTTGACTCTAAGGCCAGCTCTGGATCTACTTTCCTACTTTTCAGCACAAAATATATTCAATATAATTTATCTTTCTTTGATGATTCAGAAAAAACTCTTTTGGGATCATCTCACCATAAATATGACTAATTTATAGTACTAAGCTGTAGAGAGTACAGGAAAAAAGGTTACTTTGCACTAGCCTTATGATATATACCCTAGAGGTTGCTTTTAATATCTGATATTGGAATGTTCACAACACGTTGCTCTTTCTCATAAATAGAAACTACAAAAAGAGTACTGATCATGAATTTCCCAAGGTTCTCAATAATAAATTTATTATAAGTAACATGACAAGAGTTGCACAGAATAGGCAGGTATTTGTGCGAGGTTCAACACAGAGGGTCCACTCAACACACTGGTAGACCCTCCTCAATTTCTTCCAACATCACGAGGACCCCAATGGAATCCCCTAGCTACCCACACTCATTCCATGATCTTCACTAGCCCATCGTCTCTTTCTGCCTGGAAATTCTTTCTGTCTAGAATTCTTTATTGACATCCTTTATTCTTGTTTTTCAAAGTTCCTTGTTGGTTATATATTACAACCTGCTCACATCTACAATGCACTATTCCATCATGCTCTGCGTTTATCTTTAGTTCTGAAGAGGAAATAAGTTGCAAGACTCATTGTCATACACCAACACTGACAAAATGTATTGAAAAAAGTGGCTTTAGGGGGCAGCTAGGTGCCACAGTAAATACAGCACCGGCCCTAGAATCAGGAAGACCTGAGGTCAAATCCAGTCTCAGACCAGACACTTGACGCTTATTAGGTGTGTGACCCTGGGCAAAGTCACTTAACCCCAACTGCCTCACCAAAAAAACAGAAACAAAAACAAAAGTGGGCTTTTGTTGTTAGAAGAATCTTGGGATGAGTAAGTGCTTTGCAATTTCACAAAACATTCCAATACTTTCTTCTTTTAACTCTAGGCCCACCTCATTGTCCAGATATAAATATTATTGGACAAGTATGTCACTTCAGATTATGTTAAAATCTGGGTAGTGGACAAATTCTTCCTCTATATGGTACTTCCCGTGTGGATGGCCAGGCCAAATTCCTTTGAGTGATCACAGATCTCTTTTAGAAGGCTCTGCAATGTGCTATGGCTTGATGTAATCAATATATTGTTATCCCACAAAAAGCCCAACAAGGGCATATGGAGGACCTCAACATACTAGACTCGGAATATTATCGTTTCTATACCAAGGACTCCTATACCTATGTATCTAGCCCTAACCTCTTTCTTGAACTTCAATCCTAGGATCAGTGCCAAGATGGCAGAGTAAAAGCACTGACTTGCTTGAGCTCTCCCCCAAACCCCTAAAAATACCTATAAAAAATGGCTCTAAACAAATTCTAGAGCAGCAGAACCTACAAAAAGACAGAGTAAAACAAATTTCCAACCCCAGACAAGCTGGATGTTTGATTCGAAAGGTCTACTGCGCCAAGCTGGGAGAGGAGTGTAGTTCAGCTTGGGCTGCACAAAGACAGGGCCTGAGGGAAGCTGGAGCAGGCCTCAGGGGATTGAATCAAGGGGAGCTGTGGCAGTTTCCAGACTTCTTAACCCACAAACGCCAAAGACAACTTAGAAATTCAGTAGGAAAAGTCTGTGACCACAGTGAGAGAGGAGGTTGCCTCAGGCCAGTCCAGAGCTCTCATGCCATAGAGACAGAGGGGATCAAGTGGCTGATCAGAGGGGCACTTCAAGGATCTCTTTGCTGGTGCTGAGGGAGGATTCTCTTGCTTTGCCTGTGCCTGGATCTGGGCCACAGTTCTGGGTGATGGTCCAGGGGTAAGGAGCAGTCCTGGTGAGGTGAAGCTTGTAGCAGCAGTGCAAAGGAATCCTCCTCATAGTTCCAAGGCAGAAAAGAGTGCTTGTGGTCACTCATAGACAAGAACACAGGCCAGGAAAGGAGTAAACACCTCGCCTTTGATCATATCACCTTGGAAGAACTGAAAATTTACAAGTCCCTAGAAGTATCTCTGAAAACAGGTGCACAAAACCCCTGAAGCTTGGGACAGTACATTCTCCACACTGGAAGCAGACCCCTACCTTAACAAAGAGTTTAAAACTCAAGTAATTTGCTGGGATCATGAGCAAACAAAGGTGCAAAAACAGTCATACCATACAATCTTTCTTTGTTAACAAAGAAGATCAAAAAATACAACCAGAAGAAGACAACAAAGTCAAAGCTCCTCCATCCAAAGCCTCCAAGAAAACATATGAATTGGTCCCATGCCATGGAAGAGCTCAAACAGGATTTTGAGAAGTAAGAAGTAAGAGGAAAAACTGGGAAGAGAAATGAGATGATGCAAGAAAATCATGAAAAACAAGTCAGCAGCTTGCTGAAGGAGACCCAAAAAATACTGAAGAAAATAACACCTTAAAAAATAGACTAACCCAAATGGCAAAAGAGGTCCAAAAAGCCAATGAGGAGAAGAATGCCTTCAAAAGCAGAATTGGCCAAATGAAAAAGGAAGTCCAAAAGCTCACTGAAGAAAATACTTCCTTAAAAATTAGAATGGAGCAAATGGAAGCTAATGACTTTATGAGAAGTCAAGACATTGTAAAACAAAATCAAAAGAATGAAAAAATAGAAGACAATGTGAAATATCACTGAAAAACAACTGACCTGGAAAATAGATCCAGGAGAGATAATTTAAAAATTATTGGACTACCTGAAAGCCATGATCAAAAAAAAGAGCCTAGACATACATCATCTTTCAAGAAATTATCAAGGAAAACTGCCTTGATATTTTAGAACCAGAGGGCAAAACAGAAATTGAAAGAATCCACCGATCACCTCCTGAAAGAGATCCCCAAAGGAAAACTACGAATATTAGCCAAATTCCAGAGTTCCCAGTCAAGAAACATACTGCAAGAAAGAAACAATTCAAGTATTGTGGAAACACAATCAGGATAGCACAAGATTTAGCAGCTTCTACATTAAGGGACCAAAGGACTTGGAATATGATATTCCGCAGGGCAAAGGAGATAGGATTATAACCAAGAATGACCTACCCAGCAAAACTGAGTATAATCCTTCAGGGGAAAAAAATGGAAATTTAGTGAAATAGAGGACTTTCAAACATTCTTGATGAAAAGACCAAAGCTGAATAGAAAATCTGACTTTCAAATACAAGACTCAAGAGAAGCATGGAAAGGTAAACAGGAGAGAGAAATCTTAAGGGATTTATTAAAGTATAACTGTTTACATTCCTAGATGGAAAGATGATATTTGTAACTCATGAGACCTTTGTCAGTATTAGGGTAGTTGGAGGGAAATAATATATATGGACAGACAGACAGACAGATAGATAGATAGATAGATAGATAGATAGATAGATAGATAGAGGGCACAGGGTGAGTTGAAGATGAGGGGTAATATCTAAAAAACAAAATTAAGGGGTAAGAGAGGATTATACTGGGAGAAGGAGAAAGGGAGAGGTAGAACGGGATAAATTATCTCATATAAAACAGACAAGAAAAAGCTTTTACAGTAGAGGGGAAGTGGGGAAAGGTGAGAGGGAATGAATGAATCTTATTCTCATAGGATTTGGCTTAAGGAGGGAATAACATACACACTCAATTGGGTATGGAAATCTATCTTACCCTATTGGAAAATAGGTGGGAAGGGGATAAGAGAGGGTGGGGATGACAGAAGGCAGGGCAGATTGGGGGAGGAGGTAATCAGAAGCAAACACTTCCAAAGAGGGACAGGGTCAAAAGAGAGAACAGAATAAACAAGAGGTGGGATAGGATGAAGAGAAACATAGTTTTTCATAACATGACTACTATGGAAGTGTTTTGCATGACTACACATGTATAACCTGTATCGAGTTGCCTGCCATCTCAATGAGGGTGGGTGGGGAGTGAGGTAGAGAATTTGGAACCCAAAGCTTTATAAACAAATATTAAAAATCGTTTTTACATACAACTGGGAAATAAGATACACAGGCAATGGGGTAAAGAAATCTATCCTGACCTACAGGAAAATAGAAGGGGAAGAGAATAAGAGAAGGCGGGGGGGTGATAGAAGGGAGGGCAGATTAGGGGAAGGAGTATTCAGAATGCACACCATCTTGGGGTGGGGGAAGGAGAGAGATGGGGAGAAAATTTGGAACTCAAAATCTTGTGGAAATGAATGTTGAAAATTAAAATAAATAAATGAGAAATAAAAAAGAAAGGAAAAAAAAGGGAAAAAAACCTTCACTCCTACATCATCATATTAGCTATTTATTTTAAGCAGGATGTCCCAGAGACATCTCAAATTCAATATAGTCACAATGGAACTCATTATTCTTTCCTCTCAAATTCACCCCTTCTCCAAACTTTCTATTTTCTGTTGAAGCATCATCACTCTTCCAGTCTTATCCTTGACTCTTTATTGCTATTCACCTCACCTATTCAATCATTTGCCAAATCTCAATGCTTCAACCTCCACAATATCACTCCCATCCTGCCCCTTATCTCTATTCACGTAGGTACCTTCTTAATTCAAACCCTCGTCACTTCGTAGATTCTTGCTATAGTCTCTCAGTTGGTCCCCTGTTTCAAGTCTCTCCCACCTCAGTCAATCCTCCATGCTGCTGCCAAAGGAATTCTCCTTAAGCATAGATATGACCATTACTTTCCTACTCAATAAATTCCTGTGGCTCCCACTGCTACCTCTAGATTAAATACGAAAGTCTGTTGAGATTTTAAAGCCCTTTCAAACCTTGCCCCAACCTATGTTTCTGGCCTGACTGTATATTACTCCCCACCTTGAACTCTGTGATCCAACCAAACTAGACTCTGTTGCTTACAGATGATACTATGTCTCCCAACTCTATGACACTGCACTAGCTGTCCCCTATGTCTGGAATATACTCCCTTTTCAATTCTGCCTCACAGACTCCTCTTCCTTCAAAACTAAGCTCAATTATGAACAGGCAGTTTTCAGAGGAAGAAATTAAAGCTATCTATAATCATATGAAAAAATGCTCTAAATTACTATTCAATAGAGAAATGCAAATTAAAAAAATTCTGAGATACCACCTCATACCTATCAGATTGGCTAATATGACAAAAAAGGAAAATGATAAATGTTGAAGAAGATGTGGGAAAACTGGAACACTAATGCATTGCTGGTGGAGTTGCAAACTGATCCAACCATTCTGGAGAGCAATTTGGAACTATGCCCAAAGTGTTATAAAAGTATGCATATCCTCTGATCCAGCAATACCACTTCTAGGTCTGTATCCCAAAGACATCACAAAAAAGGGGAAATGACCCACATGTACAAAAATATTTACAGCAACTCTTTTTGTGATGACAAAGAATTGGAAATTGAGGGGATGCCCATCAATTGAGGAATGGCTGAACAAGTTATGGTATATGAGTGTAATGGAATACTACTGTGCTATAGGAAATGATGAGCAGGCAGATTTCAGAAAAATCTGGAAAGACTTACATGGACTGATGCTGAGTGAAGTGAGCAGGACCAGGAGAACATTGTACACAGTAACAGCAACACTGTACGATGACCAACTATGACAGATTCTTATAGCTCTTCTCAGCAAGACAATTCCAAAAAACTTGTGATGGACAATGCTCTCCACATCCAGAGAAAGAACTATGAAGTCTGAATGCATACTATTTTCACTTTTATTTTTGTTTTTTCTTTCTAGTGGTTTTTCCTTTTTGTTCTGATTCTTCTTTCACAATATGAGTAATGTGGAAATATGTTTAACATGATTGTACATTTATAACTTACATCACATTGCTTGCTGTCTTGGGAAGGGGGAGAGGGAAGAAAATAAATATGGAACTCAAAATCTTACAAAAATGAATGTTGAAAAATATCTTTATATGTAATTGGAAAAAAAATGAAATACTATTAAGTGAGAAAAAAAACTAAGCTCAAATACCACATTCTACATGAAACCTTTCCTGATCTCTTAAAATGTGAGTGCCCTTCCTTTCAAACTATCCTTTATTTAACTACTTGGTGTTTACTTGGATTTATTCACTATATGCTTATATTTCCTTGTTGTCTCTCCAATTAGAACGTAAACTCTAGGTAGTAAGGGTTGTTTTATTCATTCTATTTGTATCTCAATCACACAGTGGGCACTTAATATATGCTTGTTGATTGACTTTGTACTGTACTTTTCCCATCACAGTTATGACTATTTTGGTACAAATACATCTACCTATTTTATGCCTCACTTGGTGTTTATTATCAATTATTAAACAGTCATTTCTATTGTGAACTCTTTCAAGGAATCCTGAATGAATTTGATATGTGGTTGGGAGATACTCTGTTATAAAAGAACCTATTCAGCAGTTTTTTGCTCTGCAAAGTCAAATACTTTTCATAACCAAGTAAGCAAAATAGGACTTATATTCTCTACATTGTTCAGTCACTTGTGAGATGGTAAGGATGTACGTAGATCATTGCTTTAATTGATTTGCCAAACCCTACTTGAAAAGTAAATTCCCCAAATATGGAAGATGAGGCAATTTTGCATTCCAGCTCCAACTACACCCACTCTCAAAGAGGGGAAGAATCAGAAAGTTAGTAACAGGGAACATAAATAAAAAAGGCTAAAATCATCCAAATTTCAAAAGGAAGAAAATTCAGTTTAAAATCTGCAGTGGAAGCAGATAAATGAGAATGAGTATTAAAACATTAAAAAGATTACAAACTACTCTAAAACATTATAAGATAAAGGAAACTGCACCTTCTGATGAGACACAAAACCTTCTACACCCTCCAAAATGCATGGAACAACAAGATGGTGTTCCAAAATGGTTCAAAGGAGAAATAAAAAAAATAAACAGAACAAGTCAGAAAAGAATAAATGTCAGAACTTATGGCTTGAACAGCAGAAATAACTTATGTAGAAAAACTTAAATTCATGTTGGCAAATCTCTCCAAAGAAGCAAAGAGAGAGCAATGGATTCAAAATATAAATATTCTGAAGCGAAGGACTATCTAAGAAGAGAAGCAAAATGTAAAAATGCTAAAAGAATATATTGTCTCTGTATAAGCAAAAATAACTAATCTGGAAGGCAGGATGCTCAAACACAACTTGAAAATCAGAGGTCTCCCAGGAGACTACATTAAATTAAAAATGTGAATACCATAATAAAGGAAATAACACAAGAAAACTTTCTAGAACCTCTAAATACAAAAAACAAAGCACCAATCAAAACATACACAAATCGCCTCCAGAAAAACAAAAAAACCCATACTTCCAGTTTCAACGCACATGATGGTTAAATTTAATAATTCAAAAACCAAACAAGCAGTCACAAAAAAGACCTTCAAATGTAAGAGACAGGAAAGTCAAATAATAGCACTATTCTGTACTCATTAGCAACTTCTCATGCAGATAGAATAATCACATTCTTCAAAGCAAGAGTTCAAAGTACAGTCTAAAACCCAAAAAACATGAGCCAAATAATCAATGAAAAAAGATAGATGGCGTTCAATAAAAAAGAGGCATCAGAGGTAACCCTACAAAAAAATAAAATAAAATAAAAAGAGACATGAGCAAAATATTCATCTTGCAAATACTCCAAACAACAGATAAACAAGAAAGATAATTAAATACAACTACAAAGGAAAGAACAATTAATGAAATCAATTGCCTTCTCTCTAAAGATTATTCTTTTAAAAGAAAGAATGATTTAAGGGGTTGAAAAAGAAACAAGAACAATTTTTTTTTAATTAAGTACACAGATAAAGATGAAGGTAGAATTTAAAGATTCTATATAGATCAGAAGCAGCTGAGTGGAAAAATAAACAGAATGCTGGACCTGGATCCAGGAAGACCTGGGTTCAAATCTGTCCTCAAACATTCATTAGCTATGTGACCTTGGGCATGTTACTTAACCTCTATTTGTTTCAATTTCCTCATCTGTAAAACGGGAATAATAAAACCTACCTCTCAGGGTTGTTGTGAGGCTCAAATAAGGTAATATGTGTAAAGCATTTTGCAAACTTTAAAGCACTATGTATACAATGCTAGCTATTATTATTAGATGGAAAAACAGGCACATAGATTGCCATTTATTAATGTTCTCTGAGTCATCTTTTTGTGGGAGAGGAGCGGGGGGTAAGTCTGAGACTTTTTCCATACTTCTTTATCTCCCCCTCCTTTAGATGCCTTTTACTTAGGTCCCTAAATGCCCTCACAATTGTTATCAATTCCTGTACAATTTTCCTCTAGCTATACTCAATCCAATCGAGTTGCTTTCCCCATCTTTGTTCTCTTTAATGCCATTTCTACCTCTTCTGTCAGCACCTTGGGGACTATTCAGATTTAAAATCAAAATGGAGACAACTAAAGATGAGTACTACAACCAGAAATGTGTAAAGAGATTAGTTGGCAAAAAGACTGAAAAAAGCTGATCTACAAACAAAAGGGAGAAAACTACCCACAAAACAAGTTTCATGGGAAATACAGAATGAGGTCAGTTAAAATTTGCTTCTAGGCATTCTTTATTTACTTTTGAATATTTAAGTCCTATCTCTTCAAACAGATTGCAAGATCTTTGAAAGTGACTATCCTATCATGTCTTATACCTATGTATTATGAGTTCAGAACCTATAGTTCCCTGAAGACAGTAAATTCTTACTAAATGAATGTTGTCTTAATGACCAAAAAAAAAAAACCAACCACGCAACTCTAAGCTATAATCATTCTAAAGTTCTCTGTCTCACTACAGATCCTATATCATCTAGCCACAGATTCCTTTAAGTATGAACTCTGGAATACACACACACATACACACACAGTACTTATTAAGGAGACAATATAAAGCATTTGCTTCCAGAAAACAAGTTTACTATCACAAGACTTGAACCTTTAGATTCCCCTTAAAAGGTGTATGAATGCTAAAGAAAATGGCATTATTTTACCAAAGCCAGTATCTGCTCTGGGGGACCCCTATCATTTTAACAAATACCAACACGGTTCACAAAACACTTCACAGAATGTTTTGCTCATTCACTTGAACAACTTTATGAAGAAAATAAGACTATATACTAGTTCATTAAATAATAGTTTTACTTTATGTTTGTTCATATTTATGTACATGAATGTATAAATGTATAAACACATACATAATAGGTGGGTTTACGTATATATGTATATGCACTATATGTATATATACACACACCCATATTAGCACACAAAAAGTATGGATGAAAAGATTGGCTACAAGTATTATTTGCATTAGATTAATAAATCCCACATCACTGTTTTAATTCTCCCGTAGACAAACTAACTTTTCAAAGAGAAGAAACAGGTGCTATCAGTTATCTCATTCACACATCCAAGAATTCGCAACAGAAAATAATGGTTAATTCAATGCAAATTATCAACATTACTGGTAAATCAGGGAAGTTGGAAAAGAGGATGAAAATTCAAAGGACCTGTTCTTAGACTTATAGTCAGTGAGTGGCATTACTTTGTATGAAAGACAGCATACATTAGAAAACCATTTACTATTATAACACAGCCACCTCTAGGTAGAATATGGAAGATATTTAACAGCATCAAAGCAAAAGTATGAATTGTCTTGGTATGCAATTACAGATCCCAGCCAAATAATTTTGTGAACTTGTGTCACAGAGTACACATATTATATATACGAAGATACTTTTAGCAGAGGCACCTTAGTAAATATTGCTTTGCCTTTCTGAGGTAACTGTATCTGAATTCAATATAAAAGTATCTTTCAAAATTTCATTTATTTTGAATAATTTTTTCAGTCTTTCTCAATCAGACTAATTATATATTCTAGTACTTCAGACAGTGACCAATGTTTGCTACATCATTATTATTTACCATGTTTCACATGTATTTGACTTTAAAAATTAGTCAGTTTAAAATTTCTGGCAGACAAGATATGTGACTTCTAAGAATTTATGCCTAAGCCTTTTTTAATCCCAAAATGATACTACTGTTTCTGCATTTACTTTACTAAAAATCATGCTACAACCTCTATTTTCCCCAAATCATGCCATTTATTTTCCTGGATGGGTAGTAAAAGATTTAATATCATTTGGCATTTCAAACATTCTAGCATCTTTTGAAGTACACAGGAAAGAGCTTACTTCTCTGGCATAATAAAGTGCAGCAAGGACCAGAGCTCTTTGAGGGAATTCTGAAGAGGGGTCCCAGTAATCAGGAGCCTATGGTTGGACTTGAAATCAATCAGAGTTTTATACAATAAAGAGTCATCATTCTTCAACCGATGGGCTTCATCCACTCCCAGAAAGGCCCAGTTAATACTGCCCAGCACAGTCTACAGTAAAAACAAAACAAAACGAGCCACCAAGTCAGATGGGTAAGTGGTTTCAAGGGTTAATTATCTCCATGCAAACATTACAAATGTAAGTATGGAAAATATTCCCACACTGTCTTAGATGTGTAAAAGATCACTTGTGGTCTTAGCTGCTAAGACTGGGGCATGCTCTAGTCAAAAGTAAACTATAATCCTGAAAAAATTATGAAAGTAGACTTCTTTTTGCATATCCTCAGTGTAAGAGCAAATTAATGGAGGTTCTGGGCAAAAATGGTTTGTACTCTTCTCCTCTTGATTAGGCTCTATCACAACACTGGGTTTTGAGGAACACTCAGAAACTATAGATTGTATCAACCACTCCTCCCTTAGCACTAATGGAATCTGCCTAAAACCAAATATGTCTATCTTTATAAGGAATGTTTTGATTCTTATAAAGACCATCTTCAAAATGTTAAAGCAAGTTTTACAGTCTTCATTTTGTTTTGTGTGAAAGTTATTTTCCTTTAGAGAGCAAAAAAAGTTCTCTTTTAGAAATACAATGGATAATTAAAATAACAACAACCAACCATTAGACCAGGAACAGGAGAGCTGCATTTTAGTCCGGAATCTATCATTGTCTAGTATTACCCCAGGAAAAGTCCCTTTACTTCTTTGGGCCCAGGTTTCCTCTTCTGTAAAATGTGAGAAAGTTGGACTAGGTCCCTTCCAGCATTTGGTTTCTTTACCTACTCATGTTCCCAAAATACTCTTTTTTTTTCCCCCACAAAGGTCAAAAACCAGCATAAGAACATTAACTACTATGACACAAAGTGAAAAACCCAAAACCCTACAGCCTGTACAAATCACAAAGTTCATGGTTCATGGTTTTCAATTTCAAATTCAAAATTCAAATTCATGGAATTGCCCCATGCCTTACATACCTTATCTTTTAGGAGGATCTCATATGTTGTTATGAGTGCATTAAACTTTAGCCTCTTGGTTTGAGAATGGATCCATTCATATTCCCGTATCTATAAAAGAAAACAATAATTGAAATCCAAGTACTACTGAACTTTACATCATCCAAATAAAAGGACACTGGCTCTGCCTACTGTCCCTCATCTCTCCCTCCATTTCTCAGTCAATTTTCTAGAAAAATCTGTCTATAATTGTAGCCTTTACTCTCTCATTTACTTCTCCATCTCTTGCTTCCAACTTCATAATGCAATGAAGTACCCCAAGGGAGAGAAAGCAAATAGCATAAACAAGGCAGATAAGACCATCACTGACACCACGACCACTTGAAGTGGACACCAACAGCCCTATGTCCAAGAGATTCTGCAAATAGTAGCACCATCATCTCCGGGACGATGGGCCTACGTCCAGCCTATTCCTGCTACCACCATGAAAGGTAATAACCCTAATGGCCTCAGAAGCTGCCCTTTTTTAATTTATTCATCATTTAACTGGTTACCAGTAACCTCTTAATAGCCAAATCTATGAGCTTTTCTCAAACCTCATTCTTTTTTTTTTGGCTAGGCAATGGGGTTAAGTGACTTGCTCAGGGTTACACAGCTAGTAAATGTCACGTATCTAAGGCTAGATTTGAACTTAGGTCCTTCTGTCTCCAAGGCTGGTGCTCTATTCACTGAGCCACCTACCTGCCCCAACCTAAACCTCATCCTTCTTAACCTCTACACAGCATTTGATTCTATTGACCACACAATCCTCTAACATTTCGTGACATAACTCTCTCAACAAAGGAGCCAAGATCTGATGCCTCTAAGATCCCTTTTAATTCTAAACCTATGACCTTATGATTCTCCTCCCTAACTGAGCACTTCTTCTCAGTCTCTTTTGCTGGATTATCAACATACCATGCCCTTATCTGTGGGTGTCCCTAAGGCTCCATCCTAGGCCCCTTCTATTGTCTCCATATTCTTACTTTGTGACCTCATCAAATCTTATAGTTTATATTATTTACTGCATGAAAATAATTTCTAGCTTTATATATTCAGCCCTGGCCTAAGCTCTAATGCCACATCATCAATTGCCCCTGAAATATTTTGAACTACATGTCCCTCAAGTATCTCAAACTCAACAACTCACTATCTTCACCTTTCAAACCCACTCATCTTCCTCCTTTCCCAATTATTGTCAGTGGTACCACTATCCTTCCAATCATCCCAGCTTACAACCTTGATGTTATCCTCAATTCCTCACTCTCACTAACCCCACAACCATCAGTTGCCATATCCTGTCCTATATGCCTTCATAACACCTCTATCCATATAGCTGTGACCTTAAGTCAGGCCCTGTTACCTCTTGCCCACACTATTAAAACACCTCCTTTTTGGTCTCCCTGCTACAAGTCTTTCCCCATTCCAATCCATCCTCTACACAGCTATCAGAGTGATTTTCCTCAGGTGAAGGTCACTTCTCAGTCACTCCAGTGGCTCCCTATTACCCATAGGATCAAACAGAATTTTCTGTTTGGAATTTAAAGCACTTCATAATCTGGCCCCAACTTACCTTCACAGCACATTATACATTCCTACCCTTTATGTTTCCTCTCACTTGGTCAAGCTGACCTTATTACTATGTCATGGCACTCCACGTCCCATCTTTGGGCCTTGGTGCTGGCTATTCCCCACAACTGGAATGCACTCTCACCTCCCTTCTTAAGATGTCCTAGTTTCTTTCAATACTCAAGGGCAGACTTCTGCCCTAGGCCTTTCTTGATTCCCCGAAGTACTAGTATTTTCCTCAACAAAATCAACTTGCAACTATTTTGTTTATGTTTAAATATATACATATTGTCTCTCCTAATGGAATGTTAAGGTCTTTCAGAACAGGGACTGCTTCATTTTGTCTTTGTATCCCTGGCATCTAACACTGTGTACAAGCACACCTATGAAGTGTGCTTTTAAAATGTTTTTTTTACAGCTATTTCAAGACTATCTTGTAAATACTAAATAAGTGAAAACAGTTGAAATATAAGGCAAAACTCCAACATGAATAAAAGTTTTAGGATTGTAATTTCATTTTCTCTCTCTCTGTGTATTTTCAAAGGAGATCACCCTACCAAAGGTATTAAAATAGACTATTAATAGCCACTCTCTTCATGCCCAAATTTTACAAAGACAATACTTTTGTTCAGAACATATATTAAAATCTCAATAATCTGGATTAATTTGGGGAAGAATATGGATTACAGAACACTTTAAAATAGGAAAAGTTACAATTTCAGAAACTTTGTTACCAGAATGAATGAATAAAAAGCATTTTTGCACTTAATATGTAGCAAGCACTGTGCTAAGTGCTGGGGGCAAAAATGCAAGGAATGGCTACTAGAGAAGCAAAAATAATCTCCAAGATTATAAGATTTCAAGCTGGAAGGAAACTTTGAAATCATAAAAATCCCACCCCTTTATTTTATAAGACAGGTCCAGCAGACAGAATGCTGGTCCTGTACTCAGAAAGACCTAAATCCAAATCCCACTTCAGACACTTTCCAGCTATGTGACGCAAGGCACTTACCCCATCTGCCTCATTTCCTCATCTACAAAATGGAGATAATTATAATACCTCCAAGGATTGTTGTGAAGATCAAATGAAGTAATATTTGTAAAGCAGTTTGCAAAACCTTAAAGCAATATATAAATGCTAGCTTTTAAAAATTGTTTTTGTTGTTACTGAAGTCCAGAGGCTGCTCTTGACCCAACATGATATCAGTGACAGGAGGAAATACATCAAGAAAATTTTGTTCAGACCTGAGATTTCCCTAGTGTAAGGAATTGCAGATGAGGAAACTCTCTCTACCAACAAAGATCCTCACCTTTGTTTCAATTCAGTCTTAGAGAGTATTCTGACTCAATGAGTGACTAAGTATCTTGGCATGGTTTACAAAGCCACTATGTGTCGAAGGCAGGACTTGTCCCTGTATCTTCCTGACTCTGAAGCTGGCTCTCTATCCACTGTGCCATGCTGAATCTCCAAAATTAATTCATCTCAAAGGATAAAGTAAATAAAACTGGGTAGTATCAGGTAGGGCCTTCCTTATTTTGATGGGAGAGAGAACTGACAGAGGGAGAAAAAGAAGCTAAAATGTCCCCCCCACACACACTCTCTCATTCTTTCTGTCTCTGATAATTTAATACTCTTACTTAGACTTCACTCTTTTTACCTTTAATTATATGAGGATAGGTAGACATTGTATGAATTTTTGTCCTGCGTACTTAATATCCCAAAGACCTGTGACTTAATTGGTATGGTAGTACCTCTCAATACACTGTTTTTTTTAAAGCATTTTTTGTATGACAGACCACTCCTTCCATCTTGGCAGTCTGGTGAAACCTATGGACCCATTCTCAGGATAATGTTTTTAAACGTATAAGATAAAACACACAGGATTATAAAGAAAACTTATTTTGAAATACAATTATCAACAATCTTTAAAAAACTGTTGGTAGGCCCCAAGTTAAGAACCCCTATTTAGAAAGTCTACAAGTTTTACTACAGCCAAGAAAAATGATCACTTGAACTCAACCTGATGACAAGACTCTCCAAACTTAACTAAGCTGATCCTTAGAAAGAAAATATTCAATCTGTCACCAAACCCATACTAAATTAATTAGTTTTCCATTTTGTGAAAGCCCTCTACACTTAATATATCACTAGGACAACTTCAGAAAACACAGTCATGGCCATAACACAACAGGGAAGCAAAGTACAACTTTACTAAAACACACCTCAATATGTTTGCTGTGAAGAGCACCTAAGTACAGCTTAGATGAGAATGATGTAACTGAATTATATGACAAGCCAACACAAATCTGTATCATTTATGAAGATTGCTTTTTGGTGATAGGTTTTGCTTTGTTTCATTTTAAAGATTGTACTTCACTTTCTGTGGATTCTTTCCTCTGGGTATTGTGATACTTAAATAATTCAAAACTGGAGTGCAAAATTAAAACATACTACAGATCCTTAGGTGATTTGTTTTAATGAATAAGTAAGAATAATTTAAATTAACATATCAAATATTTATAGCCTCTTCACAGTCCAGTCAAAAAAGTGTCCTTATACACTGCACTCCATTTCCCATTTCTGTGCCTTGGTACTGGTTTACAAGATTTCATGTCCCCCATGCCTAGAATATATATGCATCTCTTAAAATCCTCAGTTTCCTTCAAGATTAAGCTCAGGTTAAAATCTTTAGTTTTACTTGATACCACCTAGTGGCAGTGTTCCAGTATCTCAAGTGCTTAATGTTCAAATCAGTTCTCAATTTTAAATTTGGCTCCTACACTAGTGTTTCTATTATTAAATTGGATAAAAGGAAAGCAAATCAAACTTCAGCCTAATCCTTGTTATAAATTCTAAGATTATTAAAAATAGAAGGTATCTTCTCATCCAGCTTTCTCTTTTTGAAGATGAGGGAACCGAATCCCAAGCAAGGTAAACTACCTTGTCTAAGATCACGTAGCCAATTAGTGGAATAGGTGGCGACAAAAATTCCTTTTTCCTAACTCTATACCTCACATTCCACTGTCTGCTGACATTCTTGGTGTCTATAACTATATCCAAATTAACAAAATTTATTATCCAATCCAAAAAATCATTTATTAAATGCCTACAACATTTGAGGAACTGTGCTACGCTAAGTACTAAAGATACAAATATAAAATTAAAAACTGAACTGTCCGTGCTCTCAGATTTACATTCTATTGGGGGAGGGAGGAGAACAACATGTAAACAAATTTATGATCTATGAAAAGATTATCTACAAAAAAATTCCTTTCACTTTAGATGTAGCTCATCTTCAACCTTTCACTTTCTTGGCCCTGAGTATAGAAACTTAGATTTTAAGAGCTCTGATAAGCTTTTGCGCTTATAACTATTTTCTCATGTCTCTGCCTAAATAGTAGGATAACATGAAATAACTATTAGATTTTTTAGGGCAGGCCTCTTGGAATGAAGTTGTCCCATATGACATTTACTATGTATCTATACTTATAAGGCAGAAGGATGAAAAAACATTTCACAAAGGGATATGATATAGACACTTTACATCTGCTGGGAGTAACAACTGATAAATGTTTTTAGCCAACATGGTACAACTGGTTTTCTTTAAACTGAATAAATATACATATATATACATATATATATACATACACACATATATTTAAAGTTTATGTTTTTATTGTACTCTTGTGATGCATAAAACCAATAAGCCTATCAAACAAGACTTTCCATAACATTAACAGCTTTAATAAGGGAATTGCTATAAAACATGAATGACATCACACTATAATCCAGTTCTCTTTTTGTTTACATACCGTATTTCTGCTCATCAGGTCTCCGATGTAAACCACTACATTAATCTCTGGTGCCCATATTTCAAATTCCCTCTGCCATGAAGTGAGAGTAGATAAAGGTACTACTACAAGAAACGGGCCATACAGCTGGTGTTGATGGAACAAATAGGAGAGGAATGATATGGTCTGGATGGTTTTTCCTAGGCCCATTTCATCAGCAAGAATCACACTGTTACTCCTGGGGGGAGAAAAAAGGAATTATAATTCATCCATTCAATTTAATGAAAATCAAAAAATATAAAAATACCAACTCTGCCAATGAATCATTGCATAAGAGGAGCTTCCCCATTGCGCACCTCGATTTCCTCAATATAAAGTAACATAATCACTCTGTACAAGGCAATTGGCTAAGCACTGAGGATGTCCTCAAAGAGCTCACATTCTCACAAGGGAGACAAACATAAAAATAACTAGGTACCTACAAGACATATACAGAGAAGATGGAAACTAATCTCCAACAGGAAAGCACTAGTAGCTAAGGGGAACATATAATTCTTTTTCTAATCCTTTTGGAAAAAAGCTTATTTATAATGCCTCAGTGTCATCAACATAGTAGGTACTCAATACATAATGAATAAACATATAGATGCCACCTTAAAGCCTCATTCATCAAAAAAGAGATATATATACACATATGCTTACATATCCTGTAGACATATATATCTGTGTGTGTGTACATATGTGTGTGTGTGTGTGTGTATGTGTGTGTGTGTGTGTGTGTATATATTTTAAAGTTAAGTCAAGGGGGCAGCTAGGTGGTGTACTGGATACAGCACTGGCCCTGGAGTCAGGAGGACCTGAGTTCAAATCTGGCCTCAGACACACTCCTAGCTGTGTGACTCTGAGCAAGTCACTTAACCCCAATTGCCTCATTAAAAAAAAGAAAAGTTAAGTCAAATTTCTGTAAGATTTCTCTATGGTGGCCTTGGCCCTTACTCCAATACTTAAGCTTGACAGCTGATGGATATTCATGATCAAAGCTGAATCGTTAAGGGACAAAGACTTGATTTATTCTATCTACATCCATGTGTGTATCTGATATCTAATCTTTAAACTGAAATGTCATACGTAAATGCTGGAATAACTGGAATTCTGAGAATGAAGTCACATAATAAATATTTAGGCACTGATCCAGGAGATGGGAAGAAAAATATCCAGCAAAGTTCATAAGCAAATAGCAAATTAAAAAGCATAAAGTATTAAAGTTAACCTATTCACTGTTAAAGTCTGAAACAGGAAACAACAAATATTCAATAAATAAAAATAACTAAACATAAAATCTAGAGTTCCATACTATGGGGAAGGAAAGGACAAGAATAAGCATTTATAAAGAGCTTTCTATGTGCCAGGCACTGTGCTAAGTGCTTTACAAATATTATCTCATTTTACAGTTAGGTAGGGAGGAAAGGTAGAGAAAATGAGAAAAGAATGCCTCCATAATGCTCAGGTGTGTGCTTAGTTTTAGGCATTTCTATAAATTCCATATTTGAATTAATTCTCCTTCCCCAAAAATAATTAATTCTAAGGAACAAACTTTTTTTTCTTTTATATGACTTCCTTCCTCTTCAGTATGCCTATCAATGAAAGGTGGGAAAATGGGCAAATATGAAGTGACTTTCTGTGACTTTGTTAGATCACACCATAATGCCAATTCGGTTTAATGTTATTATATGTCTTGGACCTGTAATGATCTGTTTTTTCCTCTTGGCAGATGTGAGGCAACTATGAGACAGCATAAGGTAAACTGCTCTCACTAGCCCAGTTATTCCCTCTAAGAGTAGGTAAAGTTATTACCATTCTGAGCAAATAATCAATGGTTCAGGACAGTAATACTCATAGACTAAAGTTCTCAAGCTACACATGGCTATTTCACATGCAGCCAAAGTTCTTTAAGACTTCTCATTTATGTATTAGTATGTCATGATGGACTCTACCAGGTGTGCAATATTATATGGTTCTTTTAGCTAAGCCAAAGTTCATTTTTGAATTAGAGTTTATTTTACAATTTATTTCTAAAGGGTGTGTGTGTGCGTGCGTGTGTGTGTGTGTGTGTGTGTGTGTGTGTGTGTGTGTATGAGTGAGTCACAAAATGGTAAAAGCTGGTAAGGACCTCAGAGATAATCTAGTGCATTTTCCTGAGGCACAAAGCACTTGAGGGACTTGTTCATGTTCCAGAGGCTGCTCAGTAGAAGCAAGCTTCTACTAAGTCATTATTTGACTTTCAGCAACTAAGGTCTAAGGGAAAAAACCCTTAAGAATAAGCAGATCAGTTAGCCAGAATACACAACTGATCTTAACAAAAATTTGAAAAATCTGCTCTGAAAGGGATAGTCAAAGCAGCCCTTCAAGTGGAAAATCATACTATACGGTATAGCACAAGCAACAGTTTCTCCTTGGCATAGAGAAAGTGAAGAGCAAAAGAACATTTCCATCTTTCAAGAGTATATCTTCTACCATAATAACATGGTTCATCTTCCTTAAGCAAGTTAAAACAATAAAAAACACCTCAGAAAAAATAAAGAAAATTAACCAGCTATTTCCTTCTTCATATTAAAATGGGCAGAAATAAATAGCCTCCCTTCAACTAACTCAGAGTTTTCATTCCATGATACTTTCTTCTATAGTAAAGCTAAAGGATTCTTTGGTATAGCAAAAAAACCTAACAATGAAGATTGGAAAGAATGGATAAAGAGAATGCTAATGTTTATCTGCTACTTACTTGCACCAGGAGTGAGCAAGCCAATTAAGGCCTTCTAATTGATAATCTCGGAGCTCCAGGTTCTCTCCACCTATGTAGGCTGGTTGTTTTTTTAAAGCAACAAACCTCGGTCTCTGCTTCAGGACCTATAAAGGTATAATTGTCACAATATTCTAGAATAAAAGTGATCCGAATGTGGAAAAAACTTTCTATGATTTTGCCCATATATTAACTATAACTTATAAATGCTATACAAAGGAATGAAATATGAACTTCAGAAGGCTTTTTTTTTCATCATCAATTATTTGCCCAAAGCCTTAAAATAAAAAAAGGATAATAAATCATCAAGAAATAAAGTAAAAGTCAAAACTAAGGTATTCTGTGCATATTATTTAACACTTCAAATCTATACTGGTACATCACTTATGTTGTAAAAGCATGTTTCTTTAGGATGTAAGCTTATATGCTTCATTATCACCTAGCACAGCATACTTGCATAGCAGTTGCTCATTTATTAAAAAGACAACAGAGCCTTGTCATAAGACTGTTCACTTAAGAATACATAATATGAATCCATCTTTTAGTCTACCTAAATAAATTTAGTTATTGAAATATCAAAAAGCACCTTGCTGTAACAAAGTGGTTTCACTTATAAGGTCACAGTACATAGATCTTGTGTGCACTATTACAGCAAGGTTTTTATGTTCTGAATATAAAGCTAATGATTACCATATTAGTTTACCACTTCCTGAGGAGGAAGGAACTGAGTCATTTTTGACTCCAACCCTTTTCCCATTCTAAAACAACTACCATAAAGCCCTCACAATTTCTCTTTTGCAAAATCCCTTGCATCTACTCGACTCATTCCCATTGCTACTTCCCTACACAGATTTTAGAAATAACTTCTTAATGGTTCTCCTTTTTTGCAGAACTTCTCTTTTCTAATCCATTCTGGTCACCATCAGATAAATTTTTCACTGCTTTCACCTTTTTTATTTCATAGCTAAGACAAAATCCATAGCTCCCCAGTCCCCCTAAGATAAAAGTCCAAATTTCTTAGCCTAGCATTCAAGGCCCTGACAACAGTAGCATAGACTTTTCCAACCTTATCTCCTTCTATTTCCCTACAGCTGTCTGTTCCAATTGTACTGTTATGCACAGTCTCATTTTCATTTTAAAACTTCTTCTTGGCTAGAAAGCCCTGCCCCCCTACTCTTCACCTATTCAAATCCAATTTTATCCTTCAATGTAGAACTTAACCCCCACTTATTTTCTAGAAGGAATACAACCATCCCCATGCACACGGATCATCTTTCCTCCTCCCAACCCCTGCAGCACTTATCGCCCTCATCCCTTATTTGGCACATGATCACATACTATCTAGTTCTCATACTTAACTTTTTATGTGTTTATAGCTTGCTATTCCCAACTAGATTGTATGATTGAGAGGAGAGACTATATTTTCTAATACTTCTTTTATCACTAACAAAACCTGTTCACACAGTAGACACCAAGGGTAATTCTTCAACAACTATAATAGCACTGCACCTTGAAATAACTTAAAGACCAAAGTAGTGATTTTAAAGTGATAAGTAAATGGACCAGCTAGTATGGTTCAAGCATCCTCACTTGGAATTCCTGACCTCATCATTTTTTCACTTTTAAAGAAGATTAAATTTTTCATTGTGTTTTCCACAGCTGTTATTTCCCTAATATTATATTAACATTCTAGAAAATAAAATATGCATACCTCTGTAAATTAAATTTTATTTACTTCCCAATCCTCTCCATTGTTTTTCACACCCCACATACTTCTAATTGTCTATGAGTTCATTTTTATTTCATTTCCAAGAAAGGGTCATTTTTTTCCCTAACAAAGTTCACTCTATCTGACTTGACCAACCTTCACTTGGCTCATTTTTTATCAGGAATACACATTTTCTAAGAAAAAACAAAATGAAATAGTCACCTACCTTGCAGTCTCTTGTGGGGATGGTTTTTGAGTTGTTCCTATTATGGAAGCTGTCAATACAGTTTCGGAATTTCTTCCCAATCAGAGCTTCATCTTCCCAACTACATTCTGCATATGGCAATCCCATCCATTTGCATAGATATTCGGGTTCATTTGATGATGATTTCCGACTGTGAGCTATTTTACATATAAAAACCTATGAGTAACTATCAGTTAAGGGGGAAAATATGGCACTCTCCATCTCATATATAATTAAAAGAAAACTTAATTACATTCTACCTAACAACATAATTATAAAATACCATGCAAAACAAATGCTACTCCATAAAAATTTTAGTCACAATAAAAACAAGAACACTGACTCACCTGGAAATTCTGTATGACCAGATGTTGACTTACTGGTCTTCACAGCTAGGTAAGCCAAGAAAAAAAAAAGAGCATTAACATCTTTCCAGGAAAAAAGATAAATGACATGCTAGAGGTAATAGAATAATAAAAAATATTGTACTTTTAAAATGTAGTCCTGAGCCATCTACTTTAAATGAATTAAATGAATTGCTGCAATCTTTTAGACTATAAGGACAATAGCTATCTAATTTTTTGTATCTATATCCCTAGTGCCTATTGTAACTTAGACTTTTAATGAATAATAGTTAGTTGACTGTTGACTATGATATGGAATAATAAATAAACCACACAACTGGTGACAACTAGAGAAGCATTTACCAGCCAAGGGCAACTTAAAAACTAGGCCTATACTGGCTTCAGTGATAATAAAAAAAAGTTAGTTTTTAACCACTTAAAGCTCTTCCAGCTGTCTGGATTTTCAAATAAGCTTTGGTCCTTCAAATGACAAAGGAAACATACACATACACACATATTTTAATTTTAGAGCTAGCATATCTTAAATATAGATCACTCACACAGTATGTAAACAGCTTAGTATTTTAGTATTATTGTACAGTTGAATGATTTTTTTCTGAAAAATAAACTTTTCCTATGTAAATTTTCAAAAGGTGAAAATGAAGTCAAATAGTGGACACTAAAAAAAAAATCTATCCAATCAAAAGAGTGAATGTTAAGATATTCTGACGTCATTCTATTTTATGCAATTTTATTTATTTAAAAAAATAACGAATACGAACACATTAGAGAACACCTGAAGTGATTACAAAAGAAGAACATACAATGTCAATCTGCCAATCTATATTCACAAGGTTGTTGTAAGGAAAGTGCTTTGTAAGCCAGAAAATGCTATTGAAATGTGAACTCACATTGTTAGTGATAAGAATAACCACAAACAGAGATATGTGTTTGGGCCTTGTGGTTCTTGTTTCACATTCCTGTCTTGCATAACCCAGATGCAGACACCGTTGCTTGGGCCCATCCTCAATCTCCTTTTCAGAAAATCCATTGTACTTACCTATGACTCTCTCCACTATTTGATACTGTTTATTCAGCTCAGAAGCTAACTCTTGTTGGCAATTAAAGTACTCCACATCTTCTGGTGAAACTTTCCCTAACCTAGACATTAGAAAATAGAAGAACAAATTAAACAGCAATTACACTTGTGTGTATCTTAAACATAGTCTAAGTCATTTATGAGACTCATTCATGTATTTCCAACTGCTACATTAACTATCCATGCTTCAGTCACTTTTGAAGAATCAGAAAGATATCCATGATCACAAATACAGAGATCATAGGGTGGATAGTTGATGGGGGCCTGAGAGAATATCTAATCCAACTCCCTCATTTTTACAATGGAGTTTAGCCCATAACTTGCCTATGAGCTCATAGATAATAAATAGCAGAGATATTTTATTCTGCATCTTCTAATTCCAAGACTAATACTCTTTGTATCATACCACACTGAGGTCTAGGCCACATATTAGTTTATAATTTCACTTGAAAGCAAAAGTATCTGATATGCTAGAAAAAAATTTCTTACAAAAACACAGAATCTTTTGTGAAGCACTACAGGTTTCATCACAATTGGATACTTCATTGAAGTTGGCTGTTCACAGAAAAAATCTGAAGGTGCCATATTCAGTATATCTGAATAAATACAAATGTTTTCCCATAAATCAAAAGGAAATCAGCATGGAAAGAAAGACAAATATTCCTATAAAAATGTATGTGCTTTAGAAATGCATGAAATTATACTGAATAACTGTCAAAACTTAATGGTAATTCTTAAGCTACAGGAATGAAATCCCTTCCCCCATTTTTCCCCATTAATCTCCATATAATAGCACAATAAAACTGCTGTGAGATTAGGGGATATTTTTCTCCTAGGAAATCTCAAGTGCTTCAGCATCTACCAAGCTGATCTAAAGGAAACAGACACAAGGATATGGCCTCTACCTGTGATATAACTGGCACAGAGAACTCCTATATGAAGAAAATCTTTTAACCAATGCAGGTCGGGACTCATTCTGCAACACAGTCTTACAGAGTTGCCTAGGGCACTGAATGGTTAAGTGAGTTGTGACCACCCAGGGTCACACAGCCTGTATATGTCAGAATCAAAATGTAAATTTTCGCCTTCTTGCCTCCAAAGCCTGTGCACTACATCATGCCGTTCTCATAGCCAGCATCATATTGTATTACTAAACTAAGCAGCCACTGAAAATATTACTTTAGCAGAGGTAACTTCTGTAAGAGATAACTCATTATGACATTTCTTCAGGGTTCTAGATAACTTACGACTTAATTCAGGTGTGTGTGTATATATATTCACACACATATATATGTATGTATATATGTGTGCGTATTTATAGATAGATATAGATACATATGTTGTAGTTCTTCTCTATTCTCATTTATAGTTATATAGACTACAAAGTCAATAAAAAGGGCTATGTTTTCTTAGAAAAGGGAGTAGAAGCTAACCCACAGGGCTCCATAAACTGTTCATTTTACAACTTGTTGATTATCCACAATCATCAGTTCTGTGACCTCTGAAGTTCTATGAAATGGTAAACATCAGACTACTCCTGAAAAACAGTTAATATAGGCTATATCTCCTAACAGAAATGTAGCTGTAACTGGCTCCATTTTAGGATGAAGGCAATACTTCAGTTCCTAAAAAGGTGCAAGGTCTCTTTTTTTTTTTGACTAGACAATGGGGTTAAGTGATTTGCCCAGGGTCACACAGCTAGTGTCAAGTGTCTGAGGCCACATTTGAACTCAGATCCTCCTGACTTCAGGGCCAATGCTCTATCCACTATGCCACCTAGCTGCCCCTCTCATTTTCTAATTTAAAAAAAAATTGTCTTTATGTACTGTCTACAACCCTTTCCACCTCAATGCTACATAAAATCTATTTCTTTATTCCATGAATTAAACCATACCATTGTTTGATTTCATCCTCTTTTTTCTTAAAGTTTTCCAGCTTTTTCATCCCTTTCACTTTCTGTTGTTGTAGGGATTCTTCACTCTCCCATGTGCTGTGGATATAGGACCAGCCTTTCCACTTAATCAGGTACTGAACTTCTCCCTCGTCCTTTTCAGGGTCAAAGTCAGCACTAGGGTTGCCATTAGCTTCAGTTGCATAAACAGTAGTGGAAGCTCCGGTGGCTGTAAGAAGGGTTTCATTAAAAATTCTACTGTAATATGGTAGCTGTTAAGTCAAACACTACAACAACCATTTGAATAGGCAGTCAGTTTTCTAAAGACTCTCTCTTGGGAAACAACATAGAAATAACTTTATGAATGTAAAGAACTGGAGTCTCATTAATCATGACAAATGAAGTTAATTTACTCTTAAACAAGAAGACATTTTAATGTTCTCAACAGGCTGACTCAACTTCCATTTAAACTTACATGAGAACATACAGGTTAAAAAAAAAAGAAAGGAAGGAATCTGCTGAGCTTTTTAGGTTGGATTTCACTCTACAGAAAAGTTTAAAGAATTAATAATCTCCACGGTGGAACTTTAAAACAATCAAGTTGGAATTTTTCAATGGATATGGGAAATAAGTCCCTATTATGCATTAACAGGTCAGATGAATACCCCATTAAAATGCTTTTGTATATAATATTACAGATGCGTTTCCCATAACTACACATGTATTACCTATATCAAACTGCTTGTCTTCTCAATGAGGGTAGGGGTAGGGGGGAAGAAGGAAAGGAGAGAATTTGGAACTCAAACTTTTAAAAATGAATGTTTAAAAATGTTTTCACATGTAACTGGGGGGAAATTTTTTTTAAATAAATAATTTTGTTTAGAAAATGCTTTTGTAGGACTAAGACCCAGCAAGAAACAACCATAATATGTATTATATCATATAATCACTGAATTTTAGAGCTGTAAAGGACTTTAAAGACCATAAGGAAACTGAGTTCCAAAAAGAACAAATGACTTCATAGTGGTAAAGAGCAGGTACAAATTCACTTCTACTGACTTTCAACAGCAATGATCTTACTATACTATGCTGTCTCTCAAAGTTCAATATTACTGAATAAATATTTCTGCTATGCAATGTTCTGCACAGGTACCAACACAATGTTACTTTTATTTACCTCAATTTTTAATCTCAAAAAAATATACAAACTAAATGGCATTTTCCCCTCTGCCTTTGCCATACTAATGCTTAATCTAAACTTATTTTGACCATTTCAGTCATCATCTGTGAGGTAATACATTAGCACAGAAACAAGAGCCAGAATATGATAACAAGTTTTAATGACCGCTGTGAATATAATAAGACTGATATATCTCAACTTCAACTCTATGTAAAAATTTCCATTTCATTGGCCATACTTATGAGAAGCAATCTATTCTTCAAGATACATACCACCTTTTTTTCCAAATCTTGCATCCATGACCTTTTCAATTGTCTCACTATTATCATGTTGTTCTTCAACTCCTTCTCCAGTCATTTCAATGAGATCATCTGAGTCAGTTTCAAAATCATCATCTTCTTTATAACTGAATTGGAAATACAGTTGATTAAATTGAAAACATTTATCTTCTTTTTTTAGCTAGCCACTATTCACACATACAGAGAAGAATCATATTAATATTAATATAAATCAGTGTAATATATATATAGTGTACTGAAGCTTGCAGAGGACTTTTTACACATTATTTCAACACATTACTTAAAATCAGAGCATTGATCCTGCAATACCACTATGAGGTCAGTACACCAAGGGATCAAAGAAAAAGGAAAAGGGCATATATGTACAAAAATATCTATAACAGCTCTTTTTGTGATGGCAAAGAATTAGAAATTGAGAGGATGCTCATCAATTGAGGAATGCCTAAGGAAACTGTGGTATATGATTGTGGAGTACTACTGTGTTACAGAAATGACAAGAGAGTGGTTTTAGAAAAAACATGGGAAGAGCTATACAACCTGACGCAAAGTGAAGTGAGAAGAACTAGGAGATCACTGTGCACAGTAACAGCAATATTGTAATGATGATCAACTGTGAAAGATTTGGCTACTCTATCAATACGGTGATGAAAATCAATTCCAAAGGACTCATGATGAAGAAATGCCATCCACCTCCAGAAAGAGAACTGATGAATTCTTGAATGCAAACTGAAGTACAATTTTCTCACTTTTTTTTTTGCTTTTTTTACCATATGGCTAATTAATATGGAAATATGCCTTACAAGATTTCACATGTATAATTTATAACTGATATCACAGTTTGCCTTTTCAGTGTGTAGGGGAGGGGTGGGAGGAAAGATGAGAATCCACAACTCAAAATTTAAAAAGAATGTCAAAAATAAGTTAACAAATGAAAATTTTAGAACAATATATATTTTTAAAAGACAAAATCAGAGCATGAAGTTATTCAAAGGAGTCACTGGTCATTCCTTAGTCCAAAGTTTATTCTTTGTACGTTGAAAGGACAGATGTATGCCTGAAGGGGAAGGCAGTAAAACTACTTCCTAAACAGCTATGTGACTTCAGTCCCATTCCTTATGTGACATGAGAATGTTCCTTCACTTGATACAGCAATAATTACACTATTCAAAAGATACTATTAGTACAAAAAAATGCAATAATTCAACTTCCCAAGTTCCATTTTCAAACCAAACAGCTACCAAAAATGCTCAAACACAAATTTATAACAAAAGCTACTTGTACTTCAGAATATGAAAGAAAAGCAATACTTCTAAGACAAACATAAACTAGTAATTCTGCTAATAGTTTATCTATAACAAAATTAGGCTCAATGGGGGACCTAAAATAATCAACTTTTTGGTGTTCATAAGGATTAAGATTATCCTACCATACATTAAAAATATATGATGCCAACTTTTATATATATATATGAACTAAATAGAATATTGTGAGCAATAAAAATGGCAAGGTATTGGTTCATTCTTCATTTTAATTAATGCTATTCCATACCCACTAGTGAACATCAAAAAAGAGCAGAATAAAATTCTCAAATCCCGCTTAAAATGAAATTTGATATCTGCAAGGTTCTATTTTGCACTTATGCATACTCTAATTTTTTCCAAAGGTGTGGTAGCAATAAAAACAGCACTGGTTAATTTTGCTTCCTGCCACTTTTTAGATGTGGTAAAAAGCACCTCCATCTCAAAGATGAGTAAGCAAAAATATAAAGGCATTCGTGAGTCACATAGCAATTCAAAACAATTAATAAAAGCAGAGAAGCTTTCATGAGAAAAATATAAATATATGTGTGTGTCTGTGTCTGTGTATTGAATGAAGGTGATACTACTATCAATAGGACACGGACTCTGATTTCGTTTGGGTAGATTAACCCACCAGCAGCGCATTGACATATATGCACCTTGATTCTTTTTATTCGTCTTATAAACAATACAGTACAACTGCAAGGTGATTGGCCAGTGTTTGAGAAGTATTCTCTGGCCATGAAACAAAATTCTCTCTGGAAAACTAATGGAGTCACATAGAATCAAAGGAAAATTTTTCTTAATAGGTATAGCCTTTGATTCAATTGGGCTATCATTCACATGACTGAACAATATCTCTTAAGTCACAATATACCTGACATTTTTGGCAGCTCTGCGACGAGTCTGCCTTTTGGGAGTCTCATCATCATCATCATCATCGTCATCATCAGAAGAATCTTGTTTCTTTCTTCTTTTTCCACGCTGTGGTTTATGTTGCTTTTTAACACTGGTTTTAGGCACTGCTCTAAAAGGAGTTAATGATGATAATAATAATATATACATACATATATAGTATACATGCAAATAAAAACACACAAATGGCACAATGCCAGTATTTTCACCAAGGAAGATTAAAACTTAAACTAGTAGAATTCCCAGCCTTGATGAAATGTTTCACAGGCATGCTGTACTTTCCCAGAAACAAAATATAGAAAAGTAAGTCATGTAATTGTATTCCCTATAGTACAGAAGAATCTCTGTACATGATTGAGAGGTGACATAGATCCTAGAAGTACCATGAAAAAATTTACCAGTATGGTACATTGTAATAGAGAAGGATAAGGAGGAAGAGAACAGAGAGGAAAGGAAAGTGCAAATGACTAAGATGAAGAAAGGTTCCCAGTAGCAACCTTATTATCAGCCCCTTCCAATTCCTACTGAGACAGCTGAAGATTTGGAAGAGGAAGTCACTAGACTAAATCAGCTCTAGGGGCTATGTGTTACTATAACGAATTGAAAGATGGACTGTGCAGTCTTCTAAATGAGATCTGCTATCTTTAACTCAAACTTCAGTAAACAACCATAGCCACAATAAAAGTGAAATAGAAGATGATTTTCAGTAGTATTTAAGTTGTTCTGGGAGCCTAGACAGTATCATTACAAAGTAGGTAAAGTTGGCTACGTGCCCTTCCATCTCTTGCCTTTGCTTTTCCTCTTACCCGTGCCCCACACCAAAGCTGGCTTACCCTCTCATTCCAAAAAATAGCACACACCCCTATCAACTCTATTCTTAACTCATCAAAATTCTCATTATCCATTTATTTAATGATACCACTTCAGATATTCTAATAATCTGATTAAAGTAACACTAAGGGCTATAAAAATGTGCATACCCTTCGACCCAGCAATAGCACTTCTAGGGCTATAACCCAAAGAGATCATACAAATGGGAAAAGGACCCACACGTACAAAAATATTTATAGCCGCTCTCTTTGTAGTGGCAAAGAATTGGAAATGGAGAGGATGCCCATCCATTGGGGTGAGGAATGGCTCAACAAGTGGTGGTCTATGAATGTAGTAGAATACTGTTGTGCTAGAAGAAATGATGAGCAGGCTGACTTCAGAAAAACCTGGAAAGACTTGTATGATCTGATGCTGAGTGAAGTGAGCAGAACCGAGAGAACACTGTACACAATAACAACCACGTTGTGCTACAACTAATACTGATAAACTTAACCCTTCTCAGCAATACAAGGATCTAAGACATCTCCAAAGGCCTCGTGATGGAAAATGCTATCCACATCCAAAGAAAGAACTATGGAACGTGAATGTAGGTCAAAGCATACTATTTGCTGTTTTTTTTTCTCATCTGTTGAGTTTTGTTTCCTCTTTCTGGTGGTGACTCCTGAATTGGTTCTAATTCTTACTTACAACATCACTAATGTGAAAAAATATGTTTAATAGGAACGTAAACTTATAGTCTACATAAGATTGTACACCATCTTGGGGAGGGGAGTGGGGAGGGAAGGGGAGAAAAATTTTAAACTCAAAAGCATACGGAAATGATTGTTGAGAAATCAAAATAAATTAATTAAAAAATAAAAATTAAAAAAGATAGAGTAACACTAAAGTATGAATAAACAACTACCATAACATACCATCTAATGCTTACTTTTTTTTTTAAGCAAGCAAAATGGAATGTTTAAGAAAATACATTTGACTAGGAAGCTCCTCTTTCTCTTCTTCCGAACCCAAATAGTCCAGGTGCAGGTTAAATATGTGGAATCAGCATCTGAGGGCCTTAATCTAATTTCTATTCCTCCACCCTCTAATCCCCACCACCTTTACAAGAAGCCCTATATCCTGAATTCAGCTTAGGTTATAGCGTATATTTCTTGAATTCTGAACTAAAATCACTAAAGGTAGCAAATAATCTGATTGTTCCCCAGAATTTTGCCCATTATAATTTTAAATAATTGGAGCAATAAATCTTTTATTCTTTCTCATGAGAAACAATCCTAATGCTTGCCTTGTCCATGGTAATACTTTTTGTTTCTGTTAAAGAGATCTGTTCTAGTACTATGTCTTCCTACCAACCAACAATGTATACAATATATGCAAACCAGATAAGCCTCCAAATTCACAGATAAAGAAAAGAATCTCTCACCTCCTCAAGACAGGGCGTCTGGCTTTCACTTTTTTTTGTTCTGGTTCACTCTCAGCACTAGTACCTTGCTCTTGTTCATCTTCCTCATCTTCTTCCTCAGAAGCCTCCTTTTTCCATTTTTCTCTGTGATCAAGGGCAAAAAATTAAAGGATTTTTACTAGGAGAATTTCAACTCAGTTGATCCACAAAGAACACATAGAAAGCTAATAAAACAAGTTTTGATCTGCAGAAATTTGCTCAATATAGAATTCAATTTAAGGACTGGCTCTGGTTAATTTCTGTATCTGCGGTATCCTAAAATTTTATATACTTTTCTAATTATTCTCTAAGTTAAGAAAACAGACAAATTATTATAGACCTGCATTTTTAATAAGTGCATTATAAATACATAATTTTTTGGTATTAAATTTCTCATATCTTTTACATGATCAGTATGGTAAAACTCTTAATAGTCATTCAAGAAAAAAAATCCTTGACTTTTCAAAGAATTCAATTTCAAAGAAAAAACAATGGAGATTTTTGAACTGGAATTTCTTAAGATTATTTTTCATGAACCACCTAGTGTAATCCTCTCATTTTACATAAAATGACATTAGGGCTGAGAGATTTTGGTAAGGGTCAGAGAAGTATGTGATGATAAAAACTAAAAACAAGTATCTTTGAGGTCTTTAAAACCATGAAGCACTATATACGTAAAGAGCAAATACTAAACATATAATGTTTTATAGTGAACACTGTGAAGTATATGTATAGTATACACTGTGAAGTACACAGAGTATAATTCTCATTTTATAAATAAGGAAGCAGACTCAAATAGGTTAAGTGATTTGCTCAAAGAAGTAAACTACAGAACTACTAGGTAGGTTATTTCCCCCAAAAAATCAACGATCCAATTTTATTTCAAAGTCTAGAGTACAACTGATAATGTTCACATCAGTTAAATGATCTACCAATTAAACTCTGCTGCGTGCAGAATGTTGTGATTTCCCAAGTACTCAAGTATTTTGTGTCAGGATATTTCTTTTTTCTTTTTGCAGATATTTCTTCATGAGTCTTCCCTGACTACTATCTTCTAAGCATATCTTTTCAAAACCGTTTTACTGATTTTCATAAAATATTGCTGTCACCTTCCAATCCCATACTCTCATCCCACCCCTACCCCCCTACAATTCAATCCAACATAAAGAATGATATTTACACAATAAACACGCTAGCAATTTCTGACAAAAGATGCCCCATTCCACACCTATTAACTGTCAACCACCCCTCTGACAGCTCTGGGATCAAAATTCATCAACTGCATTAAATCAGAGTTCTTAAGTATTTCAATGATGTTTTCCTCTATATCAGATGTCACTGTATAAAGTTTGCTCTCACTTCTGCTTACTTTCCTCTGCATAATTCATACAAGTCTTCCAGAATTATTGATTTCTCTGAAGTGAATTCTTTTGAACAATAATATTCCATTACATTCACATACTACAATTATTCAGCCAGTCCCTAATCAATAGGCACCTATTTAATTCTAATTTTTTACTACCACAAAAGTGCTGCTAAATTTTTGTGCACATGAGACTTTCTCCTCTGTTTCTGACTTCATTTGGGTTGTCTAGTAGTGATATCCCTGGGTCAGTGGGTAATGTATAGTTTAATGATTTTTCTTATATAGTTCCAAATTGCCTTCCAAAATACCAATTAATTCACAGGTATATTATTGCTCCTATCTTCCTATAGCTTCTCCAACATTAAGTTGCATTAATTCCAAAGGATATTAGTGTTTCTGTCTTCCCACAAACTCTCTAACATTTATCATTTTTGTCATTTTTGTCAGTATGAAAACAGTAAAGAAAAATCTCAGAGTTGTTTATATTCCCATTTCTCTTATTATTAGTGATCTGGGCCATTCTTTTATATGGTTGTTGACAGTTTGCAGTTTTTTCTTTTTTTTTTTCTTTTTAAGGCAACTGAGGTTAAGTGACTTGCTCAGGGTCACACAGCTACTAAGTGTCAAGTGTTTGGTTTGAGGCCAGATTTGAACTCAGGTCCTCCTGACTTCAGGGCCGGTGCCCTATCCACTGCGCTGCAATTTTTTCTTTTGAAAGCTATCTCTTCTTATCCTTTAACCAATTATATATTGAGGATAACCTAGATTTTTCTAACTTGTAGTTCAGTCCTCTCTCTATTCTCCAGTACTATATACTGAGGGTGCCCTAGGACCCATTATACATCTTTACCCAGGGTGTAGGAAGAGAGACTGGTGTTTTTCCTACCTTTGACTCTGCAAATCATAGCATCATACTTGATTACTTTGATGAATCTGTGATTTCATCAATGCAGATAATTCTCTCCATCAGAAGAGTTGGCAATCCATTCATGTTTACCTAACTTGTGTTCCTGTCTGAATCTTATCCATGGTGTCCTATAAATCCTATGTATGAGGTGACAGGGGCTTTCCCCTGAATGTGAAGCCAAGGCCATCCTTCAAATAGCTTTCATTTTTAATAAATGACAACCCACCCACCCACCTTTTTTTCCAGTAATTCATCTCTCTTGTAGCTCTTTACACTACCACACAATTCTTCACGGATTCTGTTTCAACCTACTCATACCTTTGTATACAGAAGTTGAATTGTTAGCTGAAAATGGCCATTTTTTAAAGCAGAACCCCCTTTTTTTTTTGGTACAGACCCCTCTTTTAAAGTTACTAAATTCTGCACACATGTCTACAGTGTCTGCAGGCCTTCAGAAGTAAACTTTATGTTGCTTTATAGTTCCTGTAAGGGATAGGGGTAGTTTCACTGATATGGTGAACTCCCAAATAGTATTTCCTTTACTACTACAGGTTGTTGTTACGTTGTCTATAGCTTATAGACTTTGAAAGTTGTCCAAAGTACCAAGAGGTTCAAAAGGGATTTTGAGAAGCAAGTAAGGGAAGCAGAGGAAAAACTGGGAAGAGAAATGAGAGTGATGCAAGAAAATCATGAAAAACAAGTCAACAGCTTGCTAAAGGAGACCCAAAAAAATACTGAAGAAAATAACACCTTAAAAAACAACCTAACCCAAATGGCAAAAGAGGTCCAAAAACCAATGCAGAGAAAAATGCTCTAAAAAGAAAAACTGGCCAAATGGAAAAAGAAGTCCAAAAGACTACTGAAGAAAATACTTCCTTAAAAATTAGAATACAGCAATTGGAAGACAGTGACTTTATGAGAAATCAAGACACTGTAAAACAAATCCAAAAGAATGAAAAATTAGAAAACAATGTGAAATATCTCATTGGAAAAACAACTGACCTGGAAAACAGATCCAGGAGAGAAAATTTAAAAATTATTGGACTACTGAAAGCCATGATCAAAAAAAGAGACTAGACATCATCTTTCAAGAAATTATCAAGGAAAACTGCCCTGATATTTTAGAACCAGAGGGCAAAATAGAAATTGAAAGAATCCACAGATCTCCTCCTGAAAGAGATCCCCAAAGGAAAACTCCTAGGAATATTGTAGCCAAATTCCAGAGTTCCCAGGTCAAGGAGAAAATATTACAAGCTGCCAGAAGGAAACAATTCAAGTACTGTGGAAACACAATCAGGATAACACAAGATTTAGCAGCTTCTACATTAAAAGACCGCAGGGCATGGAATATAATATTCCGGAGGGCAAAGGACATAGGATTACAACCAAGAATCACCTACCCAACAAAACTGAGTATAATCCTTCAGGGGAAAAAATGGTCATTCAGTGAAATAGAGGACTTTCAAGCATTCCTGATGAAAAGACCAGAGCTAAACAGAAAATCTGACTTTCAAATAAAGGACTCCAGTGGAACATAAAGAGGTAAACAGGAAAGAGAAATCATAAGAGACTTATTAAGATTGAACTGTTTACATTCCTGCATGGAAAGATGGTATTTGTAACTCATGAGAACTTTGTCAGTATTAGGGTAGTTGAAGGAAAAAATTGTATGTATGTATATATAGCTAGATAGAGGGCACAGGGTGAGTTGAAGATTAAGGGGTCATATCTGGAGAATAAAATTAAGGGATGAGAGAGGATGATACTCGGAGACGAAAGGGAGAGGTAGAAGGGGTAAATTATCTCACAAAAAAAAAACAGAAAAGAAAAGCTTCTCACAGTAGAGGGGAAACAGGGGAAGGTGAGAGGGAGTGAGGGAATCTTATTCTCATAGGATTTGGCTTAAGGAGAGAATATCATACACATTCAGTTGGGTATGGAAATCTGTCTTACCCTACAGGAAAATAGGGGGAGAAGGGGACAAAAAAGCAGGGGGTGATAGAGGAGGGCAGATTGGGAAAGAGGGTAACAGAAGCAAATACTTCTGAGGAGGGACAGGGTCAAAAGAAAGAATAGAATAAATGGGAGGGCAGATAGGATTAAGGGAAATAGAGTTAGTTTTTCACAACATGTCTACTATTTTGCATAACTGCACATACAACCTATATTGAGTTGCTTGCCTTTTCAATGAGGGTGGGTGGGGAGGGAGGAAGGGAGAAAATTTGGAACTCAAAGTTTTAAAAATACATGTTTTAAAAAAAATGTTTTCACATGCAACTGGGAAATAAGAAATACAGGAAATGGGGTACAGAAGTCTATCCTGCCCTACAGGAAAATAGAAGGGGAAGGGGATAAGAGAAGGGAGGGGAGAGATAGAAGAGAAGGCAGAACAGGGGAAGGGGTATTCAGAATGCATGCCATCTTGGGGTGGGGGGGGGTGAGAAATTTGGAACTCAAAAACTTGTGGAAGTGAATATTGAAAACTAAAAATAAATAAATTTATATTAAAAAAAAAAGTACCAAGAGGTTAACTGATTTGCCCAGTGTTATACAGTATGTTTCAGAAGTTGGACCTAAACCCAGATCTCCCTACCTCCGAAGTCCTTTCTCTATCCATTTCACACACTGCCTCTAAGTTCCTAAGAAACAAACGCCTACTTTAAGCTCATTCCCAGGGTAGCCTACCAAAATCCCTTATAAAATTTGGTATCTACCAGCACTGAGCATATTTACTTCAGATGTGGTCTGACCAGGGCAAAGCAGAGGGTAGGACCCTGTGCCTCCCTAACTGCAGCCTAACAGTGCGTCAGCTTTTCTGGCTGCCTTATTATACCATGCCAGGGTGCCACATAAAATGAACTTACAATCCCCCTCTTGGTAGCACCTAACTGCTGAACCTAATGGGAAACTATCATCCAAATCTAGACTACAGGAGGGAAGCCTGGCAGGCATTATCCCGTTGGGATCCTGCCCTTACAGAGAGCAGGACGCGGGTGGTTGCACAATGACAAAGTGAGAGGCGTCTCTTTTATTCCCAGTCTGAAGTGAATCACAGAGAAACGAAACTTCGTGCTTTGGAAGCGGGCATAAGGCAAAACCCTCCAGTGCCTTGATACAGCCAACAGAGAAAGCACAAATTCCATAAGGCCGTATGACTGCGTGGCTACTGAACGCCTAGATTAGGACGAAGGCTTGGCAGTACTCCCGACACACAAGAATACTAACAAGGTTAGAGCTGATAGTATAATTCTTCTGTCTTTGGAGAAATATTTGAAGCATGTGAAAACTGAATTGATTCTGGGTAGGGTAATATTAAATGTTTCCAATTCATTTATTTTGGGAAGACTAACAGTATAAGAGGAATTCAGTTATTTCTTTAAGGAGATTAAAATGAACAATAAATTTTAATTAAAACACAAATTTCACCACAAAGTTAAGAAGAATGTCATAAAATATTCATAAAAAATAGCATAAGATCAAAGATTCAAGGGAAAGGTTATGCCCAGAAAGAGTTAATAAGATTGAATCACCAGCATAATTTCATTGTAATAAATGAGAAGCAGAAATCTTAACTTTCAAAAATTTTATTTATTGTTCTACCATAAAATGACACTAACAAGACTGCATCATTTGTACTTTTCTTAGATAAAGACATAATTAAATCCGTGAAAAATTACTATTTATCTGGTGGGCTTGGGGCTGTTGTTTAAGAAAAAGAAATAACAATCAGACAAAACAATCTAAGTTTTCTCAAATTGCAGTCTAAGAACTTGCTTATCTGTCCTGCACAGGTTAAGCTGAGGTACTCAGCAAGGACTAGAACTTGAGGCATCAGTAATTTGTCTAAAGAAGTACTGCACAAAAAAAAGGTATAAGAACTACTGGACAACCAATTACTCCCATTTAGACTTACTGTTTTTTCAGTATCCTCTGGCCTCTTCTTTTTGGGCTCCCACATTCAGAACCACTACTTGCCTTCAAGGAAGACAATGCAAACAAGGGAAGAGAGAGAAAAAATAAAGCAGATAATAGTTTTTTTATTTGTGGTCCTTAGGAATGACACTCTAACTCTGGGATTAGGAACCTAGTCCATATACCACCTTCAGTATAAGAAACTGGCTAGAAGAAAAACCTAAGCAATTCCTTAGTGGGGGTCATCAAAATCAAAATAGTTTGGCCATTTCATTTCTTCTCTTCTATAGTAGTTAGATAGCAGTACTACTACTGAAATATTTAGAGATATATGACATTTTCTCTCAAATGTTTTCCAGTAAATGGGGTAATGTAAGTAACTTGGAATAAAAAAAAAAAGTATGGAAGGTCCAAAGGATCAGTGTAATGTTATTATACCACCAAGTATATAAGAGACTATGACTCATTAATTTCCAAATAATTGAATGGCATTTTCTTGTTGCTTATACACAAACAGTATTGTGCCATGACAATTATGTAAAAGAAAGCCTATATTCAAAGATGCTCAAACAATTACCAGCTCTATTCTCTAGAACTGGATGGAGGGTGGCATGCCAAGCAAACAAAAAGTTTCAGGTCTAATACTGCCTTAAAGCAGTGTTTCCTCATTTGGTTACAGAATACCGTGGGCCTTAAAATAAATTGACAAAACCTCTACTTACATTTTTCCTTCAAATCCCTATTCACAGAGCACAGACTACTCAGGGTGCCACAGAACACAGTGCGGGATGCATTACCTTACAGTTCTCCCTTTCTTCTTACCTCTTCTTTAATATTAAATCTAGATGGTTCTTGTCGGCTTCGATTTGACCTCCTAACGCCATACACATCAGGATACTCTTCCCACATCTGAAAAATAAAAGAGACTCTTAAAGGAGCTGCTTCACTCCATTTAACATCTTGTTTTGAAAATTTTCAATAACTGTACAAAATATTTGGATTTTGTAAGGTTCATGTGTTTCAGTATGTTACAATTATTATTAAAGCAATATATTTTTAAAATATGAGAATCTGTATCACCCAGTAATGAATTCAGAGACATGGGTCTTTAGCACTTCTTTTCTTACGTAGTTTACAAATAGCTTTAAATATGCCATCCATATGAATAGCAGTCAAATGATACTTCTTGCCTTTTTTTGAAAAAGACTTCTTCAATAAACATTCCTCAGTGTCAAACAAGGTACACAGAAAATTGTACAACATAATAATGTGGCTATCCTCAACCTCAGGAACAATTTTATACATATACAGACACACACAGAGGAACACTATTTTCCTGCTGGTATATTTTTATAATTAAGAAGAATACAACAGGAGGGGGTAGGAGGTGGGGGAAGGTTAGTCCAGACTGGCCATTTCTTTGGTATAAGAGATTTCTAATGTGAAAACTCTAAACTGCAACAGATCTCATGGGCACATGGACAGTACAGGTCAGAAGCAGAACTTGAACTTGGCTCTACTTGAGCCCATGCACTAATGTTACATATCAGTACATTATTAATAATAATTAAATAACTGACACTAATATAGCTCTTTAAAATTTATATGACACTAATGTGAGCCGCAAAACAACCCTGTGAGGAAGGTATTACTATTGCTGTCTCCATTTAATAGATAAGGAATTTGAGATTCAAAGAGTGATTTACCCATACTTTCTCCAATCTTCAATCTCTCCCTATATACTTCCCTGACACCTACAAACATACCCTTCACTTGGCCCTGATATTGGCCTCAAGATAGTAATATCCTATGTATCTCCACACTTTCTCAATCAAACTTTTCAAAAAGTTCCCTGCCTCTACTTCCTTTTCTCTTCCTTTTCACTGAGCCATCCCACCTAGTTCAGGTTCATAGTCGTCTTTCAATTCTAACTATTGTCTCTTCTCTATACTCTAATTTTGGCATCTCCAAGGTTCTATCTTTGGACTTTTCTTTTTTCACGCATTCTCTCTTGACAATCTCTTTCATTCTTAAGGATCATCTTTTCCACAGATGACTTAAAAACCTTTAGCTGCACAGATTCTTCAGATCTATCTTACCCAAGCCCAAAAGCTACAACTCCAACTGCCTCCAAGCACCATTTCCATCACAGTGAGCCTCCTTAACATATTTTTTTATCATTACCATATTTTTTTATGAGAGTAGAGCCATGGACCTAGAGCAGGAAGGAACTTCCAAGTCCATCCAGTCCAACCACTCATTTTACAGAAGGTGAAACTGAGGCCCAGAGAAGTTAAGTGACTTGCCCAAGATCATATAGTTAGTGTCATAACCAAGATGAACTTTTTTCCAATCCAACCTGCTTCTCTTGCTGATTTCCCTCTTTTTCTAAGTGACATGCCCCTCTGTTATTGACTCTTACTTCATCTCTGCCTTCCATATCCAAGTAGTATATATTCTTCAGCAATCTCATTTCTATCCTTGCCTCTGTACTTCCATTGTCATCACCTGAAAACAGTCCCTAGATCTGTAATAATAGTGTCCTGACTTATAATCCCACCTCTAGTCTCTACCTACTCTAACCCATCCTTTATACTGTTGCCAAACTAATTTTTGCTATACAAACATCTGTTAGCGTCTCTCTTCAGTTCCTTACCTGCCATTCAAAGATCTCTACACTTCAGCTTTACTCCACTACTCTCCATTTCCTTGAGTTTGTATTTGATCACACCATTGCCTATGCACCCTCCTCTCTCCCATTCCCTCTCTCTCCTCCTAATTTCTCCTATTCATTCTTCTTGCCCCCTTGGATGATTAAATAGTCCTTTCTGCCAATGCCCTTAAACACCATTACTCTCCGACCTCAAGAGCCCTGTTCCAATGATCAATCCCTTGTCTGATCTTCGAACACACTCTTTCTACTGGCTTCTTCCTCTGACTACAGATATGCTCATCTCCTCTAATTAAAAAAAAATATTCAATTTATCAACTCATGATTAAGAACTAACTTTTGTTACCTCGGTCTAACTTTTTTTTCTATGGAAAAACCTTCATTTACAAAAAGTTGGGGTTCTCCTAATCTGAAATATAAGAGAATGTTAAAAGGACTTAACCCTAACTCTAAATCCAATTAATAATTCTTAGAAGTAAATAGCAGGTCATCTCAACAACTCCAAACAGGCAGTCAGGGCACCCACACATTGGGAGAACTCATTTTGGAAGAACTGCTATCTTTCCGTAACCTACCTTCTTAGGTAAATGTTTTCTGCCTGCACATGGAACAACAGTTTTAGCTAGCTGAAATTAAGTTTGCATACATTCCTAATACAGATAGAATATCTAGAATTCTGTTACACAAATACTAAGTGACTACCTACTCTTTTGATACCTCCTTAGTGACCTAGAAATAGATCTACTTCACTTTACCTAATATTCATCACTGCTTCCCTTAGAATTTGTGTCCCTAAATTCTGAGTACAATTTTAAAGTCTAATACAGGCATACCTTGAAGATACTGTAGGTTCGGTTCCAGATCACCACAATAAAGGAAATATGGCAATAAAACAAGTCACACGAAATTTTTGGTTTCCCAGCGCATATAAAAGTTATATTTACACTGGATTGTAGTCTATCAAGTGTGTAACAGCATTATGTCTAAAAAACCCCAACATACCTGCCTTAATTAAAAAATACTTCATAGCTAAAAAATGCTAACCATTATCTAAGCCTTCAGTGAGTTATAATCTTTTTGCTAGTGGAGAGTCTTGCCTCAATGTAAATGGCTGCTGACTAAAAATGGTGGTGGCTGCTGAAGGATTGGGTGGCTGTGGCAATTGCTTAAAATATGACAATAATTAAGTTTGCCCCATAGATTGACTTTTCCTTTCACTTGAACACTTCAAGGCCATTATAGGTTATTAATTGGCCTAATTTCAATATTGTTGTGTCTCAGGGAACAGGGAGGTCAGGGAAGAGAGAGTGACAGGGAATCAGCTGGTCAGTGGAACAGTCAGTACACACACAACATTTATCGATTAAATTTGCTGTCTTACATAAGTGTGGTTCATGGTGCCCCAAAACAATTACAATAGTAACAAAAAAGATAACAGATCACTGTAACGGATATAATAATAGTTTAAAAGTTTGAAATATTGTGAGAATTACCAAAATGTGATACAGAGACACAATATGAGCTCATGCTAATTGGAAAAATAGTGCCAACAGAACTGCTTGACACAGGGTTGCCACAAACTTTAAATATGTAAAATATACATTATCTGTGAAGAGTCATAAAACAAGGTATGCCTATTTATAAAATGCATAGGAATTTTTTGACAAGCAAATTAAAACTATAGTTACACTTCATTAAGACTTAGGTTATAACTTAAGACCAAAAACTAGTGAAATATCTGTTACATGATTATAAAGATACCATATTGTTCATATCATTTGCTTTAGTTTTCATTTTTTGATAATAACCATCTCAGCATTCTCAGTAGAAATCATTTAGTGGAAATTTCACAAACTCTGCAAGGAAGATCCTTTTTGTTAAGCTAAGGATAATCTCTCTTATCTAAGTAAGGAAAAATCACTTATGAATCTGATGATTAATTCTCTTTTGAGCTGCTTACTCACATTAATTCTCAGAAGAAAAAGAGTCATGTAATCATGTTTATAGTAATATATGCCTGTTTTACAACTTCTGCTACTTCTGATTTCCTTCCCCACAGCTGTGGCCACCCTCCGAAGACTCTGAATATGCATGAGGTTCACCTAAACTCCAACCCTAAAACAACTCTCTTAAGCCTCACACATTAAAACATCATTTCCAAGCACAAGCAGGAGCTAGCCTCATCCTTTCAACAGACAGTCCACCTTCCTTCAGCTTATAACCCTTTCTTGTCTGTCTCCATAAATGCCATTAACAATTATGTGTACTTCTGGGCAGGTTCGGTCCTTCAACTCCCTTGGCCTACATAAGTCCAGTTCCTCTATCACATCTCATTCTTCCCAGCTAGCACTGCTCCAGGTTCAACTCCTTTCTAGTTTTCTTGACATAAACTTTTGCTGTAAACATGGAGTTCTCAGCTAATTACCATATACCAAATACACTTGACACATTTCCTACTGAAAACTCTGCATTTTTGAAAAGGTCTCAATCTCATACTAACAAATTCTAATCTACTCAAGCAAACTAAAAGGACATTTGACAAAAATAAGTAGTTTCTTTGTTTATTTACAACTTTGCTTTTTGTTGCACCTTTACGGTGACTGGAAATTTACATCAAAAACAAATGTATTCTCCCTATTCACCAAATCCTAAATGTAGTTATATGTATAATTAAGTATTTTCTGCTTTCTCCCTCACTTTTTGTTATTACTGGAAAAAAAACTTAGTAGATCAATATGGAAGGAAGCAAATAATATAATACATTGCACGTAGTGAGCAAATAATGACTGAATGTTGAATTAACCTAAATTCTATATTCAGAAAAAAGATGTTAACACATCAACAAGAATTTTCATGTTTCAAGTAGAAGATACAAATTCTATCAATGGAAATGAAGGTTTGACAGTGACATGAAATTGAGAAATACCTTTTTAACATCAGCTATACGTTCCTTCTTAGAGGCTGGCTTTTCTTTGGCTTCCGGTGGGGTTTGCTGGGATTTGGAACCTGCTGATTCGCTTTCAGACTCAGTCTGACTCTCTGAAGATTCGGAACTGCTGTTTGATTCGCTGCCATGCCCACTGCCTGGCTCACTGCCCTGTTCACTTTCAGACTGGCTAGCTGAGTCTGAGCCTGATGCTTCTTCAGATGCTGAATGACTTATTAGGGAAAAAAAAATTAAACCTATGTTATATTAATCTGATAAAGAAACCAGAAAAATGTCATTGAGGTCATTAATTATAGGAATCTTATTTATATATTAAATACTCTTATCAAAAACATCTTCCACACTTTCATCACACTCCTAACACTTCTATGATGTGGCCAATACTATGCCTACTTTATATTGCACATCTCCATTCCAGTGCTTGGTATAGCATTTGTACCTGTTGTATAGCAACTGTGGTAATATTAAATTTCATGCTTACAAATCTTTGCCATAAGCATAGGCAATGGTATAGTACTTAACTGTGAAACCAATTAAATTCTTTAAGGCTTACTTTCAAAATCTGTAAAGTGAGGATAACAAGACTGCACTACCTCAAAGAACAGTAGTAAGGAAAGTGTTTTGTAAATCAGAAAACACTATTATACTATTGCTATATTAATCTTAACTAAAAAGCTAGACTAGGTATAACATCACTGGATCACTGTGTCTTGATTTTCTATCCTGCAAAATCAGACAGCTTTTTTGCAGCAGCAATATCTAAGTCAGCAAACTATCTGAACTCATGAAGCATCATTTCCTCAGCCACAAGGGGAAACTGGCAAAATATGAATGGACACCCTATTTTAAATCAAAGCCTCCTCAAAGGACTGCATGTGTCCATCCATGCAGCCAGCAGGTGGGGCCCTGGACCACATTCTGATCTCCAGTAAATTGTGTTTACCACAGATGTGGGATAACCCTGGATCCCCCTTACTAGAAGTCTTTCTGAGTACACCTGCTCTATACTATACTCCTGCACTGATACCCATAGCAGCATGCCCAGATTATCTAGTACATTCTCAATGTTTTCCCCCTTAATACTGAAGGGCAACATGGCATAATGCATAGATAATTAGACTTGGAAACAAGAGGACCTTGGTTCAAATTTCATCTCAGACATTTACTGTGTGACTGTAGGCAAGTCACTAAGAAACCTCTCTTGACCTCAGTTTCTTCATTTGAAAAATGCAGCTACCCTTCCCAGCAATACAAGGATCTAAGACATTTCCAGAGGCCTCGTGTTGGAAAATGCTATCCACATCCAAAGAACGAACTATGGAAGTTGAATTGCTATTTTTTTTCCTCTTCTGTTGAGTTTTGTTTCCTCTTTCTGATGGTTCCTCCTATTGGTTTTAATTTTTACTTACAATATCACTAAATGTGAAAACGTTTAATAGCAATGCAAATGTATAGCCTATATCAGATTGTGCACCATCTTAGGGAGCGTAGTGGGGAGGAAGAGGAGAAAAATTTTAAACTCAAAAGCATATGGAAGTGATTTTTGATAAATCAAAATAAATTAATAAAAAATTTTTAAAAAAAGAAAAAGAAAAAGGCAGCTAATACTTGTGCTTAACTTACATGGATAATTATAAGGCTTAAATGGTATAATGTACGTAAAGCACTTTGCAAACCTTAAAACGCTACATAAACGTCCATTTTATTATTACTATTTCTGATTCTCCTGGTTATCTTAACTGTATACCTATTGACTGTGCCAGGAGAGGGAAGGAGGTATAGAATTTGGAACTCAAAACTTTTTATAAAATATGATTAAGAAAATAAAAGCAAAATGAATGGCATAGGAAAAAAAAAGACTGGAAATGTAGGAAGAGGACAGGTTATTCCATATGACACCATATTTTATTGTAGAGGTATTAGGTAGCTACTGGAGTTTCTTTAGTAGCCGGATGAAGTGGTAGACCAATATGAAAATTACTTTAGCAGCTAAGTGGAAATCACTTTGGAAACTTTCAGTGAATGGCTCCAAATTTTTCAGTGAAGTATGGAGAGGTCCTCAGCAAAAATGTAAGGGAATAGGTGTAGTGGGAGGCTAGAGGAAAGACAAGAAAATTTGGAATAGCTGCAATGGAGTGATACAGTGAACTGATTAGGGAGGAATAGAAAGACAGCCTAACAGCAGGCCCAACTAAGATGGGATAATACAAATTCACAGTAGAACCAATCAGCAGTTTGATTTTCTCTATTAGTATATGAATAAGAAAAGAGTCAGGTGATCGGAATAATACAGAATTGCGGTTCTGAAAGACATAATCAGTGATAGTGCAAGGAGAGGAATTGGAAACTAGAGTTGATTGGTTCACCAAGGAGTCAAGATGGGAAACAGAAACTATGGCCAGTGCAGAGGTGATAGCCTAGAAAAGAACTGAAAGGATATAAGGAATGGAGATCAGGGGTTGGGGGTCATAAGGAATAGAGAAAAACAGAAGGATAAAAGATTATCATCAGATAAAGAAATTTGGGACCTCATGAACATGGAAGTGGAACAACTGCGGGTGCTAGCAAGATCACAAGGGCATGATTATCTGTAGATGAATTGGAATAGAGAAGTAGGTCAAGTGAATTGAGTAGACTGAAGAACTGAAATGTGAAGGTAGTTGAAGAAGTATCAATATATATATAGTGAAGCCCCCTAATATGAGAGCAGAAGTTGGGATAGAAAGACAATGAAACAAGTCCTGAACTCACTATAGAAAGGAAAATGCTGAATTGGGTGACATATAAAAGTTGTTAAATAAATTATTCAATTTCTCTGGCCCTCAGCTAAAAAATGAGAATAACACTTTACCTACCTAAAAACCAGAGAGCTGACTAGGTAACTTGAGATCCATTCTAGATTAAGTCCTTGTCCATCAAACCCTATCCCCTGTCTCCCACTCCAGGCACACTCTTCTCAGATGTAGAAGAATACTGAGACCTGGATGAGAGCCCTGGGTTCAATATCACCTCCAACATTTACTCTGTGATCTTAATGAATAATAACCTTTCATATTTATACAGGGTTTTAAGGTTTGGAAAAGGCTTTCCTCTTAACCTCTAAGGATACAATATATAAATAGTATTTTTCTCCACTTTGCAGATAAGAAAAATGGGGCTCTAAGGTTAACTGTCAAGCCTCCAATTACACAACTAATAATAACTGATATTTATAAAGACTTAAAGCCTTTACATACATCATCTCATCCTTAAAACAATCTTTCTGTGTAGTTGCTATTGTCCTCATTTTACAACTGAGACTCATAAACACTTTAATAGACTCAGAAAGGTTAAGTGACTTGTCTAGGGTCACAAAGCTAATAAGAGGTTTAAGACAGGTTTAGAACCCTAGGCTCCTACTTCCACTTCCAGTCCGGGGCACTTAAATTCTGAGCCTCAGTATTCTCAGCTATAAGACGTGGATCATAATACTTGTATAACTTACCTCATAAGGGCGATTTATTGTGAGGATCAAATGTGATTTTTTTATATTAAAGTGCTTAAGAAAATCTTAAAATAATCTATAGTTAGCTATTATAGAAAAATAAAGCATTCAATCAAGCTTTTAAAATTAGGAACAAAGAATACCAGTTCAATTCATTCAAAAAGGACTTAAAATCATTCTGCCTCTGTGCCAAGCACTGTGCAAGACACTGAGAATACAAAGACAAAACAAAGTAGTCTCTGTCTTCAAGGAATTGATGTTCTATGAGGTAGGGAAAAACTTATACTAGTAAATATAAATATAGGGGGAAATGAATGGCAACTTTTGGAAGGGAAGCTAACAACTGGGAGGGTCAGGAAAGGTCTCTTGATGGAAATGGCACTTAGGTTGAGGCTTTAAGGCAACTCAGGGGAGTCTAAGAGGCCAAAGTGAGGAGGGGGTGCACCCCTGGCATAGGAATAGCCTGTGCAAAGAAAGGCACCAGAAGGTCTTAGAGAGAATATCTTGTATGAGGATCAGCAAATACTTTATTTGGGCTGAAACATAAGCTTATACAAAAGAGGATATGTAATAAGCCTGGAAAGGCAAGGTAGAGACGGACTATGAAGGGTTTTTAATACCAAACAGATGTTAGCAGCAATCATCATAACTACCTGGTACTGGCTAAGAAATAGAGTGGTGGATGAGTGGAATAGGTTAAGTACACAAGACACAGTAATCAATGACTGTTTGATAAACCCAAAGACCCCAGCTTCTGGGATAAGAACTCACTATTTGACAAAAAACTGCTGGGAAAACTGGAAAACAGTATGGCAGAAACTAGGCAAAGACCAACATCTTACCTAACTGTATACCAAAATAAAGTCAAAATGGGTACACGATTGGGGCAGCTAGATGGCGCAGTAAATAGAGCACCGGCCCTTAGAGTCAGGAGGACCTGAGTTCAAATCCAGCCTCAGAAACTTGACACTTACTAATTGTGAGACTGTGGGCAAGTGACTTAACCCCATTGCCTAACAAAGAGCAACAAAGAAAAAAAAAACCAAAGAAACAAAATGGGTACACGATTAGATATAAAACCTGATACTACTGGGACAGCAAGGAACAGTTTATCTATCAGATCTATGGATAAGGGAAGAATTTATGACCAAACAAGAGATAAAGAACATTACCAAATGCAAAATGGATGACTCTGATGACATGAAATTAAAAAGTTTTTGCACAAAGAAAGCCAATGCAACCAAGATTAGAAGGGAAGCAGAAAGCTGGGAAAGAATTTTGACTGCCAGTGTCTCTGATAAAGGCCTCATTTCTAAAATACACAGAGAACTGAGTCAAATTTATAAGAATACAGGTCATTCCCTAATTGATAAATGGTCAAAGGATATGAACAGGCAGTTTTCAGAGAAAGAAATTAAAGCTATCTATAGTCATTTGAAAAAATGCTCTGAATCACTATTGATTAGATAAATGCAAATCAAAACAACTCTGGGGGCAGCTACGTGGCGCAGTGCACCAGCCCTGAAGTCAAGAGGACCTGCGTTCAAATCCAGCCTCAGACACTTGACACTTGCTAGCTGTGTGACCCTGGGTAAGTCACTTAATCCCAATTGCCTAAAAAAAAACACTCAAAAAAACTCTGTATACCACATCATACCTATCATATTGGCTAACATGACAAAACAGGAAAATGATAAACGCTGGAGATGTGGGAAAATTGGAACACTAATGCATTGTTGGTGGAGTTGTGAACTCTGGAGAGCAATTTGGAACCAAGCCCAAAGGGCTATAAAACTGTGCATACCCTTTAACCCAGCAATACCACTTCTAAGTCTGTACCGCAAAGAGATCATACAAATGGGAAAAAGACCCACATGTACAAAAATATTTATAGCAACTCTTTCTGTGGTGGCCAAGAATTGGAAATTGAGGGGGATGACCATTAGCTGAGTAATGACTGAATAAGATGTGGCATATGAATGTAACAGAATACTACTGTGCTATAAGAAATGATGAATAGAAGACCAGAAAAACCTGGAAAGACTTGAATGAACTGATGCTGAGTGAAGTGAGCAGAACCAAAAGAACATTGTACACAGTAACAGCCACAATGTGTGATGACTAACTTTGATAGACTTATCTCTTCTTAGCAATGCAAGGATCTAAGACAACTCCAAGGACTCATGATGGAAAATGCTGTCCATATCCAGAAAAAGAACTATGGAGTCTGCAGAATGATGCATATTATTTGCTCTTTTTTTCTTTGTTTCTTCTTTCTCGTGGTTTCTCTCCCACTGGTTCTAATTCTTCTTTACGACATGACTAATGTGAAAATAGGTTCAATATGAATGTATATGTAGAGCCTATATCAAATTGCATGCCATCTTGGGATGAGGGGAGAGGAGAGATGGGGAGAAATTAACTCAAAATCTTATGGAAGTGAATGGTGAAAACTTAATAATACATAAATTTAAAATTAAAAAAAAAAACAACGATCTTATACTTTACCAGTTAAGTACAAGGACTGGAATACGTAGTTCAGTTGTGTATTTCAGTTAGTAAAGAAGGGAAAAAAAGAGGCAAATAAGGAAATCTTAAATTCATCTCTAACTTCATCTTTCATCCTTCATCAAAAAATTCTTTCATCTACTTTCCCCATGGTCCCAGGTCATGCCAGAATTACTGTAATGGCTCATTAAATTGGTCTTTCTGTCTTCAATTGATCTTCTGTGTCATGGGGATATTAAAACATTATTTCTTCCAGGTCACACCTTCAAGAACCTACAGCCTCTCCTTATTGTCTATTACAAATCCAAGCTTTCTGTATACTTATAGTAATATGCTCTCCTGTACTACAAGGGCAATAAGAATTATGAAACAGATATGAAGATTGGATTAATTTTCAGAAATTTTACCAAGTATTTTTCAACCATTCTAAAAGTCTTTTTTAAACAGAAATAAAAATTCATAAAATCTATACAGTAGAAATCTCAAGATTTCTAATTCAACAAATATTAGCATAGAAAACACAACTGGCAAATAAAAAAGAGGAAAGGGAAGGGATTTTATTTGCAACTTGTAATGGAAAAAGTCTTCAATAATATGTCCATGAACTACCAATAAACTTGACCTTAATAATGGTCACTTCTTTGGACTCAGGCCTCCTCTTCTATAAAAGAAGATAAATAGAAGAAAAGGATAAATGAGCCCTCCCAGTTCTAGCATTCTAGGATACTACACTTGACAAGCTGATAATCCCTTGAACTTGCAAATGAGTGAAATAAAAAGTGCTATAAACCCAAGGCAAAATGCAACTTGTATTAAGTCAGATGTGGGTATTAAGCAGTCTGGCTAAGGCACAAAGTATAACTCTGAAGTGGGAAAAAATGGCTTTTTCACATTGCTGATAACATAATAAAAGTACTTAGTATCGTTCCAAAATCCTTTTAGAAATGATGAAATATAGGGTTACTGAACCCTTTCTCTATGAGAGATGGATGGCATGCTATATTAAGACTTCCTCTTTAAGTTTAAACTTTGGTTTAAAAACTGCATTTTCCAAGATGGCTACCAGAGGGCAGCATTGAAACATTTATTTCATTTAAAAAAAACAAAACAGCTTCAGCAATAACTACAGGGCTTCCTGCCACAAAGAATCCATTTTAGGACACAGACTGCTGCTCCATTTTACAATCCCTATTACACTTACACTTACTTTGTTCTCCCCCTTAATAAACTAGCAAAATGGAGGAAAACTACCTTCAAAGAGTCATTATTTGTTGTTTTTCTTACAGTAGTGATTCTGTTTTCCACAATAGGTTTTAAATGGATTCTGTGATTTGATTTTTAAGAAAAGATCAATGGTTTACAACCCACCTAAAACTTTTAACCATTTCTTAATATTTCATTTTTTTACCAAGTTGAACATTATTAAATAAGAATTACAACCAACATCCAAATTAAATAATGATTAAACCCTCATTAGTAATTTGTGAGATGGAAGGAACAAAGTTAAAAAAGCTGTTTTCTCTCTTCTGTTAGTCTAGGAAGTATGAGTCCTACCCACAAGGCCAGCTTAACACATGACATTCCCCAATGCAATCCAAAGACCTCATTAAGTAGTTAGTATATGAAATGCACTGGAGATTTAGAAAGAAAGAAAAAAGCTAAAGAAAAGTCTTCAAGAAGTTTATCATTTGTGGGGTAAAGGAGGAGGGGATACAACCTGCAAAGAGTATATACATGATAATATGAGAAAGAAAAGATAACTGACAAATAAAGGGAATGAGAAAAGCTTCTAGTAAGTAGGAGATGGTATCTGAGATAAGGCTTGAAGGAAATTAAGGATTCTAAGAGGCACAGGTGAGTGAGGAAGAACATTTACGGCCAAGACCAGTCAGCAGGCCAATATGACTAGAAAAAAGAACATAAAGAGAAATGATCTGAAATTGGTTTGGAAAGGTTAAGAGCCAGACTGAAGAACTTAAAATGCTAAGCTGCAAAGTTTTGTATTTTATTCTTAAAGCAATGGAAATAATTGAATGTTCTTGAGTAGGAGAGTGACATGGTCAGACTTGTGATTTAGGGAGATTATTTTGAAAACTATGTGGAAGATAAATTGGAGAGGGGAGAACGCAGAAACCATCAGTCCAATTAGGAGGTTGTGCATACATCCAGTTAAGAAGAGAGAAGGGAACCAGAGGAATGGCCATGTGAGTGGGAAGGTAGGGATTTAAACTATGTCGTGGTGATAGAATTTGCAAGACATGGTAACTGACTTGGATATGGAGGGTGAAAGAGAAACAGGAGTAGATGCTGACCCTGAGTTTGCAAACATGGGTGCCTGGAACAATTATTAAAGGAAGATTATTAAAGTGTAAGTAGAGATCTGAAATTCTGAACACAATTATAAAAGGATAGTGAAAAAGCCTGATAATCTGAATCACCATCAATTCAGTGGAGATAGGAATTTGAGTTGCATTTTCCATTCAACTTTTGCCCCCTACACATGAAATTTTCGAAAGACAAAGTGACATAGTATCATGGAAATTTAGCCTTAGAAGTTCACCTGGTCTACCCTTCACCTAGACAGCATTCAAATCAAATCAATCTAGGTGGAGGTTAATACACACACACACACACACACATGCGTGTGTGTCCACACGTATATACATATGTACAGATGTGTGTATACACATATACATATATACATGTGCATATATAGTTTAATAACATGCAATGACATTCTAAATACAAAGCAAAGTATTACGTGAATTTCCAAGTGCAGGAGGTAGCTTCCGAGTTGGGCTTTAAGAGATGGGTAGGAATAGAAACAAGTAAATAAGGATGTAGATGACCTTCCAATGACAGGACATTCAGTACTTCCCTCAGAAATCTGTTCTATTTGGGGGCAACTGTAATTCTTAGGAAATGTCTCTTGTCAAGAATATCTCTGCAATATCCACTTACTACTCTCATAATGGCAGGTGAATTACTTGAGATAAGCAATAATGATTTCATTTTATGACAGCAGTGGTCACGTATGTGCACTCCTACTGACATCAGGCTGACCAAAGTCCGACTCTGACCAGATGAAATGATATGGGGCTGGTTCCCCCACCTTTAGTTAGTTCTGTTGGTTAAGTGCTGGATTTCTGGCCTTACTTGGGTGTTTTATTGCTCTTTTGTGGTGATTTTTTAATTCTGTGATAAGAATTACACCAAGGGACACGAGCAAAAGTTGTAGTTGTTGGGCCAGCTAGATGGCACAGTGGATAGAGCTCCAGCCTTTGAGTCAGGAGGACCTGAGTTCAAATCTGACCTCAGACACGACACTTGCTAGCTGTGTGACCCTGGGTAAGTCACTTAACCCTGACTGCCTCACCAAAAAAAAATTGTAGTTGTAGCTAGGATTTATATTGCAATTTAAGATGTTTAGGCTCCTATTAGGTGGTCATCAGGATCCAGTTCTCCCCTTTCTTCTTCAAAGGCCATGCAACATAGTTGCAAAATTCTTTCAAATGTACATGTTTGACTGTCATGTCCCTTAATCAAAAATCTCCTAAAATCTCTATGTTGTCTATAAGATAAAATACAAATTCCTTAGCTTGATATTTAAGGCCAATTTGATTCCAACTTAACATTTCAGACTATTTCATACTACTCTCCTTCATGTGCTTTACTTTCTAGCCAAATTGGACTATTTTTTAAGTATACATGTATTCTCCCACTTCCACATATCCACAAATATCATCCTCCATGTCTTCTAACAACTGTCTTTCAGAATCCTTCCCTTCATCTTAGCTGCCTCTTCCATTAAGTTTTTCCTGATACTCTCAAGTGAATGTGTTCATTCCTCTTTAAATTTTCCTGAAACACTTTACACTATCACACCTTAGCTTGTATTATATTTAACTATGCAATTGCATTTTCCTCTAATCTTTTTCCCCATCCCACCCCCACCCAGTGAAAGTAAACTCCTTTAAAAGTCAGGGCCAGCAATTTTCAAATCCCTAGATACCAAATACTCTTCACAATATCTTACACACAGTATGCCCCAAATAAACTTTTCTAAAAAATCATGGAATTTGGAAAGAAATTCAGAGTAAGAAGCCAACCCATCCTTGAAAGAAGTTCCCATTGTAACATACCGAACAAATGCTGGTTGTTAAGCCTCTGTTGAAGACCTCCATGGAAAGGAAACTAAACATTCCTCTGAACAGCCCATTTCCTTTTTGAACAACTTTAATTATTATAAATTTTTCCTGACATTAAATTGAAATTAGCTCTTTGCAACTTACTCATTGTTCCTGGTTCTTCCACTTGGGGCCAAACAGAATAAAACTAGTCTCTGCAACATGAGAGCCCTCAAATACTTGAAGACAGCTATCATGCTGATCCCAACACCACCCCAAGTCTTCTCCAGGCTAAACATTCCCAGTTCCTTCAACCACCCTTCATAACATGTACTCAAGATCTTTCACCATCTGAGTTGCTCTCTTCTGGACATTCTCTAGCTTATTAACATCTTTCTTGAACCATGGCGCCTAAAACTGAGTACAATAATTCAAATGATTTCTAGTATTAACACAGTAGAGTGGAAGTCATTTTCCTATTCCTGTAAGTTATTCTTCTCTTAATGAATCCCAGGATTGCATTAGTTTTCTTAGTTGCTATCTCACCCTGCCAATTCATATTAAGCTTTCAGTCCTATAAATGATTTGCTTATCCCAGGATATTTTTCAGGATAACTGCTTACTAACTATTCCTGCCCCATCTTATATCTGTTAAGTTGATTTTACAAGACATTGATCTTTATGGAATTTTGGGAATTTCAACTTTCTAGATTCAGCCTAATGCTCTAGCCGTCAAGACCCTCCTGGATCCAAACTTTATCATCGATTGTTAGCTGACTCTTTCCACCTATTCCTTCATCGAAGTCACTGATTAAAAAAAAAATTAAACAGTACAAGGTTAGGAAGAGATCACAGGGGTATTCCACTATAGACCTTCTCCCACACTGACTTCTAGTTACTGAGTCTGGCTATCCAACCAGGTCATATCACTTAATTGTATTATCATCCAAGCCATATCTCACCATCTTCTCTAAAGGACAGCACATATTATCAAATGCTTTGATAAAATCTAGGCAAACTCTATCTATAACATTCCCCTCATCCACTAATTTAGTATAATCCTATCAAAAAAGGAAATGATGGTAGTTAACATGATCTATTCTTCCTGGCACATGGTAGGCACTTGTTTGTTGACTACCTAAAGCCATGGGGCTCTTTATAACCACTGATTCCTTTTCTATGATGTTTTCATTCATCTTTTTAATGATTCATTCTAGAATTTTCCTAGGAATAGCAACCAAGCTAACTTGACCATAATCTATAGACTGTTTTCTTCATGTTTTTGCGAATCAGAACATATGCCCCATCCTCAAATCTTGTGGTATCTGTTGAAAGGTATCCGAATCTCCTTAAGGTATAACAGAGAGGATTCCAGGTTTCTAAGAATAGGCTCCCTACACATCTTTAATATTGGGACAATTAACTGGGGAGGGATATATATTATCTCATATATTACATTATTACAGAAAGTGTATGTGTGCATATATACATACACACATATGTCTATATAAACATACATATATAATGTTTGAGAGTAAACTAGAGTTAACCTTTTGATTGTTCTTCATTTAAAATATTTTAGCGAATGTAACTTCATACTAATATTTATTTGGTTTTTAGGAAGACAGATTTAGAGCTGAAAGATATATTAGATCATCTAATCCAACCTTCCTCTTTCATAGATAAGAAGAAAGAAAATCAGATTACCTAACTTGCCCAAGATGATACAGGTAGAAAGTGGCAAAACCTAGATTCAAGTCCAGGTCCTCTAATTCTAAATCCAACACTTTTTCCAGTACATCATTAGATATAGCAAAAAATCATGATAAACTGAAGAGAAGCAGAGAATATATATCTTTTACAGCTCTGAGGAGATGAAGGCAATAAAGGTATAACAGAGAGGATTCCAGATTTCTAAGAATAGGTTCCCTCGAAATCTTTAGTATTGGGGCAGGAGAAGCAATTCATTCACTTCCAGTGACCAGGTTTAAGAGACTGGCCACAATCATCATTCTAAATTGTTATGCACTAGTGGGTACAGATCAAATGACTTCTTAAGATTCTAGTACTGTGGCTGGCACAAAGTATGCACTTGATGTTTGCCGAATTTTATTCTGTTTCAAAGAGGACAGCCACCCTAAAATAGCTGGCCCAGATAAATAGAATGACTCTTCAGAGCAGCCTCACCTACTGGGCCTCCCCTTCCCCAAGCCCTAGCCACCAACACCATGACCTTTTGTTCATCTAAAGGTTGGTCTAAAATTACTTTGTTATTGTTTAGTAGTTTTTCAATCATGTCTGACTCTTCAAGACTTGAGGTTCTTCTCTGGAGTGGTTTCCCATTTCATTCTCTAGCTCATTTGACAGATAAAGAAACTGAGGCAAATGTGATTTGCCCAGGATAACAGAGCTATTAAGTATCTGAGGACAGATTTCAATTCATGAAGAGCCTTCCTGACCTCAGGGCCTGCACTCTTCACTGAACCACTTAGCTGCCCAAACAAGCATCTGCTGAGCACCTATGTCGGCTGTTGTTCAGTCATGTCCAACTCCTCATGACGGGGCTTTCTTGGCAAAGATACTGGAGTGGTTTGCCCTTTCCTTCTCCAGTTCATTTTACAGATAAAGAAACTAAGGCAAACGGGGTTAAGTGACTTGCCAAAGGTCACACCACTAGTATCTGAAGCTATATTTGAACTCAGGTCTTCCTGATTCCAGGCCCAATACTCTAACCACTGTGCCACCTAGCTGCCCCTAAAATTATTAACACCTCCAGATTTGTTCCTTCTTCCCTCCTGCTCAGGTTCAGAGATAAAATGCTTCCCAGCTAAAGAATAAAATGCCTTTTCCTCCGAAATACTGATTTTTACCTTAATCTTGAGCGTCCAAAAAATGCATTAACACCTACTCTCAACTTTTCTCTGCAAGGTAAAATTGAAAAGGATTTAATTGGGGAACCTTCACTATCTTATGATCCTTTTAGCTTCAATAATCGTTAAGAATGGAGCAAAGAAGTTATATTCTCTTTCTGACACACAGAACTGTGAAGAAAGTGTTTCTGGCTTGCCAGAAACTGCAATAATATTTCAGACACATTATAGTTCAAGAGACTTTTTTTTAATCTGGCTTGGGAACCTAAACACCTAGTAACATTGATTCTAAGGGAAAATACACTGAATTACACACAATCCAAAAACTCAGGGGCAAGAAGTGACTGTGTCAAAACTTTTGACACATAACCTGTTAAATAATTTGAGGTAACTCACTTGCAATAAAGACTACTGGAAAACAAGCCATTCATAGATTGAAAAGTTTATATTGGCTTTACAGTAAGTTTCACAAAGGTTCTTTCTAGGTAATTAATTTTATCTAGATGAGGATCACTATTAAGTAGCTACTGTTCTTGAAAATCAAACTGGAAAAAGGCTAAGTTCACTGAAGAAAACAGACAGTAGAAATGAATGCCTGAGAGTAAAATAAAGTGGGAAATGGGGAACATGAAACCAATTCAAAACAGCAATATGTTACAACCTTTAGACTGGAAATTACTGTCTATCTGTAAAATGAGATTATACTAGAAAATGTTCCCTAAAGTACCTTGCAACTCAAGAGCTATGATTTTATATACTATCTATTCGATTAAACAAACATTTATTAAGCACCTCCTATGTGCTAGGCACTATGGATAAAAAGAGATGGGAAGAAATAGTCCTGGCCACCAAGCTCATGTGCTAATGAAGAAAGCACGATGTAGAGGACTGGTATCAAACTCAAATAGAAACAGGGCCATAAAATAAAAGAATCATTGCAGGCTGCATACTGACTTAGTTTTAAAATGTCATGTTATCTGTTTTGCTGTATATTTATTGTGTTAAATATTTTCCAATTACATTTTAACCTATTTCCACTGCTGTGATATTGTGGGCAGCACGTTTGACATGTTGGATATAAAAGATAGAGGGCTTAACTTGGGAGTCAGGAAAAACAGATTCAAATCCAGACTCTTGACTTTTATTACCTATGTTAATTACAGACTAATTAACTTGTCTCAGACTCAGTTTGAAAACGATACCTATAGTACCTATACCTCATATGATTGTTCAGTAACTGAAATAAGATTATGTGAAATGCTTTGCAAACTTTCAAGGCTATTCATGTCATACACACAATGCCTAAGAGACTGATGAACTAATAGTTGATTTACTAAAAGTACTAGATATTATAAAAATAGATGTTACCCTTTTCAAAGAATTCAAATCATCTTTAAAAAAAAGAATACCACTTATTCCATAAATCACTGAAAATTCTTTTGAAACTCCTTTGTTGACAATTTGGTGACATGAAAAGAGCAGGGCTCAGCTGGGTTTGTGACCATGGACAACTCATATAACCTCCCTAAGAATGTTATCTCATCTATAAAAATTCAGCTAAAACTTCACAAATATGTTAAAGTAATTGATACATTTTTTAAAAAACTGCCTCTATGGACTGCTCTATAACTTTTCATTACCTTTATGTGATTTCTGTAAACAAATACAATGGCTAATCTATCCATAATTTGGCAATATAAAGCAAAAAGATTCAATCTGTATGGCTTGTAAAAAGGGCCCTGAGTGGGTCCAAAATATTTTTATTTAACATACGCTTTAATGCCCCTTCCCTCTACAGATTCTAATATCCTATGAGCTACAGGATTTTTTAAGTATATAGTTTCTCAAGAAAACTAACTCTGAAGGACCTGACTCATTTTGAACTATGTATCATTTCTGTATGTTTAAAAAGAAATCTAATCCCACTAAAACATACAATCCCTTAAGAATATACGTTTACAGGGGAAAAACACACGGGAAGATCTGGGTTCAAACCGTCCTCAGCCACTTACTACCTACAGGACTTGAGCAAGTCAGCTTCACACTGTTTCTTTACCTGTAAAAAAAAAAGGATTTGCACTACTGAAGAAAGGACTTAGCACTCTCTTGAAGTTACTTTGTAAATAATAGTTTGCATTTTCTTGTATACTGGTAAATATATATCAAAAATTCACTGTAAATTCCTTGAGAGCAGAGATCATTTAATTTTTCTTTATATAATATCCCTAACAAATGTTTCTTGAATTGAATGTGAAGAGCTACATAAAACTTACAATATATTATAGCTGAAATTATACTACTACAGGTTGATTCATGTGATCACCCTAGTTGTTCTAGGCATTATATAATGCTAATTACAGTCCTTGTTCTCCTAATGTTCACAGGCATTATGGAAAAATCTGCATGGCTAGGAAATGAAAAACAAATTAGCAAAATCATTTGTTTAAAATCAAGATATTCTTTCTCGTTTACAAATAGGCCTACACACAATAATGCTCAATAAATACTTGGCCAATTTACAGAAAGGTTAGAATAAGTCCACCAGTGGGCAATATTTTATTCCATCACTGGGTAAACTGCCTTTTTAAAAAAAACTTTTCTCATTAAGAAAAAAAAAATTAAGAAGTCAACAACTCATATTTCTCAATTTTACTACTCTCACATTCAGCAAGTATTGCTTGTCCTGCGCCTCCTTTCCTCAAGAGCTCTCTCATTAGGAAAAGTCAACAACTGCTGAAATCAACTGCTGAATCAATAGGTTTGATGCTAGACGGTTCTGAAACTACAAGGAATCAAAGGTAAGAGTACAAAGTCAGAGTAATAGCTTTCTTTTCTAGCCACTATATTTATGTTTTTCTCTTGAAAGTTAGAATATAGAGAAGGGCAGAGAATAGCCATAAAATACTCAATCTTACAAGAATTATGTAAATATCTATAGGCCATGGATTTGGTTTTACGTATATCACAGATTAGTAACTTCAATTCATTTTATAAAAATCTTTAATTCAAGCTAATATACTTGGGGGGGGGACAGCTAGGTGGCGCAGTGGATAGAGCACCAGCTCTGGAGTCAGGAGAACCTGAGTTCAAATGAGGCCTCAAACACTTGACACTTACTAGCTGTGCGACCCTAAGCAAGTCACTTAACCCCACTGCCTAGCCAAAAAAAACCTTACAATTAGTTATAATACATCTCCTCAGAAGAAAAACCCCAACATAATTCTAAATAGGTAATGAATAAATAAGAGGCAGGATGGCATAACAGAGAGAAAGTAGCCTCAGAAATACTTGCGTTAATAAGCTTTTCTGCATATTGGCTGGCAATATGAACCTAGCAACTCTAAAAAACTATATAAGTGGCACTATGTGAGTCCCACATACCAAATAAATCACAAGTTTAGCTCTTTTCAAGAAAAAAAAAGCATAAACTCTACACCATGTTTCACTTTGTTTTACTTCAAAAGGTAAGAACAAAAATTTATACATGTCTGCAGTTTTTTCAAACCCACACTTTTTTTCAGAGACAATTTTACTCCATTGGTTGTATTCACTATTAATGGGAGATGTAGACCTTGTTACTTTTAACAAGATTTCTCTCACAATATTCCAGGCAGTTAATTACTAACTAAAGTTATAGATCTTTAGTAAATCAGCATTTGACAGATGACAGCATCAATCAAATTTGTATTTGACCATCTCATATTTTCTTAAGTCAATAAAACCGTCTTCACTTTACAGAAAAATGCAAGATAAAAATTTTTGACCCTCCTAGGAATGCAGTGTTCTCACTTTGTATCTTCCCCAAAAATAAACTTTATTTTATCAAAAGTATTCTTATTAAGATTACGTGAGATGAGAGATCTCAAAGAATTTACTTCTCCAGAATCATGTGTTTGATTTCTGTAGTTCAAGGATGAAATTAATAACTTCTACCGCTGTTTCATATTTTCCCTCTTTAAAAAGTTATAAACTTCAGACATCTGACACTTAGTAGCTGTACAACCCTGGGCAAGTCACTTAACCCTGAGTGCCTCATCAAAAAAAAAATAAATTAAATTAAAAAAAAAAAAATATATATATAAAAGGAAAACATCATGCTTTCACCTCGGTTCCTATCAGTTTAGGAATCAGTTTTGGCTCTACTAAAACAAAAGGGTGCCAAACGAACCACTTCCAGAAGAGGAAAATGTGAACCAGATTCTTATATACTTCCTTGGTTATTAATACAGCCTACTCTAATTTGACTGACTTATAATTATAATATTGCCATGACATGAAAACTCTAAATCAGCTTTAAAATTAACTAATTAAAAGTTTAAACTATCTTCTTCTGCTAGATAATGCTTTAATAAGTAACTACTCCAATACATTTTCAAAATCCTGCCGTTAAAGGAACCAGGCACATATATTTGTTGTTCTGATAGGGAAAAGGTTCCGATGAAGAGCAAGAAACTAAAGGGTTAAATATTCACCGTAACAGGATTTTACACTAAATGGAAAAAAACAGAAGCAACAGACCCAAATAAAGAATTGGGAACGGAGGAGAAAAGAAAAATAACTCACTTATTTTAGTGGGTTTTTTTTTCAAAATAGATTTCCATTTCTAAGTATTTGGACAACAGGTTTCTATTATAATCTCGAGCTTTTTCTCCAAAGGCAAAATTAGACAGAGGGAGGACAGAACTGTTCCCAGGGGCAGATAAGCTTTAAATGTGCATAGGAATTCACTCGGTAAATGCAAATGATCTTGTGTAGAAAGAGCGAAAGGGAGGGGGAAAGGGGAGGGCGAAGAGCAGGAATGCACGGTGGACCAGCACAAAACCTATTTCTCCGTATTGTCCTCCCTCATACCTAATCCCAACAGAATATCCACTTCCAGATAGATTTCTTGAAACACAGGCACTTAAAAAAAAAAAAGGATTCCTGGTTGATTGTTCTACTCGTAACACTGGGGAATGTAAAAGCAACGTGGCCCCAGCTGGCTGAGCAAGCAGTAGCTATAGCGCCAGGAGAGGGCGAGGCTTTGACAAGCACTGAGCTAAGGCTGACATCACTGGAAGGCAGAGCCTCTCCTACAGAACCTCCACTGTTGACACTCCTGTTACTAAGTGAGCTAACAGCCAATCAGATTCCACAGCCAACACAAGACGGCCTTTGAACTCCCCACCAGCAACTTCCTGCTGTTTTTAGAGTACACAGTGCAATGCAGTATGTCTGTCAGCTATGCGGCACAAAGGAACAGCCATTTTGTGACTGAACTGGACCTGCACCAAAATGCCATGAATTTTGTGTTTTAGTTGTCCTGTCACATCTAATTTCTAGTTATTTTAACATCATGGAAGTAATAAATTAATATGTTTAATTCATAGAACTAAGTATCATGGATAGTTTTACATTTAATCCTCTCCTCAAAATCCCAGGTTATAAGAAACAAGATCATAAAATGGCTGCCACAAACTGCATGTTCGGTTCCACAATATGCTGCATTATGCAACTGCTAACTACCATCACCCCCTTGCCTCTTAGAGTAACTGTTTTATAGAAGCTTCCTCAGAGACTGGGAATTGAGATATGAAACGTAAGCATTTTAGAAGGAAACAGGCTCAAAAGCAAACTTCCCAGATTGTTATTTAGCATAAATACGAAGATAAATGCCAATTTTAAAGTGTATGTGATAAGACCACAGAAATACAAGTGGTCAGCCCCCACATACAGTCTCCTTCCGTGCTTCTATCAGTACAAAGCAATCCTCAGTTTCTAAATTACTTGCATCAACATTTATGGTCTTGGTACCTATATCTACTTATGCCAGCAAAATCCTTCAATTTACATGTTAGAAACTAGAAATTCGAATAAAGTACTTCAATTTTCTTTTTGAAAACATGTAGAAATTACTAAAGCACATCCTAATAGTGCTAAGAAATCTTAGAAGTAAGGTAGATTCAACTAGGGACACAATTTTCAGTAATAATAAATGTTAGGGTTTGTGTTGTTTTGGGTTTTTTTAACATTCCACATAATGGTACTCCTTGATGTCTTAAAAACATCAAGCTTCGGTAATGGGTGGCACATAATTATTCAGTATTACTACAAAATACTTAAATATGTACTCCTAAACATTATAAAGTGTTCCATATTTACAAAAGCATCAAAGAAAGAAGCAGTCTTCTAAATTTAGTGAAAGTCACTCTCTCTAGAATTTCTTGCTAGCTAACTCTCAGAGGAATTTTTATTTGCTCTGTGTAGCGTTTTCCTTTTCTTGACTTAAGGTCCTTAGTTACATTTTCACTAATATTACCTTCAGAGTGTACTATTATTACACCACAGAAACTAAGTATCTTTATAGTTTCAACAGAAACATAGTGGTGAGAAAGGATGGTTTCTTGCCCCAGGACCAGAGTTATTACGGTAAATTAGGGTACCGGTTACCTGGGCTACCTTGCTAACTTTCAACTTAGCCTTCAATCAAGGAAGTCATATTACCCAATTACATTAACACTTTACCAACATCCTTCAGAGAGGCTTCACAATTTGAAAAGGAAGTGAAGTCATGAATATACATTGTGTGTGTATATATATATGTGTATATATAGTTTTTCAAAATATCACATGAACTGAAAAGTAAACTAATTTCAATAAGCTATTTCTTCATCTTTTGAAAGGAGTTTCTCAAAGTAACGAATCCTTTTAACAGGACAGGCTCACAACTAATAAAACTATACCTGAAAAACTCTTTTACAAGTGCACAGTCCTTATTCAATTATACACACAATACCAGAACTTTAAAGGGGTCAAACAAGTATTTTTGGAGGTTGAAAGCTAAAAAACAAAAATTCAACATCACCACGTGCTTTTTTTTATTAGAAACCACACAACTTGATTAATGATGCTTAACAGAATCTTTCTATAGAAAAGCTGAACAAGACCCATGTGAAATAATGCAAATTATAAACCCAGGGGAATACTATTTTAAAGTACTGGGCCTATAATAACAAGTTTGTCAGATATACCTAGATATCAAATTTTCTCTTTTCTATTAACTCAAATGTCCCCTATTTTCCCCCCATCTACCCATCCCCCAAAAAGTCATCTCAGTATTTACTGGGCAATAGTCTTTCTTGTCCTTAAATTATTTCACTTTTATCATTAAAAGAAAAAAAAACTGTAACATTTCAGGTACTGAGTTAATGATCCAAACTGTGTAACAATCAAAAAGCCAAAGGCTTAAAAAAAAAAATTAAAAACAGAGAAACATTTCAAAGTTAAGCAAGTTCATTTTTAAAAATGCAAATATTTATTATGTGCAAAATTTAACAGATAGAAAAAATAAACCATACACAGCACTTTCAAAAATACTAATCTATTTTAATATCACTGGAAGTACTTTATACAGTTTCCAAAGTAGGCAAAAACAAATTGGGAGAGGGGGAAATAAAAAGATGGGGAGATACCAGGCAATTGGTCACATCTTTTTTACCTATACAGAATTAAAATTTTTGAATACCCTAGTTACAAATAATATCTCTTAAGTACATCAACCAATGTATTCACATATGTAAAATTATCAAACACAGGCTTATACAACGGTAACATTTTGGAATCTTTATTACCTGTTCGTTACAAGCTACTAAAACCTGAATGGAAAACATACCATGATTCAATTGTGGTATATTCACAAACTTCATATGGTGATAAAGCATTCCACATTCCTCTAATAAAGAACAAAATAAAAAATAAAACCACAATAAATTCTGTTGGAATGCTGACTAAATATAAGCACCTATATCTAAAATGTGATGAAGTGGGAGAAAATTCCTTTCTACCAAACTGTTTTGTCTAAATCTACACTTTGAAAATGCACCTGAAAATAATCTTCCTAGTTTTTAACACTAAAGTAAACAAGTATGAACATAATAACCATAATAAACTAAACAAGTATTTTAAGTCAAATAAAAGCATTCCCTACTCCTGTGACCAGTTTTGATTTTAAGTACATGAACTGTAACCATCAAGTAAAAGATTTGATAAATAGCATCAAAATTTCCTAAAATGTTAAGTGTATCAAAGTATTCTAAGGTCAAATAAAAATATAAACAGAGGAGCATCAGTCAAAGAGGTCTTTTTGGATTTTTATTTTAAAATGTACATTTTTTCATTCATGTAACTTTCTCTAGTGTCTATTTACTATAATTTACTACTACAAGGCTGCTCTATGGCCCTCAGTTAAAGTTTAGATATACTAGATTCTTCAAAGAAAAATTTGCCTTGTATGTAAAATGGTGCAATGCAGCAATGGCTAAACCGACAAGGTCATTTTTCTGCAGCACAAAAACCTAAAAACTGAAAATTAATGTCCAAAAAACTGTAATTTACAGGAAAGACTTCCTTGGATAAAGGTATCATACCTTTTGACTACTATATGGGGCCTTAAGTCACAGCACAACTTTCAGAAATTGCTACCAAAAAATTAGGGTGTGGCATATTAGCAATCTCAAGGTCACTGATTAAAAAAGGGGAATCCAAATTAGTTAAACATTCAATATGAAACAGACAGCAATCCATGGCTGTCAAGGTAAACAATGTATGCTGAGGTTTCCACAAAAAAAAAAAATGGGGGGAGAAAGTTGATAGCTCATACCTCGATGCATTGCTGTGTACTGAACCGTCCTCTTCTTGGCTTTTGTCCTTATTTCTCATCATCTTTTAATTCTTAAATATTAAAAGGGGGGAGGTGAATCTGTGTTTGCTTTGAAGTCTTGTGCTCAGGTATTTACTGTCAAAAGTTGAAAGAAAGGTAAGGTCCCAGAGCTTCTATCAATGATTTTTCATTATCAGGAACAAAGTCCTGACGCTGCAATGATATTGTTATAATACAAAACCTCAATATCGAAAACTATAATACGATTAAACCTTCTACAATTTATTTTTTGTTTTAAATATAAGATAAATCAACCAGAGGAAAGCATCCTCCTCAATAGGGAAAGTTTCTCAAAGTAACACACTAGATACAAATAACAATCTCTTTATCTTATTGCGTCATCCGAGAACAACTCAAATTTACAGAAAATAAAACAAATTAAACTGCAGAAATCTTTACAATTATCACTAATATTCGTGAACCTACCTGATCCATGTAGCAGGTCCAAACCGAGAGTATCTAGTAGTAGAAAAACATTAGATTCCCGAATAATTAAAAAATAAACGTTAAATGTCCGCTTAAGAACAAAAAATAAATAAAAACTATCCAAAAAGGTTTACTGTTTAAAAAAAATAAGCGATAATTAATACAAAAAAAGGTCCGGGGGAAAAAGCTCATTAGGAGAGCGCACAAAAATGGAGGTGCGCCATGGCTTCTAAGCTGGAAAAAACAACGACCTGGCTCTCAGTACGGGCTTCTTCTTTCCAACAAGGCACGAAAAAAGACCCCCTAAAAGCTGCTTTTCTCCGTAAAAATGGCCCGAATCTACCCCACCAGGTCACCAGGAAAGGAAGGGGGCTGTGGGGGCCCCCTGAGGCTGCCCGAAAGTTAGAGAAAGTTGCGTAAAGTGTGGAGAAGGCAGGGAGCTGAGCTGAGCGCGCTCTCTAAGGCACAGCCGCCATCTAGAGCCTCCTTCCCAGCTCTGAGAGCTCTGCCTTTGATTGACACTCTCTACATTTACCCCACAACTCAGGTGATGTACCATAGACCCACCCCTTCATTCCTACTTAAAAAAAAAAAAAGCCAGCCTCCATCTAAGAAGGGAGCCTAAGGACCCCACACACACACACCCATACACACCCTATGGCTTCTTCAAATCACCCCCACAGGGAGGAGGGAGGGCATCTTAACCCCCTCTGGTTCAAGCACCCTTTTCAAGCCAGACAAAAATGTAATTTGTTCCTTTTGTTTAAAGATCTGCTAAATATTTCAGTCCTTGAGCTAAAATTACTTCCTCTCTGGACAGGAAGTGGTGCTTTATCAAGCCATTTTGAAAGAGGGGCAGTTCTTAGACTAAGCCATTGATTAAATAATAGTTAATCTTGTTTAAAAAAATTAACCCCCACCCCAAGAAACATGATTTATAAATAAAAGCAAAAGCTTAATCTCCTAAGTAATATCTAAGCTTTAGGTAATAATGTCAAAATTCTTCAAATAAGAAAAATTTTAAATCTTTTCCCATACCACAAGGGAAAAAAGGGCTAAATTTCACAACTCAAGAGCGCCTCCCTAGTGTCCACTTCCATAAGAGCAAAAAAATCAAAGCCAACTGGTTTTTATTATACTGACAATTTTTCTTAGTTTTATTTTCACAAAATTCTTTAACCCATTGTAGAACTCTGCAAATGTTATAAATATGAAAGCAAAGAACCACTGAACAGAATTACTTCAAACAATAACATGAAGCTTAAGGCAAATTCCAGAATCTAGTAGCATGAACAGCCATGTTAACCAAATAGACCAGAGCTTATATCTCCAAAATTTTCCCAAAATCTACACATGAAGTATTAACAATCCATTTCCTCAAAGGAAAAGCAAAATCCAAGTAGGATCAAGTCTGGTTAATACCAGTTTCAACAAGGTACTGGCATTGGTTGGCAGTGGGGGGGTAGAGAATCAAAAGCATGCCTTCTAGATTACCAAGGGAAAAATAATTTCTCAAGTCAAGTCCCAAGTATCCAAACTGCCTTTTACTTCATCACATACAGTAAAAACAAAATTAAAAACCAAAAACAAAAAAGACCCAAAAAACTCAAGTCTTTCTTCCTCAATAAGTAATCTCTCAAAGTAGGGTACTACCCCTATCACTAAAAGAATCCAATTTTAGATATCCAAGAAAAACAACTGCTAGAACTTGAATTAGACCTATTTTTTTAAAAAAATCATAATCCAGAATCCATATCAAGGTAACACTATTCAAGAAGGCATTACTAGTTTCAAACTAAAATATAAATACATTAAATTTACCAACACCAACTACCACAATCACCAAAGAACATGCCAGCCATGTACACTATATTTGAAAACTAGTAAATCACTAAATATCACCTAATAATTATGTATAACCAAACATCAATCATCTTTGTCGATCTAATTATAAGATGACCTCTAACTTTACCAACAGAAACCTTGAAAACTCATTCCACCTTTTAAAGGCTATCAGACTTTATCACACATAAAGAACATACAAACTACATATTATCAGTTAAAAATTGGATTTCATCCATCTCAACCATTTGTTATCGGATATATACAAATATATTCTAAATGATATTTGGATATATAAGAATTTTTAATTGGACATGTATGAAATCTGTGAAGCAGAATAGTTTATAAAATCTCAATGATAAAATTTTTTTATAAATTGAGCTTGTACAATTAGTAAGACAAGCATAGATTTACAAACACTATATCTTTTTTAAATAACTACATATTATAAATTAGTATTACACCACCTTTTAAATAAAGTTATGCCTTAAGCAACTGCTTGCTTCCTTCAAAACTAGACTCCTCCTTTTTGCTCAATAAGAACACAATAAGACACAATAGGACACCCATCAGTTTAATCACGATATTGCAGTCAACTTTCTAACCTGAAAATACATTTTGCTTTTAATTTTGTTGATTATAGAAAATATTTTGATGCTTTGTAATCAAAGCAGTTTAGAATAACTTGTTGTAATTTACTCTGAATTTCTGACCAAATTGAATAATCTAATAGGTTAGATAATATATTCAATTAAGTACCAATTTATATTACATTTAAGGTCAGTTATAGCTTGATTTTATGAGACAGTAGTATTTACTAAGTAGCTACTTTAATGCAAGAACAGTAATTTATTTCAATAAATCAAAGATTTACTATCATTTAAAAGAACATTACTTTCAACACATTATCTTGATAGATTTGTGAGTAACCAAGTGATCAGGAAAAAAAATCAGTACACTTTCATTTCAAGTACAATATTTAACATTATGCAACTTTTAATTTTTACCAGCTTTAATTACTGCCCTGTAACCATAATTGTAGTTGTCAAGGATTCTTTGCCCCTAATTAAATGGTAACTCTTAAGTCAAAAAATAAACTAGGAAAAGCGTAGAAATATTACAAATTTTATTAAAATTAAGAACACATAAGCACATCTTTACACAGTCAAGTGACTTATCAAAAATCATTTGTCTCATCTATTTTCTAGTTATATTTTTAATAATTTTTCTTGAAAACGTCCAGAATCTATTTGGCCTTGAATGATACAAAAAGTCTGTAGAATATCAAATCCATTGTCCATTTTTCTTAGGTGATCAGAAACCTAGATCTTCACTGAATGCATGGAATCCATGTTAAAACACCCCTGTCTTGGTTGAACATATCACAGCACACTTTCATTAATCCATTTTCCTTAAATTGTCAATCCACAGTGAACTGCCATCTTGATTTTCTCAGGGTAGGTTCCATTTGAGACTCTTCAAGTTGACTGGGTGCTTTATGGGAAAAAAAATTAAAAGAAAAAATGCTGTTGGAATACCAATAATTTTGTTGCTTAAAACAGACATCCACCCACCTTGAAGACATTTTCAACATGAATTAAAACTTGTTTTTTCAATAAAGTACAAAAATATAAAGTTCCTTAACTTTATAACAAATGAATTACAATGAAGTATTTTTCTAGCTAAGATCATTAAAAATGGTTAACTTGCAAAGAAAAGTGCTGAGTAGCAATTAAAATAAAGAAATAAAGGCAAGAATTTGAAAGATGAAAATTGTCTTAAGAGTCAAAAAATGTATTAATGGAGAAATGCTTCAAAGTTTCAAATAAAATTTAAACATAGAAAAACTAAAAGTTTGTTAAACTGTCTAAACAGAAAAGACAAAACAAACCCTTGAACTTAAATTTTTTAATTAAATATTATTGAGAAGAACTTGCTAAGGGAAACAAAATTGGCAAACATGATAAAACTGTCCAGCAAATATGCCTTTATTCATTATATTTAAAGCTATTTGGTGAATCTTCTATCCAAAATAAAGAGGCATACAAAGAACATTTAAAGGGGGGGGCTAACAATAATACAGAAGTGAATATAGTTTTCTACTTATATAATAGATATTGATTAACTTGCTCAAAAAGACAGAAGTCCACAAGGATGCCATCTTACCTACTACTGTAGAAATGCAAAAAAGAGTTACAATTTTAGGGGGTGAGGGAATATGAAACAAGGGAAACTGCCAATTAATTTCATTAACTCAATTTAACTAAACTAAGTTTTCTTCATTAAGTAAATATCAAATATGGTGCCTTAAATCAAATATACTCATTTTTCAAAAACAAGACATTGCCCACAGTATATCAAATATAGGCAACGTGAGGAACTAGAAAAATTTCCAATTAATTTAACTAATCTGGATGCTCTAGATGCAAACAATTACTTCTTTATCAACAGTATTCTATAGGCTATCAAAATAACCCAATTCTTCACTTCAATTGCATACAAATACAGCAACTAAGTTAGAAATAATCAAATATATCAATCCATAAAAGGATTAGCTTTTTATTAGCTCAATAGCCAATTTTCATGTCTCTAAGCCTAGAAATTAAAACATTCATTTCTACTAAAGGCATCAGATAACATAAATCACTTAATTTACTACAAGGAACTGCCAACTCATAGCAACACTAACCAAAACCACTTAAGTGGCAAAGCATTTCTCCTAAAAGAAGGCTACCAGTTGCACCAAACTTTTAAGAACCTATAACCCATGTTCTTTCCCTAATTCACATTTCATTCTATTGGAATGGCTCAAAGTTCAATCACCAAAGACTTAATTAATATAAATAAGCTTTTCAATTCTTCTACCATTTGATTTATCTACAACAAACCTTTCGTAAATTAATTCAATAATTTTCCAGTTAAACAGTTTATTGCTAATTTTTTTATTCAGTGCTGCTCTTATAATAGTTGAAATAAGGAACAGCTTTCTTTTCCTAAATTCAAAATACTTTACAATGAATTAACTGAGGAGTAACATGATCAATTTTATTATAAACATTAAGATCCCAACATTGATGGCCATTCCTTGTGATTTCATATAACTAGATATTGGCTTAGTAGACATTAATCCTTTTCAAATTTTGAGGTCAGAAAAGTAGTATTCCTAGAACATAAAACCAGGAGTTGCCCTCTTGATTTTTTTTTAGTATCTTGATTACTGAACTACACTTGGTTCTTTTTGAAATTAAGACTTCAACTTGAGTTCATGTAAAGTTTGTATTTCATATCATGTGACTGTATTGAATTTTTGAGATTCAAAAAAATTGACGAAAAAATATTGAAAATTTCATATTATTTAAGAATTTGTGAATAAAATGTGTTAGATAACACTAATATGATGGATAATCCAGATACTTTCAAATAATCTAAATATTTTAGAGGTAAATATTAAATGGCAGAATTTCACATGAAGAAACATACTTCCCTTATGAATAAAAAAACCTATGCTGAATCTACAGCATCAAAAATGAACCAATTCTGTTTAAATGTGCAAGAACTTATTTAAGTTGTAGCTAATTAAGTAGCTAATAAAATTATGTAATAAGAAAAAATTCACACCATCTTCATAACGAAGATAACTTTGCCTGACAAGTTACTGTAGAACTAGGTATAAAATCCACAGATCAGACATTATTTTGATAAACCAAACCCAGAGATAAATGACTAACTTAAGTGAACCAAACACCTGAAATCTACCAATCAATATATTCCCAAATAAGTAGTTAATTTCTGTTACATACATTTAAAATTTTGTGAACAAACTTTTAGACTGGAAATTAAGAATAGAACTTGTATGTAAATACATTAAGGATGTTGTAACTAATAAGTACTACTACTTTTAGTACAACTAACAGTTAGTTGAAACGAATAATCACAAAACCTAGGAACTGGAAGGTACACAGATTTTACACATAGATGAACTGAAGTCCATTCTCTTCCCTACAGAAAATGCCAACTAAAACACAAATTTTCTAGCTGAATCATAATGGAAACTTAGATACCAAAGTTTGGAAATTATTTTCAACATTCTCATAATAATCTTAGTTATAATTTACTTGCTAGAAAGACAGCACTCTGTGTTTTATGTTAAATGATAAAGTAATGCCAATAAACCCAAGTTACCATTCTATTTTCTACAACTAAATTGAACTCCTTTCAAACAATGCTATAACATGAATACAAAGGGCTCTTGTGCTGAAAAATGAGTCAAATCAATAGTCAACATTGGAGCGCTTATACGTGCTTTGTCACTTATTTTCAATAATTAAAGTGACTTTTCCAGCTACCTTATAAAATGAATACAAGACCCCCTACACTAACCAATTATCTCAATCAGTAATCAGATTTTAAATCTTCAAATTTTTCTAATGAAATATGAAAGTTACCAAAATATTACTTTGAAAAGTTAGAATTCCTAAACTCCTCCTAGTCCTTTCATTATTTTCAAACTCATAGTATATTTCATATACTATTTGTTCCAAGTAGTTAATTAAGAGACCATAAAACTTTCTGTAGTCAAATCCAAGTACCTGTTACCTTACCCTCCAAATAGCCACATATAAAAATTACTGTGGAACAAGGTATAAAATCTAAAGATCTGACATATTTTGATTTTTGATATAAAAAGGCAAATATCTAAAATGTATACATTTTTAAAGAGTAGACTTGTGGAGGAAAAGTGATCAATTGTAATTTCAGATTGTTCTGTTTTAAATGTTCCTTTTATTTGATGAAACTATTTTACATTTGTTATTTAAAATCCAAGACAAAAACCCAATTTCAAATCTGGGAAAGATTTTAAATATTTAAAATATTTACTTTTATTCCTCTAAGGAAACCTAGTATAATAGTGAAGAAATTATAAATTACAGAAGATAACTACACCTATGGCTCCAGTCTTAAAGGGCTGCTTTAATGATAATCAAGTATTTTTTTAAATAAAACAAGATGAATGGGCATCCAAGCTTAGTAATAAATCCTATCATATATAAAAATAGGCAGTTTCTAGAGACTGACAAATATCCTGGCCAGCAAAACGGACTTATATTTGTTATCCATCATCCATAGGATTAAGATTACTTTATAAATTACGAGTCACCTTAAGTTCTTTCTTACATTAATTTTTTTGGCTCTAACACAAGCTCTGGTACACAGAAACTTTATTTAAAGGGGAAAGATATCTCAGAATTTGCCATAGTTGAATGAATTATCAAGCTGATGCAAGGGTTGGTAATCAAAAAAATCTGTCTGAAATTTCCAAATAAATGTTAAGTGAGAATTCATATGCTTTTTCTTAAATCCCTACCCCTTAGAGATTATAAATTATACAAGTAAATACTACCTTAAAATAATCTTGAAGAAAATAGGAACTGAAAAATCAACTGAAGTACAGCAAGCTGATTATTTCCAGTTATTAATGATTGGTAAAGTTATAGAAAGTTTCCTGAAACACTGACATATATATACAAAAACCAGCCAAGGGAAGTCTTAACTTAATCCAGTCTTTGTTTTCTATATTCATATGGCAATTTGAGATAGTACTAAATGTTCAGACTGCTAAAAGAAACAAATAAAAGTATCTCCTATCATTTTCAATAAGCATAATTTAAAGCAGAACATATTTCAGTGACCCATTTAGGTATTCTTTTTGACTCAATTCCCACAATCATGCCACAGTAGAATATGAACCAGGGAACTGAAACTAGCCATAGATCAAAGGCCTGAGGTTGTTTTAGTCTTTAAAAGATGATTAAGGCAAGACATGTTATGTCTTCAAATAAATGAAAGGTTTTCCTATGAAAATGATTGACTTGCTCTGCTTAGCCCTGGAGGGCAGAAATGTAGTATAGGAAGGTAGATTTTAACTATTCATAAGGAACACTTTCTTAACATTTAGAACCATTCTGGAGTTGTGAACTGATCCAACCATTCTGGAGAACAATTTGGAACTACGCCCAAAGGGCTATAAAACTGTGCATACCCTTTGATCCAGCAATACCGCTCCTAGGGCTGTATCCCAAAGAGATCATAAAAAAGGTGGAAAGACCCACATGTATAAAAATATTTATAGCAGCTCTTTCTGTGGTGGCAAAGAACATTGAGAGGATGCTCATCAATTGGGGAATAGCTGAACAAGTTGTGGTATATGAATGTAATGCAATACTATTGCGCTGTAAAAAATCACGAGCAGGCAGGCTTCAGAAAAACCTAGGACTTCTTACATGAACTGACGCTGAATGAAGTGAGCAGAACCAAGAGAACACTGTACACGGTAAGAGCCACACTGCATGATGATGTACTTTGATAGATTTAGCTTTTCTCAGTAATATAAGGATCTAAGACAACTCAAAAGACTCATGATGGAAAATGCTATCTACATCCAGAGAAAGAACTATGGAGTCTGAATGCAGATTTAAGCATACTATTTACTCTCTTTTCTCTTTTGCTTTGTTCCTTCTTTCTTGTGGTTCCTCCCATTCGTTCTAATTCTTCTTTACAACATGGCTAATGTGAAAATATGTTTAATAAGAATTATATGTACAGCCTATATAAGATTGCATGCCATTGTGGGGAGGGGAGAGGGAAGGAAAGCAGAGAAAATTTAAAACTCAAAAGCTTATGGAAGTGAATACTGAAAACTAAAATAAATTAATTTTAAAAAGATGATTAAGGGAAGACATATTATATCTTCAAATAAATGAAAGGTTTTCCTATGAAAATGATTAACTTGCTCTGCTTAGCCCTGGAGGGCAGAAATGTAGTACAGGAAGGTAGATTTTAACTATATAGAATGAAGGCTTTCTTAACACTTAGAACCATTCTGGAGTTGTGAACTGATCCAACCATTTTGGAGAATTTAGAACTATGCCCAAAGGTCCATAAAACTGTGCATACCCTTTGACCCAGCAATACCACTTCTGGGGCTGTATCCCAAAGAGATCATAAAAAAGGGAAAAAGATCCATATGTACAAAAATATTTACAGCAGCTCTTTTTGTGGCAGCAAAAAAAAAAAAGGAAATTGAAGAGATGCCCATCAATTGGGGAATGGCTGAACAAGTTGTGGCATATGAGTGCAATGGAAAACTGCTGTTCTATAAGAAATGAAGAGCAAGCAGATTTCAGAAAAACCTAGAAAGACTTACATGAACTGATGCTGAGTGAAGTGAGCAGAACCAGGAAAACATTATATACAGTAACAGCAACATTGTGCCATGATCAACTATGATAGACTTAGCTCTTCTCAGCAATACAATGATCCAAAACAATTCCCAAAGACTTAGGACAGAAAATGCTATTCGAATCCAGAGAAAGAGCTATGGCGTCTGAACGAAGATTGAAGCATACTATTTTCACTTTTTTTGTTTCCTTTTCTTTCTCATGGTTTCTCCCTTTTGTTCTGTTTCTTCTTTCACAACATGACTAATGTGGAAATATGTTTAGCATGATTGTACATATGACCCCTATCAGACTGCTAGCTGTCTTGGAGAGGGAAAGAGAAAAATGTGCAACTCAGAATTTTACAAAAATGAATGCTGAAAATTATCTTCACATGTAATTAGGGGAAAAAAAACAAGAGAAAAAAAAAGATAATTTACAATGGGGGGGAAACCTACTTAGAACCATTCAAAAATAGAATGGGCTGCCTTAGAGAAAGTTTCTGTATCACTGGGAGTCTTCAAGCAAGGACTAAATGACAAAAATTGTGATACTGTAGATAAGGTTCATGCTTTAATAGGTGGTGTACTAGATAATCTCAGAGGTTCCTTCAAAATGATCCTCCCTAATACAAGCCAGAATTGTGATTGTCAATATGTCCAAATATTATTCACCCATACTGGAACTCTACCCTTAACACAATCTAACAAATAAACTAATTTATATTCAGACCTTCATAATTAGATATAGTAGCACAAACAGCAATAAAAAGCTTGAGTATTCTATATTATCTTGATTCTTAAAGGCTAAAAATAAGTGCCAAGTAAAACACTTGAAATGTATAGGTGGTGAAGTGGCTAGAGCACTGGATCTGGAGTCAGGAAGGATCTTATTTCAAATCTGCAGACATGTACCACCTGTTATGACCCTGGGCAAGTCCCTTAACCTCATTTAATTCAGTGTCCTCATCTATAAAATGAAATGATAGAACCTACTTCCCAAAGTTGTGGTGAGGATTAAATGAGGTAATATCTGTAAAACATTTTTGCAACTTTAATGCACTATAAAAATGCTAGCTATTATTAGTAGTATAGTTGTAATTTAAAACTATACATCAGCACTAGAAATTACCATAGGAAAACTTGTTAAAATAAATACTCTACCTCCAAAATCTGCCTCTTCCTAGATCTACTCATCTGAGTTGTCTTTCAATCCCTAACCTTCTCCAAAAAATTGCAGGCTAAGAGTAAAAAAAGTTTATTAAAATTAAAAGGCTAGAGTAGAGGACTAGAATGATAGCTTGATTCAATTAAGAATGATTCAATACTATCATTCATCACTAATAAGTTCAAGAAGAGGTAATGAAAATGTTGAAAGGTTGGTAAGTCTGGAATTTAACTCTAAATCTGCTTTATACACTGGAAACAACAACTATTGTACACAAACAACAATGTTCATCTCAGAGGTCTACAATTAAATGTATAATTCAGTCCATTAGTTGAATCTTGGCTGTTCATCCAGAGATTTACTCAAGTACCTTTTGAAAAAAGACTAGTTTTTTTTTTTTTTGGGGGGGGGTCTGATGTAGACTCAAAAGATAGTTTCCAAAGCACAGAGCAAGGAAATATTAGAAGTATGCTCTGCTGAATACCATGTTCCCAAATTTTAAACTAAGCTATGAGTTTTTAATTCAACAAAAATTCATCAAGCACCTACTACGTGTAAAGCATTTGTTACAACAATGCTATTACAGTATCTGCCAATAAAGTTCTTGTTACAGTCTACTTTTTTAAAAAAATTCATATTCCATTGGTTTTTGCTCAAGGAAAAGTTTTCAAAGAAAAGGTACTTGCCTAGTTGGAAACCATATGTAAAATAATAAAGGAAAATAAATAAACTTATTAATACTTTAACTAGCTTCTATTTTAAAAGTGCTATTGAAGTTAAAATCACAATTCTGTAGAGGGAAAGAAAAATATTATCTCATAAGCAAAATAACAAGGTCAGTTAATTAGTAAATGCCACTGTTTAGTGCAGAGTCTAAGGAATGATTTCTAAAAAAAATACCACTTACCTGCTAAAATTTTTATGTATAATGGAATCCAAAACACAGAAAGTTAAACAGCTAACTTATTCTCATCCCTTTCAAGCTCTCAATCTAGGATTCTATGATCTTTAACAATTTATAACTGTTAAAACTTTAAAGCTTTTACCTACAAATGAGGGTTGTTTGCTCTAAAGGAAAACTTCCTTTACTCACCTGTATAAAGTCTCTCAAAGAAAGTTTCTACTACAAAAAGCTCAAGATGGTAAATTCTAACTTCCTTATTTCATCTTTTCACACTATTTTATTTATATAGAAAGGCAGAGGAGAGAAGGAAAAAGAGGGGGAGAAAAGGGAGGGAGAAGGAAGAGGAGAGAAGTAGAAAAGGGGAGAGAAAGATGCTATAAACTTAGTGCTTGCTAAGGTACAATTCTAAATAGCTTTTACCTTTTCTTGGTTTTGTTCAAAAGTGCTCAAATACTGCCCAAGAGAGAAATTCAAACTCCTCTGGTTATTAACTTCATCTCTGTAAATATTATTAAATAAAATGCCTATATATCTACATATTAAATTCCTCATTACTAGTACAACTCATAAATCACCTCCCTGGTACTATATAATTTTTAGCTTTCTCTACTGTTATGTTTGAATGAGACATGACTGGGGCAGGTAGGTGGCACAGTGGATAGAGCACTGGCTCTGGAGTCTGGAGGTACCGAGTTCAAATCTGGCCTCAGACACATAACACTCACTAGCTGTGTGACCCTGGGCAAGTCATTTAACCCCAATTGCCTCACCAAAAAAAAAAAATTACATGACTAGAAATTACAAAAATAAATGACAAATAATAAATTTAGTTTTTCATTCACATTAGAAAATGTTAAAAGGGAAGTACAAAAGATTACATTGACTGAGGCTCATAGGAATAGAATCTATAGAGTTCTGATTAAAAAACAAACACAAAAATATACTCATTTCTCAGTTTTAAAAGGAGAAAACTAAGCTCAAGCTATAATCACTATTGAAGACTATAAATATCCTTACTAAAATGCTATTTTCCAGAATGTTTGGAGGAATCTAAGTATCACAAAAATGTACAGTTATAAGCTAAATTCTTATCACATCAAAAATAAACTTCTTTGGGTTTTTTTATATTAACATGCAGCACAAAACTAGTAATGACTAACATATAAAGCATACAACTACAGCTTACTAAGTATGAACTGACAACATGCTAGAAGACTTTACATTTCTAAGTCACATAGCGATTCAATTAACATAAGAAACTTATTTAAAAACTCAAACAACACAACTGCTTACAAAATTATGCTATGTGGAAGTATCAGTGACAATCTGCCATTATAAATTTAATTTTTAAAGCTAAAAGTCAAGTCTTGGCTAAAAGTATTGACTAAAAAAACTAACAGCTAAGTAAAGGAAGACATACTGAAAGAGGAGTAATTTATGTAAAGAATTCAAATGACAGAATTGTAATGAAGGAAACACTAAATAATGACAGCTAACTTTTATATAGTACTTTAAGGTTTGCAAACTACTTTACACATCTCATTTATTATCACAATAACCTTAATATGTAGGTACTATTATCATTTCATTTTGTAGATAAAGAACTCAAGAAGTCCTATGTTCTTAGCAACTGCTTATATCAATACAATATGTCCTCATGGGTTCTGGTTCCATCACTGACTGGAGGTGTATTATTTTTTCTAAACATGAGCCATATTAACTCTTCCTTTATTTCACTTGTTGAAATCAAGCTCTAGAAGAGACTTTAGAAGCTATTTAATTCAACCCTTCCATTTAAGAGATGAGTTAACCAAGGTGCAAAAAGGTTAAATAACTTGCCAAAAATCATTCACAGTTAATGTCATAAGCAAGGTCTGAATCCAGGTCCTCTAATTCCAAATCCAGTTTATCTTTTCACTATAATACACTGCCTCTGTTGGTAGATACTATGTCTGAAAAAAACTGTTTGAGCTACTTCGAAAAAAAAAATTGGCCTACAAAAATACTAGACCTCAAATGATAACAACTGCTTCCTACCCGTTGTTATTCCCCAATTTTTTACATATCTAGAGTACACATACACACGCTTTCTTCAGTTGTTTTTGTTCACTTAGCTTTTTAAATAACCTTCGCTTTAATTTCAGCTACTATGTTAATACATATTTTTACTTCTTCAAAACCGTTATTAAAATCTATTTAAGTAACCTTTTAAAAAAGTTTTATTAATAGCTGGTATAGCTGTACTAAAAGGCAAAGATAATGCAAATCAATAGATCACAGCATGCTTATAGTATTCTTTGCTTTCTCAATACCATACTTCATTTCTAAAATTTGAAAAGGTTTAAAAAATTTAATCTGAAAGTATTTTGACAAGTCAAAATTACTACAAATGCCAAAGAGATGTAATGTTATTCTATAGAAATAAGAAACCTCTGTACCAGATCATAATCAAACTAAAGACAAAGTTAAACAAAATACTGAATGTAGTAATCTAGCCATAACTGCCACACTGAAGAACAAATTCAGCCTAAGATTTCCATAAGAGAGTTAATTGGATAAAGTGGATGTGATTTGTTTTTACAAATGTCTTGCAATTAATAAGACTGTAAGTTTCCTGTGAGCAGGTACTTTATCCATAATCTCTACAGAACTCAAAATACTGCCTTTCATCTAGTACATTATTAAAAAAAAATTTTAGTCCTTGGGCATATCGTATTTCAAAATCCTTCATGGTAAAGGGCTCTGTTCTCTTTTTTGCACCCCAGTACCTTGCACAGCATCTTTGCACATTAGAGGTGTTTAATATTTGTTAAATTAGTTGCAAAACTGCATGAGAACAAACTTTTAAAAACTGAAATCCATTTAAAAGCATCCAGGAAGCTTGCTTTTTAACTAATCTTTTATGTTTTGTTACTTTTGTGAAACAAAAATATTGCCCCTTAATTTTATATTAATCTACTTGTTCATACACTAGCTTTGTTTAAAGCAAGGTATATCTGAATGAATGTGAAATGGACAGTTTTATTCAAAAATTGCTGCTACTTATTGAAAAATTAAACTAGCTGTTGATATTTTAGCAACTTACATGATAGACATATACAATAAAATCAAAAAAGGTCATCTTCCAAAGTAGGTAATAACATGTTCAGTGGCATCTTCTAAATACACGTCAAATGGAAATCAACAAAAATCCTATTTGCAATCACGTCTTCTGTAAATTTTATAAACTACATTTTACATTTTTGCTATCAGATCAAGTTATGCAGAAAAGGAAGAAAATGTCACTTTTCTCAACATTCTGAGAAAATACATTTAATCATTTTCCAAATCAAATGCCGATAAACACAGTTCATCTTAATTATGGTTGTAACTCAAAATTTTCCAAGATAATTCAATTTATTAGCATTAACTTTTTTTTAATCCTTGAGGAATCTAAATCTCACTTGATAAAAATCTTAGCAATAAATATACCTACCTCATTGGGTTGCTGTGAGGAAAAGTACTTGTTAAACTTAAAAGTATCGCATAAATATGAGCTAAAGTTAATTTTAAAACATTCCTTCCAAGGCCTATTTATCTATGTTCTATTAATTCTCTACATTACAAATTAATTGGAGCTATCCTCCTACAATAATACTGCTGACGTCCAATACTTTTTTTATCCCTGACTTACAATTTAAATTAGAAAAATGACAATTGCTTGGTAACAATACATAGTTCAGGGTCTGCAAAAAGGACTTAACAGCCCAAAATTAAATATGGAAATCCTAACTTTAGAGATGTAAGTAAAGTTTCAAATAGAAATCTAGTTCGACATGACTTTTTTTCCTTTAACCAAATGGGAGAATTAAGGCCTACAGAGGTTAAATGACTTGCCCAAGGTCATAAGCTTATTTAATGATACATCGGCTCCTACATCCTGGGTTCTTTCCTCTACACCACATACTTAGTAGAAAAGAGAGGAAATTTTCAAACAATCTCAAAATAAAGATCTATCTTCTTCTTTCCATCAGAAAGCAATATATCTAAGTAATGATGACTATGTTTTCAAAAAAGCAATTCTACTGTTGACCATGTAGTAATTTTTCTAATACTTCTGATCATAAAGAAAAATTCATGAAAAGCAACATTCAAAACAATTTTATATGATAAATAAACTAGACTCACATCTCATGTTATGATAAAACACATTGGATGATGAGCCTGACTTTTCATTTCTGTGGTATGGTGTGCAATTTAAATGACATAATTACGTGCTACCAGCAAAGTGAGATGCTATCAAAGTCAAAAGCTGACAATCAGGTGATTCAAGACTTTTTCGAGGTTCCAAGAATCACAAAACAAAATACTAGTAGAAAAAAAGGATTTATATATTTATTATTCCAATTCATAGACACAGAATATTATGATGAACTAGATGTATGGAGACCTAAAAGTTGTTTGTAACTAACATTAAATTTGTACTTAGATTTTTATCATACATAATACATTAATTAACCAGCCAACTATAAATTATTTAAAGCCTGGCACAAAAATAACATGTCAAGTATGAACATAACTGTTAAGACTAAGAGCATATTGCTGTCACTTAAATGTCTTCCTCTTACACTGTCAAATTTTAAGCAACAGAATAATTAGAACTCTATCCTATTAGATTAAGGATTAATTTTTGAAATTATTATTTGACAACTATTTCACTTATACTGAGATGGGTAGGAAAAGGGACTTGACATAAACTGCTCCTAAATTCTTCATATTCTCACCAAAATTTGGTTTTTTTACAAGTAAAAGAGTTGAATGTTAAGCTTCAGTCAAACATGACTGAATTAGAGTATTTCAATTAACTAAAGTCCACCATCATTTATTCTATGCCTCAAGGAGACACTCATCTTCTCTCAGAATTTTGTTTGTAAAGACTGTAAAGTTTAAATTTAAGGCATGCTGTTTTTAATCAGGTGCTACCTGATTTTACAAGAAAAGCCTAAAGGTTCACATGCTTTTCCTATAGAAAAATAATAAAGTTTTGAACTCAACTTTTAGCAAACAGGAACCAAAAGAATGAATAAAATAACAGCTCTGGACACATCTATTAATTTGGCTAAAATGTTTTAAGAAAAATTTTGGTTTTGATACAATCTAGTCTGCACTTAAATTTAAAAGAACAGTAAGGTAAAACTTTAAATTGTTACCAGATAGGCTGGATATATTCCAAATTGTCAAGAAAGCCCGAACAATCCTTAATTTTTTTTTTGTGCATGTTCTTCCAGTGTCTTAATCTGATTTCCAAATTCTATTCTGTTGACTTCATAAGAGAACTGAATGAGTTCCTTACCATTATCACCAATCCCAACTTCTAGTCATATACCCTTTGCAATATTATTTCTTTCAAAACACTAGTGCAAAAAATTTCTAACACTTAAAAAAATTTCCTTCATTTTGATTCTAAGATCATAACTAGTGAAAACGAAAAAAACTAAGACCTAGTTTATGAATTAAACATTATACTGTTTTTTCCTGCAGCAGAGCTGTGGTAATACGTATACACAACCTAAAAATTTAAGTAGGAAACAAACAGTACATTTTAAAAATGTACTACAAGGCAGTATAACTCTTTTTAAATGTTTATTCAATGATTTAAAGAAAAACTATTAGCAAATGCCCAAAGACTATAAGAATAATTCTATAAAACACTTGCCATTTTAAAATCAAAATGATAAAAAAATTTATTGTAAAGATTAAGTGACCAACTATTACACATTCAATTATAATCCTGAAGAATATTTTTTGGAAGTAGGTATAGCTACATAAATGTACACATAAATTGTTTTTTTATTAAATGTTTTTATACAATATTTAAATAATGGAGAAATTTAAATACATTTCTGAAATTGTAAATAAAAAGGCTAAACAGTCTAGTTTGTCTTCTATGCCTTTGCCAAAATCTGGTGCCACAGTATTTAAATTTTTGATTCCAATTCTTCTCACTAAAAGACCATATTCGGGTGTTAAAAAATCCATCCACATACCTGCTGCACAAAAAACAAGGCTTTTTCAAAGATGCCTTTTTATTTCAATGGCTACCCTTCAGCCATCTCAATCCTCAGAAATGAAGCATGTACCTTTGGAGGAAAAAACAGTAGGCATACTTTAAATAAATTCCTCTAAGCATAAGCTCCTTTTTTAATGTGTAAGATTAATGCTTTAAAAAAACATTTTATGGCTTTTTCGTAAATAAAACAAAGTCTTTAACAGCAAAAGTCAAAATCTTGAATACATTCTGAAATGCCTAAAACAATCTAACTTGTAGAAAGCTACACAATTTAATTTCTGAATTATTATTTTAAACATCTATTTCATTCACTTCATGATAGTTAAAAAGAATACAATGCATACTTTGGGTTTACAGTTTCCTCAAAATATAATGAAGATTGGAATGCTTTTAAAATACTTTAACAAGAAATGAATTTGTATTGCACACACATTTATTTCCCTGAAACAGAAGAGTCAAAGGTTTGACATTTAAAACCCAGTGACACTAGATCCAATTACTTCTAAAGAGTCCATTTTAAAAGTGTTCACTGGTTAATTAAAAAGATATAAACAAGAATAACAGCAGTTAATGAAAATTTAACAAGGTTCTCCCCCAAATTTCAAATAAACTAATGAAGTTTACCAATTCTTACCTCTAATAAGCTTTCAATTTCTTTGGAACCATCAAGCTGAAGTTCATGTATTCTGCGTATTATCTATAAAGGAAGGTGAAAGAAGGAGAGGTATCTTAATGTTTTGGTTTTTAAATATCATTTTGTCTAAGTGGGGGGGGGGAACATTTACAAAAATATGACCTGTAGCCATATTAACACTGGGGTTCACAAAGGCACCATCTATGTATGCATTTGTGGTATGGTGATTTCTCAATATTAAATATTAGGCTGTGTTTTCATTATCTTTGGCTGCTGGGACACACATATGAGATAGAGAAGGATGGTGGGACCTTAAGAATGTTATAGGCAAGCAGTATTTTTTTTTTTAGCCAGGTTTCTTTCCTCTCACTCCAGCTTATCAGAACATGCAAAACATAGAGCAAATTCAGTATTAGTTTTCTAAAATTAATGTAGACTCCATTTCCTTTGTCATCAGAAATATTTTTTTCTAATCCTGACCAATAAATAATAAACTTCCTTAAGAACTGTTGAAGTTAAAATGGCCTCTGCTACTGTAAATTTTAAACCACAAGTTATTTGAGCTCACCACGTAATATATTAGCTTTGTCCTTTTGTGCAGCTCTAAAACTTGCAGTATCTATGACCTTTATTCAATTTCCAAACTACATTGTTAAAAATTTACCTTCAGGTATTTTTCAAAGACTTACTGTTGTTAAAAACACAAAAACAAAATAAAATACAATTTCCTAGATTCATCCTAGTAGCAATTAAGTGTACTTCAGAAATAAAGCTCATTTCTTTTTAAAAGCAATTTAGATTGAGAATATCCATTTTAAACCACTTAAATTTTTTAAGTAACTATAAATACCAATTTGGAAGTGTAGTAAAACTACTAATTCTACAGAAGATTTAGAAAAACGAAGACGTATGAAATTTATAGACAAACATAATAGCAAAGCTACTTGAATAAGAAAATAATGCCTTGCAATCATGCACCTAAGTCAATCTGCATCTTTGGTAGAATTCCTTGCTGAAGGTTGTTTTTTAGTCAGGTACAACCTTTTACAATGTCAACTTATCCACAAGAAAATTAGAATATACTACAGAGTATATAATGATATATATACATCACCTATCACTTCTGAATATCAAATTTTTCTAACAATTCCACCTTTAAAATTATTGCTTCATATACACAGACATATTTTTAAAACAACGTGTACTGTTTGATAGAAGGCTAAATGCAACAAATATGGCTCCTCTTCACTCTCAATTACTGAGAAGTCTTACCTAATATTTACACTACAAGTAACTTCATTTAGAGATTCGGTTTGAATATTCCCTTAAAAAGTTTGTCAGTAGTTCCCTCTCATGTCATTGAACGTTTTTTAAAAAAATTGTTCCAAAAGAACTTTTAAAACTCTAACAACTCAGGTAAGTTCTGAATTATTAGTTGTTTTTAAATACAGTAATCAAAATTTTAAGAAGTTCCAGATAATGGCGACTGATAACCTATAAAAGCCATTAGAAACAGCCCAGTTAATCACTACGGAGAAAACAGGATGTCAAATATTTTCACCTTACATGTCAAATTTAAAAAAAAGAAAACTGAAGGTAGTAGTCTCGATTTAAGGATATACACATTACGTTCCCTCTCCCTAAGCACAATTATCAAATTTAAGCCATACATTTGTCATAAAATACTTTATTAAGTGTACAGACATAGGAAGTTTGTTTTTAAATTAAAGCATTTCTGAAACTTATTTTTAAAAGCATTTAATTCAATTTAAACATTCATTCTTTATGACGAATTTTTTTAAAAAATAGTACTCCAAAGTATCTTCGAATATATAATCCCGCAGTCCATTTTCTGGAATGGCTTGGAAAGAGTTAAAAGCCAACACCCCAAAAAAACCCAAGTTTCATTTTTAAAAACATAGATAAGGTTCTATCAATCATTTAAATTAAACCACAGTAGTGAACATTCCTAATCTCCAGAAGGGGAACCATAAAAAACCCTAAAAGCAGAATTTAAAGGGTTCCCCCCCCCAACACAATAATTTACAGAAGCAAAAAGACAATTCTTTAACATTTCTCTCCTTTAGGATGACTACCTCCAGCCTACAAAATCACTCCCACCCCCTTTTCCAGACAGGGTCCCCAGGTTTGGGGGTGAACAATCCAAAAGCCCCCACCCCCACAAGTCTGCGGTCTCTGCAGCAGTAACCACCAGCTTCCCCCCCCATCCTTTGCCTTCTCTTCTCCCCTCCCTTCCCCCTAGCTCCAGAACTGGGAGATCCTCCATAACCCCCTGGCAGCAAATGCACCCTTGTGGGGCGCCCAGACAAATGCCCCCCTTCCCACCCCAGGCCCGGGGGAGGTGGTGGGGCTCGGGGCTGGGGCGAGCAGCCCCTGTGCAGAGCAGGGAGCGCCGCCGAGTCGCGTCCCCTCCTCCCCCCTCCTCCGAAGCTCAAGGACATTTTGTTTTTCCTCTCAAGGACAAAGGACAATAAAAGGCGCAGAGAAAGGAGAGACTTACCCGGTCCGAGGGCGGCAGGGACCCCGACCCCCGAGCTTTCCTCCTCGCGGCCGGCCTCCCCCGCGCCCGACGGGCTACGACCCCAGCCGCACCTCCCGCGCCCGGCCCAGGGCCGAAGGCGCCAAGGCCGGAGTCCGCATCGGGCGAGTGCCGCAGCGGCCGCGGCAGCCACGGCTACAGCCTACCGCCCCCCCTCCGACCCCATCGCCTTTCCTCCGCGGCCCCCGGAAACGCTCGCCGCGCCGGGGCTCTGCGGACCCCCGCCACCGCGCCCTGCGAGAGCCCCCGGCGGGCCAGGCGCGGCTCCTCGCCGGGCCGTCCGCATCCCGCCGCCACCGCGGCGGAGCGCCTGACAGCTCGGGGTGCTGCTGCCTCTCCGGCCATCTTGTGCCGTGTGTGTGGTGTCTCTCTCCCGTCTCCTCTCTCTGTGTTACTCCCTCCTCCTCCTCCTCCTCCCCCACCCCCGCCCCACACACACACCACACAACATGGCCCCTTCGCTGCGGCGGCGGCGGCGGCTGCAGCAGCGGCAGCAGGAGCTCCACAGCGCTCCAACCTCCCCGCCCCCCATCACTTCCTCCATGCAACCTAACTCGCCCCTAACGCAATGGGGCGCGCACTAGCGCGCTTCGCCATCGCTCCCATTGGCTCCACCTCCTTACATCTTCCCCCATCCCAGCCCCGGCTGCACGCAGGCCCCAGAACGTTGTCCACCACCCAACAACAACTCTGCCATTCCCATTGGCCAAGCTTGATCCCACCTCTTTCCTGCCGGCTGATAGGCTTCTTCTCTTGCCAATTGCTACATCCCTCGGCTTTGCTTTCTTCTTTACTTTGCCCTCAGCTTCCCATTGGCTGGTGCTCAAAGCGCTGGGTTCTGAATTGAGGGGCTCAGGGTAGGTCGCTCTAGACCAGGCCTGTGCAGGCCAAAGGATTTCAGGCAGCCCCCCAAAAATGGAGAGAACGTAACAGAAAGTAAAGATGTAGCCAGCGCTTTGCCTGTGCCCCGCTTAACCCGCCTTCCACTAGTTACCTTTGTGCTCGTCATCTAAGTTGGCGGGTGAGTTGACACTGCGCACTCTCTCCTGTTTGTCACGTGACCCGAGGCAACCAACCATCGACAATCTCTCTCGTCTGAGAGGAGAGAGAGTTGTATCTTTTTGCTATGTTTTGGTCATTACTGGCGGTAAACTGGGACAAAGTGAGTGCATCCACACGCCAACGCAGCTATCTCCAAGGTCAGACGCTTGGTTCAGTATTTCTTTGTATGTGAGCAGTTGCTGTGTAGATTTTTTTGGTTCTAACATTAAAGTTTTGGGGGTGACTTTGTAAAATGGGTGATAAAAAAAAACGGAAGATCGAATCAGAACATAGAGTGTTTAATCCGGAGTGGACACATAGATACTTGTTTACTTACACACGAGACAAAATATTGTGCCTTGTTTGCCAAGAAGTATTAGCCGTTCCAAAGGAATACAATCTTCGTCGACATTTCGAATCAAAACATCCTGACTTAAGCAAATTGGACATCAATGAGAAACAAATTAAAGCATTCAAATTGTTGAAAAATCTCAGTGGGGAACAACAGTTTTTCAAGAATGTAAACTCAGAAAATGAGGCAGCTACTAAGGTTAGTTTTCAGATTTCTAAAGAAATTGCTGCTGCTGGAAAGTCTTTTACTGAAGGTGATTTCATAAAGAAGTGTTTGCTGATTGCAGTTTCTGGATTATGCCCCGATAAAAAAAGTGTTTTTGAGAATATAAGTTTGTCCCGTATGACCGTGCAGCGAAGAGTGGCTGATATATCCAGTAACCTTAATGATCAGTTAAATCAGAAGACAAATGAATTCAGCTATTATTCTTTAGCGATAGAGGAGAGCACTGATTTGACAGATACAGCTCAACTTCTAATTTTCATTCGAGGTGTTGATGAAAACTTTGAAGTAACCGAGGAACTGGCTGGTTTGTACTCCATGCCAGGTCAAACTACTGGAAAAGAAATCACAAATCAAGTGAACAAGTGTGTAACTGAAAAGTTAGGCATAACATTTGAAAACTTAGTGGCCATTTGCACTGATGGCACTCCATCTATGTGCGGGAAAAACCTTGGTGCAGTAACTCTTGTTGAAGAGTTTGCTGGCAAAAAAATAACTAAGTATCATTGCATTGTACATTGGCAAGTGTTATGCAGCAAAGTTTTGAATTTCGACCATGTAATGTCAGTGGTACTTTCAATTGTAAACTATATTCGTTCAAGGGGACTAAAACATAGGTCATTTCACGAATTTCTTGAAGAGGTTGGTACCACCTGCAAAGATGTACTCTATCACACAGAAGTTCGTTGGTTGAGCCATGGAAGAGTATTGCAACGTTTTGTTGCTCTCAAAGAAGAAATCATTCAATTCTTAGAGAATGACTCGAAAAATTTCCCAGAGCTGCATAATGAAGTTTGGAATAATGACTTGTATTTTTATGTGACATCACAGGTCATCTAAATGAATTGAATTTACAACTTCAAGGGAAAAATCAACTTATTTTTCAAATTATTGCTGCAGTAAAGGCTTTCAAAATGAAACTGAGGCTATTCAAAAGCCAACTGTCAAAAGGAGAAATGTGCCACTTTACTACATGTATGAAACATATTCCATTGTGTAAGCATTCTGAGTTAGGAGAAAAATATTCAAATGACATTGAACTTTTGATCCAGGAGTTTGACAGAAGACTGACACTATCCAAAGAAGATGACATTAGATTTAAGTTAATTGAAGATCCTTTCTCTGTGGATCCACAGGAACTCCCCTCAAATTTACAGCTAGAAGTTATTGAGCTTCAGTGCTCAACAGTTTATCGAAATAGACACAGAGAAACCAGCCTTCAAAACTTCTACAAGAGTTTGGACAAGGGAAAGTTTAAAAATCTTCGAAATTGTGCTTTACAGATTTTCAGCATATTCGGGAGTACCTACATATGTGAACAAATCTTCTCCATTATGAACTTAAATAAAAACAAACAACGATCAACTCTAACTGATGAACACTTGGAAGATATTTTGAAAACATCAATTTCAAATATGATTCCGGAGTACGATAAACTGATTGCTGACAAGAAGTGTAATACATCCCATTAACTAGATGTAAACAGTAAGAAAACCTGAAAATATGTATTAAAACTTGTACTACTTAACAAAGTAAACTTTTTAACATTAATGTGATTTCATGATAAATAAAAATCTTAAGTAATAAGTGTAATTAATTGTTATTAATTGAAATTTCCCTTTTTTGAAAATATGGTTTATTTGCAAAATAATTTAATTACCTTTAATTGAAAAATGAGCCACTAAAGACCTATCTGCAGCCTGAAGAAGTTTAGCCTATTTTAATTTTGACCCCTATCTATTGCCAAGTTGTGCAGGTCTTCCCTGGACCCTCCCCATTACTTCCTTCTCAACTTGGTGTTTTGTTTCTACTCTTTTTAAAAAATATTTTTTATTTCTAAAATTAATAACCATTAATAAAAAGAAGCATTCAAATAAACATATTTTTAAATGAGATCGTATGTATGGCCATAAGTTCCAAAACACTTAATATGTGCATCAAAACTTCAACAAAATAATGAAAAAGTCTTACTTCTGTGTATCCTATTAGTCTGTTTTTCTCCTAGGTCATTTTTACCATCCTTGCTCAAGATTAAAAAACAGCACAGGAATTCTGAACCATGATCTCTGCAGCCAATCCCTGGGCCTTTAGAATAATGAGAAAGGAAAACATTGACTATTAGAGATGAAAGATTTAGTTCTGAAAGGAACCTTGGATATCAGGTAGTCAAACTCCTTGACTAAAGAAGGAAACAGGTCCAGAGAAGTTGTGACTTGTCCAAGGTCACACAGGTAGTAATTGGAGGAATCAGGGAGCAAATCCAGCATTTGTCCCTTTCAAGAAATTGGAAACTTAGCTTTTCTGATTTGGTGCTCTTTCTATAACCTCTCTTCAAAAAGGTTTCTTTTTCACAGTATTCTAGTAGAAGCAGGTTTATACCTTTCCTCTGAAAATACTAAAGGCTATTAATAACACACCATTTAAAAATTCAGGCTCTGAGAAGAGATAGGACAAACAGTGACAAGTGATGGGAAAAGGCAGAGTTCTACCAAACTACCAGACCGCCAGAATTTACTCTGGTCCAACTGAAGAATCCACCCTATATCCTTTGGCATTGTTTCTCACCTCTGAACTACCAGGGCATCCTTTCTCCCCAGTGAGATACTGTAATAACATTCTCCATATTTATTATGTTGACACCTTACTAGTAAAGCCCAAGGAACATCTGTAGGGGACTGCCTTCTATCACCTTCACTTTGCCTGTTCTTAATAAGATCAGCAATACACAATTTTGGTTAATCTGGATTTCATATAATCTCTTGTAGCAGTATTTCTCAAGTAGGGGATGGGGAAAAACTACTCTGAATAAAAGAATTGAGCATAATTCATTAATACAACTGTCTCTGAAAGACAATTTACAGCATTTTTATTTGTCTACAGCTTAACATGCCTATTAGATGGTAAATTCCTTGAAAGTAAGGGCTATATATATTGTTTTCATTTTTATATTCCCCAAAGCCTAACATAGCGCATTGTACATACTTCAAAATAGCCTTTTCTTTGACGTGGGCATTTTTGCCACCAAGCAAATTGCCATCCTACCATTCCTTCATAATGGGTTCATGGGTTACTGTAACCATGAAAGTGGCCAACTTTCTAGTCAGTCAATTCAATCCAATATAATAGCTTCTTCGGTCAGTGAAATGGCATAGGAGTTGGATTCAAAGGACTTGGGTTCAAATCCCAGCCCTTCTACTTACATGACCCTGGAGCAAGTCACTTTAGCAGGGTGTCATTTTTCTTATCTGTAACATAAGGGGTTTGGACTCAATGATTCATCCAGCTCTAAATCTATGGTACTGTGCTCTTATACTGTGTGTAAGGTACTAAACTAGTTACTGGCATACAGAGACACAGTGAAAAGAGTTCTTATCTCCAAGAGGTTTACATTCTACTTGGGGATAGAGGAGGTGGACAGTATGCATACAAATAAATATAATACAAGGTAATGAGTAGGAAGAAAGTAATAAGAACTAAGGGAATTGGGGATAGAAAGGATCATGGTGGTGCCTGAGCTAAGCCTTGAAATAAGACAGAATTCTGATATACAAGGGATCAAGAGGAATGAAGAATGGTTTATGAATGCACAAAGTTGGGAGTTAGATTGTCAAAGTCAGGGAATAGCTAGTCATCCAGTTTCAATGAAATGAAGTATATTCAAGGGAAGTAATATAAAATAAGACTAGAAAGGAAGGTTGGAGTGAGTTTGCAGAGGAATTTGTATGCTAGTCTTAGCAGCTTGCATTTTATCCTAGAAGCAATAGGCAATTATTGAAGGATAAAATTAGGGCCACTCCCTACAGCAATTGGAATGAGGACTCTCTATGTGAGTTTAAGGACTTTTAAAATGAGAAGAATTGATTGGTTTCTCCTACCTATTTCAGTTCCTACAATTTGTAGCAAATACCTCTCCAGTGAGTGAGTATCTGAACTACAGAAGAGAAAAACTCATGCACAAGACTTATATTCCTGAAAAAGATTTATTTAAAGATATTTTGTACAATAAACTTGGAAACTAGAGGGGTATGCTGTAGTCCTCCAAATATACATCCAGATCAGAGAGCTGGCAATGCCTTTCAACAATGGCATCCCAGCCAATTTGTATATGAAAGGTGTCCTCTCTCCTATATGTTAGAGTTGTTCTCTCTTTTTCACAGATTCTAGGGTCATAATTGATAATGCTAAGCCTGATGTGAGTTGTTAATACCAGAGGAATGACCCACCTATCTCTGAGGCTCTTTTCCTACCTGATGGCAAGAAAGGTCGAGATTACTATGATTTGCCAGCCAGAGGAAAGGTAGCTGTCCTATCTCCTCCCAGGCTACTATGTGTCTTTAAGAACATAGCACTCTTGTTTCTTTTTTATTCTTTTCTGATATTAGGTGAATGAGTATTTTGAGAGTAGTGAATTTGGGCAATCCATCAGAGCCATCAGCAAGCCCACTGGCAATCAGAGTAAGGGTAGTTGTTAACAATAGAGAAATTATCCGACTATAGATGTGGGAAAATACTCACCTGAGGATGGTGGCAGCTTCAGAAATCATGACCCTTCATGATGGAAAGAAGTGTAACTACGGACTAAAAAAAGATACCCATCCCCAGAGCCTAGCAAAGAGTTATACTCCAGGGAAAATTCATGGGGACTCCACAAAGAGAAAAGGAGGACCAGGAATTAAAAGGTACCCTTTGGTCCCACATGTGCCTAACTCCCTTTATATATTAAATTCGAGCCTACTTTCCTCAAGGGAGCAAGGGAGAGTATCCTCTAGTTTTGAGGGATTGTTTTATATGAACTATTATCACTATACTTTCTCAGTAATCCTTCTTCTAAAAGACAATAGCTTAACCAACTGGTTAATAATGGAGAACATACCAGTAGGGACTCAGGAGCAATAGTACCAAAAAACCCCCCACCATACTTACCTCTGGAACCTTGAAACTGGCACACTCTGGGTACCTGGCCTGCCAATGCAAGTATGAGTTAGAGAGAGATAGCCCCAGAGAAAGTGCTACAAGTGCTAACACAGATCTATAGGCCAGAGAGAATAAGCTTCCTATACACAAAGATCTTATCAAGAGGAAGAAGGGTTGGGAGAGCAAGGAAAAGTTTACCTGTCCAATTTATGGAGAATGAAAGAACTTATGACCAAATGAGATAGAGAACATTATGAAATGCAAAATGGATAATTTTGATGACATTAAATTGAAAAGTTTTTGCACAAAGCCAATACAACCAAGACTAAAAGAGAAGCAGAAAACTGGGAAAGAATTTTTACAACCAGAGTCTCTGATAAATATATAGAGGACTGAATCAAATGTATAAGAACACAAGTCATTCCCCAATTGATAAATGGTCAAAGGATATGAACAGGCAGTTTTCAGAGGAAGAAATTAAAGCTATCTATAGTCATATGAAAAAATGCCCTAAATCACTGTGGATTAGAGAATTGCAGACCAAAACAATTCTGAGGTACCACATCACCTATCAGATTGGCTAACATGACAAAACAAGAAAATGATAAATGCTGGAGAAGATGTGGGAAATTAGAACACTAATGCATTCTTGGTAGAGCTGTGAACTGATCCAGTCGTTCTGGAGAGCAATTTGGAACTAAGCCCAAAGGGCTATAAAACTGTGCATACTCTTTAACCCAGAAATACCACTTCTAAGTCTGTATCCCAAAGAGATCATACAAATGGGAAAAAGACCCACAGGTACAAAAATATTTATAGCAGCTCTTTTTATGGTGGCCAAGAATTGGACATTGAGGGGATGCCCATCAGTTGAGGAATGGCTGAACAAGTTGTAGTATATGAATGTAATGGAATACTATTTTGTTATAAGAACTGATAAGCAGGCAGACTTCAGAAAAACCTGGAAAGACTTACATGAACTGACACTGAGTGAAGTGAGCAGAAACGTTGTACACAGCAACAGCCACATTGTTTGATGACTAACTTTGATAGACTTATCTCTTAGCAATGCAAGGATGTAAAACAACTCCAAAAGACTCATGATGCAAAATACTGTCCACATCCAGAAAAAGAACTATGGAGTCAGAATGCAGATTGAAGCATGTTGTTTGCTCTCTCTCTTTTTTTTTTTGTTCTTTCTTATGGTTTTTCCCATTGGTTCTAATTCTTCTTTACAACATAACTAATGTGAAAATAGATTTAATATGAATGTATATGTTGAGACTTTATCAATTTACATGCCATCTTGAAGTGGGGGAAGGGAGAGATGGGGAGAAAATTTGGAACTCGAAATCTTGTGAAAGTGAATGTTGAAAAGCAAAAATAAATAAATAAATTTATTATTTTTAAAAAGGAAGAAGGGTTTAATAACTAGTATAGCTACATATAAATGTGTATTTTAGGTACATTTATTCATTTCTAACAATCAATATCAATTCATTTACCTTTCACATCAAGGATGGTGCTTGCAGTTACAAAATTTTAAGAAGCAAATATATCCTTATACATATAATAAGGAGGGTCAGAGAAACCACAAACCAGTCATTTTGAAATAAATCCCTGTAGTCATAGTTTAAGAGGATCTACAGTAAGATTCTTAGTAAGGGAGTGACATGAATAGACTTGTTCCCTAGGAAGATTAGGCTTGTGTAGAGTATTGATTTGAGTGGGGAAAGACTAGAGTAGGGAGGACAATTAGGAAGCTAGTACAATAGTACATTGACGACACTCTCTGAATTTATCTAAGGTGATCTTCAAGTGACAAACATATAGTCCATTATTGAACCTGTTCACAAAGCTTCTCCAGTAGTAGGATGTGTCAGAACTTGTGACAGCATAGTCTTCAAGAATTCAGAATCACTTCCACATGATGAAGATCACAGGGTCATAGCCATTTCTAATTACATTCACCCAAAAGCAGGAAAGAATGGACACAACAGAGACAGAAGCAATGAGAGTACCATGTACTATCAGCTCCATGCTAAGTTTGGTGGGAAGAGGTCTCATGGCCTTTCCCCTACCAGGAGGCCCTCAGAAGCCCCTCTTCCTTCTCTAATGCCAGTAAATCTAGGAAGAACCTATACCAAGGACCTAGCTAACTTTTGAATATACTACAGTTCTGGCTCCATGGCAAATAAAAAAGACTTCTCTTTACCATGTGGTTAGTGGAATAGAACTAGCTTGTTGTTATTGTTCAGGCATGTCTGACTCTTCATGTCCCCATTTGGGGGACATTCTTGGCATTCTTGGCAAAAACACTGGAGTGGTTTGCCATTTCCTTGTTCAGCTCATTTTATAGATGAAGAAACTGAGGCAAACAGAGTTAAGTGACTTGCCCAGGGTCATACAGCTAGGAAGTGTCTGAGGCAGGATTTGAACTCAGAAAGAGTAGTCTTCCTGATTCTGGGCCTGGCACTCTATCTACTTTGCCCTCCTCCCCGCCCCCCATCCCCTGCTCCCTCCTGCCTCAGCTGCCAGAACAATTCACATGGGAATTGCCTCAAAGGAGCACTCTACGCATGTTCTTAAGGACTGGGTTCATTGGCCCCCGTTACAACTAGATGACTACTTGTTGGGTGTGTGCTAGTGGTGATGCCTTTTATATATGCATTGGACTAGACGACTGTTGAGGTGTCTTCCAACTCTGTGTTTATGTGATTCCGTGACTTGATGATGGTACAAAAGCAAGAATCCAACGCAAATCTACCAGGCTCCAAGTCCAGTACTCTGTCCACTATGAGATGCTATTGTTATACGTAATAGGGGCTTTGAGGAATTTTTGAATGTTTTTGATTACCCTTATTGCTCTCATTTCCTTTTAGACTGTCCTTCCTTGTAATTTATCCCCTTATACTTGTTCCCTGATCCTTTCTACTATGTGTGGAGCAAAAGAAAGCTCTTTTCCATTGCAATGTGCTGCTAAGAGAAGAGTACTGGATCTGGAATCAGAAGACCTTAGTTCATATCCTTACCCTGGCGCTAGGCACCTGTGTGACCTTGGATGAGTTACTGAAAATCTCTGGGCTTCTGTTTCTTTATCTGTAAAATGAGGAAATTGCTTTAAATAACCTCTAAAATCCTGGTCAGCTCAAGATCTATGAATCTCAATATTTTTAAAAATCTTGTCAAACTTCTTTTTGCATAGAAAATAATATGGGTCTTTAGATGAGATAAAGGAAAAAGAAGGGGATCCATGTATTTTGAGCAGTTTAAGGGCAGAAGTTGTGACTAAATAAGCCCATCAGAAGGCTCCCCAACTGTTTCCCTAACATCTTCCAACTTGTGTGGAGGGATCAGATATTTCTTCCCCAAAGACTTTGCCTCTAGGCTATAAGATCATAGAATTTTAGAGCTAGAAGGAACTGTAGAGATAATTTTGTCCAAGCTTCTTTTTTTTAAAGCTAAGGAAACTTGGGACCAGTATGGCTAAATCACAACACTGGTCACACAGCTATGAGTAAAATCTAAGTCTTCTATTCCTTTACAGATTTTCTTGGAATCCTTTCTTGATGGGCTAGTCATTCTCTTTAATCTCTTTCTTCGCATTTCCCTGCCATTCTGAGAAATACTGTAAGACCATTCTTCTTCTCTTCTTCCTGATATTTTCTTGCTTTGTCATTTGTTAATCCTTAACTAATATCTGTTTTCCATTTTCCCCCATCACCACTTTAACTGAACAGTCTCCCTTACTTGTTTCTGAGTTACTTTTATGGTCAGGTGCTACACTCATAGATTCATTAGTCCTTCTAGGTGTTTGTATTTTCATATCCACATCCTCCCTGAGAGACCCAATCTAACTGGATTGCATCATTGGCCCCTTGATTAATAAGGTACATAGGTCCAGCTGAAAACAAGAATTGGTAGAATTCATTTGGTGTCCAGGCTACTTCTATTGACTCATCAGTCATTCTACCTATTTCTGTCTACCTGTCTCTCTTCTTCCCTCTAAGGAAAAAAGGTCCAGTCCTGGGGTGAGGAACCTGTGGCCTTGAGGCCGTATGTGGCTTTCTAGGTCCTCAAGTTCAGCCCTTTGACTGAATTCAAACTTCACAGAACAAATTCCTTTAATAAAAGGATTTGTTCTGTGAAACTTGGACTCAGTCAAAAGGCCACACCCAAGGACCTAGAAGGCCACATGTGGCCTCAAGGCTATAGGTTCCCAATCCCTGGTCCAGTCTAACTAAACTGCATCAGACATCTAAGCTAGATCTTGATCTCTTTTTTCTAATCTTTTTCTAATCTTTTCTAATTTCAGATCCTTCATTACTTAGATGATCCTAGCTTATTTATCTCTACTCTCTGACCCCTGAACTTCTTGTCTGCTTGTACCTATAGTACTTGACTATTCCTCCCTGACTTTACTATCCTCTCTGACCTAGTCTTTTGCATTCTTTGGGGCAAAAAACAGCAATCCAGTTGTTATCTTTCCCTTTTTATTGAGGACTACTCAGATGTACCTACCTTCCTTTTATTAGGATACAAGTAGAATATAAGCTTGAGGGCCTTTATTATTTGTACTCCTAACGGTCCAGCACAGTGCCTGGCACATGGTGTTTGCTTAAATATTTGTTGATTTATTGACATCTTCCTGGGTTTCCATAGATAGGTCCTTCTTTGCCAAGGACATTGTATGTAATCTACTTCTGGCAGAAAGTATTGCTAGGACATTGTCTTTAAACTTAAATAGTTGCTAACTATGCATCTCAGTCAGATAGTTTCCTGAACTACATTCAACATTCACTCATTCAGTAAATATTTATTAATATTAATGAATGGTTAACATTTCTATTCTACTTTAGGCTTATAAATTATTTTACGTAGGTAATCGCATTTAATCCTCACCTCAACCTGATCCTCATTTTTTTCAGATGAGAAAACTGAATCTGAGAGAGGTTTTTTAACTTGTCCAGGATCACATATCTATTAAATGTGTGAGGTAGGATTTTAATTCGGATCTTTCTAACTCTAAGTCCTGTGTTCTATTTACTACATCATCTAGCTGCTGGCACTGAGCTAGTAGCCATGAATCAGAGACAAAATGAAAAACAGTCCCTTCCCTCAAAGACCTCGTATTAGAGGGAATATAGCCCATATTCAAATAAATGGTATAACAAAAAGAATGCTATCTCCAAAGTCAGAGGATGTGAATTCAAATCCTCTCTTAATTACTATGCAAATCAATGAACCTTTCTCAGTCTCTGCCTCAGTTTCTTTATCCATAAAATGACTGGGTTAGTAGAATTAGATGACCTCCAGGGTCTAATGTATGATTCCATGAAATAAGTACAAAATAATTAGAGAAGCAAGAACCCACTTATAGCTCTGGAGATCAGGAAAGGATCTTCTTAGGAGATGACACCTGAGGAACATTCTAAGAGCCAAAGGTGAGAAAAGAGTGTATTCCAGACAGGGCAGTGCAAAAGGGACTGGGGAGTGGCAATGCAGAGTCATAGGGAATAACTGATACGCCAGTTTGGTTTGCACAGAAGGTATGTGATGGGCAGTCATATGAAATAAGCCTAGAAAGGTAGGCTGGAGTCAGACTAAAAAGGGTTTTAAATGACAATTCAGCTCTCTCCTTCATCCTACAGAATCTGCATGACTGGTATAACATCATGCCTTCACTATTCTCTTCATCCTCCTCTTCCTGAATGAATTACTACAACAGATCCAAGACTCTACTGGACACACCCTTTTCACCCTGGATAAGTCTTTCTTCTTACCAGCTGTGCATCTATGTTGATGAATGTTGTTTCATCTTCACCTCTCAGTGAAAAAACAGCAACAGCAACAACAAAAACCTTTTAATTTAACTAATGGGAAAGAAAGATTGTGACCCTTCCAGGACCACACAGCTAGTCAGCTGCAGTACTAAAACTAGAGTTTAGCACCTATTATCTCAAGTGAGATAATATTTGTAGAGTTTAGCATAGTATACTAGGTGTTGGATAACCCCTTGTTCCTTTGCCTCTTCCCTCTCACTCTCATTATTAGACCCTGCACAAAATAAAATCCTAGTAGTTGTTGATTTGACGCCATATACTCCATTCTCCTACTCCAAAACTGGACTAGCCGCTGTTCCCCTGTCTTTTCTACCACACCACAAACTGCAGATGGAAAAGAGGTCACAAAATGCATGTAAACACCTTTCACTGATAGACTGTATAACACTGACCCCTATCTAAAACAACAAGGAAATAATAATAAAAATTCTGTACATCTTCTGCTTTTCTCCCTTACCACGTGACCAGTATTCATACTATACTACACAGTATACATACTACACATACACTACATGCTACACTAGATACAGTATTCATACTACACAGCTCAGTTGTTACTCACCTGGCAGTCTAGGGATTGCCTCTCCATATCCAAAACCAATCCAACTAAAATAGCATCTAAGAAAAGAAAAGCTAGGGTGTGCTTTCCAGAAGAGCATAACTGGACACTGTGAGCACTAATAAGGGAAGGGGAGTGGAATAGGGAGGTTATTAAAACCCTTTTCATGTCACAGACTCCTTTAGGAACTGGTAAAGCCTATGACCCCTTTTCAGGATATTTTTAATGCATAAAATAAAATACACAGGATTATAAAGCAATTAATCATGTTGAAATACAGTTATCAAAAATTTCAAAATAAAAAAAAGTTCATGAACCCCAGGTTAAGAATCCTGGTCTTAGAGGGTTACCAAGAGCACTGAGAGGTTAAGTGACTCACATGAGGTCATGTAGCCAGTATATGTCAGAGGCAAAAAACTTGAACCCAGGTCATCCTGGCTTTGAGACCAGCTCTTTATTCACTCTCACCAATGTGACAATGCTCCCTACAGTTGTTTATTTTTTAGAATGTTTTAATATGTATATGATTAAATGCAGTGTAATTTGAGCATCATTAGCAGTGGTCCTCCAAGTAGTATTTGGGTTGGTCTCTTGGAACAGTAATTTTAGATGACTATGTTTTTTATTTTGTTTCTGGCACAAATAGGTCATAAATGTATGAAATTTCGCTGGTATAACATTAAGACTATGAACATTCTTCCTATTAATTTTGATGAGTCACTGTTTATAGTCACAATTAGGATCAGTTGAGAAAAATAGACCACAAGGTATTTTTCCGTACTTAGAATGATCCAGGAATGTTGAAGAGTTTGAGGGCCAGTGATCTCAGCAGTGGAGTCAGACTCAAATACAAATGGAGCCAATAAACTATATCTGAGGCAGCTAGATAGCTCAGCAGATAGAGAGCTGGGCCTTGAGTCATGAAGAACTGAATTCAAATCTGGCCTAAGACACTTACTAGCTGTGTGACCCTGAGCAAGTCACTTAACCCTGTTTGCCTTAGTTTCCTCATCTGTAAAATGAGCTGGAGAGAGAAATAGCAAACCACTCCAGTATCTTTGCTGAGAAAGCTCCAAATGGAGTCACAAGACTCACTGAACAACAACAACAAACTGTATCTAAGGATCCCTGCCAGCAGCATATTGACTTAGAGAACCATGTGTTAACATTATCTATGGTCTATTTTATTTTTATTTATTTGGTTAAATATTTCCCAATTACATTTTTTTTTTTGGCATGGCAATGGCATGCTCAGGGTCACACATCTAATAAGCGTCCAGTGTTTGAAGCCAGATTTGAACTCAGGTCTTCCTGAATCCAGGGCTGGTCCTCTATCTACTGAGCCATCTAGCTGCCCCTCCCAATTACATTTTAATTTGATTGGGCTGCCCTTGAGTATTGTGGCCTTATGCTGACAGTGTGGCATAAATGTGGAAGTACACTTGATTCTCTAGAGCACTCCTGCTATTTAGTAGATGTTCACTAATTAGATCTGTCAATGTGACAGAAATATTTCCATGTACATCATGTGTCCCCTTGCCTCACTGACCCCTTGTGTATTCCTTACTGGCCCGTCTTCCTCTTCATGATTCCTTAATGTTGGGAATCTCCTAGGATGCTGTCCATGGCCCTCTTCTTTCTCTACAGTCTCCCTTAGCAATCATCCATTCCCAGTGCTTCAGCTGTCACCTCTGTCCAGATAACTCATACCTGCATATCTAGATGGGATCTTTCTCCTGAGCCCCATACCAATTGCCTTCAGTATATATCTACTTTATTCCACCCTCCATATCAAATTCAGTACACTTAAAACTAAAATTGTTGCCCCATATCTGTGTTTTTTCATTTGATCCTCACAACAGTTCTGAGAGACACTATTATTATCATTGTTTTACAGATGAGGAAGCTAAGGCTAAGAGGTTATGATCTGACCAGGGTTGGGAGTATTGCAACTATAATGGGGCCATGGGCTGCATGTTTGACCCCTTTGATCTAGTTCACTACAACATTTTAGAAATTAGAAAATAGATCTAGTGTGACTTGCCTAAGGTCACACAGCTAATCAGCAGTACTTCATTTTTCATTTTTTTTAGTCACTGGTGGAAGAGAAATTTGCTGAATATATAGTACTTAACACTATCATTGAGATTTTCTTAAGAATAATGCTTTACCTTTTGACCCAGCATTAGCACTTCTAGGGCTGAATCCCAAAGAAATCATAAAAATGGGAAAAGGACCCACATGTACAAAAATATTTATAGCAGCTTTTTTTGTGGTGGCAAAGAATTGGAAATTGAGGAACGCCCATCAATTGAGAAATGGCTGAACAAGTTGTGGTACATGAATGTAATGGAATACTATTGTGCTATAAGAAATGATGAGCAGGCAGACTTCAGAAAAACCTAGAAAGACTTGTGTGGACTGATGGTGAGTGAAGTGAGCAGAACTAGGAGAACATTGTACACTGTAACAGCAACGTTGTGCAATGACTAACTCTGATAGACTTAGCCCTTCTCAGCAATGCAAGGATTTAAGACATCTTCAAAGGTCTCATGATGGAAAATGCTATCCACATCGAAAGAAAGAACTATGGAGTTTGAATGCAGATTGAAGCATACTATCTGCTATTTTTTTCTTCTGTTTTGTTTTGTTTTCTCTTTCTTGTGGTTCCTCCTACTGGTTCTAATTCTTCCTTACAACATCACTAATGGGAAAATATGTTTAATAGGAATGTGTATGTATAGCCCATATCAGATTACCCGCTGTCTTGGGGAGGGAGGTGGGAAGGAAGGGAAAGAAAAATTTAAAAGTCAAAAGCTTATGGAAGTGATTGTTGATAAATTAAAATAAATAAATAAATAAAAAATAAAAAAAGACAATGCTCCAGTTACTTAGACCCAATTGCCTCACCAAAAAACACAAAAACAAAAACAAAAACAAAAAAACCCCAAACTTAAAAAAAATAATGCTCCAACAAAGGACAAACAATTCTGAAGAAGAAGAAGAAGAAGTGATGCTGCTTAAAGAGGTCAATATGCATGCCCAGGAAACATCAAACAAATCTGATTTTAAAAGGACATGTACAGAAGATGGAAACCAGGGCAAATAACTGATGATGAATACATGATCCTGTAAAAAAAATAGTATCAAGAGATGCTAAGATTGGCAGTGAATGCTAAAGACAACAAAAAGGGTTTTTGTGGTTGTTGATGGTGGTGTGGTTGGTATTGTTGCCAGTAGTGTTGGTGGTGGTGGAAGTGGTGGTATTCGTGGGTGCCCCAGTGTCTGGTGGTGGTAGTAGTATTTAGTTGTGGGCAAAAGAAAAATGAAAAAAAGAGATGTGCCCGCTCTTTGGGGTAGATCGGATGATAATAAAATATGACAGAAAAAAATCAACTATTTTTATTTTCTCTGTGAAGGACAATGATCTTGTCTAAAAAAAAAAAGAACAAAAATGGCTGAGGGAATTGAAATTTCAGATAGTTGAAGAGATGAGAAGAAAGGGCATCTAGTAAACCCGAATGAGTTCAAGTCACCAGACCAGTACAGACTACATAAGAACTTGAGACTGATAACTGCTCAGCTGCTGTGTGAAGGATGGAAGGGATACTGCAAGACTGAAGATAGGAAAATGTACACATTTTCAAAAAGGATAAGAAAATTCTTTATACTGCTTCTCAGTGAACTGAACTTCAGATCCTGACAAAATGCTATAGCATATAATAGGGAGGGTTTATAAATACTGAAAAGTGAAGCAAGGGTGTTTGGTTTTGCATGGGAAGCTATAGAGGCACTCAACTACTTAGCCCCTCTCCAACAGCTTGCTATACCCTGGATATACATAAGCATCAGTAGCAAACGACATAGCATGGTAGAACCCAGTCCAAGGATGTGGGAAGAAGCACAGACAGAGAGCTAATGTTTGGGTAGTTTGAGTGCGTATCGTTGTTGTTTAAGAAGTAAATCAAAATGTAGCATGGAGAGAGATTAACCGCAAGTGGGAGGAGTACGGAGTGGATTCCATGTGTCTGCATACTGGGGAATGAGTGCTAGGTGATGTATGAAGACTGTTGCTCCCAAGGGCGTATTGGAGCCAGCTCTAGGGCTTCCAGGAGCCAGTTGTAAAATTTTCAGTTTGAGCATTTATACCTCAGAAATCTCCAATCTCTACAAATCAGGTTTTATTTATTGTTTTGTTGATTCTCTAGATTTAAGAACATTTTAATACTGCAGATTAAATTTAAAAGTATTTGTCTCTCCCCCCCCCCACCAAGAACCAATGTTACCTGCAAACTCCTATATCGGTCTATAAACATTGGTTGGGCCCAGCTGGAGTTTAGTAGAAGGCTCAGGGAACTATGTCCTTACCAGAATGGAGGCCTGGTGACTGGAGGCTAATAATAATAACAACAATATAATAACTGACATTTATATAGCACTTTAAGATGTGTAAAATGCTTTATATCTATTATCTCATTTGAACCTCATAACATCTCTGGGTGCTCCCCAGGTCATTGTTGTTCTCTGAAACAAGAGTGACTAAATTGGGATTCTGGGTCTGCTAAGACCTACACAGTAATACCAGTATTGAGGAACAATTATAAGGTGTCATTAATAAGATTTGGTCTTACACCATTTATTTGAATTAGCATTTTCTGACACTCACCTCCTCTTATCCTCTCACTTGTATTTGCATGGGAAAAGTGAGACCCTCTGGGGACATAATTAGTCCCACAGCTCAGGCTATGAAGAAGGGTGAAGGAGTCTGTGAAAATGCCAGACTCATCTTGTTTTCTTTTTTTGATAGGATTATTAGACTGGTAATTCAGAGGAATTGAATACACACAATAGAACTGGATTTGAATAGAGAATTTAATACAGAATGTGAAATTAAGGATCATCTAATGCAAACCTCTCATTTTAGGGATGAAGAAACTGAGACCTGAAAGGGGGAAATAACTTGTCTAATTCTATAAGGTAATACAGCCAGGATTTAAACTCAGATCCTCTAATTTTGGATACAGTATTTTTTTAACTGTAAAATATAACAGGAGGTAGCTCATGAAGCATTCTCTCTGGCTTCATGAGCAGGGACACATACTCTGGTTTCTTGTTGAAGGGCATAGGAAGCTAGAGTCTCCTTCTGGTTGATCCCTTGGGTCTCATGATGGGGAGAGGGGCACTGGGTCAAAGATGATTGGAGACTCAGCCAGGAATAACTACCACTTCAGTAGGCACAATAAAAGATTCAGAAGAAAAGAGCCTCCTTCTTTCAAGGTGGTCTTATTTGTTGGGACATGGCCAATACTCAGACTTCCAGTGGAAGAGAAAAGGATTTCCTTCCCCTATCCTCCAAAAGCAATGGCAACTGTAAGCACATGGCAGCTTATCTAGATGAACTTGACCCTGAACCTAAAGTCCCTGGTTCCTTCATATGGTTCATGTTTCTCCCTTGTACACAGGGGGCTGTACAGCTACTTTAACATGAACTGCTACCTTGGTGGCTACTGTAAGAGGTCAAGGGTTATTATTAGGTCTGGGTGATTGTTATGCAGTGAGAGGTCCTCTTCTAAAAAAAAAAAAGAAGAAGAAGAAAAGATGATGATCAGCACAAAATCAAGAAGGTAAATTAAACATATCTGCATAGCCGGAAGATATGAATGTTAAATGAACTGATTAGACTGTATTCCTCTGAAGTGAAAGTGGGATACCTATTTAGCAGTCCCATAAAGCATCAATGTTTTAAGCATCAGTTTCCCAGTGGAGTATATTAGAAGTGAAAGATTAATGTTTACATGTTTTAAATGTCTGTCAATACCCACTTATGAGTCTAGTGCATTTTATGTATTTCTTTTGTAGTGAAAGAAATAAATGGCTATCCTGTACTTATTAGCTACCATTTTATACACTGAGCAACTTTCCTATAAGGGACTCAGTCAATCCCTTTCAAGGAGAACCTATTTTTACTTAAGGAGTTTTTTGTGTAGTAACTCCAGGTGGGGACATAATAGGACAGAGAGTACAAGAAAAGCCAATCACTTCTCTTGGGGTCAGGCTTCCCTAGGATCAAATGTGTTCTGTGTCAGTCTTTAAATAGGGTCCAGCATGGAAAGAGGGACAACCTTTGAGCCATAAGTGACTGCAGCATTGTGTCTAACAATACTTTTGTGGATTAGATAAAGAGATGTGGAGTACATAATGCAGTTAGGTGAATTCAGAACTGCTAGAATGAATAATCATGCCTAAAGAAAAGTGATTAATGGATTGAGGTCAACCTGGAGGGAGGTATTTAATGAAGTGTTCCAGGAATCTGCCCTTGGTCCTGCTGTAGTCAACATATTTATCAGTAATTTGGGTAAAAGTAGAGATGACATGTTGATAAAATTCATCGATGACCTGATTTTGGGAAGTATAAGGAATATACTGGATGAATGAATTAGTGTTCAAAAAGATCCAGATAAGATAGAATGAGATAAATCTAGTAAAATAAATTTAATAGGGATAAATCCTCTATTTATATTCAAAAAATCCATTGTGGAAGTATAGGATTTACTCATTTATTCATTCAATGAATACTTATTTCGTTCTTCTGTGTGTAAGGAACTATACTAAGCATTACAAATTGAAAGATGAAAAGCAACAACATCTCTGTGCTTTAGGAGATTACCGTCTGCTAAAAGGATATTACAAATATACAAATAATTCAAGATAAAATGTGAATGGAGCAAAGAAGAGACCCAGACCAAGTTGTCTAGGGAAAATGAGGTAGAAGATGGGACTATCATCTTGCATTATCAGGGAAGGGTTTATGAAGGAGGTGACACTTGAGTTGGGCCTTGAGAAAAGAAAAGGATTTCAATAGGCAGAGGTTAAGTTGGATTGTATCCTAGGCATAGGAATGGCCTTTGTGAAAGAGACCTGGGAACGGCAAGTTGTCCAACTTGGGTGAAATATCAAGTATATGAAAGGGATTAATGTGAAATAAGATTAGAAAAATAAATTGAAGTCATGTTGTGGAGTGCCTTAAATGCTGGATTAAGAACTTTGTATTTTATCCTAGAGGCAACAGGGAAACACTAAGAGTTTTTGAGGAAGGGACTGACACAGTCAGATCTCCACATTTAGAAGATTATGTTGGCAGCTATATGTATAGTATTCTCTAGTGACACTCAAAACCAGCCTCATCATGGTGTGGAGGTGACCTGGTCTTCTCAAAGACTATTCCAGCTGAGTACAAACTTAGGTAAATTCTATCAAGCTAGACAAACTTTTTTTTGGTGGGGGGGGAAGGGGGGAGATCCAAGGCAATTAGAGTTAAGTGACTTGCCCCGGGTCACACAGCTAGTGAGTATCATGTGTCTGAGACCGGATTTGAACTCGGGTCCTCCTGACCCCAGGGCTGGTAGTCTAGCCACTGCACCACCTTGCTGCTTTGCTAGACAGACTTTTAGTACTCATCAGTGTTACAGTGTGTGACTGGCATTTAAAGAGCAGCCTAGTTAAAATCAGAAAGGCTGATCACAAGATCATGAATTTTTCAACCAAAGCTTTTCTAAAAAACATCTGCATAGATAGATATTGATCTGCTTTGGTAGAGAGAGTACTCATACTGGCAAACCCACAGGTCAATGAATTAGTGAAGAAGTATGAAGGACTAGAGAGAAAGACGAAAGGCAGGGAGCCAGTAAGGACATCATTACTAGACAACAGGTGAATTCTAGAGATGCTGAAGCCATGGAATATACAGGACTCAGCAACAGATTGAATGTGGGGAGAAGATGGAAGGAGACAGTCAAAGGTGACTCCAAGACTTTGATGGAGATATTGTAACTAGATAAGAGTTCATGTAAAAACAAACAAAAGTTGGAGTTTTAAGTAAATTCTGAGTTCAATATGAGTCAACGATGTGGCACAGCAAGCAAAAAAAGTTAATGGCATCTTGGACACATTTAACACAAGATCAGTGTCCACACACCACAGCCCATGTCAGGCCACAGTTGGGAATATTGTATTCAGCTCTAGATAGTATATTTGCTGAAGGACTTCGACAAGTTGTAGTATGTCCAAAGGAGAGTGCTCAGGAGATCGAGGGGATTGGAAATCATGCCCCATGAGGATCAGATGAAGGAAGTGAGGATGTTTAACCTAGAGAAGAAAAACTTTAAGAGAAATGATAGTTCTCTTCAAGTATTTAAGGATCTAACATGTTGGAACAGGAATTAGGTGAATTTTGCTTGGCCCCAGAGGATCGATGGATGAAAGTTGTGCTGAAGCAGAATAAGATTGTAGGTCAGGGAAAACTTTCCAACAATTATAAGTTGTCCACAAATGGAATGGAATGGCCTTAGAGGCAGATAGGAGATTGTATTATATTTAAGTTTTTTCTAAACATATAATATATGATTATATAAATAGGACCCTGCTATTGACTTCACGATTAGGCACCAAGGAATTGTGACAGAATGAATCATAGCTATCCAATCTTAATATTGGTGCCATACTTAGTGCAGGCACTTAATTAATTTATCCCTAATATAGTTCAGCTCAAAGGAATCTACCAGCCTCCACCTTCCCCAGTAGCAGGAATTACAGGTATGGACTACCATGCTCAGCATTTTCTTTTTTCTGGGCACCCAAATCCCTACTCAGGACCAAGAGAGTAATCTTTTCTATAACTTCCTTATGTTTTCTGAACTTAAGAGTTTCTCTAGATGCAGCAAAGATTCTTTACAATTCTCTGTTCTCTTTTCCCTACACCCCTATACCCCACTTTCCTATGGGATTCTTAAAGTTAAATCTTTTTAAAATAGAAATGTGACCTACAGATACTATCACCTCTGGCCCCTCAAAGATTTGAGTTACAATCATGAGGCATTTTTATGGTGATCTACCTATCTTGGGTCTCTAGCTGCCACCAAGTTTTAAATACCTGGAAAAATCTAACTAAATTCAAGTCTAAGTATTCAGCTGCTCATCATGTTAACAGATCCAGGAATCTGAACCAGTAAATATCTAAATGGAACATTAATGAATAAGAAAGCAACAGAAAATACCATCAGTCATTTTTCTGTACAAGTACAGTTTCATTCCCTTTCTCCTGCCTTTGGGGAATTAGCTCTTTCAAAAGACTTGTACTGGAATAGGGAAAGCTATAGGCCAGGTCTCTCTGCAACCACAGTGTATTCTTGGCTGGGTCCTCGGGCTTGTAAAGGGCCAAGTCTGTATCTAGAATTACCTGCTTTCTCTGCTCTTTGTTACTCATCAAGTCCCAACTTGACTTGCCTAAGGAACTATTTGTTCCAAGACTTGGTCATGCTCATCAGCTTTGCCACAGCCAGGATATCTTATTTTACTGTGCTTTGTGTAGGCATAAACTTAACAGTAACCTCCATTCCTTGTCACTCAGCTTCTTTGTGAGTAAAAAGAATTCTCAGCTGTTTCACTGACAGAAGAGGAGAGGAGAGAGAGGCATTCTCAGCTCCTGGTTGTATGGGGGGAGGGAGAGGGGGAGAAGGCTGGAAAGCATTGGGAAGCATTTCTCTCTGCCCCTCCTCCACTATGTTCAGTGAGTCTCTCCCTTCTCTGACAAGAAAAGTGGGGGAAAAAATGAACATAGGCTGGCCCCCTACTCTGAGGAGCTGTACTCAAGAGAAATCAAGGGATTGGTTAGATGCAGTTCCTTGGTTAAATAGTGAGCAGATGATGCCCTATGCCAACTTTACTATTTCTCAACCAAGAGTTAATAACTTCCTCGTGAAAAAAAAATTACACAGTCTTCTTATTCTAGCAGACAAATAGCCAAAGGGATAGTACCTAAAACACCTGGACTCTTAACTCTTCACTCAGAATGAAAAGGATTTTTTTTGTTTGTTTGTTTGTTTTGGTGAGGCAATCAGGGTTAAGTGACTTGCCCAGGGTCACATAACAAGTAAGTGGTAGAGGCTGGATTTGAATTCAGGTATTCCTGACTCCAAGGCTGGAACTCTAGCCACTGGGCAACCTAGCTGCCCCTTAATTTTTATTTTATTTTATTTTTTGTTTTTTTGATGAGGCAGTCAGGGTTAAGTGACTTGCCCAGGGTCACACAGCTAGTAAGTGTCATGTGTCTGAGATTGGATTTGAACTCATGTCCTCCTGACTTCAAGGCCAGAGATCAATTCACTGTGCCACCTAGCTTCCCCCCAGAATGAAAAATTTTATCACAAATAAAGTAGATAAAGCACTGGATTTGGAACCAGAAAATAACTCAGTTCAAATGACAAAAATTTGAAAAATTTAAGCAAAATTCACTGAATTCCTGTTCCATATGACAGACCCTTAAGTACTTGAAGAGAACTATCATTTTGGTTCAAATTATGACTTGGTTCAAATCTTGCTTTAGGTGTTTCCTAGCTCTTTTACCCCAGCTGGGCAATTTACTTAATCTCTTTCAGCCTCAGTTTCCCAATTTATAAAATGGGGGCAATAATAGTACCTACCTCCCAGGGTTGTTGTGAAGATATAATGAAATGATACATGCAAATTGCTTTGTAAATCTTAAAGTACAAGTAAATGCTAGATAACATTATCAGAGGAATAGCACAAAATACCCCAATGTGAAATAGCTAAAATATATCATCCTTGAATACAAAGTTTAAAAAAATCTATGGGCAGCACATTTTTCACTAGGTCATTCCACATTGTTGATGATTACAATGAAGATGAATATCACTTTCATAAATGTTTCCTGTTTAAAATTTCAGCTGCCTATAATTTAAAAATAGAAAGGTGGATCCTAAGAAGTTTATGGTTGCATTTAATAATAATTGACAATTTTGTAGTACTTTAAGGTTGACAAAGTATTTTGCATGCATTATCTTACTTGAGGCTCACAATAACCCTATGACTCAGGTAATACAGGCTAATATTGGTAGTACTAATTTCATTACTACCTCATTTTATAAATAAGGAAACTGAGGCAGCGCCGAGAAGTTGAGTGGCTATCCCATGGTCACAAAATAATAAGGGTCAAAAGCAGGATTCCAATCCAGTTCTTTCCTGACTTTAAACATAGTTCTCTCCCTACAATATGTTGCCTCTCAGATTTAGTAAGATTTATTTTTCCTATAGTAGATTCTGTTCTACTCTTAGGTAAGTGTATTTCTAACAGTGACAGAGCAAACAGTAAATTCTATTAGGTAATAAATAAAAGAGATACCTTTCAAGCAGCTGTTATGTATAAATGAGGTTGACTACATTCCCTTGCTGGCTAGTAGCAGATTTCTAGTCATCTTTATAAATTTAGATTAGTTTGTGATGATCTATAATATCAGTAACTAAGATTATCTTAAGTATGGCAAGAATTTACTATTCAAAAAAATTATAAATGAAACTATCCTCATAAAAATGTGCTAAGACTAATATGTGCTTTTATGCAATTGAATAATTAAAATACACACACATGCCAAGTTAGGAATACTAATTCTTAGTCAAGATCTTTTAGTAGTGTGATTATAATTTTAGCACATAGATGATCTCCTTGAATCCAAAGGTTGAAGTGTCTTGGTAATATTAGAAGCATCTGACTCTGATGACTTACCCTGAGGCTGGGCCACTGAACACAATTCTTCCCTTAAATTTATAGAATGTGGGGATATGTTTTGAAGGCCTCTAATCATGCCTCACCATGCCTCATCACGGCATGAAGGTGACCCTGAGTTCTCATAGGCTATGTCAGCAAAACACAAACTCTGACAGTTCTTTCCAAGCTGGAAAGGCTCTGAGTACAGCTGGTAACAGATTGCATTTCTGTCATTTAAAGATCAGCTTAGCTAAATTCATAAAAGTGTCATTAACAGGTGGGCTGTCAGATAAGGAATTTTTTGGCCTCATCAATTCATATATTGCCTGTCTGGAATGCACGCCCTCCTCTGCCTTAACAGAGTCTTTTTCTCCCTTCAAAGCACGGCTGAAGCCCCTACCAGGGCTAGGGAACCTGTGGCCCCGAGTCCACATGTGGCCCGCTAGGTCCTCAAGTACAGCCTAGAGGCTACTTGTGAACTTGCAGCTGCAGGTTCCCCACCCCCTCAGACCCATACAGACTGTTTCTGAACCCTCTCCACTCCCTGTTCCCCCAAACCCCACCCTTATGAGCACTGATATAACTAGGTTGAATAGTGGTTAGAACACTGGAACTGAAGCCAGGAAGACCTGAATTCATTTGTGACCCACAGGAAAGTCATTTAAGCTCCTCTACCTCAGTTCCTTCATCTATAAAATCAGGATAAAAATGGCACGTACCTCTCAGGGTTGTCGTAAGGATAAAATGAGATGTTCGTAAAATGCTTTGCAAACCTTAAAGTGCTATATGTGTTAGCTATTACTGTTATCTTCTAGGCATTACATAATTTTGTATAGACTTGGCATTTACACACTTATGCATTTATGTACATACTGTATCTCCCACGTAGAATGTAAATTTCATGAGGTCAAGACTTTTTTCTTTTTGTTTTTATATGTACAATGCCTAGAACCATGCCCTTTTTGTGTTTGTATATACAATGCCTAGCACATAATAGGACCTCAATGAATGTTTGTTGAATTGAACTAAACTTCATCTGCTAAAGCACTGAGAGAGGTCGTATCTACCGAGGGCAAACCTACATGGATGAAATTAGACAACTCTGAAGTATCAAAATATGTGAACATATGGCAACTTTTCAGAAGAACCTTTAATAGATATTGCTCCTCATTAGTGTTTATACTTGCTATTATTTGTGGGTTCCAACTTACCTATATTAATTGTCCTTTAAATGACTGACATAAATGGCTATCCAGACTTTCCAAAGTTGGGCTCAAAGAGGATTTAATAATTATCTTAACCTCTTCATAATTAGGCTTCATCACAAAGAATATGCTAATTAATTGGTTTTTGTAATGTGTCTATTGTCTTCTGTTAAATTACAATTTTTAAAAATGTTTTCCCCATTCATTTGTTGTAGGCTATGGCTGAGCATATGGTAGGAGAAAGACTTTTAGTCTGTTATATTCTTGCATTTAAACACTTAATTAAAGTGAAATTTAATTAAATGAAATTAAGCTATAACTTTTAAAATAGCTATTCTCAGGAAAATGGCTTGAAAATAAAACCAAAAAGAATGCAGTTCAGTTAAGAAAAAAGAAAATAAGGATGTTGATTCCAATCCCAGTCATAAAAGGATATGAAGTCATTATGTTTACCTCATTTTTAATGCCTAATTTTAGTTTCACACTGGAAAGACTCAGGGTTTCCATATCAATTTTAGTCATCTTCTGTTTTGTGGCAAAATATACAAATGTTATTAGCTCATTTCAGAATATGGCATCTTTGAATATGCTTATTAGAAATATTTAATATTATTCCAATAAAGTAGTAATTCTTAGTTAAAATTGTAGCCACTTTGTGAAATCAAAAGGAATTATAGCTGTATTTTTATTTAGCAAGAATTTTCTAACCTAAAAAAAGCAGTTAAAACTCTTTTCAAGAGAATTTCTACAATTTTTTTTTAAAATGACTTCTGGTCTACAAGACATGATTCCATATGAGTGACTTTATCTGGGCTTCTTTAACAGCTGTGACATTAGGTCACTGAACATCTCTGAGCTCTATCTTCCTCAACTGCAAGGGGGCTGGACTACAGCGCTACCAAATCTCCTCATGTTCTAAAATAATGCGAAAATGGTTTTAATGCCAAACTGCTCATGGTTCAAAACAGAATGGAGTCTAAGGCTTTGTTGTAACACAAAACATCAGTAGTCTGAGCATCATTCAAAACAATCTATGAAGTGGGAATATAGATTCAGAACCAGTACAGAGGTCCATACCCCAGACCTAATAGCAAACACAGGGCCAAGAACTTATAAAACAAGGAACATAGAAAACTCTGAGCTTAGTCTTATTGGAACAAATCCCAAAGCTTTTTTGCTCCATGGGCACTGGACTCATTCTACCATTAACCTCATTTATCACTGATACCCATGCCTGGGTGACGGTGGGGCTTAGACAGATTGTATGTGTAAAGGAGTTGGTCTTTCACAATTAACTAATCAACAAGTATTTATTAAGACCCTGCTAAGTGGCAGGCACTGTGCCAAGTACTTTACAAGCATTATTCATTTGATTCTCACAACTTTGGGAAGTAGGGTCTATTTTTTATCTTATTTTACAGTTAAAGTAACTGAGGCAACAGAAGTTAAGTGACATGCCCAAGGTCACACAGCTAATAAATGTCTTGCTGTTGTTGATGTTTAGTTGTGTCCAACCCTTCATAACCTCCATGTGAGATTTTCTTGGCAAAGATACTGGAGGGGTTTGCCATTTCCTTCTTCTAACTCATTTTACAGATGAGGATACTGAGGCAAACAGGGTTAAGTTGACTTGCCCAGTGTCACACACCTAGTAAGTGTCTGAGGCCAGATTTGAACTCAGGTCTTCATGACTCCTGGCCTGGCACTCTACTGCATCACCTGGCTGCCCCCAGGTATTATGCTAAGTGCTAGGAATATAAGTACAGTAAATGAAGTAATCCCTATGATTGAGCTTACATTTTAATGAGGAAGTCAGAAAGGATATAGCTATAGCTATGTTGCTATCAATATAGATGTAAAAATGTATTCAAAATAAATGCAAAGATAATAGATACCATAAGCCTAATCATAGAAAGGGGGCCCCATATCATTACGTTAAACTAACTGTAAAATTAGGGCCATGCAGTCATCTCTTTATGATATACAAACAAGTCCTTTAAGTGAATGAGAAAGGAAAAAAATATCATAGCATGAAGAATATAAGTCCTGCCTTTTTAAAAGTTTAGTCAGTGAATCCAGGAAAGAGACCTTGAAAAGGTATGCAGATTCTGCTAGGTACATAGAAGATGCTTGGTGCTGAAGAAGGAGAGGTCCTAAGAAGCTACTTAGCACTAAGGGAAAAGAAATGACAGATGTTTCCACTGCCAAGGAAGGAGTCAGGACTTTGAGTGCAAGGTTGCTTGGGCAGATCTGGTTGGAGTACTGGGACAAAAGCTATGTTAAAAACTGCCTCCTCATCCTGCCACTACAGACCCCATAGGGATAATCCTATATCTACTTTCTCACCAAGGGCTCCCTAAATAGTTTGAAATCTTTATCTCTGGGCATTACAAAGACTGTTTACCTTTTTTTAATGTTGTTTTAAATGTTTGCCTCATCTTTATAAACAGTATTATGAACAGGTTGTTGCTAGTCTGGGTATACTGTATTGGGGGGAAAAGCAGGCAATTGAAAAGGGAGCTTCCCTATATAAAAGAGAGAGATCTAAAACTGAGGGGTTTTGCCAGTCTTGGGCTGGGTGTTTGATGGTTAAAAAAAAAAAAGGTGGACAGAATTATAGATCCTTTCATACAACTTCTCAGACCCAAGGAGAGTTTATATCAGGGAACTTATCTAGGTAATAAATATGATTGTCAGGATGGTCAGATGAAGAGGGCAAATAGGAGTGGAATGAAAAACTCACTTACCACCATATGCCAGCACTATTACAATACTAAGAGGGTTGCAAAACCAATGTTAAATCCTTGTATTTAGTTAGAAGAGACAAGCATGTAATATTTGGCCATATATATTAGCAATCATTTGATATAAATAGAAAATAATTTTAAAAACTTATTTAAAAGGTGAATTTCCAACTATAATAAACTGAAAATATAACTGACTGAAAACTATATATATTTTTAGATAAGTTAACGTCAATATAGCACACAGAGCTTCCCACCCAAGATGCTCTCAAGCCAGTCTCTATCACTATAACTTCCTCTCCATTCAGTTTCCCTCTCCTCAAAGTCTGCCTAGCCAGCAGGGTAACAGCTTGTTCCTTACATACATACTCAAGGACTTCACTGTTAATGGGCAGCAGCTCCAACCTCCAAATTAAGGATAATCTCAAGGATTTGGAAAATGAAAAATTTCTTCCTCCAAAATAGATAGTAAACCCTTGTATGTCATACCTGAAACGCCTGAAAATAATGATGACATAGGTTAAAAAACAAACAAATAAACTTTCCTCCTCTAAAATATTGCTTAGACTAGATTTTAATTACTTTGATATGTCCATCCATATTTACAGTTTACTAGTAGTAGCCACTCAGATTCTATAGAGGTTTCCTTTCAGGATATTCATCAAAACTTTAAATGTCATGAAATTTTGCACCAGATACTATAGAATATGGGAGGAGACCTTGGAGAAATGCAAATGTTTTGTAGGTTATACAATATAAGAGAAAATCTGGGGTGGAAAAACTGGATTAAATGAGGTTAGATTTATTCTGTGTGGAGGATAAAAGAGAGGTGCAGACTTAGAATAGTGAGAATGGCTGAACTATTCACCTACACAGGCTATAAGGAAGAGTGGGAAGAAGAAACAGGTTGAAACAAACAACCAGCCAAAAAGAAAGGTGGGCCCTCTGAATCATCATAAGATATTAGTCATTCATGCAGAAGAGGCCAAGCAGAAATAAAGGTTTGTTCAAGGAGCTGAAGTGACATTTCATCTATCTCTAGCTTCAAGTGTCATGATCAGTCTGCTTCTACAAAGCATGCTGGGAAAATTCTCTTGTTACCTGGGCTGGGGCAGAATTTCAGAAGTATTGTTGTTTCTTCTCTATCTCTCATACCCCACCCAGGAAAAGGTTATTTTGTTTGTTTGCTTTGTTTTATTTTGTTTTAGAGAAGGTGGGTTACCTTCACAGAACACTGGAAAATGTCTGATTGCAATGTACTAAATAAATCCCCTTTTAAAATAGATTCTTTATTCTTGCTTCCATATGAATACTTATATCTGAGTTAATCTTTCTCAAATTGTTTTACTCATGAACTAATATTCCCATCGAGATTGCAAGCTCCCCAAGGGCAAAGGCTATATTTGCTATTTATTTTTGCCTCCTCCTCTCTCCCCCCATTGAGCACACTAAACACATATCACATGCTCAGTAAGTAAATAGTAAATAGGCCAGATTTAAATGTGATGTTCAGTGATCAGTTGATTTGTCTGAAAAATCTACAACTATTAAAGAAAGACAATGTTTTAGGTTATTTTATAGTTACAATCATTATTATACAAAATAGAAATTTTAATAAAGGTTGTACTTTTTAGCAACTTACTTATATTTGGAATTACCTGTTGTTTTTTTTTTAGTTTAGAAAGTTTATAGTAATTCTTATGTCATCAATTATAGTAGAGAGGAAGTGTATTATGAGAAAGTCTTTCCTATAAAAGAAAAATAGGAAAACTATTTTTATGGGGAGATTTGGTTCTTTTGCATAAATAAGGCATTTTCCTCTTATCTGGTTTGATAAACTAGTGACAGTTTTCAGAACCTCTTTAAATTGGCCTGTGATTTAGTTATGTTGATTTCCCCCAAAAATTTTTTTACTTTACTTTTAAGGAAATGAACTGGCAAGCAACCAAGAAAAGCTGCATTTCACTGTAGGAATAAATGAAGCTTCTGAAATGCAGTATTTTATTTTGCTCTGCCAGCAACTTCAGATGACAAGAAATTGCATTCTCTGCATTGTGTAGAGTAATATACTCTACATCTTTCTGTCTCAGAGGGCAAGGACATTTTATACAAAGGAAGGAGTAACAAAGAGCAATGGAGGGAAATAGAGGCAAGCATTTTCAATATCAAGCATATTTTGAACAGCTGGTCAGATTTTTTTATTTCCAAAATTAAAAATATTTCTAATATGCTAACAGACATTTCAGATGCCTCTAGAAATAAAAAACTGCCTCCAGAAATGGTTGGTTCAATTTGGCTAAACATCATAGGTGTAAGTCAATTACAAGGGTAATTTAATAAGTCAATTGCAAAGAGATAGACTGGAACAGAACTCAATAAAAAAATATAGTAAACAAGTAGAAGACCTTGTAGTTCCAAAAGGTGACAGTGTATTCCAAATTTGCTCCAACATAGGGACTGACAACTAAAAGAAGTTGGCCACATTTAAGATAATAATGTCATTTGTGTAGGGCCTGAAATTTTACAATGTGCTTTATATACATTTGAGCTTCATAATAACCATTGAAGCAAGTACGTCATAGGTATTATTACTGATGCCTCCCTGTGACTTGTCTGTGGTCCCACAACTAGTAAGTAACAAAGGCAGGATCTGAAACATCTTCATTACTTTAGGTTTAGCTCTTGCTAAAGAAATCAGACTGTGGGTAAAACAAAATTTTAATTAAAACTAAAAATCAAACCCTCAATATTGGTAACATGATTCATTAGAGCTCCATGTCTAAGAATACATAGCTATATGAGCATGGGAAATAGGGGCATAGAGAAAGGAGATTGGTAAAAATCTAAAAGGCAGGTAGGTGGCACAGTGGATAGAGCACTGGCACTGAAGTTAGGAGGACCTGAGTTCAAATTTGGCCTCAGACCAAACACTTGAAATTAGCTGTGTGACCCTGGGCAAGTCACTTAACCCCAATTGCCTAAAGAAGAAGTAGTATTAATGGGGAATAGTTTATTGTGTTGATTCAATCCTTACCACTTTTTATTTGGCAGAAAAGTAAGAAAATGCAGTATTTGGAAAAATGTTTCTCTGGTATCTAAAAAACACTCAAAAATTGGAGAGCTAAAAAAAAGTACATGAAAAAAATTTAACAGCAAGTATGAGAAGAGATCATGAGATATGGTGAGGCAAACCATTATAAATATGAAGAGGAAATCAGCACGTGGGCCCTTACACATAGAACAGTTGCTATAACTTCAAATTTACTTCCACATTTGGGAAAGAGATAATGAACTACTGAGAGAAACATGACACACCTGCGCAGCAAACCTGACCACGCAGAAACAGAAGTTACCAGTGTTTGTTATGAGGAATATTAAAGGAACTGTATTTGTATATCCTGGAAAAGAAATTGAAAGAAGACTCAATGATGATCTTCAAAAATATAAAGACTTTGGTGACTAAGTTTTTCAATCTCTGATGAAGGAGAAGAAAGGGGAAAAGGGTGGGGTGGAGACTTAAGGAGAAAAAGAGAGAGGAGGGAGACAGAAAGGGGCAAAAATAGATATACATGTGTGTGTATATATATGACTACAACAAAATAAATAGAATAATAAGCAAAATGAAGATTATACAATCATAATGACCAAGCTTGGCCTCCAGAACAGAGGAGAAAATATATCCCTTTCCTTTCATTGAAGAGGTGGGGAACTATTGGTACAAAATGTTACATATGCTGTCAGATACAGATGGCTTGTTTGTTGGTTTTACTCAACTGGTTTTCTTTTCCTTTTGAAATTTTTGTTATAAGGGAAGGCTCACTGATAGAAGACAGGAGAGGTATATTCAGAAATGAATATGACATAAATGCAAAAGACATCAATAAAACTTTAAAATATGCAAGTGTACCAAAAAAAGATTACTTTTTTTAAGTCCCATAGAATCATAAGAACCCATCATTATACATCTTTCACACCATCATTTCTTTTTTAGCTATGAGTTGGACCAGAAGGCTGCTGAGGTCTGTTTGAGCTCTAAAATTCTGTGTTATTCCAGAAATAGTCATTATCATCTTCCTTCTATAACAGAAAAAAAAAAAACCCAAACCCTGGATTAGACAATTGGCTTTCAAAAGGTCATTACTTTATTTGAGACTGAACTGAGACCAGTTCTCAACCCTACTTCCAGTCTATTTGTCCAAATTTCATCCCCCATTGATCTCAGTCCTATGTTTCTTCATGGATTTAACTTTTACCAACAGAAAAATGTGGTGTAGTAGAAGGTACATGGGAATAGGAGTCAGAAGAGTCAAGTTCTGTTCTCATTTTTGTCTCTAATGTGCTATGTGAATTTGGAGAAATCTCCAGTTCTCTAGGCATCACTTTTTTCATGTGTAGTGGGAATGTTTTTTTCTTTCCAAATTAGACAATTTCTCAAATTCCTTTCAATTCTAATATTCTATGAAAAAAATGGTTGGATGTGGACATATAGTGGGGGCGTATTCAATCAACCACTCTGGCATAAAGGAGGTGAAAATATCACAAAGGTAATAAACTTTTTTAAAAAATATTTTTGCTTTATATTTTGATAACAAATTTCATTTTTAAAGTTCCATGTCTTTTTATAATGATCATTCCATTTTTCTTACATAGGTCTTATTCAAAGGGGTGATGGATAATATAATAGCAAAATTATTCTTTTATATGATATGAAAGTAAAAGCAGAAGAGCAGAACTGTCAATCAAAAAAGGGTAAAAATAAAATCTTAAAGCACTAAATTGTAGTGAATTACCTGGAACAAATAGTATCATCAAAGACAGAAAAGGCAATATTGTTCAGCATAGTTCAGTATTCCTTTCTTGGAATGTCAGGTATGCCAATGGAAACTGACAACATGGTATAATGGATTGAACACCATATTTGAGGGGAGAAGACCTGAGTTTGAATCTCACTACTATTTACTGTCTGTGTGACCTTGAAGAAGTCATTTTACCTCAGTTTCTTCCCCTGTAGAATGAGGTGAGTTAGATTCCTATAGTCATGGAATGCAAAAGTTGCTAAGAAGCTTAGAGATAATTTAATCCAACCTCTTCTTTTTACTGGCAAGGAAACTGAGGTCCAGAGATAGGAAGTGACTTGGCCAGGGTCACAGAGCTAGTTAATGGCACATGCTTAGGTACATAAAGTTGCTAGACAAGGAGTGATTCTGATATTTGGTTGAAGGCAGCAGAGAGGTGATAGAATTAGAGCGTAAAGGAACTCAGAAGTCCTATAGTACAGAAGGGTCAAACTGGGCTAATAGGCCACACGAGCATGGTCCACAACACTCCCAGATGCGGCTGGAACCATATTAAAATGTAATTTGGAAATATTTAACAAAATAAATAAAAATACAATAAATATAGATAATATTTAACATATCAAAGCGAAGTCAATGTGCAGCCTGCAGGGATCCTTATGTTTAGTGGAATTAGAGGGATCTGGGTTTAAATCCCACCTCTTAAACGCATTAGCTGTATGACCATGTGCAACTTACTTAACTCCTTGACCCTCCACTAATTCTCCTAAGACTGTAATTTGTAGTTAGTAGAGAAAATTCCTACTGTGAATTCCCCATACTGAGAAAAATCACAGGTTCTTAAGGTGGAGACATATATTGAGATATCACTTTATAGTTTTCAAAGTGCTTTCACATACACTGGATTATTTCATCTTCACAATAGCTCTTTAATAAAGACAGGATATGTATAATTGTTCCAGTTTTATAGATGAAGAAGGAGAGGAAAGACACATAGAGAGCACAAAATACCAGGGCACATTCATGTATACATGGAGGGAACTTAGGTGGTCAGGGAACAGGAACATCTAAGGGCACACAGATAGGGACACATATGGTCAGGGCAATTCAAGCCTCCAGTTTTGCAAAACTGCCACTGCCCTTCGTTTATGTGACTATACCATTCCCTGCTTGGCTTATCATCTCAGCTGGATGTCACATCTCCATCCTGTCATTTCTTCCGAGTATCTCTGTTGGTGTCCTGGTCTCCAAGCTTTCTCAGCTACCATCTGCACAACTTCAGCTATTTAGCCTCTTCAAGGCCAATTGCTGCTCTCTACTACTATAGGCTATATTACAGTAGCTAGAAAGTTTCTAACCTGACAGAGGAAGGTCTATTCTTTTCAAATTTAGTCAAACTCTATAATCCAGGCAGCAAACAACAAAAGTTAATTCTGTATCTCAGGTTAAGATTAATTATATTCTCTGTATTGACTGTATCATATGTTTATTTGAAGTCTGTGGTCCCAAACAAATAACTGATTTAGGATTAAGAAAGTCCTTTTAACATCTGTTACATCTTTGATTAGGCTCCAGTGTCCCCAAAATCTGTTTCATGGATTCTGTCCTCCTTAAGACCCCACAGAAATTCTATAAAGTCTGGGGCAAGGAAGCCCTACTTTGACATCTCCTAACGTCATGTGGGTATGAACGGAATATTTCTGACTATTTACCTGTCATCCTAACCCATACCGCACGACAAATCCATCTTTTCTTCTATCATAAAATTATTTGATGATATCTTTTACTCCTATATTTTAGAGTTCCTCATGGATCATGTTACAGCCTACTGACTCCCCCCATGTGACTCACTGGTGCCTTCTATGTGGCATTCATTGTTAATTCTTTGGAGATTATTACATTTTATGTTTTTCTGCCATATAGAAACACTGGCAGAAAACAGGTTGAAAAAGATGGGCCTTTGTTTTCGTGGGAAGCCTGGGACCTTTAGAAGAGCTTTAAAACTTCCTGGAGATAAATTAGCCCACGCTTCATGGTCTGTTCAACTTGGGGCCCAATATGTTGTCCATTGATACTGCTTCTTCTAGAGATACTGATGGAGGAACTCTACAGGCTGTGTATCCAAACACATGCTGTCATCTGGGCAATAGCTAATCTTTATTCATTTTGACTCTCTTGTATAGATGGTCAGGCCAAATTGTTTTGACTGATTACAGCTCTATCATAGATTCAGTGTTTTCTGGGTTTAATGTAGTCAACACAATGTCATCTGCAAACAGAAGCATCCAGAGGACCTCACCATTCACAGAGTTCCTTTTCAACTTAGACTTTTCCCTGGATCATCTCCATCATAGTGGCAAACACCTTTGGCAAACATAACTCTTTCTATTTTATACCTTGCCTGATGTTTACCATCCAAGAGTTATTGAACAGAGTGATTTCTGTTGTTATAGCTTTCAAAAAATCTTGAGTGATTTTAATGTATAGGTGAGATGTACCTTTTTGTAAGAGCAGTGTTTTGTTCTAACAAATCAAAAGCTTTTCATAATCAACAAACAATAATAATAGTGGGAACAACATATTGAGAATAGTCCACTTGATTTCCCTATCTTTGTTTTCTTTAGTCTCACTTCCATTTTTTCATATAACACTTCAGGTGCTTCAATGTTAAAGTCTAAATGCATTTGGTTCCATTGATTTGATGTTGAAAAGAATTTGCTATAAAAAACTTTGCAGATTTTCTTTTTCATTTTTCATCCAATTGTTGTCCTTCCATTTTCATAACTATATGTGCTGGGGGTGGTTTTGATTAGTTTGGCTTTTTGCCAAGCATTTGATAAACCTGTGTTTTGAGGGCCACTCTTCCTCACTATTGAGCAAAAATGTTAGTCATTTTCTGCTGATTTTCTCTCTAAGACATTTCAAATAAGTTTATATTCTAAATTGATTTTGCATTTAGCTGTCACATATCTTTCCACTTGACAAAGAACTCAAGAGGTGTTTTCTAGGCTATCTTATTCTCCTTATTCTAATGACTGATTTGTAGTAATTAATCTTCCTTTGGAAATGAGACTAGTCTCTGTCAATGTCTATTTTTCTATCCATTTCCTATTTGTTAGTGACATCAACTGGGTTAAATAGGTTAGATTGGAGTTGCCTCACATCAACTGAATGCCATATCTTTTCAATTTTATTCTTTCTTCTAGCTATGTATTGATTTTAATAATTGCTTTATTCAGTCAGTGGTCTGACTGCACCCAGAGTGTAGAATCTGAAATGATTTCTACATTGGTTATGTTTTTTACTGTCTGTTAAAATTTGTTATAATCAATTTCATTTTTGGTGATTTCATTTGGTGCTCACCACCTATGTTTAAATGAATGAATGAATAAAGTGGGTAAGACCCAAAACTGTTGAAAATAACTTTTAATTTATCTATTTATTTATTTTACATAGCACTTTATTTTTTTCTCATTTTTAAAAATTTTATTAATTTATTTTGAGTTATCAACAATCACTTCCATATGCTTTTGAGTTTAAAAATTTTCTCCTGCTTCCTCCCCACCCCCCTCCCCAAGATGGCACACAATCTCATATAGGAATAGCTTTTAATTTAAAGAGTGAAATTGCTGAAATAATCACACATTTTTAGGCATAGTATCTCAAAACTATATTAGCCTTCTTTAGGTGGAAGAGTTAGTCTAATTAGGATCAAAAAAGCTTTCATTTAGTGAAAAGGAAATAATAGGATGATAGATTTGGAGAAGAAAGGGACCTAAGTAACCAACTTCTTCAAACCCTTCATTTTGTAGATAAGGAAACTGAGGCCCAGCCCAGAGAGGGTGACTTGCCCAAAGTCACACAAATAGTAAGAGTCAGCATATAATTATTATTTGATCAGCAGAAGCAAGTTTGAAATACTATTCATAATAAACAATTGATGAACAAATTGGTCCTATTGGTACAAAAATGGTAGCTACTAGGGATACAACAACAAAAATGACAGTCCTTGCATTCAAGTTACTACATTCTGTTGAGGAAAACAAAGTGTATATATACAAATAGATGTAAAATATCTAAAATAAAAGAAATACAAGGTAATAGGTGGGGGTAGGCACTAGATATGTGATATGATAAAATACTATGATAAAAATACGTTATTATTCTCATTGCATTTAGGGTGATGGAATGAAAAAAAAATCATTGAACAAGAAGCCTGGGTTATAGTCTGTGTTCTGTCACTAATATCTCCTGAGCTCATTTTTTTTAATTTGTAAAATAATGTGGTTGGATGTTGTTCCTTTTAGGTCTCAAATTCTGTGATTACTACCATCCTGCTCTAGGTGTAGTGTGTCCACCCTTTCCTACTGTTGCTACAATTGCGAAAGAAGGGAAATTGAACTATGTAAGAAAGGAAATACAGCAGCTCCTTCCAGGAGCATTGACGCAGGCACCAGCTGCTTTCCCATTCCTAGGCTGGTTTTAGGTAGCATTTAAAAGCAGAGTTCATAGGCCTCTGGGCTGATGCTCCTGAAATTGGCCTTATACAAAGGCTGCAAATATGATTATATTAGAAGGAGAAGGAACAAAAGAACTAGCTAGGCAAAGCAATGCAGCTCTGGGGAGGTTTGTTACATGTGTGGTTTGTCCCTAGGAGTCTTTTGCATTTGCCTTTGGGATAAACTGCTGGAAATTTCAGGCACAGAATGCACCAGTCTGGGGAAATGATACCTGTGTCTCGAGGTCAGCTTGTATCTCTGTCCTTGAAAACATTTCCTGGGCCCTTTCCTGTCCCCTTCAAGAAGTGTTTCTGTCAGAGGTTTTTGGAGCCTAACAATTATTAACATTTCTGCTTATTAACTTATTGAGATTTGTAAAAAAAAAAGTATTTCATTCCTGATTTGCCACTAAAATGAATATATAGAAAGACATAACAATTCTACTTAAAATTTTATTTACATGTTTACAAACAGTGGCATTCATCTCCACATTGTTAAACGTAGGAGAATGAGAGAAGTGCTCAGTGTAACACTGTATTATTTTAGATATAAGGGAAAGAAGAATTGAGAAGACAAGAAAGAAGGAACTGAAGTGTGGAATCACTTATCAAAATCATAACAGGCTGTTGGGACAAAGGAGTTCCAGTTCTTCTAGCCAGTGCTTTTTGTACTTAGGTCCACATTATCATATCTAATAAATCAAAGGACAACGTCTAAAGCTGTCATCACTAGAATCCCTTCTACCAAGTATACTGCAGAAAATGTTGACAGCACATTTGGCTGAGTCATGGTAGCTTGCAATGCAGCTTTCCTTACTGACAGCTATTCAATAGAGAAATAAAGGATTTGGGGCATTGGTGTTGTCACCCAGGTACCTATTCTGAGCAGCCCTGTCACTTAATCTTTCGGATAGCATCTCTGTTGACTTGATTCAAAAAGCAATGCAAACGTTACTTTGCTAACAGATGTCATATTAGAAATCTTACTTAACCATCATGAGCAATTTGAATCCAGGCAGTTCTTCAATTAAAACATCTTCTAGAATGCAGTGCCAGGGCGGCAGTCTCCACGCTGTCCTTTGTTTCCTTCTTTAGTCTTTTGGGTGATTATCTTAATCTCTAGTACCTAAGGAGTAGGACTTTTAAGGTACTGGAGAAGGTAGCTCATATATCAGGGATACTTTTGGGTAGCCTGGTCTGCAGTTGGAGTCTGGAAAACCCTTCACCTAAAAGATATTTTTGAGTTAGGCTGTATTGTATAAGTGAGGGTTTAATTTCTAATCCTCAAACAAGCAACTTGGTAGCCTTGAGGATGTCGGATGGGCAAAAATAAGAACTGCTAAAATGAGTTTTAGATATATAGAAACCCCTCATTGCTCTAAATCAGGAGTTCTTAAACTTTTTTCTGTCATGGACCCTTGGCAGTCTACTGAACCCTATGGATTATTCAGAATATTGTTTTTAAATGCAAAAAATGCACAGTTACAATGGAAACCAATTATATTGAAATAGTTATTAAAATATTTTTAAATATTTTATGCCTGGAAATCATGGACTGCAGTTTAAGAACCTCTGCTCTAGGTGTTCTTTGTATTCTTGTAGGTATTATTTGGATTCCTAGGACACCAACCAAGTTGTTTCCTCCTCCCCTCCCTGGCACCTCTCAACTGCTTGAAGTCTGATTTGTACCTCCTTGTCTTATAGCAGCAGATAACAGAATTTGAGAACTATATCATCTAAACTAAACATCTCATTTTACAGGGAAACAAGTTGAAGGCCAGAAAAATGATGCGATTTGGCCAAGGTCACATCGGCAGTAAGCAACAGAGTCTGGATTTGAATCTGTGTCTTCTGACTACAAATCCCATGAACTTTCTAAATCCTGCTACTTTCCAGGCTTCTCTTTCCTAGTCCATGGTGCTTTTCGTTATGCCATTTGGTCTCAAATATTTCCTTTGCAATTAAAAGGAAACAAATAGGGGACAGTTAGGTGGCATAGTGGATAGAGCACTGTCCCTGAAGTCAGGTGGACCTGAGTTCTAATCTGGCCTCAGACCAAACACTAGACACTTACTAGCTGTGTGACCCTGGGCGAGTCACTTAACCCCAATTGCCTAAAAATTAAAATAAATAAATAAATAAAAAGGAAAGGAGTAGGAAAAACATGGAAACCACCTTACATAGACCCAAGCAGTTTCAGAATACGGATGCAACTCAAAGGGTGGGGTGTTTATTATCGTTCTTGTTTTGTAGTGTACCTGTGTAAATTTATACATTTGTATGTTGGGAAGGTAGATGGAAAAGTTGATAATGCATGCTTTCCTTACTCATTTAGAGAGGAAGAGTAGAAATTCTTCGACTCTAATACTTTAGAAGTAGGGTATTTTCCTTTTACTTAGTAACTAACCATATAAGTATAGATGAAATCTTTCAACTGTGTACTCAAACACTTAAGCAAAAAATATGATGGTAATACTAAGGTAAGAGAGCTCTAGGGGCAGCTAGGTGGCACAGTGCATAGAGCACCAGCCCTGGATTCAGGAGGACCTGAGTTCAAATCCAGCCTCAGACACATAACACTCACTAGCTGTGTGACCCTGGGCAAGTCACTTAACCCTGTTGCCTAAACCAAAAGAAGAAGAAGAAGAAGAAGAGAGCTCTAGATCCATGGAGTGCTGCAATTTAATCTTAGCTTGCCAAAGACTTGTTTAGCTACTCTAGGGTAAGGTATTTAATCTCACTAAGAAGGGTGATGTAAATACTAATCATCTATCTAGGTTTCTTCTGGGGGAAAAAAAACACATACAAGTAATTACAAATAAAAATTTAAATGTGATTTTAATTATTTTTAGTCATGCATGGATGGGCTGGTCATAGATGGTGTTAAAGTAATGACTCCTTTTTAATTGACATACTTAAGCTCATATATGTAATCATATCCCCTTTAGAGTAGTACCCTTCATGGGCTATTAATTTATTCCAAGTATGCTGCCATTCCTTAAAATCAATAAGCATTTACTAAGAACCTACTATGGGGCAGGTGATGTGCTCAATTCAAGGGAGACAAAGATAGACCAAAGAAACAGTGCCTGTTGTTAAGGAATTCATATCTAATGGGAGAGACAACATGCCAACAACCACATACAAACGAGATAAAACAATCAGAGGGAAGGCATTCACATTAAGGAGGACCAGGAAAGGTCAGAAGTTAGTTAAGACTTGAAGGAAGCCGGGGAAGCCAGAAGGCTGAAGGAGGCAGAGAATTCTAGGCCAAAGGGACAGCAAATGATAACACACAGAGTTAGGAGATGGAGTGTCACGTCTAAGAAACAGCAAGGAGGCTGCGTCATTGGATCACAGAGAAAGGGATGAGATGACTAAAAGGTAACAAAGGCCAGGATATGAACAGCTTCCAAAACCAAACTGGATTTTATATTTGATCCTAGAAATAACAGGATAATAAATAAACACTAAGTTTATTGATAGATAGAGAAGGAGAGAAGGGTGACATGGTTAGACATACTTTAAGATCAATTTAGCAGCTGAACAGAGGACATGGTGGACACAGGAGAGACTGAAGGAAGAGAGTAACGAAAGGAAGGGAATACCAATAGTTCTTACAATGTAATTTGATTTTTAAGGGCAACTGTGTAGTGAAAGAGATAAAGCACTGGCCCTGGAGTCAGGAGGACCTGAGTTTAAATCTAACCTCAGACATTTAATGGCTGTGTGATCCTGGACTTGTCACTTGATCTTCATTGCCTCAAAAAAAAATGTATTTTGGTTTTTAGAGAGTTGCCTGGGGACACAGAAGTCAAAAGTCTTGTCTAGTGTCCCATAGCTAATAAGTGTCAGAGGCACATCAATCTAAATCTTCTTGAACCAATGGTGATCATCTTACCCACTACACCCCTACTACCTCTTGTCATGAAGAGAAAAGGCTGGTAAATAAGATATAGTGGAGAGATATTTTGCACAGTCACTAGAAATGGTACTTATTAGCTGCGTGACTCTGATTCTCAGTTTTCTTTTCTTTTTTCTTTTTTTTTTTTTTTGGATCTACTCTAGGTCCATGATTTTGTTACTGTAGTAGGGAATCCCCAGTAAGGAAGCTACTTCAGCCAAGGTGGATCTGCCTTTATTCTGCAATTTATGATCTCAGTGTGTTGCTATTGGCCCTGAGAAGTTAACACAGGGGATAGAGTGCTGGGCCTGGAGTCAGGAAGACTAATCTTCCTGAGTTCACATCAGGCCTCAAACACTTACTGTGTGACCCCAGGGCAAGTCACTTAACCTTGTTTAGCTCAGTTTCCTCATCTGTAAAATAAATTGGAGAAGAAAAGGGCAAACCCCTCCAGTATCTTTGCCAAGAAAATCCCCAACAGGGGCAGGAAGAATCAGCTGTGACCAAAGCAACAACAACAACAATAACAACAAAGAAGTTAAATGACGTGCCCAGGGTCATTTAGCTTGTCTTCCTAAGCTGAGACTGACTCTATCTCGTGCAACGTATAGGCATTTAAATTTCTCTGTAAATAAGTGTTAAAGATTTGTGTAACTCAGGAAAGTTATAGGCTTTCATTTCAAGGTGAAATTTCTGATAATTTTTTTTAAGTATATGCTCATGATAAATGTCTTCCCACAGATATAATATTTAAATTGAAGCTTTGAGAGCTGATTAAAACTTTTCCCACTTCTTATATCTGTAAGGCTTTTCTCCTGTGTAGACACTCAAAAGTAGAGTTTCTTAACTTGGAGTCAGTGAGCTTAAAAAATCAATATCTGTATTTCAATATAATTTATTTCCTTTGTAATTTTATGTATATTATTCATTTAAAAATATTATTCTAAAAAGAGGTTCGTAGGCTTTCTCAGACTTCAAAAAAGGTTAAGAACCCCTGTTCTAAAGATTGTAGCCTCAAATCAATATCCCATCCTGCCTCTCCCAATTTGTAAAATAGAGATTATATAAGTATTACTTAATTCACAAGATTATTGTGAGAAAACTCTTTATAAACCTCAAAGCTTCATATAAATGTAAGTAATTTTTTCAAGCTGGGTGATTTTTTTTTAAATTGCAAATGAGATATAATTAAAGGAATGTCTTTTTTTTGCTGGATTTTACTTGGGAGGTTTGGGACATAAGCAGTTGCTGTAGCAGAGAGAAATACAGTTAGAAAGTATTGAACTTCAAATTTTCAAATAAAAAAACATGTGAAAGACCTCCTAAATGCTGTTTGCTTTTAATGTCTTTGGTGCCAAATCTATAATTTTTAAAAATCTTTCATCAAATAACTATTTCTTTGTTCTCCTTTCTCTTTTCCTTTAAAAGTTAATCATTCAGATTGAGTTGTGATAAGACTTCATTACCTCTTTCAAATGCAAAGATGACAAGAAACAAAACTCGACTACTTCCTTATAACTTGCTTACAAAGGGTGCTAAGTGAAATGACCTCCCAGACCTCAGAAGTTACTCTAAAAGGCTCATTAGCTAAGTCTCTGAATGTTTCCTATGGATGCCATTTCGCTTTCAATTAATCCCTACATTTTGTATTTGTACTTTGCTATGTACTATACTGTTCAAACTGTCTCTGAGCAGAAAAAAAAATCCATGTTTCTAAAAAAAATAAAAAGAACCTAAGGAAAATAAATACTGATTAGAAGTTATTATATTTTTTATTATTTGTATTGCAGAATCATTTTTAATGCAGGTCAAATCATGTTCTGTTGTGCACGTAGTATTGTATCAACATCTACCCCACTAGAAAATAGCTCACTTACAACACGTATATTTATCTTTTCTCCCAGACCCCAATGTTAAAATGAGATTCTACTGTCATTATAGCTATCATGCTGTAATTGAAGTTTCTACACACACACACACACACACACACACACACACACAACTTATTCTAATGTTGCAAAGTAATCCATAATATACTATTAATATGTGGTCTTTATTTTCAGTAAGACTTTGTAATTTTTCTCCTTATACAGTCATTGCAAAAAAAAAAATCTCATGTAATGAAAATGGATAGATTGCCTGCATTGTACATGGATACCTTTGGAATTCTAAGACAGAAAAGGAGCAAGGTGTCTTGTTCATGTGGAGGATGAATGAAAGAAACATGGCCAAAAGTCACCCTGGATAAGAAAGTGGAGAGGGGTTTAATTGCATTCATGCGAGTAATGCTCAGGAGTACTCACACATAAAATCAAGGATTCCTTCAAAGTATAAGAACCAGGTGATTAAGATTACAGCTTCCAGTGCATGTTCTGAAAAGGAGGAAAGGAAGAGAAGCCATTATTACATAGTACATCTTTACTATGCTGCAAAGAAACTACAGTACCTAGTGCAGAAATAAATCTTTCATGGTTGGAGACTATGAATTAGCTTGAGGAAAACTGACTACCTATCAGTATGTTGGTACTGGTTATTTTTAAAACTATAGTTCTTTTAACAGTGCAGAAGCCTGTATTGCTACAATCAATTAACTATGGACTCCTGCTAGAACTTATAGTGTGTTAGAATATTTGCTGGAAAATTAATATTGTGTCAAAATGTGAATCTTCAAGTACAGAAGTTAAAACATTTAAGTTGAAGTCCAAATTTATAGTTAGTGTTGCAAAAATACAGATTTATGCACTGTTAAAAGAACCACGTGGAATTTCCTAATCAAAGATTGTTTAAAACAGAGCTTGAAAGATTGTTTAAAACAGCAATTTTCATACAAAATGAACTCCCAGAAAATGCAGCATTCTTTCAGACTAAAAGAATGCAAATGGAAAAAGTAGAATGGAAAAATCAAAATGGCTTCAAGTATTTGACCCATATGGAGTTATGAAAAACATTTCAGTGGCAGGACAAAAGCTCTCTCGTTCAAGCACTTCCAGGGCTGTGCTTTCACTAAATATATCCTGTGAAGAGTGTTTCGTTTCTCCACCCCTTTGCTAAACCAATCACATTTTAACAAACAGTGCTGGGGTCCCTTGGGACAAGCAATGCAGAGGTAACAATGCCCTAGTTACAAGACTAAAATATTTGTTCAGAGCAAACAGCGCCTATCCAGAACTACAGTGCTTCTTTCACACATTATTTTGGGAGGAAGAAATACAAAGCAAACAAAACTGTTAACTTTTTGAAAATGCAAAACCTTTGCATGTCTTTAAAAGTACGTAATTTTTGTTACATGTATTTAATCTTCTGTAAAATAGAAATAAACGTCTAGAGCCAAATACTACCTCTTCTGATGCTTTTGATTGTACAAACCCATTTTTTTTTTTCAGTTGCAATCAGTTATAGGCGTGAGTCCCTGTTCTGCTTGCTTCCTGATAAATTTGTTCCTTGTAGGTGTGACCAAGAGTCAGCTCATTTGGTTTACTGCCACTTTAAAACCACTACCCATTTCCTAATTGGACAAATGAATCATTGTTTCCTTTTGAAAAAATTAAGGGAGGCTGTGCTCTCGATGTTTATAAAAAAGGCAAAATTAATTTTTTAACTGTTTGTCTTTCGACATAATCAGGAAAAATGATCAGGAATGCAGGAGAATTAACTCGTGTTTGTTTTCTTTACATAAGTAGTAGCCTCCTGACTGCCTCACAGCTCTTAAAGGACAAGGAATTTATATTGCAGAGATACACATTTAAAGAAGCCTAAAATTAGGGATTTCATTCTTTAGTGTTTGAGGAGTGTCCTATAACCTTAGATTCAAGATTCAGCCTGATTGTTAAGCTTTAGTAACAAGGTGTAAAATGGTAATAGGCTCGTGAATTTTGATGTAAGATGTGTGCTAAATTACCTCTTCTCGACTCCCATCACCACCTTTCCTCCATTAAAAAAGAAACTTCCTGGCAGTTTAATAGTGTCTTTACCTACATTACGCAAAATAAAGTTAAGCAGCATTGGCCCCATTGGGAGGTTATGGTGCCTTGTATCTAAATAAGGGAAAGCATTTTGCTAGGAAGGCATTTTTCTTGTTTTCTAAACCTATCCAGCACATACGGCAACATAAAATAATGTAAAGAAACTGACTCCAACTCAAAAGACTTGGATCCTTGTGACCTCTGGCATCTCATTACCTCTCCCTGGCCTTCCTTTCCTTTTCTGTACAATGTAAGATTGAAGCATCCCCTATGACTCTATATTCTAATTGTCATTTTTTGGTCTCATCCCTTTCTCTTCCTCTTGCTCCAAAGAAAATATTAAGAAGATAGATACAAGCAAGGAGGGAGGCAGAAAAGGAAAAAAAGGAAAATAGCAGCTTACATTTATATATGTTCTTAGATTTATAAATTACTTTCCTCACCATTGCAAGTAGTAGTTAGTCTAAGTATCATCTCTATTTTTCAATGACATCTGAGGGTTAGAGAAGTTGTGACTTACCTGTAATTATGTGGCTAGAACTTAAACTCAGGTCTTCCGATTCCAAGTCTAAGATTAGGACACTGATTAAAATTAGACCTAACCTAGAGTACAATATTCCTCTCATTCTTGAACCAGGCTTAGACTTTGGATATATTAAATTAGTAAACACTTTGGAAAGATCTTTAGATATTTGGCAGTACTTTCTCTCCGCCTTACTCCATTTTCCGGTATCTGTCAAAGACAACACTATCATCCCAATTAGAGGGTAGGACTGATTTTTTTTTTTAGAGAAATAGTAAATAACTTTTATTTTATAGAAATTCCATTTCTCACTTTGGCAGTAAGAAAATGACTTTGTATTTAGTAATCATGATTGTATAAGATCTGTAAAGCAATGTAATATATGTGACTGCCTTAAAATATAGATGGAAAGCCCTGTAATGACAAAGACTCCATGCCTCTATGATCAAATTCTGAATACTTCCTTTATCTTTCATTTTCGTTTTTGCTTTTTTGTTTTTGGCTGGGCAATGGGGTTAAGTGACTTGCCCAGGGTCACACAGCTAGTAAGTGTTATGTGTCTGAGGCCGGATTTGAATTCAGGTCCTCCTGAATCCAGGGCCAGTAGTCTATCCACTGTGCCACCTAGCTTCCCCTTCCATTATCTTTCAACAGTGTTCTGTTCCAGTCTCTCATCATGGCACTGAGGGAACCCTGACTTTTCAAGGGTTTTGCCAGTAAACCATAAGCTCTAGCAGGATCTAGGGAAGGGAAGGGAACCAGCAGTTACTAAGTGCCTGCTCTGTGCCAAACACTGTGCTAAGAGCTTTATAACTATTATCTCATTTGGTTCTCAAATTTATGATCCCATTTTACAGTTGGGGAAACTATGGCAGACAGAGGTTGTGACTTGCCCATGGTCCCACAGCTAATAAGTGACTGAGGCTCTATCATACAGAAAGGTTTTCAATATGGTCTCAGCAACAAACTAAGTCTGCTTTCTGAGGGCCAGCCTAACTAAATTTATAGAAACTCATAACCAATAGTCTGCGCACTTGTTGATAGATTATTTGTCCATGGCAACCCATGAAAAAAGAAAACTATAAAGTGACCTTTCAATCTATGTGTCATTCTGTTGCATTGCAATGATAGAAAAAGGTGCAGAGGGTGCTATCAGTCACAAAATTTTTAGACTGTCTAAAAGCAAAAACTTAGGTGTTGGTGTTCTAAATATGAGATTTTTGTTTAGTGACCATCTCTTAACTAGAGATCATTGGTCATCTTGGAGAGAGCAGTTACCGGACATATGTTCAGTGGCAAGAAGCAGAGCAGTGAAGGAGTGATGAGAAAGTGGAGGCAACAAATGTAGATGGCTTTATTTAGGAGTTTGCAAAAGGAAGGAAATATATAGGATGGTAGCTTGAAAGGGTGAAAGGGTCAAGTGAAAGTTTGTTGTTTGTTTTAAATGGATGGGAGAGACTTGGTTATATTTACAGGCTTCAGGAAAGCAACCTATAGATAAGGAGATATAAAAAAAATTAACAAGAGGCAATGATCTATGGGACAAATTTCTAAAGAACTTAGTAGAGGATTGGATCAAGAATACAAATAGAGGGCCTGGTCTTGGAAAAGATAATAATAATCTCTTCCTTCAAGACTACAGTATAGGAGGAAATAATGAAAGAGTTTGAAGTACAGAGATATGGCAAAGATGTTATTTATGACAGATGCCTTTATTTTGTCCGTAGAGTATGAGGAAAGGTCCTCTGCTGAGAGCAGTGTAGGACAAGGATAGGCAAGGCAGCTGAAGGAGAAAAGAGAACTTTGTCTTAGCTACTGTGCGGGGCTGTACAGAGAGTCAATAAAAGAAGTATAAAAGTTTTTGCGTCATAGCAGTGAGGATCCAGTATAGATTAGCTACTTTAAATGTGTAGTGGACAATTGTGTGACTTCTTCCAGAGGTATCCAGAAATACATTAAGAGGAGCAGAGAAAGTAGATAGTGGGTATAACCCAGGGTTAGGGTTTAACAAAGCATGAATAGAAATAGAACCAATGGGTAAGAGATTCAGGGGTAGAAGATAGTGTAATGTTGAACTAGTTAACAATGTGGTCAAGACTGAGGAAAGTGAGGCCAAAGCAGAGGAAATGAATCTGGAAAACAGGGAGGAGTAAAGTGACTAGAAATCATAATGAAAATGAAGAGTACATGTCTTAAGCCAAACTTGTTCAAAACAGAAAGCCATTATCTTTCCCCCTAAACCCTCCCCTTCTCCCACCTTCCCTATTACAAGAGGACAACATCATTCTCTCAGTCCCTCAGGCTCACAAGTTAGGAATCATCTGGGATTCTTCAACATCTCTTAAACACCTGCTCTTCCCCTCCCCCCCATCCAAATGTTGTCAAGGCCTGTCAATGTCACCTTTGCAACATTTCTCAAATATGCCCCCTTCTCTTCTCTGACACTGCCACCACTCTAGTGAAGGCCCTCATCAACTCAAGCCTTGCAATAGCCTACTGGTATGTGTGCCTGCCTCAAGTCTCTCCCCATTCCAGTTCATTTTCCTCACCAAAGTGATTTTCTTAAAGTAAAGGTCAGATGATGTCACTTCTCTGCTTAAACTCCAGTGGCTCCCTCTTGCTTCCAGGATCGAATACAAAATGCTCTGCCTGGTATTCAAAACTCTTGATAGCCCATCGACTTCCAGTTTTCTTACACCTTCCTGGCACTTACTCTTCAATCCAGTGACAATGGCATTTTGGCTGGTTCATGAACAAGACACTGCATCTCTCTGCTCCAGGCATTTTCCCCATCTGTTCTCCATGCTGAGAATGCTCTGCCTCCCCAACACCCCTGATTACTCCCCTGGCTTCCTTTACATCCCAACTAAAATCCCATCTTTTACAGGCAGTCTTTCCCAACCCCCACTTAATTCCAGTGCCTTTTCCCTCTTTATTTCCTATTTATCCACAGCTTGCTTTGTATGTTTCTTTGCGTGTTTTCTCCCTCATTAGATTGTAATCCCCTTGAGAGCAGGGACTTAGTATGGTGCCTAGCCCATAGTAGGCCCTCAATAAATGTTTATTGATTGGTCAAGAATAGGAGTAAGAGGAATCAGGCAGAAGAGGTTATGGTTTGAGAGAAGATTTAAAGTTTTGGAACCATGGAGGTAGAATAGTTATGAGAAGGAGTGTGCTGGTAAAAGTTTAACAACTGACTCTCTGAAAAAAAATTATACACTGCACACTTTTAAGTCTAATCTGCATGACTCACGTTTTCTCCAACACTTTATTAGGTCTACAAATCAACAAAACAATAAACCAAGTCATAATCTGAGCATTTGTTATTTCCAAGGTGTAAATGCTTACGCTGAACATTTAATAATCAACTCTCCTGAGCCAATGTGAATTGGCTCCAGTACCCCACAGGTTATGAGTGGTCAAAGAGTTGAGGGAAAGTATAGATCATGGACTTCAATATGTATTTTGAATCCTCCAAATTCAAGGAATGGAATGGAGAGGAAGACCGAACCAGATTCAGCAACAATCTGGGTAGGGTGATTTGGACAATGGAGTGAACCCCAGAGGAAGAGAGGTTGATGGGTGATATCAACAGAAAGAGGGTCTGGAAGTAACAAAGAGGAGCAAGGAGTACGCTTAACTCCTTTTCTTGATCCACGGATATCTGGGTACATGAGCAAAGATGCATCCAGGATAATAGTGAAGGAAAGCATTATCTTGAAGGGCAGGAGAAGTGGAGAGGGAGAGGTTTTCAGGAATGCATTAGGCTAGAGGGTGAGATCCAATACAAAGCGGGAGTTTGTTAACAGTATAATGGGTTTCTATAGGAAACAATGGAGGGCTATAGCCCGTAAGGGATTTAGGTGGGCAGAGATTAAGGAATGGAGAATGGTAGTAGAAGGGGATTTTAGATCACATAGCCTTCAACTGTGAATTGCAGTGTCCTGGGAGAAGGAGAGTTTGCTAACTTTAGGACTGTCTCACCTTTTCCATGTAAATAGTGGTGGCTCTAACCTAGGTCCTGGCTAGGCTGTTTCAAAAAATAGGCCTGTAGCCTTAGTTAAATGATTTGAGACCTCCCAGAATCTTTCTTCACCTTCAAAATAAGGGGGTTATGGTAGAGTAATGGTGTCAATTTCAAATAGAAACATATCCTTGCATGCTGCATATTGACTTAGAAGACCACAAATTAACATTATCTCTGTGTATTTTCATTTATTAAACATTTTCCAATTACATTTTAATTTGATTTAGGCCACACTTGGTAGTTTTGCTACAGAATTGGCTGCGTTTGACACTTCTACCAATAAGCAGAAGACCTATAAGGTTGCTCATTACTCTTAAATCCTATTAATAATTCAGGAATGAAAGAATCATTTACGGCTTTTAAGACCATTAGGACCCTAACTGGAGCTAACTAGGGTTTGTTTATTGTTTCTCAGCAGAAACTAATTTAGGCTGGTACTTTCTAATGGATTATTTTGTTTGTTGTGTTTATCAAATCTGGGATGACAATTGTTGCATAGTAAATTGCTATCTTTCAAAGTGGGTGGTAGTTCAGATGTTGGAGAGGCCCTAGTTTTCTAAGTCTGTCAGGTGAAAAGTAGGCAACCACAGGCAGAAAACTGCTTATATTCAAGTGTTAAGGATATTTTATTTTTGCTTACTCCTGAAATTATCTGGCATTTGTTTATCTCCTTATAAGTTGTATAACCACAGTAGAATTGAATTCCCATTAGGGAAGAAGGGGAGATTTTAAATTTCTATCTTGTATCCCCAGTGCCTAGTATAGAGCTTTACACATAGTAGGTGTTTAATAAATGTTTCTTGTTGAATTGAAAAAGAAATATGCACAACTTTCTTCTGATATTAAAAGATTCATTGGCCCATTGTTCTTTTTATGTGTGTATGCTTTTTTTTTTTTAAATAAAAGGATTTAGATTTTGGCAAGCAATATCTCCTTAAGCAAATATAGAAAACTGACAAATTTTCTAAAAATCTTAATAACTGCCACTTTAAAGTTTAAGAAACCCTTGGAAGTATTATCTCATTTGAATATCAATAACCCTGAGATTATTATTCCCATTTTACAGATAAAAATGGGGCATAGAGAGGGTAAGTGGCTTTCTTGTGATAACAGCAATACCACTACTAGCTCTGTGTCCCAAAGAGATTAAAAAAAAAAGGAAAATGGACCTATATGTACAAAAATATTTATAGCAGCTCTTACAGTGGTGGCAAAGAACTGGAAATTGAGGGGATGCCCATCAACTGGGGAATGGCTGAACAGGTTGTGATATATGATTGTAATGAAATATTATTGTGCTATAAGAAATGACAAGCAGGATGATTTCAGAAAAACATGGAAAAACTTATATGAAGTGATACAAAGTGAAGTGAGCAGAACCAGGAGAACACTGTAAAACAGTATGATTCATGTACGATAAAGAATTGTGAATGACTTAGCTATTCTCAGCAATACTGCTGAGGTTCAGGGGAACTCCAGACAGGCTTCTCACTGACCACTGTATTTGAATCTCATCAATACAAGGAAATCACAAAGGACTTATGATGAAAAATGCTTTCCGTTTCCAAAGAACTGATGGTGTCTGAATACAAACCAAAGCATGCTATTTTTTACTTCCTTTCGTTCTTTCTTTTTTGAATTTTCTTACGCAGAAAAACCTAATGTGGATATTGCATGATTGCACATATATAACCTATGTCAGATTGCTTACCCATCTCAGGGAGGGAGGGGGGGAGAGAGGAAGGGATAGAATTTGGAACTAAAAAAAAAACAATTCAAATGTTGAAAAAAATTTTTAAATGTAATTGGAGAAAATTTTTTTAAAATTATAAAAAAAAAAAAGAAAGTAGCAGAGGTGGGATCTGAACTGTCTCTAAATCCTATCTGCTTTCCAGAAGTGGGATTTGAATCCAGGGCTGTTTCCAAGTCTGATAAAGCATCAGCTAAGCTCCATTGCTTCTCTAAATTCAGGTAAGGAAGGGGGCAACTGATTTATAATTTTACCATCATTTTCTTGATTCTACCTTCAACAGGACAGTAAATGAGTGAGTGCTTGAGGCAAAGTATGATGAAATAATCTTCAGTTAATTTAGTAAATTTTTACAGAGCCATCCTTAGTAGTTTGCCAAATAACAGAACTTTGATATCCTAGTTATTCTGTTGCAACCATATGTTCTTATTTCTCAGAAAAAAAGGAAGACAATAATTAGATATCCCAGTCATGTAAGTATTGATGGAGACTGCTGGGAAAGAATTCCCTTTGAATGGTTGGAGCTTATAAACCTTTGCAAAGGATTTCTCTACTTTGAGAATGTTTTCATATCCCTTATATTTAACTGTATCATTTATACCGGCCAGGGGGGACAGTCTTGTTGTCTGTTGGCTAATGATCAGCCTACCTAAATTTGGAGAAGCTCATCACAGATTAGTGGATGTTTTTAAATCACAACAGGTTTCAAAGGGCAACTACCAAGTCATAGAGAGATTGATCTATCCTAGTAGGTAAAAGAAGTAACTACAATGATGAAATCAATCTCCCGGAATTGTTGAATAAGTATTAATGATATCAAGTTCTTTGGAATCATTAAGAATGTCTGTCTCTTTTTAAAGAATATCTACCTTTTGAAATGATTTTTGCTTAGAATCCAGATTTCCATGATGTAAATGTTAGAGACATCTAATGTTAGGCATTAATTTAACTTTATTAATTTAATGTTAGAGGCATTAAATGTTAGAAGAGGGCATTGTAGGATAAGGAGTAGGCTAAATTATTTTGATTCCTTTAAAAAAAATTAGACATCCTAGAATCAATGTGTGTGTGTGTGTGTGTGTGTGTGTGTGTGTGTGTATGTGTGTCTGAGCAAAACAAAGGGGGGTAAATACTGAAACTGCCCATACTCTAAAATCCTCTTCTACAACTCATGTTTTATGTTAAATTTAATGGAGGGAGTATATAATTTGCTTTCTTTTAGGTATATGCTAAAAGAATTCAAATCTCATCTTGGTAGCAAAGATGCATCCCAGAAACTTGGAGTACAGCCTGCATACATAGGAAGAACGGAAGGAAGTATGGGGTAATGGAAAGAGAACTCAATATGGAGTCAGATGACTGGGACATGAATCTACTGCTCTTTCCTACTTGTGTCACTTTGAAAAGTCAGCTCATTTGTCTGGGTATTAGTTCCTTCTTCTATACAACATGAGACTGAACTGGGTGATCTCAGAGACGACTTTTGGTTTCTTAATTCTATGATCCTAAGGGGCTAAAAGATGTGGTTTTGTGGTATCTAGATTATTAAGAAAGAACTCTACCCTAACTCCCTTACCCCGTTTCCGTAAGAACTTCCTTCTCCCTGACACCAACAAAATTGATAACTTAGCATCTAGAATAAGGATGGGGAACCTGAAGCCCTGAGGCCACACGTGGCCCTCTAGGTCCTCAAGTTTGGCCCTTTGACTAAATCCAAACTTCACAGAACAAATCCCCTTAATAAAAGGATTTATTCTACAAAACTCGGACTCAGTCAAAAAGCCACACTTAACAACCCTACCCCTGATCTAGAATTTAGAGACTGACCTCCACTGGAATCATTTTTCTGGATGGAAAATTTTAGGCTCAAGGTAACCATCTAGTGCAGCCCGGCAAATTCTTTTAGCATCTGAAAGAAATTAGAGATAATTTAAAAGTAATAAAAAAGTAAGAATTTGAGTTAAAATTAAAACTATAATCTATGAGTACTAGCATTGCAATTAGAATAACAGAATTTTCAAGCCAGAAGTGACTTTAAGCAATCTATATTTATTCTGACTTCTCACATTTACATGAAATGACCTGGAGAGCCACCAAAGTTGTTACCCGTCTAAGTTACACTTAGTAGAAGAGACCAGGTCTTTTCACATAAGCTCCCTGGGCCTCAGATTCCTCATCTGAAAAATAAGACATTCCAGTAGCCCACACTGCCTTTTAAGCTCATGACATTTAGTTAATCACCTGAAGCATTAATGCTGGCCTGGGGGAGCAGGCTATATGTCTGACCTTGGTAAATATGAGAAAGCTGAGTGAAAATTTGAATGCAAAAATATATTGTCATGGAAGAAACAGTACAGTTCAGTTGTGGACATGGGTATCAGACATGAATTTGAATCCCAGTTCTGACAGTAGACTATGATCCTAGTCAGGTCACCGAAATTCTGTGTCTCACTTTCCTCCTCTTATCAAATAATAGGTTACTACCCACTTCATAGGGTTGTTATTAAATAAAAGTTTTGTAAATGTGTTGTAACCCACTGTACATGTGTGAATTATCATCATTATCATTATCATCATCATTACATTTAAGGCATTTTATAATGTGGATCTGGTGGTAATGTTACATATCTCAATAGCTTATAGTTTGTACCTTCTAATATCACATTGCAGAAAAAAGGAGGATCATTTAAATATTATGCCTCTAGTAACGTCTGGCAATTTAACAGAATTGGTGACAAACTATTTAAAATTACAAGATATCTATTCCACCTAATTTGAAAGTCAGCAAGAAAATATCAAGCACAAATATAAATCATAGAAATAGCAAGTAACTTAATCATTTGTCTAACTTTCTAATTTTCTAGATTAGGAAATTGAGGCTCAAAAAAGGGAATTCACTTGCTAAAGGTGACCCAAATGACAAGTAGCAGAAGGAGGATTCCAACCCAAGTCCTCTGGCACCAAAACTGGATTTCCACTTGTGTATTCTATCACTTGAATCCCCTCTTCTAACTCCAAAGCTAGCTCTTTCCACCACACCACACTAGAAGGACAAGTGAAGTGGCAGAGACTGGACCATTATGTCCCTAATTTATGTACAAAACACGCTATGGTAGAAAAAAAAAAGACAGGTTTTTTTTTTCTGTTCAGAACAGAGCTATTTGTGTGGGTACAACCTTATGTGACTTTACAAAACTATTTTAAATAGGGGTGGCATTTGGATAAATAGGTTCCAAATATCCAGAAATAAAAAGGAGATTTTGGATTAAATAGTATGGGCGAGGGAGCAATTTCCAGGTGCCACTTCCAAATTCTGTTCCTTCCTCCTAGTTTCCCATTCTGGAGTCCAACACTTTCATCTCTGCGTAAGACCAACCCTAATTATATAACTTGGCCCTTGCAAAGGAAAAAAAAAGATCCCCACAGTTTTCAAAGCTGAAGAAGGACCCCTTTGAAAAGCATTCTTTTATTTGCTACGACCTCACTCTTTTAGCAGATAAACCAAATATAAAGAGGAAGGAAATTAGTGTTCATAGTTTAACCCTGTAGTAAATAAATGTTCATATTTAGAGGCAAGAGACTGCTCCGTCCCACAACTAGTTTAACAAGTAAAGCCAGAATATTTTGTTAAAAGAAATTGTGGCTGTATCTGCAGTTTCTGAGACAAGAGATTGTTGATACTGCTATCTATTTAAATGGAAAGGAAAACAGAATATTTTACAAGCCCTAAGGCATTCCTCTCATTTTCCTTGACCATCTAGACAATGTAACTAAAATGATTTTTTTTTTATTCCAGAAGAGTGAATAAATATTGAAGTTGAATATACTTTAAAACCCTAGTCTACACTTCTTGCTTTATGTTAAGCTAACTGGGGTGCAATTTGCTTTGTTCCTGCTGTATGAAAACAGAATTCAAATCCCATCTTGGAAACAAAGGTGCTTCCCTGGAGCTTGGCTGACAGCCTGCATACCAAGAGTGGTAACCAGGCAACAGAGGAAAGATCAGAGCCTCACCCATGATGCATCAGCCTTACAACAATTCTTGCCACGTAGGCAGGAGTGTGCAGGGTAATGGAAAATTACTGCAGGGTTTTTCTTAAAGGGACAAAGTACCTTCTTTACTAGAAGCTTCTGAGTGATTCTAGTTTCTATTCAAATCAACTAGAAAACAAAATCTGAAAGGTCCTCTTCATTTTAATTCCCTAGAGGAAGTCAAATTCATTCTTCAGTCAATTTCCAAATCATTACAAACTTATGAAATGGGCAAATAATGTTTAAATGGATTTATAAAAGTCTTCCCTACATAAAATAGAAATGCTAAAACATTGGTTCTGACAGGGAAGAAAAAAAGAAACTACTGAATCTATGAGGGGGACAAATAAACAGTTTCATGCATAATGTCATATTTACTGTCCTGCAACAGTTACCATAAATGTATGCTGAAGTTATAATGACACATTTCTGACAAATCTGCAAATGATGCTTAATAAAAATGCCAAAAGAAGCCTGGCAAAGCACGGAGGATTGACTATTACTAAAAAACTAATTCACTGATCATCAGTGTAAGTCTAGAAATAGATAAGAATCAGAAATAATTTAGTGTTTCATCCTAAATATTTTCAATTATCTTCTATTTATAAAGAAAGATTCTAAGAATGAGATTTTCTTGCCCCTAAAGATGAAAAGCTATTCTAATTTCTATTTAAGGTAGCTTTTATTGGGGGCTGCACATTCCTTAAAGAATACACACACACACACACACACACACACACACACACACACAACACACACACACACACACATTCTATTGGTTTCTGGGGCTATATTATATTACAGATCTGTAAGCTAAACTTCCCCTTTACCAAACAGTACTTAATATAAGCCACACTTGAAGCAATCAGATTTAGAGAAATACTGGTTTTTGTATGTAGAAACGTCTTTGCTTATTTTACTTCTGAATTAGTTTTTTTCTGCCCTGTTATCCCTTTGCACAACATAAAAAAGAATAGTTAGTGCCTGTGTGTTCTCTCTCTCGACTTGGAGGTCAGTGTTCAGGCTTGGGAGTCTGGGAGGTTGCAGATCCTTGGGCCCCCCCCATCCCTCCCCCCCCTTTTCCCCCATTATCAATGTCTTTTAAGAGGGAAACATCCATTCACTCCCAGCAGAGTTAGAGGGTCCATTATACATCACTATCAGTCCTAGGATAGATTTTTCGATTGTATTCAGGTATTATGTTTCAGTTGTAATCTTAGGGCAAATCAATTTTCTTCTCTAAAAACTAAGCCCTAAAATCTTCCCACATCGAAACTTTTCTAGTTTGTGTTTTCCTTGGTCAAATTACGGCCTGACTTGTCCTTCAGTTTGCCTCTCGTTTTTTTTAAAAAAAAGTCATTCCCTAACTTCCTAATGACCTGTTTTCAGTGCTTTACAAGTTTTGTTCTTTCCTATTCACTGAGCTGCTCACGTATTTGAAAAGGACACTAAATAGTTTGAGTCTAACTAGCTGAATCAGCCTTTTGCCTGTGTTTTGGTGTTACTGTCAGAGGCTTACATTTGAAAACCCTTTTTTCAGTCTAGAGCAGGGACCCTTAACCTGTTTTTATGTCACAGACACTTTTGGCAGTCTGGTGAATAATGTTCCCTTCTCAGAATAATGTTCCAAAATGTATTAAAATGAAATACCAAGGCTTATAAAGAAAGTAAATTAGATTGAAATGCAGTTATCAAAATTAAAAACAAACAGACAAAACTAAATTTACAGATCCCAAGCTAAGAATCCTTGGTTTAAGCTACGGGAAGAATAACTAAATAAAAATCACAGGTGCTCTTAGTTTAGAGTTGTCCTCCATTTTAATGCTGCAAGGGAACGTGACTATTTTCTTGGCTACACTACTTTCTAAACAAATATATACGGTAACTGCAGTAGCTGCCTTCTTCACTTCAGCAGTAATCATGTACCACTGCTTGGATACTGAAATCTGAAGCTGCCCCTATCAGATTGGATGCAATTTCTAACAATTGTTTTGGAAGCTCTGAGGAGAAATTATAGCCCATAATAACACAAAATGGGGGCTACAGGGAGACCTCTAGAAGAACCTGGAAGCCTGCTGTTTAGATAGCAGCTGGTCACTTGCATGGGGTGGCTGTTCTTAACAATATCACAGTACTTCATTGTTTTTTAATGATGGAGGAACTCTGGTGTCTGGCTCTTGTGGTACCACATTGCTGTATTCTAGGGAAGTTTTTCAGGTTCTTCAAGGCATATAGCAGGAGGATGGGTCTTTGGGTGGAAAGAATGACCTGACTTCCTAGACAGAGCTCCAGCTCTATTGGCAGATGCCAAAGAGGATGAGCAACAATAAACACTGATTTCATATTTAAAAACAGCAAATGGGGAAATTGAGGGAGGAAACAAAGGAGAGACTAATTTGTATGTCAATAAGAATTTTATTCTCAAGATGTTTTGTTCCTAATTGAGAATTATGAGGGGATAAGAAGTAGGTATAAGGGTCTGACCAGAGGGCAGAGGGGAAAAAAATGGCTTCAAGATAGAGTTTTGGTGGTTTGGCCTTCGAGTACAATATGGTGGTGGTGGTGGTGGTGATGGGGTACTCAGGCCCCAGCCGTAAGAACATATCTCTGGAAGCCTCCCAATTTCTCAGTAGGCCCCTATCCTAAAGAATTTTCTCTTATTGTAGAACACATTCTCTTATCAGAACAGACAGAAGGGTACCTGGCCCAAGAATTTTTCTCCCTGGCTGGCCCAAGGACTCTCCCTTCTGCCAGATCTTGATGATCCATGCCTCTGACAACTCCCTCAGCATCTGGTATCAACAAAGTTATCTCTGCAAAACTCCCTACGTTTTCCCATCCATGGCTCCTAAAGACACCTGCACCCCTAGATTACCTAATTAGAATCCTTGGCATCCTAGCCATTGTCCCTTTTCCATATAAGCCCCAGCACCATTCTTACTATCTCGAAGGTTCCCTAAGGACCCTTGCCTGCTTTTGTTAAAGCGTTACAATAAACATTTTGTCACTTGACTAAGAGAAGGCTAAGTGTGTGAATTCATTCCAGGCAACTCTGCCGTGGCATTCTTGGGGTCCAGAACCTCTACATCTCATCAGTGGTGGTGGTAGTGGTGTTGGTGGTAGTTGGTTTATTTCATTGTCCCCTATACATGACATTGTCTTCCACTTCCTTCCCTGGCTTTCGCCTGGCTTTGCTCTTTCTTTTCACCTTCACCTTTTGGAATCCTTAACCCCGTTCAAGGCTCTCTTCCCTCCACACCTGCCTCCCATCCAATCTGTTGTCAAGTCCTGTTGATTTTATCTTCATAACATCTCTGTACATGCTCCTATTTCTCCTCTGACTCTGCCACCACCCTGGTACAGGCCCTTATGACCTAATACCAAGACTATGATATGAGGCTGCTAGTTGATCTTCCTGCCTCATGTCTCCCCATTACAATCCATCCTCCAACCAGATGTCAAAGTGATCTTCCTAAAGTGAAGGTCTGACCCCAACACCCCCAACTCATTTAATATCCAGTACCTCTCTACCACTTTCAGGATCAAATATAAAATCCTCTGTTTGGCATTCAACACCCTTCATAAACACCCCCTCCCTTGGAGACAGCCTCATTGGCTGTCTTACTTGTCATTCTCTCCCTCCTAATCTTGCATCCTGGCTTCCCTGACTTTCTTCAAGTCTCAGCTAAAATTCCATCTTTTGCAAGGAGCCTTTCCTGATCTCTCTTAAAGCTAGTGTCTTCTCTTTGTTGATTATCTCCATTTTATTCTCTATATATCTTGTCTGCATGTTGTGGCTTCATTAGACTTTGAGAGGTTCAATTGTTTCAGTTGCGTTTAACTCTTTGTGACCCACTTTGGGGTTTTCTTGACAAAGATACTGGAGTGGTTTGCCATTTCCCTCCAGCTCATTTTATAGATGAGGAAACTGAGGCAAACAAGGTTAAGTGACTTGCCCAGGGTCACACAGCTAGTAAGTGGCTAAGGTCAGATTTGAACTCAGGAAGATGAGTCTTCAGGAATATGACTTTAGGCCAGGCACTATCCAATTAGCCACCTAGCTGCCCTCCTTGAGAGGAGGGACTGTGTTTTACCTTTCTTTGTGTCCCTAGTGTTTGAGACACATACTAGGCACTTAATTAATGTTTATTGACTGACCTTCAAAAGGTTGTTCTGGATTCCTTTACTTGTTAATGTTCCCACAATCACTTCATATTTATTTTCATACATTAATATTTACTTATGTATGAGTATTTGCTATCCGCTGCTCCAGTAGAACATAAACTTCTTGAGGATGGCAGGAGTCTCATTTTTGTAATTTTACCTCCATCTCCAAACATACTGTAGATGCTAAATAAATGTTTGTTGATTGACTTTTCTATTGGATTCTTCTCTAGCATTGGAGGGGAAGGTATACCCTTAGGGTATTTACACAAAGCTTATGCAGGAGAAAGATCAGATGGCCTATGTAGCAGAGAGTAGATATCCTTTCCAGATGAAGCCAGCAGGCCCTCTTTTTGACTCCAGTGAAAGCCTGACTGAATGAATTTGGGAGGTTCCCGTTCTTTTCGTGTCTGAACCTGGGAGTGGCAATGCAGTATTTTCAAAGGCACTTGAGTTATAAAATTCTTTTACCTCTCATACTTCCTTAGTCAGAGGCAGATTTTAAAAATCAACTCCTAGGAGACAAGCTTCTAAGAGTTGGAGCTTTCAAAACTGTTCAAAGTTTATTGTCACTTAAAAGGGCTGAAACATAAAATATTCATCCCATTTGCTACTTTGGATACCAGCTATTTAATCTGAAAGATAAAACAAAAACCTAGAGCTGTTTTCAAACTATCAAGTGAGTCTTTGATAACATGGATTCTAATCTCCGATGTCAGTCCCCGTGAAGCTTAGAAAAACCCATTACAATGCAAGATACACTGAATTTATATCAGTGTTACATATTTTGGAAACTCTAGCAAAGGTTTGTTTTAAGTTTTCGAGTTGAATAAAACAGCTGAACAGGATAAGAATGGTTTCCTTAAAGAATACAATTCCAGGTCACCAACAGCTGTCATACAATTCTTAAAGGTTCAAGTTCAATTAAGCTAACTATCTAGACTAGTGGTGTGATGTAAGCAACTAGAAGGACTTCATTCTTTGTTGTTGTTATTCAGTTGTTTCCTTCATATCCAACTCTTTTTGACCCCATTTGGGATTTTCTTGGCAAAGATGCTGGAGTGGTTTATCATTTCCTTCTCCAGCTTGTTTTACAGATGAGGAAACTGAGGCAAGCGGGGTTCTAGGGTCAAACAGCTAGTAAGTGTCTGAGGCCATATTTGAACTCAGGAAGATGAGCCTTCCTGACAACAGGTCCAGTATTCTGTCTACTGTGCCACTTAGTTGCCCCTACTGCCTTCTAAAGAAGGCTAAAAGAGATTGTCCAAAATGTAGTGGACAAGCCAGAACTGGTCTTACCAAAGGAAAAAGGATAGCTAAATGGTAAATGCTTTAGCTGAGACTCTTTTAGGATGAGAATGTAATGTTATTATATTTTGATACATTTTGCCAACCCTCCAGTCCATTTTATTCATCTTGAGTATTCATTCAGGTTTAGGTATACTTTAGGTAATCATTTTTAGCAGTAGTGATCTTAAATTAGCACATAGTTGCTAAACAAAGAATTAATAATAAAGAGGTGCTCATCAATTGGGCAATGGCTGAAAAAATATGATATGTGAATTGTGATGTAATATTATTGTGTCATAAGAAATGATGAAAAGGATTATTTCAGAGAAACTTGGGAAAAAATGTATGAAATGAGCAGAAACAGGAGAACTATTTATACTGTAACAATATTGTAAAGAAAATCAATTTTGAAAGACTTATCAATGCAATGGCCAACCACAATTCTAGAGGACCAATGACAAAACATGTTACTCCACGTCTGACAGAAAGATGGGAGACTGGAGGCCTAGACTGAGATACACATTTTGGACATGGATGATGTGCGGATTTGTTTTGCTTACTTTAGGAGGTAGAGGGAGACTAGTGACAGTGATGTCAAAAAAAGAAAAGAGGGTAATAGAGCATTTTAAAAATACACAGAAGAAAACAGAAAGAGGTTTAGTAGGAAACAAAGACAAACAGGACAGCTTTGAAACTTGTATGTTGAATTTTAAAAATGCAAATTGTACATGACGGATTCAGGGCTTCAGTCTTTTTGTATTCTGTATATGTGGCAATATTCATTTGTTAATGTTATCCAAGTTCAGAATAACAAAAAACCTTTTTTTAAGTTGTAACACTATTTTGGGTCAATTTGGGGATCAATGAAGTATGTTGAGGCAACCTAAACAGTGGATGGAGATCCAGCACTGGAATTGTGCCTGTGTTGAAATCTCACCTCTGACATGTACTACCAGAGTGACATTGGGTAAGTCACTTAACTTCCCAGTTCTATAGATAATTATCTAAGAGGATAAGTTGCAGAAAAATTGCCTATTTAAGTTGGCAGTTGGAATTTCTTTAATGGTAGTTTTCTCTATTGATGAAATCACAGGTCAGAACAAAAAAAATTACATTAACCAGTTTTCTGGTTGGTCCTCACTAGGTCATGGAGGAAACCTTAGAGTTGTCCTATTTTCTTTCTCTTCAACCATGTCACTCTTCCCATTCATGTTAATAAAATTATATCAGCATCTCTATAGTAATTTTTTGTGTCAAAAATAGTTATCAAAATATTCTCAAGCATGAAAGAATGTATTTAGAGTTATTTGCCTGATAGCAGAATTATTTCATCAGTTTTAACAATTAGATTACGGAAGCTACAGTAGGGTTTGTAAGTCAGACAACAGCATTATCAAGCTCCTACTATGTGCTTGGCACTATACACTATATAGTGTTGTGCAATTTGGAAATACACTCTACAATAAAATGTATTTTGTTTATTACATATCAGACTGGGGCATTGCTAAATTTAAAAAAAGATTTTTATTTTGTTAAATTTTTAAAACTTAAAGGAATTTTTGTGGGATTATACTTTTAAATTTGTTGACTAAATGTTAATTCCTAGCTCCAATATTTATTATACACAGATTTGAGAACACAAAATCAAGCAGAATATTCTTTATTGTGCACAAGCAAAACCAAAGAATGCAGAGGCTCAAAAGCAAGAAGGATGAGACTTGGATAGGGCTACAATAAAAAGGTTCTGGCAGGAAAAGAGTTTTGATAAATATAATAGGCAGAATTGTTAGCCCTATAGTGCACGAAATCAGAAATAGTTTAACTTGGGAAAAGTAAGGATGAAGAAGCAATCAAAAGTGCTTGTGTTTCTGTGCTGTAGTTGAATATGAAGAAAAACTTCCCAGTTTTAGCCAAAACTAAGTAAAAGCTGAGGCACCCACGACTAAAGAAGATAGTAAGGGATGATACAAGGACAATAAAGGGTAGGTTCTTTGCTAGACAATAGTTTGAAGGCATTAAGTTATCTTCCTTGTTGCGGGAAAGGAACATCTTTAACCATTCTAGGTGGACTTCTCTTTTTGTAAAAATGGTCCTGACCTTTGACACATAATAGATGAAGTTTTACATGAGACCTTAAAAGAGAAAGATAGTAAAGGAGAAGGGGAATTTTCTAGGCTCCTTGCTTTTGGGTCAAAGACCTATGTTTTAGATTTCTGAAACGTCTTCATTTATCTAATTCTGTTCACATGATAGTTTTATTGTCTGCCAGGGAAAAGAAGAGCTATGTAGTTTTGATTACGACATAGAAGTTAAAAATACCTATTGGAGGGTGGGAACCAAAGACACTCCTTTTAAACTTAGCCCCTTGAAAAAAGTCTTTGAGAAAAAGCATCATTCTCTCCATGTGGCTTTGTCATTTTATAGCCTCTTTCATCTTGGAACCTCACTGTATTTTTGTAAACAGTCATTAATTAAAGCTCAGGAAACCTCTGAGAAACAGGTTTTAGACTGGGCAATCAGATTATTTCATTGACTTGCCTAAGGTCTCACCAGTGAGCAGGCAGGAACCTAAATAGACTTATAGAGAGAAAGAGAAAGCCTTGGCTGTTAGCTCCAGTTCTAACTACATACAGTACCACAAACATAGATCCAATCTGCAGCATTTCTTTTATTCCAGACACACCGTTGCAATTAGAGCAGTCTGGCTTATTGAAACTTTCATACTGATTGATTCTACTGTTTTGCAAATTCCTGCTATTCCCCCATCAAAAAGGTTAAGTAAGAGTAATGAAAATAGGGATGGGAAAAATTCTCAGGCTATCGTCAATGGACACATTCTTCCTACTCCATTCACAGAGCAGGAATTTGGCACACAAGCCACAGAGAGAAGCTTTGATTTTGGTTAATGCCACATTAACATGAACCCTAGATTAATTTTGCCTTTGCTTGTTTTATTTATGTGGCTGAGGCAGGTTTATATTTTCTGCTTAAAATAACTTATGTCACAGCTCTGACATTTCTGGAACCTACCTTTATTTTGGGAGTGAATTAAAACCAATGACTGACTGTCAAAGTCTGGTTCCTAAATCTAGTCCTGCTTATTAAGAGACAAACTTAAAAAAAAAAAGACACCAAAAAACCATCTTTTACTCTCGTGAACATAATAGGAGTACTTAGCACATTTGAAACTCAGATTATTTCTGACTCTATCTTGTGTCTGTATCTAGTTGAAGGAATTACTCTACACATCGGAAATGTGGTTATTAACCTTCAGTAGAAAGATATGTATCACATCTATAATGTAACCAAAACTACACAAAGGAGAAAAAAGGCATGCTTTTGATCCACATAACTATATGCCAGCTGTGTTCATTGGTGAATGAATCCCTGCCACCCAACTCTGCGTATAACTTTCAGTTGCAGGATAAAAACCCCAGGATAGATGCATTATTAGTCTGTGGTGTTTCTATAGAAGTTGTAGAGAGCAGAAATAAAAGGAAAAAGGAAAAGATCCTGATTAGGAGGAGGGGAGAGAGATATAAAATATAAGGCACAGGAAACGAAGGTCATGAACTACTTTTTTCCTGGGGTGGAATAGATGCTGGTCAAGTGTGGGCTGGCCAGAGACTGCACCTCTAGGGGCTACATGTTACATAGAGTATTAATGGGGGAACCTGAGTGGGTGGCAGGACTGAGAAAGGCTAAGGGATATGTTTAATGAAAGGTTACAAACGAGACTTCCTCAACTACTCATCACTCCATTATCTGTCCAATTAACTAGCCCTCGCTTCTCCCTCCCATTTTATACAGCATGTTGTCCTTTGAAAAAAGCTTCAGGAAGACAGAGTTATTTTACAGAATCTGCATTCCCTCTACAAGCATTGGCTACGTAAGAGAAATCCCGACAATAATAACAACTGGGCTAGACGGAGGTGGTTGGTTTTTGTTTTTGATTTCTTCTTCCTGCCTCCTCCCAAGGTTAACAGACGCCATTGCTCCCCTTCTTCTCCTTCCCAGCCCAGATCATGTGACCTGTTGCTGGGGAAAAGATCATTCTGCAGCAACTGGTGAGGGACCCCTGGAAAGAGACAAGCTGCTGCCCTCTAGTGTCTGGAACTCGTGAGGTTTGCCTGCATTACGCACTTCCTTTCCTTGTACCCTCTGTAAAACACCCACACCCACACGCACGCATGCACGCACGCACGTACACATGGAACCCCCTGCCCCCCTCCTTCCGAACGGCATTCCAAGACACATTTTCTTTTACAATTTTAAATTTACTTTTAACATTCTTTTTTTCACTTAATAGCGTTTTATTTTTTCCAATTACATGTAAAGATAATTTTCAACATTCATTTTTATAGATTTTGAATTCCAAATTTTTCTCCCTCCCTCTCTCCCCTCTCCCCCCTCCCAAAGACAGCAAGCAAGCTGATATAGGTTATACATGTACAATCATGTTTAATATTCATTTAAAAAACATTTTTGTATTCCAAATTCCCTTCCTCAAGCCCCTCCCCCACCCATTGAGAAGATTAGCAATATACCAATTATACGTGTGAAATCATACAAAACATATTTCTGTTAGCCATGTTGAAAAATAAAAGCAAGAAAAATGAAGAAATTGAAAAAATTACACTTTAATTTGCACTCAGAGTTCATCAGTTCTCTCACTGGAGTTGGGTAGCATTTTTCATCATGACCTCTTCCTAATTGTCTTGTATCATTGTATTGATCAGAGTTGCTAAGTCTTTTACAGTTGATCATTGTTACACTATTACCGTTAATAGTATACAATGATCTGGGTATGCTCACTTCATTCTGCATCAGTTTATACAGGTATTTCCAGGTTTTTCTGAAACCACCCCCCTTGTCATTTGATATATAAATATACACATACATATGAAACACATATATGTATATACAAAAATTCATTAAATATTTCCCAATTACATGTTAAAAAATTAACATTAATTTTTAGAAATGTTGAGTTCCAAATTCTCACTTCTTCACCTATTGAGAAGGGAAGCGATATGATTTTGATTCTACATGTGTTCATGCAAAACATGTTTCGATATTAGCTATGTTGCAAAACAAAACACATACACAAACTAAAAAAAAAAAGTAAAAAAGTATGCTTCAGTCTATATTCAGAGTTCATCAGTTCTCTCTCTGGAAGTAGATAGCATTTTTCATCATGGGTCTTTTGGAATTGTCTTGGATCATTGTCTTGATCAGAGTAGTTGTCTTTCGTTGGTGATTAGTATCTCTACAATACTGCTGTTACTGTGTACGATCTTCTCCTGGTTCTGCTCACTTCACTTTGTATCAATTCATTTAAGTGTTCCCAGGTTTTTCTGAAACCATTCTGCTCATGGTTTTTTTATAGTACAATAGTATTCCGTCACAATCACATACCACAACTTGTTTAGCCAGTCTCCAACTGATGGGCGACCCCTCAATTTCTATTTCTTTAGCACCACAAAAAGTTGTTACAAATATTTTTGTACATATAGATCCTTTTCCTTTTTATTTGATCTCTTTGGGATACAGATTTACTACTAGTATTGCTGGGTCAAAGGGTATGCACAGTTTAACAATCCTTTGAGTATAGTTTCAAATTATTTTCTGGAATGGCTGGACCATTTCACAACTTCACCAACAGTGCATAAGTGTCTCTATTTTTCCACATACCCTCTAGCATTTGTTATTTTCCTTTTCTGTCAGTTAGCCAATCTGGTAGGTGTGAGATGTTGCCTCAGACTTGTTTTAATGTGCATTTCTCTAATTCCTAGTGATTTTGAGCATTTTTTCCACATGATTATAGAAAGCATTGATTTCTTCTGAGAACTGTCTATTCATATCCTTTGATAATTTCTCTATTGGGAAATGGGTCTTTTTAAAATAATTGACTCACTTCCCTATATATTTGAAATTCATTGTAAAAAAAATCTTCAGTTTCCTTCTAATTTTGAATGCATTGATTTTATTAGCGTAAAACCTTTTGAATTTCATGTTATCAAAATTAGGGCAGCTAGGTAGCATAGACTGCCAGGCCTGGAGTCAGGAAGACCTAAGTTCAAATTCAGCTTCAGACACTTACTAGGTGTGTGATTCTGGGGAAGTCACTTAACCCTGTTTGCTTAGTTTTTTCATCTGTAAAATGAGCTGGAGAAGGAAATGGAAAACCATTCCAGTATCATTACCAAGAAAACTCCAAATGGGATCATGAAGAGTTGTACATGACTGAACAACAACAACAAAAATCAAAGTTGTCCATTTTACTCCCCATGATCCTCTCTATAAGAAACAGATTTTCTTAATAAACCTATTTCATTTATAGAAGTTTTTCAATTTTGCTGGGAAAGAGTAAAACATTCAATCCCATTTATTTTTCATGCACTCTTTTCCCTGGGTTGTGAAACAGCTGCATTTGTAGTAATCAGCTGAAGACATCTCAGACCTATAGCACTTAAATTATGCAGTGGTATTTTGAGAGTCTTTAATTACTAATGTTATTTGGTGGGCTTTAAAAAACTGTTGCCCTACTTCTCAAGTTTTAGATAATGACCATGGCTAATAACTCTGTTAACATTTCCTTATATACTTATGCATATGTGTTTCTCATGGTGGTTAATAGCACCTATAAAATAACAATGAAATGAAACATAATGATGATATTCATCCTCCAGGGTGTAGTGTTGTGTAATTAATTGGAAACTGTAGAATAATTTGAACTCTTCCAACAATCAGTCAGATGCTCTATATCATGAGTTCTTGAGGAAGGCCTCCAGCACATTGGGGAGAGACCCTGTGGAGGATTTACCAGAGGACAAGGATTAGGATTGCACAAGGTGGTCAGGTATAGATGGGTTGCAATCTGTGTCACTGAATGGAGTATCTACATTGATGAGATTCTAGCTTTGTACAAAAATAAAGGATTTCTTTATTATTTATAATTTATTCTTATAAATTGGTGTGAAATACAGCTAGGTAGGTCCTGATTAGTATGAATAAAGAATCCCCCTAAGTGATCATGTATATTTCAATTTTTATTATTGGAAGTTATAATTATGTAAAATATGGTAATTGGTTCCAGCCCAATGGAAGTATGTAGTGCAAATTTGAATAATTCGACCACTTCACAGTATTTATTATTTATCCTAATTGGACATGGCTATAAAATTTTTTATTAGTAACACACTGTGTTTTTTTAAAACATTTATTTTATATTTGAAATGTACGACCATACTCCAACGGATCTATTATCTCATTGATTCAGGTTTTCCCTCCAACACGGCACATCACAACCCATCCATACTTGCTTATTTTAGTTAATCTTTATTCATATCTTTCCATAAGTTTACAACAAGGTGTTTACCCCCTGATCTGGTGGCCTCATTCCCTTTTCCTTTACATGATGAGAATATCAGTAAAGGGCGTGGCCAGTGCATCAGTTCCTTGTTCTTGCTCCATTGTCTTTTATAATTATACTTTTCTTTGACGATGATATCCTTTAAACTGTTTATCCTTGTTTATTGTAATAGGAAACATATCATTTTAATGACACTATCCTTCCCTGCAGTTCCTAACGTAATATTAGGCACATAGTAAGCATTCACATGGTCTCTCATTCACTGGTTGATACAGTTAGTTAACACACATACATGCGCGCGCGCGCGCACACACACACACACACACACACACACACACAGAGCCTCAGTTCCTACTTTCTGTCATACATTTCTACAGCCCTGGTGAGCGTACACAAATACAGAGAACAGATGTGGCCAGGGAGTGTTCGTGTAGAAGTTACACATACAGAACATTTATGGTCAGAGAACACATGAAAAGGGCACACATTGGGTAAACATGCAGTTTGGTTATAGGTATGAAAGACACACACACACATAGGAGCACATGTGAGGAAGGGACGCACAAAGCTGGAACAATTCATACCTCTGATGACGCAGAACCATCAATTTCTTCTTGTGATGTCATCATGTTATTCTCTGCTGCTCCCCTTGGAGTGTTATACCTTCTTTGCTGGGCATTATGTCATTTCTGCTGTATGCCTCTACTAGTTTCAGGCTGGGGTATTTGCTGGGCTCCTTTCTGCTTCCATCTGCTGGTATTCGGTTATTTAGCCTCTTGGGGCCATTTGCAGCTCTGTGCTACTTTTAGCAAGGGTTGCAACTCTTGGTAACTTTTATGTTTAAAACAGGGTTAAAAAATCTGTAAATTTGCATAGCCCTGATCTGTACCCAGCTAGAGAACCAGAAAAAGTCTGAAGTACAAATATCAAGTCTTTCTATTGTTTTCTCTTCTCCAGCTGATGCTCGAAAGTCCCTGGTCCCCAGCAATTATCTGAGTTTGGGTTAGAAATTCCTTAGAACTCTTTTCAAATCCCTATTTTTTCAGTCTATATCCATTTAAACAATTTTAGGACTTCATTCAATAACCCAAATAATTGTGTAGGCCAAGGATAATGAGGCTGAAAGACTCATAATGCCCCTGGATACCATATAAATAATACAGGGGCAAGAATAAAAGGGGTAGGTCAATAATTTCTGCCTTAAAAATATTTGCCAGCAACAAAATAGCTATTCTTTGTTTAGAATTTAGCCAATGGACAGATCCAGTTGGTCTTCCTTCATCTCATTTGAATCACATAGCAACTGTCAGGGAATGTGTAAAGGGGAGTAGGTCAGAGGGAATAGAGCCCTTGGGAAGTTCTGCTTGGAGGTCAGGAATCTGGTCTATTGTTCTCCAAATCTGTAGTTCTTTGGGGTGTGTTTCTCTTCTCCATTTTTTGGATTATACATCTTTTTCCTCTATGGTATCTTCTTTTTGTCCCTCTACAGAATTACCTCTGATTTCTCCCTGACTGTTGATCTTAATTTTGTTTCCATCATAACTATGTATCAAAGAACTATTGTTTGATTCTATCTCAAGAGGTCCTTGTTTATCATTTTGCCGTATTTGCAGTCATCTTCTTCTTGATTGCCTGTCAGGAATATCCCTTTGCGAACACCAAGTTCTGAACATGACTGATGTATTTACATTGTTGCCATCTAGTGGTGAGTCCTATACCATTTCTCTATCTTTTGCTCTTTATTTCAGTAAATAGAATCTGTTTCTTATTATATGTTTCAACACAAGAATATAATCATTTAGTGATGTACATGAAATTTATCCACAAAAAGTAGAATGAAGAGATTGCAGAAAATAAAACCAAAAAGCTATCTTTATTTCATAGACAAATTTCATATTGACAATTATATTACAATAAAAGTTATTTATGTAGCACTTTAAAAGTTTGCAAAGCACTCTACATAAACTATTTCATTTAAGTCTCAGAACAACTCTACTAAATAGATACTGTAGGTATTTATGACTGTGAAGATTATTGTGTGGAGAATGTTGTGTAACTCTTGGACTTTTCCATTAAAGGACTCCAAAGTCTATTATCTAAAGAATTCTCATTAGCTATGTTAGAGGACAAAAGTACACTACAATACTGATCCTCAAATTAGCTTATTTCATATCTACAAATGTAAATATTCTATCCCTATAATAAGGTGTATGCTCCTTGAGACAGGGATCCAATGTAATTTTCCTAAAATGAAGGTCCGACTGTGTCTTTCCCTTTCCTAAGGTATTCCAGTCACTCCTTATTACTTCTAAGATTGGATATAAAATCCTCTGGCTTTTACAAACAAGGACTATCTTTATTTGTATTTGTGTCCCCAGGCTTACCAGGATACCTGGAACATAATAGATGCATAATTAATTTTTATTCACTGACTGAACATATTTGACAGTATATGTTTCATTTCACTACTGAACTGAACTGAAGTTCATTACTACAGAGTTTATTTCATCAAGCAGTCCTCTGGAGTCAAAATTGGTCATTTAATTTAACTCTTCCTTGCAGGAAAAAAAATGCAGTCAGCTGAAATAAACAAATTGGCTGTATCTGAAAATACACATTTGACAATTACATTCTACTACCTCTCTTGAGAGATCCAAAGCATGTGTCACCATTAGGCCTCTGAAGTTTCTTTTTTAAAAATCTTTTTAAATCTGTGAATGTGAGGTAAAAAAAGCTCATAGTTGTTTTGATTTACATTTCTCTGATCAATTAAATAATATTTTAAATGTACTACAAGAAGAGGCTATTTGATGTAAACCTGTGGTGAATTACTTTTGAAAGTTAAAAAAACTCTTTTGTAAAGGGAGTAATGAACACTTATTTGTTTTGTTAAAGTTTTTTTTTATATTGACTTTTCTTAAATAGAGACATACCTGCCATGGGCATTTTTGAAAGGAGAGAGACAATGAATACCTAATATCACAGAACAATAGCAGGACTGGCAAGAAAATCGAAGTGTTTTAGTTGTTTCCTTGACACTTTAATGAATCTATGATCTCATCAGCGCGGGTGCTCTTACATGCACACAAGCTATCCTGGCCTCCTCATCCTCTATGGTTCTTGTACATGTCTTCCCATAAATCCCTACAAAGAGGGTCTATCTACTGTGTTGGAGGCCTTTCTCTAGGCCTTTTAATAATTTGTGGATACCAGTGCCATACTCAGTCTAGCCATCTGTTAACTCCTCACTCTTGCTACATAAATCATTAAATCAATCAAAACCTGCTTGGTAAATTTTTCTGCCAGAATGACCATTCCCAGAGAAGTATACAGAACTGCTAAATACTTGATCAGATTTAGAGTGTTTATTCTCTGGTTGTTTCAGGCATCTTACCAACCAAATTGTGTCAGGTGTTTAGTGATCAGATACATTTGCAATTCAAAGATTGACCCGCAAATGGTCCGTTCAATTGAGTATGAAAAGATAGCCACAGAGTCTAGCCTAGTGGACTCTATAATGCGCCACTCATCAACTATTCAAAGGCAGATTTTCAGTGTGATTTCTCCTTTCTAAGCAGTGATCAGTGGCTTCAGGATTACCATAGTGCTGTCATAATAAATGACTAGGTTTGCTTCCAGATGAAACAGTATCTCCACATGGGGAGCCAATGGGTAGGAACCATTCTGAAGAGAAAGGCTTTTGATTATTAAAAGGACTGTTTTGTTAATCTCGATGATTCCTATTATGGTCTTGTCACCTCTTGAGCAGCCCAAGAATATCTGCCTGTCACTCAGTTGGTTTTCACCCCATTGAAAGCTGCCAAACCTGGAAGACTGTCAAATATTCTCTCCTCTCTCTTCTTCCCCCACCACTGGAAATAAAATCATGGGGGCAGTTTTACAGCATGTCAGGCATTTACATGAATTGTGCATTTTTGGACAGCTGTTATCAATAATAAAATTCTTGGTGCAAATATCAAAACCCAAGGGTTTTTTTTTAATGTAAATTTATTCATTTTCAGTTTTCAATATTTACTTCCACAAGATTTTGAGTTCCAAATTTTCACCCCCTCCCACCCCAAGATGGCATGCATTCTGAATATCCCTTCCCCTAGTCTGTCCTCTCTTCTATCTCTCTCCCTTTCTCTTATCCCCTTCCCCTTCTATTTTCCTGTAGGGCAGGACAGACTTCTGTACCCCATTTCCTGTATTTCTTATTTCCCAGTAACATGTGAAAATATTTTTTGTAAACATATGTTTTTAAAACTTTAGGTTTCAATTCTTCTCCCTTCCTCCCTCCCCACCCACCCTCATTGAAAAGGCAAGCAACTCAATATAGGTTGTACATGTGCAGTTATGCAAAACACTTCCTTAGTAGACATGTTGTGAAAAACTAACTCTATTTCCCTTAATCCTATCCTGCCCTCCCATTTATTCTATTCTTTCTTTGACCCTCCCTCAGAAGTATTTGCTTCTGATTACCCCCTTTCCCAATCTGCCCTCCTCTCTATCATCCCCCTGCTCTCTTGTCCCCTTCTCCCCCTATTTTCCTGTAGGGTAAGACAGATTTCCTACCCAATTGAATGTGTATGTTATTCCCTCCTTAAGCCAAATCCTATGAGAATAAGATTCACTCATTCCTCTCACCTTCCCCTTTCCCCTCCACTGTAAGAGACTTTTCTTTTCTGTTTTTTTTTTGAGATAATTTACCACATTCTACCTCTCCCTTTCTTCTTCTCCGAATATAATCCTCTCTCATTCCTTAATTTTATTCTCCAGATATGACCCCTTAATCTTCAACTCACCCTGTGCCCTCTATCTATCTATCTATCTATCTATCTATCTATCTATCTATCTATCTATTATCTATCTCTATCTATCTATCTATCATATCTATATCTATCTATACATACATATATATTTTTTCCCCAACTACCCTAATACTGACAAAGGTCTCATGAGTTATAAATATCATCTTTCCATGCAGGAATGTAAACAGTTCAACCTTAATAAGTCTCTTATGATTTCTCTTTCCTGTTTACCTCTTCATGTTCCACTTGAGTCTTGTATTTGAAAGTCAAATTTTCTATTCAGCTCTGGTCTTTTCATCAAGAATGCTTGAAAGTCCTCTATTTCACTGAATGACCATTTTTTCCCCTGAAGGATTATACTCAGTTTTGCTGGGTAGGTGATTCTTGGTTGTAATCCTATCTCCTTTGCCCTCCGGAATATTATATTCCATGCCCTGTGGTCCTTTAATGTAGAAGCTGCTAAATCTTGTGTTATCCTGATTGTGTTTCCACAGTACTTGAATTGTTTCTTTCTGGCAGCTTGTAATATTTTCTCCTTGACCTGGGAACTCTGGAATTTGGCTACAATATTCCTAGGAGTTTTCCTTTGGGGATCTCTTTCAGGAGAGATTGTGGATTCTTTCAATTTCTATTTTGCCCTCTGGTTCTACTATATCAGGGCAGTTTTCCTTGATAATTTCTTGAAAGATGATGTCTAGGCTCTTTTTTTGATCATGGCTTTCAGATAGTCCAATAATTTTTAAATTCTCTCTCCTGGATCTATTTTCCAGGTCAGTTGTTTTTCCAATGAGATATTTCACATTGTTTCTATTTTTCATTCTTTTGGATTTGTTTTACAGTGTCTTGATTTCTCATAAAGTCACTAGCTTCCAATTGCTCTATTCTAATTTTTAAGGAAGTATTTTCTTCAGTAATCTTTTGGACTTCCTTTTCCATTTGGCCAATTTTTCTTTTTAGGGCATTCTTCTCCTCATTGGCTTTTTGGACCTCTTTTGCCATTTGGGTTAGGCTATTTTTTAAGGTGTTATTTTCTTCAGTATTTTTTTGGGTCTCCTTTAGCAAGCTGTTGACTTGTTTTTCATGATTTTCTTGCATCACTCTCATTTCTCTTCCCAGTTTTTCCTCTACTTCTCTTACTTGCTTCTCAAAATCCCTTTTGAGCTCTTCCAAGGCCTGGGACTGATTCATATTTTTCTTGGAGGCTTTGGATGTAGGAGCTTTGACTTTGTTGTCTTCTTCTGGTTGTATATTTTGATCTTCTTTTCACCAAAGTAAGATAATATAGTCTGACTCTTTTTGCTGCTTGCTCATGATCCTGGCCAATTACTTGAGTATTAAACTCTTTGTTAAGGTAAGAGTCTGCTTCCAATGTGCAGAATGTACTGTCCCAAGCTTCAGGGATTTATATAAGCTGTTTTCAGAGATACTTGTAGTGACCCATAAATTTTCAGTTCTTGCAAGGTAGTATGATAAGGGGCGAGGTGTTTACTCCTTTCCTGGCCTGTGCTGTGGTCTATTAGTGACCACAAGCACTCCTTTCTGTCCTGGAACTGTGAGGAAGGTTTCCTGTCACAGCCACTACAAGCTCCACCATGCCAGCTCCTCCTCACCCCAGGACCCCCCAGAACTGTGACCCAGATCCAAGGCAAAGCAAGAGATTCCTGCCTCAGCACCAGCAGAGAGATCTCTGCAATCCCCCTCTGATCAGCCACTGGATTCCCCCTCAGTCTGTGGGCCAGAAGCTCAGGAAGCAGCTGCCTACCCCAGGGCCACGTTCCCGGGGTACTGGTTCTGAGACCCTGCCTTCCTCTCTCAGCACCATAGAAACAGACTTTTCCCACTGACCTATTCTAAGTTGTCTTTGGCATTCCTGGAGTGAGGAGTCTGGAAACCACCACAGCTGCCTGCGATTCAGTTCTCTGAAGCCTGCTTCAGGTTTGCTGCAGCCTGCTGCGCTCCCATGCCACACTGCGCTCTGCTCCAGCCTGGTGCGATATGCCTTTCTGATCAACCATCCAGGCTGTCTTGGGCTGGAAATTTCTTTCACTCTGTCTTTTTGTAGGTTCTGCTGCCTTAGAATTTGTTTAGAGCCATTTTTTATAGGTATTTGAAGGGGTTTAGGGGAGAGCTCGAGCAAGTTGCTGCTTTCACTCCGCCATCTTGGCTCTGCAGGGTTTTTTTTTTAGCAACAAATGCATACTGCCTCCATGTATTGAATAATGAATTGAATTAATAATGAATTGAAACCTTTAAGTTACATTAAGTTATTAATATAACTATTTCTACAGGTGTCAATAATGTTATCTGTTCCTGTTTTACCAGTGAATTCAGAGTAGTTTTCGTGTGGTTAGAAGTATACAGATCTCAGTACTCTGATAAGGATGTGGGAGTATTGGCTCTAGAAATCCAGAATTGTAGAAGTTTAGGAAGTTCTACATATAGAAAAATCTGGAGTACCTAAGATAAAGATGGAGACAAAAAGGGAGTTAAGGTGAGTGAGTAGCATGACCTGAGAATAAGAACATAACATTTCTGCATGGGAGAGTGGACAGCTGAGCATACTTCTAACTAGTGTCTCTTCTTAATTCATTAATTCAATTCATTAGTTACCTACTATGCACATAGTGCTCTACTAGTGTGTGTTGGGGTGGAATGTGGGAGGGAGAGATGAAATCCCTGCTCCTATGGAGCTTAAAATTTAATGGGAGATCCAACTGATTTGCAAATAATTATAAAATAAAGTAGAAAATGTTTTGTGCATAAGAAGTACAAACAATCATTTTTGAGGATCTAAGAAGGAAAGATAATTTAAAAAATTAAATTAAAAACTTCTGGATGAGTAATAAGGAAGAATCTTGGAAGACTTCATGGAACAGGGGTCATTTGAGATAGCTTTTAAAGGCTGAAAATATTTTCAACAAATAGGGATGAGGTGAAGAGCCTTCTAAGTATAAAAAATTGAAAAAAGGTGTAGATGCTAGAGAATGTTATATGAATAAGGGGAAGGGAAGTAAGGCCAATATAGTTAAGAGTACAGAGAGCAGTGTGAGTAAGGCTGGATAAAAGATAAATAAAGTACTAGCTTGACCATTTCACTTCTCTTCCCTCCCTCCCCCCAATAAACTCCAGTGGCTTCCTGTTAACTCCATGACCAAAAGTTAAATTGTCTCTTTGTCTTTTAAAGTCCTTCATGACCTAGTCCTTTTGTATGTTTTCAGTTTTATACTTTCATTCCCTTTATATTCTTTATGATCCAATGACATTGGCCTTGCTGTTTTTCCTAACTCAACACTTCATCTCCTGACTTTTTTTTTCATTAGCTGTCTACCCTGTATTGAATACTCTCTTTCCTTACTCTCTCCTCCTGGCTGTCCTGACTGCCTTCAAGACTTAGCTTAAACCCTGCCTTCTGTAAGAGAGAAGCCTGTTCTTGTTTTCCATCCTTAAGTAAGTTCTTAATAAATGCTGCTGCTGATGATTAGTGTGGTAGTGTCAGAATGTGGGAGACCTTGAATTCTAGTCAAGGAGCTCAGACTTGCATAGGCTTATAGGATCTAGCTACGGAAAATGCTCTAATCCATCCCAAAACGCCCCCATCCCTTTTTTTGTACAGATGAGGAAACTGAGGTGCAGAGAGACGAAACTACTTGCACTAAATCACACAGGTAGTATCAAGGCCAAGATTCCAAAACAGGTCTTTTGAATCTGAATTCAGCGATCTTTCTTCTATACCATGGTTTTATTAAGTGAGTATTGAGGGTCATTTCAGGGCTATTAGCAAAGAAGGCAAGAGACTGTAAGAGTAGGTCAGAGGACAGTGTAGAGCTCACATTATAAGCACAGAGTAGGTTAAGTGTTCATGAAGGAGGAGCCTGAGACATGAAAGTAAAGGAAGTTATAGTCATAAAACAGAATCTCAAAGTTCAGGTTCTTGGAGATGATACAATTCTGTGAGATGGTAAAGTTTGGTCATGTAGACATGTGGCTGAAATGGGATAGAATTGAGCTATTTGAAGAATTAGGTGGAGAAGGTAGGAGAGGAGTTATCAACATGAATATTGAAGCCTCTCAGGCTGATGGGACAGAACAGAGCAGAGGAAAGACCTTGAGCCAGGCACCAAATTTCACCGGAAAAATGGGCCTTCAAGGCAGCTTGGAAGTCTTTCCTTTATCCTACTCTTATTGATTACTTCTCACATTTCTCACATTCACTGCCCAATAAGAGGGGCAGGGGGGTAATGCACATGTGTGCAGCAAGGATAAACAACAACCAAGGCAGTTGTGTGTGCAGGAGAACTCTTCCTCTTTTCTAACCCCCCTTCTTTTATGCTCCCAACAGTTAAGTCAACAAGTATTTGTTAAACAGCTTCTATGTGCAATGACAATTAGAGGGTGAAGTGGATAGAGTGCTGGGCCTGGAGTCAGGAAGACCTGAGTTAAAATCTGTCCTTCAGCAGTATGATCTTGGGCAAGTCACTTAACCACTACTGCCTCAGTTTCTCAGCTGTAAAATGGGGATAATAATAGCACCTACCTGCCAGGTTGTTGTGAGGATCAAATGAAATGTTTGTAGAGTGCTTAGCACAGTGCCTGACTATTATTCTTATAGGTACTACCCTATGTTTTAGGGATATGAAGATCAATATTCTATCAATCTATTGGAGGAAAAAAAATTTACATAGAAAATTAAATAATATACATGCACACACAAAGTAATTTTATGGAGGACAGCTTTAACAAGGGGTGGTGAAGTGGATAGAGCACTGGCCTTGGAGTCAGGAGGACCTGAGTTCAAATCTGTCCTCAAACACATATTCAGACACTTACTATCTGTGTGACTCTGGGCAAGTCACTTAACCCCAATTACTTCACCAAAAACCAAAACAAAACAAAAAATAAGGGATGGTGAGGTAGATCATGACAGTAGTCATGTAGGAGGTGGCCCTTAAGCTGAACCTTGAAGGTAGCTGGGAATAGTTTGAGACAGAGACAAGGAGGGAATACATTCCAGGCATAGCCCCCTACCCTTTTACTGGACAGCAAGGGAGTGACATGGTCAGACTTGTACTTATGGAATATCGATTTGTCTGTTGTGTGGAAGATGAATTGGAGAGAGGGGAGGTTGAAGGGGGCCCAGTTATGAAGCTACTGCAACAGAAAAGGCAACAGTTTATGAAGGCCTAGGGTGAACTAAAGTGATGCTGTGTGAGCTGAGGGAAGGAGAAGGATAAGAGATTTATTGTGGTGGTAGAATAGATAAGATTTGACAATTTATTGGATGTGAAGGGTGAGAGACAGGGAAGAGTTGAGAATAATTCCTAAGCAGTAAATCTCTGTGACTGAAAGGATGATGGCGCCCTCAACAGAAATGGGACAGTTAATAAAAGGGTTGGAGGGGAAAGTTAGGGAGAAAAAAAAATGAGGAAAGGGAACTTTCTGCTTAGGCAGAGTAGGTTGAATCACAGGCATGCTGAGTGAAGCCATAAGGGAGTAAATTGTTACTCTCTTATCAGTAGCAGAGGTACTTACTATTGATTTGAGCATCAGTCCTTGAGCTAGAGGAGGGCAATACTACTAGTGGTGATCTATGATTCAACATTGCAAATATTCTAATTTTTTTTTAAATGAAAGAAGGTTGTGTGATATTTCAGCCCTTCCATATATGGCTCAAAGGAATAAGGAGGACTGTCATATATTGGCCCACTGTACTTTGGGTGGCAGCTTGTTTTTGAAGGGGTGAGGTGAGTACGAGTGCCAAGTGAGACTTCTTTATGGCAGAATAGTACAGGTCCAGGAGGGCTGATGTTTCTAAGTGTCTTTGGTTCAGTATGTATCTGTGTCTTTGAGGAGGTCTTATGTATGAGATCATCCTGCAAGCTTCCAAGGTCCTGAACGTAGAGATCATGAACATTTAGAGTAATAATGACCCTTTCATGATGTCACCAAGAGCTCAGTCCTTGCCAACACCTTCTGAATCTTTCCTCATTTGTTTTTCTGCCATTCCTGTGTTGGGAAGTTATGAGACCCTGACAGAAAATGATGATGGGTCCAGAAGAAGGTGAACAGAAATGTAAGAGTATAATGTACCATAAGGACACGAGGAGAAGACATGGGGAGAAGCTGATAATTCTCTTTGAATTTTTGAAGGGTCATTACTTGGGAAAAGGATTAAACTTGTTCTACTTGGCTGAAGAAGAGAGAACTAGAAGAAATAGGTGCAATAATAGCTAGTATTTATATAGTGTTTTAAGGTTTGCAAAGAACTTTACGTGTTCAACTCATTTGATCCTCACCACAATCTTATCAGATAGGTGTTATTATCTACACTTTACAGGTGAGGAAACTGAGGTTGAGTGAGAGTAAGACACTTGACCTGGGTCACACAGTTGATAAGTGTCAGAGGCAGGATTTGATCTCAGGTCTTCCTGACTCCAAGTACCACATTTTATCCATACCATAGATTTTGCCTTAGTATATGGAAAAAAAACCCCCTACATTTTATGGCTCTTTAAAGTTTATAAAGCAATTTCCTTGCAAAAACCTTAGTAAGCTGTCCTAAAATGGAAGAGATAGTAGGTTCTCTATGACCAGGGATCTTTAGAATAGGTAACCACTTATATGGGATACTGTAGAATGCATTCATACTTCAGATGGCGGTTAGACTAGATCAGGAGTTTTTAACTTTGTTGTGTCCTGATCCCCTTTGGCAGTCTGGAGAAGCCTATAGATTCCAGAACAATGTTTTTTAAATGCATAAAATAAAATAAAACACACAGGAACACAAAGGAAATCAATTATATTGAAATACAGTAGATATTTTTTAAAAGTTCACAGATACCAGGTTAAGAACCTCTGGACTAGATGAAGGTCTGAGGGGTTCTCCTGTAACTAAGATGTACTAATTTTATTATATGGATTAGGTTATAAAAAACTGTAATGGCAATAGTATTGTATTTGGAATTAGATGACCTGGGTTAGGCTTTGACACTTTTGAGATCTGTGGCAATGGACAAGGCCTCTTAAGCCTACATTTTCTCATCTATAAAATAAAGTTAGTAATCCCCATGCTATCTACCTCACAAAGTTGTAAGGAAAGCATGTTGTGAATGGCAAATTGCTATATAAATGGGAGATGATTTTATTTTTAGTTTTTAATTTTTTTTTTTTTGCTTTCTTTGGCTATGATGTAGATAACTGATCAGTAGTTTAGACTTCAGTTTGGACTTTAATTCAAAGGTAGGCAAATTTATATTTTTCTTCTAATGTTAAAAGTTGTTCCAATTCTTCCTTTCTGTTCTGAGATATGTAACAACAGTGACATACTATACTGTTTTAGACCCCAGGACAGGCTGAGCTGGAGAGAACCTGATTACGGCATGACAGAACATTTGTCCTGACCTATTATACTTCTTCCTGAAAGGTAAAGTTCCACTTTGTGGAACTGCTGATAGATATTTTCCTTTTACCTTTGACCTTCTTTGTCTGCTCAGCTCACAAGTCAAGATGTCCTGGCTAGTTGGGGCAGGACTTGGGCTTCCGATGTGATATCTTCCTGGTGGTTTCTTCTGGTAGCAATGTGTCTTCTCTGAGAAGTTTCAGAAAGCATCTCCTCTGGGCAATTGCCATAGACTCAAAAGTCCAGGGTGGGGCTTTAGGTAAAATTGTAAAAAAGGCAAAGATTATTTCCTGTTTTCTTGTCTCTTCTTTTCTTGAGTCTTTATTCCCTCTGTGTGAGTCACTAGCTCCTCAACCTCAACAGTGCTTAGGGAGCCAATACACTTGATCTTAAACTCCTTCCTTCCATTAAAACCAGCAGTCTTAAAGTATTTGATATGTCATTCTAACCCTAAAACTAATTTAAGTCCATATATTACCTCTCTCAAAGGTATATACATTTTGTCTTTTATTGTAGAATGAAATATATTATGAGTCTCAAATGACTGGAATCCCTTGATGCTCCATCAGTACAACTGATTTGGACTCATGGCCTGAGCCCCTTCCAGTTTATTTATCTATTAGTAGACCTTATAAGAGACACAGAAATTCGAGAGCAAAAATAATTTAATTAAGATAGGAAATAAACATGTGTAACTAGAAAGCAATCAAGTAACAGGGATATTCTTTGCCCTAAACTCAAACACAAATGAGCATAATCCTTTAGTCTTTCCAAAATGGAGGTATGAGATAGAAAATTCTTAGGAAAAACCTATTAAGAGATAGGGAAACCCTCCCTCAGTACATAGGCATGGATAGGCTAAAGGAACCATTAACTGGGTCCATTTTCCACTATGCTCTCAGTGCCCAATATGAAGATTTGCCAACCTCACGGGGAGCAGCCTGAAGTTTGAAATATTTTGTCTTACATCTGGGGTCATCGGGATTCCACCAGGTTTCAATCTTTGTTCACTCCCATGGTTCTGGAAGTACTGTTTTTCTTACTTCTATCTACAAGTTCAACTCTTTGCTCACAGTTGTTCAGAAATACCCTTTGTCTTTCTGCATGTTGAAGCTAGTCACCTCTCATGTCCCCTCCACAAGCAGCCTCTCATCTCCTCTTTTTCCAAGTTTTTATACCTGATGCAAGCTCTTATATTATCCCAATTCTGCTGGTTTTATAATATCCTCTACTTTTAAAAAATATATTTCTTCAATTATTAAGCATTTATTTTCCTCTCTTGCTTTCCTACCCCTGGAAAAAAAAAAAGAAACCCTGTGACACATATGCATAGTCAAATAATACAAATTCCCATACCAGTCATATCCAAAAGTGTGTCTCATTTGGGCCATTAATCAATAACGTGGTTCTGATCATTCTACTCTGTTTCAGTCCATACATAATCCTTCCAAAGTTTTTCTTAAATTGTCTCTTCTATCACTTCTTATAGCACAACAGTATTCCACTATACAAAGTCGTCTACTATAATTTGTCAGTCGTTCCCCAATGGATTAGCACACCCTTATTTTCCTATTCTTTGCCACTACAAAAAGAGTTGCTGTGATTTTTTGCCTATACATTTAGAACCCTCTCCCCTTTCTTTTATCCCTTTGGGGTAGAGGGGTATAGTAGTATGAGTGAATGAGGGAGTATATATAGTTTACTAAATTTTTGGACATACTTCCAAATTGCTTTCCAGAATGACTGTTCACAGCTTCACAAATGTATCAGTTTGCCCCTTTAATATTTGTCATTTTCCTTTTTGTCAGTTTTGCCAGTCTGATAGATAGGAGTTGCATTTCTCCAGTTACTCATGATTTGGGCCACTTTTTCATATAGTTTATTGATAGCATGGATTTCTTTTCTTGATAACTGCTTGTTCATTTCCTGTGACTCTTTATCAGTTGATGAATGGCTTTTATTCTCACAAATTTGAATCAGCCTCCTATATATTTTAGAAATGAGTCCTTTATCAGAGAAACTTGCTGCAAAGATTTTTTCTCCCAGTTAACTGTCCTTATAATATTAGCTGCACTGAGTTTGCTTGTGCAGAAACTTTATAATTTTATGTAATCAAACTCTTCTACTTAATCTTCTATGCTCCTACTTATACCTTGCTTCATCATGAATTCTTTCTCTATTCCTAGATCTGAGAGGTAATTTCTTCCTTGCTCCTCTAATTGTTAAAAAAAGTTTTGGACATCAGGGAGCAAGTAGGAACAGGGGATCTTGGTGGATAGGGAACTGGTTTTGGAATCAAGACAACTGGGTTTGAATTCCACCTCAGACAGCTACGTGAGCATAGGTAAGTAACGATCTCAAAACTTCAGTTTTCTTATTTGATATTCCTTTCATCTACTTGCTGTCATAGAGACCTGGCTTCCCTTAGGTGACCTTACATCCTTGACAGAGTTCTCTAGCTCTGCATTAGTTCACATAAGCCACCTTGGTTTCTCTGAATACTTCGCTTTCATCACTTCTTATGGCACAATAATATTCCTATACATTTCTATACCATAATTCGTTCAACCATTTGCCCAAGTGATTGGCATATACTTTTGTTTCCAGTTCTTTGCTATGACAAAAAGTGGTGCTATATTTTGGTATTTATGGGTCTTTTCTCTCTGTCTTTGGGAGGTATATATCTAGTATAGTATACTTCTGGATCAAAGAATATATATGGTTTAGATACTTTTGGGGTATATTTCCAAACTACTTTCCAGAATGGCTAGATCTCTCATCTGGGTTGACTTTGGTGTGTGGGTGGGTAGGGGGAGAGGGGAGGGGTTTTGTCATTGTTCCTATAGATTAAGAGATGTTAGATGGACTTGAGGAATAGAAGAATTGAGGTCAGATCTTGGAGAGAGTATCTTCTTGTGTGATGTGAACAGCTATTGAATCATTCAGTACAGCTGATGTGGGACACTGTTGTGGTGGCAGGAGAATTTTTAAGTTTTGCACCAGTTTTAAGATTCACCACATTTCCCAATGTGACAGATATGTAAAACAGGTTCCAACTCGCAGAATTTCCTAACATTTCAATTTGAACTGCTTTTAATCCAACTGCATTTATAGATGTCAACATAGGCCTAAATTATTTCAAAGTACAAAACACTAATTATTTTGGAGAAAACTAACTGGATGTACATCTATGACAACCATCAGGAAAGATCCTATTATCCATTTAGAAAATATACTACTTAGGTTTAAGCCTTAGCTTGGAATGTGCCACATTGCAATATTGGGATATGCCACATTACAGGAAATGAATGGGAAAGTAGAGGCAGGATTTAAATAATGTTTCATGATTCTATGAAAGAGATATCTATGTCAGCTGGTAGAAGGTCATAACAGAGTTGGAAATCTTTCTTCTTTGTTGGCCTAGGCTGGTGAACCCTCTACCTTATTATAAGAGAGGCAATGGATAGCAGTCTTCATTTGAGAAGGGCCACCCCAAATCACTTGTTAGGTAGAATAGTTAGATTTTGCTACTTTTTCAATGTTGCACTTGTCATAAGCAAATGTGTCTAGGTATTTGATGAGCCCATTGGTTGACTATGAGCTTTTTCTAGGATTCCTCCAGGACACTCAATTGTTTATGAGAGAAATTTACTATTATATTAATAACTAATTATTAGTTTAGGATCCAGGCCTTCCTCCTTTATTTCCTCATTTAAAGTCCAGCCCTGTAAAAAAAATCAATCTCTGAAGGACATGGCTAATTGATGAGATTGTCCTAGCCCTCAAGCAACATGCTCTTCAATCTTGGGCAGGACCCCACTCAACTAGGAGACCTTACTTTTGTTTAGAGTGTAAACAGAATTCAATCTAGGTGAGTTCTTACCTTGAGGAAAAGAGCCCCTATCTTTGTACCAGTAGAGCCCCTATCTTTGTACCCCTCCATTACTGGTGCTGAGTGACCCAGCTCATGAAGGAGAAAAACAATCAGAAAGATCTGGATGGAGATAGATTCCCTTGGCCAGATTGCTGGAGGAATCTCAGTGTCATGATCAAGCCACTTTCTCAGCAGGAGGAGCTGAAGACTTCTAGCCCACTTCCTCATTAAATGTTGATTTTCAGTTGTCAAGGGAATTCCCTTTCAAGGATTATTTAAAACTTTCAGTCTCTCCATGTCTTTTGTCTTTGGTTATGAGAGAAACCACTGACCATCAATTTATTGATTATTAGCTAGCATAATTAATAAATTGATTTTTAATTATCCAGAAACTCTGTCTCTTGGGGCTTTTCATTTGTTACATTTACTATGGACCAGCCAGGTTTCCTAACTGACTTAAGGGTAGTTAGGTGATATGGTGGCTAAAGTGCTGGACTGAGAATCAGGAAGACTTGACTTTGAATCCTTTTTCAGAAACTTAGATTTGTGTGACCTTGAGCAAGTCACATAAACTCTCTCAGGCTTATCTGCAAAGTAGGGATAATAATAACACCTAACTTACAGGGCTGTTATGAAATAAAAATCAGATAACATATGTGAAGTGTTTTGCTATCACACTATCCTTCAAAATTCAGCTGAAATGCTGCAATCTCCATGAATGTTTTCATGATCTCCCATTCCTCAGACCTGGCATAGCACTTTCAACCCTTCTTTCTCTCTGTTCTTATGCTTTGTTCTGCATTATAGCTACTTGTGCATCTGTTATATGTCTCCTACTAGGCTGTAGGCTTCATGAGGGCAGGGGCCGTTTCTTCTTTAGTTTTTATCTTTCCTGTTCCCGTAGTACAGTCCTCACATAAAGTAGACACTTAATAGGGGTTCTTCAATTGAATTGACCTAGGCTGACCCCTTGCCTTGTGTAGTCCCATTTGGATTACATAGCTTGGTGGGAATTTTGATTCTTCTAGATTGTCATTTTATTTGAGTTTCCCTAGAACTCTTTCCCCTGATCTTAGAATACCCAAGGAAATCCTTCAATTTCAGAGAGGATCAACATTGCAGGTGATGTTTTAACTTGGGCTCAAATTGGATTCAAGTGAGGCAGAGTTGCACAAAATTATCAGCCTCGCTCTCTCTTCCTGAGTCATCAAAGTCCAGTGGCAAGACAAAAGTCGGGATGACTGGTAATGGCCTGGGATGCAGTGGATAACTTCAGTGTCTTCCATGTGTGACCCAAATCTTAGCACTCCATGGCACTTATGTCAACTGCCTTCATGGCTGTTGGAACAAATTGTTCTCATCAGCCCATTCTACCAGGGAAAGTTTTCAAGTGCTTGGGGTAGACATCCCCTTAATTCACCAACAGGTGTGAGACCTGTTGGTTACCCTCAACCTGGTTTAGCTCATCTGCTAAGAGGTTTTACTGGGGTGTGGCCACTGTGCATGCTGCAGCTTCTTGGAGCCACAGAGAGAGTTGAGTGAATCAGATGTTTACCAAAGATGAATGAGCAGCCCTGAAAAGGGCTTAGCAAGCCCTCACACCAAAAGCGCTAGTCCTCCTGAATACCCCACGTATACTACATAGAAATACATATTTTATAAGAAGTGAGTAAGTAAATGGACATAGCCATTTACTTCAGTACATAAAGGATTCATTAACCAGGTGGGAACTTCTTCAATCTCTATTCAGACTGTAATCTCTTTATATGGTAGTAGGTGGTTTAATAAGTTATGGTGGCCAAAAAATTTCAACTGTCTATGGTCTACTCATGGATAATGAGTTTCTATGAACGAAGCTGGATCAGTTGTTGGTGGACAGACACACATTGTGTGAAAATAATTTTGATAACTCCTATCCAGTTTAATCAGTATTTACTTAGTCTAGTGATTTAATGGGTATCAATGGTTGTATTAGTAAGTTAAGTAGTATAGGATTTAAGTTTGATTTAGTTAATGCTGTTATAATAAGAGTCATTTAGGCAACAGTTAATTAATCCACCAAGTATTGCTGAAAATATTACTTTTAATTGAATAGGATAGATTTATATTATATTAATTAGGCCCGTTATAAGAATTTACATTAATCTGTATTAGGAATTTGCTGTGTTAGCACTAGTCATCTACTCCTATGAGAGAACTATGCTTGGAAAACCACATTTTACTTTCCTTACCCTTTGTTCTGAGTGTTCCTATAACTTGTGAACACTGCTGACATAACAATAGCCCGATGGAAAGTCCCAAAATACTTCTGACATCTCCTCCTCCCTCCCCCCCCCAGATGACCAATCATGAATTATATTGCCTAAAGCTGATGAAGAGAGGGATCCTTGATAGTGAGGAGGGTCTCGGATCCAATTATTTGGGGACCACTGGTCTCCCTAATAAATTGATCACGCTCAGAGCTCTACCTCAGTTGCCTTTTGCTGTGGATTGGATTTTTTGTGGCCCACAATTGCTAGGGCTGTATCTCATTGTTGGGGCCATACTTACTTTTTTTTTTTTAGCTCTGTAGTTCCTATTGGAGTTGCACCCATTTGAAACTCAAAGTCTATGCAATGATGAGACAAAAGGGTAAGACTCTGTCTAAGGGTTATGTTGGGGATTATATAGGGACTAGATCTGTGATTTCATTGGTAAAGGGAACTTCCTGTGTGAGAAAGTTCCCTCCACCAATGCAGCATCTGTGCTTGGAGCCTTGGAAGATTAAATCATTTGCCCAGAGTCATAGCCTATATGTGTTAGAGGTAGGATTTGAACCTTTTCTTGGCTTCCAGGCCAGTTCTATATCCAATACACCATGCTCCCTCTGTGGTATATTATAGATGTTGCTATATGTATATTTGTTCTAATACTTCAAAGATTTACAATTTCCTTGTTATGGGTTCTTGTTCCATGGACACAGACCATAACCTCTCTGTAACTTAATGAAATGGTCTTCATCAGTTTTCATCGACAAAAATATCATCCTGTGATCAATAATGATCCCCTACAAAACTGGCTAATCTGCCCCTCAGACAGAAGACCCATTGTCCTTTTCTAGGTCTGTCCTCAAAACCTTTTCAGCTCTACTGGCATAGAATTTGAGAACATCAATGAGGAATGAGAATAGCACTTTGGTGAAGATATAGGCATTATCTCAAAAATAATCACTTAACATTATTATGTTGAAAATATATTTAATATGAACATTCTTTAATACTTTTTCAATTCAAATGCAGATGTTTTTATCCATTTTGGGGTAATTTTTTATTTTAAACTTACTTAAATATAAAATGAGAAAAGGAAAAAAAAAACATTGCCATGTACAACCCATATAATAAATACTGCACATTGTTTTGAGCTGCCTAGCTTTTCTTTGCCTCCTTGGTTTTCTTTTGTTCTGTGCTGTGCACTTTTTACTTTATCCCCCCCCCCAGGAAGGTTACAATTAAATATGGAGATATATACATATATATAGATATCTAGAAATATACACATATATATGCATTCATATACATGTATGTAAAACCATATTTCTACCAGTCATCTGTTTCTCTGAAGGTAGATAGCATCTTCCTTCATAGGTGCAAGGCTTTCCATGTTTTTCTAAATCAACCAACTCATCATTTCCCACACCACAGCAATATTCCAACCCAATCATAGACTGTCTATGAAAGTTTTTTCCAAATTTTCTGCATTCCTTCTATTCTTGGCTACACAGGTTTTATTCATACAAGAAAATTTTAATTTAAAATAATCAAAATTATCCTTTTTATACTTCAACAATGTTCTCGCTTATGATATAGTTTAGGATCTGATACTGTGGAATCTACTTCCTTTACGTCTTTTTTCCTGGTTTCTTTGAAGTTCCTGACTTTTTGCACTTTCAAATGAACTTTGTTATTATTTTTTTCTAACTCAGTAAAATAATTTTTTAAGTAATTTAATTGGAATGATGTTGAATAAATAGATTAGTTAGGTAAACTTGTCATTGAAAAATTATATTGGCTTTACTTGCCCATGAACAATAAATGTTACTTCAAATATTTAGATCTAAGTTTATTTGTATAAAAAGTGTATTATGTTTATGTTCATATAGTTCCTGTCTGTTGTTTTATCCATTTTTACAGTCACTCTTCTCTTCATTTTTATAACTTTTATTCTCATACTGTAAAGAAAATAAGCTCAAAGCAAATTCAGGTTTTGTACAAGACTGACTGCTTTGGCCAAATAAATTTGCAGCAATATGGTCTTTAAATAAATTGAATTAAATCATTTGTAGAATTTGTCGTGCCCTAAGTACTAGGCTTGACTTAATTTGTTATAAAGTGGACAAATCCAGTATTTATTTAGCTTCCTTTAGACTTATAGCTGCTGAGCCTCGGTATGTAAAGTCATGCAAATAATGTGCAGGCTCCTATTGTACTTTTGAGATGGTTTTTTTTTTCAATAGGGCTTAGAGCTTTGCTAACTGTGCAGAAAAGCCCCTTTTGCTAAGAGAGCCTCTAAGTAAATACTTTAGTCCTGCAGCCAATGCTGATTCTGCCTGCATGTTTTAAAATGCTAATATCACTATCAATTTTCTCATTTTAATTAACTGTAGAAATTTTAAACAACATACAATTAAAATAATAGTGGTAAAATGAATTCTGTAATCAATCTAAAAGATTCCCCAAACAATAGCTCGAACAAACAGTAAAATAGCTGACCACTGTCTTGAACTATATTTTAAAAAGTGACACTGAGGACTTCTTTGGGAGCGCTAAAGAGTGCTGCAGTGTCCTCCTCCTTACCCCTCTCCCCACCCCCATTATGCACAACGTGATTTTGTCTTATGAAGTATAGAAAGAGAAAAATGCTGAGAGGTTCTTACCTATTTTCATACCAATTGATTCAGGGAAATGAAATTTCATTTTCTAGATTTGCGTTTTAGGATTGTAGAGGATTTAATAAAAAGTATCCTGGTCAGTCAATTTAACAAGGTAACAGAATGAGGCATTTGTTCTGATTTTGGAAATATCTCCTTTGGAAGGTGTGGATGTCCCTATTAATGCAACAGTTAGAATTTTGTGTGTAGGGAGTGGAAAGTAGGTAATTGTTAGCCCATTGACATCATGTTCTAGGTGATTGATTCAATCATGGCTTTTAAAAATGATTGATTGAGTCATGGCCAGTGTAGCTCTGGACCACGCCCTTGAATGTCCTTGGATTTGGTTTTTAAAGTGAGTGGACAGATCTGAAGAAAACAAAAGGAGAGAGCTTAATTTAGTTTTAAAAAATTGTCTTGACTCCTTATGTGGGCTCTGAACCAAATCTTTTATGCTTTGCATTTTCTGTGGGGTAAAATAAAGGCTCTGCTGTAGTGTAATAAGTCCTTCAATAAGCATTTATTAAACATTTACTATGTGCCAAGCACTATGCTAAGTACTAGGGAGACAAAGAAAGTCAAAAGCTTTGCTCTTGCCAGCAAGAAGCTCCTATTCTAGCGGGAGGAGACATGTAGATAACTATGTACATACAAACTATATAAAGAATTGAGCGGATGGAATATAATTTCAGAAGGAAGGTCCTGGGGAATGGGGGGAGAGGACTCCTCAAGAAAGGTGGGATTTGGGCTGAGTATTTTGAAGGCATTCAAAGAAACTAAGAAGGGGAAGATTAGGAAGCAGAACATTTCTGTTATTAGAAAGAGAGAGTGCAGAAATACCAGGAAATGGGAGTATCCTCTGGAAGAACAGCAGCTAGGCCAGTGTAATTAGATCACGAAGGGGAGTAAAGTATAAGATTGGAAAGGCAGAAATGACTTCTTATTTAACCCTGGAGGTAATAGGAAGTCACTGGAGTTTATCTGATGAATATGGTTATGATGAGGATGGGAGCTAGACCCCAAAAAAGAAAAACCCTGGACTCCCCCCTTCACCCCTATGACCTAATCTCTGGTGGTCCCCTGAGGCCATGCCCAATCTCTGTTACCCTTAACCTAGCCAGGCCCTTCTTACCTCCCAGTGGAATTCCCCCCCCCCCCATTTCCCACCCTTAATCCTATCTAGGCTCCATTCTCCCTTGGCCACCCCTAGAGTTCTATTACCTCATAGACGACTTGGCCACTCCTAGATCCCTCCCATAGTCTTTCTGTATATAAGGTCCATCTTATCTCCATTAAGATGCTCGGCTTCTTACAATCTAGCCAATAGCTCATAGATGCTTAGATTCCTTAAGAGTCTGGCTAACATGGTGGATTTTTAATAAAACTTGTCTTTGGCTAAAAGAAGGCTTGGGTCGAATTCTTGGGCAGGACCCGTTGTGATTTTGGGGTCCCAGCACCCCAAAACTTATAGACCTCATCAGTTAGCTGTGTCCCATACATGAGGTATGAGGACCCTTTTGCCTTTTCTGTAAAGATGTAGATACAAGACAAATTATGGAGTTCTTGAGAGTGGCTTTGGAGGAACCAACTGAAGAATAAAAAGACTGATCCTGGATTTTGTATTTCTAAAGCTAGAGATTCTGGGGTATGAATCACCAATGGTAAATGGTATCTAATGATATGAAAAAGTTTTTTCCTTTTTTTTTTTTTTAGACAATTGGGGTTAAATGACCTTTCCTTCAGAGGTCAAAATGATGTGGTCTAAGGGTGGTAGGAACACCAAAATGCAAGTAGCAAGTTTATTATGACACTGGTTGGGTAGGTGAGATTGCTAGTGAGTCTGAGCTTAGTGGTGGTAAGAATGAAACTTTTATATAGAGAAAGGGAAAGTGAAAAGATCTTGATGGGATTAAAAAGTGACAAGTAGTATGGCCTAGTCTTGGAGTAACAGAGAATGAATGAAGGGCTGAGGGGGTGGGGGGCCCCATAATGAAAGGACAGTTGAAAGGATTATACTGGGATGGGGCAAATGCTCTAGGAATGCCAGGGTTCTAGGCTGCTGACAATTCATGAGGAAGTTCAAGGACCCTTTTTAGGGGTCTCATTCCTTCATCAGCCCCATGATTAGTATTCTTGTTTTGTTTGTTTTTGCTTGTTGTGTTTTGTAAAACTGTCTGGTCACATTTAACCTTTCAAAGTGAAGTGGCCAGTGAGGAAATCCTGCGCCAAGATCAGCAAAGAATATAACCCAAACAAGAAACAGAATTTTGGAACAAGAAGAAATCTCAGAGATCACTTATTTAACTCCCTTCATTTTACTGGTAATGAAATTAAGGCTAGAAAAATTAAATGATTTATCCAAAGTCATACCTAAATTAATAGAAACAGAGACATAACTAGCATGGGAAAAACAGAAGTTTGTGCTGAGGGAAGAAAGAAAATGTATTTCCTTCTCATGATGAGCACCATCTCCAGTCCTCACTTTGACGTTTTTCACCAGCTTGAGCCACTTTGTAGCAGAACTTCCCCTGGGATATGCAGTCATATCAAGAAAGGGGATGTCTTGTGGCTACCATATTGCTGTCAGTAGTAGTTGTAGTAATTGGTAGCCTTATTGTAGATATGTAAAAGAGGAGGGGAATAGTCATTTCTTAATTCCAACTTCTTTCTTTTCTACTATTTTGCCCAAATTTGCTAAAATGAGAAGTCATCCTTTCTCTTGGGCCATTCAGACAATCAGAACTAAATGTATGTGGCTGATAATGTTAAAACTTCCAAAATATATTGGAATCTCAGAAATGACCTCAGAGGCCAACCAATCTACCCCATAACTGAACAAGAATTTGTTCTAAAACATTCTTGAAATTTGGTTATCAACAAGAATCTGTTAAGCATTTATTATGTGCAAGTGATGGGGTTAGGATCTGGACCCTAGAAAGGAAAAACCCTGGACTTTTCCACAAGGCTAAATTGGCATTCCAGGCTATAATCCCATCAACTGGCCTTTCATTGTGGCTATTCCCAATACCCTTAATCTAGCCTACCTCTCCATTGTTTTACCTTCCTATGGCCTCCTGACCATTTCCTAGCGTAATCTTAGCTAGGCTCCATTCTCCTTTGGCGGCATGGTCCAGGTCCCAGCAGTTCTGTTCATCCCAGTTTACTGGCCACTCCTATCCAGATCTTCCTTAGACCCCTCCTCCAGTCACCCCAAACTACTTGGCCACTCCTAGATCCCTCCCACAGTCTTTCTGTATATAAGGTCCATCTTGTCTCCATTAAGGTGCTTAGATTCTTAAAATGTATCCATTGCTCAGATTCTTATAATCTAGCCAATAGCTTACTAATGTTCAGACGCCTTAAGAGTCTGCCCAATATGATGTATGTTCTAATAAACCTTGTCTTTGGCTGAAAGAAGGCTTGGGTCGAATTCATTCAGGCAGGAACTGCGTGTTGTGATTTTGGGGTCCCAGAACCCCTAAACCTCATCACAAGAAAGGCCAAAAACAAGCTCTCCACCCTTAGGGAGTCCACATTCTAACTGGGGAGACAACCTGTAAAGAACCAATCACATACAAGATCTATATAGGGTAAAGTAGAGGTAATCACATAGGAAAGGGTCTACCAGTGGGGAGGAAGAAGAGGAGAGCAGGAAAGGCTTCTTTCGATTGAGGGCATCTGCTGAGGAAGAACCTGAGAAAACCATTCTCCTTTTTGGGTATTTCTAATTGTTAGGAAGAATTGTTCTTCACATCAACCTTAAACCCCCCTCTTTGTAACTTCTACCCACCCCTCAAGATCCAGGAAGAATGAGACTAATTCCCCTTCCATAAACAGCTTTTCAAATAACCAAAGAAAACTATCATGTCTCACCATGTCCTCTCCAAGCTAAACATAATAAGAGTTGGCATTTATATAGCACTAGAAAATTTGCAAAGTGTTTTATAAATATTATTTTATCCTCACAAGAACCCTCAGAAGGCAGATCTTATTATTATCCCCATTTTATAAATGAGGAAACTGAGGAAGATAGAAGTTTAAGTAATTTATCTAGAGTCACTTAGTGTCTGAGGCTTGATTTGATCTCTAATCTTCCTTAATCCTATCCTACAGGCAGCTTTATCCTATGGGCAGTTCACCTCCTTAGTTTCCCCCAGGGCATTGGCTGTCAAGAACAAAGGCACTATTCACTTCTCTAGGTTCTCACCTGTTGGGAAGGGTCAGAGTCCTTAGAAGGCAGAGACCAGTTCCAGGGCTTGGGCTCAGAGTTGGCAAGGATGGAATGAAGCTGAGGCTGTAAAACAGGTGCCACAATGAAGAACCAGAAAGAACATTATGAAAATATTCTGCTGTATACTAAGGCTTTAAAAGTTACGATAAGGAAAAGGCTATTAACAGTATAATCATTTATATAATAAATTATATCAGTTTGTATAATTCAAAAATCTATGACCTTTTAATTTGTTTATGCTTAAAAACATTTTAAACATCTGATTTAATTATTTTTTCAATTATTCTTCCTGCTTTCCTATTTTTATTGCCCGTTCTCTACCCAAAAGCATCAGGTGAAGGAAAGAAAAATCTAGAGGTGACGGATGGAAAGACAGATGGAAACTTAGATGTAGAAACAAAAATTGTGAGATTGAGAGAATGACAAAAGTACAAGGAAATAGACAAGAAAGAAGGGGGCAGGAAAACATATGGAGCATTATATAATATACAGATGTAGACTGTCTAATATGCATAATATACATTATTATACACATAGATATGTAAAATAGCTTGCCCACATGTACTTAATATTGAGATAGTCTAGCTGGCATCTCCAGAGAACCGTGTTCCATTTAAAAAGTTTTATTATCCAGATACTAATTTCTATAAGCCTTCAAACTTTAAAAAGTTGAGCCATTTTAAATGAAGAGCCTTTCAAAATTTATTACATGTTTTTTAAAGCTACATCATTTATTTCATCAGCAATAATAATGTTTCTGGAAGTCTGACATAAAATGCACTAAGGTAAAATGCATTATCTCTCTTTTTTTTTTGATGAGGCAGTTGGGGTTAAGTGGCTTGCCCAGGGTCACACAGCTAGTAAGTATCAGCTGTCTGGTCTGAGACCAGATTTGAACTCAGGTCCTCTTGACTCCAGGACTGGTGCTCTATCCACTACACCACTTTGCTGCCCCTCATTATTTCTTTTTCAAGGTAAACAACAAGATAAACTGTTTGTCTTTCTTTTCACTGTTTATAAACCTTTATTTAACTATTTTACTTTCCTCACAAAGCTTTCAACTTTTTTACTCTGACAGCAAGCACATTATATTTGTTGTTTACTTTAAATTTTGAACATTTCAGACAGAAATTAAATAGTTAACAGAATGTGGGTTCTTAGTCCAGCCTGGCGTCCTCTAGTGAAGCAGGTTCATTTTTTGAACAGTGTGGTGATGCAACTTTTCGAACAGATGCAGCCTGATTACAGCTAGTTTCTATTCCAAAAACTGGTTTGAAGATATTTTGTTTGAATCACAGAACATTTTCACACATAACCAATGAGTATAAATTATTGTTAGGTTTCCAGGAGAGCTAACAAGAAACTATTTAACTCATAATATAACCAAAATATAATTTGTTTATAATGAAAATAGTAGAAAATAGTTAGAAATGTATGGTACAACATGTCATTGTTTGAGGCTGTTGAAAAATCATGATGAACAGTTGGGCAAAGGTCCTAATTTTAAAGAAAAGAGAACATGGTGGAATATCTATATTATAATAATAAAAATGATTAATATTTATCTAGTCCCTACTATGTACCAGGCACTATCCTAAATGCTTTACAAATATTATCTCATTTGATCCTCACAACAACTCTGGGAGTGATATTATTGTCCCAAATTTACCGAGGAGGAAATGGAGGCAAACGGAGATTAAGTGAGTTTCCCAGGGTCAAACAGCCAGTATGTGTCTGAGGCCAGATCTGAACTCAGGTCTTCCTGACTCTGGGCTCAGTATTCTTTCCACTGCATCATCTAGCTGCCTATAAGCTTTAGTATAATTTCTGGCAAAATTCAAGGACTTATTATTTTTTTTTACTTTCATTATCACCTAGTTCAGGCTGTCCAACAAACAATTGGAAACATGACACTGTAGGTTAGGAAAGAGGTTAGGGATGTATTAGTAGATATGAGAATCAATACCATTGAGGTGATAATTGAATCCATGGGAACTAGATGAGATCACCAAGTGAAACAGTATATCAATAGAAAAGGGTCCAGGATAGAGTCTTGGGAGATACCTATGTTATGTGAATGTGTCCTGAATGAAGATCCAGCAAAGCAGACTGAGGAGTGGTTAAACAGACAAAAGAACCAGGAGAGAGTTGGATAGATAGCATCATTGCAGCAGAGGTGTCAAGAATGATGAAGACTGAGAAAAGGACATTAGATTTGGTAACTAAGAGATCATTGGTGACTTTGGAGAGAGCAATTTCAGTTGAGTGATGAGGTTGGAAGCCATACCACAGAGTTAAGAAGAGAATGAGAGGAAAAGAAGAGGAGGCACTGACTTAGAGATGGGCTTCTTAAGGACTTTGATCACAAAAGTGAGGAATGATATTACAGGATTTTTTTGAGGATGGAGGTGGGGGGAAGACATGGGTATATTTGTTGGCTGTAGGTAAGCAGCCAGTAGGCAAAGAGAGATTGAAGATTAGTGAGTGAGTAGGGATGATATAGGACATAATCTGCTGCAGAAGATTTTGTCTGCCTGTAAACCTTCCCTAGACATAGCAAGCAAGGTACATATAGTAGGTGCTTCATAAATGTTTGTTGAATTTGAAACCTTTTGAAAAGGATAAGAAGATGGATCAGTTCTAAGCATACTATTTTCACTTTTTTTTTTCATGTTTTTCCCCCCCTTTTATTCTGTTTCTTCTTTCACAACATGACTAATGTGGAAATATGTTTAACATGATTGTACATGTATAACCTGTATCAGTTTGCTTGCTGTCTTTAGGAAGAGGGTGGGAGGAGGGGAGGGAGGGAGAAAAATTAGGGACTCAAAATCTTATAAAACTGAATCTTAAAGATTGTCTTTACATGTAATTGGAAAAAATAAAATTATATTTACATTAAAAAAAGAAAAGGGATCAGTTCATTAACTGTGGTCAGGTACAATGGAGGTTAGCACACCCTTCTAGTTTAGAGTTGGGCCAGACACAACGTAGGGAACCTAGGATGGAAAGAATTGAGGCAAGGGAAGAAATGGACCAATGAGCTGTTCCATGTGCTGATCCCTTCTCATCTGAGTCATGCCCATGGAGAGAAACTGGAAAGACTTTTCACCAACTATTATTACACAAACACACTATTCTCAAGTCAGCGCTCCCCTCTCCCTTACCTCCCAAAGCAATGATTTTTTCAAAGGTTTGGATTCACTGAAGGTTTTTCATAAACTCATAGACTTCTGGAGTTTGGTTCAGGGATCTTGAGTCTTTTCAAAAAACATATTTTGATGAGTATTTCAGTATGATTGACTTCTTTTGAAATCTTCTGTATTTTATTTTATGCATTTCAGAGCATTATTCTGAGGAGGGCTGTTTAGAGACCTCATCAGACTGCTAAAGGGGTCTATAATACAAAAAAGTGAAGAATTACTGAAGTTTAACTTTCTAATTTTCAATTTAATTGAACATATAATTATTATTTAGGCAACTAGGTAGCACTGCTGGACTTGAAGTCATGAAGGCTTGAGTTGAAATTCTGCCTCAGACACTAGTTCTGTGACTCTAGAAAAATCCCTTAACCTCTGTCTCTCTCAGTTTCCTCACCTGTAAAATAGGGATAATAATAGCACCTACCAACCAGGGTTGTTGTGAGGATAAAAAGAAAAATGTAAATAATATTTACAAAGTGCTATCCAAAACTTAAGTGCTACATAAGTGTTAGCTATTATTAAGGCATTTAGCCTTTAAGAGAAGACATAGAGGAGACATGATAGCCATTTTCAGGTATTTGAAGGGATGTCAATGAAATGAGGATTAATAGTAGCACCCCTCCCCCAGGGTTGTTGAGAGGAACAAATGTGAGAGCAGAAGGACAGAGTTTTGTAAACCTTACAACATTATACACTTGCTAGCCCTTATTATTAAATGCCTCCCTCTGCCAGGAATTTTTAGAGAGATGCAAAGTTCTACCTTTATCAAAGCAGAAAAAAACCATGGATTTAGAGTGAGAAAACCTTTGTTTGAATCTTGTCCTTTCCATTTAATATCTGTGAGACTTTAGTCAAGTTACTTACCTCTATAGACTTCCCTTTCCTCATTTTACAAATGAGGAGTTTGGTTTAGATGACTTGTAAGGTCCTTCTCAGCTCTAAATCTGTGATCCCATGATCCTGTTTAGAAGGAGCTAGGTGGCTCAGTGGATAGAGAGCTGGGCCTGGTGTTGGGAAGATTTGAGTTTAAATCAGACACTTATTAGCTGTGTGACCTCTGGGCAAGTCACTTAACCTCTGTGAACCTCATTTTTCTCATCTGTAAAATGGAGATAATAGCACCTACCCCCCGACTTGTTGTGAGGATCAAATGAATTAATAACTGTAAAGGGCTTAGCCCAGTGCCTAGTACATAATAGGCATTATATAAATATAGTTATGGTTATTATCATTATTATTATTAAAATGCTTAGCATAAGTGCAATATGAATGGTATTATCATTAAAACATTAGAATAAGTTGTATTTAAACGTTTATTATTATTATTATTATTATCATAAGAGATCCACTTCACAGGGCTATTGTGGGGATCCAATGAGATATTTGTAAAATGCTTAGTATAGTGCCACAAGTCAGATGCTTAATAAATGCTTCTTTCTTTATTTCCTTCCTCTGAGTCGCCTCTCCTGGTACTACACTCCACTTTGCTTTTCCATTGTTTGGGAAGAATACAGAGGCCTAACATCTTGTAAGTGCTCTGCCACTCCCTTCATCTCCACAGGAAGATGAAATCTTGAAAATAAAAAAAAAATGAAAGTGAGAAAGAAAGATATAGGTATCCTGCTCTTTGCATCCAGTATGTCTGTCCACCCAGACACAACTATTTAGAACTAGGACTGTTTCTGTTTTTGTTGCCCTGAAATTTTTTTTGTTCTTCCTTTAGCCCTTTGGCTTGGTGCTAAGGGCTAAAGGCCATTTATTTTTATCTGCTGTGTTTGTCTGGCCACACACGACTGAAGCTTTCAGTGATGATTGCTCTCATACCCTGTTGCAATAAGAATGTGATGTCTTGGTGGAAATCCTACTGGATCCCTGGAGGGAACCTATCCTTATCTGTCTGCACAATGCTGACCAGCCAATTGCATGAAAGAAACATTCAAAAGAAAACATTCATTCTGTTCTCATGTTTGTTCCTCTGAACAACCTTGGAAGGGGGCGGTGCTACTATTGTCCTCATTTCATTGACATGTCTTCAAATACCTGAAAATGGCTATCACGTCTCCTCTGTGTCTTCTCTTAAAGGCTAAACATATTACTAATAGCTAACACTCTAGGTAGCATTTAAGTTTTGCAAAGCACTTTGTAAATATTATTTACATTTTTCATTTAATCCTCACAACAACCCTGGTAGGTAGGTGCTATTATTATTCTTATTTCACAGATGAGGAAACTGAGGGAGACAGAGGTTAAGGGATTTGCCCAGAATCACAGTTGATAGGGGCCTTAGAGATAATTCTGTCAATCCCTTTGTTTTATTTAATTAAAAAAACATTTTATTGATGATTTTTGTTTTTATATCTGAGGCATTTCCTCTCACCTCCAATCTACCCCTCTCCTAGAAAATGTAATCTTCCCTCGTAATAAATAAAAACAATTAAGAAAAAAAATGGATTCAGTGACCATGTGTGTCATTGAATACATTATCTTGCCCTAGTAATCCCTCACCTATCTGAGCACAGAAGAGAGATATGCATCATAAGTTCTCTGGGGCCAGTATTGATTTAAAAATTACTCAGTGTTAGACTTCCCTTTAGGTAGAATTAGGTTGTTTTTTGTTTGTTTGTTTGTTTTTACTTTCCTGTGGCTCGGTTGGGTTCTGGGCAGCACAGGGATGCCTAATGGTGGAGACCTCACTCAAGCCTACTCCTCAGGAATGGAGCTTCAACCCCACATCTCTCCTCTCCCTTCCCCCTATAGCATTATCCTGGAGAGAGGTGTAAAGATTGAAGATGGTACAGTGTGACTGCTTTCATATGTTTTCCTTTGCTTTTGGGAGGCAGCCTGGTACAGTGGAAAGAATGCTGAATCTGGCAAGTTAATTTCCCTCTCTGGGCCTCATTTTCTTTAACTGTGAAATGAGGGGATTGGATTAGATAAACTTGAAGGTCCCTCCATCTCTAAGTCTGTGATACTGAATGTAATTCAGTGATTATTTACATTATTTTATTGGATGTTTAGTATTTGTGTTACCCTAAAGCTATAATAACTTCTTAACTTTATAATATAATATTAGAAACTATTTATCTAGATTGTTTTTTTTTATGAGAAGTGATGGGGAGCTGAAAATAGTATGTTTTGTAAAAACAAAACAGACAACACCCCCCCCCCAAACCTCACCAAAATCCTACTTTTTTTGTTTATATTATTATTCTGGATTTAATAAACAGCAAATAAAATGAACATTTCCTTGTGTGAGATATGTGTGTGTGTGTGTGTGTGTGTGCCTATCATAAATGTATGTCCACATGTGTCTAAATGTGGCTTGCAGCTGTCATGAATAAATATCTCTGGAATCTTGTCTGCTCCTCTCCAAGGGAAACTCAATTCCTGCCTTTAAGAGAGCAGGAGATCCCTTTTCTTCCTGACTGGTCACCTCCCTCTCTGGCTGGCCATTCCTTTCTCCAACCTCTGAGAGAGATACCAGATTAGAATTATGTCTCCCCAGTACAATTTGGTGGTCCAGGGGTATACTAGTCTCAGAAGAAGGCTGCTCACAGAGAAGGCAAGTCAGCTAGCTGAAGCAGCAGGGCACTTTGAGGGCGAGGCAAGAAGCAGATAGACCAGGCAAATCAAACCACCCTGATCAGCACCACTGTGGCAACCATATCCCTTCAGATCCTAGTGGTGACAGTCTAGAACCAGGAAGCTTTTGGAAGAGCTTTTAGAATAGTACTGCTTCTGGTTCAGTGCCCTCAGTCATCGTCCTAGGAAGCAAAATTCTGTGAAGATGCAGGCTGGCAACTGCTCCTGTAGGTACTACAGGTACATCTATTAAAGACCCCGGAAAGAGCATTTTTTTTTTTGGCTAGGCAATGGGGTTAAGTGACTTGCCTAGGGTCACACAGCTAGTGTCAAGTATCTGACTCTGGATTTGAACTCAGGTCTTACTGACTCCAGGGACAGTGCTTTATCCACTGTGCCAGCTAGCTGCCCTCAGAAAAGAACATTCTTGTCATTAAAGTCCTTGGCATTATTAAATGGTTCAACATCAGACACCGATGTGATTTTATCATTGGAAGTGACATTTAAAAAAAAGAGGCATTACTATCTGCTTTGCCACTATACCACCCTAAGAAAATGGAACTTTTACATCTGACTTATAGCTGAAGCCTTCTAGGTTTGTTGTCTCCCTCTTTAGAATGTGAGCTACTTGGGAGCAGGGTCTATCCGCTTCTCTGTATCCTCAGCATATCTACATATGCCATTGCATAGCAAGGTAATGTATAATGTATCCCCTGATCTCCTCTAGCCATCCAGAAAACTGGCTCTGGTCTGGCCCTTTAGTTCTTACTTTTGGTTCAAGTAGAGCTGAACTCACTTGACTTAAGATATACTTCTTCCTTAGCCTTCAACTTAGCTGACGGGCAGAACACTTGAAAGTGAGGTCCCTAGTTCATAAACTATAGTATTTCTTACTACCTTCTTTGCCTTATAAATGCAGTGGTATATGGTACAAATAGCACTGGATTTTGATCTGGAGTCATAGAAGCCAGGTTTGATTTTCAGGTCTAAGACTGTTTTTTTTTTTTTTTGGTTAGGCAGTGGGGTTAAGTGACTTGCCCGGGGTCACATAGCTAGTAAGTGTTACGTGTCTGAGGCCAGATTTTAACTCAGGTCCTCCTGAATCTAGGGCAGGTGCTCTATCCACTCCGCCACCTAGCTGCCCCCTGTTTGTGACTGTTGATGCCCAAGGAAGTTGAAGTTATATTTAACCTCCTGGGACAACAATTTCCTCATCTATAGAATGAGGTAAAGGTAAGGTATAGGGAGGTGGGGAAGAGGAGGTGAATTGTACTGTATCATCTCTAGGGTCTCTGCCAGCTCTAAATTATCTGTTTTCTTCAGGCCTGGCCTGCTGTTTTAGCTAATCCCTTCCACATTATCAGTTAGAATATGTAAGCCCAATTATTTAGTCTGCATACACAAAAGGCAAGTTCCTTGTCCCTTCCCAAATGGTGTAGATACAGGTCTGGTATAATTTGGGTTGTGGTTGGAGTGGGGAGCTGGTGTGTACCTTCCTTCGGATATACGTTGGTTTTCAATCTTTGAAATTGAGGGGTTTTTTTTTCTCTAGCAGTTATCATCAAGCTATTGAGGCTGTGTTTCCCTACTGCTTTGCCTGGCTGAAAGAGGAAGAATCCAACAAAGACTTTGACAGCTGGTATGAAACATCTGGCAGATTTCCAGAAATTTTTCTGCACTCCACCGGGACATCCATGATGACACATTTTTCTGTGGAAGTTTTATAAAACATAGATGAAAGCCCAATCTCACAGAATCATAGAATGCCAAATCCTGCTGATGTCATTTCCAAAATATCTTCTAAATCAGTCACCTCCTTTTTAGTTTCACTGATACCTCCTTAGTGCAAGGCCATCATCACCTCTCCCCTACTATTACAATAGCCTTCCTATTAATCTCAGCGTTTCGAATCTCTTTTGTCTCCCAGCCATGCTTCAGACTTCTGCCCAAGTAATCTTTCTAATGATAGACCTGACCCTGATACACCTCTCTCAAAAATTTTCAGGTTTCTGAGTTTGCTCTAAGATCAAATACAGACTCCCAATCCTGCCATTCAAGAGTCTCTACAATTTGTCTCCAGCCTCCATTTTCAGAATTATCTTATGAAATTGCCCATATTGGAATTCCCTTATGGAATTGCTTATGGAATTGTTCCATGTGGTTTATACTTCAGCCAAACTGGAATATTTTCTCATTTTACTTTCTCCTTCTTTCATGCTTTTGTGCTCATGCCTTTGTGCTCCCCACTAATCTATACCATGTCTTCTCATATCAAAATCTTTGTCTTCCTTCCAGGTCCACATCAGGTCTCCTTCCTCTATAATTCTGAAGCTCTCAAATGATTCTGTTTAAGCTCTGTTATATGCTTTACAAATGTTTGGAGTTGCTTGTTCTCATGAAAAACCTTTCTCCTTTTATTACTATACAGTAAGCTCCCTGAGGGCCAGGGAACTGATTACTCTTTAAGCCTTCCCCTTTCCCAAATATCCCTATTTCTGTTGACATCATCATCCTTCCTTTACCCAAGTTCTTCACTTCAGAAAAACCTTCCCTTTCTTTTTCTCCCTTAACTCCAAACACTTTCCCTTCTCTCCTTTCACATGGCCATAGCTCAAGGTTCTTACCACCTCTCACTTGGAATACTGTAATTATGATTGGCCAAGTTTCTCCCTGATCCTCCCTTTACGCAGCTGATAATACATCTTAAGATACAGGCCTGTCCATGTCATCACTTCCCTGCTCAAAACTGTTCATTCATTCTCCATTCCTGATAGAATAAAATATAAAATTTTTAGACTGTTATTTAAAATCTTCCACAGTCTGTCTGCAATGTACATGTTCAGCCTTTTTTCTTTAGTTAGGGATTGATCAAGCAATCAATCAACAAGAATTTAAGTGCTTACTTAGTACCCAGCACCGTGTCCTTAGGTACTGGAGATACAAGAACAAAAATGAGAATGCCCCTGCCTTCAAAGAGCTCATATTCTTTTTTTTTAAATTTACCTTTTTGGGGCAGGTAGGTGGCAAAGTGGATAGAGCACCCTGGAGTCAGGAGGACCTGAGTTCAAATACAGTCTCAGACCAGATCCTTGACACTTACTAGCTGTGTGACCCTGGGCAAGTCACTTAACCCCAATTGCCTCTCCAAAAAAAAATTCAATTTTTTTCAATGATCAAAATTGTGTTCTCTCCTCATTTCCTCCTACTCCAGCCCCCACCCCCAACACACACACAAGTGAAAAAGAAAAACCCAAACTGTTGTTACAAATACATATAGTCAAGCAAAACAAATTCGCACAGTGGCCATGTCTAAAAAACGTATGACTTATTTGGCACCCTAAGTCTGTCATCTTTTTATGGGGAGGTAGGTAGTAAGCTTCATCATCTCTTGAATAGTAGTAGGTCATTGTGTTGATCAGAGTTCTTAAGTCTTTCAATGTTGCCTATCTTTATTGTATAAATTGTTCAAGAAGCTTATATTTTACACTGCTTTTTTTGGCGATTGTGTCCCTTGTACTGCCTTTCTTCCCCCAGCTTTTAGCTGCTGTAGCTGTTTCTGGGTCACAATCATCCTAGTTCCTTTAACTAGGATCTTGGCCCACAATTTCCTTGCCACGCCCCTGTATGATGATCAACTATGATTGACTTAGCTTTTCTCAGCAATACAATTATCCAAGACAATGCCAAAAAACTCATGATGGAAAATGCTATCCACATTCAGAGAATGAACTGATGGAATCTGAATGCAGATCAAAGCATGCTATTTTCTCTTTTTTTTTATGGTTTTTTCCTTTTGAAAACTGTAATTTTTTTCAAATTATTTCTTTCACAACATGACTAATGGAAATATGTTTTACATGATTACACATATATGGCCTAAATCAATTTGCTTATGGTCTTAGGTAGAGGAGAGGAGAGGGAGTGAGACAAAAAAAATTGGAACTCAAAATTTATAAAAAAATGAATGTTAAAAATTGTTTTTACATGTAATTGGAAACAAATATTAAAAAAAAACCCCATTATTCTGAGAAGGGACCCATAGGCTCACCAGACTAACAAAGAGGTCCATGACATAAAAAAAAAGGTTAACTCCTATTCCAGGCAGAAAGAACTAAGGAAAGATTCTAGTGGAAATCCACATCTGGAAAAACCAATGCCAGATTCCTTTCTTTAGAGTAATCAACACACATGTGCTCAATCTATCCACAGTTGTAACAAAATACCATCCTGCCTTTTGGGGTTTGCTCTTCTGATACCATTTCTGAAATCAGTAGGCTTTCATCTCTGAACCTGAATTTCTTTGCTCCTCTGAGATGAGTGACTCCATTGGCTATTCTGGCAGACATCAGGACTAGTTCACTTTTCTTAAGTGATCTTGGTCTGTTTTGGGTCAACATTTGTTTTGTTTTTTTTAATTTTTATTATATTTCATTCTTAATTTATGGAATACAACAAACATTTCCATAATATAATAAAAAGATGGTTGCACATGAAACTGCAAATCTATTATGTACAAATTACAATTTATTTTGAATATATAATAAAGTTATCATATATATTTCTTTTCCCCCATTTTTTCCCTTCCCCCACCCTAGAGGTGGCTACCATTAAACACAAATATGTATATATATGTAAGACTTTTTTATATATACTTCTATTTATTGGTTCTTTCTCCGGATGTCCTTTGTGGTTAATTTTAGTATTTATAATAGTCAAAATGACTTATATGCTCAAAGTTGTTCTTAAAACAATATTGCCATTGCTATATACAATGTTCTCTTGGCTCTGCTAATTTCTCTCTTCATGATTTTGTGCAAGTATGTCCATGTTTTGCTAAGATCAGCTAACCAAGAACTGGAAATTGTGGGGATGTCAGCAACTGTTTTCATCTTGGTGAACTATACTTAAGGAAATTACTTGGGATCTCATGGGCATGTATGAATAGGATTCATGCCAAAAGAATTCAAATAGTTCTGAAAGGATTTGGGCAACCACTTATCCTTCCCATGCTTGGAATAGGAGAAAATGCCTAGATAGCAGGGATGTGAAAGGTTATGAGCAGGGGAGAGAAAGCCATGAGGAAGGAGTTTCCAGCTTACACAAGTTAGCAGCAGAGCAGTTGTAGCAATGGAGGAGTTTTTGAAACCGACACAAGGTTTCCTGAGACAAAGAGGAGTTCTCACAGCTATGAATCTTTTGATCTAATGGTTTCACAGTACCAGATGCAAAAAATCTCAACTTTGTTTAAGATGATCAGTCAAGTTGTTTAAAAGGAGGAACAGAAGATGGAGCCAGTGAGCCAAAATATTGGGCAGCAGCCCTTCCTTGACTGCCCTGACCAGAAAAGCAGAGGAAAAGTCCTGTTCTTTTTTGAACAACTTTACTGCTAATACAAATTATTCCTGAGGGATGTCAAGTAATGTAGCTCGAAACCAGAGCAAACAATCATATAAAAATATTCTGCTTTGTCTACCTTCGTAAGACTTGGGGAGGAGTTTTTAGATCTGAAATGAGGGTCACAACCTTTTCAGCTCTGAGCACTAACACCAGGACTACTTAGTTCAGGAAGAATAAAATAGAAACTGGGGGTTGGGGGAGAAGCACATAAAACCAGTCATAATATGACACATTAATAAAGAGAAACTGGCTTTGTATATACTCCTTTTGTATAGGAATTGTTTCATTTGTTACATCTCCAATGCCTAGCACTGGGCTTGCTTGGCACTTAGTAGGCGCTTAATAAATGCTTGTTGCCTGATTGATTGATTGAAAAAATACTATCCAAGTCAGTCAAACAGTGGCTCAATGGCCACTGTAACTAAGTCCCACAGGCCAATTCACTCATGCTACCTTAGGTCCATTTCATGAATTAGCATCAATTGCATTCAAGGCATTGTGCAATGCAGTGAGGATACAAAGAAAAAAATGAAACAAAGTCCATGCCCTCGAGGAGCTTATATTCTGCTGAGGATATGATATATAAATGACAAAATCATTTGATGAAGGATCAGGCACTAACTACTTGGAGAATCAGGAAAAGCTTTGTTTCCAAGGTGGTTAACGACCTGAGCCTTGGAGGAAGTTAGGGGTTCTAAGAGGTATAGGTGAGGAGGGAGTGAATTCCAGGCAAAGGCATGGAGGCATCCAGCATCATGGAGGTTTTCCAGCACCTACTTGAAATGGAAGATGGATTCCCTAGGAAATAGTGAGGTCTTTCAGATGCTGATGTTCAAAGGTAACATTGTTCTAATTGTTTCAAGTTCTGGAACATTGCACAGTCTCTTAAATGAGAGTTATACTCACTCAAAAGTACTTATTTTCCCAGTTCCCTCAGGAAAAAAGAGTAGAAGAATTTCTGTTAACCAGATTATAATACGTAGTTGTATGGGCAGCTCATTGATCTGGTTCAGCAGTACATATATCTTAGGGAAACTATGAAAATGAACAATGAGGCAGGCCCAGAATTGAATAGAGAAGTCAATCAATCAATCAATCAATCAATCAATCAATATTTATTAAACACCTATTATGGTTCAAGGGATGTGGGCTAGATTGCAAGTGGGAAATTGACCAGTGCTTCTAAAGACCTTGAGCTTTTTTTCTGAAACAAGGGTCTATCTTTTTAACATCAATATTCTTCTAGACTGTGAGTGTGGAATCACAGAATACTATGATTTTATTTCCATTTTCCTTCCTTCTTTTGCTCCTCCTCTCTCTCTTTCTCTCTCTCTCTCTCTCGGCAAAAACTATTTCTTTCTTTTTCTTGTATAATCAGCACATAGAACAATTGAAACATAGTACAAACTTATTAAATGCTTGTTGAAAATTAATATCCTCTACCAGGCTATTAGTTTTATGAGAGTAGGAACTATTTCTTTGGTCTCTCCCAGTGCCAAGCATGGTGCAGTGGGTCCTTCATAACATTTATTAATATTGAATTGAATTCCAGGACCGTAATGGATTGATGTATTGTTATCCTTTCCAGGAGGTGTTTTCATTTTACTAGAGTTCTGCCACAGGATTATAATACCTTCACTCTCTACCTCTTGCCTTATCTGAAATATAACAATCTGCAGAGAATAGGATACCATTTTCCTTTCCTCTTTTCCCACTTTCCTTGACCCAGTGAGAGAGAAGAAGAGCTTGTGCTATGTACCACTTCCAGATTGTTTACTTATTTTTAAAGGGATTTTTATTAAGCATTGAATGCAATTAGATATCTCAGTAGGTGTTTAATATAGTTCATTTCCACAAACAATTAGCTTTAAGGTTTGTTTAGATATTGAGTATTTGGGAATAAGATAATAGGATCATAGATCTGAGTTAGATGAGACTTCAGAGGCTTGCCCAAAGGTCACAGGGAAAAAGGGTCAGAGGTGGGATTTGAATCCAGGTCCTTTCTCTTTAATCATTATGTATATGTCATGTTTGTACATGGTTTTTACATGTTGCCTTCCTCATTAGACTGTGAGCTCCTTTAGAGCACGGACTGTGCTTTGCCTTTGTTTCCCCGGCTCCCATCACAGTGCCCAGCACGTTGTAGGCAATTAATAAATACTTGTTCCTTTCTCTTTTACCCTTTCCACTCCTACTTCAAAGTCAGGATGTCTGAAAAATGATGCATTATCTCTAAATCTCCCTATCACCACTATATAATCAATTCCTTCTCCTTCCTTCTCTTTTTCTGTTAATAATACAATTTCTCCAGTCATCTAGACTTGGAGTATTACTGAAATTCTCCAGTTCTGGAGTATCATTGACTCTGTCCTCTCCTTGCCCCTCCCCTCCACATCCACTTGGTTACTATATACAGTTGATTTTTGTTTTCCATTCCCTTTTACATGTCTTTTCTTTTTCATTCTTCTTGTCACCATACTAGTTCAGGCTCTCATTACTTGAAACATGGATTGTAAAAGCTCCTAATTGGTTTCCCTCTCTTCAGTATCTCCCCCTTCTGTGGAAAGGCTACCATTTGTCCCTCTACTCCATTCTAAATGACATAGTTGAATTAATATTGCTGAAATGCCACTCTTCTGGGGCAGTTAGGTGTCACAGTGGATAGAGCACCGGCCCTGGATTCAGGAGGACTTGAGTTCAAATCCGGCCTCAGACACATAACACTTAGTAGCTGTGTGACCCTGGGCAAGTCACTTAATCCTATTGCCTACCCCCGCCCCACCCCCCTAAAGAAATGCTACTGTTCTTGTTTACGAAGAAATAATCTTCCTGAAATGCTCCTAATTTCGTGTTGTTCCCCTTTAAAAAAAAACAAAACAAACAACTTTCAATGTCTCCTTATTGTCTGTACTCTAGAAGATAAAATTCAAACTTCTTTACCTGTCATTTAATAGCCTTCCATAATCTGGTCTCAGATTATGCTCAGCAAGCAGCTAGACGGTGCAGTGAATAGAGTGGCCAGCCTGGAGTCAGGAAGTCTCGTCTTCCCGAGTTCGAACTGGCTTCAGACACTTGCTGGCTGTGTGACCCTGGGCAAGTGAGTTAATCCTATTTACCTCAGTTTCCTCATCTGTAAAATGAGCTGGAGAAGGAAATGGCGAAGCACTCCAGTATCTTTGGCAAGAAAACTCCAAATGGAGTCACAAAGAGTTGGGCATGACTGACACAACTGAACAACAGCAGTTTGTTCCCAATTGACTTGTCCAACCTGATTTCTCCTTAATCTTTTGCATGAAACTGCTGTAACCAGGTCAGTCTGTGGATTGTGCCCCCAAATGCCTTGTGCATTTTGACCCTTGTGCTTTTGAACGACATTTTCCTCAATTAAAATGCCTGCCTCAGTTTCTTGCTTGCCTTTATGAATGCTGATCATTCTTCAAGTCCCAGTTTAAGTCCCAGCTTCCTCCTCCTTACTTGATTCCAGCTCATTGTGTTCTCATTCTGCTGAATTGAATGTTAGTTCTCACGTTTGTGCCACTCTTTTGGTGCATACACTTCTTTATTTTGTCAGTTATCCCTTTTCATATCTAGGTCCCATTTTCCCAAGTATATTTTAAGACCTTTGAGTACACATGTGGTATTTTTTGTGTAACAGGCATGCTCTAGTCCTGCTCTCAGAGCCAGGCCTGATAATATCTCCCCTCATGATTCCATGGGAGTACCCTGAGGAGTTGAGGTGTTCTCTTTTCTTTTTCATTGGCTCAAACTCTCACAACTTGTGTTTCCCCCATTTGCTAGGGACCTGTCACTACCATTACATTCCTTTTACAAGGGATTTTTACTTCAATAGCCCATAAATATTTATTAAGTACCTACCATATGCCAGGTATTGTGCTAAACACTGGAGATACAAATGTGAAAAAAAGAAAGATATCTCTTGACCTCAAGGAACTTCCAGTCTAACGGGGGAAAGTTTCCGTAAAAGGAAGCTGAAAAGGGAGAGGAGGTACCCAACTGGGGACATAGTAGAGAAGTCAGAGAAGTCCCAAAGTAGGTAGCCAGGTGGGGAATAAGATATCTGTGCTGAGCAACCTCCTCCTCCTTTTCTCCTCCTCCTTATTTTACTTTTTGTCATCTTCTTCTTCTTTCTCTTCTTTGTAATATTTTATTTTCCCCCCAATTACATGTAAAAACAATTTTAAACATTCTTTTATTTTTAAATTTTGAGTTCCAAATTCTATTCCTTTCTCCCTTTCTCCTTGCCTGAGATGGTAAGCAATCTGATATGCTATGTATGTTCAATCATGTAAAACATATTTCCATATTTGTCATTTTGCAGAAGAAAACTCTAACCAAAAACAAATAAAAAAGAAAGTGAAAAATAATATTCTTTGGTCTGTGTTCAGGATCCATCAGTTCTTTCTCTGGAGGTAGATAGCATTTTTCATCATGAATCCTTGGGGTTTGTCTTGGAACACTGTATTATGGAGAATTGTTCATTGTATAGCTGTTATTGTGTACAACATTCTTCTGGTTCTGTTCACTTAGCTCTGTATCATTTCACATAAGTCTTTCCAGGTTTTTCTGAAGCCATTCTGCTTGTCATTTCTTACAGCACAATAGTATTCCATCACAATCACATACCACAACTTGTTCGGCTCTTCCCCAGTTGGTAGACATCCCCTCAATATCCAATCTTAGCCACCACAAAAAGAACTGCTATATATGCCCTTGTACAAATAGGTCCTTTTCCCTTTTTAAAAATCTCTTTGCAATACAGAGCTAGCAGTGGTATTGCTGGATCAAAGGTATGCACAGTTCTATAGCCCTTTGGGCATAGTTCCAAATTCCTCTCAAGCATTGTTGGATCAGGGGCAGGTAGGTGGTGCAGTGGATAAAGCTCTGGTCTTAAGAGTCAGGAGGACCTGAATTCTAATTTGACCTCAGACACTTGACACTTACTAGCTGTGTGATCCTGGGCAAGTCATTTAACCCCAATCTCCACACACACACACACACACACACACACACACACACACACACAAGAATCATTGGATCAGTTCACAACTCCAACAGTGCATTAGTGTCCCAATTTTCCCAAATCTCCTCCAACACGTATCATTTTCCTTTTCTCTCATCTGATAGGTGTGAGTGAGGTGGTACCTCAGAGTTGTTTTAATTTGCATTTCTCTAATCAATAGTGATTTGGAGCATTTTTTTAATATGATAACAGATGGCTTTGGTTTCTTTGTTTGAAAACTGCCTGTTCACAGCAGCCTTCTTCAATGGAGATTTGGGAGTTCATGATTTCACTTTCCAATCAGAGGGTAGTGATGAGATGTGAGTACCAAGGCTGATTGGATCTTGCAGGATGATGAAGATTGCCCAATGATGAACCTCCTGGGGCATGGAGAAAGAGTCAGAGAAGTTCCAAAGTAATGCAGCAGGGTAGAAAATGAGCATCATGAGGCTAGTGGCTCTGTTCGCCTGCGAGAGGGGTACCAGACTAAAATTGAGCTTCCTGGGGCATAGTAGAGAATTCAGATAAATCCCAAATCTGATATAGTAAGCATGAAAATACAAACATTCCCTCAATATTTTGATAGTATAGTCTCCCCTATATAGTCTTTGAGAGAGTAGGATCAAAATGTACATGGCGTTGGTTCCACAACTTACACAGCACTGGTTCCACAAGCCCATGTGCAAAGGTGGCATTGTGCTGGATCAATTCCCATTTCAATTTATGCTGGCATGGGTCCAGGAGGTTGCTCCAGAAGATCATATCTTGTTCCTTGAGGCACTGATACTGTGCTGAGTGTGATACCTGGCCTGGATCATAATTCTTGGTTTCCTATCTCTCTCTCTCTTCCAATCAAATCAGAGACTCCATTCCCTGTACCTAAAGCATCAAAGAATGAAAAAAACAAAAAGACCAAGGAGTCCCCATTTCCCAGGGCCATATGGGTGCAGAAGGGAAAAGTCTTTGAGGATTTTCCCCTTACTGTGTAGTTTCTAACCAGAAGCTGTAAATGAAGGAGTCACATTGTTTCCCTTTACACAATGTAGTCAAGCTATGACCAAAGCTGACTCACACCTTCTTGAAGATGCTGACAGATCTTCCAAATCAAGTGGCAAGTCAATCAGAACTAGTTACAGAATGCCCGTATGTGCTCCATCCAGTCTCTCCAAATCACTCTCCTTTCATACTATCATAATTCTCCTGATAGCCACCTCTGCAGTGCCCCCAGGTGGAGAGAAACCATCAGAGCAAACCGATGGGGTCTGCGCGTGCTCCAAATCTCAATTAATATATATTTTTTTCAAAGTCAAAAAACCTTTCATGTATTCTCATTGTCTGAAAGATAAAATTCAAACCAGTTTAGCTTTAAAAGGTTTAGCATCCGTGTCTCCTTCCAATGGTTCCTGTTCTTCTACCTTCTCAAACTTTACCTGAATGTCTCAAGCACTACAGCTCTTTAATAAGTATCTGTCAGTTTATTAATCTAAAAATGAATCAAATGGTAATCATCTGAGACCCAATGTGAAATTATTTTGGGGAAAGGGAGTCCAGCTGGAGTACTTTAAATTATACCTCAAAGGGAACCCACTTACTCTGTCCATATGCAAGACAGGGCCTGAGTATTCTCATATTAATTATTAAAGGAAAATCATATTTATTGAAGACGCCTAGGTACTATGTAGTTCTTAGAATAAAATTTTAAAGCCAATTTTCTAAATTATTATGTGGACTATTTTTAAGGGGGAAATACGATTAGAGGCTCTACTCCCTGTAATCCCCTTTGATCTGAAACATAATTATAATGTCAACTCATTTTTTAGTGGGTCTTTCACTATCTTAAGTATCACACCAGAACAGAGATGATTTTTAAAGGCACAGAAATGTTTTAGTTTGTTTTTAATTCTAAATACTAATGAAAATATTTATAAAGATTATAGAACCCATAGAGATTTATCCAGAACAGTTGAGAATCAGTTTCATTAATTTCACTTTCAGTAAAGAACTATTTGAGGCTCTTGACTTATACCATACACCCCCATATTGTAGGATAGATATCTGCTGATGCCACCAACTTCTGAAGCTGGGCATGGTATTCAGCTGTTATTATAATAGGGTTGTCACTAACTGAACCATTGATCTTTAAGCATAGGTTCTGACAGTGCAATAAAGAAAGATGCAGTATCATTTTACCTATTTTTCATAGGTCCTCGTGTTGGGAGAGGAATAGTTAGTGGGCTCACTGGGCAGGGTGAGGAAGGTTTTACACCTGTAAAGTGTCATCATTCTGTTATTTATTTCAAATCTCCAAAAGTACAGAACATTTAAAGGGAAAAAAAATGGTGTCTCAAGCAGGAAATAAATTAAATGTGTTTGAACACTGCAATTTAAAGGGAATAAGATGTATTTAGGAGGAAACAGATCAATTCTTAAAGAGAGTAGAAAGTGGGACACTCCTACCCCCCCCCCATTCCTCTGACCACCGCTGTTGCTTTCACTTTTTCCTTTTAGGAGTCAGCTGATAATAAGGTTTCTTGATCTCTGCCTATTAGAAGTGGTAGCCAGGGCTTTTTTTGGTTCACTGTGTAAGAATAATACTGTATTGTATTTATTGTATCTATCTTGAGCAATTAGTAAGCAAAAGCAACAGGAAGACTTATGTTGCACTTTGGCTATGGAATAGGTTGATAGAGTAGGTTTAATAGAAGGTTGAGGAGAGAGGTCGAAGTTACGTTGGTTGAGGAAGAAAGATGAAGGTACAGATTATGGAATGTTTCAAACCCAGTTTAGTTAAGTGAGAGGCTTGAGTTGGGTGTAGAATCTGCCTCCTAGATTATTTGTCTTTCAAGCAAATTCTTCCTTGGAGTTAGAAAGTTTCAGTAGAAGCCATCAATGCTAAGGAGTAGATCTGATAGGTGTTTTGACAGCACCAGAGTAGAACCATTTTCACCCAGCAAGCAAAGAATCAGTTATCATTTTCTGGGCCAAATGTCCAGTCAATGAAACTTTGAGGGTTAAGAATCTGTAGGTTTGATGGTCTTATGGTATGCTGGTATAATTATTATGTCCTGATATGCACCATGGGGCAACCCTTCTCTGATGAGAGCGGATTGGGAATAAACTCAGTTGTAATTCATCTGGGCAACTCTGGTCTGGATCTGGAAGACAAGATTCCTCCAGTTCTGATGGATGTTGAGTGTGGACCCTGGAATAGCACAAACCACAACTCTGGAGTGTAGACACATGTGACTATTCTCCATTCATTCTAGTGAGTAGAATTCCACCAAAGGGGGGAAAGATCCAGGTCCTGATACTGAAGATGGCACATTTGTATCATTCCTAATGGCTTTAGCTGACCTTCCTTCCTGTATTCAAAGCACTCACTCTCATGGCATGTCCTTTTCTCTGTCATGTAGAGGCTGGTTTGACCCATGAGTAGAACACCTTCATTCTCTCTTCTCTGGAATCCCTAAATATCCCAGTGGAAATGCCAGCACAATCAACCTCCACTCTATTTAGCTGTTCCCCAGTGCTGAAGGAGCATCCTGAAGGGCTCTACTGAACACTACACAAAGTGCCATTTGTGCCTTTTAGCCACCTCTGCGCCCCATGGCACATCATTCTTCCAGCTCTTCTGACAGGATTTCTGCAGATTCACTGTGTTCTCAACTGCTTTTTGCTATTTTGTGTGACATATACTTTTCTATTTTCTTCCTCTGAAATGTTTTAAAAGTGAGTTTATACTTTAAATCAGTGTAGCTCCTATTTGTTATATTTCTCAGGTTGGTGAGGAGATTATAAATTTTTTATTGTATAAGGTTGCTTCTGGTTCCTTTGACTTCTTGGTAATGGTGAAATAACTAAAAGGTATTCCTGCCAATTCTCATGGTTGATGGAATTCAACCATTTGGTGGGGGATATGTTCAATAAATATGTTCAAACTTTTTGTGTGTGTAGACATAGCCTCATTTTAGAAGACTTTGGACTGAATGTTATGATAATAAGAATTTGGAGCTTTGTTTCCTGACTTGGGCAGGAGGCCTAAATGTTTATCTTCAGAGAGCAAATAGACAATAGAGTTGTTCAGTCTAATACCTTTCCCCATGTCAACCTCAAGTGTCTTGGAAAAGAACACTTAAAAATCAATAGAAGATATATCTCTCTAATTCTGTTGGCCATAAACTATAAAGATTAATTTTCTTATCAGATTTTATGACTTAAAGTTTTATTACTCTCATAATATAAGGTCTGTTCTCCCCAAGACCCTCAACACCCAACATTGAGCTCATACACACATCAGAGTCTTCTTCCTAAGTTAATAACTTGTGCTTACCCATTGAGATCTTAACTTATCAGACAGAAATTATTATAATTTTTAATGGATGACTATGGGGAAAGTGATTTATTTTTTTAAATTTTAAACAATAACTTTATTTAAACAACAAGATGTTTGACTTGAAGGGAAAATTATCTAGATCAATTTCTTTATAGTAATTTATCCCTACTGAGAGACAGAGATTGCCCTACATGTAACAGCTACATAAAAAAAAGTTATAAAATTGTCCTTGGATTTACAATGATGAAAGAAAAACATTGACATTTAAAAAGGTGTGTATGTATTTTTTTGTGTTTTTTTTTTTTTGGTTTATTTACTGAGAGCAAAATAACTTACTGGAATATAAAGATAAAAGTTGAATGAGCATGCCACCAATGGAGAAGAGGCATATTTTCACAGAACCAGTTTGTTTTTTTCCCTCCCTATCTCCATTTAATGTTGATCAAAACATACCATTGGCCATTTAGTTTAAAAAAATACACATTGTGCCTGTGCACATACACCAGTTACTTTATGTACAATAAAAGAATGGAGGAAGAGAATCAAAGAAGAGAAAAACTATACTGCAGTAGTCAGGATGTGGCTGAACCAAATCTTGGTTTTCTAATTGTGAATGTATTGTTTTCCTTGGGAGCACAGGTCTGGATTAGGGTTGCAGGTTCTCTTTTTAGTAAACACTTTAGTAAACGCTTCCTGTCTGCTGCTGGAATACGTCAATTGCATCTTCATCCTCCATTTCCAACTGTACAGTGTGTCTGTTTCATTGATTGGTTGCCCATCAAATAGGAGTCTGATCTGCCCATCGACAAACCCTGTTGTGCACAGTAGGCTTTTATTAGTATACTAAGTGATATGTGCCTCTTAATCTTAAATTGTACTACCAAACCATCTTGCCCTGCTACTTTCAAATTAATGCAGTTTTTGTTTTCAGTCTTGACTCCTTCTTTTGGCTTTTTGTCGGCCATGGTGAGTCCAGGGATCTCCTCAGTCATCATTTCACAAAAGAGGCATCAGGGTGGTCCTCTCCAAGGGAAGGGGGTAGGAGTAAGCAGCAACAGCAGGAGCAGGAGCAGAAAGGAAGAGGAAGATGATGATGGTGATGGTGAGGAGAAGAGAGGAGAAGAAGAAGGAGGAGGAGTGATTTCTTATTTTAAAGAAACCCTTAGGTATCTGGGTTAGAATGGTAAGAAGTAGGCTTTGTGAACCATAGATTCTCCTATATTCACATTCTAAATTCTAGCTTTTTAGTTTATAGGAAGGGCAAGATGAAAGAAGTTTGCATCAACATCAAGGACAGAATGGAGATGCTTATGATGTCTCTAATACAGAAAGATGATATATTGTGAGAAAGAAAGTGAGAATTTAGAAATAGCTTTCTGAGGTTTCCATGAATCCAGAGACTATCATCTACTGTGGGAGCAATAATAAGGGTTAAATTGGGGACAGCTAGGTGGGGTACAGTGGATAGAGCTCTGGCCTTGGAGTTAGGAGGACCTGAGTTCAAATCTGGCCTCAGACACTTGATACTTACTGTGTGACCCTGGGCAAGTCACTTAATCCCAATGCCTAGCCAAACAAACAAACAAACAAGAATAATAGGGGTTAAATTAATAGAATCATAGAATGCTAGAGCTTATCTAGTTCAGTCCTTTCATTTTAGAGATAAGGAAACTGAGGCCCATAGGTGACTTGCCAAAGGTATGCTGCTCTATCCAGCTCCCCCTGACACTGTTTAAATTTAATTTGCAGCAGGTAATTTTCTTTATATGAACTGGAGCAGTTAAATAAAATACATGCCTTAATTTATGCCCCAATAATAACTCAGAAGTTTGCTCCGTGTCTACATTAAGAGACCTCATTAAACGGCCCTTTTCTGTAAGAAGGCACAAGCCATGACTTGCTTTCCCCTTGCCCCCTTGTAAGGACAGCAACAATTATGGACAGTAGCTTAAGTAGTTATTCTTCATAGCATCTGCACTGAGGATTGCTCCTCTGTGCTCATAAGAGGTTAGGGACGTTAATAAGACTAGCATGATTCAGCTCCAAGTGTCCCCCAAACAGAGTCCACTATAGCTTTATTTGAGAGACCTTTCAAAAAAAACAGAAATGATTTCTTCCCCATGCTCTGGGGGTGAGTTTAGCACAACCTCTAAGAGCCATGCAGATTTACTAAAGTCAGAGGAGGAGTGAAAGGTAACATTCATCTTCTATTTCCTTTAAGGGATGTATATTCATAAAATAAACATAACTTCAGCTTGTCAGACAATAAAAATGGAACCTGTCAGCTATGAGGAAATTGGCTTTAACCCAGGCAGAAAGGTACTCCAGCCCCCAACCTCTTCCTGCCCTCAAAAATGATGTAATCACATGACTTCAAATGTAAGAAGACATCCTCCATTGCATTTACCTGGTTGTCTTGGCCCCAGCTCTTAGAGGGCAGGGGCTACACCTCATCTATCTGTGCATCTCTGCAGGAACCAGCACAAAGTAGGAAGTCAATAAATAGCTATTGAATTGAATTGAATTCTTCTCTGTGTTACCCAGTATACTGCAATGAACAAAATAATTTTTCTGGAAGTAAGAACGTGGTCTTACTATATCCTAAGTACACAGCACATGTGTAATTATGTTAATTACTATTAAAATAGCTGCAATTACCTCTTTCAAAAGCTTTATAAAGAAGATTGTCATTATTATTATTTGGCTTTTCTTAATTTTCTTGCCTGCTACCCTCACTCACCCAGGTACCTGTGATTTCATCAGTCTAGGGAAACTCCTATATGGAAATTTTTCCAGGATGCATGTGGACAACTCCTTCATATCTGAATTGCCTGGGGTTAATAAGAGGTAAAATTACTTGTCTGTGGTTAGCCAGCCAGTGTGGATCAGTGACTGGAGTGGAACAGTCTTCCTGACTTTAAGGACAACCCTCTGTCCACTATTCCAAGCTTCCTCTTTCACTTTTCCAAACACAGGTGAGTTATAGAACAACAGGTGATTGTTTTGGAGATTCTGACCCCAGTAATCCAAGAGGAGGCAAGATCAAATCACAGGTAGAATTCACAGTGCTACGGATGTTTCATTACTACCATGATTGGGGAAAGGAGTCTTTCTGTGTTCCACCCTGATGAAATTGATTCACTAAATAAAGACTCTTGCAGTGTCCATGTGTTTCTGAATTTCAGAATTATAGAATTTTAAAGCTAGAAACCTCTCATTTCATTGATTAGGAAACTGAGGTTCATAGAGGTCAATTGGTTTGCTCAAAGTCACACAGGTAGTGATTAGCAAAGTTACAATTTGAACCTCAAATTATACTTAGTTGAATACATGTCTTATCCCTTCCTCTCTCTGACAATTAGATAAGTTTCTTGAAGACATCTGCCTTCTATTGCCAAGTCCTATAATCCTAAAGTACAATGTTATGAGGACAAAGATTCAAAATCTCCTAAAAGAAAATTCTTCCTTATTTAGCCTAATTTTTTCATAAACTATTTTTTATCCCTTCTGCCTTCCTTCACCATCTCCTCACAATAGAGAAGAGTTGGTTGCTTTCTTCTATAAAGGAATGCTTCTTCAGCTTGAAGACTATTATTAAAATAGCTTCCCCTCAGCTAACTTTTACCTAATCTGAGTGTAATATGTTAGCTCCTTTAGCTTTCTTGGCCTTTTTCTTTCCCTTCTAATTCTTCATTCATCTTTGTTGTTTCCTTCTGAATCCTTTCTAAATTCTTTATTCTGTGTTGGGTATTACAGTTAGATGTCATGCAGGTAATTCCCACCTTTCACTGTCTTGAGATCTTGTTTATTGATTCTGGTATTCAATGGACCTGACCCCTCACTGATGGGAAATGACAGAGCACAGTGTGAATGGGCATTGAAGTCCATATCTCAATTCCCTCTGCCTTTATCAATATACAGTGATCACTAAAAGTGAATATCCACAGTATAGTCTCTGGTTTCTATGAAGGAATACTCATTTTCCTGAAGAGTTGATCTCAAAAGAGCATCAGCAGTCTCAGAAAATATTTCATTGACTATAGTCTCAGTAGCCAAGTTTGTATAAACACTTTTGTTACTACTGTGTTTTGAGTCAACAAAAGCAGGTCCTTGGTTTTCCTCCTTATCCATAGCTGACAAACACTTGAGCAGAAGAATTCTGCCTTCACTGGGAACAGAAAAATGCCGACACCTAACATTTTGAACACTGTGCCCTAAGACGCAGACTGCCATGGTGATACATGAAACGCATGCAAATGGCCTGTAGGGAAGTGCTCTCTTAGACATGTCTGGGTAATAGGGAATCTCATAGTAAAATAAGTTTTCTGGCATACAACTAATGGTACTTCCAACCCCACAATCACCAGGAAAGAATCCCTGCCCTTACCCTCCTTGTCAGCTATTATTGCTTGTCTGATAATTGGTGCCCAGGAGAGAAGTTGTGAGAGCAAACTTTGGAGAGCCGCCAGGTCACTGTGTCCTCCTATTTCATAACAGATCCACCTGGCCTTAACTAGCTTAGTAACTTTGTGAATTATTTTTAAGGTCCTTTATAAAATCCCTAATGATTTCATAATTTTTCATGGCTTTTAAATGAAATGCAAAGTACAATGACAGCTATCAATAAAGTGTTAAGTAGATACTTGAATAGGAATGCAGCATTTATTGTTTCTTGGCCTAAGATCTGAAACCTAGACCTTTTCTTTCCAAGTCCAGAGCTCTAAAAAAAGTTTATTCGTCTTATTATTATTGTTTTCATTTGTTGTTTTTCAGTTGTTTAGTCATGTCCAAAGTGTCCCCGTGGACCACACTGTCCATGGGATACTAGATACAAAGATAGTAGAATGGTTTGCCATTTACTTCTCCAATGGATTAAGGCAAACAGAGGCAAAGTGACTTGACCAAAGTCACATAGCTAGTAAGTATCTGAGGATGGATTTGAACTCAGGTTTTTCTAGGCCCAGCTCTTTATCCACTGAGCCATCTAGCTGTTGCAATTTAACAAGCATTAATTTTCTCTCCCTCCCTTTTCCTCACATTGTAAAAAAAAAAAGAGAAAACCAAAACCAGGAGGTGGCTAGCATGTATTGTCAGTCTCCTTGAATCTTGACTAGACCACTAATCATTGGTCTTAAGTCTTTCAAAGCTCATTTTAAATTGTTGATGTTACATAAAATTTCCTGGTTGTGCTCACTTTACTTTGTATCAGTTTATGCAAGTCTTTCTGAATCTGTCCCTTTCATCATTTCTTATTTCATCATCAGTAGTATTCTATCACATTCATATGTCACAATTCGTTTAGCAGTTCCCTAATCGATGGGCACCCCTTTAATTTCCAATTCTTTGACACCACAAAAGAGCCTTTGCAATAATTTTTGTACTTATGGCTCCACTTCCTCCTTCTTTCATCTCTTTGGAGTATAGGCCTACTAGGAGTCTTTCAAGTTTGGAGATTTTTTTTCATTGTATCCTGTTGCCTCACCAACTAAATGTTTATTATAGCTAGTATGTTAATTTTAGGTCAAATGTATGAGTTGAATTTTTGAGTGCTCTATGTATAGTTTATAGTATATTGGAGCTCATTTGTATAACTGCAGAATCATAGAATTTTAGAGTTGAAAAGGATTTTAGAAATCACTCAGGGGTGGGGAATAAAAAGGCCACACCAGGACCTAGAAGGCCATCTGTGTGGCCTCGAGGCTGCAGATTCCCCATCAACTAAACAGTAAATATTTGAGGTATAAACACTCACCCCAATTTAACAATTGGCTCATGTGTGCCATCTATGAGCTGGCTCCAGCACACCCTATTGAAGTGAAAAAGTGAGGGCAGCCTATACAGCTGCTAGAATGGAACTATTTTAATCTCATGGTACGTATAATTAACACATTCTTTTTGTGTGTGTGTGTGAGGCAATTGGGGGTTAAGTGACTTGCCTAGGGTCACACAGCTAGTGTCAAGTGTCTAAGGCCAGATTTGAACTCAGTCCCTCCTGACTCCAGGGCCAGTGCTAATGCATCCTTTAAAAAAAAATCGCAGCACTGTAATTCTAACTTACAGGTAGTTAGATATCACTATGACACAGAGCTCTTTTTCTGGCATACTTATTCAAATAAATTTGCCTTTCAAGAGTCATTTCAGAAGATGGTAAGATCCTTAAGGATGTAGCTACTATCTTTGTGACTTTCCTTTTTTCTTTCTTTTCTCCCTTGTTTAATTTTGTGGTAGCTAGTTCTGTCAGGATCTCAGCTTCCCCTCCCCCCTTCCATTCTAGAGCAGAAAAGAAAATATTGCAGTAAAAGCTCAAATAATTAGACAACATGTCAAATCAAACTTGGTGACTCTAAAATAGTTCTAATATCTTCTTAACCATTTTCATTTCTATCCGAACTGAAGTCCCTAAATATTGTTTTTCATCATAAACAACAAATCATTCTGGCTTCCTTCTAACCATTTCCCTTCTTCTCCCCTCCTTATTTGTCCCTTAAATCAATTGTCTTCCTTTTCTTACCTAGAGATAAGCATGAATACAATTGGCCTTATTCAGACTCAATAGTATCTCTCCTTCAAGATGTATGAAAAAAGTGGGTTCTGCACTGAAGAGATGACTTTTTTGGCTCTTAAGTGTGAGATACTTCTGCATGGATCTCTCCCGTGCCTCTTTTCCAAAGAACAAACAGTGGGCAAGATGTTATCTTAGGGGGTTTAATAGTACTTAAATAATGAGCAAGCTCCAGGCCCAGATTCACTAAGGTGAGGGAAGTGGTCAGACCCTCTAGGCTTTGAGAACTGAACCAGAGTGAGGCACGGGACTCCCCTCACACTGGAAATAACAACGTGTACATATGTCCATGGTTCTGGTTTTATTTAATGATGTCCACAAGGATATGCAGTCTATAGCCAGCCAGTTCTAGTACAGGAGAGCCATGACTGCTTGGAACTCCTCAATACTCAATTTAGCTCAATTTGCCAGAGGACACATCCTGGGCCCTATAGTAACCAAGTAGTAAGTAGCCTGGGTCACATGTTTTTTATATGTGTATCTACTATTATACTCAGCTGTGTATGTATTTATGAGAAAGTGTACCCCAGAATTATGGGGAGACTGTTTCGCAGTTACTATTCTATGCCCTGTTAATAGTTAATTGGGTCTAATGACTGATTGTTATTAGGAAGTATACAATTGGGGGCTTGTGAGCCATAGATTTAAAAGTATAGACCACAGGGTATTGATGGGGTGCTTCGGTGCTTGTGTTTGGGTGCTTGTACTTGGACCCCAATTTCTCCCTAGCCTCAGAAACACTGTCCTTAACAGTTTCTCCCCAGCCCAAGGACCCTGTGCTTAGCAATAACTCATGAGTGGGCCCCAGCAAGACCCTTATCTCTTTCCCTGGTGCAGCTCCAAACAGCACCTGAAGGAATTATTAGTTTGAACTGGCTTTGCACTGGGTCATAAAGACATTCTTGCCCACGGGCTATCTATACTATCGCCCTGCTTCATTATCTACATCCTGGACTCCTCATTAACTGTATTCTAGACTTAAGACATATGTATACTCCCTACATCTATCTTGTCTAACAAGACATTGATTGGTGGCAGACTGGACAACTCTCAGTTACCCTGAACTCTAGTTGACTTAGTGATGTAGCAGGCCTAAAACCACACCTCCATGTGGCCCCCCTTGTGGGCTTTTCCTAGTGAACTCTGGGTAAAACGCCTGCGCAGTAGGTACAAGAAGTACATGTTCCTTTAAGGACTGACCACTCCTTAACCACTCCCTAATCCCACCCTGAATCCCCTAGTTAGCATATTTGGCACATGTTTTATTGTATTTTATCCTATATAAACTTTAACTGTACCGCTCTAAGGTTGCAGGATCCTTTAAGAAACCTTGCCCTCTGAAAAGCATAACAATAAACTTTGCCACCTTGGCTTAAAGAATGCTTGAGTCTGTGAATTCATTCCAGATGACCCATGTACTTCAGTCTCTGAGGGGTCACAACCTCTCAACCTCTCAGCCCGAAACAGTATTATACAACTTTTGAGTGCAGTAACTACCCTCTGGGGATTCAACCTAAGAGTGCAAGTGCAAATTGAAAGAGTATTCAGAAGGGGTGTTACAAATAAATAGGTACATTAAAAGTAGATGCAAGATATTTCTGTCTTTATTTGAGGTCTCCTATATAGGAGTATGATTTTTGTTTTATTTATTTATTTATTTAATTTTGGTGAGGCAATCGGGGTTAAGTGACTTGCCCAGGATTACACAGCTAGTAAGTGTCAAGTGTCTGAAGATGGATTTGAACTGAAGTCTTTCTAACTCCAAGGCTAGAGCTCTATCCACTTTGCCACCTAGCTGCCCCTTATTTTTATTTTTTGCAGTGACATCATACACATGATCACAACTCAAAAACGAATGAAAAGTTATTCATTTGGTCTGTAATTCCCCTCTCCAATCTTCCTACATCCCCTGGTACCTAGGTTACAGGTAAGGTGACGTACATCTGGATGGCTGGGTAGGTGATAGATGATTAAGATGAATAAACTTGAAAAAAGTGATGTTATTTCTGACTTTAGTAATCTTAAATTCTTTTAGTTTTGTGGCAAAACAAATGTATTATACTTAGAAAAATTAAACTTTGTTTTATTCAAGGCGTAGAAGAAAACAACACTAGAAGGACCAGACAAATCAACTGATGCAAAAATTATAATGATTTTACTCTGAAATAAAAATTTCCCTCATCTTTATTTTCTTTGTCTTATGGATTAAAAATGCACTGTATGAGTTGACACAGTTTGATTCTTTGAGGTATTCTTAAATTCCTATCTTTCTTTAAACGTTCCTATTCCCTTTATCATATTGGTATTTCAATTATAAAAATTAGGCTTATTCATTGAATTTGAATAGGCAATTGAAAGGCAATGTTCTTTGGTGGATACAATCAGATGAACATATAAATTTAATAAACTGTAAGTGAAAATTCAATATGAAACAATAGTATGATGTTTAAGTAGGATGCATTAAGGGAGGCATGTATTCAGAAGGAGGGAGGTAGTAATTCTATCATCCTTTGCATTGTTCAGGTCACACATAGAATAACGTGTTCCAATCTGGGTGCCATATGTTAGGCAAATGGAAAAGTGGCCAGAGGACTGGTTAATATGACATATAAGACTTATTTGAAGGAAATGGAGGTGCTTAGCCTAGGGAAGAAAAACTTACAGTAGGTTCTAGAACAATTTTTGAGTGTTTGAAGGACCATCATGTAAAATAGAAACCAGACTTGCTCTGTTTAGCCCCTTGAGGACAGAACTGGAAGCAATGGGTAGAATTTTCAGAAAGGGAGGCTTTGGCTTACTCCTTTGTTGTTGATTTGCTTCATTTGTGCTCAGCTCTTTGAGACCTCATTTGGGGTTTCCTTGGCAAAGACATTGGAGTGGTTTGCCATTTCCTTCTTCAGCTCATTTTACAGATGAGGAACTGAGGCAAACAGAATTAAGTGACTTGGCCAGGGTCACCTAGCTAGTAAATGTCTGAGGCCAGGTTTGAACTCAAAAAGATGAGTCTCTTCTTGACTCCAAGCTGGTCACTCTATCCACCATACCACCTAGCTGCCTGTGGCTTACTCCTTACATATTACTTAATGTAAGGAAAAATTCCCCTACAATGTGAAATATCCCATAGTGGAATAGGCTGCCTTGAGAGGCGGAAGGTTCCTCCTCTTTGCAGGTCTCCACACATAGGATGGAGGATTACTTTTTTGGAGAATTGCAGAAGGGATTCTTGGTCAGGTATGGTCAGTTATAGAATGCCTTGTAGGTCCTTTCAGATCTTAGAGTCTGTGTTTCTATGATATCTGTCATCTAAAGATGTGTTAGGATACTATTATTGTTATTTTAAGTTTTATAAAATGTTCTTCTCACAACAGTCCTATGAATGAGATAGTGCAAGTGTTATTATCACACACCTTATCACCAAATACTCAATAAACTCATGGGCCTCCCTATTACCTCCAGGATCAAATAGAAAATCTCAGTGTGGTATTTATTGCCTGATAACCTAATCCTTTGCCGCATTTCCAGCCTTTTTATACTTTATTCTCCTTCATGCATTCTATGATCTACTTTAGTCTTTGCCTCCCCTTCCTGATTTTCCTGCTTCACTTATGCCCAAGACTTCCTAAGCTGGTTGTTCCATCTTTCTCTTCATTATAGGCCCTCACCTTCACCTTTTGGATCAGATGCTTAATTTTCCTCAGTGCAAAGGACAAAAGGAGAGGAAAGGGAGCAAATCTAGCATTTATTCTGGTAGGATTCACAGAAGCACATGTACAAGACTCATGCAGAATGAAGGATGGAGGGGTTGTGATCTACATGGGCAGAAGCACACTCTGCCAATGAAGATTATTAATCTATCACCATTCCAGAATGATCTTTCGAAGACCGTTACTCATAGGATGCTGACATATACACTGCCTTAACCAGAAATTGCATCACAAGGAGTTTTACATTTTCTTTGGTGGGAAATTTTAATCCATGGTAAATCTCTAAAGAACATTCTATTTTAACTCGACCTCCTCTTCAATCATTACTATTTTCTTGTCCTTGGTTGCTTGGGTGCTTTAAAGTCCATCATTAATGGTAGGGAATATAAAGGAATCTTCATTTCTCACAATGTGTGAATATCCAAATATACTGTTTCTCTGGGAGTTGTCATACTTAAATGAGCTGTGGCAGCTTAGAACCAGGGACAGAGTCTTTAGAGTAGAGTGCTGAGAAGGGTAGAGGACAGAGATATTGAGAAAGAGAAAATTATTTAGAGAAGTGGAGAATTATGGGGCAGCTAGGTGGCACAGTGGTTGGAGCACTGGCCCTGAAGTCAGGAGGACCTGAGTTCAAATCCGGCCTCAGACCAAACACTTGACACTTACTAGCTGTGTGACCCTGGGCAAGTCACTTAACCCCAATTACCTAAAACTAAAAGAAAAAAAAGAATGGGGAATTAAAAAGAAGATGGTTAGTTCCATGTTGGATAAGCCAGTTGGATAAGGGGAGCTCAGTTAGGATAAGTTACAGATAGGGGATACAGGTGGTGGTAGTGGGGGGAAGGGAGATATATATAGGAAAGAGAAAGACCAGTTTGGAAAGGTTTATATGAATGTGAGAAAAGAGAATATTAAACAATGGAAATACTGAGGGTAAGATATGGATCTACCAAGTGGAGAGCACCTTCCTTTTTCAATGATTAAGGGACCCTAGAGAAAAAAATTCTATCAGGTCTAAGGGTAGTGATAGTAGAATCAAGGAAGGGAGGAATTTGGAAGTAGAACAGGGCTTAACACAGAGTAAAAGCCTGAGTGTTAAGCTATGTCAAATTAATTTGAGAGAGAAGGCTGTGTAATGGTGATGTATCAACATCTATATCATTTAAATGCTTAGTAAAACCATAGCTAAAGCTTCATAAATTATGTAAGGAGCAACCAAGCAACCAACATGAAAAATAACCTCAAATTAACTTTAAGACAAATTCAACTAGGTTTAGGGAGACAGATACCCAAGGATACTGAACTCTGGACCCTGAGTCATCTTTGTTATAGGGGTTAGGAGTTGAGAGTGGCATGAAAGATAGGAGAAGTTCAGTTGGGGAGCAGCAGTGGAGTGAAAGAGGAAGAACATCCGGTAGCTTTCCATTTTAACTATTTTTGCCATTGTGGTACTAAGATTATTTTTTTCCATGCTGCTAAAGGAATTACAATACTGTGTCACATACATTTTAGCAACTTGGCAAAAACCCAGTTGTCTCATCTTAGTTATGGCTTTGACAATGAGCTCTCCACATAGTGTAGTAAAATCATTTTTGCATCCAGACAACTGACTTGAGTTTGTATGTTGTATGGGGATGCTAAGAAGGGCGTTAATAAAATGTAAAAGGAAGAGCCCACAATCTTCAGAGGTAAGCTACCTGAACTCTTGTGTGATAGCAGCAGAAAATCTCCAGAAACAGAATATTGGGGTACATCTTCTGAACTGCGAGATGTGGGCCTATTTGGTTACTGGATGACTGCAGAAGAATAAAGTTCCTTTGGGGAATGCTATCCATTGAGCTGATTTGAAAAGAGGTTTTGTTTTTTGATGAAAAAAATTTTATTTTGAAATTAACACCCCTATACAAATGCAAATTATCAAACATACAAAATAAAGAATAAAATCTTGCACAAAACCCTTAGCATGTAACAGAATAGAATAAAACAAATTAACAGACAACAAATGAAAAAGAAATTTGTTGCTGAGTCCTCCTACTTAGACTTTTGTTTTAATTATTTCATAGATAGTTGTAGAGAATGTGTATACAGTTCTGGTGCTGCCAATCACAGTTTGCATCTTTCCATATAGTCCTTTCCTTCCATAATTCCCTGTATTCATCTTTATATATTTTTAATGGCACTATGATATTCCATAACATCAACATACCACAACAATACTACAAAGCATAAATATTGTGGCACAGACATTTTACACAGTTGTTTCTTCTTTTCACTGATATCTTTAGGGTAAAGTCCTTATGATAGAATCATTGGGTCAAGAAGATAATCAGTTTTATGTTTTATTGCATATTGACAGATTACTCCCTCAAACATTCATACCAGTCTATAGTCTTACCAAAATGGCATCAGAGTTACTGTTTCTCTATAGTCTCACCAATATTAAATGCTAACATTTGTCATTATTTTCATCATTCTAGAAGAAGGAGGGGAGCAAGCATTTATTAAGCACCTACTGTGTGCCAGAAAACATGCTAAGTGCTTTACTAATATCTCGTTTGTTTAGGTTCTGATGGTTTAGAAGGAGTGTAAATAGCAATTGTTTCTGTTCTGGCCATAAACTTTGAGGGGCTTCCCCTCCCAGACAGATAATCTATGTGATGGTAAAATGAGTCATCTTTTTCCTCAATTTTCTTATGTAGCCCTTAGTTATTGAATGGGCTTTGCCTCAGACAAACTGAGACCTGTGAAAGACCTTAATCCAGAAAGGCCAACATTGCCCACTGCATCTCAGGCTATTGCCAGTCATTTTGATTTATGTCTTGCTACTGGACTTCAATGACTGTTGAGGAGACAATGTGGCCGAAGACTTTGCCAGCTCTTTGCTTCACTTAAATCCAATTTACATGCAAGTCAAGACACCACCCTCTTGGTATCATTGGTCCTCTTCCAGAATGAAGAACAAACAACAACAACAATTTGATTTCACAACAGGCCTCTGAGGTAGGTGCTATTATTATCACTATTTGATAGTTGATGAAACCGAGGCAAATAGGTTCACACAGCTCATAAGTATTTGAGGTCACATTTGAACTCAGGTCTTATTGACTCCAGGACCAGCCCTCTATCGACTGAGTCAATTAACTATTCTTCTTCTCCACAGTTGGGACAAATATGTTAATTGCTTTAACTTTTCATTTAAAAAAAAGGAATTTAGGTGATTTACATTTAGTTTTTCACTAGCCAGGTTTTCCTTTTTCAATAATCATTCTATTGATAGAGAATACACACTGTCTCATTTTAATTTTTTTCTCTCATTAACTTAAAGCAAATTTTAACAAAGTTCAAGAGGGGCTTTTGTTGAAAGCTTAACAATTAGGTGATATCAATAAGAGCGTAAGTGAACCTGGTAGAGGAAATCAACTCGATTTATACAGGATTAATCAACTAGGATTGAATAGCCTAGAAAGAGCTAAGCGGGTACCCAGCCCTGGAGTGGGGTGGTGGTGGTGTAGAAACCCTGTAGATCCAGATTAAGGTAAATTTGTAAAATTACTTCAGGGGAATTTTCACAGTATCTGTCTGCATCCTGATGAGCACACTGGGATGCTACCAGCCCTTTATGTTTTGGAACCTAAAATTCTGCCTCAAATGTCAGATGATACGTAGACTACCTACTCACCTCGCTATCCACAGATTTCTTTCATCTTACATTGCAGTAAATCTACTATCAAAGTGATTCCACAAAAAACCTTCTTGTCTCTGAAATGATAACTGGTCACTGGAAAGTGTTTCATCATTACCAGGCCTGGCTTTAGAGGAAGCTGGATACATTTAAAAAGCTTTTTTCAAGAAGAAGCTGAGTGTATCAGTGCATCACTTGCAAATGTTTCAAAAAGCAACGTGTTATTGTTCAGTCGAGTCCAACTCTTTGTGAACTCCTTTTTGTTTGTTTTCTTGGCAAAGATACTGAAGTGGTTTGCCATTGCCTGCTCCAGATTATTTTACAGTCAGGAAACTGCGGCAAACACAGTTAAGTGATTTGCCTAGGATCACATAACTAGTTAAGTGTCTGAGGTCACATTTGTACTCACAAAGATCAGTCTTACTGACTCAGGCCTAGGCTCTCTATCCTCTGCACCACTTAGCTGCCCCCAACAAGGGACATAGTAATTGATTAATTAGTGCCTTGGGCAATCCCCTTACTGCTGTCAGTCTGCAGTGGTAGGGGCAGTTCCTACACTAGTGAAGTTGTAGATCTGGACCAAAAAAAAAAGAGCTAATTATATAAAAATTCACTGAAGCACCTACTATGTCTAATGCACCATGTTACGCTCTGGGAGAAATACAGAGATGAATAATCCATGTTTAAGCAGCTTACATATAAGTAGGTGTGATGACATGAATTGATAAATATTAAATTAGAATATATTGGTGTTCCCTTCCTTTCTTCCAGAGTGTACTATGGATGTGGCACATTGCACACGCTGTCAGACTCTGTTTATGGGCTGGTTAGTTTTGCTGAACTGCTTCCCTCCCTGTAGGCAAATCACTTCAGCTCCCCAGGCCTCACTTTCATCATTTGTAAAATGAGGTTGCAGAAATTGTTGGCTTCTGAGGAGACTTCCAGTTCTAAAGATCCGGTGACTTCTTTCAAAGTTGACTTTGACCGTTACGACTTCTCTTTGAGGTTGGTTTTGGGCCTCTACCTACCCATGTTATTGCCTACCCAGCATCTCCCCAGCTTTTCTACAAGAATAGCAGGTAAGATTTTTTTTCAAATTTTGGTAAAATCTAGGTAAGCTATTGACATCATCCCTCTGATCTACTAGTCTAGTTATCCTATCCAAAAAGGAAGGTTAGTCTGTTCTTGGAGAAGTCATGATGCTTTCTTGTGACCATCGATTCCTTTTCTAGCTGTTCAATCCCTTCAGTAATGCACTGTCAGGAATTGAAGTCTCAGATCCTTTGCCTATTCTTAATGTAACTGATTTTTCCTATGGGTTTCTCTTAGCTTTTGTTGCAAATGCTGTTAATCCCTGCTGTTCTGGGAACACTGCTCTGGTGGGAACTGCTGTAGATATTGGTGGGCACTCAGGAGCTTCTGAACTTTTGAAACCTACAAAGTCATCACCTGTACAGTGGTGGGGGAACAGAGAATAAGGGGAGGGGAACCAGAGAGAAAAAAAAACCTCTCTTCTCCTCTCCAAAGGTGAATTCCCTCTCATGAGTTCTTCACCAATGGATTTGACCATACCTTGTAGGACTCTTTTATTGCATTCCCCCCAATAGAATGTAAGCTTCCTGAGGGCATGTACTATTTTATTTCTTTCTTTGTATCTTCATTGCTTTAGCACAGGGCCTTACTAATAATAGGCACTTAATATTTGTTGAACTGAATTCTTGTGACACACAACAACATTTTATTGAATCCAAATTAAATTCTAGTGTCAGTTTCCTACCATTTTAACTATTTGGAAACAAAATTAGGAAGCATAAAATGGTAATAGTTAGCATGTTTCGAATACTAGAGCATTGACAGCCTCCAAACTGGGGGCAATTATCTGACCCAAGGGGTGCTGATTAACAGACAGTGGGAAAGATATGTTATATCCCACTCTTCTTTAGATTGCCAATAGGATTTGTCTCCAACACATAGTCTCATAACTATGTTTATCTCCTACTTTGCTTCTTCCCTTATCTGTTTAAACTCCTTTTTCTGAGCCAAGTATTAGGCCCTTAAGGTAGTTATAAGCTAAGTACTACTTACATCCATAGCAGCAGTGCCATTGGGAACATTCTACCCTCCTTACACAGCATGCTCATTCATATCTCCCCATCAGTTTGCAGCTTTAGCCTCCCTAGAAGGGGTAAGAGCCTTGCCTTCCCCCTTTGCCTTTTGGGCAGGACAGAACGCATCTCTCATAGGATGGGCAGGCTTGGATAGATTGTGACTGCATTACTGATCTCATTCCATTAAGTCATCCCTTGCCCCACCCCCCCAATCCAACCCAATCCCTTGCAAACATCCCTATTTCTGTTGAGGGTACTAACATCTTTCTAGTCACCCAGGTTCACAGCTTTGGTTTAATCTTTGACACTTCAGTCTTAGTCCACATATCCAACCAATTGCTAAATCTGTTGTTGTCATTGTGGTTTTAACTGCCCCAACTCTCAAATCTATCTCCTTTACTCTATTCACACAGCCATCACTGTAGTACAGGCCTTCATTACCACTTGCCTGTACTAACATAATAGCTTTCTAACTCATCTTCCTGTCTTGAGTTTTTCCTCTCTCCAATCCATCCTCCACACAGTTGCCAAAATGGTTTTTTCTAAAGCCTAGTTCTGACTGTGTCACATCCCTACTCAATAAATTCCAGTGGTTCCCTGTTGGTTCTAGGATCAATTTTTTAAAATCTCATCATTTTTAATGTCTCCTTTTTATGTAAGTTTTATATCATACATAATCATTAGCACAGCAATATATGCATATAATTTATTGCTAAGCAAAAATATATATCACAGGCACGTGCTTAAAATTTTTAGCTGATAGGATCAGAAAAATTTGGAGACCATTAAATTAGAGGATAGTGAGATGATTACGACCTGAAAATTAGAAGGGGCAATCAAACCTCTCTAATCTTCCACTTTAACCCCTTGTAGATTGTACTCCTGTGAAGAGTAAAGATAAGGAAACTGAGGCATGATGTATGGTGTGGTGGAATATCTGCCCATTGGGCCTTTTGCTTGGCCTTGTAGTCACAGCTATTTCTTCTTTATCTATTCTCTTTTGCCTAGGAATCATGCAAAGTGGAGAGAACTTGACCTTCAGATTTTCTAGGTTAAAGAAAAGAAAAGAAAAATAACCCCCTCAAAAAAAAAAAGCAAAACTTGAATGGTTTCATGGTTTCGGTTTCTGGACTTGGCTTTCTTGTGCAGTTAGGCAAAGCTTTTCAGGATCTCATGTTACTCTTCCGCAGTTATTCATTTGACTTACTTAACCCTTTCTCTGACATTTGTTAACAATTTTGCTACATTCACAAAGCAAGACTGGTTTGTGTCAGATAACCCTGATGTTTATTTCAGGCAGTGACCATGGTTTAACAGGGCTTTGCTCTTTGATCCCATCCTAGTATATGGCGATAGCAAACTTATGAATAATCAGGCCTGAATGTCTTTGAGACAGCTGGGGATTGAAGGTATAGCCCTGGATTTTTCACTTTGATCGGCAATAAACTCACATTTAACCCATAACCTCAGTGCTATAGTAACTTAGCTGTGACTATTATACTCCTTACCTGGATGGGGGTGTCAGGGCTAAAGATGGAACAATGGCTACTATTAGTCAGAAAACTGATTTATCACAGTCCCTGAGAAACCTAGAGTGGGAAAGGATCCCAAAGTGGTTACACCTAATTAAGGAAAAAGATAGAGTAAAGGATTAATACTGATTTACTAGCCAGAAAAAGGGCAGCTAGGTGGCACAGTGGATAGAGTGCTGGGCCTAGAGTCAGGAAGACACATTTTCCTGAGTTCAAATACGGCGTCACTCCCTTACTAGTTGGGTGACCCTGGACAAGTCACTTAACTCTATTTGCCTCAGTCTCCTCCTCTCTAAAATGAACTAGAGAAGGAAATGGCAAACCACTCCAGTATCTTTGCCAAGAAAACCCCAAACGGGGTCACAGAGAGTCGGACATGACTGGAAAAACAGCAGGCAGAAAAAGTAAATGCAGCCAGGAACCAGAACTTCAAATCTAAGCAGCAGACCCTTATTAATAAATCTTTATTTTTCACCTGTTATTGATATTAGTATGGCCTCAATGGCTACACTGAAGTTTAACAATTCAAAACACTTCTATTCTTGTCTTTCATTCTTTTTTAAATTTTTTTTTTTGCTTTTTGGTGAGGTAATCAGGGTTAAGTGACTTGGCCAGGGTCACACAGCTAGTAAGTGTCTTCTCTTTCATGTTGTTTTTTTTTAAGGCAATTGAGGTTAAGTGACTTGCCCAGGGTCACACAGCTAGTAAGTGTCAACTGTTTGGTCTGAGGCCGGATTTGAACTCAGGTCCTCCTGACTCCAAGCCTGGTGCTCTATCCATTCTGTCACCTAGCTGCTCAACAGAGTAGTACCCCCTTAATCATGCCCCTCTTCTCTCTAATATTCTATTGTGCCCTCTCTGCAGGTCCCTTCTTTTCTGCATGCAAACATGCCCAAGTCTTCCCCCATCCTTAAATAACTTTCACTTGATCCTACCAGCCTCTCAAGCTATCAGAGGCAGTTGGTGGTTCAGTGGTTAGAATACTTCGTGGAGTTACGAAGAACTAAGTTCACATCTCACCTCAGATATTTACTAGCTGTGTAACTCTGGGCAAGTGATTAAAAAAAATCCAACCCACCAACCAAAAAACAACCTCTGCCTTAGTTTCCCCATCTGTAAAATGGGGATAATAATAGCACCTACCTCCCAGGGTTGTGGAGAGGACCAAAAGATATAATATTTGTAAACGCTTAGCATAGTGCCTGGATGGTGAACAGCTTCAAGTTCATTCCATATGAAGATGAATAGAAAGAATAGCCACAAAAAAACCATTGTGATTCGGTAGAAAAGAGTACATAATCTTATGACCTGGCTTCAAATCCCAACTCTGCTATTTGCCTTCTTTTGACTTTAGATGAGTCACTTAACTTCTCTGAATTTGGTTTCTTTATCCTTAAAATGAAGCAACTGGACTAAACAGTTTCTTAAGTGATCCAGGAAAAAGACTGGGAAGAAGTAATCAGACAGGTAGAAAGAGAAAAAGCAGAAAGACAGCTGTGAAAACCCAAAGAAGACAAAGTAGCAGTTGCTTGAATGACTGTAGTCATTAATGGTTTAATATCAATTTATATGGAGGTCTTTGGAGAAGAAAGGCTGATGACTTTGCACTGCCCTCCCTCACTTAAATCTAATTCAATTGCATGTCATATCATCATCTTCCTGATGTTGTGAACTCTTTGAGAACAAAGGACAAAACACATACACACACGCGTATGCACACACACACACACACACACACACACACACACACATTCAAATGGTGGTCTCTAGTGGAGTGGCCCAGGAATTTGTGCTTGGACCTATACTATTTAAAAATAGTATCAATGGCTTAGATAAAGGTATAGAAATAGGCTTATCAGATTTCCAGATGATGGAGTTAGGAGAGTTAGCTAACACACTATATGAGTCACTATTTAAGAAAATCACAACAGGCTAAAATGTTGGATCAAGATGAAGTGGAATAGGCATAAATGTCAAGTCTTACACTTGGGTTCAAAGAACTGATTTCATAAAGACTGGACAGTAATTTGTTTGAAATAGATCTGGGGTTTTAAGTAGACTGAAAACTCAAAAAGTCAATGGGAAGCTAAACTGCATTGAGAAGTACTGTGTCTAGACCTAGGGATATAAGTGCCTCTGTCCTTGGTCCTGGGCAGATCACTTCTGAGCACCACATTTGTGGAAAGCAACTCTAAATGCACCTAACTGTAGACCATATCTCTTTTTCTTGTCCTCAAGAATAGCATTAGAGACTCTTTTGAATGTTTCACTAAATCCTAGTAAACTATTTTGTAGAATTCACTGATAGCTGTCTAAAAATTCTGTGAAAAAAAGAGATCAGCTTCGTCCTGTTCTTGATGGAGCCAACTTGGCTCTTTATGATCATTGATCCCTTTTCTAGTTACTCAATGTCCACTGTTTAAATGATATATTTGAAAACCGTGTGATGAATTTGACTCAATTCCATGGGCCTAGAATTTGCCAACTTCGCTTTCTTCACTTTTTTGACAATCAGGGGAACTTTTGCCTTTCTCCAGTCATGTGATTCTGCTCTCATTCTTCTGCCTTTCTAAGATCACTGGCAGTGGCTCAGCATTCACATGTGTCAGTTCTTTCAGTACCCTGTTCAGTTAGTCATCTGGGCATGGTGACATGAACTCATTAAGGGCAGGTGTTCTCTTATTATCTTCCTCCTTATCCGGAGTGTCAATCTACCTCTAGCAGTTATCTTTAAAACTATTTTTTTTCCAGCTCCAGCTCTTTCTGAGTTTTCGCACTACTGATATGATCCACATTTTTAAATCATCAAATCGTATTGCTTTTCATTTCATCTTCCGTGCACATCTTTTTCAGATCAAAGTTGGTGAGTCCTTTCTGCATCTACATCAATCTCTTTAGGTAACTGGCACATTTCCTCATCAGCATTATTTTTCTTTCTGTGTTCCGAATTTTATTCTTAAAATCTTCTCATTCCTCTTGAATTGACTTCATCTGTATAATTTTCATTCATGGAATCTTACCTGTCCTTTCTTGGAACTTCAAAAACTACTTTCCTGAAGTTCTGGGTACACATCAAACTGTGATGTCAGATTTCTTCTCCTTCTCTACCAAAAATTCTAAAAAGGAATAGTTCCTTTACCCCAAAATCACATTTGATATATGATAGCAATGACAAGTTCTTCAAATACGTAAATTTGAGTGGTTCCCTATTTTCTTGGATTCAAAATTGCCTGTAGGACCGCTAAACTCTGTTTGGATGAATTAGCATAAAAACAAGCTGCCAAAAGCCATTAGCCTCAGAACTAATGTATACTTAAACTGATGACAGTATGTCAGTCTATGGCTGTGGCAATTCTCCCCTCCCACTGCTCTGTTTACTACCCTGGCACTAGGCAATAATAGGCACCAGTATTCACAGAAGGTATAACACTCCTACATGCCATACTAAAAAACTGAAAGACCTGGTATGCAATGCGGCACGTACTGTCGGGCTTTATTGATAACCTATATAGGATGGCAATGAGTTTGGCTGCTTAATTAATTCTATTGGGTCAGTGAGAAATGCCAGTGGGAAGCAAATTCATCAGTTAACAGATATTTGCTGAATATCCACCATGTGGAAGGTAAACCTTAACTGTCAGGTTAATTTAGCAGTATAATAAGGACAGCATGTGTAGTGGATAGAGAGCTGACCCTAAATACAGGAATACTTGAATTCAAGCACTGCCTCTGAAACATATTGGTGCCATGACCATGGACAAGTCATTTAACCCCTCAATGCTCTTGGCTACTCTCTAAGACCCTAAGTTACAGAGAAAATGCTGACATATATAGGAAGGCAGGAAGGCAGGAATGAAGGGAGGAAGAAAAGAAAGCAATATTTATTAAGTGCCTATTATTTGCCAAGCACTCTTCTAAGTACTTTGCAAATATTATCTCATTTGATTCTTGGTATTGGTAATAGGAATTCCTTAATTGGAGAGTTCTTCATATAAATGAAGTCACCATCCCTGTCCCTGAGAAGGAGGGCATCAGAGACCCATTGTTGGCTGAGGCAGACTAGCCCTCTGGATCACCTCAAGTCTTATCATCATCACAGTGTCTCAGACAGAGATGTTTTAAGAAAAGGAGTGGCAAGTTGGATTGGAAGAGATAAGAATGGTGAAACTATATTATACAATATTTGGCCAAAGGCATCGGTCAGATCTCTATTCACTACAACGCTGCTTTTTAAATTAATCTTATAGTTAATTATACTTTTCACATTGTAGGTGCTTGCTATTTGTCATGGAGAAGAGAATATGAGGATGTGATATTTTCAAATATTTGAATGTTTGGTATGTGGGACAAGGATTAGACCTGTTTGGATTGGCCTCAGCACCACTGAGTTGAAGTCAAATGGAAATTATTTCAAGCAAAGACTCGGTGAGATAAAATACCTGAGAAATGTCGAACGGGGAACTCTGTATAAATTCCAGGTTCTATTATTGACTTTTCTCTGGGCCTCATTTTCCACAGTTGTAAAATGATGGGGTTGAACTAAGTTTGTAAGATACCTTGTCTTGCTGTAAATGCTATGATCTTATTAATTACAGGGTGAAAGATTTTTACTCAATATAGTATTGAGTATAGGGAAAAAACTTCCTAATAATTATAAGGGTTCCAAAATGGAGGAGGCTGCCACTCTAAATACTGTGTTTCCTATCACTAAAGAGCTATATTTAGGTTAGGTGACCACTTTGTAAAGGATGCTATAGTGGGGATTGATACTTAGAGAAAGGTTTGGAGTAGATTACGCCTGCTGATTTCCCTTCTAGCTCTGGAATCTAGTTTATGTGTTTTCTGAATCTTCATGATCACACAATTGACTAAAACAATTTGAAGATTCCTCTGTATTCACTGTTTGTTGAATATTGAAATAATTTAATTCAGTATATATGCATGGTGCATATATATATGTATACATACATTATATATATTTTTAATTTTTATTAGAAACTTAGACAACATTTGCAAACATGGACATTTCCATATATAAAGAATAAAAAAGGCAATTTTATGTGAAAACACAAATGTTATATGTAGCTTTTAAAAAAGCATGTGCTAGATTTAATACAATTATGCCACTACTGTGCATGTCTGTGTTCACTTTCGAACTTCTTTCTACTCTCTTCTGTATATTTTAAATGTTTCATTGATTCTCTTTTATTTATTTCTTATCTTTTTTTTTTGCATCACTCTCAGTACTGACCCATCTCTTTAAAAACTGCTCCCCCAAGTCCTCTCTTTTAATAAGTAAGTTCAAATAAACAAACAAAAACAACACATCAGCTATATATATCTCATTCTGTACCTCTAGTCTATCGTAAGTCTTGCAAAGGTCTTTTCCTTCATATTATTATACTCATTGCATAAGCTGTTCTTTTGACTCTGCCCAGTTTACTTTATATCAGTTCATACTAGTTTTCCCAGGTTTCTCTGAATCCATCCCTTTCATCATTTCTTATGGCACAATAATATTCCATTATATCCATATATCCTAATTTGTTTAGCCATTTCCCAGTTGATGGGCACCCACTGTGTTTCCAGTTCTTTGCTGTAACAAAAAGTGCTAATATAAATATTTTTGAAGGCATGAATCCTTTGCCTCTGTCTTTGATCATCTTGCAGAACATGCCTAGAATTAGTATCACTGAGTTAAAGGGTAAGCACAGTTAGTAACTTTTTAGGTAGTTTCAAATTACTTTCCAGAATGGAAGTGGTATTGCTTTCCGATAATAGTGTATGCATGTCCTACCATATCCCCTTCCCCAAATGGTCATTTTTTCTTATCAGTCATTTTGCCAATGAATGGGTAAGAATGAGGTCCAGGAGATGGATCTTTTGTTCTAAGTTATTTATTCTCCTTCTAATTTTTTCCTCAAAAGTTCTAACTTAATTCCTTTCCTTTTTTTTTTCTTCTAGGCACTTTAAGAATTCTTTTTGCTAAGCCATTCTTTTTTTAAAAATAAATTTTTATTTCAATTGTTTTATTGTTTCTGTTTCTTATATCATCATAGTTATTCCCCCTTGCTCCCTTCCCTCCAGCCGTCCCATGTGACAAATAGCATTTTTTTAAAGTGAAAAAAAAAATTGCTGGCATTGATTAATACATTGAAGAAGTCCAAAACCATGTGTAACACATATGGACCTCCCACCTCCACAAAGGGGTGATTTGGGGGGGAGTGTCTTCTTAAATCTCTCATTCAAGTCATATTTGATCTTTATAATTTTGTTATATTCACTTTTGATTTTTTGGTATATGGCTGTTCTTTCCATTTACATTGTTGGAGTTACTATGTGTATTGTTTTCTTGACTCTGCTTACTTCACTCTGCATCAGTTCATATAAATGCTTCCATGCTTCTCTGTATTTATCACATATATAATTTCTTGCAGCATACTAACGTTCCATTACATTTATGTACCACAATTTGTTTAGTCATTCCCCAATCTATGGTCCTGTACTTTGTTTCCAGTTCTTTGCTATCACAAAAAGAGCTGCTAGAAGTATTTTAATGTATATGGGGACCCATATCCACTACAGAGGAGTCAGTATTCTATAGCTTGCAGGCCAACTCCTGTAAAAACCATGATTAGCTCATGGGCTATACAAAACAGATGGTTGACCAGATTTGGTCTTTGGGCTATAGTTTGCCAAACCATGGTTAACACAATACTTTTCCCATATTAGGCACATCATAAATGTCCATTTAATTATTATGTGAGAGACTTAAATTGACATAAGCTGCATAATGTGAATGCTAGAAAATTATTTAAAGTAATATTTTGTTTTATATATAATTTTTAGGTTTACAAAATGCTTCCTTCACAACCACCTTGTAACATTGGTAGTATGTTTAACAGGGATACATCTGATTGCAACTTCCATGATGTCTGAGTCTAGGAAATGATTGCTTATTGGGAGTTCCCAGGAGTCAATTTCCCAGGGGACTATGTGCTTGTCGCTCAGGGCAATTGTGCCACGAGGCAAGAACTCTGTTGGGGTGAAGAAAAGACAACACTTATAGCACCCAGGAGCTCAGGCATCTCAAATGTTCCAGAGACTGTAGGGAGCAAGGAAAAGAGATTATGTATGTATGTATTATGTGGAAAGGCAGTGAGATTGGGGGTGTTCAAAAGTGCTTACAGGCAAAGCTGGCTAATCTAGGTCTGGACTTGCCAGGAACTTTGCCATGTCTTTCCCATGGAACATCAATCTTTTCTGAGTTTGTTTTCCTTGCTCCCAGTTTGGTACCACACAGGCTTCCCGAGTATTCTCATTTTAGAAGTGAGAGAACTGAAGCTTTGAGAGGTTAGGTGATTGGCTCAGAGTTATACAGCTAGTAATGAGGTCTCTTTGGACTCTTATTGATTGCTTACCTAGAGGACTCACTAACCCTCCTTTCAGTACTGCACCTGAGGATTTTTCCAGACATTAAAGTCAACCTTACTGGCCAAGGCAACTATGTTTACAGAACTTCCTTGTATCAGTTTAGTAACCTTGTTAAAAATAAAAATAGTGATCTACCATTCCTTAAATGTTTACTGTGCAGTAGGCATGGTGCTAAGTGTTAGAGATACCAAGAAAAGCAAAACAGGGTCATTGCCTTCAAGAAGCTCTGTTCTAATTTGAGAAATAATATGCAAACAACTATGGACATATAGGAAATATACAAGGTGTCCCAAAAGTCTAAAACTTTATGGACACCCTACATTTATATATATAGATATGTTGTATACATATCTACATATACGTGTATGTATATATATTTATTATATATACACATTTTATATATATAGCAAAGAAAGGTAATCTATCTACAGTCTGTCTTATCCATCTGTCTGTCCATCTGTCTGTCTGTCTGTCTATCTATCTATCTAGTAAATGAGAAGGCACTGATAGAGATTAGGAGGGGACTGAGGAATGCCTCCTGCAGAAGGTAGGATTTAAGCTGAGATTTGTTTAGAGCCGTTTTTTTTTTACAGGTATTTGGAGAGGTTTGGGTGAGAGCTTAAGAAAGTTACTGCTTTTACTCCACCATCTTGCAAAGTCCTTTCTTGAGCTGAGATTTGAAGGGAGGTGGCCCCGTGGATAGAGGGCTGGGCCTAGAGTCAGGAAGACTAATCTTCGCGATTCAAATCTGGCCTCAGACTGGCTGTGTGACAAGTGACTTAACCCTATTTGCCTCAGTTTCCTCATCTGTAAAATGAACTGGAGAAGGAAATGACAAACCACTCCAGTATTCCTGCCAAGAAAACCCCAAACAGGGTCACAAAGATACTACTATAATGATTGAACAACAGCAGACAAAAAGGTAAGGATAGTAACAGCACCTACCTCCCAGTGTTGTGAAGATCAAATCAGATAACATTTGTAAAGCAACTTGCCCAATGCCTGGCACGTAGAAAGTGTCATATAAATATTAGCTATTAATTTTGTTATTCATTTGGAACATAGGGCACTGAGGGGTGGGAAAGAGGGCAGAACTGGATGCTTAGGTGGGTGGAGGAAGGCATTGTTAGCATCAGGACACTAGGCAACTGGGAGTGGTAGAGAGGGCTCCAGGAGAGAGTTGTGGGACCCAGAAAAGTATAAGTAAGTAATCTGGCTTCAATATTTTGCCCAGGGCAAGTCCTGCTACTACCCCTCCCAGATCTGGGTAGGAAGAGTTTCTTCAGCAGCCAATTGTAGAAGCACAGGTCTTTAAATCCTTGTGAGGTTCTTTTCCCCCCAACCCTCACTGTTTAATGGTGCTTGAAATGCTAGGTGAGAAGGGTGGGGCTAACCACCACTGCATCTGGCTGTAATTCACACCTGTGCTTCCAGGCACCCTTTCCTTGATCAGCTAAACACATATGTGGGTCGGCCTGAATCCTGAGGCTATTTAATATCCAAGGAGTGTGGTCTGATCTTGGATCCAGCTATACTGAAAGTACAGTGAAAGGGGGATGATTGCTCTGGGCCTCATGCTATGGAGAGTGGAGGGTAGGGGAGACAGCCCATAAGGCTCATCTAGCCTGTTTTACACACACACACACACACACACACACACACACACACACACAGATGTGTATGTAGGTATATATCTACTCTCTTCTGTATATTTTGTATATTCTGTATATAGTAAAAATAAAATTTATATATATGTATTATGGGTATTATATATGTATATATATGTATATATACATATACACATATGTATATATAGGGGAACACCATGTCAAAAGAGAGCCTTTTGGGTCTTCATTTTATTCTACTGAGTTAAATGCATTTCAGTATTCCACAAACAGTGAATACAGAGGGATCTTGAATTTTTTTTTAGTCAGTTGTGTGACCATGAAGATTCAGAAAACATATATACTATATATACACATACAACTTACATATGTGTTTATATGTAATACACATATGTGTATGTATGTGGATACACATAGAGACAAAGAGAGACAGAGACAAAGACAGAGTCCTCTGACCATTCTGTAACTCCACCCCATTTCCTTTCCCTAAAGCCCTAACCTAGGATTTATGACTTTTCTACATCAAAGCTTCCTTTCATTGTTTCAACCTGATTTTACCTATATAAAACTTTTTTTTTCCACATTGAGAGCACACAATGAGATTTGCTCTGGGCCTCACCTTTCCCTAGACATGACTGCTCTTCAACTGAGTCCTACTCACTAGTGTGCACATGTGTGTGTGCATGTGTGTGTGTGTGTGTGTGTGTGTGTGTGTGTGTGTGTGTACATGTGCTGATCTGCTAGATGCCTCTAGCCTGCCTTGACTTCTGTGGTTTGATCACTGCCTGGCACACCTCTTGGTACTTGCTTATTTGAAACCATAGTAAACTACTCTGGTCCCTGCCTTAGTTTTCTAATATCTGTTTCTTCCTCCTTTTCTGCTTACGCATCCTCATTTCTCTTGCTCCTCACCCCCACCCTTATATTACTTGTGGCCTTGTGAGACATGCTTAAGGAGTAATTAATAGGGAGTAGGGTGTGTATGTGTTCATGGGTGCGTGCAGGTGCCGGCTTCTGTATAGAGAAAGGCCAAATGACAGCTTCTCTTGTTTTCCACTCCACTGATACTGTTCTCTTTAGCAAATTACTTTGCAGACTTCTTACATTGTTTCATTTTCAAGATATTGCAGAGACCTGGATTTAGTGTCAGAAGAACTGCGTTTGAATCCTGATTCTGTTTCTTTTTAGCAGTGGGACCTCAGATAAGTTCTTTCATTCCTTTGTGTCTCAATTTCTTCATCTGGTAGGGGAATCTCTTCCAGCTCCATTTCCTGTGGTCTTAATAGCTTCTGATAGCAACAGGTTTTAAAGGGAAAGCGCTACAATTTTTCTTCATTTCTTTCTAGATATAATTTATGGAAAAGTACAGAGGGCAAGGGTTCTCTCATTTGATCCTTATAATAACCCTGGGAGGTAGGTGCTATTGTTATTTCCATTTTGCAGTTGGAAAATCTGAAGCAGAGGTTAAGTGACTTGCTCAGGGTCCCAGTGCTAGTAAGTGTCTTTGAGTCTTTGAGACTCTAAGTCCTGTACTCTAGCCATAGGCCACCTGGCTACCAGAATTTCAGGCTCACCTGAGAAATCTAAAGCAGTACAAATTTATCTGGCGGCTAGGTTGTGAAGTGGATAGAGTGCTTGGAGTCAGGAAGAACTGAGTTCAAATATGACTTCAGACACTTAGCTGTGTGACCCTGAGCAAGTCACTTAACCCTGCTTGGCTCAGTTTCCTCCTCTGCAAAATGAGCTGGAGAAGGCAAACAACTCCAGTATCTTTGCCAAGGAAACATCAAAAATAGGTCATGACAAGGTGGACACAACTGAACAACAACAACAAATGTATCTAGGGGTAGGAATGGGCCAAATCATTCAAGAGGACGCCTAGGTTTTGGTTCTCATATGCTTTACATATGTACATACCTTACTTAGTTCCTTACAACATTAACCTTATTTTCAGTAACCATACGTTTAAGTCCATTGACAATGAATACAACACATTTTAGAAGTTTTTTCTTTGTTTGCTTTTTGAGACTGGAGCTCCCTATCTTGACCAACCTGGAATTTCAGCCACCTCTCACGGCCCACTGATAGGCCAAAGTGATTTGACCTGCTCCATTTCCAACCTGGGACGGTTTGCCCCTTCCTTGTCTTCAGGACCTTACCATATTGATGATGGACTTAGTGTAGGCACTTAATCAGCTTTAGCTTAATTGTAGTTCTGACCTCCAAAGCTGAAGTGAACCACCAGCCTCAGCTTTCTGGTAGCAGGGAATATAGACATGCCCTACCAAAGCTGACTAATTGTTCAGAAATGGTTCCTTGGAAGTTTTGATTTGGGGTATGAGATAATAAACTACTGAATTTCTTAACAAGGGTATAGGACCTTGTGGTGTACTTAACATGCCTTGTGAGTAAGAACTTTCTTTAGAATGAAAGCCTGGCTTAACCTGTGATTAGAGAAATTTAAAAAAGAATGCTCTGTTCAGTTCAGCAAGAATTCTTGAAGAAACCAAATCTAGGCAAGTGAGAAAAGGAATCTGAAGCAGAAATAAGCCAGAGAAGTCATCATGGAATCAGGTGGAACACATTCATAAGGCAGCAGGAGGCATCAGTTAGATCTGAGATCATGGGTCTCATGCAGACTCTCTCCCCACCACTCATCGTGTTCATTTATCATGGTGGCTTATGATCTATGTCATCTCCTTGGCATCAGCACTGCCATTATCTAGTCAGAAACCAGGTCAAGAACAGGAGAATACACCCACCAGTGTCAAGTGGAAAACCTGTGCATTAAGAAGGTACTGTTTCCTAAGAGGAAGGCTTTCTTAACCTACTGTATAATCATTGGACCGCAACTCAAAATGGAGGCATTTTAATAAGTGGGCTTTATTCTAGTGCTTATATCTGGTAATACTACTGTATTTTCTTGGCATTCAGATAATTATACACTTAATCTAAGACAAGGTTGCAGTGAATCTTTTTTTAAAAGCGAGCTTTTATTGATGTCTTTTGTTTTTTCATCAGTATAGTTTCCCTCAGTATTCATCCCTCCCATCCTCCCAGGGATCTATCCCATACAGCAAAATAATATTTTTAAAGACAAAAAAAAAAACCCCAACAGGAAAAAGAGTAAAAAATCAGCACAAGTTGAAAACGTTTAGATATTGTACCTCCCTGAAGGCCTGGGTTGGGAGTGTCCTCCTGTGTCTCTCTTTTGAGTCCTGCTTGATTTTAGTAATTTTGTTACATTTGCTTTTGATTTTTTTTTCGGTGTTTGATCTTTCCATTTACATTGCTGAGGTCATTGAGTATATTGTTTTCTTGCCTCTGCTTACTTCACTTTGAATCAGTTCATGTATATCTTTCCATGATTATTATAACATTCACCATTTCTTGCAGCATAGTAATTACTCCATTATGTCCTTGTACCAGAATTTGTTTAGCCATTCCCCAATTAATGGGCATGTATTTTGTTTCCAATTCCTTGCTATCACAAAAAGTGCTGCTATAAATATTTTAGTGTATATAGGGACTTTCTTCTTACCAATGGTTTCCTTGAGGTATAAGCCCAATAATGGAGTCTCTCTCTGGGTCAAAATTACATAATTCCAAATTGCTTTCCAAAATGATTATACCAATCCACACTAAATTGAAGGCAGTGGAAGCAGGCACTTTGGAGTGCCTAAAGACTGGTCAGACATTGAAGATGCCAAGGCCATCCACTGCATCCCAGTCCATTGCCAATAGTCCTGACTTTTGTCTTGCCATTGGACTTTGATGACTCTGGAAGAGAGTATGAGGCTGACAACTTTGTGCAACTCTACCTCACTTAAATCCAGTTCACACACACGAATCAAGACATTACTCGATGATGGTGATGTCATTGATCCTTTTCCAAAAAAGAAGGACAAAAAACAATAAGCAAATCACAGTTGTATCATTCATGACCCCTTCAACATTGAGTATTTTCTTTTTTTTTTTTTGCCATTTTTGCCAATTTGCAGAGGATGGGGTAAAAGCTCAGATTTATTTTGATTTGCATTTTTCTGATTATTAATATAAAGCATTCTTTCATATGGTTATGAATAGTTAGCAATTTTTCTTCAAAAGCTATTTGTTCATATCCTTTGATCATTTATCTGTTTTTTGTTGAGTCATTTTTCAGTCAATGTCTGCCTCTTTGTGACCCCATTTGGGATTTTCTTTCTTTTCTTTTCTTTTTTTGGCTTTTTTTTTTTGTGAGGCAATCGCGGTTAAGTGACTTGCCCAGGGTCTAGTAAGTGTTTTAAAGCCTGATTTAAACTCATGAAGATGAGTCTTTCCTGATTTCAAGCCTCATGCTCTCTCCACTATGCCACTTAGCTGCCCTTTGGAGGATGGCTATTAGTTTATACACACACACACACACACACACACACACACACATATATATAATGTTAGTTTGTCCCTATTTATATATCTGCCTATCTTCTCATTTGTTTGTTTGTAACACCCATTGTTATAGAATGCTCTCCTTATTGGTGGGGATGAAGGCCTTGCCCTGTACGAGAGGCAGGATGGAGTTGGTAAGACACAGAGTTTCAGTTCTCAAGAGACATCCCACTTTGGTATTGGTCAAGCTTCAAATCTTTTTCCAGTGTCCAGCCAGCTTGCAGATTTGAGAGAGATGGAAGAGCCCAACCCTACTTCAGATTGTTGAAGGAAAAGACTTTGGGAAGATACAGGAGGAGCAGGCAGTCGCCATCTTGACCTTATAACAACAACAACAACTCTAGAAATGCTGGGAATTTTCCCTTGGGTGAGATCCAGGACCTTTTCTTTTGGTTGAACTGAGTTATTTCACTCCTGACGGGAGAGCTCTTTCACTTTATGTTGTCTGGTGTATATTCTACTATGTATACCTCCTCTGATTTCTGGTTTGCTATGATGTGGACAAATGGACTTCTTTGCTATTTGCTAAATGTGTTCATTGTGGAACTGGTATTAGGTAGACAAAGGGTCAAGCCTTGGACATAGATCTTGGGGTCCCCCTCCCCACAAATAACAAAATGATCAAGAGTTGGCTTGCACCCAATCATATCCCCTAGACAAACAATATGTAAGGGAGCAGGTATACTTCTAGCCTGTTGTTACCTCTCTCTATGGAAAGCAGAGTGATGGCCTCTGGACTCAACCTCCTAATTCCCCTCCTGACAGGAATAAAAGTTTTCCTTGAAGAAGGATAGAGGGAAAAGAGGTTAGATGTTATTTATTCTTCCTTTTTTTTAGCCACACAATGACACTTCTATTCTCCATTTAGGGGATAGCATCTTTGCCATATGTGGGCCCCTTTATATATACGGGACTCACCACCATCACTAGTCTATTCTTTCCTTACATATTCATTGCTTATATATTTTGGATACCAAACTGTTTTCAGAGAAATTTGATACAAAGATTCCCCCCCCCATTTTGCCACTTCCCTTCTCATCCTAGATGCATTAATGTTGTTTGTGCAGAAGCTTTTCCGTTTCATGTAATCAAAGTTAGCCATTTTATATTTTGCAATTCTCTCTATCCTTATTAGGTGCAGCTAGATGGATAAAGTGCAAGGCCTGGACTCAGGGAGACTACTCTTTGTGGATTCAAATCTGGCCTCAGACACTTACTAGCTATGTAACCCTGGGTAAGTCACTTAACCCTGCGTGCTTCAGTTTTCTCCTCTGTAAAATGAGCTGGAGAAGGAAATAGCAAACCACTCCAGTATCTTTGCCAAGAAAACCCCAAATAGGGCCACGAAGAGTGGGGCAACTAACACTGAAAAGGTAGGAACTATTTATCCTCAGAGGCTGATGAGCTTTATTTATATATTGGTCTTCTATAAAAAGATAGATAGAGCATCTCTTAAGTACTTATTATTATTGTCAGACACTGAGCTAAAAGCCAGGATACAAATACAAAAAGCAAAATATCCTTTCCCTCAAGAAGCTTATATTCAATTGGAGGAAGATAACACATAAAAGGGAGCTGGGAAGGGGAAGAGGTAGAAAATGAAGTGACCTGGAGGCCTGGTTCTGGGCAAGATAAGTGGAAAGCTCATCTATTCTGTGCCCCAGGGTCAATGTTCAGTGTTCCATGGTGGGGGGGGAGGGGAGGAGAAGGATTTGAGCTTTGACGGAAGTGACTTCTAGCTTTGGGAGCTCTAAATATATTACTGTTGAATCATCCATCTACTGATATGTGTTACATATTGGTAGGGCTGTGAAGTTCTAGACTGCTTCCCTTCCCTCATCCCCCCATTTCTACCAGTGAGACCAAATTTTACCTTTTTTTTCCAAGCTATGGAACTCAACCTAATATATCACTTTGCCAAGGACTGAATCTGTGTCACAGTATGTTCCATTTTGTAAAGCTGCTGGATAGTAAAGATGCGTAGTAGTACTAGGACTCAGTGGACCAGGGCCTAGGCATGTGATTTTGGTCTAGTCCTCAGAGTCTCAATTTCTTGACCTTCTTGACCTCACCTTCTTCTTCTTCTTCTTTTTTTTTTGGTGAGGCAATTGGAGTTAAGTGACTTGCCCAAGGTCACACAGCTAGTGAGTATCATGCATCTGAGGTCAGATTTGAACTCAAGTCCTCCTGATTTCAGGGCCAGTGCTCTATCCACTACAACACCTAGCTGCCCCTTGACCTCACCTTCTTGAGGACCTAGAGGGCCACATGTGGCCTTCAGACTGCAGGTTCTCCACCCCTGCATTAGACTTTGGGCAACTTCTCCTTAGGACTCTATCTTATTGAGCTGAATTACCTCACTCCCAATGGGAGAGCTCTTTCACTCTGTTCTGTTATATATTCTCATGTATACTTTCCCTGATTTTTGTTTTACTACTGATTTGGATAAATGTTTTTCTTTGATAATTGCTATTTGCAGTGTATGTTCATCGTGGAATTGGTTTTTGGTGGGAAAGGAGTAAAGTTTTGGATATGGAGCTTGGGGGTCCTACTCTTCTTTGCCAGTAATGAAACAGTGATCAGAAGTTAGACAGAACCTGAAAACTTCATCTTCTAGACAAATAATATTTAAGAGAGAAGATGATGGATATAATTCTAACTTAGTACCCTCGCTCTCTGAGGAGAGCAGGGAGGTCTCTGGCTTCAGCCTCCTGGTTCCCCTTCTGACAGAAATTAAAATCTCCCTTGGAGAATGGGGGGAGGGGCAGAAGAGCTAGAGAAGTCTATTCTGTTTCCTTTTGAGTCATACCCCATTGATGACACCCCACATTATATGTGGGGGACAGCCCCTTGCAATTACATCTGTAGAATGAGGGTGTTGGGCTAGGATCTCCAAAGTTCCTTCTAGATCTAAATTTTGTCAATTTGACTTTCGAAACTATTCTAGTTATTCATGTTCAAAACGGATTCCCAGATTAAGATGACTTGGAAGAAGAGGAAGTCATGGAGTGACAGCTTTAAGGATTGAAAAATGTATTTGGACCAAGGTATATTTCTGTAGCTGAAGTCTTTTCAACAGTTTACATTCTTATTAGATGTTTATATTATATAGCATTTATTTATATATGTGTGTTGATGTTATATTTGAAAAGCTAGTAAACCCAGGGTGCCTTTTATTTATTGTAATTCTGTTAAGCATGATGTCACCAAAGGGCACTGTGAAATCATGCAGTTCCAAGCAGAAAGGGAAATTTGTCCAAGTTATGCAAATACTATTTGAAATAATGGCAATCAGCCATGAGAAAAATCCCTAAATGCATTATATTCAAAATAGCTTTCAAAGATGTTTTTTATTACTAACTGGTTACTGCAAACATACTTTCACCAAAATACAGTAGAAAATATGCAACTTCCTGACAACAGGGAGTTGTGAAGTCACTTCCCAAAAGTATTTGTACTTAATGTTGATGAGCTATTTTTATGGCCAAACAGCAAACACTTTATGGAATGACAATCTATTACCTTGCTAGCATCCTTGAATTATTGGTGCATTAGTAGATTATGTTTTTGGTAACACCTGTTAAACCATTTACAATTTTTATTTCACTATGGGTAGGACATGCTTGCCTATTTAAATGATGGTTGATTGGCTTTTAAATGATAAGCTGTGTGTGCAGACTCTATTGTTCCAAAGTCAAAACTCTATTTCATATTATTTTAGCAATTTGTTGTTATTAAGTGGAGAGCTAACCCTGGGACTTCAGGACCACGGGAGGAACTCCCAGTGTGGAAAGCCCCTCTAGCATAGATAATGGCAACTATTCTGAAATTTGTTAGATTGCCTGGGGTTTGAAGAAATTGAGAGACTTCTCCAGGATTATGCATCTAATAAGTATCATAGATAGGACTAAATCCGGGTCCTTCTGACTCTAAGGTTGGTCTGCTGTTCACTCTACCAACTTACTTCTCTTTTTAAACATATACTATAAAAATTATAGTTTGATAATAGCCTATAGCAGGTATCTTATTAGATATTCAGTCTTGAAGATAAAAGAATACTGTTCCATTCAATCAATCAGTCAATAAACACTAAGTCTCACTGTGGCAAGTGTTGGAGATAGGACATTATTTGTAATAAAACAATTGATAAAAATGAATATTCCCCTAACAAAGGCTAATTGGAATGCCTATCTGTCCTTCCTTTTTTCTAAGGTTAATCTCTCTGCTTGTGTTCTTGATCCTAGGAATCCTATTCTTGCTTCTTCAAGGACCCTGCTCCATCAGTTATTGCCCCTTTTCTTTATATGTTCTATCTCTCTTTTCTGTGGGTTTCTTTTCTACTTATAAACATGTTTCAGTCTCCCCCGTTTTAAAATAACACTTCCCTGGCCCTTGCTGCTAACTTAGCCTATATAATCTTTCAGTCTGTTACTTTATTGCAACTTTGTAAAAGAATTATCTGTACTTGGTACTTCCACTTATTAACTTTTTTACTCCTTATTCACTTACAATCTGGTTTCTGCCTCCATGAATTCACTGAGACAACTCTGCCAAAGGGGACAAATGACCTAATCCCCAAATCCAATCTCATGGTCCATTTTCAACTTTTTCTGCTGTAATTGACACTGCCTGCCACCCCATTCTCATCTCTGTGAGAACTTCTGACTCAGCTACCTTCCTGCTAATACCTTTTCTATGTTCTTCAATAATTCTTACTCCCATACCTGTGTTCTAAGCATTGACATTCCTCAGGGATGTCCTTCTTAAGTGTGGTACCTAGAAGAGAACACAATGTGGTATGACAACCAGAGAGAACAGCTGAATGATCACCTCCCTAATCCAGAGCTCTATAACTCTCCTGACTTATATTGGGTTCATGTTTCTTTAAAATTGCTAGATCTTTTTTTTTTAAAAGATGAGTTGCTATCATCAGGGATGGGGAACCTGTAGCCTCAAGGCCACATGGGGCCCTGTAGGTCCTCAAGCGTGGCCCAAACAACAGATTCAATCAAAGGGCCACACTTGATGACCTAGATGGCCCCATGAGGCCTCGAGGCCGTAGCTTCCCTACCTCTGATTTTAGCCCCTAACTTTTTTTTTTTGAAATTGACTTTTTTGAACCCAAATGTAGGGGTTTACCTTTATCATAATTGCATTTCATGTTATTTGACTTGGTCCAATGTTTTAGCCTGTTTAGGTCCTTTACTCTGTGATGTGTCATATATTCCTCTCAAGTTGGTATCATATGCAACCTTTATCTAAGTCATGTTAAAAAATAGTAAACACAACAGAGCCAGGCACAGATCCCTATAACCCAGCAATCAAAACATCCAACCAAACTGATATGGAGTTACTAATGATATTCTTTGGGTCCTACAGTAGTATATGCTGATAGGTAAATGTTTAATAACTGGCTCTGTGTGTGTGTGGGAAATGTGCACTTAACATACCTTTATGTTTAATCTACATTATTGACATCTTCTACATTGCATTCTTAAGTCTAGTAATCAACAAAACAATAAATTAAAGCTTTCATTTGTATTATTTACCAATTTCTGAGATCAAAGGCACACACTAAAAATTTAACAATGGGCTCAAGAGCCAGTTTGTGTTGGCTCTAGCACACCCCTGGTCCTACCATTGAACCAGTTTTCTATTCCTTATTCATTCATTCATTCATTCATTCATTCATTCATTCATTCATTCATTCACATTTTAGGATTTTTCCAGGAATTAAAGTCAAGCTAATTGGCCTATACTTTGTATATGCTGTTCTTCTTCCTCTTGCCACCTTTAAAAAAAATCAAGATGACATTTACATTTCTGCTGTCTTCCTGTACCTCTTTATATCATCTTTCAAAGATCTCTGACTAGTGTTCAGTTCTACTAGTGATGAACTGGCTAAGGAAAGCTATGTATTCTCTTATTATCTCCTTACTTTTCTTGGGTATCAACTTCCTATTAGCCATTTTTTCATTCTGACCTTTCACGTCCAATGATCATTCCCTTTGGCAGAAAAAAAAAACCCAGAAGAGAAACAGAAGTTGGGTAGCTTTACCTTCACACAGTAATCCATCACAGTCTCATCCATCCTGAATGTCAGTCTTCATCCTTTTTCTTTTGATCCTTTCCCCCCCATATAGCTTTTTAAACATTCTTTTTGTGACTCTAACTTTCCTCATCAGTCTCAGATCATTCTGAATGTTAGAACTCCTCGAATTATTAGTACAGGATTGTGTCATGTTTTTATATCCATCCTGCCTTCCATCTTTTGCATGTCTTTTAAAAAATAGGTTAGTTGACAAATTTGCTGTTCAACTCTCTGACAACTCTCCTTTCTCCTCCACTGGAACTGTTTTTGTGTTTTCTGAATTTTATTCTTGAGAGCTTCCTATCCCTCTTTTGTTGCTTTTCCCTACATAATTTTAACCCATTGGATTGTATTTATCCTTTCTCTTAACCTTTTAAGATCTACTCTCCCCAAACTGAGGACACATATTAGAATATTTCTGACTTTCCATCCTTCTCCATCATAAATTCAGAGGTGTAGTAGTCACTTCCTTCAAAGGTACCCATGTTTTGTTTTTTTTTTAATCACAGCAACCAGTTTTTCTTTGTTAGTGAGAATTAGATGCAGTACTGATGTTTCCCTACTTGGTTTTTCCACCTCTAGAAGCATTTCAACACTAATGAAAGTCAAGAAGTTATTAGCAGCTCTGATTTGGTCAGAAAAAATGTACAGTTAATTTAAATCCCTCTAGCACCTAATATTTACCTTTGTGAAATGCTGTAATAGGGAAGACCTGATTCAGGCTGGTTTGGTAGCTCAAATTCAAGAGTGGAATCAAATGAGACACTTGTAGAACACCTAATAGTTACCAAATGGAAGAATATTTAGCCTTAGTGGGGGAAGGATATTCAGCAAAGATATAGTATTGGGCATAGTTTTCCTGCCTCTGTGTTATCAGGTCCATCAGTCAAAAAACTAAGGGAGAAGTTGCTGACTTTTCATGCTCTGGCTATTTTTTCTTTTTTAACCTGGGCCATCAGAAAGCTTAATCAAAAGCCTGACCTTTCAGTGCTCTCAGCCAATTAAGATAATTCTAATACCTTTTAAAGAAAAACTAGCCTAGCTTGCATAGCGGTGGCCCCAAGACATTTCTCCCATCTCAGGTGCCATTACTCACCTCTGAGCTAGGCTTATAGTCTGTTTCCCAAACATCTTCTCTATTTCCTTTTTCTGTTCAGATGATCTATAATGTATTTTGGTGATCATATTGCTTCTGTTTCTGCTTCCACTAATATTTACTTAAAAGCTCTCCATTTTTCTCTGTGGCCCAGGTATTCTGAACGGTAAGACTTCATTATATAGCTCTGACCATGCTTCTTTACTCCAGCCATTTTCTAAATTGCCATGCCCATGTACTTTCCCCTCCCTTTCCCTTCACTCTGGGCAGTATAATAGAATCAACACTTCCCTTTGTTCTGGAAAGGTCTTGTCTTATTGTTCCATTTATAATCCCTGTGACTTCTCAGATCAAAATACCCTTTCCTGACTTTCTCATTAGAATGTAAACTCTTTGAGGGCAGGAACTATCCCTTTTAGGGAAGGGAGTTATGCTTACAGCTAGTGGGGATGAGAAAAGGCTTCATGTAGAAGGTGGTACTTGAGTTGGGTTACAGAGTCAACATATTAAGCCATATAGGATCACAGGATTTAGAACTAGAAATGGTGGAATCCTAATAATGCCACCCCCAGCCCCAATATTCTAACTTCCTTATGGGCCCCACTGAACAACACGCATGTGCTGATTTAACCACACAATCTGACTCAGGCCCCCAGACTCAATACAACCATTGCCCCTAGCTAGCCACTGCCCCCAGATCCAATTCACATGTTTAAACTGTATGTGTCCTTGTACTCAACCACAATCACATCATAAATTTAGCCCAAGATAGGACCACAATACCTACCTGTCCATTTTGACCAGATAGGACCACAATAGCTAGCCAATTAGAAAGCAGCATGACCAGAATGTTTGACAATCGAACCATAGGAGGGACTCCTCCCCATTATCTAATCCCTTAACAAATGCCTCCTGCCTTTTTAATATTCATAATTTCTGTCGTATAATCAGCACCAATACACTATAAATTTGCTTGTGTTGTCTTACTAAGTTGCTCGTTCCTCTTGGAACCTAGCCTGCTTCTGAAGGGTGTTGATCCTTAATAAATGCCTGTACTTGATTAGAGGTATTCTGACTGAATTGTTTGAGATGGTGCCGCCACAATACACCATGAAACCCCAACAGAAGGAACCCTAGAATTCATTTAGACCAAGCCTCTTATTTTGCAGATGAGTAAATCAAGGCTTTTACAAGTTATATAGCTCATCCCAGATTATTTGATGGCAAATAGCAAGAACAAGATTAAAAACCACATTCTTTGTTTTTTAGATTCAGAAATCTCATTTTCTTTATAATATACCACAGGATTGAAAAGCTGATCAATTCATGGTGCTTAGATCTCAGCTGAGGTACCACAAAACTGAAGGGGAGCTTATAAACATGCTCTTTCAAAATGTCACTGGTCTACTCATAACCTTGCATGGCTACCATTAATAAAGTCATGTTGTAAACAAGAAGTAACACAGGGCTAGATTTATATCTCCCTTAAGCTAATTCTGTGTCTTAACTTGACAAAAGAAATAGGACTTTTTATTGGGAGTGGAATGATACCAAGGGAGTTGTTCTTTAGGTTTAAATGAAGCCAGAGGTTCTTAAAGAGGCTGAGGTCACTTAAAGGGGAGCTGTCCAAAATAGACAAACTCACTTTTGGCAACCCTACCTCCCAAGGGCTGAGTGCCTTCATAATTGTGCTTATGACTGCCTGCTTCTCACACTAATATAACATATCTATGTCCCTATCTTTTAAAAAATTTATTTTTCAGTTTTCAACATTCACTTTTATAAGATTTTGAGTTCTAAATCCCACCCCCCCACCCCAAACACAGCATGCAATCTGATATAGGCAATACATGTAGAATCATATTAAACACATTTCCACAGTAGTCATGTTGTGAAAGAAGAATCACAACAAAAGGGAAAAACCACAAGAAAAAAAAGAAAAGAAAATAGTTTGCCTTGATCTGTATTCAGACTCCATAGTTTTTTCTCTTGATATAGATAGCATTTTCCTTCATGTCTTGGAATTGTCTTAGATCATTGCATTGCTGAGAAGAGCTAAGTCTAACAAAGTCGATCATCGCACAATGCTGTTACTTTCTACAATGTTCTCCTGGTTCTGCTCACTTCACTCAGCGTCAGTACACGCAAATCTTTCCAGGTTTTTCTGAAATCCTCCTGCTCGCTATTTCTTATGGAAGAATAGTATTCCATTACATTCATATACCATAACTTGTTCAGCCATTCCCCAACTGATGGACATCCCCTCAGTTTTCAATTCTTTGCCACCACAAAAAGAGCTTCTATAAATATTTTTTTGTACATGTGGGTCCTTTCTCCTTTCTAAAAATCTCTTTGGGATACAGACTTAGTAGTGGTATCACTGGATCAAAGGGTATTCACAGTTTTATAACCCTTTGGCCTGCCTCTGTCTTTTAAGAACATTCCAAAGTGCAGACATTTCTTAACATCCTTCAGTCTATCAAAACTTATTTGTCCTATGTTCTTTTATTTCTGGATGCTGTTTCCCTATTGGTAATTAACGAATTAATTCAGTATAATGTGATAATGCTTAACTATAGCTTTCTATCACTTGCCTCATCATAGTGTATGGTGTGTTGCATATGTGTGGAGAGGGTTAGTTAGGGTAGGGAGAGGGAAAGGCAAATGGGTTCTGAAATGCTATATGAGCAGAACATAAGCTCTAGAAAAACTTCAAGTATAAGCCTAGGGATCCAGGACCAGTCCAACTAAGTTTCTAGAGGATTATCATCAGAGCTTGGTTCCTAAGTAGTGATTTTTTTTGGGGGGGGAGGTTGGGAGGGGGCTACAGAAGCTTAAGAAAACTCTGTTAAGACATGGAGGAATTGGGAAGACCTGAATTGGTGGAAAAATTACCCATACCAATGAGATTAGGACTCCTTAAAGAACAATGGGATCATGGGTTAATGCATTCCATTTATGTAATTCATATTTACATTTTAAGAGAGACTTTATGGAAACAATGCCTTAATTCAAAGGAATGGTGTTAATAGTTGGAAGTCATTAGGAATAGGTCTGTTGGAAAGAAGTTCTTTTGGTTGGTCCTAAATCTAATAATGATGTTAATAATATCTGACATGTACATAGTGATTTAAACTTTGCAAAGCACTTTATATATGTTATCTCATTTGCTCCCCAAAACCACTCTGTAGTGGTGGTGCTATTATTATCCCCATTTTATAACTGAATAACTTCCCCAGAGTTATATAGTGAATTAAGTGTCTGAGGCAAGATTGGAATTCAGGTCTTTCTGACTTAAATATACTGCTCTATGCACTACTTCATGCTTCCTGTTGATAGGATAATAGACATAGCACAAGGAAGCAGCAACTGGCAAGTTTTCATGGCTTCAGCTAGATCCAGTCCCATAATCACTATTTATAAACTGCAAGTCAAAGATGACTCCCTATGTAAAGGCTTTAGTTGGGTAAAGTTGGTAGCACCGTATGGACTTGTTTAGCTGGTCTTTGCTCCCTGGAAACCCACAGAGACTTTAATACAGACCAGGCACATGTTTGAATGAATAAGTAGCTACAGACAGATGGAACAATCTTTCCATTCAAAGGTTTTGTGGATATTTCCATCTCTGCATTATTCATTTCAATACTGCGAAATGGCTCCTTTTGAAATAAAAAAAAAATAGGTGGGTGGCACTTTTACATGCTGCTTGATTGGTTTATTAAAACTGGTATTATTTCATTATGTATTTGTGCCTCTGGGAGGATGCTTGAGAAATAGTTTTTTACTTGGCAAAACCCTGTCATTTCCATTATTTTTTGGGAAAATTCTTATATACCAACAAGACTGTATAAAAATTGACGAAATGACAAATGTAAAGAACTTGAACATAGTGCTGTTAACTTAGCCTGACCTGAATATATGGAAGAATCATTTCTTTTCATTAGCTACAATTTAAAGTTAATGGTCCTTTCACTTGATATTGATACGATGCTTATTACCATAAAGAATAGACCCAAATGTCATTTTAGAAAGCAGGAAACTGAACTGATTAGCTCAAAGAATGAAATATGTAAAGTCACTTCTTGTAAAAAGTGTATGATATTGACAGAAACAGAATGACAAGTAGACCCTTTTTTTTTATCTAATGGTAATTTTTTTTCCAGTGTTTTCATCTTTATAAAAAAGTAATCCAACTTCCAGAATTGGGAAAAAAAAAGAAATTATACAAACCTTAATTAGTTTTGATCCCATTTCTCATAATCACATCTGACAATATTATCAGAGGTTGGCTTTCCTTCCTTTTTTCTCTCCTTCTCCTCATTCTTATTGGTATCTTCTGATGTAGAAATTACGTGTTCATGTATTTGACAAGGTAAGGTTTAAAAAAATAATTCAATAAGTTATATATACATGCATACATATATTTCAAATTATTTTTAGATCTATGTACAAAAATGCTACTGGCTAGGGAAAGCCCATACTAATTCCAAAGAAAACATAGATCTTTTGTACCTATCAAGAATGAACAGAGACAGAACTTTGACAATATTTTTCCTGCTAAAATGTAGAGACAGCGCTTAGTGTATTTTAGCTTCAGGACTTGTACAAACTGTCTGGCAACTGGCACATGATTCTTTTATGAACACTGTATAACATTTTCTTTGAAATATTCTTGCTGGAGGCTATTTTACTTCCATGCAAAAATGATCAATAATTTATAAAATTAGGTATGAATATCAGATGATAAAACTTTCATTTCCCATTGGAAAGTAAAATTAGTGGCATCAGGCTATCCATCAAAACCAACATAGCACTGACAAAGGGAACAAGTTGAGAATGGGGATCTGATCCTTATGAATGAATTCAGTTCTTAAAAAAAAGTTAGTTTTTCATGTAATTACATCATAGAGAGATTTTCTAATTCAAGATGGGACCTTTATAGTCTGAGTTATGGGAAAAATTGACTTTGGTGTGTTATTAATTTATTTACAATATCTGGGAATAATTTTTTTGGGGGTGGTGAGGTCAATAGAACTTTTAAAAAAAGTTTTTTTGCTTAGGCAATAGGGTTAAGTGACTTACCCAGGGTCACACAGCTAGTAAGTGTCTGAGACTAGATTTGAACTCAGGTCCTCCTGAATCCAGGGCCAGTGCTCTATCCACTGCACCACTAGCTTCCCCTCTAGGTCAACAGAACTCATTGAGTGCTGTGTTGCTCTCAGTTTGTGTCAAAAAAGAAATAGGCTAACGGATTATTTTAAAGGCTAGCGGGACTTCTGTGGGCAGGAACGTTAGGATAAATTTGTCCTCTACTGTTCTTTTCCTTCTCTGATAGTATCACATGTCATCCAAGTCCCTTTATTATAGCTCTGGGCTCACTTAGACAGCGTTTGTTCTTGAAGTCTTCTCAATAATAACTTTATAACTTATTTTGCTCCCACCAAGTAGTCTCTCTGGGAAAACCACAATCTAATTTCTTTTAAGTTCTCCTAAGAGTATTTAATTTTCCTCTAAGCACTAAGCTTAGAAAGCATGGAACACAGCATTATTAAAGTGCAGGTGAAGATACAGAAGTGACTAGTCTTTTATCTTGAATAGCAAGAAAATAGTTGTAGCCTACATTCTGTTGAGTGCCATTTTCTTCCTCAATCTCCAAACAGCTGAATCTCATGATGCCCACAAAATGAAATTATTACAACAAATTAATTAATTAAATGAATAAGCTTGATGGATGGCAAAATCAGTGTTTCTCCCATCAGCAGCTCACTTCGTCACTCTGGCATTGATATACCTGGTTTGCATCCTCTCTCTCTCTCTCTCTCTCTCTCTCTCTCTCTCTCGGATTTGCTAGCTTAACCACAGAGCTATAATGAACACCTCAGCCTTTGCTGTCTCTGCCACTTTTTCTTCTTGCCACTATGAACTGTAAGGCCCATCTGTCTTCCTTGTAGCTCACTCACTTCCCCAGGAACTACTGCTCGCACTGTTTTAATGAGCATTTATTATAGGGCTTTTCTTCCATTTATTGCGTGGGAAAATTCCCTTTAGTAATGATTAAATTATTCTGAGGTACTACCTCATACCTGTTAGATTGGCTAGTAAGACAGAAAAGGTAAATGACAAATGTTGGAGGGAATGTGGGAAAAATGAGACTTTAATGCACTATTGGAGTTGTGAACTGATTCAACCATTCTGTAGAGCAATTTGGAACTAGGCCCAAAGGGCTATAAAACCATGCATACTCTTTGACCAGCAATACCGCTACTAGGTCTGTGTTCCAAAAGAGAGAAAAAACAAAAAGGAAAAGGACCTATATGTACAAAGGACCTATATGTACGCCCAGAAAAGAGCTGGGGGTAAAGAATTAGAAGTTGAGAGGATGTCGATCACTTGGGGAACCACTGAACAAGTTATGGTATGTGGTTATGATGGAATACTATTATGCTATAAGAAATTATGAGCAGGATGCTCTCAGAAAAATGTGGAAAGACTTGCATGGGTTGATGCAAAATGAAATGTACTGTGTATAAAGTAGCAGCAATATTGTAAAATGATCAGCTGTGAATGACTTAGCTATTCTCAGCAATACAGTGATCCAAGACAACTCTGAAGGACTTATGATGAAAAATGCTATCCATCCCCAGAGAAAGAATTGATGGTTTCTGAATACAAATTGAAGCATACAGTTTTTTTTTAAAAAATATATACTTTCTGTAATTTTGGTGAGGCAATTGGTTTTAAGTGACTTGCCCAGGGTCACACAGCTAGTAGGTGTCAAATATCTGAGGCCAGATTTGGACTCAGGTCCTTCTGACTCCAAGGCCCCAGAACTCTATTTACTGTACCACCTAGCTGCCCCTACTTTCCTTATTTTTCTTGAGTTTTTTTTTGTCTATGTTTTCTTTCACAACATGACAATTATGGATATGTTTTGCATTACTACACATGTATAACCTATATCCAATTGCTTGCCTTCTCAATGGGGGGGTGGGGAGGGAGGAAAGGAGAGAATTTGGAACTGAAAGTTTTTAAAATGAATATTAAAAATTGTTTTTACATCTAACTGGGGGAAAAATAAAATACTAAATAAATATTAAAAATAAATGTACACAAGGAGAGAGGAAAAAAAAGAAATGATTCAATTATGGTGTCATGAATCCTATCTGCCCATACCTGTTACATGTAGAAATGTTGGGGTAATATCATCAGACCTGGGTTTTAGGGATGCATTGATGATCCTGCAGACCCAATAAAAATGCATATAATCCTTAATTTAACTATAAAACCCTAGTCCATCAGACTTGGTTCTCCCCTCTTCTTTGTACCATCCTGGTCTAGCTTCTTCTAACTTCTATAGCAATTATTGTTTGTATAATTCATTGGGGGTAATTAAACACATACTGCTTTATGACTGCTTTTCTATTGTTGTCTTGAAGGGTTATTTGAGGACTCCTAGGAAAAACTGTTTTTAGGTCCTTTGGAGGCAGCTGTCAGATGTCTAGAAAACAAACCCTGCTATTCAGAGAACTTGTTCATCAGGAGCAGGTCATGCCAGACTAACCTCATTTCATTGTTTGACAAGATTAATAGATGTGTAGGTTGATCAAGGGAATTTCAAAGATGTAGTACACCTGGATTTCAGTAAGGCATTTGACAAAGTCTCTCATGATATCCTTGTGTACAAGGCAGAGCGAAGGTGGCTAAATAATAGACAGTTAGAGAAAATGAAAAATGATGGAAAAAGTGGCACCACCACATATCTAGAGATCTAAGTTTACAACCTTCTGTTTTTCACTTTTCCTTACCTTCCCCCCATCCAATTAGCTTCCAATTCTTGTTGATTAGATCTCCCCCTCCCCAATCCATCCTCCACACACCTACCTAAGTGATATTCCATATCTCTGGTCATGTCACTGCTCTGCTTAGTAAGTTCCAGTGGCTCCCCTTTATTGCCTTTAGGATCAAATGTGAACTCTTCTTTTTTGTCATTTAAATTTCTTCACAGTTGAGATAATATTTAAAAAGTAAATAAACAAATGAAAGACAGTTCTATTCAGATGAATTGCAATGAACAATTTTGAACAGATAATGAAATTTTTTTCTCTCTTTCTCTACTGATGGGTATCTTCATGGCATTCTTCCTTCTACCACCTCCAGCCTCCACTTCTGATCTGGTACTTCAGTCCTTGCCCTGTGGCCCTGGAATCCTGATCAGGTAAGAGTTCTGCATATCTACCCCAGCCCTGACTGCTAACCTCCCCCCTTCTATTTCATGCTTTGCAAACAATAATTAAATCCCTTCCCACCTTTCCCCTTTCCACTCCTGTCTCTGGAAATAATAATCATCTCAGTGCTATAATTCCTGGAAAGAATAAGTCCATCAATTGTCCTGGGCCTCATTTCATGGTCCCTGTGGCTTCCCAGACCAAAATCACCTTCCTTGGCTACCACTCTCCTATATGTTCTATGTATTTTCTTACCCTATTAGAATTTAAATTTCTGGAGGGGAGCAATTGTCTTACCTTTTAAATTTGCATCAGGTCAAGGATGACTCCAAGGCTGTAAACTTAGACAAATAGAAGGATGATACCTACATTAGCATAAATCAGAAGGATTGGAGGAGAGATGAATTTTGGAGAAAGATGAGTTCTGTTTTTGAACTTGTGATAACATCCAGGTGGAGATATCAAGAAATTAGTTGGTAATAAAGGAGTGGATGAAATTCAGGAGAGATTAGGGTTGGATACAGAGAATTAGGGGTCTGCAAGTAGAATCTTTAAGTAGCTCCTGGGGAAGCTAATGAGATCTTTGAAGAAGAGATTATAAAGAGCAAAAACGGACCAGGACAAGCTTTGGAGGACCCCCATACTTAGTGGCAGGGTAGAGGATAACAATTGACTAAAGGATATTGAGATAGAATAATCAGACAGGTAGGAGGAGAACCAGTAGAAAGAATACAAGTTCCTTAAGGGCAAACACTATTATGTCTTTATATCAACAGCACCTATTTACAATGCCTGGCACTGTAGTAAGCACTTAGTGCTTGCTGGGTTGCACCGAACCAGAGAGATCAGTGTCATAGTCGATAAAAGAAAAGAGAGTGTCAAGGAGTTTAACAGTGTCAAAAGCTGTATAGAGGTGAAGTAGAATAAGAACTAAGTAAAAACTATTGGATTAAGCAGCTGAGATCATTGGTAGTCTTGGAGAAATCAGTTTCAGTCTGCTAAATGGAGTAGGAAGCCAGATTGCAAGAGCTTAGATTAAGTGGGGAAAGTGGTATGTGTGTATGTGATGGAAAAAATGGTGGCAACAAGTGTAGATAAGCCTTGCTAGCAGGGTGGCTGTGAGAGGGGGTTAAGTCCAATTTCATTCTTGGTTCTGCTGCTGCCTTCTAAAATGATCTATGTTAGCCATAAGTGGTCTCTTGTCTCAGTTTGCACACTTGTAAAATAGTATTGCAAATCTCTGCCTTATCCAAAGGAAGTTAATTGCTGGGTTGTGGGCCCACAAAGTCCAAATTATAATGGTAATGCAGCGTTCAAGAACCAAACTGTTTTACCCCATTAGGAGGTAGCAAGAAGTTCTGATATATCAGACTCTTAAACATGGATATGATCTATGCCTGAGAAAACAGCCCTGCCAAATATGGCAATGGAAATTATTAAAGTTTCTTGAGGGAAAGATAGATGGCTTTTCCCACATAATACACATTCAGCAAGGAGTTGTGATTTCAGCAGCAGGGGATTTCCAACGTGGGAAATTCTATCAACTCTCAAATCTCAACCCTACTGTGACTAACTAACTAGCAGTGGCCTGCAGTGCATAGAAGTTAGGGTCACATTGCTGGTGTCAGAGACTGGGTTTGAAACTAAGTCTGCCTGACTCCAAACGCTCCACTCTATCCACTCTGCCAGGCTGTTTTGTTTTTACAACGACTATTATTTATTTAACAATAAATACTTCTACAAAATAAAGACTTATCCTTCAAAAGATAAGACTGTCACTTAAACGTCTTTAGTTCGAGCTGTGATTTGTTCTTCCAGTAGAGGCGATATATTTACGTGGGCCGCTATTGGGGGTTTGTAATTAATAGCGTCTCCTTGTCTTTGAAGAAGACCCAAGAAAAATATAACTGAGTCTGGCACATGGATAACTCATTCTCACTTCACGCATTCTTATTTTTTTAAAAAATTCCTTCTGTATTTTTTCTTTTTCTCCAGGGAAGAGGACGAATAGGCGAAACGAGTCATTTACCTCTTAAAGTCGTACTCTGTGGCTCAGCTCGTACGTAAGTTAATATACCGAAATGTTATAATTGTTATTACTAACAGCTACTAGCGTTCTGGCTCGTGAGAAAGAGCTGGCCAAACTCGGACCTAAATAACTTTCGCCAGGGTCCCCGTGGGGATATGGGAGGAAGAAAAGGCGTTTGGAAGCCCGAGCAGGGGGAAGAGCTGTGGCCAGAGGGGTGCCCCCATCGCTAGCCATCCTCCTTGCACAGCATTGCAGGGAGCCGGGGCGGGGGACCGGGACGGAGCCGATGCACACCTCCCCGCCCTTGCCTCGCCTCCCCTCGCCTCGTCTTGCTGCCCAGACCCGCCCACGTGAGGCCGCAGCCCATCAAATGGCTCGGTGCAACGTGTTGGCGGCGGCTGCGCGGGCTCTTCCGGCCTCCGCCGTTTCCTGCAAAGCAGAACCCCCCACCTCCTGCTCGGCCCCTTGTCTTCTCCAGCCTGCGACCCCGGCAGCTTCCCCTGGCCCGGCCCAGCCCAGCGCGGCCCCGGCTGAGCGCAAGGCTCTGGTTAGCTGCAGCCGCGAGCATCATGAGAGCGCTGCCTTCGCCGGTGCTGCTCTTACTCCTGCTGGCTCCCGGAGCCTGGGCTAGCGTATTCTTCCCTTCGCCCAAGCAGCAGCCGCAGCCTCAGCCGCCTGTGCCGCCGGAGGTAAGCCCCTGGTCGGGGCCGGGGAATGTCACCCAGCTGGAAGGAGAGGCGGCGGTGGGCGGCAGCGCCAACCGGAGTGAGACCTTGGTGACCCGCATCTCCAGCCTGCTCCGGGACCTCCCCACCCTTAAGGCGGCCGTGATCGTGGCGTGCGCCTTCACCTCCTTCCTCATCGCCTGCCTGCTGCTCCGGGTGTTCAGGTAGCTTCTTCTCAGCCCGTGCCTGGGCTGGCCCTCTCCCGCCCGCTTCCCCTCTCCTGCGTCCCCCTGTCTGTTCTCATGCCAAGTGATGAGGTGTGTTCTAGGAGAGGGCCTTGGAGAGCACCAGCAGGGTCGGTGTCCTTGATCCTGGAGATGCTTTAGGGCCGCCACAGCTGGGCAACAGCTGTCATTATAATCAGTTTGAGACACATCAAGTCGTATGCTTGGTTTTCTACGGAAATCTCGACTCTTTGCTCTAGGGTAATTGTAGCAAATTGGGATCCCCATTCCCTGGGGTTGATGTTATTCTATTTGCAGTGGTGTTTCGATTTTTATATAATTTGGCAGAAACTTTAGGACTACTCCATGGACACCTTCAGCCCTTTGGGCCTCAGTTCCTTAGTGTATGAAATGATGGCGATCTTCAAGGTTCCTTCAGACTCTGGAATGCAGTGGTTTTTGTGACCCCTTTGCTTTCTGCCCCCCTTTTAGTGTTTCAGTTGATGTCCTTCCTCAGCCAAAAAACTCTCTGCCTTTCAGGCTTTTCTTTTTAGCTTCCATGGTCCCTGCCTTTGACCTCTGATGGCTTTTCTTCCGATCTGCTTTTTAGCCTCCGAGAAGAGTTTGTGAATCGGAGTACACAGGTGCTGCTACAGGCTGGGTGTTAAAAGGGTTGGAACTCCACAAAAGGGAGTCTCAAGATTTATTTGCTCTAGTTGTGGCTTTAGCATTAGTTCTTTGTGTGGCCAGGCAGCTCATTTTCTCAGCGTAAATAATCCCATTTTCTCTCCCTGTCCCCTCCCCCTTCTCCCTCTACAGATTTAAGAAAGCCATAGAAAGAGCATTGCCTGGGGCAGCTGAGTGGCAGAGTGGATACAGTGCTGGCCTTGAAGTCAGGCGGACTTGAGTTCAAATCCCGGTCTCAGACCAAACACTTGACACTAGCTGTGTGACCCTGGGCAAGTCACTTAACCCCAACTGCCTTAAAAAAAGGAAAGAGCATTGGTCTTATAGTTAGAAAAATCATAATATTATCCCATTTGATCCTTTCCACAACCTTGGGACATAGGTGCTATTATTACCCCCATTTTGGGGTTAAAACTGAGGCAGACCGAGGTTGAATGACTTGCCTAGGGTGACAGAGCTGGTGCTGAGGCTGAATTTGGACTCCTGACTCCAGGATCAGTGCTCTGTGCACTGTACCACCTAGTTGCCTCATCAGAAGACCTGTTTTTTAAATTCAAGATCGCTTATTTGTTAGCTTTGTGTAATAGTTGGAACTTTTCTGAGCTTATTTCATTATTTATAAAACAAGGATGACAGTACTTGTGCTACTTGTATCACAGAGGTGTTCTTTTTTTTCGGTCTATCTATGATTTCATCTGTGTACAGGACTCACCTTCACCTGTGAAGATTAACAATCCATTTGTAAAATGAATTGCCTAGGAGATTTTGAGTTGCTCAAGGTCACATAGCTAATATGTATCAGAGAAAAGACTTAATCTTAGACTTCTTTATTCCAAGGTCTGTTTACTTACACCATGATGGCCTCTCTTGTTGGACCAATCTAACCCAATCTCCTTATTTTACAGTTGAGGAAACTGAGTCCCAGGGAGGTTAATGACTTACCCAGGGTCAAGTTAGTAAGCAGCATAGCTGGGGATTTGAACCCAGGTTTTTTGACTCCAAATTCAATATTCTTTCCAATGCATCATGCTCTCATGGTTGTTACAGAGAAAAAGATAATGTCTGTAAAAGTGCTCGGTGACCATAAAGCGCTATGTAAATAGAGGCTATTAATTTATTTATGATAACAGAGTAGATTAATTGGGATATAAATAATGAGACTCAAAAGTTGAGTAAGTGAAACAAGGTTGCACACTAAGGAACTTATAAATGAAAAGTTTATAGATTTTAGGGCCAAGATAATGGGTTGATTATATTTCAGGCTGCATGTGTGGTGGTGGTGATGGAGAAAGGAGTGGTTTTGTGTCTGAGAGTAAGTGGAGGAGTTCATGTTCACCATGGGGAACGGTGTATCTGTGTGTGGCCATACAATAATGCGCTGAAGTGGCATTTTGTGTAATGGCTGCAAGATGTTGATCCTGCATGAAGTGTAACAAATATGTCTTGTTGCTCAGCAGAGTTCAGCTGCCTGTAACTTGTAGGGGGTGAGGGTTTCATGGGTCAGGCACCTCCATCTCTGGGCTAGCAAACGAACACTTTGATGTCTGTTGTATTCATAGGAGCCCGTATGAAACCAGCCACTCAGTAATTGTTTGAGCACCATCAACAGTTGGGAAGAAACTTAGGTAGGAACTTTAGGGTTCTTGATGAAACTTTTTGATTCTTTGCTGCAGAACTTTGGGTAAAGGGTTTTCCTTATGGAGAAATGAAAATAAACAACACACTGTGTCCCAGAAGTAAAGAGACCATGAAAAACAAGAGATGGGAAACCATAAATCCCAGAGTTCTGCTGGCTTTCCAGTTGGAGAACTTAAGTGGCCAGAGAAGCAGTTGCTTGGAGATTTCAGTTGCTAGCTGGGGCCAAAACATGAAACCAAACCCATAAGTCTAAAAAAAAATTAAAGAAAATATTTTAACTCTTCAACCAGCATGCTCCTTGTTATTGCCCCAAGAATGGGAAATAGAATATAAACCAGCATGGCTCCAGATGTGAAACGACTGCCCTGCATATTTGAGTCATGCAGCTTACTCTACTGGCTAGAAAGGGGGTGGATTCTTGTTTACTTGGGAGTGGAATGATAAAAAGAGATTAGTCTTGCTGAGAAACAGCTGTCATGGCAAACTGATTGGTGTTCTCTCCTGTTAGACCATTTTTATTTGAATAAGCTTCTGCTCTTATACCTGTGGGCAAGAAGAATCTAATTAACCACTGCCTATGTTGGCAAAAAGGAAACTAACCATAGACTCAGTAAATCTGATACTTAAAAATGCTACTTTTAGGAAATTCATTTTCAATTTTCTTTGACTTGTATTTCCTAAGGATAGCTTGCATGGCTAATTGTTATAAAGCTGGATTAGAACTGATAGCCTAAATGAATGTGCCGGTTTTTTTTTTTTGAGGAGGTGGGGGTGAAAAATCCTTCACCTAGCACAACCTAAGTACCTCATTTCTAGGTGTTTTCACTCTACTGCCTTCTTATAAGCAAATACTTCAGTTAGGCTTCATTGCTTACCATCCCCATTCATGTCCTGTACTTTCCTTTTGCTATGTTTTTGTTTCCGTGGTTCTTGTTGAAAACCCCCACCAGGACTTTAATGACCCAAATTCCACTTCCTTCATGAAACCTTCCGTGCTCCTTTACATCAGGGCCATGATCTCTTCCTCTGAAACTGTCAGCACTTTATCCATTACCCCTACAGTTATCGTATATTCTAGTGATATAGGTATTTGTCTAACTGCTGTTTTCCCTACTAAATTGTAAGCTTCTTGAAGGCTTATTTCTCATTATTTCTCACCTCTACAAGCACAGTGGCATGTACATAGTAGGTATTGATTGAATGTTGAAAAATAGAGATGATGTGGGAAAAAATGGAAATAGTGTTTGCAAAGTTGTAGGTACCTCCATTAAGTGAATCATCTAATCCAAAAACAGGGCTTGAAGAAGGAAAAAAGGAGGAGTCAAAAGAATAGATCAACTGGAGGAAGTGGTGCCTTTGTTTTTTACTTTCTCAAGGTAAAAATAGTAGCTCCTGGGCTGCCCCCAAAAGTCACTTTTCCTCTGGCTTTCCTCCTAATAATTCTTTACTTTAGTTCCTGGTGTGGAGATCGTAGGTCAGATTTAGAGCTGAAAGGTACTTTAGAACTGTACCAACACTTGCTCTTCCAGCCCCACATGTTTTCTGAATATAAATATACCAGTTCTGCCGTTTTCTCAAGGCATGTAAGGTCTGGTGAGACTGGACCAAAGGTTCTAAAAATAAGAAGAGTATTGTCAATCTGTGATTTACAAATGCCCAGCTTACAAATTACACATCTGTAGCATGGTTACTTCTGTCCTCCCCTTCCCAGATTTTCTCATTACCAAATAAACTGTGCTTTTAGATGTGAAGCAAGGGAAGGAGCTAGATAAAAAGCATGATAGCTGAGGTAAACTGACCTAGTGGAAGGCTCCCGGGCAAAGTGGCCTGCCTGGAAGGTGATGTTTCCTTTCTGAAGGACAACTGATCTAGAATTGGAAGGAACCTCGGAAGCCAATCCCCCTCATGTTACAGATGAAGAAACTAAAGCCCAGGGCACTAAAGTGAAAACACAGGTAATCTGTTATAAATACAATACTAAATGTCAATATGCCCAGTAAGACTTACTTCACAACTGTGTACATTGAAGTAAATGGGTTTTGAGGCATAAAATGGCATCACTTGACTCTTCAGAATTATTTGTCCATTTGCTCCCATTTAGTTTCTGCTTAAATAGCTATATTTAATGTGTATTCTTCTACTTGTTCAACCACTTCTCTAGAAATCACTATGAACTCCTATCTGAAAGGAGAGTTTTCTTTGGTTCTTGGGGTTGGGCAATATAGGTCAGCTAACGTTTCCCAGTTTGGATCAGTGGCAAAACTTTGAGGTGGGATTCTTTCCTTGTGGAGGGAGACTTCTGAGACCCTGAGAATTCTGTTTAGGTTGTGTACTAGGCAGAATCTAAACAGTAAATAAAACAAAACATCCCCCTCCTCCTTTGCCCCCTTTCACCCTATCCCAAATAGACTAGTTGTTGCTTATAATTTGTCATCTCAATTACATGAAAAAAAAATCCCCCTGTATCTTTGTCAACAAAAAGGAGCTCCACTGACTATTTTTATGAATTTAGAAGAGAACATCAATATTCCTTTGGTTTGTTTATTGTTATAAAAATACTGTAGACCTGAACCGTTTATTGAGTGTTTTATGTTTCATAATGTAATAAGGTGTTAAAGTATCATAGTGGATAGAGTGCTGGACTTGGAATCAACAAGATCCTAGTTCAAATATTGCCTCAGACGTTTATTAACTATGTAACCCTGGGCAAGTCATTTAATCTTTCTCAGCTTCAATTTTCTCATCGGCAAGGTGGGGATAATAATAGCATCTACTTTCTGGAGTGGTTGTGGGGTTCAACAAAGATAATATAGGTAGAGTACTTGGAGAAGCTTAAAGTGCTTTATCAATGCTAGCTACTATTATTAATGCTTAATGAGTAAAGGTATTAAATAAACTGCATACAAATCAGAGTGAGAGTGAGTGCCTTTTTTTGTTAGAAGTCATAAGATTTGGGTATCATTTCCCACTGTCTCTCATTTGTTGCCTTCTGCCCCATTTTTACAGTATAGCACTTGACAGATTCAACTCAACTTTAAAATACTAAACTCTCTTCTAATGCATTTAAATTATGATTCAATTTACCAAAATTTAATTTGTATTCAACTTTTAAGAAACAAAACTGACTTTCAAACTGTGGTATCCCTGTACCCAAAATAATTTGGAGCAGAACATCTACCTCCTTGGATTAGAGGCTCTTGAGTCCAGAGGGTCTAGATTTTTTTCTTCTTTTTGAGACCTCATCTGCTTAGATATTGGGCTTGTCCATTACGTCCATAACATGAATTGAGTTTTGTAGCACCATGGTTAGACTTCATATGCTAAGCCATGGGTCTGCATGAAATGTCACTTTGGTATCTTCTCCCAGTTGAAAAGAAAAAATCTTACCTTTAATTTGTTCCTGAGCCTTTTGTTTAAATATGTTTTTTCCTATATACTATCATACTACATAACGCTTCTGAGTTCAAGGGTCCCTGTAAGTGCTTGTCTTATAGACACAGCATGAGGTATTTTATATATAAAACATTGTAAAGGGAAAGATGAAGGAGTCTCTCCCATAAATGACAGAACAGATGGAAATAAATTCAGATTTTAGCTACATACTCTGTGATCCAGTGACATTGACCTCTTTATTGTGCCTCTACAACAGGGCTTCTTAAACTTTTTCCACTTGTGACCCCTTTTTGCCTGAAATTTTTTTTTCATGACCCTGGGTGTATAGGTACATAAAATAGGTATATAAATCAAACATTTATTGATAATAAATCTTAAGGAAACAATTCTTTGGTGTACATATAATTTTACCATTTATTAAAGATGAAAGCACATTTGCATACTAATGAGATGGATGTGCTTTTTAATTTTTACATAAAGAATTAAATCTTGGCAGAATATTTCATGCTGTAGGATGTACAGCATCTTCAACGTTTTTCAGAGTTGATCGATATTTTGATTTTATAATTGTCAATGCTGAGAACACTGCTTTGCATAAATACGTAGTACAAAATGGCAGAAGTATGTTTAAACCATTTCAGAAACTGTTGGAAATTCTGACCTAATCCCACACCAAAATTCATTTAATGATTTCATATGTACAACAAAACCATTGCGATTCATAACATGATAGTAGTCTTGAATCTGAGCCGAGGTAGTTCTGGCAACATTCATTGGCATTGTGTGGCATGGTGGCATGTATGTTGTGTGTTCATATAAGCTTTTTTTTTTCTCCCTTCTTTTTAGGCAGTTGGGGTTAAGTGACTTGCCCAGGGTCACACAGCTAGTAAGTGTCAAGTGTTTGAGGGCAGATTTGAATTTAGGTCCTCCTGATTTCAGGGCTAATACTCTATCTACTGTGCCACCTAGCTACCCCTACTCGTTTGATTTTGAATTAATTTTTGTTTGTTGCATGTTCAGAAACCTTTTACTGTTGCCAAATTTTTTGTGACCCTCACATTCTGTAACACGAGCCCATATGGGGATCCACAGTCTAAGAAGCGCTGCTCTACAAGTTTCCCGATTCTAGGTATTTTCACTGATTGTCCCTCATGCCTGGAATTCTCTCTCTCCTCATCTCTGCCACCTTGCTTCCCTGACTTCCTTCAAATTACAGCTAAAATCCCATCTTCTACAGGAAGCTTTTCCTGATCTCTCCTAATTGTAATGTCTTTTCTCTGTTAATTATATCCAATTTATCCTGTATATAGCTTGTTTGTTCATAGTTATCTTCATGTTATCTTCCCCATTAAACTCCTCGAGAGAAGGGATTTTCTTTTTTGCCTTTCTTTGTATACTTAATGCTTAGTAGTGCCTGGTACACAGTAGGCACTTAATAAATGTTTATTGACTTGCTATAAAGGGCTTAAAGAAGAAGAAAGTGGAAGGGCATTACAGGTAGGGATAATGATATGAGCAAAGGTTCAGATGTAGAAAACATGAGACATTTCTAAGAGACAACGTGTAGACCATTTTGGCTGTAATGTCAAGTTGAGGAGGATGGAGCTAATGCTGGTAGATAGATACAACAGATTTTAGTCTAGATGGTGGAGGGCCTTAAATTTGGACTTCAATCTATAAATGATAGGGAACCATTGAAAATTTTGAGCAGGGAAATAAATAAAATTATCAAAAGGATATATTAGCATAATTAATCTACTGATAGTGTACTGTATGACTTGGACACTGGAGGCAGTTAAGGAGCCTTCCAGTACTCCAAAAATGGACAGAATTTATTGAATGACTGCGTGAAGGTTGGAAGGGAAAGGGAGGATTAAAAGGTGACTCTAAGGTGACAAGATGATGACCCCCTTTAAAGAAAGAAACAAGTTGAGAGGGAGAGCTAGTGTGGGAAGTTAGACAATGAGTTAAGTTTTAGACTTGAGTGTGAGGTCAGTGGAAGTGTAGAACAGACCTTTGGAGATGTGAGACTGGAGCCAGAAGACAGATCAGGAATGGAGATGGATAATTTCACAGAAAAATAAATTTATAGCAGGAATCAATCTTTGAGATAATATAGTACGACCCCTTTATTTTACAGTTGAGGAAACAGGCCCAAAGTGATTAAGTGATTCCAAAGGTCACACAAGTAGTAAGTATATTGGAGTCAGATTAGAACACAGTTCCTGACCCCAAATCCAGTGCTCTTCCCACAGCATGGTGGTATCTTCATGGGGTTGATAACTGAAGAATGGGAAAGGATAAAATCTTCATGTGTGAGAAGAGAGGAGGGATAGGAGCTGAAATCTTTCTCTTTCTTTCTTTCTTTCTTTCTTTCTTTCTTTCTTTCTTTCTTTCTTTCTTTCGGCAGTGGGGTTAAGTGACTTGCCCAGGGTCACACACTAGTAAGTGTTATGTATCTGAGGCTGGATTTGAACTCAGCTCCTGCTGAATTTAGGGTCAGTGTTCTATCCACTGTGCCACCTAGCTGCCCTCAAGAGCTGAAATTTTCAAGGCTTTTCACAGAATTGGTGATGGAGTGGGAGAAACAGGTTCATGGTAAAGATGTTTCTACAGTAGTTTCTATTTTGCCATATGGTTTCTTATAAAGGCTTTAGGGTTCATGAGAGGTAGTATGTTGTTCATAATTAATAGAGAGCTGGCCTTGGAATCAGGAAGATTTGTATTCTCAAGCCCTACCACTAAAACACGTTGTCTGTGTGACTGGACAGGTTCCTTAATCTCTCAATGCCCCAGAGAGCTCTTTAAGACTAAACTGGAGAGCAGGTACCTTTGGTAGAGGAAGCTTCCTCTTTGAGATTTCCCTATACTTACACAAATCAAAAATATGAAGCATCCAGCATAGGATATAGTAAGACTATTACACCATGGAAGTTGATAGGTTACAATTTTGCTAGGGATAGGGTGGCTGTGGCAAAGCCAACTCCTAATAATTCTGCTCTTTCAAAAATTCTCTGGAGAATGGCTTTCTCATTTTCTGTTGGCAATCGCAAACTCTATTTGTTTGACTAATAAAAAAAAATACTCAGCTCTTTATAAAGTGCAAACCTGGAGAAACTTGTCTAGCAGAAATTGTTGTCACTCTTTTCCCCGTGACTCCGCTAACAGATTAAACATAGAGGGTCACAAAGACCTGGCGTGATGATGAGAGGAGTTTGGAAAGATTTCATGAGAACATTGAGAAGTTACTTCCTGGAAGATTAATGGTACTAGTGTTTATCTGCCTGCTAAAGGTTAAAGGAAGGAGAAGAATGGGGACTGTGTGTGTGTGTTTTGGGAGGGAGGAACTTCAGTGTTGCAAAGAAGACCTGAGATTTTAATCCTCCCTCCCAGATGTTTTAACTGTTTGAAGTTATTTTTATCAGTACTGTCTAAACTGTGAACAGTTGGGGGAACACTTTCCTCTCTCAATCTCTCCATCTCTCCTCTGCCTCCTACTCCTCAAACCTGCTCTGTTTCCTAGTGTATTACCACTTCCCCAGTTCAGTAACTGGATCCCATAACATGGTGCTCTGATGGGTCAAAAAAAGTTAAGTGGTAAAGGATGTGACCAGAGGGCAGTAACTTTGATGCACACAGTTGGAAACAATGCAGCTTTTGTGACCTAGGGAGATTTGGAAGCATCAAGATTTTCTTGGCATCCTTTTTGGAAGAATTTTTTTTTTTTAGGCAATCGGGGTTAAGTGACTTGCCCAGGGTCACACAGCTAGTAAGTGTCAAGTGTTTGGTCTGAGGTCAGATTTGAACTCAGGTGCTCCTGACTTCAGGGCCAGTGCTCTATCTACTGTGCCACCTAGCTGTCCCTCTTTTTTTTTTTGTGAGGTGAAGAACTACAGATGTTGTTGCCCCCTTTTATAGATGAGAAAGCCAGAAGATCCTTGAGGTTAAGGGACTTGCCCAGAGTCATACAGAGGTGTTAGGGGTGAAATTTGAACCTTGGTGTTTCTGACTCCCAAGTCCATTTGAGTAATCTATCATATTCACTAATTCCCCAGAGAACTTACATGCCTACAAATTGTCCCACTAAAGATAAGTTTCCTCCTGAAAATATGAAAATGTGGATGGATCTGTAGAATTCTGGAGAACGCTCTTCCTTCTTCTCTCTTGTTTGACTTGTTGGGGAGTAGTTGTTCATTGTTTATTGTTCCTTGTCTTTCTTCTCCAATCCCCAGGATAGGAAAATCTATCACCAAAGATCTATCATTCTCACCAAAGATGAGAATGTAAATAAGTTTAATGGTGGGGAAATTTATGCTTTCATGGTAATGCCTTTGTGCTTGAATGTAATCTACTGAAGGCATTGTATTGAACTTGCTGGCTAGCAATCCAGGCCACCTGTCATTGTAGTTTTAAAGGTTCAGGTTCCATCTTTGTGTACTGTTTTCATTAGAGCAATACTGACAGCTGCCCTGGAGAATCTGATTACAGTAACAAATTATTGCTTGAGCAGCATAATCTTGGGACACTCCCCCTCTCCCCCCCTTATCAAGTGTGCAGGAAATGTTCGTGTTGGCCTTGACAGAGCAGTGGGCTATGGCATTCCAGTTCCACATACAACTCAGGCATTGCTCTTCTTCATTGTCACAGGCAATGAGTTGAAAAGTCCCAGCGAAGTGACCCGTTCTCAGCTCTTGAAAAAGAAATTTGGCTTTAATCAGGGTAAGGTGAATGGTAGGGCCTAGATAAAGAAGAAAATGATTGACACTGAGTAACTAGCTAAATGAATGTCGTTATAGTCTTAAATAGTTTCCTCTTCTAGTTTACTCTCCTCTCATTTCTAAAAGCTTTACTTGTGTTTAGGCAGTCACTTTATCAGCAGGTGTAAGTATTTGACCTGAGTGTTAATCACTGCCCGGAGATGGATAGTTTTTGATTCTAAGGCCTGTACTACTTAGTAATTTTCTCTTTCCTGTTTTGGGGCAGTATAGTATTTTAAGTTCTGTTATCAACTGTGTTAGGTAACAAATTAGGTATTAATTTCAATGAATATTTTGCTTTATGTTTTTATAATTATTTATGCCTTTTCAAAATACTTGTATTCATTATTTATTCGACAAACAGTAAGCATCGACTATGCAAATGTTAAATCTCTACTGTGTGCAAGATACTGTGTTATAAAGTTTGGGGATACAATGAAGGAGTCCTTGTCCTCCTTAAATTTATTGTTTAACGGAAGAGATATGATACAAAACAAATATTACTATAATGCAACACATTTATGTGGTAAGTGCCATTTAAGTGATACTAATGACAAATGCTTAGGGAAGTGAAGGAGGTTGTGTTAAACGACTTCTAAGACAATTTTTGGCTTTAAAATGTTGAGTCCATGAATTTTGAGGAGAAAAAGATAACTTCTGGCAGAGATGATGAGGGATTTCATGAAGTCTATACCATTTGAGTCCTTGGGCTTGTCAAGTAGACTTAGGGCAAAATTTGTTCCCATTTGGCAGATGAGGAAATTGAGGCTTAGATGGATTGAGCAGTTTGTCCAAAATCATTCAGCTAGTTCAGGAGTGGGGAACCTGTGGCCTTGAGGCCACGTGTGGCCACAGGTTCCCCAGCCCTGATTGCTGGCTCTTAGAGAAGCTGAAAATACAGTTTCTAGCTCTGTTCAATAAATACCTCACCTTGGAATGTAGTTTCAGACAAACAAAAACTTAACCCTCAATTGTATTGATAAAAAGGGCCGCTTTCTGAATTGGTCAACTGATCGTTGGTCTCCTGACCCCTTCTTGTAATTTTAAAATCCCTACATTATTTATAGGATTTTAGAATTAGAAGGAATCTCAGAGAGCATTTAGGACAAACCGTCTTATTTTAAAGATGCAGACCTGCCCTCCCCCCCCAGGTGAAGTGATTGGTCTGAGATCACATAGATTATAAATGTTCACTCTTGGGCAAGACTCTGGCTTACAAAAACTCTTCTCTGTTTGTGGATTTTCTTAAAGTAAAACTGTGACATTTTAAGTTAAGAAGGAATGAAAGAACTTAAACTCCAAACATGAAAGAAGGCCTTTCTGGGCAGTCATCTCTCAGCTCCATTTTCACTTCACATCATATTTTCTATTTTTGCCTTGTTTGTGCACCCTTTTAGGAGTTTTGTGGCCCAGGTAAGTTTAAGTTGGGATATGATCTGTGATAAATAACAATTTCAAGTGATACAACTGTGAAGATAGTACATTAGGTTCCTGATAAAACTCTGTGTGGACAGCTAGGTGGCACAGCGGGTAGAGCTCTGGGCTCGGAGTCAGGAAGATCGGAGTGCAAATCCAGCCTTAGATAAATACTAGCTGTGTGACTGTTGGCAAGTCACTTCACCTTTTGCCTCTGTTTTCTCACCTGTAAAATGGGGTTAATAACACCTACCTCTCAAGGTTCTTGTGAGGATCAAATGAGATAATATTGGTAAAGTGCTTATAGCACAGTGTCTGGCACGCAGTAAGCACTATCTAAACATTGGCTCTAATTATTATAATTATTATTACTAAAACCAAGAGGTGAGAAATTCCAGGGAAGAGAGAGGCTTGAATTGGGAATAATTCAGGAAACAAAGATAAAAGCATTGTCATCTGCTGGCCCTATCACTTTGATCTCTCATCGTCTGAACTCTGCACAAGTGAACTTCATCGAGCGTCACCTGCCAATCTTGTGCTTAATTTCTGCTCTTAAATTTTTTTTAAACTACATCAGGTGGATCAGAGAGTTGTTCCTTTCCCCTACTTGTTCTATTTCCCCTTTGTCATCGATATACGTGCATTTTGCTGACCTGTGAGTGATAACTATCCACTGGGAAACCCCACTAGATTATAGAACTATTCAGGAAATAGGAAGAGTCTGAAAATTGGTGAGGCTGGTTACAGGATGGCCAGGTGCATGCACTATCTTGCTTTGATTGTTGAGGCTCTTCTGGTCTGGTATAATCTGGCTTCTCAGCATCAAGTTAGGCCCATCTTTTGTGCTTGGGTGTTTTATTGGAAGCCTTATTTAGTCTCTTTGTAAGAGTGGGGCTGGAATAGGCCCTCCTTTCCTCTTCTCCCTTCTCATTGGCAGCCAGCTGCTTAGGGAAAGAGCATATATTTTTAATTTGAAAAATATTTGACAAGACTTTTGACCCCTGCTGGAATCTTGACTCTGCCAGTGCACAGCATATTTTTCTCTGTGGTCTTTCAATCCAGCTTCTATTTTTCACCCCTCACTTGACATTACCTCCAGTTGAGCCACAGGCAAGAACTTGTCTAGATGTCATTAAAGACTTCACAAGTTTCAGTTTCACCTTATTAACACCCAGGACAGTTGAACAGCATAAAAATTGCTTCCTTTCCATAAGGTTTGGGAGAATCAGTGGTTAGAAATGTAATTTCTAAAGTTCATTACATCAAAATTGTTGTGTAAATCATGCATGAAGGCTTTTTCTAATGGCCATTGGGATAATTTTCAGAGTTTTAAATTATTCTCTTAATAGAGACAGCATGCTTAGAAAGCGCTGGCTCTACAGGTAGTGACTTTAAGCCCTCCATGTTTCTCCCCCGTAGGTTCTCCTGTGGACTTAGTAAATGTTTAGGGACCTTATTAAAGCTTTGCAGATGGTCTTAGTGTTGTGACTGGGAAATTAATTGAGAAGAAGGAAAACAAGTTTAGACTTCAGTGTGAGGCATTTTGTTTTTTTCTGAAGCCTTGGCTGAGCCTTGAGGGATCTCCTCAGTGATAAATTTAGAGTTTTTTTGGAAGCCTTTTCTCTCAGGTCAGCAGTGGTTTTACCTAGGGGCCATTTACTCAAATAGATGTGCAGTTCCAAGCCTAGAATCATTTGGTGAGACTCTGCATTTTCTTGACCATGTGATGCTCCAAAAGCACGAATAGCTGTATATGATTCCTTGGACAAGTTTAGCTAGACCATGACATCAATTATGAGGCTCTTTCAAATCTCTGGACGCTAAACATTCTTCTTTCTCCAGCCCTTGATATTCCTACCCAGTTCCTAAGATCCACACATTCTTTTGAAGCTTGAAGATTTGTTTTCAGACTTGATTTGGGAGCCAATTTCCCCAAACACATGGGGTGATGGAGCATTGAGGAGGGAGTGTTGACTTTTTGTTTTGATGAGAACTCTAGGAATAATTCAAAATCACCCAGGGAGTACCCAAAGTGATTTCCCAGGGTATAGTATAGCATGAAGGTAGGAGGGTGGGTTAGTAGTTTGATTTTGGAGGTTAGGAATTAGGAATCTGGTAAATTTTAATGGTCCCTACTTTAACATCTTCTGTTAAGTTATTCTTTTGACTTCCTTTTATTAAAGTTTTTCCTTGGAGACTAGGTGCTGAGTAATGGTGGAGGAGGAGGAGGAAGAAGGGACTTTGTCCCTGCCCTCATGGAGCCTACCGGCGGTCTAGCTATCAATTTATTAAGCACTTACTCTAAGCCAGGCACCATGGTAAGTTCTGGGATACAAAGAAAGGCAAGATGAACCCACGCCATCAAGGAATTTATATTCTAGTGGGGCCAGGAGGTATGTGACACAAAGCTACTGTCATGTAACACTGTATATACTAGGGGAGGTTCAAGGGGGACTTTGTAAGGGATGGTGGGAATCGGGGAAGACTTTATGAACAAAGCAACATTTGTGTTGCACTGTTTAAAGGATCAAATGAGATAATAATTATAAAGTGCTTAGCATAGTGCCTGGCATATAGTTAGCATTATATAAATGTAGCTGCTATCATCATCATCATCATTATCATTTTAAAAATTATTATTATTATTGAAGGATGTGCAGGAATTCAACAGGGAAAGGTCATTCTAGGCATAAGAGCCAAGTGTGTTTGAAGGAAAGACTACTGGAGTTTATCCATCAGTAAAAACAGACCTTTCAAAATAGTATTGTCAGAGTAATTAGAGGAGTTTTAACTAACCTAGAAATTTTTTTTTTGCCAGAACTAAAAGATTTAGGAATTATCTCCTATTTGAAAGAGAGGGAAGAATGCAATGATGAAGAGAGAGGGCTGGCCCTACCATCTTTACATTGGCGTTAACAATCACTGGCCCACTTATTTCCTTTTAAAGGCCCCCCCGCCATGATAATATTTTCTCATTGGACCAGTTGCTTCCCTGTAACTCTGCCTCCCTCTCTTATTCCTACATTGAGCCTTATGAGCTTGTTGTATCCTGATTACGTGTACTGTTTGAACTTGGGCTCAAAACTGAGTTTTGTTGCATGTACTTTTGTGTTTCTGAAAGTGAGGAAGGACAGAATATCTAAGGATGTAGGTCGGTCATGCTGAAAACTTAAGATTGTATGATGCAATAGAAGAAAGAATGTTGGATTTGGAGTCTGAGAGCCTGAGTTCAAATTCTGGCATCAATATTTACCACCTCTGTGACCTTGGGCAAGTCACTTAACCTCCCTAGTCTCAGTTTCCTCATGGGTAAAAGGAGGATTTGGACTAGGTGACCTTAAAAGAGACTTCTTGTTCCAAAATCCTTAATCCAAGGCTTACTTTAAATATTTTATTGTGTATTTGGAGTACTTACACATTGTCAGTTTGGTGGACCTCTGCTAGCCTGCCTTCCTTTCTCTCCAAAGGCTTATCTCTTCTCTTTCCAAAGAATCGCTCAATGAAACTTTGTGAAATAGGCACACCTCTGAAGAGTTTTGCAGTTTTAATACAATCATATAGTGAATTTTTTGATAACAGTGCTTTTATACAGTGAATAATCACGTTCTAATTTCTGTCTTTATTGACTTAGAGGAATCTGTGATCTCATCAGCGTGGGTACCTTTTCCACCAGTGCATTCTCATCCTATGCAAGTTTCATCCGTGTTTTTCCATGAATCCTTCATTAGGGACTTTTCACCTTTTTCTTGGCTCTTCAGATAGCTTTGAGATACCTTGGTAACATTGGGGTTGCCCAGGTATTGGCTGTTAGTCTTTCTGCCTGAATGACTTGGTCATATGTGCCCAAGATGTGTCTTTCTTTTTTTTCATTTTTCCTTAATAGTATTTTGTTCTTTTTTCCCCCAGAATGTCTTTCTCCTGTCATCTTGTCACTGCCAATATACCTGCCTCACTGTGCAGCTTCTCATTGCTTTTTGGATCACCTGCAATTTTTGTTCTTCCCAGATTGAGTTTTTCCATAACGGGCAGCCATATAACACCGGCAGGCTATCATTGTCATGAAAGAGACGGACTTCTGTGGAAATGAGCAGTTTAGGATCACTGAAAACACTGCTGCATTTTCCATATTCCATCTATGATATTCTTGTCTTCCCCCTCATTTCTAGGCGTAGCTTGTCTTCCTGTCTAAAGACATCCATACTAATGGACTAACTTGGTGTACTGTCCATTCACCAGCATGGCAGTGTCTGGGAGGTAGACATTTTCATTCTTTAGTTTGAATTTTCATATGTGTCTTGCTTAAAAGTGAGTACATAGAACCCATATGTAAAAGCATGACTGGAGGAAAGTGCTAACAAATGAAAAGTACACCATTATTAATCTTATTCCAGTGTGGCAGCATGAATTTACCAGTTATGTGTTCTGTTTTTTGAGTAATTGTTTTAGAGAGATGTTTGAGATAGAGAATGCTGTGTAGCCTTTCTCCATTAGTGACCCACAGCAACCCTTTTCTTTCCCCTAGGTGAAAGTTTATTACAGTAACGCACTGTCATCATAAATCATCTTCATATTGATTATGTGGATTTGTTTAAAGCAAATAGCCTGTCTTGTGTCTTCATTGAACATGGTTTCTAAGAGTATGTGTAGATACACATGCTTGTTTTCTGGTAGTGATTTGTGTAAGAAAAATAGTTTTATACTCATGTATTTGGAGTACATCATAAAGGATCTAGTATGCCTGGCTTGTATTTTGTTTAACAACATTCCCAAACTTCACACTTATGGGATTTTGTTATTACTGCCTTGGGAATATCCTCCTGACTTTCAGCTATAATTGGCCACTTTACTTATGTATTCAAAATTCTGAGCATAACATGGTGTGCCTCAGAGCAATGTGTGAGAAGGGTGCCAAGTCTTGTGAAATTAAAATGTGCTTCTTTGGTTTGAAAGGCGCATAATTTGTAGTGTTCAACACCTGTCTGAATCCTTGACTATTTTAAACTAAATGAACCACCGTCCCTTTTCTTGAAAAGAAAATAGAAGGGGAAAGTCCCATTAGAAAAACAGTTGTGAGCAATCCTATGGTGACTCATCAATAGAGGAGGAAATTCAGCTCTAATGGTCTCAGGTTTTGAAACTTGACTGAGAAGGGTTTGGTTCTATGCCAATACATTTAATATTTTTAGGAATTTGGTGATTCATAATTTTATAAATGGGCAGCTAGGTGGTACAGTGGGTAGAGTGTGGAGCCTGGAGTCAGGAAGACTAATCTTCCTGAGTTCAAATCTGGCTTCAGACACTTACTAGCTATGTGACCCTGGACAAGTCACTTAACCCTGTTTGCCTCAGTTTCCTCATCTGTGAAATGAGCTGGAGAAGGAAATAGTAAACCACTCCAATATCCTTGCCAAGAAAACCCCAAATGGGGTCGTGAAGAATTGGACATACGTGAAAAGCGACTGAACAACAGCAACAAATTTTATGAATGTGAGCACTTGTTTTTATTAAAGTGTCTGCTGAATGCAAGGTACTAGGCTTCTTCTTTGCTTTAGTCTATAGTCTTGGTAAGTTGGTGGGGCCAACAGATTTATCCTCACCCAGTGGGCAACTTTCTGGTGATGAAGCTCTTTGAACTTAGCCACTCAGTGTAATCTTAAGATGATAGGGCCCGTCACTGGGTCCTTTCTCAAAGTCTTACTGATATGGTAGGATGTATGAGGGGTTTTGCTCTATTAGCATAGTCTTAAAGACTCAAAGTCTGTTTTACACCTATGTTTTATACACGTAGAGGCATTAGCATAGGACTTTAATCAAGGAATATTTTAAGAAAAATGCTGTGGTTGAGTATTTTCCCAGCAAAGATAGCCCTCTGCCTTAATTCTCATTTCAGCTTATGTTCTTATAGTATCACAGAGCTGGAAGGAAGCTTAGAGTTCATGTAACCCAATCCTTTTATTTTATTAAGGAGAAACCTGATGCCTATAGAAGTGATGTGACTTATCCAAGGTCACATGGCTGCCTGTGGCAGAGCGAGGAAAAGAACCCTGGTCCAATGCATATTCCGTTACCCCATAATATATCACCATATCTCTTGACAGTTCTTCAGTTGGGCACAATGATGACTCAGAAGCAGAGCAGTAGAGCAAGTGTTCAGACTTTCCACCATATTCTCAATGGTTTGTCAGTGTGCTGTAAAATAACATTTTAGAGGCTCAGATCTCCAAATTTCCTTCTCATTTCCTCTTTCTCTGTAGGGATAACATTTCTTGCTCAACCTTGTTTGGTTAGCAGACTGCCACAGGCCTCCAGTGATTCGGTGCCTTTAATTAGCGCAGCCGTGAGATGTCATGTTGGTGGTGGCCCTTGGGAGGTACAGCGGCTAGGGTGTTAGAAGCAGAAAGATTGCCCTGGAATGGTGTGGTTTATATGAAACAAGGATCCTGAGAATGAGCTCAGTTGCCAGTTCAAGAGAAAGGAATACACTGGGAATTGGTCTTCTGTGTCAGAAAGCTATAATAAGCCTGTTCCCTTTGCAGACTGAGGTGAAGGCCAGGGCAACCTATTTCTTTTCTTTCTCTGTTGTATAAGTATGTTTTTTTCCCTCCTAGGTCTGGAAAGAGAATAAAGAAAACCCGGAAATATGATATAATCACAACTCCAGCAGAGAGAGTAGAAATGACTCCTTTAAATGAAGAAGATGATGATGAGGAAGACTCAACAGTTTTTGATGTCAAATACAGGTATATGTACAGGTACAATATCAGTAGCTCTGGTAAAAGCTTCCTCCTTGGCCTCTAGTGTTTGGGTGATTGTGGTGAACTGTATTTTGTGCTCTGACATGACAGGCCCATGAAAGTAATGTCTAGCAAAACCTATTCTTTCTGTATACTTGTTCTCTCTGTAAGTTCCTGCTTGAAGAATCCCATTTATGAAAGTGTACATATCTGACCTCCTCTTAAAGGAATACTAACAGGATGGAGAGTATACACAACCTCACGTTTTGACCTTTAAACTAACATTCATTCCCCACCTTTTCCACTCCGCTGCTTCCCAAACTGAGAAATGGATAAACTGAGAAATTTGACCTAAGTGAGGAAATTCTAGGCACTGGGTCTAAAATAATCAGCTCCAGCTCTTGTTTCTCATGCATGTGCCCTCGTGTAAGATGATTATATAAATTTGTGCCAGTCAAACAGAATGCACACAAACTGGAATTTCTAGCCTTGCTTTAGTGGGTTCAGAAGTCAGAAGGTAGATTAATGCATAGGAAAGAGTTCATTGCCTTGTCAAGCTTGAAACATGGGGATGCTTCTTCAGTAAATCGGAACAAAATCAGAATGACTTGTTTTTTTCTTTTTTTTATGACTTTGTTTTTTCTAGAACATTTGTACCTTTTAAGCTCTTACCCTCCTGGAATATTTCAGAATAGATAGATTCTTTGAGTTGGGTAGTATCTTAAGAAGTCATCTAAGTCTAGTCTAAAATCTTCCTTTTACAGAAGAGGAAAGTGAGGCACAGAAAGTGTAAGTGACCAAAGTCACACAGTTATTCCATGTTGAAAGCTGGTACTAGACCCAAGGTCTCCTGATTCCCAGGCCAAATAAAACATCTGTGAAATGTGTGCTGTGTATAAGGAAAGCACAGAGCTAGGCCATAGGGACATAAAGACAAAAATGAAAAACTGCCCTCCAGGAGCTTGTATCCTTCTGGATGATATGTTTATGAAGCTAGGCAAGTGCTAGAAAATTTGAGGAAGGAGAGAGTATCAACACATAGGGAAAACAGAAAGTTCTTCCCATAGGAGGTAGAATTTAGGTTGTACCATGGAGGGAGTTAAGAGATAGAAGAGAAGAGGAGGGCAGGCCTGGCATATAGGGTGGTCTGTGCAAATATTTGGAGGCTGGAGATGGAGCATTGAATTCAGGAATAGTAAATAGTTTGTTTTGACTACAGCATAAAATATGTGAAGGGGAGTAATGTAACATGTCTAGAATGATAGGCTTAAGATGAGAACTTTAAATGTCAAGCCCAGGAATCTGTATTTTATCTTTAAGGCAATAGGTGGACACTAAAATTTATCTGAGCAAATCCCAGGCCTCCAAGGTTTCTCATTCACTTTGTGTGGTTCTTGTCTATATTTTCTCATGAATCTCCAAAAGGATCTGCTGGAGGAGATGAAGGTTTTTCTCTTATTATTTTGATATCTTGGGGGCTCCAGTATACCACTGAAGATGGCCATTTTTCATCCTTGTTTGTGACTGTCCCTGCTCACTTTTCTGGTCATATCTGTTTTTAGTAATTCGTTTACAGTATCCTGGAATCCTCAAGAACATGCTACCGCCCTCTTCTAACCATGAAGTATCTTCCTGTTGCCTTTTGGGTTTATTTATAATTTTAAAAAATTCTTCTGAGAGTACGTTGCATCCTTCACAGATACATAGTATCACTAGGAGAAGATTTTGTTGGAGAAATAGCCATGTGTGGCAATGGACAGTTTGGAATGATTGAAAAGAAGTGCCTGATTTCCAAATGCAGTTCAAGACAGTTTCTTACATCTCTTCCTTCTGGCCCTCTTCCTGGATCCTGGAGCCAACACAGTATTCATCTGCCCCAGACTGATAAGCTAATTTGACCTTATGTACCTGCATGGTATACCTGGGCAACATACATTTTTCATCCCCTTTTGTTTTTGCATGTGGATGATTAGATTAATTTTGGAGGGGAGCTTCTCTATCAGCTGTGTTTTAATGGATAGAGACTGTTATGTGGTGAGTTACTGAATAGCATGGAGTTTACTTTTTTATTGCAAGATGGGCATGTTTCAAGTTAGAGCAAAGTCAGAGCAACCTTGTGACTAAATAAGAAAAAAGCAACTCTTTTTTATTTCCTATTTAGTCATAATTCATCCATGGTCCTTGGGCTTCCTCTCAGAAAAAGCTACATTTAATATTAGAGATGTGACTGAATCATGACCTTGTGTCTTGATGGCTTCAGCACATGATATCCCACCAGCCCTTTTGCACAGAGGAAGAAGGGAAGTCATGTTTTCTGCACCAGGACAATAATCTGAGGATTATTGCACTCACAGTTCTTATGATAACACCATGTGACTGATATCCTGCTGTGAGGGTAAAGGCAGGTTTAATTTTCCTGAGGTTTTCCACCAGGTTGGAAATTTGATTAAGAAAGAAGAAACCAGGCAAGCCTGCCTCTGGTTACATCCTCCCTCTTCTCTCTGCCACACCCCCCCTTCTGCCACTCTCCCCCCAAACAGGACATTCTAATCCATGAGATAAAAATCTTTAATTTTTAGGGTCAAATCTGAGGCTATTCCTCCAGAAACACATGTTTCCAACTCTCATTAGCAAAAAAAGCAGGCTGATTAAAAGGTGGATAAACCAGCTTGAGTCACTGTGAAGGAATTAAAATGGTTGCATGTTACAAAAGGTTAAGACCTGAATTTTGAGGGTTTGGTTAGATGGACTATATATGGTTACAGGTACATCGATTTATTTCCTGAGTACAAGTGAGCTGCAGCTCACTTATCCTCACTATGCAACCAGGGCTTATGGTTCTGTAAAACCCTGTAGGCCATTCCTTGGGCATCTCAGGCACTCTAAATTCCAGCCACACTGGCCTGCTCCATGTTTCCTGTGCACAACATTCCACATCTGTCTTCCCGTGGCTTTGTACAGGCTGTCCCTTTGCCTGGAATGCTGTCCCTTCTCACCTCTGCCACTTACCACCCAAGGCTCTCTTCCTCTAAAAGTCTCAGCTCAAATGCCACCTTCTACAAGGAAGAAGGGAAGGACGGAAGGAATGAAAGTAGGAAGAAAGCATTTATTAAAGACCTTCTCTGTGCCTGGCCCTGTGCTGAAGCACTTGAAAAATATTATCTCATTTTATCCTCATAACAACCCTGTAGGGTAGGAGCTATTATTATCCCCATTTTACAGTTGAGGAAACTGAGGCAAGCAAAGGTTAAGTGATTTGCCCAAAGTCACACAACTCAGGTCTTCCTGACTCCAGGCCCAGTGCTCAATCTGTTTTGCTATCTAGCTACAAGAGGCCTTTGTCCCAGCTGTCGGTGCACTTACTGTTCACTAATGACTTGGTATGTATTTTTAAATTACTTACCTGTTTTTAGGTTATTTCTCCCCAGTAGTATGTAAATTCCTTGAAGGCAGGGACTGTTTTGATTTTTTTTTTTCAGCATCCTTAAGCCTATCTAGCATCGTGCCAGGCCCATAGTATTTAATAAATGTTTGTTGAACTGAATCTTCATATCTTGGCTGTGGTGCTCATTTATTTGACAGGGAACATTTGCCATTTTGACAATTGTAGCACAAACTGACGCTCATAGGAGAACAAGTCATCTCTGCTACTTCTTCTGCCACAGCCTCTGGAGACGGAACCCTCCCCTTCCTCCTGGCAAAGAAACTCCTGCTTGTTTAAAAATAAAGTGACTCTTGTGGAGTAATGGGAGGAATGCTGAGGGAGGGGGATGGGCATAGGGTTGGGCACAGTTCTAGAAATACCCACCTTCACATCCTGTTTGTGGATGTCTGTCCATGTGAATGTGATTAGAAGCTGTTGAGTTTTTCACTGGCATGCTAGGCAGTGTGCCTAGCCTCTTGTAGGACTAGGAAATGGCTTTCTTGTACAGTTTTCAGGCTGGAGCTCCCTGAAGTGCAGACTAGGACTGATCTGAAGTAGTCCAATATGCCAGAAATGGGATAAAAAAGACCTAACTAGCTAATCTTGCACCAAGGGGCCAAAGATCAGAGTCTGTCTGGGTGCTTTTATGCTGGTGCTGCACAAATTAAAGTGGGTTGATGTGATGACTGTTTAGTCAGCATCTCCTCTTCTGAGGTCTCATTAATGGACTTACTAGGAAGGCTTCATTTTCGCCCCATGCCCATCCTGACAGCAACCTAAACCATAATAATCTTTTGAGGGTTGGATTGCTGACATTAGTAGCATCATCACTGAGACTAGGGAGGATGGAGATAAATGTGGAAATAGTTTTAAGTTGTTAATTAATGAAGGTTTGAAATAATGACCTCTAGAATCCTAGAAGAGGCATGACAGTGCAGAATGACTGGTAACTTGATAGGAAACTGGAGTGCCCTTTGATGACTAGAAAATGATTTTTTTCCCCAGCTTGATCAGTTGTAATTTCCACATCACTTTGGAAGAGGGCTTGTCAGTCCATCTCAACCTACGCTTCAGCTTAAAATGTATTGGTATTAATACTTATTAAGTATATAATTTTCTAACATTTCATGGGTGCTATTTGATTTTATGTCACATTAATTTCTTAATATGCCCTTTCTGCTCCCCTACCTATCAAACCTTCCTTGTAACAAATTATTTTTTAAAAACCTAAACAAAAAATTTAGCAAAACCAGCCAAGATATCAGTCATGTTTGACATATATGCAACATTGCATACCTATGGTCTCCCTACTTCTTTAATGAAAGGAAAAGAAATATATTTTCTCATCTCTTCTTCAGGGCCATGCTTGGTCATTATAATCATGCAATGTTCAATTGTATTATTATTTCCCTTTACATTGTTTTATTTACTCTATAGAGTGATTTACAGGTTCTGTATACTTCACTCTGCATCCATTCCTATGTCTCCCATGTTTCTCTGAGTAATTCATATGTTTTTTCTTATGACACAATAATATTCCATTGTATTTGTATATCACAATTGGTTTCATCATTCCCCAATCAATACTTTTTTGCCTCACTTTTTGCCCCCACAAAAGGTGCTGCTAATCCTAAAGTAGAAGTAGCACCTGTTTTGTATAGGTTGAGCTAGTCTTGGAAGGGAATGGGCAGGGGGAGCTCTTTGCTTTCTTTTGCCTCTTTAGAGGCCCAGCCTATCGGGAGTTAGTGTCTGAGGTTTTAGTGGGATTCCTATTGACCCACAGGGACATCTTTCCAACCTAGCATTGCTGATTGCCATGGTAACCACAGAGGTTGAGAGAAGTAGTATTTCATCTGCATTAGTATCCTTTTTAACTTTGGGAAATGCATCCTTTTTTTAACTTCATTCTAGTAAAGTCACTTTTATTGCATTTTATGGGCCATGAGTGTCTCATTGCATTGGAAATCTGTGAGTGAATCACTAGACTGGCCTGAATTAGGCCTGTCCTAGAATATAGTGTTAACATAAACTCTTATAGGTTATATTTTATCAACATTTAACTTATTCATAAAGTAAGGCTTATACCCAATCAATAAGTCCATTTTCGCAGTCCTTGGGTAAGCTTTGATTTCTCCTCCTATCTTTACCTAGTTTGATACACAATTTTGAGCACTGACTGCCCTGAGAATTCAGAGACCTCTATTCTAAGCTCAGCATGGTTTTTGACTGTGGACAAGTCACTTAATCTCTGGACTGCAGTTTCCTCATTTGCACAATGAAGAAATGGGGTTGAATTCATTCAGTTTATTCAATAGTTAAAAAAATTTTATATCAACAGTTTATGTTTTTACATCATCTTAATTTCAAAATTTATCTCTCCCTACTCCTTTTGTTTTCAGAGAACTATTCTTTGTAACGAAGGAGGAAAAAAGAAAAGAAAAAAAAACCAGTCAAGTAAAACTAACCCTCAAGTCAACCAAGTCTGGCAGTATATGTCACAGTGCATAAATATAGTGGTCCTCCACCTCTGTAGAGGGGTGGATTTTCTTGTCTTTTCTTTGAGGCCAAACTTAGTCATAATAATTACACGGTCTTCTGTTGTGTTGTTCCCCTTTACATTGTTATTGTCATTGAGCATATCATTTTCTCAGTTATGCTTATTTTGTCTGCATCAGACTTGCTGGCAACTCTCAGAATTCTTCATATTTATTTTTTCTAACAGCACAGCAATATTGTATCACATTCAGCTACCTTTTGTTTAGCCATTCCCCCCATTCTATGGGCCTCAATTTTGTTTCAGTTGTTTTCTACTGCACAAAGTGCTATGAATATTTTAGTGTGTATTGGACCTTTCTTTCCAACACACATTTGATACTTACCTTGTATAAAGCCCCCAGCTAGTAGAGTAGGAATACAAAAAGACAAAAATAAAAGGCAATGTAGAGCTTTCTGCCTTCAGGGAACTTCTGTTCCACACATTAAACAGTTAAGCAAACACAAAATAAATTATCACAAGGATGAGGATACTGTCTATGGGGAATAGGAAGGGCTTCATTTAGTAGGTGGCACCTGAAGTAAACCAAGGATTCTAAAAGGCAGAGAAGAGAGTGAATTCCAAACAGCCCCTTAGCCTCTTCCAAGGCCCAAAGGAAGGAAATGGAATGGAATCTAAGGGGTTACCCAAGTTTGTTCCTTGCTTGCTCTGAAATTCTATCATTCTCTCAACTTCTCTCTTGTAAAGTTTTATCAGAAGTAGCTGTGCCTGAAAATTACTGTATTAATCACCTACATCTGTTTGAACCTCTAAATTTACATGTAGCATTGAAATGTTTGGCAGCGTACTCACAGCAGAATATAGATTTTGTTTCTTTTTTTAAAATTTGAGTTTTATTTATTTGTTTTTAGTTTTCAATATTCACTTGTACAAGATTTTAAGTTCTAAATTTTCTCCCTTTCCCTCTGCTCCCCCTTCCTCAAGAAGGTGTGCAATCTGATATAGACTATACATGTACAATCATATTAAACATATACCTACATTAGTCATGTTGTAAAGAAGAATTAGAACTAAAGGGAAAAACTATGAGAAAGAAGAAACAAAAAAAAGTGAAAATAGTATGCTTCAATCTGCATTTAGATTCCGTAATTCTTTCTCTGGATGTGGATAGTATTTATATCATGAGCCTTTCGGAATTGTCTTAGATCCTTGTATTGCTGAGAAGAGTTAAGTCTATCAAAGTTAGTAATCAAACAATGTTGCTGTTACTGTGTGCAGTATTCTCTTGGTTCTGCTCACTTCACTCAGCATCAGTTCATGTAAGTCTTTCCAGGTTTTTCTGAAGTCTGCCTGCTCTTCATTTCTTATGGAACAATAGTATTCCATTACCACAACTTCATCTCCTTAATTTCCAATTTTTGGCCTAGGTTTTGTTTCTTGGGAGGAAAAAGTAGTGAAATGCTCATTCTTTCCCCCTTTGAATATTTTGAACCTGCTTGTTGGACGTGGCATAGAAGGGATTCTTTTCCTCTGTGGATTGGACTAGAGGGTCTAAAGGTCTCTTTGAACTCTCAGGTTCTGGGATTTTGAATCTATTACTTAAAGCTATGAAGTTAAAGGGGGGCAGGAGCCCCAGGTTCTAGTCAGTGTTTCGCACTAACTGGGGGACGTTAGACAAATTGCTTTATTCCTTTGGCCCTCGGTTGTTTGATCTGTTTGCGGGCTGTCTTTCCCATTAGATTGTAATCCTTAGGACAGGGACTGTCTTTTATAGCTTTTTGTATCTCTGTTACTTAGTGTGGCACATAGTTGGTGCTCAATAAATGCTTATTGGCTGATTGATCTATAAAAATCGGGTTAAGTTAGGTGATTTCTAAGGTTCCTTCAGGTTCTCAACTGCTCCAAGTCTATGGGAAGACAGATTTCCTGTTGAGGAGCTTGGGAATGTTGAGGCAAGACCTCTTATTCTTCTGTGGGTTTTATTTTCCTGCAATTGGATTGGTCTGATTTCACATGTGTAGTCTTAAGATCTAAAGGTGGAAGGAGTCTTAGAAATCATCTAGTCCAACTCCCTCATTTCACAGATAAGGAAACTGAGGCCCAGAGAGGATGATATGCCCAAAGTCACTTGAATTCAGGTCTTGTGACTCCTATGTTCAGTATTCTTTTTACTGCACTGCTGTGATTGTTATCGCCATATTCCTTCAGTTTTCAACAATGGGTCTCCCCTACTATCTGCTTTTATTCTTCCTTCTCCCAAGCTGTTGAGCACTTCTGGAGGAGTCAGGAAACCTTTGAACCTGGGTCCTCTATCTGTTTATATTATTTAACCTCAACTGTGCCTTCACCTCTGTACACCGATCTTAGTCATTTCTGCTTGACTCACTACCACATTCTTCACTAAGGCTGATAAACCTTATGCACCCAACTTCACTCCTACCCTATCCTTTTATTCTCTCAGCATTTGACTTCACCTGTTACTTTACTGAGATGATAGCTCTGTTTCACGAACTCCCCTCATATCATATGCCTCTGCCCGCTATAGTTTTCCCTGCTGTCCACAAACATGTCTAATCTCCCCTGTCCTTAAAAACAAAAAACCTTCCCTTGACTGTCATACCCTCAAGCTCTATCTCTCTTCTCATTTTCATTCTTCACTCCTAGAAAGAACAATCTATACTTGCTGCCTCTACTTTCTTATTCTCTGTTCACTTCCCAGAAGGTCTTTGCAGTCTGCCTTCTGATTGCATCATTTTGTTGGAATGATTTTTAAAAGGTCACCAGTGGCCTCTTACTTGCTAAATCTAATGACCTTTTCTCAATCCTCATATTTCTCCTCCATCCTTATGTTTTTCTCCAACATTCTATGTGGTTGTCCAGCCTCTTCTCTTGCATGCTTTCTCCTCATTGGCTTCTGTAATGCTGCTCTCTTGTGGTTCTCCTTCTTGTCTGACCACTCCTTCTTGGTCTGTTCCTTTCCCACTAAACGCGGGTTTCCCTCAGTTTCTGTTGTTCTCTTCTTTCTCTACATTCTTACCCTTGGCAACCTTATATACACTCATGGTTCAGTTTTCACATCTTTATAGATCCATAAGTCCAGGCCTAAAGTGTTTATATCCATGTAGATCTATCTCTCTGAACTATCTATGTGACTTTCCCCTGAAATGCACTGCTTTGGATGTCCTACTAGCACCTCCAAGTCGCTTTGTCTGCAGCTGAACGCATTATTTCTTTCCTCCTAACCCCATCCTTCCCTCCCTTGAAACCTCACTTTTCAGTTGATGAGACTCAGTTCTCCCAATCACCTCAGCTTGAAACCTTCTTCAGTTGGTTCCTCTCCCTTGAACCTCATAATCAAGTCAAATTCAGGCAATTTTAGTTTTCCTCTCACATACTTCCTCTTCTGTCCGCTCACACAGCCCCGACCCTGTTCAGGGCCTCATTGATTCTTTTCCATAACAGCCTTGTAACTAGTGGCCCTGTCTTTTTCTTATCTCTGCTTTCTCCGTTCTATTCTTCATGTTGTTGTTGTAGTTGTTCAATTGTCTTCAGTCATGTCCAACTCTTTGTAATCTCACTTGGGGTTTTCTTGGCAAAGATACTGAAGTTGTTTGCTATTTCCTTCTCTAGGAAACTGAGGCAAATAGAGTTAAGTGACTTGCCCAGGGTCACACAGCTAGTAAGTGTCTGAGGCCAGGTATGAACTCAGGAAGATGGGTCTTCTTGATTCCAGGCCTGGCATTCTATCCACCGCACCACCCTAGCTGCCCATCTTTCAAGCAGCTGCCCAAATAATCTTCATATGCAGGTCTAACCATGTCATTTCCTTGCACAAAAACTTTCAGTGGCTCCCTGTTGCCTGTAGGATAAAATACAAACTTCTTAGTTAGGCATTTAAGGCTTATTCACAATCTAACTCCAACCTTCCTTTTCAGCCTTATTTTTTACATTCCTTCTATTTCTGTTCTATATCTAGCCAGACTAGATTACCAGCTGCTCCCTGACCTTGACGTGCCATCTTTTTCCTCCCTGTATTTACGCAGACTATTCCTTGTGTCCAGAAGACACTTCTTCCTCAGTTGCCTTCTTTTGTTTCTAGGCTCAGTTTAGTAGATGTCTCCACCCTAATCTCTCTCTTCTGTCCCTCTTTGCCCAAGAAGAAAACATTCTCTTCCTCTTAAAATTTTTCTAAAGCACTTTGTTTGCATCTCTCCTTTGCCCCATCATGCCCTATCATGTATGTGTATGAGTTTATGTATGTATATATTTATATTTATTTACATATTTAATTCTATTGATATTCATTCAGACATTTATTTGTATTTGTTTATACTTATAAATTTATATATTACATACATGTATACACACATAATAATATATACACGTAATATATATGAGCTATGCTTTTATATTATGTTTATATATGTACACACATAAAACATATATTCATATATGTACACATATATAAAATATGCTTGTATATGTGTATATATGCATATATGTGTTATATTCGCCATACTAGAAGTTGAATTCTGAGGATGGGGCATATTCTTTTTAAATCCTTGTGTACCCATCACCTAGCACAGTGGCTTGCACGTAGATGCTTTAATTCAATTCAACATCGAAGAGAGTTTGTGTGAGGTGGAGAGGCTGTGTGTATGTGTGCATGCATATGTGTGCATTTGTGTGTATGTGAGTAGGGGACAGTTGGGGGAGAATGTGAGGGGGGAAGAGTATTATGGGATGGGGAAAGAGTGTGTGGGGAGTTGAGAAGGAGAGAGAGAGCGCGAGCGAGCGCGCGCACACAGAGAGGTTCAGAACAGCTTGAGCACCAAGAGTGAGCACTGTGGAAGCCTCCACATGAAGCAGTTTTAGATCTGGGAAGCAGTAAATTTGAATACCTACTGGCGGATTTTCTAATGCATCAGTAGTTAAGCATTTTATTTGTACAACTATTTCTTTTTTTTCTTAACTTTTTTTTTATTGATATCATTTGTTTTTACATCACCTTTATTTCCAAATATATCTGTCCTCCTGTCCTCCCCATCAAGCCATTCTTTGTTGCGAAGATAAAAAAAGAGGATCAAGCAATTCGGAAAAACCACCCGGTGCATTAATTGAGGCTGACAGCGTGTGGAATATTCCATCCCCATGGTTGTAGTCCCCCTCCACTCCACCCAGCCTTTGCAAAGAAGGGAGGGAGGTGCATTCTTCTCCACTGTTGAGGCCAAGCTTGATGAGGATAATTACATTGCATTCAGTTTCCACTTGATGCTTTTTCCATTTTCGTTGTTAGAGTCATTTGCACAACTACTTTGGATTGTTACCAGTCCTTTTCAGATTCACTAGGCACCATTCTATTGTGGGCATTCATATGAATATGTATGTTTAAATATAGCTTAACATACTAGATTCATGCCAACTATAAATTTCTTGACTCAGTATTTGGGAGAAGAATCCTATGTTTCTAATTAATCAGTCAACAAGTATTTTTAAGTGTTTCCTATGTCACGCGCTGGGTTAGGTGCTAGGGATATAGATACAAAAAGTGAAACAATTCCTGCTTGCAAGAACCTTATATTCCAGTGGGGAAGATAGCAATTACATATAAAAATTATATAGCATAAATATAAAGTTAATAAATACAAATATATGTATAGTAGTTAAATACAAGGTAGTTTGGGAGAGAGGTCACTCAAAGTTGAGGGATCAGGAAAGGCTTCATATAATTTATGGACTTCAGTTTAAAGGAAGAAAGGGACTCTGAGGTGGAGGTAAGCAGGGAATACATTTCAAGAGTGAGGAGACCACTGAAAAGGCACAAGAATAGGAGATGGGGTGTCTTGAGTGAGTATGGAGAGAGCAACAGTTTGGTTTTATAGTAGAGTTCAGAAAGGGGAGTAAATGTCCAGTGATGATGGAAAGTTAGGTTGGGGCCAGGTTGTGTAGGTATTTCAAATCTAAACAGAAGAGTTTCCATTTTATCCTAGTGGCATTAGAAAGTCACTGGATTGATTGAGTAGAGAAGTCACATGGTCAGATCTATATTTAAAGAAAATTACTTTGTGTGTAAGATAGATTGGAGTGATAGGAGACTTGAAGCAGGAAGACTACTTTGGAGGCTGTTGCAGTAATCTAGGCCAGAGGTGATGAGTACCTGATAGTGGGTAGCAGCATGAGGTGAGATGGGGTAGGATGTAAGAGTCATGGGGAAGGTCGAAATGGCATGATTTGGCAACTGAGGGGCTCTGGTGGGGCAAAGAAGAGTGAGGAGTAGAGGATAAAGCTGAGATTATGAATCTCAGATCCTTCAAGGATGATGGTGCCTTCCACAGCAGTAGGGACGTTTAGGAGAGGGGAAGGTTTAGGGGGAAAGGTGACGAGTTCAGTTTCAACTTGTTGAGTTTAAGACACCTACTTTAAAATGTCAAATAAATTATTGGTAGTGCAAGATTTATGTTGGGGGCAGAGACCCTAAAGACAGATATGTCATTAAAATAGTTTGAATGTTGAAATGTTAAATAAATAATTGGCAGTGCAGGGTCTGTGTTCAGGGGAGAGACCCTAAGGATAGATAGGTGATTAAAATAGATGATGTTTAAACATTTTCAATATGACTGATATTTCCTGTACATGAACTTCTTTGCCTTTTGCCTTTGTTTTGGGATTGTGAGTGGGAAACACAGTTGCTGACTGAAGGATATCTCCCAGTGTCTCATCATAAAACTAAACTTGACCAGATTGAGGGGAACAGCTATTAGTAGGATCAATGGAGTTCTCATTTCCATTGTATTTTTTGGTGTTTCTTTCCACAATTTGTAACTGCCAGCATCATCATATCATGACAGAGGTAACCTGCAAAGAAACAAGCACCAAAGAATGAATACCAGAAGCAGAAGCATTTAGATTTACTTCCTTCTTTGATCTCCCTTAAATGAATACATGAATGGAATTAATGAAAATATTACTGGAAGGTTCTAATTCTCATTCTTTCCTTGTTTTTTCCTACTAGGTAAAAACTACTTTTCTGGAGTTGAGGCACACCATGGAAAATCAGTCAGCTATTGAAAGCCCTGCTGGACCCTGAAGTGTGAAAGGGAGGATGGAAGTCATCGTCTCTGAAGCATTGATACCAAAACAAATATTCCCTCTGACTCCAGAAACTTATTTATAAACTGTTCAGCAGCAGGCGGGCCTGTGTTGAACTTCTGTGTCAAAATGTCAGAATTAAGCTCTTCATTTACAAACCACTACCTTAGGTTAACCTGTGTCACTCCTTTGAATGTCTCTTTCAAATGCCACCAGGCTCCAGTTCTCTCTTCTTGAAGAGGTTCTTTGATAAGGGGGGAAGGGTAGAAACTCTTTTTTATTTTTCTCCTTTTAAAGCAGATTTCTGCAAGATGAGAATATTAAAAAATAATATCCAGACCCCAAGTATTAAAAAGCCAGAAGAAAATTCATTTCTACGATTTAGAATTAGATGCTTTTTCTTGTTTGGCTCTTGAGTCTTGAGATTTGAGGTTATACCAACCTCTTGGCTGCTTTAAATTCCAGCCACTTGCCTTAATCTTTTGGTGAGTGTGTTTCATGGAAAAGCAGATTTCAACAATGGTGGCTAGTGGCTCTATGCTAAACCAGCCTTGCTAGGATTGTGTGTTTATATGTGACAGACTTATTGGTGAAGAAAATTGTGATGGCTTGCTACTGATTTCGACAATTGCACTAGCCCCTACTGAATCATGCTATTCCTCATGCTCCAGTGGAGCAAATTGGTGTCTGAAATGAAGTAGTTTTTGTTAGGCTTATTATTTTTTTTTTTAAAGAGTGTGAGTTCAACAGAATTAGGCATGGCTGGTTTGAAAAGAATTGTGGATTTCAGGAAAAAATATATTTTTATGATTTTTCCTCCTCTGCTGGGAAAATAAAACGCCAGGCAGCTTTTCATTTGTGTAAAAGTTTGTGCCATTTTTCTTCTAATTTTGCCACAGCTATGTGTGTGTGTGTGTGTGTGTGTGTGTATGTGTTTGTGTGTCTGTTTTTCAGTTGCCTAAATTTAACTGAATGGCAGTTTGGACTGCTGAAAACAGAGTTTGGTCAGTGACTGTATCAGAAGTAAATTCAGAACTGGAGAGAGAACATTTTTTCATCAAACTGGAAATATCTCTGTCACTTTGGGCTGATGTATCTCCTTTTGCTATAAAGCACACATCTATGTAGAAGTGAGGGATATATTTTTGTTTCCTCTTATGCTTCAGGAATAATGAGTTTAGGCAATAAGTATTTCTCTTTCGAAATTAGATTTGCATCATTCCCAAGGATTGCTGAGCTCATAACTTTAGAAGTATGCGCATCTGTTGATTGCCAGTCACCCAGAAGTGACTGAATTTGCCTCTGCTTGAACATTGCACTAAAGTCTGTTAGTGGTACCTTTTGGGACCCAGGGAATTCAATCTGACTTGAAACAGTTTTTCCTCTCCTCTCCTTCTTCTCCTCTTCCTCTCCTCCTCTCCTTCTCTCCTCTTTGTTTGCTCTACTTTGTCTTTCTGGACCTTCTCGACCCATTTCTCTTTATACACTTTGCAGTTGATTGGAGGAAGTCTATACCAATAAATATTTCTCTTACAGCTCCCTGGGAAGGTCTCTTAGCAGTTCCTGAAGCTTCCAGCATTCTGGAACCCTTGGGACATCCATTAACCTTTTTAATACCCTGTTTGCTGGTACCACAAATAACTTGTGCAGAGAGGGTGCTTTGAATATAGCAGGCCATGAAGATTCCCTCTCTAAGAATACCTCTTTGTACTGCCATAGCATTTTGAATCAAACCAAGAAAGGCTTTGTAGCTATTGAAACCAACATACAGTGCCTCCTGGACCTTTGCCCTGTGCATCGACTCCATATGTTGACCTTTTTTCTTTTTTCCCCCTTTTTTGTCATCTGCCAAAGGGGGTGGGAATAGGAGCAGAGAAGGATGTGGTTACTCCATATCTCTTGAAAATGTACTCTCAGCCAGAGTGGTGACTATAAATGACACCTTCCTATTTACCATCTGCTCTTTCTATACCTTTTAACTGGAACTGTGCTGATACACTGGCTTTTAAAAATATTCCCTTTCCTCCCTCCCCCCATTCCATTTGCAAGATGGCCAAAAAACTGGATTTTCTCTCCTTTATGAATTGGTTGTCAGAATTATATTCCTGGAATCATTAGTGATATCTGAAGCTGGTCACTATGAATGACCCTTTAAATTCTTAGTAGAAGTTTTAAACTATAGGCATTTAGGTGACTCTTTGGCTGAAACAAATGATTTTTGCTAGTGATGCTTTTTGAAACAGAACATGGTACCTTTTTCTCTTAGGGAAACAACAGATCCCCTTTAAGACTTATTTATTTCAAAGCTTTATCAGCATCAAGTTCATTGGATGGTTCTACAAACCTGGTGAATTACAAAAAAAAAAATTAAACATAAAATGATGATGGGGAAAAGTTTGTTTTTATTTTTATTTCCACATGGGCCTGGTGGACAAATCTTTAGAAACTTCCTCTCCTGATGTTTAATGATGAAAGCCCATTTTCACGATGGACAGTTTCTTGGGAATGTCTTTGCGTTTCTCTAAAGATTATGGACCAGCTGTGTCAGGTCTCTCACCTTTGACCTGAATTAAACTTTCTGATATTGTCGTTGCTCATCATTTCATATGTATGTATGTATGACGAAGATGAGCTTAATGGAAGGAGTTCGCAGCTCCATTTTAACTAGAGATTAAATAACCAGAAATAAGAGGTGTCTAGTTCTTTTTCTAGAAGCTCCATTTTTTAAAATGGCATTCTGAACAATAGCGAGAGCTTAAAAGCAGCTCTTTTCTGAACTTCAGAAACTGTGCTTAACCTGCACCCACTAGGCCAGGGGCATTTTCTTCTCTAAGAAGTCTGTCTTACACTGGTCTATATGTACATCCATGGAGAAGCTCAAGAAGAGGAAAAAAAGCTTGTTCTGCAGGCAGCCTTCTTTATTGATCGACTGAGCCACAGATAGAAAATGACTTTTTCTGATTCCCCTACTTGCATTTCACTTGGATAATGAATTAGGAATTGGGAAAGTGTCCTTCAGCATACATCTTTCCAATAAAGGAGATAACTTTTTTTTTATTCCTCACTATACTATGTAAAGCCCAAGTGGAAGGCAGAAAAGATAATGACTCAACACTTATCACCCCTTCCTTCTAAGTGGAGAGCATATTGAAAAGGTGATGTTAGTATTGATTATTCTATAACTTACTGTTGAGGAGGAGGAAGACATTGTAAGAATGTTTAAAAATGACAGCCTTCAATTTTTAACCCTAAAAGACTCTTGGAAAAAGCCTTGAGTTTTATTTGCTAATCCTTCTTTGATAAGATACCTATCTTCTGGACAAAACTTTTCACAAGACAAAGGTCAGACTGGCTGGTTGGAGGAAGGGTGGCTCCTGGTAGCATTAATGTCAACATTTGCCTAAAAAAAAAGGTTACTGTGCTGCATTGTCACCCAAAGACTCTTTATTATGGAGACTTGAATATTTCTACTGGATGGACAATGGCTCCAAGCCCTGGGCTTTATACAGCAGAACCAAGAAATTTAAGCCATCTTGAAAGTACTTTCCCGGAGGATTAAAAAAAAAAAGTCTTATGTGGTGTTTAGGTCACTAGTTGATAATTGCTGACAAATTTGGAGGAATCTTTTCCTGGTACAATTTAACTGCTTGAATCAGTTGAATCTGTGCTTTTGGGGAAAAAAACCCCAACAACGCCTGGGGGCGTGTGGAAGATGCCCGAGTACCATGAGCTGGTTACTAGAATGAAGGCTCTCACTTTGTTACCAGTGACTCCTTCAGCGACGTGGGTCTAGTTACCGCTTGGGCTGTGTGTTTCTACTTCATGCTGTGTTGATAAAAGAAAAATTCTTAGTTTTTATTGAGCAGAGAATATAGAGTTTATGAGCATTTGATGTAAACTCAGTAATATATAGGATTTTTTTTTAAATGGAGGCTCTAAGTTGCATTATCTTTTGGAAATGATTGAAAATGAATAGACTTGGTCCTTTTGAATGATTTGTCTTTTACCACTACGTGGATGTAAAGTATTTTGTATTGCAGAGTACTGGTATGGATATACTTTTAAAAGTGTCTCAATATTTGCTGCTATATTTTGTGTACTTTGTCTTTTGCCTGCTTCCACAGTTGGTTTATGGAAACAGGTCTCTCCACCTTGCTCCACCCCCCATTTTAAAAATTTTCTGTGAATAGAGAGCAAATCAATAGGTGGCACACACCATGATGTGGCTTTCCAGGTAGACCTGGGTCACTTCTTAACTCCATTATTTTAAATCTTACTAGTTGATTTAATGAGACTGGAGGGAAAATTGCTTTTTTTTTTTTAAGGCTGCCTGCTTTAAGATGGGATTCTAGCATTCTTGTATAATTCTGCTGGGATATCCTAAAGTTAATAGAGAAGAGTCATATAAAGGCCCATTCTTAAGAACCTTCTTATCCTTGAAGGAAATCTATAGGTCATTTTAGTTTTTTTGGGTTGGGGGAAAGTAGGGGATAGGGAATCCTCAGAATGGCTGTCACTTAAAGCCCTTTGTAAGAACTGAGGCATGCTTTGGTCTTCAGGTTTGAAAGAATAATCATTTTCTTGTCTTGTTTGCTTTGTGTGTTTCCTGAAAGTATTTTTCAAAAAAGACTGATAATGACTAATAAGCAGCTCATACTGGGGTGCCACCCTATCATGATACATAATATTATGACTAGATCATTCTTTAGAATTAGACTAGGGTTTTGGAGGGGGCCATTATTTCTCTCCTTTTTGTCTTATAGATGTCAAAATTTGTTTTGCCACAACCTTTGCTCTGATTCTATCATTGTTTCTTTTGTAATAATCCTGTTTTGTATGATTCAAGATATTGAGAATATTGTTCATATAACTTGTTTTGACAAAAGTCTCTGTTTTGTGGTGTCTCTTTCCTCACCTTGCACTAAAGATTTCCCAAAGGATTTGGTAAAGCTTCAGGGTGGTTATCTCCCCTCACTAAAGCAGGAAACCCTATCTATGAGACAAGGCTTGGAAACCTCCTAGAATAAAAATGGAAGAAGAATGGAGATAAATAAGTATACCATGAAATAACTAATGGAATGGAATAATAGCATTTTTGCTCAAGAACTGCACTTAGGGATGTATTATGCTGCTTCGGGCATCTTATTACAAGTAACTACAGGAGACCTTCTGTAGTCTCAGATTCATCATTCACCATTCATTGTGCCAGCCAGCCCACTCTCCTCCCTAACAATGATCAGTTTACTGCTGAGCTTGGGAGCCTGGCCCCTTTAAAAACATATGTGTGTGTGTGTGTGTGTGTGTGTGTGTGTGTGTGTGTGTGTGTGTGTGTGTGTGTGTTTAAATTGGGGGAGGGTTGACAGACTAGCTGATTACCATTAACCTTGGTAATTCCATATATTAACCTGTGGTGGACTAGATTCGTGGGGAGGTGGTGGCTGCCTTGCTTAGGTAATAAGCACCCAGAGTCCCTTAGCTCAAAAACACCCCATGCATTTTACCACTAGAAATTCTTTTCAGGTAATTAGCCTTTTGGGAATACAAGTACTTCCTGGGAGGGGTCAAGTCCAGTGATTATTCAATTCTTGGTATCCACAGCTTTAATCAGGAAAGACTAGAAAAATGAATGGGAGTTTTGATTTGGGAGAGGGAGTGGAGGAAATATTTGTTAGGATAAGTGAGATTCTCGTTAACTTTTCTCTCTCCAACCACCGTGACTCCTAACACCACACATAACACCTCCACTGCACTAACAGCTCACATTTATATGTTGTTTTTTAATGTACGTTCTCCCCAATCTTCACAACCCTAAGAGATCTGTGCTCTTTTATACATTTTACAGATGAAGTGACTGAGGCTAAAAGGTTAAGTGACTTGCCATAGGCCACAAGGATTGGAACCCAGGTTTTGACTCCAAGTCCAGAGCTGCTCCTCCAGGTTGGCTCTGTCTTTATTGTGGGCAATCCTAGATCCCAGAACCCACATGTGTTTGAGTTAGATCCTCAGTACAAAACAGAAGGGGTCCATTTCTAGTCAGACATTAAGGAAATTTTAACTCGGCTCCTTTGTTTGCATTGTAAAAATGTATTTAATTGCCCTTGGGGAAATGGTGCTAGATGCGATCTCTAGAAGTAGCTGACAGCTGGGTGAGGCTGACCCTAAGGTTTATTGCCCCCAAACTGTGACATTGGTATTTTCAAATGTTTGCCTGAAACTGGGTTTAAGCTAAAGAATTTCTCAGATGCTTAGCTCATGTGGTTTCCATATTACCTTGGCATGAACTTGGTATTTCCCCTTCCCTGTTGTGCCAAGCAATTAGGACTGGAGTATCTTCCTTTCTGACCCCTTCCTCCTCCAACCCCTGCCAGGGAGCTCAATGATAGTCCGGCAAATAATTGAGCACTGCACACAAAAGACAGCTGTTGTCCATCTGGTGCTTTTAAATTTCAACTGTTAACTAAATGAATTTCAATTCTTTGCTGATGATAAACCTACCAAAAATACCCCTGAGCTTCTCCCAGCAACTGCTGGGGGTCAGACTGTTCAGTTTCTTGGTTTGATTCGTACACAAGAATGGAGCCTCCAGTAAAACTTTTCTATGCATTAGCTGCTAGGGAACATTGACTGGTGATTGAGAAAAACAACTGACTAACAAGTTATTCAACTACCTGTCTTTCTGGTCCTTTGCCTTTCCTTAGTTTTTGGCTTATGGGCTAGAATCGGGGTACTCTTGAACCCCAGCCTTACTATTTCCCAAATTAAGCCATTCTGCTACTTATCACTGACTGGTTCACAAAGGAGCCTAAATATGTCATTAGTAATAAATGACATTTATATAGTGCCTTAAAGTTTGCTAAGTGTTTTACATTGATTATACTTGAATCTTAAAATAATTTCGTGAGGCAGGTATTTCGTGTGGTATCACCATGTTACTGAAGAAGCTGCTGAGGCGTAGATTAAAGTGACCTGCCCATTGCTAAGTGGTTAGTAGATGTCAAAGGTGGAATTTAAAACTAGGCTTTTCTAATTTAGGGTCTAAGACTTTAGCCACTGGACTTCTTATGGTGGTCTTCCTTCACTTTTCTCTTTCTTGAATGTGGCTTTCTGTACATGTATACTTGTGTTTTTGTTTATTTTTTTGAGACTGGGTGTCCCTGTGTCACCCATGCTGGAAGTACAGCAGCAATTCAGGGGCTCATGTCACTGCTGATGGTTGTGGAAACTTTGACCTTCCCTGTTTTCCAATTTAGGCGACCTTCTGCCCGTCCCCTACCCCCCTGTCATTGGTCTCAGACTTAATGCAGACATCTCAAAGCCCTTAGCCGTAGTCCACTTCAAAACTCTCCAGTTTGAACAACCTACCGGCCTTAGCTTCTTCAGAGTCAGGGGCTGCTGAAATGTGCCACCATGTGCAGCACATGCACCTGTTTTTAAAGGAGACATAGCCTAGTGATGAGATTGTCAGATGTGCAGTAGTCATCATATCCCAGCGTAGTTATTTAGAATTATAGATCTAGGGCTGAGAGACTTTGGAGACCTATGAAATCAAAACCCTTCATTTTGCAGATGAGGAAAATGAGGCTCAGGGAGATTGACTTGCTTAAAGTCAGATAGCTTCAGAGGCAACCTTAGTTTTTATATCAAGTTGGTATGATTACATTCTTCCACCTCATGGGGGCAGAAAAAGGATTAATGAGCTAAGATCTTTCAGACTCCACTCTCCTGCCCCCTCCCCTCATGCATCTTTCATAGCTGCTGCCAAAATAATCTTCCTTATGCATAATTCTTGTCATATCCTCTTCTCAAAGATCTTTAGTGATCCTTATTGTTTAATGGGTTAATTTCAAATGTCTTTGCCTAATATTCATGCCCATCCACAATTTGACACTACCCTATCTTTCTAGGCTTGTCTTTAAAAAATTAATGATAAATTTAGTTTTTTACATCACCTTAATTTCTTAGTATACCCCTTCCCATTCCCCTACGCAGTGAGCCATTCCCTGTAACAAAGATTAAAAAAAGAAAGGGGGGAGAAACAATTTAGCAAAATCAACCAAGCCATCAACCATGCCTCAGAGAGTGTGCACTCTGCTGTATCCCATGTTGTAACCTCTGGAAAAAAGGGAAGGAGAAACATTTTCTCAACTTTTCTCTGAGCTGAGCTTCAGCTTTATGTCTTATTATACTCCTTTGTATACTATATGTTCTGGTCAAAGCCTCAGTCACTGAACCTTCCTATGATTTCTGCCTCTTTACCTTCTTCCTCTTACTCCTTGTATTTGGAATACCTTCCTTTCTTTTTGCCAATTAATTCTTGAACCTCATTTAAAGCACAGCCTGAATACTTTCCCTTCCTGGAGCCTCCTCAGACTCACTGGTTAGTAACAATCTTCCATCTCAGATTTCACATACTTGTTTTACACATCTCTATAATATACTTATATAATATTGTATCAATTGGTTATCTGCATTTGAATTTTATCCCTCCTTCTAGGCTAATAAGTTCCGTGTCTTATCTGCGCTTTGTCTAGTTCTTTAATGCCAACTACAGTGTTCTTTACAGAGTAGACATTTAAATATTTTTTGAATGTTGATATAAACAAAATAATTGACCTTAATCTTCATGTAATAAAGTGAATGACCAAAGCAGGGAAAGACAATTAGCAAATTCATGACCAGTTGTTGCTTTGGCTAAGATGTTGTCATGTAGGTATCCATTAATAGTAAGTGGTGCTGAATTATAAAAGTATATTTGCATTTCTTAAGTCTTTTATTTCCTGCTGGAAAGCTTAGTTCAGTTCAAGCTTCACATCTCTGTTTGATGCTTTAAGGGTTTATTTAAACGAGCACTTCAAGCTAGAGCCCTAATATAATACAGTGATCCTGGTGTGTCAAAACAGAATGATGTATGACCACAGTTTTTTTCTCAGCTAAAGATTATCATTGTTCAACATTTTGTTAGGCAGTGAAAGATACCTAAGGATAAATGAGATTGTCCCTGCCTCAGGCATATTATACATACACAATACGTATCTTGCATGTATGATATAACTTAAAATCAACGTGACATTTGCATATGAGAGGTACAACTAAAGTTCTATGAAAGTTTGAAAGGGATTAGTGCTGGCTGGGAAATAGGGAAAAGCTTCACAGAGGAGATGACATTTTACCTGGACCATGAATGATGGTTAGAATTGGCAGATATGGGAATGGAGGGAATTTTGGGTGTAGGGAATGGTGTGAGCAAAGACCAACAGTTGAAAAAACGTGGACTGTATTAGCAGTTATCAAGAGGATAGGGCATAAGGCTGATCTAGAATAATTCTGTCAGAACAACATTTGAGGCAATGACAAATTAGACAGAATCGGACTTCCCTCATGAGGTGGTTTAGATTACAGCAAACTCGGTATTCAATATCCAGGTTTCTGGGACTGATGTCAGAGATGGCTTCACTGTCTGTCCAGGATGGTACAATAGAGGGCACTAGGTTAGTGTGAGTGATCAGAATAGAGTCATAGGACTGAAATATGGATGCAGAAATCTGAGAGATGTGCTCCATTTCCTGCTTTGCAGAACCTTCCTTGTACCATTTGCACGTTTTCAGTTTCCCCATCTTTGACTAGTTCTTTGTAGCCTCTCTCTGTCACTACGATCCCTGGTTGTGCCTCTTTCTGATAATCTACTTTATTGTATCCCCAAAGCACTGGGCCCACTTTAGCCCCAACATGGAGCAGCTGCTGGGGAGGAACCCTGCTGTCCCCTATTATCTGCATGTCAGTGACATTTATTGAATGCCTTAGCCTTCCACATCCATCAAGTGCCTGCTGGGAGCAGAGCCTTCTGGTGGGGCAGTTAGCATTGCTTCAGCACTAGTGGATGCACCGCTTTGCAGGGTCCCTTGCTGGTTCATTCCTTCTTGCCAGGACAGCGGGATGCCCTTTTTCAACCTCCCAATCCTGTATTTCCCACCTGTCATTTCAGGCCCAGGTTAAATGCTACATCTTCCATGAAATCTTCCCTGATATCCCAGAGTTACCTCTACTTCCCTCCCCCCACCAGTCTGACAAGATCCTTCATCCTGCGAACATTGAAAGTATCTCATTTTATTGTTCTTACTAAATTGTAAGCTCTCTGAGGTACTGTGTCTTATCCATCTTTGTTTCCTCCTCAAGGCTTTGTCCATAGGGAGACCTTATAGAATAGCTAGGTGAAAATTTAGAGCTGGAAGGAAACTTGGAGATCATGCACCCAACCTGCTCATTTAACAGATGAGGAAACTGAGGCCCAGAGAAGTGAAGTAACTTGTCTATGATCATACAGTTAATAAGTGGCAGAGACAGGTTTCAAACCCAGTGCCTCTGCCTCTATCACCAGGGTTCCTTCTATTGTGCCAGGTTGCATACTGCTAAGTAAGACTCAGTGCTAATGGAATGGCAGTACTATTAGAGTACATTGATCTCTAGAGGTGGAAGGCAGTGGAGAATCTGTTGCTAGTTGGCACGGTAGATAGAGGGCTAGGCCTGGAGTCAGGAAGATCGGAGTTCAAATCCAGCCTTAGGCATTTACTAGTTGTGTGACCCTGGGCAAGTCACTTAATTTCAGTTTGCCTCAATTTCCTTACCTGTAAAATGGAGATACTAATAACATTAACCTTGTAGGGTTGTTGTCAGACTCAAATGAGATGATAATTGCAAAGTACTTAGCACAGTGCCTGGTACATGGTAGGAGCTATATAAATGTATATTCCCTTCCGTTCCTTCTTTATCACTCAAGTGCCTTCTGCTACTTTCTCCTACTCCGCCCCTGTCTCACATGATAAAGTGGCCTAAAAATCCTTACCAAGGTTAACCCCTCTTACTTGTTCAAGCAATCTCATCTCCTTCAACAGATTGACCCCTCTGTCATCCTTACTCTTTCACTAATTGTCAATCTCTTCTTGTCTAGCTCATTTCCTACTGTCTACAAACATGCCTGCCTCTTCCCATCCTGAAAAAACATTCACGTAGTTCTTCCATCCTTAATTATCAACTTATTTCTCTTCTACGCTTAGTAGCTAAACTCCTAGAAAAGGCCATCTACAATAGGTGGCTCCACTTTCTCTCCTCTCACTCTCTTCTTAACCTGTTACAATCTGGCTTCTGACATCATTCCACCAAAACTGCTCGCTCCAAAGTTACTAATGATCTCTTGGCTGACAAATCCAAAGGTCTTTTCTTGAGCTTCATTCTCCTTGACCTCTCTGCAGCTTTTGACACTCTTGATCACTCACTCCTTGATACTCTTTTCTCTCTAGGTTTTTGGAACACTACTCTCTCCTGGTTCTCATCTTACCTATCAGACCTCTCCTCTGTCTCCTTTACTAGATCCTCCTTGGGGTCACACCCTCTCACTGTAGGCATCCCTTGGGGTTCTGTTCTGGGCCCTCTTGTCTTCTCCTTCCATATTATTTCACTTATTAATTTCATCAGCTCCTGTGGGCTTAATTACCATCTCTATGTTGATAATTCTCAAACCTCCCTATTCTTCCCCAGTATCTCTGTTGACCTCCAGTTGCCTTTTAGACATCTCAAACTGAATGTGCAGTAAACATCAAATTGGAACTCATTATCTTCTCCCCTAAACCCTCCCCCTTCCTACCTTCCCTCTTACTGCAGAGGGCAACGTCATTCTCCAAGTTCTTCAGGCTTGAAACCTAGGGGTCATCCTGAATTCCTCATTCTCTCTCATGTCCCATATCCAATCAGTTGTCAAGGCCTGTTGATTTTACCTTTGAAACATCCCTCAAATATGCCCCCTTTTCTCTTCTGCCACTATCACCACTAGTGTAGGCCCTCATCACCTCACACCTGGATTGTTGTAATAGCTTGTTGGGGTGCATCTGCCTGCCCCAAGTCTCTCCTCACTCCAGTGTATTCTCCATTCAGCCACCAAAGTAATTTTCCTAGAGTGCTGATCCTATCACATCACCCTCAATGTCACCCTCAATAAAATCCAGTGACTTCCTATTGCCTCTGGCAGCAAATACAAAATGCCCTGTTTGGCATTCAAAGACCTTCATAGTCTAACCCCCTCCTACCTTTCCAGTCTTCTTACACCTTACTACCAGGCACATACTCTTTGATCCAATGACACACGCCTTCTGGCTGTTCTACAAACAAGATGCTCAATCTCTCATCTTTGGGCGTTTTCTTTGGCTGCCCCCCTGGAATGCTTTGCCTCCTTCCACTCTGACTGCTGACTTCCCTGGCTTCCTTTAAGGTCTAACTAAAATCCTGCCTTCTACAGGAAGTCTTTCTCAACCCCTTTTAATTCTAGTGCCTTTTCTCCATGAGTTATTTCCTATTTATCCTGTATAAAGCTTGCTTCATATACATATTTGTTTGCAGGTTATCTCCCCTATTAGATTATAAACTCCTTAAGGACAGGGACTGTCTTTTGCCTCTTTTTGTATCCTCAGCGCTTAGCACACTGCTTGGCACATAAAATGCGCTTCATAAATGTTTATTGGTTAGGTGATCTCTAACTAAGATGCAATTGTCTAGGGATAGAAAGGATGGCATTGATATTACAGCTGAGATAACTATTTAGTAAGTGTCTACTATGTGTACTACACAGTAGAAAGACGTGAAGGGGAAAGATGTGAAACAATATGGTTCCAGTCCTTAGGGAGCTTACAGACTAATGGGCATGATGAGATGTACACAAATGTTGTTTGTCCTTTGTTTTTGAGGAGGATTGTGACATCAGGAGAGTGATACCATGGCTTGCAAGTAAATTGGATCTAAGTGAGGGAGGGCTCTCCAAAGTCAACAGCCTCATGTTCTCCTCTATAGCTATTTGGGTCCAGTGGCAAGCTATAGATCAGGATGACTGGAGATGGCTTTGGATATACTGGATACAGTGGGAGAACTTGGCCTTTTTAAGTTAAGATCTTTCCCAGGTCTCAGTTAAATATAATGGAGGTAGGGAGTGAGCCTGTGATTTAATTGGTACAGTAAATTCCCCCTCTAAAAATTCAGGCTAGCATCTTCTTTGTAACCTATAGTGCTGGTGTTGAGTAGAAGACTTGAGAATTTAAGTGGCATGTCCAGGGTGATACAACTAGTAAGATTTAGATGTGAAACTTGAACCCAGGCTCTTTTGGCTCTGAAGTTGGGTCTCTATCCATTATGCCATGGACAAATATCACATAAATGAGAACATAAGTATAGAAAAGGAGGACAAAGTGCTATGAAATCAGTTTTTTAAATCATGAATGAAGTAGGTGAAATATTTCTGGAGTTGATACAGCATTTGGTCACTGAAACTGCTGTTAAGGAGGATACTCAAGACTGAAAATAATGGTAGGGTCCAGGAAAGGAGATTCCAGAGTAGGTGGCCTGTGACTATTCAGATATGGCCCTGAAATAGAGGGACAGATGTAATGAGAGGATGGTGGCATCTGTGTTTGAATAACTAAATTCAGCTTTTGGGATCAGCTTTCAATTAGGTGACTTCTCAGTCATTGCAGAATTTGGTTAGGGTGCTTTCATAGAATTCAGAGCTAGAAGGTTTTTTGTTTTTTGTTTTAAAATACCTTGTCTCATCTTTAAGATCCTTTATCTTTCAGAAGGGGAATCTGAGAGTCATAAAGGTTGAATGATTTGCCCAAGGCCAGTACCTATTTGGTGCCAGAGCCAAGAAAAGAAACCATGATTTTTTATTTTTGAGCTGAATACATGGATTGACCCACATTTCTACTCTTTCCCTGTTTCTGGAGAGGTACTTTGAATGTTCAGCACCTATAACAGGGTGCTATTTCTCTCCCCCCCTCAAATGTTGTTTGCTCATTTTTTCAGGATTATAGAGTTGAACTGTATATTTTGGGTGTTTCCAGATGTTTCTTCCTTTTATTAGCAAGCATTTTACAAAGTCAGTAATTCCATATTAGCAAAAATGAAAAGATATGGCCTGAAAGTAAGATTAACAAATAAAAATTTATTTATTATTACAAATAAATATTTGTAAATATTTATTTACGATATTGCTGGTCTGTTTTAGTAGTGATTGACTTTGCTCCTGTTTCTGTGCTCCCATATTAATTATATCAATATCTCTCGTAATCAGTGTACTCACTTGGACCTTGGAAACCAAAACTTAGCCTTTCTCCTTTGCTTACTCTACCATGCTGTTTGTTATATGCTTAAGCTTATGCCGGAGAATTGTTTAGTTCACATAACATTTCTAGTCTATTTTTAAATTTTAGCTGTTTTTGCCATCTCTACTGTTGAATCATTTCCAAATAAGGAGACATTAAGGGGTTATAAGTTACAAGTGGCCATTATTAGGAGTCTACCAACGCAAGAAGGGTCAGATTGGAACTGAAGGTTTAATGGACCATGTGATAGATTCACTGTATGTAGAAGTAAATAAGACTAGAAGAATCTGGAAGAATTTGTCCCTATCTTTATATATGTCTTATCATCTTTTCTAAATTATAAGCACCCTGAGGACAGCTTATAATATCTATTTGTATCTTCCCCCAGTGCCTGATGGGGCAGCTAAGTGGCTGGTGGATAGAGTGCTGTGGAGTCAGGAAGATTCATCTTCCTGAGTTAAAATCTGGCTTCAGACACTTACCAGATGTGTGACCCTGGGCAAGTCACTTTACCTTGTTAGCTTCAGTTTCCTTATCTGCAGAATGAGCTGGAGAAGGAAATTGCAAACCACTCCAAATAGTGCCATGGAGAGTTGGAAATAAATGAAAAATGACAACAACAACCAGTGCCTAAGACAGCCAAGCAATAAGTAGAGTTCCTGGTAACTGAAATCCTAGAAGCCAAGAAGTATAACTGGCAAGGTCCAGGAAAAGAATCCAAGAGGTAAGAGAGTCTGAAAAGTGATATCAGTGAAAAGGAGGCATGAAGATGAGTTCTGCTCCTAGGACAGAGCTATTTATTGTCTGCCTGGTGATACTTCCTGCCCTGTATGAGTCAGTGCTTACACAGTAGATATACTCACAACAAGAGGAAGAGCCAGATCTTTGACATCTCTTGGCTAAGCATCACCCCCTAAAAGACCAAGAAAGACCAGATTCTTTGCAGGGCATCAACTTTAGGATATCTGTGAAAAGGGAAATTTCCCACTACTGGAACCTGTTACTTGTTTGGTATTTCTCTTTTCCTTTGCAAGTTTCCTGGAATACTTGGTCCTGTTGCTGGAACAAAGAGAGTTGGAATGGAACAAATACACTCACTCCTTTTCCTTTTCTTTTCCCCCTCCTGACCTAGGATATTGACAGAAATGCACATGGTCTCTATTTTCCCTCCCTATCTTCCCAGCTGTAGCTATTGCATTGAACCAGAAAAATGGGACTACACCAGTACTGAACTGGAGGAGGCTGAGGTTTGTAGTTTTCCAAAATAGTCTTGATAAAAAGTCAGTCAGGAGCTAATGAGCATGCCCCCACATGCATAGCACTCATCCCACCTTTTTTACTTCTTCCAATGACTTTCCAAAGCATCTTAAGAATGGGTTGCCTTGGCATTGTGTAAATATTTGAATTTGGGAATTTTGAGAGTTTCCCACAAAAAGGACATTATTTAAAGAAGTGTCACATTCTTCACTGGGGCTCCAACTGTCACCCTGTCTTTCTTTCTCTTCCTTCACAGGGTAAGCATGACTTGACAAGTAATAAGAAGAAGAAGGATAAAGAAGGAACTTGCCATGGCCATTGGGCATGCTCTTATAATTACTTTTCTGAGAGGATAAATTATATAGACAGTACTAACTTTCTTTTGGAAATGAAACCCGATTGTGCAGAGCCAATGTGGAGTTATTAAATCTGCACAGAGCTTTTAACTTTTTTCAGAGCACTTTAACATCAGTAGATCCATTTTGTTCTCATAACCATGTGAGGTTGAAGAGGCTGGTGCTGTCACGTCCTTCTTCCTGACCCAGATTCTGGAGATCCATGGAGGCATAACAACTTGAGGTGCTGCTCAGAGGCTACCACATCTTGTCGTCTGATCTGACTGGCTCCAAGGGCCCTTGAATCAGGCAGTCAACAAGCATTTATTAAGTGCCTATGTTGTAAGACACTGTGCTAACAATGTAACAGAGTACAAAAAAGAGTAAAAGAAATTCCCTGCCTTCAAAGTCTACAGACTACTGTGGAGACAAAATGCAAGCAGCTATGTAGAAACAAGATTTATGCAAGACAAATTAGAGATAATCATCATGGGGGAAACACAAGCATGGAGGGGGATCAAGAAAGACTTGCACAAGTGGCATTTTAGCTGAGAGATGAAGAAAGCCAGGAAGTAAGGAGTTGGAGATGAGGAGAGAGAGTTGCAGGCATGGGGAACAGCAAATGAAAATGCCCAGAATGAGAAGATGGAGTATCTTGTGAGAGGAAAAATGAGGAGCTCAATATCACTGGATCACAGCATATGTGGGAACAGGAGTGGGGTTAAGGAGTAAAAAGATTGGAAAAGTGGGGAGGGTCATGGAGGGCTTTAAGAGTAAGAGGATTTTATATATGGTTCTTTTTAAAATTTATTTTTATTTTTTATGTTTTGGGCAAGGCGATTGGGGTTAAGTGACTTGCCCAGGGTCACACAGCTAGTAAGTACCAAGTGTCTGAGGCTGGATTTCAACTCAGGTCCTCCTGACTCCAAGGCCATAGCTTTATCTCCTGCACCACCTAGCTGTCCCCAATTTTTATTTATTTCATTAAATATTCCCCAATTACATGTTAAAAATCTTTTTTAAACTATCATTTAAAAAAAATTTCTAGTTCCAGATTCTCTCCTTCCTTTTCCTCCTCCCCTTCTTGAGAAGGCAAGCAATTTGATATTGATTACACATATGAAATCTTGCAAAACATTTCCAGATTAGCCATGTTGCGAAAGAAAACACAAGCAAAATAAAACATAAAAATAAAGAAAGGCAGCTTAGGTGGCAAAGTGGATAGACCACTGGCCTGGAGTCAGGAAGACTCATCTTCATGAGTTCAAATCTTGCCTAATACACTTACTAGCTGTGAGACCCTGGGTGAGTCACTTAACCCTGTTTGCCTCAGTTCCTCATGTGTAAAATGAACTGCAGAAGGAAATGGCAAACCAAGTGTCTTTGCTAAAAAACTCCAAATGGAATCACAAAGAGTTGGACTTGACCAAAACGACAAAAAAACAACAAAATTTTTTTTAAAAGGGTGCATCAGTTTGCTTTCAGAGTTCATCAGTTCTCTCTGCGGTGCTTAATTGCATTTTTTTTTTATCGTGGGTCCTTTGGAATTATCTTAGATTATTGTCTTGATCAGAGTAGCCAAGTCTTTTACAGTTTATCATGTTTACAATATTGCTAATACTGTGTATGATATTCTTCTGGTTCAGCTCATGCAATGGAATCGTGCTGTAAGAAATGAGAAGCAGGATGATTTCAGAAAAACCTGGAAAGACTTATATGAACTCATGCAAACTGAAGTGAGCTGAACCAGAAGAATCCAAGAACTAGTCCAACCATTCTGGAGAACAATTTGGATCTATGCCCAAAAGGTTCTAAAACTATCCACATATCTTTTGACCCAGCAATACCATTACTAGATCTGTACCCCGCCCCCAAACAGATCAAAGAAAAGGGAAAGAGACCTATGCAAACAAAAAATATAAGTAGCAGCTCTTTTTGTGGTGGCAGAGAATTAGAAATAGATGAAATGCCCCTCAATTAGAGAGTGTGAAAAAGAAAAGAGATAGATTCTTCTAATTATGAGCTTGTACACTTAATTTTGTTGCTTTTAAAGGGTGGTTTGTGAGCTTCCAGAAAGGGAAAAAATGATCAATAAGAGTCAGGTTGTTTTATCAAAAATAAGTTATGCCAGACTAACCCCATTTCCTTTGTTGACAAGGTTACTAGACTTGAAATCAAGAAAGTGCCATGAGTATGGTAAAACTGGATTTTAGCAAGCATTTGACAAAGTCGATAATTCCATATTAGCAAAAATGAAAAGATGTGGCCTGAAAGTAAAATTAGCTGGATTCTTACCTGATTTATCTGAAATAGTTGTGGTGAACTGCTCTTTGTCAATCTGGAGTGAGGTATCTAGAAGGGGTTCCCCAGGGATCTATCCTTATCCCTTATCTGTTTAACATTATTTGTTGTTGTTGTTCAGTCATGTCCAACTCTTTGTGACTCCATGAGCCATAGCAGCCAATGCTGTCCGTGGAGTTTTCTTGGCAATGATATTGGAATGGTTTGCCATTTCCTTCTCAGTGGATTAAGGCAAACAGAGGTTAAGTGACTTGCCCAGAGTCATACAGCTAGTAAGTTTCTGAGGCCAAATTTGAACTCAGTTCTTCCTGTCCAGGCTCAGTTCTCTATCCACAGCTGCCTCAACATTGTTATTAAGACAAAAACACTGCATATTTGATAATCTAACTCAGAGCTAGGACAACACAAGTGACAGTGGAATCAGGATCCAAAAGATCTCAATAAGCTAAAAAAAAATGGACCAAATCAAATTTGATGAAATTTAATAGGGAAATATCTAAAGTCCTGCATTTGGGTTAAAAAAAATAGGTTGCACCAAGTTTAAGATAAGGGAAATTTATCTAGATCTCATGTGAAAAAGTTTGAGTATTTCAGCAGAATATAAGGTTATTTAATGAATCAACAATGTGACATGGCAGGTAAAAAACATTAAGAATCTTTGATATCATTAAGAAAGACATAGGACCTGGAACAAGTGAATTGATAATTTATGTTATTATGAAATGGGGGCAGGCACAACTAGATCTTTGGGTACTTGCCAGGAAAGACCATAACTGGCAGTGGGAAATGGGGAGGCAATCACACTTTAATTAGCCATAGAGGGTGTAGGGGCAAAAGACACAGCAGAGACAAGCAGAGAAAAGGCTACAAAGGACAGAAGAATGGGATGATGAAGGAAGGCAGGTAGCAGTGGGGAAGAGGGTGGGAAGGGAGAGAGGCAGACAATATAACTCACATACATATGGATTGGAGTTGGGAGCACTAGGCAGCATGGACCCAATGGAGATGGAAGACTGTCTCATTTTTATAGGGTTTTTTGGAGGAACAGACTAACTTTTTATTTGTGCTGCCTTGGGGCTAGTTCATTAACATATTCAAGTTATTTCAAAATTGTCAGTTAAACTTTAAAGTTAATATATCCACACCACCTCAAAATTATAAGTAACATTTGGTGTTCTGCTGATTTCTACTGAGGAAGTCTGGAATTTGTCTGAGATTTGCATAAAATAAGACAAGAACCTTGACAGCAGGGCCTAGATGGGTCTGCTGATTCACCACATATTATTAGGATTTTAATTCTGGCTAATATATGATACAATTTGTAAATTATGCTCCTTTGATCTTTGGGACAGTTTGTGTGTGACTTTTAGGTTCCCTTCTGGACTTCTTATTTCTTGCTATTGCCCCTTTATACTGGCTACTTACAAGCTTACTATACTGACTATACTGACTAGAACAGAGAGGGAGGTGGTGAGGTGGACCCAAGCAAGACACAGTTTTAACACAATAACTATGATGAGAATACTATTGTACTTTACCCTGATGAAATGATATATTATAGAATCATAGATTAAGATCTGGAAGGGACTTTTTAAGTTAATTGGTCCACCCTTCCTCATTTTATAGATGAGGAAATTGAGACTCAGGTAGAACCAGTGTTTGAATCCAGACCCACATATGAATCTAATATTGAGAAATAGTTTACTCAAACCTGGAGATGATATCATGTTTAGATTAATAAATAATCATTTTAATTAAAAAATCAGTGAAAGCACTAAATGTTCTTTCTTTAACAGCGTGCTCCAAATTTTTATGTACTCTAAATGGCAACCTTTGACATTCCAGTAAGTCAATAATACATGTGTGTTTTGTTGATGTGAGAACTCCCATTGCCCAACACATATTGAAACCCACCTATAATTTAGTTGATAAGTCTTAGAGAGCTCAGGGCAGCTAAGTAGTGCAGTGGGTAGAGCACCAGGCCTAGAGTCAGAAAGATTTGTCTTCCTAAGTTCAAATATGGCCTCAGATGCCTACTAGCTGTGTGATCCTGGGCAAGTACTTAACCCTATTTGCCTCAGTTTCCTCATCTATAAAACGAGCTGGAGAAGGCAATGGCAAACCACTCCAGTATCTTTGCCAAGAAAACCCCAAATGACATCACAAAGAGTCGGACAAGAATGAAATGACTGAACTTAGAGAATTCAAGTGACTTAAACATAGTAGCACAGCTAGTGTCAAAAGCCAGATTTAATTCAGTTCTTCCTGACTTTGTTTATCACTCTACCTACTATCTATTGCCATGCAATCTCTTTAATCTTTGCTAATATTGTTAAGATAAGAATGGAAATGTGTGCTAATATCTCTCTTGACCATGCCTGGACTTAAATAAGGGATGGTTGGACCCTCTATCCAATACAGCATACCCCTGATTATGGGTTCATTTCTTTTGAGCAGTGAATAAACCTCCAGAAAGATGGGATTGCAAACCTAATCCTATAAACTGAGGAGACTGGCAGTGCAATTTTTGTAGGGAATATTTCAAAGAAGGGACAACATTGTTCTGGGATGATAGGTAGCGAATTTTTATCTGAGGATGACAGTGAGATGTCTTACTGAGGGCTCATTCTGTCAAAGGATTAAGTATCATAAAAGATTCTCAACATTTTTTTGTGTGTATGTGTGTGGGGATGAGGGGATGTGGGGATGTAAGAGGCAAAGATGTCTCTGTCTCTGTCTCTGTCTCTATCTCTGTCTCTGTCTCTCTGTCTCTAGCTCTGTCTCTGTCTGTCTGTCTCTCCTCCCCCTCTCCCTCTGCTCAGCCCCTTACCCCTCCCTTTTCTCCTCTTCTCTCTCTCTCTCTGTGTCTCTGTTTCTCCTTCTGCTCCTACCCTCCCTCTCTCTCCTCTCTCTTCTTCTGTCTCTCCCCTTTCCTCTTATCTCTCTCCCTTCTCCTCTTCCCCTCCTCTCTCTCTCCTTCCCCCTTTCTCTCTCCTTCCATAACCCCCTTCTTTTCCCCTTCCCCTTCTTTTCTTCTCTCTCTGTCTTTCTCCCTTTGCTCTCTCCTCCCACCCTCCCTCCTCCTTTTTTCTTTCTCCCCTTTCCTCTTCTCTCACTCTCCTCTCTTCCCTCCTTCCCCACCCCCTTCTATCCCCACTCCCACCCTGCTATAGACAGAGGCTTCTGCTTGTTTTGAAATAAGTACAGAAACCCCAGAAATATATATATATATATGGGAGGGAGTCTAGAGTATGAAGTTTACACACATTGCTTCCAATTCCTGTGTCTTTGGCTTTGTAACTACATACCTGGAGGGGCTGCAGAATTTCATAGTGAGAGGCCTTACCATCTTTGTAATATTGAAATAACATGACTATTTCAAGTTTTAATTTAAATGTGCAAGAGAGATATATTTCAGTGGAATGAGTAACATTTCTTATGGCCTTCTGGGCTTAAATAAAATGATGATTAGTACAAGTCAGGATACATGAAATTTTGTTGAAACAGCTGTTATTTGCTACTGTTCTCATTGATAACTCATTTAGTCTCTATACGGTTTTCCATATGTGTAAATTATAGTTATGACATGTTGTTCATGTTCAAAGGGACAAATGATTTGCTTTTATGTAACAACTATCAGAAGCAAATTATTCAGTATTCATTGCTTGTATGTTATAGAGACAATCTAAATTAATTTTGACTTTTTTTCCTTCTCTGTAGGGCATGCTTTTAATGTTCCCATCTCAGAGAACTTGTGGAATTGACTAATTGTGTGCTTTGCATATTTATAAACACTTTGTTATTTATTAATGAACCATTTCAGAGATAAAATTAGCATTTTATTCACATCCAAGATATTTCTCAAAGAGACTCAGACTCAGGTCAAAGAATTTGGAATTGAAGTTGAATGGACAGAAATGTAGGTGATTATTACCTTCTAGGTGAACCCTAAAGACAGAGAAGAGTTATTTCCTGGGATACGGCGTTAGCTCGGTTCCCTCTATAACTATGGTTTATGGGCCACTGTCTGAATACCTTGATGTAGAAGTATTTTATCCCATAGTCTAATTGAACTGAAAAACAGAGAATAAAAAGACAGATGAAATCTTTCTAATTTTGCAACAAAAAATACACGTGAAGAGAAGATGGCCTCTTTTGTTCTTCCAAATTCCCATTGACCTAGTCAATCAATCAACAAATACAAAGAAGAAGTAGATATTAACTCCATCATTTCTTTCCTAGCAGACTGCAAGAGTGGTAGTGTCTTTGACATAAATGAGAAAGATGAAAAAATGAGTTTGGTTTTTTTTTTTACACAGAATTTGTCTGAGGTGATGGTAGGAGAGTAAAGTGGATTTGTATTGTAAGGAGGGGTGAATAAGGAGTGGAGTGCAGGAAAAAAGGTCAGGCTCAGAGATATAATTTGGGAATCATTACTGTACAGGTGCAAATTAATCGAATGAATGGAGTAAGAGAGAATGAAAGTATAGGGAGAATAACTGAAGTCCCAGAGCAGAATCTTTGGGGACACCCAAAGGAAAGGTAGTGGGGAAGAGGATTAGAACCCAACAAAAGAAACAGGTGTGTGTCTGTGGGAGTGGAGGAGTTCAGAGGAGAATACAATGAATAGGAGGAAAATCAAGATAACAAATTGTCACAGAAGTTAAGAGAGAAGAGGGTTTGAAGAATTTAGGAGATTGTTTAGTGTACCAAGTGCTAAAATGCAGGGAAATAAGATGAAGACTGTGAAAAGCCTTTATCCAGATAGAAGTAGGTTATCTGTGACCTTAGACCAGTTTCAATAACATGGTGGAGCTAGAAAGCCAGATTGAGAAGGAAGGGAATAGGAGAAGAAGAAGGGGAGGCAGTAGTTGTAAGCCATTCATCAGAGAAGTCTGGCAACAAGAGGAAGGAAAGAAATAGAACGATAGCCCCAAGGGGCAGTCAGGACAAATGGAAGCTATTTTAGGATATAGGAGACTTGGACATGATTGAAAAAGAAATATATCAAGAGAAACTGAAGTGAAAAGGAGGAGATAGCAATGTTAGAACTAAAAGGGACTTGAGCGATCATATATAGCCCAACCCTCAATTTATAGATGAGGGCCCTTTAGACTTGTCCATCATTGCATAGATAGTTAAATGAATAGGTAGAAGGTTAAAGTTGAACCTACCATAGGTTACCTAAGAGTGGGTGATGTTTTGTTTCTGACTTACTCACTTAAATGTTTGTTGAATTTAATTTGAATTGAGCTCTGCTCCTAGTCTTTCACCCTTTCCATTAAGTTATACTTATTCCTAGAGGCAGAGTTAATAAACTTTTCTTTATATTGAACCAAAACCTTCTACTCCGCAATTCCCCCTCCTTTCTCTCCACTCCTGCTTCCTAGTTCTATCGTTTTCTCCAATTAAAAAAAGTCTAATTTCTCTTCTGCCAATCAGATACTCAGAAACATCACTTAGGTAGAATCCAGATGATAGCCGCTTATTATTTAACACACATTCAAGGCCTTAATTTTTTTTTTCTAGGAGAACTAGCCATGGAGATCAAGCTTTAGGACTATTTAAACCCACTGACAGAGTCTCTTCTATAGGCTAAGCATTTCATTTCCTTTGACTGATCCTTGTTTAGCATACTCTCTAGTGACCCCAACACTTTAGTTTCCCAACTCTGAACAGATTCCAGGTTAACAATATCCTTCCCAAAATGTGGCATTCAGAACTGAATACACTGTTCTGGGTGTGGCCTGGTTGGATCAGGGATACCAGTATTGATTTTGTAACTCCTGCTTTGGAATGTCATGTGGGTGGATATGGATATGTACAAGATACAGTTAAGACTTTAAAAAGAACTGTGAATTTAGAGACAATAAGGCAGGATGGTTATTGAAATAGGTTTCTTGTTGACAACATTGGCTAGGACTTAGGCAAGCACATAAGGAGGTCACCTGCCCCTTTGTGATAATTTTCAGGACAAAATAAGCAAGGACTCTCTTTGGACCTAGAAAATCAACTTCCTGGGGCTCTAATTGTTAAACAAAATCCTCTTTCATGTTTAATTAGGACTAAGTTTACTTACCATGATCCAGTGACTCAGAATTTCTGCCATGAGCTTATTAAGCAGGCAGAAACAGCCCACTGATGAAATTCCCTCCCACTAACCGAAACAATGCAACCATTAACACCCAGAAAATTTTTTTCCCTATCTCCCCATTCCTATTCAAAGATGTGGGCAGGTCAGTGGGCTTAAGCATTCCTGACTTGTTCTCCATGGCTGGCTTTTCTAGACAAAAGGCCCCAAATGCTTGTTAAGATATAAAGTGGCAGTCATTTGGATTTCACTTGAGTAACCTGTCAGCATTAGCTCTGCCTGTCCTTCTATGATGACTTGTGGCTGGAAGCCAAAGCATGATAGGAGCATTTAGAAAGTCTCTTTTGGGCCCAGAGCGACAGGAAAGAAAAGCCTAACACAAAGGCATATCTGCCAGTAAGTGATGGGGAGGTTGCATATTCGGATTAACAAGTTCATGTTTGCAAAGGCTATAGAATTGAAAAGTGCCACCATTTCTATTATTATTCCCCATCACATTTTTGGAATAGCCTACATGGCTTCCCACTCCATCCTCTTAGTAGCAGAGTGGACAGAAGCATTTTTCATTCTGCCTTATTCTGGATGCTTTAAATTTTCTGAAGGGCAGACAAGAGTGTGGCCTCTTGACAGGAAGGAAAGAAAGAATCCCTGAGAAGCACAGTGTGTGGTGGTTGAGATTGGTGTTGGCTGCTCAGCAGGGAGTAGATGGGAATTGTTTTATTTTTTCATAGCAATAACCCCATTCAACTCTCAGCTCAAACAGTTGGCCTTATAAATTTGGCTCCTCTATATGGTTCTGGAGAAAATGTATTTGTTGTAAGAAGTACACATCACCCTTTGCTTGCTTTTCTTCCTCATATGCTTTGTTTCCATCAGCCAAGGTGAGATTTTAAGGTGCTCTGGGACATACTTCTTAGGGTCTCACACAAATGATAGCATAGGTCTTGTTAGTTTTTTTGTCGTGGGACAAACAGTGGAAGCAGGCAGATAGATTCTTTCTTAAAAATTATTTTCTTAAAGCATTTTCACCAATAATTTCTGTTTTGACAACACCTTTGTTTCCAAATGTATCTCTCCCCTCTCTTTTACTCAGCCAGCCTCAGTAACAAAGAATCAAAAAGATGCAAGGGGAAGGGAATTGTGGGAAGATGGAGGAATAAGGCTCTCTCAAATCCCCCTACAAATAACTTAAAATAATGCTCCAAAGTAATGGTAGAAATAATTAAAAGTTGAGGTAAAGTAGTTGTCTGGTTAAGACTTGATTAAAGTACAGATATCACAGAATCAACAAACAAGCAAACACAGGGGGCAACTGTGCTGGGCAGACTTAATTTGGGGGATTTTCCTCAGGATAGTGGGGGTTGGGCAGTTGATCAGGAAAAGACAGTGGGGACTCTCTGTGCTGATAGAGAAGATCAATGTTCAAACTCAGAAGACAAAACAGCTTCTTGTAAAGCTTCAAAGAAAAATGTAAAATGTTCACAAGCTCAAAAAGAGTTCTTAAGAGCTTAAAAAGGACTTTAAAAATCAAATAGAGAAGTTGAGGAAAAATTGGGGAGAGAAATAAGAGTAATGCAAGAAAAATATGAAAAAAAATCAACCAACTGGAAAAAAAAGAGAGATCCAAATATTTACCAAAAACCCCCAACACCTTAAGGATTAGAATTGGGCAAGGGGAAATTAATGACTAGAAAAACAACTGATCTAGAAAACAGATCAAGGAGAGACAGTATAAGAATTGTTGGACTATCTGAAAATTATGATCAAAAAGTGTCTAGACATCATATTTCAAGAAATTATTAAGAAAATTGCCCTGAAGTTCTAGAACTAGAGGGTAAAATAGAAGCTGAAAGAAAAATCCACTGGTCATTGCCTGAAAGAGATCCCAAAATGAAAACTTACAGGAACATTATAGCTAAGTTTAAAGTTCCCAGGTCAAGGAGAAAATATTACAAGCAACTAGAAAGAAACAATTTAGCTATTGTAGAGCGAAAGTCAGGATAACACAAGATTTAGCAGCTTTTACATTAAAAGTCTGAAGGGTGTGAAATATAAAATTTCACAGAGCAAAAGAGCTGGTTATCCAAACAAGAATAACCTACCCAGCAAAGCTGAGTATAATCCCTCAAGAAAAAAATAGATATCTAATGAATTAAAAGACTTTCAGGTATTCATCAAGAAATGACCAAAACTGAACAGAAAATTTGACTTACAAGAACTAGGAGAAACATAAGAAGGTAAATATGAAAGACTTGTTATAAGGGCTTTAATAAGGTTAAACTGTTTACTTTTTATATAGGAAAATTATATTTGTCACTCTTTAGATGAATTTATAGGTGAATTCTAACAGACATGTAAAGATCAACTAATTCCAACATTAATCAAATAATTTGGAATAACAGGCAGAAAAGGAGTCCTATGAGACTTCTTTTATGATATAAATATTGTACTGATACCTAAGCCAGGAAGAGCAAAAACAGAGAAGGAAAACTATAGACCAATTTCACTAATGAATATTGATGCAAAAATCCCTAAATAAAATATTAGCTAGGATACCACAACAATATATCACAAAAATTACACATTATGACCAAGTAGATTTATACCAGGGATGCAGGGTTGGTTCAATATAAGGAAAATATTGACATAATTGATAATATCAATTAGAAAAATATAAAAAATCAAATGATTATATCCATAGATCCAGAATTTTTTTTTTACAAAATGCAACATTAATTCCTATTAAAAACATTAGAAAACATAAGCATAAATGGATTTTCCTTAAAATGATAAGAAAAATCTACCTAAAACCATCAGCAAACATTATCTGTAACAGGGAGAAGCTACAAGCCTTCCCTACAAGACCAGGAGTGAAAGAAGGATGCCCATTACCACCAATATTATTCAATACTGTACTAGAAATGCTAGGAATAGCAATAACAGAAGAAAAATAAATGGAAGGAATCTCTTTTTGCAGCTATTATGATAGTATACTTGGAAAATCCTAGAGATTCAACTAAAAAGCTAGTTGAAACAATGAATAATTTTAGCAAAGTAGCAGGATATAAAATAAATCCATATAAGTTGTCAGCATTTCTATATATCACCAACAAAGCCCTGCAAGAAGAGGTAGTAAGAGATAATTCATTTACAATAACTATAGACAATAAAAAATACCTGGGAGTATACCTGTCAAGACAAACCCAGGCACTATATAAATGTAATTATAAAACACTTTTTATACAAATAAAATCAGGTTTAAATAATTGAATAAATAAATATTAATTATTCATGGATGGGCTGAGCCAATATAATAGAAATGACAATTCTACCTAAATCAATCTATTTATTCAGTGCCATCCCAATTAAATTACCAAAAAATATTTTATTGAGTTAGTAAAAATAATAACAAAATTCATTTGGAAGAACAAAAGGTCAAGAATATCAAAGAGATTAATGAAAAAATGTAAAAGAAGGAGATCTAGCAGTGCTAGATCTTAAACTGTATCATAAGGCAGTAATTATCAAAACTATCTGTTACTGGCTAAGAAATAGAATGGTGGAATAATAGAATAGAGTGAATATATAATACACAGTAGTAAATTATTATAGTAACCTTGTGTTTTGATAAATATAAAGATTTAACTTTTCAGGATAGGAATTCACTGTTTGGTAAAAATTGTTGGGAAAACTTGAAAGCAGTCTGGCAGAAGCTATATAGACCAATATCTTAGGCTATTGCCAAGATAAGGTCAAAATGGATACATGACCTGGACATAAAGGTGAAATCATAGGTAAATTCGATGAACATGGAACATATTATCTATCAGATTTATGGATGGGAGAATTTATAAATAAACAGGAGACAGAAAGTATTGTGAGATGTAAAATGGATAATTTTGATTACATTAAAATAAAAAAGATTTTGTACAAATAAAACCAATGTAGCTGAGATTAGAAGGAAAGCAGAAAGTAGGGAATTTTTTTTTATAGACAGTTTCTGGGATAAAGATTTTATATTTCTGATATATAGAAACTTTGTCAAATTTACAAAACAAGTCATTCCCCAACTGATAAATGGTCAAAGGATATGAACAGGCAGTTTTTGGAGGAAGAAATCAAAGCTATATATAGTCATATAAAAAAATTTGAAATCATTATGGTTTAAAGAGATGCAGATTATAACAACTTTGAGATGCCATCTCATACCTATCAAATTGGCTAAAATTATAAAAAGGGAAAATGATAAATGTCAGAGGGTATGTGGAAAAATTGGGGCACTAATAAGTGGGACTGTGAACTGATACAACCACTTTGGAGAGTAATCTGAAATTATGCCCAAAGAGTTATAGAACTATGTATACCCTTTGATCCAGCAATACCACAATTAGGTCTGCTTCCCAAGGTGATTAGGGAAAAAGAAAAAGAGCCTATACGTTCTAAAATATTTATAGCAGCTCCCTTTGAGGTGGCAAAGAACTGGAAACTGAGGGGATGCCAATCAATGGGGAAATGACTGAATAAATTGTCATATATGACTGTGATGGAATACTATTGTCCTGTAAGAAAGGAGATTGATTTTAGCAAAACGTGGAAAAACTTGCATGAAATAATGAAGAATGAAACAAGCAGAACCAAGAGAACATTGTATATATACTAACAGCAATATTGTTTGAAGAGTAAATGTGAATGGCTAAGCTATTCTGAGTTAGATGAATATTCAGATCCACTACAGAGGAAGATAGAAAGAACTGATACATAGAACTATATATTGTGTAGTTTCATGTGTGTGTGAGATGTTGGTCTTCTCTAGTGTGGGGTTGGGAAGGAGGGAGGGAAACAACTTGGAACTCAAATGTAACAAAAAAATAAAATAAATATTAAAAAAAAAAGAAGCAAAGAGGAAGTAACAGTTTGGCAAAACTAACACGTGAAACAAGTCTGGTAGTATATGCAATGTTCCATACCAATAAATCCCTGACATTGCAAAGAATTATCTCCCCAATGTTGTCATCCTTGATCGTGATTATACACAACATCCATCCAGTTTTATTCATTCAGTAGATTCTATTGAATCATAGGGAAAGACAGTCTAATTTTCATGGTGGTGGTTGTTGAAAGGATTGTAGGGATGAGTGAGATGAGGCAGTTTTCCACTCTTTCCTTTGAATTATAGCCTAATCATAATGATGCTTTTCCCTAAGGTTTGTGATGTACTTCCTTTTTCCGTGTTACTGATATTCCAGAACCCTTGGAAGAAACTTCTCCAGCAACACAGTGTAATAGAAAGGTCATTAGATTTGTGATCATGAACACACAGATTCAGAGCTGCAGGGGTGTGCTGGAGCCAGCTCTAACTGGCTCAAAAGAGCTGATTATCAAATTTTTATCATGAGCCTTGAGACTTTGGAAATCAGCAAATGCTACAAATTAGGGCTTGATATATTGTTTATTGATCATCTAGATTTAAGAAAGTGCTGGAGAAAGTGTTAATTATGTAGATTAAACTTAAAAATGTGTTTTGCCTGCAGAGAGCTAGTTGTTAAACATTTATCAGCACTTCCCTGGAGAGTAAACTTAAAAATGTGTTTTGCCTACGGAGAGCCAGCTGTGAAACATTTACTAGCATATCCCTGGCTGTGAGGGACCTTAGAGGTTATCCAATACAACTTCCTCATTTTACAGATGAGGAAACTGAGGGCCAGAGAAATTAAATGACTTGCCCAAGGTCACAAAGGTAGCAAGTGGAAAAGTCAACATTTTTAACCTGTTCTCTCTGACTCCAGATTGAGTGCTCTAGGATTTGTTTTCTATTACTAATCTACATGTTGTGCGATCAGGAGTAAATGCCTTCGGTTCTCTAGCCATCTTCTTTCCTCATCAGTAGAATAAGGGCTCAGATTATCTCCAAAGTCTCATTTCACTCAAGATGCTACAATCCATTCAGCACATGGCAAACTTCCACTAAAACAGGTCTGAGACTCATTCTGACTGTATTCTTTGGTCAATAACATCCATTTATAGGACTACAGGATATAGTTATGTGGCAATGAAATTGGAATGACTTCAAAGTCACTGCTGATTCAAGCAGAAAGTTATAGGACTCAACATTATGGTTGGAAAGGTCCTTGAAACTCCTCTGCTCACTACTCGAGTAGGCTTGGCCTTGCTCTTCCTCTTGGGTAGTTTAGTTTGTAAAGATTATTTTTTTCCCTTAATTTGTTTCAGTTATTTTATGGAGAGAGCTCTATGCACATATACGTAAATGGGCTATACTAGTGCACAGAATTACTTAATATGTCTCTTAAATGCAAAAATAGCTACATATTCTCTTTGCCTGTTGAAATGTTTACTTTCTCCAAGATGTCCTTCAATTAACTGTCAGGCTATGATCCATTGCTATAATGCCACCCATTTGAAAGCCTGGGAAAATCTCTCTGCTACTCAACTTACTGTGCTGGGGTCCAATTCCCAACCTGTAAACATGTCAGTAACAGTGGAGAAAAAAGAAAGTTTAATTAAAAGAAAAGAAAATGAATAAACCTGTGATATGCTGCCATGGGCACACTGTGATAGCTGAAGGTCCCATAATCTTTCCTCAATTTCCTATTGCCTGATTCCTTTCTTCACCAGGCAGGGCGTCATAAATATTAAAGAATCAAAGAATTTCAGAGTCAGAAGGGACCTCAGCAGGGGTCTAAATGAACTTATCCCTGAGCCGGAATAACCCTCTGCAACATCTCTGACAAGGGGTCATCCAGATGCTGCTTGAAAGTAGTCCACTTTGTTTTTGATGACTCTATTTGATAAGAAATTATTCCTTATACTTCTGTAGAGGCACAGAACACAACCTTCAAACCAGTGGGGAATTTTTTTCTGTTGTTGCTGACAAATATCAATAATAAATGCAGGAATGTGGACTAAGAAGAGGGAGATCAATGACCTAACCCTTTTCACTTAGTTTTTGTTCTTTCAAGTCAACAGTAATAATGAATAGCATTTTAATAGTGCTTTAAAGTTTATAAAGCACTTTACAAATATTATTTCATTTTATTCTTACAACAACCCTAGGAGGTGGGTGCTATTATTATTATTCTCATTTTACAGATGAAAAAAAAAGCCAAGGTCTCCCACTGCATCTGGGCCATCTCTAGGCATCCTGATCTATATCTTGCCACTGGACCCAAATAGCTCCAGAGGAGAAAGTGAGGCTGGTGACTTTGCACAGCCCTTCCTCACTTCAATCCAATTCATTTACAAGTCATGGCATCACTTTCCTGGTGTCATGGTCCTGTTCAAGAATGACAGACAAACAACCACCACCACTACCATTTTACAGATGAAGACCTTGAGGCAGCCAGCCATCAAATGACTTTCCAAGGTCACACAGTTAATAAGTGTCTGAGACTGGACTGGAACTTAGGTTTTTCCAACTTCAGTACCAATGCTATTTCTATTGTACCGCTTAGGTGCCTCTATTTAGAATTTATTACGTACCTACCATGTGCTAGGCACTGTGCTAAGTACTGAGGATACAAGAAAAGGTAAAAAACATTCCCTACTTTGAAAAAGCTCACACAGTCTAATGGGGGAGACAACAAGCAAACAATTATGAACACTATATCTAATATATACACACACATATGTCATATGTTATATGTCTATATTACATAATATACATATATGGACAAAGCTGTTCATATACATATTTGTAGACATGTATATGGGCAGCTAGGTGGTGCAGTGGATGGAGTATTGAGCCTGAAGTCAGGAACATTCCTTCCTGAGTTCAAATCTGACCTTAGACACTTATTAGCTATGTGACCCTGGGCAAGTCACTTGACCCTGTTTTTCTCAGTTTCCCATCTGTAAAATGAGCTGGAGAGGGAACGGCAAACCACTCTAGTATCTTTGCCAAGAAAACCCCAAATGGGGTCACAAAGGTACAACAGATTCAACATGAGTCAGATACAATAAACAACACACATATGTATATACGTGTATTATGTATTTATACACATATAATACATATACATATATGTGTAAATGTATAGATATAGATATGATAAGTTGGAAGTAATCAAAGGGAAGGCACTAACATTAACAGAGATCAGGAAAGACTTCTCACAGAAGGTCAGATTTTAGCCGAGACTTGAAGGAATCCAGTGAAGCCAGGAGGTGTAGATGAAAAGGGTGAAAATTCCAGGTATGGGAGATAGCCAGTGAAAATGCATAGAGTCAGGAGGGGGAATGTTTTCTTCAAGGAACAGCAAGGAGGCCAGTAGCACTAGTTCATCAAATATATGGAGAAGAGAAAAGTAGAAGAAGATTAGAAAAATAGGAGGAGTCTAGGTTGTGAAATCAAACAAGATTTTGTGTTTGATTCTGGAGGTAATGGGGAGCTACTGGAGTTTATTGAACAGGGGATGACATAGTAGTACATGTGAGCTTTAGGAAGATCAAATTTTGCTCAACTTCGTTTGCCTGCAAGTCAAAGAGCAAGTATTCTTGACCTTTTTTTGATCATAGACTCCTCTGGAAGTCTGGTAAAGTTGATGTACTCCTCAGAATAATGTTTTTAAATGCACAAAATAAAATACATAGAGTTATAAAGAAAACCAGTTATACTGAAATATAGTGGTAACGATATTTAAAAAAACCCAAAAAAGTTTATAGATGTTAGGTTAAGGATAGAGAGTTAAGCGTTTTCTTTGCCCCATTCAATACATAATTCCTGTTTTGCTGTGTTGTTCATTTGTTCTACACAAACTCACCTAAGTGCATGTCACAGTATGGACAGTCATGATCCTTAATCAAATTTTTTTCAGACATCTTCAAACTGAATGGCCAGGAGAAATCTTAAACTCAACGTGTCCAATACTTAATTATCTTTCCCCTCAAGCCTTCCTCTCTTTCTAACTTCGCTGTTAATGTTGAAGGCACTTCCATCCTTCCAGTCCCCCAGCCTTGCAGCCTAGATGTCATCACTGAATCCTTTCTCTCACCCGCTATAGGCAATCTGTTACCAAGGCCTGTTGGTTTCATCTTTGCCACATATCTCCAATACACCCATCTTCTCTCCTCTAACATTGCCACCACGCTGATATAGGTATTCACCTCCTCATGCCTGGACCCTGCAATAGCCTGCTGTTTGGTCTATTTACCACAAGTCCCTGCCCACTCATCCATCCTCCATTTAACTGTCAAAGTTTTGACTATGTGACCCTCCTTCCTTCCCCTCATTCAATCAATTCTAATAGCTTCCTATTACCTCCAGGATAAAATACAAAATCCTCCATCATTCAAAGCCTTTCTGGACCTGCCCCTCCACCCCTTTCTTATACCTTACTCCACATGATGTACTCTGAAATCCAGTTTCTCCAGTTTTTTTTTTAGCATCCTGTCTGTCCCTTTTAGTTTGTAAACATCCTTTCATTGAAAACTAAGCACCGTATTCTTTCTGGATGTAGTCTGATCAAAATATAGGAAGGACATCAGTACATACCCACATCCACCCACACCCCTACATGCACTTTGTACCATTAAATCATTGAGTTAGCACTCTGCTAACAGCTCAGATCAGGTACCCCACTCCTGCTCTAGATCTTTTCCATACAAACTGTTCTCTAGGCCTAATTCCCCCAGTGTATGTTTGGGGAGCTGATTTTTTGCATCCAAGAGTGGATGTTTAATCATCCTTACTACATTTGATTTGATTTGATTCTTTTTATCATCTACTTACCCTCCAAAATATAGATCCTTTTACATGACCATTTGCTCTGGACTACAGAGGTGCCATATTCATCATCATCATCATCATCATCATCATCATCATCACCACAACTAGCATTTATATAGCTCTTTAAAGTTTATAAAGCGCTTAACAAATATTCTTTTCTTTTACCTTCACAACACTCCTGAGAGGCAGGTGTTGTTCTTATCCCCACTTTACAGATGAGGAAACTGAAAGCATAGAAAAGTTAAATGATTTTCCAGGGCCCAGGTAGGCTTGGCCCTGCTTTCCCTCTTGTGTAGTTTACTTTGTAGAAAAAAAGATTAATTTGTATCCCTTATTCCTTTCAGTTATTTTGTGGAAAGAATTCTATGCGAAAGTGTTTATGTGGCCTATACTAGTGTGCAGAATTATTTATATGTCTTTTAAAAAGTAAATGGTTAAATGCAAAAATAAATACATAGTCTCTCATTGTATATCAGTGAAGTTGGTAATAAGTATCTGAACCTAGATTTGAATGCAGATCTTCCTAACTCCCAGTCCAATGTTCCATCCACTTTCTTCCTAGATGCTTAGGGCTGCCTCCATTCACCCACCGAGTGCCTGAAACCTCCCTGTAAATTTGGTGTGTTTCTTTCTTGTTCACAGTACAATTGATTGTCCCTTTCCTAAAATTCTTCTTCATAATCATCCAGGGCCCAAGGTTCTCCTCCTCCCTTCCAAATTACTCTCTTAGGCACTAGGAATGAAATAGTCAAATCCCCCAGAGTTGTCAGTGACAAGTATTTGCCATTGCTTGCCATCCCAGTTCAAGGTCTCTAGCAGTTAGTATAGTAAGTGTGCTTTCTTTTCCCCTAAGTAAATAGAAGAGAAGGAGTGGTCAGGATTCTTGTTCTTGCTTGGCAGAATTATATTTATATTAGATACAGACCTAGCAAACCTCAACCTGGGAAAAAGGTTTCTATTTAGAGCTATGAAATTAGGCCACCCCAAACACCAGTGACCTACATTTACTTGCTTTGGAAATTTAAGATAAGGTAGCAGTTGTCACGCTCTATGCTTGCCCTGAAAAATCCCCATAATCCAGGAAGGTGTTGGGAGAAGAAGTGCATTTTAAAAGCTTTACTATTTCAAATCCTTTTAAACAAGCTAACAAGATTACTAATGGGTAAAAAAAAATAATATCACAACTCTGGGTGTGCTGGCCTGGATATGCAGAGGTGGGCTTGCTCTGGAGGCAGAGTTAGATTTCAATATACTTCGTGGCTTGTTGGGAAATGGCAAATCACCTCCTCCCCATTTTCCCTAAAGATGGTTCTTCCACTGGCTACAGGCCTTCTGCTTTGACTTCTAGGATTCTGCGCGATTTGTTTTTTCTTATTGACCATAGCCCTCAGACTGGAACCTACAGAGTATCTAAGATTAATTGGCTTTGGAGGGTCTGAGTTGCCTTGAATCCTGGTTGTTTGGGTAATTCTGTTATAAAAGAAGGGGAAAAAATAGCACCTATGCCCATAGTTATGTCTTGTAATTTTATTACTTGTTGCACCTTTGAGTTTTGATCATGACAGCTAGTCCTTTAATAGTAATAAACAGATCTCAAACAAAGAGCATTAACTCAGAAGTCTAATCCCACTAACGATGCTCACTATCTGTGTGACCTTGGGCAAGTCATTTGACCTTCTTAGGACTCAGTTTCCTTATCTGTAAAATGGAAGGGCTGGACTTGATGGCCTCTGAGCTCCATTCCAGCTCAAGATCTGTGAGCCGGTGACTTTTTCCCTTCGGCTTTCTGTGTTTTGTGTAACTGCTAACACTTGAAGGCAAAGAGATTGCTGAATCAGTAGCAGTTTCATCCTTTTTTCCTTTAAAATTTCATTACCCTGGTTTGGTTCTGAAACTCCTGACTATTTCCAATATATAGTCTCACCGCTGATTTTCAGCTGGGGTATGGGTAGGAGGTTGGGGGAGGGGAGTAGGAAAGAAGATGAAGTCTAATCCATATGATCAGCTTTAAAGCCAAGGACAGTTTGAAATCAAACTGGGAAAAAGGTAAAGGTTCTTAGGTTGTTTCAAAGAATTCAACTGTTATTAATTCTGAAAACTACCTAAATGATTAGAAAGAAAATATTATAGAAGATAGGTCTTTCCACTGGGGGAAAGTGGGAATTCAATTTTGCTTTTTTTTTTTTTTAGCTTATACATAATTGTATAAAAGTAATATGGATTTGAAAACATCATTAACAGTTTCAATAAAATAGCATAATACAAAATAAACCCACAAAATAATTGGCATATGTTTATATGCATGTATATATAATATATGTGTATATATAAGTATGTACATAGATACTATATATATATATATGTATATATATATTGTATGTAAGCTAACATATAGTTGGGGCAGTTATTAGTTGGGCAGCTAGGTGGCACAGTGAAAGAATGTTGGGCCTGAAGTCAGGAGGTTATGAGTTCAAATCTGGCCTCAGACCCTATCTATGTGACCCTGGGCAAGTCACTTAACCCTGTTTGCCTCAATTGCCTTATTTGTAAAGTCAGATGGAGAAGGAAATGGCAAACCATTCCAGTATCTTTGCCAAGACAACCCCAAATGGGTCACAATGAGTCAGACATGACTAAAACAACTGAAACAACCACAAAAGAACCTAACAAAACCTAAGAGGAAGAAATAGGAAGAGAAATCTCTCTTAAATAACAATATACATTAAATATTTGGAATTAATTTACTAACATGTATACATGAGACTTATATATCAACCAGTAATGTGCCAGATACTGTGACACGAAAGATTTGCTGCCTTAAAGAAGCTTATATCCTATTGGGGAAGATGGCATATACCTACACTTGAACCCAGGTCCCCTGACACTAGAACAAGTGTTTTTATATATACATATATATGTACACACATACACACATATATACATAGGTATGGATATGCAAATACAGCTATGAAGCCATTTTTACAGAGAGAATACTTGTCCTAGTGTTGGAAGATCTGGATTCAAATTCTGCCTCTGAGGCTTACTACCTGTATGATTTTGTGCAAATCCCTTGGGCCTTAGTTTCTTTACTTATAAAATAAGTGAGTTGGAATACATTGCTTGTTCATAGCTAGGCCAAACCAATATGGTATAAATGACAACACTACTTAAATTATTTTACAGATTTAGTACTCCACAAATTGAATCACCAAGCAATACAACCCCTTTTGTGTAATGAAAGTTCACAAATGTAAATGAATATAATGAAGGAAAGCAGGAAGGATAGGGGCTTGGTATTACCACATCTCATACTACTGGAAGGCAGTAATTACCAAAACTATTTTGGAACAGGATAAACAAATAGAAAAATGCATCAGTGGACTAGACTAGAAAAGCACGGCAGAAGCAAATGTGAATGGCAGACAATTGTTCAAGAATTTCAATATCACAAATGATTGGGGAAGGTGCTCTGACAAGAACTGTTGGAATAACTAGATAGAAGTTGGATGAAAAATACTTTTGGATCAGCTACTTATGCTGTTTACCACAATAAATTCCAAATGGATAAAGTATCTAAATATAGAAAGTCATACTATTCAAAAAGAGAGAGAGAGAGAGAGAATGGGAAGTCTAAGCTATTTTCCAGTAAGCAAGTACTCGATGGATATGAGCAGTTTTCATGAGAAGAAATACAAGCTATCAACAACCACCTGAAGATGTTCCTAAACACTAAGAATCAGATTAGTACCAATTAAACAATCCTAACATGTCACTCTATATCCATCAGGTTAACAAGATGGGAAAACTCATTGTTAAAAAGACTGTGGAAAGACTGAGAAAATTCTATGCTCGTGGAGCTACGAATTGGTACTACTACTTTGGAAAACAACTTGTGATTACTTAAGAAAAGTTACTAAATTATTCATGCCATTTGGCCCAGAGATTCCATTTTTGGTATTATATGCCAAGGATGTCATAGACAGAAAAGAAAGAGTGATATGTTAAAGAAATGTTTTAAGTAACATTATTTATGTTAAAACAGAAACCAAGTATGTGCTAAACTACCGGGAAGTGGTGAACAAATTGTGATCTATGAATGTCATGGCTATTACAGTGCTGTAAAGAATGATGGATGTGAAAAAGTCATAGAAGCATGGGAAGACATTTATGAAGCAATGCATAGGGAAGAAAGCCCAGCCAAAATGAACTACTTATGACAATATAAGTAAAAACAACTTTGAGGCAGATGGGGCAGCCCACAGCTGAAGTCTCTGCTGTTCAGGTGGCTGAGAATGGTAGATCACTTAAATTCGAGAGTTCTGAGATGCAGTAGGACTAAAACTGTTTGGGTGCCATAAGTCTGGTACCAATATGGTGAGCTCCTAGGAGCAGAGGACCACCAGGTTGCCTAAGGAGGAGATAACCTTCCCAGGTCAGAAAAACAGAGCAGATTAAAGCTTTGGTGAGGATCAGTAACAGGATTGTTCTAAGAATAGCCTCTACACTTCCAGCCTAGGCAAGATAGGGAGACCTAGTCTCAAAAAAAGAAAAATAACTAAAATTAACATTTAGGGACAACAAAACACTGATGAGTTGCGACAATCTATTTTATTTCTATACCATTAAAGTTAAAGGGAGCAACACTCCATTCTGTAATCAATTGAGAAATTTTTTTTGTGGAATATACATTATTAGTGGGCTTGACTTGGGGGGTCATAGGATCAAAATCTAGATGTGGAAGGAATCTGAGAGGATATTTAGTTCATCCCCCTCATATTAAAGATGAGGAAACTGAAGTCCAGACAAGAAAAGTGATTTGCCAAAGATTACTCAGGTACATTGTAATAAATGTCAAGTATGTATTGGCAAGTGTCTGCTGTGTCAAAACAAAACTATGAATAAAATATAAATATAAGATGTCTCTAAAAGTCTTAGTTCAGTTTTAAGCTATTAAAGCTCTCATAGCTTTAATATTAAAATTAAATATAAAAATAAATAATTTAAACTTTAATAGCTTAAAATTGCACTAAGATTTTTTTGGGATACGCTGTATACATATGCCAGCTTTTTTGAGAAACTATACTTATTTGAATCTTTATCTAAAATATTTTTGGAATTCCTCTTTCAGAATTACCTTCAAAACCAATTTCAGAACTACATGAGAATGTCAGTCTGATTGCTTTATTGTCTTACTTTGGACATCTGCATCTCTAGGCAATAGTATTTAACATTTGTCTCCCTTTAATCATTTAAAAATTAAATGCAGTCTAACATAGATGAACTCTATCATAATTTTTAATTCTGAAAAATGTATTTCACAGCTTTCCCCAAAGTACCAATTGTTCTAATACTAATTAACCTGATAGATTAAACTTGGTATCCATACTCTCTGGTAGAGAGACCTATCAATGACAGGCCAGAATACTCATTTAAATTGTTCTTGCAATCAAAAGGGACAATTGCAAAGATGAAAGTGACCTTCAATCCCAACCGTCTTGGGAAGACACAGGATGCGGTGGTCTAACTTGTAAGGAGGAAGAAATTCTATTACTTGGGAGGAAGAAATATCTGAGGTTTCTCTCTTTTTTATGTTAGTAAGAATTAGTAAGTGATATTTAGACATGAAAGGCATGGTATAGTAGAATATTGAACTTGGGGTCAGGGAGATGTAGGTTCAAATCTTTCCTCTGACACTAGCTATGTGGTCATGGGTAAGTCATTTAACCCTCTCTGAGCCTCAGGCAACTAAAACATATGTTTATATGTGTGGATACTTGCTTTGTTGAGTTAGGCACATGATCACTCATATTTTTTGAGTCCAAATCAATAAGATGCACGTGGGCAGGGCTATAAATAAGAGGAATGAGAGGTCATTTACATGGTATGAATTGAGGGGCACCAGCCAGGGCCCTTGCCCCAAAGTATTTCTGTCATCCATACCAGTGCTTGAAACTATTACTATTAGCAATCCATTCCTTTGTATCCTTAAAGCTTTCCAGGCTTCAAGAGTCTTTCTAAATTAGGATGTGGAGAAAGGCATTCATGATCCTTAGCTGAGTGCCAGCAAGAGTGAAACATGGAATAGGTCCTTGGGCCAAGTGAGGCAAGGGTATCTGGAAGGAGAGATGGGAAAGTACCAAAGACAAACTTCGCCTTCATCATAGTATTCTAGTACAACACTGACTTCTCATGATAATATCTTCTATAGCATAAAATCCTATATGCGATAAATGATTGAATAATCATTTATCTACTTTGTACATCTACTTTGCAACTTGATCTGGAATTTTATTATTGGGATTTTCAGAAGGATTTTATTTTAGTACTTTTATCTATAACCCAGTTCCTTAGCATGGACCCCAAGAATGCAACATAGATTAAGGTTCCAGTGCATGATGGAATAAAGCCCCAATTATTAATGGGAAAACAATGACCACTTGAGGGATATTGTTTTTACTTTAAAGGATATTCTACCTTGGGTTCCTCTTAATGGGAAGAAGAACATAGGCCATGACTCTTGTATCTAATACAGTGCTAATGGCAGAGACTCTTCAATAATTCAGACTAATGGGTCTGTCTGAATTACGTTAAGCATGGCCCCTGCAATCTTAGTCACAGTCAGTCTGTCCACTGGCATCTATCAAGTGTCAACTATGTGCAGGAGATACAAAGGCAAAAATATTCACAGTATTCATTTGCTGATCAAATCTTTTCTTTGTAACTTCTATTTATTTATATCCTCTTTCTGATTCCTAAATGTTGGTGTGCCTTAAGGGTTTGTTGGTGTTTTTTTCTTCCCTTTATTCCCTCCCTAAGTGATTTTATCTACTCCCAAGGCTTCAACTACTACCTTTCACAGATGACTCTCAAATCCCTATCTCTAATCTTTATATGTGCTCTAGTTCCAGACATATCTTCGTCTGGTTCTATAACACTTAGTCTAGATGTCCTACCACTCTCTTAAATTCAACATCAATCAAACAACATTTATTAAGCACTGACTGTGTGCCAGACACATGTTGATAATCAAGTTTGCTGTCTCTCCCCCTAAGCCTACTTTTCTTTTTGACTTCATGCATCACTTACCCAGTCTCTTGTGTTCATAACTTTGGGATTCTCTTTGACACTTTCTCATCCCTCATTTATAGCCAACCAATTATCAAATTCTGTTGATTTACACTTCTGTAACATCTCTCACACGTAAGGAATTTCCTCCCTGGGAATTCTCTGCACCAGAGGTGTTAAACACTGCAACACTCACGTTAAACATAAACACTCACATTATACCACCTTAAAATAGCATTTAACAAAATCCAAAAAAATACAATAGAATACAATGTTAATAATAATAATGATTATATGTTATATAAAATATAATTATATACAATTAATAATAATAATAATAGTTTTCTAGGTCAACATACAGCCTGTAAGAATTCTTATGTAAGGGATACTGTCTGGACCCACATCTGTCCCCTCTTCTCTCTCTATTTCCGTTACCTATTCACTTGGACAATTTCTCCTAGCAGGTCTTCCCCCCTCCATCTATTCCCCACTTGAATCAGTCCTTCATAATGTTTCCAGAAGGATTTAAGTTTTTTTTTCTGTTTGCACAATAGATCTGATCACATCATATTCACCTGCTCAGGAAGTGGCTTTCTCTTGCTTGCCCAGTAAAAGTCAAACCATTTTGCTTGCTTTTCAATGCTTTTCATAATCTAGTTACAATTTACCTTTTCAACTTTGTTTCTTATTACTAACAACCAAGCACTCTACGCTTTAACAAAAGTGATCTTTATGTTCCAAGAATGCACTAGGTATCTTCTCACTTCTGTGCTTTTTCCTCATGCTTTTTCCTTTGGCACTATGTATTTGTGTGCCTTTGTTCCTTAGCCCCTACTAAATTGTAAACTCCTTCAGGTCAGGTACTATGTCTTATGTAACTTTGCATCTCCCTCAGTGCCTCCACTAACTTTGTTTCCATTCTCTTTCAAACCCTCTGCAAAATGGATTTTGACTTCACCAAACTCAACTGAAACTGTTCTTCCTAAAAGTCATCAAATCTACTGTCTTCTCAGTCCTTATCCTTCTTGATCTCCCTTTCTGCCGTATTGGAACCTTTTGACTACCCCTTTCTTGCAATGGATAGAGTGCTGTACTTGGAGTCAAGATGATTTGAGTTCATATTCTGTCTTAGACACCTTAATTATGTGACTGTAGGCAAAATGATGTGAATCTCAGTCTCCTCGTCTGGACCCAATGCACTCTACTGTTCCATTCTAGCTCTAAATCTGTGACCTTCTCTGGGTCTTTGTGATATTCGTCAATCATCCGCATCACGTACCCAAAGGCTCTGTCCTGGATGCTTTTTGCTTTTCTCTCTACATTCTCTTACTGGCTGACTTTTCAGCTCCTTTGGGTTCAATCAGCATCTCATTGCCAAGGACTCCCATATCTACTGTATCTATCCAACCATTCTTTCTCTTGAACTCCAGTCACACATTGTAAACTGTATATTAGACATTTTGAATGGACTGTTCAAACTCAACATTTCCAAAATAGAACTCATCATCTTTCTCCTCAAACACACTGCTTTTCCAGACTTTCTGATTACCGTCAAAGGCCCAACAGCCTTCCAGTAACCTTATTTATTTTTTCTGCTCCTCGTTCTCACTCATGCCACGTAGTCAATCAGTCGCCAAGCCTTTCTTTGTCTTTTCTATTTTCACAATATCTTTCACATGTGCCCCCTCCTCCCCACTCACACAGTTTAGGTTCTCATCACCTCTCCCTTGGGCTACAGCAATAGCTTCCAAATTGGTCATCTTCCTGTCTCAAGTCTTATCCTGCTCCAATCTAACCTCCACACAGCTGCCAAAGTGATTTTCCTAAAGCACAAATCTGACTGTCACTTCTGTACTCAATAAACTCCAAAGGCTTCCTATTGTTTCTAGAATCAATATATACTTCTTGGTTTGGCATTTAAAGCTCCCCACAACCTGGCTCCCTCCTACCATTCTGATCTTCCTACATACTACTCCCCTCCATTCACTCGGTGATTCAGCCTTGTTGGCTATCTCACTGACATACATGACTTTGCACCGGCCAGTTCCCCATTCCTAGAATGCACTCTTCCTCCCCACAATCTCTTGGAATGCCTTGTTTTTTCCAAGGCCAAACTCAAGCACCACCTTCTACATCAAGACTTTCTTGGTTCCCCTAGCTGCTATTATATTCTTCTCAAAACAACTTCATATTCATTTTGTATTTATGCTATGTAAGAAGTAGCATGGAGCGGTAGACAGAGAGCTGGCCTTGGGTTCAAGTCTTGCCTCTAACAGGTCCTGGCTGTTTGACCCTATATGGGTCACTTAATTTCTTTCTTTGTGCCTTAGGCGACTAAGACCATAAACAGAAGAGAAGGTGTTAATTTGCATTGGTTGAAGAAGTTTTTTATCTGGGAATTCCTCATTCCAATGGAATCATCCTTTTAGTTTCTATCCTTATTTAATCTGTACTATTTATATATGTATATATTACCTCCCTCCTTAGAATAAAAGCTCCTAGGGTAGAGAATACTTTACTTTTGTCTTGGTATCTCAGTGCTTAGCATGGTACCTACCAGCTCTGTTGTTCAGTTGTTTCAGTTGTGTCTGACTCTTTATGACTCTATCTGGGATTTTCTTGGCAAAGATGCTGGAGTGATTTGCCATTTCCTTCTCCAGCTCATTTTACAGATGAGAAAACTGAGGTAAACACGATTAACTCACTTGCCCAGGGTTACACAGCTGGTAAGTGTCTGAGGGTAGATTTGAACTCTGGTCTTCCTGACACCAGGCCTAGCACTCTATCCACTGTGCCATGTAGCTGCCCACGTATGGAATAGTGTTTAATTAACACTTGTGATTGCTTGTTTGCTGCATTATATTGTATTCATTATCTATCGTGAGGTTAACACTCAGTCAAGGTAAAATATAACTTAATTTCATCTAAGAGAAGCTAATATAGAATCATGTTTAAGCCTACAGTAATTGCTCCCCTTCCACCCTTTATCCCCAGATCCTGGGATTTCCTGACTGTTGCACTTTCTTGCACTAAAATAACAGAAAGCAGCAGTCTACTGGTTCTTTGAAGGTGGGGTTTTGTGCTGACAGCCGTTTCAGCTTTATTCCATTTTCTCCCTTGCTTCAACAAACAATGCTCTTAATTTCTTGAATTCATTTCTATTTCTCCAACAGCAGGATTTTTATGACTTGTTAGAGAACTAAAGGACCATCCTTAAAAAAATCCCAACCCCTGTCTTTTTTTCTCTTTTTCTATTCTGCCTTTGAGTGTGCCCCCACAAAGGGTGAAGTTCTTAGTATGGTGGCAGTTGATTTATTCCTCAGGCCTTAGGTAAAACTGAGGCGATCAAAGTTTGTCTTTATAGTTCTGGCCTCCTGTTCTGTATCCTTTTTTCTCAGAAAGCCTCTGTACCTCTCCACCCTACCCAAGTCAAATCCATTTTCAGATCCTTTACTAATGTGAAAATGACTGATAAAGGGCTTACAGTGTAATTCCTCCCAGAGGAATTTACATTTTAATAGGGATCTAAACTCAAGCTAAAGGGATTAACCTGTAAGGGTAAATTTTAGCCCTGAACCAAGTTGTGTATCATACCTAGCAGGCTACTCCTTATTCTCCAGAACGAGGAGCAGGCAGTAAACCTGGAAACACACAACCCATAGCCTAGCATCTAAGGTCTGAGGCTGGGAGAGCACAGCCCCAGGTCTTTCCCATGAAGTCTTCCTTCTTGGGGGGATGGGACTAACTTCAATATCCTCATCCTCACTAGCCAGCCCAAAGCAAGTAGGAATAGCAGGCAAGAGTGACCTAGGCCCAGGCCTTGCCTGTTGCCCTCTGCCAGCTCCCAAGTCATCTCCTTCCATTCTGAATGGGGAGTTGGACTTGTTCTTGTTCCCTACTGCTACTTCCTGGACCTCTCCCCTCACCCAATATTCCCTTCATTACTAAAATTCTGCTGCTTTGAAGTTCTCTGGATTAAAATTTTCTACCTATTTAAATCAAGGGTGGTAGTGGTGGTAAAACTCTAATTCCCCACCCCAGAGTCGTTCTTCCTTCTTTCTCAAGGACTTCACCATTTGGCTCATTGTCTTTGTGTCCTTTCTAGCTCTTTGAAGGACAAACAACAGTAACAGCTCTTGCCTTTATACCAGGGACTTCATGCTGATGTTTCTTCAAATTGTCTAATCTTCCAGTTCCTCCAACTTCTTAAATCCCATCTCCTGTTTACTACTTTACCATACCTCAAAAACCAGCTGGATCTCTCCATTATCCTTGAGGGCTCTACTTCCTTAATAAAAATGCTGATATTCTCCTCTATGACCATAATTTCCTAACATTCCACCTTTCCTTATGCCTTATGCCTGCCTACAGCGATTCTTTGTCTTCATCTTAACCTGTAATACTTCCAACCTTCTCAGGCCATTACCCCTGATCTGACTTCACTTTCCTCCCTTCAAGGTCTTAGCCCAATTATTAACCAATTCAAATCCACCTTGTCATTAATTCTCAAATCTCTTACCTCCTTTTCCTATATGTTTCTTATTCAGTCCTTTGGCCATATCCCAGTTTTGTATTACTCCTTCGATTAACCTCTTCTGCTCTTAACTATAGCTAGTGACTGTGTTGAGGTTTAGAGGTTTAGGTGTGCTGGGACCTTAAAATCACAACACGCAGGTCCTGTCCGACTGAATTCCATCCAAGCCTTCTTTCAGCCAAAGACAAAGTTTATTAGAACATAGATCAAAGGTGGGTGAGATTTAAAGAATTCATCATATTGGCCAGACTCTTAAGGAATATAACCATTTATATTGCTAATATAAGTCAGCCAGATCTTAAGAATCTGAGCACTTAATGGGGGGCCAGATGGACCTTATATACAGAAAGACTGTGGGAGGGATCTAGGAGTGGCTGGCAGTCTGGGATGACTGGAGGAGGGGTCTAAGGATCCAGATAGGAGTGGCCAGTAAGCTGGAATGACTGTGAGGTAACAGAAAGTCAGGGACTTGGACTGAGGGAGAATGGAGCCTAGATAGGATTAAGGGTGAGAAGTGATGTAGGCCATAGGGAGGTAAAACAACGGAGGGCTAGGCTAGGTTAAGGGTAACAGAGAATCGAGAGATTGGGTGTAGGTGTTAATGAAAGGCCAGTTGATAGGATTATAGCCTCAGGCGAAAGTCCAGGGCTTTTCCCTTTTGGGGTTCAGATCCAAAGACATAGTCTTTTCCTTTTAGGGGTTCAGATTCCATTCCCATCAACTAGAATTAGAGGAAATCTCACAACTATGCTGATGGGGTACATTACAAATTCAGGTTATCCAACCTCAACCAATCCCTCAAAACAATAATGCAATCTCTTTATATTATTTCCTATCTCCATAAAAGCTATTCCAAATCTTTTCTTTTCTTCTAAAGTCTCTCACACATTCCCTTTCCCTGACTCTCTCAGCTGAGGACCCTACTTATTTTGCTGAGAAAATTGAGGTCATTTGCTGTAACTTTCTCTTCTTTTTTCATCATCTATATTCTCCTTCACATCTCTCTTTCCACTTTCCACAATCTGATGAAGTGGTGGCCCTTCTCCTCGCTAAGACCAACCCATCAATATGTACTTTTGATACTATTCTCTCCAGTATACTCCAGCAGATTGCATCTGCAATTATCCCTTCTCTTAATCTTCAACTCTTCCCAATCTGACTTCTTTCCTACTGCCTTCAGATATGTCCAAGTCTCTCCCATTCTTAAAAGAACCTTCGCTAGAACCTATGAACCCTTCAAACTAGCATTCTATTATCTCCTTTTATCTTCTTTCTCAGCCAAACTCTTAGAAAAAGCTATTTACACTTGTTGCCTCCAATTTATCTCCTGTCATTCACTCCTCCAACCTTTTGCAGTTTGGTTTCTTTTTGGAGAGCAATCTGGAATTATGCCCAAAGAGTCATTAAACTGCCTACACCCTTTGACCTAGCAATACCACTACTAGGTCTATTTCCAAAGATGATTAGAGAAAAAGGAAAAGAACTCATATGTTTTAAAATGGTTATAGTCACTCTTTTTGTGGTGGCAAAGAACTGGAAATTGTAGGAATGCTTGTCAATTGGGGAATGGCTGAACAAGTTGTGGTATATGATTGTGATGGAATACTACTGTGCTAAAAGAAATGACGAGCTCATTGATTTTAGAAAAAACATAGATAGACTTGCACAAAATAATGAAGAGCAAAATGAGCAGAACCAAGAGAATGTTGTATACAGTAACAACAATATTGTTTTAAAGAATGAGTGACTAAGTCATTTTTACTATTATAAATACCCAAATTAACTACAAAGGATGAAGGAAGACACCATCTGCATCGAGAGAAAGAATTGATAAATAGAAGAACGTATAGAATGATTTTACATATTTTTACATATATAATATACATATTTGTGTTTAATGGAGCCATCTGTAGGGTGGGGGAGAGGAAAGAAAAAAAAGGAAGAAAAAGAAATTTACAGGTTATCTGTTATATTTTTAAAAAGAATAGCAAGTTGTAATTATTGATTTGCAGTTTCATGTGCAATCATCTTTCTAACAAAATCTGTTATGGAAATACTTGTTTGATTTTATAAATTAAAAATAAAACAAATAAAATTTTTAAAAATCTGGTTTCTGACCTCATCAATCAACAGAAACTACTCTCTCCAAAGTAATGATTTAATAGTCCAAGGGAGATTTTTTTTTCTTAGCCCTTAATACTTCTTGATCTCTCTTGACCAGTATATTTGATACTGTTGATCACCCTTTCTTCATGACACTCTTTCATGAATCTTCTCCCATCTCTCTGATCTTGATGGTTTGCTGGCTCGTTATTTATATTAAGCCCCTTAATTGTGGGTATTCACCAAAGCTCTCTCCTGGGCCCTCTTCCCTTCTTTCTCAAATTCTCTCTTGGTGATCTCATCACTTTTCACGGTCTTAAGTGTGATCTTTACACAGATGATTTTGAGGTCTATGTACCCAGTCCTAGTTTCTCTCCTGAATTATATTCCCCTATCACCAACAGACTGGTTGTCCTACAGACATCTCAAGCTCAACACATCTGAAACAGAATTCACTGTCATCCTCTCTTCTAAACTTTCCTTTTCTGTTAAGGGTGCTACCACTTTTCATTTTCCCCAGGCTCATAATCTTGGTGTTATTTTCAACTCCTTACACTCCCTAACATCACATATCTAATCAAATTTTGCCATTTCTATCTTCATGACATCTCTTACATTTGACCTCTTCTCTCTACTCCTAAAATTATCATCTAGATCAGTTATTCATTACTTATTGCTTGTATTCTGGCCTCTCTGCTCCTCACACATGGCACTCCAACTCCAATTGGCCTGCCTTTGCATTATGTGTCCTCCATGCCTGGAACACACTCCCTCCTTAACTGTTTCACAGAATCCATCTCTTCTTTCAAGATGCGGTTCAAGTATCACTTACTGCATGAAGTCTTTCCTGAACTCCCCAAATGCTAATGTCTTTCCTCTTAAAATATCTTGTATTTAACTCCTTTTTATTTATTCTCTTCATATTATTTTTAAAATACTTACAGATATACATGTTATCTTCCTAAATCGAGAGGAGAGATTGTATCATTTTTTTTTTTGTATTTGTATTCCCAGTGTCCAGCGTGGTGCCTGGCACAGAGTTGGGGCAAGGAATCAAAATCTCCCTTGCAGAAGGGTAGTCAGAGAAGATTCTAGAAATATCTCTTCAAGCCTCCCTGTGAGCCACATCTAGACAGATCCATGTAGACACATATAATTTAAATGGGCAACAAAACCTAGGTATGGACAACGACACACACATTGTTTCCCCTATGAGAAAATAAACTCTGTAAGGAAAGGGATTATCTTAAAAAAATCTTCGAATCCTAGTCAAGGCTGTGCTGATGCCAGCTCATACTAGCTCAAGAGCCAGTCATTAAAATTTCAGTGTACACTTCAGAAATCTGCAAATGCTACAAATTTGGCCTTGGTTTATTCTTTCATTGATTGTCTAGACCTGAGAAAGTAATGGAGAACATCTTAATAGTGCTTATTAAACTTAAAAGTGTGTTGCATGTACATGGTTTTTCAGAGAGCTGACTGTAAAACATTTACCTTCATACTTTTGTCCTTCACTCTTAGCACAATCTTTAGAACAGAGTATGCAGTTAATAAATGCTTGTTGATTGAATAGTAGTGAATCTCTCCAAATTTGTCTCTATTACTTCTCTCTCTCTTTTTGGCTAGGCAATTGTGGTTAAGTGACTTACCTAGGGTCACATAGCTAGTGTCAAGTGCCTGAGGCTGGATTTGAACTCAGGTCCTCTTAACTTCAAGGCTGGAGCTCTATCCACTGTACCACCTAGCTGCCCCCCCCATCACTTCTTATGCAGTTTATTGCTGGACCTGCACTTAAAGCTTTTCCAGGTTAGTAGGACTAATCATATTCTACTCATATAGCTTTAGAGAACCCAGAATTACCTCCATTCCATGATGCAGCATCAGATTAAGATTTTAGTATGGGAGCAATACTTAACTGATAACACTCATATGGCTAGCAAAGCATTATCCTCATAACAGACCAATGAAGTAGCTAGTACAATTATTATTATCCCTATTTTACAGTTCAGGAAACTAAGATTCAGAGTGTTTACATGTTCATAACTGCACAGCTAGTAAGAAGTCCAGTCAGAACTTGAATGTTCTTTCTGGCACACCATTCTGCCTTCTAGGAAAGCATATTTTTCCTTTGTGTTCAGGGGGCTGTGTGAGTCTCTGGCTACACCCATGGTGGAGAATTCCATCTGTCTTGGTTTACTGGCAAAAACTTTCCTGCTGGAGGAAAGTCTGTACAGAAGAAAGAAGAGTGGTATAAAATGTTGGTAATGCATTCCAGGTGCTCACTCTACCACCCGCTTACCTTTGCCTCAGAAACACGGAGCCAGGCCTGAATCACATCTTGGCTTTTTCCTTTTCAGATTGATCAGTTTCAGTGACCTGCGCTACTAGAACAACAAGATGTGGGGAATTAGTACATGACCGAGACTAGATATATTGCTACCATATTCTAATAAGTAAAAGGAAGATTGATTCAATGATAATGGATGTCAAAAACAATTGGCAAATAATGATAGCACCGATAAAGATAAAAATCGTGTGACATAGCTGGGCCCTGGGTTCCTTTCTAGGCCATCAGGCCCTGGTAATTTGTACTGTCTTAATCTCTACCCCTTTATCCTGCTCTCCTCTTTTTTTCCTCCCACCCCCTACAAACTCTAAGAGCATCATGTAAGATGGGTTGGAGTGAAGCAGGGAGGCCAATTAGGAGGCTGTTGCAATAATCTAGGTGAGTTGTGATCACAGATCTTTTAAAGTATCAAAGTAAGTTATTAGAGTTGGAGGAATCTGAGAGATCCTCTAGTCTAATCTGCTTCTATTACAGAAAACAAAAATCTAGAGTTTAAGTCACATGGTCAAACAAATCTCACCTCTGATATCTACTGACATTTTTGTGATCATAGCCAAATCACTTTGTCTCTATGTGCCTCAGGCAAATCTCTTGGATTTATCTATGTAGTCATAAGTGGACTGCTGTCTGGATGGTAGTGGAGCTCTGCTATTAGTTAAGAAAGTTCTATACCAAGAGTTTCTTATGCTGGCGGAGTCACACATCCGTCTCTTGTTTCTATATCTTAAAAGCAAGAGGCAGTATGGAGGAGTCGATTGATTGCTGAAGGTGGTCCCAGGGTGACCTGGGTTCAAAAGTTGCTTATGACCATGGTCAAGTCACTTAACTTCTGACATTCAGGAAGCTCTCTATAATTTATCTACTAAGTTATAGAATTGAGATCAGTGATGTGGATTGGTAGTGGAAGTTTTTCTAAACCTACAGACCTATATTAAAAGCACCACACTTTGTATTCTCAATACAAATTCCTCTGGGGTATGAGGATGGGAGGAAACCTCAAACATATGTACTTAACTCTTTGAGAATTTGTGTACTCAGATCTCTACCAATACTCTTTGGAGGATGGCTGGAGAGTCAGTGGGATTTTAAGATGGCAGGGATATATGAGTAGCCGACATACATTTTGACTCATTCTACAACGCAGTGATTCTCAAAGAATGGAATAGATGCGTCCCTGTTTTTATAGAACTTACCCTGCAAACACACGAGTCTCCCGTGTTGTTGCCAACTTAAACATTCACAGCACTAGGATTCCTCATGGCAAAGAAAACTACTGTGTCAAGGACAAAAGAGTTTGAGAATCATTGTTATAGCAGTCCCACTCTACAGAAATCAGCAGTGCAAGTAAAGGAAAGAGAATCTCCCAAACCTTTTGTCTGTCAAAACTTACAGGAATCACAAGAGGCTACCCTAATTTCTCATTCTGTTTTGAATATTTGCTTTTTTCTAGGCAGATTTACTTTTGCCCCAGATTCTTTGTTTTAAGGAGCCCAGTAGGTGGCAGAGCCCAGTGAAAGGGGAGACGGTGGAGGAGTAGGTAGATTATAGATCCAGAATTGGAAGGATCCTTATAAGTTATCTAAACTAACTCCCTCCCTTGGCAGATCAGGAAACTGAGATACAGAGAGGTTAAGTAATTTGCCCAAGCTTGAGTGGGGAGTATGTTGAGGAACCAAGATTCAAAACCCAGCTCCTCCGTTTCCACATCAGATCCCAGGGTGTGCTTCAATGGTGATTTGACATATTTTGCTTCTCAATGGATCAGTTAAGAGGGAAAACAGCTCCTGTCTCTCCTAGTCTCCACCCCATTCTACCCAGCAAGAGTGACATTTCTCCAACATTATTCCCCAGAAGCCTGGGTTTGTCTGATGCATTGCAAGGGGCTCCTTGGTGAAAAGAGTTATGATAGAGGATGGGTACACATAGCAATGGGCAGCTAGGTGGTGCAGCAGATAGAGTGCCAGGCTTGGAGCCAGGAGGGCTCATCTTCATGAGTTAAAATCTGGCATCAGACACTTACTAATTGTGTGACACTGGGCAAGTCACCTAACCCTGTTTTCCTCAGTTTCTTCATCTGTAAAATGAGTTGGAGAAGGAAATGGAAAATCACTCCAATATCTTTGCCAAAGAAAACCCCAAATGGGGTCACGAAGAGTTGGATACAACTGAAAAATGACTGAACAGCACTAAAACCACACAGCAATCCTGACTCTTTTGTTCTCTGTGTCTGACATCATAGGGTGTGCTGTCTATTGATGAAGCAAGTCACTGGAGATTGGTCAAGATCAATCATTTGACTAGGAACTTGTTTTCTTTCTAGGTTAGAATCATCTTTGAAGGATAGACTACATGATAAGTTGATTGTTGGTCTGTCTTGGCATTACACAAATGAATAATAAGCCTATTTATATTCTTAGTTTCCTTAGTTGTTGCTAGTACTTTTAGAACAATGTCCATTATAGATAATTGGGAGAAATTGGGAAAATTATAGAGACAAGAAAATGATAAATGACCAGTTTGAATACCAAACCCAAATACAGAAAAAAATGCAGAGCTGTTCATAGCTAGTTATAGTCTGAGTTTACGATAGTAATCCTGATGTGCAACATTTGTTACATTGCCAATATTTTAAAGAATGGTTTCAAGAATCTGAGAAATTTCGAAGGTATTTAGCAACAAGTACAGCCCCTTGGTCATGGTTGGTAGAAATGGAATTGAATTGTGAGAAAACACTACAAATTTAAAACCAAAATCCTTTGAAAAATAATTTTCAAAGGAAAAATGTGAGTTGAAGGAATTTTCCCAAATGCCAGCTCATGTAAGTTAAGGAAAAAATGGAAATTATTCTGAAGCATCTTGGAAGATGGTGCTGTCACAACCGATATTGATTGTTCCTAGGTCTGTGACTGGTGATAGGGTGGAAGACAATGTCAGGGCTTTGCTCCTTTGGTTGAATTGAGGGGATGTTAACCCGGGCTTTCTCAGTGCCTCCCTCAGCCATGCCTCCCTACCCCAGCTCTACTTTGGGCTTGCGCTAGACAGGGTTTGTTAGCTTGCTTCAGGTGCAAAAAGTCCTCCTTACACTCCTGATTTTTCACAATTATATAATGCTTTTTGACAGCAAGCAATCACACCCTTACACCCTTATTTATAGTATTGTTACATGTGGAATATATTTAGTCTAAAGATATGAGATTTTTTAAACAGCTTTTTGTTATTTGGTGCTATTGTCATAGATTTTTAAAGTTTTACATCAAAGATTCCCTGGAACTGTTTTTTTAAAGTGAAGAGCTCTCTCATTATAAGAAATTGGGGAACCAATGAATTAGAAATTTCTTTGGGTCAGAAAGTCTGTTTATCAAAAGTCAAATGTGCCTTGAAAGATTAAGATAATTGATTTATACCTCATACCCTTCCTCTTAACCTTTGATCCAGTGACACTGGCCTCCTGGCTGTTCCATGAACAAGACACTCCATCTCTTGACTCCAAGCATGTTCTTTGGCTGTTCACCATGCCAGGAATGCTCTCCCTCCTAATCTCTACCTACTGGTTTCCCTGGCTTCCTTTAAATCCCAACTAAAACTCCATTTTCTGTAGGAAGCCTTTCTCAACCCCTCTTATAGTACCTTCCCTCCATTAATTATTCCTTTTTTTTTTTAAAGGCAATTGTGGTTAAGTGACTTGCCCAGGGTCACACAGCTAGTAAGTGTCAAGTGTTTGGTCTGAGGTTGAATTTGAACTCAGGTCCTCCTGACTTCAGGGCCAGTGCTCTATCCACTGTGCCACCTAGCTGTTCCTATTATTTCCTATTTATGCTAAACATAGCTTGCATGCACATATTTGCTTTTCTTTCCATCAGATTATGAGCTCTTTGAAGGCAGGGACTGTCTTTTGCCTTCTGTTGTATTCCTAGCACTTATTACAGTACCTGGAACATAGTAGGCACTTAATAAATGCTTATTGACTGACTGACACTTTAGTATGAATTATTTTAATCAGCATCTAGCAGATCTGAATTTAGGTAGAGGAAGCTCTGATTTGGGTAGGAGGAAGAAAGGGCAAGTTTGGATTGGAAGCAGGTCATTGGGTGGGCAGGATATTTTTGGGCAGTCAGAGGGTAAAATAAAACTCAGAGACCACTGAGTTCTTGCATTGTAGGGGTAGGAAAGCATTCAGAAAAGAAGATGGGAAGGGCCAAAGACCCTCTCTGTTTTCCTTGCAATTTTCCCTTAAATTCTAGTGATAACAGAACTACAAATTGGTGGTTTGCATCTAAGGCTACCTTTGGCATACTTTTATGGGTCACCTGAGCTGATACCATCTCTTACAATTCCTGAGCTGATATCATCTCTTTTCATTTGCATACGGCATTAACATATAGAGAGGGCGCTGACATAGAGAGTGTGCTCAGAGAGGTGCCAGGATGGTGGAATGAGGTGAACATATCACATGGACTAAGTGAGACAAAGTGACTGTCTTTAAATAAGTGTGCCGTTGTATTCTTATTTCATGTTGTTTAATTGGATAGAGCTAAGATCAAGAGTGCACATCACAGGGGACAAGTTCAGGTCCAATAAAAGTGAGAACTTTTGAAGAATTAGAGCCACCTAACAATTGGACTAGGTAGTCTTGCCATTCAGTGATTTCCCTCCCTTCACCTTCCTACCTCCATCATTTGAAGTGTTCAAACCAGGACTAGATGCCCATCTTTCTGGTATGATGTAGAAAGGATACCTGAAGGGATTGGTTTGGAATGTATCACTTTTTGGATAGCTGAGGGGGCAAGGAGGAAGCAAGTCCAGGGCTTTCAACCTGAATGTATGGGATGATACTATTGCCATTCTCTTGGATGAGGTTTTCTTAAGGTGGCTCATCTACTGACCACTGTTAACATTGTCTTGTGGGCTCTATTGTCTTCCAGGTCTCACGTCCTCTGACATGTTTAATGGGCACCACTCAGAAATCAGAATAAAACATCTGTAATTGTAATATAATCCAATAGGAAATGTCATTCAATTTTCAACAATTCAATTCACACACATTTTGGGAACAGCCTTCTTGTGTAAAATGAGGTACACTTGTACTGTCTCTTTGCTTAGGTTACAAGCATTTATAAAATGATTGTCAGATCTGCTGTGGTATTGTAACCAAGTGACTCATCCCTGTCTCCTCAATAAGGATTGTGGCCCCCCCTCTTTCTAGGACATGGTGTTCACAGTAACAAATCAACACGGGGCCCTGGCAACATCCCATTAGCCTGCCCTGTTCCCTGTGCCTCCTGTTCCTAGGGAGCCCTTTTTGGTAGTTTTCAAATATTAGCTCCTCTGGGCCTTGTTAAAATACTTCATCAATGCCCATCGTTCTCTGCAGGGGTGACCTTTAACTCATCTTTGCTGTCACTACCTGACTTGGATAACCTCCAAAGAAAGGTTGCTATGGCGATCCTGTATTCTAGGCAACCAAATCTGGCTTCTGTATCTTATTAAATGTTCCCTAAAAAGGAAATAACACTGTAGGTTGGGAGCCATGGGTCATCCACATGTAGCAATTTGAGTCTGTATTTTTCCCCTTCCTCTAACACCCCTTTCTCTTTCTTGAGCTCTAGAGCTCCTCCTCTTCCCTTCCTCCAATCTCAGCTGCCAAGGTAAATGCATAAACTTCAAGGGAGATGGGGATGGGGGTGGGCAGAAATAAGCCAAAATGTCAATCTGCCTTTTAAGAGACATTTTTACAGCTCAAATGTAAGCTACGCTGGCGAATGTCACAAGCAGATACGTAATGAGAATTTGCTGGAAGCCTTAATTGGATAGGTAGTCAATGGATTATTTACTTATTTTTATTATGGGCTGCCTTTTGCTTTTTGTGTTTGTTGTTGTTTTTCCTGGGAATTGTATTTTTTTAATATCGATTTTCATTAAATCTGATGAAATCATCTTCTTTTAATCTAGAAGCTAAGGTGAATCTCACTCTTCAGGGGCTGCAGGAATGTACAGTTACTGATGGCGATTTTCAAGAGGATATTTTGTATTCACCTAGTGGTGAGAGAAAGGGAGGGGGCAGAGAGGGAGAAAGCATCTCATGGCACAGTGTCTGTGGAAGAATGGAGCAGGGTTTCAAAGTTTTAGCAACAGCCACTTTGGCAAAGGATGTTTAGAGATCACGAAAGATAAAGATACCTTCTTAGAAATAGCAGGGTAGGATTGTTACAATCACCGGAACAGATAGGCCATGTCTGCCCCTAAGACACACAAACTGTGATCTCTCTGTTAGAATAGACATCTGAGCTCCCAGAATCCAAGCTGAGGTTCGACGCTGTTATCAAAGGGTACAAAATAAGCAGAGTAACAGGAACCCTTGGGAAGCCACCTGGAGAACAGCTTCAGAATATGGAATGGTAAAAGGATATGTTTGGGAACTTCTGTCTGAGGGACTCTCTGATGGCACAGAGTAAGGGTCATAACCTGGAGGCAGGGAGCTGCATGTGGCTTTTAAAATACACAACAGTGACTCTTTTGGACAAAATAAATGAATGAGTCTTGTGTGTTGCCTTTTGAAACAATACTCCAATTTAACTTGGTCGGTGGATCAATTTCAGTAAGTCCATGAGCCTAAATGGGAAAAATTTATTTCCCCCCCCACTTAATAGTATTTTATTTTTTTCCTAATTACATGTAAAGATAATTTTCAACATTTACTTTTATAAGATTTTGAGTTCCATTTTTTTTTCTCCCTCCCTCCCCTCTTCCCTCTTCAAGACAGAATGCAGTCTGATATAGGCTATGCATGTACAATCATATTAAACATATTTCCATATTAGTCGTGTTGTGAAAGAAGAATGAGAACAAAAGTGAAAAAGTAAGAGAAAGAAAAAAGAAGAGAAAATAGTATGCTTCAATCTGCATTCAGACTCCATAGTTCTTTCTCTGGATGTGGATAGCGTTTTACATCATGGGTCTTTTGGAATTGTCTTAGATCCTTGTATTGCTGAGAAGACCTAAGTCTATCAAAGCTGGTCATCATAGAATGTTGCTATTACTGTGTACAACATTCTCCTGGTTCTGCTCATTTCATTTAAGTCTTTCCAGGTGTTTCTGAAATCCACCTGCTCATCATTTCTTATGGAACAATAAATAGTATTCCATTACATTGAATGGGAAAATATTATGATTATTTTCACTGATCTTTGGTTTTGTTTGTAGTCTAATTTTTTTATTTTATACATTTCAAAGAAATCCATGACACAAAAAAGATTAAGGACTCCTGCCTTATAGGCACCCATGGTGAACTAGACATCAAGTCAAACAGAGGTTAAACCTAGAGTTCTGTATCTGGAGTCCCAGAATGGGGATTCAAAACTCGGCTCTGAGACTGCCTATCTATGAGTCCTTGGGTAAATCATCTCTCTGGGCTCGTTTCCTTATCTGTGTATAGTGCCCCCTCTGGGTCCACTTGTACCATTCATAGTCACAATCCAGATTTGGGTCCACCTCCTGAGTCTTCCCCTCAGGGTTCTGAGGGTAACCCCCAGAGGCTGAGTTTCTAGTACTGTTAAGTTACGATTCTCCACTGGCATGTTTCCAGTGAAGACTCCAATTAACTTTTGGAAGGGGATTCACTAAGGTGGTATAGTACAGACAGTTGGTACAAAATACCTTCCTCAAGATTAGTGGAACACTCTCTCACAAGTGCACACAGAGTTATGGGGGAATTGGGTTCTAATTATAGAGAACACATGTCCAAAGAGTAAATTCACAACTCCTCGTTACTGGAACTTTTTACTTTGTCTGTAGCTAATATTCTTCTCTGGTGCAAGGGGTCACTCCTTGAAGTTGCTTCCTCTCTTGGGTTACTATCTTTCTATATCTGATTGTCCATAGATTTTCCAAAGTGTGTCCCTTTTTGCTCTCTTTTAGACAGGTTGTCTACTATTGGTCCAATCATTGTCTTTAATAGCATTGTTAGGGTGGGAGTGGGTGGGTAAGAGAGAAGTGTTATACAGTTACCTCTTCCATGTGTAGAATAAGGGGCATGATGCCCCCTCGATCTAGAAAATCCATGTAAAATTTTTTGGCCTGCCCTTCGTACCAAAGAAGAAGCCTGAATTTTTTCTTTTCTTTCATGGAGTGTTTACAGTATTAAAAAAAAAGTTGACATCATAAACACTATATATATATATTTTATGCATTTCTGAGTTTTTAAACTTTTTCTGTGTCATCTTCGGCTTCTGCAAAAATCGCTCAAAATTCCCATTTAATTTCTTATGAGGACCCTGAGATATATCTATTGAAACTGTGATGGGGAAAGTCACATGTGGAAGGAATAACTATATTCCCTCTGAGCATACTTCCTCTCCGCCCCACCCTTCTTGCTATTCTTTAGTACAGACACAGGGACAAGCCTCCCACTTGAAAGCCAGCTGTTGAACTGAACCAGTGAATAAACTTCCTCACTATTCAAAGCTTCCGGAACATGTCAGCTTATTTGTTTAGCCAATCAAGATCTTCCTTTTTGACCCCATTGAAGAAGTCCACATGTCGTGGTGTAAATAATCTTGCTTATGTGCCACCATTGATTTGATTGAAAGTTAGGGGGTGGATGAGGGTCCTTCCATCTGAAGCTCCATCATCCTATAATTCTCAGTAGTTCATGGTCCTATGAAGTTATCTGTCTACACTCATATGTTAGTGAGTGGAAGAGCCAGGATTCACACTCAGGATTTCTAACAACAAGCTCAGGTTTCTTTTGATGACGCCTAATAAATACTTGTTCTCCTTCCCTTTCCCCCTCCCCCCCTTTCTGTGAGGTTAGCTCGAAGTTGTCTGTTCATATATGTGATTGAAGTAGGATCAACCTTAAGCATAGCAGAGGCCACTTATGTAATGTCGTTTGAGGGGTACCAGGGAATAAAGTCTCTATTTGAAATACTTCCTGTCCTAATGCCTGAAATTCTCCCATTAGAGAGGTTAGCTCCTTTGTATTTTGAAGGTTTTCCTGCCTTCAAAAGTCCCATGTTAAATTATAGTTGCTCCTAGCAGTGGTAGCACCTGAGATGGATGAGAGAAAAATAGGATAGAGGCATCCAATCCTAGAGGCATGTGTCCATCTGTGTCCTCTTGATTCTTTGTAATCCCTCCACTTTATATACATGTATAGTTATATACGCATGCTCAAACACCTGTTTTTAGTAGTAATGCGTTCATTCAATAGTCATTTAGTTTATTGTGTAAAGAGGACTGTTCTTGGTGAGATACAATGATTCCATCCTTATTCCATTCATATCTGGGTGTGATTTGAGCTGTTTTGTAGAGATGTTTGATGCCAATACTTCACATATGTTAAAAGCTGTGATCTTTGTGCCTTGAGCTACCCAAACCCAAAGTTAATTGTGATACACTTCAGATGCTGAGTGTTTAAATGTAGGAGAAAAACATATAGATCTCTACAAGTTTTTCTCAGGGAAGAAAGGCTAGAAAATCTCTAAATATTCATTTCCTTTTCCTTTTTGTTTACAAAAGGACAATGAATCATTAACATTCTGTTTTATTTTCTTTTTATTACATTTCTAATCACAATTTTGAGAGGCCCAGGATACACAAAACAGGCAAGTGCAGCTACTTCTCTGACCTCCTTATACGCAAATCATAAAAACTGGCCCACATGTGCAGGCCGTGACAATGGAAAGGCTATAGAGGAACAAAAATGTTTGAATAAATCCCTTTTCTTGGAAGCCATTCAGAGCTGAGCTCCCTGGAACTACACTTTATGTGTTCATCTAAGATGATAATAGTTCATTTAATGCATGCAATTATGAAAACGACTTTTGCTAAAAATAAGCCACATGGCTTTTTACAACAATACTGCTTCTTAGCAAGAAGCCCTCATTTTCTGCCTAGCCAGTTTTGTCCAGTGCTTCATTCATGCCAGGAGTCTTACCGGGTTCAAACGTGACTAATTGTACCATAAAGGAAATGCTGAAAGAGGTCTAAGGCTCTAGGTACATTGGGAATCAAACTCTATGTATTTGAAGGTTTACAGTAAATGATGGAGGGGGTTGCTAGTCTTTGTGTCTAGTTATCTAAGCTATACATGAAGGTACTGAAATTGGAGTGGAGAGGAAGTGTGGAATAATGACAAGAGGGCAGACAGAGAGAGAGAGTAACAAATTCACAGAGAAAGAACACACAGACACAGAAACACACATAGAGACAGAGATAGAGAGTGAGAGAGACAGAGGGGCAGAGACAGAGAGAGACACAGAGAACAGTTTTATATTGGGATTCTTTTTATGTTTGTGTAATTGTAAATACAATTGGGCAGGTAGGTGGTGCAGTGAGAGCGCTAGGCCTTGAGTCAGGAAGACTTATCTTCCTGAGTTTAAATCTGACTTCACTCACTAGCTGTGTGACCCTGGACAAGCGACTTAATTTTGTTTGCCTCAGTTTTCTCATCTGTAAAGTGAGCTGGAGAAGGAAATGGCAAACCACTCCAATATCTTTGCCAAGAAAACCCCAAATGGGGTCATGAACAGTTGGACATGACTGAAGTGGCTGAACAAGAAGTTGTAAGCACAGAAATGTAAAGTCCTGTGCTTAGGTTTTGTATGAAAACAGCATGGAAGAGGGATACTATGAATAAGTGCAATAATTAACCATCTTATCAGTATAGAATGGAATAGACAGCAGTTCATCTGAAAAATCTGAAGATTTTAGTAGACTGCTAATTAAATATGAATCAATATCATGACATGGCAACCAAAAGCGTTGATGGGACTTGCCCGTAATGATAGTCCTACTGTACTCTGCCTAGGTCAGGCTCTATCGAGAACAATGTGTTCAGTTCTAGGTACCACATTTAGGAATGGCCTTGAAAAACTGGAGTATGTCTAAAAGAGGGAAGATAGGAGGATGATATAGAAATGGGAGGCCAAACCCTATGATAATCCATTGAAAGAACTGGGGGTATTGAACCAGAAGAAGAGAAGAGTTGCTGGTAATGCAAAGGAGGGAACATGATCTTCATCTCTAAATATTTGAAAAGTTGTCACATGGAAGAGGAATTAGGCATGGTCCTCTTTGTACTGAGGGTTAGATAGAACAAAGGGGAGAAAGTTGCAGAGCCAGAGTTCGATTCAATGTAACGAAAAACTTCCCAATAATGAGAGATGTCCAGAAACAAGATGGTTTTTCTTAAGATGTTGTTAGTTCTTCCCTGGAGGTCTTCAAGCATAGGCTAGATAACCAATTGTTGGAGATATTTGAGTGAGAATTCCTATTCAGGTATGAGTTGGACTACATAATCACTGAGATCTCTTCTAACTCAGAGTGTCTGTGATGCTGTGATAGTCCTAAGGATGGACAAAATGTTATTAACTGACCTAGAAAGTAGTAGGAGCTGAGCTAAGCGGTATTATAGTTGTAAACAATTTCCTTTTGGGTTTGGGGAGAACATGGGCTTTGTGCGGCCCTTCTATTTGTCTTTGTTATAGAAGCAGGGTTTAATCATTCAGAGTTGCCTGGTTGCCTCTCCTTGTGTTTAGGAATAGGTCAGCTGTTTCCTGTTGCACTCAGTCTAGGCATAGGTGCAGCCCACTAGCTAAAGTAGGTGGTCCTAGAGGATGTTCTCTTGGGATTTTATGCCAGAATCTTGGGTAACATTTATGTCTGTCTTTCCTTACCAGGCCTGCTGAGTCAGGGAGGTTTTTAAGGACATTTTATTGAACTCTTATTCCCTGTTTAAACTTGAGGAGTAGTGATTGGTCTTGTCTAATGGGATGCTGAGGGCCTCTTGAAATTTGGTTTCAGATGGAGTGTAAATGGTTCATTATTGAAACTGAAGGGCTTAGTGTATTTCCTGGGGAATAATAGCACAAAATAATTTGACAAAGAGTGGCCTGAATGGGGGGAACCCCCCCACAAAGAATGTATTATTCATTCAAGGAGACTGTTGAACACACAGCCCAAACACTCCCATAGCTAATTCATTATTGTACATCAAGCAGACATCTTTAAAATTAAACTGGATACAAATGAGTGTTGTTTTGTGCCATTAATTTCAATGGTTTTACACAATATTTGAATCATTGGCTTTCTTTTCTGTTTGGATGCTGACCAAATCTGGCTGAATTGACTTACGTTAAAAACCATCCATGAGGCCCAGCCAGCCCCATCTTGCAGATGGAACTCCATATGCTTTGGCTCAGCACCCATATGGAACAGTAATATGCAATCCAGGAATAGAATGTGCTATTCCTTTGCTTTCCCGGTCACCTCTAACTCCAAAGATTTACTCAGCATGAGCAGAGTTAAGTGAGCTCATCTGGAAAACACAGCAAGATGCTGAAGTCTAAAAGTCCTAACATATGATTTCTGTTTTCTCTGGTTCTTTTTTCACTTGTGTCCCAAAATATAATTGTTCCAAAAATGTCTGGAGTTCAGGGCATCCACATTGTTGTGCTTGGAAGGTTTCCATTTTTATTTTATTTTGGGGTGTGTGTGGGGGTTCTTTATTAGATCTTTCAGGTCAATAACATGATGTCTAGTTTTTTACTAGGGCCAGAGAGTCTCAAGGAAAAAACAATGAATTGATTGGTTCCGGTCAGTTCTTTTAGGAAATAAGGTAATCAGCCTTATTGATTGAGCTCATTTTGATGTTCCTTTGGAGGACCTCAGGACAAGAATAACTAGGTACACTGTAGCTCAGAAAAGAACCAAATTGGTAGACTTATATGAAAAAAAAAGTAGCTCCAGTTTCTTCCAACCACCCTTTGCCTAATCTTATTAAGGGTGAACAACTGGTTCAAATTGGTTCATTTATGTGAATGAAAATGAATATAACATTTTCAGGGCTTGGAAGAATAGAGGAGAAAGTATGTCTCTACTTGAAGTTTCAGCCAAAATCCTACCTTCTGCATGATGCTTTTTCCAGTCATGTCTTCCCTCTGTGATTATCTCTTATTTATCCAGTATTTGTCCTGTTTGTACATTGGTTTTTTTAGGTTGTCTCCCTCATTAGACTCTGAATTCCTTGTGGGAATGGACTGTTTTTGCCTTTCTCTATAAGCCCAATGCTTAATACAGTGCCTGGCACATAATAAATGCTTAATAAATGTTTGTTGACTTGGTTCTTGGGAGAGATATGAAATGTCCATATAGATATATGAAAGCAACCACAGGCAGTCTTCCCTTCATCATCCTAGTGCCTGGCCCCATCATCCTTGTACCTCAATCATAGTGGCTACTTAATAAATGCTCACTGAATTGATTGAATTAATCAGCATGTAGAACAGCTCTCAATGACCCCAAGGAGGTTACAGGAGGCTCAGTAGCTTCTAAATTGGCTGAAGAAGTTTGCTTCTACTTCCAAATCATTCTTTAAGTAGAACTGTAGCACCAAGGCTGTGTATTGGCTCATTGCTCTGGAGGTCTAGTCATTGGGGCAATATAGCCAGAGAAAATGGTTGATAGAAAATGATGGTTGATAGAAAAAGCTTTTTTTCCCCTTTCCATTTAACAAATTAAACAAATACATAATCCATTAGGATACACAATCCATTTTTCTGAAATTCAGGTTCAGAAGGAATAATGTATAAACAGAGGAAGAGGGCAGAAAACATTTCTCATCTTTTATTTGTAAGTTGTGCCCTGCCCTCAAGAAGTGGGGGAAAAGAATTTTTTTTTTATGCTATAAACAGATCTGAAACTTTCTGAACTTACATAGATCACCAACCAAGAATCCTAATACTATAATCCCACACGTGGGGTAAACTATTGAGTACAAGAAGTCCCCAATTTACCAATTGGATCTGTGCCAAAAGTGTGTTTTTAAGTAAAGTTTTTGGAACTTAAAACACATTTCCCATAGAGACAGTGTTATAAATAGTGGTTAGGGTCTTAGAATAGACCACAAAAGCCTATTTGAATTGGGCAATAGTAGTACTATATAACCTAAAAGCCTCTTAGGACATTGTTTCTATGGAAAAATATGTTCCAGATCACAGTTTGTAACTCAGAATGCTGAGAAGCCATGCCCTCCCCGTTGCAGCAAGATGGGGCACCTTTTTGTATCTTAAACAACAGGTAGAAGGAGCAAATGTTCTTTAACTTGGTGGTGAGAAGGCAGTGTCAGAAAGGAGTCCCCTCCCAAGGTAATCACTTGTTCAGTACGTAAGGGATGTTTACTTACCAAGCATGCACATACCAAGGAGGTCATCGCAAGTGATGAGAATGTGCTTTATTCTAAGAACCTTTGTGTGGTTGAAAATTGCTGAAGGTGGAAAGGCAGTTTTCTGTTCCCCACTTCAGATGAAAAAATTCACTGACATATTGTGCTAGCAAGGTCTAAAGTCTGTCTATCTTTAGTTCCCATTCAAGAAAATTAGTCCTTAAAGTAAATAAGAAGTATGATTTTAGGTTTTGCAGTTGTTTTTTTTGAGGTATCCTGATTTTATAGAGGCAGTATGGCCTATAGAGTTCCAGGTGAGGAGCTATGGAGATCTATGTTCAAATCCTCCCTCTGATACTTGTGTGTGAGACCCTGGACAATTTACTTAAACTTCAGATGCCTCAGGAAACTCTCTAGGATTTCAGTTTAGTCATAGACAGGTTCTGATCCTCTGCAGGGAGCCCTCTATGCTAACAAAATTATAAGCCAGTTGATTTCTTTAGTAAGAGCTTGGAGAAAACCTATTTTTGAATCCTCCATAGGTAGACCTCAAAAGGTTCAATTTTTAGAAATAAGTCATCCTTCAGCTATTTCTCCTAGAAGATTATTAGGAGGGGAAGGAAGGGAGATCATAAGGGTAGGCTGTAGGGATTGGGGTCCAGAGTCTGCTAAGGTATCTCTCCTACCACTCTCTGCACTCTCCAACCCATCTCTTTCTGTAGAAATTACTTCCTATGGCTCTGTAGAGGCTTTGTATTGACTTATATGTGTAAGGTGGCACACATGGTAAGGTCAACCCTTTGAGGGAAGGGGCTGTCTTTGTTTTGTTTTATCTTTGTATTCTCAGTGCCTAGCACAATGCCTGGCCTATAGTAAGGGCTTAATAATTACATATTTATTATATTGAATTGAATTGCATGTAGAGGTTGCTGCTAGAATTGGGCCTATTTTATCCCTGGTAGAAATAAGTTATTTTCTTATTGTCTGATAAATATCTCTAAATAGAGGACAAATACAATTTGGTTTGGACAAAGGCTAGGACTCCAAACTCTGGCGTTTCTTTTTCCTTAGGACGTAACTAATAAGAATGCATTTTGTATTTACTGCGGGCAAAGCACTACATTAGATTCCATGGGGAGAAGGGGATACAAAAGAAGACATCTTCCAACCCACCCTGGGGAATTAGACTTTTCTGGATGAAGCCCCAGTGGCAGCTGCTCAGTCTCACTAATTAGGGTTTGTAGGGCCATAAACTAGAATCATAGCACTGGAAATGATCTCTAGAAGTCATTTAGTCCAGCCTTCTTCCTCTGGCATATACAGAAGGATAATTACTAGATTGATTCTATCCTATGAGATAGTATTTCCTAGGGAATCTCACAAATTTCAAAGGGAATGGATATCACAGTTAATCCAAATACATCTTCTCAGCTGGAAAGAACAGTGCCACTAGGTCCCAGGGAACATTTTTGCCTTGTATCTCAAGACTGGCTCCATTTTAAACATTTTTTTGTGTGTGATTTTAGTTTCACTTTTATATAGTTGTCTAGGCTTCTGGGCCTGATGGGTATGGAAGACATTATAAAGTATGGGTAGAATGGCCCCATTTCTGTTCTTTCTTACTTTAGGTGGTTTTGATTCTAGCCCTCCATGTTTATAGATTGGGTGTTTAAAGCCTATTCCCTTTTCAAAGGTGAATAACTTGGAGTGAAGCTGTGATATTTTGCAACTGGCCGCCCCAGGAGAATTCCTTTAGAGCTTTCAAAATGTTATTATTCTTTCTTAAAACTGAGTCTCCCTATCTCATCCATTTTATAAACTCAGTAGTCATACTATTGATTGGTGCAGAAACTTTGACCTGCTCCACTTCTGACCAGATTCACTTTTCCCTACCTTCAGTAGCCTGGTAACATCTTCCTTTCTCGCAAGGGTTCACTTAATGTGATCACAGACTTAATGTGGACCTTATCAGCTTTACCCCTACTATAGCTCAGAACTGTCAAGCTCAGTGGTGTTTGCCACTATCTTAGAGAATGTCCAGTTCAGAGTCCAAATGGGAGATGGTGTGGTCCTTCAAATACTCTTATTTGATTCACTAGCCTTAGGCTCCCAGTAGCAGGGATTTTAGGGGATGGCCATCATGTCCTGCTTTCAATGACCATTATAGGACCATTATGGGAAACTACAAACTTTACTTTTCACACCAAAAAGATCATTTACTTACAGTCTGGAATAAATTCAAAGTCCTATTGATTAGCATAATTTTATGGGGAACAGTTTTTTCTTCTTCTTCCTTTTTTTTTAAAAAACAACCCTGTCACTACCTTTCCCAGTATCAGAGGTAGTAAAACAATTTCTAGCTTTACCCTGGAGACTAGGAAAAATAATTTTGAGGAAGGACTTTCTATAGTGCCCTGTAAAACTTACATCATTACCTAAAGGTTTGTCTCAAAAAAATGGAATGGTGGCTTTCTCTCTCTCGGTTGGTGGAGTGCCTGTTAGCGCAGGCTGCGGTGTAAAGATGGCTAAGTCTAACAACCATACCACCCATAACCAATCACGAAAATGGCACAGAAACGGCATCAAGAAACCTAGGTCACAGAGATACGAGTCTCTGAAAGGGGTTGACCCCAAGTTTCTGAGAAACATGCGCTTTGCCAAGAAACACAACAAGAAGGGGCTGAAGAAGATGCAGGCCAACAACGCAAAAGCCATCAAAGCACGAGCAGAGGCCATCAAGGCCCTGAGCACCAAGGCCTCCAAGGCCAAGCTCCTCAGGCCCAAGATCCCCAAGGCCAGTGCCCAGTGTGCTGGACATAAGATGGCCACCAAGCATCCAGGTCCTAGAGTGGGCATCAAACGGCCAGGCCCCAGGATCACAAAGCCTGACTCTAAGGTTGCCAGAACCACTGACCCCAAGACTGCCAAGGCTGCCAAGCCTACTGACCCCAACGCTGCCAAGTCTGCCACCAAGGTTAGTAAGTCTGATCCCAAGGCAGCCAAGTCTGATCCCAAGGTCACAAAGCCCAGTGATTCCAAGGCTGCTAAGCCTGGTGAATCCAAACCCAAAGATGCTGGGGCTAAAGCTGCTAGTCCCAAGCCTTCAAAATAGATGCTTCAGGACAGAAGGACTTGTTTAAACCCTATACTACCATTTTTTCCCAGTCAGGGTATGATTATTCTATTCACTATTTTGTACAAATAAGGAAAATGGTGAGTCTAAAAAAAAATGGAATGGTGAAAAACTACTGATAACCTGCCTGTAGTTATTGCTACAGGATCTTCTGGAATGGCATATAGAAATGAGAATGAATTGACTCCTCTTCACTCATGGTATAGGAATCATTTGGGTGTTGATCTTTTACCCTGAACATGACAATAACCATCTGAAGGTGAGCAAGGACATGAAAGATGTCTGTCTATCATTGATGAGGGTCAGGCATATTGGGAGTTTTCGAAGCTAATAGAGAACATATATTGTCAGTTTCAGGACATTGTCGTGAAGGAATGTCATTGGGCAAATGATGAATCTTCAAGGTTTCTCCCAAAGGAGTGGCCCATTAATTAGGAGTCCCTTGGCTTTAGAGAAATTTGTAATTGTCATTGCCCTAGACATCTGTGAGTTGGAGTAAAGTGTTAGTTTTGAATAGGCTAGGAATGAGGCAAAAAACATAGAAATAAAATGTCCAGAAAGGATAAAATGCCTTCTATCTTAAGAGGGAGCAACAAAAATTCAAGAGACAAAGCTATTGGGATTGAAGTCCATTGGAACAAAAGTGGTATTTACTTCAAGGACCATTTTATTTGAAAAAGTGTAGAACAAGTATGAAGACTGAAAAAACCAAATTCAAATTGGGTAGTGGGAGTTCAGGAGAAAGAGAAGATGTAGATTGTTGAATCTACCTAGGAGATGACAATTATAAAGGGTTAATTTTTCCCAGATTGGACAAGAGAAAGAAAAGAGTGAGATTGTGAGTTCCCCGAGGGCAGAGACTGTTTTTTGCTTCCTTTTGTATCCTCAGTACTTAGTATGGTGTTTGGCACTTAGAAGGTGTTTAATAACTGTTTATTATTGATTAAAATAGAGGAGGATCTACCTAATGGAGACAGAACAGCTGCTCAAGGTGGGTCAAACAAGCAGGCTTTTTCAGATGAAATTCTAGAATGCTTTTTTACAGAGAAGCAATTGACTGAAAGGGGAAGAGAATTCAAGACCTGCTGTGCATCTCTGTTCAATATTTTATAAACAACATTTGATTCGGTAGAGCAAAATTTTACCTTGTAGGATCTCCTCTAAGATGGTGAATCCATGTATGTTGAAATAATGTACATTGCCTTGACAGATGTAACAATGGAAAAACTTCGTGCAAAGACTCTATTATTATCAAATAAAGCTTACAACAAGGAGACCAATACTCATCAAAGGTGTATGCCACCATCTTGGGGAATGTGCTGTTTACAATCTAAATGGTCCTTCAGATGCTTTTATTTGCATATGACATGAGGTGATTTCAGCAGATCCTGGAATATTAGAGGACATCTTAAATGTGATCCATAATCACTTTAAAGAATTTGTGCTATGTGACTGGCCCATCTCCTTTACCAGTAGTCTTTCTGATGATTTCCTTGAACTGCTTTACCTACATAATTATTTGTTGGCAATATGCTACGTAGCAAGATCAAGGGATAACTGATGGATAGACCTAATTCTCCATTGATAGCCATACAATATAAGAGGTATAGCCAAAATCTCCAAGTTTGTTGAAGGGGTCCTAGCGGAGGATTTAAAGGAGAACATGAACAAGAGTTGCATAGGATGAGGAGTTGTTGCTGTTTGTCCTTCATTCTCGAAGAGGTCCATGAAGTCAGGAGGGTGATGCCATGACTTGCAAGTGAATTGGATTTAAGTGAGGGAGGGCTGTGCAAAGTCACCAGCCTCACTTTCTCCTCTGGTGCCATCCGGGCCCAGTGGCAAGATATAGATCAACAGGACCAGAGATAGTCCTGGATGCAGTAGGAGACCTTGGCCTTTTTAAGCTAAGGTCTTTCCCAAGTCTCAGTTCCACTGAGGCAACACCCATTCAGTGATTAAAGCTAGGTAAGAAATAAGGCAAAGAATGGCCTTTTACTCAGTCAAAAAAACCATAGCCATCTGGAAGGGGAAGACCCTCAGGGTTTCTGGCCAAAACAGAAACAGTTGCTATTCACTCTGAGCCACCAGGGATAAAACAATGGGGGTGGGGGGCTTGGACCCGGACCTATTGTTAGCCAATTAACAAGAGCCAGAGTGATTTGGGTTTAAGGCACCATCCTTAAGAAGGAAATCCAGCAGGTAAACCCCAAGATATCTTTTGAGGTTTCAGCCATCAAAATTTATATTTCTTTGGGCAGAGAACCCCTAGGTGCTATATATATGTCCACATAGGCTATATATATATATATACATGTATATGTAAAATAGCCTATGTGAACAGAGGAAGGAAGAGAGGAAAGGAAGAAGGTAGGAAAGGAGCTGCGTTGCCCAACTGGAACTGGCCAGTTGGGTCCTCAGTGGGGCAGCTCATATTACTCACAGGTTGTTGTTTGTCCTTCTTTCTCGAACAGGACCACGACATCAGGAAGGTGATGCCGTGACTTTCAAATGAATTGGATTGAAGTGAGAGAGAGAAGATGTGCATGGCTTGTGACAGAATACTTTTTTTTTAAAGTGACTTGCCCAGGGTCACACAGCTAGTAAGTGTCTAAGGTCACATTTGAACTCAGGTCCTTTGACTCCAGGGCTGGTGCTGTATCCACTGTGTGCCACCTAGCTGCCCCCTAGAATACTCTTTTTATTGAAATCACAGGTACAATGAAGTATCAATGTTTAACAAGAGGGTGAATGAGGATGCATATAGGCAGTTTCAGAACTGCCACTGAGCAGTCTGTCATCATCTTGGGTTCAATATTTCTCCAACAAACTGTACTTTAACCCTAATTTTTCCTTTTTTGGAGGCTTATGTCTCTATATAGGAAAGGAGAGATATTTGTCAGAGAACTCGAGCCAGATAACAGAAGTTTATTTTGTGTTTCTGATTCTTTTAGAAGGACGTGGTTCAATGAACACAATGGCAAAGTCCAATTGGAAAGGATTAGAGTGAGGGAGCTGAGAGCTCCATGTTGTTAGATAATGGGAAACTGGTATAATGTAGAGTAATGAGTGTCTTTTCTCCAAGTAGTTTCAAACCTCTTTCAAACATTACTCACTCTATTGAACTTAGCAACTCTGCTGAAATATGAAAGTGGGTATAAAATATTCCTATTTTTTTCAGATGAAGAAACTGAGGCTGCAGGAAATCTCACTGTATGTGAGCTCAACTTGGTTATAGTTCCAATAATTCAGAATCTACTAGTGCTTCCTATTTGTCAATCAGAGCAACAAAGTTTCAGAAAAACCAGAAAACAGCCCAGTGGTCCAAACAGAACTTTATAGGAAATAACAATAGTCAAAAAAGGGACAAATAGGAAAAATGAGCAAAACATAGGACAAATTATTCAAAGAATTCTAAGCCTGGGAGGGACCCAAATCAGTCACTTGATTCCTCCCCTTGACTATTCACCAAGAGCAGCAATACATGTTTACAGTTTATCACCATATGAATAAGTTAGCCAAAGCTATCATGAGTCTTGTCTTCTCCAGTCTAAACATCTCTAATTCCTTCAGTTATTGCTCAGATGTCATGTATTCAAGGCTCTTTACCATCTTGGTTGCCCTCCTCTGAACACTCCCCAGCTCACCCACAAGGGTCCTGAACCCCAGGAGTGAGTTTCCTTACCACCACTCTTATTATTCACAATGAATATTTAATTGCCTTTTTTTTAAACTCTTCTGCTCTCTTTTCTCACCACTGGAGTTTCCCTGCTCTATGTTCACCTAGTCACTCCGTCATCTTGGTTTCATGAAGAGTAGGCACTGCTTCAGAGGGTAACTGTACTTTTTCCCAGGTGTCTGTGAGGCTACCAGAAGCTTTAGCACCATTTCATAAGTTATGGAGGAAGAAGCACTGGTCTGCCTCCCCTGGAAACTCTGCCTTGTGACAGCATCATAGGGGCAGTTAGGTGGCGCAGTGGATAGAGCACCGGCCCTGAAGTCAGGGGTACCTGAGTTCAAAACCGGCCTCAGATCAAACATTTGACACTTACTAGCTGTGTGACCCTGGGCAAGTCACTTAACCCCAATTGCCTAAAAAGAAAAAGAAAAGAAAAATAAAGCATCATAGAAATTTCCCCAACTTATATTATGAAGGCTGTTCAATCCTAGTCCCATGCAAAAAGTTGCTATCCTAATATCCAGAATATGGTGTAGCTGCTGACACAGAATCACCAGGTTCTATCTCCCAAGGTCATGATGGTTGTGGCTTTTCTTGTTCCAGTTGCCACTAGTGAAAAATACTGCCTACTTAAGACCATCCTACTAATGGTATATAATACCTGGTAGGTGGATTGGGTGGGTGGTGGTTGCTTAGTGCTAGGGTAAGAAAAGTCAAATCCAAAGAGTTCTCTCTTCTCTAGGCTTACTACTCCCGTGTGTGCCATGGCCTCATATGATATGCTGATGAAAGTTTTCCCCCTACTGGTCATCTGTCCTGCTCTTACTGTTCTCCCTCTCCTCCCTGGACTTTTGTTATTTTTTGTCCAACTTCCAAGACATAGGCTAACTTAGTTTACCTAACACTAGTATGTTGATTCCCTTTATTGGAGGATCTGGTAACATAGAGGAAAAGCATAGTAGGAAATAGTTTCCTAGACTATGCTATAGGCAAAGTGGTTCCAGGGAGTTGTTATCTTCTACACTTCAATAAGTCATTTAAAAAATGTTAATGACCCTGCCCTCAGACAGGGGTTACTAATGCTTTATAGTAGAGCTTACTTTCTGAGCAGATTCTTTTCTTCTCACAATAGGGGCCATAGACCTCCCCCCTCACCCTTTTTTTTTTTTGGTATAACAGACTACTTTCCACTATTTCATGTAGCTTACCTTGCTGTCAAATAACGATAATCATTATGATAATACCTCATGTAATGTTTCTATGTAGACTTCCAGGATTTGGAGGTGTTTTTTCCCCTCTCATTTCCCAAGGCAAGGAAACATGACATGGTTTGGGACCAAAAAGAAAGCACATTAAAAGGAACCATTATCCTCCTCAGCCCCCCATGGAGCAGCAGCATGGCCAGGTGGAGAAATCCTGTTACCTCCCTCCTCTCTGCATGTTATCTTTCTTTTTCTGGGGATCTCCTTTTAATCCTGTCTCTGTCCCGAAGTGTGCACTATTCCTTGCCTTAGAGATAAAAAAGAAATCCAAACCACAAAATTCTATGAAGATCCCCTCCACCTCCCACAGGTAGTTCCAGATTCACTTTTGGATAGCATTATTTCTGTATTTTTTAGAGTACTTTTACATCAATTTTATTTTATAAATCCTTCCGATAACCCAATGAAGTAGGCATGGTGTCATTAGCCCCCTTCTATAGATGAGAAAACAAGCACAAAGTGGACCAGTGGTTTGTTAGAGACACACTCCTACCTAGGTCAAAAATAATAGATTTTAAAGCTGGAAAGGGTCTCAGTGCTCATTTAGAAACCAGGTAGGTATTCCATTCCCAGTCTAGTATTCTTTCTCTAAAAATTACACAGTGCCTCTTTTCTTGTAGCAATCAAAGGACTAATCCCAGAGTTGTTATCAGAATAGCTTAGTTTCTCACCAGTCATCCTGCCACTTCCATTGCAATACGAAAAAAAATAGTCTTGGGTTTTCTCAAGCCATTTTCTTAAGCACAATAACTTGAGAAAATTGTCTAGTTGTTGCATCCTCTGTAACATCCAGCTTCCCTTTAATATCATCATCTTGAATGATCTACTCTTCTGTACAAATGATTCTATCCAACAACCTCAACTTTTGTATCTCCTTTTAGAGCAAAAGTTCATGATTCCACCCAAGTTAAAAGGTGGGACTTCAGAGCTCTTCCAAAGGTAAATTTAACTTACCCCATCAGCAAGATACAGTAAATCTTCCATATAGTTCACTTAATGTTGCCTATGTTTAGTATCTGCTGACATCTCTTTAATATTTGGAAATGGCGTGGAGACATTCCATTTTTCTAAAACAAGATTTGGGGCTGGATAATGAACTGGATCTAAACCTGAGGAAAAGGTAATGGACAGAAATTTGGGAACTTGCACCGTCTTTATAGTGACACCAAGCTTGTTTCCCAATTTGATATCAATATTTTTCTGATGATTGTGACTGCAAGGTGCGGAATGCCATAGTCTTTAGGGAATTAAGGTGGTAAGTCCTCCAAAGGGAAATAGAGAGGCTTAGATCAACAAGTCAATGCATGACAGAAGGGAAAAGGATGTCAGCAGAGAGATATATGTTTGGAAAAGGAGACAGTCCAGTCATTACCAAGTACAAGAGACAAACAATGGACATCTCATGTGGTCTGCTGCTATACTATCCCTAGGAGGCAGCTGGTGGCACAGTGGATAGATGACTGGGCCTAGAGTCAGGAAGACCTGAGTTCAAATCCAGCCTCAGATACTTCTTAGCTGTGTGACCCTGGGCAAGTCACTTAACATATCTGCCTCAGTTTTCTCAACCTTAATATGGAGATAATATTACCTATTTCACAGGGTTATTGTGAGGATCAAATGACATAGTATTTGTAAAGCACTTAGCACAGTACCTGATAGTCAGTACTTAATAAATGCTTATTCTCCTTCCCTTCCTCCACCCCTCTCTCTGGTCCATGTAATGTCAAGAAGTGGATAACCTGTAGAGGATTTGTAGGAGAACATGATCGAGAGTTGTACAGAACAAGAAGGTGTAGATGGGGAAAAATCTGCACCCCTGGAAGGAGCACCCAAATTGATAAGATCACAGATCTATTGAAATATTGAAGAAATGGCTACTCACAACTTTTGCTGAGCCTCCCCCAATATGACTTTGCTAGAAAATATAAACAAGTGGTAGATGAAGAAAGATCAAGAAGGACCCCCATTTTTGTCACCTTGGTAATTTGGAGGATTGCCCACTGATAAAGGGTGAAGATTAGTTTGAGTGTGTGGTTATTTAGCTTAATGTATTATTAGTTAGATAGTGTGGTTTGGACTCTGAAATTTCAAAGTAGTATACTTTGAAATCATTTGGTCAAATCAGACCTAACCATTGTGGCTGCCACTGATCAAAATTCAGTTTCTACTCACATAAAATCCAAGGAAACTGAAAAATGGTCTTAGTTTAGTTCTTATGGACATTCTCTCTTCTTTGGCAGCTGGCTCAATCACCAAAATGGAATGCATTTCTTTTTACCTTTGTTTTGTGATTTGTAGGGGGTCCAAAGATGGGGGGATCCAAAGGTGGGGGCTCCAAAGGTGGAACGGGCTAGAGAGACTGACCTCAACCTAAGCATTTCACAGTAGTTAATCTAGGTCAGGACTCTGGCAGGAAGTGGCATCCCAGAATCATAGGATCTCTTGAGAGATGGCAAGATGCTGACTACTCCTGCCTGGGCTTCCTCTGCTCTCTCTGAATAGAAAGAGCAGTGAAGACAGAAGGTGAGATGCTGAGGCTAGAACTGGAGGTTGGATTTGGGATGGGATAAAATGAAGCACAGGAGCAGCTTGGGTAGGCTGCTGTTGCTGGTGTCATTGGGGATGCTATTAAGGATGCTCATATAGCAACATACACGTCTGGATTCCCATCTGATCAACATCAATATACTTTTCAGTATCATTCATTTTGGAAGAAGAGCCTTAATTAGGCATGAAGAGATTTCTCAAACAGCAGCCTCCTGGAGCAGGTTGGTCTCTGTACCATCTGGCCTGGTGGTTTCTTATCCCGATTGGAAAATCAGCAGAGAAGATTTATTAAGAACTGTAGCTCCAACAACCCCTGCCTGGTAAAATGCAAACAGCTTTCGTCTCCACCAAACCAACAGGAGATTTCACTTACGCAGACAAGCATACGTCTCTAGGTTCATGGTAACATATACTCTTCCATGAGCATATTCTCTCTCTCTCATTATACAGATGGATGGAGAGTTCTTTACACTCACGTTCTTTGAATATGACAAGGGTGCTACTGAATCACTGCCAATAAAGCATATGCTTGAAATAAATTTTTTATGGTATTAGGAATATTTTGTATTGATTAGTCTCTATATTGTAGTGGAAAGAGGGCAGGAGTAGGAGTCAGAAGACCTTAACTTCTAGGCCCAACTCCTCCATGTGCTTGCTGGGTAACTTTGGACAAATCATTCTGAGCTTAGATTTCTTCATCTCTAAAACAGGTGGACTAATCCTGGCCTTCCAGGATTGTTGTGAAGATCAAATAAAATTGAGCTAGAATCATGGAGTCACAGAATTTTAGAATTGGAGGGAAGCTTAGTGACAATCTATAGATGAATGTGCTATATTAATGAATTATAAAGTGCTAAGAAAATGTGATGACCATTACTATTTCTTACCCTCACTGGATGAGTCCCCTGTCACCAACATGCCTGCAATATAGTTGGCCAAGGTAAGTCTATGGAGGCAACATAATGTAGTAGTAGAAAGAATACTGGGTTTGGAGTCAGAAGACCTGAATGCTAGCCCTTGGGTCTGACACTTACATTAATGGTGTGACCTTGGGCAAAGTGACCTATCTGAATCTCCAATTCCTCATCTATCTTAAAAGGATGGTAAAAATGGTTCACATTTGTATAGTGATTCACAGGTTACAAATATTTTCCTTAAAAAATTCCCATAAGATAGGGCTTGAAAGTGTGATCCCCATTTCACAAATAAGGAAACTGAGGCTCAGAGAGGTTGTCACTTAACAAAGGCCACAGACAGGGCTAGGAATCAAAGATCTTCAGTGCTCACATGATTTACCTATCTCACAGGGTTCTTGTAAGAAACAGATGAGATTATGGGGTAAAGTGCTTTGTGATTGTAAAGTGCTATAAAAATGTGAGCTATTGTTATTGTTACACTCCCACCCCAACCTCCCCCACACCATATACCAAAGCTAACGTGTCCATACAGGGATAGAAGCCATGACCCCAGGCTTCATTAGTATTATGATCTAATCAAATAAGTCAATTAGGTAAGAACTTATTGTCTGCTTCTGTTAAGTCTTGGTGGTCAGATGGAAAAGGACAGGAAGAAACAGCCAATGGAGTCATTGCTGCTGCACAAAGCATTTTGCCAATACTAGAATCAACAAAATTGATCTTATATTTCTAACTCTTTTCAAGAAATAGATGAAGGCAGGTTTTTAATCACTTACTACTTCTCTAAAAGTACAGTTCACCAAAGCAGACCCTCAGGAAGAAGCTGATCTAACTGTTCTTTGCCATCGGGATGAAAAGCAAAAATCAGAGGTTCAAGTTATTTCTGCATACAACTACCACTAATGTCAGTTTAATGAGCCTAAACTATTATAGGCCAGAAACAAAAGTCAGTAAACAATGCGGACTTCTTTAAGAATTCTCTCCATTAGGAATAGTATCTTCTGGCTAGAACATAAGGCTGGAATTCAGGGCTCCTAGGTCCTTCTCCTGACTTTGCTGCTGACTTGCTTTGTTAGTTTTGGGGTTAACCACCAGAGTCCTTTGTGTTTGAGTTAATCCAACTAGAATATGCTGGCAATGTCACTTACCTGCTCCCTCTTGGGCTCTGTGAGCCTTGAAAATGAAATGTTCCTAAAACCCTTTGAGATCTTCAAGATGAAAGGCTCTAGAGAAGTGTAAAATATGATGGCAATTACTTCTGCTTCCTCTAAGGAATCTTAAAATTTTCATTTCATGATGAAAACTAAAAATCTAAAATCTAGAACAATACTACAAAGAACAAAACAATTTATAGTAGCAATCACTGCCTTATCCTGGGGAGTATTTTGTCCTGGGTTAATGGCTTAGGGGCAACCTTCTGTAGCTTCCAGCTACTATTCAACCAACCATTAATCTGGAGCAAATGTCTTGTCCTGAATTGCTATTTATTAATTGTGTCTAATCTCATATGTTTAGAAGCAGATCTTGATTTCTTTTCTCAACTCCCTTCAAGAAATGGTTTTTCACTTAACTTCAAAATATGTCTTAAAACATGATTATTAATCAGAAAGGTAATACAGCAATCAAATCAAGACAGCCCATGCCCCATACACAGTATCCATCTCTAACCATGACCCAGGATTCCAACTCTTAAGTGACTGGTTCTCAGCCCATGTTTCCCCAGGATGCTATGCCCAGTGGTTTGCATCCTATAGTTGGCTTTACAAAAAGGAAAGATTATACAAACCTTAGTAGGAACAAGTCAAATTTCACAAAATCCCGAAATAATTGCATCACTTGTGGGGGGCGGGAGGAGAGAAGGGAGGATTTAAACCTCTCCTTGCAGAGTCAGAAAGCTAAATGAGAGAGCCAAGCTACACCACCTGACAATCAGGACAAGAAACTGACAAGAAAGTGACGTTGAAACTGAGCAGTCTGGTTGCTTTGACCACACAGAGTGAGATGCAGAACACAAACGGTGTTGGTGCTGAGAAATGAAACTGGATGTCTAAAATTCTTTCAGGTTTCACACTCTGGGGCTTTGTGCGCAGTGAGGGAAGGCAATCTTATATATTTTACCATGATGACATTTATCTTCGCAGTGCCCTTTCAAGCCTTGGCTTTGGATTTCATTGCTGTGGTAGCTTTCAGTCCAATCCCTGACCTTATATTTTAACAGGAAGGAAGGTGAGTTAACCCTTGGGAAAGAGACTTAAAAGGTGACTTTGATTGGTATGAGGTCAGATTATAATATCCCTTCTCTTACCCTCAATACCACCTTTAGGTCTGTGATTCCTTCTCTTCCTCCACTTCTCCTAAACCCCAGGGCTTCTCTCTCTTTGCCACTCCAAAGTACATTTAGAAAAGGCTAAGCATTGTTTGACACTCTTCTGTCTTTGCCCCAAGTGTGGCTCTGAACACCTCAGATGGGTTTTTTTTTTTTGTATACAAGAATTGATCTGATTTGAATGATCAGAGTACTTTCAGGGTCATCTTTTTTTTCTCTGCTTCAGCCAGCAGTGGTATTCAGGCTGGCATCATGATTTTGTAAGCTAGAAAGCCAAAGTCCATCGCTGGTTGTTTTATGAACTGAAACAGTGTCCCATCTGGAACACAGTGATGGGACATGAGCTTGTCTCCTAGACAATTCACCTAGAGTGAATAAACCAAGGCCATCCACTAACATGCCCCAACCTGTGCTTCTCGGTTTCTTGCTCCACTTTTCTGTTGAGCCCCCATCCCTTCCCCCTTTTTCTTGAACAGTATCATTCTTAACACTAAAAACCCAGTTGCCAACCTCTAGGTTCTGGGTCACCCAGAATCCACTTTTCTCAGAGACACAGAGCAGCTGAAAACAAATTAGCCTTAGCATTCATCCATCAGTCCCCAGAATCCTTCAACCCAGGAGACTATGACATATCCAGTGCTGGAATAGATTTCCTTTTGAGTCCAATCCTCTCACTCCCAAAGATGGTGTCTCCAAATCGGGTAAGTCCTCAGCACCTTCTTCCTGTAACTTGTCTGCCATACTCTGGATGAACACCACATAGTTATAATACTCAGGTCAATATATATATGCAGGTATATATATTCTTGTCACTGTTTTACACTTTAACAAAGAAAACCACTAGCCTCTGCTCGTCCTATTGTTTTTGCCTCCCGACCCCCATCTGCCCGTGGTGTAGCCTGCAGGAAACGTGAGCCACGGAATCTTCTTTGGCCACCATTTTACGTGGCTCCATCACACTCACCAACGGTCAGTTTCAAAGCCCCCTGTTGGTGCAAGGTCTTTAGGGCTTTAAACTCCAAGGGCATGGTATGGGGGCTGGCCTGGGATGTATAGCCATATTTAAGGCTGTCATAATAGTGATACTTGACAGGGTTCTGATTCTGATCTCGTGGAAAGGGCCAAAAGCCATAGAGGTAGATGGTGTTGCAAAAGCGTGTGGCCAGAGTATACATCAGCAGTCCTGTGGTGGGTCTTTTGATGTGTACTTTGTTTGTCAGCCAGTACCTGAAAAAAAGAGTAAAAAAAAAAAGCCCACAAGTTTCATAACTCACTCTTTCCTGAGAAAAAGCGCTTTGTCACGCCCTAGAACTGGGAGTATGCTGGATCTAACTCACACAGTTAAATTGTTGATGTAAGCATGTGTACCTTGGAAATTGGCAACTCAGGGCTTGGTTTATTGTTTTGTTGATGGTCTAGACTTAAGAAAGTGATGGAAAAAATATTAATAATGCAGATTAAACTTAAAAGTATGTTGTAAGTACACCCCACATCCCACCCCAAGAGCTGGTTGTTAAACGTTTATAAGCATACCTCTGCCAAGGACCCTCTGACCCACCAATCCCAGTTTAGAAACAAAGTGAAAACATCATCAGTCGTGGAATTATCTCTTCTAGCTCCATATGATTATTTCCTGCTCTTCAATGATTAGGAAAATTCAATGTTAAGAGCTGGAAGGAATCTCAGAGATCATTTAATCCAAGTCTCTCATTTTATAGCTGAGGAAAATGAGGCCCAATGGCTTGATTTCTGTTGGGATTTATTTGCTTTAGGCAAGCTTCTGATTGTCTTTATTTTTCTGTCAAAGGACCCAAGTTTAATCCTAACTGCTGTTCATTCCTTGGGTGATCTTGGACAAATCATTCACCTTTTGGGGCCTTGGTTTACCACTGTGTAAAATGGAGGGTTTAGACTTGATGGTTTTTAATGTCTCTTCTAGTTCATGAATCTATAGTCTGGCTGACAGGGCTCCTGGATTTTATTTCAGGTATTCCCACAGTGGAGGTGGGGAAGGATGGAGGAACAGAGTAAGATACATGTTCTAGGGGGTAGCCAGCATTCTGGGTCAGAGATGGCCTACAAGGGACAACTGTCCCTAACGCTAGGTGTCTTCTGGTGATCTTTGACTTTTTCATTGCTCCCAACTGTGAAATGGAGATTGGTGATGCTTAAAAAGGTCAGAAGCAGGATTTGAACACAGGTCCTCTGACTCCAGAGTCAGTATTCTTTCCAGTGTACAGTTTTTATCCTGATTCTGTCCCCACCTGGGTTCATATCCCACCTGTGACACTTAATAGCTCTATGACATTGGACAGGTCACTTCATTTCTCTGGGCCTCAGTTTCCTTATCTATAAAACGAGGTTTGACTACATGGCATCTGAGGTCCCTTCCAGCTTGAGATCTATCTGTGAGTCTACTAAGTAGTTGGGTGACCTTGAGCATGTGACTTAAACATCTCTGGGCCTCAGTTTCCTCATTTGTAACATGATGGGGTTAGCTAGCTGATCTCCAAGGCCCCTTATAGCTATGATCATCCATGAGGTATTTTCTGCTTCTCTAGAGATAAAGCTTTGTAAATACAGAATGTTATGAGTGCAGTTCTTTGAGCCATCATCATTCTTTTTCCTGTCTTTATAACTCATAACGACAAGTTCCCTATGTCTTTATTGGCCAGCTGTACTTAACTCTTCAAACAGGATTTGAAGCATTCCATTCTTTGAATGCCCCCTTCCCCTCTCTGCTTCTCAGGATCGGCTCCTCCAAAGATCAGTATTTGGACATCGTGCTGTATTCCACAAAACCTTTCCTTATTTCCTCAGTTATTAGTGTCTTCTCCCAAATATTACTTTGTTTGAATTTTATATTTATTTGTTTTCACCCAGTAGAATAGAAACTCCTTGAGGACAGAGATTTATGATTTTGTCTTTGTATTCTTGGTGTTAATACAGTGCTTGGCACTTAATAAATCATTAATCTTAAAAAACGAATAATACTCATCAACAAGTTAACAATGAATAATGGTTTTTTTTTTTTGGCTAGGCAATGGGGTTAAGTGACTTGCCCAGGGTCACACAGCTAGTAAGTGTTATGTGTCTGAGACTGGATTTGAACTCAGGTCCTCCTGAATCCAGGGCCGGTACTCTATCCACTGAGCCACCTAGCTGCCCCTAACAATGAATAATCTTAACAAATCATTTCTGAGTGAATGAATCTAAGAATTACTCCCTTACATACAGTTGATTGAATGGTGTAGGGAAGAAATGCGTTATACTGTGAGTTTTGTCTAAAGATACTTTCTGTGGGATCCCTACCTCACTTCTTTCCATTTGCCACTTTAAGAAAACCGAAACAACTCTCACCATAAAAAATAAAACTAAATAGTACAGTGGAAAGAGCACTGGCTTTAGAATGAGAGAATCTGAATTCAAATTCTGACTAGTACCTAAATGGATTTGGGCAAATAATTAGCCATCTCTGGGCCTCAGTTTCCTCATCAGTAAAATGAGGGGATTTTTCTCTGGGGTTCCTTCTAGATCTTCAATCCTATGACTAATACTCTACATTTGATGTAACACCAATGAGGTGACCTGTCTTTAAAAAAAAAGAGTAAAGAATTAATGCATTCCACAAACAAAACTATAGATATTGCCATATGGTAAACATGAACTGTTGAAAATCACCTTGGGGTCCTCTTGAGCACTGTTGTATTCTGGTCAGTTGAAATACAAGGCTTTTAAAAGTCCTGCTTGGGATTTTATCAGCTACTTATTTCCCCAATTAAGTAATTAGATGGAGAGAACCAGTGGCAGAAGTAATTGTTACAACAGTAAGCTAAAAAGTATGTGTTTATGATGCTGTCATTTTTGAGAAAGGAATGAAGCTTCCCAGAAGAGAGCTGTGTGTGTACTCAGAAGTTTGCTTGTATGTACGTGTCTAGGGTAAAAAGGGAACTTCCCTGCTTCCTGCATTTCCTGGTACTATGGCCCATTCTGCAGAGGGCATCCTCTGTTAGGATGAGTGCTGGCCTAAGAGGAAAAGCTCTGGGGAGCGGGGATACTCCTTGTTTCCCAGCTGCTATCTCAGCCAGCAGATGGAATTTCCCATTGAGGGCCCAGCTGTGATTTGGCTTGGATTACCCTGGCTCAGCCTGTATTTCCCAGATTGTCACTGAGAGCTGGTTTCTCCATCAGCTGCTGTGGTCGCTTATTCACTTCAGAGGTCCCCACCCACTGAAGGCTGGTGGAGCTATAGTTAGAAAAAGTGGCAGAAAAAGAACCGGGGATCAAGTAACCATATAAGCAAATCTGGCTGTTTTATTGATTTACTTTCCTGAGAAGAGAAAAAAAGCAGCACGGTGGAGTAGAAAGAACACTGGAATCAGGAGCCCTGCATTAGAATTCTGTCTCAGGATACCCATTGGCAACGTGCTCACAAATAAGTCTATCATTTCTCCCTAATGCAAGAATGATGATCCCTAATTTAGGCACATAAGGCCAGTTTTGTACAAACGCTGAGATCCTGGGAATCTGTTGCTTCTCCATTGCTTAGGAGGGAAAACTTAGGCAGAATCACCTGTTTCAGTGGCAATCTGGGACAAGACTCTCTTGTTTTCTAGGCACTAATTTAGCAAAAATAAAAATATTTGACATTAATGATCTGGGAATTTCCAGATAACTGTTTCCCTATTAGATTTTAAGCTCATTGAGGGCAGGGATAGTATTGTTGTTCATTTTTGTATTTCCATTGTCTAAGTTAGTGACTTTCACACAAATGCTTATTATTAAATTGAATTGAACTAGGATCACAGAATCATAGATATACACATAGAAGGGATCTTAGAAGTCATCTAGTTTGGGGCAGCTAGATGGCACAGTAGGTAGGGCAACAGCCCTGGAGTCAGAAGGACATGAGTTCAAATTCAGCCTTATACTTATTAGCTGTGTGGTCCTGGTCAAGTCACTTAGCTCCAGCTGTTTAAAAAAAAGTCATCTAGTTTAGCCATTTTATTTTAAAGATGAAGTAGGCCCAGAGAGGTTGTGACTTATCCAAGGTCACACAGGTAGTGAGCTGCAGAGCTGGGATGTAAACCTAACTACTCTTTCTATCACCCCTACTACATCTATATTTTTACATGAATGTCAGATAATTGCCTCACTCCTCTACTTATCTTTGTACGAGTAGACAGAATCTAAACGTCCTCACCCGATGATTTCCTTGAACCACCCCAATGTTTCTTTTGCTGATCTTTCTGGCCACATACATTTAGCAATTTCCTTACCTCTTTATGATCTGGCCTTACTTTTACTGTTGTTGTTCAGTATTGTCTGACTTTTCATGACCCCTTTTGGAGTCTTCTTGGCAGAGATACTGGAGTGATTTGCCATTTCTTTCTCCAGCTCATTTTAGAGACGAGGAAATTGTGGCAAATAGGGTTAAGTGACTTGCCCAGGGTCATACAGGTAGGAAGTATCTGAGACCAGATTTGAATTAAGGAAGATAGGTCTTCTTGACTCCGAGCCAGACACTTTACATACTGATTCACCTACCTGCCCCACTTGTTTATACTATCAATTGATTAATAGGCTTAGTCTATGCCTAACCCACTCTGCTTGAATGGGGGCATCTCATTTAAGTCCCAAGTACCACAAAGCACTGCTTATTAAGGCAACCAATAGGAGTAGGCTGAAGTAGGAGCTAGCAATAATACTTCTCTCCTACTTGTAGTGAGAAGGACATTGGGTTTTTAGACTCGGAGGATCTGGGTTCAGATCCAGACTACGTTAATTGCTATTGTATGACTTCAGGAAAGTCACTTCCTTTCTTTGGCGTTCAGTTGCTTTATCTTTCAAATGAGGGTGTTGGATAGATGATTTCACAAGTGGTTACCTAGCCTCAGCTGTGAGGAGACCTCTACAGGAGGAGATCTCACTATATCACGTGGCTATTAGGAAGTTTTTCCTTACTTGGAGCCTACATTTTTCATCTTTTACCCACTGCTGCAGACAGAAATAAGTGTAATCCCTCTTCCATGCAGCCCTTTAAAACATGAAAACAGCTATCATCCACTGTACGGCTCCCTTCCTCCCCCACTCCTCAATCCCAGTCTTCTCATTATCCCTGAGTCAACCCTCTTATTTTATAGGTTAGTAAAGGAAGACCCAGATAGGTAAGATAATGTTTTCAAGTCCACAGAGGTAGTCACTAATAAAGTTGGGATGGAAACCTAGGTCTTCTAACTCTGAATCTCCTGTTTGTTTTGATTACACCATGCTTCCTAGGTCTTCTAACTCTGAATCTCCTGTTTGTTTTGATTACACCATGCTTTTTTTTTTTTTTTGCTTTGGCTCTTGACTCAGATCCTGTCTCTATCCTTGGCTCCTCATGTCACTTTGCTGCCTTCTTGTTACTTTGCATGATCCCACCTTTCCCGCCTAACACCCTTTGGGCTATGTTTGACTGACCCACCCTTGTGGCAGCAACCCTGGTCCTGGACCCTCACTCTGATACCACAGTGAGCCCTCCAGAAGGCTACAAGCTACTCCTTGTCACTAACCCTGATATGGCTTGACAGTAACAAAATGAATAAAACATGCATCTCTAAGGAAGAACCCTCTTATCTCCTAGTTTCACTGTACAGGTAAACAAGGACTGCTGAGTGATGCCAACAGGAACAAGGGGGCACCACATCTGGGCAGTTTGTAATAAAAGCCAACCGGGTTAAAAAGGAACAAATCACTCTCTATCCTACCCCTTCTTCCCATCCTTTCTTTTCTCATCTTTTTGGTTGCTCTGGCCAATTTAGATCATGTCTGTGTGGTCAACATGCATACTGTTCCTTTCCTTAGGATAACAGCTGGGATTTGAAACAAAAACCAATTAATTTTTCTTCCTCAAATGAGGCTAGCTGGGTACATCCTGGATGCTGGGTTGATGATGCACCTTTAATATTCCAGGCCCAAGATTTTAATTAGAAGGCAAGGTAATCTCCAAGAAGGCAGTAACTATTTTTCAAATTGGCTGCACCAATCGCAATAACTATTAAGGTAGATGTTTCTGAAACATAGGTAGCAATAAGTGAAAAGAGCAGAATTTGTTTCTGTAATGTGCATCCTTCCTTCTCTTTAGGAGTCCCAAGTTCCTTTCCCTGCATGCTGAGGCTATGTTACTCCACAGTCTAAATAAGTGACAAAAAGAACTTCAGAGATTAGAATGTAAGTCCGTGGAAGGCAGGGCCTGTCTTTGCTTAGCACAGTGACTAGCACACAGTAAGTGTTCAATAAATGCTTGTCAATTGTTATATTTTTATAGCACATCTCTCCAGAATGCTCACAACGTGACGTGGTTATATGGAGTATATCTTAGAGTCACTTCAACCCCCAGGGAGAAGCTTTTCTATTTTTATATTGCTCAACTGGGCCAAATGACATATTAAGTCTTGCTTGCTGATGTCAGTCACAAGAAAAGTTGGGAAAAGAATTCCCAGATTCCAATTATCGATGTTCTACCCATCATCCCATGTTGCTTTTCAGCTGATTGGCTGGCGTTTGAGATTCTCCAGCCAACCAGAGAATAGACCAGCTGTAATGAATAGGGCTTGCCTTGGCATAGGTACAAAATCCAAAGTGGCCCTGGGAAACCTCTTGATCGATTAATACTCTTTCTTTGGAAGCTCTGGTATCATGGATATTTCCTAGGATGAAGTGAGTCACCCTTGCAGTCTGGCTACAGAATCAGATGGCTTTGGTTTGGGAAGGATGGCATGATTCCATGCCTACAAGTGGGGTCCATAGCTTGTTAAACAATGGAGTACTCAAGGCTGGGAGGGAAGGCCAGCTGGCTCATTAGTTGGGAAGTGTCAGAAGCCTAAACTCATTCCTGGGGTTTTCCAGTCTGAATGGACAGGTTAACAGGGCACCAGCTAGTAAGCTGCCAAAATAAAATATTTGTAGAATAGGATATTTGTATAAATCAGCTGAGGGAGCTCCTGATGCTTGTGTTTATTAGGAAGGATATTGTTCTCCTTAAGGTATCACCCTGAAAACAGGGAGTGGCATAGTTTTTACCCAAATGGCCTGTAGGTGGAGGGGGAGGGTGTTTGAGGGGAGATTGTGGATTATCAGAATTAACTTGCATTCTAGAATTAAATTTATACCACTAGCTGGTTGTTCTTTAAAACTCTGCATGAGGGTCCAGGTGTTATATTACAGGGTTTATATTTGTTAGAGAGGTAGAAAAAAAAGCCTACTGACCTCATTTAATACTCCTTATTGGGAGTAATTATTCATTTATTTATTCATTCATTTATTCATTCATTCATTCATTCAACTTTAGGCACTGAGTCATAAACTGAGGCTGCTTCCTGGTTCAGCATCACTTCAGAAGAGGTAATTATAAAACAGGTGGGTGCTGCTGTGGATATTGGCATCTTTCCTTCCTTTCTCCATAGGTCCCAGTCCCTCGCTTAGTATCAGGTGGATGCTTTTGTGACCTGCCTAAGCTCTGGTTCCCTCTCAGGATCTGGCTGTATCTGAGTGAAAACACAACCAGAAATCTATCGCTTCTGGGGCACAGAGCCAAGTCTTCCTGTGGTGGCACATAGCAGAAACAAACAAAAGTGATTCTCTGGGCAGTGATAGAAGTTTAAATTCCAGAACTGTCAAGGAACATTGACAAAGGGCTTTCTCTAAAGCTCAGTTCCTAAAAACAGTTTCACTAACACTCTGGTGGACTCTTGCCTGTTTCAAGAGTCTATGAATAATAACAACTCACATTTCTAGGGCACCTTATGGTTTATAAAGAAGTTTTTCTCAAACTCTGTGTGGTAGGTGGTATAAGTAATATTATCTCAATTTTACAGATAAGGAAACTGAGGCTCAGAGAAGTTCATTTGCCTCTATTTACATGATACCTTTTGGTCAGTAAGGATCAAAGCTGGGGCTCAAACTTTTGACTTCACATTCACTGCTTTTACCAGGATGCCATGGAAGAAAGAAACCCTACAGCTTTTCCATAAGTAGGGCTCACTCTCTACTAAGAAAGTGAAAGCCTGGACCATTTGTAAGCCTGGGGTTCTAAACTATAACAAGTAAAGTGTTTTGCAAACTTTAGAGTGCTATATTGGGATCACATCTTTTTTTTTCTTCCATTATTGACTGAGAAAAGCCCTGAACCTCTGGCAATTTGATGTACTGGAAAGAAGGAAGAGAAGGGAATAAGCATTTATTAAGCATCTACTATGTAGGTGCCAGGCACTGTGCTAAATGCTTTGCAAATATTTCATTTAAAGCAGCTACATAGTGCAGCGATGGGCCTGGCGTTAGAAAGACTTATCTTCCTGAGTTCAAATCCAATCTCACTCACTTACTAGCAGGGTATCCCTAGGCAAGTCACTTCATTCTGCTTGCCTCAGTTTCTTCTTCTGTAAAATGAATTGGAGAAGAAAGTGTGAAATCACTCCAGTATGTTTGCCAAGAAAATCTCAAAAGGGATCATAGACAGAACTGAAAATGACTGAATAGCAAATGTGCCAGGCACTGTGATAAGTGCTTTACAAATATTATCTAATTAAAGAGCACTACTTTTAGAGTCAGGGGCCCTGGCTTGGAATCTTGACAATGCCAAAATACTAGCAGTGTTTTCTTGGGCAAGTTACTTAAAATCTCTGAGATTCAGTTTCCTCATTGCAAAATGGAGTTCGTAGTAACTTGACCATCTACTTCATAGGATTCTTATGAGAGAAGTACTTCATGAACATTCCAGTTCATTATATCAATCAATCAACAATCATGTTAAGGACCCACAACCTGGAGGCATTGTGTTAGGCGCAGGAGACAGAAGTAAAAAAAAATGAAACAGTCCCTGACTTCAGTGGCTGTTATTAAAGGCAACCAGGTGGTGCAGTTAAAGCACAGGAAAACCAGAGTTCAAATCTGGCCGCAGGTACTAGCTCTGTGACCCTGAGCAAATCTTCATCTTCATCTGTAAAATAGGGATAATAGTAATAATACCTACCTTACAGGGTTGTTGAGGGAATTAAATAAGCAATAAGGACTACACAAATACCAGTGATTATTATGATTATTGTTATTAGCCTGGGACTTTGAGTTCCTGTACAAAAATTCTAGACTTCCACGAACCTTCTTCAGCCTACTCAGACAGATATGCTATAGAAAAGTGGGATTTTAAAGGGCTCTAGAGATCGTCTAGTTCAGCTGCCAGGCTTTCTTTTTGAATCATCCTTCAGTTTGCAAGAGGTGGTAAAAGAAGTGATTTTTTTTTAAACATAGGATCATATATTTTTCTTTCTAGTCAAGTCTCCTCATTTTTTTTAAGGCCTGAAGTGATTTGCCCCAGTTAGTCAGTGGCAGAGCTGCATTGTTAACCCAGGTCCTCTGATTCAAATGCCAGGGAGCTTTTCACTACCCCTGCCCTCAGGGAGCTAACATTTGGCTGACGGAGCATATAGGGTACTTGCAAACATGTATATTTTCAAAGGCACTTCCTAAAAGAGTTTAAAGGGCAGTAAAAAGAGGCAAACAGCTATGGCACTATAAGAAAACCTCCTTTCATATTCCTTACTAGAGAGTTCACAGGATAATGGTTAGAAAACACTGTGGGGGGGCAGGGCAGGAGAAGTAAGAAGGTTGGGGGTCCCTGCAATGTGAAGAGTTTTCAAGAATAAACTCAGATTACCAACCAAACCAGTCGGAAAAATAAGAAACAAGCCAGTTGGATTCCCCATAATGAGAGTAAATGCCGTCACAAAATTTGATGTGTTTCTATTAATTTGAAGGCAACGTGGAATTTTGGTGATAATGTAACAGAATATTTAAATCAGAGTTGGGACCTAAATTTCACCTATCTCCTCCCACTCCTTTTCCCCTTTCCCCTCCTCCACCCCACCAGTCACAAACCAGTTTATCAAAGGAACAGAAAGTTTAGAGCAGGTCTATACTAGAGCTATCATTTACTTTTGCGCTCCTGAAGTTCCAAGTTTGATAAAATTGATTTTGGAGCCAAGGAATGATATGTTAGCAATGTCATTCAATATCAGATTGCAAAACTATATTTCAACAAGAAAATTTATGCTATTAGTTAATTTTACCTGGATTAACTCCTGTAAATATTCTTGTCTAGATTTGGAGGAGGCACATATGTATATATGAAACAGAATTGACTAAGTTGTCACCAAATTGTTGAAAGAGGGTTAAGTGAATTTTGTGAATTGCTGGCCACAATCTTAACAGCTGCTTTCCTTCACTTGAAGGATACCCAGGTATTACAAACATGCCTGTACCTTTTCAGTGTGGTATAGTGGAGAAACTACTAAATTACAAGCTAGGAGGTAAGGGTTTACCAGTGAAACCCTGGGCAAGTCACTCAACCTTTGTGAGCTCCAGTGAGCCCAGCTATAAAAAAGAAGTCAGAATAGTTCATCTCTAAGGTTCTCTGAATTATTGCTATGGTGAGTCAATATTGGGCTGTATTTATCTAATTTAGCTGAAGACTATTGTCAGTACTGGGTTGTAAGTCTTCTAGATTGGGACAGTGTCCACCCTTATTGTTATCTTCTCCATAGAATCCAATCTGGGGCTTCTTGGGCAGTTGTAAAACATAATTTGAAATTCATAAGGAACAAGAAAATATTCGTTCTTCAAGGAAACTGGCTCCAGGAACATCTCAAGGAGGGAAGTAAGCACCATAACTATGTCTCATTCTGTTAAAAAACATTTTAACAGTTACTGGACTCCCTGTAGAGAAACTATGATGCACAGTTAGGTCCTAGAGATGCTCAGACTAGAGCAAATCAGTTGGATTCCAGATCTAACATTTCCCTAAGAGTCTCTATACAAGTTTCCCTACACAGTTCTCTGATTTTGAGAGATAGCACTAGGATAAGAAGTCAAGTAGCTAGTTAAAAGATATAGAAATACCTTGAAGAGTAGGCACCACCAGCCTGATCTGTGATCTCTCTCTTTTTCTTTCTTTTTTTGAAGGGAGTACCTTGACTTTAGCAGGAGCTCATGGACCTGGCTGCTGGCCAGTTGGTTTCTGCACCAGGCTGATAAGCCACAGGGACTCATTGGGAACACCTTTTCTCAAATACTTTATTTAGTATCTCTTCTGCCCTGGCTGTGGATGTCTGTACAAAGGGGGTAGGGTCTTAAAGAAATCAGAGAGGCATCCAGGAGCCATTAACTAGGCATCAATTTACACCAGTTCTCTCACTCTAGTGGGTTTGGAAGCAAGAGAACTGGAGGGGCTGAATAGGTCAGTGTGTAGCTTTTCTGGCTAAGGGGGCTATTCTCTCTGTGGGTTACAACTTCTTCATTGCCATAATTGAATTAGATCTGTTCGGTACCAGCTGCTGACTCTCCTGTTTCCCACTTCTCACTGCCATAGTCAATTACCTCTGTGACTCATTTGTGGAACTCTTCCCCCTTCCTGTTTCTCACCTCACTTGCCAAAAGCCTGGCCTTCTGCATTCTAACACTCGGCAGGGAGGGCAAGTCAGCTGCTCTCCCAGGTCACCTAAGTCCACATGGAGGAAGCCAGCCCAATCTGCCTGGCAGCTCCCTGGCCTCTGCCATGGGTAGGCCTTAGCTCCTGCCAGCTCCTTGTTTGGGGATTCACGTATGAGGCTGTCAGTTCAGGCTCTTTCTTCAAACTCTCAATCCTCCTTTTAAGTTACTACTTGACTGATCAGCTTAGAAGACTGGAGCAGGCATGATGACAGAATGACATGTATCAATGTGATTCTCTGAACATAAAGATGGGAGCCTAGCTATCACTCTTGGAAGCCACACAAATGTCTGTCAAGAGATCAGATGTCACCAAGAGAAACACAAGGCTAATCAATTGACAAGCATTTGTTGAATACTTTTGCCCATCAGAATGCTCTTCTGTCTTTGAGACAACTGCAACTCCTTCTGACTGGCCTCATCTTCCTTTGCTGTAGGCTCCTAGCTTATGATATGGATAGCTCTCATCCAAAGAAAGGCCATTATCTCTGGCACTTTACCACATCCCCACGGTGCCTGTCTGCTTTCAAAATATAAATGATGATGATGAACTTCTCAACCATAGGGTCCCGGAATGTCAGAGCTGGAAGACACCATCATGGCCACAAGAGCCAACGTCTACCTGAACCAGAATCCCTTCTGTAATGGACCTGACATGTGACTAGCTTTTGCTCGAAGACTTTTAAGGAGGGGGAACCTATTCCCTTTTGAGAAGGTAGGCTGTTCTGCTTTGGGAAAGCTTTGATTGCTAAGAATTTTCCCCCCTCTTTTACAAATCTAAATCTGCTCTTTGCAGCTCCTACCCACTGTTACTAGTTCTGCTCTGTGGGGCCAAGTAGAACATGCTCAATTCATTTTCCATATGGTAGTCCTTCAAATATTTGAATACAGATACCATATCTTCCATAACTCTTCTTTTATCCAGTTGAAACATCCTGAATTTCTTCAACTAATCCTTACTAATTGAAGTCAAGGCCTTTGACCATTCTGGTTACTTTGAGCTGGGGTACTCTCCAGCTTCTGAATATCTTTCCTAGTCTATGGCATCCAGAAATAAACATGTGACTCCAGGTGTGGTCTAAGCAGGACAGCATACAGTGGAATGATCTCCTTCCTACCGTTGAAAGTATGTGCTTTCCTGCTTCCACAATACTGATTTATGCTGACCTTGCAGTTCACTAAAACCCTTAGTTTTTTTTCCCCCCAGCTGAATTGCTGCCTATCTATGATTCCACAATTTTGTACATGGGAAATTGGGTTTTTGAGCCCCAGTGTATGAAGGGGTTATGAGTGAATTCTGTCCATCTCTACAGATATGGTATAGAATCATGCCATTCGCTGATATTCTGCTGTTGCCCCATTATACCCATCCACAAATCTTATGGCTCAACTAAGCGAAAAACTATGTTCACTAGTTAGGCCCCAGAATTCCTTCTCCTCTCTTTGTTCAAAGCTGGAACCTATTTTCTCCCAAGTGGAATGTAAGCTCCCTGAGAGAAAGGATTGTTTTGTTACTGTCTCTGTATTCCCAGCACCTAGCACAATGCCTAGCATATAGGAGGTACTTAATAAATGATTGCATTTCATTGTATGTAGCCTGATACGGCTAGGTTCTCAATCAGTTCACCCTTCTGGGAATTTCTAGCATAGAAAGATGCCAAAATCTCAGGATTAGCAGCCTATTTGTTTAAAGGGCTTAGTACAGGAGCTTAGAGCAATTTTGACAGATGAAAGTAAGTCAATTACAGCTAGAAATAACTCTGCCTTCCCATGGCCCTTTGCTCCCTGCCTGGTTCCCTTTCAAGAGTGTTTTTCCTCTATACCTGCAGGCTACTCTTCTTTCTCACTAATCCTTTCTGACCCATAACAAGACATTTAAGTTAAGTTGCCTCCCAGGGGGAAGGATTATTATAAAATATATGAAGCTTAAGAACCATCTTTTTGGTTCGGCCTTACCAAACTAACTGTTCTGTCCCTGATAGCAGCACAATGAGGGATTTGAGAGAGGGCATTGTTGTCCTCTTTGATATTAACATCAAATATTTAGAGATGTACCTCAGACTTCCTTAGTTACTCTTAATAACTTATTAGATATCTGTCGTGATTGAAACCTTTCTTGAATTTATTTACTTATCATACACAGAAAAGCAATGGGATGAAGTGGACAGAATACCGGACTTGAAATCAGGAAGACCTGGGTGAGAATTCTGCCTCAGATATTTACTAGCTGTTTGACCCTGGCTAAGTCAGTTAACCTTGTTCAGCCTCTGTTTCCTTACCCATAAAATGGGGAGGAAATGATAGCTTCTACCTCACGGATTATTGTGAGGAGCAAGTGAAATACTTTATGTAATTCCCTTTTCGGATCTTAAAGTATTACATAAATGTGAGCCACTGTCATTATTTCTTGCTGGATGGATGCTAGAAGTTCACTATCTCCTGCAATGAAGTGTGCTGTTTGTGGGCCTGGGACATGGGTGATATTCTATAACTCACCATCATGAGAAAACTGAAGGAATCTGAGAGTTTCCCTTTGATTAAGTATATAAATTCCTTCTCATTTGAGACCCAAATGAAGGGCTTTATAATACTTTTAGGCAACCATGGGGGCCACAATGGACTACCTGGTCTTTCTTTCTAGGCCTCCTAGGGTTCTCGACATCCCATTTGTCACAAAGGGCAACAGGGCCCAGGAACTGAGCATGTGCTGTGAAGTTGGGGAATGTGGAATATTCACTATTTAATTCTGGGTCTCTCCATCGAGACTGCCCTAGATGGCGTGATATGCCAGTGTAAGTGCCAGCCTGATGGATGCCATAATACGTTAAAGGGTAGAGATAATCAGCAGACTGTGATGTGAATGCTGTGTGAATGTCAACTTATTTGGCTAGGGCTGGTGCAAAACTAACAGACGGTGGCGATTTATCATCACCGCTGACTCAGGATGGATGAGGGTCAGGGGAGCACTACAGAGCTTCTGGTTACCCCCTACATCCTTTTCTCAATTCACCGAGACGCTCACTTTCCCAGGAAGAGAGACAGCCCCCAAAAGGAAATATCATCACTAATGACTTAATCTAATGGTAATTAAAGAATTTCCCACCCCTCTCTTCAGAGATGACGCCTTGTGGGCAAGAAGACCCAGTCTGATGATGAGTAGCCTAACTTGCAAGAGACTCCACATGGTGATAAAAAGGCCATATGCCCAGCCTACATCTTTGTCAACTACACCATCTCCTAGCCTCAGGGAGAGGCACTCTTACCCTCGGACAGCATGTAGCAGGCGCAGAGAAGGGTAGGCTGTGCGCACATTGACATGGTGCTTCAGGATGAGCGCATTCACCCACTCTACCCTCTCCTTGCCACCCTTGGCCATGAAAGCTGGAATCCACAGGATGCTGCCATTGAGGCTGTGCAGGCGCTGAAGAAGTTTTTCCCTCCAGGTCTCATTGACTAAGTCCTCGAAGGCCCTCTGGATGACAGAGGGGTTCATGGTTACCAGGTCTGTCTTGACCCCCACATCCTGGGCATATTCCTGGACAGGTGCCAGGTTGCACCTGAAAGAAGAAAAATGATCATAACACCTTCTGGAAAGTAGTAGGAACTCTATAATTTTCTCCTTTCTTCCTCCCTACTTACTTTAGTGCCTGTTACATAGCAAACACTCAATAATTGCTTTTTCCTTTATTTATTCATTCATTCTCTCTATTCAACAGTCATCCATTCAACATTTGTCTGTCTGTCTATCTATTCATTCATTCTATTCAACAGTCATCCATTCAACATTTGTCTGTCTGTCTATCTATCTATCTATCTATCTATCTATCTATCTATCTATCTATCTATCTATCTATCTATCTACCTACCTATCTATCTGGCAATTGGGGTTAAGTGACTTGCCCAGGGTCACACAGCTGGTAAGTGTCAAGTGTTTGGTCTGAGGTCAGATTTGAACTCAGGTGCTCCTGACTTCAGGGCCAGTGCTCTATCCACTGTGCCACCTAGCTGCCCCCTCAACAACATTTATTAAGTGCCTACTATGTGTATGGTACTAGGTGCAAGGATATTTGTGAAGATAAATGAGGTCCCTGACCTCAAGCTTTCACTCTAGAGAAAGATGATAGGTGCATAGATAAATGTACAAACTAGAATACAAGAGCACAAGAGGAGTATACAGCACTATGAGAATATAGGAGGAAGAAATCATTTCCAGCACCAATCAAATGATACTTCTATCCCATTCTCACAATTTAATTAAAAAACTACTTACCAAGGGCTTTCTCTGTGCCAGACTAGCACCCTATTCAGTGGCAGTGAGGTTAGTATTTGAAAGAGGTTTCACCACAGTACAGGTCAACTTTCTAGGGTTGCCCACCCCAGGCTCTAGCCCGGGAAGTACCCTATAGGGATATCCACCAATCTGTTGTAGTATAGGTTTGTGCCTAGCTATTCACATTTATTCCTCTCCCTCATTTCCCCCCTTTTAGCCAGGTTCTCTAAATCAGGAAAGGGTTATTATTCAACAAGTATCTGATTACTGGGTAGCCACAGCTGAGGGGTATTATTTGCCATTCTCAATTGGCATTAGGGCTTTATAGTTGTCAATGGAAAAGCTCTTCTGTAAAAAGAAAACTTTTAGGGAAATCAGAATATGTGATTAGAGATCTGAAAAGCTATTTTTTTAAAAGGAAAAAAATTAGGAAAAATCCATTTCTGTGGTCTTTCTCCTCCCTCACTTCTCTTATCCCCCTCCCCCCAAATGACTAACATAATTGAAGGGCAATTAGAAAACAATTTGTTGCTGTGCTCTCTTTCTTAGGATATCTCTTAGATAATAGGGACTAAAAGCAATCAGTCAATTAAGTGCTTATATGTCAGGCACTGTGTGGAGTGCTGGAGATAGAAAGAAAGGTGAAGACATGTTCCCTGCCCTTAAGGAGCTACTATTCTAATGAAGGAAGTGACATACAAACAACTATGTACAAATAAGATATACACAGGGAAAATTGGAGGTAATCTCAGAGGGAAGGAATCAACAGTCGGAGAAACCATGAAGGACCTCCTGCAGAAGGTAGGATTTAAAGTGGGAAGCCAGGGAAATGAGGAGGCAGAGCAGAGGAGGGAGAGCATTCCAGGCCTGGGAGACAGCTAATGAAAAAGCAGGAATCTAGACATGGAGGTCTTGTAAAAAGAACAGCAAGGAGGCCAGCATTGCTGGGTCATAGAGTATGAGGAAAGAAGTAAAGTAAAAGGAATGGAAAGGCATGGAGAGACAAGGTTGTGAAGGGCTTTTAAAGTCAAACTCATCAGATATTCTAAAGTGTCTCATTCCATAACACCGAGAGTTCTTGTCAGATCTAAGAGGAGCTCTCAGTGTCATTAGTTTAGTGCATGTGTAAGATGTATTGGGCTTCCAAGTGCCTCCTGTGAGCTCTTAAGCCTGGGGCTGATCCTAGGACCCCTAAATCTTCCCTAAGAGTATAAGTGCACTTTAGGGACATGTTCTAGGGCCCTAATCCAGTGTAAACTTTCTCATTGTCCATTGTGACTAGATTTCAGGTCTATTTTGGGGTGCTGATGATGAGGGGTGTCCTACACTTGACAGACTCTGAGGACAATCCAATTTATCAAAAACTTTAATCCCTTGGTGGGTTGGGGAGAGAAAAAAGGGTACATTTGATCTAGGCTTTTTCCTCATCAATATCAAGCTAGGTCTCCCATGAGGATTCCTGATGTTCATAGGAATACAAGAAGGATCCATAATTTTGCTTGGGGAACTTCTTTCACCAGTGCAGATCCCTAACCTTAGTTAGTAGATAGGGAGCTCTAGGGAGTTGCTGAACAGAATCTGAGGTTAAGTTAGCCGCCCAGAATCACATAGTTATTAAAATGTCAGAGGCAAGATTTGAATCCATGTCTTTCTGACATTTGAGTCACTATGCCAGCCTGTTTCCTGGGAGAAATGCCCCCTCCCCTCCTTTTTTTAACTTGGCCCTTGGCCTTCCTTATTTGTTGGAAATGAAGCTGTCTAGGATCTTCATGAAAAGAACATACATGTTCTTGAGTGTGTGCGTGTGTGTATATAACCAAGACATACACATATGGAAAGGAGCAGAGAGAAGAAGGGTGTTGAGATAACTAGGAGTGTATTTGTATGTGTTAGGAATAAGCTTGTAGGGTGTGAGTCTTTAGAACTTTTATTGCATTTTCCAATGAAAGGAATGGACCTGTCCATTTTGATCCATTCTTGACTCATTGTTGACCTTTTGGGGAAATAATCCTTTGGCATGAATTTTTGTAAGGTAGACTTTTGTGGGAGGAGACATTCTGTATTGGCTTTAAAAGGAAAGTCTTTATTGCAAACAACCTTTTTTCTTTACTTATTGCCTTTTCCTTTTTTGTAAGAAATAAGAGTGCATCAGAACCAATAGAAGACATGGGCTCTGAAGGAGGAGATCTTTTCAGCTTAGAAACTGCAAATGGAAATTACCCCAGTGGAAGTTGTATGTGCCCTTCTCCATGTGGCCTGAGGGGGCAGCCCCTGAACCCTTGCCTCTTGGATACAAGTGGAGAGGATAACACTGGCAACGTTGAATTCTTAGGCAGCTCAATCCCCAAAACCAGCCTCCTAACAAAAGAAGGGGTGGGAGTCCCTGGGAAGTAAGCATATGGCTACCCCCTGGAAGATGGAAGATCAGCAAGGGACCAAAGCCATGACATAGATGAAGACCTTTGAAAAAACACTTGAATTTTGTCCTTTGCTAATACTGTGAGTTATTCAGACAGTGTAGGTGCAATGGGAATTGGATTAACTGTTGTAGCACCCTCAAGTTCATTTCTTTCTGGGGCAATCTAAGCCCCCAGGATAGTACCATAAGGCTGGATTCCTGTATAGGCCCCTGGGATGAAGAGGGATTCACCAGAATGTTGGGGGAATTGTTTCCCCAGGAACCCCAAGTTCATTTCCCTCCTGAGGAGAAGCTAAACCACAGGGTGGTGCTATGAGTCTGAAAAATTGAGAAGCCCTGGGGAATGGTTTGACTCACTGTAGAGAAAAGATGATTGTATTGATTTTTCAAATGGGCTACTGTGGGTCTTTTATGTGTTTCTTGCATTTTCTATTATGTGGAATAAAGTCTGTCCTGTACTCGATATATGCATTGTTACCTTGAGTGCTTGTATGGGAGTTGTGGGAACTTTCTGGTGGAACCCTAGCAATGAGTTATGTTTGAAGAATTTCTCATATTAAACTCTGGGTGGGGTTATGTGAGCAAAAGAGTGTTTATTTTGAGTCTGTCTCTAAGAATGAAACTAGTCCATTTAAGTCAAAAGCCTGGGGGTGGGGAAGGGGTGGCTAGATCACAGCTTACATAAGCATTCGTAAACCCTAGGTTGGATTTGCCTCTGGTGAGGGGGAATTTGCCCAGTGGGTCCTTTATATTGGCAAGAAGAGAGTAGTTCTATAGTAATTACGTGTATGTGTATCTGCATTGAAACTTTGATTTCTGATAATTCAGAAATTGTATCTCTAGAAAGTTTAATGCTTATCACTGTTCCAAAAAGAATTATAATTAGAAAGGGTACAAACCATGAATGTGAAAACATTGTCATTCTTTGTTATTCAGAATGATGAAAGGATAGCCACTTCCCCCCATGGAATGAGAGGGATTTTTTGGGGGTCTCATTTCATACTTTGGCTACAGTAATATCATTCCCTCACTCATCACATCCAAGGTGAGAAGCAGATAAGATAACTAGCTTCGAGATTTGTGTTTTCAGCTCTGGTCTCTCTCCTGAGGTTCAGACTTGTATTATCAACTGTCTTCAGGACATTTCTCCCTAGCTATCCCTCTGGAATGTCCAGCTTGACCTGGAGCAAAAGAAATTTATTCATTTCCTGTTAAATCTGCTCGTCTTTCAAATTTTACACTTTTTGTCAGTGGTGCTACCACTTACCCAGACTCACATTCAAAATCCTGGTGTTAGATTCAATTCTCCTCTTTTTTTCACTTCTCATATCCAGTTACCAAATTTTGTTGATTTTTGTTGTCAAAATGTCTCTCATCTTCCTCCTCTTCTCAATTTCCATTGCCATTTCCTAATCTAGTCTCTCAAGCCTCTTACTGGCTCTTCTCACTTATACTCTTCCCCTCCAATCTTTCCTTCACATGCTCACTTTGCTTAATCACACATTTAACCATGTTACTTCTTTGCTCAAAACTCTTCAATACTCCCTACTGCTTACCAAGTAAAGCTCAAACTCTTCTGGCTGGCATTCAAGGCCTTCCACTTCCTCCCATTCCAGCCTGTTCTTACATTGCTACCCTCTGCCATTCAGCAGAAAACCATCTTCAACTTCTTGCTGTTCCCCGTGTATATTATGTGCTTTCCTGCCTCTGTCCCTTTGGTTTTACTTTTACTCATAACTTGGGATACCATCAACACACACTCCTACCCCCTGCCTATTCCATTTATAGGTTTATAGGATCATAGCTTTAGAGCTGAAAGGGATTTTAGCAGTCATCTAGTCCACCCTCACTGCCCTCCTCAATTTTATAGATGAAGAAATTGAGAGCCAGAAGGTTTAAATAACTTGGCCAAGGTCACACAAATATAGTGGCAAAGCCTAGGTTGGAATTCAGATCTAGCACTTTCTCATCTAAACCATATGGCCTAATTTAACGGAATCCAATTCAACAGATATTTTATTAAGTGCCTACTGAGCTAGGGATTGGGTGGCATACAAAGCTTAGATGAAAAATAATAATAATAACAACAATAATAGCTAGTATTTATACAGGGCTTTAGGGCTTACAAAATATTTTATAAATATTTCATTTGAGATAAATTAAAAAAATATATACCTGCCCTCCCTGGGGCTTATAGTCCACCATAGAACTGGAAGTAAATGGAAATACATACATACATACATACACACATGCATACACATACATGATAATACCCTGCAAATGGGAGGTAACCTCAGAAAGAAGGCACTAATAATGATGATGTAATAGCTAACATTTTCATAGGACCTACTTATGTGCCAGGCACCGTGCTAAATGCTTTCTAATTATTATCTCAATTTTTTGGATCTCTCTTATGCCAATGACTGCTCTTGTACTCTGTTGATTTGTACATGTCATATCCCCCTTACTGGGGAAGCTAGGTGGTGCGGTGTATAGAGTTCAGGCCTGGAGTAAGGAAGACTGGAGCTCAAATTTGGCCTTAGATACTTATTAGCTGTGTGACCCTGGGGAAGTTACTTAACCCTTTTTGCCTGAGTTTTCATATCTATAAAAATGAACTGGAGAAGGAAATGGCAAATCACTTCAGCATCTTTGCCAAGAAAACCTCAAATGGGGTCACGAAGAGTAAGACATGAGTGAAGATGGCTAAACAACAAATATCCTCCTACTAGTTTGGTAAGCTCCATTAGGGTAGGGACCTTATTTTATTTCACCTAGCTAGTAACTATTATACTCCTATACAGTAAGTATTTAATAATTGTTTGTTGAATTGAATTCAATTGAGCCGAAGGAGGAAAAGGAGTGTAGACATCAATTTATATGGGGTTTGTGCTTTGAGCTTGCTTGGAGCCACTGGCCTTCTCAAACCTCCAAGCGTTTTATTTTTAGGCTCAGTCAAATATATCTGATTAAGGAATCACCTCTTACATATAGCATCTGATGTTAGCCCCTGGCCTCTCTTTACTGTGACTACCACGATCTTTCTCTCAGAAGAATAGGTGTTTCTCTGAACTGAAAACTTGGGGAACTGTGTGGGTTTTTTTTTGAAGGAAATATGTCCATATTCCCAACACCCAAAGGGCATGCTTTAGAGTCTGGAGATGCTCCTGTTCTCCAGAACTGCAGAAGGAGAGTAGCTCCACTGATAGCAGAAGGCTTCATTCACATGGAGTTGCCATAGGGTCAGATAGTGGAGGCATTATGGTCTAGTAGAAAGAGAACTGGGATAGGAAAACTGTGTTCCAGGCCCACTTCTGCAGCTAACTAGTTGAGTGATATTATGCAAGTCAGTCAACCTCCTTGGGTCTCAGGTTCTTAACAGTAAAACAAGGGGGTTGAACTAGATGCTACCCAAGATCTCTTCCAGCTAAATTATATGATCCTATGAACATAGATTGGGAACCCAACAAGATCAACCTGTTGAACATGGGTGTCATACGTATGCCAAGGAGGTCAATGATGGAAAGGTCCCACATATACCTAAATAATTATAGTCTCACTTTCTGCACTGGTAGTAATCTGGAAACAGAGGCCTTTCACATCAATTGGGGAAGGCAGAATAAAATATAGCGTAATGTACAGAATTAGAATTGCATCAAAAGGAATGACAAATTTGAGGAACTAAGAGAAATATGGGAAGACTTATGTGAACTGATGCACAATGAAACAATCAGAACCAGAAGATAAGTTATGACTATACTAATAATAATGAAGACAAAACCAAAAGATAACAGAACATGGTTCAAATGCAACGATCCATTTTGGTCCTGGAGACTGAAATTAGAATAAACTCACTTTCAGTAGAAAGGCAGTGAATCAGGGGTGTCAAATGTTATATATCTATCCATCAGCTGCTTTATCAATAGGTTTGTTTCCTTTTTAAAAAAATTATAAGGGTAGAAAATATGGGGGACATTTCTAGGAAATGAAATTGGTATAAAAATAAAAATGCATTAATAAAATATTTTTAAAAAGAATATTCAACACTCAAAGAACACTCAAATCTGGAGACGACTTCTGAATGAATGAGATGAAACTACACTATGATTTCACTGATATAGGAGATTCTCTCTGCTAATGCAAGTTAGCACATATTTTGCAATTTAGAGCAAACTTAGAGTCCTAGAGAGTTGCTGTGATGGGATGCCAAGCACAGTGCTTGGCACATAGAAGAACATACTTAATAAATGATTATTGATTGAAGATAATATGGGCACGGGGTTAAGGGAAGGCCAACAAGAACTAGTTGAGAACAATATTGATACCTAGCACAGTATTTTGCCCATAGTATATACTTAATAAATAGCAAATAGGGAGAAAATCAGCCACTTGTGGGCTCCTATGTGGTGGTCTCATTCTTGCCATAGTGGACCAAAGAGTTCAAAGGCGAACTTTTATTTCTGACAAATCTCTGCTCCAAGTAAGTACCCTTCAGTGGTATTGGAATTAGGATGGATCAGAATAGTCCGATAGGAAGAGCAAGGGTCTAACAGAAAATTCCTCTGACTGTGTGACTCTAGCCAAACTATTTCATACTTCTGAACCTCAGTTTCCTCATCTGTAAAATGGGGATACAGGTACCCTCTTTACAATCTCAAAGAGTTGTTGGGAGGAAATTGCTTTGTAAATGGTGAGTTGCTAAGTAAACAAGAGCTGCTATTATGATCATGGATTTGTGCTTCTCTATAAGTGTGGGATTTTGATTATTAAGCGCCTCCAGTCAGGTGGCAAAGGAGTGAGGGGAATGAAGCAACGCAAAATGACCGACCTCACCCTGCTGGTTGGGAGATCGGTTCAGCCTTTTTTAATCCAAGGGCAGAAGTCATACGGTTGTCATCCTTGGTTTTCACCTGTGTCTCTTACAATGGCTGGGATGTCTCCATAATAGACTTGCAGATCTTTGAGCACACACATAAATCAGCCCTGGATACACACAAATCCATGGGCACCTGCTAGGCATGGACTTTAAAGATAAAAGATTGGCTTTCTCTTTGAGCAGTACACTGGTATCTGGACTCCTTTCCTGTCTAAGTACCTACACACATATACCCCCACACCCACACACCTACCCACCCGCACACCTCTCATACACATACAGACCTCTCATACACACACACCCACCTCTCTTACACATACATACACCCCCCACACCTCTCATACACATAGACATATACATACACACATACACACACACACCCCTCACACACACATACACACCTTTCATATACACACACACACACACACATATAAACACACAAACACCCCCCTCTTATACACACACATTATTCCCTAAGAACATATTTGTATTGTAGTGTGTTTAGACACTATCTCTTATACCCTCTAATCCCCCTGTCATAGTCTCTCCTATATATCCTCATTGCATGAACACCATACAATATTAATAAGCAACATATATTAAGAAGAAATTACATTTGAATGTGTGAAGTAGAAATATAGAATGTACTGCAGTCTCTATGTATCAAAGTTAGTGATAGCTTTCCATTAGACTTTAGGTTTCCTGACTTTCCAGGGTTCTTATCACTAGACCACACTGCCTTTCATATACGTGCATGTGGATAGAGAATGGTGAGACCATGGGTGACCTGGAAAGTCTTGACCAGGGTTTGCAATTTGGGTGCAAGCCTTATTGAGCATCACACATGTTAATACTTATGAAATATTAAAATGACATTATGTGTGTGTGTGAAGTGGAACTGTGGTATCTATACATGTACCACAGTCTCTGTGTTCCATGGGAACTACTGCCAGACAGTTCTTTGTCACATCTGACTATACCGGGTGAGGCAAGGAACACTAGATGACTATTCAAAGACATGGGTTTGAGTCCTGCCAATTACTAGCAAGTCATTTCTCCTTTCACAGCCTCAGTTTCCTCGGCTGAAAAACAAAGATTATAATACCTGCACTTTGTAAATCTAAATGTGCCACACCAAAATAATAACTATTATTTTTGACAGCATCGTAGTTCTAGAACTAGAAGGGACCTTAAAAGCCATCTAGTCCCCTTATTTTACACTGAGAAAAATGAGGTCTCGAGAGGTCTAGCGACTTGTCCAATATCACATGACTAGTAGTAAATGGTGGATCGAGGATTCAGACTAGGGTAACTGACTCTCAAACCAGCATTCTTCCTATTACATCATCCTTGGCTTATCTGCTATTTCAATGCTAATTCCTATTTCCAGCTATTTCCCTCCATTTTAATTTAGCTAAATCAATTAATTAATGAGCATTTTTCAAGTGCCTACTCTGTGCCTTCACTATGCCAGGCACTGGAGATACAATGCTGAAAATGAAATAGCCCCTCTTCTCTACTGGGGGAGATGTATGTACAAACAAACATGTAAAAATCTATGCAAAATAAATTCAGATACTTTTGGGAGGGAGGAATCCAAGGGTTGGGGGGGGATCAGGAAAGGTGTTGGGTAGAAGGTGATGCTTTGAGCTGAGTTTTAAAGAGAACAAGGGATTCTAAGAAGTGGGGGTGGGATGGTGAGAAGGGTGTGAATTCCAAGAGTGAAGGACAGCCAGTGCAGGTGTGGAGATGGAGATATGAGGAGCAGCAAGAAGGTCAGTCTGGCTGGACTGAGAAGGGCATATTATAAAGGAAGTCTAGAAAGGTAGGATGGTATCAGGTCATTTTGAAAGGCTTTAAATGGCAAGCAGAGGAGTTTATATTTGCTCCTAGAGTCAAAAGGGGATCCAGAGGAATTTATAGAGCAGGGGATTGACATAAATTTTAGGAAAATCACTATGGCAGCTATGTGGAATTGACATAACTTGATTTATTAGAAATCTTAAATCCCCCCTTTTATTCTCCTAGCTTTCTGCCATTTTCTGCTGGGCACTCTGCAAGATATATCAAATTGTGATCAAGAGAACATTGATTTTAATCGCCATAAAATGCAAGCTCTTAGAGTTCAGTGACTTTGTTTTGAGTTTTGTTTATACCTCTCTGGTACCTGGCACAGGCTCTTAATAAATGCTTGTAAGCAGCCAGGTGACTTAGATAGAACATTGGATCTGGAGCCAGAAGACTTGAGTTCAAATCTAATCTCACACTAGTTGTGTGACTCTGGGAAAGATCCTGTCTCTTTCAGTTCTCCCATCTGTAAAAATGGGGATGATAATAGCACTTACCTCCCAGGGTTATTGTGAGGATTAAATGAGATAATATTTATAAAATGCTTAGCACAGTGCTGGCACATAATGGGAACTTAATAAATGCTTTTTAAAAAATTCATTGGAAATTATATCGGCTATCCTATGATTCAGACTCGATATTTCCCCAAACTCATCCAAACCCTTGAAAGACAATTTCTTTTCTTTCCATATCCCAAAATTGAAATCTCAATATGGCAGTATTGAGACAGGAATGGAGGCTCTCTAGGCCCAGGAAATCTGAGATGGCCCCATGGAAATTTTCCATGGGTGGTGACTTGTGTGGAATGAAACATCCAGGATTTCCATGACCTTGCTCCACCTGGGGAATAACATAGACGCCTGTCCCCATAATGTCTCTAAGGCACCAGGATGGATGTTCTGTTTTGAGTGAGATGACTATTTTCAAAGGCCCATGCTGGTGAAATATGGGAACAATGGTGGAGGGGAAAGGATGTTGGATCTCTGCCTATTGCCTTCCCCGGCTTCCTTTAAGTCTCAACTAAAATCCCATCTTCTACAGGAAGCTTTTCCCAACCTCTCTTAATTTTGGTGCCTAGAATTCTGGACAGCAAGTGGCATAGTGGATAGAGTACTGGGCCTGGAGTCAAATTTGACCTCAGACAGTTACTAGCTGTGTGACCCTAAGAAAGTCACTTTACCTCTCTTTGCCTCAGTTTTCTCAACTGTAAGAGTGAATAATAATAATAACACCTTCCTTGAAGGACTGCTGTGAGGATCAAATGAGGCAATATTTGTAATGCTTAGCAAAGTGCCTGGCACACAGGAAGTGCTATATGGATGCTTATTCCTTCCTTTTCCCCAGTGTCTTGTCTCTCTTAATTATTTCTTATTTATCCTGAGTATAGTTTGTCTGCACGTATTTGTTTGCTCATTGTCTCCACCATTAGATTGTGAGCTCCTTGAGGGTAAGAACTGTCTTTTGCCTCTTTTTGTATCTTCAGAGCATTGTACAGTGCCTGGCACATAGAAGGTACTTAGTAAATATTTATTGACTGGCTGCAGAGTCAAAATCCTTATATTTGATTTTGCCCAAATGGGTAAACTGAGAGGTATCATATTACATGGAAAAAACTCTAAGACTTGGAGCTACAGAATGTGGGTTTGAATCCTAGCTCTACCACTTAATGTGTGACCTTAGCTAAGTCACTTAGATTCACTGTGCCTTGATTTCTTCATCTGTAAAATGAAGGGGTTGAATCAGTTGACTGCAAGTGTCATTCTAGTTCTAAATCTACAGTGCTATGATCTTAGGCAGAAGAGAAAGGGCCAGCCTAAAAATCAAGAGGAACTGGGTTCAAGACCTGTCTTTGAATGGACCCCAGGCTGTGTGACCACGGATAAGTTATTTAACATCTCAGTTCTCTAGGTAACTCTCTAAGACTATTAGTTAGACCTAAATTGTCACTAGCAGAGGGATTTTCACGCCATGAACTCTTTACACCTAAGAAATCACAGATTCTCGCACAAATGTAACTGCTGCAAATAATATAGAGTCCACTGCATTTTACATCATTCCAATGCTTTGAAATCCTTATGTACATTATTCCCCAGAAGGACAGCCTCAGTTTTCTCATCTGTAAAATGAGGAGGTTATGTTTGCTGGTTTCTACATTTCCTTTGAACCCTAACTCTATGAGCCCATGATCTATTCTCTCTTTTGTCTTGTATGTTCATAGATGTTGGCTCCCCTATTAGAATGGGACTTCCCCGAGGGCAGGGACATCACAATTTAGCCTGCCTTCATATCCCTAGTGCTCAGTACAGTGCCTGGCACATAAAAAGTGCTTAATAAATATTTGTTGACAGACAGACAGATGGACTGATTAAACCAAAAGGCATCAGTTCTACTTCTACTCTACTCATCTGACAGCTCTCGGTGTATCTGCCCAGCCAGCTTCAAGCATGAGTTACCCCTTGGGGAATTACCTTATAACAAAGCTGTGAGTGTCTATCTCCCGCCCACAGCCACTGTTCAGCAGAATCCCGGAGTTGCCCACGATGGCACAGGTCCTGAAGTGTTTGTTCTTCAGGGGAGAAGTTCTGGGCAGGAGTTCATACAGGTTCTGTGACACATTCATGGTGCTAGCTCGGTCAAAGATATAGTGGATGATGTCTCCAGGCTTCAGGGTCCCCTTGAGCACTGATATGTCTTTTTCGGCATCTAGGAACTTCAAGATTTGCTTCCTGGAAAAACAAAGCCACATATGTAAGTGACAGAAAAGGTTCTCCTTCTTTTATCCCATCTCCCTAAGGTAGCCCTCTCTTGCCGACTATTGCCTCAGTGCTGCATTTTCTCTTCCTTCCCACCCTCTCCCATTATGTACCTTCCCCTTCTTTGTCTGATAACTAGCCACTCTTCAGCAAACAAGGTAGACAGCTGCATGCCAACCCCTTGGAGGTAATCTTGGCTAATGGGTTTGGGGCAGAGGTTGGCTACTATGGCAGGTGTGCTAAAGATGACCCAAGGACCAATTTTCTTTGGCAGGTGGGCTGTCTGCCACAGCTGGGCCCTTACTCTGACACCTATGGCAGATGTGACAGCTGCCACCTGCCGTGATAGTTGGTGACTCACATTTTCTTCTCCAATCTGAAGAGGAAGCTGCCAAGTCAGTGTGCCCCTCTAGCATACTAGAATTGATTAGGGTGGAACCTTGGCACACCACTCTTCAGAAAAGATGGCAGATCCTTGAGTTATCCTAGGCTCAGGCATCTTTGACAAGGAGTGACACTGGGTAGGGTCCTGATTATAGGACTAGGAAGTCAGAGTTCAATTCTTCTTTTCCTTTTAATTAGTGTGTATCTTTTATTTTATCCCATTTGCTTCTGTGGTAAATTGGAGGGGAACATGGACTGGATAGCTTCGTCTTCAAGTTGAAGAGGAAAAAGTGTGTTGCCAACTCTTGTATCTACCTCAGATGGCAACTGGTCAACTTGCTCAATGGCCTGTGGAGGCACCTTGTACTTTTTGAAAATTTCAAGGACTTGCCATCGAAAGAAACTGCACAGTCAACTTTCAGAGGGTGCTGAATGCTCCTTTCTATTCTACAATATTTCAGCGGTCATGGTCAAGAAGGCCTAGGCATTGTTTTTATTGTTTGGAGCAATTCTGCTTTTTTTCCTTAGGCCTCTATAAAATGAAGGGGGTTGGATTTCAGGGTTTCTTATACTTTTTCCACTCACGACTTCTTCAACGCTTCTTAAATTGTGGGTGGTAACCCACAGGAGATGACCTCTAGGTCTCTTCCAGATCTGTAGTCCATGATGTTCAACAAATGACTATTAACTAGGTTTGGGGTTGTCTTCAATTCTACTCCATTCAAAAAATTTTTTAGGCACCTACTATGTAGAAGGTAATGTGGTTGGTACTGGGGATAGAAAGACAGAATGAAAAATGGTGGTCGCCCTCAAGATTTTATTTATTAGGGGGATACAACATGTACAAGATGATTTGAGGATGGAGAAAACACTAATAATTAGGAGGATAAGGGAAGGCTTCCTGTAGGAGGTGGCACCCAGGTTGAACCTTGAAGGAAGCTTAGGATTCTAAGTATAGGTAAGGAAGGAATGCATTCTAGGCATAGGGGACATGCTATGTAAAAGCTAGGGGTGGGAGGTAGCACGCTGAGCCTGGAAACAGAAAGTTGGCCAGTCTGGCTAGAAAGTAATATGAGCCATAGCTTTTGGGAAAAGATAGAACCTTCAACCTGATTGGTTTCTCTTAGAATCGTGAGATCATATTTTTAAGACTTCACCTTGAAGGATCCAGCAAAGACACCAGCAGAGAGTAATTGTTCGTATTAGAGATGGCTACATGAAATGGCCTAAGTTCATATAGGAGCAGCTAGGTGGCACAGCCTGAAGTCAGGAAGACCTGAGTTTAAATCCTGCCTCAGACACTTCCTAGCTGTGTGCAAATCATTTTTGCCTCAGTTTTCTCATATGTAAAATGGGAATAATAGTAGCACCTATTTCCCAGGGTTGTTGTGAGGATCAAATGAAATAATGTTTTTAAAGCGCTTAGCAAAGTGCCTGGAACACAGTACGTTGGACATAAATATTAACTGTTGTTAATGCAGGAGAAGCCAAATACCTTCAAAACAAATGAAATTAGCCAAAAGAGAGAGACAGAGGGAGGGAGGGAAGGAGAGGAAAAGAGAGAGAGAGAGAGAGAGAGAGAGAGAGAGAGAGAGAGAGAGAGAGAGAGAGAGAGAGAGAGAGAGAGATTTCACTGTTATAGAGCTAATTTTGTTATAAGATCTCTAAGAACCTTGTGGATATGAACAACTAATCAATGTCATCAGCCAGATTTTTTTTACCTTATTTTTTTAAAAAATGTTTACTTTGATTTTTCAAGAATCAATGAATTTATTTGGGGCAATTCTTCCTCTACTAATGAAGGCTGTAATCCCTTAGTAGAAGAGTTCATGAATTACTATGGTTGAGAAAATTTATCACCTGGTGACCAACCTTATGGTGATGAGCCTTTCCAAGCCTAGATAGCCTGACCCTTAGATGACAGATGTACATGCTATCACTGGACCCAAGCTTGATGCCTTGCCAGCTGGTAGGATCTGCCAGAATTCATGTGCTGATGCCACTGTCCTTGAGAAACCAGGGTCACCTCCGTGCCCCAAGGATGCATCAGAGTCAGGACTGCAGAAAGAAGACAACAACAGCACTTGGCCAGGAGACAGAGGACCTGGGTTGTAATCTTGCCTCTGTAACTTATCAGTTTTGTGACTTTGGGCAAGTCACTTAACCTCTATTTGACTCAGTTTTCTCATCTGTAAAATTAGGGACTTAGGCTAAATGGCCTATGAGTCCCTTCCAGTTCTAAATCTGTGATCCTATGATCTCTGTTGTGCAGATAGGAAAAATGATGCCCGAAAGGCATAAAGCTTTTAGTTGACCTTGGATTTTTGCGGGCCAGGCCAATGGGAGCCCTGATATTTAGTAGGGCAGGGGAAGCCTGGAAGGGATACTACCCCCTCTCCTCTTCCATTGATTCTATTTCTTAATTAAGGAAGGAGAGCTTTCTCTAACACACAGAGAAATCTTGCACTTAATAATTTGTACTACATGGAAAATGGAAGCATTGTTGTTATTTACTGGTGCTTACCAAGGATTATGTAACTCAACTAACTCATTAATTTGTTTGTGAAATGGCTAAGAACCTTTCAATTACCAACCCCAAAGTATTTAAAAGCAGAGAGAACCCCCAGAAAGCCCACAAATAAAGACTTTCTTGAGTGAATTAATTTCTAATTAATCACCAGAAATTACTATCAATTATTAAACATTATTTCAAATGACTTGAAGAATCTTTTCTTATGAATAATTTCAATGACTAATTGCCCAGATTTGAAAGGATTTGTCCCTCCCCTTGGGTGAAGGCAAATTGTTCATACTGAGGGATCCTCTGGGCTCACAGTCAAGAGCCCTGAGATGGGAAGGGCCAAGCTCCTTGACAACTAATTCATCACGGTTCCCTAGGGTATGACTCCCTTCTCAGGCTCACATACCCCAATCTCAGGCCCATAAGCTGCAGTACCTTCTCTGCTTTGTGCCTTCAGTGAAGTGATCAGATTTTTTTTTTTGGCAGTTGATAAAGGGGAATAAAAGGAGGAAACCCAGATGAGGCTGAGCTGGCAAGAGGAGGTACAATTTCACTCACAGTTGGTCTTAATGACAACACAGTGCCTCTTATTAAAGGGATTAGTAATATGGGCTTGCAGCTGTCAGGAAGCCATAGCTGGGGAGTGCAGAACCAGGGACCTTGCAGGAAGAATTGTTGAAAGGGAAGGTAGGTGGTAGAGAGTGAAATCTACTTCTTCAGATGATTTTTTTGGCTGCTCATTTCTGCTTCTGCTCCCGTTCTACATATCCTGTATTTCTAGAATTTTCTCTTCTCTTTCTATCCAAGATCTCTTTGTCTTGGAAACCTGAAATCCAAGGTCTGGATGGCAGGACTGCTACTTTTCCCTTGTACCTTCCTATAATCACATTTTCTGTTTCAATTCTGGTTCAATGGCCATACCCCAGGTCCCTTGCTAGACAAATTTGTGACCTAGGTAAAGTTTTTTATAGGGTCCCCAGATTCCATGTTTGCTGCTCTCTTCTACTTTCCACAGCACCAATTCAATTAACTAAATTATTAAGAATCTATTACATGCAAGGTGCCATACTAGGTATTGGGAATATGAAGGTAGATACTACACTGACCCAGCTCTCAAAGGGCTTACAGTTGAATAATACTAGGCTTGATCTCTTGTCCACATACCCTTCTTTCTCCTGAAAACCTGTGATTAGATTCCTTATTCTTATGAACAAGTAAATGACTGCTAAAGACATAAAGCCCCTCTCTAAGGGAAATCTGTATCATAAAGTCTTAAAGGATAATAATAATAATAGCTAACATTTATATAACACTTTACTTTTTTTATAGCTCATTTTGTGCTTTCAACAACCCTCAAAGTTAGGTGCTATTATTATCCCCATTTTACATATGAGGAAATTGTTAAATGACTTACCCAGGGTCACACAGACAGCATCTTGAGATCGGATTTGAACTCTAGTCCTCCTGACTCCAAGGCCAGCATTCTGTCTGCTGCACTACCTACTTACCTCCAGAATTAAAGAGTAGAATTTCAGGCAACAGCCAGTAGGAGAGGGAGGATTTGGGGAGGGCCTGTGATTCTCATTGAGAACTCAGAGGCAGGTACAAGGCTTGTCCAGTGATCCTGTATACATGCCACAGAGGCAATGCCTACTTCATTTATGGGTAAGGATGGATAGATCCAGAGTAATCCAATGATGGGCTAGGATGAGTTTAAGATGGGGAATTTGCCTTTATAAAGACATTTATGTTTAAACCAATAGCAGATTTTCTATAGCTGTGATTCACACCTCAGCCCCAAATTTGGTGAATCTTCTTGATTTCTTAAAAACTATGAAAACATTATACACCAGAAATTGAGCATGATGGCAATATGGATATATTGGAGAAGGTAGCAGGCTGGCCAAATGGACCTGTGTGATCAGAGTGGCAGCAGCCCCTTGATTGACCTAACTTGGGGGTCACTCCTGCCTAGTGTTCCCAACCAGAGGGCAACATCCCAAGCTAAGTGGACACGCTTTCTCCTTCCCCCTCCCATGTTGCCCCCCGTGACTCACTTCTGTGGAACCCTGAACCTCTCTCACAGCCCATTTGCCTCTTTTGCCTCCTGGCTCTCCTACGATACCATACACCTGCTGGGCTGCTAGGCTATAGAGATTTATATTTCTGCCTGATCACTTACAGATGAAGCCTGCCTCAGCAGGAGGTAAACATTCTATTTCTATCTTGACTTCTTTCGATGATAAAGAGAGGCAATTTGCCAGCTTGTGCTGAAGAGGGCCAAATCTGTCTCTTATCCTATAGGTAATTACCAATACCTGATCTTCAAAGACAGGGTCTGGTTGTGTCTCCACGTGGTTGGGGCTGGCTTAATGTTGTGCTTTGCACTTTCATTACTTCTGTCAACAACAGCTGGAGATGAAGAGCCATTTATTACAACTTCGACTCTGGGGAGGAAAAAAAACCCAACAGACCACAAACCAGAAAAAGAGAGACAGGATTTGTTAGCATGCTGATGACATCTCTAATAGTTTTGTTTTTGCTCTGGCATGAATGTAAACTTCAGAAAGGCAAAATTGCTTTGATTAGCTAGAAGTATAGAAGCCTATGGGTCTTTTATGACATACACATTATCTCTTCCCTGCCCCCACTCCCTTTGCTTTCCCTCAGGTACAGACCAAGCACATTCCTTGCCGGTAAAGCTGCCCTGTCTAGTGGTGGGCAATGAGGTGGTCACAGAGAGGTCCCTTTTACCCCCTATTTCCTTATCCTCAGTGAAATTTAGCAGTCATGGGTGGAGCTGGGTACCTCTGTGGTTCAAAATACATACGCCAGATACTTTAATCTTAATGAAACACAGTGCCATATATTTAGAGCTGGAAGAGACCTTAGAGGTCCAACCCTTTCATTTTACAGAGCAAAAATTTGAGGAACAGAGGTGACATGATTTATCCAAGGTCTTACAGACAATAAGGGGCAGATTCTCATGTTCACACCCAATTCTTCTCACCCCAAATCTAACACTCTTTCCACCATATGATTCTGATTCGCCTTGATAGGATGGTTTAAAAACAACAAAAACAACACAACAACAAAACCAAACGACAATACAAAAATGTACACCAATGATTCTATTGCTTTGGAATTATAGCCAAAGGCAATAGATTTCAGACCTTGGGGCAACAGTGGGTCAATTGTTTCCACGGGGTGATATACGGTTATATGTACATTAAATGCTTCTTTTTTCCTCCTTCTTCCTCAAACACCAGGTATTACTGCACTCTCTTAACTTCATAGGCTTGTGATCTGTGCCAGTGGGTTTCTGAGAAACTAGGTTAGAGTTATATTTATATAAAGGATATTCAACCTAGATCCTGCAGGATGCACATAGAAAGCATCTGGGTCACGGGAGAGAACTGTTCCTTTGTCTGGGGTGAGGATACATAGAATTTTAAGCAGATTTGAGGAGCCAGATTCTTTCAAGAGTCCAAATCAAAGAACTCTTTACTCTGAGGCTTCAAGCCAAGTTCAAAAATGTGAAATTCTTTTTTCCCCCATAAGGTTTAAGCCCTGTTCTTTTCCTTGGCTTTCTGCAGATGGGCTGAGTAGAAATTCACTTTTGTGTTTTTACTTCTTCCCTCGATGGACTTGGCTCTTTTCTTGACTTCACAGTAGTTCTTCCAAAGGTGATTGTGGAGATTGGTGACTAAAATTTGGGCCTCTCCTTTTGGAACCTTCCTGGGAGGGCTGTGGAAGGGCTATGTACTCTATTGACAGGAACACCTATGAAAATTGGGCAGGACCCCATTTATTGGCAGTAGGCCCAGGGCATCAGCAATATTATGAGACCACAAGTCTAATGCCCATGTTTTACTGCAGCTTACATCAAGTGGCATAAAAGATGGCAGCATTCCAATATTTTATCATGACAAGTCTGCAGTCCACAGAGAATGGCCGACGTTATCATCAGGTTATCAGAATCCATGTGAATAGCCCTAATGCCTTTATGCCTTAGAAAATGCTTGACACATACACAGAGGATTTTTTGGGTTGCCTCACCAGGAAGCATGCCTACACCCCACTCCATACAAGGCACAACAGGAATGGTTGTTTTTTGCTACTGTTTGATTAGATGGGTGGATAAATTTGGGTGGTGCTGTGACATGTAAGAGGTCTTAAGGCAACGGTTCTTAATTAACCTAGGGTACCTAGAACCCCACCTCCTCCAAAGGGTCTATAGATAGGTTTTAGGAAGCTATATCTTTATTTCAATATAATTGTATTTCCTTGTAATACTATGTATTTTACTTTGTATATTAAAAAATATCATTCTAAGAATGGGTCTGTTGACTTCACTAGACTGCCAAAGAGGTCCATGGTAGAAAAAAAGTTAAGAACCCTGATGAAGGGATCTTCTTTAGAATGGAGGTGTGTCTGGGACAGTTTCCTTGCATAAGGACACATATTAGAACCCAAGTCTGTAGCTCTGAATTTGGTTGCTATGCTACCATGGCGCAATGACCTTGCTATAAGAGAGGAGTAATAAGAATCTTTAAAAAGCCAGCCCCAACTCCTTAAATACTCCAGGCTTAGAAGCCTGCTTTGTTAGAATCCTGAGGAAAGAACTATGAGGGGCCATTTGTGATGGCTACTTGGATGATCTCAGTTCTATGAACCAGACTTTCCAGATTTCTGAGCCGGCGCAATGACTTCAGATACAAGCGTTTCAGAGGGCTGTTTTTCTTTCTGTATCTTCTTCGGTCAAGGTCATTGTAATAAAACAAATGACCTTGGAATTGCCACATGACCAAAACAAGTCAGAAACAATGGCATCTTTGCAGTTTGTAAAAGGAGGATGTTTTTAAAGGAAATATTAGTTAATCTTGGGTGGATCTAAGAGATTCTCCAAGAGAAATTACCTTGTCAGAAATCTCCCACATTTCTCAGGATTAGCCCACATGCAGCTCTTAATATGGTCAAATATTCCACTATGGCCAAGTGAGGAAAAGCCCTATTGGAATATTGAATACATATTAAACAATCAATGTTCCTTCAGACTAATTGCTTTCTGTATACCCAAATGTTTTAAGTAGTTTCAGCTAACATCTTGAACTCTTTGTTTGAACTCCTTACCAGAGAGTGATTGTGTTTTTTCTCCAATAAATTGTCAATATTGCTGAAGAGTTTATATGTGACCTGTACTGGAATTTTGTGGGATTCAAGTTTCATAGTAAACATGCAAATTCAAGTTTTGATCCGTGATATCCAAAGCTGTCTAATATGATTCTGATTTTTATCTCCTCCACATAACTGCTGCCTTCCCATATTTCCCATCTTTGGAATATGCAGACCATGGGTCATTTGTAAGTGATCTTACATTGACGGTTCTCCCCACCCCCACTCCCCAAAAAAGTGATTAGGGAAATGGAAAGCAGAAATGAAACAAAACAGATCTGTTCACTAAGTAAGAAGGGCACCAGCCAGCAAAGAAGAGAAGCAGATTAATAGCTGCCTTACAGCAAAAACAAATGAACACAAAATCTAATTTACAAACCTATTAGATTTGCTATGTAAGCTGTTCACAGCTGATCTGATTGTACCTCTGCCTCCAGAATTCCTGCAAGACAAAGGAAATGCATTATTTATAAACCCAGTTCCTCTTTGCAAAGCTTTGTTCAATAGTCAAGAGGTCCCCCAGTCTGGAGAGCTGTTCACGGAGGAAGCAACTCTCATTCTTTCCACTTGCCAAAAGGGTCCATCTTTGGGAGTCATTTTTCATGATGGTAAGTCAGAATGAGTTAAGAGTAAGATGTATCCTTTTCATTCCTTCTGAAGAGTCCCATTTTCAGGAAGCTTCACTTAGCCTTAGCCTTAAGGTGAGGCGTAAGCACACCTGTGATTAGCCATACCTCATTAACACCACCTGACGGCTCTGTTACTGTGTGCCCTCTCTGCACTTTGTACTTAATTTTCTTCTACATTAATTTAGACTTGTTTATATGTTGTTCCATTACTGTCCTTAAGCCAACTTTAAGTGTGTATCTGCTCTCTCTACAAATTTCAGACCACACATCTTCCTTTTCTTTTGTACCTGATATCAAGGGAGATAATGGATCTGAAAACACCTTAAAAAGCATGAAATATGAAACATAAGATCTTATTGTTACTTGTGGAAGCAGTAATATTCATGAGTTGTAATGGTAAAACAATTCATTACTTAGTGACCCGACTTCTCTTGATGAACTATTCCATACTTAGCTTGGGTGGTCCTCTGACAACTGGTATAGTCTACAACCACTACCAGACTTCTGTGAAGATTTTCCAACTTGGTAGAACCTTGTGCTCCAATGGCAGAGCCTTGGAGTATCTACCATACCACTGTGAGGCAGGAGAGCAGGACTTTTGAGGAGGTAAGAGTAAAGCAATGGTGTTGGGGTCAGGGGTGGGTTGCTTATTTTTGGTCGACTTATGATTTCATCAATGTGGGGAACTCTCACTGGATACAGACTGGCATCCCACAATTTATAATCTTAGAAGTTGCTTGGTGCACAGTTAGGTTAAATGACTTACCCTTGGTCATGGTACTAGTATGTGTCAGAGACAGACAGGACTTGAACCCAGGTCTTCCTGGTTTCAACACCAGGTCTCTACCATGATGCCTCTTGGCCTTAACTTAGTTGTCAACAAATAAAAATTGATTGACTATTAAAAACCAAAATTACCATCTCCCCTGTATGCTAAGTCTGTAAGAGAATGACCACAAAAAAGAGCAATCAGGTTGTAGCTGATATGTTAGATACTTTGAGAGGCTCCATCAGTGCCATGGAAAAAAGAGCTGATTTTGGAGTCAGAGGATTTGGGTTCAAATATTAGTTCCATTGCTTATTAACTGTGTGATCCTGGGCAATTTGCTTAACGTATTTAGGCCTCAGTTTCCTCATTTAAAAAATGGGGGCTTTGGACTGGATAAGTCCCTTTTACGGTCTCTTCTTGCTCTTAATTTATGATTACCTCACTCATGCCTCCAACTGTTTCTCTAGATTTCTCTTTGTCAGCTGCCTTGACACTCTGAAGAAACCTCTTTCTAGATGTGTTCCTCCCAGGGACCACCATTTTAGGTAGGACCTTAGCCATATTTCACATAACTTACGCCTAGAACCTCTCCCTGTATTCATTCTTCTCCTCACTTGCCGTCCTGCCCATTGTGTTGTCTTCCTCCATTGGAATGTTAAGCTTCTTGAGGGTAGGAAGTGTTTGCTTATGTTATTAAGCACTTAACTACTGTGCTAGTACCACTGTGCTAGGTGCTGGGGATACAATATCTAGCCATCTCTCCCCCCCCCCAATTTCAATATTATTTATTTATTTTGTTTTAATTTCTTTTATTCAGAACTTTGGAAACACCAAATAAAATGAGCATATTCATAGTCACAGTAGAAGAGGAAACAAGGTTTTAATATGAAACTTCAGCTCTCTAAACAGTTCATTTTTCTTTGTACAAACATGTACATACAGCATGTAATTTTCAAAGTTGTCCTGTTTATCTGGCCCTCTGGCCTTTTTCTGTGCATTAAAAAATTGCTTCCATGACCCTTTTTTCTTCCTTTCTTGTTTCTTTCTTTTATAGATTTGTTCTTGAAAAGTTGGGCATAAATCAGATTTTGCAAATGAAATGATTTTTTTTCATTGATACTTCAATATCTCTGTGACATTACTGATCATAGGATTGTAGGTTTAAGGCCAAATGACTCCTTAGAGTTCCCCTAGTCAAATCTCCTCATTTTATGGATGAGGAAACTGAGGTTCAGAAATTTTAAGTGATTTGCCCAAGGTCACTAAGCTAGAAGGTGTTGGTGTCAGGATCAGAATCCAGGTCCTCCTGCCTCAAAGTCCAGCACACTATGCCACACTGCTTCTCTGATGTAAGTATTCCTTCCAGTGATATAGGTTGCAACTCATCTATGGCTACATGTCCCGAGTGGCTCTTCTCCATACTTTTCCATAAATACTCTACTAGGTTTCCATCCAAATTTGGGTCAGATTTTCCCAATGACTTACATAATTTCAGAAATGTTTTAGATTCCTATCTAGTTGATCATTAGTTGGCAATAATACCTAACACAGAGAACGAAAAATGAATTCACTTCAAGGGTGAATCCCTTTGATGACAATCTAACAAATGGCTGTTCAGCTTCTACTTGAAATCCTCCAGTGTTAGGGAATTTACTAGGGAAATTACTATTTATGAAACAATCTAATTCTCTTTAGGTCATTTTTATAGTTATAGTTTCCCCTTTCATTTAACAAGAATCTGCCTCCCTTTTATCAATTGGTGCTCTTTGGATCCAAGAAAAATAAGAATCATTCTTCATTCATGTAACTATCCTTCAAATATTGGATAACTACCATATTTTCCCTGTTCTCCTCTTCCCTAGGTTAAACATTCCCATTTCTTTCAACTAATCTTCCTATTGACATGTGCTGTTATCCAAAAAAAACCCCTCTCTTTTTTCAGGTCTTCCCTTTCTTGGTATAGGCTGTCACTTTCATAGCTACCTATATCTTTTCTTATTTAGCACCCCTTGTTTGCAATCTGTCAGGAATCTCCCATACTAAAAATTTGAATTTGTCATGCGATGTGGCTCATTAGCACTGTGACATCAAAGTCTGGAGATCAATCAGACACATCTGAGCAAGGCCCTTTTCCTCTCTCTAAAATATCTGCACCCTCTTCCAATGAATTGAGCTTCCTGTTGCCTGGGACCACCTAGGTTCATCAAGCTGGGAAGACTGACAAGGATCTGGCATAACCTGGGTGCTAGGTGTGGAGTGCTCCTTTTGTATGATTATCCATTCCCTTCCTTTTCTTGCTATTACCTCCTCTCACCTAAGAACCAGATGCCTACACTGAGTAAGTCAGAGATGGAGCCTGCTCCTCTCGAGATCCAGTTGTATGCCTAAATCTCAGGTAATTACAACTCTGAGGGATCTTTTCCAACACCCCACAAACCTCATTCCTCCAGATGTGTCGATAGAGAAGAGCCTTCCCTAGTGCCACTTAAAAAATGTCCATAACAAAGGCCTCTCCTACTTTTAGATGGATCTCTGTGGTGAGCTTTGGAGAGGACATGGGCAAGAAATACTCTGGATGGGTAGGCAGTGATGGATTGTGATCTGCATGGCTGGAGAGAACTCCCAAATTAATGAGATCACAAATCCATTCACTAACATGAATATTTAAAGAAATGAAAAGCTCGTAAAATTCAAACACAATTTCAAAATCCAAAATACACTTTATTTTAGTGAGGGCTATAATAAATAGAAGTCCTTTTAAAACAAATAGTCTTGGCAGCAGAGGACTAAACAGAAATGCAGTCAATTAATTTGCTAACTATTCTTTTACTCTCCTCCTTCCCTTGCCATCTTTGAACATAAGTAACTAGCAGTCTTTAATCATAGTTAACTGTGAACTGGAAATTTTCATCAACTGCATCACGTTTTATTTATAAATAACCACTTACAGTGTATCTTAGGATAGTTTTTAGCGCTCACTACACTTGTGATAAAATATTTCTCTTGAAAATATTCTGTAATTCTCTCTTTTCACTTTCAACCTTGATTTCTCTACTTTCTGGATTAGTCACAACTAATTTTTCATCCTAGGTCAGTTTCTGCCTACTATTCAGTCAGTGTATGCTCAGGCACTCTAAACTTATTTTAATAATGTTTTAAGTAAAGTGTAAATGAGAGAGTAAATCTTCTGCAAAATCATTTTATGATTATGGAGTATATTCTGTGTAATCGAAAGCCAAGCATAAAAGACTTGAGAGTTATTTGATGTTTAAGGTTCTCTGCACCACTGTCTGCTTCATTAAGGTGGATAATCAAGAGCTGAGTGTGTATTTTTCAGAGTGTAAGCCCATATAGATGAATCCAGGGGGCTAGTCTCTACGGAGTTTTTTTTATTAGCGAAGTCCCAGTTGAACAATGTAACTGGCTTGGTTACTACAGTTTCTCAAATTTAAGGAAAAAAAAAACCCCAGAGATTTCAGTTTTCTCATCTAAAGAGATTGGATTGGACTTTGAAGATCCTTTGTAACTTTCATGCTCTCATATCATACACAGTGATATTCACAAAATATAAGGATGGTATAAACTCTGTAGTATATATGACAGGCACAAAACAAAGTATCCTGAAATACAAATGTAAAAAAACATTCATTATTGACTGCAGGGGTGGGGAACCTGTGGCCTCCAGGCCGCATGTGGCCCTTTGACTGAATCCTTTAATAAAAGGATTTGTTCTGTGAAGTTTAGATTCAGTCTAAGGGCTGCACTGCAGCCTTGAGGCTGCAGGTTCCCCATTCCTGGACTAGAATCAAGGTGACCTTTGAGAAGGCAGCTTGTGAAGAAGGCATAGGAGTTCAACAGTAGGGGGTGGAGTAGAGGAGAGAGTACATTCCAGGCATAGAAACCCAAGCGAGGGAAGAGGCAAAGATAGCCAAGTGTGGGATTGGGTGCAAGGGACGGCAAATAATCCAGTTTGGTGGGAGCACAGAGTATATGAAGGGAAGTGGTATCAGTACTTTCTTAGTAATTAATATCCCTATTCTTCATTTCTTTTCCTTTCTAATGTTGACCCTATCATTAGCCAACTCAGTTCTACACTATCCTTTGTTCTTGAATCTTTTGCCCTCTTGTTCCACTGATGGTCATCTCTTGCCAAAACTTGGGCTGAGTAGTTGTGGTTCAGGTGTGAGTTTATAATGATTATTAAATGTCAGATTGAAAGAGACTAGAAATTGCTGAGTGGGCAAAAGGAACCCACTGAAGAGTACTGAGCCTCAGATCCAGAGAAAGAGAAGTCTGGTAGTAGCAGCAGGTGAGAATTGGAGAAGGAAGAAAGTGAAAGCAGGAAGGCCTGGTAGGAGGCTAGTGCAATGTCCTAGGCACAATGGAAGGGGCCTATCCTAGGGCTACAGCAGATGGATTCCAGTGCTATTTTGTAGGTAGAGTTGACAAAATTTAGAATCGATTGGATTTGAGAGATCAAGAAGAAGAAACAGTCAAAGATAATACCTAGGTTTCAAGTACTGGAGACTAGTTAAACAGGAGTGTTACTAACTAAAATAGTGAAATTAAAACAAGGAACAGGTTCTTTTTCCCTATTAAACATATTTTCACATTAGTGATATTGTAAGGAAGAATTAGAACCAATAGGAAGAACCACCAGAAAGAGGAAACAAAATAGAAGAAAAAAAAAAGCAAATAGGATGCTTCAATCTGCATTCAAACTCCATAATTCTTTTTTTGGATGTGGATAGCATTTTCCATCATGAGGCCTTTGGAGATGTCTTAGATCCTTGTATTGCTGAGAAGGGTTAAGTCCATCAATGTTAGTCATCGCACAATGTGGCTGTTATTGTGTGCAATGTTCTCCGGGTTCTGCTCACTTTGCTCAGCATCAGACCATACAAATCTTTCCAGGTTTTTCTGAAGTCAGCCTGCTCATCATTTCTTCTAGCACAATAGTATTCCATTACATTCAGATACCACAACTTGTTCAACCATTCCCTAATTGATGGGCATCCTCTCAATTTCCAATTCTTTGCCACCACAAAAAGAGCTGCTATAAATATTTTTGTACATGTGGGTCCTTTTCCCATTTGTATGATCTCTTTGGGACACAGCCCTAGAAGAGTTATTGCTGGGTCAAAGGGTATGCACATTTTTTTATAGCCCTTTGGTCATAGAGGAACAGGTTTTGAAGGAATCCTCCAGTTTTTAAATGGTTCCTTGTGGCCAAGTGAAAACGAAGTTCACACTCTATAGCCTGGCTAGGAGACACAATCTAGATTCACCCTACCTTTCCAGCCTGAATACTACTGCTCCCTCTTTCTGCCATGATCCAATGAACCTGAATCACTTGCCCAAAAGGTGTCTCATACTTTCCCTTCCTCTGTACCTTCCTTTGTGTTCTCTATGCCAGGAAGGGCCTGCCCTCTACACCTGTTCATTTCAGTTCAGTTTAGTTCAATTCAACAAACCTTTATTAAGTACTTACTGTTTGCAGAACACAAAGCTAGGCATTGAAGGAGGTTCAAAGTCCTTGCCCTCAAGGAGCTTATAGTATAGCAGACTTTCTTAAAGTCTCCACTAAATGCCATTCCCTCCAGGAAGCCTTTGCTAATGTCCCCCAGTCTATCAAGATCCTTCTCTTTTCAATTTTCATGAAGCACTCTGTGCCACTCTTACACACTCATCTTGTACTATTTTTATTGTCCCTCTACGTGACTGCAAGTTTCATGAGGGTAGGAACTGTGTATTATTTAATCTGTGTTTCTGCCTCCAGTCCCAAGCCACTAAATCTCTCCCTTTTAAAATAAAGTTAACAAACTGCATGTAAGCAGCTACACAATTCCTGGAAATTTTTCTGTAATTCACATTCCAATCATTTCTGAACCTTTACCCTTTTTACCCTGGTGACTTCTGGTCAGGAGACAAAAATCAATAAGTGAAAAAGTTATTTTCTACCTTTCAAAGGCACTGTTGCAAGTAAAGCTGCTCCATTTCAATAAAGTCCCCATCCCAGACATTGGAAAAAAAGTCAAAATTCGTAGTTGGTGTCTAAAAAATAAGCATATTTGGGTGATTAGATCTAAGATGTTTGGGAATTGAACTCCTTTCTAGTGATTTTAGAAATGAAGGGTGACTCCTCCTCCTTACAAGGTTAATTCCTCTATTTGTGCCCTTCATTCCATCCTTGACTATACACTCCAGGACTTTGTTCTATTGATCATTCTCTTTCTCTCATAAAACCGGCATAGGTCAGCCCAGTGCTTAAATACACCTTCATTCTATCTTGCCATCCCCTCAAGTTATCATTCTGCACCTCTCCTCCCCATCTATTCCCAAACTTTTAGAGTTACTTATATTCACTGGTCACACAGCTTGCCTGTAAAACTGCTCCATTTTTTATCAGCCATATAGGAGAAATCAGTCCTAATCCCAGCTTCCTTTTCTCCCATCCCTGTTCTCTTTAACTCTATTCTCCCCACCCTTCCCATCTACCCAATATCCCACTACAACCATGCCCACCCCTTCCATTGTGCCCTAAGGAATTCTTATTCCATAGTAAGCAAATTTCCTTTCATCCTGGGCCTCCTTCCCTCACATTCCTATCTATTATTCTTCACTGAGACACTCCACCCCTCCTCCCCCCAGTGATACATACTGGCTGTATGACCTTAGACAAATCACTTAACCTTTCACTACCCTAGGCAAACCATTAAGACCATAAGTTGTCAAAAGGGTGCTGACCAGCATTGGTAGAGGGAATTTCCTTTCCCAAATTTTCACTTTACCCATGAAATCATAAGTTGAGTTCCTATTTCTGTGCAAAAGTCTGCCAATGACAATGCCTGGCTAAAAACAAAAACAAAACCAAACAAACAAACAAAAAAAAACCTTTCACTGGCTACCTATTGCTCCCTTTAAAAATTCTAACTCTGGTATTCAAGACTCTCTTCAGTCTAGCTCCAACCCACATTTCCTGTCTTGTTGTATGCTATTATTCCCCTTCATGTACTCTATATGTCAAAGGAACTATCCCCACTGGCCATTCCCCAATCTTACCTTGTCCTCTCCTGCTTCCCTGAATTTGCTCAGGCTACTCCTTATAACTAGCGCACATTTTCTCTTCATCTCTATGTGGTGTAATTTTCTTACTTAAATATCCTGGTCATTTGCCACCTCCTAAAAGAAACCTTCACTGATCTTCCCAGCTTAATGTTCTCCCTTTCTTTTTCTCTTAATATATTTCCAGGAAATTTTGATTTCCCAATTGTTCTTGTCACATTGTACCTCATATCATATATATATATATATATATATATATATATATATATATATATTTTGCTTACGTATTTGTTATATCTGCCTGTTAGACTATAAAATCCCTGAGGGCTGGAACTGAGTCTTTTTCTCTATGTGTCTCTAACATCTAGGATAGTGCCTTACCCTTTATAGGTAATTAATAAGGTTTTTTTTTTTGGTTGTATTGAATTGAACTGTTGGAAGACTGATGTCAGAAAAGGCCCAGTTTTGGAGGCCACTCTCATGCTTATGAGAAGCGAATTCAACCTCTCAAGAAGGTGAAGAATCCCTTTCCTGTTCTGCATATGCGTATCCATCTGACAGTAGTAGAACCTGAGATTGAGGAGGAAATTCACAGATTAATTTAATGACAAAGGGGAAGCAACTTCTGAGACACTCTGGCATCAACTAGAGTAAACTAACCAAAACAGACCCCATTATTTTGGATTAGACTCAGTCATTCTTTTCTCATTGTCAAATCCAAAAGACTTGTTGACGTGATGTGAGCTTTAGGAGGTAGTTTTTACAGCCTGATGCTGAACACAGCATTTCTGAACCAAATTTGCTGAACAGGCCTGTGTGCTCTGGGGATCACCCTGAGTTATAGCAAGTCCTGGAAGAATGCCATTAAAAGCTAACTTGGCTGATCTGATCTCTAGGGAGAGATAGCCTGGAGACTGAACATCTGAATGGGTGTTCCTTACTTCCCTGAGTGAGCCTGTCAAGGGACTGTCTAACTTTGGCTCTCAGTTACCAAATCACTCTTGCTCTCTGCAGAGCTCTAATTAGGAATTCTTGAGCTTGGGGCAAATTCACTTGAGCAGGTTAGGTTGGAGTGAGATAAAGTGTTTTAACATCAGTGGTTCAGAGGACACTGACCCCAGGTATAGTCAGGTAAGAAGTGAGCAATGCCCTAGAAAAGTCCCAACTGCATCTTTTGAGAATGTGGAGAGCGGTGTGCTAAGATGATGGGACCCTGATATGGATGGGCAAGGGGATGATTGCATTGTGGTCCTGTGGGGGACCATAAGGTGAGTTGTAGAGGGAAATGATTTCTTTCCCATCTTTGTCAATATCTCCCCCTTCCTCCCCCAACCCAGTTCCCTTTTTCAGTGCTCTGAGGAAAAACCATGGTTCCCTTAAGCTAGTTATGCCTCTGGCCCTTGGGAAATTTTTCTTCATCTCTAGGGAAATCAATATCAATTTCTACATTCTACATTCTTTGACATCTTTGGGGCTTCAAGGTAGCCTTTCCATGGAAAGCATCATCACTTTTAGAAAAGGTACAAATAATTATCTTTTCTGATGTCTACACCTTCTAGCACCTTCTGCCCAAAATTATCTTGTATTTGTTTTGAGTATATATTCTATATAAACTTATTTATGTACACATTGTCTCCACCCTCACAATGTAAACTTTTTGGGAGCAGGCATTGTTTTGATTTTGCCTTTTTATTTCCCAGTGCTTGCCAAGAAGTAGGTATTTAATAAATGTTCATTAATTGATTGGTTATCTCTAGATCAAGGGGGTAGACAGATGTTGGAGATAAGGAACCTTCATCTTCTTGTATCACAAAAGTTCATCTTGAACAGATATGCCTTCTAAAGACTTCAATAGGCAATGTATGCCAACTCCACCAAATGTACATGTACAAGGCTAATGTATTTTTTTCATTAACTTTCATATACAGGATTTGAAAGGTTTCTGTATTAAATTTGACTTTTTATGTTTCATTCATTTCTTAATAGGATTCAATACAGAAGCAGTGACCTCTTATAGAGGGGTGGGAGGAGCCTGAACGCTGTTAGGTCTATAGCTGCTGCTCTAATGGGCCCTATCAGAGCCACAAGAGAAGAAAAGGGAAAGGCTGCATAACCTATTAAAATCTGTTGCATTCTTTTTATTATAAAATTCCTGGAGGGCATCAGAGTTGGGGAAGACTTTGAAGTAACTTTGCTTCCAAATTCTTGATGTCTTCCCCTTCTAAGCCTAGGCTGATCCTAAAAAAAAAAAAAAGCAGTGACCTCCCTTCCACATGAATAGTTCCTTCATGGCTATTAAAACCATTGATCAAAAAGCATTTGTCTGTAAAGTTAAGTCACAGGATGGTACTGATATATCTATATCTATTTATCTGTATATATATGTATATATATATGTGTGTATATATATACACACACATATGTATGTTTACATATGTACACACACACAGACACACACACATATATATATATGTATATATATACAAATATATCTGGAGCCACGCAACTAGAAGCCTAGGTTCTATCTTCTGTTCCATCTTTGGCTGAATAACTTAGGACACAACCTTTACAATCTTCTCTTTATTTTCCTAACCTCTTATTTATTTTTTGATGGCTAAAGCTTCTAGCTGGAAGATTTATTTATTTTTCATTTCATTTCATTTTTTGTTATATTTTAAGTTCTGATCTGTCTCACTCTTTCCCTCCCCATCCTGCACTAGAGAAGGCCACTCTTTTATACACACTCACTCACACAATCTCACACACACACACACACACACAATCATACTATGAATACTTCTATTTATCAGTTCTTTCTCTGGAGATGAATAACATTTTCCTTCACAGGTCCTTTGTAGTTGATTTGAATATTTACTACACAGATTAGCTTAGTCATTCATTTTTCAACCAATATTGCTATTGTTGTATACAACATTCTTTTGGTTCTGCTTATTTCATCCTTTATTATTTTATGCAAGTCTTCTCGTGTTTTTTTTTCTAAAATCAACCTGCTCATAATTTCTTATAGCATAGTAGTATTCCACCTTTCCCCACATTTAAGAGAGATTTGTTCTGAGGATTAAATGAGGTGAAAGTGTTTTGAAAAGGAGGATGCACTATTCAAATGTGCCAACAGGAATAATATAATTTAGGGCAATCTGACCCTTGGGAATAGAAGGAAAGCTGCAACTTGGGGGACACTGAACTTTCTCTGGGAATATCTCTACTCCTCAGAGAAGCTGATTATCAACATTGTGGTCTCTTCAGAGAACAGTTGGAGGAGAGGCATTGGATTCTATAAGTCAACCAATCTTAGAAGTTTAGAGCTGATAAAGACATTAGAGATCACCTAGTCCAGTGGTGTCACACTCAAATAGAAACCCTGCTGACTTCACATTGACTTAGAAAACCACAAATTAACATTACCTATGTCATATTTTATTCTTATTTATTTTGTTAAATATTTCTCAATCAGATTTTTAATCTGGTTTAGGCTATACTCAAGAGGTTTGCTTGATATCTCTGATCTTGTCCAAAGTCCTCAGTTTACAGGTAAGGAAACTGAGGCCCAGAGAGGAAAGTGACTTACCCAAGATAATGGCTAAAAAAATGGTCTATTAGATTTTACCAGCCATTATGTCAAAAGGTTTTTTTGTGTCGAACAGATAGATCTGAGGTATTCTGTCAACCATGCAGTGACACTGGGCCACCCTTTTTTCCAGTAGTCTCCAAATTTCATTTTGGAAATATTTCTTTAATGGAGGAAATAATTAAATTCAGCAAACATATATTGAGACAGCTAGGATGCATAATGAATAAGAGCACTGGACTTGGAGTATGGAAGACCTCATACTCTTAGCTATGTAATCCTGGGCAAATCACTTAACCTGTTCTACCTTTTCAAAGGGAAATACCAAATTCCTATTTGATAAAATAGGGATAATAATAGCACCTATGTCTCAGAGTTATTGTGATGATCAAATGAGATAACACATACAAATATAATATAAAAAGCACTAGATAAATGTTAGCTATTATAATTAGGACTATATTTCATTACATTATTTTAGTCTACAGGGATATGAAAGAGAAAAAAGTAAAATAGTCAGTACCCTTACTTACATCCTGTTGGAAAGGATTCCACAACTGGGGAGATCAGACAAGGCCTTGTATAGGAGGTATCACCTGTGCTGTGCTCAGAGAGAAGCTAGGGACTCGGTGAGGAAGAGATGAGAATTCTACACATGATCCAGGCTTGGGACCATCTGTGCAAAGGCATGGAGAAGTAGCTACATTGTGGAGGCTGGAGGATAGGCAGGAATGTGCTGGAGTTAGTAGATACCAGCTCCCAAGAACTAATTGTTAAATTTTCAGTGTGGGTACCTACTCTTTAGAAATTGGTAAACATTACAAATCAGGGCTTGGTTCATTGTTTTGTTGATTGTCTAGACTTAAAGAAAGTGATGGAGAAAATGTTAATAATGCACATTAAACTTAAAAGTATGTTGAAGAGACTTTTTTTGAGAGCTGATTGTTAAACATTTACTAGCGCACCCCAGAGAACAGACCAGTTTGACTGAATTGGAGGTTGTGTAAAAGGGAGTAATATGAAATAAGACTGGAAAGATAGTTGGGAGGTATATTATGGAGGGTTTTAAAGCCATATTAAGAATTTTTTTTTTATTTTAGAGGAAATGGGAAAATTCTGAAGTTTTTTTTAGTAGGGTAATGACATGGTCAGATCTCGGTCTTAGAAATGTCAACTTGGCAGCTCTACAGAGAATGGATTAGAGAAGGAACAGACTGGAAAGAGGGAGATTAACTAGGTGACTATTGCTACAATTGGTAAACAACAGTTCTCTCACGTTTGGGTTCCTTGCTATCAGAAGTAGCAAGAGTAGGTTCCTTTTTGGTCTTGGGTTTGGAGAGATATTGCCTTCTCAACCTGATAAGATATTTCTGGGAATTTTTTTTTGGCAGTGGGACTGTTTATTTTTTTTTAAAGAGGTGATTAGAATGATGCAATCAATATAATGTCATCTGCATTGATGGACCTCACCATTTATAGAGAATCCCTTTTCCATTTGGACTCAGTACTGAACATTTTCTATGACAGTAGCAAATATCTTTATCAATATTGCATCTTCCTGCTTTATGTCTTGGTTCATATGGATAATCAGAGTCACTGAAAGAATTATCTCTGTTGTTACATCTTTCGAGGAAGGAAGCAAACAAGCATTTATTAAGTGCCCACTGTGCTAAACATTTTATAAATATCCTCTCATTTGATTCTCACCACAACCCTGGTGTGGATGAGTGGGAGATACTTTATTGGAGGAGGGCATTTAAAGCATTATTTTTCTGTATTGAATCATATGTTTGTTTATAGTCAATAAGCACTAAGTATAGTGGGATGTTATATATTCTATACATCTTACAGTCAACTATATGATGATAAAGGTCTGGTCTATTGTAGAATTTCACTTGTGAATGCTTGCCTCTTTCCTTCTAATATCTTTATCAAAGATGCTGATGATATGTATGGGGAGTATTAAAAAAATTTTTTTTATAGATTGGAAAGTAGGCATATGAGTCAGTAATAATTGATTTTTCAGTTGTCCTATTTGAGTCAGGTTGGAGATTTTTTCCCACATTTTTATTATTTTCCCCTCCTTCCTTGAGAACTATTCCTCCAACACCTTCAAAAGTATGTCACCATCAGCACAGATTTCTTCCATGTAAACTTGGTCAATTCCAACTTCTTTTTGTGTCCTTTTTAAGTGTCATTTCTACTTCCTCTGTGAGCATATCCAGGACTATGATACTAGATTCCAATTGTGGTGGCTTCACTATCACTGATGGAGAAAAAAGTTTATTATAGAAATATTGACAGATCTTTCCCATTTCTTGTCTGTTTGTTGTGCTTCTTTCAGTTTCATGATTGAATGATCTCAGGATAATCTGCCTTAATTGGATGCATTACCAAGGTGGTAAAATTGTTTTTCCTACCCTTGCTTCTTATTGTTTTATGAAGCCACGCTGCTCATAATGTTTCACCATCCTCCTCCATGTGATTTAGCAAATAAGCTTTTATTCTAAACTTTTATTGCCTTAGGCTGTAATATCTTTCTTCTCAGAAAGATGATCAACTGTTTTCTAGCAAAGGTAATTTCCAGGCTCTTTTGTTCTCTTTGCAGCAACTGACTTAAATCAGTTAAACTTACTTAGGAAAGTGTGATAGTCTAATAGCCCGTGTCTATGTTTGTTCTTGCATCTCTTTCCCGTTTTCAGTATCACTAAGTTGTTTAAAGACTCCTATTGCCACAATTGAACAACATAATTTCTCATTTTTATTTACTTCTTCTGATGTTATTGATAGTGATAATTAATGAGCGAGCAGTCTGACTCATATACAGTCTTCTGATTCAGAAATGGCTCCTATCAATATCTTGTGATGTCTTATTGTTTAAGATATAGCCAATTTAATTTTTTGTGATGCTATTCCGTGCTAATTATATCTAGCACATGCTGACTCTCTTGAAGACCTTATTGGTATACTATAAGTATGAGCCTTTTGTGTATTCTGCAGGCCTTTTAATTTTTTTGTTTTTTAATCATAGGTTATATTTTCCAGTATATATTTCACTGTCCTCCACTGTGGATTGCCTTTGTATTGAAGTTATTTATCTCTGTCTTTATCTATCTATCTATCTATCTATCTATCTATCTATCTATCTATCTATGAAGAAGTAACAATAGCAATAATAGCATTTGTATGGGGCTCAAATATTCACAAAAACACCTTATAAACATCTCATTTTATCATCACGTGTTTTATATATATGTATATCTATATATGGAGAAAGAGAGAGAGAATGAATTAATTAATTAATTTCAAGGGAATCATCAAGGTATTTGTACAATTTAATCCTCTGAAATAAGCTTTTTTTAAAAAAATGCAATATAAGGTGACCAAGTGTTCCATGAAGTGATTTTTTTTTTTATTATCTTTGGGCACACGATAAAATCAACTGCAATTACTTCTTACTTCTCCAGGAAGACCCAGTAAGCCATCCTTCCACTGAACTGTAAAAACAACCCTCCTATTAAACCGGCATTAGAAATCTGTGTTAAAGATTCAATTTTTTAAATGCCATGTTCTATAAGAACAAAATCAGAAAACCTTGGGAAGTGTTCTCTCTTTTAGTTGGATATAACAGAATAATGAATCCACAAGAGAATGCTGTTGAGAAATTGAATGTAAGCTCCTTGTGGGCAGAGGCTATTTCTTATTTGTCTTAGAACCTCCAATGACTGGCCCAGCACCTTGCACAGTGTTTACTGAGTGTTTGCTGAATTGAATCAAAATAAATAAATCTGGTAATTTCAACTAGTTTTATCTGTAAGTGAGCTCTGGCCATGTTAGTCATATCAAATGAGATAATATTTGTGAAGCGCTTAGCACAGTGCCTGGCACATAGCAGTCGTTATGTAAATACTTGCTCCCTTCCCTTCCCCAGTGTCTTCCTCTCTAACTATTTTCTATTTATCCTGTAACTTCCTCATTGAGAGGAACAATGATGGGGCATAATAGACCAGAAAGCATACAATGTATTGGAAAAAGCAATGGGATTTGGTGTTAAGGGAACCTAGGTTCAAATCCCACCTCTTCTTCTTCCTTTTTTTTTTTTTTAGGTAGTTGGGGTTAAGTGACTTGCCCAGGGTCACACAGCTAGTAAGTGACAAGTGTTTGGTCTGAGGCTGGATTTGAACTCAGGTCCTCCTGACTGCAGGGCCAATGCTCTATCCACTGTGCCACCTAGCTGCCCCATGTTCTTCTTACTTTTGTATTACTTTGAGCAAAACTTCCCCTCACTGGGCCTCTGATAGGGTTAAACTAGATGACTCCTAAGTTCCCTTCTAGTTCTAAATTTACATGATTGACTGATTTATTGAACCAAGTACCCTAGACTCATAGCTGTAACTTTAAATCCAGAATCTATTCAAGGAGATATATTTTAGCATAAGCAGCTTCTGGGAGGGACTGGAAACGGAACTGCTCTAATCTGCCTTTGACTAGAAGCTTTGTTTAAACACTCAAGTCAGATGGGAGTGACATCCTAGGATCAGGCAAGGAAAAGGAAACAGGGATTGGAGTGCCATATTAGACTATGCCAGCCAATCTAATCTGAAGCATGAATTTTACTTAAGGTTAGAATAGAAACCTTCAACCTCCTGTGTTTATATATGGTTTACATGCATGCTTAAAGTTTTTTTATTTTTTTTTAGTTGCCTAGTAAAAGTTCTTTTGAAAAATGCTGACTTCCAATTGAACAGAGAGGGAAAATTTTGGGGTTTTTTTCACACTTTGGTCAAGACTGAGATGGGAGCAGGGATAGGATATGCACCTACATCACAGGGCTAGTACAGATAAAATGTGACAATAAAATGAGATATTTAGAAGGTACTTTCCAAACATTTAAGCTCTATACAAATGCTGTTGTTATTGTTACTACTACTTCTTTTTCTTCTTGTACTACTACTTCTACTTCTACTGCTACTGCTGCTGCTGCTGCTGCTACTGCTGCTGCTGCTGCTACTACTACGACTACTGCTACTACTACTACTGCTGCTACTACTACTACTACTACTACTACTACTACTACTACTACTACTACTACTACTACTACTACTACTACTACTACTACTTCTGGATCATCTTCAGAGCCTGGGAAGATAAGGTGAGTTGAGCCTAACAGTGACTGAGAACCCAAGAATGCTGCTAAAAGTAGGGTAGCAAGTTGTCTGTCCCAAGAGGTGTTTAAGAAGTGAAGGATTGGACACTTTCTGGGATATTATATACAGGGTTTGTAATTTGGGTAATAGTAATAGTTCACATGCATATAATACTATAAGAATTACAAAACACTTTCCTCACAACCACCCTGTGGGGTAGATAGTGTAGGTATTTTTAACCCCCATTTTACTGATTAGGAAACTGAGGCTAAGAAAGACAAAATGGTCACAAAGCTAGTAAGTGTTGAAGCCAGTATTTGAACCCTGGGATCACACTTTTACTACACACTGCCTTTGTCTTTTCAGGATTGGGTTGGATGACCTTTGTGTTCCCTTCTAATTTTGAGACTCTATGATGTGATGAGAGTTGAGGCAGGCAGTGGATGGAGGAGTTCCTACTTGCTGCCACTTTATTTAGTACATGACCCATGCTATCCTGTCCGATTGTCCTGGAGAGGCACTCTAGATGTGACCTTGACAAAGCAGAGTACTGAGGGGGAGAGGGGTCAAAAGCATCATTAAGGTTGGCTTTGCTGCAGACTACACATTTCTGGTGTCAATATGAACAACATTTTGATCCATCAAAGAGACTTAAAGGAACAAAAGGCAAAAGCCTAATACTACTAGAGACTGTTTTCTAATCTAATATCCCTCATGATTTGGAAATGTTCCCTGAAAATTCATTTAAACTTTTCCTTGTTTCATTGCAGCTCCTTATTCTTATTTAAAAAATATTCTCATACCCTAAGCCTCCACCTCCTGGGACTGACATAACCCCTCTATCACTCAGGATCTAGTGAAATTAGAATTGGTGTTGGGGTTAATTGTGCCGGGAAGCCCAAACTGTCCAGGGGTCTGCCAAGAGCACTGAGATAATGGGTATCTGTGATTCTCTGGATTCCTGCCAGATGGGACCTTGTGCTCTGTCTGTCTGCAGGGCAGCCCAGGCTCTTCTCATGCTTGAGGGAGAACAAGGTCAGACTGAATGAAAGTCTGGGAGGAATGACCAATGGATCATGAGCCCAAAGACTGGTTTGGCATCGTATTTAGGTCTTCACTTCCTAAGCAGAAGCAGCAGACATGAAACAGCCAAAGGTTTCTGGAAGTGCTCTGAGATACACATGGGGTTTTTATTTCCTTGGTGCTTCTCAGTGACAGCAGCATCAACTTGACAAGACGCTTATTTGATGAAACCATGAAGCCAGGGTCAGAGGATGAGCACAGCTACCTAAGGACATGCTTTTTCATACCGGATTGGGAAAACGACTAGCATCAGAAAATGAAACCTGGGCATACATACCCAGAGACATTTGTGAGGGGCTGTTTCTAGGATCTGTTGACTAAGCAGCTGATAGAAAAGTAACCACAAGGGAAAGCTAACCTGCTTTTCTGACTGGGAATCATAACGAGCACATTTTCCTCTTCACCAGCCATCCTTCTCACAGGGTTTTAGCCTCCAGTCCTTCCCATCTGAGGACATATGGTTCCAATAAATGCTGTAGGCATTAAGTCCATCCGGAAGGAATTGGAATAATCTTCTATCTCTTAGGTTTTCCAGCTGGGACCATCTGACATGCTAACTTTGGTGACAGCCTCGGGTAGAGAGTCACTTTATTTTTTTTGGTGCAGATTTGTGACTTCATCAGTATAGAAGGGGGATCTCCCTACCTTGATACAGACTGGCAACTCTTTCATAACTTACTACCTTGAAGGGTTTGCCTGGGATCACTGAGAGATTAAATGACTTACTCATGGTCATACAGTCAAAAGCAGGACTTGCATCCAGGTTTTCCTGACTGCAAGGCTGGCCTTCCATCTACTGTCTCCCACCTCTTCTCCAAGTCACATAGATGGTAAATGTCTCAGGGCTCCTGTTCTAGGGCATAGGAAATACAGGTGTATGAAATTCAGGGTTTAGGCTTTGTTTTACACTATTAAGGGGCAAAGTGATTGACCTAAATGACCATTATATCCACATTTCCATTGTTTAGAGATAGATATAAAAGGGTATGGCTTATCCAGCTCCTTTGCTTTCCTTCTATTCCTTTCTGCCCTTTGGTTATAAGCACTGATGTGGACACCAAAGACAGTCAGTGGCACAGAAAAGAAAGACTCAAATCAGTAAGCTTTGCATGTGTTAATGTTTTTGTTTTTGTTTTTTGCTTTTTGCTAAGCAGTTTGGGGTAAATGACTTGCCCAGGGTCACATAGCTAGTAGGTGTTGTGTGTCTGAGATCAGACCTGAACTCAAGTCCTCCTGACTCCAGGTCCAGTGCTCTATCCACTGCACCACCTAGCTGTCCCCTGTGTTAACATTTCTGATAAAAGAATTGTAGAGAAGGCGGTGGAAACTAATGGCTAAGGCTTTTGGTTTACCAGAGAAATTGTCTATGATACTACCATGAAGATGAAATTATACAAAGAAAAATTCGGAAAAAGGGAAGAAGAGACATTTAATTACTGGGCCTAGACCACTAGAACAAAGGGAGAGCACCCTTTTCTAGCTGTTTCAATGAAAAAATGTCTAATATTTTTACTCTTTTACCTTAATTATTTTAATAATTGAGCCTTGGTGGCCAACATGGACAATAGATTAATTAATCCTAGACTTTTCCAGACAACACACATTCTCAGGAAATATTTAATGTGAACCAAATCCCTTCCTTGATGTCAGAATTGGGCAACTACTTCTGGAAGGTGTCAGTAGAAGAAAGGAATAAATTCCTCTTTAACTGTCACAGTAGATCTAGTATCTTTGTTTGCACTTCAGTAAATGATTAATTTATCCAATGTTCTCATGAGAATGAGATATTTCCTAAGCTGCTGCTTAATGAAAAGATCAAGGTCATCCAGGTCTGAGTGTTTTGTTTTCCTTACCCTGATCTCATAATACCTTTGTATCTGTACTCTTAACTCTGACTTGGGCTGTATTTAATCCCGGGTCTGCCAATTCATGGGGTGACTGGGATTGGGTCATGGCATCTCTGAATTTTAGTTTTGTATTAAGATTTAAACCTGAAAGGGAACTTAGAGGTCATTTAGTTCAATTCTTTCATTTTACAGATAAAGAAACTGAGACTGAGAGAGTTTAAATGACTTGTCCAAGGTCATACAGGAAGTAAATAACAGATCTATGACTTAAACCCAAAGCCTTCTATTATAAATCCAGCTTTGGTAAATGAAACCAGAAGGGGCCATTCGCTATGATACCCCTGGGATAATATAATTTCTAAAATGTCTTTCAAGTTTAGCATCTTATGATTTTCTGATTCTATATTCTATCTTCTTCTCTACTGTAATAGAAAAGGTATGTCCTCCCCTTCCCCCTGCATTTCCTCCTGGTTTATTGTGTGTTTTCTCTTGAATCATTGGTCTTCCCCTATCTGCTGGTTAATCAGCCAACAAATCATTTATTAAGTGTCTACTAGGTACTGCTAAATGCCAGGAATGCAAAGAAAGGGAAAACCAGTTCCTGATCTTATAGGACTCACATTCTAATAGGGGAGTTGTTGTTCAGTCTTTTCAGGTATATCTGACTCTTTGTGACCCAATTTGGGGATTTTTTTGGGAAAGATACTGGAGTAGTTTGCCATTTCCTTCTCTAGCCCCATTTTACAGATGAGGAACTGAGGCCAACAGGATTAATTAAGTGACTTACCCAGGGATACACAACTAGTAAGTATCTGAGACTAGATTTGAACTCACAAAGATAGGTCTGACTGCAGGCCCTGTATTCTATCTACTTTGCCACCTACCTGCCTCTAACAGCAGAGACAACATGTAAATAATTGGGTAGATATAAGATATATACAGAAACAATGGAAAGTAGTTTAGAGGGGAAAGACACCAACAACTAGGGGGATTGGGAAAGGCTTCTTATAGCTCTCCTCTATATTTAAAAAATAAAATGAGCAAAAGCTGTAAACCTCCTCTTGACTTGAACGACTATTTGATGGATATGTTTTAGGGAAACTTTCTTTTTGTATGGGTTGGAATAGGTGACTGCTGAATCCCCCCACCCAACTCACAAGTTCTGTGATTCACTGAGTCATTGATAAAATAATAATGATAATGATAATGATAAGCAGCATAAGGCCAAGCACAGAACCCTGCAGCATTCCACTGGGGACCTCCTTCCAAGTTGATATTGACCCCTAAATGACTATTTTTGGTTCTGATCAGTCAATGAGTTTCATCTATTGTTCTATAATGTAGACCCCATTTCTCCATCTCCATATCTTTAATATAAAGGTAGCATGAGAGACTTCATCAAAGGCTTTGCTCAAAACTAGGAAAACAGTATCTACAGCAATCCTCTGATTTATCAGTTTAGTAATCTTGTCAAAAAAACAAAATAAGGTTAGTCAGGCCAAATTTGTTCTTAATGAAGCTGTGTTGGCTCTTTGTGACTGATGCTTCTTTTTCAGGGAGTTTACTAACTAAATTCTGACCAGAATCAAAAGCTTGTTCATAAAGATAAATTCTTTCAGGTAAATGAAGTTTATTCTTTAAATGTCAAAGTTTTATTTTTGCTTTAATTATTTGACAGATTTCCCCCTCCACCCTCCAGATACTGCTTAAAAGTGAGAATAACAGAATTTGTGTTTCCTCTGATGACATGAGGTCATCATTACAAACATTAATTAAGGTGCTCTAATACAATGAACAGTTTCCTTCATAGATATGGTACATGGTAAATAGGAGGGCTATTTACTCCTTCACAAAATGGCCTCAGACTGTTGTTATAAAGAATTGAAATGCAGACAGAATTAATAGGTTTTTTTGTGTAGTTCTTTTGTCACCTTCCTTTGTTGTTATAAGTCATTCTCATTACTGTCAATGTGTCCTGCTGCTGTAATCTGCTGCTGTAATTTTACACATAATTAATTGACTGGGTAAAAGCCTGAAGGGGGTTCTACCACTCCTGTGGAGTAAAGTACATGGACTTTGTGGCAGCTCTTTGCTGCTGGGAGAACTTTTTGTTTATTTTAAGATCTTTGTGTCCTATAGGATTGAAGCCATCAGAAGTCTGAAGTGAAATGAGTGTGTAAGACTTGGAAGGAATTGAGATAAGGCAGGACTTTATTCTTACGGGTACCACAAGCTCCTGTCTTGCATTTGAGGCTAAGGACAGAATAGAGGCATTCTATTTTCTCTTACTTGTTCCTCTTTTCCCTTCTAAGAGTCCATGTATAGAATCACAGAATTTGGGTACAGGAAGGAATCTCCAAAGGGCCATCTGATCCATCTTATTGCCTCTGGATAGCTCTGCATTCAGATTGCTCCAGGTTACCATTGTCTTTTGGTGGCAATGGGTAGGTAGGCTATGAACCAGGATGTGTTTGCCAATTATTTTGTATATCCTCCTCTTTTAGTGCTCTCCAACTTGTTTTGCCTACAGTACAGATATTTTCCAAGTTTATTTCACTTGTTTTTCTTAATTCTATCTTCTTGTCTTTCTGCTTTCTTTCATGGTGCATTGGAACTGTGCTGTCATAGTCGAAATGTGGTCATTTCATTCTTATTGATGATAAAAGTATATTCCTCTAAAAACAATGGCAGGCCTGTTCTCTTTCCTCATTTGTTTGTTATCTTCATTTAATCTACACGTGTTCTTAGGCAGCTACGTGGTACTGCGGATAGAGTGGTACTGCGGATAGAGTGGTACTGCGGATAGAGTGTTGGACCTGGTGTCAACAAAACTTTGATTAAAGTCTGGCCTCAGACACTTATCAGCTATGTGACCCTGGGCAAGTCACAGCCTCAGTTTTCTCATCTGTAAAATGGGGATAATAATAGCATCTATCTCCCAGGGTTGTTGTGAGGAAAAAAATGAGATATTTGTAAAGTACTTTGCAAGCTGTAGAGTACTGTGTAAATGCTATCATCATCATCATTAATTGTTATTAGTTGGGACCCAAATCAAATCTTCCTCCCTCCACTCAAGCTTCCTTTGCAATGATTTACAAGTGAGTTTATATTCTAAACTGTACAGATATTTCTCTACTTTGCAAGTAAATGACTTGTTTGCTGGCTGTTTGGGTCATGTCATCATGGCACTTGGGTTATATCTGTTGAATTTCTATAGGAAATAATGATAAGGACAGTCACTGGTTTTTGTTTTATACATTTCACTTTTGGGGTGGAGGATGTCTGTAGCTTGTTTGAATGACTCAATAGGCAATCATTACTTATGGACCCCTCAGTTCATAGATAATGGTTATTCTCTCTCTTAATGAGGTTAGTGCTAGTGGATAGAGCACTGGACCTGGAGTCAGGAAGACATGCATTCAAATCTGACCTCAGAAACTTGCTTACTATATGGCCCTAGGAAAAGTCACTTAACCTGTCTGCCTCAGTTTCCCTATCTGTGAATGTGGAATAATAATAACACCAACCTCCCAGGGTTGTTGCAAGGATAAAATGAAATAATAGTTACAAAGCACTTTGCAAATATTAAAGCATTACATCAAAGCTAGCTATTATTTTCCTCTATCCCAACCCTTTCCCTCATATTATAAGACTTCAACATACATACTAATGCTTCTTCAAATATTCTGATTCCCTAGTTCTTTATGTCCCTTGACCTCCACTCTGTCTCAACTACACACAGAGATAGTCGTACCTCTAATTTTGCTATCATAGATGTTTACTTCCATGTTCATGAATTCTCACATTCCTTTACCTTACCAGTATCTTTTATCATTGCTCACCCTGTACTTCTTTTTCACCTGGCCATTCAATCCATTTACCACTCAATACTTTCTCAGACCAAGACTCTTGCACTGATACATTCTCCTTACTTCCCAATCTTGAACTCTTAGTGAACAGGTTCAAACTCTATACTATGGTCTATTCTTGAATTTCTTGTCTCCTTGTCCTGATCATAATCATACCTTGCCAAACACCAAACCAGGATCACTGCACCTCCTTCGCTCTTACTCATGTGCTGCTTAATGGAGCTGGTAGAAGTCACAAAATCATGCTAATTTGGGTTTACCCCAAACTTATATTATCAAATCTCAACTGGAACCTTATAGAAGCAAGGCAATGCTTCTACTCTTCCCTAATTGATTTTCCATCCTCTTCACTGCCAAAGAGGCTTTTCCAAATCTTGTCTTTCTCAAACATCTTCAGCTGCCCTCCCCCAGCTGTCTCATCTGAGGACCTCAATATGTATTTCTTTATTTTCTTTTTAGGCAATTGGGGTTAAGGGACTTGCCCAGGGTCACACAGCTAGTAAGTGTCAAGTGTTTGGTCTGAGGCCAGATTTGAACTCAGGTCCTCCTGACTTCAGGTCCGGTGCTGTATCCATTGCTCTGCCTAGCTGACCCTGTGGATACATATTTCACCAAAATATTGAGCCCATCTTCCAAGAGCTCTCTCTTCTTCCCTTCTCTTCTCTTACATCCCTCTAATACCATCCCTCTCTATCTTCTCCTTCACTGCAATATCTGATGACAAGGTGGTCCTCTTCCCCAAGGGCAACTTCTTTACCTCTGCTCTGGAGTTTATCCTCTCCTGTCTTCTCCAGTAGATTGTCCTCATTGTCACCCCTGCTTTCCCTCTACTATTCAGTTTCTCCTTATCTGCTAGGTCCTTTTCTGCTGCTTACAAATGTGTCTGTCACCCATTTCCTCAAAATCCTTCACTTGATCCTACCATGCCCCCTGGCTATCACCCTATATCTCTTCTGTGCTAAACTCCTTGAAAAAAATTACATAGACCACTTATTCCACTGCTTCTTTTCTCTCTTCTAAACCTATTACAATCCGGCTTCTGACCTCATAATTCAATGGAAACTGCCCTCTCTAAAGTCACCAATGATCTTCAATCACCTAAATTAATGCCTTTTCTCAGCCCTAATTATTCTTGATATTTCTGCAGTATTTGATACTGTTGATCACTTTCCCCTACTGGATACTCCCTCCTCTGGGTATTCATGGCACTGCCCCTTCTTAGTTCTTCTCCTACTTGACTGACCACTTTTTTTTCAGTCTCCTTTTGCTGGATATTCATCCTTGTCAGCCCCCCTGTGGATGTCCCCCAACTTTCTCTTCTGGGCACTCTTCTCTTTGCTCTAGAAATACAATCTCCCTTGGTGATTTAACAGTCATGAATTTAATTATCATATACCCAGATCTACCCAGTCCTACTCTGTCTTTTGAACTCATATCCTGCATCTTCAAGTACCTACTGGATATTTTGAACTGGATTTTTCATGGGTATCTCAAAACCCAATATTTTTTTTCATTTTTTAAAAACCCAATATTTTTAAAAACAAAACTTCTCTCTCCAACTCTCCCCACTGCTTAACTTCCCTATTAGTGTAGAAGGTATCACCACCCTCCACATCTTACAAGTTCAAAACCTTAGTATCCTCTTTAAGCTCCTCACTCTGACTCACCCCATACCCATTAAGTTGCCAAATCTTGTCATTTTTATCTTCACAACTTCTCATAGTATATTCACACTTCTCATTCTCATTCCTTGACAAAAGAACCTCAGAGCTACCTTTACTCAAGGATCCTGTGATTGTGAATTTCAAATGAGATATAAAACAATGAGACCTGGATTTTCCAAGGGTGCTTGTCTAGGTACAATGGCAAAGATCATGAAATCAAAGTAACTTGTTCTGTCCTAAATCAAGGGTTCTTAACCTGTTTTTGTGTCATGGACTCCTTGGACAGTCTTGTGAAGTCTGTGGACACATTCTCAGAATGATGCATAAAATAAAATAAATAAAATACACAGGAAACCAATTACATTGAAATAAAATGATCAAAATAAAAAAAAAAACCCAAAACCCCAACCCTCCAAGGTTAAGGACCCCAGGTTAAAAACCCCCAGGAAATGGAAGAATGATTCCCTACAGATAGTGAGGTCCTTCAGATGTTTCTTTTTTCATGAATAATATAGTGATGATAGAATCAAGACCAATAGGGCCTCTTTTATAAGGTCCATGACTCCTCTAAAGGGATTGGCCTAACAAACCGCACAGGAAAAAAGGGGTTTAATAATGCTTCTTTTCTAGACAATGATGTGTAATTGGATGGGGACCCATTTAGTTTATTAGTATATACATTCTTGACAGACACGACAGATGTCCATAACTGAACAAGAGAGAGTACAGGCTGGATTGTATTGAAGTAATTATGTAGCACTTTCAACTATCCCAGGCTCCTCAAAGACATAGAAATCCATCTAATACTCTTTGGATGATGCTATATGGCTGTGAATCACAGAATACCACAATCTCCAAAGAATCAAAATTGCAGATGACTCAGAGGGCAATGGAGAGATGCACAGTGGATATATAAATAGGCGACAGCATATTACCACTGATGACATGCATATAGTAAATGGTGTAAAAGGTATCATTACATAACTGGAAAAGAAGGTGGACTTGTCATGTAGTAAGAGTGAGGGATGAGAGAATGATGGCTGAGACACTGCCTTGGCATGTAATGATAATGACCCAGAGGAAGGCTTCCAATGCAATTCATAGATCCTTTATGGAGGACATAGTCCTGTAAGAATCACTCCAGATGAGAAGGCATTGATGGGTTTTAATCCATTCCATTGGAGTGAATAGCTACATTGATGAAAGCATGCCCCCACTGACGTATTGAAATAAGCATTTTCGTTATCAGCACTCAAATCAATAGAGTGTTTTGAGGTTTCCAAAAGGCTTTCTTTAGAACAACTACAGGTGGTTGCTAATGCAAGTGATATTACCCCCATTTTAAAGAGGAGAACACTGAGGCCCAGAGAAGTTAAGTAACTTTCCTGGACATACATAGCTAGTAAATGAGGGAGCAGAAACTCTAAGACTCTTTCCATTGTGCCACACTGCTTCTAGAGACATCTGTATGCCCTTTTATTCAAAATTTTCAGAGAAGGAAGGAAATGAACATTTATTAAGCACCTACTATATGCTAGGCACTGTGCTAAATAATTTACAAATATTATTTTATTTGATCCTCACAATAACCATAGGAGGTAGGTGCTATTACTATCCTCGTTTTACAGTTGAAGAAAGTGAGGCAAGAAACAGGGTTAAGTGACTTTCCCAGGATCATATAGTTAATAAATGTCAGTGGTTAGATTTGAACTCAGATCTTTATGATTCTAGACCCAGCATTCTATCCAGTATACCACCTAAAAGGAGACTTTCTTTTAGCATATTCTGCTGTCCCATAAATTTCACAATCAAAAGCTTACTTTTATCTAACCTTTGTTCACTCATTTATAGTTATAACTTCTTAGTCTTACCTTAATCTAAATATTATCCTTTTTTTTTTTTAACATATTCTGTTCAATCTCTCCATTCTAGTCTCTCCAGGAAAACAAAATAAGCACCAGACAATCTTCTGAAGTATCTTGCTTGCATCTCTCTTTCTATTCATGCACCAGTTCTTTTGACCCTGAAAATGGAAGCCATTCGAGACAGAGTGAATGTATTTTGTGTACGATGTACAGCTGTCTAGAAGGGTCAGAATAAAAATCATCATCACATAACCCAGGAATCATTAGTTTCTCTTTCTCCAAAACTGAGAATCCTCAGGAGACCAGCCATCGTACTAAGTGATGGGGGTACAAAGAAAGGCAAAAAAAAAAAGTCCCTATCAAGGACTCTCAAGGAATTCATGGTTTAACAACTATGTTCAAACAAGATACAGGCAGAATCAATTGCAGATGATCTCAGAAGGAGGACACTTAGTTTAAGGAGGACAGGGAAAGGCTTCTTGGAGAAGATAGGACTTTAACTAGGCAACCATGAAAGCTAGGAGGAAGAGATGAGGAGAAACAATATTCCAAGCATGATCCGGAGATAGAGTGTCATGTGCAAGGAACAGGCAGGAGGCCAGTGTTACTGTATCACAGAGTACCTGGAGGGAAGAAAAGCATAAGAAGACTGGAAATGTAGGAAGGAGCCACTTATAAAGGGCTTGGGAAGCAGAACAGAGGATTTTGTATTTTACTGTGGAAGTGGTAGGGAGCTACTGAACAGAGTGGGGTTGATATGGTCAGACTTGCATTGATTGCTTAAGTGATTAGGGGACTGGCCTTTAAGTCAGGGAGACCTGGGTTCAAATCCTCCCCTTAACACATACTAATTATGTGACCATGTGAGAGGGAGGAATTAGTGAGACCTGAGAATGATTTCCAGCCTGGAAATTAGAGAAATTGAGTTATCATAGAATTTTAGAGCTAGAGAGAATCTTAGAAGTTATTTAATCTGAACCCCTACCTGATGCATGAATCCAATCGTCCTCATGGTCTACTGGAGACCTCCAGTAAGGGGAACTTATTACCTCATGGCAAACTGGAGTGCCCAGCCCATTTTCAGATAATTCTGTTAGTAAGTTCTTTCATATATGTGTTAAAATGACATATGCCTCCCAGTCAATTCCATTCAATGGCCCTAATTCTGCCTTCTGGAACGACATAGAAGTCTCCTGCTATTTCTAAGTGACAGCCCTCCAAATACCATACACAGCTATCACACCCCATCTAAGATTTTTCTTATCCAGACTAACTATCCTGTTCCTTCAACTAATCCATATGTGATTGCACATTGATGCCTCCTTCCCCCCATCCTGGTTACCTTCCTATGAATATACTCCAGCCTGTTAACATTCCATCCAAAATGTGACTCCCAGAACTAAACAGGATTCTCCAGGTGTTACGTGAGTTTTGATAAAAGCAGTATGACAATTACTTCTCTTTATCTTGACACTTTGCTGGGATTAATGCAGTCCAAGATCATGTCATTCTTATGAACACTACTGTCTCACTATTGTTGAGCTTTCAATCGACTAAAACCTTATCTTTTTTTTTTTCTCAAATGATCCCTTCCAGGGGTGTACTGGTAAATGTTTAACAACTGGCACTTCGAAAATGCAGGATGCACTTTTTTAGTTTAATCTGCATTATTTAAATTTTCTCCATCCCTTTCTTAAGTCTAGACAGTCAACAAGACAATAAATCAAGCCCTGAATTGTAGCGTTTGCTGATTTCTAAGGTGTAAATGCTCTTACTGAAAATTTAACTAGAGAGTTAGCATGAGTAGGCTCTAGCACACCCCTGCCCCAACCCCTGTAGCTGTACCTTCAATATTTTAACCTAGAAAACAATAATAATAGCTTCCATGCATGTTACACTTTAAGGCTTGCTTGTGAAGTGCTTTACATATGATTTCCCACTAGTATTGAAATATAGGAGTCAATCTAGGGCTGTGTCCCAAAGAGATCATGCAAATGGGAAAAAGACCCACCTGTCCAAAAATATTTATAGCAGCTCTTTTTGTGGTGGCAAAGAATTGGAAATTGAGGGGATGCTCATCAACTGGGGAATGGCTGAACAAGTTGTAGTATACGAATGTAATGGTATACTATTGTGCTATTAGAAATGACAAGCAGGTGGACTTTAGAAAAACCTGGAAAGACTTGTATGGACTGATGCTGAGTGAAGTGAACAGAACCAGGAGAACATTGCACATAGTAACAGCCACATTGTGCTATGACTAACATTGACAGACTTAGCGCTTCTCAGCAATGCAAGGATCTAAGACATCTCCAAAAGTCTCATGATGGAAAATGCTATCCGTATCCAGAGAAAGAACTATGGAGTTTGAATGCAGATCGAAGCATACTATTTGCTCTTTTCTTTCCTTCTCTTTTGTTTCCTCTTTCTTATGGTTCCTCCTATTGGCTCTAATTCTTCCTTACAACATGACTAATGTGAAAATATGTTTAATAGGAGAGCCCATATCAGATTGCACACTGTCTTAGGGATGGAGGGGGAGAAAAATTTAAAACTCAGAAGCGTATGGAAGTGATTATTTAAAACTAAAAATAAATTAAGAAAAAAATAAGAAAAAAGAAATGAGTCAAAGGTGAACTCCACCAAAATCAATCTTAGGTTCTAGCCTTGTATCCATTGCTCCAGACTGTTGACATTTTTTAAGATCAAAATTCTACCCCCTCCCAATATAATAGCTATCTCTCTCAGCTTTCTGTCATCCACAATTTGATAGATGTATATCATTCAACTACTTATAAAAATGTTGAGTAGAGCAGGTCTGAGCACAGAGCCCTATGGCTCAGCACAAGAGACTTTTTAGGCTCATATAGTTTTATTTATCTATATTTGGAAATAAAACTTTACAAATTCATTGTGACCAAGATATATTAGGAAATCAGCTGAAATAGATTTATTAATCAGTATTCTTTAGGTTTATTAATTAGTGCTCTTTAGCTCCTTAAATAGTAAGAATACTATCATAAGCATACAGACTGTCAAATGCCTTGATAGAATCTAGCTGCCATCTATCTTCAGTAAACCCCTGATCTACCAACATAATAATTATGCCAATGAAGGAAATGAAGTTAGTCTCACATGACTGGTCCTTACCAAACCCATGCTTATCCCTAGTGATCACTGCTTTTCATTTCCAATTCTTCATAAGCCATCACTTTAATAATAGGTTGTAGAATTCTGATGGGGAAATCACACTAGATCAAGGCCACTTATCTATAGTTTCAGGGCATTAAAAATCAGCATAGCATCATTGTCTTTCAATACCTCTTCTGTTCTTCACAATTCCTCAAAAATTATTTACATTGCCTGCCTTCAATTCAGAAGGTAGAGGAGGTGAGTGAAAGGTGTTCATAGTTGTGGTTCATCTGAAAAAAATGGGAGAGGCTAGTCTCATATACTATGAAATAAAGTTACAGGTACAACCTGTTCACTGAACAAAACAAATTGTGAAAACTCTGCACTCAGATCCTTTTCCTGAATGGATGGCCATTTTGGCCTTGGGCTAATGATTTTCCCTGCTCTCTCAGATCCCCTTGAATCTTGGTCGCTAGGTGCTTTTTTCATGCTATTTAGGCACATCTCTTCATTGCTTACTCTTCCCAGATTTCCCAGATTCTTTTTGATCATCTGGTCTTCTTTGAGGAATTCTGATTGTCTTTCTTGTTTCACACTTTTTCCTACTCTAACCCCCATAGCAGTGTGCCCCTAAGATGTCAGATAGAAAGACTGCTGGTAGTCCCACATCTCTGGATCTGCCTCCATTGCTGCAACCTGGCCAGAAGCGGAAGGAAGAGTGCCAGCCATCAGCAATTCAGAGATCAATCACATTTACAACTTTGGTTCTACACCCCATGTGCAAATTTTGACCTGGCCAGGAGACCTGAACTCATTTGAGGCTCTTAAGTTTTCTCTTACCATCTCCTCATCTATCTTGGACTTAAAATCTCTTTAAACCATTTTTCCCTCATAGGAATCACTGGTTCATAGACATAGAGTTGGAAGGAGGAAAGGAGGGAGAGGGAAGGGAATAAGTATTATTCCTTTAGGGACCTAAAGAAGTTATTGAGTCCAATCTCTCATTTTAGAGAATTCTTGGGAAGTTAAGTGATTTGCCAAAGGTCACCTAGTTAACAGGTGTTTGAGGCAGGATTTGATCTCTCTAAACCAAAAGTGTCAAACAAAATGTAATTAGGAAATATTTTTTAAAATAAAAAAATGTAATAGAACAGAGATAATGCTAATATGTGGTTTTCTAAGTCAATTTGTGTCCAGCAAGGAGTCTTATGTAAGCCACCATTTCTCTGGGAGTTTGACACCATTGCTCTCTATCGCACTGCCTCTCTCTTCCAATGAGAATTTATTCTTCAAAACCACAATGCTAAAGAGTCACATTCACATAGCGCTTTAAGTGGTTTCCTCACAAAAACCCTTGAAGGTAAGTGCAAGTGTTATTGAGAAGATGAAGGCAAAATAGTTTAGTTCTGCTTTCTCTTGATCTGTTTATATAATTCTACTTGGCCAAAACATGGAGCTGATTTCTTTGTTCTTTCCCTTCCCCAGACAAAGCTTTAAAAAATTCCCTTTTCTTGTCTTTAGCAAATTTATTTATTTATTGCTTTACTTTTTTTTTTTACAGGACCTAGCTCATTCTGGACTTCAGACTTCTGACACTATTCTTATCGGTCTGTGCCATTCTTTAGGATTCTTCTTTGGTGGTATGCCATCTTTTATATGCACCTTGCATAGTTAGCTCACAGAGAGCTCCTTGTAAAGGTATATGCTCTCTAAATGCATGTAAGGAGGTGGGGCAAAGTCCCTCTCAGACTTTGAGCACCCAGATTTGCAGGATAGAAGGAGCATGAGACAGTGCACATGAAAGGTCAGGAAAGTTGAGGATTGCTGGAGAAAATGGGTAGTCAGGTAGCACAGTGGGCAGAGTAGTAGGACTGGAGTCAAGAATCCTGAGTCCAAATACAGCTTCAGATGCTTGCTAGCTGTGTGACCCTGGGCAAGTCACTTAACCCTGTTTGCCTCAGTTTCCTCATCTGTAAAAATAAGCTAGAAAAGGAAATGACAAACCACTCCAGGATCTTTGCCAAGAAAATGCCAAATGGGGCCACAAAGAGTTGGACAAGACTGAATAACAATGACAACAACAATAACAAAGGGAGATGACCTTGTCCTTGGGTGGGTATAGTCATGAAGTGACCTTCGACAGTGCTCTACAGTAGGGAGATCACAGCAGAGGGGAACAGGTGTGGTTGGGCAATCCACACCTTCTGGGCCTCAGGACCTTTGAGCAAGACGCTTTGGTTGGTCTTCTCAGGCCGCCAGGGTTGTTCTCTTTTAGGCATATTAATCTGAAGGTTGCGAGCAGGCTCAGCTGCTTCTAGCTTCCAATCAGACTGAATTCTTTGCCAAGGGCACCACTAGGTTCTTTCAGAAAGACCCACAGCTCTTATCCCAGCGGCAGTAGGAAGCCTCCCCACATCTGCTCACTTGCAGTTGCAGCTGTGAGGTCTGCCATCTCTGGAGGAGATGAATGCCTGCTTCTGGCAACAAGCACCCTCTCTTGAATCTTCTATAAGAGACTTGAATTCAGGAAGCAACGCCCTTGAATTCCTCCTCAGGTTGCTGTATGTTTCCATTGCCAGTGGGAAAGGTGGAAGAGAAGAGAAATCTGTTTCCCTTACCCTACCTATTGCACTCTGCTAAATCAAGTAAGGCTAGCTTGCTTTTTATTTAGACCTCAACAGGTGTGGCTGACCCTCTTAGCCAATTGTTAGTATTTCCCTGTGCCCCATCAGTTGCTTTCATCCAATGATCAACCTCTTACAATCCTATCACCTTCAATCTGATTACCAACTACCTCAGTCTATACTTTATTAGGATAGCTATTTGTTTAGAAAATTTCTTGGGGCAGTTGGGTGGCGCAGTGGATACAGCTCTGGCCTCAGAGTCAGGAGGACCTGAGTTCAACTCCCGTCTCAGACCAGACACTTGACACTTATTGTGTGACCCTGGGCAAGTCACTTAACCCCAATTGCCTCACCAAAATACACACACACACACACACACACACACACACACACACACATATTCATTCTTATTAGGTTGTTTAGGAAAGCTACCCAATTTACTCAGGGGCTTTTCCTGATCTATATTTATCCTCTACCATTCTTTTCTCTTATTCCCCTCTCTCACATAGTTAAATACTTTCTGTCCTCAGCAGATAAGATGGGGTACTCCTGGAACATTTGTGTGTATCACTTATTCTGGATTGGTTTCGGTGACTTGGGGAAGCTCATGCCTTACCCTTTTGTGTGCCTTGTTGGTTCTTTGTACAGAAGAGTCTTAGCAATTCTGTCTAGCACAGTTGTTAGAAAATCTGCAAATTATTAGTTTTTTGAAAAGTCTAGACCTATTATAGCTGTTGGGCCTGGATATTATACTCACTTCCAATTCATGGTCATTCAGATTCCAAAACAATGTTTTGCAAAATTCTCATAGGCTATTTTTGTATTGAAATTAGGGAAAAAACCAAAAAATTAAAACAGCAGAAACAAAAAGAGAGGAAAAAAAAGAATAAAATAGGTTCTCCTTTCAAAAGAAAAAAAAATCTGATTTCTGTATGAGCTTTACAATATATGAGGCACTCCCAAAAAGGATGGGGAAACTAGAGTTACTAGAAGTTACTCTGTCACCTTCAGGTTAGAAAACAAACTGTCCTGGGTGAAAATTTTCCTAATTTGTCTCTTCAACCCATAGACAACTCATAAATCTCTCCAACAGATCCTTACAAAACTCCTGGGCACTCTAAACAGAAGTCCAGACAAAAATTTCTCCAATGGGTCTCGGTAGCAATAAGAAACCTGAAATTTCTCCAAGTGAATCCCTGCAACACATAAAACATTCCAAATTGATGCCTGAACTCACTATACATTAGGACAAGTAGGTTAGCTTAAAGAGAATTCAAACAAAGTCAGAAAACCCCCAAGATTCACAAATATCTCCAAAAAGCACATTTTGAAGCAGACAAACATCATCTTATGGACCTATATATTTTGCTTCTGCACCACTTTTTGTTATCTGTACCAATAAGTCTTCATTCATTTCCTCTACTTGATGGGGTGGTCTGTGATACACTCTTATAATCACTGCTGTTCACTCTTTAGCCATATACAAATATTATGTACCCTTTCCTCCTCTCTTGGGTTCTTGGATTTCTACACAGATATCTAGCTTTTTGAGCTACAGTGCTAATTCATTTCCTCTTCTATCAGATTGGTTTCTTTTGAACCAAATATTATATTCCTTTGCCATATCTGAATCATGAGTCTATCATGAAGCTTGGTAGTATCTGTGAGTCTGTGTTTATTTTTATTAAAATCCCAAATTCCCTTTGTTTCTGGTCTTTCCATAGATATCTGAGACTATTAAGTATCGTTGCCAACTCTCTTAGTTATTGTTCTATGAATTACTGGGGATCACTTTGACTGTTAACCTTCTTTCTAATCTGATGCTCTTCATGTTATTTGGATTTATAGTTTAACTTAGGCATCTTTATCCTATCTCCATTTTCACCTTTAAATGCTCTCAGGCAGGTTAAAAACAGTCTTTGGCCAAACATATTCTTCCTAGTCGTTGGAAGATGCATTTCAACCTTAGCCACCACACGAACATCATTTCACCACTACTCATTGTTTCATTCTGAAATTTAAGGACAAGACATTTAAGAAATTAAAATGGCCAGCTATTTTCCAACAGAATTGACTCTGTTTACCTGGAGAGCTCCTTGAAGGTGGGAATCATTTATGGGAGCTTGTGAAATAAAAGGTTTATAAAGAGGATCTAAAGGTCTACTTTCATCATTCTCTGCTTAGAGAGTAGAGCTCATGCTTTATGCTTAGTGTCCCCCACAACACCACAATGTATCATAACGTGTATTAGAAAGCATAATGTAAGAGAGCTGGATTTGGAATCAGAAGATATGAATTTAAATTCCTCTGCCACTCTTTGACCTCAACCAAGTGACTTCATCTCTCTAGCTCTCAGTTTCCTCATCTGCAAAATCAGGGTGTTAGACTTCTGAGAATCCTTTCCAACTCTAACCCTCTGAGCCAATGAACTGGAGAACTCCCTATATGAATGAAATTTCACATCTGGACAAAAAAAGGAACTTAGATTCATGATTCTTCCCTTCACTGGATTTCCCCTTCTGCATTCTTTTCATCTGCAGGGTAGAGTGCTACACAACCTGAATGCCACATTGACAACTGTTTTCTTTCCAAGGACAGATGAGTTGACATTTTTTTTTTTAATGGACAAAGTCCCTGTGAATCTGCTACTTCTCATGCACTAAAGCTGTCTGATTTTTGCAGCTGAGTGACAGTAACAACAAACCATATAAGCAGGCCTATATGGTCTCTTGGGCTGCTTCTCTTCCCAAATTATCAAGGAGATATATCGTTATTAATTAAGAATAAAAATAAAAAAAGTCAACATATTTTTACTTTATTTCAATTGATTGATTGAGACCACCAAATCTTGAAGCTTCAAAAGGCAAGATTAGGTACTATTAAGCCAGTCAGACAAGCATCGATTTAAAAACCCTTCTTAAGGCTTCATGACTGGTTAGGTTGTAGACCCTTATTAATCTTGTTTTTATCAGTTTGATCTCAGGAAACTCACCTGCTTTCCAATTTCATCCACACCATTTTATTCCACTAACTATTGTTTAAGTGTTTTTCTATTGGTCAAGCAGTCAGTATGACTCTTGACTTTAGATATTTGTTGTTGTTCAGTTGTTTCAGTCATGTCTGACTGTGACCCTGGGCAAGTCACTTAACCCCGATTGCCTCACCAATTTGTGATTTTCTTGGCAAAGATATTGGAGAGGTTCACCATTTCTTTCTCCAGATCATTTTATAGATGAGGAAACTGAGACAAACAAGATTAAGTGACTTGCCCAGGGTCTCAAGTTAGTAAATGTCTGATGCCAAATTTAAACTCAATTCTTCCTGACTCCAGGCCTGGCACTGTAACCACTGTGCCATCTAGCTGCCCTTTAGACATTCAGCAACACTCATAAGTTGGTGTGCTTCCCTTTTCCCTCCATCCCTTTCTCCTCTTCCTTCCTTCTTCCCTCCTCCACTTTCCTCTTTTCTGGAATTGGGTAAATGGAAAGAGGGCATCATCTATGAAACAGGCATCTTAACTTCATAGTATTTTAGCTCTAATAATTATTTGGAGAAAATCCACTTGTAGTGGTATGTGAAATGGTTCCAATTTGCATGGGTGTGCATCTAATTCTTGACCATAAAATGCTAGATATGGGAATATTCTTTATGGTAATATAGTCCATTCCCTTGCCTACTAGCAGGACTGTTCTTTCTCAGATGGATGTCATGTCAGATCATTTTAAGTCTTTCATAAGAGCCTCAAAAGAATATTCTAAATTAGACAAGCTGTTCGTTAGCAACAACTGGACTCATTTTCTCTAATCATGAGAGAATTTACTGTACAAAAGAAAAAAAATGCTTCTGGGATCAGGTTTACTTCATGAAGATTAACTCAGGATGTGTGATAAGGGTAACCAGATGATATGATTTTGCAGAGATAATCCTGCTTTCTGACAATCAATACTTGATGTGTAGGAATCTTAGGGTATAATGATGAAAAACAGCCACTGCCCTCAATAAATTCATGTTTTAGTAATTGTGTGTGTTTGTGTACATGTGTGCGCACATGTGCACATACAACTTGGTGTATACCAATATGCTTGGACCCTATGGTTGATCAAGTTAAGGAAATATTATCAACTGCCCTTAAACTCTTTGTCCCCTTATCTTACAATCAGTCATGCCTTGAAAAACCTAAAACCTGGATTACCCCTACCAGCCACCTCTCACATGCTACTGGGTTTACTACAACTAATCTCAACCAGGCTTTTACTGCTGCATGGTAATACTCTTATTCTTTACTGATGGACCTTCTATCATACTTGCCTTACCAGCTATTTAGAACCTTCTATTCCCCTCAGATCTCCTTCACCACCTCCCCTGGCGCTCTCAGTAAAGGACATCACCTTCTATTTCCCTGAGAAAATAGAGGCCTCTGTGCTGAGTTCCATCTTCTTCCACATTCCACTTCTCAAAAGCTCTCTTCACCACCCTTCATTTTTACTTCTTTTCTCCAGTGTCTAACAAAACAGTGAGCTTTCTTCTTGCCAAGGCTAATCTTTTCACTTGTGGTTTTTGTCAGCCAATTAACACTTTTTTTTTTTATGTGAGGCAATTGGGGTTAAGTGACTTGCCCAGAGTCACACAGCTAGTGAGTATCAAGTGTTTGGTCTGAGACCACATTTGAACTTAGGTCCTCTTGACTCCAGGGCTGGTGCTCTATCACTGCACCACCTAGCTGCCCTAATTAAATGCCTAATATGTATGAGGCTTCTATGCACTAGGCTAAGCACTGGGGATACAGAAAAAAGCAAAAGACAGTCTCTGTTCTCAAGGAGCTCACAGTCTAATTCAAATAAATGTTTAACCAAGATATACAGGATGTGTGTGTGTGTGTGTGTGTGTGTGTGTGTGTGTGTGTGCGCGGCGCGCGCGCGCGCATGCACGTGTGAATCCATCTCCTCCTGTCTTCTCTAGATGTTTGCTCTTTGATCATTCCTCATTATCCTCTCATCTTCAATTCCTTTTTATGTACTGGCTTCTTTTCCACCTCCAAAAGACACCCCAGATCTCCCAGAATTCTGAACAAACCTTTACTTGGCCCTTCCATTTTGTCAAGCTATGGTTCTATATCTCTCCTGTGTTTCACAGCTTAGAGTATGCCAATAGCCTTCTATTTGGTTGTCCCACCTCAGATCTCTCCCCAATCCAATCTATTCCAATCATCTGACAAAGTCAGACAATTGAAGTCAGTAAGTCAGTCAGTTAAATCAAAGACCTACACATTAGCTCTTTGTCATTCCCTGTCCCACTGCTCTCCTGCTTCATGAAATTCCAGTGGCTCCCTATCATGTTTAGGATCTAAACTCTTCTGTTTGGTATTTAAAACTCTTCACAACCTGTCCTTTTTCTATTTTTCTGGTTGTCTTACACACCATTCTCCTTTATTCACTCTCCAATCCAACAATTTTGATCTACTTGACATTTCTTACACTATAGTACATCTCCTGTCTCCATGAGTGGAATGTTCTTTCTCCTCACCTCCACCTCTTGACAGCCTCCACATTAATTTTATTTTGTTGAGAATTTCATTGCACACTCGAAATATCTTAGGATGCTCTAACACCAGAGGATATGGCCAAAGTGCTAAAAACACTAATAAGGGCTTAGCCTTTCTCAGAGAATGGCATTCTGTTAGATAAGGGCTTCCCCCTGAAGGGCTGGAGATAGAGACTTCAGTGAGAAAGCTAGGTGGTGCAGGGAATAGAGCTCTAGCCCTGGAGTCAGGATGACCCAAGTTCCAATTTGTCCTTACATACTTACTAGCTGCATGACCCTTGACAAATCTCTCAACTTCTGCCTCAATTTCAACTCTAAAATGGAGATTATGAGATCAAATGAGGTTTTTGTAAAGTACTTAGCAGAGTGCCTGGGGGTAGATGCTATATAAATACTTATTCCCTTCCTTCCCCTCCCCCTACATATGGATTATTTTCAAAGATGAGTGAGTATTGCTCATCAGAATGAGTTTGCCTACCATAGTGCTGTAGAATTGGAGCCTCAAGATATAGGACTGGAGGTCCCAGGAAGTGGTCATTAGAAACTCTGGTTGGCATCTCTCCAAATTGCCCAGGAAATGACTAAACCAGTTCACTGTTACTGTGTATGGGAAGCTTGACTGGCAGGATCCCACCTGGGAAAGCCGACTGTATGGACAGACACACAATGAGGACTTTGGAACATTTTTCCTTGGTTCACTTCTTTATTTTTTTTTTCCTGGTACTTGGACATATTGCTTAGGAAGCAGGTAATGGATCTAATGAGTTTAATGATACACAGGCACTATCCATGATGTTCACTAGATAATTTCCCACATCTTGGAAGCATCAGAACATTAGAATGTATGCCTGATTGATAAGATGCTTGAAGCTGGAGTATGTAGAACAGAGGTAACTTTGACCAATTTACCTGCACAATTATTTTTTTTCCTCTGAACATCTTACTCTTTCCTAATTATTTAGTCTCACAGTGACATTTACTGGGAAAGAAGGTGTTAATTAATCCTGTATATCATTGCTGCTGAGTGTAGTGGACATTCTGTTTTCTTGAAATTAGAGTTAAGATAACTAAAGAAGTATGCATGTCCTTGACAGATTCCAGCCATGTTTGATTCTTCACCTGGATTTATTTGGAAAATTTTCAAAGGATAGCAACATCTACCATTTTTTCTTGGGAAACTCACCTAAATTAGTATTTTGCATTAGGAAGAAGTAGTGAATCCCTGACATCCTACATTCCTCTATCTCCCGCTTAAATTTATTCCACTTCTACGTAAGCCTCTTTCCTCCCTTGGTGCTTACAGCTTTTCTATATTTTTAGATATTCCTTTCCACTATAGTATCTCTCAGCTCTCCTCTCCCTCACCCCCAACTGACTCCCACCCCTTCTTTAGTCTTTGCTTGGCCAAGCTGTCTATATTCAGTTTGTCTAATCTTTTCTCATAAGAAAATCCCTTCAGGCCTTAATCATTTGTGTTGTGTTTCTCTTCTTCCAGTTATTCTCTGTCTCTATAGTAATGAGGTGCCCAAAACAAATACAGTATTTCAAGGCTATTCGGATGAGAAATGGAAAGGAAGAAAGTTGGGGCTATCCTTTTCTTGATCTGTGACATGATACTTTAGTATTAGCAACTCCAAATTGTACTGACCTTTTTTTGGCTGCTATTTCCCATTACAAACTTGGATCTAATTTGCTGTCCCCTAAGGTCTCTTTTAGTATTACTGTTTTCTAAGTTTCTCCCTTCCACTGACTCTGTTGCAAGTTTTTATTCCTTCAGAGGTATTAGTTTGTATGTTTTTCAAATTGAACCTCATCTTCTCACCTTACTTTTAGGACCCCTTGTATTTTGTTTCCTCTTGGTGACACCCTTGCCATGAAGGAAGCAGTGTGAGGAAAAGAGAAATTTATCAAAATGACCCCTTCAGTCTACCTAGAGTTTATCTCAACCTCAAGATGCTGTGAGGCAGAAGAGGAAGAAACTTTTGGTCTGACAATTGGGAAAAAAAAAAGGACTCATGAATTTTAGGTGGGTGTCATTATATTCTTGGAAGAAAAAAACACTTGAGTACTACTAGACAACACAGAGAGCTTTATTTTAGCTGTGTATTTTTCAGAACTCAAACACAAACCTATATAATAGAGGAAGACTGAATTCTGATCCTTTTCTTAAGAGCACAAGATTAGGCCTTCTGGAAATCTGAGCTACTGAAAATGTATGGAAGTGCTGAAGGAAACAGAGAAACTCACTTGCTTTCATTTCATACACACGAGGGTCACGGAAACTTTATTTCTCCAAGTCTGACCATTTTCCATCATTTTGCACCTAAGCCTGAGACAATTGCAACCTGAGAAAATAGTGAGCCAAAGAATGGATCCTGTCAGGTTACCAATCAACTTCATGGTTAAATGATGAATTGTAGCAGACTGTGGAGGGTTTAAAATCATCTGATCTGCCACCTAGGAAGGAGAGTGGATAGTTGGAAAGCTTAAAGGCAAACTACAAGAACTGTGCTAGAAGAAGGAATCCTTAAACACACTGTCGTCTAGGCATTCCCTATGTGCCAGGTGGGGCAATGAACCTGTCAGGATCTGCCAACAGGAAAAAAACTCCAGCAATTTACTTCACTTGTTGATTTCTGGGTTGATCTCATCCACCAGGTCATTTTTCACTATATCTTTCTCCTTCCTTTGAATTTGCAAGCTCCCTCTTTCTTTGGAATAGCTGTGCCTCTCTTTAATTTATTGATGGAAAGCAGCTGATGGATATAAGGTTTCTGAGTCACTCAGCCAACAGCAGTGTGGACTTTCCATACCCATTATTACCATCTTCATTTTACCAGTATTTTGGAAAAAAAAAAAGAAAGCAATAACACACATGTTTTAAAATTGAATTGACGCATAGACATGCTTGACCTTAAAATGCAACTGGAGTGCACTAGATTCATTGCTTACTTATAAGATTTCCATCAAATGCTCTAAACTAATAACTTCTGGTCTTTATGTTTACTACCTCTTGGAGTAAAACAGCTTGCCGTGAATTCCCCATTTGCTCTTAACACTACAGAGTGTGGAAGCCCTTAACAAGGCTATATTGGAATGATTGCTGGGAAGCTTCCTCTCCAGTCAGGTGGAAGATCCCAGAAAACAGGTACAATAAGAGCACTGACTTTGGTGGAGATAGTCATCCAGTGAATAATCCAGTGGCGCAAGAAATGTGTCCCTTGGTTCTTCTCTGAACTAAGTGGACACAAATAGACCTCAGGTTTCTACTTTTCTTGAAAATGAGGGGAGGGTCTTTGTTTTCCCACTACGTATCACACTGGCATATTGAGAGGATAAATGAGTTGGCCAGATTCTGCCAGTTCATAAGTTAGTGAGCCTCTAGGGATACCCTTTAGTCAATTAGCGTTAAAATAGTTCCCTTGAGACTAGAAAGAATTAATGTTCATCCTTTGCAGTGTCCTAGACCTGAGGTCTATAGGAGCTCCCTGCTTCTGAGAAACATTGATAATATGAAAGTTACAGTATTCCTAAATAATTTTGGCACTTAACAACCCAACCTTGAAAGTGAGAAAGATGTCTCTGAAAGGGTTCCCAAGATGAATATCCACTTACGGCTTAGGTGCAGGGAGCAGCTGATAATAGTTACCGGGGACAAGTGAATTAAATGTGGTTCCTCCTTCCTGCTCGTTTATTCCTCCTCCTTTTCTATCAGATCTATGCCATGGAGGCTTAGCAGCTGAACTAGGGAGAAGCTGATTTTTCCATGCCATCCCAGGATTTGTTGAAGGAACTAAGGACTTAGGAGGGGCGTGATAATTGTTTTCAAGTATTTGAACTGGCTGCCCCTCAAGCCTAAAATGCTCTTCCTTCCTTTATTTCTCAACTCAAGAACCATTTTCTTAATGAAGCCTTATCTTATCCTCCAATTGTTAGTCCCCTAACTACCTTATATTTAACTATTTTGTATATATTATGTTTATACTTATGTTTATGCTGTATGTATTTATGTATGTATGTTATATACGTACTCTCCCCATATATTAGAATGGAAGCTCCTTGAGATTACAGATGATTTCATTCTTTGTGCTTTTATCCCCAATGCTTAATATAGTTCCTGGCACATAAGAGGTGCTTGATAAATGCTTATGGATTGACTGATGAGTGAAAGTGGGATTACACTCAATCTACTTCACCCCAGATTTTATGCCAGTGAGCAGTGGTGGAAGATGGAGGGAGACAAATTTGTGCCCAGTATATGGAAAGACTTCCTGACAACCATACTTGAGCAAAAAATAGAAGGTGGAGGTAGTGGGTTTTCTTAAATTGGAGGTTTGCAAGTGGAAGCTAGATGAACCCACTCATCAAAGACAGCATAAAGAGAATTCTCACAGGAATGGATTGGACCACATTGACCTCTGAGGTCTCTTCCTATTCTGGGATTCCATGATTCTAACACATTTAAAAGGGCATTTTTCACAGACAATTTGAGGCAACTTTGGCAAGCATATACATACATACCTTTGAGTCATTGCCCCAAGTCCTCTCCAGGTGCTTTTTTTCCCTTTTCCTTCCACATAGATGTATCCTTCTAACGGATGTAGTTTCCTAGTATTTAACTGAGCCTGGATCTGATGATAATAGTTGCCCCCTACTTCTAGATCTGCTTAAATATGACGATAATGGTTACTCCCTACTCAGAAATCACATCTCCAGACCCTGAGGTGCCCAATTCAAATCATATTCGGAGGCTTGGGATGCCCAGGAAGCCCACTTAATTTACATTGGTCAATGATTTGCAGTTTCTTCTTTTTTTTCTTCTGGATAAGCAGAAGCCTCAAAATGAGGCCTGTGAGTTACAAGGATGCCACACACCCAGGGATAGTATAAACCAACCCAATAAGAAAGGGTCCTCCAAGGGCCAAAGTCATCTTTCACCTAGACAAAACTCTGCCATTGACCAACAAGGTCAAGAAGATCTAGTCTGCTGAACTGGTAAAGGACAAACTAAAACAATTTCTTCTTTGACCCCTTTTCCTATATCAGCATGGAATAAAGGACTAAAGCCTAAGGCAGCCTTAAATGAGCTGTAGATCAGAGGAGATCTTTGGACTACTCCTTGGAAGACACTTCGGAAACAAAGGAGCAGATACGCACAAAACATTATCTTAATATATAGAATCTTCTCAAGGAGGTTCATCTAATGATCTGAAAGCACTGGATTTGAAGTCAAAGGATCTAGGTGTGAGATCTAGTACTGCCCTTGAGAGTGTCACTTAACTATTTAACTCTTTTTGTCCCTAACTGTAAATGGGGACAATAAGATTGGTAATTTCTTACCTTACATGAAGAATGCATTTTGCAGACTTTAAAGTGTGAATTAGGATTGTGTTTTAGAAAAGCAGTTTTTAATGTGTGATTCATGGACTCTTGAAATGGACACTCAGAGTGACCATTTCAGGGGGTTTCTGAGGCCAAAACTGTTTTAGTAAAATACAAAGATGTAATTTGCCTACTGAAATATTCCAGTAACTACATATCTGAATGAGGTTGGATTTTCCTCCTATACTTCAGCTAAAACACCAAATGAAATTAGAATGAATACAGCAGCAGATATGAAAATCAGGTTGTCTTCTATTGAGTCAGTCATTAAAGAGATTTGCAAAAATATGGAAAAACAATGCCAATCATATATACATATATATGAAAATGTGGCAATTTTCATAAAATGTTATTTATGTTAATATATAATGGATTGTTGTCATTCAGTTATTTAGTCATATCCCACTCTTCATGACCCTATTGGGGTTTCCTTGGCAAAGATACTGGAATAGCTTGCCATTTCCTTCTCCAGATCATTGTATAGACAAGGAACTGAGGCAAACAGGGCTAAGTGACTTGCCCAGGGTCACACAGCTGTTAAGTGTCTGAGGTTGGATTTGAACTCTGGAAGATAATTCTTCCTGACTCCAGGCCTGGCACTCTATCCACTGCCCCACCCAGCTGCACCTTATACTCTCCCTTTCCTATTGTTCCAGAATTGGTAGTAGAAATAAATAAAAATTCTGAGACCAAAGATTCTTTTCCAAACCTCACTTCAAAACTTGTGGGCTACTAGTACTACTATGCAGTTTATACAAAGGGCTTTTATCCATGTTATTTCTTTTGATCTCCAAAACAACCCTGTAAGGGAGAAAAAGTATTATCCCTATTTCACAGAAGAGGAGACTGACTCAGAGTTGGTACAGTGACTTGCTCAAAGGTCACACAGATAATTAGTGCTAGAGAACGGGATCTAAAACCAGGTCTTTTGACACCGAATCTAGTAAGTCCTCCCTACCATGACCTTCGGCTGTTTGGTTTTCTCAGAGACCCAAGACTACATCAAGTTGGAGCTCAGTTTAAATCAAGTGCATAAATCAGTGTCTAAATCAGCAATGATAGAATGGCATGGCAGACAGTAGCACGAGGCCTGGGTTCTAGCCCTGGCTCTGCTACTAACTACTCTATATGACTTTGTATAAGTCTATTCATCTCTCTGGGCCTCAATTTCCTCATCCATAGAATGAAAGGGCTCAACTAGATGACTTTTAAGGTCTCTTCCAGTTCTAAAGCTATTATCCAATGATCTCTAAAGTCCCTTCTGGCTCCTAAATGTTGTGTCTCTTGGTGTTTATTGATTATACACTATGTGACCAGTACTATAAGGCATATTGGATAAAAGGATCTGTCGTTGCACTGATGTGAGAACTCTTTTTGTCAAGCAGAATAGATTTAACCAGTCCACAACTTGTAAGACAAGTCTTAGAGTTGCCAGAGGCTCATAGCCGTGAAATGACTTGCCCAAGATCATAATGGTATGAAGTGTCAGAGGCAGCATTTGAACTCAGGTCTTGCTGACTCCATGTCTTGAACACTACCATGTCACAATACCTCTCTATGAAAGAAGTTATGGTCCTTGTCTTCAAGAAACTTATCATCTAGACACAACTAAAGTACATGAAGCTATTAATGAGCATTTGAGTTTAAAATAATAAAATTTGAGACTATCACCCAGGTGATCATATAAACTATTTTAAATTAAAAAAAAACAAACTTCAAACCTCACTCAACCCTGTATTTTAAGAGTTAATAATTCTATTGTTAACTTTTTTTTTTTGCAATTGGGGTTAAGTGACTTGCCCAGGGTCACACAACTAGTAAGTGTCAAGTGTTTGGTCTGAGGCGGGATTTGACTATTGTTTACTTTTAGAGTTTCATTTTGGTGCTTTTCAGCGAATCCTAGGATAGCATGGCCTCATAGAAGTGTCACAGCATAATGAAAAGAGTTTCAGTCTCATTTCTTTCACTTGACCACTTTCATTATGAACATGGGCAAATGCCTCCATTTCTGACCCTGAAGACTACTTTACTGAGTTGTTGTGATAATGAAATAAGATAATTTATGGGAAGTGCTTTGTAAGCCTTAACATGTTACGTAAATGTCAGTTATTATTTGTCATTTGCTCCTGAAAATAGAACACTTGAAGAAAACAACAGTGTTTTTTAAAGAGCATTAAGCTTGTTTTTATTTCAACTTATACAGAAGGCTAATCCAAGGTTCATTGCCACCTAGTGTAGTCATAATGATTCCAGCTAAACTTGGAAGAAGGTCTCTAGTGGAGTGCCCTAGGTATCTGTCATTGGTCCTGTGCTGTTTAACATTTTTATCAGTGCCTTGGATAATGGCACAGGTGGCATCTTATCAAATTTATAAGTGACATAAATCTGAGAGAGAAGGTAGCTAATATGTTGGATGGTATAGGATCCAAAAATCTTTGTAGGAATCATTATGCTATATTTGAAGTCAGAGGACCTGTGTTTAGATCCCCAGTTCTGCTGTATACCACCTGTGTTACCTTAGGCAAAACATTTTCAGTTCTCTGGACCACAGGTTTCTCATCTGTTAAAAAAGAGGATTGGATTTCTAAGGTTTCTGCCAGCTTTAAATCTATGTTCCTACAATTCTGACAGGAAAGCTCATTGGGGTGAATCTAAAAAGATGAGTGTAACAGGCTAGAAATGATCTTACACTCGAGTTTAAGACATCAACTTTACAAATACAAGGTGAGGGAGGCATACCTAGATAGCAGTTCATCTGGAAAAAAAAAAGATGATCTTGGGGTTTTAGTGGGCCATAAAATTCCTATAAGTCAACACTGTGATATGGCAATTCCAAAACACTGAATGTGATCATGGAATATGAAGCATAATATTCAGCACTAGAGAAGTAATAGACCACATTTGGGGTATCAGATTCAGTTTGGGTCCTACATTTTAGGAAAGACATCAATTAATGGGAGAAAAAACACAGAGTAAACAAAAAATTGTTAGAAGCACATGGAGTCAATATCACATAAGGATTGGTTTAGTCAGTCACCAAGTATTTATTAATTGCTTTCTATGTGCCAGGAAGGCACTGTCCTCAAAAAACCGGTTCCTGCTCTCAAAGAGCCTTAATGTGGTAGATAACATTCAAATAACACCACCCACACAAGATATATTCAGTCTAATCAAATGATAATTGCATGGGGAAGAAATTCGTAGGGAGAAGTGAAGAGGAGCCAGATTCTTTGCAGAGGGTAAGAGCGAGTTGAATCTAAAGGGAGTCAAGGAAGTTAGGAGGTAGAAGTGAGGAAGGAAAGAATCCCAGCCCTGGAGGAGAGCCGTACAAAAACACAAAGTCAGGAGGTGGATCGTCCTGACCATTGTAGCTACATGGTAGAGTATATTGAGGGATGGTAGGCAGGGACCGGGTTGTGAAGGGCTTTAAATATCCAAAAGGATTTTCTATTTGATCATGGGGATAATTGAGAGCCACTGTTGAGCAGGGGATGACTTATATAGTAACACCTGTATCTTCGAAAATCACTTTGGCAGCTTAGACAAGTTGGGGTGGGGAGAAGACTTGAGATATAGAGACCAATTACAAGGTTATTACAATACTCCAGGCAGAGGCGATGAAGGCCTGTACTAGGGTGGTGGGTTGAGAGATAATGGGATGCTTAACCTGGAGTAGACCAAATATCTTCAGGCATTTGAAGGGCTACTGTTGGAGGAAAAACTAGCATCCTTCTGATAGGCCACAGAAGGCAGTAAGGAATAATGGGTTGAAGTTGCAAAGAGGACAAATTTAGAATGGCTCTTGGAGGGGGGGGGAACTTCCTAAAACAAAGAGGCATCCAAAAGTGGAATAGGCTGCTTCAGGATGTATTGGGTTTGCCTTCAGTAGAGGCTGTCAGACAAAGGTTTGATGACCACTTGTTAGTCATGTTGTAGAAAGAAATCTCACTTAGGTTTATGTTGAACTAGATGGCCTCAGAGATCTCTTTCAATTTTGAGCTAAACATTGCCAAGGAGATCGTAACGTGCTTGTGGGCAGGGACTACCTTTGACCTTTCTGCTTTTTTCCTAACTTATTAGTTTGACAGGTATAAAAGCCACTAGACTGGGTTCGAGATCTGCTATATATTAGCTATATGACCTTAGGTCATTTAACTTCTCTGTATGTCAGTTTCCTCCTTTGTAACAAATGCGCTAATGATATCTTCCCTACTTCTTATGCTGGGTGCATAATAGGCATTCAATAAATGCTTACTGACCTGCATGGGGTTATTGTGAGAAGCAAATGACGATGTACATAAAGTGATTTGTAACTTTAAAAGCCGAAATAAATGGAAGTTATTTTTTTATTGTCTACCATGTTGGCCAGTATTGTGGGTAATAATAATAATAAAAAAGAAATAACAACAAATAAATTAGGGCCCTAAACTGCAAAGTTTAACTGCAATTGACGTCTCCACTCTGCCAGAACTTACATAGGTGAAAACCCAATCAGGATCCAAAAGCAAAAGCAGTGTTATATAGTAGAAAAAGCCCTAGGTTTGGTAGGAAGGGATCCAGTTTCAAATCTTCAATCTAGTACTTGCTATCTTGGGCAAATCTCTTTACATCTGGATTTAAGTTTCCTCTTTACTAATGAAAGAATTGTATTAGATAGAGAAACTCTAACTCCTATGACAACAGCTTTTTTTTTTTTTTGGTCACTGGACAGACTAGAACTTTATAAAGAAGTTGTGGCTCCTACCAATGTTTCTGAGCCAAAACGTGTGGGCTCAGAAACTTGGTAGAGGTGTGTAAAGATAGAATACCGTATGTTTTTCCTTTTACAAAGTTTTCTGAGAGGCTTGGAGAAAATGAATATTTACTCCCGAGACAGAGGCAGAAGGTGGAAAGGAAATTTCGAAGGTAAAGAGTATGGAAAGGAGGAAGCCAGAGAAAAGAACAAGAGGAAGAGAGAGGGCAGAAATGATAGTTGGTGAAAAGAAAGAGGAATGGAAAATACTGTTAGAAAGTAAATTATCTGATGACTTGGTTTCTTTAGTTCCTGGTACCTTGACCTGGGAACGAGGACTTGGGTTAGAAATGCTTAAAGCATTGGCCATTGCAGAAACCTGGTTATCAATGTAGTGAGACTAGCAGGTTGAAGTCCTGGGAGGGTGGTACCAGCTGATCCCCCCATGGTTATCTTCTGCCCTGAATCTAGGCACTGGCATTCCATCCTATTTCCTTGTCTCCCCAACTCTGGTCCTTTGACCTCTTCCAGGGTCACCTGACATTCCTTTTTCAATTCCTCTCCTCTCCTCTCTCCCTCCTCTCCTTCACTGTCCCTAATTGCTGGATATTTCCCTTGGGATGCGCTCCCCCGCCCCCATCCAGATCCAATTCAGTCTTCTTCCCCCACAAGCTCCTCTTTGTTGCCTTTCATTTCACCTGGGTGGTCAGGGTTTGGGGCGGGGTGCAAACAGTGAAGATGGAAAGTCACTGCTGGGTTATTGTCCCGGGACCAGACCGATCCTAGGTCGAGCGGGTCCCACGAGTCTCTAGCCCTAGAACCTCCCAGAACCCAGCTCCTGTTTCTCCCACCTCCGCCCCTCAAAGTAAGGGAACCAGAGACACCCAGATTTGAGGCTGGGGGGAGAGACCGCTCGCCGCAGGGCGGGGGCATGTGTAGCCAGACAAATGAACCTGCACACCTCCTAGTAACGAACGCTAAAGCTATTCCTGGAAGCTCAGGAGCGAGGACAGCAGGAATAAAGTATTCCTAGAAATTGACTCATTCCCGCCGTCCCTCTTCTCCCCGCGTCCACCTTCAGCACCCGGAGCAGGAGTAGGGACAAAGGGAGACCGAAGTCTCCCCCAGGTTGACTGGCGGAGGGTGGAGAGGGACGCCCAGTGCCGGAGAGCCCCTCTGGAGAGCCGCTTCTCAGCCCGGAGTAGTGGGTGGGAGGGCGGCGCGGCGCCGGGCGCATGGGGAAGAGCAGGAGCGCAGCTGCCCCTCCCGGGACGGCCCCGCGCCGGGGCCCCTGGTACTCGGCTCGGCCCACCCCTCTCCTCTCAGCCAGGCTGGGCACCAGCCCCGAGGCTGCCCTTCCTCCCCACTGAGATGCAGGCGCGCTGCCTTCCCACTTTGTAAAGGCGAGAAACCCGTGGAGCCCAAGACAAAGAAACTCTCCTGCCTTCCTCTCCAGTACCCCCTCCGCCCCCAGACACTCCCCTCCTCCCGCAGCCCTCCCGTCTGGCCGTCTCGCCCTCCCCGCTCTCTCACCAGCCCCCTTCCTTAGGACCTCGATTGATAAAGCGGTAGGGATGATTGGGAAATCCGTTAAAAAAAAAAACCACTCCCGTGCCTCGATCCCCCCCCACACACACTCCGTCGCCCGCTGGCACACTAGCCAATACCTAGTTAACGACGCCCCAATTCAGTGGCGTCCCCTTACCCTTTCCAACTCTCACTGCCCCCCAAACCGTCCCGATCCTCTTGCCCCGCGACTCATTCCCCTCCAGCCACAACTCCCGGGCCACCCACCTTCTCCTAGCCATAGCCCCGACCTGGTCCCGGCCCCCGCCATCCCGCCCCCCAGTCGCTCTCCCCAGCTTCGGGGAGGAGCAGCCACAGCAAGGGGGAAGGACAAGGCGCATACAAAGCCGGGGGAAGGAGCGAAGGGGGAGTGGAGTGGGAAGCGGGAGCGAGGAGGAGGTTAGAGGGTTGGGGGTCCCGGGAGTGGGGGAAGGGGAGGGCAGGGTTTATTTACCCGATTTCTTCTTCGACCTCCGAAATATCTGCGAAGATGAGAAAGACGACAAGCAGGGTGAGCAGAGCCAACATCCAGCTCTTGAACTGCAGCTGCATGGCTCGGGCGCCTGCCTCCGACCGGGACCGGCCAGCGGGCAACGGAGCCGGCGAGGAGCAGAGCGAGAAAAAGCGCCTCACCCACCTGCCTGCCTCCTCCCAGCCCCGGGGAGCCCCGCTTGGGCACAAGCGGCCGCCGCCGCGGCGGCAGCAGCAGGCGGGGAGTTGCACAGGCTCTGCGATTGTCCCCCTAGTGCAGTCCAGCCCCGCCGTCCCTCCCAGCCGCGGGCTCCTCTCCGCGCTCAGTTTGACAGCTTTGCTCCAGTCGGTGCCCGTTCTCTTCTGTCTCCCCCTCCCCTCTCCCCTCCCCTCCCCTCGGTAGTATCGCCTCTTAGGAATTTGCCAGGCACATCCCTGTCGCTCCTCTCCCGTGGACGTCGCGCTCTTCTCCCGCCCTCCCTGACCCAGACAGGGAGGGAGGCCACGGGCATACCCCGACCCCGAGAAGCGCCGTCGCTTCCACCTCTTTGTCCAGCTCCCTCTCTCTCTCTCTCTCTCTCTCTCTCTCTCTGAAAGTTTTCCTGACACAAAGACCCACACCTGGGGACCGCCGCCAGCCTGGGAGAAGGCGGATCCACGCTGACAAAGGTTCAAGCCTAATTTGCCTAATTTGGTGGGAAGGTGGAAGAGAAAATATTTGCAACTGTCCGCCTGCATCCGAGATACTGACACCTGCCGGTGGGGCAGGTGTCTGTCAGCCGCTTCAAGGATGTAGTAATATTCCAGGAATGTGGGATTTTAGAGTGGGAAGTTCCTTCTTGACTGGTGAGGAAACTGAGGATCTGAGAGGTTCGCCCAAGGTCACAGAACAAGTCATTGGCAGAACTAAGACTGGAACCCACATCTCTCGACTACTTGGCCAATATTCTTTTACTACCATAATTCATTAAAGGGTGTGTGTGTGTGTGTGTGTGTGTGTGTGTGTGTGTGTGTGTGATGTTGAGGACAGAACACTTAATTCTGGTATCACATCCCCACTTATTGCAAAATCAACATCCACCCCTAGTCTCATCTTGATGGAAAGGCATGGTAGAAAACAAGGGTGCCCATAAGGGGTAAATGCCCCCCATGCCGTATATTTTACGCTTCCCCAGTCTTATACAGATTAGCTGAAATTAAATTTTGCACCCACCATTTGCCTAGGGCTGGAAGGGCTCCATTAAGTTTTAGTGGAATTAGAAAATTGCTTAAAAATTTTCTGAGCTAATTGCACAATTCATCAGAACCAGAAAAAGTACCTTTACAGCAATTATAACCCAATTTATGTGAAGATTATTGAAGTTTGATCATGGGGAGAAAGGAACTATATGGATAGTAATTTTAAAATCATAATCTTATTTTGGAAATAGTAACCAGATCTTAGGATCATAGATTTAAAGCTTAATGGGACCTTTGAGGTCAACCAGTCCTGAACAGGAAAATTCAAGGATAGTGGGACTGCTCTGATTTCTGGATTACCTACGTAGTATTCTTGTGATCCATATATTATTGGAACATCTGCTGGAAAGAGGTAAGTTTTTAGGGAGAGTACCTTTAAGTCGTTAGAATAGAGAACACCAGGTACTTTGTTTTCCCACTAAATCATATTACCAAACATTTAAATTTTCTAGATGCTAATCTACCTTATATAATGAAAGAAATAGTTTCCAGGGCTAGTGGAGTAGTTATGAGAAAGGATGTTGGTTAGGTATGGGAGGAAGTTTAGGAAACTCAATTAAGAAGAAACTGCTTTCTTTTGTTATAAGGAATTCTCATAATCATGAGTCCTATCTTGGGGAAACTATGTCAATAATGCTGCATGCGTGGAAGTTAGTGGCTGAGTTAGGGGAGTAGCTGTGTATTACTGTTGAGGGGAATTTTTGAGTGCGGTGGTTTTTTCTTTTCTTTTTCCTTTTTTTTTTTTTAAACAATTTGTTGCCAAGACACTACCATTGAAATCCCATTATAAGGAACTCCAGGAGGAACCCCATATTTTTTGTTACAGTAGAAGTTGCTTATGACAACTCATTGATGAAAATTTATTCCCAGTTTGCTGGAACTAGAAATAAAAGAGAACCTTCCAGTAATGAATTAGCAAGTGAAGAGGTGTTCTGAACTAAATAAGAAAATGAGAGATCAGGCACACTCTCACTGCCACCCCATTTCTCCTTCCTGAAAAATGTTGTTTCTTTTTGTATGTTGAGTACATTTGGATGATTGCTTTGGGAATTCGGGTGTTAGAAGAGAGGTGATCACCTCTTAAAGACTGTTAAAACTCAGCTATCTTTCCTCAACACACTGCTTCTAGCTTCCCTTCCAACGCTTTCTTTATATTCTTCCTCCCAGATTCTGTGTTTCAACCAACCCGTTCCACTAGCTGTTTCAAAATTTGACTTAGTGTCTCTCTCTGTATACAGCTTAGCACAGTGTGTGGCACATAATAAGCCCTTTAGAAATGCTTTATTCAAGTCCCAGTTAAAATTCTACCTTCTGTAGGAAGCCTTTCCCAGTCCCTTTTAATTCTAGATACTTCTTTCCATTGACTATTTCTTATTTATCCTGTATATAGCTTGTTGTTTTTTTCCTTTTTTAAATTAATTTATTTTGAATTATCAACAATCACTTCCATAAGCTTTTGAGTTTTAATTTTTTCTCCCCCTCCCTTCCCACCTCCCTCCCCAAGACAGTGCGCAATCTGATATAGGCTATACATATACATTCCTAGCAAACACATTTTCACATTATATATAGCTTGTTTGTACACAGTTGTTTGCATGTTTTCTCTCTCATTGGATTATGAGCACTTGGAAGGCAGAGACTGTCCTTTGCCTGTCTTTGAATCTCCAGAGCTCAGCACAAGTGCATGGCACGTAGTAGGCACTTAATAAATGTTTATTCCCATCTTTCAGATTTCTTATCTTTCTTGAAGGTATTACCTCCATGGAAATTTCCTCAAATTTCCCTAGAACATTTTCGGCGACCTCTCCTCTGCCCTCATCAAATGAAAATGATGTTTGTAAAAGTGTTTAGCAGAATAAATGCTTCTTCCTTTTCCCTCCCTTCTCCTTCCTTTTCCTCCATCACATCTTGCTCTGCTTGTGTTTATACATGTTGATCACTTCTCCATAGTAGCATGTAATCTCTTTGAGGGCAGGGATTGTCTGTTTCATTTTTGTTCCTATATCTATCTTCTAGTGTGCTATCTCATGCTTAATAAATCCTTGTAGATTGATTATAGAAAATAATTTTTACACGGACACCTACTTGAGAACTTGTTTTGGTGCAGGATTGTTATTTGTAAATATGGTGTGACAGGAATCTTCAAAAACATGCTAGATGTTGTAGGACAGTAGTTTCCTGATGCAGCTCCCCTAACCCTGACTCAGCTTTCTCCCTCCACACAACCCCTACCCACGCAACTTTCTTTAGCCCCAGCTTCCCTGAAGAGCTTGCTGGCCTTATGAAACCTTATTGCCCCCCAATTTTTTGACACAGCTTCCTGGCCTAGGGCCAACAAAAACCCAAGCTCTGTGGGTTCCAGGCCTCTCCAAATTGGCAGGTTCCTGAATCTACTCAAGTCCAAGTTGCTGCAATATCCTGATAACTGGCCAACCAGAAACTACTCTCATAACTGACTGGACAAATCTCTAGATGGAGATGAAGGGGGCTGCTGGATCCTTGTTGCATATCCTTGCTGTGTGGGCAAAGTAAATCTCCTCCTTTGTTAAACTTTCATTGCCTGGCGAGTGCTTTGTTATATCCCAACACTGAACTTGAATGCAGAGACTGGTGGCTCCAGGGCCGTACCTGTAACATTAGGATTGCCTCCTTTCACTTGTGTATTGTAAAGGTGATTGCACAGGGAACAGCTGGCTCTCCACCTCTCCCTCCCATATTTCCTCATGCTGAAAGAAATCCTGGGGTGAGGGTGGGATTTGCACAGTGTTGCATCAACCCCTGAGGCTGAGGATGAGAAATGGAAAATGGGGGCATGAGTTAATGCCTGTCCAAGATCCAAAAAGCCTCAGTGAGGGATATTGGTTCAGTGGGTGATGTGCTACCTGGCTGCAGGGAAAAGGAAGAAATGCGTGGGACCAAATTCTCCCTAACTTGCCTAAAGACCTTTGGTTGAGCAGAGTGAAAGACCAAACATTTTGACTAGCCTCCAGGCATTCTGAGTCTGGATATTCCTCTGAAAGAGCTGGTACCATCTCCTGAGAAAGAGGATCATAGAGTCATAGATTTAAAGATAGAGCCTTTGAAGTTATCCAGTCCAGATTTCTAATTTCACATGTAACTTCAGGGGCATTCCCTCTCACATATTTTCCTTCCCAAAAGGGTACCCCAGGATTCAAGACAATCAAAACTCAAATAGTTCAAGAGGTCTCCTTGGAAGATTTACTCTTTCCAGCTAGCCAGAGGAGATATTAATCCACACAAAAGACATTTAATAAAACAGCATAGCAAATAAAATACCAAGAAAATGTTCTCCACGTTTTCCCACAGTGTGCACTCATATTACTAATAATGAAGGCATACACACACAGATGTATGATAGAGGAACCTGCATAAAATGCACATATATGGTCAGGAAAGATGCATGGCCTCTGAGACAGAATATGTGGCCAGTGATACACATGTAAGGGCTATATACATAAGAGTCATGAATGGACTGGGCAGCTCACACCTCTGACAATTCATGGTTGCTAATATCCATTGGTGATGTTCTCATTTTGATACTGCTCTCAGAAGGGAGCATTGTCTCTGCTGAGGACTGCTCTGCTGGTCTTGTGCTGCTACCCGCTTCTGGGCATCATCTTTTCAAGATAAGAAGGAAGAAAGGAAGCACACAAGCATTTATTAAGCACCTACTATCTGCCAGGCATTGTGGTAAGTGCTTTACAATCATTTGATCATCCCAGCAACCTTGGGAAGTAGGTGTTCTTATTATCCCTATTTTTCACTTGAGGAAACTCAGACAGAGGTTAAGTGACTTGCCCATACAGCTAATAAATGTCTGAAGCTGGATTTGAACTCGAGTTCAAATTTTCAGATATGAGCTGCCCTGTCCACTCATGCCTCCTATAAATATGACCCTTATGTACATATCCTGGCCACATGTATGTTCTGTCCCAGAGATTATACATCTTTCCTGGCCATATACGTGTTTTCTATGCGTGCTCGTTGGTCACTGACTCAAGGCCTAGTGCTCTCTCCATTGACTATGTCACCTAGCTGTAGGGTTACTTGTTAGCCATGTCAACTCCTGTCTGTTAGGATACAGTGACCAACAAGCCTCTCCCTGATAAGGGCAGGTTGATGGTTATAACAAAGGTTATATAGTTATATACTATATAACACCTAAAGGGTAGTTGAAAAAAAGATAGGTGGAATAGCCCCGCACTGAGATGATGTCTTTTAACTGCCTGTATCTTGTGCTGAATTGAAGTCAACTGTGCCAGACAATTGGAGCAAAAATTTGTTGTAACTTCTGCTCAGTTTCTTAAAGGGTTCCTGTGTCCCCAAAATCTATTTTTATGTATTCTGCCAAAGAAAGCCTGTGTGGAGTCTGACTATTAAAGCCCATTTTATTCAAAGATCCTCTGATTTTGTGAGCCAGGAAAAAGGCTAAATGAAGGAGGAAAGGTTATTATCCTCTACCCTTCTAATCCACATTCTTTATATATTATGTGTATTTGTCAACAGCAAAACCAAACCAAACCAAAACACACACACAAAACACCCTCCTGGCTTTTGTGTTCTACTTTGACAAGGTTAAAACTTCTGTGTCTCCCTATATACAGATGAAGAAATTTAGACTCTGAGATGTTTTGATTTCTCCAAAATCACACAATAGCAGCACTGGGATTGGAATGCAGGCCCTTTGACTCCAAATAAAACCTCTCACAGCACAAGGAGGAATTTTTATTGGAGAGGGAATATTATTGGTAACATAGCACTTACTGCACACATTCTACTGTTGTGTTTGTAACATTCAAATATTCAATCTAGCTAATAAACAAATCTTATTGAGGCATTTTTTTCTCCTTGATTGATTGCTTCCCTCCCTTCCCTTCCCCCATCATCTTGAATGGAATCAGAAAGTAAAAGGCCAGGGATTACCAGGTAGAGGGGCCATTGTTTACTACTCTTAGAGGGAACAGAAGCAGTACTATGCCAAGTGGTAAAAACTAAATGCACATAAGTTAACTTGAAAAGAATCCAAGGAGACCTGCCAGAGAGAACTGAGGCAGCAGAAAGACAGCCTTAAAGGGTAGCAACACTGCAAATAAAATTTAACTCATAGCCAAGTCAGATCTCTGTGATCAAAGTACAGGCCCAAATTGGGAAAGATGGGGACCTTGAGATGTGTAATGGGGACATCTAGGAGGATTTTGAGGGACCAGATGAGTCCCCTGTGTCTTTCAACTCACACTCTAATGATCAATTGCTATCGATCACCTGTCTTATCACCCAAGTCCAAACACAGAATACTGGCCAGTGGCTAGCAAGGGCAAAAGTAGGATGGGAGAAATTACATCTGCAATGAGGTGCAAGAACCATCCTAGGATGGGTCACTTAGGTGCTTTACTCTGCACTGGGGCAAATAAAATAATCGATTGGTTAAGGAACTTCTAGAACTTAGGTAGGAAGGGACACTGATTCTGGTTACAAGGGCTCTCTTGTTGTATTGTAAGCCTATAGGCCATAGGTACCTAAGGGAGTAATTATGGGAGGGAAAGGGTCTATTTCACCATAGAGTCAATGGATTCTAAACTGATCTGCTCCTGAATTTATTTAAGAAATAGATATTTTGAATAATTGGCACAACTCCCATATTGGCTCTTAGGCCTTGATTGGCTGGGCAAAGTAGAAGCCAAAAGAGCTTCAATCACTCTCAAAAAATTGTAAGTGAAAAGCAATATCACCTCCCAAAGAAAGTAAAAAACTAAACAAAACAATAACTAAAAACACTACAGTTATTTGGAAATGAGTAGCTGCTGTCTTCTAGCCAATTACCTGTTCAGTGATGTGGGATGAAGGGGAAAGTAGATCATCCCAGTTCTCTGAGCTCAGAGTGGTTTGAACTATGTTAAGACATGAGAAGTTAAGACTAGGAAGTAGTATACATCTGTATGTAGCACATATACTGGTTTAAGAGCTGAAGGCTTATCCAAATGATTTGGGGCATGACAAGCACAAGGTTGGAAGACTGCAATGAGGTATAGGGAGGATTTCATCGAATGGGATTGCTATTTAAGCCCTTATATATCCAATGTATATGTGCACTCAAAATGCTCCACCACTGGAGAAGAACACAATAATAAGGTTGACAGACTCACCCAACCTATAACAAAAGTTAGTATAAGATGCTTCCTGGACTTCATGAACCATGCAAGATGGTCCCCAGAGTAGAATGGATATATAGGAAGGGAAAGAATGTATGCTTTGGCTAGAAATTACGAGATGCTATTAACAAAGTCTGATCTCGACACTGTGGCAGCCAAATGCTTCAGCTGCTGGCAAATATGCCTTGCTTTAAAGTTCAGATGTGGCAGATTTCCTGATGAGAAGAATATACCACATATTATGGTGGCAGGTTTCTTTTGTCATGGAGGGAGGAGAGATTTGTTTTGACTATTGGCACTTAGGATTTGGATTTGCATTCCCAAGATGCTGAATTTAGGCAGAAACGACCACTGGGAGCTAACAGAGTGATTGATATACTGCTCTAGGATTCCATACTTTATGGCTTCCCATCAAGGATTCCAATTTATCACTAACGAAGTCCGAGAGTAGGTACATGGAATAAACTGGACTTTATACATACCATATCACCCTCAAGCAGCTGGCATTATAGAATGCTGGAATGGGCTGTTAAAATCTGAAATAAAATGGTTTTTAGGAGGCCAAGACCTATAAGACTGAGGAAGCATTTTGCAGGTGGTAGTTTATGCCATTAATCAACGGTCATTATGTGACTTAGTTTCTCCTTTCCTTGGGTCACATGGGTCTGAGAATCAAGGTGTGGAGAAGAGAAGGCAAATAACTAGAGCTAACAGAAGCATTAAAGACTGAGGAATTCTTCAGAATTTCTTGATTTCCGTAACTCATGCACTCTGGCATGCCTGGCTAGCCATTCTTGCACAGAAAGGGATTGGAAGCAGACCTTAGAGTTTGGGATACCTAGACTATGCAACAGATTTATGGGATGTTGGTGATGTTGTGTTGTATAAATAATTGTAATGTACTGTGTACACTGTTGTAGAAGAGGTGGTCAAAAGAAGAGGAAGCCCATCCAAGCCTCGCTGCAGACACTTAACATGCCTAAATATACCAGTGGAAAAGAAAAGAGAGGATATGGAGGCTATCTGTGCCCACAATCATTAAGTGCTGTTAGAATGCTAAGTTTATGTTGTGGGTAATATCTAAGATTGATTAGCAGTTCTGCATTTATAATGTAATGTCTGATTATTTTGCTTTATAATGTCCTTGATCACGTATAACATTTGATGTTTATGATAAGTGAGGGGAGGAACGTATTGAGTAGATAAACTTGTTTGTGACATGAAGTGCTTATGAAATATGTTGTATAGTTGCTATGTTTGTAACATATAAATATTCAATTTGGCCAACTGGGGAGTCCCAGCCAGGCATGCCCCCTCTTTGATTGACTCAGCTTAGCGCTGACGTTTACTGATCGGCCAGAATTGCCTCAGTTAAGATCTGCCATGAGCATGACATGCACTGTGTGTCAGGCAATGAGTAAAACTCAATGTTTCAAAGGACAAACTCAATGATGTCAAAGCCACTGGGAAGAACTGAGCTCTAGAATGGCCCAGCAAATGTATTTAACCAGATGTCATCAACCTGTGTGATGTATGGTCATGAGAACCAACCAATTTAAAGCTAATTCTGCCTCACGAGAAGAGAGGCAAACTAGTGAGACAGTGTAGAACACTGGAAAGAGTGCTGGACTTAGCACCATAGGATCGGAGTTCGTACCCCATCTCTGCTGCTTACTCCCCATATGACCTTGGAAAAGTCACTAAACCACTTTGAACTCAAGTTTCCTTTTTAATAAAAAAGAAGAGGTTGGATTAGAGGCCAGGGGTGTCAAATTCAGAGCCCCAAACATGCTTGTCAAAACCCCTGAGTAAGGCCTGAATCAGATTAAAAGCAGTTGGGAAATGTTTAACAAAATAAAGAAAAATATAATTCAACATAGATAAAATTAATTTGTCATTTTCTAAGTCAGAATGCAACTAAAGGGATTCATTTCTATTTGTTTGACACCACTGGACTAGATGACTCCAATTCTTTGAGCCTATAAGTGTAGGGAGGCTGCACAGAAATCTTAGCTGAGCACTGAGCAAGAGACCATTAGCTTAGGTGTAAGAACACTCACCTTGCAAGGCTACATGTTGCACCTCAATAGCTCTTTGAATCTACAAATGCTTTTGGATTTGAAGGCTAATCTAATTATTTTAAATATAAAAAATGTAAATAAGAATGAATAGACCAAGCTTGAAATGGAGCAATAAAACCAAACTGAAGACAACACTGAGAAAGACAATAGCTCCTTTTGGGAATGTATGGTAGAGACAGCAGAGCACCATGGCACTAATGGAGGAGCAAGGCTGATGAGACAAGGATCTGGAACAGGGGAGCAATGGGGCAGCAATTGAAAGAGGGGATAGCCAGTTAGTAATGAGCCATAAATCTTGGTATGAAGGTCGATGTTTAGATCTTGCCCCTACCAGGAGCCCCATCTAGAACAATGCTGTGTCATCAGCTGTATAACTAGGTAGTACAATGATTGAAGTCACTTAATATCTCTGAGCCTCAGTTTCCTCATCTGTAAAATGAGTCTAATAATTGCACCTACCTCATAGGGTCATTGTGAGGATCAAATGACATAAAATATGTGTTGCAAACCTTAAATTAACATATAAATGCTATTGTTATTGTTATTACAGTTTCTGAAGAGAGTTGATTTGCTAGAAAGGTAAAGAGGCTCTTGAACTTTTAGAAAATTCAAGTTCTTCCCAACTGGTGACCTTACCCATTGGGTAGTATTCTAAGTGGAGAGGACTATGTTAATTCTTAGGAGAAAGGTGGAGGCCCATTTATGGAGGAGAAATTGCTCTCTCTCTCTCTCTCTCTCTCTCTCTCTCTCTCTCTCTTTTTCTCTTTCCTCTCTCTCTCCCTCTCTTTCTCCTCTCTCTGTCTCTGTCTCTCTCTTTCTGTCTCTGTCTCTCTCTGTCTCTCCCTCTTCCTCCTCCTCCTCCCTCTCACTAATCACCAATTCTATTGGCCAGATTTCACTGAACAGTTAAAAGGCTCCCTTTGAGACAAGGTACTAAACTTCTCCCTGGCTCCAGAAAGAACTGTGAAAGTGGGTGGAAGTTATGGGGAGTCTGATTCTAGTGCAATCTAAGTAAGAACTTCCCAACAATCAGAGCTTTTCCAGTATGGAATATGGCCTGCCTATGAAGTGGCAAATTTCCTGTTATTTAGGTTCCAGCAGAGATTGAAAGACCACTTGTCAAGGATGTAGAAAATTTGGACTAGATAACATCTGAAGTCCCTTCTCACTGAAACTCTCTGACTCTGAATGTTGATAATCACCCCTTGTATGCTAGAGGTTTTGTCTCGACTCCAATCAAGGTCCATCAGTCTGAACAGCAGGACCTTGTAGTGCTGTTTCTTTGTGTGTACCTTCATGTGGGCTGTGAGTGTAGGCTGCTAGGGGAATGCTATTGCACTTGGTGCAGCGGAATGACCTGACTTTGCTGTGTATTTCCAGGTGACCCTTCATGTCTGCTTTTAGGCCAAAGGTCTCGTCACACTCTGGACACTGGAAGGGCCTCATCCCTGTGTGCAATCTGATGTCCTGAGTGAGATGAAAATGTTTGGTGAAGCCCTTGCCACATTCACTGCAGGAGAATGGCCTTTCCCCGCTGTGCGGGAGCTGATGGACTTCCAAGCTGGCTTTCACTCAGAAGGCCTTGTCACACTCAGGGCACAAGAAGGGCATCTCCCCCATTTGCAGGTTCTGGTGCCTGAACAGTTGGTCATTCTGGCCATAGTTCTCATTGCACTCAGTGCAGAAGAAGGGTTTCTTCTATCTGTGTACCTTGATTTCATTGGCTATTTGAGACTTTGTGGGTGCAGCAATTGTTATACTCACTGCAGCAGAATGGTAAGAGCCAAGGTGAGTTTTAGTTTGGAAATAAATGGTTTTCCTGCTTTCTAGAACCTGAAGATCTGGAATTCCTAGAAAACAGCTGTCCCAGTGGGCTCTTCAAGTCAAGATGTTCATCGGCATTGGAACCAATGGCCAGGTCTGTTATCTCCAAGTGCTCCTGATCTCTGAAAAATGGCTCTTTCCCGTGTTCGATCTGAATACTGAAGTCTGTCTTGGGAATGGCGCAGCCCAGCAAGACCAGTCTTATAATTGGTATTCATTTTATCCTTGTAAAGTTCCTTCTGAGTCCTCCACACTTGCTCCATGAAATACATGATCACATCATCAAATGTCACAGACCCCAGAGCAAGAGCCCCCAGGGCCATGGCTCCTCATAATACATAGAATAAAGCAACCCCATAGATGTGTATATATACAATATAGAAAATATCCAATGTGATTTATTAATAAGTAAACATACATAGAGTAGGAGTTTGTGCTCAAAGTTTTTTTTATTGAGAGTTTTGTGTTAAATAAAGTTTGGCAACTGTTGTATGGGAGGGGAGGGAGAAGGGGCGACCCCTTCCTGTGGCCCGTGGCCCGAGTGCCTCAAATGTAGCCTGAGTCCAGCTCTCGGGGCTTTGAGGATGCACTATCAGGAAAACTGAATCTAGGCAGCACCCAGGAAAGCAGGGAGGCAGGCACCAGCAGAGGGAGCTTTGCATAGTTTGAGTGTTACCCTGTAGTTGATGGTAAGTAACCATTATGGCTGTCTGGCCATTAGTGAAGATTCATGTCATTGCTTCATAGAAACTAAATTGTATTCAGACCAACAAAAACACTGCTACAATGCTCCATCTGGTGTGAAAAAATACAGAAGGTTATAATGTGGTTTTAACTTCTATTTGATGAGAGAGCTTGTGAGAAGCTGCATTTGTCTCATATATTTAAATTTGTGGGTTTTACTCCCCTGTGAGCCAGTTACTGTCACAACAAAGCAACGTGGTGTAGTGCAATGAATGCTGGACTCAGAGTTGGAAGAGTCCTTGGTTTGAATCCTGTCTCTGATTTTTATAAGCTGTGTGACTCTGAATAAGTCACTTAACCACTCTTGAGGTTCAATTTCCAAATCTGTAAAATGGGCATAATAATAATATCCATCTACCTTAGCAGGTTTTTGAGGAGGATGAACGAAGATGATGTATGAAAAGTGCTTTTCATAATAATTGTTATTATTACTACGTCCCACATTCTCAGATTGCACCTCCAATTCATGGGAGAAATGGATCCTTGATTTAGGACTAGAAGATCATCTAGTCCAACCCCTCATTTTACAGACCAGGAAACAGAAACCTAGAGAGGTTAAGTGACTTGCCCAAGGTCACACAAATAATTAGTGGCAGAAGCAAGCTTTGAACCTATATGCTTTCACTCCAAATCTAACACACTTTCCACTGTACCAGAGTGGGAGACTGAGAAGAACAAGTGTAGCAGGATTGGTAAAACCCATTTCCAATAGGTTCAATTCTAGGCATAGTTGTCATCCTGGACAAATACACTTGCACTACCTCAGATTCATAAATGGAATGAGACACACTGAAAGCTTCTTTCTCTCTTACTATCTTCTATCTGGCTGTACCAACTCAAAGGAGTTACTGCTTTGGGTTAAGGTAATGATTATCTTGCTAAAGTTAAACAATGATAACATCAACAAACATCTGAGAGATACAGCACATTAAAATCATTATTATCCATTAGTATGTTAGGTCAAATTATTTTTTAAAAATCAGATTAGCTTTCTATTCATCCTGGCCTAGATGACAGCCTAATAAATAGGACACTGGAAATTTAAGATTTTATATAGAAACAAATGACAAGGTTTTAGAGTTTGGAGGGGTCTTGGCAATTATGTATTCCAAATCTCTTATCTTAAAAATAAGGAAACTAGTCACACAAATGAAATGACTTTTCCAAAGTCACATGGCTGATTAGAGACAGAGCCAGGACTAGAATCTTGTGTGTGTTTTTTTTAAACTTCCTGGTTCTTCATCTGAGGGAGAAAGGAGTGGAAAACTTCTTGTTTTCTAAACTCTTCCATCTTCCTCATAAAAATGTTATTGAATCATTCACACATTCCCTCCCTCACATGTGAGGAGCCTAGAGAGGGTAAATAATTTGCCCAGAGATGCAGGGAGTAAGTGGCAGACCCAGGCTTTGAACTAGATCTTCTCACTCAAAATTTAGCACATTTTCGATAAGCCAATCATTTGTCTAATTGATGGCCAAATCTTTTCAGAGTCCATATTTTTCTTTCTATTGACCACCACCTTATTTCCAGTCCTCTACACCTCTCACCTGCACTATTATGAGTATTCTAATCCATCTTCCTGCCTCAGGTCTCTTCCCTCTCCCATCCATCTTCCATAGGGCTACCAAGGAGATTTTTCTAAAGTGCCAGACGAACCCCTTCACTCTTCTACTCAATAAACTCCAGTGACTCCCAATTGCCTCTTTGATCAATTATTTAGTTTTGTTTATCTTTTAATGTTCTTCACTAGCTGGCCCCAAGCTACCTTTTTCAACTTTACTCTTCTTCCTGAACTTTATAGTCTAGTCAAACAGGTCTTCTTGTCATTCCTCACACTTGAGATTATCTCTTGTTACTGTTCCTAATGTCTTGAATGTATTTTTTCCACTCATCACTGCCTCTTGGAATGCCTTGTTTCCTTCAAAGCTCTGCTCAAGGGACGCTTTCAGCATAAAGCATATCCTGACCCCCAGCCATTAATGCCTCCTCCCTCAATTTCCCATGTATTTATTTTGTATATACTGATTCATGTACAAGTTGTCTCCCCAATAGGTCTGTCTGTGTCTCTCTATCTCTTATCTATCTATCCATCTCCCTCCCTCCCTCTCTCTCTCTCTCTCTTTCTGTCTGTGTCTGTGTCTTTCTCTTTCTCTCCTTCTCTCTCATATTACCTATCTAATCACAGAATATTCAAATTGGAAGGGCCCTTGGCAGCCATCTACTCCAACTCATACTCCTAAAGGAAATAAACAAGATCTGGTCACCCAGCCTCAACTTGGAGACCTCAAATGAGGGATTTTCTCCTGAGGCAGCCCATTCTACTTTTGTGCAGCTCAATTATTAAGAAGTTTGTTTTTTTGTTTCCCTGAAATCAAGACCAAATTAATCTCTCCACAATTTCCAAGCATTGTTTCTGGTTTTGCCCAGTGGGGCTAAAGAGAGCAACTACAATGTCTTCCACATGACAGTTATTTAAAATGCTTGAACACAGCTATCATGCCCCCCCTGAGGCTTTCCTTTTTTAGGCTAAACATCCCTAATTCCTTCAGTTGATACTCAGATGACATGGGCTCAAGGTCTTTGAACAGCCTTCTTGTCCTTCTCTGAATGTTCTCCAGTTTTTCAATATCTTTGTTAAATTTTGGCTACCCAGAATTGAACACAATAATCCAGATGTGATATGATCTGGGTAAAATACAATGGTAATATAATTTCTTAAATTTTTGGAAGTTATGTATCTCTTAATCACATATATACATATACATACATACATACATACATACATACATATATATATTTCTCCATTATACTGTTGATTCATATTGAGCTTGCAGCACACTAAGACCCTCAGATTATTTTCAGGCAAAACATTATCTAGCCATTCCTTCCCCGTATTCTAGTTATGAAGCTGATTTTTCAACCATTTTTAAGACCTGATATTTATCCCTATTGAATTTCATTTTATGAGATCCTGTTTTGTGTTCTAGTGGCTAATCTGTGAAGAGCCTTCTGGAGTGGATTTTATCCTCCAGTATGTTAGCTATCCATCACAGTGTTGTGTCCCCTATAAATTTGATAAGCACATTATCAAATTGTCATTGACTTATCTATATCCTTTTTCTGTCCAGGCAGTCCAAGGTTAACTACAATGAAAAAACTGCTTCTTTTTCTCCCTCCATTGACCTTCAACCAAGTGGCCTCCATCACACTTTTCCTCTCTGGTTCTTGAATTTTCTTTTTCTTTCTTTCTTTTCTTTTCTTTTTCTTTTTTGGTGAGGCTATAGGGGTTAAGTGACTTGCCCAGGGTCACACAGCTAGTAAGCATCAAGTGTTTAGTCTGAGGTCAGATTTGAACTCAGGTCCTCCTGACTTCAGGGCTGGTACTCTATCCACTGCACCACCTAGCTGCCCCCTTGAATTTCTTACATGAGTATATCTTCTTAGTATAAGAAAATATTTCATCTCTCCTGTTCCTTAAATATGGTTTATTCATCTAATATCATACTCCAGTCATGGATTTTATTCCACTAATCTCAGTGATACATGTAAGGACATATTTGTTTATGTTAGGTCCGTAGTTCATTTTGCCTGTTTTTTTTTTTTTTAATTTCCAGCATTTATCTATAGACATTTGATGTTAGGGCCTATACTATTTTCTTCTTGCTTTAATTTTGTACCTTTGTGAACTTCTGAGTATCTCTATGATTATTCTTATTCCTTCATTGGAGGCATACTATTCTCTATGGTATCTAGCTTGGTGAATATACAAATCATTAGATTGTTAAATACCTTCTGCATTTTAAAGGCCTTGGGCGTTCCCCCCCCCCTCCACTTAGTAAAAGACAGACAGTTGTGAGAGGAAATGTAAAAAGGTAGAATATCATATTCTGAATAGATTAATAGTCTATTATTTGTCTTTGCCTGTGGTAATTCAGAGAGTCTTCTCTTTTGAAATTTACACTAAAATTGAATATACTCACAAACTCAACTTTTTAAAAGCAGAATCATGGGTATGAGGATAGGGTGATAAGCAAAAGTAAACCAGCAGATTTGCATTCCATTTGGAACCTTTGTAAATAGCAAAATTGTGTACTGTCCTAAAAAAAAAACGACTCAGGTAATTTCTCTAAAGGTTTCTTGGAATAACAGTAAGAGATCTAGGGAGATTTATAATGCAGCAAACTATGAAAGATGAAATGAGCCTAAAGAATGAATACAAGAGGAGAGGGGGAAGGGGTTTTTGTGTGAATTATTTGCTATGGGTTTTCCAATTGTTTGAATTCTTATTAAAGACAACTTTGAACCAAGAGAGAGTCTTATACTGACAAGCAGAACAGGGTTGGAATTAAGGGGTAATAAAATATCTACTCACAATCTTAGTCCCCCACCCCATCTTGTAGTTCAATTAAATGATCTCTTTTTAAAAATTTTTTTTTTTTTGCTTTCAGGCAATTGGGGTTAAGCGACTTGCCCGGGGTCACACAGCTAGTAAGTGTCAAGTGTTTGGTCTGAGGCCAGATTTGAACTCAGGTCCTCCTGACTCCAGGGCCAGTGCTCTATCCACTGTTCCACCTTGCTGCCCCAATTAAATAGTCACTTTTGGAGAACTTGCATCCTCTAGCTTTATAAGGAGCCCTCAGATTCTCAGTCTTGTGCCAAACTAAGGGAACAAAGATTGCTAAATTTATTTGTGACACACCCACATTGACTAAATCCTTTTTCTATACTGCTATTGCACCATTTGTAGCATGTATTTAGTACAAGCAGCTTGGCATAGTCACTCGCCTTGGGGGCCTAGACTTCATAGAGAGCTAGACTTGGGGTTACTTTTTGAAGCCTTCTTTATAGTGTGTAACAGTAGGCAGGTCCCTTAACCTTTCCTAGCCTCAGTTTCCTTATTTGTAAAATGGAGACCTGCAGTGTCTATCTTCCAGAACTTTCATGAGGTACAAATAAGAACATGTTTGTAAAGCCCTATGTAAATATCACTTATTACTATAATCAAGCCAAGAAGTGTTTATTAAATATCCACTATGTTCCAGGCACGTATGATAAGTGCTGGGCATGCAAAGAATGGCAAAAACCCAATCAAACAAGTTAAAAGTCCCTGCTTTCAAGGAACTCACAGTCTAACGAGGGCTAATGTAAATAGCTATGTACAAGCAAGATATGACCATGATAAGTTGGAGTTAATTTTAGAGGCATGTCGTTGACAGTGAAGGGGATCAGGAAAAGCTTCTTGAAGAAGGGGGAACTTCAGCTGAGAATGGAAAGAAGCCAGAGAAGTCAGGAGGCAGAGCAGGAGAGAATTCCAGGAATGGGAGACAACCAGTGAAAATGCATGGAGTTGGGGGATGGAGTTTCTTGTGAGAGGAACAGCAAGAAGGTCTTTATTACTGGATGGGAATAAGGAATTAAAAGACTGGAAAGGTAAGAAGGGGCCAAGTTATGAAGGGCTTTAAACAGCAAAAAGAGCATTTTACATTTGATCCTAGAGATCACATTTAAGGAGAGAGGGATTTCTCTAGAGATAGGGAGCCACTGGAGGTGATTGAATAGTGTGTGTGTGTGTGTGTGTGTGTGTGTGTGTGTGTGTGTGTGACATACTCAGATGTGTACTTTAGGAAGATCTAGGATTTAGCAGAATAGAAGTGACTTTGGGGAACATCTCTAACTCCCTCATTTTAAAGAGGAGGAAACTGAGTTTCAGGGAGCAAGTAAAGAGTCAGCAGGGCCTGTATTTGAATCCAAGTCTTCTGACTTTGAAGTTAATGCTAATGCCGCTATATGGAGCTGCCTCTCCCATTGCTGTTTTGTAATTCTGCTCTTTTGCATGTGTCTGTCTTATCTTCTAGATGAAGTTATAAGCTTCACAAAGGCAAGGACTGCAACCTGACCTCTTTATTATGTCTCTTCCCTCCCAACATCAATGCTCGCACTTGGAGGGGCTTTTGAGATCAATAAACATTTGTGGAATTGAAACAAGACTAGTAGAAACCACAGTAACTTATATCACCCACTCTTGGTATTACTGAAGTTGATAACTCTGTTTTTTTTTTTCCAGGGGGAAGATCTCAAGAATCATTTAAAAGCAGTGAATACCCACATTTAATATTAGTTTAAGTGAGTGCTTTGTAAAATACTGTTTAAAATCACTTACCAATATAACTTAGATCCCCATCCTGGAATATGGAAGTAAATGACTAGGCTAGGAAAGGAGCTTCTTGCAGATGAAGGCACTCCAAGCTTCTTTACCAAGGGATTTATGTTGACATAGTAAACAAAGAATATGATAGTTGGAGGGGACCTGAGAGGCCATATAATCTAATGCACATCTGAATCAGAATCCCCTTCACAACATACCAAACAAGTGACCATCCAGTTCTTGCCTGATCACCAATATGGAGGAACCCACTATCTTCCATGGTATCCCATTCCACTTTTGGATAGCTCTAGTTGTTCAGAGATCTTTTTGTTTGTTTGTTTGTTACATCAAGCCTAAATTTGCCAGTGGAGTGCCCTCATGATCTAGGCTGGTTCCTGTGCCATTTATCATTTTTATCAATGATTTGGGGACTCTAAAAGCATACAATCTTGCTCTAGTCACTGATAAATGGATTCCCAAACAGTAGGGATCCCCCAGATAAAGCTGTTATCTAAGGAATGTATGTGGACACTTGTTCTTTGCAGTAGGCAAGTAAGAGAGATAATATCTACATGTAGACATAGAGATCTGATGGAAGAAATTATATGCTCTTTTTGAGTATGTATTTGGGAACAATTTGGTGCAGTGGATAGAGCACTGGGCTTGGGATCAGGAAGATTCATCTTCTTGAGCTCAAATTGGGTTTCAGATACTACTAGTTCTGTGACCCTGGGCAAGTCACTTAGCCCTGTTTGCTCTAGTTTCTTCATTTGTAAAATGAATTGAAGAAGGAAATGGCAAACCACTCCAGTGTCTCTGCCAAGAAAACCACAAATGGGATCAGGAAGAGTCAGACATGACTAAAACAACTGAACAACAATAACAACAATAAGGCAAGGTAAATTTTTTTAGTTTAATTTTTTCAATTAATGAATATCTGCCTTTTCTACTTTTCACAATTGAGAGTTTGTTTTGCTCAGTACTAATCCTTCTTTTAACCTATCCTCTCTCTTATTCCCCCATCTTCTTCCTCACCTTTCTCTCCTATATCCAACGTGTGTGTGTGTGTGTGTGTGTGTGTGTGTGTGTGTGTGTGTATGTGTGTATTCTTTTTTCCTTGGATGAGAGTGAGGCTCAAATGTTGCCTGGTACCCCAATCCTTCTTCCTTGTGTGTACAGATTTCTGCTTTTATGCCATTATGTGAGACCATTTCCTCCATCCTTTTTCTTCCTTTCTCTTTTCTTTCTTCTTTTAAAATCATCAATATATAATGAAACCATTCCTAGGCCTTCTGTCTAATTAGATTCCCTCGATGATCTTTAATGGTGATAAAACTCTGAGTATCATTTCCCCATATTAGAATGTTATGGTTTATCCTTGCTTAGTCACTTAATTTTTTGCTCATATTTACTTTTTTATATTTCTCTTGACATCTATGTTTTTCAAAGTTTCTATGCAGTTCTGGTCTTTTCATCAATTCCTTGATTTCATTTGAAGATACATATTTTTCCCCTATAGTTTTATATTTAGTTTTTCTGGATAAGTCATTCTTGGTTGTAAGCCTTCTGGAAAATAATTTCATTATTTTATCTTCATTTACTTATAGTAGTTTGTTGCTAAATAGTGTGTGATTCTGACTGTGGCTATTCAATACTTGAATTCTCACTTTCTGGCTGCTTGCATTATTTTTTCTTTTACTTCAAAGTTCTGGATTTTGACTATAATATTCCTGGGAGTTTTTATTTTGGGGTTTCTTTCAGAAGATGACTAGTAGAATTTTTTTTCTATTTCTACTTTGCCCTGTGGTTCTAAGAAATCTGGGCAGTATTCTTTTATGATTTCTTAAAATATGATGTCGGGGTGGGGGAGGAGAGGGAGGAGTTACCTTTCAGGTAGTACAATGAATCTTAAATTGTCTTTCCCCAATCTGTTTTCTAGGTCAGTGTTTTTCCTATGCGATACTTTTAATTTTCTTCTATTTTTCAGTATTTTGACTTTCAAAAAATACTTTTTGCCTCCTGGAGTCATTATCTTCTCTCTGGTCCATTTGAATTTTTGGGAGTTTGTTGCCTGAGTAAGGTTTTGTAATTCTTGTTCCAAGCAGTTAATTCCCTTTCCATTTATTTCTTTCACAGCTCTCAATTTTTCCAGAAGTTTTCCTCTAGCATGATAATTTTATTTATAAATTTTTTTTCTATAACCCTCTCTTCATCTCTTCCAGGAATTCTAGTTGAACTTGTACCCAACTTGTGTTTTACTTTGAAGCTTTGTGTAGAGATGTTTTGCAATCATTGTCTTCTTCTGGGTTTGTCTCTTGAACCTGCGTGTCACCGTTACGTCTCTTTGTGATGGGACTCTTTTCTTTGTTTGTTTACTCACTTTTTTAGCCTACTTCCTGACTTTGGATTTTATGTTAGGGCCATGCTTTTCACCCTTCTGGAGGCAATGTCTGGGTTGAGTTTATGCCCTCTTTGGTCCTTTTGCTGCTTTTTGAGGGTATTGATGTTATATTATTCCAAGATCTTAGGGAATGTTGAAAATGTCTGATCCATGGCAAAAGAGATCACTTCCCTCCTGGTCTGAGCTCTGCAAATTCCTGATTTGAGTTTGGGTCTGAGCATCACACTTGTGGTCTTGCCCCTGATGGAAGTTCAAGTAGAATGCTGCTAAACTCAGCCATTAGCAGCCAGCTGGAAAACTGTGGCTTCAGAGTGACAACTGTAGGCTACCCTTTGGTCTAGGATTTCTTCTTGAGTTACTCTTCTTCAGGTTTCAAACCAAGCTTAAGTTTGGAACAGAGACCCTACTCTCCTGTTGGGGTCAGAACAACACAACTACCAATTACTTCTGAACTTTCTTTGTGCTTAGTAGACAGCCTAGGGCATAGGATTATTTTTCACCTTGGTACACTCTTGGTGCAGTTCTCCTCAGTCCACCAGGGATGTGTGGCCTGGAACTGAGTAGAGAGCAATAGAGATTCCAGTTAGAATCCATCCCTCTGTTCTACATGAGGTCAAAACACACCTTTAGATTTTGGCCCTTGTCATGTTCTGGTGCATAGTCTTATTGCTCTTTCAGTTTCTGAACCTGGAAAGCACAGCCTACTGTGCTATTAGCCAGACCCTGACCCCACTGACCGCAGACTTCTCTGCCTCTCTCCCCATACTTGCTTGGGTTGGAAATATGACTCATCGATTTTTTTTCCTTCTATTTTCTTATCAAGACTCAGTCTTGCTGATCTTCTAGATTTTTTTTGTGAAGTATTTATGTCAGAGAGCTTACCTGTCTTGTCTTCATTTCCAATGCAAGGCAAATTTAGGAGGATAAGAGCCCTAATGACTGACACTTTCAGGAAAAGCTTCAGAGAGGAAGTAGGGCCTCTGCATAGCTTTTAAAGAAGATAAGAATTATGAGAGGTGAAGATGAGGAGTGAAGGCATTCCAAGGAACAGGCAGTAGTTCCATTTGGCTGGAATGTAGAATTCATAAAGGGGGTTACTGTGAAATAAAGTTCGGGAGAGGGGCTGGATCCAGATTATGGAGCTTGTAGTTTGTTCTAGACTCAATAAATAGCCATTGAAGGCCTTCAAACAATTTCTGGGAGCTATAAGCTCAGGAGACTCTATATAGGGACCAGTACTCTGCCCTTGCCAGACCTTTTCTAGATTATTATGTTTCGTTCTGGACACCACAATTTAAAAAAGACTGGAATTTAAAAATCAGCTGGAATATGCCTCGAAGACGGTGACCAAGATGGTGAAAGTCTTTAAATCTATGTTATTAAAGATCATTTGAAAGAACCTGGGATGTTTAACCTGGAAAGAAGAAGATCTGGGGGTTGGAGGAGGGAGAATGATGGCTTTTTAAAATTATTTGAAAGGCTGTCATGTAGAAGAGGGACTAGTCTTATACCATGTGGCCCCAGAAGGCAGAATCAGGAACAGTGGGTGGAAACTGCAAGGAAGCAAATTTAGATTAGATGTTAAGAAAAGCTTCTTAGCAATGAGAGCTGCCTGAAAGCAGAAGGAGTTCATGGAGTAGTGGTGTGTCCGCTTTCCTCGGTGGTCTGCAAGCTAAATGACCAATTATTGGTATACTATAGTGAGCATTCCTTTCATGTATAGGCTAGACCAGATGACTTCTGAGGCCCCTTCCAACTCTCAGATTCTCTCATTATGTTATGTTTTTTGGAGCAGGAAATTTACTGAGTAAGACCTGTACATTAAGAAGAATCAGAATTTAAAGCAGCCAGACATAATTAGTAAGGTATGTAATAGATATGCTACATCAAAGTCTCAGAAGTTTCTAGGTACATAGGTAATAAATAGAAGATTCAAAGGGCTTACCAGGATTTCTTGGTGGGAAACTTTAGGCCTTTATTCAATTTAATTCAATTAAAATAAAAATTTAATTAATTAAAAAATTTATTAATTGCTTACTATGTAAGCAAAGAGAGGCCTCTCCTAGTGGATAGAAAGCTGGCTTCAGAGTCAGAAACATATAAGTGCAACTCCTGCTTCTGACGTATATTGGCTGAATGACTGAAAAAGGCGCTTAACCTCTCAGTGCCCCTGGAAACTCTCTAAGACTATAAGTTACAGAGAAGGTGCTATCTGCCTTGGCAGAGGAATTTTCTTCACAAGGAGTTCCCTACATTCATTAAACCACAGATTTGATTGAAAAATTAAAATGTGCAACACAGTAGGCATGTACACACACATGTGTCTTCTCCAGGGAAAGAAAAAGAAATTCAATTCAATAAACATTTTACTAAGAACCTACCATGTACCAGGCACTTTGCTAAGCACTGGGGATGCAAAAAGAGGCAAAAGATGGCCCCCCCTCAATCTCATGGGGGAGAAAAAGCCAATATAGACAAACAAGCTCTATGCAGGATAAATAGGAAATAATTACAGGAGGGAAAACATTGGAATTAAGTGGGGCTAGGGAAGATGTCCTGTAGAAGGTAGGATTTTAGTTAGGACTTGAAGCCAGATGAAGAGGGAGAGTGTTCCAGGCATAGGGGACAGCCAGAGAAAATACCTGAAGCCTAGAGTGGGAGTGACTTGTTTGTGGAAAAGCCAGGAGGCCAATGTCAAGGGATTGAAGAGTATGTGTTGGGGAGAAAGGTCCAAGAAGATTGGAAAGGTAGGAAGGGGCTAAGTTATGAAGGGCTTTGAATGTCAAATACAGCATTTTTATTTGCTCCTGGAAGCAATAGAAATCACTAGAGATATGTGTATGTGTGTGTGTGTGTGAGAGACATGGTCATATCTGTGCTTTAGGAAAATCCCTTTAGTGGCTGAATGGAGGCCATTTTCTGTCTCCACTCTGCCTCCCTCCCTAACCCCATTGTATATAGGGAATGTGTTAAAGAAGAGGAGGGCAGTATGCTCACCTGAACTTCTGTAAGCACTCTGTTGTTCTCTCCTCCCCTCTCTACTCTTATCCTCCTGGAAGTTGATTTCAGGGTCCATTTTATTTTGTTCCATTTGCCCAAACAAACATTATTAGTTATAGTTCTACACCTATGACTGCCATCTCATGATGAAGGCCACTTCCTTAACTGAATCTCAATCTTTTATCAGTTGTCAGATTCTCTTGATAATGTACTTGGTCTCCCTGTCAACCTAGTGGGTCTGTTTGAACTATGTGTCCTGGCCTGACTTGCCACAACCATTACCTTAATTCTGATTGGAGGAGAGGGAAAATGGAATAACTACCACTCCGTGTATATATATATATATATACATATATATATATATATATATATATATATATATAGCCTCTCATACACCTTGAGACTGTCCTTTTTTCCTCCTTTCTTTCCCCTTTCAAGACTGCTCTTGATTTGGGAGAGAAGATTGAGGAAGAGCAAAGGAAAGAAGTTGAGCTAGATTCAAGAGACTCCTTCCCAAGAGCTCTTGACTTAAGTGCTTGGCTAGATCTTCAGAGATTTAGTTGCTTGTAAGTGGCTATGGTTTGGGAGAAGAAGAAGAAAAGATCTCAGCTTTGAGTCCAGATCTGTGTTCAATGGGATAATTCTGAATACCTGAGGCCAGTGACTTAAATATTGGGGACTCTGGACAACTCTGTAGACTGTAAGTTGCAGAGAAGATGCCAAACTACCTTGGTAGAGTGGAGGGGACACCTTCATCAGAGAGTTCCCTTTATCAATTAATGGATCCATTTCCCTTCCTCATCCCTGCTTACTCTAGGAGGAACATTCATAGAAGAAAAAAGGTGAGGGGGTGGAGAAGATTTTAGTCCAAACTCCCTGGAATAATTTGAAGAGACCTAGACCATTGAAATCATCCCCACAGGTTCTTCTGAAGTCTAATAAAGCAAGCACAATTTTTGTTAATTTAATATTTAACATTTAGAGCTAGCGGGCTCTATAATTCTGAGATGTTAGCTTTAATTTGGCCAAATTTATGACCCAATAAAGTTGTATTTTTTATATGCTGCATGTATACTTTATGGTGTGTAGGGAGATCATTTTATAATCACTATTTACAGTATATTTATTCCATTTTATAGAACTTGGTGCATAATTTGACTACTTTAAACGATTTAGGTTTATAGGTGATATGCTGCTTTTTATAACATATTGTTGATCATATCTCTGATTTATTGGTTGAATCATGGGTCAGTAAAACATCCGTCAATTATAACATTGTTCCTTGGGGAGAATACAATCTGCTTTATGATGATCTGCTTTATGACAATTCATTTTACAATGTTATTTCTGGGAAAGAATTCCTGTGAAAATTGGGGACTATATGTAGTGCCCAATTGTAAAGTATTTCAGCAAATTTCCTCAAGTGTTCTAGAAGAATGCCACTGAGGCAGCTTATGGGCTTACAAATAACTAATACTATTTATAATTTGGGAAACCAAATCAAAGAATAATCAGGGGGCTTTCCCAGGGTTGCAGAGTAAAACAGTGATAAATTAGGAAGTAGAAATTGTTTCTTGTTTTCATTCATAATCAATTCTGGGTGTAACAAATCTTTGTGAGACTTATTTTTCCACCATTCATTGAAACCCTCTAAGTTTACAGATCACTTCCTGGCTAAAGATGACTTAGATAGATTTTTGAAGGTTAATGACTGATCTGCATGGGGAAAGTGCCGAAATCGATGGAGAACAAGCAAGATTTAAAGTAAGGAAAACATTTTAAATCAGTTTATTCCCTTTTGTTGCTCAACTGTTCTAGTTGCTTCAGCAGGAAATTTGTTTATTTTGCAGTTAACAAAGGAGAAAGGATGATCTGAACATTTTCAAGGGAGCCTCCATATTCCTAAATACTCCATCATTTTTATCCTACTTGGTCTATTATTCTACCCATGTACTCCTTTTCCCTATAAAATGAGAGGATTGGACTTGAGCACTACAGTCCCTTCCAGCTCTAGGATGCTATATTCCTACTTAATGATGCTTATCTTCTTGTGCAAAGAAGCTCCTTTCAAAGACAAAATTGTGAAATCATTTGAAGACCCCAAAAGGAAGGTAGGTCCTATTATTCTCTCTTTCCTGTTTACCATCATTTTGAATCAGATATGAAAGCCCTGAGGATCAACCCCCAGCTGGCCTCTGCCAGGGGTGCACCAACAAATGAAGTAAACAAAAGCAGGGCTGCATTCATTTCAAGCTCCATTAGGGGCAAGAGTTGGAAGAAGAAATCAATGGGAAAGATGAGGCTGGCACCAAAAGAACTTCATTTCTCTGCTTCTAGGAGGGAATTAACCACAAATGACAGAGAAAAAATTGCAAAATGTTACCATTTTGAAGAAAAAATTAAAAATCATGCTCACCAGCCATTTTGCTGTCATTATGCAAGTACAGCAAAAATAGATAACTGGCCATTACCTCCTTTTCCCCCCACATAGCAAAGTATGAAACATGACCCACTATTATAGCACGAGCTGCTGCACATTGTGAGACTGAAATGCTTTTTATAAAATCAGGATTTTTTTTGAGGTTGAAGCAGCTATGTGAATGAATAAAACACCCAATTATCAATAATATTGATGATTTGAGAGTAAAATGCCTTTAGTTAGAGAATAGGAAGTCATTTTACAGTTTAGTTTTCAAAAGTTACCAAAGATAGATAGGCCTTACTCAACCCCTCTACAATCATCCACAAATAATACCTAGTGCAAAATGGTTTGGTTTAAGGAAGAAATGATTATGAATGGATGTTTTCAATTTTAAAAAATATATATGGTGAAAAGAGGCAATGGGGTAGAGTGGAAAACACTTTAGGCCTGTAAACCTGCATTCAAATCTGCCGTTTAACCCTCACTGGCTGCGTGACTTTGGAAAAAGAACTCTACCTCTTAACTGAAGTTTCTTTATCTGAAAAATTGGAGTGATAATGTTTTCAATATCTACCTCACAAGGTGGTTGTTGGAAAAGCCCTTTGTAGACCTCTCTGTGTCTCAGTTCCTTATCCATTAAAATGGGGATAATAATACCTGTATAACATATCACTTACTCGTGCGTCTCAAATGAAATTTTGTATGTATATGTGTATATACACACACACACACACACACACATATATGTACATACACACATATATCACTTACAAAGTTGCATGTGTTTTATATATATAATAGTGTATGTGAAGTACATTTAATATTATTAATATCCTACTGGAGTTGCTAAAAGGTTTGGAATGGTCACCTACAGTTGATGAATTCATGAGCAATTCTCCTGAAAGAAGGCTTTATCTGCTATTATTTTCTCTCTTAACTTTTTATTTCATGGGCAGATTTGAATACCTAGCTCTGATCTTGGCTCAACCAGAATAAATATATGTTTTTTTCCCTTCATTTACTGAAACTATGTTTATATGCAAATGACACACATTTCCTACTGATCTTTAAGTATTATAAACTAAGAATTGGGTTTCCCAGCATGCTTATCTTTCTTTCCAACCTGTCCTAAGAATAATTATAATAGAGCATCCTTTGCTTTCTCCATATCTCAGTGAGGTGGTAAAATGGATAGAGTGCTGGAGCTGGATTCAATTAGATCTGAGTTCCAATTTGGTTTCAAATATCTACTATGTGAGCCTAGGCAAGTCACATAAATTTGCCTCGGTTTTGTCATTTGCAAAGTGGGGAAAATAATAGCACCTTCTTCTCAGGATTGTTGTGAGGAGATATTTGTGAAGCTCTTTGCAAACCTTAAAGTACTATGTAAGTATTATTATTATTACCTGTGTGACCCTTGTCAAGTCACTTAATCTCTGTCTACCTTAGTTACTTCCCAGGATTGTTGTAAGGACAAAATGAGATAATATTTATAAAGCACTTTGCAAACTTGAAAATGCTATGCAAATCCTAGCTTTATAATACCACTAGCATGTCTGTATCCCAAAGAAATCAAATAAAAAGGAAAAAGACTTCTATGTACAAAAATATTTTTAGCAACTCTTTTTATGGTGGCAAAGAATTGGAAATTGAGGGGATCCTCATCAATAGCAGAATGGCTAGACAAGTTGTGGCACGTGATTATGATGGAACACTATTGTGCAATAAGAAGTGATGAGCAGGATGCTTTCAGACACACCTGGTAAGACTTACATGACTCACATGAACAAATGTGATGCAAAATCAAATGATCAGAAGCAGGAGAACACGGTAACAGCAATATTGTACAATGGTCAGCTGTGAGTGATTTAGTTGTTCTCAGCAATACAATGATCCAAGACAATTACAAAGGACTCACAATGAAAAAATTCTATCTACCATCAGAGAAATAACTGATGGAGTCTGAATGCAGATTGAATAATACTTTTTAAACTTTCTTGACTATTCTTTTTTTATGCATTTTCTTTTGCAACGTGGCTAATATGGAAATGTTTTGCATGGCTATATGTGTATAATCTATATAAAATTGCTTGCCTTCTCAAAGAGTGGAGAGGGGAGTGAGGAAGAAAATTTGGAACTCAAAATGTAAAAAAAATGTTAACAATTTTTGTTTACACGTAAATGAAAAAAATTAAAATTAAATGTAAAAACAGAAGAAAAAATTCTCCCCATTCCGCACATTTTGTTGGCTTCCCCGTGTTGTGTCACGTCAATGGCTTAGGGAAGCCACCAGGTGGCACCATGGAGGAAGTAGGGTCTTAGGACGAGTGTGAATTAGGGGGCAATGGATATATGGATCAGAAGTCTGGGGGTATATCCATTCAACAAGCATTTATTAAATATCTCTCATGTGCAAGGCACTGTTCTAGGAACTAGGGATACACAGAGGAATTAAGAAAAACTCACATAATTATGAAGTGAGCACAGGGTGATAGAAGAGTCATGGGGAAAAAAAAAAGGACTCTAATAAGAGGTTACTACTAGTACCTTGAAGGAAAGAATCTTGGATCTTGCCTACTGACTTCTGTGAAACCTTTAGAATCACATAAGCTAGTGTCAATCACCAGTGAATGACACCAGTGTCAAACAAAAATTGAGATGAAAAGTAAGCACATTATCCCCAAAAATCTGTGTTCGAGTCTGAACATATGCCTCATCAAAGGAAAGTGGTAAGTGATCACCAAAAATGGAGTGGGAAATTCAGGTTATCTATGTCAGAAATCATATTCTCTCCTTTCCACCTCCTTTTCTTAACTCTTTCCTTCAAACTTCTGAATTTGAAACTTCATTTTGAACAGGATTATCAAGTACTTTAAAATGACCAATTGTGTAAATCAATAACAGATGGAGAGGCAGTTTTGACTACTTGGCTCTGATCTTGGATCAACCTGAAGAGCTTTTCTTCATCTGGTTTAGAGAGTGTTTAAATGCAAAACACATGCATTGCCTATTTATCCTTAAGTATTGTAAAACCAAGAGTCAGATTCACCACCACACTAATCTCTTTCGCCAACCTCCCAGAAGAAGAATTACTTTAAAACAGCAGTCCATTCCCATTGCCGTGTGGTATTAAGGAAATACTCAGCTTCACAAAGCTGCTCCTGGTATACATACTCAAACAAAGCTACAAACCAAGTTGAAAAATACTTATTAATCTGCTTTCTGTGTACCCAGCACAGTATGAAAAACAAGTCAAACCCACACAATCCCTTCCCACAGATCTTTGTTAAAAAACCCCACAAAACTGTGGGGAGATTATGTGTCACATACTACCAGCACCAAAGCCTCATCATTAATGTAATTGATTCATATGACATCGTCAAGATGAGGAGTTGAAGCTTTTGAGAGTCATTGAAGTATAGGTGTGTCTGTAAACTAATTTCCTGCTACTGCTGAAAGATATGGAGATCTTTTTGAGCACATGGTAAAGACAGAGAAAGTGAATGCGACAGTGAAAAGTTGGCTTTATTCATTGATTCATTCATTTGTTTACTCATTTATGGTTTCTTTTTTCATTTCTACTGGCAAATCTCTGAAATCTGACACTTTCTTATTACTCAACTGGCCACCACTTTGATCTGAGCCCTTATCACCTCTCACCTGGACAATGGCCTCCCTGCTTCTAGTTTCTCCCCTCTTCAATCTATCTTCCACACAGTTGCCAAAGTAATTTTCCTTAAGTGCAGTTTTGATTATTTCACTCTTTTACTCAACAGACTATAGTGGCTCCCTATTGCATCTAGGATAAAAACAAACAAGAACCCTCCTTTTTTCATTTACAATCCTTTGCAACCTGGCCCCCCTTATCCACCTCTCTGTTTTATCATGCATTACACCCCTTCTTGCACTCTGTGGTTCAGCCCAATTGAACTTCTTGCTGTTCTGCACACATGACACTCCATGTCTCATTTCCATGCCTTTATTTTTATTGTCTTCCTGGACTGCAGTCTTTCTTCACTCCTTTTTATAATCCCTTGTTTCCTTTATGACTCTGCTAGAGTATCACCCTCTACATAAAGTCTTTCCTGGTCTCCCAGCTGCTAGTGCCCTCCTTCCTAAAGCTACTTTGTACTTATTTATATATTTATATTATATATATACATGTTATGTATTTGTATATACATATGTATCTTCCCCAATTGAAGGAAAGTACTTTGAACACACAGACTGTTTTGTTTTTGCCTTTGTGTGCAAAAACCCACTTTTATCACAGTAAGCAGCATGTAGTAGGCACTTAATAAATGCTTATGTAATGACCGATATACTTTGGGACATTCTTAGCTTGATTTCTTAGGGAAACAAAAATAATCAACTTTCTAACATTTTGTCAATCTATGAAGTTAAAAGTTTTTCACATTGCCATGATTTTGAAGGGTAAAGTTGCTTCTTTAAAGTGATCCTTTGTGGGCTGGTGGCTTCACTTAGAACTAAAAGAAGCACAGGAGTCTCATGGTCACAGGCCCCGCTATGAACTCTGATCAGCTGTCCCTCAAATGTTTACTAAGAGTGTAGATAGATAAACTAATAGAAAAACAACAACTCAGCATGATGGTGGGTCAACCTCTTAACTTGTGGAGGATGGCTTCTCAGTGTCATCATTTCTTTTTGAAGCTTATTAAAATGTATTTCTTTATTATGGTATGAAATCTAAGTGAATTTTAATGATCATATCTAAATAGGAGGAGTTACTAAAGGGTAGAGACTGAGTCAAGAATATTGAAATTAAGAACTGAGCAGATTTTCCTTTTTAAAAAATTCTATTTTATTATTTATTTTAATATTCTTTTCTTTTTAAAATTTTAAGTTCCAAATTATCTCCTTCCCTCTCTCCCAATCCTTCCTCACCCACTGAGAAGGGAAGCAAAATTATATCAATTATACATGTGAAATCATGCAAAACATATATTCGTATTAGCCACATCACAAAAAGCAAGAAAAATGTAGAAAATAAGAAAGTTATACTTCAATTTGCACTCAGAGTCAATCAGTCCTCTCTTTGGAGGTAGACAGCATTTTTTTCATCATGATTCCTTTGAAATTGTCTTATATCATTGTATTGATCAGAGTAGCCAAGTCTTTCATAGTTGATCATCATTATGACATTGCTGTTACTGTGCACGATGGTCTCTCAGTTCTTCTCACTTTACTTTGCATCAGTTCATATAGGTGCCACCATGTTTTTTTTTTTTCTGAAACCACACCCTTCATAATTTTATATGTACTCCATCACAATCATATGACAGAACTTGTTTAGTCATTCCCCAATTGATGAGCATCCCCTTAATTTCTAATTCTTTGCTGCCACAAAAAGAGCCACTATAAATATTTTTGTACATATAGGTCCTTTCCCTTTATCTTAGATCTCTTTAGGGTACAGACCTAATAGTGGTATTACTAGGGCAAAAGGTATGCACAGTTTTATAGCTCTTTAGGCATACTTCCAAATTGTTTCCCAGAATGATTGGACCAGTTCATAACTCCACCAACACTTTATTAGTGTATCTATTTTCCTTCATCATCTCCAGCATTTGTCATTTCTGATATGTAAGAGGTAGTACCTCAGAGTTGTTTTAATTTGCTTTTCTCTAATCGATAGTGATTGAGAACATTTTTTCATATGACTACAGATGGCTTTGATTTCTTCTTCTGAAAACTGCCTGTTCATATCCTTTGACCATTTATCAATTGGGGAATGAATCTTATTTTAATAAATTGACTCATTCTGGTTGAGAAATGAGACCTTAATCAGAGAAATTTGCCTTTAATTTTTTTTGATGTTACTTCATTGTCTATGGTACCTTTTAGCAAAATGTAGTTTCCCTGCTTATCTCTTTTAATTAGCTTCATTTTTGCTTTTGCTTTTTCTGAGATCATGATTGGTACCACTGCCTTTTTTACTTCTGCTGAAGCATAATAGATTCTGCTTCAGCCTTTTATTTTAACTCTCTGTGTATCTTTCTGTTTCAAGTGTGTCTCTTGCAAACAACATATTGTTGGTTTCTGGTTTCTATTCCATTCTGCTATCCACTTCTGTTTTAATGGTTGAGTTCATCCTATTCATGTTCAGTTATGATCACTAACTGTGTATTTCATTTATCCTGTTTTTTCTGTTTATCCTTCTATCTCTCTTTTTAACCTGTCCCTCCTTAAAACTCCATTTTGCTTCTGACCACTGTTTCCCTTAATCTACCCTCCCTTTTACCACCTCTCCTTTCATCTGTTATTCCCTTCCCCTCCTGTTTCCTTTTTGGGGTAGATTTCTATATCCAACTGAGTTTAGGTATACATACATACATACATCTATCTATCTATCTATCTATCTATCTATCTATCTATCTATCTATCTATATATATGCATATATATATATATATATATATATATATATATATATATATATAATTTCCCCCTCTTTGAATCAATTCTGAAGAGAATAAGGTTCAAACATTGCCTGCCACACTCCAGCCCCACCCTTCTCTCCTCCACTATAAAAGTTCTTCCATGCTTGCCTCTTTTATTGAGAAAATTTTCCCTATTCTACTTCTCTATCCTCCCTTTCTCTCTGTGTACTCCCTTTCCCACTCTATTTTTTTTAGATATCATCCCAATGTAATCGATTCACACCTGTACCTTCTGTCTATGTAGACTTCTTCTAACTGCCCTGCTAATGATATAGTTCTTGGAAATTACATGTATCACCTTCCCATATAGGAAAGTAAATAGTTTAACTTTGAGTTCCTTATTATTACTCTTTCATATTTACCTTTTTATGCTTCTCTTGAGTCTTCTGTTCATCACATTTTCTATTCTGTTCTGGTCTTTTTATCAAAAGTGCTTAAAAGTCCTCTATTTCATTAAATATCCACTTCCCCCCTGAAGATTATACTTAGTCTGTTGGGTAGGTTTTCTTGGTTTTAATCCTAGCTCCTTTGCCTTCCAGAAGATCATATTCTACTCTCTCCTCTCCTTCAACATGGAAGCTGCTAAATCTTGTGTGCTTCTGACTGTGGCTCTGTGATATCTGAATTGTTTCTTTTTTTCTGCTTGAAGTTATTTTCTCTTTGACCTGGGAGATCTAGAATTTGGCTATAATATTCCTGGGAGTTTTCATTTTGGGATCTCTTTCAGGTCATTGGTGGATTCTTTAAATTTCTATTTTACCTTCTGGATCTAAGATAGGCAGTTTTCCTTTAAAATTTTTTGAAAAATGATGTCTAGGCTCTTTTTTTGAACATGGCTTTCAGGTAGTCCAATAATTCTTATTATCTTAATATCTCTCCTTGATTTGTCTTCCAGGTCAGTTGTTTTTCAATGAGATATTTCATATTTTCTTCTATTTTTTCATTTTTGACTTTGTTTTAATGATTTTTTTTAATGTCTCATGGATTCATCAGCTTCTACATGCCCAGTTCTAATTTTTAAGGAATTATTTTCTTTACTGAGCTTTTGTACCTTTTCTCATTTGGCCAATTTTGCTTTTTTAAGGAGTTCTTTTCTTCAGTGAATTTCTGTACCTCCTTTTCCATTTGGTCTATTCTGCTTTTTAAGGAGTACTTTTCTTCAGAGAATTTTAATGCCACTTTTACCATTAAATCATTCTTTTTTTTTAAAAGGTATTATTTTCTTTAGTATTTTTGTGCTTCTTTTATCAGTCAGTTAATTCTCTTTTCTTAATTTTCTTGCATAACTAATTTCTTTCCCTAAAATTTCCTCTATTACTAGTATCTTTCTTTAACTCTTCTAGGAATTCTTGTTGGGCTTGGGTCCAATTAGGATTTTTCTTTGAGACTTTGCTTGTAGCTGTTTTCACATTATTGTCTTCTTCTAAGTTTATGTCTTGGGCTGTTCTGCCACCATAGTAGCATTTTATTGTAAAGTTATTTTTTGTTGTTGTCATTGTTGTTTGATCACTTCCCCGGCCTATTTCTTGACTTTGAACATTATGATAAAATTGGGGTCTGCTTACCTGGAGATGGGGAAACACTGTCCCAACCTTCAGGCTTTTTTGTGGTGCTGTTTTCAGAGCTAGTTCTGGTAATCTGCAAGTTTTTGGTGTTTCCAAGGCAGTATGATCTGGGAGAGGTATGGTTACTACTCTCCTGGTCTGCACTCTGGTCTTTATCCTACTCCCTTGCAGCCACAAGTCTTAGCATTCCTCTCTGTCTTGAAACTGTGACCAGGGTCCCTGCTCCCTTTTAACTGACCACAAATGCTCCTTTTCACTGTGGAACTGTGACCCAGAACTGTGTATGGGCAATAGAGTTGCCACTCAGCACCTGCTGCACCTAGTGCCAGCAAAGGCTCCCCTTTAATCTGTTTTTGACAGTCCTCCCACCCCCTTATTGTTTCTAGGCTGAGAAATCCTGAAGCTGCTGCTGCTGCAGTCACCTTCAAAGCTCATGGCTGGTGTTGCTGCCACACCCTGGACTGACTCCCAACCTAGTGTTACTAACCTCTTCTGCTTACTTCCGAATTCATTTTAGTATGGAAAAATGTCTCACTTTGACCTTTTGCTGGCTTTGCCACTCCAAAATTTGATTTGAGGAGTTATTTTAAAGTTGTTTGGAAGGGAATGTTGGGAGAGTTCAGCTGGTTGGCTGCCTTTAATCCACCATCTTGGTTCTTTCCCAAATGCACCATCAAGAACTGATTAGATTTTCTAGAATTAAAATGAATGTTGTACTTGGGAGGGGACCCCTCTTTCCTATTTCATCAACCTATTATGTAAGAAAATATAAATCTTTCAAAGTATCAAAGAGGAATAAATGTCTATTAGACATTTTTTAGGGCATATTTACAAAACCGTCAACATACAGTTTAAAAGGAGAAAATTTAACCAAATTCATTGAAAATGTCATTTTGATACTGACATGTAATTAATGGTTAGGTTTTGATCTACACTGGACTGACCAATTTTAATTAATTTTTCATTCAGACAAGATGAGCTCATTCTCTGATGCTAAATGTTATGTCTCAGACTCTTGGTAAAGAGTAGCACCTGGTTTACTCTGAGCAGGAGCTGTCTGATAGCAGACCACAATTATGGCCTTTTCAAATAAGCTGCTTTATCTTTTCTTTTTGTATTTTTTGAGTTATTATTTTTGGTGCGTTTATAGCTTAGAAGAGCCATTAAAACTGATTATTTGCATACAAACTTTCTGTAACCTGAATCAGTTGAAGGTGAGTTTACATCTTTCTTTTTAATTTAATTTAATTTAATTTAATTTAATTTAATTTAATTTAATTTTATTTTACCTCTTTGAATACTTCATGTTAGCAAATGGGAGAGAGTTTAACAGGTGAATTAGTAGAAGATGACTTTGGAAAATGCAGAAAGCAACCTCAGAGTTACTCTTGTCCCATACTATCACTTCTCTCAAGAGAAAAATCACCTAAAGGTATAAGCTCTTTTGGAGCCAGGACTTTTAACATAATTTCCAAATGGGTCTCTAAGCACTTTAAAACCTGTTCAAAAGCAACTTTGAAAGTCATTGGGGTTTTTGCAAAAGGCAAAAGTCATGTAGGAAGCTTGGAACTCCAGATTTACAAGGTTGTTTTTAAAAAAAAATTTAAAAAAGTTAAGGACATTTCAATATACAAACAACAAGAAGAGGATTGTGTGTGAAATTGTGAACTTCTATTGTTGTTCTATATTGTCTGTTGTGGTTGCTCAGTCATTTTCAGTTGTGTCCAACTCTTCTTGGTCCTTTTCGGGGTTTTCTTGGCAAAGATATTGGAGTGGTTTTCCATTTCCTTTTCTAGCTCATTTTATAGATCAGAAAACTCAGGCAAACAGGGTTAAGTGACTTGCCAAGGGTCATACAGCTAGTGTCTGAGGCTGAATTTGAACTCAGGTCTTTCTAACCCCAGGGTGCCACCTACAGATTAGGCAATGTCTAAACAAATTATAGTATGTGAATACAATGGAGTGCTACTGTACTATAAAACATGATGAATATAGAGATGTATGGAAAGACTTAAAAGAATGGATATAAAGTTAAGTAAATAGAGCCAAGAAAACAAATGACTACAATGATATACAATGATATAAAAAATACAATGATATAAATAGAAATACTATATACAGATATAAATAGAAATAACCACTACAGATAAATGAAAATGTTGAAAATTACAAAGAAAAAAGCTTGTCCCCAAAGAAAAAATGTGAGAAAATTCCTTTTTCCATATTCTTTTGCAGAAGTAGTGGGTCCCTGAATGTGAAACATTGCATATATTGTCAGATATTTTTTGATTTATGATTGGTTTTGCAGATTTTATTCATTTCTTCTTTTCCTTTTAATAAATAATTCTTTGTTATAAGAGATAACTCTCTAGGAGGGAGAAGGGAGCTGGATGTACAAAGAAATTCAGGGTCAATGTAGGAGAGGAAGATATCAATAAAAATATATTTAAAAATAAATGCTCTTGTCTGAATGACTGAGCTTATAAGTTACCTCCTTGTAATATTTATGGTCAGAAATGATTTTTTCTTTCTAGGAATTTTCATAGTATATCCTTTGTCTCCCTCATAGGCTCATCACAAATTGTTCTCATTTGCTCATTCTGCAGGGAGAAGTCTTCACATGCTTGGGGGGTAGACATTCCTTTAATTCACTGACAGGTTTGAGGCTTGCTGGCTACTCTCAATCTAGTTTAGCCCATTTGCTAAGATGGTTTTATTGGGGTGTGGGTGCTGTGCATGCTACAGCTTCTTGAAGCTACATATGAGAGTTGGGTGAAAGGTAGATACCAAAGGTAGATAAGCAGCCTTGAAAAGAGCTTGGCAAGCCCTTACGCAAGAGGTGTTAGTCCTTCTGGACATGAACCCCAATGGCTATGAAGGCAACTGAAACAGGCAATGTGTAGCAGTTAGAGCTTTATCAGACATTGAAGATGCCAAGGTCATCCTGTGTATCCTGGTCCATCTATAGTCATCCTGACTTTTGTCTTGCCACTGGACTTCAATGACTCTGGAAGAGAAAGTGAGGCTGATGACTTTGTGCAGCACTGCTTCATTTAAATCCAATTCATGCCCAAATCAAGACATTCCCATGCTGTTGTTGGTGCTCTTTGAAAACAAAGGATGAACAACAACAACCTCTAGAATCAGGAGAGACCACTGTTTAAGACAAAACTAGCACAGTTTATTGATTGCTTGACATGGGAGATATCGTGTAAATTTCTAGCTATGCTTGTGTGCTGTCTACTCAGAGATAGAGAAGAGGTTATATTAGTATACCAGAAGCCCCTCACCTTCACCACCTACATATTCTGGTATATTTCCTGGTATGTCTTATAATAACAACCACTTGTGGACTGAGGGGGCTGAGACAAATCCTTTCCACTACAGGTCCTCCACTGCTCTCAATCCTTGAATGAGGTCCAAAACAGGTTCCATGCTAGGGAAGTGTAGGTTCTAATAAAAATGATTGGGCTCCCTTTTCTCACATTCAGTGTCTTATTATACTGCCACCCTGGTGCTCCAAAGATAATTTATTTAAGGGCTATCTTTTGGCTCATGTCTAGAGTTTTCCCAAAGCAGGGAGTAGGAAAGTACTCAATGTATAATATAAATCAAATATGGCAAGGTATTTATTGCATATAAACATACAAAATTTCATAATAAAACACTTATAAGTAGGCATTGATAGAAAAACAAACTAAAAATGTAGCAACCATAACTACAATCTTATTTTGCCACAAGGTTGGTGCTTAAAGTCATCTAAATGTGAAGAAATTTGTGGGGTTGTTAATTAGGCATTTTGCATTTCACCTTGTTTCTGTACTGTTCTCCCTCAAAGTCTGTCTTCTGGCAAGTCAGGAAAAGAGATCGAATGTATCATTTAGCCAATGGCCATCTTCTCTAAGAAAAGCTGGAGTTAATTATCAGGGACTTTTACCCTTGCTTCCAATCAGCTCAATCAAACAACCCAGGATCTGTGAGACTTAAATTCACAAAGAGACCTGTTAGCTTAGATGCATCCATCTTGGGATCTATTCTCATTCACCTAAGATCAGGAAAGAACAAACACAGAAGGGATAGCCCCCAAACCAGAATTGGGTTTGCTTAGTAAGACATGAGATTTAGCTGACAGAGTGGTGGAAAGGGAGAGCTTCCCTTCCTCTACCATCTTTCCACCTGGAAGATTGAAGGAAGATACAGAGATGGGTCTGAGTCATTTCCTTTTTCAAAGGTACACTGTATTAATTTTTTTTTTTGTTTTTAGGCAATTGGGGTTAAGTGACTTGCCCAGGGTCACACAGCTAGTAAGTGTCTGAGGTCACATTTGAACTCAGATCCTCCTGACTCCAGGGCTGGTGATTTCTCCACTGCACCACCTAGCTGTCCCTATTTTATTCTAAAGATGCAAAACTGGGGCTGTAGCGAAACACTGGCTGTCTCATAGCCTAGAGAGCAATTGGAAAGCCAGAGTTCAAAGAGGGGGATGTTTATGCAGCCATATTCTGATAGGAAAGAAGGATAAAGGGAATTGAAATCCTTATTAAAGCCAAAGGTTAGTGTTGAGGGATCATTGCATCCTTTGAGGATCATGAGTATACTGTATTGAGGGAAAGAGATTGCTTCATTCCTTTCCAGCCTCTTCTTACTTTCTGAATTTCTTCATCTACTGTGTTCCAGCAGCCTTCCTATTCTGGAATATCCCTCCATCCCTTAAAAACCTTCCTCTGATTGTTGAATTTTCCCCCAAATCTCCATTTTAAGGAATATCCCAGGCTAGCCGTGTTCGCTCGTTCATTCCCCTCTGGGATCCAATTTTGCCTCTCCAGGCATCTTTCCTCACCTTGGCCAGTGTGGTTACCTACTTCTTCCCTCCCATTTCATCTTCCTTTTATATGTTGTCTTCCCCCATTAGAATGGAAGCTCCTTGATGAAGAGACTGTCTTTCTTTTTTATTCAGTTTGAATTCTCATCACAGCACAGTGCCTGGCACATAATAAGCACTTTGGTGAGACTTGCCATTATAGATTCAAATTTTTCTATTCTGCATTTTTTGCTGTGCAGGCCATAAATTCTTCTCTCATAATTCTTAATTCTCTTTTAATCACTCAGGAACTGACTGTTACAGTTCCACCTCCTTCTCCAATTCCACAGGGCTTTCTGTCTCATCAAATGTTGGATCATTTTTCCTTTGTCTTACAGTATTTATTCATAGATGCCTGAACTTAATTGCTGGACCTGGAGGCCATATTTTCTTCTGCTGTTAATGTTTTTCCTGTTTTTTTTTTCCCAATCTGCATATGTTCAAGGTTTTTGAATTTTTCTTCTTCCTGGGATCTTTGGTAATTTCATTCTTCTTTTTCTTCTCCCACCTTACATTCCTCTATTATTCATTTTCTGACTCCCACTCTTTTGTTGGTGGTTTCCCTGGGAGCTGGATCTCAAAGTGTCTTCACATCTTTCCACACTAGGCAATTCATAGTTCAGTAGCTTAGGTCTCTGCCTCAAGTGACTTTTGGGGGAAACAGAACCAGCCCTAGCTGGATGCTGGGCTCTGTCCCTTAGTCTAAGTGGAGTGCTGCACAGCTTCCCAAACATGGTTTCCTTTCTCATTCCCTCTGTTCCTCAGTTCCTTGGCCAAGTAGTTCAGAGTGCTGCCTCACTGGTGCTATTGCAGCTGGGAGTGATTCTGTCATTTGGAGTTTGGGTCTCCAAAGCTCTGGGGGAGGGGGATTGATGAAGTGTGTATTAAGCCTTATTTCAAGCCCAAACACATGTCCTTTCTTTGTTCCCTCTATTTCTCTACTGTCATGAAGAAATCTCTTTTTTTGGCCTAAAACAGTGCTACTGTAGAGCCAACCAATAAGGCCTCATCAAACTTCTATAGCCTGGAGCCTGGGTCTCCACAACACCCAAAAGAGGGAGGAGAGATCAGAGTGTAAGGTTAGATTTTGTTGAAAGCACATAGGTCAGGTCCTCAGATCAGCTAGTGCAACCTTACTAGTGGTGTTGTAGTGGTCAGTAGGGAAGGAAAGCATGCATAAGTTCAGAGTAGACACAAGCTTATGGGGTTTTTTTTGTTTGTTGTTTTTACCTTTTGGGTTCCATTTGTCTTGGACCCTGGAAACAGCAGAAGTTGCTTTATCTTTGGTGCACAATTTCTTTTTTGGAGAGCTTTGGGAGGTCATGGGGATCAGAGAAAATGTTTAGCCTTCCATCTTTTTAGTCATGTAAACACACAATAAGCATTTTTAAAACTGCTTATTGTTATCGTTGTTGATTTCAGCAGGGGACTAAAGTTACTAAAGGTATTTATAGCTAGCCCTGAGTCTAGCATGGCCCTTTTTGCTGTAAGACCTCTAGGATTTAAAGGGACAATGTATTCCATTTATCTGAAATTTTTTTTATTTATTTAATTTTTAATTTATGGAATAAAACAAGCATTTCCATAACATAGTATAATAAAAAAGATGATTGCATGTGCAACTGCACATATATTATGTACAACTTGCTATTCCTTTTAAATATATAATAAAATTATCATGTGAATTTTCTTTTTTTCTTTTTTCCCCTCCCAGCTACCCTAGAGATGGCTACCATTAGACACAAATATCTATATCTCTCTGTATGTGTGTATATATGTATGTAAAATCATTCTATACATGCTTCTATTTATCATTTCTTTCTCTGGATGCAGATGACGTTTTCCTTCATATGTCCTTTGCAGTTAATTTGGATATTTATAATAGTCAAAATGACTTATTCACTCAAAGCTGTTCTTAAAACAATATTACTGTTACTGTCTACAGCATTCTTTCGGTTCTGCTCATTTCACTCATTATTTTGTGCATCTATGTATGTTTTTCTAACATCACTGAGATCATCATTTCTTACAGCATGATATTCCATCACAATCATATACCACAGCTTGTTCAGCCACTCCCCAATTGATGGGCATCCCTGCAATTTCTAGTTCTTTACCACCACAAATAGAGAAGCTATACATATTTTAGAACATATAGGTTCTTTTCCTTTTTCCCCAATCATATTTGTAAATAGACCTAATAGTGGTATTGCTGGGTCAAAGTATATAGGCAGTTTAATAACTCTTTGGGCATAAATCCAGATTGCTCTCCAGAATGGTTGGATCAGTTCACAATTCTACCAACAATGAATTAGTGTCCCAATTTTTCCCACATCCCCTCCAACATTTGTCACTTTCCCTTTCAGTCATTTTAGCCAATCTGATAGATGTAAAATGATATCTCAAAGTTGTTTTAATTTGTATTTCTCTAATCAATGATGATTTAGAACATTTTCCATATGACTATAAATTGTTTTGATTTCTTCATCAGAAAACTTCCTGTTCATATCCTTTGACCATTTATCAGTTGGGGAATGACTTATATCCTTATAGATTTTACAAAGTTCTTTATATATTTGAGATATGAGACCTGTCACTGAGAAACTGTCCATAAAATATTTTCCCCAGTTTTTTTTTGCTTTCTTTCTGATCTTGGACACATTTTTAATTTGTACAAAATCTTTTTAAATTTAGTGTAATCAAAATTATTTATTTTAGACCCCACTCTGCTCTCTGTCTCTTGTTTTTTTCTTGTGTATTATTATTTAAATTGTTTCCATTTCAACAGGGAAACCTGACATATCTGGTGAAGTGTACCTTGGTAGTTCCAGGTTCAATTCTCAGAGTCAGAGAGTGTTAGTGGGATATTCCCAGGTTGTGGAAACATGTCTTCCTCAGTGGAGTCAATGGTCTTTCAGTGGTTGGAATTTTCTAAGATCTCTTGACGGTCTGGTTTTGGCTTCTTCACATAATTCTGTAGTCCCAAGAACAGAAAGTATGACAAGTTCTTACTGGAAAGTCTTCCCTCCAAACAGCACTGCAGCCAACAGAAGGTTGTATACAGAGAAGGTGTGATCATAGATAGTCAATATTGAAATGATAAAGAGGGAGAATGGGAAGATTAGAGGCTTTACTTTCTCAGATTGAGCTCACTTACTCCAAGGAGAAAAAATAGCAAATGGTACAAAAAAACCATTAATAGAGAAAAATCTCATCAACTTTCTAATGCTGAAGAGTTATAATTACACAGATCCACATTGGAAATGGGTTTATTATAGTCAGAATTTCAAGGTGCCTGGTATACATAGTCAATGTGCTGTTGGTCATGGTATTAGGGATAAAGTTCTAATACCTAAGGAATAGATTAAGTGCTGGAACCAGGATTATAATTTACTGATGGGTCATGCTTATTGAACCCCTTAACTCAAAGAAAGGTTCATCTCTCAGGTAAGGCCATAATTTAGTCTTCAAGAGTTGCCTATAGCAGTAAATTTAATGTAATCAAAGTTATTAGTTAAGTTAAGTGACTTGCCCAGGTCAGTAAGTATCAGAGTAGAGACTGGAATCCAGTTATTTTTGGCTTCAGGAACAGCTCTTTGTCTTCAGAAATACCACCGTAATATCTGGATGGTCTGGGATATCTGATTACTGACCAAGATAAACCAATTCTTCATCACCTCCTTACCCATCTATCCAACTATTCATTTACTGCAGTCAATCTTGTTCCTTGCACACCATATCTAATTATGAACAAAAGTTGCTGGAAGTCAGAAGCTCAGGGAAGCACTGGAGGAGAAAAATAAATAAAAATCAAATCAAATTCAACTCAAGATCAGAGTTTTATGTGAACAAATAAAACTCTTTCAAGGATAGAACAAATGTAAAATGTTTTAAAATCTCCTTTTGATTTATATGTTTTAGCTCAATGGGAAATTCCAAGAGCCAGAATTGGGCACTTAGGTAGACATGGTCCAAATGAATTGATCTATTTGGCTGTCTGTCTGTCTATCCATCTATATATCCATCTATGCACTTATCTAGGACTAAATCTATGATTTCATTTGAAAGGGAATTCCTGATAAGGCACTTCTCCCTACAAATACAAATGCTTTTTCTCTGCAATTTACAGTCTTAGAGAGTTGACTAGAGCCTTGAAAGATGCAGTAACTTGCTTAGGGTCATTCAACCAAAGTGTTTCAGAGGCAGGACTTGAACCCAGCTCTTCCTGACTCTGAGGTCAGCTCTGAGGTCGTACTGCCTTAATGAACAATAGCTCATATTTATGTGGCATTTTAAGCACATTTACAAAGCGCTTTATGTGCATGATCTCATTTGATCCTTATAACAACTTTGCAAGATGGGTGATATTATTATCAGCCCAGTTCTACAGGTGAAGAAACTGAAGCTCAAAGTTGTTGAACGATTTGTCCAGAGTGACTAAATCTTGATCTTCCTGACCACACCCCTCGGGCTCTATCCACAAGTGCAAGACTGGTGAATTATTTACTTTCCTCTCACTCTGTGCTAACTTCAGTAATTTTTTTCTAAAGACAGGCCTAGAAAACACACACACACACACACACACACACACACACACACACACATACACACACACACACACACAAATGCGTGTCCCCGCACGCATACACACACATACTCTGTATGACTTCAAATTATTGACCTCCATCACAAATTGAATCCACCTTTTAGAGAAGGATTTATATGTTGATTCTCCTGAAAGGTGACTTTTGAAGTTCTCTTTGTCTAAGGCTGACATTAGGAAGAGGGAGGAGAGGTAGTGATGTGGAAGGCTGAACAGAGGAAATGAGCAACGATGAGATGGATGATCCAGAGGAAGAAAGGACTGAGCTGACACAGTGGACATGGTCACAAGGAGGTTATACTAATCAACCCAAGGTGACTATAGGGATTCATTGGCCCCTAATTTGAGAAATGATATCACTTCTACATTTGTGTGCTTGTTGGACTTAATGGACCTTTGGCATATTTCTGTTATGATAATATGAAAGGCCAGTGCTGCAGTGATGCCAGAATATAAGCCTTGGTGTCAGGACTATCTGGGTCCAAATACCATGTCCATATTCCTGACACAAACTGGCTGTGTGAATGTGGGCAAGTCATTTAACCTGTCTCTGCTCCAGATGAGTGACTCTATAATTACACATTAGTGATATTAATCATGGATGAGTGGCATCTGAATCTGTAGAGAGTTTCTACACCAAAACATGATTAAAGATATGCCTAGTATTGAAAAATGTATCTCCAATTTGGGGGGATTCAGATTGTCCTGACAAGCCTTCCCTCTGTGATTGTCTAAATTTTCATTGAGATGCTATTCAGAAAAAGACAGACAACACATGAAAGGAGGCTGAAGAGTGGCAGGGGGAGAGGGAATGAAGGTACCCAGTGAGGAATTGTAGACAAAATCTTGGAGGAGAGTGAAGAGTACAGCCTGGAGAGGATCGAAGAATGGGTGGCCTGGGCACCTTCCTTAAAATGAAGGTTCTGGCAGGAAGCAGCGACTCAGAGAGAAGGGCTATGGGGGAGGTTGAGACTGATTGATCTCTTCAGTGCTGGAGTTCTGAGCTGCAGTGGGCTATGTTGTTGATCAAGTAGCTGTATTGTTTGGCATTAACATGGAGAGCTCCCGGGGTGGGATCCAGCAACTTGCCTAAAGAGAGGTGAAACAGCTCAGTTTGGAAATGATGCAGGTCATAATTCTCATGCTGGGTGAGATCAGGGGGACTGATCCCTATTTATAAAAGGGAGGGGAGAAGAACCAAACACAGCTATCCACCTCCTACCACCAGCACAGGAATCACAGAAATCTATGTGTGTATATGCTAGGGCAGCAGGTTTACAAAACTCCCTTGTCACAGAAATTGTTAGAGAACTCTGAACACTGTGGGAATTTCAACTACTATAGAAGTCTTTCTTCCATTGTTCACCAATTTGTGCCTTTAAAAATAGGTTCTGTTAGAATTATGCCAGAAATTTGCTTATGGATGATTAAAGATGTCATAAGTTTCAGTGTCTTCAATGTTCAGCTATGCTTTGAGTCTCTTGGAGAACTCACAAAGTACAAAATACCCCTTGAAAAAGAATCTACTTCCCTTCCTCACAATTCATTAAGTAGAAATTGACTGAACACAGCTTGCTTGTTCCATCTTACCTAAAGAATTATTTTTGGTTTGAGGTCCTTGCCTGACAAATTTTTTCTCAAATGAATATAGTTCTTTCAGTGCAACTGAAACCTCCTGAGGGAAATGCAAGGGGATGATGGGAGCGGGAGAACTCTCGCCTACCTCATCATTTTGGCCACCAGGAGCTTGTAATGAAAGGTATCTGGCTTTAAGCCTTATGCTGTCCTGAAGAAACTTCTATTTTTGGTTTCTCTGTAGAAGGAAATACAGGGGAGTGAAAGCTTCATGAAGTGATGACAGAAATTCAGCTCCTAAACCGGAACATCTCTGAGAGGTATCTCATGTAAAGGAGGAAGTAGAGTAGATTGTAAATGAACAGAGGATCTCTTCTTATTAGCTGTGTGGTCTTGAATCAGTCACTTAAGATCACTCAACCTCTGTGTCCTTACCTGTGAAATGGGGATAATAGCTGCCCTGGATTATTGTGAAGATCACATGAAATAATGGACGTGAAAAGACTAGGAGTTGAACCAGTCCAGTTTTGGGGATAGAAATGGAAATGGAGGGCCCAAGGTTGTCAGTTCTAGTCTTCAGTTGATCTGGAATCATTGTGATGATGAAGATGAAAGAAGACCAAAATTAAATTAAGCATTAGCAAGTAATGAGAAAAAGTAGGTGATTCTTAGTAGTCCTCTGTTACCATTACAGCATTCTTCCTCCCCATTATGCTCCTATTACCTATATATATTACCTATACCCTATACTCTGCTACCATTACCACACTCTCTTCCTCCTATTCTGATACCATTATTTTTATGCCTCAGTTTACTTTATTTCTCATGGAACATGACTAAGATGAGAAGTCTGAGTTTTCTCAACCAAGATTAGCTTTTACAGAGATGAAACTCAAGGCAATTGAAATATTATCAGACACTAGGGATCATGCTACAAATATCTTGTCTTCTCAGTGTTCCGAGACTAGATGCACTGCCACAGAGAGCAAGGTTGTAGTAATGGGAATATTCTAAGATTGTGTCTCCTGTCACAAGAATCTTGTCTTCTGAGTGTTCTGAGACTAGATGCATTTCTGCAGGGAGCAAGGATGTAGTAACTGGAATGTTCTCAGAATTTGTCTCCAACCACAAATATCTTGTCTTCTGAGTGTTATATAGTTATGGTGACATTTTTCCTCACCCTCTTCCTGGAGGTGAGAGGTCCCCAGGTCTTACACATTGCACATGTTTTCTGAATGCATTGATCAGCTGAACTGACTTTTTTATTTTCCTCCCTCACACATACATCCCCATGCTCACTATACCAGATCCTCAAAGTTAAAGGAGGGAAGGGAATAGGCAGGGGATGAGGGGAAGGTAGGCCTTGAGCTGCTCACAGCCTCCTCTCCTGACTTTGGGTAATGGAGGACTCACCCATCCTCTTCCCTCTGCTACCATAATTGCAGAAGCAGGAGTGGGGTGCACAGGACTGAAGGCCATTTTGGACTTTTCTTTGTTTTATGGGTTGCCATCATCACAGAATGTCCAGTCTGGTGGTGCCTTTCCATCCCGTTAGATTATTCCTCAGAAAGCAGTCATAATGTGTTTCTGGGACTGTACTAGGCACCTTTCCAGAATGGTAGAACCTTCTAGAGCTTGTACTCTGCTGGCATAGTTTTTGAGAACCCAGAGTCACCTCCATATCGCCATGAAGCATTGGGAGTAGAACTATCAAAGAAAGAGTGGAATACAAAAGGCTCATCCCAGCACCAGGCAAAGCATTTCCCAAAACTATATGCATTTTTCTCTTACTTACCCCAAGCTTCTTGAGCTTCCTGTCTCATGCAGCTCCTTACAGCAATAGAGGTCTTAAAAACAAAACGCCAGATCATGAGAATTGAGGTTTTACGAGAGTCCACCTGACATAAAAGTCCTGAATCCAGGCCACTCGAAAGCTAGCCGTGATGGTTTGCTCTCTCTACTAGTTTTCTCTCCTTTGAGCTCACATGCATGGACAAAAGGTCTCCTGTTTTCTCCATGAAACTCCACTGCAGGTTTATAAGCTGATTGAAGCCTGCCCATTGCCTAGGCCATTATGGCCCTCAAAGGCTCATAGTATTTTGAGACTTCCGATGCACCGTGCTAAGATCCTATGCCCTTGGAGCTGGATGGATGCTCTTAGAGCATTGTTTAATCATTGGAAAAAGAGGGATACCATGCATCCTAAAAAGATCCAGTGCTCAAACCCTAAATTAAAGACATGAGGAGCTGATGTAAAAATCAATTACTGTGGCTTTCGATGTCTGCAATCCTAGAGAAACAAATGGCAAACCAAGTCTGTCTATAATGCTGATCAAATTGATCTCTACGTTTTCCTCTGATGTAGGAAAGTGTGGAGAGATGTTATTAGAGGAGAGAGATTAAAAATAACCATGCAGGCAGCTTTTTAATTTGAAAAATGGACAGAGTGAGGCATAATCTCTCAGTGCTCTAGCCTTTCCCAAGTGGAGTGCTGAGGCAAATGGGTAGACTGAGGAAGCCTAGGTGACTCACAAGACACAGAGATTCATAGAATCACAAAATGTTAGAGCTGGGACAGACCTTAGAAATTATCCTATCCAACCATTTCATCTTACAGATGAGGAAATTAAGTCTCATAAAGATGATTTAACTTACATTGTTTCACACTTACAATGCTTAATCAATTATAACTGTGCTATTATTTAGCCCCTTAAAAAAGGCATTGGACAGACTCATCAGTTAGCTTTCTGATACGCTCTAGTAAAGAAGGTCTTAGGACTCTGGATCTGGGACCCTGAAGGCTTCCTGCAGCCCTATAAAGCCCTTTTCGTAGGACCTCTTTTAGTTTGGGCACAGTTCTAAATGTTGTTTGTCCTTTGTTCTCAAAGAGGACCATGACGTCAGGGAGGTGATATCATGACATGCAAGTAAACTGGATTTAAGTGAGGGAGGGCTGTGCAAAGTCAGCAGCCTCACTTCTTCTCTGGAGCCATCTGGGTCATAAATCAGGACAATTGGAGATGGTTCTGTTTCCTCATGACTTGATAGTTATTGTTGCTATGTGGGACATAACCCATAGATTCAGGACCTCTCAAATCCTTCTTTCAATATTTCAAAAGGTCTCCAATTTCACTCTTGTAGGTACATAACACCTCTGATTCATTAGGTGATCTTCATGGGTTGCTGTCCACTACTCCTTCCTCCCCCCCAAAAAATCATCACCTGCTTAGTCAACTTTCTGAATTTAAGCCAGGCTGAGCATTGGATGGCAAATACATCACTGGACTGGAACTTTAGGACTTTTCATCTTGGTAGAACCTGCCAGAGTCCACACATCACTGATAGAGTCTTTGAAAATTTAGGTTCAACACCAGATTATGATGAGGCAGGGGAATTACAATTTAGTGGCTTTAAGTAAACAGAGTTAAATATGTATTTGCTGGATATTCTGTTGCCCTGACTAATTCATTTATATCCTTTAAGCAACAAGCAATCAATCAATAAGAATTTAATAAGCATCTACTATGTTCCAGACCCCCTCCTGGACCACTGCCTTGTCATGGTAATTCAATGAAACCTATGGGCGATAGGGTAACCTAAGACAGCCATGTCATAGTAGAGTTCTGACAAAAAAGTGATCTGCTGGAGAAGGAAATCTCCAGTATCTTTATTAAAGAAACCCCATGGAAAGTATTAAAATGTTAAAAGATATGACATTGGAAGATGAACTTCTCAGGTTGAGGGGTCTGCTTTGTGATCCATGGGGTCACAAAGAGCTGGACATGACTGAATGAGTGAACAACAAAAAGTAAGTGCCAGACACTGATTTCTGCTACAAACATGTAAGTGTATTATTATATTTGTAGCTCATTTCAATTCAGCAAACATTTATTAAGCCCCTAATATGTGCAAGGCATCGTGATAGGCACTGGAGATAGAAAAATTAAAACACTCTCTTCTTTAAAGTAGCTCCCATTCTACTGGAGGCATATAGAATGCAGAGAGAGAAATTCAGAGAGTAATTTTTGTGGGGATACAATAACAACTGAGAGAAACTACGAAAGGCCTCCAACAGGAGGCACGCGAGCTAAACCTTGAAGGGAGATAGAGATTCCAAGAATCAGAGTTTGGGGATGGGGTGCAATCTAGGCTAGGGTAATATAGCCTGGAGAAAGCATGAGGATGGGATATGGAATGGCCAGTTGAGGAACAGTAAGTAGGCCAATCTGGCTGGAACATAGAGCGTGTGGAGGAGAGTTATGTAAAATAAGTCTAAATAGTTGGGGGGGGGCAAAGTAGATAGAGAGCTGGGCTTCGAGTCAGAAAGACCTGAGTTCAAATGTGGCCTCAGACACTTACTAGCTGTGTGACCCTGGACAAGTCACCTAACCTCTGTTTTCTTCAGTTTCCCCAACTATGAAATGGGGTTAACAATAGCACCGACCTCTCAGACTTATTGTGAGGATCAAAGGAGATAATATTTGGTTTTTTTTAACAGTTTTTTTTAAGGCAATTGGGGTTAAGTGACTTGCCCGGGGTCACACACCTAGTAAAGGAGGTAATATTTGTAAAGCTCTTAGCACAGTGCCTGGTACATAGTAGGCATTAAATAAATACTTGTCTTCTTTCTGGAAAAGTAGGCTGGAGCCAGATTGTGAAGAGATTTATACGCCAAAGCATTTTATCCTAAATACAAGAGGAAGCCATGGAAGGCTCTTGAACACAGGAGTGACATGGTCAAACTTGTGCTCTAGGAAGACCATTTTGGCAAGTATGTGGAGTGTGGTTTAGAAAAGAAAGAGACTGGAGACTGGGAATCCATTTAGGAGGATATTCCAATAGCACAGAGGAGAAATCAGGAGGACTTAAATCAGTGAGATGGCCAACATGAGCAGGGAGAGGGGGACAAATTCAAGCAGAAGCAACAAGAATTTGCAATTGATTGGATTTGGAGGAGGGAGAGGACAGAGTCAAGGATGCCTCGAAATTGTGAAGTGCTGCTACTAGAAGGAAGGTGATAAAATAAAGTTAATAAAATGTGGTGTTTATCATCATTTCTGTAAAAAGTTTGGCAGCAAGCCCTGGGTCAGGAATGTGGCTGCCTATTATGTCATTGTTTTTATGGAGAAATCAGATTTGACTTATAATCGTTAGACCTACAGGGCCTTTATCAGGAATTTAACCCACCATAAGTTCAAGGACTGCCTACAGTAAGTGGCCTCCCAGTGGCCTAAAATGGTTAAAGCACCTCCACAAGCTCCATGTTATAGGGGAGTCAGCCAAATCAGGGGTGGGGGACCTGCAGCCTTAAGCCAGATGCTTAATGGTGTTTTTCCCCCTTAACAACAACCTAGACTTTTCTCCTCAGTGTTTACATTTTTGAGGAGCTGGCCAGAAGTCTCTGCCTCCTCTCCCCAACTCCGAATTATAACCAAAATATTTGTTGTAAGCCAAAAAGGATCTGAACTCATCTTAGGCTTCTTGGTAGTATTAGTGTCCCTATGGGGGAGGGGATCCCATTCAGAATAATTGGATGAAACAGATTAAACAAGTGCCAGGAATCCTCCAAAAATACCTGATCTCAACTATTCTTAATTTAAATAGTTGAGTGCTGCCATAACCTGTACTCTAAAAGGAAGAAAAAAAATCTAGTAGAAATGATGATAAAAACTAACATTAGTGTTAAAAAGACATGTGTATATAATTAGAGAATCGTCACATGAAGCTAGAGACAGGAGAAAGCTCAGTATAAGGAGGTGGAATGCATGGTTAAGAGAAGGCATTGGTCTTCAAGTGATGGAAAGGACCCAACTTGAAGCCCCAAATACCTAGGCTTGAGTTCCAGACTTATCATCTTTTGGCTATGTGATCTTGTGCAAGTCATTGATCTTCTCTGAACCTCAGTTTAGTTATCTGTAAAATAAATATGTACATAGTATACTATTTCTATAATGGAGGTTGACTTAGCCTATAAGGGTCATCCCAGGGACTGTGTTTCTGGAGCTCCCCTGGAAACTTCCAGGGAAATAACACTGGATGCTGATTGAAGAGGATGAATTCCCTGGCCACGTGGTGAAACAGTGCTGAAAGGACTTGGCCTTTTGGCAGAACCTAAGTACTTCTCCCCTTCCCCTTTTCCCATCAGTGATGTGAGGTAGGGCAAGGTACTGTGTCAGGTAAAAGTAGAGACAGATTTCCACTGGGTTTCTCTTTCTTTGACATCCCCTATATCATGTAACTCAGATTTCCAGTGAGAGGGGGGAAAGATTTGGATCTTTTCCATCCCAGAAGAGTAGGGACTATGTCCATGTGGCGGACAGAGCAGGAGACTTAACTAGGGAGTTTATGTATGCTTGGGCTCTCGGCTATTTGTTTTGCATTGTGTTTCCTTTCCTGATCTTTGGGGAATGAATATCCTCAGATGCATGTTTCTAGGCTTGGATGCAACCTTGTGAGTATGAATGTTTCTTTTGGTTGGAGCTGAATGGTGGCAAGAGGAATAGTTCCCAGTTAATGCTTCCCTCTTTCTTTTGGAGAATCTGATGATTTACATGATGACTGGTTCAAGCCTTTACCAGAAGGCATTTACTCAGATAGTGCAAAGCCAAGGTGAAATATAAAATGCCTCATCAGTGTACCTCAAACTGCGTTTTATTTAGATGGTTTTTAAGAATCCACATTTTGGCTGAGTATAAAGTAGCTGTAGTTGTTGCAGCTGTTTGTTTAGACTAAATCATACTGTTGGTATTTCTGAGAACCTTTTGTGTTTTATCGTTTATTTGTAGGAAAAAATATGTTTCCTGTATCTGATTCATATTGTACATCAAGTAAGTTTCTATTTCTCCTTTTGGGGAAACCCTAGATATGAGCCTACACTTGAACTTTAAGTAATTCTTTTTAAATAAATTTATTTATTTATTTTTAGTTTTCAACATTCACTTCCACAAGATTTTGAATTCCAAATTTTCTCCCCCATCTCTCCCCTTCCCCCACCCCAAGACAACATGTAATCTGATATAGGCTCTACATTTGTATTAAACCTATTTTGTAAACCTAAATTGTAAAGAATTTGAACCAATGGGAGAAACCACAAGAAAGAAGAAATGAGAGGAGAGAGAGAGAGAGAGAGAGAGAGAGAGAGAGAGAGAGAGCCAATAATATGCTTTGATCTGCATTCAGACTCCATAGTTCTTTTTCTGGATGTGGATAGCATTTTCCATCATGAGTCTTTTGGAGTTCTCTTAGATCATTGCATTGCTAAGAAGACATAAGTCTCAAAGTTAGTCATCACACAATGTGGCTGTTACTGTGTACAATGTTCTCCTGGTTCTGCTTACTTCACTCAGCATCAGTCCATACAAGTCTTTCCAGGTTTTTCTGATGTCCATCTACTCATCATTTCTTATAGCACATTATATTCATATATCACAACTTGTCTAGCCATTCACCATCTGATGGGCATCTGCTCAATTTCCAATTCTTTGCCACCACAAAAAGAGCTGCTATAAATATTTTTGTACATGTGAGTCTTTTTCCCATTTTTATGATCTCTTTGGGATACAGCCCTAGAAGTAATATTTCTGGGTCAAAGAGCATGTACATTTTTATAGCCCTTTGGGCATAGTTCCAAATTGTTCTCCAGAATGGTTAGATCAGTTCACAACTCCACCAACAATGTATTAGTGTTCCAATTTTCCCACATCTTCTCCAGCATTTATAACTTTCCTATTTTGTCACGTTAGTCAATTTGATAGGTGTGATGTGGTACTTCAGAGTTGTTTCGATTTGCATTTTTCTAATCAACAGTGATTTAGAACATTTTTTCATGTGACTAGATAGCTTTAATTTTTTCATCTGAAAACTGCCTGTTCATATCCTTTGACCATTTATCAGTTGGGGAATGACTTGTGTTCTTATACATTTGACTCAGTTCTCTATATATTTTAGAAATGAGACCTTTATCAGAGGCATTGGTTGTAAAATTTTTTTTCCAATTTTCTGCTTCCCTCCTGATCTTGGTGGCATTAGCTTTTTTGGTGCAAAACCCTTTCAATATAATGTAATCAGAATTATCCATTTTGGATTTCATGATGTTCTCTATCTCTTGTTTCATCATAAATTCTTCTGTTCTCTATAAATATGACAAGTAAACTATTCCTTGCACTCCCAATTTGCTTATAGTTTCAGCCTTTGTATCTAAATTGTGTACCCATTTTGACTTCATTTTGGTATATGGTGTAAGATGTTAGTCTATGCCTAGTTTCTGCCATACTATTTTCCAGTTTTCCCAGCAGCTTTTGTCAAGTAGTAAGTTCTTATCCCAGAATCTGGGATCTTTGGGTTTATCAAGCTTTAAGTAATTTGCTCCAAGGGCACTGAGGCTGGGGATTAAAGAGTGGGAGAGTTATTAATCCCCAGAGAGTGGAGGTGAGATCTCTTTCTCATTAGAGACCAGTCTTCCCTTGAATCTGGCCTGACTACATGCCTGGCTCCAAAGCAGAATGATCCCTTCATAGTTCTTCAACCCCTGGGGGCCTAGCAATGGTTTCTCAATGTTAGACTTGTACTACCCATCTTACAGGACTTCTGTGAAGAACAAATATGGGTTGGATTAGGTACTCCATGAGGTTCCTCTGAGATATGTATTAGTGAAAGTACTTCCTCAGCTGTAAAGTATTATGGAAACATGAATTTTCAAAATGTGCATATACCACACATCAGTACACACACACACATACATGTACATGTATGTATGTATGTATGTATATATGTATGTATTGTCCTTCATACATGAAAAGGATGTTACTGATTCACCATCAGTGGGACAAATGCTTTGAGTAGCTTTTGTAGAGATGGGGGATAAAATCTGATGATTCATTCTCACTCTTTTCAGGATTATTTCAGGGTTATTCTTGTGGGACACATTTGATGGATAGTGATGGCTGGCAGGATTTAGAGTTTCAGTCAGGGATAAAGGAGTCGAATGAAATTGACAAGACTATATGAAACAGCTCAGTGGTTTAGTGAACAGAGTGCTAACCTTGGAGTCAGGAAGACCTGAGTTCAAATATGGCCTCAGACACTTAATAGTTGTGTGACTGGGCAATTCACTTAACCTCAGTTAAATGGAGACAACAGCACTTAGGGTTGTTGTGAACCTCAAATGAGATAATATTTGGTAAGGGCTATATAAATATTAGTTATTATTGTTGTTACTATAATATTGAACCAGTGATCAGGGCCTTTTAGTATCCCTCATTAACTAAGTTTAAACACAAATGAGTGTGAAAACATAACAAATACTCATTTTAAAATTTCTTTCCTCTACTCAACAAGCATATAATAAGTACAGAGCATAGTAGAGTCACCAAGCTATCATAATCTCATTATTCTGTAAGAGCCAATCAGCCTTGGTACTCACACCTTGTCAGTACCCTTTGCCCCTCTGGAGGGCAGAGCCATGAACTTCAACACTTCTATTTAAAGACAGGGCCCAGGCCAGCCATGTCTTCATTTCCCACCCTACTTCATTCTTTGGGACCTCTTTGAACTTCTCCATCATGCCCTATGGGTAACATCCCCTCATCCCCTTCCCCAACATTTTGGGTTCCTTTTACATACTGGCTTCCTGCATTACATTTTAAGCTCCTGGAGGGCAGAGACTGTCTTTTTTTTCTATTTGTGTTTTTAGCACTTAGCACAGTTCCTGGTACATAGTAAGCACTTAATAAATGTTTATTGACTGACTGAATACCCAACTTGTGATTACTCTCTATATAGAAATGATGGCTGTCTGCTCTCTCCCCTCCTCCTACCCGTCCCGAAGCTACGATCTGTATCTACTTCACTCAACAGTATCTTGGTATAACAGTGCCATATGGCGATGGCATTGTGAACTGCCCAAATGTCTCTTGTCTCTAAAATGTTTCTTCCCTAGAATTTCTTTTCTTACCCTTCAAGTAAATCATCACACACTGATTTTTCTGTCTTTCACAATCATACCTCAGTCAGTCACATCACATTCCTTTTTTAATTGCTTTTCTTCTTGCCTTCCCCCTTAATTTACCTCTAGGAAAATCTTTCCCTCTTCTTTTTCTTTTCTATTGTCCTTGCCATACTTCCTTCCATTCTCTCCCCTCCCCTTTTTTAATCTCTCCCTATCCTCATTCTATCTGTGAGCCAAAAAAGGGTTTTAATCATGGTTGATAAATTTTAGAGTGCTAGAGAGGAAAAAAGAAAGTCATGAACTTTGAAATGAAACTAGATATAATAAAGAAACAAGGAAATCAACCTCCAACTCTCTCACAACTACCCAGAATTGTACTTCAGAATTTCTGCAAAAATCTCATCTTACTTAGATGGAGTTTGAAGTAGTATAGGTCGGCAAATTATGGCCTGGCAGTCCAAATCTAACCCACTGACTGCTTCTTTCTGTACAGTGAGCTTAGATTTTTTTTTTTTACATTTTAAAATAAAGTTTTATTGTACTTAAAAATGTAAAAAACATTCTTAATTCTCTGGCAATACAAAATCAAATTGCAGGCTGGATTTGGCCCTTGAGCTATAGTTTGCTCTACATGAAGTTAGAATAACTAAATTCAATATTTGTTGAGTTATTTAACCTCTTGAGGCCTCATTTTCCACATTTGTGAGATGAGGGTGTTAGGCTAGCTGATGTCTCAAATTCTTTTGTTCTCTTTCAGCTTGAAATCTACTTCTAATTAAATTTTCTGTTCGTTAAGCACCAGCATTTAAGATAAAAATAATTTCCAATTTAATTTTAAATAATTTCATTTACTCTTATGAATAGCATTATTTTCTACAATTTTTCATTGCAGATGAACAGCCACATCATGGATTAAACAGACTTCTTGTGGGTCATCTTGTGAACCTAATCGTTTCTTATATTTAATATTTTCTACAAGAACCTGCATTCTGAATTTCAAACAATTGACCTACAAGTAAATTTTTGGAATTTAATCCAGAATATGAGAATTGGAAAGATCCAGTCCAACACAAATAGGAATGCTCTGTACAGATTTTTATTCAGCCTCCACTGGAAAATTTCCAGTGGCAGGGAAACCATCCCCTCCTGAGAGTGCATCCTTTTGTATATCTTTAGATGCAGAAAGTTTTCCTTGTGCCAAGCTTAAGTCTGCTTTGCAACTTCCACCCATTACTCTATTTCTGCCTCTGGAACCAAAGAGAACAAATATAATCTTTCTTCTACTTGACAGCCCTTCAAAAATTTGAAGATCTCATTTCCTTGCTAAATCTTCATGTTAAACATTTTTATTTTCTTCAAGGGAACCTCATATTTTATGGCCTTCTGTTCTCTCACTATTCTGGTCATTGTCCTTTGGATACATTTTGACTTGTCCTTCTTAAAATGTGGTACCAAGAACTGAACATAATAGTTCAGATACAGTCTAAGGTGGGCAGAGCATGGTTGGATGGTCACTTAGCACATTCTGGACACTGTGTTACCAAAACCTCCCTAGCTTTGTTTTGCCTGCCATGTTGAGTCACATGAGTTTCCTGTCAACTAAAACCTGTAGATCTGTTTCACATAAACTATTGCCATGGTTCCATCATCTTCTAATTATCCAGTTGACTTTTTAGACCCCAGCTGCAAATCTTCCCTATTAATTTATACCTTACTCAATTCAGTTCATTGCTCTACCAGGGATGGGGAACCTGCAGCCTTGAAGCCACATGTGGCCTTCTAGGTCCTCAGGTTGGCCTCTTGACTGAGTCCAGATTTTACAGAATAAATCCTTTTATGAAGGGGATTTGTTCTATGAAGTTTGGATTCAGTCAAAGGGCTGCACTTGAGGACCTAGAGGACCACATGTGGCCTTGCAGCCACAGCTTCCTACCCCTGTGAAACTGTTGAGGTCCTTTTGGATCCTGACTGTCATAAAACATATTAGTTCCCCTTTATACCTTTATGTTTTCTTCAAATTTGATAAAGCCTTCTATGTCTTTATCCAAATTACTGATAAAAAATGTTGAAAAACAAAAGTCCAGGGACAGATTCCCAAAGAGTTGCTCTCTAGAGACTTCTCTCCAAATTATCATTGACCCATTACTGACTGTTCTTTGGATCTTGTCATCAACCAGTAACCAAACCCATCTAATGATGTCACCTAGCCTAGGTCTCTGCATCTTTTCTGAAAGAATAGCTTGAGTGTTGAATATATTGCTCAAATTCAGGCACACTATATATGGTACTTACCTGATCTACCATTCTATTAAACTCTGCCAAAAAAGAGAATTAGCTTAGCTTGGTGTAGCCTATTATTGAAAAACCCTTGCTGGTCCATTTGTAAATAGGGAACTTCCTATACTATGTCTCTCTCTCTCTCTCTCTCTCTCTCTCTCTCTCTCTCTCTCTCTCTCTCTCTCTCTCTCATACACACACACACACACACACACACACACACACACACACACACACACATTTCAATTCTATAAGCATTTAACCATCTCCTATATGCAAGTCACTGTCCTTGATGCTGGGGCTCAATCAACCAACAAAGATTTATTAAGTACCACTCTATGCCCAGTAGTTGACTAGGTGATAGGAATACAAAGACAAAAAATAAAACATTTCCTCCTCTCAAGAAGCTTATGTTCTGTTGCAGGAGACAAGGACAAAAAAAGTAATCCTTGCCCTCAAAGATTTTTTATTCTTCTGACTTCTTGTATTGTAATGTTGTTGTTGTTGTTGTTCAGTCTCGTCTGACTCTTTGTGATCCCATTTGGGGTTTTCTTGGCAAAGATACTAGAGTGGTTTGCCATTTCCTTCTCCAGCTCATTTGACAGATGAGGAAACTGAGCCAAACAGGGTTAAATGACTTGCTCAGGGCCACACAGCTACTAAATATATGTGGTGGGATTTGAACTCAGGAAGGTAAGCTTTGCTGACTCTAGGACTGGCTCTCTATCCATGGTACCACCTAGCTGCCTGGGGATAACATTACGTCTGTCTAAATAGATATAGATCCATGTAGATATATAGAATATAGTTATACATGTATACTGCTATTAAGTTAGCCAATATTGTTGACTTTAAGAGGAAGCAAGAAGAAAAGAATGAAATAGTGATACTGACACTCCACATTAAAATTTGTGAATTAATAATGCCCTTTGAGAGTTTACTAGAAAATAAGTTCTTCCAGAAACCCTCCTAGTTAAACATCTTACCCAGAAGCATCAGTTACACTATACTTGATAAGAATATCTTCTGGATTACAATGCCGAGCTCCCAGAAGACTTGAAAGATCATTTTCTTCAGCAATCACTGTGCTTGAATCAGACAATGCACATTCAGACATTCTTTATCAAATGGCCCCTAAATCTCCACAATCAACATTTTTTTGAGACTCTGAGTGTATCTCTGCTTATAGATACAGAAGAAAGTAAAGTGAAAAACTTTTATTAAGAAAAAGGAAGAATTCTTTTCCTTCATCAGCTTCCCATCTCTTGGATCCAAGATTGGAAGGCAGAGACGTGAATGATGATGGCACTGCTATTGCCTTGGACTGGATTAGAAAACAATCTTAAGTGCTGACGAAATCACGGGTCCATCGGAGTAGAAGTACAAAATAAGCAGCACACTTACGGCTTAATGATGGAAAGGTGCATTCAAGTGTTACAGAATAAAGAACATTTTCAGGTGTTCAGGAAAGGAGTCTGGGATTCAGCCATGTATATCTTTCCTGCAAAGATAATCTCCAGAACTGTGCATAGCACAGCAACTGACTCTTGCTTACTTTTCTCCACTATATTCTCATCTGTCCATTGAACTTCCATGAAATAAATTAGTCTATGTTTGGAAATACTGATATCAAATCAAGAAATAAACTAATATGTAAGTGGGTAGAAAAGCTTGTTTCAATACAGAAAAATCTTCCTTTTCAAGAACTTATTGTGAACATGGTCCAAAGGAAAGAACTATATGTCAGAACAACTAGATTTCAGTGTCTGTTCCATTGTTGTTTAGGCATGTGACCTTGGACAAGTTACTTAGCCTTAGTTTTCTCACATATCAAATGGAGATGATAGATTAGCTGATTTCTAAGGTAAACTTCCAGCTTTAATGTTTTATAAGCAATGCTTTTCACATACTCTTTGGCTATTGAATATGCTATTCAATATTTATGATGCCTTGGGAAATTCTACTTTAGCCTAATTTATTCTTACATGAATCTAGATATGCTATGGGTCAAATGATGTCCCTAGAAACACAACTACATTGAGTTAAAATCTGTTATAACATATTTAGGTTTTTAAAAGCTTTTTATAAAAATTGATATTTTATGTTTTAACAATATCTTTGTTTCTGAGTGTCTTTCCTCCCTCCCCTACTGAGTGAGCCATCTCCCATACTAAAGGTTTTAAAAGAAAAAGGGAAAGAAGCTGTTTAGCAAAATCAACTAGCACAATTAACTTTTAAGATGGTGTTATAGGCTGTTTCCCCAGCTAGGACATGGAATGTTAGCACTGGAAGGAGGCTTTAGAGCATATTTGGTACAATTCTTTCCTTTTGGAGATGAGGAAATTGAAACCTAGAAAGGAGAGGTGATTTGCTGAACATCACATAGGTAGTTCATACAGAGTAAGGATTTGAAATAAGATTGTCTGACTCCAAATCCAGTGTTCTTTCTACAGTACCATTGACTTGCCCCAAGTTGTATGTTCCAAAAGGGCAGGAGTCAAGGTTGAATTATTTTTGTATTTCTCTCCCTTGTCCTCCCCCAGTACTATGCTTTTAAAATACTAGGTGCTTAATGGTTGTTGATGCCTATCAGTTGGGAGAATCATGAATGTATTATGATGCATGAATGTAATGGAATACTATTGTGACACAAGAAATGATTAAAGTAATGAGGTCAGTGAAACTTGGGAAGACTTATATGAAATAATGTACAGTGAAGTGAGCAGAACATGGAGAACAATTACTATTATACTGACAGCATTGTAAAAGCAAACAACTCTGAAAGGCTTAAGAACTCTGATAATTCAATGACGAACCATGATTCCAGAGGACCAATGATGGTTTGCATTCCATTTTCTGACAAAGAGGTCATGGAAAATCAGACAAATATTTTTTGGATATACAGAAATTTGTTTTGCTTGACTATGCATATTTGTTACAAGGGTTTTGTTTTTCATTTCCCTCAATCATGGTGGGGAAATGGGAGGAGTGAGAAACAAATCAATTTTTTGTCAATTAAAAAATAAAATTTAATTAAAAAAATTAGTTGACTGCTTGAATGGATATGGTAAGTCAGAAGCAGTACCAGAATCACAAAACTTGCTTCCTTACTTTAATTCAATTTTATGTTCTTGAGGTTAGCCAGGATCTTTTCCTGGTATAGTATCCTCTCTTTTTCCTACCCACCCATCCTACTACGAGAGTAATCTTCCTTTATGCACAGAAGTAATCACATCACTCCATTGCTCAAAAACTTTCAAAGGCTTACCACTATCTATCAATAAATTCTGAACTTCTTAACTGCCACTCAAGGCCTACCACTTTCTTAGAGTCAACATGTAAGCCTTATTTCATATCCCTTCTCCTTATGTACTTTAGTACAACCTACCACTCCCACAGCGTACTGTGTCTTCTCATCTTCATGCAATGGAATGCCTTCTCTCCCCTACCCACTGGCATCTTACCGATCATCCAAGGCCCAGATCAAAGGCTCCCTTTTCCATGAAGCCTTCCCTGGTATCTCCAGCTACAAACAATATTTTCCTCATGTGATCATTTGGCAATTTTATTTATATTCTGCCATATATTTAATTTCTCTGCATCTACTTAGATAATGGAAACAGATAAATCTATCTTCAACTGTACAGCATGTACAGTAGAAAGAATACTGGATTTGGAGTCAAGAATACATGAATTCGTATCCCATTTCATTCACCTCCTACTTGTATAGCTTTGGACTATTCAGTTTACCTCTCTGGCTTTGGTTACTTTATCTGTAAAATGAAGACTGGGATAAGAAGATTTCAAAAGTCCTTTCCACCTCTAAATGCACATTCTTATCACCTTAACTGGATTACCACTTCCTTGAGGACAAGGGCTTTATCTTATTTATCTTTTGTATCTCCCACAGCTCCTTGATAGAGCTTTTTATATGGTAGTTGTTGCTAAGTCATTTCAGTTGCATCTGATTCTTCATGACTCCATTTGGGACTTTCTTGGCAAAGATACTGAAGTGGTTTGTTATTTGCTTCTCCAGCTCATTTTAAGGATGAGAAAACTGAGGCAAATAGGGTTGTGACTTGCCCAGGATTACGCAGCTAATAAATGGCTGAGGACAGCTTTGAACTCAGGAAGAGGAGTCTTCCTGACTCCAGGCCTCACACCTAGTGGCCTTTTCTTTTTTTTATAGTGGATACTCTGCAAATGTTGAATAAATGACAAACGAATGGTTTAGGTGTGGTTTCTTGAAGGGCTCAAGTGAGTAGAATCTTGTTCAGGATACTTGACATTGCAGTTATACTAACTCTCAGGGATAGGGATATTTTTTTCTGAAAATCTGGTCTTAATGTTTTAGAAATAGTAACCTGGGGTTGATGATATGCTGCTATTTACTTAGGAAGAACATACAGTGTTTCATACTTTTTGGATCATCTACAATTCTGATTTTTTGGTAAATATACTGTTGTTTCCCAGGCATGTGATATCATTGGAAGAATATAATTGTTTAAAAATATGTATTATCCAATATGGGCATGGTTCCATTTTTGAACCTTGCCTATGCTACACAAATGCCTTGTTCTTCATTTGCCTGATAGAAACTAATTCCCAATGACAATATAGCCCTATTTCCTTTTTTTATGTCTAGTTCTGGCTAGTTCTAGCTCATTATCCATTAGTAGTGTCTGCTAAAGAAGCATGCACTCATGGACCAGTTCAATAGGCTGCCCATCTAACAGTATATCATAATCTGAATAATAAGCATTCTTCATTTACTTGTTTTTTCCCACATAGATAGTTGGGTTGAACTCTGAGTGATTATGTAAAACATTTAGGAGGCTTTTTCGTATTTTGGGACTTGATAAAATCAGCACAATGTTCCTTGGGTCCTAAATGGGTCCAGTGGTAGAGTTCTCACCCACCTTGTAAGAAACCCTGTTTGATTTACTATCCCATGAATGTGTCAGTTTCTTGATTTAAAAATTACTAATATCTTTAGTTTCTATACCACTTTCACTCCAAATATATCCCTCTTTTCTCCCTTTCCCTGAGTGCCATCTCTGTAACAAAGAATAAAAAAGGAATCAAGAGGAAAGAAAAAAAGTTCAGTTCAGCAAAACCAACCAACACGTCATCTCAGGATAATAGTAAGTATAATATTCCGTATCCATAATAACATATCTTTGCAAAGAAAGGAGAGAGTACATACATTATTTTCAATGGAAGGAAGTTTCAAAGGGTAGATTTAGGCTTCATGTAAGGAAAATTTTCCTACTGGTCAGAGTTCTCCAAAAGTGGAATGGATGGTTTTGGGAAGGAGTAAGTTTCCCCTGACTGGTAGTCTTCAAGGAAAGGCTGACTGAGCACTTATTGGGCAGATTATAGAATGGATTCTTGCTTAGGTATGTGTTGGATTAAATAGTTTCTGAGGTCCTCCTTACTTTGAAATTCGAATTTCAGAGATTCATTGGGTGCAGCTAGGTGGCACAGTAAGTAGAATGCCTGGCTTGGAGTCAGAAAGAATTGAGTTCAAATCCACCCTCATACACTTACTAAAAATCTGTGTGGCCCTGGACAAGTCACTTATCATCTATTTGGCTCAGTTTTCTCCCCTGTAAAATGAAAATAATAATTATATCACCTACCTCCCAGGGTTGTTGTGAGGGCCAAATAAAATAATAATTGTAAAGTGCTTAGCACATTGCTTGTCACATAGTAAATGCTTTTTAAATGTTAGCCATTATTATTATCATTGATCCCCAAACAAGAGCCACTGGAATACTTTATGAGACTTGTGTGAAAGTAGTAAGTTAAAAGATATCATCCAGATATATGATTAGGAAAGAAGGTGGGCTGGTCATAGAATATGGGGGGGGGGATAATAGATGACACTAATGTTGCAGTGGTACCAATGTATTTAATAATCTAGAGGGGGGCCCCTCAAAATTGTTGAGCAGATGAGAACTTATGGAAGATATTGACAGATTCATACAGGATGTGAAGGTGGAACTAGGTTGCCATCTTCACTGTTGAAAAAGTTCATCCATTAAGTATTAAATCTAGGTAGGAGAGTTCCTCAGTTAAGCCTAACACTATTTTTGGTAACAGAGTTGGTGCTAAGGTTAAACAGAATAAACAGTTACCTAGGTTAAAATATACAGAAGGATAAAATGAGAGAATTTTTAAAAATATTACTTTTATAAACAAGTATAGAACAATGGACACTTGAAAATTCTGAGAACATTGAATCTGCAGGGTCCCTTGCTACTTTTCAGGTGAAAATAGTCTGATTTCCCCAGGTTCTTTGGAGTGATTAGTAATGTGGACCACAATTTGAGCCCCTATCAATATAACACTCAATATAACCAGACCATGCAAAAATTACCAATCCAATAGGAAATGCATTTAGTCAAACCGTAAAGAATATAAACAAAATGGAATCAAGTCTCTGCCCATGTACACAAACAAATGCAATCTCTCACATCTCTTGGGGGTGGGGCTAGATGGGGAAAGAAAACTTCCAGAGAAAACTTAGCCAGTGGTGAATCTATACCCCTACGTGTGGATGAACAGGTTGAAGAAACTGTAAATTGCTTTGTTTCTTTAAAACATGCTTTCAGCACATAGCATAGGAATTTACTGCAGTCCCTTGGGAATGAATTCACCTCAGCTCTGACTCTAGGCTTCTAGTTTCCTCCTCATGGAGTTTATCTCTTGGATTCCTGTCCCTTAAGTGTGACTGAAGTTCCAGTATCTCCTGCTCGTACTGTGTCCTCCACATCTGAATGCTCCTGTTTCATTCTCTGTTCACAGTGGCTCAAGAATACCCCAAAGCTCTAATTTTCATTTGCCTCTGCCCCCTTCTCATATTTCCTTCTATTTGCCAAGTGTCTCCCTCCTATTTTATATCTTTTCTAAGTTTATGCCTCCTGACATAATTGCTGCATACTAGTACAAGGACCCATGGGAGTTTTCTTCAATCAGCAGCATTTTTTTTGTCTCGTAATTGTGCACATTTGAGACTATGCTGGAAAGCTCACATTAAGGGTAAAGACAATCTTTTCCCATATAACACATGAATTATGAATACCTTCTCCCTCCTTACCCCCACCCCCTAATTTTTCCTATGGCACACAGGTTTTAATTTTGTGGTGAGTCAAGTCACATACGTTATAGTGAAGACTCAAAGCCTCTGGTGGTAAGTAGAAAACAATAATTTCAATCTTCAAATCTTGACTAGGGTAAACAAATGTTTTGTTTTGCTCCTATCTGGTTACAGCTAAGGTTTCCCCATTTTTAGAGATGGGTGACTGAGATCCCAAACTAATTTCTTTTACTGATTTTTTGAATTTTTATGTTTGCTCAAAACTCACTTCCACAACAAAATCATTCTATAACAGGGGTTCTTAACTCTGTGTGTGTGTGTGTGTGTGTGTGTGTGTGTGTGTGTGTGTGTGTGTGTGTGTGTGTGTGTGTGTGATGAACCCTTTTAGAAGTCTGAGGAAGACTATAGACCCCTTCTTAGAATAATGTTTTTAAATGCATAAAATAAAATATATGGGATTACAAAGGAATCAAATTATATTGAAATGAAGACTTTTTTCCCCCATGGACCCCTCCCACATTGATCTTTGAATCCAAGATTAAGAACCCTAGTTGTGGACAAACTTCCTCTCTGGCTATATTAATCACTTATACATTTTGTACACTCAAATGAAAATATGATGGTATGTGTTTCTTATACCATGATTCTATATAATGTCTCTTAGATTCAGTATCTTAAAATACTGCACTTATAAAGTATTTTCAATTCCATTTGGTTCAACTAATTTTGATTTTTTTCTGTGATTCAAAATATAGGTCCAATTTTAAGCATTGTCAGGGTGCCACAACCAATAAATTCTACAATCATGCAGTCTCTATCACCAACACATCTAAGGGCAAGTCTCAAAAAGTGAAGTCAAGGATATAACTGTAACTAACTTTGTGACATGGAATCCTGTCTTGCCCAAACATGTGGTATTTTCTGTGCTCAGGACCTCAGGCCGGTTATAGCATAGCTCAATGAATAAGACTTCTTCCAAGGACCTACGTGACACAGAGGAACATAAATACAAAGGGAAAGTCATCCATATAACCATACTCCCCATAAATGAACTGCTCTGCCAGGAAGAGATTTAACCTGGCTCTTTTGTTCTTCTTCCTTTCAAAACAGAGCTTCAGTCTCAAAGTTGCCACCATCAGGAAAGCCAGGTAGTTCACCTGTGAGGTATGAAGCAATTGATAATTGCACAAACTCAGTCACCAACCTCTCTACCATTTTGAGGATATCGTAGGCAGCAGATAAAAAGAGAAAGAGAAACCAGGATGCTGTACCATTCTCATGCTTGCCAAGAATCCTGGCCTCTCCCTGCTTCTGTCTGCTGCCTATGGCAACATCAGAATGAGAGAGATAGACCTCATTAGATACATTGGCAGCAGTTTCCTGATTCCCAGACGAACTGTCTGGCCTTCCTGATGGGGAGCAACAGGCATTCATCTGGAAAATTCAGCGGTTTTGGTCACAAGGTGAGTAGGAGATGAAGGGTTTCCTGAGTGTAGATAAATCAGTGCAAATCTTTCCCTGAAAATGGAAAAGCAAATCTGAACTCAAGCTTTCTAGTAGGTCAATAGAAAGGTTACTTTCATGTCTAAAAGACTTCAGATTATTATTTACATGTTCCCATGTCCCAGTTATGAGCGGTACAACTAATTTTGTAAGCCAGAGGCAAAACCAGGTCTCTACTCCATAGCCAGTATCAGTGTCATATCTCTAAAATGAGGTATGGGGTTTAGATTGTTTCTCAGCCAGCTTTTAGCTTAAAAATGATCTGGTACTGTACTATTTCTTTTATCACCCAGAGAGGCCAATATAGTGTTGAGGTTTTTTTGTTTTTAGATGTTGAAATAAGTTTCACCAAAGTAAATATTGAGTAATGGCAAGAAGCTGAAAAATAGAAGAAGCATGGGAAAAAATGTCAGTGTATCCCTCAACTAAACAATAGGTCCAGGAAATGGTAGAAATAATAAAAATCATTTTCAAACCAAAGAGGTTTGGGGGAGTCATGGGTTGTGTTTCAAATGGTCACTCTTGTCTTTCTTTGAGATGGAAAACAAGATGTACACCTTCCTTCCTTCATCACCAACCAACCAAACACATTGAGTAACCCTGGAACTTACCTAATCTTTTGTGATGATGAGGTATGGGAGAAAATGGGATCTGCCTCCCTTGTCTGCAAGTACAGGATATTGAGCCCGAGTTCCTGACAGTAATAAATAGAATTTGCTTTTCTTCCTGATTTAAGCGGACATAATTTGGAAGAGACATAGGGAATGGAAATCAGCTTCCGCTTAACTATCTCTTCTACCCTCTTTTCCACTGGGCTCCTGTAGCAGCACCTCTAGGCTATCCTCTGTTCAGTTCCTCCAAAAGACAGACTCGAAAAGGCGCCACTGAGAGAATGAAGCACTCAGGCAGCCGGCAGTGGAGGAGGTTAACCTGTACTCCTATTGAAAACAAATTAAGGAGGAATGATTACTTGGGAGCTGAGCTGAAACTGAGACCAGCCCCAGCAATATGTTCCTGATAACTGAATGCAGCTAAGTATAGGATCTCCTTTGATTTTCATAGAAAAGGGCAGATTAAAAAGAAGCAAACAAACTCCAAAGCCGAAAGCCCCCACTATCTGGAAAGCACAAGACTGTCAGGAACCAGACCCCCTCCCTTACTCTCTCTGTGCACTGTCTCTTGGGGCCTCTGAGTCCCAAATTGAGACCCAAATCCCATTTCACACCAGATTTCATGGAGATTGCTTCTGAAAGTACAAATCCATCCACTGGCCTCTGAACATGCTCCTTTAAAATGGTGCTAATGAGCTTGACTTGTTTTTCTGTAAAAGGAAGGTTTCTTCTGCTCCATCAATTTCCAGAGTCTTCTCTCTGAGATGGACTTCTTAGCTATAAACCAGGGAGAGATATGTGGAGCTGAACACTGGAATTCTTTAGTTAGGGATCTGTAGATCAACCATTGATTGGATTTTTAAAAATCATTCCTGCATCTGAGCAAAGGCATATTTAGACATTTAATTGGCATGTAACAAGATAGCTATAACAAGTTAATTAGTTCTCAATTAAGTTGCATTTGCCATATTTCCTGAATGTGCTCTTAGCAATTAGAGGCACCTAATGAATGAACTTGCTATAGTTACTTGGCTCTTCATGAGAAGCAGAAATGTGTAAATATTTTTCCATTGAACATAAGGTGAAAGTACATTGTTATCTGTGTTAGACTTGTAAACTCACAGAAATCCGGAGCTCAAAGCCACTTCAGATATCATTGGATCATGGGAGCAGAGCTTGAAGGCACTTTTCAGGTCATCTAATTCAACTTTCTCGTTTTAGAGATGAAGAAACTGAGGACAAGAAATGATATACATCCATCTCCTTGTTTTATAAATGGGAGAAGTGACTTGTCTGAAGTCAAACAGGAAACAGGTGGCCAAGCCACCTCATTTTCCTAATCTGTAAATGGGTTTAATAATACCCATAGAACCTTCTAGAGGTTATTGTGAGGTTCAAATGAGATAATGTACGCAAAGTGTTTTGCAGACCTTAATACGCTACATGAATGTTGGTTATAATTTCCTGTGTTTGCATCATGCCAAAGCAACCAGTCTGGTTCATTCAATTGAACTGGCCAGTTCAGCGAAAAAAAAAAAATAAGCAAAGCCAAAACCTGGTATCACTAAAATCAATAGGTGAAGGAAGGAAGGAAGAAAAAGAAAGGATGAAATCTAGCTATTTTATTGAATTTTTCCCCTTCTGTCTAACTGTCTTTGGTGTGGGGTGGGCCCTGTCATTCTTTGGCTTTGGTTGGTAACTGTGAAGGTCCTGGCAAGTGGCTTATCTCTGACATAGCTATCAAACCCCACTGGGAACTAATTGCCATTTTAGTGTATTGCTGGGGATGCCTTATCAAGTTTCAGTGGAATGTTATTAGAAAACTTTTCTGAAAGCTTTATTGGAATTTTAAAGGGGAAGCAGGTTGTGCAGTTGGATGATAAGGTTAATTATTCATTTTATCCGGGTGGTTCCCTTAAGATAACGTTGTTCAGAGAGATCCAGATCAGAAGGCTGATTGGATTTACCCAGCCAGAAAGAGAATAAAACAGGAATCTTTGGGGAGAAAATGGAAATCCACAGAGACGAAGAGAAAGGGTTAAGCCTCTCTGAAGATCATTTAGTCAAAAGAGCTCTCGATCTTCCTCTCCTTTCCTTTCTGCCACGAGTTCACCTCTCCTTTAGCAACATCGATGATTAAAAAGCCACGTTGTGGAATCATCAGAAGGGGGGGGTAGGAATTTCACAAACTAATTTGCATTTTAATGAATTTTTAATTGAACCAAAATCTGTTGTTTCTGTTTAAAGATGCAGGGCTGACTTTGTGGTCTGTGCAGCTGAGAGCCAAGTGGGATCTTAATGTGATAAAAACAATGATAAAGCTAAGCTTAATTAGGTTTGAAACCTTGTCTGGAAAGGCTGCAAAGAATATGGGAATAGTTAACTTTTGCTAGCTAGCAAACATTCTTCTAAGGAGGTGATTTTCACTGGCTCAAGCCTTGTTCCGGCAGGTATGAAAACAGGAACCAAATTACCCAGGCCTGGATGGTAGAAGGAGACAGAAAGAGGCAGAGCCACTCCAGCTTTGATCAATAGCATTTTTTTTTCCACAAAAGAATATGTTTAAACTGAATGCCTTTGGTGTGAGGCAGACTAGGAATTCCCACCCTGGTGTTTCTTTGATTTTCTGACCTCTGGATCCCTGAGCAAGAAGAATCTTTTTGCATTAAGTAAGCCTAAATGTAATGAGGGGGAAGCTAATTGGTTAGAGCATGGGGCCTAGAGTCCGGCAGATACAAGTTAAAATCCAGCCTCAGACACTTATTAGCTGGGTAGTCCCTCATTTGCCTCAGTTTCTTCATCTGTAAAATGAGCTAGAGAAAGAAATAGCAAACCATTCCAGTATCTTTGCCAAGAAAGAACCCAAAAGGGGTTACTGAGAGTTGGACATGACTGATTTGGAGTCAAGAAACCTCTATTCTGATCACACCTGGAACACTTACCAGCTGTGTAACCATGCACAGATTTCTCAAACTTTCTGAGCCCAGTTTCCCATCTGTACAGTAGAGATGATAATACTTATACTCCTTACCTCCTAGGGTTGTTGTGAAGAAAGTGCTATGCCAACTGAAGGCACTGTTATATAAATGGGAATCAGTATTAATTATTTTTGAGTGGAACTGGACCTGTGTTTTCATTGGTCTGATTGGTGTGTATCAATAAATGAAGAAAGGAAGGAAGGAATAGAAACTCTCTCCACTCAGTTGAAATTTTAGGCTTAGAAAGTTGCCTGGATGACTGAAAGGTTAAGTACTGGTTCATACTGTCAGCATGTGTCAGAGGCAGTGCCTGGACCCAGGTCTTCCTGAGTCCAAGGCTGCCCCTTTATCCATTATGTCATATACATTGACATAAAGTGCTAGACTTGGACCTAAGAAGACCTGGGCTTGAATATCTTCTCACTCACTCACTTAGTGGTGCTTGCCACTGTTTATCATTTCCAAGTGTCCCTTTTCTTCCCCACCCCAGGGTTGGGCCATTTTTGTATTTGTATCTCCAGAACCTAACATAATGCTTGGCACATGCTTACAGAACAACTGATTTGCAGAATTTGGCAACTGGAAGGGGCCTCAGTGGCCAAATACTCCAACAGGTACTTGAAATAAATTTAGTAAATAAACAACATAGTTGACAAGTGGTCCTCCAACCTCTCTGCTTGGGACCTCCAAGAAGAGGAAATATGTGACCTTTGTAGGCAGCCATTTTTGAACAGCTCTCATTAAGAAGCTTTACCTGACATCAAGCTCATTTGCCTCTTGACAATTTCCATTCATTTCTTGTTCTACCCTGAGGCCTAACCGAACAAATCCAGACTTTCTTCCATATGACAGCCCTTCAGGTACTTGAAGATAGCTACCACCTCTGAACTGTCTCTTCTCAAAGATACCCCCTGCTCCATAAACCAATCCTCCTATGACATGGAGTGCAAGGCCCTTCATTATCCTGGTTGCCCTCCTTTGGATGAGCTTGATATTATCAAAATACTTCCTAAACTATAGTACACAAAAAGAAACACAATATTCCAGGTGTCATCTGAGAAGAGCAGAGTACAAAGATGCTATCAACCCGAAGCAGTTCACCTGTTCACGTAGCCCAAAATCATCTTAGCTTTTTTTTTGAGTGGCACATCACAGTGATGACTCATTTTGAGTTTGTGGTTTACCAACCCCCGCAGGTCTTTTTCAGGCAATCTTCTGCCTCACTGTGCCTCCCCCGTTTTGTATTTGTACCCACCTAATACTTTACATTTATCCCTGTTGAATTTAATCTTATTAGATTCATCCCAGCGCTCTAACCTGTCAAGATTGTTTATCTGCCACTCCCAGCTTAGTGGCCAAAGGCTATTTTGATTAGTAGGCTAAGCTTTCTTGGAATTAGATGATAAAAAAAAATAGCATAGAGCCAAGGACAGATCACTGGAGTACTCCACTAGAGACTTCCTATCAGGTTGACGTTGAATAATTAACTTCTTTGGCCATTTGACCAGTTCTGAACTCACCTACTTATATTGTCATCTTTTCCACATTTCTCCATCTTCTCCATAAAAAATCATATGGGATGCTTTATCAAAAGCTTCATTCCTTGCTTGTTGGTGCCTAATATATGCTTGCTGTTTGATTTGATAAGTGACTCAGACAAGAGAGAATTTTCCAGAGAGGCATACCTAAAAATGATTATTTCGTTCATAAAAGTGTTTTTAGAGATGACTTAGTAAGCCATAGGTACATACATTATTATTCCAGTTTTATAAATGAAGAAAATGAAACCCAGAATAGTTCTGATCTGGCCAAGGTTATGAGAAATTAGTATATAGCCTAGGTTTTCTAGTGTTCTTTTTGACCACACTGTCTTGGAAGTTGAAACAACTCCCAAAGGCTCTACCTGGCCTTCACCTTTAAGATATCACTTGTCAACAGGTGTTTGCTACCTGAATAGGGAAGCTCTCTTGAAACTACAACTCTCTCTTATCTTTTTTTTTTTAATCTCTGTACACACTGTTCCTGAATTCCTATTTACTGTTTGTGCACATGGGAAAAAGGACCTTGGGCATCCATAATGTGGGATCCAGGACCTTAGACAATCCAGAACCCAGGACTTTGAGCATCCCAAATCATAGGATGGTAGAGCCACAGACCTAGAGCTGGAAAGGAGTCTCAAAAGCTGTCTAGTCTAACCCCTTCATTTTACTGGAGAGGTCAAATGACATGCCTTAAGTTACACACAAGAAAGTGCTGGTAAATGTTTTCTTTTCTTTCTTTCTTTCTTTTCTTTTCTTTTTTTTTTTTTAAGAAGTACATTTTATGAGAAAATTACAGGAATTGTCCGCCAAAGAGAAAAGCAATAAGATTTTCCCCATTCAGCTTTGGACATCAAAGGGGAGGACAGTTTCTGTGCTCATACTCCTCTGGAAACCGCACGGGGAAGAATCAAGAACTATTCAATTCCTTCTTGTCTTTGATAGCAACCCGGAATCGCTCCTCCAACTAGAGAGCTCGCTGATCAGATCTGTAATGGCGTTAGTGAAAGTTTCCTGAGGGCTCTAAGTCTGGAGTGGTCTGTACACGAATGATGATTTTGTGTTCCAGGGGTGGGGGACTTTATAGCCTGCACACAGCACCTGGTGGTCTTTCAGTAACTGTGATTTGGTGATGTTTCCTAGGGTGTGGTCCTCCTTGTTGATCGGTGAACAAACAGGCATTGGGGACTTTAGTGTACTTATTGATAGTGATCTTCTTCTCTCCCTCAAAGAGGAGGAAGGACTCGAAGGCCGTGGGCGCGTTCATCCTCCGCCGCCTCCACCGCTAACGCGGGTGCTCCCCTCTAATGTTTTCTAATAAATGTACACACTTTTAAGCTTCATCTGTATTATTTACATTTTATCCATCACTTTCTTAAGTCCAGACAGTCAGCAAAACAATAAATCACACCTGTATTTGTTGCATTCACCGATTCCCAAAGTGAAAATGCTTACACTGAAAATTGAACAATTAGCTCTCTCAAGCTGACTTAACACACCTCTGGTTCCAGAGGAAATAAGAATCAAAGGGAGGATCTGAAAGTACAAACCCTGAGCCTAGAACCAGTGCTTTTCCATTGAGCTACATGGCCTTAGAAACACCAGGGTTTAATATTAAACCACAGACTTCCCTTCATTCCTAGATCCAGAATCGTCAGGGGCAGGATTAATGAGGCCTAGAGATAGACAGCTAGGAAAGAGAGAAAGAAAATATTTCTGTTCCCTCTGGAATATGGATTTATTGGTAAATATGGATAGCAGAGCTTCCCACTGGACTAAACCAATGTAAGTTACCACTCCCAGTCCATATTTTATTGTGTGACCTTCAGCTGATGTCACTGTAAAGCAAGAGTTCTTAACCTGGGATCTGCGAATTAAAAAAAAAAATTAATAACCATTTCAGCATAATTGATTCCCTTTATAATCATATGCATTTTATTTTATTTATTTAAGAACATTATTCTGTGGAGGGGTCCACAGGCTGCAGCAGACTGCCCAAAGAGTCCATGACACAAGCAAGGTGAAGAACCCTAGTATTAAAAAAAAATGGTCATGGGTTGGAGGGCCTTAGGGTCCACCTGACAGAGTTCTTGCCCTTTTATTCAGTGGAGTGGGCACAGAGGCTCTGCTTCTGGAGAAGAGGGAAGACCACAAACATTTATTAAGCATCTTTACGTGCCAGGCTCTGTGTTAAGTGCTTTACACATATTATTTCATTTGATCCTCACAACAACCCTGAGAGGTAGGTGGTATTTGCCATTCCCATTTTACAGTTGAGAAAATTGAGGCAGGCAGCAGTTAAGTGACTAGCCCAGGGTCACACAACTAGTAAGTATCTGAGGTTGAATTTAAACTCAAGTCTTCTTGATTCCATTTAGAATTAGATGATCTAGGGTCAACTCTTAGGATTGGTTTTTACTAACTGTGTGATCTCACCACTCTGGGCCTCAGTTCACTCATCTATGAAATGAAGTAGACGGACTAAATGATTTTGAAGGTGCTTCCCAGTTCTAGCAGTTGATTCTGTGACACTATGATTATTTTCCAAATGGAATAAATAGTAGACAGGTTTTCAACAGAGAACAGAAAATAACAGTCTGTGAATGTCTGAGGAGACAGCAGGCCCAATACCAGATGAGGTTTGTGGAATGATTGGTTTACTTTGTGACCAACATAAACAAAGGTTAGGTTAAAACAAGGAAAGCAGAGCTTCTTCTTAAACCACAAACTCACATGCTGACATTGTTAAAGTGGAACTGAGTTCCTTTGGGGATAGCATAGCAGTTGGCTCAGTGCCTGGCCTTTCATCTGCTCTTGAAATGAGGAGGTTGGGCCTGGTGATGTCTAAGGTCCCTTCAGGCTTGGAGAGCAGATGGGGACTGCAGCCAGGGGAAAGAATTGGGAAGAAGGTTTCATTTTTCTGATTTGGCCCATCAAGTCTCATGTCCAGAGAGGAACTCTTCTTCTCTCTAATAAAGCCTATAGAGGTGTATCCTTAATATGTCAATTCGTTATTCTGAGCCTCAGTTTCCTCATCTATAAAACAGGGATATACTACTTTATATTTAGATATGTGACATTTGGATTGTCCCTCCCAGTATTGTTTCAAAGACCAAATGAGATAGTGGACAGAAAGTGGTTTATGGCCACAAAATGCTATACAAATTTGAATTTGTGCAACGACGTGTTGCCATTAGGAGGGTCACACACATCAGCCTACACATACCCAATATTGCTGCCCAAAGGAAACCTACTCAGGGGCTAAAAAAGAAAGAAAGAAAGAAACAAACGAAAGCCAACTCTACGTCTCCTACTGCGTTGGCTTTCAAAGCACATGGGACCCTGTATTAGAGGGAGAATAAGACAGCGTGGTTGTTGGTTTGCAATAGGAGAGATGTTGTGGGGAGAGAGAGAGTGAGAGGCTTGATCTTCTTTTGGGGGATAGTTAATTATGCTTTCTGACTTCTAAGTGGAAGTTCTCCTTCCCCTCCTGTGCTTATCCCTTTTCCTTTCCTTTCCTTTCCTTTCCTTTCCTTTCCTTTCCTTTCCTTTCCTTTCCTTTCCTTTCCTTTCCTTTCCTTTCCTTTCCTTTCCTTTCCTTTCCTTTCCTTTCCTTTCCTTTCCTTTCCTTTCCTTTCCTTTCCTTTCCTTTCCTTTCCTTTCCTTTCCTTTCCTTTCCTTTCCTTTCCTTTCCTTTCCTTTCCTAGATTAAAATAGTGCCTGGGATAAAATGGGAGCTTATCTGTGTTAGGTGGGAAAAGGATGGACACATTCAGAATTAGAATTCTATTAGAATACAGAATTATAGAGCTGGATGATACCTTAGAGAAACACCTAGTCCAACTTCTTTATTTGACAGATGAAGAAACTGGGGCACAGAGAGGTCATGTGATTGCTCAAGGTCCACACAGTAAGTTAAAGGCAGAACCAGGATTAGAAGCCAGGTCTCCTGACTTTTGGTCCCAGTTCTTTGTCCATAATACCACACGGACTTATCCTGACTGGTAGCTGTGTTGAGCGGTTGTTTGTCCTCCATTTTTAAAGAGGACCAATGACATCAAAATGTTGGCTTAAAATAGTGGCCGATGGGTAATGTCTTCACTGGCATGTGAATTGGATTTCAGTGAGGCAGAGTTGTCAGCCTCACTTTTTTCCAGAGTCATTGAAGTCCAAGAGCAGAACAAAAGTCAAGATGACTGGCAATGACCCAGGATGCAGTGGATGACCTTGGCATCTTTGATATCTGATCACAAGTGCTAAGCACTCCACAGTGGCTGCTTCAGCTGCCTTCATGGAGGTTGGAACACATTGTTCTTATCCACCCATTCCTTCAGGGGAAGTCTTTGTGTGCTTGGGATAGACATCCCCTTAACTCTCTGACCAGTTTGAGCCCTGTTGGTTACTCTCTACCTGGTTTTGCCTATGTGTCGAGATGGTTTTACCAGGCATACTATAGCTTCTTGGAACCATAGGCGAGAGTTGAGTGCCATATAGACTCGCAGCCCTGAAAAAAGGCTTGGCATGCCCTCACACCAGAGGTGCTAGTCCTCCTAGATCACCCCATATATCTCTATATACATGCTGTGTTAAGCAATATTCACTAAGTAGCCTAGAGCCTTCTATGGAGGGGATGAAAGCTTCCCTGTGGTTACCAGACTGTCATGAAAAATCTCCTCAAAGCAAGGAAGTATTTCTTTTCTTCATGGGGCAGGGACTTTTTCATTCCCTTTAGTCACTAGCTGAAGCCTCAGAGGAGGCTCAGATACCATGTGCTCGCCAAAGCTAATGAAATCAATATTATTACTTTTTCTGTGACACGAGAAGATCAAATCTACTTTGTCTTCAGACTATGCCACTTTTGCGAGAGGACCTGGTGATTAATGTAATATAGTAATAATGATTGGGTGCATACCAATGATAGACTTTGTTAAAAAAAAAGCACCTTTCACAAAATCAAAATTAAGTCAAATCCAGAGGCAGCATAGTATGGTGGAAATAACACTAAACTTGGCTTTAGGTAACTGGGGTTCAAGTTCTGGTTCTATATGTGTTGGCTGTGTGACTTTGGGACATGTAGTAACTTCTCTGAGCTTCACATCTTAAGGCTGCTGTAAGGATATTGCTTTGTAAGTAAAGTGCTGTGTTGTGCTACTTAATATAATGTTGTAGAAGGTGCTGGACCTCATGAAACGTATGTGTGGGCAGGTCTGTAAGGACCATCTTATGGAGTTGCACAGAATTGCCCTGACACGCTTTGGCCAATTGTATGTGCTGGCTCAGCAACGAAGGACTTCAGGGGCTTTCAGACAAAAAAAGCAACTCTCTGCTTGGTCCCTTAGCCCCATCATGGAGGGGCGGGGAGGAAAGGCTGCATCAGTTTAAAAAGGAGGTATGGTCTCCTCATTCTCTTCTTTTCCAGCGTTGGAAGCCACAAAATGCTATATAAATCTGAGTTGATAGGGAGCATGCTATAGCAGATAGAGAGCTAGCCCAGAGTCATAAAGAACTGGGTTCAAGTTATGCCTCTGAAATAGACCAGTTTTGGAAATCCCAGAGAAAGAGAGAACTATTTGACTATTTTTCTAAAACAGAAAGGAAAAGAACCAGTAGGAAGCTCTCTCTCTCTTTCTCTCTCTCTCTCTCTCTCTCTCTCTCTCTCTCTCTCTCTCTCTCTCTCTCTCTCTCTCTCTTTAATTGATGCAATCTCTCCTTTGCTGCCATTATGGGACTAAGGGACCAGTAAGGGGATTGCTTCAATTTCCCAAAGCACTGAAGTCCTTCATTATTAAGCCAGACCATGTGGTTGGCCAAAAGCAGGCAGGGGAGCTCTGTGTATTCTCTGCCAGATGATCCCTGCAGGCCCACCCCTGCACATGCTTCATGGGGTATGCCTCTGCTACATGTACCATGTTGGTGCTATTATTAGTACAAATATTTATAGAGTACATTTCTTACACTGATTTAGGAGGCAAAGGGATCCCAGAGTAGCAGGGGGTTATTATACACAATGAAAAAGGCACACTTTACAAAATCTGTTATTTCACTGGAATGAGCTCTCCCTCCACTGATGTAGATGGCATATTATGCCTTAGGAGAGGGTCTTCGTGAGTTTTTACAGCCTAAAAAAGTCATCCCCTTGGCAGCCTCTGATAATATGCCTCTTCTCATGTGTTAAGGCTGGTCCTTGGATTATAGGCACCGAATCTTTAACTGGGCCCATACTTGAAATCTCTGCAGAGCTTGAGTTCCACTGGCATAACCTTTAGGATAGCATGGTCACCTTTGAGACGTAATGAGATATCGGAAAGGAAATTTGATGGAGAAGGAAAATATCACACTAAATCAAATTAGATTAAATGTACAAGAAAACATAAAATGTGTACCTGTTAGTCTGGAGTTAGGGAAGAAGTATTGGTAGAGTTAAGTGAAGAAAAATGGAAGGGGATATGAAGGCAGGAGACTGGAATAGAGAGAGTCTACTGGGGTTAGGGACAGCTAGATTGCACAGTGGATAGAGTATGGGGCCTGCAGTCAGGAAGACTCTTCTGCTAGCCTCAGACACTTAGCTGTGTAACCCTAGGCAACTTGCTTAATCGTGTTTGCCTCAATTTCCTCATCTGTAAAATGAGGTGGAGAAGGAAATGGCAAACCATTCTAGTATTACCAAGAAAACCCTAAATAGGGTTACAAGGAGTCAGATGTGTCTAAAGTGATTCAGCAACAGCTGGTGTTAGAGCCAAGTGGACTCCGGGTCTGGGGGAAGATAATACTAATGCATACACTCCTATAGCTTCCAGGAAGCTGGAGCTGGATACTGAGGTCTCATGAAAATGATGTCTAGCATGAGGCATATGTATGAGGGACTAAGGGTAGGGATGAGTTCGGGTGCCTGAGCGTCAATGGAGTGAAGCCTTCCACTAAGAGGAAAGTGTGGCATTTTGCAGTGCTGAAGAGTGGTGTGAATAACTGATAACAGACTTGTTCCTATTGCAACATCTGAGAACAAGTTACAGAGCTGGGGAGGATTGAATAGGGTGAGAGGGTAGCAGAGTAAATGGCACTGAGAGAAGGAAGCAGAACAGAAATCAGAGGCTTAGGTCACCAAAGACAAGCTTCATCTACTCTTCTGATTTTCCTGGTATTGGCCTGTTGACTTACAACCATATTTGGCTGAACAAAAGTTGTGCGCAGAAGGCATTGTTTTTGTGGTGTGAAGCCCTGCATGTGATTGTCAGAAGCTTTGAAGTTTGAACTCTATGACCTACATCAACATTGCTTTACATGATTTGTGAAGTTTTTTTTTTTTGGTTTGGTTTTTAAACCTGGACAACTCCACTCTAAAGGAGAATTATCCTCTCTGCCTACCCCTTGGAGGTTTTATTAATCAAAACATCAACCAATTCCCTCTCGGCTGAGTTTACAACAAAGCAAATGAGGGCAGTAATAGGTAGGTGTAAGATTCTGAGCTGGACACCAGAAAAGTAGGAGCATAGCCTCGTAGATCTTGAATGTGAAAGGACCTTGGAGACCATGTAGTCTGACCCTCTATCTCACAGATGAGAAAATTGTGGCATATAGAGAATGAGCATGGGTAGTAAGCAGCAGAGCCGATGTTTGTACCCAGGTTCATTGCCTCCAAAGAAAAAGCCACCATAGTTCTTGACCTTGTCAAGTGCTTCAGTACCAGAAATGGATGTGGTTTTATCAGTGGAAATAGCATTAAAGAAGACGTATCAACAACACTTTTGCTTCTGTGCCCTAGGGAAAATGAAGCCTTTCCGTATGACTTGCAACTGAAAACTCCTCTATGTGTTGCCTCATCTTTTTACAAGGGTTCTTAAATCTTTTGAGTGTCATGGACCCCTTTGGCAGTTTGGTGAAGCCCATGGAATAATGTTTTTAAATGCATCAAGGAAAATTCATAGGCTTACAAAGAAAAGAAAGTATTATGAAATACAATTATCAAAATATTTTTTAAAAAAAGTTCACAGACCTCAGGTTAAGAATACCTGCTCTATTAGAATGGGAGCTTCTTGAGAGCAGAAACTGTCATGATTTTCTTCTTGCATCCCTAGTAACTAGCACAGTGCTTGTCATGTAGTAAACACTTAAATACTTTTTAATCCATTCATTCTAAATCCAGCATTATTTCTTCTACATGTTCTGTTTTACCCCATGGTGATCCCATGATCCACCAATTGACATGTGTTGCTTGCTAGCCAGAGGGAGATGGCTCCATGGGGAGATGAGTACAGGAAAAGAGGCTTGAATTGAGCATCAGGAGATGACCTCTGGTCCATTAGATGCAGAATCTTGGGAATATCTCTTAACTTTTCTGAATCAGTTCCCCAATTGTTTACCACCCCAGCCCCCAGCCAAAACAAAAGAGGACAACTGGCAATAATTCCTCCCCCCAAACCACAAAAAATTCCCAAGCCCAGGAGCCAAAATACCTACCCTGGCTGCTTCAAAGGATTTTTGTCAGGATCAGAGTTGATAATGCATATGAAAGTACTTAGGAAACTATAAAGCACTGTATAAATATAAGGGTTTATTATTTCCAAAGGCAAGATGTTCGAGAGATTGCATGAGTGCACACACAGCTTTTCCAGGTCTAATTTCTTTCCACATGGGCAAATCCACTCCCATTGCTTTGACAGCAATTGTAAACATGCACAGTTCAAGGAAGTTAATTTCAACTCCCTCCTTATTGATCCAGCCTCCGTGTTCACATATCTACATTCACTCATCGTGTTACTCTTGCAAGCAGTGTGATGATCTCTCTGCTTGCTTTGACAAAGAGCTCCATGTTCCAGGCCTCGAATTTCTAAAGCCCCTCTCAATGGCTCAAACAATAATAGCTGATATTTACAGAGTACTTTCTCCACATAATCTCCTTTGATCCTTCTAAAAATCCTTTGAAGTAAGTCTTATTTTCCCATATTATTTCCCCATTTTCCCAAATGGGGAAATTGAGACTCAGAGCATTTAAACAATTTGCTCATAGCCACAGAACTAGTAAGCTCCATGGGCAGGATTCAAACTCAGTTTCCTTTGACTCTAAGTACTGTGCTTCTTCCTATATACCATGGCACCAATACTTTCAAGGAAGACTAGCACTTCTGGTGTGAGGGTTTGCTGAGCCCTTTGCAGGGCTGCATATCCATCCTTGTTGTCTACCTGGCACTCCACTCTTACTTGTGTCTCCAAGAAGCTGTAGTGTGTTCAGTGGCCATACCCAGGTAAACCATCTCAGCAGACAGGCTAAATCAAATTGAGGATAACCTACAGACCTCAAACCTGTTAATGAGTTAGAAGGAATGTCTACTCCAAGCATTTGAAGACTTCCCTTGTAGGAATGGGAGGATGAGAACAATTTGTTCCAACTGCCATGAAGATGGTTGAAGCAGGCACTGTGGAGCACTTAGAGCTTAGTCAAATATTGAAGATGACAAGGTTATCCACTGCATCCTGGGCTATTGCCAGTCATTCTGACTTTTGTTTTGCCACTAGACTTCTATGACTCAGGAAGAGAGAGTGAGGCTGATGACTTTGTGCAACTCTGCCTCACAAATCCAATTCACTCACAAGTCAAGATATTACCCTCCAGTGTCATTCATTGGTCCTCTTTGAAAAGAAGTACCAACAAGTACCAACACTTAGATTATGAATCTTGGAGACCTATTGCTTTTAATTGTATTTCATATTCTTACTTGATGCTAGCTATGATAAGTAGCTTTTCTATTTCTTAGTTCAATGTCCTTTCTTGACTACACTGTTCCATAAGTACTATCAACTAAGTGGCATGGGGGCAGCTAGGTGGCGCAATGTAAAGAGTGCCAGGTGGAGTCAGGAAGACTTCTCTTCCCAGTTCAGATTTAGCCTCAGACACTTCCTAGCTGTGTGACCCTGGGCAAATCTTTTAATCCTATTTGCCTCAATTTCCTCACCTGTAAAGTAAGCTGATAAAGAGGTGGCAAACCACTCCAGCATCTGTCTTTACCAAGAAAATCCCAAATGGGGTCATTGAAGAGCCAGACATGACTGAACTGACTGAACAACACCACCAACATTATCATGGCTCAAGAATACGTTGCTACTTGCTTTCATTTTGTTAGCGTAAGACCTGAATAAATAAGGTTTTTTCCTTCTTTTTTTTTTATTCTTTCATTTTCTTTCAAGTTACTATTTACCTAGCACCCACTGGAGGTCTTTAATGCTATCAGATCAGACCATGTATGATCAATATGGAGCAACGAACATCAGGTCAAGTCACCATCTTCCCAAAAGTTTCTCAGTGTCAGCATCAGTTACAAAGCAGTGTCTCTTCTAGTCACTGTCTCAAGAACCATGATCAGAATTATATATCTCCACTGAGCAGCTGTAAAAGATACTATCCCCAATATCTGGCCACCATGAGGCCTTTATGGTCACAATGAATAACTTCTTTTTTGTCCCACCTCCTTTTTCTATCCTTTTAAAAATCAACTGGTTTTACTAAGACATTTGTTTCTTCTCTATTTTTACTTCCTAACAAAAGAAAATCTCTCCAGTAGTACCTGCAGTTCTGGAAACTCACTATATGCCATTTTAAGCCAGATCCTAGATGCTCCAGTTTCAGCTTTCCCTGAGGCTTTCTTCTACTTTTGGGATACCACGTAGAGCTTCTGAACATCCTAGTGTGAAATAAATGTTATCATTAATTCAATAAATACATACAGGTAGGTTTGATCCATATTCTCCTTCCAAGAAAGACTACCAACAACATTATTTAGGGCCTGTGTTAGAATATTTATCGTATAAAAAGGGAATAATTTTTCAGAGTGAGAGAAAAGTAAGCTCACAACTGCTAGGTTGAAATGTTTTTTCTTCTTCAAAAAATGTTTAGGACATTAAAGTGACTATGATAGAATGACTTTATAGCCTTCAATTAAGAGTGGACAAGTGAAAGATAAAGGCAGCTACATGGTACAGTGCATAGAGTGCTGGGCCTGGAGTCAGGAAGACTTCTCTTCCTGAGTTCAAATCTGGCCTCAGACATTTACTAGCTATATGACCCTGGACAAGTCATTTAACTGTTTGCCTCAGTTTTCTCATCTGTAAAATGATCTGGAGAAGGAAATGGTAAACCACTCCAGTATCTTTGCCAAGAAAATCCCAAATTGGGTCATGAAGAGTTGGACACTACTGAAAAACGACTGAACACACACACAAGTGAAATACAAATAGATGCCACCCAATAGGTGTCTGGCTGCCTTTCTCATGACTCCCTGCTGTGGGCAGGCCACGTTCATGGATACAGCTTTGGCTCATGTTTTAGAAAGGTCATGCAATCATAGCATCATGACATAGCTTCAGAGTCATCTAATCCAGCTTCCTCATTTCATGGGTAAAGAAACTGAGGACTGAAGAGGTTAAACGCTTTAACTAATATCAACAGATAGTGGTGAAGCTAGCCAACGAGCCTATGTCGACCAACTCCAAATCTAGCTCCCTTTCTACTATTCTGTACTGGTGATGCAGAGAATAAAAATAGAACTGATATATTGATTTAAAATAGTGCTTAGGTTTTGTTAAGCACTTTGATATAAATATAGATAAATGTTTAAGATATGCATTTATACAGAGAGATATAGGTACATATATCTATAACTCAAACATTTATGTATATTTATCTAGATAAATATAGATATAACTACTATCTATCTATCTGTCTATATATATCTCAAACATGTATCTAATGTCTAGTTACTATGTACAAGGCTTTGTGCTAGAATTTGGAGTACAGAAATAAAAATGACACAATCCCTGCCCTGTCAAGGGACTTACATTCCAATGGGGGTAAATGTTACCTTTTTGCCTCTGTTATTATCCAGTCATTTTTTCTGGTTGTGTCTAGCTCTTTATGACCACATTTGGGGTTTTCTTGGCACAAATACTGGAGTGGTTTGCCATTTCCTTCTCCAGCCCATTTTATAGATGAAGAAACTGAGTGTACAGGGTTAAGTCACTTGCCCAGGGTCACACAGTTAGTTTAGGTGTCTGAGGTTAGGTTTGAACTCAGGTCCTTCTGATTCCAGGCCTGGCTTTCTATCCACTGTACCACCTATCTGCCCTCTTTAAATATAACATAAGTAGGACATAGTAGAGGTAAAGGGAGATCCAAAGTGGTCTTGGAAAACATGAGGAGAGAGATCACATTTTTAGCTAAGTAGATTAGGAAAGGCTTACCCAAGCTGAACCTTGAAGGAAGATAATGGATTTGAAAACCACAGATGGAGAGGGAAGAAACATGGTTGCCCAATCATAGGTCTAGGACTTGAAGAAACATCTTTAGGCTTTATACTCTTCTGTGATCCTTCCCCTGAAGTGGTACCAGTCAAAGTTCAAATGCAAAGGGGAGGTTTGGGTCTTCCATGACAGACTTGATTGACTTCACCATTCCGCCAGCATTGGCTTTGCGGACCTTCAGTTGTGTGCTGAGTGCCTATGAGCAGGTTAGTTTGCTTCTTTCTTATTTTGCTCACTTCCCAGATTCATCCTCCCATGAATTCTTCAAGGAATGAATAAAGGGATAAATGAATGAAAAAGTTTTTGTTCAGTGATTACTATATGCAATGTGTTGAGGATACAACTAGAAAAGCAGACAGTCCCTGTTCTCTCTCTCTCTCTCTCTCTCTCTCTCTCTCTCTCTCTCTCTCTCTCTCTCAGCCAAAGACAAGGTTTATTAAAGATCTGCCGTACTGGCCAGACTCTTAAGGAATTTAAGAATTTGTGTCACTGATGCAAATGGGCCAGATCTTAAGAATCTGAGCACCTTGATGGAGGCCAGATGGACCTTATATACAGAAAGATTGTGGGAGGGATCTAGGAGTGGGTAAGTAGTCTGGGTTGACTGGAGGAGTTTAAGAAGGATCTGGATAGGAGTGGTCAGTAAGCTGGGATGACTGTGAGGTAACAGAATGCCAAGGACCTGGTCTGCATGCCCAGAAGCTTACATTCTAAAGACAGAGACAACACATATAGGAAGTATCAGTTGCTTGTCAGCTAGAAAGCCCCTCGTGGTCCTTAGAGTGCAATGGCAAAGCAGATGGTGATGTATCACTCATTAATAAAACCCTAACCATTTCTGATGTTGAACCATGTGACAGTGCCAAAGACTTTGACACTGAGAACTTTTCCTGATTTTTAGTAGCTATGACTACAAGGAGGCGGGGCTCAGCACACGCCAGTCGGTCAATAGTTGGAGAAGATGGTTGAGGTGTTGGTGTTGGCCTCCTGTCTCTAAGGCTTTCTTGCTGTTTCTTCTAGGCTGGTTTTCCTGTCCTGTCAGTGGCAATTGTTCAGCAGAAATGACATTTCTGGACAAGCTGGTGCATGTCCAGAAAAATAGTGACCAAGTTAATGAAAAGACTGCCCATCACACCAGCTGCATAATGGTTCAATATCTTCTCCTTTTTATCATTTAACAAAAGAAAATACAAATTCTCCCTTTTTAGTGCTAAAAGAAATGCAGTTTTTTTGGCTTCTTCTGATGTTACTGGGTGGTGGTGAGGAGGGGTGACATCTACATATTTGAGGTTCTCAGAAGCTCCAGGTCTTTTAATCTTTCCCTAGGGCCTATTTCCTTTTCATGGGTATGATTTAATAAGGATCTGGCACTTCAGTTTCTTGGCTGCCTCCTTTAGAAACCAGGTAATCAGGACAGAAAGCTTTTTAAATCTCACGCTTTCCAGGCTTTTGGAAATTATGCCCCTTTCTGTCAGCTTCTCTCTCACACCTGAAGGAGCCATCCAACAAACTTTACAGTTGATACAGGCAGGTAAGGTAGCATCAGAATAACTCTTAGACCTGACAGCTGTCTGAGCCCAGGAGAGCTGGTACATTAGGAAATTAATGAAATGAGAGAAATCATTGGGATCTTAGAATTTCCAAGAGGAGTTTGAAGACCCCCAAAAGCTTCAAGTAGGAATAGAGCTAATGTACTGAACCCAGGGGCTCAGCTGCTGTCTGTTGTCTGTGCTCCCCTTCACAGTAGGAGCCTGGCACAGCTTCCTGGTGCCAAACAATGGGATGCATGCAGGGAGATGGGTGCTGCTGCCAATGAAACAGGCACACGGCAGCACATGCCAAGCAGGGGCTGGTGTTCCAGGATTTGGAGGAGCAGATGACTCTCTGGCAGACTGAAGATTTTAACCCATCATGTTGCCTCCGGTGAATAAAAGGCATTTTTGAATCTTCTTGGGCATAGCTGATTTGGGAGCATGTTTCAGGTTTTCTGCTGCAAGTGTAGAGATTCTATAAGATTAGAGTTTGACCAAAAAAAAAACACAAAAGAAAGAAAAGGAGAGGAAATCTGGTCCAATACCTTGACTTTGAAGCCATAAGGGAGAGGAGGAACCATACCTTTTTTTCAATATTCAAAAGCCAACCCTGCTTACTTTGTCTATACCTCCTATCCTACTTTAGGTCCTCATCACTGACCATAGTATCAGCTTCATAACTGGGCTCTTTGACTTGAGTTTTTTTCTCTTCTCCAATTCATCCTCCATGTACTTGTCAAATTGATATTTTGAAAGATGGGTCTAGGGGGAAGTTAGGTGGTGCAGTGGATAAAACACTGGCCCTGAAGTCAGGAGGACCTGAGTTTAAATCCGGCCTCAGACCAAACACTTGACACTTACTAGCTGTGTGACCCTGGGTAAGTCACTTAACACCAATTGCCTAAAAAGAAAAAAAAAAGATGGGTCTGACTCTATGTCTTCCCTCCTCATGAAACGTCATTGGCTTCATTTTTTTGCCTTGAGGATGGTGTTTCTTAACTTGGGTTTGTGGATAGACTTCAGGATAAGAAAAAAAATGGCATCCTTATTTTTACTAATCTCAAAATCAAATTTCACATTCTTTTGTATCTTTTTGTATCCCCAGCACTTAGCACACAGTCCTAGAAAATGGTAGGTGCTTAATAAATGTTTATCGATTGAGTGAATTATGAATTAAAAATCATTCTTCTGAGAATAATCTTTATTATATAAAAATCATTATTCTGAGGCTTCACCAGATTACCACAAGAGTCCATGACACAAAAGAGGCTCAGAAGCCCCGTTCTAGGTGCTCAATAAACATTCATTAAATACATTGGTCACAAAAGGAACAGTGTGAAGATGTGTGGATGGATATATACATCATGACTTCACATGCTAGTAAAACAACTCCACCCTAGAGGCATGGCTTAAACCTCTAGGATTAAAAAAAAAAGCCTCATTTTAGCATTGTTTTAAGTACTAAAGAGTTTTATCTTCTCAATCTGGCTCTAAGGTATCCTTCCGGACTCACACACTCTGTATCTTCTAGCTAAACTGTTCTACTAACGATTACCCTACTCAGAACTCCCACTGTCACCGGAAATGTACTCCTTCTTGATCTCTGTCTCTTGGAATCTGTGCTTTCCTTCAAGGCTTAGCTCATGTGCCACCTCTTCCAAGAAGCCGTTCTTTCCCCTAGTAGTTAGTGTTCCCTCCTATCTCAAATAATCTTCAAAATTTTATTTACATATACCACCCGGTAAAATTCACTCTCCTTGAGGCTAAGGACTGTTTTTTAATTTTTTTTCTCTGCATCCCTGGCATTTAGTACACTATCTTACATATATTGTAGGCACTAATAAATGATTGAATTGGCTTGGACTTACATTGTGTGGACAGAATATCCCAATTCTATTAAATATGGCTGCAGTATCATGCAGTCATTCTAACCATCTTAGTAATTACATTGAGCTATGATATGGCTTTAGTGTACTGTAATGGAAAGACCATGGATTTTGAGTCAGAGGACCTGGGTTCAAATACCAGCTCTGCTATTTAATCTCTCTGTCACCCTGGCAACTAATCTCTCTTTGAACTAAGTGATCTCTTAGGTTCTTTCTAGATCAAACACCTATGATTCAATAGATTCCTGCATAATAGATTATAAAGGTGACTGAACATTTGGAGGCCATCTCTATGTGCTATATGGAGTCATGACTTGGGTTCCAGAGAGTTTAGAGGGTGGTATAATTTCTAATTCAAATTCTGCTCATATCTCACATTTAAATGGAAAGGCCTCTAGTTTACATGGAAATCTTTGTCTCTTACACTTACAACCTGTGTTATGGTGGTTTGTTCATTTCTATTGCAGTAATTAGTGTTAAATGTTCCTTTACCTTAATGATCTTATACACAAAGTCTTTTCTGATCCATGAACTATTAGTTGCCTCCCTCCCTAAATTATCCTCATTTTATTTTGCATTTAGTCAGTATATGTTTATATAAGTGCACATTGCCTTCCTCAGTTGAACATCAGCTTCTTGAGAGAAGGGACTGTTTCCTTTTTGTCTCTATCTGCCCACCATTGGCACAGTGCCTAGCCCATAGCTGTTGTTTTATAAATGCTTGTTGGTAGATTGATTGATTCTCCTTTCATTGGATTGTAGACAACTTGACAACTATCTTGATTCATTTTTGAATCACCAGGGCTAAGCACAAGCTTCAAATATAGAGGATTCTTTTACTGCCAATGGTCGCAGAAACCGAGAAAGAGTTGGGTTAGTTATGAGTATTGGCTATGAAGGTCATGATCTATAATTTTTTTAAAAAATAGTCATTTCATAGGAGGGCAGTCAGATAGTACAGGGCTATATAAGGAATGGTTGAAGGAATTGGAGTATTTAGCCTGGAGAAGAGAAGATTGTTGCAGGAGAAGGGCAAAATATTTGTCTTCAAGTAATTGAAGGATTGTCTCATAGAAGGATTAGACTCGTGGTATTTGGCTCTTGAAGGTAAAACTAGGGGTTTTAGGGATGTAGATTTTGATTTGATAGAGTAAGCACTTAGTAGTAGGTAGAGTGCCTGGGATCAGGAAGATTCATCTTCTTGATTACAAATCTGGCTTCAGACACTTACTAGCTATGTGACCTTGGGCAAGTCATTTAATCCTGTGTGCCTCAGTTTCCCCATCTGTCAAAAGAGCTGGAGAAGGAAATGGCAAAACACTCAGTATCTTTGCCAAGAAAACCCCAAATAGGGTCAATGAAGAATCGAAAATGACTGGACAACAACAAAAAATAAAAAGAGATGGTGGATTCTCCCTCCCTGGAAATCCTTAAGTAGAGGCTGAAAGCATGTGTGTGTGTGTATATATATATATATATATATATATATATAATATTATATAATTATATATTATATAATATATATATATATATATATATATATTTTTTTTGTTTGTTTGTTTGCATATTACAGGAAAACTGCTTGTTCATATAGGAGTTTAGTGGTCTCTTCTGACTATGAGATTCTGTGAAAGAGTTAATTTTATTTGTCAGATGAGAGGTGGATAAAGTAATATTTTGGCTGTAAGGGGAAGATATTTTGGAACTGAGGAAAGAACAAAAGAGAATTTTGCTAGGATAGAATTCTTTTGCTTCAGTGCCCTCATGACAAATGTCAGTCAACTATCTATTACTGATTTCTGAATGAGTAATTTATTATGAGGGTCTAACCTGGTGCTCTGTGAGGGCAACACTTGGGAGGAAAGTTTACTTGGCATTTAAGCATCTTGTAAAACCCTTTAAAGATTTAAATGCATAGTAGGCTGGGGTTAGGGATGAGAAGGCCGTACTTTGCCAGCTTGCCAAGACATTTGAAATTCATGTACTTTGGTCCTGAGAGCTGTGTCTGAATGTTTTGGTGTAGAGTTCCAGTTTGTATTAGTAAACTGTGACTCTAGCCGCCAAAAAAACTCTTAAGAAAAACGACTTTGTGGGCAGCTAGTTTTCTTAGAAAACAACCTTTTTGGATTGTTTCTTCCATTTGCTTGCCAGAAGCCCTTTAGAAAAGTCACTTCACCTCTTTGTATATGGATTTATCCATCTGTTGAGTGGTAGTATTAGGCACTTGCCAGCTGCATGGGTGGCACTGAGATTAATACAAATCCATCCTAGAAATCTTTGGACCAATTCCCCAGGCAAATTCTCCTTAGTAAGGGGAGGGTGAGAGGAAGAGGGAAGAACGTAGAAACACATTGGCTACATTTTTGCTTGAAATATATTCTCTCTCTCTCTCTCTCTCTCTCTCTCTCTCTCTCTCTCTCTCTCTGTGTCTCTGTCTCTCTCTATCTCTGTCTCTTTCTCTGTCTGTCTCTCTTTCTCTCTCTCTCTCTCTCTGTCTCTCTATCTTTCTGTGCAGAACCGTGATTTTTCTTCAATGTAAAAAATTCTACTGTGGAATCTCCCTTCTTTGGTATAGATTCATATTTTCTTAGTAAATTAGGGCCTTACAATTCCAAAGGACTCATGATGAAAAATACTGTCACCTTCAGAGAGAGAACTGATAAATTCTGAATGCAGATTCTTTTCACTTTCTTTGTTTTGTGTGTGTTTGTATGTGTATGTTTTGCAACAGAGCTAAAACAGAGAAATGTTTTGCATGACTTCACATGTATAATTGATATCACGTTTCTTGACTTCTTAATGGGTAGGGGAGGAGCAGGAGAGAATTTGGAGCTCAACATTTTAAAAGATGAATGTTAAAACATTTAAAATATATTTTTAATGGGAAATATTTAATGAAATAAAAATATAATTAAAATAAAGCAAATTATGGTCTCAGAGAATTGTCTGGAGCTCTGACAAGTTAAGAGGCTTGTCCACAGTCACATAGACTGTATGTGTCAGAAGCAAGACTTCAATCTAGGTCTTGATGGATGGATGAATGAAAAATCATTTATCATTTATCCACTAATACTCTCTTGAAATGCATACGATTTAAAAAAAAAAGAGGTGTGTACGTATGTATATGAAATACATGCTTGGAGGAAGTTGAAAGGTTTTTGAGGCTCAATTTATGGAAAATAATTGAAGATGTCCTGCTGTCTCTCTTTCCCCCTGATTCTCTCATTTCTCAGGAGCACATTGTCTTTGACAAGACCCTCTGTGGGCACTGTGGACTCTTTCCACAGTAGTCTGAGAGAATGGGCATCAGCAGTACGGTGCAATTTAACAATTCAATTCAATAATCATTTATTAAGTTCCTAATATGAGCAAGCCACTGGAGATACAAAGACAAAAAAAATAGCCCCTGCCTTCAAAGAGCTTACATCCTGGAATGTTGGAGGAGGGGAAGAGGAGGAGAAAACATTAATGTTAATGGATCAATACAAAATGTACAGCAAGATAAAAGGTAAGCAAAATAATTTCTGGGTGGGAGGGAGAGCACTAACTATTAAGGGGGATCAGAAAAGGCCTTTGTAGAAAGTGGCATTGAAGGTAAGTCTTAAAGGATGCCATAGTTTCCCCAAAGTGAAGGTGAGGAGTCAGAACATTCTAGGCCTGGGGTATAAAGGCACCGAGATAGGAGACTGAAATATTGTGTACAGAATGGCAAATACACCACACAAAATAAACAGTGTTGATTAAGCAGCCATTGTATGCCTGTGGAGCACTGTGCTAGGCTCTGGGTACTACAAGGGGTAGACTAGGTATTCACAACTTCTCTTTTGCTGTCAATAAATGAAGACAAAGCCTTCAGTTTACACAAGGAGATAACATCAGAGGTAGACTATCTCTGAGATATGGGAGAGTATGTTTCCAATTCATTCTTACCTGCCTCATCCCAATAGGCTTGACTACCATTCTACAGATGGGTAAACTGGAGTATAAAGGGAAGAAGCATTTACTAAGCACTTTCTGTGTGCCAGGAACCTGCTAAGTACTTTACAGATACTATCTCGTTTGATCCTCAAAACAACAAATAGATTAAGATAGACTTTCAAGTAGCATACCTTAGGCCCCAGGGAAAGGTAGAAGTTCGAGGCAATGGGCAATGTGATGGGCTGAAGTGCTTCAGAGGGTAGGTCAATATCAACACTGAAAAATAAACCAGGAACCAAATCCACCTCTCCCGTAGAGAAAACATGACCTAGAGGACTGACATGTTTCCAACTGGTTGTGATTTTCCATGAGGCACTAGGGCCCTTTTGAACAGCGAAGTAGACGAACAGACAATTATGTGGAAATCAAAGCTTAAATTGAAATGTGTTGGTTATCAAATGGGGTCATGCTGCATGGGGGGAGGGGGTTCCTAGGGGCAACCAGCAAGGGACCAGACCTCCACTCAGAAAGCCCTTACTATATTTTACAGGAGAGGCTCCATTTGCAAAACATTTATTCAAGGCTTAATTGCAAACAAATCCTTGAATTTAGCCCCTCTATTGAATGGCTGTACAATAGCAGTGGCCTCCCTAATCACCGTTCCATTCACAAACTAATCAGCAGAACATAAGTAGGCAGAGGGGTAGGAGTAAAGGAACATATGGTGCCAGAGGTGTCTCCCTCTTTCTTTTTCTCTTGCTCAATCATCCTCTCTCTTTCACTCTTTCTAATTAGTGCCCTGTTCAAATGATAATCAGCACCATGATCTAGGGACTTTAGAGGGAATACTTGGATGTCAGTTCATTTGCACTCACATTATTGTAGGCAGACAGCTGGCCCGCCCATTTCTACCCCCTGTCCCCCAAACATTCTTTAATTTCCCCAAACCAGAAACAATTGCTCTGCTTAAAAACAGATATGCATTTACACTGCTTTGTTGGGTGGGACACAGATCAGTAGAATGACCAGTCCACATAAAAGAAAAAAAGTATCCCAAGTTGGATGAATAGTAACAGATCACATTATTAAGTACTGTAAGGTTTGCAAAATGCTGTCCATATATTCTCTTATTTGATCCTCATAACAGCCCTTTGAGAAAGATGCCATTATTTTCCTTATTTTTCAGATGAGAAAAGAGATTCAGAGAGGTTGTGATTTGCCTAGGATCATGCAGCTAGCGGGCATGTATCTGTGGTAGGATTTGAATCTGTAACTTATCTGCTCCAGTAAATCCAGCACCGTATTAACTGTGACATGCCTTTATCCAAGAGTATGGTAGAGACAGTGGTAGAAACCATCAATAAAGAAATAACCTTAAGATGAAGGAATTCTTAACTGGGGACTGTGAAATTTCGAAAAAAATCATATTTTCATAACTGCATTTCAATATAATTGGTTTCCTTTCTAGTCTTGTCTATTTCATTTTATGCATTTAAAAACATTATTCTGAGAAAACTTCCATAGGCTTCAACAGACTGCCAGAGGGGTCAGGACACAAAAATGTTAAGAACCCTTGCCCAAACATAACCTGTATCCCTTTGATGTCCCTATCTGTGGGTCAGACAGATGACAACATAAGAACAGAGCCTGTCTAGCCTGGGGGCATTTATCCCACCAGGTCCTGGTTTTAATTGCCTTGTAGATAGATTTGCAGTTTCGTGTGCAATCATATATATTTTTAAAAACATTATTCCCTATTATGAAAATGCTTGCTTTATTCCATAAATTAAAAAAAATTAAAATAAAAAAATTGCCTTATGATCTCAGATCTGCTGTTCTCTCTTATTCTTTTTATTTATTCATTTAACAAAAATTTATTGAGAATCTGCTCTATATTAAGGCATTAGCTAGTATGGAGATTACAAAAATATGCAAAAATGGATTTTTTTTGTTGTTGCTTTGGGTTAGTACCATGTATATGTGTAGAAGGGAGGAGGTAACACACGTGTACATTAATATCCACCTCATGTCACGAGGAAGGCCCTCAGCACCTTGATGGCCTATTCCACCTATGGGAAAGTTGAAGGAGGCAGTAGATAAGAGTATCTCAGGATGACTGGCCATGGATGTATTGTGATCTATATTACTAGAGAAAATCATTACATCTCTAAGATAATTGGAACCTCGAGAATATATCGTTTAACTTTTCATGTATGTGTAGATTTCTGTCCCTCCCCCAAGAATATAAGAATCACGCACTATCAAAGCAAAACCAAACAAAAACCTGGAGAAAATGCCACCTTGAGATGCCACTAACCTCAAATGGTTTGCCCATTTAGTGAGCTTAGTTATATGATTTTTTTCTCTCTCCTTTTCAAATGAACTAAGAGCAAGGAATGACCTTCAGGAGGAAACAGCAACTTAGCAAATGGTTCAAAAGGCAACACAGACTATATATTTATAAAACAGAAAGAGGCAAGATCCTGCCTTTGGATTTTGAGAGACTGGATTAAATGGCAAAGTGCGCCAGGTGCCAACGGAAACTCACTGAAACCACACAGTCACTAGAAAAACAAGCTTAGATCCTACCTTAGAACAGTCTCGTTTTACTGAAAGATGGAACCAGTCTCTATAGCTGGCTAGCGATTATGCTTCACACAAATCGAGGAGAGAAGAAAGAAGAAGTTAGAGTAAGACATCTAGGGGTTGGAGCCATGGTTATCTTTAGGAGGGATGATAGATGTTATTACAAAGTCAGTGCAGGATGGTTTGAAACCAAGAGGAAGAATCTTTGGGGGTCAGATAGAGAAATGTCTTTCTCATTCAGTAAATCCAGAGCAGGAGAGGACCTAGTGGCAAAGGAAAACTGTAGAGGAAAGCCAGTGCCACCAGGGGCCAGAGTAGATGGCACAGGTACCTAAACTCAGAGATGAGAGTTTGAAGCGTAGTCTACAAGGGAGTCTAGGGGAGAAATTCATCTTAGAATTGGTGCCAACCTGAGTCCACAGTAGGCTAGGACAGATCTTTCTTTCATGTAACTCCACCCATTTCACATGTAACCCTTTTAGTTCTCTTAGCACTCATAAACTCTCAAGATATTTGTAGGTTTGCCAAGAGAAGGGGATTTGTAAGTGAAGTCATGAGGTGTAAAGAGGTGAGAAGAGCCATGAAATAGAAATCTGAAGACCTGGATTCCAGTTCCAGGCCTGCCACTAACTAGCTGGGCGACCCTGGGTATATTGCTTAATTTCTTCATTAGTGAAATCAGAGGATTTCTAAAGCCTCTACAAATTTTAGCAGTCTACAAATTAGGGTGTTTCCAGCTTGGATAGGGAGCGTAGTCCTTCCCCTGGTGGCCAGGCATGGTGGCAACTGGCAGATCACAGTAGTCATAAAACTTGGGGAAATTGGGCACCTTGAGGTAGACCCAGGAAGAATAGAGTTGGCCCAGAGGTGAAGGTTGGGTCTCTTCCTGCCAGTGTGATCCCCTCACAGTTGGCATATCAAATCTGAGGTGGATCAGTGGTATGGAATGACAAGGTTCAAAGTGTAGGCTTACTCCCGCAGGTCTTAAATGAGACTGCTCCCCACCATCCATTCTAAGTCTTTACAACTTATTGTTTGTCACACTAGCCTGACAACTTTAAAGCAATAATGGTCAAGGCACATTTTAAACACTAAACCCAACTAATGAGGCTGACTTTTCCTATGGCTGCTGTACCTTTAGAGAGTTAATGAACGGTTTGTGCTTCTGGCCTCAATAGCTCAGGCTGTAGCTAGCACAGCCTTCTCATGCTCCTTCCATGGTTAATGAGTAGCATATTTCAATTGAAATGACTGAAACATTTCCCTACCCTTTCCAACTCAGAAGCAGATTTAAATGAGGAATTATTTGAGGAACCATTTTTGAGATTGTGTTGTTTGTAGAAACCATCTCACAGGGCTAGGGAGATGGGAAAGGTAGGGGCAGAAACAGAAATAGATATTTATGAAAAATCCTACTTATTAAATAAATGGACTTTGAGTAGTAAAATAATTCTTGGATTCCTGTGATACATGCTTTCAGGTGAGAGTTACATAACTTACTTTTGCCTCACTATCCCCATCTCAGCATAGAGCTGGGCACCTACTTAGGAAGTATCTGATATGTAGTTATTGACTGATTCAATGAAATCCATGTTTGTTTTTTAAATGTGAAATGAATTATATCTTCTTTGTACTATACTACTCCTTTTGTGGTTAATGAGTAAAGTACTCTCTACTTTCTAACGCTCTGGCCATCTTCTCCACATCCTCACCAACCACTCCTCACCGCCCTCACACTTCTCTGGAAGATTTCCACCTTGGCACTCCCCGTCCTTTTTGGTGATTGCTTCCCCTAGGCCATTATTTCAGGAGGGCAGTTAGGTGGCTTAATGGATAGAGTGCATGGCCTGGAGCCAGAAAGATTCATCTTCTCAAGTTCAAATCTGGCCTCAGACATTTAGCTGTGTGACCCTGGGTAAGTCACTTAACCCTGTTTGCCTCAGGTCCTCATCTGTAAAATAAGATGGAGAAGGAAATAGTGAACTACTCCAGTATATTTGCCAAGAAAACCCCAAACGGGGTCATGAAGAGTTGGACACAACTAAAATGGCTCAACAACAAAACTCATAGGACTAATTTCAGGAAAGTCCCAGCTTTTACTTTACTCCTGACTCTCTAGCCATCTCCACATCTTTGTCTCTTTCTAATTATGGAACCATGAAACGTGTTTAAATCAACTCTATCATTTCCTGGAGGGAGTATAACAGTCTGCTCACTGCTTACCTTTTCAGTAACTTTCTGGACCTCCCTGGACGCCATACCCTATGTGTAGTGTCTCCTTCATTCCAGTGTAAGCTGCTTGAAGGCTGCTTTTGTATTTGTATTCCCAATGCTTAGCATAGGACTTGGCACATAGCAAGTGCTCATTATGTGCTTTTCATTCATTTATTCTTTCATTCAATCTGTGATCTGATTGCTATGTGTAGTTGCCCCAACACGGCAGACCACAATCCATCCGCGCCTTTTGTGTGATATAATGGAAAATTAATTGGATCTGGAGTCATTCAGAGGAGCCAGGTTCAAATCTCAGCTCTATCACCACCAATGTGATCTTGTGTAAGTAATTTAGATCTTACTAGGTTTCAATTTCTTCATCTGAAGAGTAGGAGCCTAGACTATGGTCAGTCTCTATGATTATACTCTGTGATCACTTCCAGTTCTACATCTCCTATATTCATGAATTCTCCCTGTGTGATTCTTGTCCATGTCCTCCAAAAAGCTTTGTGTATGGCACCTTCCTAATGGGTTAGACAATTTCTTCTAATACATTTAACATTTTGTGGGTTCCAGTGCATCACTCAGGCTACCCATTTGTAGTTAACCTTCTCTCTTGCCAAACTTTCCTTTACAGCCTGCAAAATTAAAAGAGTTGGAAGAATTTTGTGTCAGGAAACAGTATCAAGTCCAGTGGTTTTGAAGAAGGATTCAATTTACTCTGTAGATCTTCAGGACAGAATGAAGTGGGAGTCACAGGAAGGAAGATTTTGATTCACTGTAAGGAGGAACTTTCTCATCTGGTGCTATTCAAAGATGAAATGGGCTTCCTAAGAAGATAATTCCTTCTCTCCAAAAGTATTTCTACTAAGGTTGGATGGCCACCTGTCAAGGATATTAGAAAAGGGATTCCTGCTTTAGGCTAGGAAGGGACTTAGGAGGCCATTAATGACAATCATCTCTTTCACAGATGAGGAAAATGTGGCACAGAGAGATTAAATATCTGAAGCCATATTTGAACCCAGGTCTTCCTGACTCCACATATTCATTGAGTTCTAAGGTGGGAAGGGAAGGAAAACAAATTTATTAAGCACCTACTATGTGCCAGGCACTTTACAAATATTATCTCATTTGATCTTCATAACAACCCTGAATGGTAGGTGCTATTATTATTATTCCCATTTTACAGTTGAAGAAACTGAGGCAGGCAAAAGTTAACTGACTCATCTAGGACTTGACAGCTAATAAGTGTCTGAGGCTGAATTTGAACTCAGGTCTTCCTCTAGGCTCAGTGCTCTATCCATGATGCCACCCAGTTACCTCAGTTCTAAGATCCTTTCCAGTGCTAAGGCTCTATGGATCTTTTTTTTTTTTTGTGAGGCAATCAGGGTTAAGTGATTTGCTCAAGGTCATACAGCTAGTAAGTGTAAGTGTCAAGTGTCTGAGGCTGGTTTTGAAATTAAGTCCTCCTGACTCCAAGGTTGGAGCTCTATCCACTTTGCCACCTAGCTGCCCCCATCTATGGACCATAATAGTCCCACTAGTCATACTTGCTAAGGAAAAGGACACTCTAAGATGAATAAAAGAACCAAAGGATGGCAGGTAATAGGCATCCCTATTTTTGGTCTCTACCTTCTCAACTCTAACTTTCATATATCTGACAAACTAATCTTAAGCAATAGCTATGACTGTGCCACTTTGCTGCTGAAAGTCCTTCCATGGCTCCCCATTTACTACAGGATAAAATACAAACTTCTTAAGCTGAAATTTCAAGCCCGCCACAATCTGTCTCTCAGTGACTTTTGCAGCCTTATTTCATATATATCTCCTTTACAAACAAAAAGAATCCACAAATCCACAAAAAGAATGTGGATACTAGACAAATTGGACTACAATTCATTTCATTTGCTGAATTCAGTATTCCATTTCTGTACTCATGTAGGCCATTCCCCGTCCCTGGAATGCGCTGTCTCCTTATCTCTATCTATCAAATCCTTGTTTTTCTTTATGGCTTGATTCAACTGCCAACTGTCTGTGAAGCTATCGTTTGAAAATGACCTAAAAGTGGGTACTCTCAAAGAAAACTCTGCTCGGTGACAGTAAGAACAATTTTTAAAAACAGATCCAAGTCCACAAGCTATGTTTCCCAGTATTTCTCCTACTGTATAAGCAGAAGGGGGTGTGCTATAATAGCACCAGACTTTGCCATCACAAGCTCTGATTCATTGCAATACAATTCATCAAATGTCCATTAAATGCCTGCCGTGTCCAAAGAATGGACTAGGCACAAAGATAGAAATGAAACAGTCCCTGTCCTCAAGAACTTTTATAGTACTAGGGGTTGGGGGAAATGCACAAATCAGCTTTGTGTAAAGGAGACAGAACTCACGACTGAGGCAGAGAAGCATGGAATGGAGGCTTCACAGAGTACTGGCACCTGAATGACAACAGTATCTAGAATTCCCTCCTTCTTCCTCAAAGAGATCCCTGAGCTACCTGAAGGGTTCTTCTCCTCTTTTCTGTCCCTGGGAAGGGCATAATTGGGAGGTGACTCGTTTGTGTAGAGCAAAACACTTACAATTTGGTTCACTGGGTGATCTTAGAAAAATCCAGCTGTCTCAGAGCAGCTAGGGGGCACAGTAGACAGAGAGTAGGGCCTGGAGTTAGGATGTTCTGAGTTCAAATCATGCCTCAGATACTTCCTAGCTGTGTGATCCTGGACAAATCCCTTAACCACTGCCTGGCTCAGTTTCCTCAAATGGAAATCATAATAGCACTCACCATGTAGCATTATTGTGAGAATCAAAGGATATTATATTTGTAAAGTGTTTAGCACAGAGCCTGGAACAGAGCAGGTACTTAGTATTTATTCACTTCCCCCCTCTCTTATGTATATTATTTTCTCCCTCTTGAAACAAATTGCTTATACAATCACAGAATTGGAGAGTTTAGAAGGGACTTCAGCCGCCATCTGACTGTAAGATACCTGACAAATAGACATACAACCCATTTACTTGAAAGCCTCCAAGGAAAAGAAACTCACCATCTCTTGAGGCAATCTATTCCACTGTTTGACAACTCTAATTGTTAGGAAGTTTTTTCCTTACATCAAAGCTTAATTTGACACAGAGGTCTCCAAGCATACAAGATGCTTCAAAAGGGAAAAAAAATAGCATTTTGGGTGTAATTCACAAAGTGTCAGAGTTGGAAGGGGTCATCTTGTTCAGACTTTAACAGAGTAAGAATTCCTTGACAGCATAACAAGTGCTTATCCAGGCTGTGCTTGAAGGTCTCTATTGAGGTGCAACCTGCCATCTTTATGACACTTCTTTTATGGAGTGGAGAGAGGCTTCCACTGTTGGATAGCCCTCACTGATAGTTTTTTATTTACATCTCCTTCTCTGTAATTGCTACCATCACTTCCAGTTTCTGCCTCTGGGGCCAAGAAGAACAAATATAATCATTTTGTCACACAGCAACTCTTCATATACTTGAAGACAGCTACCATGTTTCTCCTAGGTCTTCACTTTTCCAGGCTAAACATGTTTAGTTTCAATTAAAGTTTATTGGGCATGGTCTCCAGTCCCCTCACTCTCCTGGTTGCCTTTCTCTGGACATTCTCCAGTTTGTCAGTGTTCTTCCTGAAATTCGGCATGCTGGATTGAACATGATATTCCATATGTGACTGAGAAGGACAAGGTACAACAGGACTATCTCCTCTTTTGTTCTGGACACTTCCCCATTCTATCCAGCTTATGATAACATTACCTCGTTTAGACTGTCATAATACACTGTTGACTCATATGGAGATGTCGGCCCATTAAACTCATCAGGTCTTTTTCAATCTTTCTTCCTTAAATGGATTTACAACTCATAATTAAGTATCTTATGCTAATGGTTGTATGCTAGACTAAGATGTTGGGGAAGTTTAGGAATTCAAGTTTCAGGGGAACCCATATAAGATTTATACAAGATTAACATTGAAAATCACTTCAGTGACATTCTTTTTTGCTTTTTGGGGAGGCAGTTGGGGTTAAATGACTTGCCCAAGGTTACACAGCTGGTGAGTGTCAAGTGTCTGAGGCCAGATTTGAGCTCAGGTCCTCCTGACTGCAAAGCTAGAGCTCCAAGCACTACGTCATCTAGTTGCCCCATTTAGTGGCATTCTTAACAGTTCAACTGATGCCCCATTTATTGGGAGCTGAGGGTATCCTCTGGTATCAGTGATAATACTGGATAGGCTAAACTCTTTGATCTATGCTCAAAATTGATTCTGGTCTCATCCTCTTTGGCCTCTTAACCTAAATATAAGGGCAGAGTCCATGATAGATGAGGACAGGTTGAAGGAATTAGGCATGTTTAACCTGGAGAAAAAAGCAGGCTGGGGGTGGGGGGATGGGGTAGAATGTGGAATGATCACTATTTTCAATTATTTCAAGGGCTGCCATTTGCAGGGAGTATCAGACTAGTTACGTTTGTCCTCAGGGGGAAGAACCAGGAGTAATGCGCAGAGGTTGTAAGAGGAAAATTGAGGCTCAATGTTAGGAAAGACTTTCTAACAATTAGAGATGTCCAAAAGTGGAATAGGTTATCTTGAGAGGTGATGAGTTCTCTCTCCTTGGAGGTATCCAGTCAGAGGCAAGATGACCACTTGTCAGGTATATTATAGTGGGGATTCCTTTGGTGCATGGGTTGAATGAGATAGTTAAGGTCTCATTCTACTCTCAAAAACTGTGATTCTGTAAGTCCATTATTTCCCTACGAATTGGGGATTTGTCCTTTCAAAGAAATGACTTGGACATTCTTAGCTATGCTTGACATACTATCTCATGCTCTAGTGAGACAAGAATGATGTTATTTAAGAGAAGGAAGTCCAGAGAAATCTCAGCCAATGTTGCTTACTAGAACCCGGAACAGCAGAACTAGTTTCCCTGAAAAGGAAGATGCTAGTTGTGTTATTGCTTCACTCTTTTAAGATGCAGTTGGAGAAAGCATTAAGTCATATATTTCATGTGTTTCTATTACTTGTCCCTTAGACCCAATCAGGGGCATTCATTAAGTCAGCATGTATCTGGTAATTGATGCTGTGGGCAGTTATAAATAAATGAGATGCAGCTACCTCTACCATTCAGAAGTTTGTAGGGCTTTGGAAAGGGTAGGATAGTCTGCTGCAGGAACAGTCCTATATTGATGCATGGGAGACGGGGAATCTTGGATACAGGAAAAGTTCCTGGGCTGTGGTGTACCTTGGGAAATTATGCCAGCTTTCCATTTGAAGGCCTTCTGGGACCACATAATGAGGAGCACCACTGGGCTTGCTTCTGTTCTGTGCTTGGGAAAGGAATGAAGTTGGCTGGGCATCAAAGCCTTGCCTAATACTTGGACAGAGGCCCTCCCACCAGGCAGGAGCACCACCACAGAGCTTTTAAAAAACCACTTGGAATGATTTAATTAAAGCTGACATTAAAAAAAAAAGAAAGCAAAACAAAACAAAACTATGGGATCTTAACCTTTTTTTTTAAACAAAAAATTATGTATTTTCCCTTCTCCTACAGGGTAACAGCAGGTTTGAATTCTCCCCCTCTGCACAAACATTTGCTCCAGAGCACCCCAATGGAAATAGCTCTCCCTTGTATTTTCAATGAACCCACTTCATTTACTTTGCTCAAAGAAAAAAAAATACATATTATATGCAGGAAGCAATCTGTCATTGTCTGAGTGGAGAGCTTAGACCATCACACTGCCATCAGCACTCGGCTCCCAAAGTACTGCTCATTAAGCTGCAATGATTCATGCTGGGACTCACTGGCAAAGACACAGTGAAGCTTGGGCCCTGAATTGTCCTTATTGTCTCAACGGGTTTAACTTAGGGGTAGGCAGAGGCTCTTGAATAGGGGACTCCTGAAGCCATTCAGTGTCTGATCCTGGGAATGGCTTTTGGGCAAACACTATTCTAGAGTCACAGGGGTTCACAGGGGACACTTCTGAAGATGAGGTTAGGGAGGAAGTGACCCAGAAATAGCCTATTTCTAAACTGGATTTCCCTCCTGCCCTCATCAATCAATCAACCAATCAACTGAATAGTATTTATCAAGCCACTGCTATGTGTCCATTGATGTGCTAAGTAATATAAAAGAGAAACAGGTATAATGACAATATTTTATAGATCAAGACTTGGTACACATGTTATGGTAAAAGATATTCCTTTTCTAAAGGCTCATCAAAATATGCTTTTCTCCCACTGAAACCGGAACTTTCTAGGAAAATCCATAATATGCAGTTGTCAGGCTTTGATACTTCAATGGATCCATAATCTCATCAAGGTGCAAGTGTATAGTTCACAACACATCCCATCCTGTGTGATTATTGTCCTTGTCTTCCTAACAGTCCTTCATAGAAGACCCTCCCAATATGCCTGGGGCCTTTGTCAAGAACAGATATTCTTAATTTGGGGTCCATAAGCTTGTTTCATAAAGTATTTTGATAGTGGCTTTTCAGTATAACCTATTTCCTTTAAATTGAGGGAATGCCCATAAATTGGGGATCTGGCATAACTGGGGAATTGAGTTGTGGTATATGAATGTAATAATATACTATTGCGCTATAAGAAGTGATGAGTAGGTGGATTTCAGAAAAAACATGGAGAGACTTACATTAAATGATGCTGAATGAAGTGAGCAGAACCAGGAGAACATTGTACACAGTAACAGCAAAATTGTACACAATAAGAGCAACAGTGTGCAATGACCAACTTTGACGGACTTAGTTCTTCTCAGTAATACAATGATCTAAGACAATTCCAGGAGACTTATGATGGAAAATGGCATCCACATCCAGACAAAGAACTATGAGGACTGAATGCAGATCAAACATATTATTTTCTCTCTCTCTCTCTCTCTCTCTCTCTCTCTCTCTCTCTCTCTCTCTCTCTCTCTTTTTTCCTTTTTTTCTGTCTTGAGGTTTTTTTCTTTTTGTTCTGTTTCTTCTTTTACAACATGACAAATGTGGAAATGTGTTTAATATGATCATACATGTACAGCCTATATCAGATTGCATACCATCTTGGGAAGGGGAGAGGAAAGGGAGGGGGAAAGTTTTGAACTCAGAATCTTACAAAAGTGAATGAATGTTGAAAACTAAAAATAAATAAATTAAAATTTAAAAAATTGATTTCCTTTGTAATGTTTTAAAAACAAGATTCTGAGAAGGGGTTGATAGGCTTCACTAGATTGCCAAAGGGGTCTTAGACACAATAAAAAGGTAAGAACCCATGGTCTAGAAAATCTTTGGACATTGCATGGACTTGATGGGAAACATAGCATTTCTATCAGTCATCCTCCACTCTTCTCACCTCACTAGCTCACCTTTTCTGGTCATATCTTTCTTTGACAAGTCCTTGATGTTGCTTCTATTCCAACATTTTTCTTCAGTAATTTTCAGCAGCCTACATATGGCTACCATGTGCCTCCCCATTGTACACTGATTCGATGATAACTTTTCAGAGGATCATAGTGTCAAAAATTTAGAGCTTGATGGGACCTTGAAGGTCATGCAGTCCAATTCCCCCCAATCTTACAGAAACTGAAGTTCTGACATTAAGCAGCTCACTCAATGACGTTCAAGTATTAACTGGCAGTGCCCAGAATTTGAACCCAGGTCTTCTGATTCTATATCTTGCATTCTTTCCACTATAACATGTGGTCTCCAAGAAATAGTGGTATTTCATGACTTATAGTCATATAACACCACCAAAAATATTAATGTCAAAAGATGGGCTTTTGTTTTAGGGAAAAGTTTGAGCCCATGAAATATAGAGCACAATTCCTAAAGTCATTTCAGTCCTTCTCCTTTCTCCTATTCAATTCTGGGCTCAGGTTATTGTCCATCTATAGTATCTAACAAAGATATATACTTGCTATAAGTAATAACAAGTGGCATTTGTTGAATGCTTTAAGTTTTGCAAAATGCTTTTCTATATCCATATTATCTCATTTGATCCTTACAACAAACCTGGGAGCAACATGCTGCAGGCATTATTATTCTCATAGCACAAATAAGGAAACTGAAACTCAGAATGGTAAAACAACTTGCCCATGGCCATACAGTAAGTAAGTGTCAGAGAAATTTGAACTCAGGGCTTCCTAATGTTCCTGAGTTCCAAAGTTCTTTTCAGTATGTCACAGTGTTTCTTCCTTTAAGAAGAATTTGTTAATGACTTTTCATTGTTTTGACTGAGTTGCAAAGAAATATTTAGACCAAGTGAGACTAGAAAGCATCAAGCCTTTCAAAAAAATTTATTTTATTTTTTCATAGGCAATTGGGGTTAAGTGACTTGCCCAGGGTCACACGGCTAGGAAGTGTGAAGTGTTTGGTCTGAGGGCAGATTTGAACTCAGGTCCTCCTGACTTCAGGTCTGGTGCTCTATCATGTACCACCTAGATACCCCCCCAAAATTTATTTTATTTAAAGTAAAGGGATCACCCCATCTTAACCAGGCTGAAAGTACAGCAGGTGCTCATGGTCCTGATCCTACTGCTGATTGGAATGAAAGCTTTGACCTGCTCCATTTCTGACATGGGCCAGTTTGCCTCTCCTTGCGTAATCTGGGCCCTTAAAAAGATGCTCCATATTGGTGACTGATTTAGTGTAGATACCTGATTGATTTAGCCCATGTAGTATTTCAGAACTCCTGAGCTTTACCCTCATGATAATAGGGATTCCATGCCTGGCCTGGCAAGACTTCTTTTCTTCTGAACAAAGGTACCAGGATGTAGAATTGCTTTCAGAGACAATATAAGAGCCACAAAAGAAAGATCTATCTCACTACTTGATAACAACAACACACATTTCTCTTCTACCTTGATCATCTACCTTTTTTTTTTTTGCCAGGAATGGCCTCAGATGATTATTTTCTGATTAAAAAAATTAAATCTACATTTAAAGAAAGATTTGCAACCACTGCTAACAATAACAAGAATATACTTCAGGATTTGAAGACCACCTAAAGAGGGTTTCAAAACTTCTTTGAGCAATAAAAGCATTGTTGCATGTGGCATATCTATACATACATACATACAAATATTCATATATACACTATATATATATATATATATATATTACTTTGAATGGGACAACACTAATTCAGATATTTAATGGAGTGCGAAAGATATTTAGGCCTGGAAAATACCTCATAGGCAATATAATCTACTCTTTCATTTTGCAGATTAAAAAAATGAGTCTGGGAAAGATTAAGTGATTTTCCTTAGGCCATACAAATAGCAAAGAACAGAGTCAGTATTTGAATCTAGGTCTTCAGGCTCAAAATCCAATATTCTTTCTACTTAAATTTTGATAATTTTTTATTTAAAATGACCATAAAGATACTTTACTTATATGTTACACCTTCTATAGCTCCGTTTAAAAACCTGGTTAAAATTTGCTTTATATTCTCAATGTGGAGTGGAGAAGAGGAATAATGGCATAGCCATTCATTTAAAAAAGTAGTTTGGCACAGAAATTCATGTCAGGTTTGGGCTTGGATTCAATTAGACAGCAGGAGAAGTTACTAAAGAATTGGTAGTGAGTACACTAAGCCAATGGTTTAAAGATTAAGGATTGATAAAGAAAAAGGAGATATTTGTACACATTAGAGAGGCTGGTTTTTAGGAGCTGAAGAAGAAGCTATTCAGGTTAAGGAAAATCTTCTGACTGGAAAAGGCAGTCATGCATTGTAGACTTGAGTGTTATGTGGCTGGAATCTTGATTTTTCCCTTTTCTGCTTGAAAATGAGAGAAGAGGTGGGGTCTCAAACTTCAGGCTTTAGGAGGACAGATTATAGTCTTTCCTTGGGGGAGTTATGAGCTGGCAGCTAAAGCTTTATCATTCTATAGGGGTAATCAAAGGGAAATGAAATCTACCTATGCTTCCTTGAAACCCCAAATCACAGGAACCAAAGCCTGGAGCTCTCTCTCTCTCTCTCTCTCTCTCTCTCTCTCTCTCTCTCTCATATATATATATGAAAGGCTCAGGATGAGATGAAGGTTGTTTTCTCTTTAGTCTTTATAGGACAAATCTGAATTAGAATAAACAGTGATTTATAATTTAAACTAAGCAGAGACTGTTAACAGTTGAAGTTTAGTGCAGAAGGTACCAAAGTGTACCTAGATATTTCTATTTCTTTAAAGCTTGTTCTATATTTTGATTTTCCTTGAATATGTTAAGGAAGCAGCAATTTGTCATTAGTCAATAATTAGGTTTAATTTAATAAAAAGTTCATTTTTACAGAAAATCTAACAAAAAAAGCATATTCTGGGGGTAAACTTATTATACCACTAGTCTACCCATGAGCCAGGCTCATGGGGATGAGGAGAATAGCCTTAGATTGCACAGCTAGATACACAGTTGTTTAAATTTCAATTCAGAATTCCATGCTGTGGAGTGCTGAGGTAGCATGAGCACAGATTGATGAGATGGCTGGGAAATACTGATATCATAGATCCCACGACCACTGTTTGCAAGGGGTCAGTAAAGGACCAAGACCCATGAAAATCCAACCACTTGATTGGTCACCTATGCCCAAGAATCCTGCCTTCTTCCTCCTCTCTCACCCTCTTTGTGTATCATCTCTCTATAACCACAGAATTGTGGGAGTCAATATGATGATACACTTTGGTAATGTTTGCATTATTTCCTTCCCTTTGATATCCTGGGAAAAACAATCCAAGGTAAAAATCTTGTTGTGAATGACCTGACACTTCACCTTAGCTTCTGAGGGAAGTATAGTTGGCTGGTTTGTGAAAGAAGGGGCATGGACCTAGTGCTACTCTTTCCCCAGTGATGCCTACCCAAATTACAGGCATGATCCCTAGAATAAAATGGCAAGGTTTTGAGTGGATACCCTTGCAAATAATCTCTCTTTGGAGCTTTAATGATTTGTCTTTTAGTACCAGGACAATGGGATTTATTGAATAAGTTGTTAGTTACTCTATGTTTTTAGAAACTTTACTTATGTCTTCTCTCAGTCTTCAACTTTCTAAACTCAAGCCTGAAACTCTGTTTCATCCTCATAAGGCAACAGGCTTCGCAATCTTTTTCAGTTGCCTTTCTTTGGATCTTTTTCATCTTAACAAATATTGGCTTCAGAGTGAAAAAAAAAACTCATGATGTCAGCATATAGTATGAGAGAACAAAATGACTGGCAACTGGGAAAGAGATATGTCAGTGTCTCACATAACCCTTCATTCAGAAATGCCTTAACCATGATCTGATGTTGTTTCTCAAGAACTTATTCACCAAATCTCAGTACCCTAGGGGCAGGAGACAATCACAAAAATTTGAAAGAGGGAGATTTATGGCACTGAAGTTTATGGGGCACTGAAAGCCCCTACATTCTCTTAGCAGGGCAGATATGACTGAACAAGCATGCTTACTTTAAATAGGAAGTGGCCAGATAGAGCGATTCTTACCTCACGTGGGCAACCACACACCAGGTCCTTTACCAAAACAGTCCTACCAACGTATTGTTGCTGTCTCAGCAGTAACATCCTAGTGTCCAGGATTTCTATTCAAAAAAGCTGCTTCTTTAGGTCTCTGCCTTTTTTCCACTTGATGACTGCCCCCCTCCCCCACCCCATGAATTTATTGGAAAAAGTTGATTTGAGGGTGCATTTAATCCGACTTATCTCCATGAAGGTCAAAAATGGCTAATTCCATTTCCACTAAGGCCTCTTTGAAGTTTTCAAATTTTATGATTCTATGTCCCTTGCCACAGTCAGAGCTATAACTCTAAGCTGGATAGGACTGTGAGTCTGACCCAGTAGACATTTCTTATGCTCTTATGATTATGACTGATGTTGTACTCTGGTGACAGCAAAAGGCCAACATGGCAGAGATAGGTTGGAATTAGTTTTCATCAGAGAGCTAAGAACAGCCTAAGGTGGTGACCACCATCCAAATCCAAAACTTACAAAAGTGAATGATGCCATTCCCTGTGGCCCGAGGGAGGAGCCAAAAGTAAGCTGCATGTTTTCAAGTATGGCAAGGGCACATAAAACTTTGAAGAGATAAATGTAATAATAATAATAATACAAATAATAATAAAAAAATACTGGTGCCTTGTAGTTTTCAAGTCACCAAAATGCATATGATCTCATTTCCCCCCTCCAATAATCCTCTGATGTCAGCAGGATTGCTATCCCTACTCTGTGGAAGCCAGAGAGGTTAAACAGCTTGTTTCAGGTCACGTAACTAATAAGTGAGAAAACCATTACTAGAATCCAAGTGTCCTGAGTTTTAGTCCAGCAGGCCATGGTGCCCTGATGTCTAGCCTGCTTTCAATTGCTCATGTACTTTAAATTGTTTTACGAGGAATGAAGTTGGATTTCCAGTAGGTCACCCCAGACTTTCTTGCTTTTTCTTGTTTGAGACAAATGCATGCATTTAGGAGATGGCTAGAAGGGCAGCTTTATGGCATATCTTTGCAAGAGGCTAAGTGGCCCTACGGGAATTTAACTTACCGTATTGGCTTGGATTTAAATGTTCTAACCAGCTTAGACACAAAGACAGGAGGAAATGGGTAATAGAATATTTTTGTATCTTTTGTTTTCCCTGAGGCACTTGAAGTGATGCATAAACAGTATTCCATCAATTCTCTCTACAACTTGGAGAGGGCGGCATCCCTGTTATTCGGATGAGGAAACTGAGGAGTAAAGAGATTAAATTACCCACCTGGGGTGATGTAGTAAGAGGCAGAGTTGGAAGCAAAACAGACTTCTGATGAATCATTTTATACTCTGGGTTTTTGTGAGTCTTAAGCAAGATTATATATGGAAAGTACTCTGCAATTTAAAGAAATAATGCTTAAAAATTTAAGCAGTATAGATTTTAGTTATTGGGCTGCAGCATTGCATCAGGATAGAGTGCTGGACTTGGAGTCAGGAAGTCTGGGTTCATATCTTTTTTTTTTAAACTTTATTAATTTATTTTGATTTCTCAACAATCACTTCCATAAGCTTTTGAGTTTTAAATTTTTCTTCCCTTCCTTCCCCACCTCGCTCCCCAAGACAGTGCACAATCTGATATAGGCTATACATATACATTCCTATGAAACATATTTTCATATTGGTGATGTTGTAAGGAAGAATTAGAACCAATAGGAAGGAACCACCAGAAAGAGGAAACAAAACACAACAGAAGAAAAAAAAATAGCAAATAGATCTGCAAAATCAATCTGCATAGTTCTTTCTTTGGATGTGGATAGCATTTTCCATCATGAGGTCTTTGGAGACATCTTAGATTCTTGCATTGTTGAGAAGGGTTAAGTCTATCTATCATATCAATCATCACACAGCATAGCTGTTAGTGTGTACAACGTTTTCCTGGTTCTGCTCACATCACTCAGCATCAGACCATACAAGTCTTTCCAGGTTTTTCTGAAGTCTGCCTGTTCATCATTTCTTATAGCACAACAGTATTCCATTACATTCATATACCACAACTTGTTCAGCCATTCTCCAATTGATGGGCATCCTCTCAATTGCCAATTCTTTGCCACCACAAAAAGAGCTGCTATAAATGTTTATATATACATGTGGGTCCTTTTCCCATTTGTATGATCTTTTTGGGATACAGCCTTAGAAGTGCTATTTCTGGGTCAAAGGGTATGCACATTTTTATATCCCTTTGGGCATAGTTCCAAATTGCTCTCCAAAAAAGGTTGGATCAGTTCACAACTCCACCAATGCATTAGTGTTCCAATTTTCCCACATCTTCTCCAACATTTACCATTTCCCTGTTTTGTCATGTTGGCCAATCTGATAGGTGTGCTGTGGTACCTCAGAGTTGTTTTGATTTGCATTTCTCTAATCAATAGTGATTTAGAGCATTTTTTCATATGACTATAAATGGCTTTAATTTCTTCATCTGAGAACTGCTTGTTCATATCCTTTGACCATTTATCAATTGGGGAATGACTTGTATTCTTATAAATTTGACTTAATTCTCTATATATTTTAGAAATGAGGCCCTTATCAGAGGTTCATATCTTACCTCACTAGCTATGTGACCATAGGTTTATTTATTTTAATCTAAATTAATATTACCTAATCTCCCTGATTCCCAGTTTCCTGAGTTTCCTGATATGCAAAATGATGATAATAATAGCACTCATAGGGTTATCATGTATTGTGTCAGATGAGATAATAAAGGCAAAGCACTTCATAAGCCTTTAAATGTGAGGTTGTCTACTCCTACTCCTACTCCTACTACCTATTACTGCTGCTGCTGCTGCTACCAGTACTACCACCACCAAAAACAACAATGACACATTGGTAATTGGTTTAGTTCCTGTATCTGGAATTATTTACAGAAGAAATTGACTTTGGACATGACGATTGGGGAAAGGAAAAGGGAGAGGAATAAAGGACCACAATGGAATAGAATATTGGTTGTTGGATTGAGCAGAGTCAGTATGGGATACAGGAAAGAACACTACATTTATAATCCAAGCAATTTGTTTAATCCCTACTAGTTTACTAGCTATTTGACTTTGAACAATCCTTCTTTTGACTTCTCTAACCCTCAACTTTCTCATCTATAAAATAAGGATAATAATAATAGTTTACATCTGCATAGTGCTTTGCTTACACTATCTGACTTGACTGCCCTAACATTTCTGTGAGATGTTAAAAGTTCAAGGAACTTGCTCACAGCCAGAAGTGCAACTTGGATGGGACCATAAGGGATTTGTGCTAGGGTGCTGAAATTTTGAAAATGCTGATGGGATTTATACTCCTTCAATAGGTAGAAACAACCGAGCTTAGCAACTAGTTAGCAGTAACAATTACTTGAAATAGGAAGCTACCAGATGGGCTTGCTTCTTCTATTTTTTGTGGCTAGTTTGCTCCCTACTTTTCCATCCATCTACAATTTAGCTTCCTATAATACTGGAGTTTCTGCCGCATCTTCCAGAGGGTAGTGTCCTGGGGTCTTTCTCTTCCTGGGGACTTATGCCCTGAGGTCCAAGGTCTCTCTTTCATATATCCTTTATCCCTTTTCCTCCACAATGCTTAATGGAATTTGTCTTACTACTTGCCCTGGGTGTTTCATGATACTATTGACCTTTTCTTGATCTTCAGCCTTTTTCATCTCTCTTTAAGCCTTTGACTCTGCCAATCACTCTTTCCTTCCTGGACGTTCTCTCTTTACCATGGTTTAGATACAATACTGCTTTCTCCTGATTCTCTTTCTTCCTGTGCATCTGACCATTCCTTCCTAGTCTCCTTTGCCAGATTTTTATCCAGGTTATACCCCCTAAATGTGGGTATCCTGCAAGGCCTCATCTCTTTTCTTTCTATACTATTTACTTGGTGATTTCATTAGCTTCCAGTGGTTTGACTATCAACTCTGTGCAGATGATTGCCAAATCTAAATATCTAGCCTTCATACCTCTACACCTCCAAGTATCTATTAGCCATCTTAAATTGGATGCCCATAAGCACCTCAAATGCAGTGTCCAAAATACAGCCAGCTTCCACTTCCTGGAGCCAAGATGGCGGAGTAAAAAGGTAGTCACTCTCACCCTCCCCTATCAACCTCTGAAAACCCAGAAAATATCACTCCAGAAAAAAAAAAACCTAGAACAGATGAACTAGAAGAAAGACCAGGAATAGCAGTGCAGCAGCCCAGCAAATGGGTCTCCCAGTGCCTCAGTAAAAATAAGGGAAGCAGCAACAAAGGGCCCAGGCAGTTAAGCACCCTGCAGCATTCATCTGAAAGGAACTGAAGAAAGCAACCTAGAGTCTTCCTAAAGTTCCAGCCTTGCTCATTCCAACCCAATACCAGGTAAACTGTCAGAACCCTACAGCCTCCAATTGTCAACCAGGAGAAGATCCTGAAGCCCAGGTGGTACAACAGGCAGACACCAACACCTGGACCTCCAAGTGCCTCAGGGCAGGGGGAACCAGTGGAAACCAGCTCAGAAAACCACCAGGTACCTCAGTACTCTACTGCAAAGGAATCTCCCAGCGCAGTAGCAGAAACGAGGGAGGCAACATTACAAGGGGCCCCAGGCAGATAAACAACCTGCAGCACCCATCTAAAAGGAGCTGAAGAAAGCTAAAGGAAAGGAAAAGCAGCCAACCTAGAATTGCCTGAAAGTTCCAGCCTTGCTGATTCCAGCACTCCAGGTAAGCTGCTAGAACCCTACAGCTTCCAATTGCCAACTTAAGAGGCCCCAGAACACAAAACCAGTGACCAAGACCTAGGCTCCCAACACAAGAAGCTTGGGTCAGTGCCCTCTGTTCCCCAGCAGGAGAGCTCAATCTCTTTAAAGGCCAGGGAATAAAGAAACATGAGTAAAAAGAAACATACCATAGATTCATATTATGAGAAGAGTGAAGATCAAGACAGAAATTCTGAAGAGGACAACATTGTCAACAAACCCACATCTGCAACATCAAAAGGGAATATGAACTGGTCTGAAGCCCAAAAAGCCTTCTTAGAAGAGCTCAAGAAGGATTTTAAAAGTCTAATGAGAGAGGTAGAAGAGTCCTTAAAAAATACAATTGGCCAATTGGAAAAAAAGAACACTGAAGAAAACAAGTCACCAAAAAAACACAATTGGCAAACTGGAAAAAAAGTACACTGAAGAAAACAAATCCCTTAAAAATACAATTGGCCAATTAGAGAAGGAAGTACAAAAACTAACAGAAGAAAACAATCTGTTAAAAACTAGAATTGGACAAATGGAAACTAATGACTCTATGAGAGAGCAAGAATCAGTCAAACAGAAACAAAAAAATGAAAAAATAGATGAAAACTTAAAATACCTCATCGGTAAAACAACCAACCTGGAAAATCGATCCAGGAGAGACAATTTAAAAATCATTGGACTACCTGAAAATCATGATAAAAAAAGAGCCTGGACAGTATCTTTCAGGAAATCATAAAGGAAAACTGCCCTGAAGTCCTAGAACCAGAAGGTAAAATAACCATAGAAAGAATACACTGCTCACCACCTGAAAGAGATCCCAAATTGACAATGCCAAGGAATATAATAGCAAAATTCCAAAATTACCAGATGAAAGAGAAGGTGCTGCAAGCAGCCAGAAAGAAACAATTTAAATATCATGGAACCACAGTCAGGATTACACAGGACCTTGCAACTTCTACATTAAAAGACCACAGGGCATGGAACATGATATTCCATAAGGCAAAGGAGCTTGGATTGCAGCCAAGGATCAATTACCCTGAAAAAATGAGCATTTATTTTTCAAGGGAGGAGATGGATATTCAATGAAATAGGGGACTTCCAAACCTTCCTGATAAAAAGACCAGAGCTCAACAAAAAATTTGATCTTCAAGTACAAGATTCAAGAAAGACATAAAAAGGTAAATGGGACAGAAAGATACAATACGTTGTTAATAAGGGTGGACTGTTTACATCCCTACAAGGGAAGATGACATTTGCAACTCTTGAGAACTGTATTGTTATTACGCCATGCTAAAGGAGTATACATAAAGGGCGTGGATATTAGTTGACTTTGATGTAATAATAAAAAAAAATCTGATCAAGTGGGTTAAATGGATCCAAGTAAGTGGATTAGTCTGATCTTAGAAAATGTACTGAGAAAGGAGGAGGAAGACAAGGGTAAATTACAAATCCTATTACAGCAGAGGGAAAGAAGGGAGTGGGGTGAGCATTGTTTGAACCTTACTCTCATCAGATTTGGCTCAAGAAGGGAATAACATCATCAGTTAGGCATAGAAATCTAACTTGCCATGTAGGCAGTAGGAGGGAAAAGGGGAAAGAAAAGGGAGGGGGGATAGAAGTGAGGGAAGAAGCAGTAAGGCTAAAGGGGAAGAAAAGGGAAAGGGAGGGAGGGACTGAGGGAGGTAGTGGTCAAAAGCAAAACACTAGTGAGTGATTTTTACTTACAACTTCATTAATGTGAAAATATGTTTAATAGGAATGTCAGGGTATTGCATATATCAGATGGTGCGCTGTCTTGGGGAGGGTGGTAGGGAGGAAGGGGGAGAAAAATTTTAAACTCAAAAGCATATGGAAGTGATTGTTGATAAATCAAAATAAATTAATAAAATGAACAAAAACAAAACAAAAAACCAAAACCAAACCAAAATAGAGCCCATTATCTTCTCTTTCCCCCACCCCCAACCCTTTCCTCTTCCCAAATTTCCTATTATTATTGAGGGCACAATCTTCCCAGTCACTTGGACTCCCAATCTGATATCATCCTTGACTTCTTACCCATATTCCTCCCACATATTCAAATGTTGTCCAATAATTTTTTTTTCCCTTTCACAATGCCTCTCCTATATATGCCCTTCTCCCCCCTCAGGCAGCCACAATTCTAGTTCAGCCCTTTAAATATCTCTCACCTAGAAAATTGCAATAGCCTTCTAATTTGTTTCCTTAATTCAAATCTCTTCCTATCTCATCCCTTTCAATCTATTCTCCCTTCAATTGCTAAAGTGATTTTTCCTAAAGCACAAGTCATGCCATATTCCATCCCTGACCCACTCCTAAGCAATGTCTAGTGACTCTCTATCACCTCTAGTAACAAATAAAAAAAATCCTCCATTTTGCATTTAAAGACTTTTGCAACTTGGCTCCTTCCTACCTTTCTAGTCTTCTTACACTTTACTTCCTTCTGCTCTACAGTCCAATGACACCAGTCTACTCAGTGGTTATGTTTGTTTGTTTGTTTTAATGAGGCAATCCGGGTTAAGTGACTTGCCCAGGGTCACACAGCTAGTAAGTGTCAAGTGTCTGAGGCCAGATTTGAACTCAAATCTTCCTGACTCCAAGGCCGAAGCTCTATCCACTGCGCCACCTAGCTGCCCCTACTCAGTGTTTCTTACACAACGTATTTCATCTCCTAACTGAATTGGCACTGGCTGTCCCCTGTGCCTATTCCTCACATTTAATGCCTAGCTTCTCAGGCTTCCTGCAAGACTCAGTTCAAAATCCACCTTCTTCAGGAGGCCTTTTCTGGATCTCCTTCCCCCACCTCCTTACCCCAAACTGTTATTGACTTGAGAGAACTCCCATTTACACTGCATATGTTTTGTATGCTCATAGCTATTTGCATACAATAGAATAAAAGGTCTTTGAGGGGAAGGACTATGTTTTTTGCTTTTCTTTATATCTCTTAGCACACTTAATAAGTGATCATTGACTGACTAACTGACTTCTTATCTAGCAGGTATTATGGTGCTGGACCTGGCCAAAAGAATTGAAAATTATGGTCTTGCCTATAGTCACATAGTATTAGAGGTGGGATTCAGACCCAGTTCTTTGCTGATTCCAAGTAAGATATGCCTTCCGCTCCAACAGTCTGTCTCTAGAATTACTTGTAGTACTAGCTGTTACAGCAGAAAGAGTAATGAATTCGGACTCACTGGACTTAAGCTCATAGCTTAACTCTAAAACTTATTACCTGCAAAATGCTGGCAAGTAATCATCTTCTTAAGCCTCGGTTTCCTCAACTGGAAAATGAGGGGCTTGGACCTCTGGTGCCCCCTTTTGCTCTAAACCTATGATCCTATGATTGGTGCTTCAGAGGATTTTTGTAGTGATAAAATGAGAGAATGTGCAAGAAAGCACCTTATAAGCAATAAAGTATGATTAAGATTTCTTCTTTCCTTCCAGGATCAACTCAGATGCCACCTTACCCATAAAGCCTTCCTAGATTCCCTTAGCTGATGGCCTCTCCCCCTCCAAATTCTCACAGCACTTTGTCTAGACTATTCTTTTGCATTCACCATATTCTGTTCTGTAAGACAGTTATTCCTTGTGCCCTATTATACTGTAAGCTGCTTGAGGGCAAGGTTTGTGCATTATTTCTTCTTTACATCCTCAGCACCTAATACAATGCCTTGCAGTCAATAGGCACAAATAAATGTTTGTCAAATTAAATTCTAAGATTAGTAGTAGTAGTAGTAGTAATGGTAGTAGTGGTAGTAGTAGTAGTAGTATATATGTATGTATGTATGTACTCCAAGTGGCTTGTAACATTTATGCTTTTAATACAACAATGAATACGGACATATCTTATATCACTTTAGATGCAGCATGGTAATATAGAATGAGTATGGGATCTGGAGTCAGAGTCTGAATACTGGCTCTCCCACTTAAAACTTGTGACTTTGGGCATAATATTTCCTTTCTCTAGGTCTCAGTTCCCCAAAACTGAGGCAAAGCACAGGAGTTGGATAAGATGATCTCTCAGACTCCTTTCAGCATTAGGATCAATGACTTCATATTGCCCTGATCAATGACATTTTGAAATATTATCATTGACATATTTCAACCAAACTCCATGTACTGTGAAGCTCCATTCTAACTAGATCATTGCCCACCATGCAACACAAATGGCTGGCAACAATATAAAGTAGTCCTCGAGACTTGACAGGGTTAATACCAACGAGTGTTAGTCTGTCAGTTATCGTGCTGCACACTTGAATGTTGTATGGAATTATTGGTCCCCCTATTATGTTGTTTCATCTATCATTGTGTTTTCGTGAGACATGCCAATCCTATTGTCTCTGGCATGAAGCATTATTTATTTTATGGAGAAATCACTGTATATCTCTTTTGGAAAACTGGGTATGTTCTTTCTAAAAATTCTTTAAATGCTTAGAAGCAAAAAAAGGATTTATCCCCTTTAAAAGAATAGAAGAAAGACTATGTCAGGGGTTAAGTTGTAAATTTCAAGAAAGTCTACAGAGTTTAAGAAAGAAATCATCTATGTACTAATTTCAATTAGTCCAAGTTAGTTGCTGGCTTTAAAAGATGGGAAAAGTAAAAAGGTCTTCTGATTGAGAAAAGACAGGCATGGAGAAGTTGAAGGGAAATGTGGCAAGGTTGCTTGTAGGCAACCATAACCTATTTTCTTTTCTGTTCCTGCTCAGGAATAGGAACAATTCAAGAGCTAGTTTTTACCTTTCATAGAGAGCTAGAGAGCAAGAGCTGATTGGGGGCATAGGGGCATAAAGCCCTTCTTGGGATTAAAAGAAAGGAGCCAGAGAGAAAGTTCTTTTGCTAAAGCAAGGAAAACTTACATTATTATTACTTAAATTATCTTTTTGATAATCAGAGTCTACCAGCAGCCACAGAGCCTTGAGGTCAGCTGTGCTTCTCTCTGGCTCTCAGTACACGCCTGCCAACCATTGTCTGCCCACAGCAATTACCTTCTCTCCTAAGATGGTCCTAACCCAGCGATGCCATGTACGTGGACTTGTTCTTTCATGGGCAGTGGGGCACTGCTCCTGGCTTGCCTTACTGGTATGTATTTCTTGCTCTCTTCCTCCCATCTGCTTGGAATCTTGGGATGCTTATATCCTTGGCCTCTTTACTCAGAATTCATTGCCTTCCTGTTTCATCTGAACCATGAGGCACTAATCCTGATCTGCTTACTCAGAATGAAATTTTTTCCCTTTCCCTTCCCAGATAAAGAGAGTTCACAGATCTCACAATAGAGCCCATGATAGTCCTCCAGAGCCATGATATCATTCTATCTAACTTGGCTTTTTGCCTGGCCCCTCCACTTTCTGGCAACCCATAATCCAGTGCTGGATGTTTGGGATGATTGAACTCATCACAAGTGACAAGAAGAATTCAAGGTTTCTCTGTAAAAGGGTGCAGCAGCAATTAGGTGGTTCATTAACCTATAAGGCTCTGGCACTACTGAGCTAGGGAAAAGGGACTTCCACCAGTCATTTCACATTGCATTCTAGCCCTAGGCTTGCAAAAACATCTTCGTTTCAGTGTCCTCAGATGTGCTTGCCACTATCCACACTCAGACTCTCTCTTTGTTTTCTAAAATGAGGAGGTTGGACTCAATGGCCTCTGAGACCCCTGCCAGTTTTAGTTCTATGATCTCATGCTCCTTTCTATGACCTGGACCCTCTGCCCTATTGACCTCGGGGCCACCAGTTATTCCTGAGTCAGGGTAAGCCTGACTGAATTTTTATTTTTTGAGTTGCCAAATGGATCATACTTAAATTATTTCAATTCTAACTTTCTGGGACTCAGTGGTTAAGGTGACAGCAGTGAGTCTTTGATCGGAGCACATGACAAGATAAAACCAAATGTCTTCTCCCCTGTGGAATGGAAGAAGCTGCAGGTTCTACTAAGCTTACAGAGTAGGAAATCAGAGCAGATTCCATGTGCCTGCTTTACCTCCTCCCTGCTCTCTGGTTGGCAGTGGGCACCTGGGCACTGGTCTGGCAATTTTCAGAAGCTGCTGAGTGAGTCATTTTTTTTTCCTGTTTTTCCTGTGGGCACTGAAGAGTAGAGAGGGAGTGGAGATTGGTGCTAGTAGGCTCTCAGTGTCCTTGGCTCAGACAGATTTTCTCATTGCTTCGGCAGGCTCAGCCTAAGGCAAAATTACTGATTGGCAAACTTTTTCTTCACTGTCCCTCCACCTCTTCTCTGATAATAATCCCTTAGAAGTGGGAGCACTTTATTACTTTCTTCGCACTTTCATATGCCTTTTCTTAATGGCTTTGTTGTTGAGTTGTTTCAGTCGCATCTGACTGTCCTGACCCCATTTTGGGTTTTCTTAGCAAAGTTACTAGAGTGGTTTGCCATTTCCTTCTCCAGCTCATTTTACAGATAAGGAAACTGAGGCACACAGGGTTAAGTGAGTTGCCCAGGGTCACACAGTCAGTAAGTGTGTGAGGCTGGATTTGAACTCAGGCCCTTGAGACTTGAGGTCTGGTGCTCTATTTACTATTTACCTGAAAGTGGAGGGGGGAGTGGTATTTGTGTCTTGATCTGGAGTTAGAAGACTTCAAAATCCAACTCTGCTGCTTACATCCAGTGGGACTGTACGTAAGTCACTGTGTTTCTGGGTCTTAGCTTCATCATCTGGGAAATGAGAGGTTTTGGTAAAATGTTCTCTAACATTCTTTCAGATTCTAAATCTCAGGACTCCTCATTTTAAAGATGAAAACCAAAGTAACTTGGCTGCCTTGGATTGGAAAACAGAAGACAGATTTCTAATCCTACCTCCACCCAAATTTTTAACCTTTTCCTTAAATGCTCTGTCCACTGTACCATACTTCCTCTTTACCCTTTTAACAGTTCCTCTTTCTACTCCCTCATCCTTGTGTAGAGGAGAACCAGTCCTCTTTAAGTTCCTGTGGTTCCCCAACAAGGTGCCCCAATGAACCTGCCTTCACTTGGAGCACTTGAAGTACAGTGTTGTTTTCCCTCTCTTTGCTCCTGTCTCTCTCTCTGAATTTACCTATTTTTTGATTAATTAGTTCAGAGTGCTGCTCTCCCTTATTAAGGAGTTAGTTAGTTATATGAAAAACTGTTATATAGAATTAATAGTAAAGTACTAATGAACAATGGTGGGTTGATATTCTTCAAGATATTAGTATTTTAACAAAGGACCCCTAGAAATGAAGAACCTTAATGCAAAGGAATGCCTTTAAAATAGGACTTCAAAGTCCATGGCAGGCTCATTCAACTAATCTTTTTTAGTTTAAATCCACATTTAATAAGTGAAAGGTACTATGTTGGGGTTCTGGGAATCTAAAGACAAACTTTGAGTCGTCTGCACTGATGGAGCTTAGGTAACGTCTCCTGGGATACACACATACACACATGCCTACATGCACACACACAGACCTTTTCACCATCTGACTCATATCATACTTTAGTGTCATGGCAGCAATCCCTCTGTCTGTGGCTGATGGGTCCTGTAGTTAAATTAAATTTTAGGTGAACTTCAATGTAAAACCTTATTTTGTTGAGCAGTAATAAGAGATGCCGCTCTTCCTGGTGTGGCATTTCCCAGGTTAGGGTCGTGCAGAGCTGATTTTCTTTCTGATTTCTGTGGGAGGTATTAGAACCAAAATATTTTAGTGGAGGTGAGGTGGGTAGGGGGAGGCATGGTGTTGGGAAGAGAAAAGAGAGAAAGAGAAAGAATGGGATTCTGTAGATCTTATGTAATCCTAAACCATACTTCTCTAGTTCTTATAGTTTTGTCTTCAACTTCTGGTAGTTTCATATTTGGGTTTCCTCTCCTGGCTCTACACTAGTTATTCAATGCTATATTGGTCTGAATATAGGCTATCCCTGATGCATCTCTAACACGAGATTTCTTTGAAAGGAAACAAATTTATAGGTACTCGCTGAGAAAAAATTAAATGCTCCAGTTTTATATTAGTCATATTTAGGGGAGAAAGTGTTATTGGGACCAATACTGTATTCCTGTAATTCTCACTGGATCTGCCATTTTCCCCTACTAATTCCATAGCATTGAAGTTATATTATTTTAAGTCATTGTGTGCTTTCTGTATTTCATTTCTTTGCTTGTTTATTCTTTCTCTCCCTTTAGAATGTTAACTCATTGAGGGCTAGAATAGTTTCTATTGCCTTTATTCTCCACTATTGGCATACAGTACTACAAACATAATGTAGTTAGAGCTGAGGAAGATATCTTAGAGATCATCTGGTCAGACCCTGACATTTTACAGATATGGAAACTGAGGCTTACAGAGGTTTAGTCATTTGTTTAAGGGTCATATCTGAGCCCAGTTTCTCTGACCCCAGATCTATTTTCCATTACACTCCATAATTTGTGAATGAAGGAGTAGATAGAAGAAGGAAAAATTGGGTTTATAAAAAGGGAGGGGTTTGGAAAGATATTTCAATGTTGATGGGGATTTGTGGCCAGAAAATACTAAAGACCCGGCATCAAGAGCCTTAACTCAAATCTCAGCTTCCATTTGGATCCCTCACTAACTGCATGGTCTTTGGCCAGGTCCCTTTAACTTCTGAGACTCCACATACTCTACTTGGCAGAATGCAGAGAGCCCTTGTTTACCAGCCTCATGGGCATTTAATAAGCACCGAGAAGCTAATATCTGCAAAGTGCTTTTGAGCTTCTCCAAGAGGGGCTTTGGGTGTGATTGCTATTTTGTTCAGCCTTGTGCACCAACAGTAGAATGGCCTACCTAGTGATGTTGCTGCTGACCAAGAAAGAGAAACAGAGAGAAGAGCAGCTTTGGTTCCTCATGCCAGACAGAGCATATGGAAGAAGAGTTAAACAAGTGTTCTCTTGGTTTCAAAAAGTAAGTATTTTTTTAAAAAAGAAACCACACAAACAGAACTTTGGTATTCTGTTTCTAATTGTGTTTCTAATTGTGTTTCAGAATTGTTCCTTGGGATGACCTCTTTTGCATCTGTGCACTCTGTTTATTTGGCTGATTACCTGGAGTTGGGTTAAATGAATTCCAATTTACAACCAAGATGTTGAGCTGATAGTAACTTCTTTTGGGGTATCCATTTTCAATAAATGAAAAGAAGCAATTACATGAAGAAGGAAGCTTGTGTTTTTGACAGATTACTCTGCACCACAGATACATGCTCTTTTAGACGACCGAAGCACTTGAAAGCATCAATGAAGAACTTGTCTAGGAAGTGAATTTGCACTCAGACTACAACCCATTTTCTAAATCCCAGCTCTGTCCTCAGGTGTTTTATGCCCACGTTTAATCATTTCCAGGAAGGAAGAATTAGATTCATGATATTTGGTATGTACTCTTTGTTCCAGGACCATATTCATTGGTGGTTTCTTTTCAATTCGATTTTTGTTTTCAACTCAGGCATTTATTGTCTCCCAAGAGCTTGACACTGTGTTAGGCACTGGGAATACAAAGATAAAAAGGAAGTAGTCCCGGTCCTGGAGGAGCTCATTGTATTCTACAGTGAATTCCTAAACGGAGTTATCATTGGTATACATATGGCTACTTTTGAACAAGAATTGTTCTCCCTTGCTTTATACTCAACATCACTTTCCCAGAGTAACTCATAATGAACCTTTTTAATGATGACACCAATGAACATGATGATGTTCACTGCAGTATTGCCATAGGACCTTAGTTATTCAAACTTTCTCCCTCCTCAAATCTTTATCTATACCTGTATATACACATATATGTAGACATACAATGTGTACATCTATGTAAAATATATAGCATATTATATATATATGTGTGTTATACATATGGATATTCATATATGTGTATACACACATTGAAAGAATCTTCTTGAGAGCAGGGACCTTTTCATTTTGTCTGTGTGTCCCTTTACCCTCTTTATGGCTCTTCTTTATATGTTGTCATCCTCCATTAGAATTTAAGCTCCTTGAAGGGAAGGTCTGTTTTGCTTTTTCATTTGCAACACTAGTGCTCAGCACAATGCCCAAGCCATAGTAAGCATTTAATAAATGTTCTTATTCTCCCCCCAATTCCTTCCTCTCCTTCCTTCCATCCCTTTCTTTCTTTCTCCCTCTCCCCTCTCCCCCATCCCCCCTCTCTCTGTCTCTGTCTCTGGCTTTCTGTCTCTATCTCTCCCATCCCTTCCTTCCTCCTTTCTTCCCCCTCTCTTCCCCAACTTTTTCTTCTTTCCCTCCATCTATTAAATGTGTGTTGGATTGAATTGCTTTAGTGTCACTTCAGTTCAAATAAATTTGTCAGGATCCAATAGACTCATGGGAATGAAAGCAAGCTTTCTTAACTTGGAAAATTACCTTACCTAATTTCTAGTCGAAAACATTTCTTCAAATTACAGCACAAAAGTGATGACCATGATATGTCTGAGCTATTAAAGAGACTAAAATGGAAAGGGAAGAAGGAAGTTTTGCACATGAGCAAGAATGACTCATAGTTTGTAAGAATTACAGAAGAAACTCTTCGATTTCACAGAATGTTAGTTGGAAGGAACCTTACAGAACATTTAGTCCAGACTCCTCGTTTCATGAATGAGGAGATGCTGGCCCCAGGAACAAAGTGACTTCCTCAAGTTCACTAAGCAGTAAATTGAACTGTAACTTGGGTCTTTTAATTGAAGCCAGGGCTTTTTTCACTGCTATGCTAAAAAATTCAATTATTTGAGTGTGGAAAGACACATCAAGGGGATACATCTGGATTTTTAAGTCAATAAAAAAGTATTGATTGAGTACCAACTGAATATAGAGGACTAGCCTAGCACTAGAAGGGGCTACAAAAAAAGATCCAAAAACCAAAAACAAATAACAAATCCCACTTTTTTCTTTACAGAGCTCTGAAACAGGGTGCAAAAATACATGATGTTCATGTTAGTGGGACCTACAAAACCATTTTGACATCAGGGAGGCCTGGTTTGGAGACTGAGATGGCAGCTTGTCTTCCCCATGCCCTGACTCTTGACCTCATATCCCAGCTCTTGACTTCTTAGAGGAGACAGCTTGAAGCAGTGAACAAAATATTTAATCTGGAGTCAGCTCCTGTTTCTCAGCCTGCTAGCTGTGTGACCTTGGACAAGTCACGAACTTCTCTGCCCCTCAGCTTTCTCAACATAAAATGAGCTATCTCCTACCTCCCCAGGTTGTTGTAAGGAAAGTGCTTTGTAAAGTCTAAAATACTAGATAAATCTAGCATTTTATGCTATGATTATTAGTTGACCTCCTGCATTGTGAATGGCTAATATTCCTTATGAGATGATTTGGGGATGTGATTTTGATAAAAGTACTTGAAAAGCTAATAGGAGAGTGAGTATGGGTTATTGCTAAGAAGAAAAAGCTGGGCTATTGCTCCAAAAGTTATTTCACATTCAATTTCTCAGGTTTGGGATTCTTCAGTTAATAGGCATTTGTGCCCAAATCTCCTATTAGTCCTGCTTTTCTTCCTGTTGCACTGGGGCAAAGATTTTTCATTTCATACATCATTTACAACCTGCTGCAGTGATTCCACCAAGGCATAAGTCATTAGCCTGCCAAAGCATTTTTTTTTCTAAAGAGGAGAGAAAGAACTTATTATAGGCTTATTTTTATTCCCTTTGGTTCCTGAAAAATTAAAAGTCACATAGGGGTTTGAGTGTTGTTGCCACTGTGTTTATATATCACAAGAAATTCAAAGAACAATAGGAGTTACACACGATAACCATCCCTGGAGATTGAGTTTTTCACACCTGCCTAGAGTATGCTGAACAGCTCCTGGAATTAATGACTTGGCTGCTACCAAATGCTTGAGGTACACTCAGGCAGAACTCTGTCTCCTTAGAGCCACATGTTCACTTACATCCACCCCACGATGCACCTGTTGAGCTCTGTGTGGATGCACCTGGAACATCTATGTAGGATATACCCAATGGAATATAGCAGATCTGCCCTTATCTTCACTGACTGCAATGGAATGCTAATATAGAAAACCAATAGGACAGAGTGGGAAGCTGGATGTCTCTCCCAGAGAAATCTTCTCTAAGGTGTGGGGAAGATTAGGCAAGGTAGGGGCTTAGCATCACGTATAAGTGGAGTAGGTAGCCACCTAGGAGATACTCCACTTAGTGTAGTATAGTGTGGAATCCAGGTGTTCTTGACTTATTTCCATCACTCTAATCATTAATCATTCTGCCTCTCCAATGAACTGAGGCTCAAAGGCGTAGGCACGACATTCATAGCTAGAATTTATATAGTGCCTTAAGGCTTGCAAAATGCTTTATAAATATTACCTTATTAGATCCTTTCTCCCCCCTCCCCAAGCAATCCTGGGAAATAGGTACTATTATCATCCCACTATATATATGACTCTAGGTTTGAACTCAGGTTTTCCTGATTCCAGGTCTAGCACTCTTTTAAATCAATCAGCCATTCAATCAATATAGATCTTTTAAGTGTCTACTCTGTGCCAGGATGCCTGACATTCACGAAGAACTTAACTAGTTTAAGGCACTATTCTAGGCACTGACACACACATACAACACATATGATAGATCTCTCGCTCTGTCTCCATCTCTGTTTCTCTCTGTCTCTGTCTCTCTGTCCCTCTCTCTGTGTCTCTGTCCCTGTAAAGGACACTTTATTCTGGAGAGGCTTGCAGTCTAATAGGCTGGAAGGAAAACTGCTTTTTGTTCCCACATAGAGTGGTTATAAAACTAAAAAAGCGATGTCTAAGCAAAAGATAAAAATTAAAGGAGAAAGCGATTACTCTCACCCACTACTCCTCCAAAGTACCTCCCTGAATCACATTCCAGGTGTCTGAAATCCCCCCTTAATTAGATTTGGGTCAAGGCACTTCTGGGTTAAGGATTTACATTACCTAGAAGGCATAGCACATCAGTCACCATACTTACGAAGAAGAGTTTATGTGATTGATCAGTTACTACAATTTGTCGCCTAGGAGACAGCAGGACCCAAAAGCAGTGGCAACATGACAGCTAAATTCTGATAGGAACAGACATTCCCTTTGGCTTTGAACCAAAAGATTCAGTCTAACAAACATTTGTTAATCCTTTAGCACGTGCAGAACGTGAACTTTGGTGCTGGGATATATAGAACATTAATATAGGAAGAAAACTCTTATCTAGTATGGGAGGGTGATCTATACACATAACTATAATACAGCATAAGACCTAAGTGTCCAAGAGAAATGCAAACAAAATGTTATACAAGGTCCAGGGGGTAAAAGTCATTACTGCCTTGGGGTTAGGGGGATTTGTAGCAATTTGTAGCATCTGAGTTGGGCTTTTAAAGAATGGGTAGAAATTTAAAGAGCAAAAGGTCAGTGTGGGATATTCCAGGCATAAGAAACTGTATAAGCAGAGGCAGGGAAGTAGCAGAGTGTGTGTGTGGGGACATTTATATAGCATAAGAAGTAGCCTGCTCTGCAATATGGAATATGTGGAAGAGAATAATCTGAGATAATGATGCAAAGGTAGGATGGTGCCAGATTGTGGAGGTCTTTGAATGTCAGGCAGCTTCACTTAGTTCAACAATTCAACAAGCATTTTTCAATGGCTGGTGATTGGGAACCATTTAAAGGTTTTGAACAGAGGAGTGACATGGCTAGATCTCATTGATTTAAATCCTGGCTGACAAATGGAAGGTGTTCAAGGGTAGAGGGCTCTGCCTGTCATCCTCTGAGGCAGCAGGACAGCCTTGGCAGTCCCAGGGTTATGCATCTCAATTAGCAAAGATATGCTCTCTCAAGCAGATTGCTAATGTGATTGGTAAGAAAGACTGCTGTGCATCTGCCTGGGACACAGACCTCTTTCCTCTCCAAAGGCTTCAGAGGTTTGGGCTGTGTTACAGAAGGGGGGGGGTGGACTCCTGAAGGGCACAGAAGCAGAAGGGGGGTGGCAGGCTGCCCCTTGGATTACCTTTGAGAGCTGTAGGGAATGGTAGTTGTTTGTACCACATTTCTGCTAGTGTATTAAGGTGTGTCTTGTATTGAACTGGCATACACACACACATACACACACACACACACACACATACTGGTATATATATTGATCATTCAACCAATAAGTGTTTATAAAAGCCAACTATGTGTCTGCCATTTTGTTAGGTGCTAGGAATACAATGACAGAAATGAAATACTCCTTCCTTCAAAGGAGCTTGTGTAGTATCAAGGAAGAAAATACTTGTGTGTGCGTATGTGTGTGTATATATATATATATATATATATATATATATATATATATATACATACATGTACAGTGTATATAAGTATATGTACTTATGCATAAGTATTTAAGTATATATATATAATAAATACAAAATAAATATGACATCATTTAGGGAGGGAGGAGAGACTAATATTTGTTGTTGTTGGGAATTAGGAAAGCCTTCTTACAGAAAATGAGCTGAATATTGAAGGAAGTAAAGGATCCCATGAGGAGGGAATACTTTGCAGGCGTGGGGTAAATGAGGCAGTCAGTACAGAGGGAGGAAGTAAGGAGATGGAGCACCGAGTGTATGGATCAGATCAAAGGTCAGTTTAACTAGACTGTAAGGTGTGGGAAGGAAAGACTGGGAAGGATGGTAGAAGCCAGGTTGTGACAGGCTTAAAAGTCAAACAGAGGAGTCTATAGAGGCAATATGAAACTCTAGTTAGTTTATTAAGGAGTGACATGGTCAGAGCTGCACTTAGTGAAAATCACTTTGACAGCTCTGTAGAGGATAGATTGTAGTGGGGAGAGATTTGAAGCAGGCAGATTGAAGGGACCTTTGTGATAGCCTAGGCAAGAGAAGATGAAGGTTAAAATTAGGGTGGTGGCTATTTGAGTAGTGAGAAAGGGCTAGGGCAGAGAAGAGGAACAGCTGGTGGGAAAGAGCCTGTCTTGAGAGGAGTGGAGTCAGTGCAGGAAAGAGATCAGTTGAGCAATGGAGAGAACAGGGCAACTGTAGTTCTAATGGTACTGGGCCTGGGTCTTTTTCTTCTTGTGTTGTCTCTTGTGTTATGATGGGTTTCTATACAAGTATATTTCTCAGAACCAAGTTGTGGCTTATACTTCTGCACAGTACAAACCAGAATTAGAATAAGCCAATTTGTAATTTCCTCTGCCTTCAAAAAACTACAGATGTATCAATCTGAGTAAGCACTTGGATGACTATGCAAGTCAGTTTTGTATATTAGACTGTCAGTTTCCAGGAATTCTTGAGCTTGAGGGGGAACAATATTCCTTAGTTTCTCACTTCTTCTCCTACTATCTATCAGTAACAGGATATCCTAGAGCAAGGTTCATCTTGGTTACATGCTCTGTGCATCCCTTGAAGTACAGTTAGAATCAAACATAATGTGTCAGGATGTGCTCCTCAGGCCAGGAAGTTCTTCAGCAGGAAGCTACTTCTGTCAACGATGTCAAGGGATTGTGGTATAATTCACAGCCTCCAGGAACTCTGAAAACATTGTCCTGGATCACCAGGGAAAAGGATCAAACAAATGAGGTTCTCCATTGGGACAGCGAGAAACAGAACATGATGCTTTGTGAAAGTGACACAAACTATGAGGTGGATTAGGTGAGAGGCAAATCCCTTTGTCCGGTGGTACCCATGGTGACACTTCTATGTGCATTGTCTTGGAGGAGACTTTTTCTTCATTTTCCAAAGGGTAGTTCATTAGCTCTTAGAAATGAGAATTAGGGCATGTAGGAATGATGATACACAGGTCCCTCCCCTTTTTTTTGGAAAAAAAAAACCAGAAGAGCTGAAACACTAGAATAGATGCGTGGTAGATTTTTTTTTAAAAAGAACATTCTTTAACTGACGAAATATTTATGATGACATGTTGCCTAGCAATGGCCATCAGACCTTCCTGAATATGCAGGAGGGAAATTCAGTGGGGCTGCTTCCCTCTGAGAGACAGAAAAAGGGAAAAAAACCCCAGCTTAGTGAGTACATCCTCCTCCTCTTCTTCCTTCATGAAATTCTGACTAGGTTTGGGGAAAAAATGTTTTACTTGGTGAGCTGGTTGTGTTGGCCAGAATAATTTAACAGCCAAGTGGAAGCAGAACTGGTGGAGGACTTTAAAGAGATAAAAGCAGACAGATTGTCAGAAAGCACTTATCTGTCATGTACCAAAATGGTTTATTTTTTGTCACTGTCTACTGATGTGTGTCCTGACAACGGTGTCCTTGTTTCTCCTCTTTTCCCTGCCCATCTCATGCTGTCAGACTGCCAGGGTTGATGAAAACGAACTAGGCCCATGAAACTGGGTTCCTAGGTTCCTCTCACCTTTTTCTTTAGGACTTCTGGCTCTGAGGATATGAGATCAATGCTCGTTGAAGGGATATGAGCTTCCCTCTCCATTTCTTATTTGCCCTATAACAGGAAAATTGCCTTTCAATGGAATGTAAAGAACTCATTTTCCTCTAGCCAGTTGTTAATGTCCTCATCAAGTTATTAAAATGATCACAATATGAAGACATTGAGTGTTATTGAAAATTGATCCCATTATGAAGGAATACCTCTCCTGCCCTCTTACTATGGAAGGAATAGCTATAATTCACAGAGGAGGGAAAAGATGAGTCTGGAGCTTAATGGCAAGCAGAGGTAGTCCAACCACGCCACAACAGAGGCTTTGCAAAGCTTTATAGAGTCTGGCTACACACAAGAGCTAGAGAGAATTAATTTACTTAGTAATCTAAGAGAGATGTGACCAATTCTGGCAAGTCCAAAAATAATATTTAAGATATCTTTGATTTCTGTGCAGGAGAAATCAGAAAGAAAACAAGATCAAGGGCTACTCTGGGTTGCTTTTTTGTCATAGCTGCCAAAATAACTTAATTGACTATGAATATTAAATATAATGTTCTATTGCTTCTATTAAAAAGGTGAATGTTTTCCTTCTCTTTATCATGGTCAAACTCAGTTTTATTAGTGTATATTAATTTTTTTTCTATGCCTAAAGGCCCATGGATCACTAATGTGAATTGGTAAGAAGTATTGCTGGGTATCTATGTGGGGCATAGCCTTATGAATAGATCCTACCTGGTTCGCTGTATGATAATGGGATAACTAACTTTCTCAGTCTACTTTATTGTCTCCATTTGTAATATGGACAACAAAAATTTGAATTTTTATAGCACTTTATGGCTTGCAAAATGCTTTACATATGCCATCTCATCTGATCCTCATCAACCCTTAACTCAGTGAGGTAAGTCATTCAAGTATCAACTACTAATTATAAATGAGAAAACAGAGACCTGGAAAAGTGGAGTGACTTGTCCAAGATTTCTTATTTAGCAAGAAGCAAACTTTGGACTCGAACTTGGATCATCTGGTTCCAAGTCTGAAATGGAAAAACTGAACTCTTCTTCCATTATATTATGCATACGTCAAAGAGTTGTGTGGTTATGGAGAACTTGTCCTTGACAACTATGGCTGAAAGGCTCAGGATAAGTGGCAAGGACTATTATGTATTGTTCCTTTATGTAGGCTCCTGGTGAGATATAATGTTGACACAACCACAGGCAACGCCTTTGACACAATCAGTGCCTGGGACTTTCAGTGGGACTGAGGGCAGAAGGAGCTTTCAGTAGGTTAAACCACATGTCACTGAGGCTAAGTGCAAAACTGGATGCCCCTCCACCCTCTCCCAGCTGGATTAGGCTTCTAAAAATATCTCCAAACACATACTATATCTGAAGGACTTGACAAGTAAAGCCACCAACACTTGCTTCCTGCTGCTTGGCAGAGAGGAATTTTCCCCTGGTCAAAGCTTCTTTTCTTGAAGTCTGTCACCTTCTCCAGTTTATATCAGAACTGATGAGTGTTTATGTAAAATAAGAGGAAGTGCTTAACCATCAAGGCTGGGATACCAAGCAGAAATTCTTTCTTTATATCAGCCCTCTTTCCAGAAATGGGAGAAATCACCTCTCAAGGTCAAAAGCTAATACTTGGATCGTTAAATTATATTCTGCCTTTGGAATGTCTCTTTTAAAAAAGTCACATATAACAGAGAGCTGAGTTTGAGGTATGGTGTGTATGTGTGTGTGTGTGTGTGGAAGTATTTGTATTTACTGTGTTGGTAATCAACAATTTAACTGCTAAAAAGGAAAAAAAAGGTCCCTCTCACCATCCTTTCCCCAAACAAAATTTCAGGCAAAATTTCCTTGGTCATAGGATAATGGTTTAGAGATGGAAGGGTTTTGAGACATCATTAGTCCAATCCCCTCATTTGACAAATAAGGAAACTGAGTCCCAGAGGAGTTAAATATATGGCCCACATGAATAGTAGAAGTAAATTATAGAAGAATTTCAACTTCAAATTGACTGTTCTTTCCACTGCATAATGTTGCCTCTCATACTCTTTCAGACTTTATATCTTCTTCAAGGATGTTGTCCCATTCTCCCCTTTGCTCTTACTGATTTAGAGATTGAGGCTAGAATGATTTGACTCAATGAATAAGATGATTGGGGATATAATCTCTGGAGGGACTCTAAAAATAAAAGAGCAGGTTGTTTTATGTAAAGGTAGATCAGATTTTGTGACCCGGTTGGGGAGAAAGAATAAGAGTGTTCCCATAGACTTTGTGTATGAGGATATCCTACTTTGGATGAAATATGAACTCCTTTGTTTGGCATTCAAAGGTCTCTGCAATCAAACTTCAGCCTACCTTTCTAGATTTATTTCACATTGCTCTTCCTCACACATTCTAATTTCCTGCCAATTTTGCCTACTTGTAATTCTGCATATGTGGCATTCTACCTCCCACATCTATGCTTTTGTACAGCTGATTATCCCCCATGCCTAGAGGGCTCTCCTTCTGTACCTCCATATTCCAAATACCTATGACCCTTTAGGGATCAGTTCAAGTACCAGCTTTTATACTTGGCCTTTTCTAACACCCTCCCCCCCACACTTATTAGTGCTCTCAATCCTTCTGCTGAAATTATTTTGCATTTACTTTGTTTATACTTTGACTTTATTCATATATGTACATATTTTATTCTCCTCTGCCTGTCCCTCTCCCCCTTTCAGTAGAATGTGAACTCCTTGGGGTCAGAGACAATTTCATTCTTCTCTTTGTATCCCCAGTGCCCAACACACTGTCTTACACATAGCAAGTACTTTATAACAGCTTGTTGAATTATGTAAAAGTCATGAGCAAGGCCAAGTGAAAAAAAGACTTGAAACATTAAATGTGTAAGGATTGGAAGAGAGGTTGGGAAGAAACAGGCAAGGTCAAAAAAAAAAAGATAGAAGTGACTTGTTACTCTTACATGCTGAGGTTCATAGGACAAGTAGGGAATGGAAGGACAATACATTAAAATTTCAAAACACATTTCCTTGAGAACCCATCTGAAAGAATCAGGAAGTGACACTATCATGCCACGTTGTCAATTGCAGGTATCTGATGTTAGCTGATTTTCAATTTAACTCAATTACTTTCATTACTAATGAATATTTTTGAATATCTAATTATGTGTCCAGCACTACCAAACTTGGCAAAAACAACATCAGAATGGTTTATCCAACTTAGTTTAGGAAGAGAAGACATTTTGGCCTTCTTGCTGTCAGGCAGAGTACAGAGTTTTCTCAGAGCTAACCAAAGGGGTGCTCGATTGAACTCTCTTGTTCACAGAATTCTCATTAGTTACAGTAGATAAAGGTTTAAACGAACAAACACCAAATTAGTATTCTAAGGGGTGTGTGTGGTGGGGCACTGCTGGGACTTCTTCCCCTCCTGGGTTATTTTTGGTCTGGTGTTTTCAGTCCAGTGTGTATAAACGACTTCACTGTCTATGGTGCTGATACTTAGTAAAAGCTTTCTCAGTTTCATCATTTTGACAGGCTTGTTCCATTAAATGATCCACTCCCACTGGGTAAAGGAAGACAAAAAGGGTGAGCGCTATCAAAATGAAGAGTCCCTGACACCATCCTTTTGCCAAAAGTGTCTCTAGGCAGTAGAGCTGGTTTTTACACACTAGCCAGTGCTGCAGTTTCCCCCTCCTTCTTCTCTTTCTTTTGAACCAGATGTGAATCAGGGTACTCAGGGAGCCATGAGGCAGGAGGTCTTTGGCATTGACTCAGCTACTCATTTTTCTGGCTGGAAGGAGTTTATTCTCTTCAGAGCTGATCCCCCCTCCCCAACCCCTTCTTCTTGTCTTTCTCCTCCACCCCCTACTTATTTTTTTTGGAGCTGTCCAAGGTCTAAGCCTCTTTGGCATCATCTTCCGCTCTCCAAAAGGACTGTATAATTTGAACAGGGTTACATCCCCTCACCTCTCCTTATTTTCACTTACAGGCAGTGCAGGGGAACTAATTATCTGCCTTGTTTAATACTGAAACCTGAGGCTGTTTAACCTTTGATGACTAAGTTAAACTCTAAAATAAATTGAATAATCATCAGGTCTTAAAATAAGGATTTAATGCTTAGCTGAGTTTGTATGAGAGCAAACTGGGAGTGCGTGTTTATTTGGCTATGAGTATCAGGGGGAGAAAAGGGTGTATATTTGTGTCCTCTGTGCCCTGCTCGGGGAAAGCAAAGCAGATTTGTCACCCAAAATGGCTAACAATACTCCTTGGCTCTTTTCTCATACAACTCAGGTATGGCTCAAGCATACAAAGGATCTGGATTTTGGCAGTGCAGGAAATTGAATAGTAGAACTCCCTCCACCAAGGCAGATTACAACCCATCTATGACTTGGTAGATAAGCCCTAATGTCCCTACCAACTCTATGCCTCTCATCCTTTGATCCTTTGTTTGGGGTTAGTGACTTGAGCAGGCTCAAACAATTGACAAACTTTTATTAAGCATTTACTATATGTTTATCACTGTGCTAGGTTCTAGGGATATGGAGATAAAAGTTTTTGACCTCAAGGAGATTACAATCTAGTCATATCTGATAACACATACATACCTAGGTATATTTGAAATATATGCATAAGCGATACAAGATAATTAGGGAAGGCCTTAGCATTTCAGGAATCAGGAACAGCTTCATACAGAAGGTGGCATTTTATCTGAGCCTTGAAGGAAACTTAGGGTTTCAAGAGGTAGAGGTAAGGAGAGAGTTTGTTCAAGGTCTCAGAAGCAGCCTTGGTGCAAGACGACGGAGGTGAGAAATGGGTCATGCAGCTGCAAAATATCAGTGGAAGGAGCTGAGCCTAGTTCTGCCTGACTCCAAGCCTAGAGTTGTATCCACTATGTCATTCTATCTCTCCGTCTTCTTTTTTTTTCCCCCCAGGCGATTGGGGTTAAGTGACTTGCCCAGGGTCACACAGCTAGTAAGGGTCAAGTGTTTGGTCTGAGGCTGGATTTGAACTCAGGTCCTTCTGACATCAGGGCTGGTGCTCTATCCACTGCACAACCTGGCTGCCCTCAGTCTATCTCTTCTTAAACACATTCAGTAAAAAAGCTATTAGAGCAAAACAATCATATAAAATATCTGAAAAATAAGCATCCATTTTTAAGATGACCAGTTGCCTGCAGTTAACTGTTCTTATTATAGGGAGGAAGGGTAGACTGAAGATAGAGCTGACTTCAGAACTACTGATTTTTTCTTAGCTTTGTCCCTATTACGATTCTTTCTCTGTTTCTACCTAACTTATCTGTAATATTCAAAGATATAAGATCAAAATAGTGGTTATTGAGTACAAGGAGAAAAGGGGAGCATTAAAGTAGGTGAAATCATCTCTAACAATATAAACTGATTATCCTCCCAGAGAGAGGAGGAGAGATGTATAGACAGAAATATTTAGAGGGATTGATCCATGAGTGTAGGTCCTAGCTCCCCAGGGATTCAACCACTTCCTGGTGTTTAGTCCTATCTGACCTACTCCTGATTAATCTATTCAATTGCTGGAGTTTGCTTGCCCTAGCTTGGTACACTTGCAAAAGGTTCCAGCTCTCTTTACAACCATGCAGCCCCTAACAGTCATAGGCCATTTGGAGATTAGATATTACTCACTTTCTGCCAGTAGTCATGTGTGTGGCTTTAATTCTCTCAACCAGACAGATGATGAAGCATTAGGTGGCAACAGATGGAAGACAGGTGTCTTCTTACGTCCACCTCATATGAGTAAATTTATCTGTTTGACTTGTACTTTTTTCGATATAGCCAGATCAACTAAGTGCAAAGCTTTGTCCCTTTTCCTTGAGATCAAAGAACTGATCAGTACATTGAACTTCAGGCTGATAAAAACAAGTTTGGGAAACAAGGCACAAACACACCACAAGTGAGATAACAACATAAGATTTAACTAATACTTTGTGACAGTAATCGATTCTATATGTGGTTAATTGCCAAGTGAACGGTACAAAAGCTACCGAAGTTCAGAGAAAGGAAATCAGAATTCTCTATCTAGAACTGGCCTTCTAGTACAGATGAAGAAATGGAGACAGATAACTTCAGTCTGGGATGATCAGGGAAATTATTCCAGAGGATATGGATTTGAGATAGGCCTTGAAGGATGATGGATAGGATTTACATAGGCGGTGAGGAGGGCTCCTCACACTGAGAAAATAGAATGAATGAAAGGGAAGAAGTGGGAAAGTGTGACTGACTTTATCTCTTGAGGGAGATGGAAAGCTCAGTGAATTCATGTTTTTAGAGTATTTTGAGATCCTGAAATGAAATAAACTTGTGAAGCCCTTAGTAATAAGATTAGCATTATAGCAGACACGCAGAGCCTCCCAAGCCTTTTCAGAAAAGGTCTCACCCTCAGACATCTGCTTTATCCCCAGATATCTTTAATTTCTTGTTTTTGCTTCTAAGAGGCATTTCCAGGTGTGATTGGTATGAAAGACCCTCAGACAGTCAGTAATGTCAGAGAGAAGCTGGAAGCCACTTTAGATTGCAAGTTGTTATAAGTGAGGAGGGCAGCAAGAGCTTGAAGGCAAGAGTAGCAGAGGCCAGGCTGGTCATGTCTCGAAGTGGGGACTGAGTGCCAAGCTGGGAGAACAGAGGAGTTCTCTTCTTGATACTCCACCTAATGAGAGCTCATCCCCTTTTTAGGTATTGTAGGGAAGCAGGACCTTTATCTGAAGCCTTGGGGGAGTTGGCATGAATGATTCTGGAGCATGAGGCAGCCAAGAAAGAAACTCCTGTTCCTATGTGAAAGAGGTTGAGACCCTCATAAATCTTTGATTCATGTGGTGAGTTGGGAAGATCATAAGAAATACCATTTTTTAGTTGGACCAATGGTTCACTCAGACCCATTTTCTGTCTTTGACAGTGGCGCTGAAGGACATTTGGTGGGAGAGCATGGCAGATATTCTTTTAAGTCATACTTTTTATCCCTAACTTCCCTTAGAGATCATATAATGCAATTCCCTCGATTTACAGAAGAGGAAATTGAGACCTAGAGCAATTAAGTGACTTGCCCAAGATCAGAAAGGCAGCAAGAAGAGACAGAATTTGAACCCATGTCCTTAGTCTCCAGCACTCTGCTCACTGTATCATGATGACTATCGCAACAGTATGAACCATAGTAATAGCTAGCATTTGTATAACCATTTAAAGTTTACAGAGTGCTTTACAAATATGATTTTGTTTGATCTTCCCAACAACCCTGGGATGTAGGTTCTATTATTATTATTATTCCCATTTTACAGATGAGGAAACTGAGACAGACAGAATTGAAGTGACTTGCCCAGGTACACAGCTAAGTGTCTGAGGTCAGATTTGAACTCAAGTCTTCCAGGCCCAGGACCAACACTCTAGCCACTGTGTCACCTAGCTGCCTCCCATTAAACTTCTTTCATCTAGGAAATTTTATTATATCTTTATCAGATCTATTTATATTTTTAGTTTGTACAACTTCTCGGTTCTTTTTTTTTTCAGTAGACCCCTCAGTGAGGTAAGGAAAACCATTCTCCATTGCTTCCATATTTTTCAGAAGCAGGAGTCCATCCTTAACAAGAGCATACTTGCTGCTACACTTCTGCCACTGATGTCTTCCTTTGTATTCCTTTGATTTCCAGTCTTCCTTTCTGATTCTCGTTGTTCTGCCTGAACTCACAGCCTGGCCTTTTTAGGCATAGTCTCAGAGGGAAAATGCATCTGAGCAGACCCCCTTTCCAGAGTGGGAGCAAACCTTGTAAAACCCTAGTGCAGTATTGTCTCTTTTGCTTGTGTGTCCTGTATCACATTGAGATGGCAGCTGCACTCGTCACAGAAACTCTCTAGAGTCCAAACGAAGCAGGAGGCAGTTAACTTTCCAGGAGGAGAACTTTTATCCTCCAATCTGTGCGAAACAGCTGACTCCATTCAAGTGCATCGGCAACAGCCTCTCTGCAATCCAATGTTGTTTTTTTTTTAAAGGAAATGACTTTTCCTCACTCTGCTAATTTTCTCTGTTTTTGTGGCAGTGTCTCTTGTGGATGTGGCTGTGTTCCAGATCAGAAAGCTCGCCTAGTGCAGATGAAGACTGGCCTGTGGTCATATAATGGACCATTCCTGAGGGCAGAAGATGGAATTCGTCATACAGCATTGTAGATGGAAGAGATTAACCATGTCAGATAAAGGACAAACCAAAGGGATGGATGGTCTGGCCAGTGCATTTACAAAATGTAACCTTGATTTCAATCTTAAATGGAAATTTATACAAATGAACACACTCTATTGTACCTGTTCCTCGCTCTCTAACTGCACACCTCTATGTACATGTTGCTTCCTTACAATAGAATATAAGCCCTTTGAGGTCAGGAACTATTTTACTTTTGTCTTTGTATCATAGATGTATGTAGAATGAGTGAATAAATGAATGAATGAAATTCAACTTGTATTTGTTAAGTCACTATTATATGCCAAGCACCATGCTAGGTTCTGATAATACATAGATAATTACAAAATGGTCCTTGACATTAAGTAACTTATGCTCTATTTTTGAAAAATTAAATTAATTTTATTTCAAGCTTAAGAAATAAAACAAGCATTTATATAACATAGTAGAATAGAAAAAAAATGATTGTATATGAAACTGCAAATCTATTATATATAACTTACCATTACTTTAAAATATATAATACAGTTATTATGTAATTTTCCTTTTTTTCCTTTCTTTTCTCCCTCCCCCACCTCATCCTAGAGATGGCTACCATTAGACACAAATATGTATATATGTAAAACCATTCTATACATACTTCTATTTATCATTCTTTCCCTTATGTTAAGTAGCTTATATTCTATTGAAGGGACACAACACATACAAATAAATTTTTGAAAATGTATAAACACAGAGTATTTTTTTTTGAGAGGAGAGCATTAATAACTGGGGCAGAAGAATCAGGAAAGGCCTCCACTAGGAAATGCAACACCTGAGCTGAGCCTTGAATCGTAACCATAGTAATTGCGATCATATTAGCTAACATTTGGATGGTGCTTTAAGGTTGGGAGAGCTTTTTGCCTTGCTTATCTCATTGGATCCTGGAAAAGAGCTTCCGGGCCAAATCTATTTTTGAGTTTTGTGGGCCATTGCAAGCAGGGTGGTGTCTATCGATGGACTAAAGGAAAAGATCAGAAACTTCAGACAGCTGGTGCCTGCAAAGGAGTCTGGGCATCCAATATGGCAGTTTCCAGTCCAGGGAGAAGCCGGCTGACCAGTGAACCATGTAGATCCACCACCACCTGGCCCTGCAGTCTGTTTCTTCTCAGCACTAGGAACAGTCAGCGCTGATGTTCCCATGGCATTCTTGCATTGCTTTGCAAGTCTCCAGGCCTCGTCCTCCTCATGTGGAAGAATGTATAGAAACTGCAAATGAATGCTTGGTAAGTATTCAGGCTTCCCCTGATTTTCAGGGGCTTATCACATTCCCCATTGCATTCCCAGCAAAGTACAGGGCAAGGTCTTCAACATGTCAATCAATAAAGTGCTTGCCTTTTAATTTCTTGTGGTTTGTTTGTTCATTTCAGGGCAGATTTCTTGATAATGAGGAACAATTCGTGGAGCAACACCAGGAGCCTGAGATTGTCTGTTGTATGTCAGTTGCAGGGGCACTCAAACAGCCTGAATAGAATGGGAAGGAAAAATCTGTCAGCAAGAAGACACAGCCAGTCCTGCCCTCCACACCCATTTCAGAACAAGTTCAATGACAGGAATGAAGAAGAACCTGCCCTATGTAAATGGGTCACTGTGACTAGTCCCCGCACTGATGAAGACAGCAACTTTTAATGACTACTGCATTGATAGCTTTTACATTTCCTTGAGGTGGCTAGATGGCTCAGTGGATAGAACATAGTGGAACACGTGGCTTCAAATTCAGCCTCAAGCCCTTACTAGATGTGTGACCTTGGGCAAGTCATTTAATTTCTATTTCCCTAAGATGCATCTAAGTGACTCAGTGGATACAGCACTGGGCCTGGAGTCAGAAAGACCAGAGTTCAAATTGGGGCTCAGACACTTGGTAGCTATATGACCCTGGACAAGTCACTTAACCTCTGTATGCCTTGATCCACTAGAGAAGGAAATGGCAAACCACTCCTGTATCTTTGCCAAGAAAACCTCATAGACAGTATGGTCCATTGGGTCATGAAGAGTAGGAGTGACTGAACGACAACAACAGCAATTCCCTTGGCCAAAAATAACACTACCCTGAGGCCAGCCAGGTCATGAATCTCTTTGAACTTAGCCAAACCTATTCTCAGATATATAATTCATCACTGGGTCTATATATGAGCCTTTTCCAGTTTGTCAGAGGTGCAATCACCTGGCGTGATGTTTGATCACTCAGGGTCTCACCTCCCCGTGAATGGATGGGCTCTTGGAGGAGGATTCTAGTAGATCAGATTGTTCCTCTCTCTATCTCATAAAATAAAAACAATCAATAGAGTAAATGGTTTTTTTTTTAATTATTTGTTTGCCATAAGACTTTTCATGCTTTCTCTGGGATACTTTTCAATATGTCAATCCAATTCAACAAACATTTACCAAGTAGGTGCTTACTATATGCAAAATTCTTCCACTAAAGGAGCTAAGCACTGGGGATTTTTTAAAGGGGGGGAGAGTGTTGGATCTGAGGTTTCATTTTTTGTGGGATTCTTCCACCAAAGAAAATCTACAATTCTGCAACTTGGAGTCTTAGGGAGTTAACTGGGGACTCTGAGAGGTTAATTGACTTGCCTAGTATCACACAGCTAGTATGTATAAGTAGCAGAACTTGAATCCAGTTCTTTTTGCCTCTAAGATTAGTCTTCTATCCACTGTCTATTCTGCCTCTCAAGCTCTGGGAATATGAAGATAAAGTATGTATGACACAATTGCTTTGTGAAAGAGCTTACATTTAACTGGATGAAGGAGGAGAGGCAGATATGACAAATGTACAGATAATTATTATATGGGGTGGAAAGTAACCAATGTAAGAGAGGCAAACAAAGTGCTCAAGGGACATTTGAGATGGGAGAAAACACCTTTACCTAGGGGAGGGCTTCATGGAGGAGGTGGCACCTGCACTAAACCTTGGAGAAAGAGAAAGATTCTGAGTGGTGGAGAGAATCTGGGAATGCGTTCACGGAGCAGGGCATTCCCTGTGACAATGCGTGTAGGTGGAGACAGCATGCAGAAAAAGTAGGAAAAGCTTCATGAATTGGGGGTCACATGTCAATCATACAGTAATTAAATCGACGGCTTTAACCAATTCTCCTTAAATATCTCTTTCCCATTACTCTCCAGTAAGCATTTAAATATCCTTTCCCCACACCTTTTAATTCTAGTGCCTTCCCTCTCTTAGTTATTTCCTGTTTCTCCTGTATATAGTTTGTGGGCACCCATACTCTTTCCCCCATTAGATTGTGAGCTCTTTGAGGGCAGGGACTGTCTTTGGCCTCTTTTTGTATCCCCAGAACTTAGCACAGTGTCTGGCACATGGTAGGCATGAAATAAATGTTTATTGACTGACTTTATGAGCTTAATTGTTTATGCAAACAACTTAACTTCTTAGTGAAAGAATGAATATGGGAATCATCGGGCAAGAATAGCATCCACCATATAGGCTATCTCTGTTATAGTGAGAGATACACAGTGTATATCAGTACGTTCATGGGAACCATTATTTAGCTGGCTATGTAAACAAATCCATGAGACAGGCAGGCATTTCTCAGTAGGGTTTTACTTTGTTTCTTTGCACAATATGTGAATTCCTCCAATTCCTTAGTCATTGTTCACCTCAGCACACCCTCCAAGTTATCTGCGTTATTGGTATAAGGATGCTGTCAAAATCAAATACAGCCCTCCAAGGCCTGGTGGACAGAAGCCCTTATCTGTCCTTCATGGGGTGTCCTTTCATGTACTTCTCTTCCCCTCTACGATTAGTGTTTGTTTTTCCAACCAGCACAAATGAGTGTCTAGCTTGCTACCCTGCTGTTATGCTGAGCTTCCTCTCCACATTTATTTTCCAGGATTCCCTTTGTGAGTACAAAGATCCCTCTGGCTGCAAATCTTTCTCCTCCTCTTTGCTTCCCTAGCCATTATGTCTCCACAATTATAAGGTCACTAGTAAGGTCATTGAATTGTAGTTTTAAAAGCTGGAAGAGACCACAGGGGTGAAATGGCCAAACCACCTAGTTTTACAGATGAGGAAACAGAGGCCAAGAAAGTGACTTGCTCAAGGTCACATAGGTAGCAATTGGCAGAGCCAGGACAGGAGCTCAAGCATCTCCTACAAATCCACTGCACTTTTGACCATACCTTACTGTTAATTTTTGGGTGACTTTAAAATGGTTAATTTTCTTCAGGAGTCTCTGTCCCTGATCCTTTGACTAATGCGGACGTTTGTTTGGATTAACTGCATATTTGTTGAAAGGATTTTGTGTTTCTTAAATTTTGGGAGATGGAGTGAGAGAAAATAAATGCTGGTTAATTGAAAAAAAAAGTAAAATTAAATTAAAATTCAAAAAAGAAAAGAAGCTACCCGAGAGTATGTTCAGCTTAGCCATTCTCAATTTAACTCAATTTAACAAATATTATGTGCTATTATTATATGTAAGGAGCTAGGGGTTGAGCTAAAAAGAGAGAAATTAAAGTGTGCCTGCCCTTGAGGAGATTACAATCTTCTGAAATTATACAATATGCAGACTGATAAATCCAAGGTAATTTGAAGGGGAGGAGAGAGAGAGAGAGTACAATAATCTGGAGGGACAGAGGAAGACTTTACGTAGAAGTTAAACTCTGAAGGAGGAAAGGACAACAAAAGGCAGACAGAAGGAGGGCATATTTTTCTGGGGGGCAAATTTGGGACATGACTAGTTGGTTATTTGGATGTAGAGGGCATGATGGGAAATAATATGAAATCATCTGGATAGTTAGGCTAGAGCCAGATTATAAAGAGCTTCAAATGCCAGGCTGAAGAGTTTGCATTTTTGTGGCAATAGGCAGCCAGAGAAAATGTGACCACTTTCTGATTGATTTGCTGAGATTTGACTTCTCCACAAGACTAATTTTCTCCCTATTGTGTCTGTGTCCTTATCAATCAATAGATAAGTAGTTATTGAGCACCTACTCTGAGCTGAGCACTATGCTCAGTGCTATGAGAAGACAAGAAGAGGATAGTCTCTGCCCCAAGTAACTTGTCATATTGGGGAAATACAACTAATGTGTGAGACATAAGAGAATACAACAAGAATCAATGAAAAGCAAGAGGTAGCGTTTGCAGTTTGGACTCCGAATGCTGTAAAAACTCAGAGGAAGGAAGGTGAGCCACATGGGCTGGGGAAAATAGGGAAGACTTTTTCGATCATGCAAGACTTAGAATCACAAAATGTTATAGATGGAAAGAACTTCAGAGATCATTGGAATCAATCCCCTTAATTACTATCTCTATGTAGATGATTCCCAAACTTACATATCCAACTCTCATCCCTCTACTAATCTCCCATATGACATTACCAATTAATCGTCAATTACCTGTTAGTCACTTCCAACTGGTAATCTCTAGTTGAGCATGTCCAAAACAGTACTCATATAATATCTGCCCCATCCCCCTCTTTCTTATTTCTGCAATGGATACTAGTATCTGTTAAGTCATCCAGGTTCAAAACTGTGCAGTTATTCTTAACTCTTCACTCTCTTTTATCCCATATATCCAATCATTTTGCCAAGTGTTATTGCTTCTACATCAACATTTCTTGTATTCATCCCCTTCTCCTCCCACACATATATCCACCACTTTAACTCTTACCTGAACTATGGAAGTAGTCTCCTCATCACCTCCAAACTCTCACCTCTCTAATCTACTCTCCCCATAGCTGCCAGGGATATTCCTAAATCATAGATCTGCTCATGCCACTCCCTTGGCCAAGAAGCTTTTGTGGTTCCCTATTACCTCTAGATTAAAATAAAAAGTTCTCAGACCCTAAAAGCTCTTCACAATCTGATTCCAACTTTTTCTTTTTTAAAAAATATGCTTAATTTATAGAATAAAGCAAGCATTTTCATCACATTAGTATTACTATAACATAGTGTAATAAAAAAAAAAGGTGAGTGCACATGAAACTGAATATCCATTATGTACAACACTAGTTTAGCTGTGTGACCCTGGGCAAATCACCTACCCTCTCTCAGCCTGACTCTCCCCCCTTCTCTAAAATGGAGACAATAATAGTATCTACCTTCCAGGGTTGTTACGAGAATAAAATGAAACTATTTGTAAAGTGCTTTGCAAACCTTAAAGTGCCATAAAAATACTAGCTAGTATTATTTTTAATTATTTACTTATTTGAATACATACAATTTTCCCTAGTAAATATAAATTTATTGATGTTAGGATTGAATCATCTTTTGCCTTTGTATCCCCAGCACCTAGACTAGTGTTTGAGCACCTGATAACTGTTGAATTGATTTGAATTTAACAATTCCACAGGCTATCCATATAATTACATGCCATAATTTGGATGGTAGGCATTCTCATCCACTTAGGTTTTCCTGCATGGATTATTAAGCCAAATTGTTTTGAGTGTTTGTGCATCTCATTAAGGAGGCACTGCAATGTTGTAAGGCTTGATGCCATCAGCACAATGCCATCTCCAGGTAACAGCTGGAAAGCCTCACGTCCATAGGGAAACTCCTTCAACATAAACTCTGTGCTGGACATCTCTCACAGCGGTAAAGAAAAGTTGTTTGGGGACCATATGCCTTCTTGTTTTATTCCTAATTGAAGAATGAATGAAAAAAATGTGTTAAATGTTTACCGCAAGGTGACGCCTTGTTGGAGGACAGCCATTAAAACTTCATTGTGCTCTGCCAAATTAAATACTCTTTTATAATCAACAAATCATAAAAAGAGATTTTGTGTCCTCTTGTTTTAGTTAATTGTATCTCCTTAACAATGTGGGCTGCTGTAGAATATCATTTTTGAAAACCTATCTCTCCCCTTCTCATATTTTCATCAGAGATACCCTTGATACTTGTATTGATCATTCTCATGATTTTTTTAGGAAACGAGAAAGTAGGCATACAGAGCAACATTTCTTAAATCCTCTTCCCCTTTCCCTTCTTTTTTTTTTGTTAGTGATAATATCTCTGATTTTTTCTATTCATTAGATGGCTTCCTCATTTTAACATTTAGTGACAATAGATCCTTTAAGTCCCTCCAATTGTGTCACCTCCAACATGTACCTTTTCTATGTACACTCAGACTATTTCATACATCAGACATATCAGGATCTCTGATGAGAGAGTCCAAATGTGTTGATTTCTTTGCTATTGATAGGGATCTTTTTTAAAAATAGAAATGTTGTTGAAAGCTTTTCTAATTTTCATCTGTTTTATCCTTAATTACTCTTGGGATGATTTAGCTTAATTGAGGGATTACTGAATCTAGAATAGACTTGCTTTCCCCTTTATCCCTTTTTGTAGTTGTATGGTGCATATATTGTTCAAAATCTTCCACCACTTCATCTAATGAGTTTATATTCTAAACTAGTACTGCCCTTAGCTGCCATATCCATACAACTGGCAAAGAGATCAAGTATCTTCAGGCTGACATAGACTGGTTATATCGAGCCCCTCCTACCAAGGGAAGGAGAGGAAATGTGTAGACAGAAATAGCTAGAATGATGGAATCCATTTAATTCATCCCTCAACACTAAAGAAATTCTACTAAACCTTGTATTTATCCTTTTACGTCCTGCTCATGATTGCAGTGACGGTATTTATAAGTGGCTAGAGACTGGTTATCCTAGAATGGTGCATTTAGAAAAATTCAACTTTCTCTGTGCTCCTGAATTAAAACTCAAAACAAACCCTAACTCTCTTGGGCCACTCAGAACCAGCCTACGACATTCTAGGCAAGGCTTGTTGCTTGCTAATATCATGTGTATTGCTTCATCTTCCAGAAGCCAGAACTGCTATTGAGATCCAGGTGACAATCAGGCAATAAGTCACCAATATCCTTTGTTCACTAGCTCAGCTAACCCCATATTTAGATTAAGTGAATTTGAGACTCTGTGTCTGCACGCTGAAGGTCTAGACCAGAGCAACAGATTGGCTAAAGTGGATTCAAAGCCTATTTTGGCCTCCTCATGGTGGAGATCACTTTACACTGGTTGGAGGGAACAATCACATCAATGAGATCACAGGCCATCAAATTATTGGATTAAATTCTGCATGCCTTTCCCAAAGAAATATGTTTATATTTCTTACCAGGTATGTATGGGGTGTTCAGGGAGGACTAGAGCACTTGCTGAGCCCTTTTTAGTGATGCTCTTCCACCTTTGGAGTTCATCTGTCACCCAACTCTCACCTGTGACTCCAAGAAGCTGTAGCACATGCAGTAGCCACACCCTGGTAAATCTATTTTGGCAGATGGACTACCAGATTGAAGGTAACTGACAAGTCTCAAACCCACAGGTGAGTTAAAGGGATGTCTACCCCAAGCATATGAAGACTTCCCCTGGAGGAATGGGCAGATGAGAACAATTTGTTCCAACTGCCATAAAAGCAGCTGAAGTGGGTGCTGTGGAGCATTTAAGAGCTTTGTCAGAAGACATCAAGGTAATTAATGGCATTCTGACTTTTCTTCTTGCTGCTGGACTTTGATGACTCTGGAAGAGAGAGTGAGGCTGACAACTTTATGCAACTCTGCCTCACTTAAATCTAATTCACTCACAAGTCAAGAGATCACCCCATGATATCATCAGTCCTCTTTGGGGTACAAACAACAACCACATGGTCCTTTCTGTCCCTTTTCTTCCTTTTTCTTCTCAATAGAAATCTTATTTCATAAGACTTAAGAAAAAGAAAAGCTCTTCAATTGTTAGAGCTCTTTCAAGAAATTTAAAGAATACTCTCTTGGGTAAAATTATATAAAGACAATTCAAGCAATTTCTATGAGCAAATGAGTCAATCTAGGTAGGAACATGCTATCAAACTGCTGAGATGAGCCAGGTATGCCATCTAATATGGAATGCATTTTGGCATGCTGGGTGCAAACAAATTGCTATAGCAGCAGAGAATAGTGTTTTCCCCCAAACCAGGCTTCCATAGGGTATGAAGTAGCTCAGAGTTTCCTATGCAGTCCTCTGGGAATAAGTTGGTTTTCTGCCATCACAACATTTCAACAGTACTGTCAGTGACAACACGGGGATGATATCCTAGGATGGAGTTATTCTTATTTGTGATTGAGGAGGCAGAAAAGGGTCTGCCTTGTATATACTTGACTGTTTTTCATTTATTCTGTGTTTGAGGTTCTGAATATAGGCTCTACTGAGATGACAACCACTGGACTTACAAATATGTCATGTAAATAACTAGTTGCCAACCATATCTCCTTATTTCTTTCTTAAGGGATGTTTTCTCCAATCTCTCCCCTTTCCTCTGGTTTCATTAATCAGTGAAATCCACCTCAGGGAATCTCTTCTTCATATGTACTCATATCCTCTTACACTATTTTCTTTCTATTGTCTAATTTTTGCCCAGTTGCATAGCATTCATTCAACAAATACTTATTGTGTGACTACTTTTTGAAGACTACCTCTGAAAAAGTCAGCTCCCTCCTCTTTCTCCTTGGTTTCAAAGAAGCTATCCTAATCATGTATCATAAACCCAAGACTCGTGCTAGTGAAATACCTGTATGAAAGGAAAGGAAAACCACAGCTGTTTTTTTTTTTTTAATGAGGCAATTGGGGTTAAGTAACTTGCCCAGAGTCACATAGCTAGTAAGTATTAGATTTGAACTCAGGTCCTCCTGACTCCAGGCCCGGTGCGCTACTCACTACACCACCTAGCTGCCCTGAAAACCACAGTTTTGGAAGTAAAACTAGATCTCACATAGAGATAATGTCATTGACCTATAAAGTCTGGAGGTTGCCTTCACAATTTCCAAAAAGTAATCCATTTGCCTTTTTAACTGCCTCTAAGTAAACCTATTAGCCCAGCATGGTGGTGACTTTCTGTAATCCCTGCTACCAGAGCCTGAGGCTGGTAGATCTCAGGAGCTCAGGAGTTCTGAGCTACAGGAAAACCAACCCCAATCAGACGTTTGTACTAAGTACTAAAAGAAAGCTTTTGCAATCAAGAGTCCACCAAGCTGTGTAAGTAGTAGTGAACTGGATCAGGTCAGAAATGGGGCATATAGGCCCATGAGTAACCACTGGACATCAAGACTGGGCTAGATTGGGAGACACAGTTTCAAAAAATTATGCAGCTTAAAACAAAACTCTACTACTTTAGCTCAAGCATTGAAAATAAACGGAAAAGTGTATCCTTTTCAATTTTATTTTTGCTTTAATAACCAGTTAACAAATGACCACTAGAATCCCATTCTAGGAGTTCTTAACCTGGGGTCTATGAACTTTAAAAATAATTTTCTTATTAACTATTTCAATATAAATGGCTTCTTTTGTAACCTTATGCATTTTATTTGATGTATTTTAAAATATTGCTCTGAGAAGTAGTCCATGGGCTTTGCCAGACTGACAAAGGGATCCAGAACACAAAAAAAGATAAAGAACCCTGGTTGTTCTCTGTTGCCTAACCATGCTTTGGAGGTGACACTGGTGTCTTGAAGACTATACCAACAGAACTCAAACTCTGACAAGTCCTACCAAACTGTGTCCAGTGATATATAGTAGGGTCCATTGAACAAGGACCAATCTGTCTGAGTGTGAAGAGGCTTTTCATCAGATTGGTGTCTGGGCGATAGTAGCTCATGAAAATGACCTAAGTTAAAAAGGAATCATAGGATCATAGATCTAGGGATCCACTGGATCTTGTAGGTCATCTACTCAACCCCCTTATTTCATAATTGAGGAAACTGAGACCCAAAAAGTGATTTGCCCAAGATTGCCCTGATTGTAAATGCAGGGCCGCAGAACCCGGATCAATTTTATGCGTGATTCCCTCCTGCTCCCACCCTCCTAAATCTTTTTTGTCATTTTCCTTCCTGAGGTATCTTGAAAAAATGATTTCCCAATGATTTTCAGATTGTATCACCTCCAACACACAAATTTCTTCCTTGTGTACATGGTCTGGTCCAGCCACTCTTTTGACTTCATCTTCTTAAGTGCCATTTCAGTTTCTGTATAAGGCATAGACAGAACTGAAGGTAAGAATCTGTCAGTGGAACAAGGACTCATACTGATCAAATTCTACATCCATGTTATATTGAAGAAGTATGACAACAATATTGTTTTCTCCTATTTATCTGCACAAATGTACTATTTTCACTACATTGTGGATTCATCTCCCTCCACCCCCAACACCACATCCCCCATCAGTTCTCCATACTGTCACCAAAGTGGCTTTCCTAACTAAATAAATTACATGTCTAATGATGTCGGCCCTCCCCCTCCCCACTCTAAAGGAACTACAGTGGCTCATTATCACCTCCAAGATCTAGACGGGGTGGAGAACCCACGGGCCTCGAACTACACTGGCCCCTTAATAAAAGGATTTGTTCTGTAAAACTTAGACTTAGGCAAAGGGCTGAACTTGAGCACCTAGAGGGCCACATATGGCCTCGAGGCTGCAAGTTCCCCATCCTTGATCTAGGATCAAGGGTTCAACCCCCCCCAACACACACGCACAAATGTCTGAACAAACTGGCCTCTTTGCTGTTCTTTGTCTCCTACCTAAAGTCTTTTCTGATCCTCATTTACCTATTCTAGCTTCTAAGTAAAATGCAAGCATCTTGAGGGCAGGAACTGTTTGCTTTTGTCTCTGCTTTTCTAGCACTTAGTACATGCTTTGTCTTGCACAGAGGAGGTGCTTAAAATATTTTTAGGGAGTTGAGTTGAATTCCTTGGGAAAGGAAAGAAAGGATGCTCCTGATAGCTCCTGGGTATTTTCTGAGCTGAGTGAATTGACAGGTACTGCTACAGGGGAGCTTATGGCTAGTTAGTAGGACATAGAAGCAAGCACACATAAATGAGAGAGCACCAGGACAAAAGAACCTTTTAGGAAGAAATAGCGTAAAACATGGAGCACAGTTTGTACACAAATCGAAGTCCTAGTTCTGGGTCCTGCTAAGAAAAGCTATGAATTTGGATACAGTGGTCTCTTTTCAGCAAGAGGCTACTTTGGGGGCACTTGGCAAATCTAATCCTTGCTCAGAACACAGAGTGAGCCCCAAGCTTCCACAGCTGTCACGGTGAGTTTGCCAGCCAATGGCTGGGTTCTCAGCCAACTTGTAACAAACTGCCAGAGTAGCCTGTTCAAGTGGCCAACCTCACTTTACTTGGTCATTTTGAATTGGATTTTCCTCATTAACTTTGAGAGAAGGTTAATAAGGATAAGGAAAAGGAGATTTTTTTCTCTTTGTTGTGGACTTGACAATATTTCTCTGCAGTAGGACATGGGGAGAGAAATTCACCCACTGGATTGCTGGGTAAATAGCAGAAGTTATATTTAATTGTAGATATTGATTGATTCTATTTGATTTGGGACCTGTGCAGCCTGGGATATACATGGACAACTGCTTGCCTACCTTGAGGAAACAATGAGCTTTAATTGGGGTGGGGCAGCACTCTATAGGACCAGGACTGCTACTACAGCACTTCCTACAGGAGTGGGAATATTAGCATAGCCTGGGCAAAAATCAGGCTCAGAAAAGCAGAAATCTAGCAATCTTATTCTTTTAGGTTAGCATCTTTGTGGGTTAGTCAGACTTTTGATTGTATGGGTTGTGACAACAGGATGGATTAAGTATGAAACAGAGTCATGAAAGTTAGGATCATCATAGAGGACAAGCATATTGGTCTGGATCATGGTATCAGAAGGGGGTTACTTAAGGTTCGAGGTCAAAGATCCCAAGAAAAGTAATATAAGAAGCAAGGAAAGCCTTGACAAGGTACTGAAGGAGCATAGGTTTGGATGAGGATACTGAACACTGGGACCTTCTGTCCTGCGGAATTTTGAGTTGCTCAGTTGAAGTTAGCCCTGGAATGCCTGGGCTAGCTAATCAATCAACCAACCAATCAATAAGCATTCATTAAGCACCTACTATGAGACAGGCATTGTGCTTGGGATACAAAAGGAGGCAAGAGATAGTCCCCCTCCCCCAATCTAATGGGGGAGAAAAAAATTGATATATACAAACAAGCTACATACAGAATAAATAGGAAATAAGTAAGAGAGGGAAAACATTAGAATTAAAGGGGTTGGAAAAGGCTTCCTATGGAAGGTGGGAATTTGGTTGGGCCCAAAAGGAAGCCAAGGAAGGTGGTAGGTGAAAAGAGGGAGATCATTCCAAGCATGAGGGACAGCCAAAGAAAATGCCTGGAACCAAGAGATGGGGTGTCTTGTACATGGAACAGCTAGGAGGACCATTTCACTTTATTGAAGAATACATGGCAAGAAGTAATGTGTAAGAAGACTGGAAAGATAGGAGGAGGCTAGATTATGAAGGACTTTGAATGCCAAACAGAGCATTTTGTATTTATTCCTAGAGGCAATAGAGAGCCACTGGCATTTATTGAGTGTGAGTGTGTGTGTGTGTGTGTCTATGTGTCTGGTTGACATGATTGGACCTGCCTGTTAGGAAAATCACTTTAGTGTCTGAATGGAGAATGGGCTAGCATGGGGAGAGACTTCAGCCAGGCTGACTATTGTAAGAGTGCAGCAGTGAGGTCATGAAGGCCTGTACTGGGATGGTAACAGTGTCACAGAGAAGAGGGCGTATTTTAAAGATGTTGCAATAGCGAAATACACAGGCCATAGCCACAGCATGGACGTGGAGGGTGAAAGATTGAGAGATGTGGAGGTTGGTGTTTCTCTCTATAGTAACAGGGAAGGTAAGAGGGGCAGCTAGGTGGCACAGAGTGGGGCCTGGAATCAGGAAGATCTGAGTTCAAATCCAGCTTTGGTGAAACTTAAGTAGCTGTGTGACTCTGGCCAAATCACTTAACTCTGTTTGCCTCTGTCTGTAAAAATGAGCTGGAGAAGGAAATTGCAAACCACTCCAGTATCTTTGACAAGAAAACCCCGAATGCCCCATGAAGAGTCAGACACGAGTGAAACAACTGAACAACAACAACAGGAGAGAGTTTGGGGAAAGGTAATGAGTTCCATTTTGGACGTGTCGAGTTTAAGATGTCTAGTTTGGACATCCAGTTTGAGATGTCTAAAAGGCAGTTGGAGATGTAAGATTGGAGGTCAGCAGAGAGGCTGTGTCAGGAAAGGTAGATTGGAGAGTTGTCATCATATAGATGGTGATTAAATCCATAAGAACTGATTAGATCACCAAGTGACTAAACAAATTCATGTCTCTTGGTGATGAAGGATCCTCACAATTAGACTGAGTTTCTTGAGAGCGGAGCTTTATTTTTCTTGTTTTTATTTGTATCCCTATCACTTGTCATAGCACTTAGCACATAGTAGGCAATTAATAAATGATTGCTGACTCGACTAGACATAGCAAGGGGCCCTTGGTGTCTGTAGCCAACTAGAGTTGAAAAGGTTTGAGTTCTGTGAGGGAGTGTTGTGTGTCCTCTTAGAGGCTTTTAGTCAGATCCGGGGTTGGGAGGTCTTTGTTCATTAGAAGGGGCATCTTCCGCCTTGGTATCAGAGACTCTATCCTTTGAGACTCAATCACTCCATGGGGATGGGATAGGCATTCTGCATGCATACATATAGGGATGAAGCTTTGTGCCACCACTTTATCTATGTTAGATATTCTACTGTGCCTTTATAATAGCTTCTCCAGTCTTTTACTAAAGGATTTGGGGAGAAGAAAGAAAAAATCAGGCTCTATGTGAAGAATTCTGAAGAAATTGGAACACTGAAAGAACAGTGATTGTGTGTATGCAGCACAGTAATATGGTGATAGTAAGTAGAGTGACATTGGAAGTTAGTACTCTTTGGGGCTTAAGTGGTAGCTCTGATTGGTGTACCTTGGGCAGTAGACTGATTGGTGTCATGGTGGTGTTTCATAATATTATGGCAGAGTTATTACAAATTAATGTTATTACTATAAAACCACATTGGTGAGAATGTTCTGTGAGGTGTGCCTATACAGCAATTAGCTGAGTGTGAGACTAGCTGTAACCATTGAAGCAATTTCCACATTGCTTTGGGCAAGTTTCATGTTGCTGTGGGTCCTGAGCATGAACAAGAGTACATCTTGTCAAACTTCCTTGGCAAAGTTCCCAGGACCCTAGCAAATCTGGAAGCAGAGACTTAGGGGGGAAAAGGACATTTTGAAATGGATTAACACCCTAAAAGGGTCAACAGACGTGATCTTGGATACTGAAGGCACGCCCAGCCCTGATTTGGCATTGCTTAGCCCTAGAGGATCCTCTTGCAAACTAGGTGACATTATCCGCATTCTGTAGGCTTTCATTCTGAGACACTATTTTTCTGGTACTTGAGGCCAGATGAAACTGGCATGCTACCCAGTTAGTCGGCATCATGCCATGTTAGCAGATGGACATAAGTGTGGGCCTGCAAGGGAGCCAATATGTGTCTCTAAGCTGGGTGGGGCACAGGGCTGGGACTGGATCCTGGTTCTAGTATGTGTGATCAGCATTTCCCACCTATAGCTTTGGGCAGTTAAGTGTCTGTGTCACTGGCTCAAAAGTGAGAAAGCCCATGCTTACCACCCAAACCATTGCTTCTAGACCCACACAACTTGGTACCTGGTGGTCATTGTTAGGAACCATGGGTTCTTCAGTGAAAGCAATATATCTTAGAATAATCAGAAGGCCTGGTTGATCTAGATAAAGATTCAAGGGTTTAAAGGCTTATCTGAGTTCTCTTCTCTATGCATTTGGGCTATGGATTTCTTGTGAAATTCACTTTCATTCCATTGCTAAAATATTGAAGTTTATTCCGATTTTGCTTGAATTCCAAATCCTGAGGCAGCTGCTTTTCTTGAGGTATTTTCTCCTTCTCATATTGGATTTAACTAGGACTCCAGTGTGAAAGGAATCTCCCCCTCTATTCAACTCTTCATTGAATTGGAGGCAAAATTTGAGTTAATATGCCAAGTTTTAGGAGAGTTTGAGCCAGGTCTTACATAATCTGAACATAATAGAGACAACTGCCTCCCTGGAAATACTCCTGCCAATTAGCTACAATGATGAGGAGGGTGCTTGTTACAGGTATGTCACACTCCATAGAAATGTACATTCACTATGGTGCATTTTATAAACCAATATAATATATCCAAAGATTCTTCTAAGTTTTCAAGTCCCTCAGTCTTCATCACACTACATATGTAGAAGGAGTATGGAGTGGTGGAAAGCGTCCTAGTCTGGGAGTCCTGAGCTCAAACACCAGCGCTATAGAACTGTAGCATGAGCAATGTCACCTCTCTAAGTCTCAGTTTGCTTCCTTCTGAAATGGGATGATGATGCTTTCATGCTACTGACATCACAGAGCTGTTTTGAGGAAAACCCTTTTATAAATTGTTAATGATTATAGAAATTTAAGCTCTAGTGATTAACTCTGTTCTCCCCATCCCACCTCCCACTTGTTCCTTTACTGAATTTTGAATTGCCTATTTTGTTTCTCTGCCATTCCCCTTCCTCTTCCCCCTCCCCCATTTAGTCTCGATTGACCTGTTTATTGGTAAATACATTTGTTTTTAAAAATAGTTTTATTGTTGCCTTTTGTTTTTACACCACAATATTTTTTACTTACCTCCCCCTCTGAACCTTTCCTTATATAACAAGAGCAAGAAACCATTTAAGTAAAACTAAGCAAAAAAAACCATATCTGATGGTATAAAACATTATATCTGTGGTTCCATTTCCCTAATGAGAAGAGGAAGTTATATTTTTGTATTCTTCATTCTCCATCACTTCATATGAATCTTCCCATGCTTCTCTGAATTCTGCATGTTTGTGATTCTTGTAGCGTAGTTATTGCATTTAATTGAAATAAGATCATAGGATTATTGCTGTATAGCTGGAAAGGACCTTGGAGGCCATCTACTTCAGCTCTCTTGTTCTATGGTTGAGGAAACTAAGACCTGGGAAGATTAAATGATTTGCCCAGAGCCACACAGGTAGGAATGGAGACAGGACTTGAACCAAGGTCCTCTGACTTCAGTCAGTATTTTTTCCACTGTGCCACATTCAGACATTCCTTAGTTGATGGTATCCATTTGTTTCCAGTTTTGTACTACCCCAAAGAGTACTTCTATGAATATTTTGTTATTTATAAGACCTTTCTGCCATGAGCCTCCTTGAAGTATGTTCCCAGACATAGGATTTCTGGGTCAACAGGTACAAATAGTTTAGTAACTTTACTTACATAACTACCTGTAGCTTCTTCATAATAACTCAGATAGTACTTTAAAGATTTGCAAAGCACTTTCTTCATGGCAACTATATAAGAAAAGTATTATTGTACCTATCTTGCAGATGGTAAACTGCAAAGAGCAGTTTAGTGATGTATCTAGTGTCACAAATCAAAACATGGAAGGAGGTGATTCAAATTCAGTTCATCCAGCTCCAGAAGCAGTGTTCTTTATGACACCATATTACCTTCCCAGGACTTAAGCAGGTAAACTGAGTCACCAGGAGAGGAATCTGGGGAGGCCCACGTTCTTCTAATAGAGAACATAAAGCAGAGGGTTTGATACAAGCTGATTGAGTTTGCTGTCCAATAGACTGTTCTGATTAATCTGTCATTATTGTTTCTGCTCTGAATGTATAATCCATTGTGCTAAACACACAAAAGCCCTTTATCAGAAAGTGACTTCTTTTTCTTTAAAAAATATGCATTTAATTGGGGAAAAATAAAATTTTAAATTAAAAAAAATGTTAAATGTTTACCACAAGGTGACACTTTGTTGGAGGACTTATGCACTTAAAATATTTGCTGTCTTATTCAGCCTGATTTTATATTGGTGCAGTTCATTTGTTTTCCAGAGGATTCTACTTTCAATATTGCCAGGTATTGAGAATTCTTTGAGCAGCGAATATTCTATCAATTAGGGCTAAGAAATACTTTCCAGACCTATTAATGTCCTATTCATTTTCTTATAAGGATAGGTATCTATATTTTCTTCTACTTGAAGTAAATCATATCATTTTTCTTTTGAAAAATTAGGAGAGAGCAGAAATAAAGGAATATCCCTGGAGTTTTTCACAGAATTTCATTTCTCAGTTTCCATAGCACAGAAACTTAATTTGCATGTGTTTGGAGGGTCTTATCCTCTGGATATCATATTGTAGATTCCAGAGAAATTTATTTCATACCTGTTGGGGGATGATCTTCCATTGTAGCTGAAGACTCCAAATAGCTATGTCTTTGCTGTTTTCTGTCCAGTTCTCTCAGCAGATACTCATTTCCTGAAAGGAATGGGTTTCATTTGTTGGTTGTTACCAATCTGTCAGTCACCTGTGTGGAGACTGAATCCATTATCAAAGGAGGAAAAAAAAACCTCACCTTACTTTTAAATTACATTTCATGTTAAATGATCTCGTTACTTCCAAAGTAAGATGAAATGCAATATATTTTTTAGCATATGTCTTGGCAGACAGCTTTGCTTTCAAAAGGGTGGGTTTTTAGCTAAGGAGATGACAGATAAGAAGAGGAGAGAAACTCAGCTTGGGCCGTGTCATCAACATCTCAGTCAATATCAAGTGATAAACAGAAATAGATCACATTGCTGTCTAGAGACAGGTTGGAGGATTTATTTGGGCTGATAAATTAGAGGTTTCACAATATAGCCAATTTAAAAATCAGGCAGAAACGATTCGTGTGGGGATTCTGTGAGGCATATCTGGCATAAATACTAGATGCTTATCTGTGATAGGAGTTGGGCAAATCCCTTCCTGGCCTCTTATTGCCCTCTTCCCACCCTCACAAATACTGAGATGGCAAATTCTCTAGACCATTTGTATTCTGCATGGAATTTCAAATTATGTGATGCTGCAAATCTCTATATTTTGTACTTTTAAAATGAGATTCATTAAGGGCTTTGGAGACACTGATCATGAATCTGATTCTTATAAGGGACATTACATTTGCCAGCATTTAGAAAATACCTGAGGTCCTCTTCATCAATTTTATGCCATCTAGTTCAACACTTGATTATCTGAGCTAATGGGGCAGAGTTGTGGAGTGGAAAATCTAAGCAGAAGAAAGTCCAAAAATAATTTTTGTTTGGCTTCAAATGTGGCACCGTATTCTCTCTCCCTCTCTCTCTCTCTCTCTCTTCTCTCTCTCTCTCTCTCTCTCTCTCTCTCTCTCTCTCTCTCTGTTTCTGACTGTTTGGAAATTCAACACACTTGAAACTAAAAAAATGGAGCCATATTATAAAGGCTTGGATAGGGGATCTGCGAAGCCATTCCATTTCCTCATCTTGTGCCCATAATGCTTTATTTCTCCAGTTAGATTAGAAGCCTTTCGATGGCAAAGACATTATCTTACACCTCTTTGCATCACCTGGAGCACATAGGTCTCAATGCCTTCCATTAACAATCCTTTGTTACGTGAATGATTTACTTTTCATCTCAGATTCCATGGTGAGAATAGACAGCATCACTGCTCACTCTCCCATATTGAGACAAAGTACTAGCCAAACCTGACTTTCTTTAAGTTTATTGTCTCTGGCATAAGTCTTCTCTGGGTCATGCAAGGGAATTAAGTGCTTTTGGTTGGGAAGATCTTCCTTTCAACAGAACAGACCAGAATAGCATAACATAGAACAGAAAAGAATAGAATTCTAGAGCAGAAAGAGACTCAGAGGTCATCCTGTCCAAAGCCTGTATTTTACAGATAAGGGTACTGAACTTTAGAGAGATTACATGATTTTCCACAAGGTCACACAGCGAGTGAGTGGGAGACATGGAAGCAGAATTTTTATCTCCTGATTCCCATTCTAGTACTTTTCTCACTAAGCATAATGTTAACATGGAATTAAAACCAAGATTTTCTGTAGATAATTCACAGTTCTTTCCTTCTGTCTCTGGATAATCAAGAATTGGCTAATACAGAAATCAGATTCTGTTTTGTGAAATTGGCAAAATTAGTGAATTCCTGGGAATAGAATAGCTGATTTTCCAGTTAATTTATGAAAAATATTGCCAGTGGGGTTATGTCAATTCAAATGAATTCTCTTCCAAGTAAAAGCATCTGGTAAATCACTTCTACTGATGAAAAGCAGGAAGAGAGAATGTGGAATAAGCATTTTGACTTCCTCATCTTCAACTGAGTTTCTGAAGTATTTTTAAAGATTGTATTGATATAATAATTTATGGATTTATGATAAATTATAGATTTGATATAAAGATTATCCCAGATGCCAAAAGACAGTCTATTTGCTTTTACAGAATGGAGAGAGGATCTAATTGCTAATATTTGAGCTTCTCTACTTTCTGTAATGCTGAGTTCTAATGTTTACAGAGATCAAGAATATGGAGAAATAGATTTGGCTAAAGGGCCCTAATGTGGAGTTTTCAAAGCTAGCTTTGTCTTTAGGAAAAAGTGCCAAAGTAATTGCCCCAGAGAGGCATGATTTCAAATTTTAAGTGGGCTTGGAACATGGATTGTTTTTATGAAATGGAGCCAGAAGTCTGCAGTCTTGTCAAGAGTCTTCTGCTAGGTTTTGCTGCAGGTTCTTTTTGGGTAAAGATGAAAGGAAGTTAAAGCTTGAGTTGGGCAAAAAAAAGTTGGCTAACATTTGGCTTAGGGTATTTCGAGTTTGTCTTAGGGAGGATATGGTTTTTACTTATTTTCTATTTATTTGCTTGGGGCTCAGTTAACATTTTTTCATTGTGAGAAACATTTCTGGGATTTGATGGTGCCCTGCTGTCTTGGAGCTACTCTGTTTATCAAAAATATTTGTAAGAGTATGCATGCAAATGTATCCCATGTATACTCATGGGTTTATGACACATGAATACATACAACACAGGCACACTTCTGCCTTGTCTCTCTCACACCAGTGTGGTCTACAGGATCAGAGATCTAGAGCTAGAAGGGACCCCAGAGTCTATCTAGTACCCCATTCATTGCTTTCAGTCATGTAACCAAGAGTTTTTAGTTATTTAAAAAAAATGAAGTATATACCATGAAATAGAGATAAAACTTTGTTCAGTCATCCAAAGTTAAATTAAACATCCTCCACAATTATTGACTCTGGCCATGGTTTTTTGAAGTGTAGCCTGTTTAATTACTGCTGACACTTTGAAAGACTTAAGAACCCTGATCAATGCAAAGACTAACCCTGGTTCCAGAGGGTTGATGATGATCTATGCTGCCCACCTGTGGACACAGAGGTGATGGTTTCAAGAGACAGAATGAGACATATGTTTTTGGACATGGGTAATGTGGGGATTTGTTTTGCTTGTCTGTGTATATTTGTTACAAGGGTCTTGCTCTTTTCTTTTTTTTCTTCTTAATTGAGGATGGGAAAAAATACTTGTTCACTGAAAAATAAAATAAAATGAAAAAAAATTGTTGTTGATGGTTTGGTTACTGGAAGTGTTTTACAAGGTTCTTCAAGATTTGGAGGCTGATTTTCTTTTATATCAGTATCGATAATGTGATAATCACAGCTCTAATTATAATTGAAAATAGATTGAGAGGCAGCATGATAGAATGATAGAGGGCTAGTCTTGATATCAGTGAGACTTGAATTCAAGTTTTGCCCCTGAAAAGTTCTAACTCTGACCATGAGCAAGTCACACAATCTCTCAGTGTTCTTTAGACAAAACTCTAAGACTATAAGTTCCACAGAAGTTGCTGATTTGCATTAGTGGAGAGAGTTTCTACACTAAGGATTCCTCACACCAATGAATTCATAAATCCAAATTTATTCTACCTCTTCCCCTCCCCCCAAAAAAAGAAAGTGAGAGAAAAAGAGATAGAAAGAAAGAAAAACAGATAACTTGCTTGTCATCTCCTGAAAAGATGTACCATCTTCACGTTAATTCCAGAAGAGTTTCTCGGCAGTGCTGATTGGGAGGTAGATGGTCCGCTAATGAGTTAATACTGTGCTTCTTCAGGTGGAAAGAGATTTTTTTCTCTGCTGCAATCAATTTGATTTATTTCAATTCAACAAATATTTAGTGAGTGCTTACTAAGTGCCAGGCCTTGTGTACGCACCAGAGATACAAAGATCAACCTAAAATGGTCTCTGCTGTCAAAGAGCTTACATTCTACAGGTTGAAAGGGAGGGGACATACAACACGCATACAGAAAAGTAAATGAAAAATTCAAACAAAAGGAATTAAAATACTTTCAGGGGGAGGGGATTGCTAATAACTGGAGGAATTAGAAGCACCTGCTTATAGGAGGTGGCATTTGATCTGAGTCTTAAAACATTGTAAGAAGTCATTGCTTCTTAAGGAAAGAGATCATGTGTGCATAGGGGAAACTTGTATGGAGGCACAGAGATGGGTGATGGAATGCCATGTACAGGAAATAGTAAGTAGACTGTCTTCATTGAAACTGTGAATGTGTGAGGAGGAAAAATAACATATAATCAACCTGGAAAGAGAAATTTGGAACCAGATTGTTAAGGGTTTTAAATGTCAAAAAGAGATCATTTTTTATGCTATAAACAATGGGGAGACCCTGAGCTTCTTGAGCAGGGCAGTAACACGGCCAATTCTGTACTTTAGGAGAACCAGTTGTGTAGCTGTGTGCAGGATAGAGTGGAGTAGGGGGAGACCTGAGGCAAGGTGACCAATTAGAAGACAATGTGAATAGTCCAGGCAAGACTTGCTGATTTTAGTTAGGGTGGTAGATGTGAATGGGGAGAAAGGATAGATATGAGAAATGTTGGAGTAGAACTGACAGATTATGCCAGCTTACTGGATGTAGGGGTGAGGACAGGTGTTTATAACACTGATTGATTCCTTGTTACCTTATGAACGTATGTGTCAATTTATTGACAGGTATATACTCAATCCATTACTAGAGTTGTAAACTCTATAGGAGCAGGGATCATGGATCAGCCCAAACATTTAGCGAAGTACTTCACACATGCCAAATGTTGTTGAATGAGTTCTCAATTATCTTCACACATAGAGGTAGGAATCATGTCAAACAGGAGTTAATCCCCTTTTAATATATAGGAAACATAACATTCATTAATTCTCTACTAATCTGGAATTCAATGATAATTCAATTAGGTCTAAGCTGTAATTTATTTTTGAATATTATATATGAATGAGTTAGGTGCTAATTACAAGTAAAGCTTATTCATAAAGTGGACCTCACAGGAACTCTTCTTGGCAACCTTTTGTAGCAATGAGTAGAAGTTACTATATGCATTTGAAAGTAATTCAATTATACTTCTTTAAAACATTCTCTAATTCAGATTGCCTTTCCCAATTAGTCTGAATTCAGTTTCTCATTTGGTTTGGAACACCTTGTATGGGTGGTTTTGGGACTTTGGGTTTACCTTTCTAATTTTTTTTGGCTTAAGCTAATATTAAAATGAATTGTCATCCTAAGAACACATGGTAACAGTAGTAGGGTGTGACCCAGGGACTATCCTCAGTAGTAAGAGATTAGACATATTCAACAGATAATCCAGTCACAGACAATTAAGAGTTTTTTATGTTTTGGGGGTTGTTATTGAGGTTAGAGAAGGTCATGGCTAAATCATACCACTTGTGATCTTCATCACATGATCTAATTAGAACTGGTCATCTCACGCAATTAAAAAAAATACTAGATTCTGTTGCTAATTCAGACCTTGTAAGAAAGAGCTTTGGTTTGATTAATTTCAATTTAATTTAATTCATTAAGTGACTGTGTCCCACAGAGTTAATTGGTAATAAGTACCAGAAGTGAAATTAGTGTTTGTATATGGTGGAAAAACTATGTGAATCTTAGTACCTGCTGTAGAACTCCATAGGGGCTACACAGGACTGAGAGCTATTTCATATTTTTGTCAGTTTTATTGGTCAACGTAAGTTTAAAAAACATCATCAATTATGGGAGGGAGGTGAAATCTCTGGTGAAAAGGTTGCAATCTGTATCAGTGGAGGGCATTCACACAGAACAAATATTAAGTATTTAAAATGAATTTAATTTAATTCAAATGATATTTGAATGCTTAGCACCATGAGAGAGAAAAACAATCCTAATTCATGGTGGGGAAAAAAAAGACTGTTCAAAAAGCTTTTCAGTCCCAATTGCAGAGAAATTACTTAAACCTTGAAATTCAAAAAGCTGTGTGATTTTGTTGATATGAGTACTTTTTTGTGGCATTGATCCCTTTGGCAGTCTAGTAAAATCAATGGACGCCTTCTCAGAATGTTTTTAAATGCATAAAATAAAATATTTGGGATTATGAAGCAAGCAAATTATACTGAAATACAGCTATATGTGTATATGTGTATAATATATGTATATATATGTATGTATATGTGTGTGTGTGTGTGTGTGTGTGTAGTTCATGTATCCTATTTTTGCCTTGGTAGAAAGCCTTTTAGAATTGTTGCCTCCCAGCAGAAAAAGTAATCTAATGACCAACCTCCTGGTACTGACCCTCTTTTAACTCAGCTGGGCTGGTCTTCAGACAGAATCCATTTGGCTCTGATACTTTTCTATCTTGATAGGACCTACCAGAGTGTGTGACCCACTAGCATAGCCTTTGAAAACCCTGAATCATTTCCATTCATGGTAAGAAACTGGAGCAGGAACTAACGGAAGAAGTCCAGACCCAGATCCGTCATCCTCCCAACATTCACCTAAATATACTAGTAGAATCACAACAGCTTAACTAGAAGTAATTATGTCTAACGAATGGACAAGAGCCAGGGAGATAAGAGTTCACATCCTGCCTTAGACATTTATTGCTTGTGAAATCCCAGGGAAATCAACCTTTCTCAGCCTTAGTTTCCTCATCTATAAAAATAGGGATAACAACAGCACCTCTCTCAAAGGATTGTTATGAGAATCAAATGAGACAATGTATGCAACATTTTGTAAATCTTAGAGTGCTCTGTGAATGCCAGCTATTATTATTAATTCCCTACATCAATAATGTCTGAAAGGGCTCTCAGAATGGTGTAGGGGTGCATTATTTTAGGTCCTCTTACCTCAGAGAGATCTCTGGCACCTACTGCCCCTTGAAATTTATGGGGCATGCAGTTTTCTGTTTAGCAAATGCATACAATATAGCTCTACCCTCTGGGAATTTGTATGTTATGACTGAGGCATCTTCCTAAATTTCAGAGCAACGAAATACATACTTCCACTTTTTGAAATGATTTCTTGGGTCATCAATTAGCACTTCAGGCTCTTCACCCTGGCATTCTGTATCCTAAATAGCCTTAGTTTTCAAACTGGCTGATACAGTCTCTTCGCTTCCTGGTCTCCTTTCACCTTCCTTCTGAATCTGTCACCAATACACACATAGACGCACACAGACACCCACACCCTTACATAGATTCTCACTGCAATTTGGCACCATGCCTACGCTTTTTAAGCATACTTACTTTTCTGAGGCTGTGGTAGCTAAATGCCAGCCTTGTTTTCTCTAAAGCCTGTCATTTTCCCTTTCATTCCACCTTCTGACCGTGCAAATGACACATGATGCACAAGAGCTGGAGAAACCACTAGTTTAAAATGTTCTTTGGAAAAAAACCCCAAACCTCTTGGCCCTGACTCACATCCAAATACTAATAATGAAAAAGCCCCATAAGCCTGCAAAAGTCTCACAACTTTTACGAGTAGGCCCCTGCTGGACTTTTTGATTACACACTGAAGCAAAGGTCAGTTGGTTAATGTAGCCATGAGTACACATTGGACAAATGGTGCTTCATAGGCCTGGAAACTTTCAGAGAAGACATCAGGGCTCCTAAGAATGAAAAAAATTATCTCCAAAGTTCTGGTAACAGACTGAAGACTAGCCTAGCTAAGTAAGGAAGCACTCACTACGAGGCTGGTTACTTGGCAATTATTCTTTGGCCATGCCAACCCACAAAAACAAACAAAAAAAATACAACTTTGGGTCTGTGATTTTCCTCTTCCACTTCTGCAGCAATGGAGACAGAGTGGTCAAAAAAGAAACAGATGGTACTAAGAAACACAAAATTTTCAGACCATCGGCAAACTTAGCTATTTGTAATTTAAATGTACTATTCTTGCCCAGTGTCCAATGAATGGACCTGCTACTGGATTTACTGAATTGTATCAAAACTGACATTCTGGTTATTAATAAAACCAATGACCAAAAGAGAATGAAATTCAGTGGGAAGATAGCTCATAGGTTCCTTTTGGAGAGGCAAAATTAAAAAACAAAAGAGATGGAAGAACTGGTATCGTTGTGAACCTGAAGGTAACAAGAAACATCATTTAATGGCACATTTAGCCATTTTATATTGCAGTGCTTGTAGTAGTATCTGTAAATAGATCATGATGGGAAAAAAAGGATGCAGTTTATGAATCATCAATTGCAGAGGATGATGAGATAGAACTTGATAAGACATTCCCTCCTCCCAATCAACATAACTGTTAATACTTGATGACCTTAATGCAAACATGGGCAGAATAGAAGATGAGGAAAAATCTGTTGCAATATATGATTTAGGAGTAAAGAATGGAAGAGGCTGAAGTCTCAGAGACTCCACTAAAACCTCATGCCTATATATTATGAATGCTTTCTTTGAGAAAGCAGTCAGAAAGCACTGGATACATAAGTACCATACAACATCACAAAGAATGAAATTAATTATATTTTAATAAGGGAAAAATTGGTTAGTGACAGGAAGGTTATTCTTTGATCAGTTGTCTGTTTGTAGACATACCACTAACTTGTTAAAGCAAAGAGCAACATTAAAACAAGACTAGAAGAAAGAACAAAAATATGAAAATGATATGGTATGTACATAAAATGACTTCAGTCTGACCTTTTTTTTTTTTGGTTAAGCAATTGGCATGAAGTGACTTTCCCAGAGCCACACAACTACTGAGTGTTTATGTGTCTGAGGGCAGATTTGAACTCAGATCCTCCTGACTCCAACACTTGTGCTCTTTCCACTTCACCACCTAGCTGCCCCCAATCTGACCTATTTAAGTAAGTCATTGTGACCAAAAAAAAAAATCATTAATGGACAGAGAGGATACTGATGTTATAATATCATTATATTATTAATTACATTATTAATTATAATAATTTTAAACAGAAATCTAACCAACATGACATATATCAACAACACAAAAATCTGTGAAAAACAGACCCAAAGAGTCTAGAAACCAACTCAAACATCAAATACTTAATTTCTTTGCCAAGTGAAGAAATGTTGCAGCAAAGGGCAATACTATTTCAGAACACATACATTTGTAAAATCTCATGGAAAGGAACAGCAGATTTTGAGTATTATTTCTACATAAAATGATGAGGAGGAGTAGAGGAAAATAATTTAAATGAAAATTGGCAAGAGACGCATCTAAACCAAATTATTTTAAGGGCATTTGAAGAAGAAATTGTAGGGAGGATAATGAAAAATGGAAAAAAATCTGTCAATATTTTGATGAGATACACCGGTACCTTATTTCCATAATCAAGGACCATGGAACAACCAACATTGCATTCCAACATTACAATTCTTGATGCTCTTCTTGAGGGAATAGAGATTTCAGTGAAGAAAACACCTAAGAAAAGCAGCGGGGTTAGAAAGAGAACACATGGAAGAGGGCTTTACTGAAGGGGACGTCATTTTGAGGGCACTGAGATGTGAATTCTCATGTTCTGTAAAAGTGCAAATGATAGAAAAGGTGTGGGGGAAACTTTTATTAAAAATATGACTATAACGTGAACAGGAACCAGGTTAATTTGTCTAGAACATGGGAAATATGAGGGAGACTAATGCCTTATTAGCCTGGAAGGCTAGGTGGGATCCTAATTGTGAAGGATTTTAAATACTTGAAAGGGAAATGAGACAGTTAATAGTGAGCTAGATTGCCTAGGAGAAATTACACATTATTATTGTAATTATTAATATAGCAACTTTAAACTCCTCTCCGAAACAATGGTTAAGGTATAACAGATGGATAGACTGAGTGCTGTACTGGTAGCCACAAAATATTAAAGAATTAGAGGAAGATCGCCACTGCATTGGGTAGATCCTATATCAGGGATTTATTAAAAGATTTCCTGTTCAAAAAAAGAAATAAGTTTAGTCTGACATAACTTATCTGGTCAACAATGCAGTTCAGCTAAATCTGCCTTTAAATGGTTCCAGAGCCTACTCCTCATGAACCCAGCATGGTATTAGCTCCAAGGATTTGCACTTAAATGGCCTTTCTCCATTAAACCTGAGAACAGGGAATTGATGAGACTACACTTAGATACCATTTCCCCTTCACTTCTTTGCATTCAAGACCTTCTCTATACATACACAGTAATTGTTCTGTGCCCTATACCTTGTCTCTCTTTCTCTCTGTCTCTATTTCTGTCTGTCCCCCTCCTTCTTCCTTCCCTCTCTCTTTTTCTCTTACTAAAGTCACTCAATAACTGCTCCATATTCTATTACAAGTACATCCAAATTCTTCTGTTCTGCTTATTCAATAACCACTCTACATTCTAGCACAAGCACATGAAGGGCCAGAGTGAGATCTCATCATCATACCAAATCATGTTTGATCACCAGAGTAAAAGGGATGCATTGTGGTTCTTTAAAAAGCCTGCGGGGATAACTTATGATTTTGAACAGTGCACTAACACTGAGTCTTCCATGCCCGCGTCAACCTTCCTTAGGATTCTCAACAGTAACATTAAGAACACATTAACAAGTAGGGGTGGAGAAACTGCAGCCTTGAGGCCACATGTGGCCCTCTAGGTCCTCAAGTGTGACTCTTTGATTGAATTCAAACTTCACAAAACAAATCCCCTTAATGAAAGGATTTGTTCTGTAAAACTTGCACTCAGCCAAAAGGCCACACTTAAGGATGTAGAAGGCCACAGGTTCCCCACCCCTGAACATATCTACAGCCAGCATGGGGACTGGAGATTATGTCATTTGGGAATCTAGTGAAAGAACTGGGGAAGTTTAATTTGTAGAAGAAAAGACTTAAGAAGTAAATGATCACTGTTTTTGAATATTTAAAGGAATCTGGGTTCAAATCCTGACTCGGACAGTTATTTACTTTGGAACCGTGGGGAAGTCTCTTCACTTCTCTGGTCCTCAGGTCCTTCACTGTTAAGTTAAAAACAAAAGGAACACCTATGTCATAGGGTTGTTGGGGGGAATCAATGAAATCATGTATATAAAATGTTTTTCAAAACTAAAAGTGCTATATAAATGACAACTAATATTATTATTCCTTTTTCTTCTTGTTGTTCTTATCTTTTTCTATAGAGTTCAGGTAGAAAAGGTCCTGGTACAAGTCCTATAATTTACATTCAATGTTCTGCAGACCACTGAAGAGGTGAATAAAAGAACGGCTTTTTGTAATTTAATAAACCTATTGGGATGTAAGCTTATCCTCTGCAGGCTATCTGAAAACATCTTTGGTTCAACCAGTAACAGATGGGGCTGATATATTCTCATCCCATTCCCACATGATTGTGTTGTTGTTGTTCATTTTCTGCTAGGTCTCTAGATTTTATGAATTTTTTGCTCTACTTACTTTGGAGATTGTTCATACTTGGTATAATGACATCTATTTAAAACATTGCTCTTACATTTTTGTGGATCAGTGTATATCTGAGTGATTGTGAGCAACAGTTCTATCCAGGATGATGATCTGGTTCCAGCACAGTTTATGTGTTATCTTTTCTGTTTTTTTTTTTTTTTGAGACAATTGGGATTAAGTGACTTGCCCAGGGTCACACAGCTAGTAAGTTTTTTAAGTGTTTGGTCTGAGGCCAGATTTGAACTTGGGTCCTCCTGACTTCAGGGACGGTGCTTTATCCACGGTGCCACCTAGCTGCCCCTATCTGTTATCTTTTCCAGAATATTTCAAGGTCCATTTTTTATAGTATAAGGATTTATCATCTGTTCATGGAAGATACATGATTCTTGCAATGAGGGGCTATCTTTATAGGCATTCAGTAGGTGCTAAATATTTGCAGCCTGCAGTGTCCTAATCTGTAGATCTTCCATGGAAGGTCTTCTGATTCTATTCTTGGACCTTGGTAACCATTTCAGTTATATTTGACAAATCTAATGAGGTGTGGCTATATTGTCAGCTTTTGCTATGAAGTGGTTTGCTTGCTCTGAAACAAGTTCTATAATTTTTTAGCCTGATTATTATGTATTTTTAGAATGTCTATCAATTCTCTTCATCCTTTTTGATGAGGAAATATTCATTTTTCCATAGCTGCCTTAGGGTGGTGGGCACTGTATTTCATTAATATTGTATGAGTTTCTGTTAGGATGCTTTCCAAATCTGTTATGGAACTTTACAATTCCCAGAGTGTATGTTAAGAATGGTATCACATGTGTTAATTGCTTTAAATACATTCTTCTCATTAAGCTTTTATTTCAAGATATCAGGAAATTTACAGACATACTCAGCTACAATTTTTGCTTTGATAGCTCAATGTGACCTGCCGACTCTAGAAGACCAAAATTGCTTTTGTCGAGCAGCTCATACATGCCGTCCAGATTGATGGTGCTGGATTTGGAGTGGAAGGTTGCTGCTGTTCAGCTATTTCAGTCATGTCTGACTCTTCATGTGCCATTTTCTTATCCAGCTCATTTAACAGATGAGAAAACTGAGGCAAACAGGGTTAGGTGACTTGCTCAGGGTCACACAGCTAATAAGTAAGTGTCTGAGGCCTGATTGAACTCGTATCCAGGGCTGCCACTCTATCTACTAGATTCAAATCCTGTCTTATCACTTATGGTTTGTATAACCTAAGATGAATCGCTTCACCCTCAATTTCCTTATATATAAAATGATGGAGTTGTATTAGATGATCTTTAAGGTCCTTTTCAGCACCAGATCTATGACTAGATCTATGCGCTACCTAGCTGCCCCTGCAGTCTTTATCTTTCCTTGGCATACATGAAGAATTTTATACTTATTGAGTCTAAATGACATTTCAATACCATTTTATTTGGAAAAAAAATTCCATGAGATGGAGATGCTATTTAATGTTTTCTGGTGGTTATATAACTTGATGTCATTCAAGTACCTCAAATGATTGATAAGATTTTTGATACCATTTTCTCTCTCTCTCTTTTTTTTTTAACTTGGAAGCTATGTTCAGCTCTACTGAGTAGAGATACAATGGCTTCAAGGCTAAGCAAAACTATAACTATCTTGCTGAAAGGTGTCATGTTTTATATCCATTGCTCTTGATATTATGATAGTGTCATGTATTTAAATAAAGAACAATTTCCTATATAATGTTCTAACTGTACTTGGCTTTATTTTATACTTGCAGAACATGAAGAAGCCGTAAGTTCAAGTTTGAGTCAAAGGCTTTTGTGATAATCAATAGGAATGTTAGAGTGCTTATTAGTCTTTAATAATAACTCAGTCAATAACAAGTTGCTCTTTATACCACTGAGGCTTTTTGAGACACCTTATTTTCTTCTCAGTCAACATTGTTTTCTTGTAAGTTTTTATAGATTTGATTATTATGCTCGATAAATGCTTTACATAAAGTACATAAATGCAATTGGCCTTTATTTGGAGAAAAATCATTGATGTTTTCATCTTTTGGTCATACACGTATGATACTTTCTGTTAAGAAAAGTGGGATGAAGCGTCCTTCTGAAAGCATTTGGGTAAAAGTTTTGTCATTAGTGCGCCACTGGAGTTAATAATTATGTATCTTATCTAGCCCTGCTTATTTCCCCTTTGGCAGAAAAGCTAGAAGGTCAGTCAACACTCTTTCTTTTATTTTTTTTCTTACTCTTGCATTTTGGTGAGGCAATTTGGGTTAGATGACTTGCCTAGGGTCACACAGCTAGTAAATGTCAATGGTCTGAGACCAGATTTGAACTTGGGTCCTCCTGACTCCAAGGCCAGAGCTCTATCCACTGCGCTACCTACCTGCCCCTAGGTAACACTCTTGATAGAAGTTGATTGTTCATCATATTAGCAATATGTAAGATTTCTATTGTGGATTTAACCTGATTTGCTTTTTCATTGTGTTGTACTTCTTATGACCATATTGATTACCAGAAATTTTCCACGTCCTCCTATTTGAGGGGTTTGCTATCTCTTAAAAATTATTTGCTTTTCAAGCCTTTCTTAAAAATTGAATTTGAATTGTTAATTGTGTTCATTAATCTGCTTAGACTCCTCGTATCACATTAACCTTTTGACTTTTGCTTTCAATTGTTGGGTAAGGGAATCTGAAATTTTTAGCGTGCATTTATTTTCCAGATTCCTTTCTGCATACTTTTTTTGTTGCCTTTAATCAGATGAAATGTAATACAAGTTTCTACTGCGCATAGCAGCTAGACATTGAAATTCCAATGCCTTTCCATAGATCTTAAATAACTTTCTGAGGTTGCTTTTGCCAGGTGGTGTTGATATTTGTCTTTAAGAGTATTCCATGATAGTAGTGACAGCCACTATGTGTACTACTACTATATGCAGGTTCTGAAATGCTTTTTAGACTTTCTGGCAAATATTGTGGGAGAAAGTGTTCATTCAAATTATATATATATGTATACATATGTGTGTGTGTATACATATATGTGTATGTATATCAAATGCATGCTTTTAAAATTACTCTGTATAATTGCATAATCGGTCTGCTTGTTGGATTGTTGTCATCAAACTGGGGAAAAAACCTTTTTTGAAATTCTGGTAAGCCCACCTCCTCTTCAAAATTATTTTAGAAATCAATATTGGTTTTGTTATACATTTTGTTAACAGGAAGAATTACTGGAATTTGCATTAAGGAAAATTTTCAATGCCCTCGAGGTCTTCAATGCTTCTGTCTTTAGAGTTTAGAGTTTAGTATTATACCTATTTCATTTTACCTCTTATTTCACCCAATCTCAGTTTAGGGATGCAATTCTCATTTACGATTGCCTTGCATTGTCCTGCAATACCCTACTGTGTACTTGGAGCTGAGGTTGCTATTGACCAAAAGCAGTATGAAGCTCTTGTTTATAACTGGTAAAAATTGTTTCCAATTTTGTTTTTATATAGTACTGGCACATAGCTAAAGCATTCATATCTTCAGGCTATTTCATGCTCAATCATGGTTTACCTTCACAATTGTCACTGAAGCATTTCTAGCAAATAAGTTATTAGCATTTTTCATTTGTTCTTGTGTATCTTGCCATCTTTGTAATACCAGTCAGTCAACAAGCTTTTATTAGGCACTTATTATGTGCCAAATACTGAGAATACAAATCTAAGGAGAAAGAAAGATAGTTTTTGCCCTCAGGGAGCTTACATTCTAGCTGAGGAAGGAAGACAGATCACAAAAGAGAAGGAATAGGGGGAATGAATGTACTTGCCTCAGTGGCATTTTAGAGAAAATCCTGGGGAAAGTCAGGAGTCTGGCCAAGAGAAACATAAAGGCATCATTGGCCTGGGTCAATATTAAAATGGAGATTCTGGGAGGAACCAGCCAATCAGAAGGACAGGCTGTAGAGGTGGAGGGCACTTCCAATGTGGGAAGTAGTCCAGGACTGGAGTGAGCTTCTTATGAATTCTGGTAGGAATTGGATTAGAGAAACTCGGGGGTGTTCTCCAATTCTAAGATTCTGTGAACTTTTGAAGTGGAAGAGACCATGTTAATGCCTTCCTTCCATAACTACCTTGTATTTGTCTACTTTATCTTTTTTATACTTATTCTGCATGTACTTTTATATGTATACATTATTTCTCCTGTTAGAATGTAAACTCCTTGAAAGTAGGGATTGTATCATTCCTTGCACTTGTATCTCCACCGTACCTGGCATTTAGTAGTGATTTTATAAATGCTAGTTGATTGGTTGATTAAAGGCCAATTTCAGGAGGATACTAGTTGTAAGAATTGGCCCAGATTCAAACCATTATTCCTAACTTTGTATCAATGGCAGTTGTGGCAGTGTAGGACAAGGCACAGAATTTATCAAGTTTTTTTTTTAATCAATGCCAGAATGAAGTGCTTATAAATGGGGAAACATCGTCAATGCTAGAACAAAGCACCCATCAGTTTAGACAAGGAGGACTTAGGACAATGCTTATTGTCAGCTGAAATTTTTTCTCCCTAAGCTTTCTATCTAACCAATGGTCCTGCGTCTTATCTTTAGAGCTAAGGAAAAGTAATCTAATCCATTTTCTATATGACAATCCTCAAATAATTGAAGATAATTATTGGTAGCTCTTTTAATGTATCTTCACGTGACATGATTGTTCCATTATCATACTGGTTGCCCTCCTCTGGACAGGTTCCTGTTAACAGGACAACATCACTGTTAAAATGTGGGATCCTACCTATAGTCATATAGAAAATGTTAAAAATCATTATTGATTAGAGAACTGCAAATTAAAACAGCTCTGAAGTACCACCTCACACCTGTCAGTTTGGCTAATGTGACAGAAAAAGAAAATGACAATGTTGGAAGGGATGTGGGAAAATTGGGATACTAATGCACTGTTGGCAGTTATAAACTGATCCAACTATTCTGGAGAGCAATCTGGAATTATGCTCAAAGGGCAATCAAACTATGCATACCCTTTGATCCAGCAATACCACTACTAGGTCTGTATCCTAAAGAGATCATAATAAAGGGGAAAGGACACACATGTCCAAAAATATTTATAGCAGCTCTTTCTGTGGTGGCTAAGAATTGGAAATTGAAGGGATGCCCATCAGTTGGGGAATGGCTGAACAAGTTGTGGTATGCTTTCCTTCCAGAACTACTTTGTATTTCTCAACTTTATTTTGTTTATACTTATTCTGTATTGGAATACTATTGTGCTATAAGAAATGACAAGCAGGATGATTTCAGAAAAATGGAAAGATTTATATGAACTGATGAAAAGTGAAATGAGCAGAACCAGAAGATCATGGTACATGGTAACAGCAATGTTGTGCAATGATCAACTGTGAATGACTTAGCTATTCTCAGCAATACAAAGATCCAAGAGAATTCCAAAAGACTTACTGTGAAAATGCTATTCACTTTCATAGAAAGAACTGATGGAGTCTGAATGCAGATTGAAGATACTTTTTTAACTTCTTGTGTGTGTGTGTGTGTGTGTGTGTGTGTTTTGTCTGTTTTCTTTCATGACATGACCAATATGGAAATATGTTCTGCATGACTACACATGTATAACCTATATCAAATTGCTTGCTATTGCAGGGAGGAGGAAAGATATGGAATTCCAAATTTAAAATAAAAAGAATGTTAAAATTGTTTTTGCAAGTAATTGGAAAAAATAAAATGTTGTCAACTTAAAAAAATGTGGTACACACCTGACCACACAATTACAAGTATGGTTTAATCAGGGAAGATCACAATAGAACTATCATCTCCCTAGATACTGTATGTTCTAGATACTATGTGCTGAATACTTAACATGTCATTAGGTTGATTTATTAAAATAATAGCTATCTAAGTCCCTAGGATTTGTTTTTATATGAACTGATACTAAGGCATATCTCCCTTCCCCTCCCATTGCATATATTTCTAGTGGGTTTTAAAAACACAGAAATTCTTTACATTTCAGAATTACAGAATCTAAGAGGCCTCAGAAGCTATCTAGCTGAACCTTTACTTGTGTAACAATCCTTTCTACAATATCTCTAACAAATGTTTATCTAGGCTCTGTTTGAAGGTCTACATTAAGGGAGAATCAGAGGGATATTGGAATCAGCTTGAACTAGCCTGCAGGAAGTAATTCTTATATTTTCATTGTGAGTTACACTTTGGAAAACAGCAAATGCTATAACCCAAAGCATGATTCATTGATTTGTTTATTGCTAGACTTAAGAAAGTGATGGAGAAACTATTAATAATGCAGATTAAACTTAACAGTGTGTACTGTGTATTTTTTTCTTTCTTTCTGGAGAGCCAGTTTTTAAATATTTCCCAGCACACATATGGGGTGAATCCATTCTGTCCTGAGAAATATTATCATCAATGGATATGAAACTTACCAGTTGATAGCTTGTGAAAACTAGTTTTCACCTTTTGAAAACCAGTGCAATATTTTCCCATCTCCAGTCCTTTGGAAAATCTTCCTCTCTTAACAATTCTTCAAAGGTTACTTCAACAATCACATCTGTAACTTATTTCTATTCTCAGGGATATAATTTATATGGGCCCAGTGACTTGAACTCAGGGTATATAGGTGCTCCTTTGTTATCTTTTCACTTATTGCTATTTTTGTTTTACCCTTTTCAGTCTGAAGATTATTGTTCTTGATAAAGTAAATGGAAGCAAAATAGGACTTCCTGTTTGGCCTCTTCTAACGTTGACCCATTCCAGTTTTTGTGGGAAATAGAGGAAGCAAATTGTTCTTTTCAGCCTGAAGTTTTGTTACCCCCATTAGATTCTAAGTTCCTTGTGTGACTGTATCTTAAACTTTCTTTTTATAAACCATAACATATGACATAATGTTAGGCATATAAGAGACATTCAAGAAATAATGAAATAATTGGCTGATTTTTATTGACTAAGAAAAGATCAATATGATGAAAAAGTTCCCAGAATATTCCCCTTCGGTAGGAGGAAAGAGGGAAACAAGTACCACAGAACTTGTCTCAGATGTCATATTTTATGAAACGGTTTTAATTAAGAAAAGGATTATGGAGTGGAATGACTGATGATAAACTAGGAAATTTAATCTTCACTTAAAATCATGGTAGAGATCAGTACCCTTCAAATGTGAAGAGAAGAGCTTGCAAAGAGACCAGATGTGATAAAAAATATGTAAAAATGACTAGTGAGGAGGAAATAAATAGGTAAGTTGAACAATGAATCACCCAAAGGTCCATAAGGTATACAGCTAGTATAAGGAACAAATAAAATGAAAATTGAAGGATATAAGGAAAATGAAATGAAAGAGAAATGAAGAATGATTAGAATATGACTTCTGGGGAAATGTCTCTTTTATCTAACAAGGTCGTTGAAAATAGGAAATTTCAGGTACTAATCCTGACTAAAGATATCTAATTCAATTGTAGGAACTCAATATTGGGAAGATTTCAGTGCTGTAGAAATTCAGGAGATCAAGGGTGGGATCAGTAAGAACATATTTTAGGTTGTCACAGTGGTTGGAGTTGGAAGAAAACTTAGATATCATCTAGTCGAATACCCTCCTTGTACAGATGGGGAAACTGAGCCCAGAGATGAAGTCACTTGCCCAAGGTCACAAAGCTAGTAAATAGCAGAGCTGGAATTTGAACCCAGGTTCTATATCTTCAAATTGATTGCTCTTTCGTATACCCTAAGTTAAAATCTTCAATACCACCCTGCATCTTGCCATATTGTTTAAAAAATTGTGGCCAGGTAGAAAAGTTGGATATGATCTAAATATAATAATAGTTCATGTAGTTGGAAATCAGTTCTCTTAGATCTTACCAATATAGAAGATAGTAGAAAACTGGAAAGTAAGTGAACAGACCTTTACTTGAGTAATAATCCTTTCTACAATATCTCTAACAAATGTTTATCTAGGTTCTGCTTGAAGGTCTACATTAAATGTATGGCCAAAATAAGTGTTACTGGGTCCATGCATGAAAATTCCTGTACTTTGTTCTTAGGAAAGGCCCTCAGGAGCTTGCTTGGAATCTATTTGTTCATTATTAAAACTAATATTTATATATGTTCGTAAATTGCTATATACAAATACATATACAAATTCATGCAAATAATTCTACATTAATTGACTTAAGTCTCACAATAACTCCATAAAATAGAAATGTGAGTGTTATCATTCCTATCTTGCAGGAAATTAAATTGAGAATTAAAGAGGTTACATGACTTGTCCAAGATCACACAGCTAGTAAAGTGGCAGAGCCAGACTGAATTTATTGATCTCTAGTCAAGTTTTCTCTCCACTATACCAAAAACCAAGTTAAAAGGGAGGTGAAGGGCACACTGATAGCAGCATGTAGTAATAATTGACATCATATTTTAATTTTTTTTTTTTTTTGCTAGTCAATGAGGGTAAATGACTTGCCCAGGTCACACAGCTAGTGTGTTATGTGTCTGAGGCCGTATTTGAACTCAGGTCCTCCTGACTCCAAGACTGGTGCTCTATCCACTGCACCACCTAGCTGCCCTAATAATTGACATCATAAAAAGAGGGAGAAAACAAAAATCTATAAAAGCAAACAGAAGAACTTAAAACACACAGATCTCTAGGGCCATTTAGTTCAGGGACAAAGCACCTTAAACACTTCAATAAGCCCAGAGTACATCATTGTATTGCAGCAGAGTTCACTAATTAATTTCCATTTTAATGACCCTGAGTCATCAAGAAAAGGTTAAGTGAAGTGTAGTATCCTCTGTTTATAGCATAAGAATATAGGAAAGTGTAGACATTTTACAAAGATGTGCATCTAAAGTGGTTTAAAGTGATTTTAAAAAAAAAAACTTAAGGAAAAACATTGTTATTAGGAAGAATTGCTGTTAAAAACAATTGCAGTTAGAACTGCCTTCTTATTTAACAGCAATTGTTCGTAATATTCCTAATATTGTTCCTAATTGGTCCAATTGTTCCTGATGTTCTTAATAAAGTTACTGTGATAGAAAAAACTAAAGAAACTAGTAAGCTAAGAAACGGATATCGACATGCTTTCACACAAAAGTTTGAAATTTTTGGTTCAAGAAAAGAATGACAAATAAATTGGAAATATGTTAAAACTAAAAGCTAAAAAGTTAATAGGATTATATAAATGTGAATGTCTTAAAGAATTATTTATAAATGTATGCTTTTCTCTACCCACTCTCAAATCTAGTAAGAATAAACCACAAGAATGGTTTATAATTGTTTTTAGGACCATCAGATGCAAAAGCATCCATTTGAAGATAGAATTAATGACCCCATAAATATGACAGCTCATTTTTTGAAATGAGTAGTTCACATAAATTTAACTTCTCCCAGTAACCTTGTCTTTTGAATAAGCTTTCCCTTGCTAGAGGAGTGTGATACATTCCTTAGGGAATAGGGTAGCACATCAGGCAAGACAAAAAAGCTCAAACAGCTTAGAAGATGCCAAACCCACTGACCACTGGAGCAGAGTAAGGTAGCAGATGTTATTGTTACCATGGAAACCAGTGGGCGGATCCAAATAAAGAAGAGGCTGGATTTTCAAGGCCGAGACCTAAGAAAGACTGCACTCTGTCCTTCTCTAAGGTTCTCTTGCAATAAGATGTAAAAGGCAAAAAAGAAAGAGTCTACTTCTATAGTTTCTTTTCTCCTTGCTCTCTTTCTCCTGGTAAAAGGGCAAATTGTAAAATCAGCTATCAGCTGGAAATATTATGCCTGTTGTAGATTAATGAGATACTTGCTTTGAATAGAACTTTTATCCAAACTCCTTGCATCTTCTGTCTCACTACCCATTCCCTCTTTGAATCCTCCTCATCCCATTTGAAATGATTTCTGAAGAACTTTAGAAAGCAGACCAAAAACAATTTCAGAGAAGTGTTGCAGAAGTCCGACTGTAGACAGAATAGTTGAGGACCTCAACCATAATGGGTGGAAGAGGAATTCTATTACTTGAAGGTAAGAAAGATATGGAACAACTTCTCTCCAACTCCTTTCTGGGTCCTAGTAAACTGACCATAACAATGTAAGCATTTAGTCTCAGCTCTATGGAAGATGAAGAGGCATGGTGGATTGAGATCTGATTTCAGATCCAGAAAGACCTGGGTTTGAGTATTCCCCCTAATTCATCCTGGCTGAGTGACCCTGGGTAAATCACTTAACCTCTTAGTACTCTAGGTAACTTTATATTGCAGAGAAGGTGCCAACTTCTCTGTGGAATGCTTTTATCTGGGAGTTCCCTCTAGCCATGAAATCACAGATTCAGTCCCTATCCCCTGTATTGAAAGAACTTGTACAGAAGGACCTAGCAACTCCTTTTATGTAGGGAGAACAGTCAGCTGAAAATAGTTACCATTCATTTCTATCTGAGGCTGTTCACTATGCCTGCTTCTTTATGGATGTAAAGCGAGTCCTTGGCATAGGTCTCAAGGTATGTAGGATGTACAAACACATCTTGTCATCACATCATGGTTAAGAGAACATATGTCTTCTCTGATCTTTGAAGAAAGAGGATAGACTTTTACAGAGGTCTCTTGGAATTTCTTAGATGTAGGATCATCAGGACGTGAAAGGAAATCTACTCTGAAAAATGCATGTGCAACAGTGAAAATTTTGCTTCAAGGAATATAAGCCAGTCATTTTTTTTCTTCTTTTACTCCAATCAGAGCTCTTTTGTTCAGAGAAAAACTTTCAGAAAGTCTAGTTCAATAGAATTGGTAAAATTAACCATTCGTCTCAGGCATTCAACTTTTTTTGTCCTCAATTTCATCCCTCTCTAATTTTAGCCACAGAATCATTTACTTCAATAACATTCCCTTCTCTCTCTCCATGAATACCATATATCCTGGACATTGTGCCATTTTCTTCCCTTTAATCCTGGGTAACTTTGAACAACTTTCTTTTCTTTCCTATTTGCGTGTTGTTGAATGCTGCTATAGAATGTCACTTTGGGGGTACTCCAGGAGTCTATTTTTTATTTTGTTCTCTTCATTGTTTGCTATGAATAGCTTGAAAGAAAACATAGGAGACATGCTTATCAAATTTGTAAATTACATGAAGCTGGGAGGGAAAACTAGCATATCAGGTGGTAGAATTAGAACCCCAAATGATACTGACAGATTAGAATGATGGACCAAATCTAAGAAGGTGAAAATTAACAGATATAAATGTAAAGTTCTACTCCTAGATTTTAAATGCAAAGATAAAAGACAAGAGATAAGTTGGTAGACAACAATTCCTATGAAAAAAGGATTGGGGGTTTAGTGAACTATAATCTCAATATGATTTAACAATGTATCACGGTAGTCAAAAAAAGCTAATGGAATCTCTGACTGCAATATTGTGGTGATAAAATCAACAAGACTTATCTACAAATTCACTTTGGAAGGCTAAGGAGAGAAAAGAATAAAAACTAACTCAGGAGTTTTGAGCTTAGTTGACAGGCAGGTTGTTGGTACAAGTAACAGAAATAAATAAGCCAATAGGAGGACCAGTTTTGGGGAAGAAGAAGAAGATGAGTTTAGTTTGTGATACAGGATCATAGATTAAGAGTAAAAGGAGACCTTAGAGGCCACTTAGTCCAGTCTCTTCATTTTACACATGAGGGACTAAACCCAAAAGATATTAAATAACTTATGTGAGGTGATACAAGTAGTAAGTAGCAGAGTCAGAATTTGAACCCATGTCCTCTGATTTCAATTCCCAAACTCCACCACCTTCCACAATGTTGAGTTTATAGTGCCTGTAGACACTTCAAATGGATATACTATAGGTGATTTGAAATACAGGCTAGAAGTAGATAATGAAGAAATGGAAGCTATAAGTACAGACTACCATTTCTTTCCTTTGGTTCCTGTATATTTGTATATATGTCTTTCCTTCTGTTAGACTGCAAACTTACTCAGAGCAGAGTCTGTGTTGTATTTGTCCTTGTAACCCCAATGCCTATCACAGTATCTTACACATAGTAGGCATTTAGTAATTGATGAATGAATAAACATTCCCTTCTTTCTGCATCTGTGAATTATTTTTCCTGTAACCAACACAATCTTGGTTGGGTTCTTTCTCTTTTCACTGTTTTTAGGACAACTTGTTCCCCCCTAGCCCTTGGAGTCTTCTTTCAGAAGGATTATAATCACTGGGTTTTAATTATGGGGTATCATCCCTGAAGATTTTGGAAAGGGTCCAAAATATAATTCAAATGGTGGAAAACAAGATGTAGGCAGCAGGATGAAAGGGAATGTTTAGTTCAGAAAAACAAAAGCTGAGGTGGATTAATTTTGAAAAAAGATATGAAAGTTTCCTCTAAAGAAAAAAAAAGATAGGTAGCTGTTCACCACAGCAGAGGAGCATAAGGGTATGGCGCTGCATTGAAGTAGGTGGTATCAAAGTTCAAGAAAGAATATGGTAGCAGCAGAGTGGTGGTGTTGGGGAGGGGGGAGACAGGGTGCAGTTTAGTCTCTCCTGTACCTAGTTTGGTGGATGCAATCCTCTGTGGTTATATAGTGACTTAACAACAATCACAGAAGAGTTGAAGAAAAGCCAAAAGAGACGTCTTATAATTTGTCAGAAAAGACTCAAAAAGATCCTTTGATCACAGGGTATAGGCGCATCTAATTCCTATACAAATCAACACATCTTGGAGTATAACCAATCCTTTTGGAGATCCTCAAAATCTGCTTTGGATACAGAGCAAGAGAAGATAGGGGCAGAGCCACCTCAGGGTGAGCAAGCACCTTCCCTGCCCTCTCTAAGCTCTGAGAAGCTTCAGATTTTATCTGAGGCCAAACCACCCAGATTATTTTTTGTTTGAACTTGGACTTGAAGGGAAATGAGAGGTAGAAAAAAGCCAAGCAAGCACAAGGACATAGTTTATTTGAGGCAGAATGGAAACAATCAATGGGACCAGATATTCCAGGCCCGATTTATCCTGGTAGCCACAAGAGTGAGTAAGACCTGAGCAGAATGGTTGAGTGTAGTCAGTCAGCCAGGGAGCTCTGGTCCTCCTGGGCTCATATAACTCACATAACTCAATCCCCTTCCCTTTAGTTCCCTTATCAAGCTCAGTGCAGGCTTTCAGGATGGAAAAGATGGCCACTTCCTCACAGTTTATGTACCCTCTTAGCTACCAGGGCCTTGAATTCTAGGGCTGTTTTCCCAAGAATCAACAGGTTCTCCCTAAAGGAACTATCTTCCCTTACTTGTTTGGCTTTTTTCTACCTACCGGCCCCCTTCAAAATCAGGCTCAAACAAAATGCGATATGAGTAGTTTATCTTCTGGTAAAGTCCAAAACCCCTTAGAGCTCAGAGAGAGAGAGCAGGTAAAGGACTTACCTACCCTCAGGCAGTTGTTCCTTCATCAACTCTTGTCCAGAGTTTAACCCATTTTTTAGGGTTTCCAAAAGCATCCTTATGCCACTCTTGAGTTCTTCGTGCAAATGATGGATCAATTTGTAGAATTCTTGGTTTTAGAGTCAGAAAGGAGCTTGAAGCCATTGAATCCAACCCTCTCCCTTTACAGATAGAGAAACTGAAGTACAGAGAGATTAAATGACTTGGCCAGGCTTACACATCTAGTTAATTATCTGAAGCAGGATTTGAACCCAGGTCTTCCTGAATCCAGGTATATATAAGCTGGTCTTGGCTTTCCCCAAACCTTCCAATTTCATCAGAGCAGAAAATCCTTAACAGATTATTAGATGATCTAATGAATTATAAGAGTCCAGTTGCCTGATTTTGTTATCACTTTTCATGCCATGACCTGAGGAATTTTAGACTTCCTTTTAAGGGGCTATAGCCTAGTTGGCATAACCTTTCCATCCCTTAAACTCTTTCAAATCCCTTCCTAAGAGACAAAGAATTGATATCAGTCTTGAGAGCAATACATTCTCACACATGGTTTTATTGTGGCTTCCCTAGGAAGTGAGTTCCCTTGCCCACTGAAATTCTTCAAGCTCTAAAGAGGGTAGGTATTCTGGCTCCAAACTCAGTGTCCTTTCGACCAAACTACATTACATTATCTCTAAAGTGATGAAAGAAAGAGGAAAGAAGTGACTGGAAGTGGCATTTCTATACCATCTGATATCTTCATGCTAACCTCCTTGAGTAAGTCATCTACAATCTGTGCTCCCAGTTCTTCTTTCACTCTCTCTCTCTCTCTCTCTCTCTCTCTCTCTCTCTCTCTCTCTCTCTCTCTCTCTCAAACTTTTGCAATCTCATCATTTAACTCTAACTGCACTTTCCATAGTTACCACTTATATCTTAATTATCAAATCTAATGGCCTGTTCCGATCCTTGATCCTCTGAACTCTGCAGCATTCCATACTGAAAGTGATTGATCACCCTCTCCTGTTGAGTAATCTCTCCTCTAGATTTTTATACAAGGTCCTCTCCTCATCCTCCTTTTCTCTGTCCAATAGTTTCTTTTCATTCTTCTTTGCTGGTTCTTCATGTAGTGTCCACTAACTATGAATGTCTCCCAAAACTCTATTCTGGGTCCTTTTTCTTTTTCTCTTTTCACTCTATACAACTTCACTTGATGACCTCATCAGCTCCCATGGGTTCAGTTCTATAATCTTTAATGCAGATGCTTAGCAGATCATATCCAACCCTAGCCTATCTCCTGAGCAACAGTCACATAGCTCCAACTGTATCTTGAACATTTCCTATAGAATGCCCTATAGGAATATTGAGCTCAACTGAATTTGTTATTTTTCCTCTCCAAAACCCTCTTTCTTTATTTCCTTATTACTGTTGAGGACCTCACCATTGACCCAGTCACCCAGACTTGCAAACTGATTGTTTTCTGATTCTTTTCTCTCACTCATCACCCCCATATCCAATCATTTGACAAATCTATTGCTTTTTTACCTTCCCAACATCTCCTTTTCTCTTTGCTAGTAAATTATACAACCCTAGTTCTTGTCCTCATCACCTCTCAACTACAACACTGCAATAGCATTCTAATACACTGGTATCCACACAGCTACAGTAGTATACTTGCATTTCTTTAAATATGACACTCCATTTCCCATCTCCATTTCTTTGTACAGCCTGCCTTCATTTCTGGAATGCTTCACTCCCTTTCTTCTGCCCCTTAGTTTTCTTGTCAAATAGTTCCTAAATATGAAGCTAATTAGAGAAGGCAGTGACCATTCAGGTGGTGAGTACAGAGCTATGAATATTCCTAGGTACAGTTCTCAAGCAGGGCGACCAACACTACAAATGGAAGGCTCCATCCTCCTCATTTCAGGTATAGAGAAAAACCATACCCATACACTTCATATTGGATCTGTGACTCTTACAGGTGCTTGTTTTAAAGATCATACACACACACACACGTATATACGCATTTACATACACATACATGTATGTTTATGTATATATATGTGTGTGTATATATTTATATATGTGTATACACACACACACACACACACACACACACACACACACACACACACACACACACACACATATATATGGAAGAGGCATGCAATTGTTCCTACTTGGGAAATGTGTGTAGAGATTGTTTTCTGTTGCTTGCTATTAATTTTCCTGTCAAATAAATGTTTATTGTTTTAATGCTTCTCCGTGCCAGGTCTGTAAGCATAGTAAGCTACTGAATACCTCAATCTCAGCTAACTTTAGAAGTACCCAGTTTTCTATCCAGATGGCCTGGCTCAGTACAAAAGCAAACTGAGAAATACGATGCTACTTAGAATCTCTCTCCTCCCCACCCCCAATTGAACCAGAGCCTGAAAAAGGTCCAGAACTGGTTAGATTATAGGTTATGTAAATAAGACTTTCTTCTGAACAACATTAGATAAGGATAACTATTGTTTGCATTACGATTTTGGTAGTAATTTGCTAATTTCAGATCAAAGGCAGCTGAACATTTAGCTTCATATCAGTAAATAGGAAAGCCCTAGAAAGGCTAAGGGAACCAACTTATAGAAAAAGCATAAGTTTTAACCTTTTTTGTGTCTCAGTATTAGCTGCATTTTCTCTCATTCCCTCCAACACCCTGAACTAGGAGGAGGAGTTGGTATAGTCCCAACTCTCCACTGACAAGTCTAGAACCTCTCTATGCTCCCACTACCTTCAAACTTCAAGGTTTGCACTTCTATCACTTGGTCCAGGTACTTGTTGTTGGAATTATAATGGCCTGCTGGTCATTTCTTTTCTTTGATATCCATCCATCCATCCATCTCTATCCCTATGTATGTATACATACATACATATATTTATAATATATATATATATATTATAATAATATATATATATATATATATATATATATATATATATATACACACACACACACACAATATATATATATATACATATACATATATATTTTTAAAATGTCTATCATCTCTCTGTAGATATCTATGTATTCCATATATGTGTCTATATATCTATACATACATATATTTTTAAAATTTCTATCTCTCTATAGATGTCCCCTGTCTATGCATATATGTCTCAAATAATACATATACATTTACCATTTAAAAATCTCTCTCTCAGTAGCCGTATGGCTCAGTGGGTAGAATGTTGGGCCTAGGGTCAGGGAGACCTGAATTCAAATCTGGTCTCAGACACTTAGTAGCTATGTGACCCTAGGCAAGTTACTTAATCACTCTTTGCCTTATCCACTGTAGAAAGAAATGGCAAATCACTCCAGTATCTTTGCCAAGAAAATCCCATGTGGGATTATGAAGAGTCAGACACAACTGAATGACTGAACAACATCTAACTATCTAAATATCTGTCCCCTACAGCAATCTGGCCTCCAAGTTAATCAATTTTTCTAAATAATATAGTCTGTTTCAGCAACTCACAAGAATGGTCATATCTTAAGTCTTACCATTAACTAACACTGTACAATGTCATTATTTTGAACTCTTGATTTCCCTTCTCTGATCATAATCTCCATTTCTTCCATTTCTTCCTGTACCTTACTTGTCTTAAACCTGTTTTTCAGCCTTACCATGACCTCTGATATTACAACTCTCCTTGTTCTTATAATCTATCACTTTTGCTTTGACCTCACTTTGCATTCTCAGTTTACCATGTCCAAAATTGAATTCCTTATTTTCTCCTCTAAACTGCCTCTCCTCCAAATATCCTTATTACATTTGAGGGCAATAGCCCCATTCCAGTCACCCAGGGTCACTGCAGGAATCATCTTGATGATTCCATTTTTTTCCCCCACACCTCACATCATGTACCATCTCTTGTCAATTCTATATCCACAAATCTCTTACATGTTCCATTTTTCACATTAACACAACTATCCCTCTAGCTCAGGACCTGTCAAAATAATCTTTCTATGGTACAAATTTGACTATATCACTGCCATGCTTAAAAATCATTAGGAACTCTTCATTTAATTTAATATAAAATAATAGGAATATAAGGTACTCCAAGATCTGGCTTTCTCTTCAATCCCATTTATTTCATACCACTACCCTTACTGCATTTTATGGTCTAGCCCAATTGGCCTGCTGGCTTTTCCATGAACTTAATAGTACATCTTTGACTGCTGTGTGTTTGCACAGGCCCTCCCCCTTCGCTGTGTAAACTCTGGCCTCATCTCTTCTTCTCAGAATACTTAGCAACATTCAAAATTTAGCTCATGTGCCATTTTCTATTGGAAGCCTTTCATGATTTCCTTAGTTGTTAGTATTCTCTCCCTCCTTCCCAAATTATCATATATTTGTTTATCTGTTTTATGCTCCAAGGAGAATGTAAAATCCTTAAGTTGCTCAATATACTTTTATTCATTTCCCCCCCCCAGCACCTAAACAGTGTTTTTGCACATAAGAGGCACTAAATAAATGCTTATTGGATTGGATTTATGTTAGTTGCCTTTTAAAATCAGTTCCACCCCACCTTATTACCCTTGTTTTATACCTTTTTTTTTTTTTAGGATTATAGATTTAAATCCAGAAGGGATGTTAGGGGCAATCTAATCCAACCCCTTTTTTGAACAGTTAAGAAAAATGAAGCACAGAGAGAGGTCAAAACTGAGGCAAGATAATGGTCCTGTATGTGGTAAATGGAACTAGAAGCCAAGACCTTTGACTCCAAATCTAGTACCTATGTTCTTTCCATTGTACCATGTTCTCACATCCTGTTGCTTCCTCTAAACCCTCTGCTAAGGGAGCAGAAATTTTAAAATGGAATTGAAAATGGGTGATTTGTTTGAGAATTGACAGGGTGGGAGAATCTGCTGGTTAGGAAAAATATGAAAAGAAAAAAGGTATAAGAAAAAATAAATCTCCCCACCCCCAAAAAAGTCTGGAGGTTTGTAATTGGCATGGATATCTTTCTGGGCTGCCAGCTGTCACTGTCTCTGAGTCTTTACTGAGGAGAGATGTAGAAAAAGCCCCAGGGCCAAAATGTAGACACACCAGTTAAACTGAAGAAGAGGTGGGGGGTTGGGAGGTAGCAAAAAAAAAAATACACACACAAAACGAAAGAAACAAGCTTAGGTCAAAATAATAGCCTTCTCCTTTAGCTCCGGTGCCTCTGAGTGTCAGCACGAAACGGTCTCGTTAGCCCAGCCGCCCCAGTGTCGCAGCTGCCGCAGCATGAGATCCCTCCTTGGTTCTGTGACAAGAGCAAAGTAGATTGGGGTGGGGGTGGGAGTGGGATGACTGGGTCACTGTTCCCTGTCTATCTCTCTGGTGCTATTTTTACACCTGGGTGAAAACTGAGCTCCGTGCACTTGCTCCTTCACCCCACATTACCATGAGATTCTCAGCCCCCAGGAAAGAGAAGTCATCTTGCCTTCTAAAAATAGCTTTAATGAATAACAGAGCAGAGGGACTTTAATCGGGTTAGTGGCGGTACCCACTGAAACCATGAAATTCAGTGGGCTGGTGACTCTGGCAGCTCTGTCTTGTCACACTGAAAGAAGCGTTTGCCTTTGGCCAGAGCTGGGGATGAGCTGTTGGTGTTCTGCTCTGACCTGGGCTGGGAGATTGTTATTATATGTTATTGTTATTATCATCAGGCAGTAAGGCTGATGAGGACTTACTAGATGCCCTCATGTTTCGGCATTACCCAGAGAAGTGTTCCCCTGCCCACCGCTTAATTTGTGAGTGTTACGTTCTGCTTGGGCCCGAGCTAGGCTTACTTTTTTTTTTTTTTGACCCAGAATTGGTGTTGAGCACAACTTTCAGAGAACAGAGAGGTTGGCCGTTACCAGAGGGAGGACATTTAGCTCCAATCTGCAGCATCCACTATAATTACAACTTCTCTGCTCCTTGATCTGGGAGACTGCATGCAGTGAACAGAGCACTAGATGTGGAGTCAAGGAGACTAAGGTTTGAAGCCTGCCTCAGACATTGCTCACTCTCATTTCCCCTCCATTTTATAGAAAAGGGAACTGAGATCCAGAGAGAAGGGCCTTGGCCAACATAACACAAGTAATAAGGGAAACTCTGGTCTGGTGACTCTAAATTCAGCATTTTGAGTTTAAGGTTCTTTATGTGGTCTCCCCCCATCTGTAAAATGGGGGTGGGGGAAGTGATACAGATTTCATCTATCACAAAAGATTGTTGTGAGGCTCAAATGAGAATATATAAAATGTTTTGTAAACCTCACAGCCCCATAGAAAACCCAATTATTAGAGGTTAACAGCCTTGACTCTTCAATTCCTTTAGGAAGCTCCTCACAGGGCAATCCCAGCACCCACTACCCTTGCTTTCTCTAAAAAAATTTGCCTGCTTTTTCTATAACTTTCCTTGACAACTACATTTGCATTTGCAACTCTTCAGCTAAGGCTTCCTACTCCACCCACACACCTGCTATTATCTCCCTCTAGGGTTTCCCTAAGCCGGAAGCCAAAATTATTTAAGATCCCCTCCCTACACACACACACACACACACACACACACACACACACACACACAGTCACATGTCCCAAGCTATCTTTCCAGTCTTATTTCCCCTGTACCTTCTCCTCTCCTTCAGATACTCTATGATACCGTCAAACTGGGCAACTCATTTTCTAACATGCTCTACCCATTCCCGTCTCTATGCCTTCCCTCTTGCCTTCTATATCCAGAATATTTCCTCCCTTCCCACCTCCTCTCTTTTAGGGAAGAGTAATAACTAGAAATGTTTTCACCTGGGGCAAGTAGCATGAAATATGCCATCAAAAGTGTTGCCGGTAAGTTTGTCACAGGGAAGGGGCCAGGCAGCCATCAGCATAATGGGATTCAGCCTCCTGAATAGCACCTGGTTTCTTCCTATTTTAACTAATTGTTCCTGTTTTCATCTAAGTTTGATTTTTTCTGCTCTGCTGAAGGATTGCAAATGCTATCAATGTCTTCTAAATTTCTTCACCCTTTGGACAAAGCACTTCTAACCCTACCCTAGTTATGGGTCTGTTTAAATGCCGGCTCAGTATAACCTCCCTAGTGATGACTTTTGAGAGTTTCCCCGTCAAAGTAATCTCTTCATCCTTTGAACTCTTAAAGTACTTTCTTCGTAGTTCTTACTAAATTTCTACCTTGTATTGTAGTTACTTGTGAACTTTATATCTCTCCTACTAAATTTTAAGTCCTTTGAAGGCTATTGGCATTTGGTATTCATCTTGGTTTTTTCCCATATGACCTAACAGTGCTTTGGTATTATTGAATTTAATAATTCAATTAATGAATTTAATTGATTTTTTTTAAACTCTTTGATTTTTTTGCAGGTTAAGATGGTTGGGAGGGGAAGGTTGAGGGCTTCTGATATTTTCAATACCCTGAGCCAAGTGTTAATTCGCAGAGTGATCTCTCACTCTTGCTGCACATCTAGCTTAACTGTGTCCCACAAACCCAATCTCATTTCCCATTGCTTGAGTGGTGCTTCTACTCAGCTCTGTCACTGCATATGGATCATGGTCAGCAATGTCTACTAGTGTTGGAGGTTAGTGAAAGATTTTCAGGGGTTTGAATTGTGCTAAGTGAAAGATGGCTGCTGAAGAACTTTACATTACCTCCTTTCTTCCTTCCTTTCCCACCCCGTATATGCACAGAGGTATCATCTTTGAATACTTGGCAGGATTAACCCATGAGCAATAAAAACTGACATTCCCATTATTCCTGTCATCAAAAAGTCTAAAAAACTTGTCTAAACCTACCAAATTACAGATTGTATGGATATAGACACCTTGAGGCACCAGGAAAGGAATGGCTTTAATTAGGCACATAGCAGCTTCATTCACTAATAGATACGAAGACATGAAGACATTTGTTAAAAATGAAATAGGGATGGGGAAGGGAGAATTTTAGCCATAGCACAAGGCTGGTGAACTTTATTGCTAAATGAATCAATGAAGTAAAACACATGTTTTATCTGAGTGTATGTTTATGAACATCTATAGAAACATTAAAAGCCCTACTTTGATTTGGCGTGAAAGTGATTGTGGCATGGAGGTGACCTTGGTCATATAAAAGTTGTGCCAGGAGAATATAAACTTTGGAAGGCTTTTTTAAAGACTAAAAAGCTGAGTTTGGGCCAGACAAAGAACTGTACATATTTGTCATCCAAGGATAAACCTAGATAAGTTTGGAAAAATTCATCCATCTGGTTCATCCCCAGAAGTCTAGACACCAGGTAATGATTATTTTTGGTCAGAATAATTCATGATACCAACTGCCAAGACTCAGAAGGTTAGTAATCTGCACTGGTGGAGGCAGAACTCATACCTATGAAATCACAGATAATATTCTTGTTTCAACTACAGAATCATGGAATCATAGGTTCTAGGATAGATGGCATCTTAGAAAGAAAATAAGCATGTACAAAGTTCCAGGCATTGTGCTAACTTCTTTACAAATATTATCTCATTTGATTCTTACGACAGCCTTAAGAGGTAGGTACCATTATTATCCCAGTTTTACAGTTCGAAGAAAGTGAGGCAGACAGAGGATATTTAACTTGCCCAAAGTCACACAGCTTGTAAATATCTGAGGCTGAATTGGAACTCAGGTCTTCTTGCCTCCAGGCCTAACGTTCTATCTATTGAACCACAGAGCTGCATGTCAGGGAAGATGAAAGAGACCTTTTTTCTATGGAAACAAATACCCAGACATGGTCCATATCTCATTTTTGTTGTTGCTTGTCATCATCACCGTGTTCTTCATCTGCAATATGTAAACTGGCTGTATGGCTCAATCCTTTACTACCTGTTAGACAAGTCATGGTATCTCTCTGGGCCTTGGTTTTTCATCTGTAAAAAGAAGGGGTTAGATTAGGTGATATCTAAGATTCCCTTCCTCTTTAATTCTATGATTCTATTTCATAAAGTAGTTCTAATCTAAAGGAAGCTGTTTAATAAAATACCGTGTAAATATCAGCTATTAAGCTTGTTTCACATCTCACTATATTGGGTATGGTATGAAGCAGGGGTCCTTAACCTAGGGTCCATGAATTTATTTAAAAAGTATTTTGATAAGCATATTTCAATATAATCAGTTGCCTTTGTGATCTTACATATGCCATTATATTCATTCTGTTGAGGAGGGTTTTATAAATTTCATCAGACTGCCAAAGAAGTCTATGACACAAAAAAGAATCCTTGGTACAAAATAAACTAGTAAGACAAGGAGGGAGAGCAGTGATTTTTTGATGCTTCTAGGAAAACATAATCAAGCTTTCCAATTATACCCTGCTTCTTCAGTCTTGCTAAATGAAACACACAAGGTTAATTTACATTGTACAGCTGGTCAGAGGCATTGATGGGAGTGGAAAGGAAATTTTTGAACCATACCTAAACAGTACAGAGACCTGGGGAGTGGTTACTGAGGTAAAAACAAATAAGTTCAAAAGATAGGCTTGACCTAAGTGTTTTTTGCTGACTGTCTACAGCTGTTGGTCTGATACACAAAAAAGCTGAAATAGCCATAAGGCTATGAAGTAGTTTTAGAAAAAGAACTGTGGTGGGCATTTCCCTGAAGAAGAGGTTACATACTAGTTGTAATTCAATGAATAGGCAGCAGATGGTAGCAATGGAGAATCAGCAGCAGAAAACCAGAAGAAAGAAGTATAATGAATTAAAATGGCCCAGCAAATGACACCAGCAGTTCCAGTTGAGTGCAGGAAGAGGCCCAGGAGTTGATATCATTAAACTGGCTGATAGTTATTAGCAGTGTTCCAGTCACAAGTTCCTTCTCCCATAGTTGATGTGGGAATCTTGGTGGTGAGTGGTGGTGGTGGTGGTAGGGTAATGTGCGTGAGTAGAGATAGGATTTTCCTTATTTATTTTATTGTTTTTTTAATTCAATTCCTTTTTCTTCAAATTAGTGTACCTTCTTGTTTGATCTCATAAAAGGAGAAAAATATTCATGAGGGCTCATGAAAAGTGATTTTGAATAGATACTGACACATGGTGACAATAGATGCCTTGAATCTGGGATACCTTTCAGGGGTCCATATTTGAGGGGCAAAAACTACAAGCACATTATGCAATTTTGTATGCAGTGCCATTTACTAACTTTCTCCACCTCTCTAGTACCCTGGGAAGTACATGTATGCACACACACTTATATGAATATATTAATATATGTATATTATACATATATATATGTGGATTGTGTGTGAGTATATATATGTATATGTATATCTAGTTATAGCTACATCTAGAGAAGATGTGGGATAAATTTCCAAGAATAAAATAAAATCTTGGGGGTAGAGGAAATCCTGAAGTAGGGATCAACAACCTCTTTATTCCCAAGTGCCATCAATAAGATGGAAACATGTTACCAATGACATTGTCAGGTTTAAGTTACTGGCAAAAAGAAAGAGAAAAAGGCAAAGGAAAAAGAAAGGGGAAAGATATAAAGAAAAAAGGCAAAAACAAAGAGGATAGAGAGTTCTTATGGTAGGGAACGAGCCAGTGCTGCCAATTCTAGACATAAAGTGCCACTCACCTATCACAGTAGACATAAGATAATATTTTCAGAAAGAAGTTTCTATTATCAGCTGTTCTGAGAAACACTCTTGACTTTATTGTTCTTTATGTTGTCATTGTGTTAATTTCCCTTCTCTTGCTATGGAAAGCAGAGTTCTGAGGGTACATATGGAAAATCCACATTCAGTGAATGCTGAACTGTCTGCCTCATAGCTTATCAAGTTTATCATTTCCAGAGTGTGACTTAGACGAGCTCTCCATAACAGCACAGTCAAGAAGGATCATAAGGCCATAGAATCACAGATTTAGAGGTGAAAGGTATGTTAGGAGCTGTAGAATACAACTCTACTATTTTACAGATGAGAAAATTGAGACATATAGTTAAGTGACTTCTCCAGGGTCACACAACTCTTCACTTTGTGAAGTGTGATTAGAACCCAGGTCTTCTTGACTCTGAGTCCAGAGTTCTATCTACTAAATCATACTGTCTCTAATATTTGAGCTACCATGAGTAGAAAGCAATTTCATTTCTTCCTCCCTCCCCCAAGAAACAAATTTTGGATTCAGTGTCAATCCTACAGAAGCAGGTGTGTCTTTCAAATCTTATAGGAGACTAATACCTATAAAAGAGAAGAAACAATGGTGTGGGGAGTTATTGGAGGAGAGCTTATTTCTCCAGCGTGGGAAATGTGGAGGAGGAAAATGTTGACTGAAATCCTTCCTGTTTCATCCCCTGAAGCTGATAAACTCAGCAACTTTTTGATCTTAGGGAGATAGGAGTAGGAAAGCTGAAAGAGTATAGGAGAACCTTGAGTAGGGTTGGCTGGCTAAGAATCCTTAACCTCATAATGTGTTCATATTTAATTGTTGTGAGTCCCAGGTGCTTCACCCCTGGGCATGTTCCCAAAGAAGATCAAGGAATCAGATGGCTGGGCAAATGAGATCAAAGGCAAGATCTCATTTTCATGAATGGAAAGCAACAGAGAAGAATTAGAACAAACATTTTTTTTCCTATCAAGAAAATAATCTAAGAGGTTTTGGTCAAGGGACCAAATATCTTTTAATTAGTGGGTTATTCCTAAAGGTTCTTGTGCTCAACAGAAAGAGAGAGAACTGTGCCTTCTTGCTTCACTGTAGGTATCCTCCCTGATTTTGATTTTGTTTTCAATAGGGTTAGATTGGGTGTTATATTGTAAATCCTCTCCCTGATCTTATAGGTTTCCTGGGGAAAAGCAGTCCCAAGTGCCTGGGACATAGTAGATGTTTAATAAATGCATGCTGATTGATGGATTGAATGGAGTAATAGTGGCAGTGGTGGAAAACCAAAGCATCTTAAAGTTACCGAGGCAATTAATCTATCAACAAACCTTATTAAACACGTATTACGTTTCAAGCACTGTGGTAAGTGTTGAGGATATGAAGAAAAATCAAAATTATAAAAGTATACTTCCCCCAATCCCCACCATAAAAGAGCTTACATTTTAATCATGGAGACAACATACACATCAATAGGTAGGTGCATATAAGATACATAAAGAGTAAATGTAAGATAACCTTAGAGGAGAAGGCAACAGCAGCTGAGGGGAATGGGAAAGGCCTCTTGGAGAGGGTGAAATTACAGCTGATATTAAAGGAAGTCAGGGACTCCAAGAGACAGAAGTAAGGAGGGAGAATATTCTAGGCATAAGACACAGCCAATGCAAAGGCTTGGAGAGAGGAGATGAAGCATAGAATGTGAGGAACACCAAATGGGACGATTTGGCTACATTGTAGAGTGCGTGGAGGGAAGTAATATAGAAAATAGAAAATACATAGGAAGGAGCCATGGTATAAAGAGTTTAAATGATAAATAGAGGAGTTCATATTTGATCCTGGTGGTAATCAGGAAACATTAGATTATTTAGTAGGGGGGTGATGTGGTCAGAGCTATGTTTTTGAAAAATCACGTTGGCAGCTATGTAGAACATAGGTGAGAGTGGGGAGAGGCTTGCGAAAGGAGACCAATTAGAAGGCTTTTGCAATGGAGGGCCTACACCAGGGTGGAGGCTGAGTGGGTAGAGAGAAGGGACAGATAGGAAAAATGAGCAGGTACAATGACATTTAGCAACTGATTAAATATATGGGGTGAGTGTGTGATTTGAGGATGTCAGTGAGGATTCGAGCTGAGTGACTGAGTAGAAGGTGTTCTTTCAGTGGTTACAAAAGAAAAGTTTAGAAGAAGGGTAGGATTTTGGGGAAAATACTGAGTTTTAATTTGAACTGAGTTTGAAATACCTACAAAAAATGCCATTTGAAGTATCCAGTAGGCAGTTGGAAGCATTTTGTCCCGAAGGTGAAAAATTTTTGTGTTATTTTATTGCTACTAGGTTCTCAACTCCAATATATAACCCCCTCCTCCAAATAGATAATATACTTATTACTGTCATGTCTCAAAAAACACAGTAAGGAACTTTCACAGGCAATGGTTAACTTAGAGCTAGAAGAGAATTTGGAGATTATGGACTCCAACCAAGGATATACTGGAGCCGGTGCAAACTGGCTTTCTAGAGCTGATTGTTAAATTTTCAGTCTGAGCCTTTATATCTTAGAAATTGCCAGATGCTATAAATCAAAACTTGGTTTATTTTAAAAATTGTTTAGACTTAAGAATGTAATAAAGAAAATGATAACAATTCAGATTAAGTTTAAAAGTATATCATGTGAACTTTTTTCCCTGGAGACCCTGTTGTTAAACATTTACCATCGCATTGCTGAGTATAACCCATCCATTTTACCAGTGAGGTAACTGAGGCCCAGAGAAGTTATAAATAGGAAGGAACAGAACCAAAATTTTAAACCAGGTTTTATGACTAAAAATTCAACGCTCTTTCCACTCTACCACTTTATCTTGGCTATTCCATTTGACCACAATGACATTTTCCCCTTAGTCCCTTTGCTTCATAATCTGCTGTCCACTAAAACACCATCACCTTCCAGATACTTTCTCTTTGTATGGGGATATTTGCTTTGAATTTCCTATTTGTATTTCTGGCATTTGTGGTCATCCCTTCCTTAAATGAATTACGTCACAAATCCCAGCAGCCCAGAGTTAACCATATCCTGCTCTTATTTGGGGCTGCTGGGTGGCCAAGGGTAAAGCACTGGGCTTGGAATCAGGAGGTGTCTTCCTGAGATCAAATCTAGCCTAAGGTGACCCTGGGCAAGTCATTTAACCCTATTTGCCTCAGTTTCTCATCTATAAAGTGAGCTGGAGAGGCAAATGGCAAACCGCTCCAGTATCTTTGCCACACAAACCCCAAATGGGGTCACAAAGAGTGGAATATGACTGAAGAGCAGCAGCTGCCACTTGACAGGTCCAGAGAACCCTTTTACAGCCTGCTTTTTGAGGCATCACATTCCTTTATTTAGACTTGCTATGATGAGTGGGGTTTTGGTTTATCTACATTATCAGTTTGCAATTATTATGATTGCTGAGAATTATCTTCAATTTCATGTGCAATGTATGCTGCAGTTTAGATCTTCCTGTCTGTAGAACTCACTTGGTTTGAGGGTATTGAACACGCAATCCTAAGGCTCACCCCCATCCATTGCTCTGGTGGCTATGTTATGTATTTCTGTTTTTATGAAATCTGCCCCATATCTTCTAGTGGTCTGCCAGAGTTTAGAATGGCATCCTGGGCAATGAGTAAGATAAAATAATCTATATTAAATAAAAGAGTTATCGAATTCAGCCCTGGAAGATGCCTTGGTCATGCCATTCAACTACCATCAGTTTCACCTATCATTCCTACCATCAGCATGTATCATTTTACAGAGAAAAAAATTCCAGAATTTCAAAATTGGAAGGGACCTTAGAGCCAATCAAGTTGAAATTATTTTTGACAGAGAATTACCTCTACCATGTCAGCCTGGTTTAGTGGATAGGGTGTTGGATTTGGAATTAGTAAGACTTGGGTTCAAATCTTGTTTCAGATACTCACTGTGTGACCCTGGGACAAATCACTTAACCTCTCTGTGTTTGGACACAATGACCTCTAAGGTCCCTTTCAACTCTACAGCTATGATCCTAAGATCACTCAACAAACAATCATCTAGCCTTTGCTTAAAGATTTCCAACGGAGGTAAAATTGTCTTCCTAGGTTCCCTATTCACTCTTGGATATCTCTAATTGTTAGAAAATTTTTCCTTATATCAAGCCTACATCTACCTCTCTGCAACTTCGGCTCATTACTTTTGGGGCTGCCAAATTGAAATACCTACAAAAAATGCCATTTGAAGTATCCAGTAGGCAGTTGGAAGCATTTTGTCCCGAAGGTGAAAAATTTTTGTGTTACTTTTGTTTGGCCAAGAAGGCATGTGACAGCTTTTCAAATATTTGAAGATAACTAGTATGTCTCTTCTCTAGGCTAAAGATTTCCCGTTCCTTCAACTTATTCTTTTATGACATGATTTTGAGGCATAGCAACAGGTGGTCACCCTCTTCTGGGTACATTACAGTTGCTGTTGTTCAGTGATATCCGACTCTTTATGACCCCATTTGGGGTTTTCTTCACAAAGATGCTGGAGTAGTTTGCCATTTCCTTCTCCAGGTAATTTTACAGTTGAGGAAACTGATGCAAACACAGTTAAGTGACTTGCCCAGGGTCATATAGCTAATAAGTGTCTGAGACTGGATTTGAACTCAGGTCTTCCTGACTCCAGGCCCAGCACTGTCCACTATGCCACTTAGCTGCCCCAAAATGTGGTAACCAGTACTAAATATAACTTATCAGGATTATGACTGGAGTATGGTAGGTAGCCAGTATGGACACTGGCTCTCTTAATGTCACCCAGTAGCATTAATGTAGCTTTTTAAAGTTGTAAAGCCATTTATAAATATCTCATTTATCCTCACTGCAACCCTAGGAGGTTGGTGCTATTGTATCTCTAATTCATAGATGAGAAAATTGAGGCAGGCAGAGGTTAAATGACTTGTTCAGTGTCATGCAGCTAGTGTCTGAGGCAGAATTTGAATTAAGGTCTGCCTGACACCAGGCCCAGAATATTGCTGACTACCACCACCTATCAGTCAACAAGCATTTATGAAACATTTGTCAGGCACTGCGCTAAGCAGTGGGGATGCAAAATAAGACAAAACTATTTCTGCCCCTAAGAAGCTCACATTCTATTGTGGAAGACAACATGAAAACAACTACACAAATGCACTTGGAGGTAGCCATTTCCCATAGGAGGAAACCTGCTTAGTTTCCAACTTTGGGCTACCATGAAAAGAGCTGCAATAAATACTTTTGTACACATAGATCTTTTTCCTCTTTTTAAATTTCTTTGGGGGGATATAGGTCTGTTTCTTCTCTGTTACAACTCTTTTCTTCTTGCCCTGATACTGATCCTGGGTTTTACTCTTCTTCTTTACCTCCTCTTTATGTGCCCCCCTAATACTTTTTATTTTGCTTAGGACTATTCCCTTACCTATTCCTCATTCCTTTTTAGCTACCTCTTTACCCTTCCCTTCTTCCTTCTCCCTTCTAATTCCCTTGTGAATTAAATGTATTTCTTTACCACAATCTGTGTGTGGGTGGGGTTTTGTGTAATTGTGTTCAATACTCCTTTATCTAGTTCAGAACAAAGTGAGGTTCATGGTATCCCTATTCTCTCCACCCTTTCCTCAATGGCTATGTGCTCTTTGTTTTATTTACTGATATTGTGCAATAATGCTTTCCTTCCCTGTATTCCTCCTTTCTTCAAGTATAGTCCTTTGTTTCTCCCATTTTTGTCATTTCCTAAGACTATTAGAACAAAACTACTCACAGACCTTCTGTCATTTTCGCCTTTTCTCCTATGGCTCTTAATGACATTAGGGTTCCAAGAAGACATTTGTTTCTTATCATTCTATTAACACATAAACAATTCATCCCCACATATTCCTTTTCAATTAAACATGCATATCTTTCTGTGTTTCTCTTGGTGCCTGTCTTTCCATGCCAAAATATTTGAGCTGAGTCTTAAAGGAAGCCAGGGCAATTGGGAAAAAGAGATGTGGAAGGAGAGTATTCCAAGAATGGGATATGGACATGAAAAGGCACAGAGTGAAGATACGGAGTGTGATGTATGAAGACCAGCAAGAAGAACAGTGTTGCTGGATCATAGAGTTTTTAGAGGGGGAAAGAGTGTAAAGAGACTAGAATAGAACAAGATACTCTATAACAGCTTTTTTGGCTGCTTTATTATACTAATAACTCATATTGATCTTGAAGTCCATTAAAACCCCATATGGTTTTCATATTAACTACCATCTAATGGCATCTCCCCTATCCTATACTTCTGAGGTTGATTTTTTGAAACAAAGTGCAAGACTTTACATTTATCCTCATTAAATCTCATCTTTTACTTTAAATCTAACTTTCTAGCCTGTTGAGATATTTTTGGAACCTATCATATACATACATACATACACACATACACATATATGTGTATATATATACATATATATGTATATGTATAATATAATATATCTTTTAAATCTAATGTTCTAGCCTGTTGAGATATTTTTGAATATATATACATATATACATATATATATATGTGTGTATATTTTTTGACACATTTCTTTTACTTTAGTGTTCTAGCCTGTTGAGATATTTTTGGAAACTATCATATATACATATATATCATATCTTTTTAATTTCAGACTAATGTTCTAGCCTATTTAGATATTTTTGAATATATATACATACATACATATGTGCATATGTATTTTTTTGATGTGATATCTCTTTTACTGTAAGTCTAATGTTCTAGCCTGTTGAGATATTTTTGGAAACTATCATATAACAAGTTTGCTATTCTTTTCTAGCCTTCCATCATTTGCTGATTTGATAATCATACCATATGCCTTTATGTGTAGCAAGAAATTGCTACATATAAATTGCAAGGGATAACTGGGGTTCTACACTAAAGGCCCTTCCAACATTGACATAGCTTGACTAATGATAACTCTTTGCACCTGGTCATTCAACTAGTTCCAAACATACCTAAATACAGATACTTTTGCCTAGCCATGCCTTTCTGTCTTGTCCATGAGTATTTAGTTGTTTTTTCTTTTGGCATGTTTCTCAGAGGCAGGATCTTGTAGGCAGTTGACTATTCTTTAGCCATGGCCCCTGCCCTTTGCATGAGGCAAGGTCGCATTCTAACTTTAGACCAATGATGACTACACTTTTTTTGTTCATATACTCTTATGAGTAATAAATAAAATAAAATAGAATAAAGAGATTGAACATGTGCCCCTAATATATGTATATTTACTAATTTATGTTATAAGATGTGCTGCTCCATTAATAATTATGTAGATTACAAAACTTACATAGTAATTTAAATAATAAAGAACAACAAATAGATATAATTTATTTACAAATAAAATACTCATAAAGTTATTTATAAAAATGGATAATAATAAAAAATAAGAAAGGATGGAAAAAATGAAATAATATTTGATCTTAGGATCATTACAGAGCCATAGCGGTTTATTGAGTAACGGTGTCACATGGTCAGACCTCCGCTTTAGGAAAATCTCTTCGGCAGCTGGGTGGAGGATTGTTTGGAGAGGGGAGAAGTTGGATGCAGGGAATACAAATTGAATCTCTTGACTTCTGCCTCTACCTACTTATCCACTTTTTTCTTTTTCCTCCCTTCTTTGTGTTTCGTCAAATCATCTCCAACGCAGCCATATCTTCAGAAAGAGCTTAATTAGAGTAGCAAAAGAGAACAGAAGCATGCTAACCTCATAGCACTAACCTTATATCACAGACCACAACTTTCATTTAATTCCTGCTCCAGCCCCTCAAGCAGCAGGGAAGATAAGAGACCAGAAATGCAGTTCTTGGCTACTTGCAGCTCCCATCTCTCTGCTCTGCCAGGAGCTGAACAAAGGCAATTGACTCACAAACAAATGAAGTGTTTCAGCTGCACTAATGAGTGCAGGGACCACAGGATGCCTCCATGGTTCTCCAATGGCCAAATAAAGTGCACGCATCCATCTAATTCTACACCTTCAGTACCAAAATGAGATTTATTCAGTTTTCCTAAAGGCAAAGAGCAGGCTGGTTTCTACAAAGGTAAGAGGTGGGGGAGGGAAGGGAATAAGAATTTATGTAGTACCTACTATGTGCTAGGCACTGTGCTAAGCACTTTACAAATCATTTGTTATCCTCACAACAATCCTAAAAGGTAGGAGTTATTATCATCATCGCCATTTTACAGTTGAGGAAACTGAGGCAAGCAGAGGTTAAGTAACTTTCCCAGGGTCACACAACTAGTAAAGTGGCTGAGGCTGGATTTGAATTCAGGTTTTCTTGACTCCAGACCCTGAGCTCTATCCATTATTCTACCTAACTTTTTCTCAGTAAGGATCTGGAGGGGTACAAAGAGGGCTCATTCAGTAAGCATTTAATGAATAGTTTTTTTGTTCATTTGTTATTTCACTCATTCAATTATTCTAACTACTATACTTACCCTCTGTCTTCCAGTGTCCTTTCAAATCTGTCTGCCCCTGCTGCTGTCGTCATCTTCATGGGTAGCAAACCAAACCGTAGCATAAGGAAACCATATCTGCAACGTTTCCCCAATTTGTGGGCTAATAAATTTGTCCAAAAAAGTAATGAAGGTCACCTGACATGCACTCTTCTGTAAGTAATCAGGCCCACAAAGAGATGGGACCTGTCTAAGGCTATACGGGTAAGTAAGTAGCAGAACTGGGATTTAAGTACCCCTGACTCAAAATCCATTATTCTTTCCACTTTGCTATGTTTTCCATAGATGGAAGAGATAATATGGCATCTAATTCCAAGAAATCCGTGATATGATAGAGTTCATAATCCATAGCTCTGTATTTTGATGAAGGTGAAGAAAAAAAAAAGCATTGTCTTTGGAGTCAGAGGACCTGGGTTCAAATCCTGGATCTGATACTACTTGTTTAAACTTAACCAACCTGGTCCTCAGTTTCCTGCTCTATAAAATAAGAGAGATTGAACTAGATGACCTGAGGTCCCTTTCAGCTTTAGTTCTGTAATCTAGCCCTTCCTGCCCATTTTGTGTAACTATGGACCAAGTCCACAATAGAAAATTTACTTGATATAATATACGCCTTCCTTGTGTTCTTTTGAAATTGCATGGCTACCATTGAAGCATGGGATTGTATATTGTTGCTACATAACTGGCCCATTTTTTTTCTTCAAATCATACATTTCTTTAATGAAACATTTTACACTACTTCTCCTATACAATTTCTTATTGGTAATGTTTGCAAACTACTCAAGGCTCCTATGAGATTCTTCATTGGCCTTTGAGTGACCCTCAACTTCAGTTCTTCTGACACTAGAGTATTCCACAGCTCACAGTCTTACAACGTCACTGGAATGATGGAAAAAGGAGTTTCCCTGAGATGGAGCTGTTCATTTTCTCCTTTCTTACTATCTACTCTTCCATTTAACTCAATAAACACTGACCAAGTACGTACTACGTACATATCACTGGAACAGGCATTGCAAATCCAACAACAGATCCAACATAGGATTTGCTCTTAATCAGCTCACAATTTAATGGAAAGGGGAGAACAAGTGCATACATAATTTTAAATGAAAGGCAAGTGAAATAAGTGTGAAAGACAGGTCAAGACAAAGGGACATTAAAACTTTTAAGAGGGAATTGTCATTTTCACCCCGGGGGGGAGGAGAAAAAAAAGGTCAAGGAAAGATGAATGGAAGTAGAATTTGAGGTGGGCCTTAAAGAGAGAGAAATGAACCGATAAAAATGAAGGTGATGAATTCATGCCAGACAAGTGGTAAATCAGTATATACAAATGCAGAGAGATGGAAGGAGGCTGAATGAAAATGAGAGTTTGTCTTGGTAGGAAAATAGAATACATAAAGAGAAATATACGAAATGGCTCTGGACAGGTTAATTGTATATTATTTATACTTGATAGGTGGGCAATGAGATGCTGATGAAAGCAGGTTCTTCTTATTCATTCTTGCTCAGGAGTCCATTCAATTTAATTCAATAAACATTTATTAAGCACCCAGTATATGTGTAGCGCCACTCTGCAGTCCTGCATTGCTCTATCTCAGAAGATAATTAGAAATGTGGCCAGTGTTTTGTTGGGTTAATGTTCTCTTTCGGCGGAAGGGTATAGGAGTGAGGCAAGAGCAATAGCAGGGTATTGCTGTCTCTTATTATTCTGACTAGTGATCTGGCTTTATAGGAATTCTTTCCCTCTGATTTATCTTGGTTCCTATGCCATATATATTTCTCCATGTTACTGTAACCAGCAACGGTGGTTAGGGATGCACGTATGTATGTATGTGTGTATGTATGTATGTGAGCACTCGCAGCAATATTTTGGGTTTGCTTAATTTTCATAATGTGCCCCAGTGACTCATGGGCATCAATCAGTGGTGAAATTCTGAATGACCTGAAATCATGGTGAATAGGTGACCCCTAGAAAATACCATTGGGGAAGATTGTGCTACTCTTTTCTAGAGATAGCGTAAAGGACAAGAGTGATGTCTAGGTCCCTTATAAGGAGTTGGTAACAGAGGAAAACTTCCTCCCACCTCTTTCCTGTCAAGTCAATGTATGTCAGCACTGTAGCTTAGGAGGAATATCTTGAGGAGAAACTATAATTCAAGAAGAAATCAAAGATTTTCTGTTTCCTGAATGTGTGTGTATATGTGTGGGAGTACATTCCCCTATGAAGGAATGCAAACTTCTGTGGTCTCAACCTCACCATGCCATTGTACAAAAGCCTTATTATTTCTCAATTTCTTCCCTTCCCCTAAGCAGAGAGATTTTGAGGAAGAATATATTAAATCATGAGATGCATCTATGTGCTAGGGCAACAGTTCTTTTAGCATCTATATAAAACTGAGATTGCTATCACTATTGTCGGGGGGGGGGGCTTTTCCCTATGCCTACTCTTGTTGGCAGATGGGTGATAGAGTAGATAGAGTGGAGGGCCTACAGTGAGGAAGACCTGCATTCAGATACTGCCTCAGACACTTACTGGCTGTGTGTACATAATTGTTTGCATGTAGCATTTATTCAGTTCTTACTGTATGCCAAGCAATAAGCTAAACATTAGATATGAAAAAGGAAAAGCATAATCTCAGCCCTCAAGTATTTCAAATTCTAAATGGGAAATACTCTAGAATTTCTACTGTTGATGTCATTTGGTAACTTCTCTTATAGCCTTCTAGAGTTGAGAAGTTGAGTGATTTGTTCATGGTAGCCCAAGCCAGTACATGTTAGAGAGGGAACATGAACTCAGGTTTTATGACTTTAAGGATGTTTATGTCTCTACTAGCCTACACTCGGGACGTTTATATTTAGCAATATTAAAACAACAATACCCTATAACTATATAGCACATAATAAAGTCTTAATAAATGCTTTTTGATTGATATGTGATATACATTTATATATATATATTATGAAATGTACACATAAAACATATATATATGTGTATATATATATATATATAGACTTATGCACAGATATATTCTTACAGTCATGAGAAGGCATTGATATGGCTGGACACCAACTCACCACATTAGGAATTCATGTGTACATCTGCTGATGACCTAATCATTAGGGCAGGCCAATCCATCAATACCAGTCACTGGACAAGATTACTTTAAATTAAAAAAAAAAATCCTACCTCCCAAGACCACAAGTTTCCAGCAAATGTTTAGAAACATCATTAAAAGCTCTTTCAAAGAGCAAGGGAGTAGATACCTAGATGTGCTTTAGCTTTTTCCTAATTTGTCTTGACAGACTGTACTGAATCTGACTCAGCCTCAGGATACTTTATAATTTTCCCTTGAAATTCTCAATGATAAGGAAGTATCTACACTCTAAGTGCTCTTTTTATCTCTTGCATTTTTTTTTTCACAAAGTCTATACTGAATGTTTTGATTCTGACTTGGGTACAATGTAGGGTCAGATTCCTTTCATATGTGAAAACAGGAGTTACTAAAATCTAACTCCAGCCTGGTATCAGCCTTCTTGTGTCTCCTCCCGCCATTTGTAGCCACCTAAGCCACAGGAGTGAGGAACCTGTGGCCTCGATGCCACATGTGGCCCTTTAGGTCCTCAAATGTGGCCCTTTGATCCAAACTTCACAGAACAAATACCCTTAATGAAAGGATTTGTTCTGTAAAGCTTGGACTCAGTCAAATGGCCGCACCTAAGGACATAGGAGGCCACGTGGGGACTGGAGGCTGCAGGTTCCCCGCCCTTGGAGGGGATAAGTTACTAGATAGTTTCGTTTTCTTCAGTGATGTGAGCATACTGAGTTATGTGAAGTAGGATATCTTGCTTTTTCTTAGTTTCTCCATACACAAAATGCAGTTCTAATGCCTCCCATTCATCTGTGAAGTGGGTATTGAGAATCATACACAGCTACTACAGTGGTTGAGGACTACTGGACCACAGAAATTCATTAATAGGAGCACACATATCCACGAAAAGTGCAAATGCTAATGACATAAATGAAGTGGAGTCTTTGGAATGCTTTGTAAGGAAATAAGATTTAGGAAGTGAAATTAAAGCTGAATATTCCAGTGTAAATAAGAGTAAAAACAACTGATTGTGAAAACAAGTCTCTAAAGGAAAGAAGTAAAATTGTATCAATTGGTACACAAATCTGGATTCTATTATAGCACCCTAAATTTCAGCATTGGAAATTACCTCAATGACCATCAAGTACAACCCTTAGCCAGAAAGGCATCCTGACAAGTGGTCATTGAGTTTTTGCGTGAAGACTTCCAAAGGAGGGAATCCACTCCCCGTGGAAGCAGCCATTTCCCTTTGGAATAGCTCTAATTGTTGTTAGGAAATTTGTCCCTACATTAAGATTAAATTTGTTTTGCAATCTCCACCCAGCGTTCCTGTTTCTGTCCTCTGGGGCCAAACACACCAAATCTAATTTCTCTTCCATGTGACAGCTCTTCAAATATTTAAAGACAACTATTACATCCCCACTCAGTTTTCTCTTTCCTCTTTTAAACATTCTCTAAGGTGATACTATTTATAGCATAGTGTCTAGTGAATAGTAGGTATTTAATAAATGCTTGCTCCATCCGCTCTATTGATTCCAGATCCTTCCTTCCTTAGAAATACCCTTCCTAACCTGTGGCACCTAATATTTAAAAGAATATAACAGATTCACTCATCAGATCAGAATACAGTGAGACTATTATCTCCCTGATCCTGGATACTATGCTACTCTTAATGAGCCCCAAGTTTGTGTTAATGTTCTCATTTGCCATGGCACACTATTGACTCACAATTACAGGCTGCCAAAACCACAGATCTTTTTCTTATCAACTAACTGCTGCCTAAGCGTGCGTCTAAGTGGCATATAGAAAGGAAGTGGCTTTAAAGATAGGAAGACCCTACTTCAAATCCTGCCTCAGATACCTACTTGCCGCATGACCCTGGGCAAGTTTTTTAGCCTCTCAGTCTCCATTTCCTCAACTATAAAATGGGGATAATAATAGTACCTACTTCACATCATTACTGTGAAGATAAAATGAGGTAACCTATGTACAGGAACCTTAAACAACTATGTAAATATCAGCTATTACTATTAGTATGTGCAACTTATATGTCTGTACATTGCTACATTAAAATGCTATCTTGTGTATGTGAAGTCAATTTCATGAACCCAAATGTAAAAACCTATATTTATCCCTTTTAAATTCCATCTTATTAGATCCATCCCAATATTCTAGTCTTCTGAGGTAGATTTCAATCCTGACTCTATTATATCAATGTATTAGCTATCATTCCCAGCTTTGTGTTATCTGCAAATTTGTTAAGGAGCTTATCCAAAAGGACTCCTTTATACAAACTGTGCCTGTATTCATTGTTCCTGAAGTGCTTGAGAAATTAACAGAACTGATCGTGAGTTTATCTTCCTTTTCTAGGTTTCTGATTAACAACCAGAACCAAAGCTGAAGATTAGCCCCTCTGGTCTTGTGTAGCCCTTACCAGTGTAACCTGGCTTCCCTGCCCAACCTGGAGCATTTTGCATAAGGCTCTTATAACTGGTGGAGAAAATGCTGATGTGATGCTACCTGCTTGTGTGAGGAGGAGAATTTGCCTTTGAGCTTTGGAGAGGAGAGACTCTTTATTTCTTCTTTGAGATGCTCATGGTTCCTGATTCTTTTTGGGACTGACTCCAGGGATGCAAAAAAGAAAGATTGTTTTGCCAGCATGTAGAGGAGACTGGCTCTTCAACATGTCAACTTGCCTCCCTAGAGACTCCAGGGAATTTGTCTTTGTGAGAGATCAGGATCTCTTTCTATTTCTCTTGATTGAGTGAAACCTCATCTCATTGCCATCTAAGAAACTTACTCACATTTGGGTCTTTTTTGGTATAGCTTTATTATTATAACTTCTCTTTTCTACTTCTTTTTGCTACTTCTCTTTGCTACTTGTGTGGATTTACTCACTGTTCACTATTTGTGATGTTCTTTTGTGTAACCAGTGTTTGGCAGGAAAAGGTGAAACATTAAATATAAACTTGGGGTACCCTTCCCCTAAAGAATAGTGTCCAGGAAAGACTTTTTTTTGTTATCAACCAATGTGTCCCTAGACCAGCAATATTTTTGGATGATCTACATCTGTATTGATATCAATATCAGTATCTATGATATCAATATCAATATCTATGTCCACTTTGCATCTATCTGCTGCTCTTCCTGGTTTCAATTCGATGGAACAAGATGTCTCTAAGCCAGGTACTCCCTGGTGTCCTCCACCCCTTTCATGCCTCCTTTTCTGTGTTGTCTTCCCTCCAATAGACTAAGTTTCTTAAGAGCAGGAGTTGTCTTTTTTTTTGGGGGGGGGGTATTCCCAGTGCTTAGCACTGTGCCTGGTACATAGGAACTTAATAAATGTTTATTGGAGAGAAGTGAATATCATATCCAAATTATCTATATGTATACTTATGTCATCTATATATCATTCTAATCTGGTATTCCTCTCCCAGAAGACAACAGAGTGGCCCACCTCTTAGCTCTTGTCCTGGTCCCCTCAAGGTCAGAATCACTGTTTCCCTTGGAGAGGAGAGGACAAAATTTCAGAGATACCTGTCAATGCCTCCAGTAGAGTTACCTGTCTATATAGTTAAACATACAGTGTAGACAAACACATGATAGGCATCACATACCTTACATTCCTTATACTAGGAAGAATAAAATGTTCAGATTTGTGAATGAGGCCTCTTCCTAAAATGTCTATTGTTCTTTCCTTTTACATAAAATTCTTGGACTCAGTCAACATACTTACACATCCATAAGTTGAAATCTTTGCTGAACTTACTTTGCTATACAATATTCTGACCCTTTCACCGTGCTATATATCCAGTGATCAAGGGATTTTTTTAAAAAGACCTTTCTATTCACAGCTGTTCAAGTTATGTGGGTATTTGTGAGCATTGGGTGAGCACTGGTTTTTAGTGAGAAATTATTTTACAATTTGAATTCATAGTAAAAGCTTTAAAAACATGATCTGAACTGGAAAATGACTTCTGTAATATCTCTGGAGGGAAAATCCTTTTATTAATACAATCAGCTATTGGATGTCATTCTTCTTACTTAATTATGTTTATCTGCCAATGGGGTAACTATGTTTTTTATGCTTGTAATTTTGGTGGGTGCAAATGATGCCTGGAAATGATTGTTCTGAATGAAAGAATTGCTGGTATTTACTCATGAGTGTCTGCATTGTAAAGGCTATGTTAGAAATTTAACCCTTTATCTGATGGTTTGAGAAAGTGAGAAAACTGGTTTTCTAGGTTTTCAAGGGTGAATGTAGAGTCAGAGATGGAATACATTGGTAGTGCTCTTTTCAGACCCATAAGAATAGGGTCCATTCCTCCTTGAAAAGACAACGTACCCAAAATATAAATGAAATCTATACTTCCTTCAAGACATACTTCCTTTATGAAGGCTTGCCTAACTTACTCAAGCTTACAGTGATTTTTCCCATCTCTGAATTGCTTGTGCTTGTGGTCTGTGTTGGACATTATGACATTTAATTATCTACTTAATTATACACATACAAACACAATTTTTTTCTCTCTGATCTATAAGTGGGTGTTTTGTTACCCCCAAATAGATTATAAACCTCTTGAGTTTATAATAAGTTTAAAATATTTATAGCATTAAATGTATAATAAAAGCCATATAACCATGAGCCTTCAGAATAAGATTTTAATGGTGGGTGGCAAATACATTGAAGTTAGTTTATGTTAAGAATGATGGAAAAGGAGCATACTTAATAGTCAGCCCTTGATCCTGAATTTTGTAGACAGAGGATGTGAATTCAAATTCCTGCTCTGATACTATCTGTGTGACCTTGGTAAGTTACTTTACCTCATTCAGCCTCAGTTTCTTCATCTGTAAAAATAAAGAGGTTGGACTATATTGTCTTTAAATCCCCTTCCAGCTCTAAATTTATTACCTAGTTCCTTATATCTGTCATAAGGACTAGCATAATACAGGGCACACAATAAAGACTAAATTAATACCTGTTGGCTTGATCTGAAACTGAATAAAAATTTACCACATGAAAGTCAGAAGGAAGTCATTAGCTCTGCCAAGAAGTCATTGTTCTTTAATAAAAGCTGGAGATTTATTATCATTCATTAGCTGTCAGGATCTTCCTCATCAGCAATTGCCGCCACCACCTCTCCTTGGCTATCACTTCTCTTGCCAAGTTTGTCATGTTTCTGAAACACATAGATTATACATTTAGAACTGGAAGGGATATTAAAAGCCAGCTAGTCCAATCCCTTAATTTTTAGATGAGGAAACTGAGGCCTAGAGAAGGTAAGTGACTTACCGGTGTTCCCACAAGTACCAGAGCCAGGATTTGAACCCAGGTCCACCAGCCCCAAATCCAATGATCATTCCATTGCACCATACTGTCAGAAAAAAAAAATAAAGGAGACCAAATATGATTGTTCCTAGGACGTATGTTCATGGGATTGACCTGCCCCCATGCAGAGTTTGAGTCTAAGTGGGCTTTGACTAGCCATTAAAGTTTAGTACCACTTGTTAGAGCAGAGGTATATTTCAGAACCCAGTTCAGTTGAGTCCATTTATGTACCAGGAGGGCCATGGCCATAAAGAACCAATGAGGCTATCATTAAGCAGGTGTGACAGCCAAAGAGTTGCTAAACTCAATTGTCTTTGTAATCAAAACTGCCTGGTTGCCCCAACTTTCCCTTCATTAATCCGTTTTTTTCTTTCCTTGACTTTGTGAACTTTGGACATCCTTGTCTCCTTCCGCAAGATTCAATTACTCCAATTCTTGTGAAACATCTGGGCTTTAGAGCCCTGTGAGATCTTTGTCTTGTATAAGTTGATAGGCAAAGAAGCTGTGATTTCAGTGCCATGGGAACTCCTTTCACTGAGGCATATCAGACCTCCTATAACTTAAGTCTTCGAGAAGTCCATTGATTTGCCTGTGCTTATAGAACTAGTGGGATAGTTCTATATTTATATAGATACGGTTATAGAGGTGGGATATGAACTTAGCTCTTTCTGACTCTAAACTGAGCATTCTACCTGGTGCCTGATAACTAGTCATCTTCTTCCCTATTTGGAAAAATCAGGGGAAAGATCTTTCACCAAGAAGTAAAGCCTTCTGCTTAAAGATTTCTGCCAGGCTCTGGATGATATGGTCCTCTTCCATACACTATCTTCTACCAACCAACCAACAATTAATCATTTGCTCCCAGGTTACCTCAAGATAAGACATCACCCTCTGGTTCTGATGTTTTAGAGACCTCTGTTCTCTAGTAGCTGCCTTGGTCTCTGTCTGCATAACCCAGGAAGCAGACAACAGTATGATCCCCATGGGTCATGGTCTAGGGTATATTCACTGTTAAGAAAAAAAAAATCCAGACTCCATTATCTTTACATCCTGCTTAAGGTACATGTCTACTTTTATTATATTGAATTAGCTTGTTTATCTAGACTCTATCTGCATGAAGCTTAAGGGGATAGGAGAAGTAGAATTTTTTTTAACAAATTCAAATTTAAGCACTGACAAACTCTTTGGGACATTGGTCTATAAGGTGACAACTCCAGCCTTGTAATAAAATAACTAGCTTTGATATGGAGTAGAAATAGCATTGTAATACATTTGATTAATTCATGGATTTTGATATACTACTCCCTGAAACAGCAATGTCAAACATGAAATGATTGATAAGATGGGATTCACCTGGGCCAGTAATACTAGTTGAAAAATAGGTGTCTTCTCTCTTGCATTTTGGAGTATGCCATACTTAAGAAGTCAGTAGTCTAGCTACAGACTGAGCCCAGACAGAATAATAATAATAAAAAGGATATATGATTGTTTTTATGTAACAAAAGTGAATGTTGATGAGGTCATGGAGTTTAACAAATACTTGTTTGTGAAAGAGTAAAGAAATAGGAAAGTAAGAGTTTGGAGAAAGGCAAAAATCAAATGCTGTTACAAAAAGAAATAAGGCTCTAGGGAAAGTGCATTTTGGAAGACGGCTTAGTTTCTGATGCCCTTGACCCACATTTAGTCTTCCTTTTTGCTGGTGTCTTTCAAAAAAAGGGATGGTGTTATTTAGTGTGCAGGTTCAGTTTGTAAATATAGTGTCATGAAGATCATTGGTTCTTTTCCTAAGGAGGCACTTTCTCATTATGAAGACAAGGGCCCTATAGATTTGTTTCAAGTTTTTGAGGCCTTTGGCTTAATTTTATTATATTCTTCCACCTAAAAAATGCTATTAGAGAAAGGTACAACTGAAAAAAAAAAGATGTAGAGACAGCAAAAGATAAACAATGGACAATCTATGTGCTTATTGGTTACCACACAGTGGTTAGAGAATGAAAGGAACTTTGGATGTCCCCACTCTGATGTGTCTATGAGAGAACATAGATAAGATGGGTAGAAATGGATAGGTTGTAATTTAAATCATTGAAAGGAATGCCTCCACTGATGAGAGAGCATAGATTTATTGGAATATCATGATACAGAGGCCCTCTTGCTCTATCTGCCCTTCTTTCACAGAATGATATTCTCTCCATATTCAGCTTGTCCTTCCATAACCTCCCCAACCTCTGCAATGAGCTCACTGCATCAAGAATCAGTCAGAGGTCCCAGCCAGTAATGAGCCCACAGAGACACAGAAAAATCACTAAACTCTAGGAATTCTAGTTTATGGAGGATCCCAAGTTCCATGCCCCATGATCTGAGAGAGGCATGGAATTAGAATTCCCAAATCCTTTATCTAGTGATTGACCCAACTGGATGCATGAATCAAACATCAGCCAGGAACTTTAATGTATTGTCCATACTTCCTACCCCATTGAGAGGAGGCAAGGGCAAGGAGAGATAAGCAAAATGAAACTGGTCATTTCCTAGAACCCCTGGGTCCGAAGTAGCTTCTGCACCATCTGGAGACTGCTGGGGTATGGAAGAATCTGCAGGTGGGTGCTTCCAAGTGAAAGATATTTTATAATACATTGCTTTTTTCTATTACATATTGTTTATTTGCCTGTATTAATTCTAAACCAAGAATAAAAAATATGAATTTAGGTATGATTTATTTACTCACGTGGGGAGTTCGATCCAAGAAGGCAAAGCCATACGACTAGAGCTCCTTGAAATGTAATACACTTAAGGAAGAGGCTGGGTTTGCCAAAGGTAGGGGCCCTTGATTGAATAAATCTAAAGCAATCCATTCCTATTAGATAAGAAGTCAGTGGGTCCCTGCAGAGAGAAGTTGAGCTGAGATATAGAAGATCATCAACCACTCTGTGAAAACCGCAGAGAGCTTGGCATGTCCTCTGGACTGTTGCCCAGCTGGGTGGATGCAGATAATCCCCAGGGGAAAAGTGGAATTTCTTAGGGCCAGATACTTCTTCGGTGAACAGAATCAGACAAGAAAATATCAGTACTACATGGTGGTTAAAAGACTATTGGCATTAGCTTTGGACTTGGTAGCCAAAACACTTGGTCCTGAGTCTCAGTTCTGTTACTTACCAGCTGTGTAATGATGGGGAACCCAGACTCTCTGAGCTTCAGTTTTCTCATCTATGAAATGAGGATTATAATAATATATACTATCTACTTCAGAAGTTGTGAAGAAAACACTTTTGGAAAAGCTGAAAACAGCATATGCATTATTATTATTACTGTTAGTAGTAGTGATAATATAATTATAGATATTATATATTACATATTATAATATACCATATCAAATATAAACCTAATCACTGGTAATAATAATAATAACATTGCCTTCATTTTCTCTGGTTAACTATTCTTCTTTATCCTACTCTCCAATTTCTTTGAGCTACAAAGGATTGGAGTTGCTTATTTTATCTTGATGAAGGATCTTAAAATTTTTGCTTCATAATTACAAGTAGCTTCTAGAGAATACAGAACTTAGTTTCTGGGTTTTGGGCATATTAAATAATTGGTCAGATTCTGTTTTCTTTTATCAAGATTGAAAAAGCTCAAGTTGGGCATTCAGAAATAGATCAGGATTTGCAAAATATAAATAATATTTAGGATTTTCATGACGTACGATCTTTGACATGGCGCCATATTGCCCTTTGCCCATTGAAAAGGGCTTGATAGTGTTGTTTAGCATAAATCTCCTATTAAGACAATAGATCCAAATGGATAGGATTGGGGCAATTACAGATGGTTGATCTAAATGGTCTGCAGATTATCAGCTTCATGATTTTTTTTTGGCTAGGCAATGGGGTTAAGTGACTTGCCCAGGGTCATACAGCTAGTAAGTGTCAAGTGTCTAAGGCCGGATTTGAACTGAGGTCCTCCTGACTTCAGTACCGGTTCTCTATCCATTGCTCCACCTAGCTACCCCTTTCAGGATTCTTAAATGAGAAATAAGATATTTTATGGAAGCTGATGGGCTTCGTTAAGTAGAGATGGACAGTACCTTCCCTATTCCCATCAGCTGATGACAACTGAGGATAATACTGAATGGAGAAGAGATCAGATTTCTGCTCAAAAAACAAATCTGAAACCCTGGAGTAAATATTGATGCCTTAGGTAACAGGCCTTCTTCCTCCCACCCTCAGCTCTGTTTCCAGTGCAAATGAGCCCCAGTTCCCAAGAGGCCCCACACAACCACTTTTTCAGCAGCTTCAGCATCTTTAGGTATCAGGATGAAGACTGTTGAAATTGCACTTTCCTGGGATTTTCCTGCTGGAGAGAATAAATCACTTTACTTTGCAAAAATAAACAAACACATAAATAACACAGCAGGGCCAAAGGAGCCCCCATGGAGCCAACCAATTCCATTAATCCAGTCTGTAGAGAGTTAGGCAGAACTTGGCACTTTAAAACTCTCTCTTCCCGAACTCTATCAGGCTCTTGGTTTCACTCCAAGAGGTAAGAGCTCAGCTTTGGGTTGGAGAATGTGGTTTAAAATGATATTTTTGTTCTTCTACCTATCAAATCCCTGCATTGTGGCTCTCTTTTCTTCCCAAGGAAAAGCTTTGTGGTGATTAATAAATTATACTCAATTGGAAAGTTTCATGAAAGGCTCCAAGTGAAGGTGGAGAGCTTTTTACAATAATAAGCTAGTTATTATTGCATTCTGGGAAATAATTCAAGTGATATGCTACTGGAGGGCAAGACATATTGCCTAGTTCCATTTTTATATAGCACCTAGCAGAAAGAAATACGCATAGAAGGCTTAGTGGAGGGTTTATTCTAATGATGAAATCCCATTCTCCCTGTGATAACTAGTTATTTTTCCCAAAGAAGGTTGTGCTATCCTCATGATGATCTAAAAACTCCTAGCATGTTCTCTATTTTCTCCAGAGCCTACAGTTTCATCTGCCCTATTATCTGGAGTAAAAGCCTGACTTCCTAACTGCTGGCTGTCAAACAGTCACTCCTGCTTTTCTTCCCAGCCAGCTTTCTCCAAATAACTCCCCCAACTTTTGGCCTCTCCCATGATTTTCCAGCACTTTAGCTTGCAATACCTTCATTTACTTCCATAACTTTTAAAAAGTTAACATGAAACAGAAAAGAGGAGGTATGTGTTAGCTTGGCATTATCTTCATTACTAGCAAATTGCCAGTATCTGAACATCACAAATATGGCAAGTCACACACACATACACACACACACACACACACACACACACACACACACACACACACACACACATCCTGAAATTCTCTGAGGATCACTGACAACTGAGATTGTAGTGAGAAGACCATAAAGAAGGAAAATAGTATTTTTAATATAATTTTCACCGAACTTACAGTATGTATTTCACATCGCATATTTCTAAACTGCTCATCTGGAAAATATAGCTGCAAAAATACAGAATATCACACTCAAACTCTATTGAGCATGTGCTTTTTCTTCATTGAGTTGAACTGCATGATTTTTAGCCCCTTTTATTAAATCACGCTTTGATTTATTTTGGAAGAACTGTTTGGGCTCTCAGTCATCCATAGCCAGCCAAGAAAGCAGTTTCCTGATGTACTTTAGCAACATTCCCACAAGAACCAAAGGACGGGGGTACAGAGGAGTGGTGCATACGAGTGTGTATCACACTGGATCAGAGTTATCCTGGAGTAATTGTTGGTTTGAGGAAGTAAATGTGGAGAAATCTTGCCAAGATCTCCCAACCAGGAGTTCTGTACAGCTCTTCACAGGCCTGTGCTTGAAGCTTAGATTAGGACAAGAGAGACCTCATGGAGTACTCAATGACTGGGTAAGCTAAAGGGAAAACCCTTGGGTGTGTAATCATATTATTATGAATGAATGAAAAAGAATATATTAAGTGCTTACTCTGTGCCAAGCCCTGTGCTAAGTACTGGAGATACAAATACAAAAGCAGAGTTAATTTTTGTCCCTAAGGAGGTTACATTCTAATTGAGAAGATAACATACATAGGATAGTGGTAGAAAAGGAAGGGTTCGTTGGTTTTGAAAGTTATGAGTGGTGATTGGAGACATAAGAGAGTAGTATTATGAAAAAAAAAGTTGTTATGCAGGATGGCAAAATGATCTTTGTAAGACGAGTGGGAGGAGGAAGAGGAGGAGAAAGTTTTATGTCTATAGACCAGGTCATTAACTTCTAATGAAGGAGTCTTTTGATGGAAAACATGATACAAATTTGCTTTCCTTCCTTCTCTCCCTCAGGAGACTGGTACTTTGGGCCTCAAAGGGGTGAGGAGGGAGGAAAGAATGAGAAGGGAGATCAGTCATTCTTGGTTCATTTTTTCTGTCTGACTTATTAGGCAGACTAATGGGTCTCTGTCTGCGTTTGAGTATACTCTAATGGAGCTCTGACCTCTCTGATTCTCCTCAAGGGAGCTGGATCCTGAGCCTCAAAGGAGAAGTTGGAGCCTAAGTACCTCTCGGATGGCCAAAACTCTCTGGAAAAGAAAAAGGAAAAACATACTTCTGAACATATTTACGTCAAGATCCAGCAGAATGGGTTTATTCTATATGCCCCAGTTATTGCTAGGAATTAGTACATATTTGAGCCATAAACTTATGCCTCCCAATTCATATTCTGTGCCAATCACCTGTGAAAAACTGAGTCATGGGATTAGTATTATATGTTATTTATGACATATATAGCCTAGCTAGAAGGTATGACAGACGTCTATTATAAGATGTAGGTAAGTGACAGAAATACACACACACACACACACACACACACACACACACACACACACACTTTTACTCCTTGAAGACCTCTCTCCCAGCATCTTGGACCTAGTCTCTGTTTTCCTCAATCTACACTGTGCCAGGTGAGCAAAGCAGCCTCCTTTCTGGAGCAAAAATTTTAAGCCCTGATTCCAGTGTAAAAGAAGGTGCTGTGTTTTCTTTTAAACTGGCACTAAGGATCCAGTTGCAGTCTCATTGATTATTTATAAGCTGCTCTTATCTCATTGACTATGGCATGCCACATTTATGTTTAATGCTAGGTGCTGAATGGGGTTAGGAAGGTTGAAGCTCTTTTAATTTTTTCCTTTTTGGACTTTGTCCCACTGATACAAAAGATGCCATTGAATGGGAGAAATGGTATTCTTTGTAGCTGAGTTCTTGCCTGGGAAAGAAAAAAACATCTTAAGTTTTGGGTAAAGGGCAGAAACGTTTTTCTCCCTAACTCTACTGAAAGACCCAAGTTGTCTAAAACCTTTGAATTTGTCTGGGGAGTTGGGGGGTGGGATGAGGAAATGGAAAAGACTGATATGGATGGGTTCTTGAAGATAACTTAATTGTTGTCAGGATAAACATACCAAAGAGTGATGAGAAAATTGGGAAACATACCAACTTTTGAGAATATACTGAGGGTCCTAAAGTTTGGCAAGAAGATTTGATTAAATTTTTTTTTTGATGCTTATTAAATTTTGGACACTTCTCCCTCCCCCAAGAAAATTTTACAAAAGGACCCTCTTTCCACCAATCATCCCTAGAAACACTCTTCCCACATACCCTCGTGGGGGGGGTGTTTTTTGGGGGGCTTTTCATGCCCTATGATAATTTCTTAGATGCTAATTGCCTTTATGGAAAGACTTTCCTGCAAGGGGGGAGATGAGATAGTTAAAACTGAAGCTTAGAATTAGATCCTGCTAGGATGGAATCATGACTGGCAGGTCTCCTGCACTTCATAGAATCAGAAATGCCACATTCATACATTCAACTGTTTTCTTTAAGAAGAGTTGAAACAGAACATGGTTCAGTTGAGTTTTTCTTCTATTGGAGGTACTCCACATGGCACAATTCCAATACATCTTTATGGCACTAGGAATAAAAATAAAAGTGAATTGATTATGACAAATTTACCTCCATGCAGATCTCTTTTTATTTTGTCAGATGAGTATGAATTTCCTTCACTCAAAGTCTATCATGCTTCACTGAGGCATGGAGGTGATCCTGGGCTCTCAAAGTAAAGGTCATGCTAATAGAGTTTAAGCTCTGGAAGGGTTTGTTAAGCTGAAGAGAGCATAGAGTCACTCCTTGGATGACTTTTGTTAAGTCATTTGATCACTCTAAGCCTCAGTGTTCTTATCTACAAAATGGTGGTATGCTGGTAGTGGTCAAATAGGTGGCAATCTGCAAAAATAGTAGAAAAGCTCACCCTGATGAAATCATGGACATTTGAGATAACGAAGTACAGTCAGAGTTGTGTTGGGACCAGCTGTATGGGCTCCTCGGAGCCAATTGTTAAATTTTTAGTGTGAACATTACTATCTTGGAAATTGGCAAAAGGTATTAGTCAAGGCTTAGATTATTGTTTTGTTGATGGTCTAGACTTGAAAAAAAATGGTGAAAATGTTAATAATGCAGGCTAACCTTAAAAGTGGGGGCTGCATTTTCAGATGAGGATACTTGTGCGCATGTAGACTCCAATGAACCAGCACTGTATTATAGCCAAATATTCCAAACTGTACTACATTTGCTTCTAGCAAAATATAAGATAGCTATTTTTTTACCTTTTGCCAAATTGTGCAAAATCTGTAACAAAAGTACTATAATAACTTCTCAACATTTTGTTGACCTTTAGAGTCATTATGAAACTAGGACTGTACATCATATCAGGGCAATTTTGTTTCAACACTTGCAGTCTGAGAGCAGAGATCAGTCTTATACCAATTGCATATTTAATCTCCACCTTTAAAGCCTTCAGGTCAAAGCTAAGCTCCCTCTGTTATCACTATTCATTCATACTGGGGAAAAGTGGCAGCATCAGGTGCTTAAAAATAACAAAGGAAAAATAATAGTATCTGATAGTTTCTTAACCTGATCCATAAACCATTCTGGTACCATATGCAAATACATGTGGACAGGAAGGTCTAGTGGAAAGAATACTGGACCTGGAGGAGAGACTCTGGGCTCTAATCCTATCTTTGCTGTTAACTAGTTGTGTCACTATGGACAAATCACTTAATTTCCCAGAGCCTCAGTTTCCTTATCTGTAAAATGGGAACAATACCTGTGATACCTCACAGATTTGCTGTGAGGATTAAATTCATGGAAAGCACTTTGATATGTAAATATTAGTTATGTTTGTCAATGGCTGTAGCACTTCCAAAATTGGTAAGCATATATCAACAGCTTTTTTGATTTTTAATTCTGTTTCCCTGAGATGAACACTTTTGCTGCTACCCCAATGGCTCAGAAGGCTATGATCAGGGAAATCCCAGACAGTGATAATATTCAACTTCCCAGGACTCTCCCTGATGATATACCTCAGTTGTGCTCTGTAAAAGGTCATCTTCTGGCATGTTGTTGCCCATAACACTTTTGGTTAAGGGACTTTCTTTTTGTTTCTTTTCTTTTTTTTTGGCAAGGCAATTGGGGGTTAAGTGACTTGCCTAGGGTCACATATCTAGTAAGTATCAAGTATCTGGTCTGAGACTGGATTTGAACTCAGGTCCTCCTGACTCTGGGGCAGGTGCTTTATCCACTGTGCCATGTCACTGTTCCTCTAAGGGACTTTCTTTTGAGGTAGCCAACACAAACAGTCCCAGGCTATGGTAGTGGTTGTGGTTGTGGATGCATCCAATTCATGTTTAGTAATGCAGACTCATTCCACGTTGGACACCATGCAAATTTCTAGTGACAATGATTGGTGGAAGGGGAAGAAAAGAGGCTTTATTCATCAGTGTTTTCAGAGGCCAATGTTTTTGGTCATACATAAACATTGTTTAGCCTTCAAAGGTGTCAGCTATGTCTATCATTATGTACTTCTACATTATTCAAGGTTAACAGATTTGGTCTTCTCCCTTTCTTATTCTCCTTTATCTTTCTCTTCAAGAAAGATTTTTCATTACCCAAGAAGAAAAGAATGGGATTATATAGTGATGATCCTTTTGTACTAGTTTTTGCTTTGGTTTAGGGAGGGGCAGTTAACATTCTTGGCTTCCCCTTGGAATCTCTTCTTGGTGAAAAAAATGATTTAACTAAAACTACACCAGGACCCCCATTATAACACGACTCAGCTGGATCTGAATAAACTACAAATTAAGTTGCATTCCCTGAAGCATATTAATCACATCACAAAATTCTACAATAACATGGTTAGTTGGGATGAAGAGGATGTTCATTCTGTCCTAAATACCAACATTATCAAGGGTTCTGTTCTATGGGACACCTTCTACACTTGGGGATTCTTTAATACAGGTTTGCAGTATTGACTAGGTTCACCTATACTCAATCCGTAAGCAGTACCTCTGTCCCCTAGGGCAGGGTGAAGAGCCACTTTTTTTTTTTTGGCTAGGCAATGGGGTTAAGTGACCTGCCCAGGGTTACACAGCTAGTAAGTGTTATGTGTCTGAGGTTGGATTTGAACTCAGGTCCTCCTGAATTCAGGACCAGTGTTCTATCCACTGCGCCACCTAGCTGCCCCCAGAAGAGCCACTTTCTATGATAAATAAGTTGACTGTGGTCTGTGGCTGGGTGGCACCAAACAAGACTGATTCTCTATATTTTTCCCCTTGACATATTAGTGGAAGTGAGCAGCAGGGTTCTTAAAGAAGATAATGGCTGAAATGGGCAAAATGAATTAAAATGTTGTTCAGCACATTCCACCAAATTGAGATTCACTTCAGTTCACTTCCTTTTGAGGAGTGAGCTTTATTTCAGAGACTTTCTGGTTATTCACAATGGGGCACCAATTGTTTTAAAAAGATCCAAGGCAGTTAGGTGGCGCATAAGTGGCACCACAGATAGAGTACTAGACTCTAGGCTTAGAGTCAAGAAGATCTGAGTTCAAATCCTGCTTCAGACACTTGCTACCTGTGTGATCATAAGGAATTCATTCCACATCATTCAGCATGTATAAAATGAGGGCACTGGACTTTCAATGGTCTTTCTAGCTCTATATCAGGGGTTTTAATCTGAGGTCCAGGAGTCTATGGATTGATTTCAGGGGTCCACAAACTTGGATGGAAATATCTGTGTGTGTATTTATTATATAATTCACATATACTACATAAATATATATATTTATTTATTCATTTACAATTCATTTTACAGATGAGAAAACTGGGGCAAACAGGGTTAAATGACTTGCCTGGGTCTGAGTAAGTGTCTGAGGCCAGATTTGAACTCACGAAGATGAGTCTTCCTGATTCCAAGCCTATGTTGTATCCACTGTACCACCTAGCTGCCCACATATATGTGTATATATATATATATATGTATATATATATATATATATGCATGTAATACATATGTATGTATGTATGCTTTGGTTTCCTTTGTTACTTCATGTATTTTATTTCATGCATTTAAGAACATTATTCTGAAGGGGGGATCATAGGCTTCTATAAATCTATGATCCTGTGTTACTGAGGTGCCTAATTAATAGGACATTTTGGAGTGTTCTCGGGGGTGAAGGGTAGGAGAAAAGAAGGAAATGAAGTGAGGACACTTGAAGAATGCTATGTGCCACATAAACTAGAGTTTTCTCCCCTTGGGGGTCCCTTGCTCTCATAACAAGTCAAATCAACCGGTACTTACTAAGCACCTACTTTGTGACAGACACTGTGCTAAGTGCTAGGAACACAAAGAAAGGCAAAACCAAAAACAAAACAAGGATAAAACAAGCATAACCGCCCCCCCCCAACCTCAGTCCCTGCCCTCAAGGAGTTCAGTCTAGTCTTCATCTTCACCTTTATTATGGTGAATGTCTCTGGAATCTCTTCTCATATTCTGAGGCCTAAACTAAGAGTTCTTAGTCTATGTCATAAAAGTAATTCTCTTGGCCAAGCTAAATACAGTAGCTACCTCTCCTCAACACTTGGCACTTTCTGAGTGTTTGAATTGCTTCTAACATAAGGTGAACAGCCCCAGGTTTAGAAAAATGACCTGTGAGAGGAAACAAATAAAGGCCAAGCCAGACAATGGGATTATCTCTGAGGCAATGCTCTTCAGTCTCTGTATTCTTTTCAGACATGTGGATTTCTGAGTCCATTGAAGACAGGATGAAACCAGAGTCAGAACAAGGCAGAGGGCATTTTCCTTCATTGTTAAGTTGCCACTCATTCTGCTGAGCTAAAGGAAAGTAAGACTTGGTTTTCTGGAAGAAAAGACAGAACCTGACCCGTGGTGCCCATTGTCTCTAGTTTAACTATAGGAGAGCAGTTGTGGTTTATTCCACAAGGTAGTCATTATTGCTTAATATTCCTGAGGTATTCTCTGAGGGCTCCATTCACAAAGCAATGGTCTACTTGTGGATTGAATACAGTATACTATAACTGCAATGGTGAAATAAAGAAAACTGTACTCTGATGGAAACAGAGCAAAATGAAACATGGAGATTTGTCTGGAAAGCCTGTGTTAGAAGGAGCAATACCATCTTCCCCACAAAAGGTCTTCATGGGAACTCTATGAGGTATTTAAGCAAAGATTCTTTCATTTTAAGGGTTCCCCTAACTCTGATGTATCTGATAGCTATCCAGCATACTAAGTGATGGGAAATATTAATTACCAACTACAGAAGAATTTGTCTCCTGGGCAAACTCTACAGTAATCTGTTGTTGGTAGTATACAATTGTTTTTGTTGTTGTTGTTGTGTGTAAGCATGCATGCTTGCACACTTGTGTTGGTCCATTGTGGACTGAGGCCCATGATTATTAGACTGGTTCAGTATAACTGACCTAGGACTCAAGAAAGAAACATTTGTGAAATGATGTGTCAGTATAAAAGTCTCAGGAAAAGAAAGAAGAAGGGCAGGAGGAAGAAGAAGAAAAGGAAAAAGAGAAGCAGGGTGGTTGGAAGACAGAGTATCATGGGGCATTAATACCAAGTAAACACCTTTTAGTCTATATAGTGCTTTAAAGTTTATGAAGTGAGATATGTATGTATGTATATATGTGTGTGTGTGTGATATATATGTGCATATATATATATATATAAATCTCTTTTGATCTTAGATGACTTGATCTCCCTTTTATTATTTTGTCTATTAAACCCTATTAACAAACTCCTTGGGGGAGGGGGTTAGGGAATGCTTTAGGGAAGGTATGTTTCCTGTTTTCATTAACTCTTTTCTGAGTTTGCTTCAAGCCCTTTAGAGTGGCAGGCTCCTCAGCATGCAATACCACCCTACTTTTTTGAAATGGTGAAGAAAATGATAAGGCTTTGGTTCCCACTGATTTTGGTGAACCAAAGGTGAAGGAATTCTCCTTTCTCTAGGGAAAAAATAATTCTAAGATATGATTTTTTCCCAATATTTTGTGAATGATTTCTAAAAGGGCATACCTTTCTGGGTGATAGTACATTAGGACAATGGTTAAAAGCTCTTGATCTTTATATAGCATTAAAAGCTTATCAAAATTCCAACAGGGAAAGGGTGAATTATCTATCCCCAGACATTTTATAGTTAAGTGACTTAACCTGCCAAATAGGAGATGAGGTTCTAAGAAAAGAAGACAAAGAACTGTGAGCACTCCATTTCTAGGAGGAGTTCTGTCTCCATGTTTTTTTCTTCCATTGTAATGGCTGTAAAGGCCATTGGAAATCAGACTAGAAGCATCCTTTCCCACACTCAAACATTAACATCAGTTACAAACAAAGAGTTGACTATGGCAGTGTTTCCCCTAAGTACAAAAAGAAAGCCAGAAAAGGGCTGGCTTTTCCCTTCACTAAGCACCAGAATTCAATTTTCGAAAGGTGACATTTCTGGAGTCTTCTTTGTAAGATGGAGCTTTTGATTGTCCATTCAGTGACTGATAAAGCACAGTCCTTGAGTTACTTTCTGCTTGTCTAGTACTATTCCAAGTGTCAATATTCTCACATATTCGAGAATCTTTAGAAAAAATCCAAATGGCCATTGGTTTTACAGGTTTTGAAAAAGAAATAAATGGCTTCTGGAAAGGCTAAATACCTGGGCCTTGATAATTCTGCCCATGTATGGAACAATGAACAGGTCAGTCAGACCTACCAACAATATATTTTCAAAACGAAAAGATAAAGCAAAACAAAACAACCCTGTATAGAAAAATATCATAACTAACAACCATATGTATTTTTAGACTAGCTGTAAAATTATCACCCCTATCAATTATGTAATTGATGGATGAGTATGTATATTTTAATCGATGAAGCTATGCCAAAATTATATAGATTCAAGAACTATTTTTCAAAAAACATCATCTCCCAGGCAACCGAGCACAATACTAGCTACACAATCCCCTCTCTCCTTTGCTTGATGATTTTCTATGGTTCTGTACTTGGAATCAAGTCTCCTCATTTCCTGTTTGTTGAGTAGCTGGTACAGTGTCCTTTTCCTTTAGGATTTTCTTTTCCTTGCTGTTTAATCCCGAGTGTGAACTATGAATGCATGAGTAAGGTAAAATAAGCCTTTGGGGACAGCTCTGGGCCAAGTTCATAGGAATGCCACATTTGAAACCAGGTCATCAAACAAGTATGGAGAACAGATTAATGGGCCCACTTGCTGTGAAAGTGTGTGTGTGTGTGTGTGTGTGTGTGTGTGTGTGTGTGTCTACTTGCACATGTGTGTATGCCCAATGTCTCTCTCCCACAGACTTGCCCACAAAAGTTTAGTCTTCTGCCAGCAAGAGGTTTTTCAGGGGATCCTTATTCCAAACAATGAGAAGTTCCCTCTTTAACTGTTTGAAGTTCAGTCACTTTCAAAATACATGGACAAAAGCCTCTTAAATCGGAGACTGACCTTGAACACACTGTTGACATTTTGATCCACGGAAAGGGCTTTCAGTATTTTGTGGGAAGATTCATTAAAGTGGGGCACCCCTGGCTGTTCAACAGCTTGTGCTCGGGAATAATAGCCTAAGATGTATTTTTCATTTCCCATTTCCTTTCATTAAAAAACGTAACATACACATGTGTATACAGATACCCACAAACACCACCTAAGTGAGCTTCGACAGACTGCAAATAATACTTTCAAAATGTAGTTGTGAATATAAAGGGGGCTTCTTCATGACAGTGACCATTGAGATTAAAGAGAAAAGGCAAGTTTGCATTTCATTACCTTCTCCCCTGTTGTCCCAATTATGGTTCTTTTTAGAGAGACTCCATCCATTCTCTCTGAAGATTTTTTTTTTGGTAACATGTATTTTCTTACTGGCTTTGTAGTGTATCAGAATGAAGATAAAAGGATAAAAATTACAATAGATTAATTGCATCCCTTGAATCACATTATATTTTTGGTGCATTAAAAAGAAAAAAAAAGTAAAGCAACCAGCATATAATAAAGTCCTCTTATAGAATTCTGTTAGTGACTGAAAGGTTAACATAGCTTTTGGAAATAGTTAAAAATAGTATTAGAGATTATACATACAACTGTTTGAAATCCATACCCATTTAAAAATGGCAAAATGTTTGGCAAATGTAAGCAAATGACTTGTACTAAATTTGGGTCTCCATGGCTCTGAGCGCAGCAGCCAGTCATAGCCACAGATAAGGCCCAGCACATCCTGAGGTCTGTGAGGCTTGGAAGAAGATGAATTTTTTCACCTTCTAAATGTGTAGATGGGGGACTGATAAGTCCTATATCCTCCAACACATACACTCCACTCTCCCCTCACTCTCTCAGTTTTCTAACTTTTGAACATGGAAATACGGCTGGTGAGGGGTGTCATTTATTGATTCCAGCACGGATCACCCAATAACATCACTGAGAGAACTATGGGGCCTGGAACAACATGCAGACTGGGTGAGGTGTCTACACAGTGACCCATATTGCAAAGGTTAGAGAGGAGCAGATCTCTCACCCCCCTCTTCTCTTGCTCCCTTCCTGCCCCATATTGAAGGAGGAGGTGGCATAGAGTATCACTAGTGCTTATTCTGGAAATGTTTTCAACTTTTTTTTTAATAAGATGATAGGTTTTTATGTCCAAAAACGTCCATTTGCTGAACTGGCCACCATCATTCCCTGTTGCTTGGAGCTGATGGCATTTCTAGAGACCACATTTGAACCTTCAAAGGGTTGCCACCAAGGCCCTGGTGGCATTTCCTGCCTTGCTCCCGAAGAATGTCAAGTACATGATCCCATATATCTCATTCTGAATCCTGTCTGGCTACGATTTTGAGAAAAGGACAAAAGTGGTTGTTGTTGTTGTTGTGTGTGTATGTTTCCATTTTTTTTAAACTTTATTTTAATTTTTTTTAAGAAAAAGGACCCTTTGTTTACTAATATAGTTTGTCCTTCCTTAGTCACTATAAAACAGATTCCATGTTTTCACACCACTCGTGATCTTCCAGGTTATAGATAAATTTTGTCCTATGTGACTGGTTTGGGGCCACAGGGTCCCTCCCTAGATTGTCTAGGGTCAGAGTAGAGGCAAAGAACTCACTCGTGCTGAGCCCACCCTCGTGGTTTTTGATGTATCGTTTATAGTTTTTCCTCAGGCACTGCCACGTTGTGGTGTAAAGGATGAACGCAAAAGATTTGAGGGCAATCGCGATGCTGACGTACAGGTATCTGTACACCACGTTGTCATAGAGGGCACAGGCACCCTGCTCGCCGCAGAATGTGCTCCAGAACAGGCAGGTGGAGTCAATGCCTGCCCCGAAGATCAAGGGAGGAGGGATGAAGCCTGGAAGAGGGAAAAAGACACTCACTACTCGGCTCTGTTGGTTTGTTCTTTATTGTCCACTTTTTCCAGTGAGCTTTCAGAGGGCAGACCTGATCCCCCTACTTGTGCATTAATGAAGGGAAATTTTTCTTTTTTCCATTGGTCAGCATTAAATCTAGGGGCTCAAGATGGGGCAGGAAAGGTGCTTTCTTACCAATTTTAACTAGGTCAGCAGAACTGTCCAGGGTCCTGCAGTCAAGATGCTGTCAGTACTTTCCCTTAGCACTCCTTTTCAGAGGCTTGTTACCACAGTCAAGGACCCTGAAAGAGTAGTTCTAATGGAAAGCCTCATTAAACCTCTGAAACAATGGTGATTTAATAAATGTACAAGTTTGAAGTCCTGCCTAACCTGTTTTGCCTTTGCTGCTGCAAGGTTGGGTTATTTTCAGACATGAAAATCCTAAATTCATGGCATCCTCTCCATTCCTAACAAGCAGTCTTAAGACTTTCTACCCCCTTCCAGGATAACAACTACTTTGATGGTCACTGAAATGTACCTAGCTCAGAGGAGGGCCACGACAAGTATTTGCACAATAAATCTCCAGTGTCTTTTAGGCAAAGAAATGGAAATCCCAACTGATTTAGATGAGGGTACATGGTATTGTTAACAAAGTCTATTCCTCTGGACAGCCAGGAGTTAAATCCATCCAGGGACCTATTTAGACCCCATGAGTTTGCTCCTGTTGTCTACCCTGTGGTCAGTCAATTGTTTATGAATATTGGGCAGTGGGGAGGTGGAGCTGAGTTATTATTGTATCAAACTTAATCAATTGACAAGAAGTTTGTTTGGGGAGGATTTGAAAGTATAGGTTTCCCTAGCTTTACATATGTATCTCTGAAAGAAGTCCAGTAAACAGAATTGTATTTTAGTACATCAACATTAGAAATACATTAGGAATCCTGCATTGAATCCAGGCCCTACAGATCCTTCATTCTTTCCTTCTTTGATCCAATGTCTTTGAGAAAGAGATGGGCCTTCTCCTTGCTAAGGCTAACCCTTCCATTGGTGCTCTCTTATCTCTTCTGGAAGTTTATCTCCTTCATCATTCCCTCTCTCTTTTTTTTAACCTTTCTTTATCCATCCTTTCCTTCCCTATCCACATACAAACGTGCCAATCATTCACTGATTGATTAATTAGTTCTCTCCCCCCATTAGTAATCAACAAGTATTTATTAAACACAGTATCTCAGACACAATTCTAGTTTGGATGAAAATAAAAAGAATCAAACAATACCTACTGTCAAGGAGCTCACCTTCACTTGCCACTGCCATCCCTTCCAGGACATTCCTTGTCCTTCTTATTCTCCCTTTCACAGCCAAATTCCTAGAAAAGGTCACCTGTACTCTTTGCATCCACTTTCTCACCCCTTACTCACTCTTAAACCAGATGTAGCCTGTATTCTAACCAGATCACTCGACCTAAACTGTATTATCTAACTTATAAATCCAAAGGCTTTTTTCTTAGTCCTCCTTCAACTTGACTATTCTCCAGCTTTAGACACTGTTGATCACTTTCCTTTTCCTTTTCCTAATCTGGATCCTCTTCCCCTCCTTGGTTTCTTTGGCACTACTTTCTCTTGACTTTCCTTTTACTTTTCTGACCATTCTATTGTTTTCAGCTTCAATCCCAAGCTTCTTCTCTGTCTCCTGTCTAGACTCCTGGCAAGACTCAGTCCTGGGGCCTCTTCTCACTCTTTGATATACTTTTGTTCCGGAGTTCAACATCCCTGGGTTCAATGATTATCTCTATGCACTCCAAAATCCATATATCCACCCCTAATCCATTCCTGTATGTCTCTTCTGAATTACAGTTCCACTTTACCAACTGCCCCATGGCTCTTTCTGGACAGTTCATCAAATCTCAAACTCTATATATCTAAAACAGATCTCATTTTTTTCTCCCTCCCTCCTTTAACTTATCCTATATTGAAGGGAATACCATCCTTAAAGTCAGTCAGTTTCACAGTCCTGGAACTTCCCCTCAACTTCTATCTTTAATCAGTTGCCAAATCTTGTTGACCCCAATTCCATAATATCTCTGGTATCTTTCCTTCTCTCCATTCAAAGGGCCACTTTCCTAATTCAGATTTTAATTTTTTTTTCTCCTAATTACTACAACAGCTCCTTAAATGGCATCCCTGCTTCCAATCTCTTCCCTGTCCAATTCATCCTCCACAGTTTCCAACTTGATATGCCTAAAACACAGATCTGACCATTTCAGTTCCCTTCTCAAACATCTTTAATGGCTCCTCTATTGCCTCTAGAATAAATGATAAATGTTTCAGTCTGGCATTTTAAATGCTATTGAAAATCTAGCTTTCACATAGTTTTTATTCCATGTTTTCCATTCCAGTTAAACTGGCTTGCTAGCTCTTCCTCACACATGACATTCCATCTACCACTCTGCACAGTGATCTTCCAAGTTTAGAATATACTTCTCCCTCACAAAATTCATGGCTTCCTTCAAAGCACAGCTCTGGCTCCACCTCTTACATAAGTCCTTTCTTGATCTTCTCAGCTGTAAGCATTTTTCTCCTTCTTTAATTTCCCCTTATTTACTTTTGCATTTACTTGCTTGTACCCAGCTTGCATGAAGCTCGAAGAATGGAAGCTCCTTGAGGTATGGGACCATTTATTTTTGTTTTTGGATCCTCAGCAGCTAACACAATGCCTTCCATTTAGTAGCAGTTTAATAAATATCTGTTGAATTATATTTGAATTGATGGGAGTGGAGGTAGTGATGCTAGGGAGCCCTATGGTTGAGGAGAAGCTAAATGATACAAGATAGGCAAACTGGGTAAAGTGCATTTCTGTTTCTGTTCTTATCTCCTGTGCCCTGGCTGTGCCCTCTGTTACTTTGGGGGAAAAGTAAGGGAATACAGTAGGGATATAATATGGCCTTTGAGAGCTTTGGGTAGTGGGAACAGAGTCACTCCACTAGAGCTTATTATAACTGCTCTTTTCTTTTCTTCTTCTGCCTTTTCCACAACTCCTATGGGGTCACTTGAGATTCCCCCTTTAACGTCTGCCGTGAGGCTGCAGTAACAAGTAGACATTAAATATCATTCTTTCACAGCAGCTCTCTTACTGGAGATGAATACCTTGGGGGGAATGCTATAAGGGCACACTCCAGTTCCATGTTATTACAGTGAATATTAAAAGGATTAAATCTTGCCTCTTATTACAGCAGAGTCCAAATTGCTACTATATGCATTTTGCTGCAGAAATTGCAGCCCTGTTTAAGGAAATTGTCTCTGTTTTCCTGAAAAATCCATTAACTTAGACTACACCAGGTTTCCTACCTTGGCTATTTAATGCACTCCACTGGTTGAAAGGGCTGTGCCTATTTATGTTCTTAAGCCTAAACTTTCAGCTGAACTGAAAGGCTTTTGTAAGAAAAATAAATTAAAAATCATTTACAGAATAGATATGGAGTCTGAAAATTACATTGACATTTACATTTGAAAAGACACCCATTCCTCTCCTGTTCACCTGCCAAGCTTACAGGATTCTGCATTCATGCTGTCAGGACTACTGATGTAACCAACACATGCTACAGATTGGGAACGCCTGTACACATACTCCTCTTAAGTAATTAGTGAGGATTCCTGTTCTCCCAGTGTCAAGGAAGATACTTAGCTTTGAGATATATTGGCATCTTCTGATGTACGACTAAGATTTTTTTTTCATTTCAAGAAAGATTTATTGAGCATCTATCACTCGACCCAGCTTTTACTATACATAATGTGTAGTGTGTGAAAAAATGGTCTCAATTGTTAATTGCCAAGCTAAAATCTCTCTATAGTCATCCCTGAGCGTAACAAGACTTGGTGTTAACGAAGTTGTAGATTTAAATATCATATAACTCAGTTAGGATTTGTTTTCTCTATTTCATCATTACAGACTATATTCTCAGATCTAACCAGACACATCTCACAAATCCATAGTAGTGATCACAAGGGAATGTTGCAAGAGAGTGGTAATTAGTCAGTTGAAAATTATTGCTAGTACAGGTTCATCAGGAGTAAGGGAGTTCCAGATCTGTTCCTAAGTAGCTGTGCAACCTTGATAAAGGAATTTTACCTCTCTGGATCTCAGTTTCCTCATCTGTCAAATGAATAGTTAGATTAGATAATTTTCTGCCTTGAACATATTATGCTTCTAGGACTAATTATAATGGAAAAAGAAGGGCATTAAAAAAAAATCACCGAGAAACTCATTCTCGGATGATACGGATATAGAGTTGTCAGGAAGAGAGAATCAAGAGGCCTGATTCAAACATAATATTTCTCCAGAGTAGCTTTGACCAAAGTAATCATGACCGAGTGTCTTTTTGCTCCCAGGCAGACAGCAATGATTCTTGCTGATGAAATAAGCTCATGCCTTACATGTGTACAATGTTTTATGGTTTTCAGAGCACATTATCTCATCTGATCCTGACAACCGTACTCTGAGGTGGACAGAGCCAGTATTATTTTCTTCATTTTACAGATGAGAAAATGAAGGCTCAGAGAAGATTAAGTGATTATGTGCCTGATGCCACATGATTAACAGGTGGTTTAGTTGAGAAATGAACCCAGATCTTTTGATTACTCACCCAAATGTGCTTCCCAGTATGGCATGGGGAAGTAATGTTTTAAGAAATGATATCTCCCTTAATTTATTCTTTTTCACTCTGTGGGGGCTTACCCTGTAGGGCCACTAAAACAGCTGTGGGGGAAGCAGAGTTGGGTAGAAGAGCTAAGCTAAATGAAAACTAGATATGCAGAATTAAACCATGGGCCTGAGGACCCCTTCATGGGATAGCCTTGTTGATTGAATCTTAACCTTAATTCATATAATCAGGGAACTGTTAATATATATTAGACCTCAGAAGCTAAAAGATCAATCTGCCAGTCAGTCAACAAGCTTTCATTAAGAGGCTACTATGTGCTAGGTCCTATGTTAGGTGCTGGGGTTACAGACAAAAATGAAACGGACTGTCCTCAAAGAGCTTATATTCTACCAGAGAAGGCAAGTGTTACATCCATAAGCACATAAAAGGAACATACAGGACAAATACAAAGCATTGGGGGGAGGGACAATATAAGCTGGGAGAGTGAAGGGTCAGGAAAAACCTCCAGTAGAAATTGGCACTTAAGCTGATCTATGAAGGAAAGTAGGCTTTCTAAGTGGGGAGGTAGGGAGGGAGATGTGCAAAGGCATGGAAATGGGATGGATTTAGTTTTAGGGTAGAAACATAAATTCTGCTTTGAAGAGAGTAAAAATTGTTCTGAATTGACTGTCCTTCTATCTGCAATTCTCCATCTTCTTAGTTCTGTAACATCATTAACAAGGTTTAATATATCCTATTTCAAGAACAAATACAATTAAGTCAAAAGTAAAGGTTTCACAGGCAAATTAGGTAGATGATGCAGATGCATGGGTAATTAACTTCTCAAGCAGACATATATGCAGTGAGGGCCCTAGGTTACAATAATAACAACAACAATTTATATTTCCTTGAAAAATTAACTGTTCTCAGTCTGTATTTCTTGAAATTTGAGCTAATTTTCAGAAATTCTTTTTAAAAATTCTCACTATTTGATATGAAAATCATACAGCATAATAAAGGATTAAGTATTTTATACCACCTGTAGAGATAGCCTGAATCCTAAAATAATTCCATAGATTAGAATAGTTCCTATACAAAGCCATAAAATCATAAAATATTACAGAAGAAAAGGAAATTAGAGGTCATCTAGTCCAAACAGCTCTGAGGGAATGGGTGTTGGTTGGGGTTGCGGGTGGGTGGGAGGCCAGGCAGTTGGGTTAAGGGAAATTGGGAGCACTAGTGATTTTCTGTAAGGATGTGTAAGGCCATGGGAGTAGAATGTAGTTTTTATTTACTCCAAAGTTTTCCTTCGAATGTGAGCTGCACTTCCTAGTACTGAGAACTTTTTCATAAACTTTGCTATGATTTTGGCCCTTTCTTCTGTCCACACACTAATGGAGGCAAAAGGGAGAGATGCAATGAAGTCTCAGAAAAATGTTTATTCAAGCTCTCTAAAAACTGTCCTTAGCTCTGTATGTACCTTTCCACTAATCTTCCATTTAAAAGAAAAAGAGAAAATTCATCAACGCAAACTGTTTGCCTCTTACTCAAGCATGAAAGGTCATAGCTTCTTTGGATTTGGCCCAATCCTGACATTTGACAAAGGAGTTCAAATAAGGCAGCTGGGATGTGGTGGAAAGAACACTGGAGGAGGAGTCAGGAGACTTAGTTTCTGGTATTAGCACTGAAACTAAGAAGCTGTGTAATTGTGTAAAGCTCTAACTATAGAAATGATTTAACTTCCCTAGGTTTCAGTTTTGCAGCTGAAAGAAATTAGGGGGTTGGACCAGATGATCTCTAAGGTCCTTTCTAGTTTTGATAGGCCGATGGTTCTCTGAGGCAGGCTGTGGTGGAAGAGAGAGACTTATATAAAGCATTAAGCCAGCCAGAAGTCCTCAGAAGTCCTTGGGGAAGAACCAAAAGTAGAGAATGTGGATTTGGGAAATTAAAAAGGATGCAAAGTTTACATTTGTGCAGCAATATGAGAGGGACTGCCTCTCTCCACTGGAAGACCCACAAAACAAATCATTCACAAACTGCTCACATTTTAATAATGGGCTTGCTAAGTTGGAGGGTTGCTTTCTTTTATCCCTTGCACAAGTAAAGTGCAAGGGCAGCAGAGAAGATGGGTTTTATTAACCTGAGAATCTTCTCTTCACCAACTGAATGAAAATTTTAGGGTCACAACTTTGTCAAATTTTTTGGGTCAAAAATTGGGATCAAGATAGTCAGGGAGGGGGCCAAATATGTCCAGTCTCTGGGTCTGGTCTCCAGACACAAAGTCTATGTTGTGGGAGAGCACTGGTAAATAAGAATTAAACTTTACAGAGAAAATCAAATGAGCAATAAACTTTATAAAGACTAACTTGTTGGAGAATAAATATTTATTTCATTAATAAGGGAATAGAGGTTTATACCTACCCAGTAAACGAAGGAGCAGGAATAGAACCCCCAAAGCATAAGACTTGAGTTCAGGGCTGACTGTCCTAAATAGAAAGAGGTGAAGGGGACAAAAAAGAAAAGATTCTGATCATACCAGTTTAAATTAACAGACTCCACAGTTGTGCACTACTGTCAATCACAGTAGTTCTCCAGAAAATCATTAATAGTCTATTTATTATTATTATTATTTTTTTACTTTCCCTGCCTAGAGTCTGAATAATAACTATGACTGCAGCTATGTGATAAGTTCAGGAATTTAACAGTATCTTTAATAACAGGAGCTAATCTTGTCATTTGAAGTTAAGAAATGCAAATTCTTTCCCACTCAATTTTCATTTAGAGAAATTCTGCATATGTTCAGGCAGAGAGGCATTTCTAGTTGGTGGGGTATCGTATGCCAAAAATAACACAATTTGGGAACATCTTTCCTGTTAAGCTTTGTAGAGACTGAAGTATTAAAGCAGAAGGGTCTTCACAGGTAAATGAATAATTTGTCATCTTTAGGTTATATTGTTGTATGAAGCATGTTAGCAAAGGAACTATTCTTAGAGTCAGAAGACCTGGACCCCAGTCCCAGCTGGGATGCTTACTATCTATGTGACCTTGGGCAAGTCTGTTTACTTCTTTGGGCCTCAGTTTCTTTATTTTTCAAATGGGGTATAGTAACTTCTGCCTTGCTTTGACAAACTATATAAATGATGAGGATGGTGACGGTGGTGGTGAAGAGGAAGTTTTGATTATATTTTATCAAAAATAAATTTTTAAAAAGTTGCAGAAGTTGGTGAACAGAAGGTCAGCCTACACACTTTCAACTGATTGGCTGAAGCAATATTTTTAAGACTCAACATTTTCTTTTGATAGTTGTTAGTCCCTTAAAAGTCTCCTTGGCAGCAACCTCTTCATCAATATGTTTGTTATGAGACATCATCAAGGTAAAAGTAGTAGAATATGGCTTTAAAAGACTTTGTCCTGATCTTTCATCATTTTCCAGTGAAAACTTGAAAACTCAGTCGAAAATTTTAATGAAATTTCCTTCCATCTCTAAATACGTGTCTAATTATTAATATGCATTGCAGGATTTGGTTAAAGCAGACACAGTATTTGACCTTCTGGTAATTTAGACTCAACAGTCCTGTATTTATGCTTCTACATTAGATCCTGGTATTTCTGGGTAGTAATCTGCTCTATGACTTTCAAAGTTGTGAATGCATGTGAATTGCAGGTCTTTCATTAACCGTATTTGTCAAAAATTTTAACTTTGTAGTAGTATGTAGTAGCCACAAAAGGCAATGTAAATTAGTAGCAAGGAAGCTGGCCTTTAAGCTCTGAGACTTTGGTTCAAATTAGGCCTGTGACACAAACTGACTGTGTGATCCTGGTCAAGTCACTTCATATCTCAAGTGCTGAGCTGCATTGGTAGGAGTTCCTCATTTGGGAGTTCCCTCCACCAATGAAATAACAGGTACATTTACTAGTCCCTAATCTATGAAGTGGTCATAGAGACAAAGGCAAGCGCTCCCTAACACAAATAGCTATATCTCTGTCAACAATATACTACATTTCATTTCTTTTTAGACAACATAAATGCAAAGGAGAAAAATGAAAAAGGTACCAATTTCTCATTTGATACCCTCCTGGGAGAGAGGCACTTCTAGTGGGAAATTCATTGCAAACTCAGTTATGAGCCAATAAAGGGACTTGTGCAGAATTTATTGAAAGTACTAGCCTACTCCTCAAACTTTCTCAGTGCCTTTCTGAGACAGGTTGCTATTGGTTGTACAAGAGTGGCTGACACCCTGGGGCAATGTAGGGTATGGGGTATACCTGTACCTATCTACAGATGGCATAGTGTGCTTTCTGCCTGCCTTGAACATCTGTGACTAGAAATAGAACTTGGGAGCTTGACTGAATAAATTATTCCCCCCACCCCCCATATCCATATGCCCATTGTGAGAACACCTCCAGCAGGCATGTGTGAAGCATGGAATTATTTGAATTGGAAAAGCCTCAGCTTAGGTCATTCAGTCCATCTGTTGCTTTTTTTTTTTAAAGGAATCTAATATTTCCAAACCATCTCCCAGAAATACTTGTCAAACTGTGCCTGTAAAGTGATTTAAGTCTCACCACTCTATGTTTAATTCCTGAGTCAATCTTTTGATCCTAAGGCCCTGAATTTCATTTTTTCCTATTTTGGAGGGTTGAGGGAAGCAGAGATTGGGGAGAGGCATAGAGTATATGAATAAGATGGTGTCATACTCACTTATAAATGGGAGGGGTTTGTCTCATGAAACAAATTTTTCTCATACTCAAAGTTCTAATTAGTGCCTTCATTTTCCCATTTCCTTTTAGTGAAGGAAAGTAGGTCCTTGCAGGCCCAAATCCTACTTTCTTTCCCCACCCCTCTGCCAAAAACCAAATCTTACAATTATTCCCTCAAATCATTTCCCAAGGTACATGGCATAAAAACAGAAATACGATCATAATACTGAAGCACAGAAACAATGGTGAAGGAAAACTATGATGTAAATTTACTTAAATAGGAAAAAGGCATATCATTTGTAATTTGTATGTCCTGCCTTTGAGACCTGGATTTGGAGTTTTAGCTAATTTTCCTTCCTGGTAAGGTTGTGGTTTTTGTTTGTTTGTTTGTTTTTGTTTGTTTTAATCACTCCATCACCCTCCACCTCCCACTTTAAAAGTTCCAGTGAAAACTTAATGTAGCTCTAGTAGAAATAAGCACAGGGGCTGAAGTCAAAGACCTGAGTTCAAATTCTGTCTCTGGTACTAAGTGCCTTACCCATGTGACAGTCACTTAACCACTCCAGGTCTCAGTGTCCTCATCTGGAAAAATGAAGTTGTACTAGGTCACCTTTGAGGTACCTTCCAGTTCTAGAACTATGACACCATTATTCTCTCTCCCTAAATACCTATGAAACTCTAATCCCAATCACTAAGCCTCAGGCTTTAATTTTAATCACAGAAAAAGGTCCTAGCTAGTTACTTAATAAATGTTTGTTAGAAATGAAATATAGCAAAAGAAGCCCTTATGAAGATGCTCAGGCCTGGATCCCATCATCTCTAGGTTACTGTTACAAATCCAGCCCTATGATGACATTGGAAAAGTACCTTTAAGGTCTTCTAACTTCACCTTTCTTGACCCATGGGATGACTCAAAGTTATGTTGGGATCATCTCTTTGAGAAGAGTATTCTGCTGTCAGTGCATAGCTCGACAAGCCCATAATCTTCATGAGAATGCCTTTTTCCTTCCATAAGTTTTCTCTTATTTTGTGGAATATCTTTTTTAGTGAGCAGTGTTTTCATCAAGAAGCTAGGTGGTGCAGAGGATAGAGCACTGGGTCTGAAGATTCATCTTCCTGACTTCAAATCTGACCTCAGACACTTACTAGTTGTGTGACCCTGGACAAGTCACTTACCCTGTTTGCCTCAGTTTCCTCATCTGCAAAATGATCTGGAGAAGGAAATGGCAAAGCATTCTAGTATCTTTGCCAAGAAAACCCCAAATGGGGTCACAAAGAATTAGACACAACTGAACAACATTTGTTCTCTACAATGACTTTAAGTATTGACTGGAGTCACAGTTGTCTCTTTATTTGGAATGTTGTTATCTAATGTCCTTACTAAAGAACTGTGATATTTGTTGGTTGAGGGGAAGTGGGTTAACAGCTACTGACCCTACCACACCCAATTTGTGAAAATTTTGAGTTTCCCAGTCATTAAGTTTCAGTGGAATTGAAGGAAAGTTTCTGAAAGTGGTGTTTGCTGTTCAGTCACAGAAAAAACAACAACAACAACAACAACAACAACAACAAAAACAAAACCCAAACCCAAACCAAAGCCAAATGAATGGGTGTGAAACGGGCCATTCAACTGAGGTCCATGGAAGCCCTGGCTTAGCTCTTACCTGATGAGAATGATCACAGATGGAGTCTGAGCCATTGCTCCTATCATGCTGCAGACACACATCACACAGAGGAATGTAAGGAAGGCCTCTTGGCAACCAGGGCTAGGGCATTTCCCAGGAACTACTGTTGCATTTTCAGAGGGGACGGATGTGAGACAGGCACAGCCAGTGAGATTCTGAAAGGGAAGGGAAGCATGCCCACGGTTTAAACTGGGAGTTTCGACTTTCCATATCAAAAGCCATCCATCAGGTGAAGTTGTCAACTCCTAATTATGCATTCTGTGGTGTTCCATTAATCAGGCCTAAATAAATTAGTTAGCTTTTACCAAGAGCCTTCAAAACACATGCACAGACACAGGGATATTTATGGGGAGGAAAGCTTATTTTTTTCTTCCCTCCTACACATTTCATTTTCTGTGTTTAAGTGCCCCTCAATAAATTGTAGTGCAGACAAATGGCCCCCAAATTAGAAGCTTTCCCATACAATAAACAAAAAAGAAATTGTATTTCCAGAGTATGCTAAAACACTACCACATTAATGTGATAATCATTTGCCAATTTGTCCTCTCTTCCATGCAGTCATAATCATACCAGGGTACACTAAAAGGGGTAAATTTGTAACCTGCACATTGTTTCTGGTTCATTGACTAATTTGGTACCTTGAACAAACGGATCATAATGCCTTAAGTGAAGTTACTGTCTTTTTCAAGCCAAGAATCAAAGGGAAGGTCATAGAGACATTAGTGGTAAAGGGAAAAGTTCCCTAGTATATTTCAGGAAAATGAACAGGACTAAGCATGCCATCATATAGTTTGGAATAGATGTGAAGAATGAAGCTGTGGCCAAACAGGAGATTTATCAATATATGATCAGAAGAAATAAAAATGACTGCATTCTATTTGATCTCTTCAGGAGGATTCATGTCAAATTGCTTTTGTTTTCCAGTCACAGAGGCTTTTACTTACCCTCCTGGAATTTCTGATGGCTGAAGGTAGGAGGCCAGGGGTGAAGTGGGGGTGACAGTATAGAATGTCAGGTCAATTAAGGCATTATAATAGTAGTACACAAACTGCTAAGGAATGTAAAATGAAAACAATCATAAATGATTCATTACTCGTCTTAAGGAAGACTTGGCTTTCGGGTCACATCTATATACTACCCAAACTCTCTTGAGGTTAAAAATATATTCCCCTCTGCTTTAAAAATCCTGTGTTTTTCTCTTCTTTTTTCTTCACTGTTTTGCTTCCTAACCTTTTGTCTTTTTCCCTCCTCTCCCTTTCCAGTTGAAACTACATATAGGACTGTCTCCTTATTGATAGACAGAGCTGTCCCTATGCTATGACTGCAAGAGCCGGTGAAGATCTCCTCTTCCCCTCAAATGTTGCCTTCACTAGATTCTAGGAAGCCTGAAATTTCTTCACCAGGAGGAAGCCTTTCATTTTACATTTGAAGATAAAGCTTAAGATGCAAGTATCCCTGGGAGAGGTACACGTCAATATACCACAGGCTTGTGGTTTAGCTGGTGTGGGAACTCAGTGAGGTTGACACTCCTTCCAATAAAGCAGATTGTAACTGTCTACAACTCAGCAGTTTTTAACCTATGGTCTGTGAACTTGTTTTTATTTAAACAACAATGTTTTGATAACTATATTTCAATATAATTGCTATTCTTTGTAATCCTAGCTTTTTATCTCATGCATTTAAAAGCATTATTTTGAGAAGGAGTCTGCACACTACACCAGACTAGCAAATGGGTCCATGACCCACCAAAAGGTTAAGAACCCTTGCCGTAACTGGTAGTTTCAGAAAGTTGCGTGAGACTTAGAGAGATAAGTGTTAAGAGCTACTAGTTAAGAGAGGTAACCTCTAACAAATACAGAGAAGGCAATTGACTGATACCAGATCATTTCTTAAAAAAAAAAAAGGTTGAACTTGAGGAGGATGTATTTGGTAAGGCCCCTTAATACTTCTCCTCTTTGCATCAAAAGTATTTCTTCTTCACTTTTATTTCTTTCCTCCCTCTGAAAGTCTGAACTATGAGTCACAGAAAGAAAATTCTTTTCCTGAATGTGACTTGCTAACCTTCTGCCTCACCCTTAACTGGGTAAAATGGTCCCTGGAAAACAAGCCGATGTGCCTTTTAAGGGACTTGGGAATCTATTTAACACTCTCTGGGTGTTCCTAAAGATACCCCCAGGTAAAATGCCAGCAAGCCTGATATTGTGGGAATATTTGATTTAGAGTCCTGAGTTCACATTCGTGCCTTATAGCTCTGAGCTCAGTCATGAGACAGAACAGAAAAAAAAAAGTTGCACATTTTTTTAATATTTTTTGGAAAAATTGCTGGTTTTATATGAAATGGTTAAGAAAGCAATGAAAAAATAAACATGAGTACTCTGAGAATCGCACTCCTATCCCACATTCAGTCATTAAATTAAACTGAGAAATACTTTAATTCACAAACACAAAGCAATGGTGATACAGTTACAAAGAAGTTGGAATCCGTGATAAATTGGGGTAAAAAACAAAAACAAAAAAAATCCCTTACTCTTTGGACTCTTTTGATTAATTTTCTATGGATAAATGAAAAAAAATCAAACTGCTGTTATTTTGACAGCTCAAATGACAGAAGCAAAATACCATCCAAAAATGATTCAGGAACTCTGGCAAATGAAGCTGCCTTATTTGAGTCTCCTTCCCCACCCCCACCCTCCACACACACACACAAGCTCTCACCAGTGCTGCACACCTTAATTCCTATTCATTTTACAAATGAAATTGATTTCCAGGTTAAAAAATAAATTTTCTCTGAGGATGAGTTTGTGGGGAAGATATTGTGTAAACATAAAAACATCTTATAGAAATTTGAAACTGAAGGATTTTCTTTGTAAATTAAGGGTTTGCCTAAATTTTGGGATACTCATTTTCCTGACAATCATTGGACATAAGAAAAAATAACAATTTTTGTAGCATTTCTGGATATAGTCATGTATTTTAGAATGGAAATCAACCAAATCACTAATTTGGTACCAATTTCTGCTTTTAGAGTCCTTCGATCTTTTGTGGCTGACCTCCTAGTAATTGGTCTCACAATAAACCAATGATATCACCACAACAAAGTGGGTTGCTTTTTTTTTTTTTTACTTTGGATGGCAACAATTAGGTCTCTGTGCCAGACATTCATGAATTCTTTCAGAATTCATTGTGGTGCCTTTAGAATTCTATTGTCATTTGCCGTTGTCTTTTTGCAGCTTAGAATATCAACTTTTGATTGGCCCAAGCCAGGCTGGTATTACTGTGTAAAGCCCTAAAATCTCATCACTAAGAGCTAGGTTGGCAATCCATATGCTTCAAGCCAAAGGGGAAACTGAAAAACTGCAAAGAGAAATACTGTCTCCATCTTCACTTGCAGAGTCACTGACTGAAGAATAATGGCTGAGGGAGGGGGTGAGGAGAGAGGATGGTGACGGTGAGGGAATCTTCCTGAAATGATAGCAGAACGTCGACACACCTGTAACACTAATAACCCCAGATTCTGAGAGAGAATTTTGTCTTTGCACAAAGAACAGAATCATGGGCTGTAGAAGAAGGAGAGAGAGAGTTGCTACTAGAAAGGCAAACTAATTACTTGTGGTAGCCACTCCATTGAGAAATAGAGGGTGGGGGAAGAATGGAGACACAAAATCAGCCATGTCCAAATGCAGCAGAGGCTAAAAACATTTGGAGAGGCAGCAGAACTTGGCTTCAGAATATTAACCATGCCTTCTTGATAGGCTGGTACCAGGATGACCACAGACATCCAGCTTGGTCTGGCCATTTGGCTACAGGTCAGGGCCTATTACATGCCAAGGTATTTCAAAATGTCTTAATTGTTCTCCTTCTAAAGGATGCTGTAGCTTGATAAATTAAATGGCTGAGTGGCACCATTAAAAAGAAAAAAAAATCACACTAGAGAAAATGGATTCCAAACAAATCACACCCCCATGAGATGACCCATTTCCAGAAATGTAAGCCAAACACTCTCTACCCCATCTTGATTCTCCTACAAACTGCCATGTTGGATTTATGCTACTTTCCTACATACCACCAGTGGTTGGAATTATTTCTATTTTTTTAAAGCCAGTTATTTAGCACATCAGAAGGATATTTCTTCCAACAGGCAGTCAGCAGAGTGCTAACATGCTTACCGCTGGAATAATTACTTCTCAGAGTGAAATGTAAGTAAACAATCTGGACAGTAGATTAATGCCAAAGGAAATATACAAAAGTAACTTTCAGTCAGTTACACAGGCTCCCAGTCAAATGCAATGAGAGGTATTAAAAAATCTTTTATTAAATACAGTACAATCCCAGGAAGCTTGGGATGACAAGTAGGAAAAACACACATGGGGTCCGAAATGAAGCCCAAACATAGGGTGTGAGGAAACCAGATGTTACTGGATGTAGAATCAGTCTCACCCAGTGTCTTCCTCCAGCTGATCAAATTTTAAATGGTTTTCACCAGTCTCGGTGGGTGAAAATGGTGCCTATGTGGAGGACTAGAAATCTGATTGTACTTAACAGTGAAATTTGCACATGCCCTAGCTAAATCCAGCTGCTTGTAATCACTCAAGGGAGCAGTGCTATTACCCATGGCCTAACTGGTTATAATCTGAAATCAGAACAAGAGCTCTAACAAGACACTTGTTAGGCATAGGGTCTGGACGCTGGGTGCTCAGACTCATTGGAGAGTGTATGGGGATAATGCATGGAGACTTTTCTTTTTTCTTAAAAATTGAAGTAGTAGGGGAAGATAAAACTAGAGGAAGAGTGAAAATGAAACTCTAACAGTCACAACTGCGAGTGTTTGTTCCCTAGGAATTAAATATTATGAGGCTGGCATTCAGGTCGCTCCTCTCCTTGCCAGAAATGGGGGGGGGGAGGTGGGGGGAGAAAAGCATCCTAGTGCAGAAGGGGGAAGTTTTCCCCTTCTGTCCTGGAAGGTGGCAGTTTCTTCTGCTTTACTGTGTGTTTTTACATTAATCTTCCCACCCAGAATAAAATGTAGTATATATTTTTCAGAAAACTCAAGGAAAAAGCAGAATTTCTTCTGGGGTGGGGTAGGTGTGTGTGGAAATGAAAATTTAAGCGGTAAGCTGAGGAACAGAAATATGTTACAGTTTCACGAATCAAGAAGGGCAAAGCAGATCAGGGATAATTGGATTCTGCTGCTTTGCTGTTTCAGCAACTGAAAGCAACCACTGGACCCAGTTAAGCTTTTATTTAATAAGACTTTATGTATATGCAAGATCAGGGGAAGTGCATTTTCTCAGACAATTTTTTGGTCACTGAATTTTCTGAAATAGACACTATTTTAGTCTCAGGACAGTAGCACATATTGAATACATTTAATCCTTGCAACAGGACAATAACAAAGACTAATTTGCAACATAACTCTTCAGATATTAAAATGTTAATGAAATTGTTGTCACAGAAAATAATAACTGGTGTTTTCATTCTACCCATTCCCAAAACCCAATTCTTTTTTTCCATTCATTTTTATCCACACAGAGAAATTGCTTTATAATCTTATTTGAAAAATAGCTTTCTCCCCACCCAAAATGATATATCTTACTTTTTGAAAAATGGTTAACAGCAGCAGTAAGCCAAGAATCCAAACATTAAAGTAAGGAAAAACTTAATTTTCAGAAAATTAAGATGAATGATCCCTATTTTCTTTGTTTCTGACTAATGGCCACTTGGCATTACTGCTAGACTTTGCCTATATCCAAAGTGGATAGGTGACAAGATAGAAGGGGCAAGTGATTCAACAGTTAGTTTATTGAAAGGAAGAAATAGGTCTCCCTTTCTCCATTTTTATCATCCTATATGGCTCAGTTCAGTCCTTATACACAGAGGCAAATGCTGTCAATGAAAAGTACAAGAGAAATACAAGGAGCAGGAGACAGAAAGAGGTGGGGAATCCAGGAGCAAAGAATAAAAAGGAAAGTCAGTGAGCACAAAGGTTGTTTAAGACATGGCCCAAAATTCTTTCCCTTGGCTTTTGGTACAAAGCTTCCTTTGACTTGTACCTTGAATAATGCTAGTGGCCATGGATTCTCTGGTTCACCAAAGTCCTACTCTTATGCTTCATCATGGTGTGAGAGTGAATCTGTGTTCTTGAAGATCATGAGAATGGAGTACAGAAGCTTTGACACTTCTTACAACAAGCTGGGAACATTTTGAGTATGGGCCAATTGATGGACTGCTTCTGAGTCATCTGAAGATATGGACAAATCATTAAATCAGTCAATAAACACTTATTAAGTGCCTACTATGTTCCAGGTATGGTGGACCAGCCCAAGTTAGGTTGAAGAGGCTCATCATCAGAAGCTTAGCTCTTGAGTCAGGAATTTTTTTCACCCAGAGCAACTCATGAAGGCATCCATAAATGTGTACAATCAATGTGGATGGAGAGAACAGCCCAAATTTTGGAATCGTTAATCTTTAGGTTGTTGAAATAATGCCAATGGAAGTTATTTAGGCATATCGAGGAGCCCAATTTGGTTCTGTGCAAGTCACTTAGTAAACAAGCTTGAGTGACAAGCCTGTCCTTCCCATCTACTAGTAGAGTCTCCTAATCAAAGTGGGGATGAGATTGAGAAAAACTTATATCACAGGAGAGGAAAAAAAGAGAGCTACTGACAACTACTGATTCTTTATTTCCTATGGCAGTCAACCATCCCCTTGGGTATAGGCTGCCACGTAAGCTGCAGCTCTTAATCCACGATCCTTCGCCCTATCCAGAGAATAAATAAGTCGCAAATACCGTGCTGTTGCATCCAGCAAAGCAAGCAGACAGGTAAGTGATGCCATCTGCCCCACAGACTGGCGTGAAAGAGTCGGTTTGGCATTCACAGTTATTATTGCAAGGAGAATAGGGATCCAAAGTTACACTGGGTGCTGAGCTGTAAGAGAAAATACAAAATAACTCACATCAATCATACACGTTTATATAATACTATTATTTACAAGACACTTTTCTTACAACAATGAGAAGGTGAGTATTGCATTTTGGCTCAGAGAGGCTGAGTAATTTGCCTAGGATTACACAATTAATAAGAATTGGAACCAGTATCATAAATAGATGGAGGTATAATCACTTCAAATTGATTAAAAAAAAATTCAGCCTAACTACTTTCTTAATTTGACACCACACTACCTACCCATCCAGCTTGATCTTCCAAGATTCCTTAAATACATAATCCAGGCAGCTTGGCCTCTTCTCTTTCTTTGCTCATTCCTAATGCTGTGTCTTGATTGATATTCATTTCTCATACAGGAAAGCCCTTTCCTTTCCCCCTGTATGTACAAATCCTATCAGTTTAAGGCTCAACTCACATCCCACTTTCTCCATAAAGAAGGCCTTGCCTAATTAATTCAAGCTTAACTCATTTTTCTGTCTCTGTCCTGCATAACTGTGCACCATACACTTGATTATAAGCTACTTTGTACTGCTTCATTATGGTTTGGTGTGTTTTAACTTTGTTTCCCCAAGTGAGACAATAAGGTTATTGAGGAAAGGGACAAAGTCTTATACTACTACTGTAATCCTCACATTGCCCAGGAAAGCAGTGAACACAAATGAATCTCAATAAGTCCCTGATGACTGATCAACAATTCTCAATTTCCCTGGGATAAGTAATATTTTAAGATGCTTTTCATTTTTATTTATTTTTATTAAGAACTTAGAAGGTTGTTGTCTTTCTTTCTACTAGTGAAAAGCAAATGAGAAGAGATACTAAGTTAGGAGAGGTTATTAAATGTTCCAAGTAGAAAAATCTCTCATCTCATCCTCCCCACTACATTTCATCTAGAAGAGATTAGGTGGCATTATTCCTACCTACAAGTCAGATCTTTGAATGTGGGGGAATTCAAGACAGAGTCAATAATCCAAACTGAGGTCCCATAGTTTGATCTGTAAATACTGTTACGCTCTTCTCCCCTCACCCCCCCCCCAAAAGGACCAACTATAAAGCATATGAAGAAAATGTCACTTTGAACTTGTCACTCAGGAAAAGTGGGGAAGAAGGATAGAGTTCTTAAAGCTTCTGTAGAGGCAAATGCGCCTCTATTCTGTTCTGACAACTGATTTATCTTTTGGAGTAACCATTGGCAGGGACAAGAATGTCTCATCTTGTAGATTCACTCCTGGAACAAGATACCTTCTTTGGCTTTGGGTTTCCATATAAATGACCAAAGAAAGAATCTATTCATTTGGCTTTGTTGAGATGATGGCATTAATAACTTTTTTATATGTGTAGACTTTATATCTCATTAAGTGTTTTCATGTCCAATATTTTATTTGATCCTTACAATCATCTTGGGCATGACCTTGAATAAATATGATTACTTCTGTTTTACTGATGAATAAACTGAGTCTCAGAAAGGTTAAGATGACTTACCCAAGGTCACAAAGCTAGTAAGTCATGGGCTTGAATCCACATTATGATTTCCTATTCAGCACTCTAAATATCTCTATCTAAATAAATGTCTAAATAGAGGAGCAAAAGGCCTATGATACTATACACTGGAATTGCTGAAGTCTGGGCAAATTATAGTGTGACCATAATTCAGATAAAAATTGAACTGAGGAAATCAGAGGAAAAAGCAGAGAAGAGAGTTTAGACCTGATCTTACACTGGGTATCTGCTGTGAACAGTTTGGCTGACAAGAAGAACTTCTTACCTATTGGCTTAAAAATTATCTGAAGAGAGCTGTATTGCTAGTGGATCGTGGAGAGAGTAGTGGACATTCCTCAAGATAGTACCTTAGCTGAAGTCTTTAGCTGAGGTTCAAAGCAGGATGAATGAGATGACTAAATAGAGTTTTCCTGCTGGGAAGAGGCTTACAGATTTATAGTCCACATTACCTCCCTTCTCCCTTCTTCCCCCCTCCAAAGGTAGGTGGAGACAGTTGAAAGAGCTGGCTGACAGAGGAATGACCCACCCAACACAGCAGAGGCTTAGGTGGCCCTGAAGATAGATGGATAGATGCAGACCAGCTGGAGGGGATAAATGATGCCTGGTGAGGAGCAGTGGAGACCTGCCACCCAGCAGGGAGCCTTCCTAGAAGAGAGCAGCACAATGACATTGACAGCTCTGTGACATCAGTGGTATAGTCTGTCCACATATATGTCCTGGCCACCCAGAGTCCCCACATCACATACGTATGTCCCATGTGTTATCATTACATGTTTCCACTCTTCCCAGCGAATGGTTATGCAATTGTAGGGGAGTGAGCTTCAGTTTAACCGTGGGAATATTCTATCATTAATTTAATTACTATTAATTCATTATATCCTTTACTTGGAATCAAATGTAATCTCTGGCTGATTAGTTAAAGCAAACACATTAGTAAGGGCTTGTGAATTATGGTTTGAAGAAGATTCTGATCCACAAAATAACTAGACCCTGAGATAGTTTTCTAGGGTGGCCCATGAGTAGGAAGGGCCCCAAGTGCTTCACATGGTAATGCCATTCCCTGTATTTCTCTCTTACAGTGATTAGTCTAAAAGACTGTCCGAAGATTTAGGATGATGAGAAGAAAGTTGAAAAGGAGAGACATTAAGAAATAAAGACCTTGCTTTATAAATGATGGGACTGCGGATTGAGAGCTGGAAGTGGTCTCTGAGGCCATCTAGTTCAATGCCCTTATTTTGCAGATTTATAAACTCACAGTGGAAACTGAAGCCCAGGAAGGTTAAGTGACATTCCCAAGGTCACCCAGGCAGTGTCAGGAGTATTGACAATTTCTGGTATTTTTCAGGATTTGGTGCAATCTATGCTGTCAGCCTTGAAGGTAATGATAAACTACAATATAAGAAAAATATTCCAGGGTACAAAAGACTTACTTGTTCCATGGAGATATTTAGAAGAGATATTGGTGGCATAGTGGATAGTGCCCTGGGCTTGCAGTGAAGAAGAGGCAAGTTCAAATCTTGCTTCAAATACTTACTCGTGGTGTGACCCTGGGCAAATCAGTGAACTGCTCTCAGCCTTGGTTTCCTGATATGTCATAGGAGGGGAGTTGGACTTAAAGGCCTGAAAGGTCCCTTCCAGCCCTAAATCTATGATCCTATGGAATTGTGCACCCTCCTCAAGCTCACACTCACAGAAGGAGACAAAGCTTCTTCTCTGCTGCGCCTTTAATGGAAGCATAGCTGGTGTAAATGAGCCATGGTAGTGAGTTCCACTGTCATGAGAGGGGGAAGGTGCATGCCAAACATTTCCCCATTGCTCCACCTGTAATACCTGTAACTGCTCTGACAAACCACTTTCCCCTGGCCACCATTCCCTTCTATGTGTTGTCTCTATTAGAAGGTAATTGCCTTGAGGACGGGGGCTGTCCTGCTTTTGTATTTGTACTTCTAGCACAGCGCCTAGCACATAGTGCTTAATTGATCCTTTTTCATTCATTCCTTCGTTGCTTCATTCATTCTTTCATACCTGTTCAATTTCTTCTAGTACTTACTCGTTTCCATAGGGAACAGTAACCCCAGCCACAGGACCTGTGTCACACCCCAGGAAGAGGAAGGAAACATAACATGCTGTAGACACCAGGTTAACTAGCATGGCCATCCGAATGGCTCCCAGAGCAGACAGGCTGAGCTTCTTTACAAGAAGACCTCCTAGAAATATACCCAGACATGCACATGGGATAGCAGTCATCCCTAGAATAGAGGGGAAGAAAGAGGTTAGAAATAGGAATGGTATGTGTCTAGAAGAGCAAGGACTAGTGATATAAATGCTCAAACTGAAAACATATCCATATAAAAGTCAGCAAGCATTCAACAGTAATTTCAATGACTGATCTTGTGTCATCATCCTCAACATTTAAACACATTTATTAGAGCTTCCGTGATTATATGGCACTAGACTGGGTGCCATGATCACACAGACAAGTCTGATGCTGAGAATAATGGAGATCACATGGCAAATGAATACTGAGCAACTGTATGAAAAAATAGTGTATAAGTGAAAGGATAAGAATATATCATGGGGTGATAAAGCCTCACAGTACTTACATATTTGGACTATATGGATCATGGGAGCATAGACTTAGAGTTGAAGGGACTTGGAAGCCATCAAGTCTAACTCTCTTCTTTTACAGATGAGGAAAATGAGACATAGAGATGTTAAGTGATGAATCTAGGATTAAAAAGCTAGAAAGTGTCTGATGTGGGATTTAAATTTAGAGGCAGTGTTCTACCCACTCTGTCATGTTACCTCGTGTATGGGGGCCAGCTGGAATTTGTTATCTCTCTTCCAATTTATCAGGAAGAATGACTTTTCAGCTTCCTATACAGCCTAAGGTACCACCCACAAAAAGAGTGGCTTGTACCATATGACAGTCTTGCCAAGATGATAGACAATTTAACAGCTTACAGAGTTTAAAAAAATCAACTCTTCTTCAAGGTCAAATGAAAAAAAAATGGTTCATGTGTCATAGCCACCCACTTGCTCCAGCAAGTTACTTTTTGTAAGGCTTGGGATGGCAGCACTTGGGATGGCAGCATGGTGCAGGGCAGATCTGGGGGCAGAGGATTCAAGTGTAAATCCTTCTTCTGTCACTTACTGTCTGAGTGACTTTGGTCAAATCATATGACCTTTCTGGGGCTTTGTTTCCTTATCTATAAAATGAAGGCACTGGACCAGGTGACCTCTGCAGTCTTTTCTAACTCTAAATTCATGATTTTACACACATTATAAATACATTATTATAATGATTTTTATTTGACTTTATTCTGTTTTGCATCACCTTATTTTTACATGAAAGTCACCTGTAGATTATCAATATTACTTAGGGCCAATTTGTAACCTAGGATGTCTTTATCTTGTGTACTAGCACACTCCTAGAGTCACTTTCCACATTAATTAGTTGGTGTATACACTAGAGGAATGTATATTAGCTTCAATATCAAATCAAATATCATATAAGTAGGTAGGCAGAAATAATATAATGCTAGCTAATACCGTAACAATTAATTTTTGGACTCCATTTGTGTGATATGGTCAAGATTCATGCAGAATGGGCATCCATGGACGGGTTTGTTATCTGTATCATTGGAGGATTGGAAGGAATACCTATGTTAATGAGATCACAGAATATTGGAATAGTTTTATTGACAAACGTCAAATATTTTCAGATTCTCCATTATTTTGGACTGTTTACATCATAATTTTCCCACCATAACTTCTTGGCATAGATGTGATGAGCTGACCCTACTTGCATGAATGAAAGATACTCTTGATGATCAGGACTGAGATCTGTTTATCTTCCTTTCAATAGTACCTAGCACAACACCAAAGCCCTTTGGGCACTTAGACGGTATTATGTAGTGACTCTGCCAATACCACTTAATGTCCTCTTGCCTCTGAGCCACCATAAACAATTACTCCCTCTCCTTGAAGCATATTGCTCCTTAATACTTGTGGACAGTTATCATAACTTTCCTCCCAACTCTCTCCTCATTAAGTTAACCTATGCAGATTTAGTCCTTTTAATCTTCTCTCATAAATCAGTCCTGCCAGGCCCTTAATCATTTTTGTTGTTGTGCTCTGAATTCTGTCCAATTTGTTGATGGCTCTGTGGTATTGCCCAGAGCTGGTCACTGGTGCTTCCGGAAGATTGAATAGGTTGTCTCCCAGGTCCATGAGAGCTATGAATAGAATATATTCCCATTGGAGCTTCTCCTTATATTTATGATTCCCTTTCTTTGTGCCCCTAACCATTGCCAGCCTACTCTGGTACCCTTTCTCTTGTGTTTTTTCAATCCAGATGGCATGATGCCACTAAGTTGATCACAGTAAAAAAATAATTATAAGAATCCTTTAAATGGAAGTCACATTCTTGGACTGCTGAAGGAATTAGGATTCATGGAATACCTCCCTATGGGTTAAAATAATTACCTTTGATAGTGTTCTGATCATTGAAACTAGTAGTGGGAAGAACAGATGTTACACGGGCTCAAGGACTTGAGATTCTTCTTTTGTCCTTTCCTCCAGAATTCTATTGATTGATTTGGCAATAGAAGAGCAGGGACCTATTGTGAAGCTACACACAGCCTGAAGTGGAAGTGCCTCTTTCAAAGCAAGAAGAATTCAAAGAAAGGAAGGGAAGAGATCAGGAGGTGATATACTGTTTCTTCCTCTGTGCCTGGGGGCTCAAGTCTAACAATGTGAAGATATAGTGTTAGAAAACTGAACATTAAAGGAAAAGACACATTCCACTTTCTCAGACAGATAGAAAAGGGCTAACTGTGTTTTGTGATTGCCTCTTTGAAGTAAGGGTCTCTTTAATTTGCCTTTGGTTCCAAAAACATGAGGTTTATAAACATTCTGTGCAATGTTCTTAGACTCTTTTTGGTTTATTGTGGTATAGACTGTTGAGGAAAAGAAAAGAGAGCTGAGTCAAAATATTCTCTTAAAAATAGATGGGCATTAAGTCCTGACCTTTTCCAAACCCTCTATAATCTTCCTCCATATTAGTCATCAGTTTTATTTTACACTGTTCTTCATAATGGACAGTTTTCTCACTGTCCTCCACACGAGCCATGTTCCTTCCCCCCTTTGCGGTTTTACCAGTGTTGGTAGGTATCCCTAAGTGAGATGCCCTTCCCCTTCATCTCTGTCTATCCAAATTTGTCCTGGCCTTCAAAACCCAGCTGAAGACCCACTTTCCCCTGAAGTTTTCCCTGACTGTTTCAGTTCACTCTGATCTCTACTGTTCCTGAAACTCCTGTTCCCCAGTATCACATTTTTTCTTATGTTACCTTTCACTTCTTGATTATTCAGTATCTTATAAGGCTAGGATATAGTTAAGGACCAGACATGTGATTTCATGGATATAGGGGACTCCTAGACGATGAAAGTCCCTCAACCAATGTATGTAGGCACCTTCTCTGCGACTTATAGCCTTAGGGAGGAGCCTAGAGCACAAGTGTCAAAGACATAAAGCACAGGCCTCATGTAGCCACAACTCTCCAGGGTGCCCCTCAACCAGATTAATGCAATTGAGAAATATTGAACAAAATGAAAAAAAATACAATGAAAGTTGTGTAATATTACAATTAAAAGCTAAATCGATATGCAGACCCAAGGGATCCTTATGTACAGATTAGTGGCCCCGTCTATAGTTGAATTTGACACCACTGACCTAGGGCATTGAGAAGGTAAGTGACTTCTCCAGGGTGACAATGATAATGTGGATTAGAAAGGAGATTTAAACTCCAGTTTTCCTGATTTCAGGCCAGCTCTCAGTCTACTATCCCCCAGATGAAGCCAGGTGGTACAGTGGATAGGGCCCTAGACCTGGAGTCACAAAGACCTGAGTTCAAATCTGGTCTTAGACTCTTATTAGCATGTGATCCTGGGCAAGTTACTTAACTTCTGCTTGCTTCGGTTTCCTCACCTATACAATGGGGATAATAATAACACCTATCTCCTAGGATTGTTGTGAAGAACAAGTGAGTTAATACTTATAAATGCTTAGCACAGTATCTTGCCCATTGTAGGGGCTATATGCATATTAACTATTATTATTAGATCATTCTGTAATTGCTTCAGGTGCATAAGTCTTATCTTAAGAATAAGCTTTTGAAACTCTTTAAAGAGAAAAGAATGTAAGCTCTTTGAGGACAGGGGCTGTTTTCATTTTTATCCTTGTGTCCCCATGTCTAATAAAGTGCCTTAAAGGCATTTAAAATATTTATTGAATTAAATTGCATCATATATTACATATAATCTCCTTTGCCGTGAATATTGAGCAAAGTGTTCAAAACACAGTAGGCATTGCTAAACTTGTCAGATAGAATTGTCAAAGAATTCTTTCCTCCTCCTGCTTACCACGACTCCTCCCCTGTGGAGGACTAAATAAACAGCCATCCTGGCTTTAGGATGGGAGGGCCACTCACCCAGCAGCTGGTTGGCTGATGAAGTTGTGAGGTTGAACTGCTGTTCCAAGTACTTTCCCAGGAAGGCAGCAAAGCCAGCCACCACTGCAATCTCCATACAGGCTGCCAGGACGATGCAGGTGAACACGGGGTTAGACAATAGATGCTTTGTCACTTTAGGAATCACTGCAAGGAATATCAGAGCAAAGAGTAATTATCAGTCAATGAGCACCGAGTTATTTATTTATTTATTTTTATCATGCTTCTTATTCCTATCATAGCTTATTGGCAGTGACTGATAACTCACGTGGATCTTGGATCTGATTCACGCCAACCCTTATGGGAAAAACCACATAAAAAAGCGACACACCATTTTTTCCCCCCTGAGCTCCCACCAGCAGTCAGGATGGGGGTTTATTGTCAAAGTCAGCTAAGAGACTCTGGCAATGTGATTGAAATGGGAGAAAAAAATGTGTTTTTGTCTGTTGGCATACTATCCTGGGATCTGCTGTTGGGTTTTTGAGGTCTCAAAATAAAACCACCAAGGAATCCTTTGTGGGGGGCAAGAAATGGGGCAACCAAGAAACTAGTAGGCTCATTAAACTTCTTTTCAAGACCCAAGGGAGAAGAAACAGCACTTTTAATATGAGAAAACACCTGATGTTGGGGAAGACATTAACGGTTAGGCTCTCTAATGAAATACTGCCAAATGGTCCATAGCAGAACATTTCTCTGTGACTGGGCCTGGAGGATGGAGATTAGCAAGTGCTATCCCTGTCCAGCCAGCAGAAGGGGAGTGAGCAGAAGACAGATACCCTGTACCTCCTGAAGCCTCTCTCTCACTCTGTGTTCACCTTTCATCTGTCAGTTGGTTTGTTCCTGAGAGTGTCTGAGTGGTAGGCAGCGTAGTAGTGTGGAAAGAACCCTATCGTCTTGGAGTCCAGATATCCTGCCTTGAGTCTTGACATTCCCAATCATTAGCTATATAGCTATGGGAAAGTGATTTAACCTTTCTGAGCCTCAGTTTCCTTATGTGAAAAATGGGGATAAAAATATTTACACAATCTACCCTACAGGGTAATCGTAAGGGAGGTGTTTCATGAGCCTTACAGCACTACATTAATGCAAGCTCTTGCTATTGTTCATCACTCTGTCTCAGCTGTTCCTGGATGTAATGAAGAAAAAACACTGTTGTCTTCAGATTGTGAGGCACATTCATTTGAATACATTCCATGGTAGCAAATCTTTGTCTTTTGAGGATGCATTCAATTTTTGGAAATATCCAAACCTAATCTGGAGACAAAGTCTGGTAAAATGAGGTAGATAATAAAGTGGCATTGCCAATTTTGCTAAGCAACCAGATGTCACTATGAGGTGATGAGATTCCAATGGAAAGGAAGCTAGACTGGGAGTTAGGATGCCTGTTTCATCAATAACAAGCTGTATGACCTTGGCCAAATCACTGGATTTCTCCAAGGCTCAAATTTTCAGCTGTTCTGCTTGGCCCTGGAGAGAAGAACTAGGAGTAATGAGGAAAAGTTACAGGGAGGCATATTTTGACTTAATATTAGGAAAATTTTCCTAATAAGAATTGTCTGACAATGGAATGAACTGCTTTGGGAAATAATGAGTTTTCTTTCTTTTTTTTTTTTCTGGAAATGTTCAAGGGAAGTCTGGACGACCAATAGTCCAGGATGTCACAGACAGAATTCATGTACTGGACCAAATAATCTTTGAGTTTCCTTTTGACTCTGAGATTATATGATCTCTCATCTGTGAAATGAATAGTTTGGTCAAGATGAGAGGCAGCATGGTCTAGGGGAAAAAGTCACTTAGCCTCTGGGTCTCAGCTTTCTCATCTGTAAAATGAGAGGACTAGATTAAACCTTGAGGCCCCTTTTGGCTCTAAATTTTTGATCCTATAATTTCTAAGGTACATCATGACAGCTGACATTTAGATAGAGCTTCAGGGTTTACAGAAAGGTTCACAGATATATTGACTTGGGCCTTGCAATAATTGTGTGAAATAGGTATTCTAGGTATCATTATACCCATTTTAGAGATTAGGAAATTGCGGCATAGAGAAATTGTTCATGGTCACAGAATTAGTAAATGTCAGAGGTGGGATTTAAAATACAGGTCTCACCTAACTCAGAGTATAGAACTCTATTGTTTCTACACTACTCCAGTTTTCTTATCTGACTTATATACTGTCCCTGAAACTGTAAATTTGTTAACTTCCAGAGCAGAGTTCCACAATGTTTTAAGCATCATCAGAATGTGCATAGACAAACACTTACAGAATCATAGATTATGAGCTAGAAGTGACCTCAGAGGCTATCCTCATTTTGCAGATTAGGAAACTGAAGCCAGTAGAGAGGTCAGTAACTTGCCCAGTATCACACACACAACAACCAAGGACTCCTGGATTCAAATCCAGCACTCCTCATATGATCTTCGTAGACACAACACTGGATTTGAGTATAAAAAGTCCTAACATTTAAAAAAAACCATTTAGAGTCTTCCTTTGTAAACCGTTTCTTATTACAAAAATGTTAACTGTGGGTTCCATTTGTTTGTTGGTTCATCCACTGAAATTCTAACGGTCAGTCTGACAGCCCAGCTCACAACTCTGAGTACCCACTGAGATGAATGAGGTTCTGTGTTCCCAGGCTGGGGCAGGACCTTAGCCTCTCTGACCAGACACCATATTTCTGACACGGAAACAGCCCTACGGAGCACAACCAGATTTCCACGTCTTTGTTTCATGGCAAGTAACCCTTTGTTCTTTGACTAAAGACGGGAACATTAGGGATTGGGGGAGAGGGAAACTAGCTTTAAAAGAGGAAAAACTGGTTAATGCATGAAATGTTATGTTTTTCTACTTCAGCAAGCATTTTAATTATGCCAGAGATAGTTCCACTTCAGCAGGAAGGATTCCTCACCAAGGCAGGAGCCTGCCTGCTTTTGTCTTAATACCTGGTGACTAATTTCTCACTGAATTAGATGTGAAAATCATTAAATTTGAGAATCATCTCATGGAAGGGTGGAGGGAAGCCTCACTGGGCCTTGTTTGCAATGAAGATTTTTTTTTCTTTTCTATTAAGCATATGACAGATTGCTCTGGTTCTTGCCTCTGTTTTCCTCCCAGACTTCTCTTTTCTTTTCCATGTTTAATTGCACTAACTTACAGCACTCTTAATAGATGATGCTTTTTAAAAGGCTCAGCCTGGCCTCTCTGGGTCCTATTTGAAAGGGGTTGTAATTATCTTGATCCTAGGGCTATCCCAATGTTTCCAGCTCTTTCATCCAAAAGGATTTTCAAAGCTCATAAAATTCTGATTTCCTAAGACTTTAGAAGGCATAATGAGGCAACAGAATACAGAGTGGCCTAGAGAAACAGTTTCAGTGCAAGCAACCTCCTTCCAGGACTCCTGACCACCTGCTGCCTTTTTCAGCCATACCTCCTGTCTACTGATTCACACTTAGAAGTTGAGGCGTGGAGGACCCTGGAGGGAGGAGGGAAAAGGATCAATTTGAATTTAGCAGCCAGCTAGCCATCCAGCCAGCCAAGCCCAGAAAAGGGTTTTTAAAATATGCTCTTAAGCAACATACAACCACAGCACCAGCTGGGCAGCCTTGCTGAGACTGAGTGGCATAATGTAGATGAGAACAGGAAAGAAAGGCTGAAATGGCTTTAGGGAAAATGATTAACAACAACAATAAGAACCACCACCATTCACTATCTCCACCTCAGACATTTTAAAAAGTATAGCTTCTGAAACAATTTTGCATTTGCAGTCTTAATTGAAGGAGGAGGTTCTGGTTGGGGGCTATTCTATATGCATTCTCTTCTGACTCTAAGGTCAAACAGCAAGATATTTCACACGGTGGTACACACAGATAAAACTTGATATCCTCTCTAAGAATCTGGTAACTAAGTTGTTAAGAAGTTACCTACCCATGTGAAAAAATGAAGGCAAGAATACTTAGATTATTAAATGTTTATGCTTTATCAACTTCAAACCCTTTCCCCACCCTATTTTTGTGTTTTGCAAGAAAACTTAGTTCAGTTTTCCAAAAGGACACAAACTACACAAAATTAAAACAAATATGAATTACTCAGTACCATCCAAAGAAGATTGCATGGGATGGCAGAAAAAACACTAAGACTAGGAGTCAGGAGACTGGAGTTACAGTCTTAGCTCTGTGGTACATCTGTGTTGACCTCAGCCATGTTCATTTTTCTATGGCCCTCGATTTCCTCAATTGTAAAATGAAAAGTTGAGCTTGATGACTCCTGAGGTCCCACTAACTTGTAAAATTCTAAGGGGAAGGGCAGAGAGCATTTTATTGGTGCCTGTTAAAACCACTTCCTTCTAAATGAGCATAGAAATCATGCCTATTTTCAAAATATTTGGTATCTAGTTTGATGACAGCACTGCTGTTAACAGAGATGAAACATCCCTATTAGTCTTTCTGAAAGGAAAACATGGGCCACTTCTAAACAAAAACCCCATTTGGAGGGCCTAAATTTTAACAGGGAGGTGGATAGCCAGCAGCTTGAAGAAATGTAACAAACGGAAAATCTGAGGGTACTTCCAAATACCTTCTTTCCTAAACTAGGGTTACAAACACTTTGGGATTATATCCAATATAATCCAATAAGCCTCTGTTCATTGCCTATTTCATGCAAGGCACCGTCCTAGGGACTAGGATTCATTAATTAATTAATTCATTTATTCATTCATTCATTCATTCATTTATTGAATTTATTTATTTATACTTTGGGAGTAGTATAGACTCTATTTTTTTATTTCATCAGTGTGAGGCCTTCCAAAGTAAAAACTCTTTCATCTTCCACAAGGCATGTACTGGGGCACTGGAAATATGAGACAAAAATGAAAAGTAAAACAAACAAAACAGCTTCAAGGAGCTTGGGTTTTGAGATTTGGAAGGAATCTGGGATTCTGACCCAACCTCCAGCACAAGCCCAAAGGTTCTATTCCTAGGAGGAAGTCCACGTGGGAGAGCTATTCCTGATGAAAGTCGACACAAGAGGCTTTATATTTTGTTGCCTGATGGAGTAGGGAAAGTTGAACCTGTGTGACTATTATAACAGGGGTTTGAGAACTGAATGGCATCCTGGGATTTGTAGTTCACAGGTACAGGTACTCTCCTCTCAGTTCTGAGAGTGATGTGTGATTCTTGATGTTCTTGAGAGGAATGCGCACCTGAGTCATCTCTGGACATTCTTAAAGGGACACCTACAGCTTTTGAGACAAAGACTGAGAAGGAGTAGTGGAAAATGAGCAGAAGCACCAATGGGGAACCATCCTTAGCCATGCTCAGGACTTAATGAGCTAAGCAGGAAAGAATCAGTGGCAAGAAAACAGATGAAAGGAGAAACTGGAAGGAAAGACTTAAGGAAAAAAGTGAAGAAGGTCGTTGATACCCGATCAGCAGAGTTGGTTTTGGCTGACTGCTAGTTGAACCCACATCTTTAGGACTGAGGATGATTTTTTTTAAAGGTCCACTCTTTCCTTAATTTCCCTTGCCAATGCCCATCTAGTAATAGACACTATAACACACTCTGCTTGCTTATTTTTAACTGAATTATGATTTTTGCTTCAAACACAAGATGCTCAGCTAGGTATGAACACAAATTTGAATTAAGGCAGGGAATCTATTGTGACTGTAAATTTTTATCTTAAACAACTGACACAATACAACAGAGTAAGGGACAGAAGGGCCATTAAATTGCCCTTAGGCCAAAAATTGAGCTAAATGTAACAGGATGTGGCTGATGAAATCTCTGGAGAGAAAGAGTGTAGGGGGTATATGTGGTGCTTGGTGAAAAAGATCATGCCCTAAATCACATCATTCCTCAACCCCCCAGGAAATAGGAAAGATCCCCCAAACATTGAATTTTCTTCTATCCAGCAGGAAGGAGGAAGAAGAAAGGAATGACTACAGCTAGCCAACTATATGCCTCACAAGCATACCTACACTCATAGGTGATATAAGTACAGGGACTGGATATTTAACTTCATGGATTTAGGGAACTCCAAGATGAGAGGACTTCTACCAATTCAGACTGGCATCTTCACAACAGTATATAGTCTGAGACTGTTGCCCAGAGCATGAGGAGGTTAAATAACTTTCCCAAGCAAGTTATTCATATAACTGGTCACATGGCCAGGATGAATCAGAGGCAAGACTTGAATCCAGGTTTTCCTGGCTTCAAGGCTTGACCCTCTTTCCTCTGTGCCAAGCTGTTTCTCAGTGGCAGTGATACCAGTAATACTTCAGACCTGCTACCTTATTGTCATCTGTATCCCACATCCTGGACTTTGCCATCTGGAGAGTAAAAACATTTTCTTCAACCATGCTGTTGCCTCTTCTATATTTCTGGCCTTTCTGGACCAGGAAAGACAATTCGGGTTCTCTTCCCAAACAGCTTTACTCAAACTCTAAATCTTATCTTATGTGTCCTTCATTCTTAATTCCCCTCTGACAAATTCCTTTTTCTTTTCTGTCCAAAGCACTACCCAGCCTTAACCTTCAGGAGACAAATCCTTACCACACACTTCCAAATACTTTGATTGGCTAGAGGCTTTTATAAAACCCAGGATAATTGAAAACACACTATTCACTTAAAAAAAAGATTCAAGCAATAGCAATGGCACTCAACATGGAACCTGTAAGCTTTCTAATCTTTAAGGTCCCTCAGCATTTTGCACAGAAATTTTCTTCTTATTTTCAACAACTATAAAAAGCACATGCATTTATCATCATGTAAAATTATTTGTGTGCATATGTGAAGCAAAATATGCTTAGAGTTGTTACTTTTGCTTCTCAGGTATTTTGTTGTTCATTGTTTGGTCATTTCAACCATGAAACCACTGGAGTGGTCTTGCCATTTCCTTTTCCAGCTCATTTGACAGATGAGGAAACTGAGGCAAATTGGGTTAAGTGGTACTTAATAAATGCTTGTTTCCATCTTTCCTTCTGTCATGGATAAGAGTTTCCCAGTATGAGAAGGCATGGAATACTCAAATGGATGAGATAGCCCATTCAAGGACACAGGGATTAATGAAAACTTACCTTAGTCATTGCCTCTTCCTTGCATCTTCAAATCAAAATGAAAGAATGAAAAAAAAAACAGGAAAAAAGAAGAAACCAAATTTTGCTCCTTTAAAGCAGGAAGTGTTTCCTTTCTTTCTTTGTATCTCACCACCTAGCATTGTCCTCAGCACATAGCCAGTGTTTAGAAATACTGGTTGATTGATGGATTAAAACACATCATATCACGAAGAGAGGAAAAAAGAATGATTAAAGAGAATTGAAATAAATAAGACAAATGAAATTGACTCACATAACCTTAATGTCTTAGGGGCCATGAAGTCAGCTTGAAAGGACACTCTGACTTAAATTGGATTTGTGAGAAGATAGTCTGTGATTAAGCTGCTACTCATATTTTGCCGAATCACAGAAATAGAAATGATGTAACTGATGTGGTCCAAGCAAATGTTAGAGTATGCTAATACAAGTATATGCTAATGGAGCTAAGAAGCCCAGGAGCTGTATTTCTGTTCCCATTTCTACCACTGATTGCTGAGCTGCTTAAACCTAACTGTTCATGATTATCTGGGACGCTGGATTTAGAGTAAGAGGAGGATGGGTTTGAATCTAGTATTGGACACTTACTAGCTTAACCTCTCTTAAAATAGTAAGGTTAAGTCAATTAAACTTTCTCAGCCTCAGGCATTCCATCTGTAAAATGGGGATGATAATAACCATGCCACTTATTGCACAGGGTTCTAAGGATCAACTGAGAAAATGAGTGCAAAGCACTTTGTAGCCCTTAAAGGGATAGTAATAGGTATTGGATCTGTGATTTTTGGGGGAGGATATACAGAACTCCTAGATTGGGAAACTCTACCATTGCAGATAGGTACCTTATAGTCTCTACATCTTATAGTCTTAGGGAGTTGCCAAGAGCACTGAGAGGTAAAGAGATTTGCCCAGCATCATAAAACCATATGCGTCAGAAGTAGGATTTGAACCTAGGTCTTCTTGAATGTGAGGTGATTACACCACACTGTTTTTTTAAAATTATAGTGATTGTTCTATAAGAAATAATGAGCAGGCAGATTTCAGAGAAACCTGGAAAGACTTAGATGAACTGATGCTGAGTGAAGTGAGCAGAACTAGGAGAACATTGCACACAGTAACAGCAACATTGTGTGATGATCAACTTTGATAGACTTAGTTCTTTTCAGCAAAACAATGATGTAAGTCAGTTCCAAAAGACTCATGATGGAAAATGCTGTCCACAACCAGAGAAAGAACTATGTAGTCCGAACGCAGATCAAAGCATACTATTTTCTCTCTCTCTCTTTCTTGTGGTTTTTCCCTTTTGTTCTGATTCTTCTTTCACAACATGACTAATGTGGAAATATGTTTAATATGATTGTACATGGCTATATCAGATTGCATGTCATCTTGGGGAGGGAAGAGTGAGGGAGAAAAAAATTGGAACTCAAAATCTTATAAAAGTGAATGTTGAAAAAAAATTAGTGAAATGATCACATGACTTGAATTAGAACACCTAGGCTCAAGTCCTAGCTTGACTCATACTTTGCCTCTCCAAGTCTTGATTTCTTTATTATAAAATGTAACCAACGATCATTTCCATGCCTCCCTTATTAGACTGGTGAGGCTCAAATGAGACCATGCGTAGTGTTTTGTGTCTATGTAGTATTACATCAACATTAATTATTGTTCATTTTTTTTGGCTAAATAGTAACTTCCATGATGGCATAGGTTACAGGTTTACTTATCTTTGTAGTATTGAAACCATAGTGCACAATACTTTGCATTGTTTAATTTAACAAGTGGTTTTTGAATGTATAAGGGAAGGTATGAATGATATCCAGGCCAAACCAGCACTGAGTGGCTAAAAAGCAACCTAATTTATTGTCAACGGATGAGGCTGGTCAGAATCTCTTGATTGGCCCTCAGAAGACCTGTTGGAGGCCATGCTTTATTTAAGAATGTTCTTCAGAGAGACCATATGCAAAGGACAATGCTTGCTATGTGTGGTCTAAAACTGTGGAAGATTAAAGATTAAAACAGAAAAAAGGAAATTACTTGCTACAGGTGACTAACACCATTTTAACTGAAATCAAATGCTTGGTTTGGTGCAGTTGTTAAGACACACATAGCTGATCAATTAAATTGATTCCTTTTTTTTTTTTTGGTATCTTCACCTGCTTGTTCTATAGTGAAGGCCATAAAACAGAAAATCTCGAGGATTGCAACATCACATCAGTCTGTTTTCAAGTAAGAATTCAGCATTCATCAGAGACACACTTAGCTCATTGCAAGCTGCCTTAGAAATTGGTGATAACCCACATGTTTCTCTGGGATTGGAGTGTGAAGTCATAAATATAAGATCACCACAGGATCAGAGAGATGAAGAAATGGGGCCTAGATGCAGGAAACACTTACTAAGACTTCAATACTGTATCTTTCTCAGTTGGAGGAAACAAACAGAAAACGACTAAGGACAATAAAAAGGTCTTTTGTAAGCAAATAGCTACTTTTATAACTTTACTTCAGTGCTTAAGCACCAGTTTGGAGAGAATAGCTGTCCTAGCTTAGCTGATACTTTGCTGTTCTCAGACAGCATTTTTGAAAACTCTAACAATGCAAAAATTCATTTCTGGAACTTGGAATGTGGGGAGGAAGAGAAACCTTTTTTAAAAAACCTAAATGGTGTAGGGGAAATCATAGCTGATGCAAAACTCCTATCTTCAAAAACCAGGTTTCTTTTTTTTTTTTCTGGTGACGACCAGTTTGTATACAATATAATGTAAATGTTGATGACAACCTAATTAAAGAGTTGACCAATCCTATTCCGTAAGAGGCAATGTGCCAAAATTATCCCCACAGAAATATAGCTCTTTGATCCAAAGCATCACATAGAAGTCAAATCTTTTGGGTGGCTGGGTCCAGAGCTATAACTAGAGATTCAGGTGTCTAGAGCAAATTTAGTTGGGGGGGGGTGAGGGGAAGCAGTTTACCACAATCAGGTATAGTCAGTCTCCCATACCATCTATCTGGAGCCCCATTTCCCCAAACTCTCAACCCCCTAGGGAAAAGTAAAAAGGGACAGGTAGGAGGAAGGGTATGGGGGTGTGGGGGGGGCAAGGCAACCCAAAAAGGTGAGCTCCAGGAGAGTGTAACAATGACAGAAACCTTGGGGCTGGTAGTAGACAACATGGAATAAAGGCAGTGATGCTACATGGTGAGAGACCAGCCAGCTAGATGATTTCTGAAGGGAGGAATTTTATTTACCCCCTAGATTTGCAGGCACCTTTGGCACCCAGAGGCAAAGACCAAGTCTTTACACCCTAGTTACAGATCAGTTGGCTTCTTCACCTTGCCAAATAAACATGTGGGGAAATTTTAACAGGGGAATCGCACAAATTTCCCTTCAGAAGACAAATCAAATGAAGAAAAACAATCTGCCATTTAGCCTGCTGGACAAGGACTCTGATCACCAGTCTCCTCACAATAACATTATGGCAGAAAGGCAATGGCTTCCTAATTGAGAAAAATGTAGCAGAAACCTATTGCTTACTGGCTGAGTATAGGGTGGGGTTGCTAATGGAGGCACAGGAAAGAAAGACATGAACTAATTTCTGCAGCCGGTGAGACCACAGACACAACTGAGAAATGAGCAGGGGGAATGGCTACCTATGAGCACAAAATGCTACCCAAAGGAAAGCACACCTCTGGTGGGTAAAGGTGAAAAATGAACCATTCTCTGTGACAACAGGGGAAGCCTCCTGACTTCTGCCCCTGTGCCTCGGTGAGGAAGACTCTCTACACCCACAGAGGAGGGAGGAATCTGCAAAAAGGGAAAAGAGGGTGCTGCTTCCTACAGCCCAGGGGCCTTGCACAGACAAGTGGGTTGCTAGGAAGCTGGCAGTAGAGCTGGATTTTTCTTTTGAGTCTCAGACACTCATTTCAGTTTTTCATGAAAGACTAAAAATCCCATCCAGGAAAATGAGTTAGGAAAGAGAGTCATGAGTACTTTGGTGCAGGGCCAAGAATCTAAATAGATTTAAACTCATCAATAATAGAGGGGGCTTCAAGTCAAGATCCACAAAAACCCTTACATAGTGGGACTGAAAAGTAGAATGTCTATAGCAAAAACCCTTCCTATGTTGAAGTACTCAAAATACAGGCTGTTCTACAGTCTAGACACTCCGGTCTACTTGTCTGCTCCTTCGTCTCCTGACTCCATGCCTTTTCCCCCTCTGTCCTCCATGCCTGGAATGTCATCCCTCCTCACCCCTGCTTCTTAGCTTCTCCAGCCTCCTTTGACTCTCAGCTCAGATTCCACCTTCTTCAAGCCAACATCACCTGAAAAATCTGGATAAAGAAGGAGCTGTTGGTCAGTGCTCATTATTTGGGTACTTTCTGTGGTCGTCAGGGAAGCAGTGTGGAAAGATAGGATGGAAACAGCATTGAATTTAGAGCCCACTGGATTAAAATACCAATTCCACCACTTACTCCTTGTGCGGCTATGGACAAATCATGTGGGGTCTTCTGCAATCAATTTCCTCCTTTGTAAAAGGAGTAAGTTGGACTGGATGATCTTTAACATGCCTTCTGGCGCTAATACTCAATGATCTATGATTCTCTGGGTTCTATGATCTAACGATCTTGGGTGCATGAAGCCAAGTAATAATAATCAAGCTGATAATAAACAGCTGACTTTGTGTAGCACTCACTATGAACCAGGCACGGTGCTAAGCACTCGACAATTATTATCTCCTTTAGCTTTCTTGAAAACCCTGGGAAGCAAGTACTATTATTATCCTCAGTTTACAGATGAGGAAACTGAGGCAAACAGATTTCAGTGTCTTGCCAGGATCACATAGCTAGTAAATGTCTGAGGTCACATTTGAATTCACGTCTTCCTGACTTCAGGCCCAGTGCCCTATCCACTGTGTGAGCTTTCTATCTTCATTATTTAGCCTTGTTCCATTAAGTAACTGTATACTCCTAATTCCACCTGGGTTTACTTGTGTCTATTGTTCATCAAAAGTATGTGAATGTGGCTCTATCCAGCTACATTCATCTTCATGACTGGAAAAACTACTTAAACATATATTCTCCATAGGGTGGGCCCAAAATATCAGTGCCACATTATTTTTAAAAAAAGCAGAACTTTCTTATATAGGTGATAAGGTATGCAATAAGAGTCGATAAGGATAAATTTACCCTTTGCCTTGTTTTTCAATCCCAAAATAAATAACAAAGATCTAAGGAAAGCAGACTAGCCCACTCAGCTGACTCCCTGTTTACCTTCTTGTATTGGCCTGCTTACAAGAAGTTATATACACAAAATTAATACCTGGTCTTTGTATGACATTTTCTACTTTTCTTTTTAAACATTATTTTATTTATTTTTAGTTTTCAACATTCACTTTTATAAGATTTTCAGTTCTAAATTTTTTTCTCTTCCTTCCCCTCCCCCCTCCCCAAGACAGCACGCAATGTGATATTAGCTATAGGCATACAATCATATTAAACATATTTCCACATTAGTCGACATTTTCTACTTTTTTAAGTTCTTTCACATCCCTGATCACCCATGATATTTGCAATCATTCTGTAAAGTACATTGGCCAGGTACCTTTTCCTAGTTTTATTGATGAGGGAAGGGACGGTTAAAGAAATTAGGCAATCTGTCTGTGACCACACAGCTTCTTCGGGGCAGCATCAGCACTAGAATCCCTGTTCTTTAATGCTAGTCCAATTTTCCTGGCTTTGCCACTCGCTACCTATGTAAAACTTGGGAAAATCGCTTCATCTGTCATGTTTTTTTGTCTGTAGAGTGAGGAGGTTGGACGAAAAGATTTCTAAATGACATTCCAGCTCTAAATCTACGGTGCCACCCACAGTTGATACTCTTACTCACCCGAGCTAGAATTCCCAAAAGCAGCTGCTCTGGATATGTCATTCTTGAAGTGGCATAACTGAGATAGATGCCAGTAAGAGAACATAGGGATTTCTTATTTTATTTCTTGGGATCAAGCTTGATATTATAAGCAGTAAAAGAGCCCCACATCCCAAACTTTGCAGAAGTTATTCAGCTCCCATGGTGGAGTTCCTGAGAAACATTGGAATGGTTATTCTACAATGGGGGAGATCCAAAGGAGTATGTTGTCCCATGATGCAATAAATGCTGCTTATAACTTGATTAAACAGATGGCTATAGGCTGAGAGGAGTCCACATGCCAGGACAGGGGGAAAACATTGTTGGTATAATGTAGCTGACAACATCAACGACTAAACTTGATCCTATTCAAAGCCTGAGTTTAAGAAATAAGTAAAGATGGTTAGTTAGGTGGCGCAGTGGATAAAGTGCCAGGCCTGGAGTCAGGATGACTCATCTTCCTGAGTTCAAATCCAGCCTCAGATACTTACTAGCTATGGGACCCTGGGCGAGTCACTTAACACTATTAGCCTTAATTTCCTCATCTGTAAAATGAGCTGGAGAAGGAAATGGCAAACTACTCCAATATCTTTGCCAAGAAAACCACAAATGGGGTCATGAAGAGTCAGATCCAACTGAAAAACGACTGAACAACAAGAAGATGGTCAAAATATGCCAATGTTCTGAGTAAGGGAGAAACAAATCCACCACTATAGTAAAATCCCTTCCTATCCTCAAGTGCTCACAATACTGGAATCTCTCCTGCCTAGTCACACTGGCCCGCTTGCTGTTCATCAGATAAAATACTTCATCTTCCATTTCTAAGCCTTTTTTCTTGGCTAGGCAATGGGATTAAGTGACTTGCCCAGGGTCACATAGCTAGTAAGTGTAATGTGTGTGATGCTGGATTTGAGCTCAGGTCCTCCTGAATTCAAGACCAGAGCTCTATCCATTGCACCACCTAGCTGCCCCAAAAAAGACAATTCTCACATTCCTTTTTTTTTTTTGTGAGGCAACTGGGGTTAAGTGACTTGCCCAGAATCACACAGCTAATGAGTGTTATGTGTCTGTGGCCAGATTTGAACTCCTGACTCCAGGGCCAGTGCTCTATTCACTGCGCCACCTGGTTACCCCTTCAAGGCCTTTCTCTTGTCTGTCCCCCATGCCTGGAATGCTTTCCTTCCTCACCTCCACCTATTTCATAGTTTCTTTGGCCTCCTTCAGGTCTCAGCTCAAATTCCACCTCCTGCAGGATGCCTCTCCCTCTTCCCTCCTCTCCTGCTGCTAGTGCTTTCCCTGGTATACACCAGTGTTTGCAGGAGTCTTCTCCATTAGAATGTGAGTTCCCTGAGGGCAGAGACCATGTTTTTCTTTTCCCTATGGCACTAGGGCATAGCATAGTGTGTGGCACATGATAAACGTTTGTTGACTGACTGACTGCTGCACACCCATCTTTTTTACTTTTTCCTGATTGATAAATGCACTGCACATAATATGGTTAATATGGAAATATGTGTTGCACAATTTAACATGTATAAGCATTATATTGCTCACCTTCTCAATGGGTGAGGAGAGGGAGGGAGAGAATTTGGAACACAAAATTTTTTAAAAAGAATGTCAAAAAAGAAGAAAAAAGACAAAAGTGACCCATGATCTCAGAAGATCAAATAAACATTAAACAGTTTGCTATAATGCTTTAAAAAATAGATAATTGTACTTCACATAGGCTGGCACATAGAAAGTGTTTAATAAATACCTGTAGTTGAATGACTTTTTGACAAATTGGATAGACATGGAAGCCATTAGGCACCTTGGAAAGCCATGTAAGAAAACTGGCTTTAGATTATCAGACTATCTAATTCTCTGAGAGGTACTTAGGATAAGAAACTAGTACAACATTATGGAGGGAAAATACCAGTTATAAGGACAGTTGTCTTTCTGAGATGCTGCCTTGAGAAGCTGCACAATGTGCATGTCCCCAACTAGTCCATATCCTTTTTTTCTCTGTCCTTAAGCCCACACCTCCTACACTTCCAGGAGCTGACACAGCCTCCTACTTCACAGAGATGTGGGTATCTGAAGGGTGGCATCTCTTAGAGCCACTCCTCAAAACAACATTACAATTTGCTGGCTTATATGTCTGTAACCTCAGAGTCCTTAGACTCCTCCTTCTCCCTCACTTCTTACAGCCAGTCAGTTATCCAACTGTCAATTCTCACTCTTCGCCATCTTTCAAATTTGTCCTCTCTTCTCTCATTTCTCAGCAACCTCTTGAATACAGGTCTCATTACCACTTGCCTGGAAAATAGGATGATAAAGGTGAGTGACCAGAGCCGAAAGGGACGTGGGCCATCTAGTCCAACCAGATCATTTTACAAATGAGGAAACTGAGGTTGAATGAGATATATAGTAAACATTAAAGGCAAAATTTGAACCTAGTACCTGTGACTCCAGGGCCAGTGCATTTTCTACTGTACAGCCCTCCCTTTCACAGTCTCTTTACAAGTTATCCTGGTTATATTATCCCCTGCCTCATCTTATCTATCTCGTATATCATTGCCAGAATAATCTTCTTTATGGATAGGTCTGGTCATGCCATTCCCATGATGATATTTCATCAATGTCACCCTATTGCCTTCAAAGTAAAGGTGAAATTCCTTTGCCTAGCATTCATGTGCTACATATGTTAGCCAAAATGAACTGTTTTCTGTACCTTGAACATGCACTATATAGGTTTTCATGCTTCCATTCCTTTGCTCATACTTTTTCTTAAGCCTGGAATATCCTTCCTCCCCTCTTTACAAAGCCTTGAAAGCCCAACTTAAGGGCTGCCCTTTCCAGGAATACTTTTCTGGTCCCAAGTTGAAAAAAAAAATTGCCTCCCTCAGATTTGTATATAACTTTTTGGTAACTTGAATACACTTATCATAACATAATGTAGGTTACAGCTATGTGTGTTAGTGTCTTATTCCCCTACTGGAACATAAACCCTTTGAAGGCAGGTAGTGTCTTCTCTCAGCCTTGTATCTTTTCCATAGCCTGTAACAGCATTCTGTACATGGTAAATAGTAAATGCCTACTACTGTAGTGTAGCACTCATTCCACACCTCTACACAAGCCTGTTTTAGCAGATTTCTACTAACATCTTCTCATCTCTATTGTCTCTACCTCATCTGAATCATCCTTTATAAACTACCTGACTGATCTTCCTCATGCATGGATTTGGTCTTGTATGTCACTATGTTGCTTGGCTCTCTCTTGCTTACCAACTAATATTCAAGCTTTTTCTCCTGACATTCAAGGACTTCCGTATTTTTTCTAGAATGACCTCATACTATTATTCCCCTCCACATAATCACTGTTTAGCTAAAATGGACTTCTTGCTGTCCTCGTGCTCTCTGCTCTCCTGACACTGCCTATGCTCATCTGTTTTCTATGACTGGAATGTCCTCCCCCTTCTTCATCTGTTGAATTTCCATCATATTTAAAGCTGAACTAAATGCCATGATCTTCAGGAAATTTCCCTGGATTCTCCTACCCCTAGTGGAGAATGATATTTCCATGCCACAGACCTCATCTAGCACCTTATGCTTCTCTAAGGAGTTTATCAAATCAGTTTTATCATAATTATTTGTGTCTTTGTCATAATCTATTATACTATAAACTCTGTAAGACCTTTGTACCTAAATGTAACTCTTTCAGTACCTAGTACAGTACTTGGGACACAATAAAAATTTAATAAATGCTGATTGAATTGACTTGATGGTTTTGAAGTAGTCATTCATTTATTCAGCAAAGGTTTATCAAGTTCCTACTGTATACAAGGCACTGTGTTAGGAGCTGCTAGTTCTTAGAGACAAGGGGGATGGGTTAGGTGATTCTATGAAATTTTTTATTTTATTCTATAAAGGTACAAAGAAGTATGTCAACAAACACAAAACTTATACAAATTAGAAGTCATGGAATAAATCTTAGTGAAGCTGGAGTAGAAAATGATATCATCTCATAGGAAAGGAAGGAGAGGTAGGTATGCTACAGGAGTCGGAAAGCAATCGACCTCCAATCTAAACACCCCCCCCCAAACTGGGACAATGGAATCTGGCATTCAATCTCCTGCACAGTTGGCTACATATGACTTGTTCTAATGACTTGTTCAGTGTGCCTGATGAGAGTTATTGGGACTTTATTAAAAAAACAACAAAGATCTTAGGCTCATAGAATGAAAAGGAAACTTGTTTGAGAGATCAGCTGATTCAGCTCCCTATTCCACGAAGATCTAAATGATTTTGGACAGATGAATCTATTGTCTTCTTGAAGAACTGGGCTGGGAGGAAGGAGTAGGGTAGAAATACTATCACCTCTTTCAGCTGTCCATATCACTGGGTTACTCTGATGGTTCAAATGTTCCTCTCCATGGCCAACTAAATTCCTTCCTATTTTAGTTTAAATCTTTTTCTTCTTGTTTAGTCCTCTGCACATATGTCAACAACAACAACAACACATAATAGTCACAAGGGATATAGAGAAACCCAGAAAAATTTCACATTCATATAGAGTTTTAAGGATCACAAAGCACTTTCCTCATAAGAACCCTATTCAGGCTGTCATTGTAGTGTGTGTGTGTGTGGGGGGGGTAATGTAGTTTTTTGGGGGAAGTTTAATCAAGATTTCTCCCAACCACTTAATGCAGCTATCGAAGGGCCAAGTAACAGGGTGCTGATGAAATCATGGAATGTAAAAGACAGGTAATAAAGACAACCAAGTGATAAAGTCTTAGACAAAGTATGAAGAAATGTTTCTGTTTTGTTGACTCTTTATGGAATGTGAAGAAGTTCTTAAATCAAACTTGATGGCTATAGGCTATAAATCAGCAATGCCCCTAGGGCTTTTAAAAAGCAGGATATACTTTCATTGGCAGGGTCTTAACTTTTTTATATTTTGCATATCTTTGGCAGTTTGGCCAAAGAACCCTTCTTAGAATAATGTCTAAATGCATAAAATAAAATACATAGGATTACAGAGGAAACCAATTATGTTGAAATATAGTTATCAACAAATTAATATAAAGTTATCTAAATATTTTAAAAGTTCAGAGATTCCAGATTAAGATCCGCTGCTCTAAGGAATCAATTGAGCCAGGAGATAGCTCTGAGGAGTATGAGTTGTAGTCATGGAGAATTCCGCAATGATGTCTTAGAGTGTGCCTGCTCACCCAGTAGGATAGAATATGCCCAGCAGAGAGTGAGTCAATAGAGAGTTAGTCCTGACAGTCAGGGGTTGAGCTGCAGAAAAGAGCAGGTCCACAGGGACCAATTGATTGAGCTGCTCAGCGAGATGCTACACTAAGGGCACCATGAGGACGCCATGAACAGCCAGAGTATATCAGAGTCCTGGAGGATCTCAGCTAGGAGTTACCTTAGCAACATCCCTTTGTAAGTGTGTGTCTTTCTCCTAGCATACTCTCTCTATGTCCCCACTCTTCCCATTGATGCTGTGCATATTTGTGATAGAGTGCATGCAGGTTTTGTTACTATTGTTCAGACCTTGGCATTTATTATTATTATTATTATTATTATTATTATTATTATTATTATTAGTAGTAGTAGTAGTAGTAGTAGTAGTAGTATAGTAGTAGTAGTGGTGGTGGTGGTGGTGGTGGTGGTAGTAGTAGTAAACTAAAGCTTTAGGAGTATGGACCTACAGCACACCTTGAACCTGGGAACCCTTGAGAGATTCAACCTATTACTTTGAGCTGAGATAGCCAAGAGGGAATACCATATTATCAACATATTACAGATGAGGTAATTAAAGTTTCAGAGAGAGAGAGAGAGAGAGAGAGAGAGAGAGATGTTCCTTGCTCAAAATCCCACAGTTATTAGGCATCAGAGCTAGGATTTGAACTCAGGATTCCCTACTACAGAACCAAGATTCTTTCTACTTCACCAGGTTGTCCCTCTTTAACAACTGATTAACATATAGCATTAAAATCTGATATATACTTGATGACTATAAACAAATTAATGACTTTAGTTGGTGATGAGCAACTTGTTGCATACTTGTTAAAGACACATATGACAATTAGGGTGGTCATATCCTTGCCTTTTCCTTTTCTATTTTCAAAATTTGCTGAGATTAATGCATTGTCCAATTTTTATCCAGCACAGTAAAAGAAATAAGAAAGTTAAGATTTTTGGCTTTTAGAAGGTCCTCAATCCTTTTAGCTCTTCTCTTGGCATTTATTTTCCACTCTTTCCCTTGCTCCTTTTTTAATCTGCATCTCTTTTCTCTTGGAGAAATTTTCCTGGGTTTCTCTATATCTGTTTAAAAGTAACATAACCCAAACTAAATCTGATACTCAAAAATTATTAAGCACCCATTGTTTGCAAAGCAACATTGGAACCTAGGTGCAATACAACGTTTAGCTAAGACAAAGTTCCTGCCCTCATTGGAGCTTACATTTATTCATTATGTCAACATCATTTCAGAGCTGGAAGGAGACTAAGAAATAATTTCGTTCAACTCCCTCATTCCACACATATGAGAAATAATGCCCAGGGAGATAAAAATGACTTGACCATGATCATTCAGTGAATCAGTGACAAAGTCAGGACTAGAAATCAGAACTCCTGACACTTAGGTTCATGCCATCATACATACCACCTCACATTCTAGAATACATTCCAATATCATGATTCATCATTTGGTGGGAGGAGCATCCCAGGGGTAGAAGGAACCAACTCCAGTGACAGCTCAACACATTATGAAACATAGCTAATTTTTTTAGTAGTTGGAAGTTTTATTTAACACAAATAAAAATTGGGGAAGTATTTTACTCATTTTCTTCACTCCTCAGTCTAGTATTTGGATTGGTGATCTAGATGGCTAGGTGAGCTGCTCTCTCAACAATGACTTTCCAATTCTTAGAGGACACATTGTGAGCAATCTTGGCACAGTGAGATTTGTTGAACATCAGAAGCACTTCTAGCTCTTTGACATTGTGTACCAAAAACTTCCTGAATCCACTTGGTGACATGTTTTGTCTTCTCATTGCTTGCATAACCAATATTGAGCACCAAGATCTGGCCCTTGAACCGTCTTTGCACCCTGATGTCAATGCCTCTTGGTTTTAGGCCAGTTTATCTTGATCTTGATATAGCTGTCCGACTGGTGCCAGATGAACCTCTTGGTACTCTTCTTGACAATTTTAGGTTTTAGGAGAGTTCTGAGGGCAAGCACTGCGCCTGTAAAACAAAAGCTCGGCCATGAGCACGGGGGCGGGGCGACTGCAAGGGGGACCCCCGCCCGGGCTCGGCCATTTGTCGCAGATTATCTTCCGCTGGCCAGCCACTGGTGGCGCTAGGAGCGGAATGGGTTCCTCTGCAGCCTCACTCTCCCTCCCCTAGCCGAAGCTGGAAGAGCACGGGGAGCTCTCCAGATGCGATCCGAGGAGGTCAGTACGCTACTTTTTTTGTCCTGACTGTAGTTTCATCAGTGTATTAGGATGCCGATCACCTGTATCTGATAATCTCGAAAGCCTGAAGCATTAAGAAATTAAGTGACTCGCCTAGGGTCCTGCAGCCAGTATGTGGCAGACGGAGGAGGAAGGACACGAAGCCAAGTCTCCCTGACTTCAGGGTAGCTCTCTATCCCCTACTGCCTCGCCTTATTCTAATTACTGTTACCAAATAAGAAGGTCCACGACTAATTGCCATGCCATAAACCCTTTCGTGAATCCAGCTTCCAGCTTGACATATGAATCTCTAGTCTTCTTTCCCCATCCTCCTCTACCCCACCACCCACTGGCACCCGAGGCAGCTGTCTTTTCAGATACAAGATACAGACAGCGACAGCAGGCAATCCACTCTGCCATCGGCAGGAATGACTTAGCAGTGAGAGGACTCAGCTTTTGGTTGCTCAGTTCTTCTTTTCTTGATCAAAGGGAGGACTTTCCCTACAGATTTTAAACTCCTGTTACAGACACTCTCAATCAGGAATGAAAATTCTCCGGAGGGTCATCAGATGCTCCAAAGTAGTCGGCTCTTCCTTCCCTTTAGACCCTGGCTGGGATACAAAAAGCTTTCACAAACCTTCGAGTCCCCATCTTTGCATGGCAGTCACATTGCTTTTGTGTGTGTTTGTAGAGTGGGGGAGTATTATTCCACTTCTACATCAAACGGGTTTTTGCAAAAGCCATCGCTTCTCTAAGAGAGGTTGCACTTAGAGCCAAATACAGAGATATGGTGGTGAGAGGCCATCATGTAGAGAGAATTTCTCCCAGGGACGGAGAACGGATTCCTTATCTCGATTCTTAAAATTACACTGGATAACTCCAATAATCCAATTCTAGTTCCAACACAAGTTTCATATAATTTTGGGGCTGCCCTTCCTTGCCTTTTCACCCTCTCTCCTCACTACTTCAAAACTGAAAAATTAAAAGAAAAATATTACCTGTGAGGCACTCCCAAGTACAGACACTACACCCTCAACTACTTGCAATCCTCTTCTATTACTGTCCAATAAACATTTGTCACCAGGTTAGTTACTTCTTGGTACTTCTCTCCACCAAAAAGCAAAACTAAAATTCCCTCGAATTACAAAACAAATTTCAAAACCTCACCCTTCCTTTCCATCAGTTGCTATATGCTTAGCAAAAAAAAAAAAAGCTAGTTGGATTTACTTAGTCAAAATTTAATTTAAAAAGTGACTATGTCACTGCTTCCCCCCCCAAGAAATCATATCTCAAATTTCAAAAGTAAAATACAGTATTACTTTCCTCCTAATACACAGACAGTGGAGACTTGCTTACATATTCACACTCTCTCTCTCTCTCTCTCTCTCTCTCTCTCTCTCTCTCTCTCTCTCTCTCTCTCTCTCTCTCTCCCTCTCCCTCTCTCTCCCCCCTCTCCCTCCACACATACACACACACACATACACATACATATACATATATACCCACATGCATATATGTGTATATATGTGTGTGTACAAATATGCACACACACACACACACACACACATACATCTTTAAGCAACAGCTGGAGTGGTAGTGGGATACATTGCCAGGAACACCTGGATTTAGAGCCTGGGGAAACTGATTTAAAATTCCAGCTCTGCTGCTTGCTTTTGGAAAAGAAAGGACCACCAACACCAACACTAACACTAACAATGATTGTCTGCTGCTTGCTACTTTTGTGAGCACAGGCAAATACTTAATCTTTTGTGGCCTTAGTTTCCTGATGTGTAAAATCAGGTGGTTGGATTTAGTTCCTAAGTCAAGTTGCATGGATCTCTTCTGGCTCTAATTCAAAGAAAACTCTGTATTCCTGAAAATTTTTTCATAAATCTGATTTTCATAAAACAAAAATGTACATGGGGAGATGGCTATTTAAAGGAAAACTTTGACAAAACCTTTTAAAAATAAAATAAAGAATTTTTTTCCGAGTGAATAGTCCCTGTCTATTCAATGCCTGCAACAGAAAGAAGGCTGGGCTTGGACTCAGAGGAACTAGTTCACACCCTAGCTCTGTTTTTTGCTACCTCTGTGACACTGGGCATGTCACATCTTTGTTGGCCTCAGTTTTCTCATCTGTGCAATGAAGATGTTGGATTATGTTACCTCTGAAGCTCCTTCCAATTCTAAATCTATGATCTTATGATTTCCTATGTCATGGACTATTTCTATACTGAGAAAATGATTATTTCTCTTATATTAATAACCAATTATTGAATTAGGACTAAGGCTTTCCCCCCCCCTTTTCACTTGTTCATTCAGAAATCAGCCCCTGTAGGTTATTCAGGCAGCCTTTGAAATGCAGGGCTGATAATGAGAGGGAAAACACAGATGGCTCAAAAGGTAAAGAAATTTTAGTTTAGGTGAATTGATGGATTCCAGCCCATTGTGTTTTACTTAGACAAGTTTGGGTAAAAATGGATTCCCCCTTTTGTCTAGATTACTCTGTACAGGTTGATATGGGTATAGATAAGTCTCTTTGACCAAGATTGAGTGATGAGAGTCATGTCCCCAGAGCCTCATTAGAATAAGCCCACTTCTCATTATAATATGCATTCTCTCATTACTAGTTCACCAATCAGAGTTGATTGCCACCCTCAGGAACACCCAAGGGCATATAAGCATTAAGTGGGCTCTATGAGGGATCTTTGGCATTTGAGAGTGTCACTGACCTCTTTTATTAATTATTGCTAGCATGGCATAACACTGTGCTTCTAGGTTTGACTATTACATATTAACTTTTCTTAAAGCCAAACATCCTTGAATGCTAATATGTGCACTAATGTTCAATTGATCAACAATTATTCAATTAAATACCTACTGTGTGCCAGGAGTTATGCTAGGCACTGGGGATACAAACACAAAAGTGAGAGTCTTTGTTGTCAAGGAGCTTATATTCCATTGGGGGTGGGATGGGGTGGATAACAAGTTTATAGATATGTAAATACAAAGTATTTAGATGTGACCTGTAGCCCAAGGCACCTCCTACCTCTTCTGGCTTCACTTAAACCCAATCTGATCCTGGAGGCCTGACCATAGAGGGTCAGGTTATTTCTTTGGCTCATGCCCCAACCCTAGATTTTTACCCTGGAGAAGTCTCTTATCTAAGGCATAATCATAGCTTATGCCCATGTTTCCCCAATGTGGGTATTAGTATCCCTAACGCCCATATAGGCACTCAAAGACATAATGGACGTAGGGATATGGGACAGCCACAGAAACATACATAAGACATAAAAGACTCACAAAAGCCTATAAACAAATTAACATAAACTACTGAAATAGCCCATTATGCTCACCAGACTCCCCTGAATGTTAAATAAATTTTTGAAAGACTGCTAACTGACAAACATGTCAGCTATGTATTATTCTTAACTAGTTAGCTCAGCTGATTAGAACACTATTTGATCTTCACATCAACAAATTACTGCTAATTCCAGGGCCATGGATTATACTCTGGCCAGACGTTTTGCAAAATGCACACTATTAGTCACAAGGGAAACCAGGTATGTAGCAGTGAATGGACCCACATGAATCCATTTCTGATGCCTGAAAAATAATGCAAAGAGTTTGCTCTCCTGACCAGAAGTAGTATGACCTTTAAAGGAGGATGCTAACAGACTTCTTACAAAGTATGCAGTTGACCAAGAAAAAAGATCCTGTTTGAACAACTTGGGTGTGAAACACAGCTTTGTTTATCAGACTTCTTTCTGTGGAGGAGACAATTACATATTCAAGTTCCAAGAATCTTATTCTTTTCTGTCTACACTGTAAACAAGTCTTGAGATAGTCACTACAATGGCTGTTCCACAGGGGTTGCAAAGCTGTGATATGTATATCTGTAGTAATCTATGATTATTACTGTACAGGACTATGAATGATATCATCTATGGTTCTACCTCACCTGCAAATTAGATTGGTGCCAAAGGTACTTAGAAGCCTTTCTCTCAATACACTTTTCTGGATTTGAGGAGATAAGGTTAAAACCTTCAGGAAACAGTCTTGGACTTTGGGAATAAATCCCATACAGCTAGCCCCTCCACTTTTGGAGGGCCCATTAAGAAACATACCTTTGCTGAAGGGCTGTTTGTTAGTAAGAGTAAGAAGACTGGTCCAGAATTAGAGTTATACCTCCTATTTTAGCTTCTCCTTTAAAGCAACCAGAAGTAAGCCTTGTGTATTTTCTGCCTTGATCTTTTAATGAATCTTCCAAGAAATACAACTGCTTCACATTGTGAATGAAGTCAGAACATCCAAACTCTAGACTAGATTTTGCCATTATAGGATCATAAGATCATAAATTTAGAGCTAGAAAGGACCTAAGACAAGGAATATATGGAGGACATGATGAACCTAAGCACTGTGAGTTTGGGAGAAAATCGTTCTCCCCAGATGAATTACCTTCTGAGACCAAGCAAGCAGAATGGTGAGTTATTTTACTTCCCCCCCTGTTGGTGTCAACAAGATGTGCAAGAATGATTTTATTTTAAAAGAAGCCTCCCCAGTCTTAGAGATTTCCTGCTAATACAGGGAATTCTGATAAGACTAACCACAGAGAAATGTTTCTTCCACAGAATTAAATTTGATCTTTAGTAACTCCTGTGACCCAAAGGCTTTACACTTCCTCATTTCTTTTTTCTGCCAAAGAATGGTGCTTACTGGCTCTGTACTCTAAGTGATCCTAAAAAGATACAAAAACCAAATTTGTACCCTAATAAGCTGATGCTTCTACCAGTCCACATACTCTGCCTTAGTACATTAATAAATATCTTTTCCTTTCAGTCTGGTTACTCACTTTTTGACCTCTAGTCTTGTGGACCTCCTGATGAGTTAGATTCCCCATGACTTCTCATGGAACCCAGGCTAGAAAACTCCCATGATAATTCTAACCTCCTTACTTTATAGATGAAGAAACTAAAGTCCAGAAAATTTAAGTGATTTATCCAGGGTAATCTGGCTAGTGTCTAACCCAGATCTTCCTGAGCCCTGGTCTACTACTCTATCTACTCCACCATATTGTTTCTCTGAAGTTTACTCTCTCCTTCTGGAAAATGAGAGAGATAGGCTAGAGTATACCAACTCTATGTTCCTCCAGCCATCCTATGATTCTATGAGTCCCTGCATGCTTCCTAGCTAATTCTGTAGAAGCACTACATCTTTCATGTTTTTTCCACTGGAGCCTAAAGATACAAATTGTATGGACAAATTTATCCTGCAAGTATTGGGTTTTTTTTTTTTCTGTTTTATAGATACACCAGATTGTGATTATTGTATGCCTTTTTGGGCAGAGGAAGTCCACTTAGTGCTTGAGAGGAGGGTAGTGATGTTGTGGGAAAACGTATGAAGTCTTATACATCTTTGGCAGCCTTGAAAGAAACTGTTAATTCCTGCTTTAAGGGATTATTTAATTTCTGACTTTAAATAAATGAAGTGGTTTTTGTTGTTGTTGTTGTTTCACAGTTTTAGGAAGGGGTGTTAACCAGTTGTCCTTTATGCATGTTGTTGTTGAATCATTTCAGTCATGTCCAACTTCATGGTCCAATTTGGGATTTTCTTGGCAAAGACACAGGTATGGTTTGCCATTTCTTTTTCCAACTCATTTTACAGATGAGAAAGTGAGGCAAACAGGTTGACTTGCTCTGAGTCACAGCTAATAACTGTCTGGGGCCAGATTTGAACTCATGAAGATGAGTCTTTCTGGTTCCAAGTCCAGTGCTCTATCCACTGAGCCACCTAGATGCCCGTGTAGGAGACTAAGTAAAAAAAAAATCATATTGCACAAAGAGAGGTTGGTTGGTGCTTATGATTAGGGCAAATTAGAGTACCTTACTCATATGTCCCTCATGGAGAGTCCTACATCAATCAGAAAGGATTTCATGCAGAAAACCAGAAAACAGCATTCTAATTGGTGTTCCATAGCATTACTTCATCTTCAAGAAGATTCCCTTTAGTTTAAGGATTACCCAAGCTGTGATACTGAGAAGACCTTCGGAAAACTACTGTCTATGCTTCTTAAAGTTGTATCTAGTAGTTTTTCCTCTCTAGTTTTGAGAATGCCAGACAACAGTATTAGCAAAATGCCAAATTTCTGGTAAGCATCAGAGAGAAAAGCTCTCAATCATTCTATTTCAAATACCAGCTTTCTTGCAGGGCTTTGGTGAAAGTGGACCGAAAAGAACTCTGGACTAAATGCTATCTAAAGTTTCTTCCAATTCTAAGATTCTATGATTTTCTAATTCAGTCTACCCTTCTCAGATGTCTTCTATTTTTTTTTTTCTGTAAACTTGCTATCACTTGACCTGCTTCCAGCCCACACCCTGAGATGCAATCCAGTAACTATTTTTGCAGGTACCACAGCCCCAACATCTCACCCGCAATAGTTATTGAAAACCCAGAAAATGAAGTTTTCAAAACCAAAGTCCTTGATACTTTTAAATAGTTCAAAATCAGAAACAGACATGATTTTATTAATTAAAAAAAAACATTAGCTAGCTGTGTGTGACCCTGGGCAAGTCACTTAACCCCAAATGCCTCACCAAAAAGCAAAAAACAAAAACAAAAAACATTAAAGAAAATCCTTTGCCCCACTGCATCCTAAGGACCATGGGACATTTCTAATGCTGTGCTGGTAAATATTTAACAATCAACTCTGGAAAAAAATGTATGCATGGCATACTTTTAAGTTTGATCTGCATTATTAAAATTTTTCTCCATTATTCTAAGTCTAAACTACTAACAAAACAATACATCAAGTCCTGATTTGTAGCATTTGCTAATTTCTGAATTGTAAATGCTCAGACTGAAAATTGAAGAGTCAGTTCTATAAATGCCAGTCAGAGGTGGCTCCAGCATAGCCCTGGACCTTTCTTGACTTATAGTTTAAACTTCTTGTCTGTGTTGTCTACCCCATTAGAATGTGAGATCCTTGATGACAGGTATTGTCTTGCTTTTCCATTTGTATCTCCAGGGCTTAGCACAAAGTTTTGCACCGGGTAAATGCTCGAATACTTTTTCATTGATTGATTCATTCCATTATGTATTCAATTAATACAATTTCTTTTTTTTTTTTTTTGTATTTGTTTTGTCATTATTCTTAGCACAATTCACATACGTATTTTTTTTCCCTTAAATTAGGCTGGAAATTCCTTTTGAGAGCAAAAAGTATTGCTTATCTATCATTGTCATGAATAGCTATCACACTAATGAAATAAATATTTAAGCATAGACATTGCTTAAGAGTGTTAGACAGAAAATTAGTTGTGAAGCAAAGGTTTTCTCTTTTCTAAAGACCCTCTATGTCACAGTGGTAGGAGGAAGGCAAAGTTGCTGTTTTTCTAGAATAGAATATTTCTATCCTTTCCTTGCCTTCTCTTACCCCAGAATTGGAGCCCGAGTAGTACATGAAATAGAATATGAGGCTTTTTATGAATGAAGTTGAAAAATAAGGAGGAAAGCAGCAAGTTCAAACTGCAAAAGTGAGATATTTTTAAAATGTTACTTTTAGGGTAACATCAGCTGACCCTCCTATTTTCATTGGCTGATTAACACATTAAAAACCCTTGATTGTGTTACTAGGTAATAGACTTAATGTTGCAGTAATCTCTTTGAGAGTTTTCTTTGTTGTTTCAGTCCTGTCTGACTCTCCCAGACCTCATTTGGGGTTTTCTCGGCAAAGATACTGGAGTGGTTTGCCATTTCCATCTCCAGCTCATTTTATAAATGAGGAAACTGAGGAGAACAGTGATAAGTGACTTACCCAGGGTCACACAGATAGTAAATATCTGAGGCAGGTCTTTCTAACTTCAGGCCTGGCACTCTATCCGCTATGAGTCTTTGAGAGTATACATTTTAAACAAAGTCAAGGAATGCCACTTAACACTGCATACAGTTTTTGTTCTATAGATAGGTGGCATAGAGAGATGACCTTGGAATCAGGAAGCCCTGGGTTCAAGTCTTGCCACTGGTACAAACTACCTGCACTAGTAAGTCCTTTAACTTCTCAGAGCACTAGGATACTCGCCAAGGCCATAAATTCCAAAGTAGATGTTGATCTGCACCAGTGGAAAGAGTTTTCTCCAGAGGAAATCACAAGTCTGGACCGAAAAAATATATATGCACATTCACACATATATGTGTACATATGTATATACACACACTTGTATGGGTCTTGGTCAATTGAGTACTGGATCTAGAGTAAGGAAGACCTGTGTTCAAACATTTCCTTGGACACTTAACTAGCCGTGTGACCCTGATCGATATCCTTTTTGTCTGTTGTGTTCTTTGGGTGTAAAACCAAGGGGTTGAATTAGATGGCCTTGTGGGCCCCTTCTACTTCTAACACTATGATCCTCTCATCCTGCTACATATAAAAACCAAATAATACATACCAGCTCTTTTTTCATATGTAATAATTGTTGATTAAATCAATAGTTCATTTAAAAGTGTTTTGTCTTCTGAGAATTTCTGGAGTTGTTTTGCCTTCCTTCAGTCTCAGATTTTTCTTTTATGCTTATTAGTGGAACCCATACATAGCCTTTGGGTATGGTTAATTCTAAATTAAGAAGTATTAATTATTGGAAGTACAGCCTATGTGTATATAGACAAAAACCCTTTGGGTGACACTCAACCTTTATGGAGTCGCAATAGCCATTCATTATTTGCATGGTTTTGTGACATCCCTCCCTACCTCAACCCTTTGTCATTTCCCTAGGCTAGAGAATAGCAGCTTCAATTTGTTCTATTCAGTTAAACTCTCATTTTACTTCTTTTCAGTCCTTAGCAAGTGCTATATACATCAAATATATTTTTTTCAAGATGAAATTGAATTAAAATTAATTTTATTTTAAAAATGTTGTGACTCCCCTTATAAACAATGGAGCCGTCCTTATGTGTTGCAAAATCTGGACTGGCAAGCCCCAATGTAGTCCCTTTTATTGAATCTGATCAGTATTCTAGAATGTAATCTAGCCCCCACTTGATACCCACCCCTTTTCATTTCTGGTTTCTTTCTTTATCAAACTGATGCCTAGACTCTTGCTACTCTATCATCAGGGGGTAAGCAGATGGACCTCAGGAACAGCAGATTCCATCATCTTGCCTTGGCATCACTAAAAAGCAGGCCTGGAGCTTTTTGAATTGGGTCTGTTTGCTTTGTATGTGTTTCTTTCTAATACAGAGATGCTTATGGGGCCAAGTTATAAGAAAAGTCAAGGGCAAATACATAAAATCCTAGAGTTCTCTGGTACACTACTCTCAAGCTGAGCCATTCTCTTGTCTTTCTGGAATTGGTAACAGAACTGCAGACATTTCCAGGAGTCAAAACACTATTAAATGAGCTATTAACTTCATATGCTTATATTCATATTTATTTACTGAGAAGTAGCTGGTATGTATTGTTTATGCTTCCTTATGGGATACAGCTTTCACTGTATGCTTTGATGCTTAAACACTTATGTGCATCAGCGATTTCACCTATGTGAATATACCTTTCACTGATGAATAATAATATTAGCTAATAATAGTTAGAATCAATTAGCACTTTAAGGCTTGTAAAATACTTTACAAATATCATCTCATTTTTATCCTCACAGCAACCCTATGTAGGAGATGCTATTATTATTCCCATTTTACAGATGAAGAAAGTGGGGGAGACAGAGGTTAAATGATTTGCCCAGGGTCGCAAAGCTATTAAGTATCTGAGGCTAGATTTGAACTTAGGTCTTCCTAACTTCAAGTCCATCTCTCTATCCACTGTGCCACCCAGGTGCCTACAATGAGATGATCACAATCCAGCCATATCTTATCACCCTATTTCTAGCTTTCTAAGATATTTTAAGTAGAATATGCACTGAAGGTCTAGCTCTCATTATTTTATCATTTTGGGGGATATCAGTACAATATTTGGACAATCCAGCTGTTGCATCTGACTTTTACTACACTGGTGGTTCATCTCATTTCCTAATAATACATGTTTTGATGACATATATGCCATTTTTCATTTAAAAAGTCATTGTTGGAGTATCTGTAGACTGCTTTTATACCCATCATATATATTTCCATTTCCATTGTGGTCACCTGCAATGCTAATTCTTTAATCAATCAATCTATCATCAACATGCATTTATTAAATGTTTACTGTGTGTCAGATATTGTACAAATGCTAGATATACAAAGAAAGACATTGTCCCAGCCCTCAGAAAGCTTGGGGGTGGTGGGGATGCAGCTAGGTGGCACAGTGAATAAAGTTGTTCATCTTTTGTTTTCAAAGAGAACTAGTGGACTTAGAGTCAGCAAGACCTGATTTTGAGTCCTGCTTCAGACACTTCCTTGCTGTGCGAATCTGGCCAAGTCCCTTAGTTCTCTGTGCCTCCATTTCCTTATTTGTAAAATGGAGATAATAATAGCACCTACCGCACAGGGGTGCTGTGAGGATCGAATGAGTTAACATATGTAACGCGTGTTACAATCTTCAACCCAAAGAACATACACTGTTAGACTAACTCAAATGGTATCCCCTTTGTTACATAAATGCATACTCTTAAGGTGGTGAAGTGGATAAGAACACTGGGCCCGGAGTCAGAAAGACCAGAGTTCAAATGTGACCTCAGACACTCAATAGTTATGTTGCCCTGGCTGGGCAAGTCACTTAACTCCTGCTTGCATTAAAATAAAGCAAAACCAAAATCAAACTAGATAAGGAAATGGCAGGCCATTTTCGTATCTAGATCCAGATCTAGGTCTGGAATACATCTCTGTCTAAATCTAGAAAATCCCACGGACAGTTGGTTCTTGGGGTCATGAAGAGTAAGACACAACTGAGTGACTGAACAACAAAAATACGGTTAATTCTTATGACCTACTCCGAACTTGTGCAGTATAGGACTGTAATGGAAATCCATCAATTTAATTGGTTCTTCCCGGGAAATTGCATTAGTTTCTAAATATATAGGTATACTCCAGCCTACAAACTCTAGACTCATACACACACATTTACTATTAGAGGATTTTAAGATCAGGAATAGATTGGATTTGCCACATCTGCAGATTAACTTTATAGATTTTTTTAAGGTTCCTTCGGATGAATTCTCTAGTAACATGGGCCCTAATTTATTTCATTATTCTTTCATTTCGAAATGCTGTCCTTACTTTGGACCTGCTTTCCTGGATGCTTCATTTCTAAAATTGAGCCATTGTAACAAATTGCCAGGGAACAGTACCTGAGAAACCAGGGATCACTGCATATATGCTATCAAGGACAGGTTTGATAGAGATCAAGGGGCTTTTGAGTTCAATATCTTCTGGTCTCTTTTTTTTTCTCATTTTTTCCAAGTGTTTTTAAGCTGTTGAATCAAATACCAAAATATAACCCTGAGTCTCTTTCATCAAATGTTTACAGATGCACTTTGATTACTAACAATTTACCAGAAACATTATCATTTTTTCATTTAAATGCTTTTTAAAAGATTTGTTACTTTTTAAATACAATGTTTTTATATCTGAGGCCAAATACCTTGGCCAGAGGAACACAGCTCCAACTTTTAAATGCAAGTCAACAGGAAAAATAATTCATATTTATATAAATTCACTTTAGAAATAGCTTTTCAGGAATACTGGTGATCCATCCTGCAAAATGCACTTCTATAGCAAGATATACCAAATCTTGTAGTGGTCTAAAGAAGTTGGCACAACTTCTTATACTGGGCCTGGTGTAGCACCATTGATTCAACAAACATCTCATTCAACAAATATAAATTTTGCTGAGTGTCAATTGAGGAAATCACGACAGAGACAACTTTTTTTTAAGCTCACATCAGAACATGGTGGTGAATTTAACTCTTCACCTTCAGAAGGTTAGAGAGCATCATTAGGAGCTAAAGAATTCATTACCTCTTAGCTGCTGAAAACAGGAAGTGCTGTTGTCTGCCTCAAGTGGGTACCTCAGGACCCCATTGCTGGGCTTGGGCCTCTCGTAGTGTCTTTCAGGGAGCATGGCTTGCTCACTCTCCACTGTGGGATCTGGGTGTGGGGACAAGGACTGTGGAAACCCAAACATCAAGAGAGAGGAGAAGAAGAGTAAGGCACCACAGAGCAGGAAGCCTACCCACCAGGCACCGATCCAGCGGGGGTCATCTGGGGTTATCTCCAGGACACCTGCAATGGCAAGATCACATCTTAACTACTTTGTCTGTAGGAAAGAAGGACATCCAGATCTTTAGTGATAAACAGTACACATTTCAGTGTGAAATGTCTGAATTTTTCTCTCCACAACCTGTATGGAATTCCACATCTTGGGAAACTCATCAGTTCCACATCAATGTGGAAACATCAGTTTCTCCTATGGTCTGAGACTGAGCACTTTTTCTTCTTGTTGCTCTCTTAGCTTGTTTGTCTCTACTCTCTTGGAGTGGAGGAGGGGGGAGAAGAACAGCAAAGAGCCAGGTAACATTTGCAAAACATCTGAGAATTGACTGGTTAGTGAACATGTAACACAGATGTAAAACAAACAAAAAAAGCTTATGATCCTCCTAATTTCATTTCCCAAAGTATCTAAATTGTGAGATACTAGGCTATATACTTATTTGTTGCCTTCAATTGGGTCCAATATATATACGTGTGTATATATATATGAATATATGTATATGTATGTATGTGTATGTATGCATGTGTATATATGTATGTGTGTATAGTATGTACATAAGTATGTGTATATATGTATTTATGTGTGTATGTATGTATGTGTATGTATATATCTATGTATCTATATATCTATATCTATATATATACCCAATGAGGTCGATATTTTCAAGTTGACATTTGACAAGTTGATTCAAACCTTGGTTGGTACTCTAGGGTACAGTCTTATATAATAGCCTTTTGCAAACCGACTCAGATATATTCAGGACAGAGTTTGTTTTTTTCTGAAGTATCTCGCATATAGTGGACACTCACTACATGTTTGTTGACTTTGGATAAATTAATGAGTGGTTATACCTTAGGCCATCAGGGAAAACAATATTATAATAAGCTATATACAAGAAATTGAATTTGTGGGTATTTCTGCAACTTGCAAGTATACTACCACTTGCAAATAAATACTACAAAATGCTTTTTGATGGAGTAGAACAGGGAAAAGGAGCCCAGGAAACAGTTTCATGTCACCTTGGAACTAAGAGCCCTAAAGGTCCATGACCCAATGTATTAATAGAAGTGGCCATAGAAGAAACAAGGCTCTTTCTGACTTTGTTGCTGACCCACTATAGGACACTGGGTGAGCAATTGTGATTCTGGAAAGAGCAACTGACTCTTCCAAGAAGATGCTGGCAGCTGATAGCCAGCTTTTGGAAATTGCAAGTATAAATGCAGTAGAAATTATGACTACCATTCACACAGGCACCAAATCAAATGTTATCCAGTGTCATTGGTGCTAATGTGAATTTCTATATCCTGAGTGATAAAGGGCACAATTTAGAGAATACAAACTCATGATAGAAGCATCACTAAACTGAAACCAGCTCTGAGCTGGTAGAAAAAATCAACGCATACATGCAAACCAAAAAGGAGCAAAAAGAAGCAAAATTGCCTCAGGCCGCTGAGCAGGAATGTTTTCCCCAGTCATCTACTCTGTTTCTTCACCTGCTGCAAGGCGATAAATGAAAACAAAAAGAGGTAAAAGGCGCGGCTGTATTTTCCTCTGTTGTGTGTATACTCTGCAAATGGGAAATGGGAGAGCTGGCAGATGTGAATGAGAAAAAAGAAACCCGGGCAGTTTGTTTTGGGGGACCCAAATTAGTAACACATTAGAAGTCGTGTTTTCGATAGAAATGTAACAATGTCTGCTCTCTATGTGTGAGAAAATATCCCACAGATTTAAGGGAAATGTTTCTGTGAATTTGTCAACTCGCTTCTGGTTGAATTTAGTATGTGTGTAGAATAGTATAGCATCACACTTGTTTTATAATTTGTAAGACTCCAGACAGGATTAAATGAACCTAAATAGGCGCCTCATCTTCTGAGAAAACTGAGGAAAGTGTCTGAAGATGTGAGGAGATAGAGATTTTAGAGGTCCAGGGAGATAATAGTTAATCAACTATTTTGAGGAAGTTAAAGGTTTTTTTTTTCCCCTTCTATATTCATTGCTCAGTACACTGTGAGAGTAAGAGAAAATGTAAAAAAAGAAACCAAACAATATAGGAATTGACTTTTTCTGGAGCAGAGAAGCTATATATGGTGCCTCACAGTTTTTGAGTTTGATTTTAATCCTTCTGAAATGACCATGGCTATAATGCAATCTCTTTTTTTTTTTGGCAGTTAGGGTTAAGTGACTTGCCCAGGGTCACGAAGCTAGTAAGTTTCAAGTGTTTGGTCTGAGGCTGGACTTGAACTCAGGTCCTCCTGACTTCAGGGCTGGTGCTCTATCCACTGCACCACCCAGCTGCTCCCAGAATGGAATCTTTTCCCAGATAATCAGCTTCTACCATCTCTTCCCCCAGATAAGTCTTTGGACAAAGTTATGAATTGTGAATCATTGAAACTGGATACTGGGAGAATCTGGAGAAACTTACTGGCATTCTTACCACAGTTATGTAGTGGAACAAAATTTTGATTTGGAGTTGGAAAACCTAGGTATGAGTCCTGATTTTATCATGTACTAGCTATGTGACTATAAGCACGCCACTTCTGTCCTGTGAGTCTGAGTTTCTCATTGGTAGAGTGAAGTAACTGATGATGATGATGATGATGATGTTGATGATGTTGATGATGATGATGACGATGATGATGATGACGATGATGATGATGATGATGATGATGATGATACTTTTACTGCCTTGGAATTCTTTGACTTTGTTGATCACTCTCATTTCCTTGATACTCTATTCTTTTTGGGTTTCTGTGACATCATCCTTTCCTGCTTCTCCTGCCTGTTGGACCAATCCTTCTCAATGTCTTTCACTGGATCTTCATCCAGGTTACAACAATTAACCATGAATGTCCTCTAAGCTTTTGTCCTGGGCTTTCTTCTCTTCTCTCTCTACCTTATTTTTCTTTGTGATCTTATCAGTCTCCATGTATTCAATTATCACCTCTATGTTGATGATTTTCAGATTTACTTTTATCAAGTCCTCACCTTTCTCCTAACCTCAAGACTCACATTTCCAACTGCTTATCGGACATCTAAAACTGGATGTCTTGTAGACATTTTCAATTCAGCACGTGCAAAACTGAACACATTATTTTTAGCCCAAGCCGTCTTCTCTTTCTAACTCTCCTGTTTCTGTCAATGGTACCACCACCATCTTCCCAATCACCCAGTCTCAAAACCTATGTGTTATCTTCAAATCTTACTTTCTCTCAGCAACCATAGCCAATCAGTTGCCAAATCCTATCAATTCTACTTTCATAACATCTTTCTTATATAGCCCTTTCTTTTCTCTAATGCTGTTACCATCCTGGTTCAAGTTATCATTATCTCATTCTAGGACTATTGCTGTAGTCTTCTGGCTGGTCCCCCAGCTGCAAGCCTATCCCCACTCCACTCTATTTTCCACTCAACTATCAGATTGCTTTTCCTAAAGCACTCGTTTGGCCATGTCATCCCCTATTCAAGGAATAGGGTGGCTTCCTATGACCTCCAGGATAAAATATAAAATCAGCTTGCCTCCCTCCTAGTCTTCTTAGACCTTACTGGCCCTCTGCAAGTACTGTACTCCTAGATCCAGTGACACTGGACTTCTTGCTATTTTTTACATGACAAACTCCATTAGCTGAATCCATTCAATTTCTCTGGCCATCCTCCATGGAATTCCTCTTGGAATTCTCTCCTTTAGCTCCATCTCCTGAATTTCCTGAATTCCTTTAAGTCTCAGTCAAAATCTGAAGAAGTCTTTCCTAATACGGCTTAATGTTAGTACCGCTGTTGATTATCTCCAATTTATCCTGCCTGTATCTTGGTTATACATAGTCAGAGGTATAGCTTTCATAGACAACATAGTTATTTGTATGTTGTCATCTTGAGAACAGGGTCTTTTTTTTTTTTTGCCTAGTACTTAGCACAGTGCTTACAGGCACTTAAAATGCTTGCAGACTGACCTTCCTAACATGACAGCTATTGTGAGGGAATGCTTTTTGAAGTGTGAAATACATATGAAATATAAGCTACTGGTAAGGGAAAGTCTAGGTGATCTCTTCAGCTCCTTCCCAACGCTATTGTTCTAAAATTCTATAATGAGCTGCTGGAATTAAAAAAAAGAAATGGTAGTCTTTTCCCATTAAGCTTGTGCTAGAAAGGACATGAACCTCATACTTACAAACCTATGAACTGTTTCATTTACCTCAAAATATGGAACTACCAAGAGATAGAAAAGGCAGTGTGGGATAACAGGAAGAGCTTTGAATTTGAAAGTCAGGAGAGCCACATTAAAATTTTAGCTCCCACATATACAAGTTAGATACATAACCTTAAGCAAGTCACTTGACACGGTTGTGCTTCAGGTTCCTCATCTGAAAATGGAAATAATAATACTTTCACTGCTTCTCTCAGTGAGCTGCTGCTAGGGAAGAGCTTCCTGAGCCTTAAAGCCAGTGGTGTGCTGGCACCAGCTTGACCAGCTGGCCTCAGAGTGAGTCTTTACACCATAGAAATTGGTATATGCTACAAATCAGGGTTTGATTGATTTATGTTGATTTTCTAGACTTTAGCAAGTAAAGGATAAAATGTTCATAATGCAGATTAGGCTTAAAAGTGTGTAATTTATGCATTTTCCCCTGTGAAGAGACAGTTGTTAGAAATGTTTACCAGCACACCCTTGCTAGGAGTTGACTCCAGCCTTGCTTAAAGTGACATGTGGCAAAATATGACCTATTTCATGATGGAGAGGAGAAAAGATCTCACTTAGCCAATGTCATTGCCTTAAAATGATAATGATTCATGTTTAATTGGCAGAGGAATGTGTTGGGTCAGTGTTGTTTACAAGTTGCTGAAGACAGTGTTGCTAATTAGCTGGCTAGAAGATATGTTGTAAAGGAGGCCACACTTGTAGGTTTGCTCCTTACTTCAGACAAAGAGATTTTCTCACCTTTTGTGTGCTCTGGGATGCAGAATAACAACAATAACAATAGTTATTTATGGAGCACTCTTAGGTGCAAAACACTTTATAAGTACTACCTCATTCTATCCTGACAGCAACCCTGGGAGGTAAATGTGATTATTACCCCCATTTTATAGATGAAGAAACTAAGGCAGGCAGAGGTTAAGTGACTTGCCAAATATCACAAACTAGTAAGTGTCTGAAGCCAGATTGGAACTCAGGTCTTTCTGCCTCCAGGTCTAGTGCTCTATCTGGAGCCACCTGACTAAGAGAACTCATTGTCACTACTGGGGAACAATATTTCAGAGTCCTTTGGAATGATCCTATATCTTCCTATCTTTTCCTCATATATGCTTACTATACCTCCCTTATCAACTCACTATCCCACTTTCTGTAACAGCTCTTTCAAACCTTTTCACCTCTCTCTCCTTAAACGCTCACTCCCCTATTCCTCAGTTGAGAACTTTGCCTCATATTTTACAGAAAGAAATTGAGTCCCTTCGCTGTGAACTGCCTCTTCTCCCCTCTTTGTCGTTTCATATGAGGAAATGATCTTGCCAAGTCTAACCCCTCCACTTGTTCAAGTGATTCCATTCCATTCTGTCTCTGCCAACAGACTGCTCCCTCTGTCACCCCTACTCTTCCTCTTATTTTCAATCTCTCCCTGTCTATGGACTCATTTCCTACTGCCTACAAACATGCCCATGCCTTTCCTAACCTGCAAAAAAACACCTCACTTGATCCTTCCAACCCCGCTGAATATCATCCTATATCTTTTCTGCCCTTTGTAAACTCCTCAAAAAGGCTGTCTACAATAGGTATCTCCACTTTTTCTCCTCTCACTCTCTTCTTACCCCTTGCAGTTTGGGGCCCAATCTTATTGTTCCATTGAAATTGCTTTCTCCAAAGTCGTCAATGATGCCTGCTTCAAGTCTCTTCCCACTCCAATCCAGCCTCCATCCACTAAAGGGACTTTCCTGATGAACAGATCAGATCACGTCACTCCCTACTCAACAAATCCAGTGGCTTTCTATTGCCTCTAAGATCAAAGACAAAATGCTCCGTCTGGCATTTAAAGCCCTTCATAACCTAACCCTCTTCTGCCTTTCCAGTTTTCTTATACCTTACCCTCCAATATGTACTCTTCCATCCAGTAACACTGGCCTCTTCTCTGTTCCACAAACAGGACTTTCTTTATCTTCACTCCTTCCATTTTCTCTGGCTGTCTTCAATGCCTAGAATGTTCTTTTTCTTCTGTTCCAATTGCTCACCTCCCTGGCTTCCTTTAAATCCCAACTAAAATCCCACCTTCTACAGGAAGCCTTCTTTAATCCCTTTTAATTCCAATGCCTTCCCTTTATTAATTGCTTCCTATTTATCCTGTATATAGCTTGCTTTGTATATATTGGTTTGCACATTTAAGCTCATTGAGGATGGGAACTGTTTTGTTCCTTTTTGTATCCTCATTCCTTAGCCCAGTGCCCGGCATATAGTAGGCACTTAATAAACATTTATTGATTCTCTGTGAGTTGCTAGCTCATGGTGAATACTTAGAAAATATTAAAAGAGCCAAAAATAAAAATCTTCCTCATGGCAGGCCCTTTCTGGCCATCTACCTATACCTCTGTTATTACATGTATGGAGAAATCTGAATTGTTTCTGAAGAGAAGTTTGGAAATCTGAAGATAGCATCATTACTTTGCAGTGTTCAGCACAAACTCTAAGTAGAGCAGGGGATAGAACACTGGGACTGGAATCAGGAATGCCTGAATTCAAATCCAGTCTCAGATATTACTAGCAGTGCAATCCTGGGTAAGTCAGCCTGTTTGTTTCAGTTTTCTCAGCTCGAAAATCTGGAAGATAACAGTATCTGCCTCACAGGGTTACTGTGTGCATCAAATGAGATAATATTTGTAAAGCTCCTAGCATGTTGCCCAGCCCCTAGTTGACTACATAGAAATGCTTATTAGTCTCATAAAGATCTAGAGTGGTGGTCCCATGAGTAGAGAGAAGGACTAAGATTTGTGAGATACGGAGATAGAATAAAAAAGATGTGGCAATTGATTATGTATGGGTGGTGAGTACGAGTGAAGAGTCAAAGATGCCTCTGAGAATGTGAACCTTGATGACTGGATGGATGGGTATGCCCTCAAGAGGAACTGAGAAATCATGAAGGGGCATAGAAATCTTTATTCTCTGCCCCTTCCCCACTCTATGGAACATTTGCGATCCAGAGGGTTTATGGAGAGAGGGCCTTTTGAGTAGTGGCAGAGCAGTGAGAATTAGAAGACCTGGGGTCAAGTCCCGATTTTAGTTCAATTCAACGCACATTTATTAAGCACCCACTGTGTGTAAGATATTTGCTGTTCTGTGAAGCGAGTGAAGCACAAGGTTAAGATGATACATGGTTGCTGGCTTCGTGGACCAGGATAGCCAGCCACTAACTATGTGTCCAAGATGACCCAGAAAATCTTAGCAGAGTTTTAATATATTTTAAGTTTTAATAGCTTAAAATGAGCACTAAGAGTTTTGAGGACACTGTACAATGTTGGACAAATCACTTCACCCCTGTGGGCCATATTTGTTCATCTACATAAGAGAGAAGCTTAGCTAGATGATCTCTGAGCCCCCTTCCTACGTTATCATTCTAGAAAAAGTTTGCTGCTTATGTCCTTCCCCATTTTAGCATCGTATCTATTTTTTTTTGTCTCTATTGAGGTGGAAGCTTCCTTTTCTTAGTTATTACAGATTTAGAATGGTTTCTCTCAGATGTTTTCTTTTGGATTTAGGTTAGCTAAATCTTTTGGTTTCTTCTTGGAGAATACACACAAGACTCACAATTCTATAACTAACCTTCATCTCTCTCTTGAGCTCTGGTCCTGAATTGCTAACTGCCTAGTAGACATGTCCATGTAACTGCCCTATCATCTCTTCACTTAGCATGTCCAGACCAGACCTCAATATCTTTTCCCCTAAACTATACTCCCTCATAATTTCTTTATTTTTCTTGAGGGCATGCCCACCCTTCCTGTCATCAAGGTTCCTAAGCTCAGAGTCATCCTTGATTCTTCACTTATAATAACTACCCATATGTCATCAGTGGCCAAATCTTTTTTATTCTGTCTTTACAACATCTCTTGAATCTGTAGTCTATTTACTCATATGGACACCATCTAGTTCTTGCTGAGACTAATTAAGAGCCTAATTGTTTTCTCTGTTTCCAATCTTGCCACACTCCAATGCACCTGTCACAAAGCTGTGAAAATGATATTCTTAGCATAGGTCTGATCATGCCACTCCCCTGCTCAGGAAACTTCAGAGGCCCCTATTGCCTCTAGGATAAGATAAAAGGGCAGCTAGTGGCCCAGTTGGATAGAATGCTGGGTCTGGAGTCAGAAGGACCTGAGTTTGAAACCAGCCTCAGACACTTACTAACTGTGTAACCCTGGGCAAGTCACTTCACCCTGTTTGCCTCAGTTTCCTCATCTATAAAATGAGCTGGAGAAGGAAAATGGCAAATTACTCCAGTATCTCTACCAAGAAAGCCCCAAATGGGGTCACAAAGAGTCGGACACAACTGAACAACAACAACAACAACAACGATGAAAATACAATAAAAACTCCTTTGGCACCTTCACAAGCTGGTTGTAGCTTATGTTTCAAGACTGTGGCTGTTTTCACATTACTCCACCTCACACATTGCATGTTCTAGCCCAAATTGCTTATTAGCTGTTCCCTGTAAATGGCATTCCATTGAGTGCATACAGGCCTTTGCCTAGGCTGTTCTCTCTGCCAAGAATTCTTCTTATCCTCACCTCTGCCTTTTGGAATCTCGAGCTCCCTTCAAGGCTCAGATCTACATGAAACTCCTTCTGATCCTCCACTCCAGTTGGTTAGCAACTCTGTGCTTAGAAATTACTTTGTATTTACCTAGCTGTATGTATGTTGTTCATCCTACTAGAACATAAACTCCTTGAACTGAATGGATCATTCATTTTTGTCATTAGTTCTTCACAGCATAGTGGGCACTTAATAAATGCTTATTAAATTTAATTGAGTTGGCTTTGTTTTCTATGGATTTGTGTGATGTTTTCACTCACCTACTAGCACTAGGAGGCTTCAGTTTTTTGGACTTGAAAAAGCAAAATAAAACTAAGAACTGCAATGTATCCAATTTAACCTCCATCAACCAAACAACCAATCTGGAGACTTGAGAGTCTATGTGAGAAGGGCAGATGGCAGGTGAATTGGGAACATTTGCTTCCTTGCTTTCTCATTGATGAATTTAGTCATCAAATTGAACTAGAGTGTGAATGATACAGAAAACTCTCCAGGTAATTTTTTTTTTTCCTCCAGGTCATTTACCTATTTGTCTAATGAGCTTGGCAATACATTTGCTATGGGATATAAGATTTTTTAAAAACTAGATTACAAACCTAAATAGAAAACTAAATTTTCTTATTTTGGGGAGGGAAAAAAGAGGAGGAGGAAGGGAGATAAGTTCAAGATCCTGATTGCTAAATTAATTCATCCAAGAAAAGCAAATTCTGCAGCACTAGCCACTCCTGGGAGGGGAAGAAAGGGAGGAGATGATCTCAGTGACCTTCTTTACTCAGCAAATAGTCAACCATATTTGTGCCAGCTGCCGATTTCAGGCATCCTTATGTGCCAGGCCAGGTTGAACACATTACAATTCTGCATGGACATGATGAAGGGGAGAGGTCACCAAGGCAAAGGGGGTGGTGGTGGAAATGCAGCCTTCTGGCTAATCAAATTCAAGAAGATGTATTAGGCCCAGATAGCTTTTAGCTCAAGAGAATGAAAATAACGGTGATGATGTCATTATTATTATTGTCTATTCTAACAACAATGCCATCTATATTATTTAGTATCAATACTTGTAGAAGTGATCACCAAAGCAAATCCATAATTATCTTAAAAATTTATAGATTATACTTAGGAGCACCTAATTCCCCAAATCTTCCTCATCTGACCCCACCCTCTGCAAACCTTGTTTTTAAGGAAATGTTATAAAATAAACCTCTGCAGTTACAGCTCCACAACTCTCATATTTTTCATCTTATAGGAAACATATCTGTTGACTACCCCCTGGGGGAAAAAACAAAGGGTGTGGTGGCATCAGGACAGGAGTTGAGAAAACTCACAAAAATATAGCCAACATTTACTGGGAGACAGAAAACAAATTTGCAGTGAGTCACAAAGAAATGAATTGCTGGAACTCAAAGGATGCTACAACTATATACCAGAGAATACATTATTTTCTTTTGCCCTCTACTGGCAGATAGTGGTAACCAACCTTTGTAGTCACACCCATAATACTGAAAACCCAGATCTACATTCATATCTCAGAAGCAAACATATTGCCACAGGAATCAATGGTTTGTTCTACTCCTTCTTCAGGCAGAGGCACTAGAAAGGTGGTGCAGTGTAATTTAATGAAACTAAGACTGGGAGCCAGGAAACCTGGCCTAGCTCCACCTCTGACTAGTTTGGTAGCTTTAGGCCAGAGACAAAATAAAAACTGACAAATAAAAAACTCTGTGCCTCAGTTTCTCCATCTGTAAAATGATGAAGTTGGACCAGATGGTACCTAAGGTCTCTTCCAGCTCTATGATTCTAGGATTCATTGCCGCTTTGTGGTTTTGATTCAGTGGAGTTATTATTTATGTTTAAACAGGCAAAAAGGGTTTCTTCCTTTATTTGAGACCTCTTCTCTGAAAGTCCTTTATTTCCCTATTGCTCTTTTTTTTTCTCATCATTACCCTTACCCCACTGCTCCCTTTGAGGTGGTGTGAATATTTTTAGATATTTAAAACAGTCTTTCTCCATGAAGCCCTGTGGAACAGTAGAAAGCAGTCTTGGAGGTCAGAGGATATGAATTTGGATTCTTATTCTGTATTACTGTATTTGTGGCTTTAACTTCTTTGGGCCTTGTTTGTAAATGGAAAAGCTTGGACTCTATAGATGACCTCTAAGGCTCCTTCTACCCTGATTGTATGTGTTTGATCACTAATAAAGGCATTAGCTTTAATTCTGATTATTTATTTTTCTTCCTGATTAACTATAAATAGGGTTAAATGTGTTGGGCACCTATTGGAAAACAACCTCATTCGATCACCTGGTAACAGATATGTGAACTTTAAATAAATAAAGAATGATGAACATGACTTTTTTCAACTCAGAAATTTGGAACATCATTAACTCTAAATAAATATAGCCATGGGATTAATGGAATGAATCAGAGAGTGACTTGATTGGATTTAAAATCATGCTTGCTTCTTTTTGGTGGAATTAGTCAATTTAGTCCTGTTGAAAAGATGATGGATCAAGAACCCAGGAGTTCTTTATTGATCTTTTCTGCAGGATAGATTGATATTAGCAGAAAGCATCTGCAAAAGCTTCTCTCATTTTTTTCAGAGATTCTAATGATGAAAGAAGAAGAAACACTCATTCACCATAGAGTAAGGGAATTTTAAATCTGGAAATCACCTTTGGTTGAGACTACCAGGATAAAGGGTTTTGGTTGGAATGATCCTGAGATCTACCTATTAAATGCCTAATGAAAAGCTTTTGAAACACTCATTACTTACTTGGTGTAGTAGCAATGAAACTAGAGCTAGAAATGTGAAAGAATTTAGCTCCTTCACTGTGGTTTCCCCCTGTCCCAAAATAATCCTCCCGTGTATGCTAGGACCCTAAAGAAAAAAGTCAATAGTTTCAAAAAATCTGAAATAGTATCTTCTAAGTCACCCAAAGAGCTGAAGAAGGCAATAAAAATGTACTATTATACCTCATAATGGTCAAGTCCTCAATGCTGGGTAACATGTAAATCTACGAATACGTATTACATAGTCATATCACTAAACCAGAACTGATTATTGATTTGCATCCAGTGGCTGCCTACATAAAGGCATGAGAAGAAGAGAAAGACTTTTTGTAGCAAAAGTAAAAGAAGAGGACTTCATGGCTGAACTTGGGGAATCCTCTTATTTCAAAGATTGGTTTTAAGTTCAAGATGAAACATACAAAATTTGAAATATACAAATGATCACATTTGAGATCAAAGACTATCATATGTGGAGAGGTGTCTGTAGATGGATGGAACTGCTTTCTACTTGAAATTCAGAGGAAAGACATTTTCCTTACTTGTGTCAATGAAGACAGCATCCACATAAATTTTGGTACAGAAGGAGCCTAGGATGAATCCACAGGCTGGTCCAAACACCAACATTGTGAAAAGGATCCCTGAAAGATATAAAAAATTACAAACATTAAGATTTTCATCTTTATATTCCTTTTATTAATGCCTATTGTTTCCATATAACCTTTACTTCTGAATCTATCCTTCCTCTCCCCTTCCCAGCAAGCCATCTTAGATAACAAAGACTAAAAAAAGAAAGAAAAAAACATCTAATCAGTCCATCCAGTCATCCGCCATGACCAATATTCCACAACCACAATCCTCCACCTTTACAAAGAAGAGAGAAAGGTGCACTTTTATCATTTCTTCTCCAGGTCCAATCTTGAGCATTATAATTATATAATGTTTAGTTTCAAATAATGATTAGATTTAAAAGAACACAAAAACTGTTTAGCTCTAATCAGTAATGTGGCCTGGTTAGACAAATATTAGAAATTGAGTTCAATTAGCCAGTTGTCCCCAGAAAGACCACATGGATTGAGAACCCAGGAGATTTCAAGTTCTTTATTGATCTACAGAATAAATTACCATTGCAGAGAGGGCCTCTAAAATTCCTTCATTTTGCTTTCAGAGGCTGTGCAGACAAATAGTTATTCAGCCCAAATTAAGAAAATTTTAGATTTGAAGTTCATTTTAAAGCTCAGATTTGGTAGAGGTATGCTGGTATATGTTTCATAACTAGCTGTATAGAAAAAAAGTATGCAAAACCTACTTTTAAATTTAATGTTGTTAACATTTTCCCCATCATTTTCTTAAGTCTAGACAATCAACAAAGCAATAAATCAAGCCCTGATTTATAGAATTCACTTAATTCCAAGTAGCAATTGTCCCTCAGGAACTGGTACCAGGTGACTACAAGGTACCCTCATTCCTTTGGCCTTTCTGGTGAGATTTCTCAATAAAATGCAAAAACAACACTTATTCTGTTATAGTAGGCTACTCCTACTAAATTTTGGATGAATCTTAAAGTTTGTTTTGGGAAAGGCACTGGGGTTAAACAGAAACTATAAATCATATGACTTTTCAACCAGGTAACATCTGTCCAACCTCTAATTTAGTAGATGAGGAGACTGTTGTCTTGATTTGGTCCAAGGTCACATAATGGTAAAAGTAGGACTGGAATCCCAGTCATTGGGACTCTAGTCCAGTTCTTTTTTTCACTATGCTAAGGTGCCTCCAGTCCAGAACTCTTGACAGCATTACTATGGATAAAATAGTTTCCCCAGGCTTCTCCCCAGGACAATATAGTCCCACCTTTGCTAAGAGTTCTCTTTGGGATCATATAGCCAGACAAATATTCTCCTTAACTTGCAATTTGTGAAAAAAAAATTAAAGCAATGACCTCAGGATTTACAATTATGATACAATGACAAATGTTATTTCCTCATTTTGCTGATGGGAATATGGAACCCCAGAGAGGTCATAGGACCGTATATCTAGGGCTGAAAGGAACCCCAGAGGAGATCTTGTCCAATCCTCTCATTTTACAGGTGAGGAACTGCTGCCCAGAGAGGCAAAACAACTCATCCAAGATGATACTGGTAATAAATGGCAGAGGTGGAGTGAATTTAAGGCTAATGTTGAGTGGTATCAATAGGGCAGGGACTGTCTTTTCTATATCCAGTGCTTAGCACAGTGCCTAGCATATAGTAGGTGCTTAATAAATATTTATTAACTGATTAATAGTAAGAGATGACCCTACAGCCAAGTAGATGGCTATCTGTGGTGTGATTTGTTTGAAACGCTACTTGTCCCTCTAACTCTGACTTGCCAGAGATGCCCACCATGCCAGTAACTTAATGTGGCACAATAGAAAGAGGACTTAAACTGAGAATAGCCGGGTCTGAGTCTGGATTCCCTTTCATCCTCAATAATTCAGTTCGGCAAGCATTTATTTAGCGCCTTCTAGGCGCCAGAGCCTCTACTAGATCTGGCATGTGAAACCAGTTGTGGAATAGTCATGCCCCTGAGGAGCTAAACTGTAGAATGAATTCTTAGGACATAAATACAAAAATGAGACAATTACTGCCCTCCTGGAGCTTATATTGTATAGGGGACAATAGGGGAAGAGGATACAACATGCTGACAGATGAATTATTTCAATGTGATTTTCAGGATTGGATCGTCTTATAACCAAGGGAATCAGAAAAGGCCTCTCATGTTGCATCTGAGCTGAGGGATGAAGGGACATAGACTTCCAAGAGGTAGACCCGAGGAAAGGGAACATTCTAGGCACAGGGAACAGCCTGTGCAAAGACATGAAGGCAGCGTTGTTTGTAGTAGGGCAGTTTGGCGAAAACATAGAGGAAGTGAGGGGGAATGATAAAGCAGCCTGAAAAAGCAGGCTGAAGCTAGTCTGGGAAGGGCTTTAAATGGCAAACACTTGTGTTTTATCCTGAAGGCAAAAAGGAGACAATGGCAGTTCTGGAGCAGGTACATGACATGGTCAGATCTGTGCTTTTGAAATATCAGTTTGGCGGCTCTGGAGGACAGATTGAAAAGGAGAGAGACTGGATGCTGGCAGACCAATCAGGAGGTTATTGGAGGTGAAGGGGATGAGGCCTGCCTGAAGATGGCTGTGGTATGAGGAGACAGAAGGAGAGGGATGTGAGAGACGAGGAGGGGGAGGTAGCATTGACAAGACTTGGCAAGTGAGCACACATGGTGGTTGAGTGGGAGTGAAGAGTCAAGAATGACTTAGAGACTGCAGTCCCAGCTGGCTGTATCCATGACAGAAATAGGCCAGTTGGAATGAACAATGGGTTTAGGGAGAAGACTAATAAGTTCGAGTTTGGACAAACTGAATTTGAGGAGCGTATGTGAAGCCTACTTACTGTGTTCCAACTCATCACTAGGATTATATCACTGTACTCTAAAAGTTCGGTGGCTCTCGTGCTTACTGGATTAAACCTAAATTCACGAATTAGGGATTCAATCCCTTCCACAATCTGGAGCCAATCCAGCTGATGTTTATTTCATAGTCCTTCATTTAGCCAAATGGAATAGTTCTTCTATTTTCCGTCCCCTATTCATCCTGCCCTTTCCTATCCTAATATCTTTGCTGATACCATACCCCCTCCTGGAACAGAACCTCCATTTTATCCAAATCTCCATCTGTGCCTATTCCTCTCCTTACTTCAACAACCAACTTGAGTGCCATCTCCCCCATGAAGCCTTTAATGACTCCCCACTTTGTCCTCACTCTCACCCCTAGCCCTTGAAAGCAAACTCTCCTTCAAAATTCACTTAGCACTTTACCTGGATCTCTTTTAAAAATTCTCCCTTCTCTTGTTTATAGTGATTTGTATATCCTTCATTCCATTATCTCTCTGTCTCTGTCTCTCTCATCAGTCTTTGTATCTCAAGCTGCCCCAATGAATTCTTTGTACTTAACTGGTGTTTAGCAAATATTTTTTAATTGAATTGAATCAAATTGCAAAAGCCCAGTTCTTAAGTGGGCTACTAGTATTGTTGGTTTAATGCATTGTTAAAATGTGAATACTTGGGGTTTTTTTTTATCTTTTTTAAAAAAAGTATTTTTAATTTTCAACATGCACTTTTATAAGATTTTGAGTTCTAAAATTTCCCCCCTCTCTTCTTTCCCTCCCCCCTCCCCAAGATGGTATGCAATCTGATATAAGCCATACATGTACAATTATATTACACCTAAAAAATGCGAATACTTGGGAAGGGTAACAATAGCAACATCGTGAACAATACCAATTATTACTATAATAGCTAGCATTCATATACCATTTTAAGGTTTTCAAAGCACCTTACATAAGGTATGCCATTTGATCTTCACAACAATCCTTCATGGTAGTTTCAATTAGTCCCATTTTCCAGAAGAGGAAATTGAGGTTGAGGGAGTTTAAGTGACTTGCCTAGGGTCACTTGGCTAGAAAGTGTCAAAGGTAGGATCTGAATTGTTTCCCTATTTCTTTATCAATGATGGCACCGAATATATTATTATCAACATAATTCCAGAATGTTTTTTTGAGAAATAATTGCTATGCAGGTAGTGTGTGTGTGTGTGTGTGTGTGTGTGTGGTGTGTGTGTGTGTGTGTGTCTGTGTAGGATGTGGCTAGAAGAGTTTTGGAGGTAGAGACCCTGGTCTGAGCAGTAGGCAGAAAGAAGCTGAGCAGAGGAGAGGGATATCAGAAGCATCAAGAGAGGCCAGAGAAAAAAGAAAAGGGAAGCAACAGCAGAGACAAATGTTTTCAGGTTCTATTCAGACTTGCCCTGAGGCAGAACTGTGAAGTGGGTGATGTTTCCTCATATGACCTACTTCACAATTCCCCCACTGAGGCCTTCTAATGCTGGGATTCTATAGTTTTGCGATTCTCTATTTAGGCCTGGGATAAATTATTGGGCAGATTTACAGGTACAGTCAAGAGAGTTTAGCAAGCAAACATTTTGTATCTCTTTACAAAGGAAGACTTTCCAGGAGACAGGTACAACAGCTGCTTTGGAGCCCAATTCTCCAGCTTCATCGGTCTAAAGCTCAAAGGAGACTTAGAGATCAGCTGACCCAATCCCTTCATTTTCCAGATGAGGAAACTGAGGCCCAGAGAAGTGATGTGACTTGATTAAGGCCACACAGGGAGTAAGCAGCAGAGCTGAACAGACAGCTGCCTTTTGAAAAATAGACTTAGAAAGAGCTAAGTTGGGAACACGAAATTGTCAGAGCCAGTAAGGAAGCTGAGGATGGAATTGCCACATACCTAGCTCTTTCCAGTCTGCCCTCTCTTTCAAATCATGGGATAGGAAAAAAATAAAATAAAAAAAGATGTTCGTGTGTGTGTGTGTGTGTGTGTGTGTGTGTGTGTGTGTGTGTGTGTGTGTTAATGGCAAGGCTGGCACTTGACTTGGCAATCATAGGGCATATCTGAACAGCAAGCTGCAGGGCAGAAAAAGGCTGCAGCTTTTTGATAAACCATTGTCTGCAATCAGGTTGGCTGAGCCCAACCTGAGACTTATCTTATCTATTCTTATGCGCTCAGATTGGTTAAGACTTTGAAATGGGCTGTTCACATGGCCAGGAACAGCTCTCTCTTTCTTGGAATGAGGGCAAGCTCAGGTTTCCAAATTGTTTGGGTCACTGCTTTTTAGTTTAAAGCTATTGAGTATCAATCCTGCAGGCAGTTAGAGATGTGTAAGTTATGCCCTAAAAAATCACCATTTGGGGAGGAAAGGTCTTTTTGTCAGTTGAAAATCTCAGTATGAAATTTCCGAAGTAGCCTGGTGGTCAGGTAAGCTGCTTTTCAACATTAATTGAAATCCTACCACTATAATAATAATTTTCTGTATGGTACAAACATTAGGCCAACCTGAAACACACACACACACACACACACACACACACACACACACACACACACTCTGATGGCACAGAGGAAAGAAAACTGAAATTTGCCATCGAACATAAGAGTCATGTGAACTATGTCTGAATCCAGGCTCTATCATTTACTACATATGTAACTTTGGCCAAGTCATTTAATTTGCTGGGTGTCAGTTTCCTCATCCATAAAATGGAATGTTTGGGCTAGATTGTCTCTGTGACTGCTTCCAGCTCTAGACCTTTAAAATCAAAGAAGCACCTCATTTTGGCAGAAATACATTTAAATGCTTGTCACTTCTTACATAATAATGACTTTTCCTTTGAAGAAGATAACATTCTAAAACAGACCAAGAACTTCATCATTTAGGGAAGTAACATTTCCTGCTTTCATTCTATAGCATTCCCTGTTTGACCTTTCATGCTGTATTGTTGCTTCTCTGTGGGTCACAAAATAATAGGAAGAAGAAGAGACACACTGTCCAGGAACTCAAATCAAGCAGAGGAAAACATCAGCTGCCTGCCTAACAGCCAGAGAGGGGAATTTTATTTCATTGTGTTCCTTGCAAAGAAAAAGACTTGTGATCTGGTGATCTGGTGCTGCCACCTGCTGTATTTCAGAAATGTGAGCCTTCTTTGACCTTAGCTGGTCAGGACAATGGATGCCCGGAGAAGGAAGTACAGGGTGCTGGAAACGGAAGGGACATCCTAGATTATTTAGTTCAGCTTGTCTTGGAGCAAGAATCATCTCTATAACCTTTCCAAGACCGCCAGAGGGCAGATCCCAGTGGACTAAGGCATTTCACACAGTCCACCAAGATATTCATGCTTCTAATTCTTACATAGTTTTCCCTTACACCAAGTTAAATCAGTCTGTCTCAGTAATGTCTAAAATTATTGACTATATCTATTGCTTCATGTAATCTGAAGATCTGATAGAACTCCATTATAAATCTACCCAAATCATCGATAAAAATGGGCCCAAAACAGAGCCCTAGTGTATGGCATAAGAACCTACCTATTTCCCTCTTTCCTCCTTCCCCTTCCCTTCCTTGATATTAGTCTATTAGGGAAACAGCTATGAACCTCTTCTCTGCTTACTAGTCCACATCTCTCCATATTCTCCACAGTGATGTCATGAGATAATTTATCAAATGACTTAATGAAAGTCAGGTATCCTTTCTGTAGTGTTCCCCTACTGGTAAGCATAAATGGGCCAGGATAGTTACTACCACTAAACAACTTAGTCACTGTATTTCTTAGCAGATAACTCACTTTGGATCTTTTTTTTTTTATAAACTAGGGCCTTAACAAATGCTTATTGTTCTACTAATTTATTGATTGACCTGTAATTTTATTTTTGTGGGAAACTCCAGGTGTGTAAACTCCCTCTACTAATGCAAATTGACAATTATTCTGCCATCTAGTTTTAAAGAATTGTCAAGGGCACTAAGAGGTTAAATAATTTACCCAGGATCACCCAGATAGTATGTGCAAGGGGATGCCATCCCTAAGTCTCTTACCAATAGCATCTTTGAAAACCAGCAAATATTTATTAAGCGCCTACTATGTTCTAGATATCATGCTAGGTTCAGGGGGAACAAAGACACCATCATGTAAAGAAGTATCCATTGTTTACTTCATCTCTCCATAGATTTGCTTTCCCACCAAATATTGGAAGTGATGAGATTGTAAACTCCTTGAGGGAAAGGGCAGTTTTATGCCTTTCTTTGTATTACCAGGGCTTAGTAGAGTGCCTGGCACATAGTAGATACTTAGTAAAGGTTTATTGACTCTGATATTGAACTCTATTGTCCTCAGTGCCTAAGTTGTCTTTCTATAGCAGATAAGGTGTTTAGAAAATCATATTAACCTAATCATTCTATGTCTTGCCACAGTTAATCTACTCATGTAAATAATCTACTAGATGGTCAACTCCTTGAGAGCAAGGACAGATTTCCTACCCTCTACAAGCTTGTAGATGGTCATCAATAGTCAGAGACTATTATGGCATGGGGACTCTGATAAATTTTAAGAGAGTTATTTGAGGTTCAGAGAAGGCAAATATCTTGCCCCAAATAGTTAAATATTTAGTATCAAAGGTAGAGACTGAGCTTTAGTCTTCTGACATCAACTCCAGCACTCTATCCATTAGGCAACACTGCTTCTCCTCCATACATGGCATCTGTATAGCAGACTCAGAAAGGGGTCAAATGCATAGACTCCACTCGATGGTGCATTCTCTAGTCTAGCAAATTAGGGGATCCTCTGGTCACCACTGCTTCAGGAGCTTAATATTGTTTGTAGAATTGAATAAAATAGTTAAGACATGACAAGTCAGTGACTAGTTACTAAGTGACTTGGCCACAGAGGAAATACATTTACTATGAGGTAGATGTGTCATATATGTGTATATACATGCACACACACACACATATAAAATTCCCATATATTTGTGTGGTTTTATACTAGCGATTCTTCTATTTGAACGCTAATCCTTCTAAATGCATCTGCATTTAGCAAGACAGCATGAATGATTTGGCCTAAGAAATAAGGCCAGAAGTATCGTCAGAAGTGTTCTGGAAATCTCAATTTAAATTCTTATTAGTAATTAACTTCCCTTTTTAAGGGCTGAATGTGAACACTGACATTTTTGGCATAAGTAGGCAAGTTTTTTTTTTTAAATAAAGCATTACTATATTTCTGTGCATACTCTTTGACCTAACCATACTACTACTAGTTCTTTACCCCCATCTCAAAGAAAGAGGGAAAGGACCCATATGTGCAAAAATATTTAAAGTAGCTCTTTGAAGTGGCAAAGAATTGGAAACGCAGAGGGTGCACGATACTAAATATGGTATATGTATGTTATGGGTTACTACTGTGCTATAAGAAATGATGAAGGATATGTTTTCAGAGAAACATGGGAAGACTACTATGAATTGATGGAGAGTGAAGTGAGCAGATTCAGGATAACAATGTATGTAACTACAGCAATATTATAAACAACTTAGAAAGACTTAGGAACTGATCAACAGACTAATCAATCACAATTCCAAAGGATTCAAGATGAAATGTTAATCACTTCCTGATAGACCATAGACTCAGAGTATAGACCAAGACCCACATATATGTGTATATACATGTGTGTACATGTATGTATGTATGTTGGACATAGCCAAAGTGGGGATTTATTTTGCTTGACTACATATATTTCTAAAAGAGTTTTTTTTTTGATGGGGGTGGGAGGGAAGGAATATATATCTGAAAATAAAATTTAATTAGAAAAGAAAGAAAACCTTGCTATAACAGTATAGCATTCCATTCCTAGCACTCTGACAAATGTCAGTGTGACTCTCAAGCATGAGTTTGCTTTTTTTTTTCAGTTGGAGTATATACCCAATCAGGAAAGAGCCACAGTGGTGGGTGGGTGGGGATGGAGCAGAGAGGAAATGGAGACTCTAAGAGAGTTCGGGCTGCAGGGACACAGACAGTGCTTTTTGATAGGGGAAATGCTAATTTGTAAGCATAAGCTACCTCTGTTCTTTGACCAAGTATGATATAGACATTTTTGCTGTTCCATGAATGAGTAGCTTCTAGAGGTGAGGCAGAATCATATAAATTAAAAATATTTGACAACTGGAGGCCAGCCCTCCTTAGAGATGTCAAATGCAATTTTGAATTAAGTCAGAGTTAGGTAATCAGTAAAACTGGGAATTAATAGCTGTATTACTACCTACTTTATGATCCTAGGAGAATCATTTAAACTTTTCTGAACCTCAGTTGCCTCATATGAAAAATAAGTATGTTGATACATGCCCCCTCCTTCATAGAGATATTGTCAGGATCAACATAGTAAAAAATATGCTATGCAACAGAAATAGAGGATCTTTTTTATTTTTATTAACACTAATAGCAGTGATTTTCTAAACCTACTCTTCTCCAATGATGGCAGAAAAACTGTTAATACTTTTTAAAAACTGTGTGAACACAATTGCTTATGATGTGCTACCACAAGGTCTGCTATATCTTTGAGTGTCCAGTTAAAGATAACTCTAAAGAGTTGACTCAGTGGTTCATCCTAGTGATAACCACTAACGAAGTACTTTATGTTGTATAAAGTGCTTTAAATACATGATTTCATCTGATTCCCACAATGATCCTGTGAGCCACTGCCATCACCATGGCTAGATAAATGTGTTTTTAATTTATACTCAGTAATGAGCTTAGAATTATGACATCCTAAACTTGGTGAAAAAGCTTGAAGATATTAAAAGAAATGTGGATGCCCCCCCCCAAAAAAAACCCCAAAAACAAAAATAAAACTTGAATTCTTAACACCAATACTTTGTAATGTCTTCTGGATGCTTTGATCAAAATTTTGGCGTTATCATTCAAATCAAAAGTCATTATTACTATATCAGAGATTTTCCTCATTCTGAAATATATTCAGTTACCTTTAAGCCAAACTAATCCTTTTCCCCCGTTTTCTTTATGTAAGCTGGGTTTTCTAGCCAAGCCTGGGGTATTTTGCATGAGACTCCCCTAAATGTTGGGGCAGCTAGATAGCTCAGTGGATAGAGCACTGGGTTTGGAGTGAAGAAGACTTGAGTTCCCATGTTCAATATGGTCCATGGGGTCTTGAAGAGTTAGACACTACTAAATGACTGAACAACTCTAAATTGTTGGAGAGAATGCTGACGTCACCCTGTGTCGGTGGGATGGAAGAGCTTTGGAGGGGAGATACATTCTTCATTCCTTTTCAAAAGAGATTTGTGTAATGGGGACTTTGGGTGAAGGGAGTTACTGTTGTACAAGCCTGGTTCTAGATTCTCTTCAGAGAAAGAAAGGTAGAGAGTGAAAAAAGACTTTGGACGTGGTGGGGAAGTTAGCTCCTCAACACATCACTGATTTCTAGCTTGTCTCCCTAGAGACTTCAGAGAATTTCCCTTTGGGTGAGATTGCAGTTTCTCACTCCCATCTAAAGAGCTCATTCACTATTGCATTTCTCGGTAAATTACAATCCCTAGAACTTTTCTGATAAATGAACTGGAATATTTATTAAGTGCTTACTACTTGCAAAACATTGTGCTAAGCACTTTACAAATCTTATCTCATTTGATCTTCACAATAAGCTGGAAAAGTAAGTGCTATTATCCCCATTTTAAGTTGAGGAAACTAAGGTAAATAGAAGGTAAATGACTTGCCCAGGGTCACACAGAAGTTAAGTGTGTGGGGCTGTATTTGAACTTAGGTCTTCCTGACTTGAAGCCCAGTGGTCTAACCCCTGAAACAGCAGAGGCTCACTAGAACCCAGGTCTCTCCAGGTTGCAAGACACCATGCATGTAGCTTCTCCAATGCTCTCTCTAGCTTCCCAGGCCTTCAAGTAGCTTTCTTGGACCTCAGGGTGAGACCCTTAGGGCACATTGAATTTAATCAGGGTGCCAGCAGGAGTCACTTAGAGCTCACAGGAGTCTGGAAATCTTTATTACAGCATCCCTAAGTAATCAAGCAGGAAAGTCATATGAGGTCATTACCTTCCCAAGAAGTCTAGGGAAATTCAAGGTACTGTACATTTAAATTTCAAGGACTCGGCCACTTATAAGTCCTAAGAAGAAGAATAAGGGATTTAACTAAGACTGGGTAGAATAGTAGCTGGTATGCACCTCCTCCACCCACATTCCCATCATCCCTGTTCCCAACCTTCCGGGAAGTTAAGTGAGGCTATTGTTCTTAAGCAAAGCCCTCCACTTTTCTGGGAATTTTCTTTCCTGCCTTTGTCTGTAGTGACCTAGAAATGCTTCAGTCTCTTTACCAGAAAAATTCAATTCAATTAAATAAGCACTTACTGAGTTCTAAAGTTACAAATGCTAGGAAGGAAATGGTATTGGCCCTCAAAGAGTGTATATTCTATTGTGGGGAGCTGGAGTCCACTGCTAAGTACCGACACGATCTGTACAGAGTAAATAGAAGGAGATTTCAAGGTAAGCGCTAACTGGGAATGGGGATTAAGCAAGGCTTCCTGTAGGATGTGGCATTGACTATATACTATTATATGTTATTCATCTGCAGATTTAGAATAATGGTGGCTACCTAGTGGTTAAATGGCTATCCACTTCTATGATATTTTGTCCTTCAGACCATACTGTGTTTCCTAATAAGGATAAGTTTATATTAAGCATTTCTTAGTAAAAGTAAGTCTGTATTAATCAAGCTCTGCCATCTAGCAAAAGTACCGCCAGTACATAATTCAAGTCACTGAAGCTTTTGCCAAAAGCCACGTGCTGAGACTTTGGACAGAAATAAAGGGGCTCTCTTCTTGCCCGAGCTCTCCCAGGGGGTATTGACATATCTCCAGATCCAAGCTGTTACTTCCATCCCCTACTAGGTCACTCACTGCCAGGGCATCTCTTCCTTCACTAAGTCATCCAAACCAAGGTCCTTGAGGGCTCATTAGGAAGGATTGAGTGAAAATAACACAAAAATGGCTCAAGTAGACTACACTAATATTTGGCTCCAAACTACAGGCCTGGTGCTCAGGCAACAGCTTCCTTCAGAGCCTCTGGCTGGACGTTCCAGAAGGCAGGGCTTTGTCATCGCCATTCCTTAGAGAAAGAGCACGGGGATTACGTTTTGATCCCTTGGCTAATGAATTGCCTGCATCGGTTTGGGAAGACATGAGTTTGCTACCTCCCGGGTTGGCTCTAGTCTCTTCTAATGGCTTCAGGCAGCAGGAGATGCTCATCATCTGACTTCAGCCACTTCCAATGAATTTTGAGAGGAGCTCAGGAGAATCTCCCCGTGAGTGAGCTGACTGGCTCCTGAAACTTCAGGCTCCCTTGGAGCCATTTCTTACAAAACAGTATGGTTTAGTACAGGTTGTACTCAACTCCCTGAAGCCGGGGTAGGGTTGTTTTGGTTGATGTTTAGTATCGATGAATTGACAAATATTTATTATCTGCTCTGTGGGAGGCACTGTGCAATGGCTAGGACTACAAAGACAAAGAATGAAATAATTCTCACTGTCAAAGAGCTTAATATCTAAGTACATAACACATAACAGTTACAGGAGTTTTCTCACAAAAAAAGTCAATAAATCCTGCTGATGGTGAGGCACTGGGCAAGTCACTAGGCTGAAGTCAGAGAATACAGGTTTTGAGTATTCCCTCTCAGTTTTGTGGACTTGAGTCAGTCATTTAATAAGAACAGCAGTCATTTATAACACTTCCAAGTTATGATCTGTATGATCTCATTTGATTCTCACAACAATCCTGTGAGGTAGATGATGCAGGTGGTATTATCCCCATTTTATAGACATATTGTCAGACAGAGAAGTTAAGTGACTTGTCCATTATCATACGGTCAGTGTTGAGAGGCAGGATTTGAACCAAGATCTTTCTGCCTACAAGATCATCATGCTATCCAATACCCTTGCAATTAGCCTCTCTGGACCTCAGTTTCTCAGCTGTAAAATTTGAATAATGCTTGTACTATTTACCTCTTGGGGTTGTTGTAAAGATCAGATGAGACAATGTCCAGAAATTATTTTGTAAATTATAAAATATAAGTGTAAGCTATTGAGGGACCAATAACTTGGAACATATATTCTGAAGTAAGGAAAATTCTAACTATGACTTGTTTACTATGTGACCTTGAGAGGGTCACTATCTCATCAACCAACAAACATTTATTAGGCACCTCTTATGTGCCAGACACTGTGCTAAGTGCTGGGGCTACAAAAAGAGGCCAACTATACTCCCTGCCCTCAAGGAGCTTACAATCTAATGGGGGGAGGTGGGGAAGAGACAACATGCAAACATATATACAGAGCAAGCTACATGTAGGCTGTTGTTTGTCCTTCTTGAAGAGGACCATGATGTCAGGAAGGAGATGTCATGACTTGCAAGTAAATTGGATTTAAGTGAGGCAGAGCTGTGCGAAGTCACCAGCCTCATTTTCTCTTCTGGAGCCATCTGAGGCCAGTGGTAAGATGTAGATCAGGAGGACTGGAGGTGGCCCCGGATACAGTGGTAGACCTTGGCCTTTTTGAGCTAAAGTCTTTCCCAGGTCTCAGTTTGTCTGAGGCAACACTCATTCAGTGATTAAGACTAGGTTAAAAATGAGGCAAAGAACGGCTTCTTTTACCTAGTTGAAAAATAAAATCAATCTGGGAGGGGAAGACCCTCAGAGTTTCTGGCCAAAACAGAAACAATTGCTATTTACATTCACTCTGAGCCATCAGAATCCAAACAATGACCAAGTGAAGCCTGGACTGGGACCTATTGTTGGCCAATCAATGACAGCCAGAGTGATTTGGGTTTAAGGACTGGTCCGTAAAAAAGAAATCTAGGCTTTTAACCTCAAGGTATCGTGCTAGGTTTCAGCAATCAAAACTTATATTCCTTTGGGCAGAGCACTCACAGGTAAGGGTATTATACCCTCTGTAGACAGAGGATAAATCATCCATCTAAGTGGACGCCTTAGATCTTTACTGTTCTGATCACATAGAGTTCTCACCAGCTATTTCCTAACAACAGAGTCAACCCTACATTGTGACAATGAGTTTAGAAACATTGGTCAAGGAACATGGGTTATCACTGCTGTTATAGGTAGCCTCAGAGAGGGAAGAAAAGCAAATACATTCATTGGGTATGTTGATGACTGCTGCTGCCTTCTTGCTCTACAAATCAACTGACCTGTTTTCCTGACTTTGGTGCACATGGAAGAGGGAGAAGATGATTTGCTCACAAAAGGATCTTAACTCCTGACCTCTTGCTCTAATTAGCTAACATCTACCCATTATTACTTGGCTGTATAATAAGGCGCTGTACATTTTTCAACTTTTAGAATTTTCATGTAGTTTGTTTTCATTTATTTTGAAACATTTATTGACACATTTTTCAATTTTAGTTATCTTCTGATATACTCTCCCAAAACACCCAGTGAAGCTTCTCTTATAAGAGAAAAAACAAAGTTAAGCATAATCAATTGTCATCCCTGACAGTTTATCCAAATATTATACTGTGCTGTACAGTAAGCTTGTGGACAAATGAATGGGAAAATGTTTTTAAAGCACTTACTACATGCCATTAAAGCTAAGTTACATCAGGGATACAAGTAGAAAAGCAAGACATTCATTCATTTACTTAGAAAATATTTACTGAATGTCTATTATATGCAAGCTCTTAGCTGTGAGAGCACTTGAAGATGAATAAGGCAGAATCTTGCCCATATGTCCAAGCTCTCAAAGAACTTACATTGTAGGAGGAGAGACGACAAATAAGATGTTTCATGGTATACTAGAGGGTGTGCAGGATTTCAGGTCCCAGAAAACTAGATTTAAATCCTGGCTCAAATACTTCCTGTTTAACTATGGGCATGTTACAACTTATTGGAGTCTCAGGATCTTCATCTGTAAAATGGGATAATAAGATTTACACTACTTCACAAGGTAGTTTCAAAGAAAATGCTTTGGAAACTTTAAATTAAATTAAACATTATGGAAATTGGAGTTTTTGAATAAAACTTGATATTAAACTTTTATAAGAGGCTATGAGAACTCAGGAAAGAGATTACTTCTGTCTTTTGGGGAGTGGGAATCGGGGAAAGGTTCATAGCAAAGTTAATGCTTGAGCTAATCCTTTAAGGTTGATTTAAAAAAAAATAGTGGATGAGCAAATATGAAATAGCAAATGCGGATCAGCAATGTTAGTTACCTGTATCACAAGCATGTAACCAGAGGGCCACCAAAACTTCTGGTGCTTTGTACAGAATGAGAGTAGAGACGATTTCTTATAGACAAATCAGAAGGGTTTCTCTAACTTTGGCATCCAAATGGGCAAGCTCTCCCCTGCTCAGGTCCCAGAAAACTAGATTTAAATCCTGGCTCAAATAGTTCCTGTTTAACTATGGGCATGTTACAACTTATTGGAGTCTCAGGATCTTCATCCGTAAAATGGGATAATAAGATTTTACACTACTTCACAAGGTAGTTTCAAAGAAAATGCTTTGGAAACTTTAAATTAAATTAAACATTATGGAAATTGGGGATTTTATTTTTTAATTAACTGGGATAAGCAGCAGCAGATTAAAACTTTAAGTCAGTGAGGGAAGGGAAAATTACAAAACATAGCAGAGCCAGATGTGTTGAGGTTGCTCTAGAATGTAAGATTTTCTTGAAATTAATTTCCTTAATTAAAGTTTTGCATCAGTGATTGGTTTCTGTTGCCTTTGTCTTCCTCTATATTAAATATAGGGGAAACCTGTGCACCAAAAATAGGAAGAATGGGTGAGAAATTAATATTTCTTCTGTTGAACTTGGATTCCTGCCTACGGAATGGGAACACACACACACAAAATTGGTAGGCTGCTGAGTTTGGGTGGAAGTACAGAAACAAAAATCATTATACAGTGGAAAAACAACTTGTATTCACTATATAGAACACTTCCCAGAAATGACTTCCTTTGATGCTCTCTACAACTCTGTGAAGGAGGCATCATAAATATTATTTTAGTACTTCATGAATCCATGATTTCTTGAGTGTGGGTACATATCAGCACCCCTCCCCCAAACCCTTAGTGGATGGTCTTCATGAGTTGTTACACCTAAAACAAACAAACAAACAAACAAACAAATAAAAACCCAGTATCATCTGATGGTGACAAACCTCTCTGAGTTTAGCTAGACTGGTTGTCACACACAGTGAGAGTCACACAATCCCTTACTGGGCTAGTAATTGAAATTCTTCCAATTTGGTAGGCCGGCATTTAATATGGGTGGGAGAATCTGGAGAACATGAAAATTTCTAGCCTACCCCACCATCTCCTGGGTGGGCAAAGTCTTCAAGAATTCAGATTCATTTCCATGCCAAGAAGACCCAATGGAATAAGATTTTAGAGGAGAGGTACAAATATCATTATATGCAGTCAGTAAAAGAAAGTAAGTCTCTCAGAGGGGTTAAAGTACATAGCCAAAAATCACACAGTGGCAGAGCCAAATGCCAACTCAGGTTGAGTGGTTCTTTCCACTAAACTAAACTTTGGGTGGTGGTAGCTTAGTGCTTCACCCACAAAACAACCTGGAGGGACAGAAAAAAGAGAAGGAAGAAAATGGATATGCTCTGACTTTTTTCAGGACATAATCTGAGGGTAAGGTTACAATAAGAAGCACTGAAGCTATGCCGTGTAATACAAACATGGAACTGCTGGGGCCTGAGAGAATCGCAGCTGCCAAGTCAAGTTGCGAGTGTAAGTCTGATAGATGTACGTGCACGTGCAGGCTTATTCCAGGCTTCCTGTGATTTTCATTCAGAATGATCATGGGTCCCCAGAGAGGAAGGTTTGGCTCAGCATAGATTTCTCCACTAGAGGGGAGTGTCTGACTGGTTGTGTGGGAGGTCAGGCTCTCTGAGCTGCAGTACTTGAGTTCTGCTGCCAAAGAAAACTTCCATGGATTCCTGGCTCTCCTTTCCCTTTAACGTCCATTCTGCCCTCAATTTAAACAAACTCTCTCCCTGACATCTGACAGGTGCAAGTTTTCTCTCCAAGATGGAGCTCTGTCATAGGTTCATGAAGAAAACAATTCACAGAATAGCAAGAATCTAGTGAAACATGCAATCCATATGTATTCAGTGCTTACTTCCACATTCAATTATATTTGATTTGCTTCAACAAGTGTTTATTAAGAGCTCACCCACTATGTACGAGGCACTGTGCTCGATGCTGGAGATACAAAGGAAAACAAACAAACTAAACAGCCCCTACCTTAAGAAGTTTACATTCAATTTTCTATGCACATAGAAAATCAAATACAAAACAGGTGTGAAGTAATTGGGGGCCACTAACCAGGGATGAAAGCGTAGGCCTGCTATAGGAGGCAGTTTTGGGGCTGAGTTTTGAAAGAAGCTAGGGATTGCATGAGGAAGAGGAGTGACTTCTGGTCTGGCCGTGAAGGACAGCTTATCCAAAGGCACCTAGAGGGAGGATAGGATGTCACCTACAGAGAACAGCAAGGAGGTCAGTTTTGCTGCTTGTATCATTTGGTTTCATCTCGATCAATGAAGCAGAGAGCAGGGGAGAGGTTGCCCATTTGGATTCCAAAGTCAGAGAAACCCTTCTGATTTGTCTATAAGAAATCGTCTTCTACTCCCATTCTGTACAAAGCACCAGAGGTTTTGGTGGCCCTCTGGTTACATGCTTGTGATAAAGGTAACTAATATTGCAACTGGTAGGCCAAAGCATCTCAAAGATCCTTTACTTATCATGCCCTTCATGAAATGAAGAAGCAACGTAGGGAGGACAGATATCAGAATGGCACTTCTAAGAGTGTAGAGATTTTGAAAAGATTTAAATTGACTCTTTAGCATTGGAAGGGAACTTACAGATCACTCAGCCCAACTCCCTGCCTCATACACAAATATCCATCACAGTATCCCCAACAGGTCACCAAGCTTCAGCTCAAAGCCTCCTGTTGATTGAAGCTCACTAATCTATAACACAGGCTGTTTCATTGTTGGGAACCTCTAATTACTGCAAAGTTATTTTTATATGGTGCTTTAATTTGCTTTTTTTTTTCTTTCTAACTTTCACCCCTTGACCTTGTTTCTGCCCTCTGGACTTATGGAATATTTAATCTTTTTGTCCACATAGATTACAGGACAAAGCATTAAAATTTTCTGACATAAGAAAAGAAGGAAGTACCTTGTATTTTACTTATAATACTATCCTTGAGGTCATTGAGAAAAGACTGCTGTATAGTAGGAATACTTACCCTTAGTCATTTCAGTATTTCATAATGACTTCCTCTGCCCTTCTGACTGAATCAATCAATTAACAAGCATTCATTAAGTACCTACTTATGTGTCAGGCACTAAGCTAGGTGCTGGAGATAAAGATACAAAAATGAAATCCCTATTCTCAAGCAGCTGAGACTGGACACAGAGTCAATTAATTTGGATTATGGTCCTAGTTCTGCTCGTAGCTACTTGTGTGATTTGGGGCAATAATAGCCTTTCATTTGTTATGTGCAGGGGACACATTAAATAATCTCTAAGGCTCCTTCCAGCTTTAAATTAAATGGGACCGAGACACAGCTACCTTTAACTGACTTTTACTCTACAGGGATAATACAAATTGGGAGATGGAAGAGACCTTGGAGGTCATTTAGTCCAAGCCCCTCATTTGACAGATGAGGAAAATGTAGACCAGAGGTGAAGTGACTTGCTCCAGGTCACATCTGTAATAAGTAGCAGAGGTGAGATTTGAACTCAAGTCCTCTTCCAAGTTTAGCTTATTTTCTCCTACTCTATAGCATTTTAGTGAGCCTCTAGGATATGAATGTAGAGTAAAAATGCTCCATTAAGGCCCATGGAGCTTCCCACTTCCCCTATAACTGTAAAAGGTATAGAGGAAGGGAAGACATTTCAGGTGCAGGACCAGCAGACAAAGACAAAGAAGTCAGATATGGAATGGGAGATACACACAAAACTATGAAGAAATTGACTTCAATGACCTCAACTATCCCTAAGCTGGGGAGAAAGTTAGATAAGGTAGGGCCAATTGATTGTGTGTCCTGAACTAAGCTCTGATGGATAAAATACACCTAATTGATATAGAGCCCAGGAACGTTTGGATCTGACCTAAAAAGCAGTGAAGGAAAAGTTTTGGAGCATGATAAAAATTAGGAAAATGAATTTGGCAGTGAAAGGTTTAGTGGCTCATCTTGTCATCAGCAAGGTTTGGGTTTGAGCCCTGTTTCTGATGTATACTAACTGTGTAACCTTGGAAAAGCCTCTTAATGCTCTCAGACAAATCTCTAAACCTGTAAATTACAAACTAGTTCCAAAAGTGGAGGGAATTTCTAAACTGGGAGTTGTTTTTGCCCTACTCACTTCAAACTATTCAACCAATCAAATATCCAGAAAATAAAACAAAGAAAACCTGACTATGCCTTGTTCTATGTGTATGGAGGGGGAAAGGGGCCTGAAGGCTGGAGGTTAGCAAGGAGATGTCTAGAGTAATTCAATAATACTAAGGTGCTCATTTTGCCAAGGCAGATTGGTTCTGCTACATGTGGGTATGAGCCTGCCTTATGGGCTAGGTCACCATTATTATCATTTTGGATTTTTGGATTTCCTTCGGCCACTACTCAAACCCTACTGAGGTCAGAGCTACCCTTCTAACTGTAGTGAGGGCTAAGCATATATCGTATCGTCTTTTAGTGTAGGCTTGATTTCCCAGGGCACACTGTAAAGAGCCAGGCATTACCCCCAGTGTCCTTGGCAGCAAAGTGCTAGTTATACTATAAAAGTAAAATTTACTTATTTAAGAGGTTTCTCCTGTCTCATAATCCTGATAGGGACTTTCATCTTCAAAGTCCTTTGGGAGCTTTAATGAATTTTCACAGCACCTCTGAGGAAGTGTGAGTATGTCTTGATCCCAGTTTTACAGATGAGATTTAGGTTCAGAAACTCAAGCTACAGGGAAGATGGACATCCAGGGGAGGACTAGATTTGAGAAGGATTAGGCTGGCCTGGCCTGAACAATAAAGCATTAGGTTGAGGTTGTGTGCTGGGCTCCCAGACTATAAGGTGAGGGCTCCAAAGATCAACCCTTAGTTCTAGGTAAGCCTGATACTCCAGGCCTCTAGCCAGTTCTTCCATTGACAGAGTGAGTGCACCACAGTTCCTGGGAAACAGATATTTGACCTGGCTGGCCCATTTCTAATCCTTTTGACCCATTTTTCATAATGCTGTTAAAGATTGTGTTGCTACCTTTTCTTGACTGAGACTGTGACTCTTTGATGTTGAAGGGAGATCCTTGTCAGAGACCTCGGTTACACAGGTATTTTCCCTCTAGTGGCTTCCTTAGCATATTTAAATAAAACAGAAGGGTGTGATTTATAGGCAAAAGAACAAGCTGAACCAAACTTGGCCATGGACTATGAATTCGATTCCCTTTGGCTGTTCTGACTTGGAAACATTAAACTCTTTCCCAGGAAAACTTGATCTTAAATGCTAATTAACCTCTCTAGGCGACATGCTGTCAACATGATCCCACATTCCCAGGCTCCTCTATATATTACACAGGGCTTTTACTTGTTGCCGCGTCTTCCTTAACCAGCCTTTTCACGAGTTTTGTTACACCAAAAACACACACCAGAAGTTAAGGGGAGCCCTTGTGAAGGTGTCAGAGAAACTGCGCACATCCAAAGAGTGACTGATTTGAAATGAACATAAAAGTGTTAATAAAAGACGAACACTATAAAGAAAGGAAAATTGAGTTACCTCTACTGTGGAGACGCTTCAGACCAGTACATGTTCTCAAAATAGTTTTATATTTCAAACATTCTGTCCTTAATCAGACCCTTTCCCCCTCTCCCCCCTCCCTTTTCAATGATCCTCTCTGAGTCTTTGTAGAGAAATCAGAAGTGAAATTTTGGGCACTTCATCTCATCACCAGAGGGAGCTAGAGGACACCATATATGCTACAAACTGGACAAATGCAATAGAACTATTGCAGATTGTGCAGAAGGGCTTTGCGGTTCAAGAAAAAAAATGTGTTGCTAATCCTGAACATTTTTTCCATTTCATCATGTTAGTTTCCATTTCACCAAGTTATCGGATGATATTTATTAGGCTGACAACCAGGAAGATAGCTTGTCCTTTTGGATGGTCTAACCAGAAAAGGACATTCACAATCTTAGAAATACTCATAAGAACAAATGGTGTTGGGGTCGGATGGTCATTGGAGAGAGGCAAAGGATTGTAGACCCTTCCCAGGCTATCGTCTTCACATATGTCTTAGTGGCAGAGCGATCACGTCTGTTATATGATAAAGTCACAGACCATATGGTTCAAGATAGCATTTATGCTCAGAGAGGCCAGGGAGTTTAGGGATTTGTGGCAATATCAAATAACAGATATGTGGATCATAGGCATTTATCTTTTTTGATCTCTTTTTAACCCTAATTTTCTATTATAATCTTGTTGATCAAGAAGCAGGGAATTTGAGAATGGTGTACTAACTACATAGGAAATTCATTCCTTCAGTTCAGTTGAATAGGACAGTCAATAAGCATTTATTAAGTGCCTACTACATGCCAGGCACTGTGCTAAGCTTTAAGGATATGTAGAAAGGTAATAGACAGTCCCTGCTTTTGAGGAGCTGACAATCAATAGGGGAGAAAATATTTAAAAAGTGTGTATAAACAAACTATACCAGGATAAATAGAAAAAAATCAACAGAGGGAAGGCACTAAAATTAAGGGAGATTGGAAATGGCTATCTGTAGAAGGTGAGATTTTAGCTAAGACTTGAAGGAAGCCAAGGAAGCCAGGAGGTAGGTATAAGGAGGGTAGGGGGAAAGAATTTTAGGCATTGGGGAAAAACCTAGAGAAAATGCCCAGAGCCAAGAGATGGAGTGTTTTGTTCTGGGAACAGCAAGGAGACCGATGTTACTGGATAGCAGAGTGCATGGTGGAGGGTAGGGAGTGTAAGGTGTATTGAAAGATGGGGAAAGATAGGTTATGAGGAGCTTGGAAAGCCAAGCAGGCTCTTATATTAAATTCTGGAGGTGACATGGAGCCACTGGAGTTTATTGAGTGGAGGAGGCATGTTTATGACACGATCAGACCTGCTCTTAAGGAAAATCACTTGGGTGGTTGAATGGCATGCATGCACACATGCATGCATGCATTCATTCATTCATTCATTCATTCATTCATTCATTCATCTATCCTATAAACATTAAGTGGTTAGTGTGTGTAGTATAGTAGTCTAGGTTCTAAGAGAGCTACAAAGATAAATAAGTGCCCTGACTCTTAATCAGTTTTCAATTGAAGAAGTGAGATAAAATATGTACATAGATAAATAATATATATTATGATATATGAACCAGAAGAGCACTATGAGATCAAATTAGGGAGAAATCACTGCCAATTGTGGGGACTGGGAAAACTTCATGAAGTAGGTATCACCTGAATTGCCCCTGAAGGATAGGTGAGAAGTCACAGGCAAAGAATTAGAGAAGGAGAACTAGGTTAGGGGAAAAAAAGCATAAAATGTGTTTAAAAGTTGGAGAATGCCAAAGGGGGAGGGCAGGGGAGGGTGAGATAAGACTAGAAAGCAGGCTATGTGCTTGGGGGTCTTGAGTGCAACATTAAGGAGTTTGGGGTTTATTTCATAGATTTCTGAATGAATTCCATAATTTCTGATGAAACTGAATCTTAAGAGGGCCAATGGCAAACTGGAGCATTTCCAAATTAGTCGTAGGAGATATAGCTGGAAGAGCAAAAGGATGTTTAGCCTAGGGAAAAAAAGGCATCATAATTACCTTCAAATATTTGAAAATCTGTTATGTGGCAGAAGAATGAGATTTATTTTGTTGTTCCAGAAGATGAAATTAGGACCAGTGGTTGGATGGAAGTTTGGGAAGACAGATTTTGGCTCAACATGAGGACTAACTTTCTAAAAAGTGTTCTTGTCCAGAATGTGCTGCTTTATTGCAGGGACCCTCTGCCTGGTTGTGCTAGAAAGGATTCCTGCATGCGCAGTGGAATTGGACTTTTGATGACCTCCAAGGTCTCTTCTAACTTTGAGATTCTGGGATTCTAATCTGGGTAACATTGCTGCATTTCAGACCCATTTACCCAACCCTGCTGCACAATGCAATGAATGAAAATACACTTTACATAGTTGCTCTGAGCCAATGGTTTGAAATACAATTTCAAAGGAATGGCAGCATCGGGTGTCTGAACACAATGTGCTGAGAGTGCAGGATGCGGCAGGAGGTCCCCACAAGGACGATCAATCACTCTGGTCATTTCCAACTTCCCCTCCCCCACTCCCTACTCCAGAGTGCATACACTGTTCTGCCACATTGCTCTGGTCTTCAAAAACTCTCTGGCTGATCTTGGTGCTGGTCATTTGATTTTTCTGTCCCTCAACCTCAGCATGTGTTTCCCATGAGAAAATTAGGACTATGTCTATGCAAAGCTTCTCTAGATAGCTGTCAGCAAGAAGATCATTGCCCATACTTGGTTCTGAAGAAGATTAACTTTTTAAAATCCAAGGGGTGTACATGGATGTATTCCACTAGCTGGAGGGCTGGGAAGAGTAGTTCTCCCCCCACCCCCAGCTTAGATCAACAGCCCCTTTTCCATCCCAATCCCTGCTGTCATCACCCAGGTAAGCAGCTCTTGTGGAGATGTGACCTGGAAACTAAGTCTTCAGGGGCATAGCCCCTGCCTTCTCAGCAGTCACAGCTCCAAAGTCAAATGGTTTGACATCAGAAATAGATACGGTTTTGTCAATGGAAATAACATTTAAAAAGATGCATTACCACTTCCTCTGCTACTGTGTACTTAGTAGCACTGGGTTTTTCCATTTGCCTTGTAATTAAAACCTCCTACATGTGTTGTGTCTCTCACCCTCATCCCCAATACAATATAAGCTTCTCCTCTCTCTCTCTCTCTCTCTCTCTCTCTCTCTCTCTCTCTCTCTCTCTCTCTCTCTCTCTCTCTCTGTTCTTTCTTTCACATTGCACACAGGGGTCAGAGTTCCCTGGTCAAATTAAAGAAGAAAATTGGAATAGTTATCCAAATGATTTTCCATTCTCAATTGCATCAGAATTATATGGAAAACCACTAAATTCTCTTTTTGACTTTGGTAGTCAAAACCTTAGTGAAGGGAAAATTTGTTCAAGGGATAATCCACATTAATAGAGTGTTTTACAGTACTACTAAAGTCCTTTCCTCCAAACAACCTTATGAGATAGGTAGAGCAGACATTTTTGTCATCATTTTCTCAATGAAGAATGTCAGGCTTTTTGAGGAGAAATCTCTTCTCAGGGTCCCACACCTAGTGTCTGAGATGACTTTGGATACCAAATCTCTCTTTATTCCAGCTTTAGGGCTCTTTTCACTATTCCATAGTGTCTCTCAAAGAAAGAAGCCAAAAGATCTGTTTTCTTCCTTTACCAAGGGGATTTTGATCATAACTTGCATCTTTTGAGTTTAATATTTTTGAAAGAGAAAGATGAGAACTTCACTGTTGGAAACTAAGAATTAAGACTTCCCAAATTATTACCATCACCACTGTGGATAGCAATTTCATTTTATGTCTTCTGCAGGGTGTTGGCTATATAAGCTCTGGCATTTATTAACTTGGTTTTTGAATCATTAGTTTCTAAAGTAACCAGCACTAGCTGTGAAAAGTACAAATAATCTCAAAACCCTGCTAATCCCACATTTTCTTAGAGTTCTAGGGGACTTGGTGTGCTTCAGCCCTCTGGAACAGGTAAATTTTTTTTGTTGTTATTTGAAAGAGGCAGTGTGGTAGAGTGGATAGACTATTAGATCTGCCATCAGAAAGACTTGGGTTCAAGTCTTGCCTCTGATACACATTAACTGTGTGAGGGTGGATAAATCATTTAATTTCTCTATTTCCCTAGCAGAGAGCACTCTCCAAGACTATTAGGGGTTGTCAAAGTTTCACACATTGATGAAATTGTTGATCCAGACTCTGTCTACTTCCCAAATCATTGTATCATCCCTGTATTATATAGAGTATAGTACTCAGATGGATCTGCAGTGTTAATATTGTATAGCCTACAGTATAGATTGTAAACCATCCATGTTCACATGTCCTATACAACTCTTGATCAAGGCCCTTCTTCAGTTCACTACAGTGGTTTATCCAACTGCCTACTGGGCATTGAACAAGGTTCTCACATTTAGAGTACCAACAATTATATCTATAGAAAGTCTAAAAACTGGGTGACTTTGAGGACCCTCTGTCCCTTCTCCCCCTGTTCTGCCACCATTATTGCAGAATCACAACTGGGATTTTCTTAGGACTAATAGCTATTTTGCATTTTTCTTTGTTTTATGGATTGAATAAATGGTAAATCTTATCATTTTTACCATTAAGAAAGTAATATGTCACCATCTTTGTGGTAATGACTGCTTTTGGTATCAGAATGAGGCTTTCTTATTGGAGCAGACTTACTCTTGTATTCAGTGAAATATAAAACTGCTTAGAGGTAGTGTTCAGTTTATTACGTTTTTATAGGAAGGAGTGTCGATAAGGGAAGAGAAAATATAAGTGACTTTCCTCCCCACCTTCCCATCCTACTCCCCAACAGTTATCCTGCCTTCAATACAGTAAAAGCTTGTTTGTTGATTAAATGGATATTAGAAAACAAAAGAGGAGGAATAGGCAAGACCAGGGTAGGTTCAAAGTTTTTTGATTAATGACATCTTTGAAGTGAGAAAAATGAAAGAATGAATGAATGACTCTCTCTCTCTCTCTCTCAATAAATAATTCATCAAAGAACATAAGTGAATTTTTTCCTTACCTTCCCATCCTGTTCTCTAACAGCTATCCTGCCTTTGAAGTGAGAAAAATGAATGAATGAATGAATCTCTCTCTCTCTCTCTCTCTCTCTCTCATTAGTGGCAGAGATATGACTAGAGCTGAGGTTTCATGTTTCCTAATTCAAGACTTTTTGCACTGCATCATTCTGTTGTAGATATCATGGCTTAAAAGCTGATGAAGGTATTAACATTTTGTTCATCTGGGATACTTTCAATTTAGTTGATGGTTTTATCAAAACTTGGCTCTCTAATTATTTGGGGATGTGTGACATCAGATAATTCTCTTCCTGTGACACATACATATGCACATCCCCCCACACCCAGAATATTATAAAGATTAGTACAGCAAGATTATGCCCTACCTTCATTTCTCATGAATCCAGACTCTTTGATCTGATGTGTATATATATATATATATATATATATATATATATATATATATATATATATATATATATATATATATAAATCTCTCTATTCTGTAGCTACAACCTGCCTTGTTCCAACCTCATTTTCGACAACTCCATTATGTCTTAGCAAAATAGGAATGAATGGTGTTCCTTGAACCTGTCCTGGGCTTTCATCATTGCTTACTTCAATTCTCTCTGCTTGGAATGCTGTGGTCCATATTTCTACCTGCCAGTATTCTCATTCTTCGATGTCCAGCTGAAATGCCAACTCCTTCACGAAATATTTTTGATCTTCCTAATTGTATATCCATGCTCCTTCTTAACCTCTGGTCATTATTTGTACAAAATGGCACTTACTATCAAATTCTGTCTTCCATTAAAGTTACTTGTCCTCTACTCCTTATTAGATTATAATTTCTTTGAGGACAGAGACTGTGCCTTATTCTTAAAGAATAGTGAGAGTGTGACTTTGCTGTTATTTGGAGCTGGCTCTACCAATGCCCTTCTGCATCTTCTCTGCAATTAATAAGTTTGGAGATTCACCTAAAACCTTGATATCAGGGTTACATAGCTAATATTTGTCAGAGGCAAGACTTGAAACCAGGACATTTGGGTTTTCAGGCCATTTCTTTATGCCTAACCCAACATTTCTTTATTCTGAGACTAATTAAAATGGCTATCTCCAAGGCCTCCAATTGTCTTTTAATAGCTAAGTCTCACTTAAGTGCCATGTCAAACCAGAGGCCTTCACTGATTCTGTAATAATTATTTGAGCACATGTTTCTCCATTGAATGTAAGCTTCTTGAGGAAAGGAACTTGGAGAGTTTTTGTTTTGGGGCTTTTTTTTTTGTTCAGAGTTTTTTGATTTGTTTTGCTTGTTATAATTTATTTTCTAGCATGTAGCACAGTGACTGACATAAACCTTGTTAAATGCTCATTGAATTGAATTGATGTGAATTGGATTATTCATTGCTGTATATTCTATAGTCACTAGCATAGTATGTTGAATGTAGAAGGTTCTTAGAAAATGTGTTGGTGCATTGCAATAAATTAATTATATGTCGTTAGAGGCAGATCTAATTCCAGCATTCTCTTAGTTTAGGTTAGGATAAAAATGAAGCACTCACAAGTCACTGAACAGTTAACAGAAAGAGGCTTACTTGACTCTATCATTGCAAGGTTATGTGACAATCCCCGTCTCCATATGGAAACAAGCCTGGTCATCAGGACAGGATATAGTGAAGGAAAGGGTGACTCATTCAGTCTTCAAAAATTCACCACTCAGAAGGGGCCCCAACTTCTTATGGCAGAGAACTTTTAATGCCCTTAGATGACTGGGAAGCTGCATCAGGGAAGATGGAGACAATCAGGTCCCTGGGGACAGCTTTGTTTCCTTTCTGGGAAAACTAATCGATGTTGCAGGAGAGAAAGCAGGAGAGGCCTGGGGCTATTCCATGGAACAGAAAGGGAAGAAATTGCTCTCTAGAAGGCAAACACCTGAAGGCCAGCTCTTTTGGGGGAAAGCTGAGTCTCAGGAAGGAAAACAGGAGGGTGGGCTTAATGCACGTTTTGGAGAAATACTGATATACAGGAGTTCTATCACAAATGGACACAATTGTTTTAGGTCTATAAAGTTCTTTCCTTACAACAACTGGGTGAAGTGGAACTAACATGGTCTAGGGGTTCTGGGACCCATCAGAACAAGTTTTATTATTACCATGAGCATCTTGTACTAGTTTCTTTTGGTTAGGTAGCTATAACTAAGAGAAGAAAGTCTGTGTTTCTTTTACCTTTTTAAAAACCCTCATGTTGTCACCCACAGTGTGATTGCTTGTTGTTTTTTTGTTTTGTTTCATTTTTTGGCTAGGCAATGGGGTTAAGTGACTTGCCCAGGGTCACACAGCTAGTAAGTATTATGTTTCTGAGACCGAATTTGAACTCAGGTCCTCCTGAAACCAGGACTGGCACTCTATCCACTGTGCCACCTAGCTGCCCCCTCCAGTGTAACTGTTTTTTCCCCCTAAAGTAAACATACCCAGGTTACCCCTGAATTATCTTTGTGCTTCTGAAAGAAATTGGGAGAAACTACTGCCTGCCTATGTCCAGCAGGGCAAGCCACACCCACCATGATATTAATGGACTCATAGGCTAGCCTTATGAATATATTTTCTGTCAAGTCAACAAACTTATAAAGCACTCACTAAGTGCCAGGTACAGTGCCAATGATAAGGATGGGATCTAGGCCCCCAAAAAGAAAAACCCTGGACTTACCCACATGACCAAATCTGTGACTTTAGCCTGCGGCTATAATCCCATCAACTGGCCTTTCATTGTGGCTATGCTAATCTCCCAATTCTGTCACCTGTAAAGCAGCCTAGCCCTCCATTGTCTTACCTCCCTATGGCCCCTGGCCATTTCTCACCCTTAAGCCTAACTAGGCTCTATTCTCCCTTGGCCACAGGATGTCCAGGTCCCAGGGGTTCTCTTCACCCCAGTTTACTGGCCACTCCCATTCAGAGATCTTCCTTAGACCCCTCCTCAAGTCACCCCAAACTACCTGGCCACTCTGAGATCCCTCCCACAATCCTTCTGTATATAAGGTCCATCTTGTCTCCATTAAGGTGCTCAGATTCTTAATGTTCAGACTTCTTAAGCATCTGCCCAATATGATGGATGTTCTAATAAACCTTGTCTTTGGCCAAAAGAAGGGTTGGGTAGAATTCTTTCGGACTGGACCTGCATGTTGTGATTTTGGGGTCCCAGCACCTCTATAAACCTCAGCACTAAGAGAAACAAAGAAAGGCAAAATCAGTCTTGATTCTCAAGGAGCTCACAGTCCAATGGGGAAATTAAAAAGCTAACAACTTACATACAAACAAAATACCTACAGGATAAATCTGAATAATCAAGGAAGGAAGTGATAGCATTAAGGAGAATTGAGAAAAGGTGGAATTTTAGCAGGGACTTGAAAGAAGCCAGGAGGCTGAGATGAGAAGGGAGAGAATTCCAGCACTGGGGAACAGCCAGTGGAAATGTATAGAATCAGGAGATAGAGTGTTTGGTTTGAGGAACTGCAAGAAAGGCTAGTGTCACTGGATCATGTGGAAGGAAGTAAAGGATGAGCAGTCCTGAAAGGTAGGAGGGAGCTTTTGGTTATAGTTATGGAGAGTTATGAAGGTTATGAAGAGCTTTTAAAAGTCGGAGAAGTTTTTATTTGTTCCTAGAGATAATAGGCCTTTCTGGGTCAGAATTTCCTTTCTGGGACTGACTTGAAAAGATAAGTGTTGTTTCTGTTATCTTGCAGAATAGGTACAAGTGAGTGGATGTCAACTAATTGGAATACAACATCCACAGTCTGAATTTTTAAAAAGCTATTAAATTTAAATTTTACTTTCTCTTTTTTGAGGCTAGAAACAGCCTTTCCACCATCTCCTTCTCTGCAGTCTCCCTCTTTTCCACAGACATTGCTTACCTACATCGACCACACCCTGTCTGTACTCCGACCCACAGGGAAATTCCCCAATTTAGGAAATCTAGGTAGTATGTCTACGTAGTATGCCTTAATCCACCCGAGGCTGCCTTTGAACCTACAGATGGGTCCCTCAGACGTCATTGCCCACTTCCTTAATGTTTTCTGACTGTCTCACGGCTTGCTGGTTTAAATGAAAGGAAAGAGACACTCCAGGGAAAGGTTAAACAGAGCTATTCATGGTTTTTCTCTTTTCAACAACCAGATGGCTTCTTCCTGCCACCCATGTCCTAATGGTTACTTGTCTAAATGCTGGTTTCTCCCAAACACAGGGCCTGTGCCCTGTTAAGAGTTTGCCATTTAGTCTAGATGACAAATTGTCCTCTTTTGACTTTTGTCGCTTACTCAGTAATATCTGCTCAGATCTGCAAGTAAGAGTTTTACAAACTTGCCTTCTTCCCATTCACTACAGTATCTTGCTTCTCACCTGCCCCATTCTGCTGGAAATACGTTGCTGTTGAGTCATCTTTTTTGTCACGTCCAACTCTTTGTGACCCCATTTGGCATTTCGTTGGCAAAGATACTAGAGTGGTTTGCCATTCCCAGCTCATTTTACAGGTGAGGAAACTGAGGCAAACAGGGTTAAGTGACTTGCTCAGGGTCCCACAGGTAGTAATTGTCTAAGATCAGATTTGAACTGGGAAAATGAGTTTTCCTGACTAGTAGCCTGAAGCCCTATCTACTGGGCTACCTTGCTGCTTCCTGATGAAAATATCACAAAGCTACTAGTTTGTGGTCATGTTGGACATCTCAACAATACCAACTCTAACATTGGATAGACAATAAAGAAAATGAGGCAGAAGGAACATGGGAGAGATGAGAAAAAGTCATCTTGACATTTTTCATTCTTTTTTTTTTTTGGCTAGGTAATAGGTATAAGTGACTTATACCTATTATACTTATAACAGCTGGTGAGTGTTATACGTCTGAGGCTGGATTTGAACTCAGCTCCATCCTGATTCCAAGGCCAGTTCTCTATCCACTGAACCACTTAGGTGCCCCTCTTTTTTGTTTTTTTAAATTGCAAGTGGGAATTAGTGATAAAAAAGAAGCTTTGGAGTACATATTTATTTAATCTAGACTAGTTTTCACCCATTTCTTCAGCGAAAGGATTTCCTTTCCCTAGTGATTCATATTCTGACTCATTTACAGGCTCATTTCAGGAAGTTTGTAAAGAGCTCTTGAACCTCCAGACAGGAAGGTTGAAGACAAATGAGAATTCAATTATTTGACCAATAATACTGTTATTAACCACCAGCTATCTCTCCCTAGAGCATGATTCCCATTCTGTGCTGTCCTCCCCATGCATTGTGGTGACTTGTTTAATTTAGATGGAAGATTTTATGAGCCTTAATGTTGCCTAATCCTAGATCCTGGAGTGGAGATTATGTGAAATGGGTAATGAGATTGGTTCTTCTCTTTTTCCTTCCCAATTTGGAATCAGAGGATGTGTGTTCAAATCCCATCTCTATCACTTGTTACCTGTGTGACCATGGGCAAGTGACTTTGCCTCACTGGAAATATTTCATTATTTATAAAATGAGGGGATTGTCCTAAATCAAGTATTCATAACTTTCTTGTTATGGACCCAGGGATATGCTGAAGCCAGATAAAACCGAATCAGGAGCTGATTGTTAAATTTTCAACGAAAACATCAACAAATTGGAAATCAGCAAAGGCTACAAACCAGGGTTTGATATATTGTTTTGGTGATTGTCTAGGCAATACAGTGTTAGTAATTCAGATTAAACTTAAACATGTGTTGTGTATACATTTTCCTTTTCAGACAGCTGGCTGTTAAACATTTGCTAGCATACTGCCACATGGGCTCCTTTAGTAGTCTAGAGACCCCTATAGAGACCCCTTCTGAGAATAGTGTTTTTAAAATTGAAAAGATAAAATATATAGGATCACATTGGAAACCGATAGATTGGGATATAGTTATTAAAATATTAAAAATAACAAACCAGTACGTGGACCCCAAGCTAAGAACCCCTGTGTAACTGGATGAACTTTAAGCTCTAAATCTACGATCTTCTCTCTTCTCCTTGTCATGTCAATAACTCTGTTTCTGCTGACCCCTTGACCCTTAGCATGAGTTCCTAAAGTTCTATGTGTACCCAGTGCTCTTTTTCAGGGTGGCAAGAAACCACAGTAGGTAGCCTTCCAGAGACATTTCATTTTTATTCATTCTGCTCTCTTGCTCCAGTCACTGAAGCAAAGGGAATGTAAAAGCCATCCTGACAGCTGATTCCAAGTGCCTGCAGCTGTTAATTAATGAGGAGAAATGTTGGGATGATTCCCTTTAATGTTGAGCCTCTGTTCTGAAGGGGATCAAAGTCATTCCAGCTTGAGCAGTTGTATCAAGTGTGTGGAATTGTGGGGTTAGAGCATTTTTTTCTCTTGGATTTCTATAGCATCTCAAACCTGAATAATTGATAATGATTTGCACCCAGTTGGCAATATTATGTTATCAAATGAAGCTTAAATTGGTGGTACAGTTTGGAGGGCGAGTGAATAGAGCTCTACAGACTTGAAGTGCTGTCTTAATTAGGTTTTGATTCTGCTTTTTCTATCTGAAAAGGAAAATGGATCAGGATAAGCCGTTTGATTGATGTTTAAAAGTGGGAGTTGGGGAGAGTGAGAAAGAGGAAGACGGGAGAAAAAGATATGCCCATGATATGAAATATAGTAACTGATTTGTCAAGAAATTCTAAATTGCACTTAACATGCGAAGACTTAAAAATGCCTTCTCTTTGCATGACCTGTTAGTGTTAAGAAAAGCAGAGTGCTTTCCAGAGAACATCTGGCTTAGTCATCCAGAATTCTTAGGATGCAGGAGGTGGCAGGTCTAATTACAGAGGTTCCATGGTTTAGAAGGATACATGCTTGGTTTGGAATCTCTTTGGCTGGGAACCATGAGTAATATGGGTTTGATTCCTTCCTTTGACCTCTGTGATCATGGGACAAGTCATTTAACCTCTCAGACTAATTTTACTGATCCATAAAATTTGGGTAATAGTAATTGTCATACCTAGTTCACAGGGTCATTGTGAGGATCAGATGAGCCGTGACAGCGGTACAGGCTACTTGTGCACTTGGTGGCTATCCCAGGAGACACTAAATGTGATGTTACAGCGGTAGTTGCTTACCCAGGCTCAATGTCCTACTTTCCTCAAGGTTAAAAAAGAATGCCTTCAAGTGGATGCAGTTTTCAATTTTCCCACCAGGGGTCACTATACTGGAACCATCAGCCAGTGGTCTCCTCAAGGCCTCCCAACCCCCTCCCAATATTTACATAGGCTATGAATAAGCAAAACGGGAGGACCATGCCTCAAACTGCCTCTGAATTCATGTCCTATCTCTCCTCTAGTGCCCAAGGTCCCTGGCCTTCTAGACGCGTTTGTTAACGATTTTTATATTTCACGTTGACTGTGGAATTGTTGTGCTTTTCAATTCTCAATAGAGAAGTTACCAAAGCAAATTTATATCCGTGCATCCAAATGGGTTTTTATAAAATGCCCCTTTGACAACTGTATTGTAGGAGTTTTCATGGTATGTAAATCTAGTGGCAATGAAACAGAGCAATGTTTCTAAAGAAGTAGATATAAAGTACAATGAATGAATTTGTGGTAAGGGAATAGCTATCTCCACCATTTGCTCACATTTAGACAACTTCTGTGAAGTTTTTTTTATTTATTTATATTTCCCTATGTCTTCATTTTTCTCAGATCTTATTCAATATTGGAAATGATAAAGGACCCAAGAGGTCATCTAATATTCAGTGACAAAAATAATAATAGTAATAATAATAGCAACATTTATATAGTGCTTTACAAATAGTATCTGGGGCAGCTAGGTGGCACAGTGAACAGAGCACCAGCCCTGAAGTCAGGAGGACCTGAGTTCAAATCCAGCCTCAGACACATAACTCTCACTAGCTGTGTGACCCTGGGCAAGTCATTTAACCCCAATTGCCTAAAAGAAAAACAAAACAAAACAAATACTATCTCATCACACCCCTTTGAGGTAGGTGCTATTATCATCCCCCTTTTACAGATGAGGAAGCTGAGGCTGACAGGTTAAGTGATTTGTCCAGGGTCACCCAGCTAGTAAGTAAATGTTAATAAGTGGCTGAGGTGGGATTTGAACTCAAGTATTCCTGACTCTTAGCCCAGTACTCTTTCCACTGCACCACCAGATTCTATAACACCTTTCTCATATCTCTTCCACTACCTGATTTGAACTCAGGCCTTTCCAACCCCAAGTCTAGTGCTCTATCCACCATGCCCCTAAATTCCATAGCATCTCTTTCATATCACCTCCGGCATTCAGGGGTAGGTAAAACATTCCCTGCAATTGTCATAGAATCATATTTTCTCAGAAGATATCTGGGTCAACCCATGCCTGAGCAGGGTATACCTCTGCAGGACTCTCAGTGAGGGGGCATGTGGTTTCCATAGGAATAGCTCTAAAAAATGGGGAGCTCCCTAATAGCAGCAATTGACATTTACATAATCCTTTAAGGATTATACAGTACTTTCACATACATCATTTCATTGGCTGTGATACCAAGGAAGAGGCCCCGTAGATCTATAATTAGAAAGGACTTCAGAGTTCACCTAGTCCTGTACCAATCATCTTATTTTACAGGTGAGGAAACTGAGGCCCAAGGTGGTTCAGTGACTTGACCAAGGTTTTACAGGTAGTAAACACCAGAGGTGAGATTTGAACTTAGTTGCTCTAACCCCAAAGTCAGTGCTGTCCACTGTCCACTCTGTCCCTCCCTTTCAAATATTTGAAGACAGTTACCCTTTGCCCTTTGAAGCCATATCTTCACTAAACAAATACCACTGGCATCAGATCTGATGCAAAATACTTTTTTGATATAGAGCTCTGTGTGTGGTTTTTTTTTTTAAAGGAATCATAGTACTGTGAAATCTAAAAAGACTTCTAGCATGTTAGGTTGATGTTGTTGGTGGTGGTCTAATGAATGGACCAATGACATCATGAGCACAGTGTTTTGTCTTGTGAGTGAGTTGTATTTGAGTAAGGCAGGGTTGTGCAAAGTTGTCAGCCTCAATCTCTCCTCCATAGTCATTGGAGTCCAGCAGCAAGACAAAGGTTGAGATGACTGGTGATGGCTCAGGATGCAGTGGGTGACATTGGACTCTTAAAATTAAAAACTTTCCCAGGTCTTAGTTTGTCTGAGGCCATGCCCATTCAGTGACTAAAGGCTAGGTAAGAATTGAGACAAAAGATGGTTCAATTTACCATCCCAAAGATATTAATCTGGGTGGGAAGATCCTCAGAGTTTCTCACCAGAATAGAAAACAATTGCTGGTTACACTCATTCTAAGCCATCAATACCAAAACAATGTGCCAGAACCCATGTGGAGGACACATGGGAGAACAGAGACAAGAATGTCACAGGATGAGATGGTGAGGTTGGGTTAAAATCTGCACTGATGGAAGAAGTAGACAAATTGCTGAGATAACAGATTTTTTGAAATACCAACTTAAATTTTCCATTAATAATAAACTTAGAAGGTTGCTACTAAAAGAATAGGGGCAACTAGGTGGGCACAGTGGATAGATCACCGGGCCTGGATTCAGGAAGACCTGAGTTCAAATCCAGCCTCAGACACTGACCAGCTGTGTGATCCGGGGAAAGTCACTTAATCCTGTTTGCCTCAGTTTCCTTATCTGAAAATGAGCTGGAAAAGGAAATGGCAAATCACTCCAGTATCTTTGTAAAGAAAACCCCAAATGGGGCCACAAAGAGTTGGACCTGACTGAACAATAACTGAAAGACTCATTGTTTTCATTTTATAGATAAAGAAACTGAGCCTCAGAGAGCCTAAGTGATGTGCCCATTGTGCCACAGGTGCTGAATATCAGAGAGAGGATCTGAACCTGCTCTAACAAAGCCAAGTCCTTCTGATACCTTTCAGGGCAGCTCATTCTACTTTTGGATAGTTTTAAGGGTTAGGAATCTTGCCCTTATATTAAGCTCAAGTCTGTCTGTCTGCAATTTCCACTCTGAGCTCCTAGCTGTCTCCTTTGGAAGCCAAAATACCAAGTCTGATCCCTTTCCTAAAAATCAGTACTTCAAATACTTGAGGATACCAAACATGTCCCCCCTCAGTCTTCCCTTTGTCAAGGTAAGGTTCCCAGATGCTTCAAGTGATTCCAGTATGACATGGTACAAAAATGCTCTCACTTTCCTGTTTCTCCTCTTCTGGGAATGTTCCACTCTGTCGATGTTCCTCCTAAAATGTGGTAATCTGAACTGAATGTGCTATTATAATGGGGTCTGACCAGAGCAGGGTAAAATGGTTTTAGAACTGCCACCTCCGTAATTGGACATTAGGCTTCTATTAATGAAGGTTAAGTTTCCATTAGCTTTTTCAGCTGTCAGATTTTACCGATGACTCACTGCATTTTCACTCTACTAGAACCCAGTAGCTTATTTTCAGTCTACTAGAACCAGTAGTCTCCTTTACCCTTTACTCCTGTACCCATGAGCAGAGGACTACATAATGAGGGCAATGCATAATGAAGTCCTGAGCATACATTGACAGAATCCAATGGCATAATCAGATAAAACTTACAACAAAGTTAATGACACATACTTAATGATATGCATAATTATTATTATTTTATGTGGTAATTAAACACAAATGATAATGAAGATGGTAAGACAAATTTCATTGATCATAATATTGTCCGGGCTAGTCCTGCTGATACTTACCTGATAGCGACTGTTATCTCATTTCACATACACTTCATGGCAAAATTTTCTAGTTTGGTGGCACTTTCTAATGTAGGAAAGGGGCCAATAGCTATAAATATACATTTTTCCTCTCAGAATTAGTAGAACACTCTGAGTAGGAGTAATTTAAGGGAGGCTCATTTGTCCATTAACATCTTGTCCTCTGTCTATGTTGCCTGAAATCCTACCAAGTAGAGGTACAATTGGGTTAACAAGCAGTCATAGTTTACAGGATACTGGTGGGCTACCCATCATAATAGTAACAACAGCTCATGTTTATATAATGTTTTACAATTTACTAATTGCTTTCTTCATTACTGCGAGCATGCAAGCATGGATGTACACACACACACACACACACACACACACACGGTGTGGTAGGTAGTCATTCATATGTAGATGTGGGTTATTTTCATCATATGACTTTCCTTAAACTGAAGGGAATGGCAATTTTTATGGAGGAAGAAAGAGGATGATTCAATCCAATCTAATCTGAGAAACTTTTGTTAAGCATCTGTGGGGAGCTAGGTGGCACAGTGGATAGAGTGCTGGCCTGGAGGCAGGAGGACTCATCTTCCTGAGTTCAAATCTGGTCTCAGACACTTACTAGTGTGTGACTCTAGACAAGTCACTTAACCCTATTTGCCTCAGTTTCCTCATCCATAAATGAGCTGCAGAAGGAAATGACAAATTACTCCAGTATCTTTGCCAAGGAAACCCCAAATGGGGTCATGAAGAATCCAACATGATTGAAACAACTGAACAAGAGGAAAATGTTCAAGTCACAGGAGATAAAAACAAAACTTAAAACAGTTCCTCTCCTAATGAAGCTCATACCCTATTGGGAGACTACATTCAATGAGATGTGTGTGTGTGTGTGTGTGTGTGTGTGTGTGTGTGTGTGTGTGTCTGTGTAATGTGAAGAAGAGGCAGAGAAATCACCAATAAGTACAGGGCTCAAGAAAGGTTTCCTAAAAAGAAAATGGTGCATGGGTTGGTTCTTGAAAGAAGGGGATTCCAAGTGGGCAAAGGGAGGAGGTGTGCCTTTCAGGCATGGGGAACAGCCTGTGTAAAGGCACAAAGAGTACTGCTAGATTGGGCTAGTCTGGCTTGTACCCAGAATGAATGAAGGGAAATGACATGATCCAGAGGCACTGCAGGGAAAGGCAGGCCTGGGTGCTACCCTGCAATCAGGGGCCTTCAGCCAGCATCTAAGAACTGGGCTTCCAGGGAATTGTTTGGGGTTCTAGGGGGAAGAAAACACCAGGAGAAAACATCACTTTTAAGATTTGCCTAGAATTAGCCTTCTCCCTCTCTTTTTTTTCTAGAGGTAAGCTCCATTGCCATTTAACTCATTGGGTCCCCCTTCACTTTACTATCTATCTTTTTGATGTTTGCTGTTAACTTACAGGTTTGTGTTTCCAAGGTCAGTACTTCTCAAGGGGCAGATTATTTTCTTCTACCTGCTCTGTGCACAATTAGTTTGGGTTGCCAATGGGTCAAAAGTGGTGCCTTAGCTATATTATGGTCTGAACAGTTAGACCAAACATAAGCAGAAAAAGATTGTAAGCACATATATATTACATTTACTGGCATTTAATGCCATACTTGATTTCCCTAATTACAGCATTGTTTCTTAGCTGTTTGATCACTTGTCAAATCTAGTTATTTATCCTTCAAAACAATACTTCGCATTTCCCCTCACCCCCCACGTCAACCATTTCCAGCATGATTTCTGACATAAAGCTTTTTTTTTTTTTGAGAAGGGGGAAATCCTACCCCCACTAAATGTGAAGAAGACTATAAATTCTTTTTGGAAGACACATAGGAGAATATTGACTAGAATCTCCCAAGATGAGAAATCACAAATGGGTTGAGATCTACACTGATGGATGGGATACTTACATTCATGGGATCACAGATTTATTGAGATATTGAAGTATATCCCCTTTTCAGTTATAAATCTTTCTAGGGTATAACTTTTAAAGCAAAATAGGAAGGTTGAACAGTACAGTGGAAAGACCAGTAGATCTGGAGTCAGAGGGCCTGGGTAAAAATCCCAGTTCTGTCATTTACTACCTGAGTGAACTTGGGCAAGTCACTTGACCTTTATTTTCCTCACCTGAAAAATGAGGGGATTAGACTAGATTACATCTAAGATTCATTTTAACTCTAAATACCACTCTAGTGTCTTTGCCAAGGAAATCCCAAATGGGGCCGTGAAGAATTAGACATGACTGAAATGAGTAAACAACAGCTATGATACTAAGAAAAAAAACCACCTTTAAACTGAAGGTAACAACAAAGTTCATCAACTTCCTAATAGTATAGTTGAGTTTCGCTAGTGGTAACTGTTGTAAAGAAACTCTCCATGTAGAGTTAATTGATTAATCATGGAACTGATTATTTAATTTGTAGTTTTTATATTCTTGCTTTTTTTCTCCTTTCCTTAGGACAACTCACATTGAAACTCAAATTAATCCTTTTGACTTCTTGTTAGTATCTATGTGGAAGGCTAAGAGAAGAAAGTTAGTAATTGTCCTAGAATCCTACCTGCTTTTCTCATCCTCCTAGATGCTAGTGCCTTTCCTCTCTTAGTTATCTCTAATTTAACACACACACACACACACACACACACACACACACACAACACACACACACACACACACACACACATGAATCTTGTTTGTATATAATTGTTTACATGTTGTGTTTCCCATTAGACTGAGCTCCTGGAGACCAGGGATCAACTTTTGCCTTTCTTTGTATCCCCAGTGATCAACATAGTAACTGGCATACAGTAGGCACTCAATAAATGCTTATTGACTGACTGTATCCTCTTCTGACATCCCGTGTCCAGAAAGAACTCTCTTCACTTCTCTCTATTGAATGTAATCTTCCTTTCCTTTAAGGCCCAACTCAGGGTCACTTCTCCTCAAAGCCTACCTGATCCTTTCAGTTTGAAGTGATCTCTCTTCAATCCTCTCATGGCTCTCACTTTGTATTTTGCAGAGTCAAACTTGTATTATAATTATTTGCATATAAGTTTTCCCTACCACACTACAAAACTATAAGCTCCTTAAGGTCAAGAGCTGTTATTGTTCATCTTTCTCTTCCCAGTACCTAGCATAATGGTTCATGCTGGGGATCACAGACTTGTAGAATTTTGAGCCAAGAGGGCTTTAGAGATCATCTACCTGGTAGAGAGCCCAGAGACATTAAGGAACTTGCTCATGGTCACACAGGTAATAAGCAGCAGCCCTAGGACTAGGAAATGAATCTAGGTCCTTTGGTTCCAAGTCTTTTTTTCTTCATTAGGTTTTTTAAAAAAATAAAATAAAATTTAAAATAACTAAAAAGGAGAATTCATTATAAAATTAGCCCAATTTGAGACTCATCCAAGGCTGTATGTCAAAAAGGCCTTGTTATGAAACAGATTGAGTCAGTCTAACAGCATGGATGTGGAAGACAGTGTTATTGTGAGTCTTCAGTTGTAGCTCTGATTTCATCCCAACCTACTTTAAAGGAAACTCCCTCTACCAATGTAGACCAACAACTCTTCTGCATTTCTAAGTCCTCTCTCACAGAGGCTTCAGCATATTAATTAAATTAATAATGAATACATTATTGTTAGTTAGGTGGCATAGACTGTCAGTACTAACTGTGTGATTTGGGGAAAGTCTTTTAACCTATGTTTGCCTCAGTTTTCTTATCAGTAAAATGGGGATAATAATAACACCTACTTCTCAGAGCTATTGAGAGTATCAAATAAGATAATATATGTAAAGTACTTTGCAGACTTTAAAGCATTATTTAATGCTTGCTATGATTATCATTAATTAATTAATTAAATTGGGATTATTTGTGAATTTCAGAGATTTATGTTCTTAATTATCACATATAATTGGCTGCCCTTGCTCCCATTTAGCTCCATTTGTATCATTAAAATAAGATGATAGCACTTTCTAGGGAAGATCTGGTTCAAATCTGGTTAAATTTCATTCCAACTTTCAGCTCAGTAGTTAACACATGATACCAAAGGAGAAAGGCAGCTAGGTGGCTCACTGGATAAGAGCACTGGGCCTGGAGGCAGGAAGACCTGAGTTCAAATCCAGCCTTAGACACTCACTAGCCATATGCCCTGGGTAAGTCACTGAACTTCTGTTTGCCCTAATTCATTGGAGAAAGAAATGGCAAACCACTCTAGTATCTTTGCCAAGAAAACCCCACAGGGAGTCAGGAAGAATTGGACATGAGTGAGCAACAACCTGCGGGAGTAGGTGACTATCTTGAAAGGATATTTTTAGTTCTTGCTGTACTTTTTTCATGATCTGATAACAGGCCTGACAGGATAGCTTCCTGGTGGTTTCTCCTTTTCCTCCCCTGATCTATAAATCATCTGGAAAGTTGCAGCGGTTTTAGAAGCAGCCCTGATCTGAGCTGAAGGATAGAGCTCCTGCTTTCTGCATGACTGGCACAGATTGCCAGCATTCCCACCGGGCACTGGTGCCTTGGGATTGGGCCCTATCCAGCCTGCACAACCACGTCTCCCCCATCCTGTGGTGAAATGGCTTCCTAACCAATTGAGGGCTCCCTCCGTTGTGGGCTTGGAATTGAAAGTGCCCCATATCCTCCATATAGGACAATCCTCCACACTAGGAAAGGAATGATGGATGACACTGAAAGTTTGAAAACTGGGGCAGAGAAGTGTGATCATAGCAGGAAAAAAGCAGCAAGAGTCAGAAGTTTGGGGTTATAATATCAGTTTTACTATTAACTAGCTTTGTGACCCTAGACAAGTCATTTCATCTAAGTATCAATTTACCTATCTGCAAAATGAAAGACTTTAGATATCTGGGATTCAGAGTCAGAGGACCTAGGTTTAAATCCTGACTCTGAAGTTTATTATCTTTTTTTTTTTATAGTAACAGAGACTTAATTTTTATTTTTTGTGTTTTTTTTTTGTTTTGAATTAATTTATTTTTAGTTTTCCACATTTGCTTTATAATATTTTGAGTTGTAAATTTTCCCCCCTTTCTCCACCCCCTAAGATGGCCTGCAATCTGATATAGGCTATCCATGTATGATTATATTAAACATATTTCCACATTAGTAGCTTACTAGCTTTTTGACCATAGACAGGTCACTCAACTTCTGTCAGACTCAGTTTCCTCATCTGTTGATCTAGAAGGCTTCTGCCATGTCACTAAGTTCCATTTAGGAAACTGAATAAAGGCCTCCCTCAATTTCCAAAGCCCTGTAGGCTGCTGCCATAATCCTCTGTCCTTCCTCACTGGACTCATGTGGACAGGTACTCTGCCTGGGAGCGGCAAAGGCCTACACCCTCATCCCAACATTCTAATTAGAACGTTGGGACAGATTGATTTTACAAGCTTCAGCTTTGTCCCTCTGCCAAAGCTCACAAATCCTAACCTCCTGCTCTTGTAATCCCTGTCATTAAGAACAGACTTCTGCCTAGGCGAAAATCCCTTTCCTCTGCTACCCTTCCCTCTCCTCTCATCCCTATCCAAATCAGTCCTCTCTCCCCACCTGTCCCTCGTCTCTTTGTTCTGAGCCTTCCTTCCACTTTGCCTTCTGGACCTCTGTACCATTGTGAAGGAACTACCTCTGTTGTCAGACTCTCCCTCCTACATACTATTTAATACCACTAACTAAAACTTGACTTTTCCCTAAAGATGGCACATCTGCACTTGCCCTCTCCAGTGCTGGTCACTCCTCTCATTTCCCCTGAATCCTAAGACTTGGAGGAGTAGTCTCTGTTCTTCCAGCTCCCCATGTTTACTTAATATCTATTCAAGCAGCACTGGATAATCTCTCCTTTTACAAAATGATCCAAAGATTCCCATAGATTCTACTTCCATAAAATCTCTTTTAACCATCCCATCTTCTCTCCATAGGTTCCCAAAGTGGGTGATAACACCCCTGGGGGCACTGGAATGATGGGAGTGGGATGGGCTGGTGGTGGCGGTAGTAGCCTTGGGTGCAATTGGGGGCACTGAATAAAAATAAGGGGGGTGGTGGAAGCATAAGGAAAGAAGAGAAGAAAATTTTGAAAAGCCATTGGTACATGTTTCATCTGTTGTGTAACAGGGTTTAAAGTATTAGTGATTACATTATTTTCCAAACAAACACATGAAATGCAAGTTATAACCAATAGTGGTCAAGTCCACTAACAGGTCTTAACAAGCAAGTGTTGGCAGATGAGCATGTTGCACAGTCAGGAAGTCCAGCATGCATTGGAAAGAATATGCTCGTGTAATGACTTGTTTATAATACAATACTATATGGTTACATGATGCAATATTGCCTCATCAAAATTTCAATGCAGGAAAACCCCACAAATTTATAATAAATTATTAAATTTAAGATGTGTCATTTAAAAAATGATATATTTTTTTGAAATACTGCAAATTGAAAAAAAAAATTAAAAGGTTAAAGAAAGTAGATTTCCAGGGGGGTGCTGGGTAATTTTTTAAAAGGTGGGCAGTAGGCAAAATAAGTTTGGGAACCTCTGACTTACACTATTGCCACCCTAGTTCAGGCCCTTATCAAGTCTTACATGAATATTTTTTTTTTTTTGCAAGGCAATTGGGGTTAAGTGGCTTGCTCAGGGTCACACAGCTAGTAAGCGCCAAGTGTTTGGTCTGAGACTGGATTTGAACTCAGGTCCTCCTGAATCCAGGGCTGGTGCTCTACCCACTGCACCACCTAGCTGACCCCATGAACTTTTGAAATAGTCTTCTAACTAGTCTTTCTACTCTCTCCCCTCTCCAGGCCTTTCAATATGTATCCTTCACATAGCCACCTTCCTAATACATAGTCTTCCTTCCTAATACATAGTCTTGTCATGTCACTAACATAAGTTAAATCAATTACTCAGTAAATATTTATTAAGTGTCTACTTTGCACTCGTGCTAAGTGCTGGAGAGGCAAAAAGAGACAAAAGACAGTCCCCACCCTCAAGAAGCTTACACTCTAACGGAGACCAGAAGCAAACAGATAGATACAAAAAAGGATAGGTAGGAAATGGTTAAGAGAGGGAAGGCACTAGAATTAAGAACGGTTGGGAAAGACTTCCTGAAGAAGAAGGGATTTTAATTGTGACTTAAAGGACACCAGGGAAGGCAGTAGGTGGAGATGAGGAGTGAGAACATTACAGGCATGCAAGACAGCCAGGGAAAATACCCAAAGCCAAGAGATTGAGGAGGCCAATGTCATTGAATGGAAGAGTACTTGGTGGGAGTATGGTGTAAGAAGAATGGAAAGGTAGGAAGGGTATGTCATGTAGGTTGAAAGGTAGGTTATGAAGGATTTTGAATGACAAATGGAGGATTTTGTATTTGATCCTGGAGGGAGCCACTGAATTTTATTGAGTGTGTGTGTGTGTGTGTGTGTGTGTGTGTGTAGGATGACATGGTTGGACCTGTGCTTTGGGAAAACCACTTTGGTGGTTGAATGAAAGACGGATTGGAGTGGGGAGAGACTTGAGGCAGGCAGCCCCACCTGTAGGCTATTGCAACGGTCTAGGCATGAGGTGATAAGTATCCACACCATAGTGTGGCAGTGCCAGAGGAAAGAGAAGCAGATCGGAGAGATGTTGCAAAGGTGAAATCAATAGGATGGGTTGAGAGAAAGTGAGGAGCTGAGGATGACACCTAAGTTATGGGTTTGAGTAACTGAGAGGATAGTGTTGCCCTCTATAGTAAGAAGGGTTGGGGGAGGAAGGGTTTAAGGGGAAAGATAATAAAAGATAATGCTTAAGAATAAGTCAACGGTCGTCTGTTATTTGTCAGATAATATACAAACTCCATTGCCTGAAATTTAAGGTTCTCCATGATCTATAATATATAGCTCCAGTGTACCCTTCCAGCCTTATTTTCATTATTTTCTCCATTCATTCTTTGGTCTAGCCAAATCACTTGCTAATCTTATTTTATGCTTGTCTGCATCCAGACCTTTATACAGGATGATCTCTTACATGCCCTCCATCTTCTTCACCCCTTCCCCCATCCCCTTGCTCCTGGAACGCACTCCCTCTTCACTTTTATCAGTGAGAGTGCTTCTTTCTATTCAAGGCTAATCTCTGCTAATTCACCTCTACCTGCCAGATGAAAACATTCTCCCTCTTGTCCAATTTTCTTAAAGCTTATATCTTATTTGCTTTTCTTCTAAGAATTCCTACTTGTGTTTGGCTTATATTTCCTCTATGTATGGATAATATTTCCCCACTCAGTTGTAAACTTCTTGAGGCTGGGGACTGCTTGTCTTTTGCTTTATGTCAACTGGGGTCTAGCATAGTTTCTGCATTTGGGGTTAAGTGACTTGCCTAGGGTCACACAGTTAGTAAGTGTCAAGTGCCTGAGGCCGGATTTAAACTCAGGTCCTCTTGACACCACAGCCAGTGCTCTGTCTACTATACCACCTAGTTGTTGATAGTTTCTTGCACAAGATATGCACATAATGAATGTTTGTTCAATTTATTACCATGCAGGTGGAAAAGTCTTAGATGGAAGCCCAAAGAGAGCTAATGCTCTGTTTTGCTCTAAATATTATAACCCTATGAATTTTTAGGCTTAGCATAAATAGTATAAATAACCAAAACTCACCATAAATAGGTGACATTTTTTTCCTACCATTTAAAAAAAAAAAGGTGAGGTGAGTACTTAGGAGCAAAAGGGTCATCAAGGACAGCCCTTGCAGCCCCTCCAGGTTACGTGAAATGAAGAGACCTCAAAGGATGGAAGAAGGGAGTCACTTACGAACTGGTTTGTAATCTACTTGTTTATGTATTGTGATTTCATGAGTGAGAAGGTTTAAATTCTGCAATTGTTCCAAAGAAAATTGGTATCAGGATTTGTTCCCCATTGTAAAAAAAAAATAAAATTTTGACAGTAACATATTCATTAATTCTTATCAATTATTTATACCTTATTATAATTGAATTTATCAGATTCTTTTCTAAAAGCACTTTCTGTTTGTTTGCTTGCTTTTTGGAGGGAGGATTCTGAATTCTGAAATGGGGAATGAACACCATAAAAATCTTGAAAGATGGAAGATTATCATAAGAAATAATCTAATCCCACCTCCTAGCTGATGCAAGAGGGCTAAGCTTTAAACCAAAGAAGTGTAGTTCTAATTGTGGAATGTAGGCATCAGCAAATAATTTATGAGATATTTTGGGGTGGGGTAAGGGTAGACTTCCCTTCTTGTCTCTGAAATCATATCACCTAGGAGAGAAAAATCACTAAAAAGAGAGCCTGGGGAAATGGAAAGCAAACTTTGCTCACTTCCTGATTTTACTCACAGCTTAGCCTGAACTCACAGATTCTTCAGCTGATTCAAGGTTATTTTCACATTTCACTCTATATTGCCATCTCCCTCGTGATATCATTGGTCCTCTTCGAGAACGAAGGACCACAACCACCAACATGAAAAACACCCTTTCCCCCATCTCTAACCCTTCCCTGAACCAGGCTTAGAAAAACAAGATGGAGATGCAAAACACATCTGATGGACCTAAGGAAGGATAAGGTGAACTCAGCCTGCAGCATCTAGACTTAGTTGGCCTTCTGAGTTGCCTCCTCTTTATCCTGAGGCTGATGTTTCCTGAACAATCAAAGACTCTCATTTAGTTGTTGAGAAAGGATACTGAAAGGAATCATGGAGTCCTTGTGGCTGGAGAGCTGGGGCAACTACATGGCCTTAACTGTTTACATACAAGACACATGCTGGGGTCAGAAAGACATGGTTCAAGTCACACTCCTGATTTATAGTGTCTTTGAAGCACTGGGCAAACCCCATTCCCTTTGTGAGATTCAGGCTCTCTGAGACTCTCTAAGATTCTGAGTCTGCATAGTTCGAGGGATTTGCTCACTTGGAATTCCATATATTGGTAAAATCACAGGTCCAGGTTAAAACAAGACAAAACAGTCCTGGGGAAGCCAGTTCATTCTCTGGCATAAACCTATCTGTGCTTTTGTCAAGGATGTTATGATAGGGCTTGAGGGCAACTTGTTCTTTGGTGAATTGGCTGTTGTAAACTTGTAAGATTAGGAATTAGACTTCAGAGGAACTCTGTGCCACATTTTAGTGGCATCAGAATTGGTCCAGAGGCCTTAGAGACAGGTCAAAAGGCTTAAGGCAAGTATAATTGTCTACATGAAACCCTTTAGTCCCACTAATTTGCCTAGAAATGATTCCCTTCAAACTGCATGGACATGTTGATGTGGGAATGATAACTAACACAAGCTTACCTCAGCAAATGTCAGCATCCTGCCCAAGGCCAGGAAATCAAAGTAATGCCAGATGCTGTCCCCCTCTTTTTTATGCTGGGATAATCCCTTGATTGAAGATTACATTGAATGTCATTTCTGTCAGTCCTTTGGGCTAATGTTGTATTTCCCTAACACACAACACTTAGATGTAAGGGATGGAAGACTAAATTTCTGACCCTGGTATGCTCTTGGCTTGGACTAGTGCATTGTGGGATTCTTGCTCCTCTACTCAGCCTTTGGGAAATGTAAGTGCCAAGGACAGAGATGTTATTCTGTATCATTTGCCCAAAATACCCATGGCACTGAGAGATGAGGACACTTTTCCTTCGGGTTGGTCCATAGCTTGCTATTGAAATGGGTCCCATCATCTCATCTCTACATTACTTGTTTAGTCACCCAAATAGATTTTTCCTTCCTCTGTCAGACTTCAGAAGCTGTTTCCAGGACTGAATCCTGTAAAGGCTGTCATCTCTCTGGGAACCTTGTTTTTGCTGTGTCGGTAGCTCTCAGAGACTTTTCTCCTTTCTTAAACTTTCTGATACTTGAAGAACTGCTCTTTTCCATTAAGAAAAGACAGGTAAAGGACACTAGTGATGGCTGGTGATGGTGGCAAGTGCCTAGAAAAGGTCGCTGTAGGTGGGAATCCTTTCTTTTTCTTCCTGAAGTGGAATATGAAATGTGAATGAAAAATATTGAGCTAATTCACATAAAATGATAAGCTAGTAAAATGAAACGGGTGGAATTTAAGATAACAGGGTTCTGGGTAATAATCAGCATGACTTTGGAAAGAATCAATAATGTTTTTCAAATTCTTTAGTCACTTTTCATGATAAAGTGAAAGACCTCACTGGGTCAAGGGAAGGCTCCTTGAACCTTCTATCATGGTACAGTGGATCACTGGATTTGGGGTCAGAGGACCTGAATTCAAACAGTGACTCTGTCACTGACTGATTTCACTTTTGTGACTATGAGCAAGTCATATAATCTCTCAGGTCCTTCATTTCCTAATTTATAAAATAAACAGGTTAGACAAAGTTCCAATGTGTGTTTCAGCTCTTGATCCATGATCCTAGGAACCATTTAGCAAAAATGAACTTCTGATCATGTCAAATGGAGTCATCAATAACTTTTGGGGAAAAGTTGACCCCCGTGGCTTTTAACCTCTTTGGGTAGGACCTCTCAAGGCTATTGAGCATCACTTCCTTCAGAGAAGATATGATACTGGTAGATATCTTTTATCATAACAATACCTCCCTCTCTCCCAATCCTACTCACTAGACTCCAGTGACTCCCTATCACTTCCAGGATCAAATATAAAACACTTGATTTGCCATTTAGAGCCCTTTGCAACCTGGCCCCTTCCTTCCTTTCTAGACTTCCTAGATTTCACTCTCCTCCATGTACTCTATAGCTTAGAAGCATTAGCTTGCTTGCAGTTCCTGACACATGACCCTCCATCTTCAAACTCTGTGCCTTTATATTGGCTGTCCCCCATGCCTGCAATGTTCTCTTTCTTCACCTCCACATCCAAGGTTCCTTGGCTTCCTTCAAGACTCAGCTTAAATCCCAAAGGCTTCTGCAGAAAGACTTTCCATTCCCCTCAACCTTCCCCCCAACTAGTGATGTCACTCTGATATTATCTTCCATTTATACTATATAGAGCTTCTATGTACATAATTGTTGGTGTGTTGTTTCCTCAGGAACTGTGTTTTTTGCCTTTCTTTGTGGCCCTAGCACTTAATACATTGCCTGGCATATAATCAGTGAATATTTGAATTACCTTCATCAGTGTGTGATCTCACTTCAGCATCATACTTGACATTTCAAAACAGTGCAGTACAATTTGACAAATTCAGAAAAATCAGTTGTCCAACAATCAGACAGTTAGAAGGTATTTACTAGGTACCAACTATGCGCACTTTTTCAAATCTGGCCTCAGAAACTAACTCTGTGACCCTGAGCAAGTCACTTAACCCTGTTTGCCCCAGTTTCTTCATCTGCAAGATGAGCTGGAGAATGAAATGGCAAACTACTCCTGTGCATTTGCCAAGGACCCCTCACCATGGGGCAGAAAGAGTTGGACGTAACTGAAATGACTGAACAACAACATATACACAGTACTATGTCAGGTGCCATGGGTATAAAATAATTATAAGTCATGGCCACTAACAACAAGATTAGCCTTAAACTTAGTCAGTAAACCACAAAACTAGCCCCTGCTCTTAAGGAGCTCGGAGTCTAATGGGGAGACAACATGCAAACACCTATGTACAAAAACAAGATAAATACAGGATAAACTGAGATAATCAATAGAGGAAGGCACAAGAAATAAGGATGATCAGGAAAAGCTTATTGTAGAAGATGGGACCATAGTAGAGACTTGAAGGAAGGCAGGGAAAACAGGAGATGGAGGTAAGGAGGTATTGGGAATGCTTAGGGTTGAGAGATGGAGCATCTAGTACAAGGAACAGAAAGGTGGCCATTCTCCCTGGATTGCAGAGTATGTATGTGGGGGTAGGTGGCTGAGGGAAGTGTACTTAGAATACGTACTCAAGGTGATGAGATATAAACACATGAAAGTAACTAAGGACTAAACCACTATACTGTAAGGAGCTAATGGTGCAGGGTAGACAGTATGCGAAAAAGGAATTAGAGAAGGGAAAAAAACCTGTCCGAATGCCTTCTTGGATAGCATAACAATTCAGGGCTGGCTGTGGTAACCTAAAGAATTCCCTTCTCCAAAGGCCTTTAAAAAATTGTAGTCTTTTCATTTGCCTGGGTTAAATGCTGCCTTTTCTAAAGACAATAGGACAGATTAGTAATCCCTCCTATACTAATCCATTTATAGTATTCTACAATATGTCTGGGATCCCCCAGTAGAATGTAAGCTACTTGAGGGCAGGTACCAGATCAACCTTAGTATCCCCAGGCCTGAGGGCAGTAGCTTCTTCATGGTGGGCACTTTATAATATTTGCTGAAATAGATTTAATTGAATTATACAACCTTTAAATGATCAGCATGGCTCCATGGAAAGATTGATTAATTTGGAGTCTGAGACCCCAATTTTTATAACATTCAAATCTCTTTAAAGTTCATTCTATAATATTGAGAGACTGTGACCCAAATGGACCCTAGCATCCTCCATTTTTGCCTCTCATTACCTACTTCTATGGCCTTAGGCAAAACACTTAACATTTCTGGGCCTCAGATTCTCTATCTGTAAATGAGGGGTCGGGATTGGATACCATTGAGATCCTTTCTAGGCCTCATCTAAGATTCTATGAACTTAGCACCTCTTAACATTCAGGAAGCAGCATGCCTTCAAAGAATAAGAGCTGGCAACCTGGGATCTATTTCCAACTTCACCCTTCATTTATTTTATATTTTTACCTACCAATGGCTTAGATTCTCTAGTTGGCATTCTTCATAGGATTGGGGGGGGGGAAACCTTCTCTACTTCTCTTAGACGTTGTAAAGAAAAATAATAAAAAATGAAATTCAGTGTTTGAACTAGCTGCTCATTGCCTTTTGAAATCAAAGTACATCCTTGTAAATAAACTCTGACATTAATAGCAGCCTCTGGTTTTTGTTCTGTTCCATCCCTGAGGCACTCAGAGGATTTTGCATATTTTAATAATATAATTTTGAATAAAATACATTAAATAAATATAATATTAAGAAAATATAAAATCACATTATTAGAAATATGTAAAATCCTTCAAGTATCTGAAGGTTAGGGACCGAACAAAAGCCAAAGGCTGTTTTTATTGTCAGAGTTTATAAGGATTTCCTTTGCTTTCAGAGGAATGAGTAGCTAGTTCAAACACTAAATTCCATTTTTATTTTTTCTATATAGATTGCCCTTTCATTGAAAGCACCAATGAGTTTGTCAAGAGGTTTAGAAAAGTTTAGACACCTTTTACCTTCCTCCTACTGGTTCCACACCAAAGCAGAATTTATAAAATACTTCCAGAAAGGAAGTATGAATTCATTACGTCCTCTGAGCATGAATGCCATTGCCAAGAATCTCTCTCCTGTGTGTAGATAGATGTGGGGGGTAGGAGTTGCTCTTATGGCATTTATGATTTACTTGAAAGGCTCTAAAAGAGCTGTTTAGAGTTTGGTAAAGGTTCATATCTCTCTCCCAAAGAAGCCATCGAAATGCTTAATATTAGAGTCTCTCTGGGTTCATGTGCTAGTTTCAAAATGGTACCAGTATTATCATTTAAAGAATCATACTGAGGTTTGGAATATGTGACCTTTGAAGGAGGTCAGATCCTTGGGAAGCTAGATAATATTGATTTAAGTGGTGATCAATAAATGTTGGAAGAAGCTCTCAGAGAGGCAGCTGGTGTGTGTGTGTGTGTGTGTGTGTGTGTGTGAGTGTGTGTGTGTGTGTTTTGTGTGAGTGTTGGGGTAGAAGGGTATAGATAGACTGGAAATGGGAGATGCCACAGACTAAAAATGATCCAGGCATAGCTTTGTTTTGCCCAGAGTAGTGCTATCAGCCAAATAGCTGCATTTGGAATGAAGGCTATACAAGAGTGAGGCACCTATAAGTATAAACATGCTTGCAATATTTACATTATTACATCATTCCCCTGAAGGGAAGAAGAGGAAGAGGACGTGTTTTCATTTATTCATCTAATATCTGTTGAACTCCTGCTATAGGAAAGACACTATGCTGTGTCTTTGTGCTGTGCTGTGCCCAAGACGCAATTTGTTTCTGCTGGAAACTTATATCTAACAGAGGACAAATAATAAGAGGCAATAAAAATCATGTCAAATGAGAAATGGTTGAAGAATGTTGATTATAAAGAATATAGGACTTGGCAAGGGTGTTGGGGGAGGAACAATGATAATGGTCTTCACATATTTGATGGCCTGCCATGTCCAGGAGGGACTCTAAGAGGGCAACACTAGGATCAGTAGGTGACACTACTCTGGTCCTCGATGTCCTCATATTTAAAATGAGCACATCAGTCTAAAGATCTCTAAGGTCTTTTCCAGCTCTGGATTTATGATCATATAGTCTTACATTATACATAAAAATGAGTTTCCTGGACATTAGACTTGTATAAAAATGAAATGGGCTGCCTTATTAGGTTAGTGAGCACTCTGTCATTGGACGTATCCAAGAAGAGATTGAATAAGCATTTGTTGGAGATATTGTAGATGAAGTTCATACATTATGAAAGCGGTTTTAATAGATGACCTATAAGATCTCTTCCAATTCCAGATTTCTATGTTGAGCTGTTTTTTTTGTTTGTTTTTGGGTTTTTTTGCTAGACCTGTGATTTCATTGGCATGGGGCACCTCCTAGTGAAGAAACTCTTTCTACCAATGAGGATCAGCAGCTGCTATAAAACCTACATTCTTCATCCCTACATGTCTGAACTCCTCTGGAGATGATTATCAAGTTCCAGAGGACAGGAACTCTGCCTTATACACTATTGCAACCTCCAGAGTATCCAGCACAGTACCTTTTACACAGCATATGCTCAACAGAAATGAGTGCTTTGAGTTAGAGAGTCACGTGGGGTACTGAATGATTAAGTGACTTCTCTAGGGTCACATAGCCAGTAGGTGACAGAAGCAGACTTGAACATAACCTAAGTCTTCCTGACTACAAAGCCAACTCTCAAAGAGCCATTACAACCTGCTGCCTCTCACCTCCATGTTACATATCATGGTAAATGTATAAACACAGGCACATATTATATTAACTATAATTAGCATATTAAAATCAAAGCATTATATTTATTATATTATATTACCAAATATCATAATTATATATTACACATTATAATTATATATCACAATGCTGAGGGGAAGTTTATATATAGTTATGTATAATTATAATTATGTGTAATTCTATAATATATACATACACATAATTATATAGTATATATTGTATGTTATAATTATATGTAATTGTATATATAGCATGATAATATATTATAAATACTAAAATTATACTACATTATACTATCATACTATACTATATCATACTATAGTCTTTCTTCAGATGCTAAGAATCTTGGTTCTAGATGCAGTACCGATCTTGACAAAAATGACTTTATATGGTCTAAATAGCCCCCATATTCTCGTTAATGACGCCATTTCTCTCACCAACCACTTCCAACTCATAGTTTCTATTACTGAGACCATTCTTATTAAGCACCCTGTATACACTTGTGCTTTGGTACATGATGACAGTAAATCTTTTGCTAGCATTTATACATTACTACAGGTGTTTAAGCTCACTAAAGAAACATTTCCAGTAGCTGCACAAAAGACTGTAATCATTCAAAGAAAAGCCTTTCCCAAAGGATCAGGAAATTACACATACAACCCCCCCAAGCACACACATGTGCTTGCATGTGTGTGTGTGTGTGTGTGTGTGTGTGTGTGTGTGTGTGTGTGTGTGTATCCAGAGAAAGAGTCTAAGAAACTAGGTGGTAAAAATAATGATAATAATAATAATAATTAAGATTTTAATTAACATATGTAACAAGAAATTGAATATTATCAACTTTTTGACTCCAGGAATAACGGTAAACATACTGCTTCAATTATCAATAGATCCATGAAGCAAATATGCTGCTAGTTGGATAACAAAAATGTGACTGCAGAAGACTTCTGATAGATACAAATAAGAGAATGCCTCATTGGTCTATGTGGTAGCTCTCCTGTGTCTTATCTACATTAAAATAGAATTCTGAGATTAAAAAGTACTTCAAAATGGTATTTAATTCTTCACTGACATCTAAATAGAACTATGAACAAGTTATCTATGACATTGACCCATCTTGGCCCCAGAGAAAAGGTGAGGAAATACACCTCTCTCCTTTCCTTAGAGAGGAAGGACTATGGTGATGGAATGTTCCATATGGCATAATTGGATTCGTTTTCTTAACTGATTTTGCTGTGGTCATAATGGAAGGTACATATGGAAATACACACACACACACACACCACACACACACGCACGCACACACACACACACACATATATATATATATACATACATGCATACATATGAATGTGATATGAATATGATTGCCTCTGGAAAACCATCTCTCTCAGAGAGCAACCACGTTTTAGGATAGCCCCAGCTCCCGTTCTTGACTTCATTCCCTAGCCATCTTCTCCTTAGTCTAGAGACAATCACCTTGCTGTAGCTTGTGTACTCTTTTTTCTGCCACACCCTCCAGTCTGGCATCATGAATCATGCTCAAATCAACTTTTCCATCATTCCCTATGGCCTATAATTTTCTAAGTCAAAGTGTCCCTTCCTGGACATGACTCTCCTATTTGTTTGTCTTCTAATGTAAACTTCTTGAGGGCAAGATCTGTCTTTATGGTATTTGTATCCTTAGTGCTTAGCATGGTGATTGGCCTATAATGAATCCTTAATAAATGTTTTTTTCATTCACTTAATAAAACCTGTATAAAATGAACAAATAAATATCTCCAGGGAAGGAGAAAATTATGTGTTCTTAGGCAAATGAATTTAATCCCTTGGGCCTTAGTTTCTTCAAGTGGAAAATAAGGATGTTGGGTTAAATGCTCTTTAAGGTTCCCTCCAACTCCACATGTCTCTTATTTGGGTGGCGCAGTAGATAGAATGCTAGGTCTGAAGTCAGAAAGACTCATCTTCCTGAGTTCAAATCTGGCCTCAGACATTTCCTAGCTTTGTGATCCTAGACAAGCCACTTAATCATGTTTGCCTTTCCTCATCTGTGAAATGAGCTAGAGAAGGAAATGGCAAAACCATTCCAATATCTTTGCCAAGAAAACCCAAATGGGGTCACAAAGAGTAGGAAACAACTGAAACACACACACACACACGCACAGCCCTGGAGTAGGGTGTCTTCCTTGACCTCTTCTTCTAATGTTACCAATTATGAACTATAGTATCATAGAACATAAAATAGAATGGACTGGGTTAGGGGAACTGGGTCATAGTCCTGGCTCTTTCACTAAGTACTCTCTTTCCCATTTTACAATACTTGGTCTCCCAAATTCTCTGCTTTTTGGAAAATCACATGATTATACCTCGGGAAGGACAGATGGCAAGTGCGCTTTGGATGTGAATGGGGGGTAGAGTTAGGATAGGACTCTAGAAATAGTGTCTCTTCCTTTCGCAAACTCCTGTGATAGAGTACAAGGTACATGAGAAATTACAGTGAAATGAAACCTATGATCGCCAGATGCTTCTTAATATGAATTTTGTTAGTGTGCTGAGGGTTTTAATTCTCTGTCTTCTGAAGAAGAGGTGTGTGTTGAACCACAATGCTGAGGGGAAGCTTTACTAATTCTGAAAGAGAGTTTTGTTTTGTTTTAATCACCCTCTAGTAGTTACTTCCAGGCTCAGTGTGTCAGCAACTACTTTATAACCTTGCTAGATAGGTTTGCAAAATTGTGTTACAATGGAAATACCTGGTGGAAATTTCATCCAAAGAGCTCCAGGTGGTGATACAGCCACACCCTGAAGGCTAGTTTAACTGGCTGTTTGCTAGTTCTGCCTGCCATGGTACCCAGTCTTTGTGTTGATTAAATACAACAACAATTTGCTTTATCTTAAGGAGTAGACAGGAAATAATTCCCACATGAAGGGTGTTTCATTGCTTTCTGTGCATAGGCAAACCTGGGAGGTACTTGCAGGCAAAATTTGCTAATCAAAAAGAAAACATACTATTCATTATGAAGCTCCAAAAAACAGCAGAAGTTCTAGGTATTAAACTTATCCTTCTTTACTTTTGAAGGAGATATCATAATATATGGAAAAGAACACTGGACTGGGAGTCAGGAGCCCTGAGTTCTAGTCTAAGCTCTGCTCTTAAGCAGTCATGTGTCACTGAGCAATTCAATTAACCTCTTTGGGCCTCCATTTTTTAATTTTTAAAGTAAGGGCACTGTATCTCATTGTATAGCTAAGTGGTACCTGGTGGCACAATGGTGGCACAATGGAAAGAGTGCGGTACTTTGAGTAGGGAAGACCTGAGTGTGAATCTTGCCTCTGACAATAGCTGTGATCTTGAGCAAGTCACTTAACTTCTCTTGGCCTCAGTTTCCTTGTCTGTAGAGTGAGGACATTGGACTATAAGGCCTGTAAGGTCCCTTCTAGTTCTAAATCTATGATTCCATGATCCCAAATTTCCCTTCCATTTCTTTGTTTTTATGGACAAGCAAATAAAATCTTTGTGTTTCAAGAGGACTCAGCACTTCAGCCACCTTGGGCTCACCCAAAGATAGGTCGATCCCAGCTGATCTATGTGGCCACTATGAACACTCTTAGTTGTAAAACTTTTCTATTAAAAGGTCACGGGTAGGAGTGGTTGGAAGGAAGGAGGAGAATCCTACCTAAGATTGATTTTTCCCCCTGGAGTTTTTTATCTCAGTGCTAACTGATGCAATAATAAAGGCGGCACTGAATTGGGCCTCTAATGTATGCCTGCTTTTCTGGTTTCTGCTTATTTACCTCAGGCTTGGTAAGAAGTCATGCCATAGCATGCACACAGCCACAGGAACCAGCAAAAAATGGGTTGGGCCTATTTGTTCCAACAGGCCTTTAGAAGGCAAAATGAGCCTAGCTTCAGACTGAGCTAGCTGAAACAGTGGGAAGCAAGTGTGACCATGGAGGTCCTGAAAAGTATTGGGATAAGAGTCAAAATGCTTTGAATAGTTCAGTATCAAGCGCAAGCCAGGGATGGAAGAGGGAAGTAGTACTTTGACCTTTCCCATGAAAGCAGACTCAACTGATAGACTTAGTTAAAAGTAATAAGTTGGAATATCTGTAGGCAAAACTAGTAAGAATTTAACATCATCACAGCTCCTTCCTTCCTTCCTTCCTTCCTTCCTTCCTTCCTTCCTTCCTTCCTTCCTTCCTTCCTTCCTTCCTTCCTTCCTTCCTTCCTTCCTTCCTTCCTTCCTTCCTTCCTCCTTCCCTCCCTCCCCTCTGTTCATTCTTTACTTCTTCCCTCCATTTCTCCCTCCCTCCCTTCCTGCCTCCATACCTGCCTCTAGGGTTGTAGAGGTACAATAGGAAGTATTGGTAGATACTTGTAGGATGTCGAATTTCTGAAGAATGTGCTGAACACCTCAAAGCAAAAGTGTTTCCAATACAATTCATGATCAGTCGTTAAGAATAATAACATTCCTTTTGCCTCTTTTCCCTGCAGTTGGAGCTATACTCAGCTAGGAAGCAGTGAGATCACATGGTATAGTGGGAAAAATTCTAGATTTAAAGACAAATTCCAAATCTGTCACTTACTATCTGTGTGACCCTTAATAAGTCAATTAACTTCTCATGGCTCCAATTTCCTTATCTGTAAAGTGATAGTATGGGACTAGATGACCTCTAATGTATTTTCCAGTTCTAATTCTATGATCCTAGAATAATATAGTGGAAAGTGCACTGGATTTATAGTTAGATGACTTTGGTTTACATCTTGACTCCATGACTTATGCTTATGTGAGGTTCAACAAGTCATTTAATTATGCTAGAGCTCAGTTTTTACATTTGTACAGTTAAGGGATTGGACTAGATGTTCAACTCTCTAGATACTTGGACTAAATAAGACACTTTTTAGTTCCAAATCTTATAGTTGGTACTAAGGCATGGATTAAATTAACTATAAAAGTTGAACAATTAGATGGCTTGACCCCTAGAGTACCCATTAAAAATTTGATATCACCTCAGGATTAAGTCTCCGATGGAGTCCCTCAGGGATCTTTGCTCAGCCTTTGTGGCCTGCCTATTTTTATCAGTGTCTTAGATAAAGATATAGATGAGATGTTTATTAAATCTCTTGATGCAGGGAAAGCTTGTTAATACATTGGATGAAAGTTGGGATTCTGAAAAATTTTTATGGGCAGAAATATTGGGAAATCTAACAAGATGAAATATAGGAAACATAAATATAAAATCTTATATTTACTTTTTAAAAGTCATCTTCACAAATAAATGATGAAGTAGATATTATCATAAAGCAGTTAATTTTAAAAAATCTAGGAGGTTTAGTGGACTAAAAATTCAATAAGAATTACCAAAGTGAAGTGGCAACTAGGATAGCTCATGTGATCTTAGGCTATATTAAAAGAAAAAAGAAATAGAGCCAAAACTAGTAAGGTGATGGTGCTACCACAGTCTGCCCTGTTCATACTGCCTTGGATATTATGTTCAGTGCTGGTTTATACATTTTAGAAAAAGCATTAATACCAGAACACACCCAGAGGAAGGGAATAAGGAAGGAATATGTCCATACCAGATAAGGATAAATTCAGTTAATGATGTTTAGTCTGGAGACAGAAGACCTGTAGGGAGATGGGGGCAATATGAGTTACCTTCAAGTATACAAAGGATTATCATATAGAATGAGATTAGGCTTGTTCTATTCAGCCCCAAAGGGCAGAACCAATAGCAGTGGGAAGAAATTGGGAAGATGCAAAATGAGCTTTAGTGTAAGGAAAAATTCCTAACAATCTGAGTATGTCAAAAGTGGAATGGGCTGTCTCAGGAAGCAGTGGTAGGTTGGACATCCTCAAGCAGTAGTTGGATGACCATTTCAATATGCTGCACAGAGGCTTTTTGGTTAGGAAGGATTGGACTAGATGGCTTCTGAGATCCCTTCCAACTCTATGACTCTGGTATTCAGTCTACCAAATTTCTCTTTGGCAATAAACATTTTGGTTATTATTGTTCAGTCTTTTCTGACTCTTTGTGACTCCATTTGGGTTTTTCTTGGCAAAGATACTGGAGTGGCTTGCTATTTCCTTCTCTAGCTCATTTTAGAGATGAGGAAACTGAGACAAACAGAGTTAAGGGACTTGCCCAGGGTCACACAGCTAGTAAGTGTCTGAAGTCAGATTTGAACTCAGAAAGATGAGGCTTCCTGACTCTAGGCCCAGTATTCTATCCACTGCACCATTTAGCTTCTATAGAATAGCCACTTTAAATTTGTAATACCTGTGCTTCATTTCAAAAAAGATAAAGGTTCTCTTATAAGAAATTTGTTTAGAAAAAAATCTTAAGACTGACGAGTAGTAGAATATTCAATCAATGATAATTTATAATATTAATTTATTTTTAGTTTTCAACATTTACTTCCATAAGCTTGTGAGTTTTAAATTTTCTTCCCCTGCCTATCCACCTCCCTCCTCAAGACCATGTGCAATCTGACATAGGCTCTACATACACATTTCTATTAAACATATTTTCACGTTAGTAATGTTGTAAAGAAGAATTAGAACCAATTGGAGGAACCACAAGAAAGAAGAAACAAAACAGCAAATAGTATGCTTCCATATGCATTCAAACTCCATAGTTCTTTCTCTGGATGTGGATAGCATTTTCCATCATTTTTTTTTTTTGTCTTTTGGTGATGCAATCAGGGGTAAGTGACTTGCCTAGGGTGACACAACTAGTAAGTGTCATGTGTCTGAAGTTGGATTTGAACTCAGGTCCTCCTGATTCCAAGGGCAGAGCTTATCCACTGCACCACCTAGCTGTCCCCATCAGGAGATTTTTGGAGATATCTTAGATCCTTTTATTGCTGAGAAGAACTAAGTCTCTATCAAAGTTAGGTTAGTCATCACACAACGTGGCTGTTACTATGTACAATGTTCTCCTGCTTTTGCTCATTTAACTCATCATTAATCCATACAAGTCTTTCCAGGTTTTTCTGAAATCTGCTTGCTCATCATTTCTTCTAGCATAATAGTATTCCATTACATTCATATACCACAACTTGTTCAGCTATTCCCCAATTGATGGGCATCCCCTCAATTTCCAATTCTTTGACACCACAGCAAGAGCTGCTATAAATATTTTTGTACATGTAGGTCCTTTTCCCATTTTTGTGATCTCAGTAGGATACAGCCCTAGAAGTGCTATTGCTGGGTCAAAGGGTATGCACTTTTTATAGCCCTTTAGGCATAGTTCAATCATCATTTATTAAGCAACTATTCTATGCCAAGCACTGTGCTAAGTTCTAGGGATACAAAGAAAGGCAAAGTCCCTGCTTTCAAGAATCTGATAGTCCAATGGTTATAATAATAAACACATCATAGGTAGCAACAATATTTCTGAGTCAAACAACAACATTCTGACATAGGTATTGTGATCCCTATTTTACAAGTGAAGGATAAGGTGAATTTATAGCAAAGCTAGGTGGCACGATGGATAGAGCACCGAGGTTGGAAGCAGAAACACTCATCTTTCTGAGTTCAAATCCAGCCTCAGGCACTTCCTGGCTATGTGACCCTGGGCAAGTCAGTTAACCTCAGTTTCTTCATCTGTAAAATGAGCTGGAGAAGGAAGTGGCAAACCTCTCCAGTGTCTTTGCCAAGAAAACCTCAAATGGGGTCATGGAGGGTTGGATGTGACTGAAAAATGACTAAACGACAACAAAAACCTCAAACATCTCCACTTGAAGCATTAAGAGATCTGTGCTCTTTATTCATTGGGAAGAGCTTCAGACTTCTTATCTTTGGCTAATAGAGTTAATGAATCAATTCACAAGCATTTATTAAGCATCTACTATGTGCTAGAGATTGTGCTAGGTTCTGGGGGATATGAAGACAAAAATAAAAACAGCTCCTGCCTTCAAAGATTATAAGATCACAGATTTAGAGCTGGAAGGCCCTTAGAGGCTGTGTTGTCCAAACTCCCTATGTTGTGGTAGACAGTCTATAGTATCCAAAGTATTCTCTGATTTGGGGAATAAAATAGTGAACAAACAGAGAAGCTTAATTTAGCATTACATCAACAGAAGCATATATCTTGCTGAAAAGAAATGGATCTCATAGAAGGGGTGGGTGATTAGAACTGTCTGTCAAGCTATGCACACTTGTGTGGAAGCACCATGGAGAGTATTTGGCTAAGGACAAAGGGAGAGAGAAGAAACATACTATCACACTGCAGAAAATCTTGACAGATTGAAATGAGGGCTCAAAACAACAAGATGAACTTTAACAGAGATAAATATAAAGTCCTGCACTTCTGTTCCAAAATCAATTGCATAAAGATAGGAAAGCTCTGGTTTGACAGCAGCTTATGTGAACAAGGTCTTGGAGATTTTAGCTGACTCCCAGCTTGATATGAGCTTGTAACAGTGTGACTGGCCTGCTAAAAAAGATGGTTAATACAACTAAGTAACATGCCCAGGTCTGAGGACAGAAGAGTTGCATTCATTCCATGCAGGTCTGATTCCACATGGAGTACCATTTTCCATTTTGAGCAGCAAATTTTAAAAAATGTATTGACATCTTTTGATTCGACATCACTTGCATCTCTCAATGAATTCTCTCTATCACTCCCCCAAGGAAGTCATTTTTATAACAAAGAATTTTGAAAAAAAAGTTTAGCAAACTAACCAAATATACTAGAACAATCTGACTATACGTAGTGTTCTTTACCATAGTTCCCTACTTCTGTAAAGAGATAGGGCAAGTTGAGTAGTATACATTAAGAGTAGTGTTGATAAATTAGATGACATCCCAATCCTACCTCACAAAAATCTCCCCCATTGCTGGAAGTGTGGAAACAGAGGCTGAGTAACCATTTTTTCAGGGATGTTAAGGATAGAATTCCTGCACTGAGTTGGAGATTGGGCTAGAAGCTATAAGGTCCTTTATAATTCTAAGAGTTTGTGATCATATAATCTCATATGTTGTAACTACCATGCCCCCCCAAAATAAAAGAGAAGGGGAGGGACATTGAAATGGATTGACTTCTTTTTTGTGTTCAGATAATTCTCTGAAAGGGGCTGGTGATAAATCACCTGAGCAGTGTGTTCTGCTGAGTCAGTATTCAGGGGGCTGGATTGTTGGGTGGGAGGGCAGTTGGGCAAGGGGAACATTTCTAATCCAAACCAAAGGAAGCTCTCAAACACACTGGCTGCCTAAGAGGCTTGATCAAACTTAGGGCTCCAGAAACTGTGTCACATGGGTCCACAAAGTCATAGCCCCATGATGTCGGAGCCAACTGTTTTCCAGAACATCCACCTTCCATTGCCCCAAATAGCTCTGACATCTGGATTGAAAAAAATAAAATATTTATCATTATGGAATTATGAAGAGTCATTTGATCTTCATTACATGGTATTTGTGTTTGTACAGTGTTCTGACTGGCTAGAGAGCACCTGGCAGGGGAAAAAGGGGAGGCTGAATAGTTACTATTTATTGGCTTTCTGGTTGGTGCATTGTTCTCTTTTTTTTTCTAGTCCTTTTCACCAATTCTAACTCATAAATTATTAAAAGATACACCTGTATACTCTCTCTTTCTCTCTCTCTCTCTCTCTCTCTCTCTCTGTGTGTGTGTGTGTGTGTGTGTGTGTGTGTAGTTTGTTTGAGGGAGGGTATGAACTTTCAATTTTATCACTATAAAGAACTCTTGCTATCTATCAATACAGATTAGAAATGACTTGTCTATGGTCACATAGCCAGTATGTATCAGAGATAGACTTGAACCCAAATCTTCTTCACCAGGAGGCCAACACTCTATTCACTATCTCATGCCACCTTTCATTTATAGCATTCATGTTAATATACTCACATATTTGCTTTGGTTCTTTGATTTCCTTGGTGTAGGGAAATCTTGGTAAATTTCCTTTCCCAATAACCAGAAAATCATGAGCCTAAGTTGTACCAGGAATGCAGGAAAATGAGTTTGACTGTTGTATAGGAAGCCTCTATATGTAAAATGAAGATGATAATATTTGCATGACTTCCCTCACTGGTTTGTTTTAAGGAAAATCTATCATAAACTTTTAAGTGCCACATAAATGAGAGCTATGATGAGTCATCACATGTTGACTATAGATAAAATGTGTAGCTGGGTAGTAGCCCAGAGATCACCTAGTGTTCTTTATTTTTTATATTTTGGTGAGGCAATTGGGGTTAAGTGACTTGTCCAAGGTCACACAGCTAGTGAGTATCATCTTATTTTTATAAATGAAATTGAGGCATTGAGGCCCAGAGAGGTCGAGTGACTCACTGAAGACTATATAGGTAATAAGTAACAGTGTTAGACTACAATGTTAGTCCCTTGATTTCAAAAACAATGCTGCTTCCATTACTTCATGTACCCCACTTTCCCCAGATGGCATTATCTAACATGATTCCTCACCTAATTCATCAGACTCAATGCTAAACTACCTTGGGCTAGTTCTAAAAAACAAATCCACTCCTTAAGGGTAAAGATTGGTGACTGCTAAGAATGTCGAGGAGCAGTGTGACCCAGTGAATCAAATGCTGGACTTGGGGTTGGTAAGATCCAGATTTAAATCCCCTATCTTGACACTTACTAGTTGAGTAACCAAGGACAAGTTAACAACCTCTCTGACCTTCAGTTTCCCCATATATAAAATGGGGATAAGAATACACATAACACTTGTCTCATAGGGTTGTTGTGAAGTGCAAATGAGAGAATACATGTAAAAGCCTTGGCAAACTAGAAAGTGCTGCATAGCTGTCAATTACATTATTATTATAATATTCAAAAGAACATCTCACGGACTATTAGGGCACTTTCAGAACCAGAGATTCCCTAAATGTCCTGAAAAATAGCAACAAGATTGGAATGTGTATAGTCACACACTCTGTACCTTAATATCAGGCCATCATGACTGCATTAAGACCCTCAGAAGGATGTGGGACCCTGGGGAGACCCATTGGCCTTTCTTCTGGGCTCTGAGATGATGGTTGTTTCAAATTGTTGTACCCTCTGTCCTATATTTTTCAGTATTTACAAGGCTCCTGGTGCTCCTTGCATCCTTGCCCAGAGAAGTCAATGTCACTGCATGTTAGCAAGCTGTCATTTTCATTTTCCGCCCAGCTCCTCCCCCCAGTGCCCACAACTGTCTTTTGCAGACTCCCTACCGGATGTCTTCCCCAATGGCTGCAAGTGTTAGTAATCTTGAGGAAATTGGTCAGTGCTGTCACTAACGTCTAGGTTGTCAGAACACTAACGGCCCTTAGATTTGTCATGGGCTATTAACTGGCTAACTCTTCATTAACTGTTGGTAATGATCAATTCCTGGCAGGGCATGGGCAGGGGGGAGGGCTCTGCATTTGCTCCATTTATTTGCTAAACTGAAAAAAGAAAAAGATGTTTGAGCTTTACTCTGGTTTCATTTTGCATAATCTTGACAGGTTATGTTGTGGTCACTTAGTCGATGCTCCGAGGGTGCTGGCCAGAAGTAACCTCTGTAACCATGCTATTATTTCACAGCTCTTCCAAAGACCTTATTACCATAACTGCCAACTAAGCCAATTAATATTTATGATTCAAGAACCCAACAAGGGCAATTTTAAGGCAGGAAAGTCCCATATTCCTTTCCCCCTCTCCTCCTCCCCTGTGTCATCCCATACTTTCCCTCCTTCTCCATCCCACTTCCCCTTTTTCCAGTGGTATGGAAGCTTTTTATTTCATTTTATTGTGAGAGCTCTCTTTTATTCATCTTAGAAAAGCCCTTAAAGAGAGGAGGCTGTTGAAGTTCTGATAACACCGCCACAGGAGGGTTTCTGGGTTAATTGGTGACACCTGCATTAGTTCCTGTAGTTAGGGGGCAGAACTGCCTCAGAGTTCAGTGAAGTCCAAAGAGGCCCAGATGATGTTGAATAATGTGAAAATGAAAAAAGAATGCCCCTACCCCCTGTCTTCTCCCTCCTTCCCCTATTCACCTCCTTCTGGCCTCTTTCTGGCTAAGAAGAGCAGGGGAAATTGAGGGAAACCTTGGTAACCTGGAATGTTCAGAGATTAAGGTGTTCTGGTGAGACAGTCCAGACACAAAAATGAAGGGCATACCAAGTGTCAGTTGCCACTCTTTGGGCCAATAGAAAGAGGGAAAATGGCCTGGTGAGGCAGTACCAGACTTTTTTTTTTCAAACCTCTGACCCAGATGGTATCTGGGTATAGTGTTCTATTTATTCAGGATCTGCAAGACCTACTTGTGATTTGTACAAAAAGATCTGCTATGACACAAAGGAAATTGAACAGGAGACTATATTTTTCTTCTTCATTCCCAGGGGAAACATTAGTTAACGTTTATATAGAGCTTAAAGGTTGCAAAGACCCTTACACATATTAGCATATTTGATCCTTACAACAACCCCATGTGGTAAGTGCTGTTATTATTCCCATCGGACAGATGAACAAATTGAAGCTGAAAGAAGTCAAGGGATTTGACCAAGGGCAAACAGCTAATACATCTTTGAAGCAACATTCAAACTTGAGTCTTTCTGACTCCTGGTCTAGCACTTTAGCTATTATGCCACCTACCTTTCTTTATATTCACAAATATGGAAGGGGGGGTGAAAGTGGATGAGAGAAAGAGACAGAGTGACAGAGATGGAGGCAGTGAAAGAGTGATGGACGCAGACAAAGAGAAAGAGAGGGACGGGAGAGAGATAGATCTACTGGTTAATATGTTGGCCTTGAAGTTGAGTCCTGAATTAAAATCCTGCCTCCAATACTAAATGTGTACCATGCACCAGTCATTTAAATTCTCTGAGACTGAGATTTTCTCTCATATGAAATGGTGATAATAATGGCTGTGAAACCTATCTTACAGAGTTGTTATGAATCTCAAAAAAAATCATGGAAATCACTTTGCAAACTTTTAAGTATTAAATATTGCCTATAATCTGAAACTCATAGGACTATCAGGATCATAGCTTTAGAGCTGAAAGGGACCTTAGAACACAACACATACAATGTTAGGACTTGGAAGTAACTTGAGAGATCATCTAATTCAACACTCTCATTTTATAGATGAGAAACTGAAGCTTTGGCTGGACAAGACCCAACCCATCGCTCTTACTTTTTATTGTGCTGGGCTGTTGTTAGAGAATGCTGGATGACAAGTGCATGTAAGGCCATGTGTCATGGTGGTGAGGCAGCCTGCCATAACTACTATAAGATGAAAGTAATGAATGAAGGGATGATCTGGAGGAGGTTTTCACTGCTGGTTTTCCCCCAAAGGAAGGACAGAAAGAGTTAATGGATGATGAGTACCCAAGTATCTGGTAACCATAAAGAGGCTAAGCAAAAGGAATGGGCTTAATGGGTAGATAATTGAAATTTCAGTCCCTACTGTTTGGGGGAAATGGCTCAGATGGATTCAGACTTTTTCTATTTAGTTCTTTATCCCCAAGGAAAATCAAGGCATTTATAGCTGGCAATGAGTTAATCCTTACTATTATCTTCAAAATGTTTTCTGATGCATATGAGTTACTAGACTCTCTAATCCAGGGGTTATTAAGCTTTCTGTGTGTGTCATGGACCCCTCTGGCAGTCTGGTGAAGCCTATGGGCCCCTTTTCAGAATAATATTTTTAAAGCAATAAAATAAAATCCATAGGATTACAAGAGAAGCCAATTGTATTAAAATATAATTATCAAAATATATTTTTAAAGTTCATAAACTCCAGGTTATAAACCCTTTCCTTATGATATGTAAAGAAACTTGTATTCTAGGGTCATGGGCTATGGAGGGATTGTCATTCATTTTTGGTTAATACGAAAAATAACTAAAGTTCAGAGTGTTTGAATGCAATCAATATATATATTGTACTATTTGCCTATGTAGCTCTTTGTGTACATAGCTCTTTGCTAGATGCTATGGTTACTAAAGAAAATTCTTGCTTACAAAGAACTTCCAGTCTGGGCAGAGAGATGAAGAATACGGTGAAACTGTTCGTTTGACTGGTATTTCCTGAATCCTTCCTATATTCACTAACAATATAACAGCATTGTATATATGGTGTTCCTTGATACTATACAGACAATTAAGAGAATCTAATAAGGTGCCAATTGTGTGTTGCAACAAGAGCATAAATCAATAAAAGAAGGGGAAAGATGTGGAACTTCCTAATGTAAGGCTTCAAGAAGGAAGCAGGACTTCACCTGGTCCTTAGAGAAAAGTGAGAATCAGAGAAGACCAGGCACAAAGGGGGAAATGCAAAGTTAAGGCATGGAGGTGGAAGTGAATATTGTGAGGGGAAAATCTGCCTGATTAAATAAAATTTTTTTTTGTTAGAGGAGAAGGCAAAAAAGTAGAATAGGCATAATGGGTCAGATTATACAGTTATCCCTTCCACACCATGGGGATTAAGGGTGCAGCACCCCATGATCTGGAAAATCTGCATAAAATATTTGGCTCTCCCTTAGCACCAGAGAAGAAATCTGATTTTTTTTCTTTTTTTTTTTTAGTGGGGTGTTTATTGTAAAATATGGGTGAAGTATTTAGTCATAGGATATACATAGGTCAATGTTAAGTAAAAATAGTGTAGCTTCTGCAAAATTCCCCCCAAATTCCCATTTACAGTAATTTCTTATGCCAATCTGAGATATATCAAAACTGCCGTGGAGAAAGTCACAGTGTAGAAGGGATATGTGTAGAAGGCCTTGAAAACTAGGAAGAGTTTAGGTTTGATATGTTAAGCAGTTGGAAGCCATATGGACTTTTGGGTATGGAAATAGCCATGACCAAAGTGATTTTTGGAAGATTCATGTAGCAGCAGTAGGCATGAAAAAATTAGAAGTAGAGGCTAGAGGCAAGAAGCCTAACCAAGAAGGAATTGTTATAAACCAGGTGTGAAGTGAGGAGGGATTTCAATAGGATGGTGACAATGCCAATGCTCTGCCATATCTCCTTAAGATTCATTGGCCTTTCCATCTTTTTGCCACTACAGTGCTGATACCTTCCCTGCTGCTAAACCCAATGTCCATCCATCTTTTCCATGTCCCTTGTAGTTCAACTGTCCTACACATATTGTCACCACTAATTAGATTGTGAACTCTTTGTGATCAGGGTATATCTTGTTATTCTATTGTACATAATGAGTGCTTAATAAATGTTTTCATTACATTCCAGTGGGGCTGGAAATAAGGAAAAATATAGACACTATGAAGAATCAATAGAACTCAATGACTTATGAGTATCAAAGGAGAGAGAGAGAGAGAGAGAGAGAGAGAGAGAGAGAGAGAGAGAGAGAGAGAGAGAGAGAGAGAGAGAGAGAGAGAAGGGGAGAGGGAAGGAGAAGGGGAGAGAGAGAGAGGGAGAGAGGGGGAGAGAGAGAAATACAAAGTAACTTCAGGTTTTCTGCCAAGGGAAAATAGTACTGTAATTAACAGAAATGAAGAAGTTGGAACAAGGAACTGGTTTTGTTTGGGCGTGGGAAGGTGAGGTGGAGTAGATGGAAGATATAAAAATATTTTGAATATCATTATAAGATAGTGAATTTTAGGCCAGTGATATCAAACTCATAGAACCATGGCCAGTAATGTATATAAGGATGCCCATAGGCATTGTAGTGACTTAATTTTAAAATGTAATATTATTTATGTTTTATTGTTATCTATTATTTTATTATATGTATTATGTTAAATATTTCCCAATTATATTTTGGCATGGTTTGGTCCACACTTGAGAGTATTGTGTGTTTGATACCTCTGTTTTAGATGATACTGGGACATCCATTGAAAACTAAGCTGGATGGAGACTGATAGAAATATGAGAATGGAGCTTGGGTGGGAGGTTGTGTTTGGAGAAGTAGATTTGGAAGTCATTGTCATAGAGGTGATAATTGGCCATATGAAAGGATAATTTTTGCAAAAGAATGTATATATTTAGAGGAGACAAGAGCAGCAAGCACTGAACCTTAAGAAAATCACACATTCAGGGAACTGAAAAGGAAGTGACACCTATAAATGAGACAAAAACAGACTAGTTAGAGCAGTAGGAAGATAACCAGGCTGTGTTGTTTCTTAGAAGCCAAAGGGAAGAAGTAATTTCTAGAAGATTATCTTGAGTATCAAGTGCAGAGTTTGAAGAAAGATGGCCTTTGTAAGTGTGATAGAATTTTAGTATAATGAGGAAAACAAAAGCCACAACATAGTAGTGGATAGAAAGCTTGCCTTAGAGTGTGGAATCCTTGTTCAATCCTGATTTTGACATATACTAACTGTGCAATTATGGGCCAGTTTCTTTACCTCTCTGCCCCAGACAACTGTCTCAGGCTACAGGTGGCAGAAAAAGTGCTTATTTGAATTGATCAAGAGAATTTCCTTACCAAAGTTCCTTACATCAAACAATCAAATCAAATCAAAACAACGAAAAGGACAGATGGCAAAGATATAGAGGCAGGAGGAATAGACAATTGAGTCAAGGAAAGGGAAGAGTGAAGTTCTGAGAGGCTGTAATTAAGCAGAGCAGAGCCAAGTGAAAATTTGAAAAATGTCTTTTTAAAAAGATATCCCCACCCAAAGCCCTCCTCCACTGCCTCATATTGACATGGATGTGGAAGCCTCTTAAAGGTTATGTCAGCAGCAGAACACAAACTCTGGAAGTTCCTACCAGGCTGGGAGAGCTTTGAGGATGGGTGTGGTGACTATTTATCTGGGGACCAGCCTAGCTAAACTCAGAAATGATTATCTGGAGATTATGCTGAGAATCATCACAGTGGTAACAGTGCAGGATCTGAAGACAGAAGACCTGGGTTCAATTGCTGGACCTTCCACTTATTACTTATATAACTTCACTGGATCTGAGATTCTTCATCTCTAAAATGGACTAGGGGACCTCTGAGGTCCCTTAAAGTTTTAAATCTATTTCTATGATGTCCAGGGTTGGGGGCGAGGTGAGGCCACAACTCAACAATCATCTTACTAGGTTACAGAGGGGTTGCAATGTGCTTCAGTGGAAATAAATTTATTGATGAAATAATAGGTCCTTGAAGTATTTAAGTAAGAAGTTGTAGTCATGGGAAACCTAAGCTTCTCTGAAGGTCAGAGGAAAGGAAATGATTGAGAAGGAGGTATTTAAGACGTTAAAGAGAAAAGTAGGTAAATTGGGGAGCAAAGTACTTCAGGAAGGAGAAATGGGTGGGGCTGAGGGAGCTGACTGAGGGGTTAGTTTTAGGTACCTTTTTCTTAGGCTAGTCAGTAAGCCAAGTCAACTAGCATTTATTAAGGATTTACTATGTGCTAGGCCCTGTGTTGAGGGCTGGGAATTAAAATACAAGTGAAATGAAGAGAATTCTTGCCTTCAGAGAGCTTCCATTCTAATGAATGAAGCCCACACATAAAAGAAAGCTGAAAAGGGAGAGTGATTAAGGAAGTGGAGGCACCTGCTCAGAGACATGGAGGAGAAAATCCAGAGAGTCAGGAGGGAGAGGAATGCAGATATGGCTGGAGGGGGGCATCCCATGCAAATTGGAGAAAGCCAGCCAGAGAAAGAGGCTACAAGGATGGTGGGTACCTCCAGTATGAGAAGTGCAGGGATAGAGTGAATGTTCGGGATGAAGAGTTTTCTGTGGAATGTATAGGAGAAAGTTCAGACTTGAGAGTGCATCTGGGAGTGGAATGAAAACTAAAAGGTTGAGATTAGATTAGAGATAGATAAGTTGAAATGACAATAGAGACAGACATGTCAGCTCATAGAGTATGGCTTCAATCTTTTTTTTTTCAGCAAAGGAAGAAAGCTGAGAATAAGGGTTGGGAGGTAGGTGTCAAAGTTTGTGTAGACAGAGAGTTGTTGCTATGGGAAATGAACCTGGGAGTGAATAGATTATTATAGAGTGGGGAGGGCCAAGTGAGACAGCATGAATTTGAAATGAACCAAAGCTGTACAGTCACTTCTTTCTAGGACTCAGATTCCTTGTGTGTAAAATAAGGAGGAAGGTGGTAGGTGAGGATGTGGTGGGGGCAATTGATGATCTCTAAGTTTGCTTCTAGCTCTGAGAGATTTCGATTCTGTAAGATGACTTACCCAAAGTCACCAAGCTAGTAAGTGTCAGAGCCAGGGTTCAAACCCACATCTTCTGATTAGTGATTCTTGCACTATATCATATTGGAGGAACCAAAGATGATACCTGGGGTTGGGGGTGGAAGGGTGGTGAACTCACCAAAGAAAAAAGTATTTGATAGGAGGGTAAAAAGAAACTAAATTATAAGAACAGGATAGATATTTACCTAACTCCATTTTACTTTGGGAAATCTTAAGTGAAGAAGACGATGAATTGTTTTCAGATGACTAAATTAGACTTTAAAAATAAATGAAGCCAAGATTATTGTTGCCACCTTTTGAGTTTTGCACAGTGGATGGATTAGATGAACTGCCTTCAGTCACTTAGAGAGTTGAAAACATAGGCTTGATCCATTTCCCCTTCCTGCCCCCCCCAATGTTTTTCATTGTATATAGGCATACACATAGTTCTTGCAATAGACTATTTAGTTTTTTATAATATTCTGAGGTTGAGCAACCGTGGCTGTGGTATGTTCAGGAAACTTGGTTTATATCTCATTGCACAGTTCTTTAGAAAACATCTTCTGGAACTTAGATTCAGAACTAAATGGTTTTGATAGATTTACATGGGTTATAAATGCATTATAAATACTGAAGCACTGTGGAAATGCTACCTATTTTGCAACTGTCTGTTTATCACCTATATGGCAGAAAGAAAAAGGCTTAAAAATGGTCCTCTTCTTTGTAAACAAGCTTGGCTTGCTGGCCCACCAGAAATACGGGTATACACGTTAAGCTATTTTTGTAAAAGCAATATATTCGTGTAGTATAAATTTTTGTTAAATTGAATAATTCTGATTGCTGTTGGCCACATTCTAGTGCCCCCAGGCATGTGCTGGTAAATATTTAACAACTGGCTTCCCTCTCTTCTTCTACCAATGTACATAGGCTGTACTTTTAAGTTCATCTACACTATCAACTTTTTCTCTATCCTTTTCTTAAATGTAGAAAATCAACAAAACAATAAATCAAGCCCAAATTTATAGCATTTGCTGATTCTCAAGGTGTAAATATACACTCTGAAAATTTAACAACTGACTCACCAGTAGATTTGAGTTAGTTCCAGCACAACCCTGATACCCCCCACCTTCTAGAGAACTAATCAACATTAGGAGAGCACTCATACTAAGGAACAAATGAGCTCTTTGCAACAAGGAAATCTCTGACTTTTTTTTCATTATTCATATACTGTAATTAACCAAGTGGAATAGCTACATACCAATTCAGTAACGAATGCATTGGGACCTTCTATTAAGCTATGCTATGTAAGAAGGCAGCTAAGTGGTACAGTGGGGAGAACACAGGACAGGATCAGCAAGATGAGAATTCAAATCCTGCTTCAGATACTTATTACTGTGTGTCCATGGGCAGGTCACCTAACCTCTATCTTCCTCAGTTTCTTCAACTGCAAAATGGGGATAATAATAGCCAGGGTTGTTGTGGGGATAAAATGATGTTTGTAAAGTATTTTGCAAACCTTAAAGATTTCTTGGCATATTAGCCAGATGATCAGTATAGCATTGAAGAAATTGTTTTCGTTCATTCAGGGAAGATGTAAGATAAAAGTGGACTGGAAAAATGGTGAAGTGTGATGTTTGAGCTGAGTCTTGAAAGAAGTCAGGGATTGTAAAAGGCTTGGGTGGGGAGGAAGAAAACTCTAGGAATGGGAGATGTCAATGTTAAGGCACACAGAGGGAAGATGGAGCTCTGTGTGAGAGGAATAGCAAATAGGCCAGAGAGTACAGAAGGGGAGTAATGAGTAAGAAGGCTGGAAAGATAGCAAGGGAAAAGTTGGAAGGACTTTAAATGCTAAAAAGAGCAGTGTATATTTGATCCTGGAGGTAAGAGCAATCACTGTGATTTACTGAATAATTACACTCGCAGTTTAGGAAAATTACTTTGGCATTCACTGTATGGAAGATGGGATTATAGTGGAGAAGAGACTTGATTTAGTCCAAGAGAAAGAACATGAAGGCCTCAACATGAAGGTGGTTGTGTGACTGGAGAGAAAGGAATATACACACATATGTGCATATATAGCATATATTATATATTACACGTGTATACATACACACACAAATGAGAGATGTTGTGGCCATAGAAGGGAGAAGATGTGATAATTGATTGTATATGTGGGGTGAATAAGAGTGAGGAACATGAACTTTCTGAAGGAGAATACTATAATTAGATAATATTGCTGATAATAAATATGTATGCTAAAATTTAATGTTCACTTCAAAAGCATTCAGTATTTCTTGGTGCGGGAGAATGATATACCCATAAGAGAGTACATTGACATACCCTGTGCAGGTACAATGGCAGAGTTAATTCTCCCACCCCCATGGAATGTAAGCTCCTTGAGGTCATAGACTATTTTGGTTTTTTGTCTGTTCCTACATTGTGTGGCACACAGTAGACACTCATTGAATTTAACTAAATTGTTGAAATAAATAATGTAATAATAACAATTTAGATGATACTTTAAAGTTTACAAAGTGAGATAGGTGATGCAAGTACTATTTCACCACCCCACCCCTCCCTCTGGAACACCTCCTCATTCTCATGATACTTTAGGGCCCTGAGAGACTTATTGGATTCCTGAACTGCACAGCCTGGGAAAGCCCTGAGTGGGCACACAACACAGAGACTTCAGTGAAGTGGGAGGTGTTGAAAGGAGACCTGGGAAGATACGGAGAGGGGGAGATGGGAGGAAAGGAGGAAATCCGCCAAGTGATGGATTCTAGCTGACGCTGGAGTCAGCAGTTTGAAGCATTTGGCTTAACTGTGACTTAGCCATCACTCTTCAGAAAAGCAATGGTGGGAGGCATTTGCCTACCATGTCACCTGCGCTAGGAGCACCAGGGAAGCAGAGAGTGCAGCCTGTCAAGTCAGCCACGTGCGACTGCCAAGAGTCCCATGGTCCTTTGCAAAGTGTTCTGAGAAGCACAGGGCACCCCAAGAACAACCAATGGTTTCCCTACCATCTGCTCTAAATGACTCCTTCCTTCTCTACTCCTTTTGCAATGCTGGGGAGACGTAAGGATGATCAAGAAGGGGGGAACACTCGGGTCCTTCTCACATTGCCCTGAAGACACGAGGAGTAACTTTTTTGGGGGAGAAGGGAGTACAAGAAAATTTTTATTATAATTTTAATGTTATTTACTCTGGTATTTTATTTTTAAATAAAATATCATTTTACAAAGCTATGCTATATGATTAATATTAACTAGTCTGGGGTGGAGAAGATTTAGAGTAGAGAATTAACGTGAGCATTAACTTGAACAGGTGTGAATCTAAACCTGAGTAAATCGAAGTCATTATTTACATTTTACAATTTACAGATGATAAAACTGAGCCTCACAGATGATTTGCTCAGGATCAGGAAAAACTAGAATTTGAGCCTAGGTCTCCTGACTCCAGCTCTAGTGTTATTCCCTCTGCACCCAATGTTTTTCTCTCCCCCCTTCTCCCCCCAGGGGTTCCTCCACCTTTGCCAGTGAGACCCAACATCATTTCACTTAAAAAAAAATAATTTTAGGCCAATTAGCCTGAGACAGTCTGACTCTATTTTGTACAGACTCCACTTGGCACATTCCTGACGTTAAGTGAATTTTAAATGATAACAATGCAAAAGCAGGATAAAAGCATTTGCAAGAGATATAGATAACTCCATTTACATTCAGAACAGCTAGTCCTCCCCCAGTTCTGCCTCTAAAGGATGGGGTAGTGTTAAGTTAGATTCACAAAGCAGGGTGGCGACCAGAAATCATCTGGAAAATTTAGAATGCTCATCTACCCACCTCCTCTACAAGGCCTCTGGTGCATTCTGCTCTCAATTCAGTCTGAAGCAGAGCCTTGCAGTCACAAAATTAAACAAGCATCCCACTCCTTCCTGCCAGCCCTTCTATTAAATCATCAGAATCTGCTTGACATTAATCTGGTCAGAATATACAATGCCACCATGGAAACTTCAGATTTTTGTAAATCTACAAAATCAGAGAACTATCACCTCAATTTCATCCACGTCCTTTTTATGTCTCCAATTCTGTGCCTAAAATTCTTTTTTTGTTCAATTATACACATGTACACAGGAGCGCATACACACACACACACACACACACACACACACACACACACACACATACACATAAATGCACACTTTTTTTTCCCTAGCCTTACCTTCTGCAAACTTTCTGCAAACTGTGCAGACACCTGACCTACCAACTTAGCCTCAGGATTCCTAGGCCTTGCTATCCACACATTCAGCATATCCTTAAGATTTCAGGGCTTTCCCATGCACCCTGAAATCTGCCTAATTTAGAAAGTGAGGATTATCTCCATTTTTCTGTTTGTATCTTCAGCACATTTGACACACAGCAGGTGCTTAATAATTGCATATTCATTCTAAAATTCCACAAAACATCTTTGATAAAGCCCCACTTTACCTCTATTTAAGTACTCCACCCCTCCCCTCAGTCAGAAAGAATCTCTGACTTTGCTTTTTCATTTTCTAAAAACCAGAGGTTTTCCTTGACAGTGATTGCATGATCAGTCTCTAATGATGTCTCCCTTCTCTTAGCTCCCATTGTGTATATTATCTCCACTGCATGATTTTATAGTTCATGTGTTCCACTGGTATCTTTGTGATATCAAAAGAAAGCAAGGTTCCCACATAGATGGATTGTCCTAGGGTGAACTTACAAGAGGGCCTAGATAACAGTCAAGCAGAATGCACAGGCGCTGATATATTGCAAAGTGCATGGTTGCATGAATAGGGGAAGGGAGAAAATATTTATATAGTGCCTACTATGTTCCAGGAACTTTGCTAAATGCTTCATACAAATATTATCTCATTTGATCCTTACTAAAACCCTGTTCTGTTCCTATGGTACAGATGGCCCCCAGTAACATTGTTTTGCTTAATGTCCTATAGAATGGCAAATAAGAAAAGGCTGTATGTAAAATGTTGCATGTGCATAGGAAAGGAAGAAATAAAGGTTTCTTTCTTTTCATGCTAGCAAATGTCAAATAATTATTGGTTAATTCAGTTTCCAGGGCTACAATAAGACAATTGAGCCACTGCTGTGTTTTCTTCATGTTTTTCCCCTGAATAAACTGATTAGAACCTAATACTTTAAAGCCCTCTATACTATTTTCTATTATTCAGGTCCCTAAAAGATGTTAATTAACCCAAATATCTTGAGACTCTCTATTAAAACGCAGACAAAAGGAGTGGCCTCCCAGCATGGTCAAGGCACATGTCACTTATTCATTTGGACTTAATTACATGGCAAAAAGCAAAATTGGTTCTTGAGAAGGAAAAGAGCTACAGTATTAAAGCTGAGACACTGTCCAGATGCAAATGGACATTGTTTCACCAGGATAACACAATCTATTTTAGGGCCCAGGAAAAAGGAAAGTCTTAATGTAGGAAAAGTGTGCTACACCAGGTGCTTCTCCTGGCCCTATGTAGATATGTCATGCACACTTTACAGTGGCCATCATTTATTCAGCTCTCTATCATATTCCTTAGTCTTAAACCTAAAGGAAGAGGTGTTACCATTTTGACCTTACCCTTATATACCTCCAAGAATTTCCAATTAATTTAGGAATTAACTATCAAAAGAATGTATTTTAAAAAATAATTAAATTAATTAAAATTAAATTGATTAAAATTAATTTTTAAAAAAGTTATCTGTAAGGTACTACATATATGCACCAAATGGTATAGCATCTAAATTTTTGAAGAAGTTGAGTGAGCTACAGGAGAAAATAGACAATAAAACTATACTAATGGGGGACCTCAATTTTTCCCTCTCAGAACTAGATAAATCTAACAAAAAATAAACAAGAAAGAAATTAAGGAGGTGAATAAAATTCTGGAGGTAAAAAAAATTCCAGAGGTATGATATATCTCTGGAGAAAGCTAAATGGGAATAGAAAGGAATATACCTTTTTCTTAGTAGTGCATGGCTCCTACACACACACACACACAAAATGACCACGTATTAGGACATACAAACCTCAACCAAATGCAGAAAAGCAGAAATAGTCAATGTGTCCTTTTCAGATATAATACAATCAAAATTGCATTCAATAGTGGGCAATGGAAAGATAGATTAAAAACCAATTGGACACTAAATATGTGGGTCAAAGAACAAATCATAGAAACAATAGATAATTTCATTAAAGAAAATGACAACAATGAGATAACATACCAAAATTTATGGGATACAATCAAAGCAGTACTTAGGGGAAATTTTATATCTCTAATTAATGACAGAAAAAGGAAAATGTTGGATGTTGAAGGGGGTGTGGGAAAATTGGGACACTAATGCATTGTTAGTGGAGTTGTGAACTGATCCAACCATTCTGAAGAACAATTTGAAACTATGCCCAAACGGCTATAAAACTGTACATACCCTTTGGTCCAACAAAACTCCGGCTAGGTTCACATCCCAAAAATATAAAAAAGGGGAAAGGACCTATTTGTACAAAAATATTTACAGCAGCTCTTTTTGTAGTATCTGAGAACTGGAAATCAAAGGGATGCACATCAATTGGGGAATGGCTAAACATGCTGTGATGTATGATTATAACGGATTATTATTGTGCTATAAGAAATAACAAGCAGGACGATTTCAGAAAAAACCTGGAAAGACTTACATGAACTGATACAAAGTGAAGTAAACGGAATCAGGAGAATGTCGTGCAACAGTGTACAATGGCATACAAACACCAGGCCTGTGTAAGCTACAGCCCACAGGCCACTTACGGCCTGATTGTCTACATTTTTTGTGGGTCACCTGAAATCCTTTGGCAGGCTGTAAGTGGCTCACAGGCTGCAGGTTGTGCAGGCCTGTTGTACACTGTAACAGCCATATTGCTCAATGAATAATGGTGAATGACTTAGCTATATAATGATCCAAAAAAATCCCCAAAGACTAATGATGTCGTTCTATCTGTGTCCAGAGAAAAAACGGATATTGTTTGAATACAGACTGAAGCATGCTGTTTTTCACTTTCTTTCTTTTTCTTTCATTTAAGTCTTCTTGTACAAAATGACTAATGTGAAAACATTTTACATGATTGCACGTGTATGACTTATATCTGATTGCTTACCATATGAGGGAGGTGGGGGGTGGGTGGCAAGGAGGGAGGGAGGTATAGAATTTGGAATTCAAAACTTTAAAAAAAATGGAATGTTTTAACATTTAATTGGGGGGAGATTATATTTTAAAAACTATATAAAAATAAAATAAGTCCATAAAAAAGTTCTCTGTAATGACTTTGACTATATAGCACAATATCAAATAGCTAGATAAAACTGAAAAAAATCCAAATTTGTGGTCCAATTTCAAAAATGTACTGTATGTAGATGGACTTTTGATATTTGTAAATTCAGGAGTTAAAAGCTGTCCTCTTCCTATCAGTAAAATGAGCTTTTACTTAATAACCAGAAAGACCAATAATATAACCAGATTTAAGTAACCAGAAAGTTCAAATCTGACCTCAGCTGCTTACTTGTTGTGTGACCCTGGGCAAGTCACTTAACGCCTGCCTTAAACTGGAGAAAGAAATGGCAAACCACTCCAGTATTTTTGCCAAGAAAACCCCATGGATAGTGGGTCCACAGGGTCATAAGGAGTTGGATGTGGCTGAAAGACTGAAGAAAAACAATCACAAAATTACAAATAAACTGACCTTGCAAGGCCATCTTTGAAACTGGGGTCCTCTCCTACTGATCACTAAAGATATCACTTGGAACTGATGGTCAAGTTATTCTTGGTTTCTGTTGATATCTATGGAATGGATCACACCTCTTCACTTGTAGATCAACCTAAATATCTACATTGAATGGCCAGAGGTTCGAGGCATAGCATTAAACAATGTGACATAGTTGAATAATAATAATAATAACAGCTAGCATTTATATAATATTTTATTTAACAATCATATGGTCCTGTGAAGTTAAAGAAATCAGTCCAGATCATGAAAGGGTATCTGTTTACAAAGAAATATGATAAAACAATATATTTAAGTTAATATACAGAGTATCTGTGATTTTCTCAAAGTGGGGAACTCTTGGTATGGAAATTTCTTCCAACAATTCATTGATGATAGAACCTGGTCTTTCTGACTAGAAAGCCAACATTAAATCCATTAAACCATTCTATGTCTTTTCAATGTATAAATTATCTCCATAATAATATCTGGGTGATGGAAAACATACTTCTAGCAAAGAGAATATAGTGGTAGACCTCGAAGTGTTTGTTCTTATGAACAGAAGAGAAAAAAACCATGAAAAGCCAAATAATTGAAGATCTTTTCAACAAATATCAAGTGATTTTGAAAAATACTATTTTCTTATCTCACCTTGGACTCTTCCAACTCCATGGATTTATGGAAGCCATTCCTCATACCCTCCTGCACCTTCCCATCTCCCTTTTCACATCTAGCTCCCTTTTAGACTGTGCTCTCTTTGAAGGCTGCTTGTTTTTGTCTCTTTCACCTAGTGCAGTGCCTGGCATGTTATCAGCCCTTAAGTATTTTTTCATTCATCCACTTGTTTATAACATAACCTTGTGCCACATATCCCTCTACTTCTATCCTTCCCCAAGATTATGGCACATTTTACATGTCTAGATGAAATTAGGCACCAAATATAATTCTTAGTGCTACACTACATATGCTGGTGTGGCTACTTCATTCTAGAACCACGGAATAGTAGTATGAGAAAAAAACTTAGTTTTTTACTTAGTCTAATCCTATCACTTTACAGAAAAAGTAAACCTCCTGACATTAAGAAACTTGCCCAAAGTCCCATACAGCTAGCCAGGGACATATCTAGGGTTCAGGACCAGGGCATATAACTAAAATCATGTTTATATTATTAAAAATAAGATTTTTAATGGCTCTTGCTATGGATTTGATGCTCAGCACCCTATCAAGTTCAATTGTTAAGTGGGATTCGTTAGTGGTATTATCCAGGTGCTGCCAAGTTCTCAATTAAACTATAGTCTTCAGGCAATGAAGCCCCTTCATTCTTGGCCAAGTGTAATTTGCGATTAAAGAAGGGGGAGAAGTTTCAAAAATACTCATTTTAAAAAGCCCCCAAGGTTCCTTGAACGCCAAACAGCTGTTCTTCAAAAATAGGCTGATGAGAAAGACATAAAAACAAGGAAAATTATATTGCCCTGAACATATCCACAAATGATTTAAAAAAATTAAAGGAGAACGTGCTCCAGGCAAGACCTGTTTTGGTTTTCATGCTACTCAAACGGAAGGATTGTCTGAAAACTCTATATAAATCCACAACACAGATGGTTTTGTCTGCCCGTAATTGCATCACCCCAGGGAAGTTCAGTGTTTAGAGTGTTACACAGAGGTGATGTTGCATGCCATAGGCAGTCCAAGATGCACAGTTACGTTATAAGAAAGAGCATTTTTCACAGATTGCATTGCAGTCAGCTTGCCTTAAACAACTCTAAACTGTATTAAATACTTCACAGGTACCACCTGCCTTCCCCTCTCTTAACACCCCTCCCTGACAATGTGGAAGGAGGTGTCCCTGGGATCTCTGGCACTGTAGAAATACCCGGCTTCCCTCCCTGCCCCCCCAGTTCAGCTCTTCCACCACTACGGGTTTAGTAGGCAAGATTGAATTGGCCCCTAGAGAAAGAAGGAATTAATCTGGTCACCATTTGTGTGTGGGTTGGGAGGAGCACTGCAGAATCACAGAGTTGGAAGGGACCTCAGAGGTTGTTAATCTAATAAATACCAAAGCAACAATCTCTTCTACCATTTACCCATCACCTCTGCTAGAAGACCTATGGTGAGAAGGAGAGGGCTACCTCTGGGGCTAGCCCTCTACGTATATATAGCATATATTTTATGTGCTTTGTTATAAAGCACACTTTGTTATTGTTTTGATTTTCCTCTCAAATTTATACTGACTTCAATTGAATTAGCTCTGCCATCCCTTTCTAAGTATTTCTGGCGGAGTCTCACCAGGCTCTCTGCCTCCAGCAAGCACATCAGAGGAAGAAGTCAGTCAGTCAGTTAACAAACATTTACTGTATGCCAGGATCTGTGCTAAGAGTTACCAAAAGAGGCAAAAGGTAGTCCCTGTCCTCAAGGAGCTCACAGTCTACTGAAGGAGGCAGAAAGCAAACAAACATGTACAAACAAGCTGTCTATAGGAAAAACAGGAGATTATTAAGAGAGGGGAAAGCACTAGAGTTAAGAGGGCTTGGAAAAGGTTTCCTGTAAAAGATGGACTTTTAGTTGGAACTTAAAAGGAAGCTGGGGAAGACAGTAGGTGGAGATGAGGTTAGAGAATATTCCAGGCAAGGGAGACAGAGAAAATGCTAGGAGGTGAGAAATGGAGTACCTTATTCATGCAAAAGCAAGGAGGCCATTGTCAATGGTTTGAAGAGTACATGGCAGGGAGTAAGATGGAAGAAGACCAGAAAGGCAGAAGGAGGCTAGATTATGAAGGGCTTTGAATGCCAAAAAGAGGACTTTGTATTTGATTCTGGAAGTGATAGGTTGCCACCAGCATTTACTGAATACAGAAGTGAAATGGTCAGATCTATGCTTTAGGAAAATCACTTTGGTGGCCAAATGGAGGATAGATTGGACTGGGGAGAGTCTTGGGACAGGCAGACCCACGAGTAGGCTATAACAATAATCCTGGCATGAGGTGATGAGGCAACTTGCAGATTGACTATTTCTAAGATCCTCCATAGTTTAGCATCCTGCAGGATTTGTTTATAGTTCTTTAAAACCTATCTGGGTCTCAGTGGAATTTGGGGACATCTGGTCCTTGGTAGAATTTAGTTCCTAAGAGGGAGAACATTACCGAATCTTTTACATATATAAGATATTTAAAGAACCCATACAAAAAGGTGCTCATGATATGGAACAAAACCCAACTTGTAGCAATAGTGTGTTCTCTTTTTGAAGTTTCTTAGCTTCTCATATTTCTTTTTCTTTTTTAGTTTTTACTTTCATGTCTCCTGATATTTGCCACTGAAGAATGAAGAAAGCTACTCTCTAGGCAAATGGATTTTAAACTCCTGAGTCTGAAACCACGTTTGTTTGTTTGTTTGTTTGCATAACTCCTAGAATGTGAAAGGGCAATTGTTTATTGAATTGACTGGGAAACAATTTCAGGACAGGATCATGATGAAGAAGGAGTTACCCTGGTTATATGTCTTGGTAGAGGGAAGAAGACCCTTCTTGGAATTAGGTAGGCACACAGATTGATGCTTTTGACAACTTTTGGGCCCCAGTGTTCCCATGGATGCTGATGGCTGATGTATTACATAGCAATTGATCTCGGTACTCACCCACCCAACCCTAGCACTAAAGGCTACCACAGAATCTCACATTTGGAAAGGATTTCAGTGGCCAACAACTCCAAAACCACCCCTGACAAAAGTGTATCCTTTGCAACAGACTGGAAACAGGGTCATCTAGCCATTTCTTGAAGGCCTCCAAATGAGAGGGAAAGTGCTTTGTTTGGCACAAGACAACCCACTCCAGTTCCTGTTCACTCTAATTGTTTGCAAGTTTATTTTTATAGTAAGTCTACATTTGCCTCTTTGTAACTTTCATTCATTGTCTCTAGTTCTGTCCATTGGGGCCAAACAGATAGAATAATCCCTCATCTACATGACAATTTCAAATGCTTGAAGACAGATACCATGTTCTGACTCTGTACTTCTTCAGGCTAAATAACCCCAGTTTGTATTTTTTTACCCCCAGATTATTGTCATCTCAGGGCCTTTCACCTGTTTCCCTTCTCTGGGCTTTCTTCAAAGAGGGCTTTGGAACTGTGAGTATATATTGTTGACTTTAAAACCTTCCTTGCTGTGACTGTGGATTGGTAAAAATGTGACTAATTTTCATAATGAAACATTACTGATAAACTCAATGCAAAATAATAAATGGTAGTCACACATCAGAATTGGAAACCTATGTGAGGTATTATACTTTGCAGATGTCTCAAACATTCAAATGTTTATCACTATGAATAGGAAAAGCAAGGGCAGAATGTTTAGAATGAGTTTTGTTTTTACCCCCATACATAGTTCAGCCTTCTCAGCTGTGGGCAAAACTGAATAAAAATGTGATATTAACCTTCCTCTGGGGAAGTTTGCATTTAACTTCCTTCTCCTGGCCAAAGACTAACACTGAAAAACTATTATTATCCCTGATACAATGGTTTCAAGGCAGTGTTCTCAGAGCTATACCTTATAATTCTGGCCTCTGGGGTGAATTCACTTAAGAGTGGGCGGAAACAAAAAACTAGAGGAAATTGTTGAGGGAACTTTAGCACTATCAACCATGAAATTGCCCAGACATTCTGTTTCACGGGTTCCCAGGGCTTAGGTAGTGGTGACCCAAGCCTATTGAAGGGAAGCATTCTTCTACTCTCCCCAGGCCCCCAAATATCAACACCCTGAGGAAAATCACAGATCACCCTGTGCTAGTTATGACATCAGGTGTTGCATCAGTATGAAATGAGACTGGCAATTTAATGAGTGCACCTAAACATTGGCACATTTTAAGGACTGGACTGGCAGTCAAGCTTGGAAACCAGGTGCTCCCTACCTATCTACCACTGCAGAAAACAAACAAGCAAACAAACAAAAACCAATATTTCAACATTGCATTGCATAAATGGAGATATGTGGGTAAGTTAAGAGTCAGGATATAATTTATGTATAGATTGGAGAAGATGGCTGTTGGGTTGTCCCTTCCAACTTTCAAATTCTGATTCCATCACTGAATATTCATGCTCTTCATGTATAAGTACTTTGAGATGTTAAAACAAAAAGAAACAATTAGTCAAATGTAGGAGCTGTAAAGTCAATGCCAACTTCTTGTGAACTGCAAGAATCATCTGTGTGCAAATTGGTTAGTTTAACTGAGTAGATTTCCCTTCCAAATAATAGGCTGGCATGTCTTGAAATGCTTCTAAAAGGTTAATATAATTTACAATTATTCATTTTCTTTATGAGTTTCAAAGTTTTAGACTCATTTCTTTACTGAGCCATTGTTTGGAGGAAAAAAAACCCTATATATATGAAACTCCTCTAATTTTACTTTATTCATGAATCTACCCATGCCCCCTATTCTTTTCTTTTCCTTCTTGGTTTTCATTTCTTATGGCATTGGCATATGTAAATAATACTAAGGAGCTTATGAATACCTAGAATTTATGCAGCATTTTTCTTTTTAGCTGCCCTCTCAACTTCCCACCTAGTATCTAGACATCTTCCAGATGGGAGAGTGGGATGGCTCAGACAAAACATTTAAACATTTTGATACTATAGTCACTGTGAGATATATATATATATATATAAATAAAATATATGTATATGTATATGTATATATATATATATACACATACATATATATATGTATGCATATGCATATATGTGTGTTAATATTTTTACTATTTATATAGTCCTGTATAGGAATGTATAAAGTAAAATTCTTTGGGGGGAAATAGCATAAATAGTAAATTTTGATTTTTTGAAAAATTCTAACACTAGAGAGGCACTATGGCTTTAAAAAAATGCTGGTAACAATTTAAACCTGAATGGTCTTTGACAGTGAAAGTTCATTTTCCTTTCTTCAATTTGCCTTTTTTTTTTAATTTTCAAAGTTCTTCGGAGTTCACATCAGATTTCTTTGGGTCAGGTTATAGTAATTGCATCAGGGTTTTAAAAATATATTTCTCATATGTGACAGGAATGACTGTCATATTTTCTGTTCCTCTCCCATAAAATGTAATCAAACAGGGTCATGACACAGTTATGCTATGATCCTCCCCCCAACTGCCAAGCTTCAGCCAAAGGCTCCCTAGAATATTAGTAATTGCTGCTGACTCTTATGATTGACTCTTTTGCAATGCTTTAGTTTTTTCCCCTTGGTATTCATCTAAGTCAGAGAAGCAATGATTCATAAAGCTGTACATCCCAGCTGCAAGAAATTGAATTGAAACTGAAATCCAACTTGCCAAAACCAGAACAAAATCCTTTGGGTCATTTTGTTGCAGGAAATTCACACAGATATTCAATGGGATGATTGAAATTATTCTAAGAAGCATCACTTAAGATGGTATTGACTGGGTGGGCATGGATTTGGATAAAACCTAGGTTCAATATAAACACATGGTTCCTTTGGGGCTCTTATTACCAAATGTCACAAAAAATATAACCAAGAACATTTTATTAGCGCAATAACAAACTTTAAAAAAGATGTGTATACAGGCTGACTGTACTTCTCAGACAGCTGAAGGTAACTGAACTGTGGCCTTCCTTCTCAGACTTTTCACCTGAGCCAGGAAGGTGTCTGATTGAGTCATAGATCTTTTATCTCTGACAACATGAGACCAAGGGGTTCTGTAAAAATGTTGGAAGACAAAGGAATGATCATCAGCAGTAACAGTAATCTAGTTTCCCAAGACCCAGGCTGACAGGAACTCTTTCTTTAAGTTCCATAGCATGAGTCACATACCTTTTTACTCATATAATAACCACTTCCAAAAGGAAATATTGCATCCTCCATCATGTTTAATAAAGAAATGAAATACTCCATCTCCCACTTCTGAGTGATATACACCTTTGTGTTAGAATATTCTCTCTTCTCACTTCAACCTCATAGAATTCCTGTACTCTCTCCCTACCTCTCTACCTCATAGAATTCCTAAATTATTAGAAAACACAGCTCATGTGCCATGTCCTTCATAGGGCTTTTCCTCATCCTTCTCTTCTCTCTCTCTATCCCACCCCTTATTTTTCTTTCCTCCTTGAAATGATTTTGTATATATTTCAAATTTACATATCTGTATAGATGTTATTTTCCACTGACTTCTCAATAGAAAGTAATTTTCTATTAGGCAGGAGAAATTTTTTTTATGTCTTCTGTATCCCTGGTGCCTGGCACAGTGCCTTGATTAAGCAGGTGCTTAATAAATGTTTGTTAACTTGAACTGAATATACAAAATTTAATATGTGTATGGGGCAACGAATAGACCCTTGTGAAAGGATTTTTTTTTCATCAGCTGCATATAACTTGCATTGAAGACCCTTCTAAATAGTCCTAGAAAAACATACCTAGCCATGATGGCACATTTCATTCTGTAACGTTGTTTCCTACATGAAAAGGGACTTCTCCTAAATACTGACCCTTCTAAAGCAATCAGCTTCAACTTCCAACCCCAACCTCCACCCTCTTTCACCCAGGAACACAGCAGCCAAAAGGCCCAATGAGAGGTTCATATTTTTTTTAAATGAATGTTTCCATCTATGAAAGTAAACAATCACAGGATTTAATAAGTCCCTCCATGGCTAAAGTTTTCTTTTTTCCTTCTACTTTCTCTTCCTTAAGCAATTATTTGGCAAACAGCATTTAATTTAATTATAGCATTGACTTTAATTCATGCCTTCTGGGGAATGTTGCTTCCAGGGATTTTTTTTTTTAATAAATAAGAGTCAAATCCTTTTACCATGTGCCATGATTTTTTGGCTTCAAGGAAAATTCTTCTGAATACCACAGGACTTGGATAGATAGTTTTTTCTCTGATAAACAGTGAGACACAAACATTCTTATCACCAGAAACCATTAATATGCCAAACTTCTTGGTTTTCCTTTTGGTGAATTGAAGAGCTTGATCCATTGGACTGGACTAAGGCCTTACTGTGAATGAAAGTACAGGCTCATTCTTTGGGGCAGGAGGTATAATATAAACAAATGCCAGAGAGATAGTAAAACCAGCTAGGGGTTAGACTTGGGTCTAACCCAGATCCTCTGGGTTGAATTCCCAGCTCTGATACTAGTTTCTTTGGTAAGAGACATACGCCTGGGCCTTAGTTTCTTCATCTGCTAAATGAAGTGGCTGAGCTAGATAACTCCTAAGATCCCTTCCATTTCTTACCTTCTGAGAGTCATTGACACCAAATTCTACTTTTGCTTAAATCTTCAGCAATAAGAATGTCTCTAAACTAGACAGGGTAGAATAAACATGGTTGCAAAGAAACTAAAGCCTATGACTGGTAAGGAGCTAAAATGAGATCAGGTGATGCAGTGGATAGAGTGCTGAGCCTGGAGTTAGGAAGACTCATTTTTGTGAGTTCAGATACTAGCTGGGCAAGTCACTTAACCCTGTTTGTCTCAGTTCTCCTATCTGTAAAATGAGCTGGAGAAGGAAATGGCAAACCACTCCAGCATCCTTGCCAAGAAAACCTCACACAGGGTCATGAAGTCGGACACAAGTGTACAACAGTATGGTTCAGTAGAAAGATTACGAAATTTGAAACTAGGCTTGAATGCAGCCTCCGCTACTTTCTAATACAGTTTAGGAATGTGGGCAAGCCAAATAACCACTATGGTCCTTTCTTCTTCATCTGTAAAATGAGTGGCTCGGATTGATGACCTCTAGGTCACTTCAAGATCTAAATCTATGATCCTTCCACCCTGTGTGTCCACAAACAAGACACTTTATCTCTAGGTTCTGGCCATTTTCTTTGGCTCTCCTTCCTCATCACTACCTACCACTTCCTTCATTTCCTTTAAGGCCCAACTAACCCTGTTTGCCTCAGTTTCCTTATCTGTAAAATAAACTGGAGAAGGAAATGGCAAACCACTCCTGTATCTTTGCCAAGAAAACCCCAACGGGGTCATGGAGAGTTGGACACAACTGAAACAACTGAACGACCACAAAACATACCAACTTCTACAGGAAGTTCTTCCCAACCCCTCTTAATTCTGGTACCTTCCCTTGGTTAATTATTTCCCATCTACCCTGCACATTGTTTGTACAAATTTGTTTGCTTGTTGTTTCACCCAGAAGATGGTGAACTCCTTGAGAGCAAAGATTATCTTTTGTCCTTTTAAAACATTTTTTGTATATCCAGTGCTTAGCACAGTGCCTGGCACATGGTAGATGTTTACTAAATGTTTATTGACCATCGCTGACTATTGACCACGTTGCCTTAAATGAATTCACACCTTTAGGTCTAAATGAATTATGTGCAAGAATATTGAAAGAATTAACAGATATGTAATAGAAATACCAAAAGAAATCTTTGAAGATTGATGGGAAAACAGAATAGCTGCAAGATTAGAGATGGATGCATTACATTCAATTTTCAAAAGAGGGAAAAAGATAGATTCTCCAAATTAACAACACAAAGTAGCATGTAATTAAAGAGAGGCAGCATAGCATAGAATATAGAGGTCTGATTTTATAGTCAGAAATATCTGGGTTCAAATTCTGCCTCTGACATATATTAGTCATGTGACCATGGGCAATTCATTTAACTTTTCAGTGCCCAAGGCTACTAAGGCTAGAAGGTAAAGAGAAGGTGCTGATCTGTTTTGGTAGAAGTGGTTTCCTCATCTGTAAGTTTCTTATACCAAAGAAATCACACACACACACACACACACACACACACACACACACACACACACAGCATAACACCCTCTGTAGTTGCTTCATTTTTACTTCTTCCAACATCATATGCATATTTCAACAAATGTCTAATATGCAGTAGAAATCCTTCCTTAAAGCAAAGCTTAACCTTTTTTGTGTCATGAACCATTTTGGCTGTCTGATGAAGTCTGTGGACCTTTCCTCAGAATAATGTTTTAAAATAATTAAATAAATTTAATTTTAAATAATTAAAGGAAATGTTAAATTTCACTAAGAGGTTAGTGAAAAAATATGCATATATTTTTTTCCTCTCCTTTTCAAGTTTATTGATTCCCTAAAATCAAGAAGTGCAGGTTAAGAATCCTTGTCTTAAAGCACTAGATAAAAGTTGTCTATGATCATTGAATCATTGATGGTGAAACTATTATAATTTTAAATAATAACAACAACAACAACAATAAATCAAGTAAGTACATGTAGAAAATTATATAAAATCTCAGAATTGAAAGGAATCATCTACTTCTTCCTACTCCAACTCTCCCCACTTCCAAACAGGAATTTTTTATATACAAAGCATCCAAGTAAATCTATTAAAAAGTAAATGAGATTAACTTGGAACAATTTGTTTTTATTGATTTAGTATTGGTTTCTATTGCTCATTTCAATCTTTTCCATAGCCATGAAAACCATATTAATAATCCTTTCTCAAAGGTGACCAAGAGGATTTCCTCTTCCAGAAGCCAAGATGGTGGAGTGAAAAGATAGTTGCTCTCACTCTCCCCTATCAACCTCTGAAAACCCAGAAAATGTCACTCCAGAAAAAAAAAAACCCTGGAACAGCTGAACTAGAAGAAAGATGGGGAGCAGCAGTGCAGCAGCCCAGCAAATGGGTCTCCCAGTGCCTCAGCAAAAATAAGGGAGGCAGATAAGTACCCTGCAGCATTCATCTGAAAGGAGGTGAAGAAAACAACCTAAAGACTTCCTAAAGCCTTGCTGATTCCAACCCAACACCAGGTGAGCTGTAGAACCTCCAAGCTCAAGTGAAAAATCCTGAAGCCCAGGTGGTAGAGCAGGCAAACACCAACACCTGGACCTCTGAGTGCCTCAGTGAGGGCAGGGGGAACCTGTGGAAACCAGCTCAGAAAACCACCAGGTGCCTCGGCACTCCACTGCAAAGGAATCTCCCAGTGCATTAGCAGAAAGAGGGAGACAACACTGCAGGGGGCCCCAGGCAGATAAACACCCTGCAGCACCCATCTGAAAGGAGCTGAAGAAAGCTAAAGGAAAGGAAAAGCAGGCAACCTAGAATTGCCTGAAAGTTCCAGCCTTGCTGATTCCAGCCCAACACAGGTAAGCTGCCAGAAACCTACAGCCTCCAATTGCCAATAAGAGGCCCCAGCACAAAGCCAGTGACCAAGACCTAGGCTCCCAACATAAGAAGCTTGGCTCAGTACCCTCTGTTCCCCAGCAGAAGAGCTCAATCTCTTTAAAGGCCAGGGAATAAAGAAACACCATGAGTAAAAAGAAACGTACCATAGATTCATATTATAAGAGTGAAGATCAAGACAGAAATTCTGAAGAGGAGAACATTGTCAACAAACCCACATCTGCAACAACAAAAGGGAATATGAACTGGTCTGAAGCCCAAAAAGCCTTCTTAGAAGAGCTCAAGAAGGATTTTAATAGTCAAATGAGAGAGGTAGAAGAGTCCTTCAAAAATACAATTGGCCAATTGGAAAAAAAATACACTGAAGAAAACAAGTCCCTAAAAAACACAATTGGCCAATTGAAGAAGGAAGGACAAAATAACAGAAGAGTACACTGAAGAAACAAGTCCCTAAAAAACACAATTGGCCAGTTGAAGAAGGAAGTACAAAAACTAACAGAAGAAAACAATCTGTTAAAAACTAGAATTGGACAAATGGAAACTAATGTCTCTATGAGAGAGCAAGAATCAGTCAAACAGAAACAAAAAATGAAAAAATAGATGAAAATGTAAAATACCTCATCAGTAAAACAACCGACCTGGAAAATCGACTCAGGAGAGACAATTTAAAAATTATTGGACTACCTGAAAATCATGATGAAAAAAAGAGCCTGGACAGTATCTTTCAGGAAATCATAAAGGAAAACTGCCCAGAAGTCCTAGAACCAGAAGGGAAAATAACCATAGAAAGAATCCACGATCACCACCTGAAAGAGATCCCAAATTGACAACCCAAGGAATATAATAGCAAAATTCCAAAATTACCAGATGAAAGAGAAGGTGCTGCAAGCAGCCAGAAAGAAACAATTTAAATATCATGGAACCACAGTCAGGATTACACAGGACCTTGCAGCTTCTACATTAAAAGACCCAGGGCATGGAACATGATATTCCATAAGGCAAAGGAGCTTGGAATGCAGCCAAGGATCAATTACCCAGCAAAAATGAGCATCATTTTTCAAGGGAGGAGGTGGATATTCAATGAAATAGGAGACTTCCAAACTTTCCTGATAAAAAGACCAGAGCTCAACAAAAAATTTGATCTTCAAGTACAGGACTCAAGAAGGACTTAAAAAGGTAAATGGGACAGAAGATACAATATGTTGTTAATAAGGGGGGGCTGTTTAAACCCCTACAAGGGAATATGAGACTTGCAACCCTTGAGAACTGTATTGTTATTACACCTTGTTAAAGGAGTATACATAAAGAGGGTGGATATTAGTTGACTTTGATGTAATGATAAAAAAAAATCTAATCAAGTGGGTTAAATGGATCCAAATAAGTGGATCAATCTGATCTTAGAAAATGTACTGAGAAAGGAGGAGGCAGACAAGGGTAAATTACATTACAGGAAAAGACACAAAATCCTATTACAGCAGAGGGAAAGAAGGGAGGGGGATGAGCATTGTTTCAACCTTACTTTCATCAGATTTGGCTCAAGAAGGGCATAAATAATCAGTTAGGTATAGAAATCTAACTTGCCCTATAGGCAGTAGGAGGGAAAAGGGAAAGAAAAGGGAGGGGAAAGAAAAGGGGGGGGAAGAAGGGAGGGAAGAAGCAGGAAGACTAAAGGGGAAGAAAAGGGAAAGGGATAATAAAAGGGGAAGGGACTGAAGGAGGTGGTCAAAAGCAAAACACTAGTGAAGGGGGAAAGGAAAAAGGAGAAAGAAAAGCATAAATGGGGGAAAAGGATGGAGAAAAAGACACAGATAGTAATCATAACTGTGAATGTGAATGGGATGAACTCTCCCATAAAAGGAAATGGATTGCAGAATGGATTAAAAACCATAATCCTACAATATGTTGTTTACAGGAAACACATTTGAAAAAGAGTGACACATACAGGGTAAAGGTAAAAGGCTGGAGCAGAATATATTATGCTCAGCTGAAGTAAAAAAAGCCTGGGTAGAAATCCTGATCTCAGACAAAGCAAAAGCAAAAAAAAAATCTAATCAAAAGAGAGAAGGAAGGAAACTACATCCTGCTAAAAGGCACAATAGACAATGAAGTAATATCATTACTGAACATATAGGCACCAAATGGTATAGCATCCAAATTCTTACAGGAGAAGTTCAGCGAGTTACAGGAAGAAATAGACAGCAAAACTATACTAGTGGGGGACCTGAACCTCCCCTCTCGCACTAGATAAGTCTAACCACAAAATAAACAAGAAAGAAGTTAAGGAGGTGAATAGAACATTAGAAAAGTTAGGTATGATAGACCTCTGGAGAAAACTGAATGGGGATAGAAAGGAATATACTTTTTTCTCGCAGTACATGGCACATACACAAAAATTGACCATGTACTAGGGCATAAAACCCTCACAATCCAATGCAGAAAGGCAGAAATATTAAATGCATCCTTTTCAGATCATGATGCAATAAAAATTATATGTAATAAAGGGCCATGGAAAGATAGACTAAAAAATAATTGGAAACTAAATAATCTAATCCTAAAAAATGATTGGGTCAAACAACAAATCATAGAAACAATCAATAATTTCATTCAAGAGAATGACAATAATGAGACAACATACCAAAACCTATGGGATGCAGGAAAAGTTCTTAGGGGAAGTTTTATATCTCTAAATGCTTACATAAATAAAATAGAAAAAGAGGAGATTAATGAATTGGGCATACAACTAAAAAAACTAGAAAAAAACAAATTAAAAATCCTCAACTAAACACCAAATTAGAAATATTGAAAACCAAAGGAAAAATTAATAAAATTGAAATTAAGAAAACTATTGAACTAATAAATAAAACTAAGAGCTGGTTTTATGAAAAAATCAATAAAATAGATAAGCCTTTGGTTAATTTAATTAAAAAAAAAGAAAGAAAACCAAATTACTAGTATCAAGAATGAAAAGGGTGAAGCTACCACCAAGGAAGAGGAAATTAAAACAATAATTAGGAATTATTTTGCCCAACTATATGCCAACAAATTTGACAATCTTAGTGAAATGGATACATATTTACAAAAATATAAATTGCCCAGATTAACCGAAGAGGAAGTAAAATACTTAAATAACCCCATCTCAGAAAAAGAAATTGAACAAGCCATTGATGAACTCCCTAGGAAAAAATCTCCAGGGCCAGATGGATTTACATGTGAATTCTATCAAACATTTAAAGAACAATTAATTCCAATACTATATAGACTATTTGGGAAAATAGGTGAAGAAGGAGTCTTACCAAATTCTTTTTATGATACAAATATGGTGTTGATACCTAAACCAGGAAGAGTCAAAATAGAGAAAGAAAATTATAGACCAATTTCTCTAATGAATATAGATGCAAAAATTTTAAACAAAATACTAGCAAGTAGATTGCAGCAACTTATCACAAGAATAATACACTATGACCAGGTAGGATTTATACCAGGAATGCAGGGTTGGTTCAATATTAGGAAAACTATCAGCATCATTGAGCATATCAACAAACAGAACCAACAGAAACCACATGATCATCTCAATAGATGCAGAAAAAGCTTTTGATAAAATACAACACCCATTCCTATTAAAAACACTAGAAAGCATAGGTATAAATGGAGTCTTCCTTAAAATAATAAATAGCATTATCTAAAACCTTCAGCAAGCATTATATGTAATGGGGACAGGCTAGAAGCATTTCCAATAAGATCGGGGGTGAAACAAGGATGTCCATTATCACCACTGTTATTCAATATTGTACTGGAAACCTTAGCTTTAGCAATAAGAGAAGAAAAAGAAATTGAAGGCATTAGAATAGGCAAAGAAGAAACAAAGCTATCACTCTTTGCAGATGATACACTTAGAGAATCCTAGAGAATCAAGTAAAAAAAACTACTTGAAATAATAAACAACGTTAGCAAAGTTGCAGGCTATAAAATAAACCCACATAAATCATCAGCATTTCTATATATTACCAACAAAGCCCAACAGCAAGAGATAGAAAGAGAAATCCCATTTAAACTTACTGTAGACATTATAAAATATTTAGGAGTCTACCTCCTGAAACAAACCCAGGAACTCTATGAACACAATTACAAAACACTTTTCACACAAATAAAATCAGATCTAAATAATTGGAAAAACATCAGTTGCTCATGGGTAGGCCGAGCTAATATAATAAAAACGACAATTCTACCTAAGCTAATTTACTTATTCAGTGCCATACCTATCAAACTACCAAAAATTATATTATAGAGTTAGAAAAAATAGTAACAAGATTCATTTGGAAAAAAAAAGGTCCAGAATATCAAAGGAACTAATGAAAAGAAATGCAGGGGAAGGTGGCTAGCAATTCCAGATCTTAAATTGTATTATAAAGCAGCAATCATCAAAACTGCTTGGTACTGGCTAAGAAATACGGAGGTGGATCAGTGGAATAAGTTAAATATGCAAGTAGTCCATGACTATAGTAATCTATTATTTGATAAACCCAAAGACCCCAGCTTCTGGGATAAGAACCCACTCTTTGAAAAAAACTGCTGGGAAAACTGGAAAAGAGTATGGCAGAAACTAGGCATAGACCCAAATCTCACACCATATACCAAAATAAAGTCAAAATGGGTTCATGACTTAGATATAAAGGCTGATACCATAAGTAAACTGGGAGAACAAGGAATAGTTTACCTATCAGATCTATGGAGAACAGAAGAATTCATGACCAAACAGGAGATAGAGAACATTATGAAAAGCAAAATGGATAATTTTGATTACATTAAATTGAAAAGTTTTTGCACAAACAAAGCCAATGCAACTAAGATTAGAAGGAAGGTAGAAAATTGGGAAAGAATTTTTACAACCAGTCTCTCTGATAAAGGCCTCATTTCTAAAATATATAGAGAATTAAGACAAATTTATAAGAACACAAGCCATTCCCCAATTGATAAATGGTCAAAGGATATGAACAGACAGTTCTCAGATGAAGAAATTAAAGCCATCTATAGTCATATGAAAAAATGCTCTAAATCATTATTTGAGAAATGCAAATCAAAACAACTCTGAGGTACCACATCACACCTATCAGATTGGCCAACATGACAAAACAGGAAAATGATAAATGTTGGAGAAGATGTGGGAAAATTGGAACACTAATACATTGTTGGTGGAGTTGTGAAATGATCCAACCATTTTGGAGAACAATTTGGAACTATGCCCAAAGGGCTACAAAAATGTGCATACCCTTTGATCCAGCAATAGCACTTCTAGGGCTATATCCCAAAGAGATCAAACAAATGGGAAAAGGACCCACATGTACAAAAATCTTCATAGCAGCTCCTTTTGTGGTGGCAAAGAATTGGAAATTGAGAGGATGCCCATCAATTGGGGAATGGCTGAGCAAGTTGTGGTATATGAATGTAATGGAATACTATTGTGCTATAAGAAATGATGAACAGGCTGACTTCAGAAAAACCTGGAAAGACTTATATGGTCTGATGCTGAGTGAAGTGAGCAGAACCAAGAGGACTTTGTACACAATAACAGCCACATTTGCAATGACTAATATTGTTAAACTGAACCCTTCTCAGCATTACAGGATCTAAGACATCTCCAGAGGCCTCGGATGGAAAATGCTGTCCACATCCAAAGAAAGAACTATGGAAGTTGAATCACTATCATTTTTTTCCTTCTGTTGAGTTTTGTTTCATCTTTCTGATGGTTCCTCCTATTGGTTTTAATTTTTTTACAACTTCACTAATGTGAAAATATGTTTAATAGGAATGTAAATGTATAGTCTATATGAGATTGTGTGGTGGGGAAGAAGTGGGAGAAAAATTTTCAACTCAAAAGTATATGGAAGTGATTGTTGATAAATGAAAATAAATTTTAAAAGTTTAAATAAATTGCACACAGCTTGAAAAAAGTTATTTTCTTCAGTGTTTTTTATGCCACTTTTATCAAGCTGTTAATTCTCTTTCATAATTTTCTTGCATTGCTTTCCATTTCTTTTAACAATTTTGCCTTTGCTGATCTTATTTAATTTTTAAAAGCTTTTTGTTTTACTGTTTCTATTATTTATTTAGCTTTTCTAAGAATTCTTATTGGGTTTGTGTCCAATCTACGTTTTTCTTTCAAGCTTTGATGGTAGATGTTTTCACATTGTTGTCTTTTTCTGAGTTTATAGCTTAGGCTTCCTTGTCACCATAATAGTTTTTTATGGTCAGATTTTGTTGTTGTTTGTTTTTGTCAGTGTCCCAAAGTTCAGGCTTTTTCACTCTGCTGTTTTCATAGCTAGTTCTGGAGGCCTGTAAGTTATCAGTGCTTCCAAGCAGTTGTGATTCAGAGAGCAATATCTTTCCCATTCTCCTTATTTTCAGGCATACAGTGAAATAAAAGAACATGCAGCTAGGTGGCACAGTGGGTAAAGTGCTAGGCCTGGAGTCAGAAAGCCTCATCTTTCTGAGTTCAAATCTGGCTTTAGTCTGTTTCTTGTGACTACACCTCCTCTCTTCCTTGAAACTGTGACCTGGTATCAAATGGCTACAGCTCCAGCCTTTAAGCCAAGAGGACCTAAGTTCAAATCTGGCCTCAGACACTTGACATTTATAGCTGTTTGATCCTGGACAAGTCACTTAGCCCTGATTGCCTCACCAAAAAAAGAAAGAAAGAAAGAAAAGGAAACTGTGACCTAGAACTAGGGCCCCTACTCCCTTGTTACTGCAAGTTTTTAATTTTTTTATTACAACTTCACTAATGTGAAAATATGTTTAATAGGAATGTAAATGTATAGCCTATATGAGATTGCGCGCCCTCTTGGGGAGGGTGGTGGGGAGGAAGGGGGAGAAAAATTCTAAACTAAAAAGCATATGGAAGTGATTGTTGATAAATCAAAATAAATTAATAAAACTAAAAGGTGACCAAGGATCACTATCAAACTTATTGAAGGTTGATTCGTTCCAGAATTTATCACATTCTCCTTTCTGAAATTTTCTTGAAATTTTTGAAATTTGTATCTGACTTTGGGAATGGTTGTTAACATCTAAAGGCTAATAATTTCTTCAAGATGTGCTTCTGATATTCTAAAGACTCCTAATAAAAAAGATTAAAAGAAAGTTAAAACATTAGGTCCAGCACAAGTATCAACATTGGTACCATCTACTGATTCAATGCTTGTTGATGGGCATTAGCTAAGCTACGCAAATTACACGAATATATCAAAGCCTCATTAATGGGAACACATATAGCTTTCCAGAGAAGGGGTTAACCTGTAACTTCTAGAAGCAAAACCAGACCGTGCTCAACAGCCCCAAAATATAGTCCTAAGAAATAAGTAAACAGTTCATTTAAATAACAGCAAAGCCTTAACTCAGTAAAATTCTTCTCTGGAGTCATTAGCTGTTCATAAAATATGTCAAGTAGCTTTAGAAAATCTTTGTGCTGCTACTTTGTAGCTCTTTTTGATAAAGGACCCTTGAGCAGTAATTGTTCTTATAACAGATTAATCGCACTCCACCAGGCAATGTAATAAAGAATGTGTGTGTATGTACACAATACGTGTATACATATATATGTACATATAAATACATAAACAAACAAATATATATGTGTGTGTGTGTGTGTGTGTGTGTGTGTGTGTGTGTATATATATACATACACTATATGCATATATATGTACACACATATTTTTCATGGGAGTAACCCCTTTCCGCCTTTCCTGGTAGAATATGATTCATCCATATGCACACCCATATGCACCTTCACACAGTTCTCACACAGAAACACACATTCCCTGTCTTTGCTGAGGAAACATTTTCTTATCCTGGGCTAATACTAAACTGCTACAAGATACCATGGTGACTTTGGACATTCATTTGACTTAATTTTAAGCCCTTGAAAAGCAATGAATGAGCCTACAAACATTCCTATTGGATACATATTTTTAAAAATTCTATCTCTTTCTGGTGGGGACAATTATGATCACTGTCGACAAGCATTTATAGAGCACTTACTATGTGCAAGGCAATGTGTTTAGTGCTGAGGATAAAAAGAAAAATAAGAACCAGTCCCTCTCTTTAAATGCCAGTGGATTTTGTGTTTCGTCTTTCAGGCAAAGGGGATCCACTGAATATTCTTGAGCAGGGGAATGACATGGTCACACCTTTAGGAGCATTATTTTGGCAGTTGTGCAGAGGTTAGATCAGAAAGGAGAGACACTGTAAGCAGGGAGTCCAATTAAAATAATCCAGGAAAGAGGTAATAAGGGCTTAACTGGGTTTGTGTCTTATGTGAGTAGAAAGATTGGGATGGACATGAGATAAATTGTGGGATAACCAGCAAGACTTGACAACTGAAGGGATTTGGAGAAGGTGTTTAAAATCAAGGAAAACTCTGAGGTGATATATCCTGGTGACCAGAAAGAAGATGGTGTCTTTTATATAAATTGTGAAGTTTGGAGAAGACCTGGAGAAGGAGTCAGTGGGACAGGGGATCATTTCTATAGGTTCTATTTTGGAAATTCTGAGTTTATGATGCCCATGGGACATCTAGGTAGGGATGTGTAGGAAATTCGAGATTGGAGCTCTGGAGAGAGATAAGGAATACATACATACATACATACATACATACATACATACATACACATACACACATACACACATACATACACACCTATATCTATATCTACATGCCTATACACACATATCTACATACTTTTACATATAATATATATGTATGTATATGTATGTATTTACATCATCTGCATAGAAATGATCATTGGACATGTGGGACATGAAAGAGATTGTATAACAAGAAAAGAAAGGAAGCTGAGGATAAAGCACTGACAGACATTCCAGCACAGGGTGCAGGACATTGCTGAAAATCCCCAAACTCAGCTTGATCAATCACTCTGTTCACTGGATATACCACTGAATGACTTTTGGCTATTTCTGAAAATGAAGTCTGCCTCCCAAAGAATGAAGATTTTTCATTATTGCGGAGATACAAAAGAACACATTATAGGCCCTGAAGATAATCTTTTTAAAGCTTTAAGTTTTTAAATGTTCCATTTTAAAGCCTTTTGCTTTTATACCACATTAGTTTTCAAATATACCCCTTGTCCTTCTATGCCCATCAAACCTTGTGAAGCAATTCTAAAATAGCAGTTTCAAAAATGTTTTTCTCAAAGTCAACTTTGTTACAACACTACATAACTTTCCAAAATGATGATGGATGTCTATGCTTTGATAGGATTGCTAAGAAGTAAATCATATTATGATGCTGTCAAGTGGGAGATTTGCTGTCCACACACAAATACTGTCAAATAAATGTGTGAGGGAAAGGGTAAAGAGATGTAAATAGGACCATTTCTGAAAGAGGTAAATAGATCCACCCTATGAAAGTTTGCTGCCTTGAAACAAGATGCTTTTGGACGGCCTGATGACTGAATGTCACATGCAAATGAAGAAATAGTACACTGTAAGTCAGTATGTTAAAGATGAGGGTTTTCATATAACATATCCTATACAAGGTCAAGAACTTGATAGGACAACAACATTTCGGTCAATGAAATCTCTGGGAAGGCTGGATGGGGAGTCTTGTTTGAGTGGGCAAGAACATGATAACTTATGTGTAAATAACAATAGTAAAAAATCTCTACTGATAAGAGAAACACAAATCAAAACAACTCTGACATACCACATCACACAAGATTGGCTAATATGACAAAATGAGAAAATGATAAATGTTGGAGAAGATGTGGGAAAACTGGAACACCAATGCATTATTGGTGGAGTTGTGAACTGATCCAATCATTATGGAGAGTAATTTGGAACTATACCTAAAGGGGTATAAAAATGTGTATACCCTCTGACCCAGCAATATCACTTCTAGGGCTGTATCCCAAAGAGATCATAAAAATGGGAAAAGGACCCACATATACAAAAAATTTATTTATTTATTTTCACTGTCCCAAGTAAGCTTTTATTCTAGTAAGAGAAGTGACCAGAACTCAGGGAAAATTGAAAAACTGACAATAGGGCAGAGTTTCTAGCTGTTCACTAGGAAATGATGTCAAGCATTGGTTCTGGGTAAGTAAGCTGTAAGCTCCCTTACCAGGTGAGGTCTTCATTTTGAAGCTCTGGGTGGCTGGAAAGGTGGTGCTGTCCCAGACAGTGTTATGGTAGTTAAAAGGAGGTGGAATTTCAGGGGAATGATGTTTTCTTGTGATTCTGTATTGTATACCTGCTGAGTTTGAAAAATCTGTTTCAACTAATAAGCAGAAGTTTCTCTCTTCCTCTGCCTTTTTCTTTACTTTTTTTTAAATACAAATTTATTTATTTTTAGTTTTCAATATTTACTTCCACAAGATTTTGAGTTCCAAATTTTCATCCCATCTAACCCCTCCCCTCACCCCAAGATGGCATGCATTCTGAATATCTCTTCCCCTAGTTTGTCCTCTCTTCTATCTCTCCCCCCCTTCTCTTATCCCCTTCCCCTTCTATTTTCCTATATGGCAGGATAGACTTCTGTACCTCATTTCCTGTATTTCTTATTTCCCAGCTGCATGTGAAAACATTTTTTTAAAAACATGTATTTTTAAAACTTTGAGTTCCAAATTTTCTCCCTCCCTCCCACCCACCCTCATTGAAAAGGCAAGCAACTCAATATAGGTTGTACATGTGCAGTTATGCAAAACACTTCCATAGTAGCTATGTTGTCAAAAACTAACTCTATTTCCCTTAATCCTATCCTGCCCTCCCATTTATTCTATTCTTTCTTTTGACCCTGTCCCTCCTCAGAAGTATTTGCTTCTGATTACCCTCTTTCCCAATGTGCCCTCCTCTCTGTCACTCCCCTGCTCTCTTGTCCCCTTCTCCCCCTATTTTCCTGTAGGGTAAAACAGATTTCCATACGCAATTGAATGTGTATGTTATTCCCTCCTTAAGCCAAATCCTATGAGAATAAGATTCCCTCATTCCCTCTCACTTTCCCCCATTTCCCTTCTACTGTAAGAACCTTTTCTTTTCTGTTTTTTATTGTGAGATAATTTACCCCATTCAACCTCTCCTTTTCTTCTTCTCTGAGTATAATCCTCTCATCCCTTAATTTTATTCTCCAGATTTGACCCCTTAATCTTCAACTCACCCTGTGCCATCTATCTATCTACCTATCTATCTATCTATCTATCTATCTATCTATCTATCCATACATATAATTTTTTTCCTTCAAGTACCCTAATACTGACAAAGGTCTCATGAGTTATAAATATCATCTTTCCATGCAGGAATGTTAACAGTTCAATCTTAATAAGACTCTTATGATTTCTTTTTCCTGTTTACCTCTTCATGTTCCACTTGAGTCTTGTATTTGAAAGTCAAATTTTCTATTCAGCTCTGGTCTTTTAATCAAGAATGTTTGAAAGTCCTCTATTTCACTGAATGACCGTTTTTTCCCCTGAAGGATTATACTCAGTTTTGCTGGGTAGGTGATTCTTGGTTCTAATCCTATCTCCTTTGCCCTCTGGAATATTATATTCCATGCCCTGTGGTCCTTTAATGTAGAAGCTGCTAAATCTTGTGTTATCCTGATTGTGTTTCCACAGTACTTGAATTGTTTATTTCTGGAAGCTTATAATATTTTCTCTTTGACCTGGGAACTCTGGAATTTGGCTACAATATTCCTAGGAGTTTTCCTTTGGGGATTTCTTTCAGGAGGAGATCAGTGGATTCTTTCAATTTCTATTTTGCCCTCTGGTTCTAATATATCAGGGCAGTTTTCCTTGATAATTTCTTGAAAGATGATGTCTAGGCTCTTTTTTTTGATCATGGCTTTCAGATAGTCCAATAATTTTTAAATTCTCTCTCCTGGATCTATTTTCCAGGTCAGTTGTTTTTCCAATGAGATATTTCACATTCTCTTCTATTTTTTCATTCTTTTGGATTTGTTTTACAGTGTCTTGATTTCTCATAAAGTCACTATCTTCCAATTGCTCTATTCTAATTTTTAAGAAAGTATTTTCTTCAGTAAGCTTTTGGACTTCCTTTTCCATTTGGCCAATTTTTCTTTTTAGGACATTTTCCTCCTCATTGGCTTTTGGACCTCTTTTGCCATTTGGGTTAGGCTGTTTTTTAAGGTGTTATTTTCTTCAATATTTTTTTGGGTCTCCTTTAGCAAGCTGTTGACTTGTTTTTCATGATCTTCTTGTATCACTCTCATTTCTCTTCCCAGTTTTTCCTCTACTGCTCTTACTTGCTTCTCAAAATCCCCTTTGAGGTCTTCCAAGGCCTGGGACTGATTCATATTTTTCTTGGAGGCTTTGGATATAGGAGCTTTGAGTTTGTCGTCTTCTTCTGGCTGTATATTTTGATTTTCTTTGTCACCAAAATAAGATAATATAGTCTGACTCTTTTTGCACTGCTTGCTCATGATCCTGGCCAATTACTTGAGTGTTAAACTCTTTGTTAAGGTAAGAGTCTGCTTCCAATGTGGAGAATGTACTGTCCCAAGCTTTGGGGGTTTTGTGCAGCTGTTTTCAGAGATACTTATAGGGACCTGTAAATTTTCAGTTCTTCCAAGGTGGTATGGTAAGGAGTGAGATGTTTACTCCTTTCCTGTCCTGGGCTCTGGTCTATTAGTGACCACAAGTACTCCTTTCTGTCCTGGAAAAGTAAGGAGGGTTTTTTCTGTACAGCCACTAGATGCTCCACCAGCACTCCTTCTCACCCCAGGGCCGCCTTTCAGAACTGTGACCCAGATCCAAGCACTGGCAAAGTGAGAGATTTCTGCCTCAGCAGTGGCAAAGAGATCCCTGCAATCTCTCTCTGATGAACAACTGGATTCCCCCTCAGTCTGTGGTCTAGAAGCTCAGAAGGCAGCTGCCCCCCCAGGGCCACGCTCTCAGGTTAACTGGATCTGAAACCCCGTGCTCCTCTCTCAGCACCACAGAAACAGACTTTCCCCACTGACCTTCTGAGTCTTTGGCATTTGTGGATTGAGGAGTCTGGAAACTGCCACAGCTGCCCACGATTCAGTCCTCTGAGGCCTGCTCCAGGTTGGTGCACCCTATGTGCCCATACCTCAATGAACTCCACTTCCATCCCAGAGCAATATACCTTTCTGATCAATCATCCAGGTTGTCTTGGGCTGGAAATCTGTTTCACTCTGTCTTTTTGTGGATTCTGCTGCTTTAGAATTTGTTCAGAGACATTTTTTATAGGTATTTGGAGGGGTTTGGGGGGAGAGCTCAAGCAAGTCACTGCTTTCACTCTGCCATCTTGGCTCTGCCCCCTTTACAAAAATATTTATTAGCAACTCTTTCTGTGGTGGCAAAGAATTGGAAATTGAGGGGATACCTATCAACTAGCTGAAAAAGTTGTGGCATATGAATGTAATGGAATACTACTGTCCTATAAGAAATGATGAGCAAGCTGACTTCAGAAAAACCTGGAAAGACTTGTATGGACTGATGCTGAGTGAAGTGAGCAGAACCAGGAGAATGTTGTACACAGTAACAGCCACATTGTACAATGACTAACTTTGATAGACTTAGCCCTTCTCAACAATGCAAGTATCTAAGACATCTCCAAAAGTCTCGTGATGGAACATGCTATCCACATCCAAAGAAAGAACTATGGAGTTTGAATGCAGATCAAAGCATACTATTTGCTCTTTTTTTTCCCTTCTATTTCATTTTGTTTCCTCTTTCTTGTGGTTCTCCTACTGGTTCTAATTCTTCCTTACAACATGACTAATGTGAAAATATGTTTAATAGGAATGTATATGTAGAGCCTATATCAAATTGCATGTGATCTTGGGGAAGCAGGGAGGGAGGGGGAGAAAATTTAAAACTCAAAAGCTTATGGAATTGAATGTTGAAAACTAAAAATAAATAAATTAATTAAAAATAATAATAGTAAATAAAACAGTGTTGTGTTAATGAACCAATAAGGTGATGTTGTAATTATATAAAGATAAGTACTAATTATATTAATGAGCAAGTAAGTAGCTGTAAGGACAATACGTGATTTAATTCTATTAAGATGAAATAAAACATTGGGTTTATGTGTGAATGGTTATTCAATGTTTGTATGTAGTTTTAGGTTGTCTGAGCAGCAAGAATGCATATTAGTCTCCTTACTCAGGCTCATTTAACTCTGTAATCCTCCAAAAAAGGCATTATATATGAGATAAAGAGCAATTGTAATTGAATCCAGAGGACCAATAAGAGTTAAGTTCAGCAAGGTAAAACCTATATGAATTAACACTAGAAAAATCTTTTTCTAAAAAGTACACTCAACACCCTTCTCTCTTTGAGTTCCCACAGTTGACTCACAGGCTTGTGCCTAGGCCTTTTGAAAGACTCCAAGGGATACAGAGTGCCTGCCTGAAACACTTTCTCTGCCCTCACTAGCCAGCAAAAGGTGCCAGAAACTAATTCAGAGCTTCCAAGAGAAGGAAAGGATGAGAGTCAAAGAAGGAAGTAGGAATGGGAGAACAGCATTTGAAAGGCTGTACGGAGTCTGAAGTAAAGGGGACTGTAACCCAGTTGAGGCCAGTCCTGTCTACTTAGAGAACACTCAGTTCAAGGACCCAAGCCATTGCAAAATAGGGTGGAATTAATTCAGGAAAATGAGAAAGGAGGGAGAAGGGAGGACCCCCGAAAGAATATTATGCTTCCATGGGCAGCATTCTATCTCAAAAGAAAAGAAACATGAGTTTGTAAGGGGAGCTGTCACCCAAAATTGAATAGGCATGGGCACAGAAATGAGATGGTATGACCTTTGTAGAAGAAAATAGTAATGGAAAGGGAAGTAAAGATAATTGTAGGGCACAATTTAAGACATAGAATAATTTCTAAAATGGAGCATTGTTTCTAACATTTCTTCCCTGATGAACTAATATTTTTAAGACCAAGGCATAGGAGGGGAGAAAAGGATGAAAGGCTAAGATCTATAAAGTTAATAAGATAAAGTTTGGTTTGAAGAGAGCTCAAATCTGGCACTTTAGAGGCTCTAAACTCCATGAGAGACATAGATTAAAGAAGGAATTAATAAGGATGTAGCCATGAACAAAAGAACAAATACCACATTTCTGAAATGCAGCTATGAAGTCCTCAGAGGAAAAAAAAATTTGTAAGAACATACATTAATAAATTGTATAGAATTATTCATAGTATTAAATATTATTAATAGACTATGCAATTAAGAATAGGAACAAACTCAAAATAGGGACAAGAGTAATTCTTGATAATTAGAAGAGAACTTAATAAATTGAAAAATGAAAATATTATAAAACTGATAAATAAAATTAAAAAGTAATTCTTTGAAAAGAATAATGAAATTGATAAACATTTTATCAGCCTGATTAAAAAGGCATAAGGGGAAAATCAAATTAACAAAATACAATGAATGAGGTGAAATCACAGCATAGAAGAAATAAAAAACAATGATCAAAATAAATGTAAGGATGGTCCAAAATTAGGGGGAAATTAACATAATCATATTTTAAAAAATCATCCAAAGGCACATTACATCAAGCAATGTAGAAAATTTCCTTGATAAGGTACATTTATACTTAAAGAAGCATACAAAGCAGAGACATAGGAAGCCCTTTTTAAATATCCATCTAAAATCAAATACAACACACTTTTTCAGTAATAAAAGGGAAAAATGAAGGTACGTCCTTTGCTTGCCATTAATCTATATATTGCTAGAAATGTTAGCAAGAACAGTAATACAAGTGAAAAATAAATATCTAAATACAGGCAGAGTAGAGACAAAATTATTTCTATTTGTTGATGACATGATATTTCACCTAGAAAATCCTAGGGAATCTACAAAGAAATTAATTGAAACAATAGATTCAGCGAAGTAGCAGGACACAAAATATACCCACCAAATATTTTTTCCTGTATAATAATAAGAAAAAATCCAGAAAAAAATAACAGAAAGGTAAGTTCTATTCAAAATACCCAGAAAATGTATAAAATCCTGAGATTCAACCTACCAAAGCATGTGCAATAACTATATAGATAACAATGTAAAATATTTGTTAAAGAAATAAAAAACAACTTTAATACCTGGAGGAATATTCAGTGCTCAAGGATGGGATGGAATGACATAATGAAAATCATACCAATACCTCTATTAACTTACAGATTAGATAGAAAAAAACCTAAAATTTATTTAAAGGAATAGAAAAATGAGAATATTGAGGAAAATATTTTTTAAAAAGCAGTTAAGAGAAAAGAGCACATTCAGACCTCAAACTATAACATAAAACAGTAATCATTAAATTATTTGATACTGGTTAAAAATAGAAAAATTGATCAATAGGACAAACAAGGAAAAATCAGAAATAATTTCGCTCAATAACCCAATGTGAAAAAGTGATTACAAAAGATAAAATGGATAACTTTGATTGTATGAAATTGAAAATCTTTTGCAAGATAATGTAATTATAAGAAAGGAAGCCATCAACTGGGGAAAATATTTGTATCAAATAACTGATAATGGTTTAATATTCAAGATATATGGTGAGTAACACAATCTATATGTATGTATATTACATATGTACATGCACATAGATACATATACACATACACACAAACATGCATACATACACTAAAAGCCATTCCTCAACAGATGCAGAGGATATGGGCAAAAGTTTTCAAAAGAATTGCCATCTATTAACAAACATATGAAAGAATGCTCCACCTTATAATTATCAAATTGACAAAACAACAAAAATGGCAATAGTCAATGTTGGTGGGGTTAGAGGAAGATGAGCACAAAATGGAAAGTTGGTAAGGCTGTGAATTAGTAAAAAAAAAAATGTAAAGCATTTCAGATTTATTTGAAGAAGGTGAATAAGATGTCCATAATTTTTAACCCAGAGATTCTGCTGCTAGGTTTATACCCCAATAAGATCAATGATAAGAAGAGATAAATACCAAAATATTAGTATCAGATCTTTTTGTAGTAGAAAATAACTAGAAACAAAGTTTATACAATTGATGAGGGAATAGCTAAACAAGTCATGGTACATAATTTAATGAAATAATCATTGTGCTGTAAGAAATGAATATGATGTCTATGGAGAAGCTTGGGAATATAAAACATTGATCAAACATAGAATAAGTAGAACTATGGAAATAATATACACAATGTTAGAAATATAAATGGAAAGAACATGACCAAAATCAATTGAAACTGAATCCTGTGAAATTACAATGGCCAAGCTTATGTCTGAAGATATTTCAAAAAGCACCTCCCTCTCACCTGTTTTAAATGGGTTTGGGGATTATGGGCATAAGACATTGCAGACAAAGTCAGATTTTTTTCATGTGTTGGTTAGTTATGCTGAACTGTTTTACCTCCCTTTCTTATTCTTTGTTTTAAAGGATGGCTTTCTGAAAAGCACTAGGGAGGACTTTGTTGGAAAAAATAGGTAAGGTAAAAACAAAAGTTAAAAACAATTTTTAATAAAAGCACAACTTTTTAAGTAAAAACAAATAATATATAATGCAAATATATAAATATATATTATATATAAATATACAAATGTATAAAATATATAGCTAAAATATTAAAATATTTATAAAATATACTTGTATTCTTCAATGAATCTATGGTCTTATTGATGTGACTACTGTCTCCAGTAGTGCAGATCACATCTATTCCTGTCTTCTGAGTCTATGTGACTCTTGCCTATGTCTTCATCTATAAAACTAAGGGGTTTGGCTAAATGGTTTCTGAGATCCCTTCTAACTCTAGTTAAGATGTTCTATATATCCTTCAAAGAAGGTCTATCCAATGTTCTGGAAGACTTTCTTTTAGATCTCTTAATATTATTTAGATACTAATGGATGTCCATCGAATCATTCCATATTCTTGTTACATTACTGGCCCATCTCTTTTGATTGTATATCTCCTAAATGATGTTCTTTAGGCCATTTCTCCTGCTCAATTCTTCACTGATAATATGCTACCAATTATTCATAGCGACCATGTATCTATCCATAGCCTACAACTTTACTTTTTTAGATTGTGGGGGTATTCAGGGCTATACAGAATCACCAGGAGAATACTGGTTTTAATAAAGATGGACCTTTGTTGCATGGAAAACCACTGCACGTTTTCCCAAACTGTCCAAGCAGCTCTCTTATTTCTATTCAATTCTCAGATTTGTTCATTTCTCAGCTACAATGCTTATCTAAGCTACATGTACTGATAGACCAGCTTCTGGGCTATCCATCCAACTATATAGCATAGCATACCCAACATACATCCTTCATCCATTTGTTTTTTTTTTGTTTTTGTTTTTGTTTTGTTTTTTTGTGTTGATAGTTAAGCCAAATACTTAAGTAATTAAAGATTTCACTTAGGAGCCTCTACAATGTTCTGGGACTTCATGGAACCAGAACAGTATCTTCCACAAATCAGAGCATCAGGTAGCACTCATCTTTGGAATTCCTCTTCCTTTGACTCTTCGCCACATTGCCAAACACCTTTGATAATCACACTGCTTTATCTGCTCTATGTCTCACTTGATATTAACAATCAGATGAACATCAAAGAGTTATCTCTTTTTGCCAAATCTCCCTAACTCCCCCGAAGTGTTCATGATCCCCACAAATCTGAAGCAATAGGACTAAACAGGTCATTCATATTCTGGGATGTTGTCCTATAAATACAAACAAAGCAAGGTCCTTTATAAGGACAAGGGGAAAGAGCCAGTTCAATGAGATTGAACAAAGTGGCTCATGTTTCCTTGGTGGCAGAGATGATATTAAAACCTTCTGGAACCCCCCCTTTAGGAAGCCCACAGAACCATTCAACTTCCCCACCACAAAAAACCACTCAAGCTTACCTGATCTACCCTATCTATTTAGTCTTATTTTCCACTACTCCAGAACATACAATCTCCAACCACATTATCACCCTATGTTATAGACCACATCCATCCCTGCCTTGAGCTCTTTTTAATGCTAAATGCCATTTCCCACTCCTTTATCCAATTATACAAGTCCTATACATCCCTTCAAGGCCCTTCTCTTTCAACTACTACAGTGGATATTGATCTATCACTCCTTTGAACTTTATTGCATTTATTAGCTTTACCCTAGAGTTTATCACTTAATAGTCCTCTAACAATTTTAGGTATGTTGATTTTGTACTCCCAACTTAATTGTAAATTCTTGGAGTATCCAGACCTTATCTTAATTTTTTTTTAATATCCTTCACAATGCCTAGTGCAGTGCAGGGTATATTTTAAGGAGTTAAGCACCTGTGAGAGTAGGCAATTCCTCCATCAAATAGATCACAATTCATCAATAACTTATAGTCTTTGTTTTTAAGTGAGGCAATAGGGCTTAAGTGACTTGCTTAGGGTCACACAGCTAGTAAGTGTCATGTGTCTGAGGCAGGATTTGAACTCAGGTCCTCCTGACTCCAAGGCCAGAGCTCTATCTACTGTGCCAACTAGCTTCCCCTAATAGCTTATAGTCTTAAAGAGTTGCCATAGATCTAAGAAAGGTCAAGTGACTCACCCATAGTCATATACCAAGAAGTCCCTGAAATAGGATTGGAACTGAAGTCCTCTTAACCCCAAATCCAGCATTCTGTTCACTTACCCATGCTGTTTCAGTGCTAAATGATAATTGCTGCATTAACAATCCCAAAAGGGAAGAAACAGAGTCATTGGGAAATACTATAGCAGGTAGGACAAAGATGTACAAATGCACCTTTTGGTAATTCTATTTGCCTTGTGGGGGTGAAGATTAAAAATGGTGTTAATAACTGGGAACTTAGTAGATTGATATCTTTAATGATTTTTAGATTGATTCACTGTCCTTTTGCAGTGGTAGAATGTATATTCAGCATGAGAGAGATAGTGGTAGTGGGCTTCCACTCAATATATCAGCATAACTATGGTATCTTAGAAAGATATGGTTTCTTACACTAATGTTCCCTGTTCCTGGGAGGTTGGCAGTGGGGGTGGGGTGGGCCAGGAGTGTTTAATTCAAGAGTATACCCAGAAGGCATGCCTGGGGAGCATTCTGCTTGAAAGGCTAGTATTTGGAGTTGTCATTGCTTGCTTCTGTCTGAGGGATGATGAAAGAGTCAGTGTGGAGATCCAGAACATTTATATCATGAATGACATAGAATACTAGGGATGAAACAAACTTCCCTCGGAGCTATGCACCCCTTGTCTGATGCCTCCTGACTCAGGCTTTTCTGTAAGGGAGCTGCTACATCAAAGGCTCCTGGCCCCCAACAAATGATAAATTGACCCTGGTCTTACAGCTCATCCCACAGATAGTAACTAGGTAATAATATATTGTTTGGGAAAAAATGGATTTCTGCTGCCCTGCTTCAAGACACCTTGACCAATCCTGAAAGTCAGGCCCTGAGGTCAAATATATTTGGATTATGCTTTTTGTGAATGAAATACAGATTTGTTTTTATTTCAGTGTGAAGTAAGACATCGAATCAATGCTACCAATCGCTCTCAATTGACTCAATGGCTGAGAATAAACAAGCATTTAAAAGACTCCTCAAATATTCTCATTCACTTGAAAAGAGGATAAATGCATTTGTCTGTTTGTTTGTTTTCAAATGTACAATCAGTCTAACCCATATACTGCACTTAAGTCAGCAAGAAAAATTATATGCCATGCTGCTAAAAATAAATTTAAAAAAAATCCATTCCAAAGAATCCTACTTCCTTTAGAATAGTTGTGTCCTTTTAAAGTCATGAATTTTTCACGGTTACTTGAAAGTAGTATAGTGGGAATAATGAATTCTGTGAAGTGGCTGCATTTTTTGAATTTACGCTGCATATTTCTACTGGGTTGGAACCAAAGACCATATTTTACATAATTATAACTCTGAATAGTGCGAATTCAAATACATGTGGCCACTTAATGAATTCATTATTTGTAGCTCTCCTGAACTAGCTACAGTTTTTCCCCTAAAGGCCTTATCAGAAATTTCAGCCTAATATTAAAACTGACAGCTGCTTAGTTTTCAGACAGGTCCCTCCTGCATCATGCCTTACCCTCTGGACACATTTTCCTGGGAAACAATAAGATGTATTGACTTATTCCTTTGTGCCATCTCCAGCCTCAGCAAGACTGTGCATACTGAGTTGGCTTTGGGCTCCAGTGTATGAAAGGCAGGCCTATCATTCTGATAACCCTTGAGACGGATAGCATAGAAAGAGGGCTCTGAGTAACACAGCAGATCCTCATCCTGGCTTGTTCTCTCTTTAGGAGAATCTCCTACCTAATAACCAAGCTGTGACAGGGTCACTAGAGGATGTGAAGAAAAAAACATGGATGACCAGTGATCACAGGCTTTTTAGGTTACCTCTTGTATCCATATGAATTCATTAAGAAGCCTGGAGTTGTTTACACAATTAGCAGAATGGGGCAATAGTTTTTGAAGTATTTTCTCTGTTCCTTTTAAGGAAAAGTGTGATATAGTGGAGAGAATGTTAAGCTTGGAATTAAGAAGAGCCAGGTTCAAATTCCACCTCTGACTGGGGGCAAGTGGCTTTTTTCTCTAAGAACCTTACCCTTCTACCCTCTTCAGCTTCCCTCATGTGTCGTCTTCCTCTATTAGGATGTAACTCCTTGAGCACTGGGACTTTATGCTTGTATTTCCATTCTCAGTGCTTAGGACATATAGCAAGCATATGATAAATGCTTGCTGTCTGAATGGCTGACTTACTTATCTACTAAGTCACAGGCAGTGATGATTTGCTTTGGTAAATGGAGTTTTTCATCTGATGAAAGTACAGATGCTTAGTATATTTCTATCTTCTCCTCAGGGCAGCTAAGTTGCACAGTGGTTAGAGCCCTGTGCTTGGAGTCTGGAAAATCTGAATTCAAATAAGCCTCAGATACTGAACTACCTGGGTGATCCTGGGAAAGCCATTTATAACTCTGTTTGCCTCAGTTTCCTCATCTGTAAAATGACTTGGATAAGGAAATGGCAAGCCATTCCAGTATCTTAGCCAAGAAAACCAGAAAGGGGCTGAATGGCTGAATAGCAACCTTCCCTTCGGGGTGTCTTTTTTGGGAGCTCAAAGGCAAACCCCATTATCACTGGCTTTTATATTTAACAGGATCCATCTCAGCACTGAACTCTGAAAATAAAGAATTGTGTTCTAGTTTGGCCACCCTGAACTCTTGCCAGGCCCTGCCCCCAAATCACAATTCTGTTTGAATAGATGTAAATTTAGCTCTGCTGAATCCTGGGGACAGTTTGTCCCCCAAAACAAACAAACAAATAAAAAATAAAAAAGTGTGCATTGTCACTTGAGCACATAATAACTGGCTCTTTAAGGTTTCAAAGATGATTTACATATATTATCTCTGTGGCCTCAACAACAACATTGAGAGTTTATTATTACAGGAAGAAGCTGAGGTCCTAAAAGGAGTGGTGATTTGTCCTTAGTCAATATGGAGCAAGTCAGCATCTGAGATGGGATGTGAACCCAGGTCTTCTGGACTCCAAGCCCAGCATCTAATCTACACACCATATTGCCTATCTTTCAACTTACTTCCCATTTCTAAGCAGGAAGGTACACTTTTGGGTCTGTATGACTCTTCATATGACATGTGCTTTAACAGAAACAATCTGTCCAGCACACAGGTTGTATATATTCATCGTGAGAGAGATAGAGGAAGTGGATTGCTACTCAATGTGCCAGTATAACTATGGGGTCTCACTCTAGCGTGACTACTCTCTGTGCCTGGGAGGTCGGGGTAGGGGGAACTGAGAGTATACCCAGAAAGCATTCCCTTATATAGTTTGATGGTACTGGATTCACTTTAGGTGGCCAGGAAACAATAGGAGCCAATAGGAAATGCTACTTTGCTGCTCTTGGGGACCAGGTGGCCCAGTTAGTGTGGAAACACCAAATAATCTTCTAGGTTAAAAGTTGGAGTAAAACCCAGATATAAGTTCTCCAGGCAGAACTGATAGGCTCTGATCTTAAGCAATTCCAGACTTGCCCTTGGGAGTTGAGGTAGGAAACAAGGAGGCTCTGGTAGGCATGTAGCCAGAGATGTCCCTTCCTGTGAGAGACTCCCAGATTGAAAGCTTCCTGATACAAAGATCCACTCCACCTCACTCTACCAGAGAGGGCAAATGATTCCTTTCTGTGTCAACAGCTGGCTTGCACTTGATGGGGGAGGACATTGTAGGAGACAGTGCACTGTATTAAGGGCTGACTGTTTCCTTTTTGCCTTCCCTAGTGGCTAGCATGGTGCCTGGCACATAGCAGGCATTTATTTAATAAATGCTGATTGATTGGTTGATAGAGTAAGACCAAAGAGCTTTTCTCTAGGGCACTCAAAGCAGTTTAGGCCCTTTCAGTTGCTAGACTGAGTTCCTCTCCTACCCCACCTTCTTCCTCTCTTGTAGCCTGTCTCTTAGCAGCAGCCTAGATTCAGTGAGTGTCTCAGTCAGGGTTTATGTCTCCTGATATGGGATGGCATCTCTTCCTAACTCCCAACTCCTCAAAGACAGCTGAGAACGTCTTTTGAGACATTTGTCTGGGCATAGCTGGTGATGGTTGCCCTAGGTGCAAAAATTCCTAGTTACAACTCTCATAGTGTCCAAATAAACATTTGTGGAATTGAACCTAGTTAAATTTAGGCATGCCTCCAACCCTACAGATATAATGTTGTCAGGAGAAGCATCTCTGTGGGCAAAAGGGCATTATTGTCACTTTGCTATTGAGAGAACGTTTTCCTCCAAAGGGATTAAGGCATTTCACAGAAATGAGTCCGCAGGCTCTCTCCTTTCTTTTTTTCTTTTCTTTTCTTTTCTATAAGTAAAGAAACCAACCCCGCAGGGTCCTTATATCTCTCAATTGTTCGGGGTCTTCAAGTCTAGTTACCTGGCCATGTCATCTGATAGCTCAGGAAGAGAAGTACAAAAGAGGAAGGAGAAAAGTTCTGAGCTGAAATATCATGACAATGGGGACACTACTTCTCTGATGAAACACGAGGTACAATTAGTAAGGCCACTTCAGAGTGAGAAACAAGACTAGCTCAAGAGGGCTATTTAGAAAGTATTAATCCTGGGGCAGCTAGGTGGCACAGTGGATAGAGCACCAGCCCTGAAGTCAGGAGGACCTGAGTTCAAATCTGACCTCAGACCAAACACTTGACACTTAACTAGCCGTGTGGCCCTAGGCAAGTCACTTAACGCCAATTGCCTAAAAAGCAAAAACAAAAAAAAGGAAGTGTTAATCCCTCCCAGAATGCACATACTTGCCCTTTTAATGATATAGGAATTTCTATGAAAACAACAACAATAACAACAACAAAATACCTCTTGTATACAAGAGATCTGAGCTCTCTAACAATAGCTTTTCAGGGAAGGGAAGAAAGGCTGACTATTGGCATCAATGAGGTAAACTCTGTACTTATAAGAAGAGAACCGTGCTTCCGGGAGCCAAGATGGTGGAGTAAAAAGGTAGTCGCTCTCACTCTCCCTTATCAACCTCTGAAAACCCAGAAAACATCACCCCAGAAAAAAACCCCTGAAACATCCTGAACTAGAAGAAAGATGGGGAGCAGCAGTGCAGCAGCCCAGCAAATGGGTCTCCCAGTGCCTCAGCAAAAATAAAGGAAGCAGCACTACAAAAGCCCCAGGCGGATAAGCACCCTGCAGCATTCATCTGAAAAGAGCTGAAGAAAGCAGCCTGAAGTCTTCCTAAAATGCAAGCCTTGCTGATTCCAGCCCAACATCAGGTAAGCTCTCAGAACCTCCAACTGTCAACCAGGAAGAGATCCTGAAGCCCAGGTGGTAGAGCAGGCAAACACCAACACCTGGTCCTCTGAGTGCCTCAGTGAGGGCAGGGGGAACCTGTGGAAACCAGCTCAGAAAACCACCTGGTGCCTCGGCACTCTACTGCAAAGGAATCCCCCAGTGCAGTAGCAGAAACAAGGGAGGCAGCATTGCAAGGGGCCTCAGGCAGATAAACACCCTACAGCACCCATCTAAAAGGAGCTGAAGAAAGCTAAAGGAAAGGAAAAGCAGACAACCTAGAACTGCCTGAAAGTTCCAGCCTTGCTGATTCCAGCCTAACATGAGGTAAGCTGCCAGAACCCTATGGCCTACAATTGCCAACATAAGAGGCCCCAGCACACAAAGCCAGTGACCAAGACCTAGACTCCCAACACAAGAAGCTAAGGGTCAGTGCCCTCTGCACCCCAGCAGGAGAGCTCAATCTCTTTAGAGGCCAGGGAATAAAGAAATACCATGAGTAAAAAGAAATGTACCATAGATTCATATTATGAGAAGAGTGAAGATCAAGACAGAAATTCTGAAGAGGACAACATTGTCAACAAACCCACATCTGCAACATCAAAAGAGAATATGAACTGGTCTGAAGCCTTCTTAAAAGAGCTCAAGAAGGATTTTAAAAGTCTAATGAGAGAGGTAGAAGAGTCCTTAAAAAATACAATTGGCCAATTGGAAAAAAAAAGTACACTGAAGAAAACAAGTCCCTAAAAAACACAATTGGCAAACTGGAAAAAAAGTACACTGAAGAAAACAAATCCCTTAAAAATACAATTGGCCAATTGAGAAGGAAGTACAAAAACTAACAGAAGAAAACAATCTGTTATAAACTAGAATTGAACAAATGGAAACTAATGTCTCTATGAGAGAGCAAGAATATGTCAAACAGAAACAAAAAAAATGAAAAAAATGGATGAAAACATAAAATACCTCATCAGTAAAACAACCGACCTGGAAAATCGATCCAGGAGAGACAATTTAAAAATCATTGGACTACCTGAAAATCATGATGAAAAAAAGAGCCTGGACAGTATCTTTCAGGAAATCATAAAGGAAAACTGCCCTGAAGTCCTAGAACCAGAAGGGAAAATAACCATAGAAAGAATACACTGCTCACCACCTGAAAGAGATCCCAAATTGACAACACCAAGGAATGCAATAGCAAAATTTCAAAACTACCAGATGTAAGAGAAGGTGCTGCAAGCAGCCAGAAAGAAACAATTTAAATATCATGGAACCACAGTCAGGATTACACAGGACCTTGCAGCTACTACATTAAAAAGCCCCCAGGGCATGGAACATGATATTCCATAAGGCAAAGGAGCTTGGATTGCAGCCAAGGATCAACTGTCCTGCAAAAATGAGCATGATTCTTCAAGGGAGGAGATGGATATTCAATGAAATAGGAGACTTCCAAACCCTCCTGATAAAAAGACCAGAGCTCAACAAAAAATTTGATCTTCAAGTACAAGATTCAAGAAAGACATAAAAAGGTAAACGGGACAGAAAGATACAAAATGTTGTTAATAAGGGTGTACTGTTTACATCCCTAAAAGGGAAGATGACACTTGCAATTCTTGAGAACTGTATTGTTATTATACCATGTTAAAGAAGTATACATAAATAGGGTGGATATTAGTTGACTTTGATGTAATGGTAAAAAAAAAATCTAATTAAGTGGATTAAATAGATACAAGTAAGTGGATTAATCTGATCTTAGAAAATATGCTGAGAAAGGAGGAGGCAGACAAGGGTAAATTACATTACAGGAAAAGACAGAAAATCTTATTACAGCGGAGGGGAAAAAAGGGAAGGGAGTGAGCATTGTTTGAACCTTGCTTTCATCAGATTTGGCTCAAGAAGGGAATAACATAATCAGTTAGGTATGGAAATATAACTTGCCTTATGGGCAGTAAGAGGGAAAAGGGGAAAGAAATGGGAGGGTGGATGGAAGGGAGGGAAGAAGCAATGGGGGCAAAGGGGAACAGGGGGAAGGGGGATAATAGAAGGGAGAAGAAACTGAAGGAGGCGGTGGTCAAAAGCAAATTACTGGTGGGGGGGGAAGAGAGGAGAGGAGAAAGAAAAGTGTAAACAGGGGGAAAAGGATGGAGAAAAAGACACAGATAGTAATCACAACTGTGAAAGTTGAATCTCTACCTTTTTTTTCTCTTCTGTTGAGTTTTGTTTCCTCTTTGTGATGGTTCCTCCTATTGGTTTTAATTTTTACTTACCACTTCACTAATGTGAAAATATGTTTAATAGGAATGTAAATGTATACCCTATATCACATTGTGCACCATCTTGGGAAGGGTGGTGGGGAGGAAGGGTGGTGGGGAGGAAGGGGGAGAAAAATTTTAAACTCAAAAGCATATGGAAGTGATTGTTGATAAATCAAAATAAATTGATAAATCAAAATTAAAAAAAGAAGAGAACCATAAAATTATGGAAGTGACCTTGGACATCGTTTAGATGGTAAGAGTAGATAGCGTTGGACTTGAGTCAGGAAACATTGAGTTCTAATCTTACCTCTTATGCTTATTAGCTATATAACCCCAATCAAATCACTTAATCTCTCTCAGTCTCACTTTCCTCATCCATAAAATGGGGATAGTAATAGCACCCATTTCACAAGGTTGTTGTGAAGATCAAATGAGATAATATATGTGGAACATTTTACAAATCTTAAAATACTATATGAGTCCTAGTTATTGTTGTTATTGATGATGATGACGTTGATGATAATGTCCAACCTTTACTTTACAGATAAGGAAACCAACACAGAGGTTGTGACTTACCCCAGGTCATACGTGTAGTAAATGGAAGAAATGGAATAAGAACTTAGATGCTCTGACTTCAAATGCAATGCTATTTCTACTACAGTAAGTCAGGGGCCTTATTTTCTTACTCAGGGATGATCCAATTTTGGTATCATAGCCAGGAATGGCACTGCAAAAGAAGAATATAATCACAATAATGGAGTAAAGAGGTAGGAAAGAAGATACCTGGATGGAATTGGGAAGTGGAGAAGGGAGAAAGGTCATACTGCCCTGATTTGGGAATGGAATTTGCTGCTGGGGCAGTAAGCTTCCAGTGATCACAACTGAGTGCTTCTTCAGAAAGGTTTGTTTCTTTGGAGGACAACAGATTTTTTTTTCTTTTCTCTTTTTTTATGATTCAGTTCTTCAGTCATCCATAATTTTCCAATGAGATTGCAAACAGGATAGTGAGGGGGCTGGTTTAAATGGAGGTTGCAAAATTTAGAACTGATGACACACAAAAGAGTAGTATTATCACCAATGCATTTGGGAGGAGGGCCATATCAAGGAATGTATGATGAGGAAACAAGCTCAGCAAGAATAAGTCATGATCTGACCATAGGCACACAGATATTTGATGTAAGAGGGAAAACATTAGTATTCATGTTTTTCTTGCTTAAGTCCAACATGACTGCAATGCTATGCTCCCTAGGCAGTATGCAGGAAATACTCAATGGATTCTTGTCGATTTGAGCTTTGGATACTGAAATTTCTTTTTGGCAGACAGAGGAGGGATCAGTAGACAATGCAGGAGAGAAATACATTTCTCTTTTCCTTACCTATTAAATCTCTTTTTCATTTGATAATAGCATCTAATAGATCTGGCTTACTTCCTGTGCTTGCACAGCCTCAGGCATGTACAACCCACTGCACACAATAACAATAAAATATAAAAGTAATTTAAAAGTACAGATCTAGAAGGAAACAGTAATGTTGGGGTAGTAATGTTTCTGATTCTGTGCTCTCAAGGGGGTATTTTTCTTTCCTTCCCCCCTTTTTTTCTCTCTTTCTTTCTTTCTTTCTTTCTTTCTTTCTTTCTTTCTTTCTTTCTCTCTCTCTTCTCTCTCTCTCTCTCTCTCTCTCTTTCTTTCTTTCTTTCTTTCTTCTCTCTTTCTTTCTTTCTTCCTTTTTTTTGCCTTCAAACTACAGACTCCTCTACTTAGATGTCCCAGTTTACATGAAATTTGTCCTCCTAATAAGTCAGCCAGGCATTCAAAATGACTGGGAAAGTGGACAATGACGCATACAACCCAAAGTGTGCTTCTTTATATGCTGGCTCCAAATTTGCAATCTGTGCTTGTTTCTGACTGAACCCTTTTTTTTTTAAGGTTATGTTTTTGTCTGTTGGAGGACTTACTAGTTTTTCATCATATTCTTATTTATTAAGATCTGAATAATGGTGAAAAATTATATTGAAACCTTTCTATGAGTGATAGTTTTTAATTAGAATATATTTGATATTCTATGTGGAACTTTTTGCTGTTCTTTTTAGGTAAGGACTATTAAATGTGTTGCCATGGGAAATTATTGAATCTTTTTCTATGATGGTCAACAAAGATAGATTATGACATGGTTCTACCTAGAGACATGGGAATGGATTCATATTACCTGATGGTCTTTGCCTATTCTAGAGTTTTATAACATGTTTTCAGAAGTTATAATTCTCATCTGGACTTAAGGTAAAATGCCTATATTTGCTTATGAAAGTCAAATGTTGGTTTATAAAGGAATGGCATTTTGGTCTCTGTAAACATATTCTATTTCGAATAGTTGAACGGAGGTGGTTATGAAGGGATGTTTTATTGAATCTAGTTTTATGGGCAGTGAATACAGTTCTGAGAGCTTTCATAACCACTTGACAGCCTAGCTAAGGTTCTTAGGTCATGTTCAATATCATATAGTGTAAGACAGCCACTCCAAAGTCCTTCTGCTTAACTCTATTGTGGAAAAACAAAACAAAATAAAACCTCAAACTCCATGGTGGTGGTGGTGGTGGTGGTGGAGTTTGGGGAAAAAAATCTTAGCTCATAATACCATCACGAAAATAATCACTAGGCCATGCAGCATGTCTAGTGCCTAGGGCTTTATTTTATGCAGAAAAAGCAGTAAGCCTAATGAAGATCTTGCAGTTGGCAGGTAATTTAATGTCATCTGACATTTTGCTTGTCTTCCATGGGGATACTTTACCTGCTGTATCCCCCTCATCTTCCGCTATTTTGCGGGGTAGTGGGTAGGATGACAAAGAAAAGGAGATCTGTTGAGTATCTATGCCATAGAGCTGATTTTGGTCCTTTAAAAAAAAAAGAAAATTGGGCAAATCTTCCATTTAGTAGCTCCCTCCTTATGCCTTCTAGTTGTTCATTCATGACCACTGACTGACTGTACTTCCCTTCCTGGATTTTCTGGGGTATACTCTGTCAGATCAGCTGCCCCAACTTTTAGCCTGAAAATATTTTTATCATGCTGTTTTGTTACCTAGAATGTGAGTGTTACCAGTCAAATTCCATTATGAAAAATCACAGTGTGGTATAATGGAAAGAGTGATAGACTTGAAGTCCAGAGAATGCATCCAAATTCTTCCTCAGACCCTAGGCAAATTACATCACCTTGTGAGACCTCAATTTCTTCATCTGTACATTGGGGATAATGTACATCAATAACTACCCCATAGGGTTGTTGTAAAGAATATACAAATATGAGTTATTATTTTGTTCTATTGAATTTTTGTTGTGCCAGATCATCTGTGGTGGAGAATGAGAAATAAGCCTCTATGCTAGGATAAGTTAGTAAACAGTTTTCAATTGTAGTTGTATTTGTTATTACCTGATTTTACCAGTAAGATATTCATGGCTCCTTATAGTTGCCAGAAATACATGGTTGTCCTGAGAACAGCTGGGCCTACTGTCATGAATCTTGTTTTGAAGGATATGTTTGAAAAAATAAGTCTCTTTAACATCAGAGTTTCTGACCCATTCAGAATATTCTGGGGTACCATCTTGTTCTCTCTTCCAAGCCTAGCTTATAGAAGAATCCTCTTTTTTCATGAAACAGCATAATAGCTACTCATCTTCTAAAAACAATTTTTTTGCTGAGTTGTGTATGTGATAAGAAATCTTATAGCTTACAATTTGTGATAGTTTTGGTCTTTAAGCTGCTGCCTGGTTGTACTTGTCCATTCTGTAAATGGCAGGATTTTTCTTAAAAGAGCCTCTTTGAAGTTGTCATTCTACCTCCTTTCCTTTGGTAAATTATTTGTATTTTCTCCTGTTCATAACTTTTTCCTCCTTTTTCCCTTAGAGAAAGACAGTGCCTGACAACATAGCAAGAAACTACCCCCTCCCTCACTGCTTTGATAAGAAATCCAAAGGCTTGGGACTAGGTTCTTATTAAATGTCAGGACCTCTCTGCTTCCATTATAACCACTGAAGTTAATCATTCCTGGCACTGAAGGGTCAGTGATATTAATCTCCTCTCATCATGAATCCTAGAGATCTTTGTCATTTCCTTTAGTGCCATGCTGTGTGAGACATTATAAACACACACAGTCTTTCATTTCCTTAGCAATTATGGTTTGGAGGCAATATATCCACATTATCTATATAGACTACATAGTACAGTTGTCCCTCATATTGAAGGTGACATGATAAGTCTTCCCTGAATGGGCTTTAAATATTTTTAATCTATAACGGGGATAGGTTTTCTGATTCATCAATATTCTCCAGCCTTGTTACCAGCATGACTAATATACATGTACTAGCTATTTTACTTTGGGAAAGTCACTTAACCTCTCTGCCTCAGTTTCCTCAACTGTAAAATGGGTATAATAATAGCATCTACCGCCCAGGGCTATTGTGAAAATAAAATGAGATATTAGCTGTAAAGCACTTAGCACAATGCCTGACATATAGTAGTTGCTTAATAAATGCTAATTTTCCTTCCCTCCTTGCTTCCCAAAAGACAGTGCCATTTTAAGATAACCTTCCTCATGGCAGCACTGAGACTTCTAGGAACATACACACACACACACCCCATTTCCTTCTTGTTTTCTAACACTCATATATCCACAGTGTGAAGGCTAGCCATGTGGTTTATATGAAGAAATATACTTAAAAGAGGCCTCTGCCATAGGCATATCTAACTATGGAGACAACCTTGTTGAATTATGGTAGTGATTCATTAAATGAAGGTCCCAAATGGAAATCTATATTCCTATTAATATTTGTTTTTGGTGGATAAAAAGAAGTCATCTTCATTTTTCTACCACAGGATAGTGATCAGCATTTCTTCTATATGAAGACCGAAATAATAGGTATTAATAATTAGTACATACATCTATATTATATATAAAATATACATAAATACACAGTATGTATTTGAGAGAAGCTATCATGCATGTGCATATGTATGTCTGTCTATCTATCTATCTGATCTATCTATCTAACTATATGCATACACACACTCATACCTTTTAAATGACATCTGTATCCTCTGACATTTCTCTAACTCAGCTGATTTTCCTTCTCAGTGACCCTAAGTTTCATCCCAGTCTAGATCAAGAACTGTGAGTGGTCCCAAATTTTGTGTACCACTGAGCCAATCTCTGAGTTTAGGTTAGGAAACCATCAAAGCATCCATATTAAAATCAAAGAGCATTGCAGAGAACATCCCTGGAATCTTAAATAAAAGCCAAGTTCTATTAAAAAAATATCTTCTAGGTCTTTCAAGAAAAACAGAGGTAGCTAGGTGGTACAGTGTAGAGCACTAGAACTGGAATCAGGAAGACCTGAGTTCAAATCTGATCCCAGATGCTTATTGGCTGTGTGACCCTAGGCAAGTTACTTAACCTCTCTCTGCCTCAGTTTCCTCATCTACAAAATAGGGATATTATTAGGGGTTGTTGTCAGGATAAAATGAGAGAACAACTGTAGCCCTCTTTGCAAAAAAATCTATATAAATGCTAGTGATTAGTTTCCAAAGAAAGAGTCAATTACAAGGTGTTCCAAAAAGTCTTAGTACTGAAAGTTTAAAACCATACCATGACTTTCAGAATGCCCTGTATATGTGGGCAAGGGTGGGTCCATTAAAGGAACTTGCTGACTTGCCTCACAAGGTTACATTGTTGGACTACCGTTATCACCCTTACCACATCCCTCTTCCTTCTGCCACTTCATTTCTGGTTTTACTTAGCTTGATTACAATTAACTTGTTGGAGGCAGAAGCTTTTGGTAGGATTGCAGAGGCTGCTACCATACCAGTAATACCATACACTAGCTGAGAAGGCCTGAGATAATGAGGATACCTTTCTGGACAATCTGATGGATAGCTCAAAATGTTGTATATTTTAGGCCCAATAGAAAGGTCAGTATTTGATCACTTTTAACTCCAAAGGTAAAAAAGGTAGGGCATTTAACATATTGGAGTCATTTAAATGCAGTTTACACTCATTGTTTCTATTTTATCACACCAGATTTATTTCTCAACCCCCAGTTTACCACTATTTGACCTTGCTCTTTTTATGGTTATTAATGATTTCTTGCCTATTAAATCAAATGGCTCTTTCCTACTTTTCATCTCTGAAAACTTTTATAGTATTGACCACCTCCTCCTCCTGAATACTATGATAATGCTCTCTTCTGATTGTCTTCCTACTTTTCTGATTAATCTTTCTCAGTTTCATTTGCTGGGTTTTCATCTAACTCCAATCCACTAAATGAAGTTATTTTTCAGAGTTTTGTCCTAGGCTAGCTTTTCTTTTTCCTCTACCCTCCTTCTTGGTGACCTCATCAGATGCCAAGAATTCAACTATCATCTCTAGTTTACTCCTATGTTAATTATCTTCTTCTCTAAATCTATACCTCCTCCAAAATCTCTTATTTCTGCGACACTATCCAATCACCAGATTCACAACTTCATTATTGTTGACTTTACAATTTCTCTCAATCCCCATATCCAATGAATTGTCAAGACTCATGGACTCTGCCCTTCAAACATCTCTTCTCCCTTCTCAACTTATATGACTACTACTGTAGTTTAAACCCTGATTGCCTTTAACCTGCGCCTCTTGAAATAAACTCTTCATTACACTCTCTGCTTATAGGCTCTGGGCTTTCTAATCCATCCTTTACAAAGCTGCCAAATTATAGTCCTTAAACCCAAGTCACTCTTCAGTTACAAAACAAAATACTTTCCATGGCTCCCTAGTGACTCTAGCATTAATTAAAAGCTTCTTAGGTTGGTGTTTAAAACACTTGAGCATTTGTTTTTCAGTGACCTTTCCAGTCTTATTTCTCCTATCTCCCATCTCCTATTCCAATGTCTTTGCACAGGCTGTCTCATATGCTTGGAATATGCTCCCTCCTCATCTCTAATTCACTGAATCTCTAGCATCTTTCAAGATTGAGGAAGTCATTTTTCTACCTCCCATCCAAAACCTTCCCATGATTCCCCAGTTATTAGTACTCTTTCCCTTAAATTATCTTGGGTTTATTTGTCTATCTATTCTATACTTTTAATCCCACCCCCACCAACAACAGAATGTAAGCCCCTTGAAGTCAGTGGCTGTTTCTTTTCTGTCTCCTCATCCCCAGAATCTTACAGAGTATTTTGAACTGTTTGCTTTAGGGATTCTTCACGGAGCCAAAGGATGCTTAAGCTTGAAGCTATGTCTGACTACAAGGAATGGTGTAATGGAAAGCATGTAATTTTTATTCCATTTCTTCAAGTTAGAATGGGCTAGTTCCTCACTTGTCTATCTAGATAAAGAATTGATTTATGTGTGAACATAACAAAGAAAGAATGATGGGCCTAAAGAGTAGTGAAGGATCCTGGTTTTAGTACCTTTGCTCTCAATTACCCTCCTTATAGGAAGGGAGACAAGTGAAAAACATTTTGGTGGCCTGGGAATTTTTTTTATATTTATTGGCAAGATTGTACTGCAATAATCTAAGAGTCAAGGACAATGATGGCGATGAAGTGTCAGGGTCCCAAAGCAATATACAACCTATAATATAGAACCATAGCAATAATGTGGTATCCTTTATGCAAAAAGACAATGCTACTGTCCCTCTATCACTTGCAATTCAAATTCATTCAAACATTTTTGAAATGCACACACTGTACTAGGTCCCAGGGAGATAAATATGAAAGTAGTTAAGGACCTGCTGTTATAGAACTTGCAAATTAACAGGGAGATAATATAATTAGACAATAATAACAATAATTTACAAAATTATACAACCTAACTCTAAAGAGAAATATATAAAATACAAAAGAGAGGCCTAAAGTTGTATGGGAAATTTGATGAGGAAGAATATTTCTTTCTGGGTAGAATAAGGAAAGCTACATAGAATAGATGTTACCTGAGACCGGCCTTAAAGGCTACATGGGGCAGTGGATAGCACTGTGTCTAGAGTCACTGGTATCTGGATTCAAATCTGGCCTTAGACATTTACTAGCTGTGTGATCCTGGACAAGTCATTTAAATTGTCTGCCTCAGTTTCCTTAAGTATAGAATGGAGATAATATTACCTACCTCCCAGGATTATTCTGAAGATCAAATGAGATAGTATTTGTAAAGCATTTATCATAGTGCTGGACCTATAGCAGGCACTTAATAAATGCTTGTTCCCTCTCCCACCTGTGCCCCGACCCTTACTCCTTTTCAACAGAAGGAAAAGGGAAGGGATTCCTTTCCAGTAATGTGAGGTTGTATGAGAAATGGCAAAGAGGTGGGAGACAATAATAAGATGCTGGATCAGTAAGTTTTTCCACTATTTGGAATGTGTGAAAGGAAATAGAAGTTTCTGCAGATGTGGCCCACAGTACTCCTGAATGCGGCTGAACCAGATTTTAATGTAATTGGGAATTATTTAACAAAATAAATAAAAATATTTTAAAACATAGATAGCATCACATCTCTAAGTTAAGTCAATATGTGGCCTGGAGAGCCTTAGGAATAGATTAGTGGTCCCATTTCTATTTGAGTTTGACACTACTGATATAAGAGAAAATTAAAGTGGAACCATACTGGCCTTGAATACAAGGCTAGAGTTGTTTTCTCTTCATGGTAATGACTCTGACCTGTTCTCTCTCACACTCTTACCCTATGCTTCCCAAGGGAGTATTCAATAAGATGGCTACTCAGGATGGGAAATTAGTGTGGAATCTTAGGAGAGACTGGAGTCAATTAACCCAAATGGGGAACAAACCTACAATTTTGACTTCATCATCACAACACTGGAATTGAACTAAGTGTTCAGTCCTCTGCCTGAGAGCATGACATCTATCTTTGCATTATCACAAAATATATGCAAGGAGGGGAGCCAAATGAGGATCATTAGTAGTTTCTGGGAGTATTAATAAATAATAAGCCAAAAAATGGAACTTTTTGTTAACAATATCATCTTGTGAATATTAGTTTCTATGTCTCTGGAAATTATAGGAATTCATATCCCCTTCCTCCTCATCTCCCTCAAAAAGAGAAATGTAATCATAGAAAAATGAAATGGCTTCTAAGAGCTCAAGCTCTGAACTAAAAAAGACTAGGGTTCCAATCTTGCCTCTGACTCTTAATATCTGTGTTATCTAACCTTCATGAACCTTGATTTACTCAACTGTAAAATAAGAAAGTTCAACCAGAGACCTGGGATCCTATGGCCTTTATTTTCCATCATTTTTACTGCTGTCCATCAGATACAGTAGATAATAAATAATAGTTAAATGGGTCATGATAAGATGCCTAATCAAAGCAGATAAGACACATAATACCATGGTTTTAATGAGCAGCAGTGAGGGAATTGCCCAGAGGCCTAAATATCTAACCTTAACATCATGGAATAATAGAGTAGAAAGACATCTTCCTTCGAACCATTGTGTTCAACTCTCTCATTTTACACATGAAGAAAAGGGCCCAGAGAGCTTCAGTAGCTTGCTCAAGAGTCTTAATTAGTAGATGACAGAGAATAAGCTAAGGCCAAATTAAAAAGCTTTCGTTTGTTTTTCAGTTGAATTAGGCAGACCCAGAAAGACAGAACCTGTCATGACATAAGTCCCAGTCAGAACATGGCTCTCATTAAGATGCCAGGTTGTTTATTTTCAATGCTTCTTGATTTTAAGGTGACTCCTGATGATTCCTTAACCTAAACTCAGCAGATGGTTCATCAGAGCACAAAATCTGCAGCTACTTGCAGTCCTTGATCTAGACTATTTTGACATATGGGGTCACTGAAAAAGATAATGAGTTGGGTTAGAGAAATGTCAAAGTGTACAAATAGCATCTTTTTTTAAGTCAGAAAAATGTATATATATTTCATTTTCCTTACAGATGGATCCATCTGATATGAAGTCATTTTTACACATCAGAGACCCATAAAATCTCTGAAAATAGAGTGTTTGCGGCTGATACCTCGCTATCTTTTAGAGCTTATGGAATGTGCCTGGCTTGGTTTTAAAAAAAAATAATCTTGACCACGAAATTCGGTAAGTCAGATTGACACTATCCACAATGGGTTCATTTTTTTCTATGTATTTGTATGTGCTATACATAGTTTTACATGTATAAATATCAATATAAATCTTTACATGGTCCTGTCATTGTTCTATCTCAATATTTAATATTAATATTTTCTAATCCCATAAAAAGATTCAATCAAAACACCCACAAATTACATTACCGGATAGTCAATATTTGAAATCATATTTGAAATCCTATTCACTTGGTCAATCGTTTATTAATATCATTATTACTATAGAGCCTAACTACCCTGTGACATCATCTAATGTCATTATTTCAGAATCACTTAATGATATTAGGTAGAATATTCCTTTATGGGTCTTTTTTGCTTTGTAGCAAGTCTACAAGCATTTATTAAACTACTCCTATGTGCCAGGCAATATACATATATACATACATGTATCAATATATACATACATACTTATATACATATATAAGTACACAGAAACATACTTTATATAGAAATAATATTCATGATACATATATTTCATATATGTGCATAGATATTACATGCATACATCTGGAATTAAGCTTCCTGTATTCTTGTTTATCTTAGTAATGTTTCTTTTAGTACGTGAGCTTTTGCACAATGAACATAAGAGTTTCAGGATGTTAAATGTTAGGTAACTCAATCTAACACAGTATCAATCAATAGGGTTCCTACCACTCGATAACTTTGGTTATTTAATTAGCACAGGTCCTCAAACATTTTTTATTTATGGCACCTTATTGTCCTTTGCCAGGAGGAATCCTGGCACACTATAGGAAAGTTGGGAGGGAGGGCTAGGAATCCAATTGCAAGTGAAAGTTCCATATAATTTGTGGCACATCTCAGCAAAAGTCATGGCACCCCTTTTGAGAACCACTGGACTATCATCTAATGAACAAAGATTCTGCATGGTTAAAGAGGGTGCATCTAGGGGGCAGAGCCAAGATGGAGGAGTGAAGTGAGCATTTTTGCTATTCTCTCAACACATCCCTCTAAACAACTTTTGAAAGCATCTCCAACTGAATTCTGAGTAGGATAAGCAATAAAAATTCCCAGTGAATTATTTTTCCAGCCCAGGGTAGCTTAGTAGGACAGAGAGAGGTCTATAGACATTGAAGTGTGGTTTGGCTAGGAGAGCAATGCAGAGTCTGGTGATAGCAGCACAAGCTATTGGCCTTGGAGGCAGTGGCAGTAGTACTTGGACTCAGTGGCCAACCATCTATGGGTCTAGAGTTGGAAAGGATCCTAAAGATCATTGAGTCTTATATGTTAAAAGACATTCTCCTCCCACTGTGCTCCTGGCTTTTCAAACCTCCAAAACATGCCTCCTCTGCCCTTTTGGCTTTCTTACCCTGATATGTCCTTACGGTTCCTTTCTCCTATTGGTGAGTTCCTTCCAAGGCTTTCATTTTGAAGAGAGGCCCAAGCCAGAGGACTTTCATTCCTTTCCTGACTGTGCATCTGACTTTCCAGACTTCAACACTATTCCCTCATGTTGGGTACCTTCAATCTCCCCCCCACAATACACACTTTTTATCTCCCTTTTGTGCATCATCTTCCCTATGAGATTGTAGCTCACGAGGGTAAGGGTTTCTCTCTCTCTCTCTCTCTCTCTCTCTCTCTCTCTCTCTCTCTCTCTCTCTCTCTCTCTCTCTCTCTCTCTCTCTCCTTATATTTGTATTCTCAGTGTTCAGAAGTGTCTGGCATATAGTAAGAACTTAATAAATGTGTGTCTTGTCTTGTCTTGCTTTGCCAGGGTCAGACTCCATTTAGTGTCTAAGAAAAAATTTTAACTGATTCCAAATTAGAATGTAGCTCCTTGAGGGTAGGGGCTGTGTTTTTGCTTATAATTGTATTCTCATTGTTTAGCAAATGTCTGGCATATTTTAAACACTTAATAAATGCTTACTTCCTTGCCTTGCCAGAGTTATATCCCAGTAAGTGTCTGAGGCAAGATTTTAACTGATTCCAAGTCTAGCTCTATATCCATTACCCCATGATGCTTCTCAATAAATAAATGACAATCAAGATTTTTAAAAGTAGATTTTTCTGGGCAGGAAGTATGTTTATTTAAAAGGGGGAAAAGTCCACAAAAACTTTCTGCAGGCATTTTCTTTGTTAACATATCCTAGAGTACTTCACACAAAGGAGTGCCAAAAATAGGAAAGGTAATGATTATGTAAATATTCACCAACCCTTAGCAATAGATCACAATCAGCAGTGGGCCATAGAAACCGTTTATTGAGAAGTGGAAATTAGGCAATGTCTTCTGGTGGTATTTGTTCCTCTTAGGCAGCGATTTGAGAGAGAAGAGGTAACTTTTCTATCTAGAAAGATGTTATCTCATATTCTTCAGCCACAAGTAGTAATAGATGTGCAGTGACAAATGTTTACATGTGGCCATGTTGAATATGGAAGTTTGAAGTCTTTTATTTTCCATATTGGTTAATCAGTGTGTCTCCATTTTTATGCCTTGCTAATTTAACCCAATGAGATAAAACCTGTCCCTCTCACAAGGGCAGGAGGAAGAATAATAAAATCTCCCATCCTTTCATATTTCTAGGCAGAGGTTGTTTCTGTAGTTTTAGGGCAGCCACAATATCATGGAATCACAGAATGTCAGACCTGTAATGGACCTTAGATACCACCCAGCACAATGCCTTCAGTTTTGGGAGAAGGAAACTCAGCTCTTGGCAAAATGATTTGTCTAAAGTCACACAGTTGAGCTAGAATTCAAACCCAGGACTTTTGACTCTAAGCCAGAAATCTTTCCACTATGTTACAATGCTCCATGATTCATCTGGAAGTTATTTTTCTTAAAGCATTTACTAACTAATAATATTTAGGTTTTATGAAAACCCAAATTTACAGTGAGCTCTGCCATATTAACATTTATAATGTCCTTGTGACATGCCAGTATAGGCAACAACATTGTAGAAGTAGCTGTACTCAGAACTGTAACTAGGGAGGAGCAACTGGGACCTTGTTCTAAGGTGCTGACATGACAATCCCCATGTGGTCTTCTGTTGTCTCATATCACAGTAGCATTAACCTTATTCCTTTGCCTGGCTCTGAGGCCACCATTCCTAGGGACCCATGGTCACAGAACTCCTCTTCTGTGTTCTTCCTCCCCCCTTCAGAGCACTTCTTTAATTCTCCCTGGGGATTAGGCAGTTTAGTATTGGGGACTATTGATAAGCCACAGAAATACCACTGTACTCATAGTGTACTGTCCAATATAATTCTCCCTCTCCCTCTCCCTCTGAATTTACTCCAGTCACAAGAATTTCTAGTCATACTTATTTCTCAGTGTAGTTATAAGGAAAAAAAACTTTGTAAACTTGGAAGTATTATGTAAATATATGAATGTTATTCTTACTCTATTATTTACATAGGGCTTTACTTTTTTGTTTGTTTTTGGTGAGGCAATCAGAGCTAAGTGACTTGCCCAGGGTCACACAACTAGTAAGTGTCAAGTGCCTGAGGCTGGATTTGAACTCAGATCCCCCTGACTCCAAGGCCCACTGTGCCATCTAGCTGCCCCCAGGGCTTTACATTTTATAAACTCTTTCCTTAAAACCTTTCTATATAGCAGGTAGCCTAATTTATAACAGAAAAAACTGATAAAATGGAAAAGGACACTGAATTTGTAATCAGAAAACTTGGGTTTGAACTTCACCTCTGTCTGAGACTCAGTTTCCTCCACCATAAAGCAAGGGCTCTTGGCCACATGATCTTTAGGGTCCTTTCTAGCTTGGAATCCCATGAACCATTGAAGATGCCATTCACAGGAAGAGTGAATATTACAGAGTTCTAAATGAAATGGTACTGAACTCATCATTTTCAAGTGAAGGAGTAAGAGTAGTCGTTATGAAATCTTCCCATGTTTTACTCTGAATAAACTTCACTGTATTTCTGTGTAAGCATTGGGATGAGGGTGTCTGACCTTGGAGAATAACTGGCTTTACTTTAACTGCATGTTATTTTCAAATGCAAAATTTTAGCTTATTAGGGTTCTGCAGCTTAGAAAGTTTGATAATGCATCTTCCTTGTCCCTATTGATAAACCACAAGGGCCCAGAGCATTAGAGCTGGGAGAGTCCTCTGAGGCCACCTAGGCCAATCCCAGCATTCACAAGAATCCCCTCTATAACATGCCTGACAAGTGGGCATTCTTCCTTTTCTTGAAATTATTCACTGGGGGGTAACACACTTATTCTAGAGGCAGTTCATTCTACTTTGGACCAGATCTAGTTTTTAGGAAACTTTTTCTCCTATCAGTCCTAAAATTTCCTCTTTGCAATGTCTATCCATCGCTCCTGGTTCTGCCTTTTGTAGTTAAGCTGAAACAATCTTATCCTTCTTCCACATGATGCCCCTTCACATATTTGGAGAAAGTTATATTGTCCTTCCAAACATCCATTAGTTTCTTCAACTGATATTCATTTCATGTAGCATGATCTTGGGACCCTTCATCATTCTTAGTGCCCTCTTGTGGACACATTCTAATGATGATGATGATGATGATGATGATGATTTATGATGATTTATATAGCACTTTAAGGTTTAGCACTTGACAAATATCTGATTTTACTCTCACAACATCCTTCAGAAGCAAGTGCTATTATTATTACCCACATTTCACAGGTGAGAAAACTGAGGCCAAGAGCAGCGAAGTAACTTGCCCAGGCTCGTAAGGGTAATGAGTGTCTAAGGCTGGACTTGAACTCAGATCTTCCTGACTTCAGGTCCAGTACTCCAGTCACTGTGCCACCTAGATGACAATGTCCTTCCTAAAATTCAGGACTTGTTATTTCACTTGATTTCTAGACAAAACTAAAATATGAATCAAATGTTGCTTGGTAGTCCAAATGAGAGCTGTGAGACAAAACCCAGGCTGTTAGGCAGACTAAAATATGTGAGGGGAGTTCTGCTAAGGTAAAATCTTCAGGAATAATGGGAGAATGGGCCAAGGACTATGGTGAGATCTGTCAAACCCCAATGGGGGTTTCCTCAATGTAGGCATAAAATCAGTCTGATGCTGTTAATACCACATCATGAATGTAATTTCTGTGGTTCTGTGTTTTAGCTTTATTTTTTCCTGCTGCTGGATAGATGATATAAGGCAAGTATTTAAAATACAGGTCATTCAGAATAGGATAATCTTGAATTGGCTACTATGATATGAAAAACAAAAAACGGTATAAAGAAATAAACAAAAGTAAGGGGAAAAAAACCTAGTCTCAGGCACTCTACTTGTAAGGGTCAGTGGAAACATGTGGACCTGCCAACTTGCTGCAAGGGCTACTCCCCTTCAGTAAAAGATAATATTTTCCAAGGCCTCTAAACCAGCAGCTTTCTTCGCCCAGTTAAAATATCTTCCCCAAAATCTGTTTTGTTGAGGCCAATGGTCCATAGTATTGAGAGATAGTTAATCCAGGTAGATGAAGTGCTTTTTCTTATTGTGATCCCAGAGTCAATCAACTGCTATCTATTTTGGAGGACTAAACTTGAAACCACATTTCTTCCTCTTCTAAGAGACAAGACTGAAAAATGCACATTTCCATCTAGTCAGTCTTTCAAATCTTCAGAAATAAAGAAAAGCTTCAGTTCTAGCCATTGAGCAGGTGAGAACAGCTCTCCTGCAATTTAGAAAATCATTCCCTAGCTTGATGAATAGACAAAATATTCAGACTGGCTCAATGCCACTGAATGCTTTCTCAAAACCACTCACTAATACCAGTCCTAAGAGCATGGATCCTAGAACTGCAGCTTTGGGCTCCTAGGTCCATTCCTAACCACTATTTCATAGGTAGTTTAATGACCTTTTATGATGCTGTATGGATAAATTTCTTGAAGGAGGAGGTGAATGTTGGTAATGACTTGTTTTATGTTGTCATTCATACTGCAAGCTATATCCCTCCTTATTCCCCAAATAGCTTATACCTATCCAGAACTGCTTCTGCTCTAAGTACCACTGCTCATTTACTCTATGAACTTTCATTTTCTGATGTGTAGACATTATCTATACCATAGAGATAATAACATAAAGTTTGGCATGGGGATAAATGAGATGTTTTTGAAGTACTTTAGTTTCTATATGAAAAGTATTAAACAGTACAAGGTAATAGTGTTAATAAGTTGGTAAATTAATGCTGAGATGAATGTGTGATAAATATATCTAATGAATAATAAATTATGATAAAATAATGTCAAAAGAGTGTGTATGCCCTGTGGCTTATATTGTATGAAGCTAATAAAGTTTAAATACTACACAAACTATGTCCTGATACTACCATTTGGCTCTAGGATGAGAGATAGATGGTCCCAACACACTTAGGAAGCATTTTCACAAGAAAGAGTTAGGGTTGGTAGATTGTGAGATGATAAAGCAGTTCACAATTACACATAATTCTCTCTTTACCAACTTGGAAGATAGTAAGGCACAGTGAAAAGAATACTGGATTTAGGGTTAAAAGAACTGGGTTTAAATCCTAGCTCCTTCTACTTAATACTATATGACCTTGGTCATATCACTTAATCTTTCTGGGCCTCAGTTCCTCATAAATGGAAAATGAGGAGGCTGGACTTAATGGCCATTGATTCTTCCAGCTTTCAATCTGTGATCCTATGAATTAATCAGGGATTCCATTTGTCTAACAATATTATGGCCAAGGCTCTGCTTGGAACCAAAATAGAATTTACACTGGGATTAATATTTTTTAACATCTGTGATTTCATTGATTTAGGGAATTCCCTTCTGGGGGTATTCAGATATTTTACATAAATATTAGTCAGTGACACAAAAAATACTTAGATGGATCCAGGATCCCACTGACTTTGGTAATCCCTCCACTGCTGCCAGTCATGACCCATCCATGCCATCTCATTCCTTGTAACACCTTACCAATTCTTTCCATGAATCTTCCATAGAAGAGAAATCCCCTTATGCTGGGGGCTTTCCTTTATTTCTTTCAATATTTTGTTTATTTGCATATAGCATTCAGATAGATTTGTGTTTTTGCTTGTTCAGTTGCTTAAACCAAAGACTTATAGCCTTTATTTCTGAAGTTAAATGGGCAAACTAACACAATCTGATGGGTTTACTCAAATATACTTAAAACAAACAAACAAACACTGTTTCATGTTCAACAACTAACTTGAAGAATGTGGAAATGGAGTGTCAGACCAGTACAAATACAACTAAAAATGTACTATGAAATCACAGAATCTCAGAAGTGTAATACATCTCAGAAAGCACCTAGTCCAACCCATACCTGAATAGTAAATCACTGTATAGAATCTCTGATTCATGGTCACTGAGCCTCTATGTGAAGATATTCAACACTCCAAGGTAGTCAATTCTACTTTTGGACAGTTATAATTGAATGGATGAATGAACAAAGCATTTATTTTGTGCCAAGGACTACTAGGCACAGGGAATAGTAAATAAGTAAGAAAGATGTGTACAGAGAAGAAAAGTAAGACCATCCCTGCTCTCAAAGAATTCATATTCTTAAGGAGGAAATAACACATATTGAAGGTTTCATTTGCAAGTCAGATGGAAATGTCTTAAGTCCTTAGGATGCACTGACAAAGGAGATATTAATAGCTGTTCTTTAATTTCATTTCTACTGGCAAAATGATACCAGTTTCTGACGTTGTACCATTTGACAGTGTCAAAAACCTTGGTTAGAAAGTTTTCCTTTGTATATAACCTAAATCTGCTTTTTCTGCAGCTTTCTCTCATGCTTCCTGGTTCTGTCCCCTAGAGCCAACTGGACTAAGCCCAATTATTTTCATGTGAAACCTTCTCAAATATTTGAAGACAGTAACTAAGTCTTCCCCTAATCCTTCTCTTCAATTTAAATGTCTTTCGTTCCTCCAACAATTGTGACCCTCCTCTGGGTGTATCTCAGTTTTTCAAAGTTCTTCCAAAAATACAGTGCTGAAAATTGAACAGAATGGTCCTGATGTATTTTGACCAGTGCAATGTGGAGTAAAATTATAACTTCCTTTGCTCTTAATTTATGATGTGAAAATATTACAAAAAGTACTTAGGACAAATTAGTTGAATGGGAAAGGAAACTAGTTACTGTTGTGAGGATCAAATGAAATAATATTTGTACAATGCCTGGCACATAATAAGTGCTATATAAATGTTAGCAATTATCACTATTATTAGAGTTAAGGATTACAAGGTTGGTCTAATGACTGGCCAAACAACCAAATAAAATAAGACCCAAAATGACCGAAAGTTCAGTTGCTTGACTGAATTAAAATACACTGCCACGTCAGACAGGTATGCATTAGTACTAGACCAAGCATTGGGAGATCAAAGTTCTATTTTTCTCATACTACCTACTGCCCAAGTATCAGTATACATGGCAATAATGATTTAGGCCAGGCTTCTAAATTTAGGCCTACCACTTTCCAGGTACCTATATTCAGAGTACAGCTACTATACAGTAAGGCTTGCTTATGTGACCCTGGAAAACTAGTAAAAGAAAGGTACATTGTTCCTGAATAAAGTCCTCCTGAGTCATTGCTATAGCAAAAGAGTCAGAAATGTCTGACAGGAGCATCATGTGTAATGGAGGGAAAACCGAGAATCAGGGAAGATCTATAAGCTGAGGGGAAGTAGATTTATCAGCTGCCAAAAGCAATTAGGATTATAGAAAGGAGGGACAGACACAGGTCTGGAATTGGTAGGAGAAGATTCAAACCAACTAAGATGAGCAAAAGGGAGATCTGAAGTACTAGTGAAATATAATGCAACTAGAGATGTCAAGGTAAGCCAAGACTTTGGACTATAAACCAGAGAACCACAAAACACAAAGTTATCCTTATCGTGGCATAGATGAACTAGTGTGGTCTGAAAACGATTCCCTTCTTGTGTGCCTTCAGTGTCTGCTGGGGGAAGAGTCACCAACCCCAAATACAGCCCAAGTATACTCTCCATCAGGAAGTGTTAGAATGTCTTTAGGATATTCCTAAGGTATAACTCTTCTTTCCTCCACCATAGCATCTTTGGCGTTCCCACTGTTTAACACTTCCTCTGATAAGACCTTGGGAAGAATTGCTAGAGCCTAGACCTGACATTTGTTTTCAAATAACTAAATTGGGCCATTGGAATGTCAAGAATTTATTATGTCCATTTTTCCTCAAGCATGTAAATACAGCTTTAGGTACAGCCCAAAGTAACCATTGAGAGACAGGTTTGACAAGCATTTGGGGGAATTCTTATCTTGTGCATTGTAGCTTAGAAAATGTTTGTTAAATTGAAATCCCTTTTGATGAATTGAAACTCATGTCTGCTATCCTGTGAGATATGTAAGATGCTTTGAGATCTTTGTATGAATGTTTCCATATGCCTACATACAAAGTATAAAGCCTCAATAAAAAGTATGGGTTTAATGAGACATAAAATGCATCATTATGGATATAGAACTTTTAGCAGAATAGAGGTATTAAAATAAATGGCAGCCATAGCATCTTGTAGACATATACATAATTCAAACATTGGCATTTCCCTGGCTGTGGAGGAATAACAATGAGTGATTCATGCATCGTGATGGATCTACATTACTAGGAAAGGAAACTTCTGTGCTGTGAATCTGCCACTTTCTCTGGCTTAACCTTCTTTATGAAGATGAGCATTTTTATATACATCTTTTTATTTTTTTTTCTTTTTTGCACTTTTATTGCTTCCCCTTGGCAATGATTCCAATAAACCAGTACACATGACTATGTGAAGAGAATTCTCCAACTCAGCACAGACAGTGTCTGTCACAAAAGTTGCTCCAAAATCCATGAGTGTATCCTGGAAAAGTGTCTTAATCTATCATCTGTAGGACTAGCAAAAAGAAAATTTAACCAGTTGCCTGGAAACACAAAGTTGCACCAACAGAGTGGAAACAATGAGATGGAAGATCTGAATAGTTTATAAAAAAAAAGAAATACATTTAATGGTAATAGATTATAGAAGGAAGATAGGGATGAAGAAAAGGAAAAGAAAGGAAAGGGAAGAATAAAGGAAAGAAGGAAGAGTCTATTTTTATACTATACCATTTTCATCACCCATACACTAAAAAATTATAAATAGGAACTTTTTACAGAATCCTAATAACTAGTATTTTAATCTAGATGGGTCTCAGAAAAATTATATTTGCTCTAAAATAGTTCTTTATGGACTTCTGATAAAATTCCTCTTCAATCTTAAACTAATTTGAATATTTCTTCATTTGCTGGGTTCAGCTAGAGTTTGATGCTTGGATATTTCTATTTTGCCTAAATAGATATTATGAGGTTGCAAAAAATGTTAAACAGTAGTAGCTGTGAATGGAAGATATCTTCTTTCTCTATGAATCTAGCCCTATATACAGAAGTCATATACCCTTTTAATCTCTTTCAATAAAGAGTTACATAAAATTGTATGGAATGCTACAGATGTTTACCACATAACTCACAGGTATGCAAAAAAAAAAATTCTCCATGGGGGACATGAACAGACAGCCAATTCAATTAAACTCAGATAAACATTTATTAAATTTGTTATGAGCAAGGCACTCTGATAGATCCTGGGGGGTACAATAATAAAGAGTTTCAATACCTTCCCTCAAGGCATTTACAATCTAATAAGGGGAGTTATGACATCTATGTGTATAAAGGGTATCCTACACATCAATCCTAATTAATTTAACTAACAAGATGCTCTGTAACCTTTTTTTGTGCAATGGACACTTTTGACAGTTTCATGAAAACTATGGACCCTTTCTCAGAATAATCTTTTTAAATTCCCAAAATGAAATACATAAGACTATATAGTTAACCAACTATATTGAAATCCAATTTTTTATGTTCATAGAACCCAGGTTATCAACCTTTGTTCTATGACCTGATAACCTTTATAACCTGATATCAGGTGAAAATTCTTTGTTGATTGAGTTCTACCTTCCATAGAAGGCCTTTTGAGGTATTTTCTCTCTCCCCACTCCCCACCCCCCAAGCTTCTTAGAACTTTCCTCTCTATGGTTATCTTACATCTATACTGTGTCTTGTTTATGCCTATTTATGTCCATGTCTTTCAATTAGAATGTAAAGTACTTGAAAGCAAGGACTATTTTTTTGCCATTCTTTGTATCTGTTCTGTTTAGCTTAGTACTTAGCACAAAGCAAACACTTAATAAGTAAGCACCTAATAATTGTTCATTGACTGATTTATCCTAAAGCAAATCTTGAGTTTGAATCTGGCCTCAGATGCTTAGTAGCTGGCTGACTACAGGCAAGTCATTTAACCTGTTTGCCTTAATTTCTCAACTGTAAAGTGGGGATAATAATAGCACCTACTTCTTGAGTAGTTGTGAGGATCAAATGAGATATTACAAAAATACTAGAGACCCTTTTTTTCTCCCTGAAAATGCAGGGGTTCCTATCTGATAAAGATATGGCTGCCCACTAAAATCTTCTGATTCTATAGTCTAAGCTTCCTTTCAACCTACACTATCCCAGTGCTAATTTCACAATTAATTCAATTTAAAAATCATTTTTATTAAGCATTTACTCTGTGTAAGGTGCTGAGCAAGGTGTTAATGATTCAAAGACAAAATGTAATGAAATTTTTTTTTTTTTGTACAATGGTACCATGCTCCTTGGTAGATTAGAGCAGCATATCCACCTAGTTAAGTGTTTAATTGAAAGGCAAGGGTGAATAACAAAGGGAAAATGGTGCCTATGTCTTCACTGATTAATTTCTTTTAGGAGATGGGAAAAAAAAAACCCATTACCTTAACTGCTCTTGTCAGTTAGCTTCTTGATCAGAGCTCAATCTATTAGCTATACTAGCAAAGGTGTCTCTAATATGGAGGTATAATATAGCTAGGCACTGAATCATGCAATTTGGTTTAGGAAATGAAATACCCAACTTGTAGAGTGGTAGAACTAACAGTTTGAAAAAATATAATTTTCCTGAGAGGACTATACACAAGATGTGATTATAATAAGATGGATAATTTTCATGGGTGACTTGTGTAATTGGTCTCATTACTTTACATATAGTTATACTTTATATAGACAAAGAAGGCCTAGGACTCACTTAGAAAGCTCACTTTATCAGCTCTCTGTGCATAGGGAATCTGTAAAACAAATGTCAGGACCACTCACATTCCTAGGCAATCCTCAAAAATTAATTGATTTAGCCTTCCTCTCACATAGGGAAACCATCAGCAGGCACCAACACATTAAGAAAACTTACGATGGAGTCAGTAATTAGAATCCTTTGTAACAGAGCACTGAATGGTGAGACAGGAGGATTGAACCCTGTTCCAACAGGAATGTATGTATCCTCTCAGCCTGAGTTTTGCTATCTATAGAACTGGGTTGCTCATAGCTATCCCTATATGCTTCACACAGATGAGATTTAAATTCTGAGACTCCAGCATAATTTAGACGTGATGTTCAGGTACTAAAGTTTTATGATATTATTCTAACAACCAGTAAATAATACTTGGTCTATGAAATCATGTTAACTCAAAAGGCTCTGCAGCTATTATTTGATCAGTTATCCCTAAGTTCTAGAAACAAGTGTCTGTCAGTTATGATTTTCCCCATTTCAAATGAGTCAAGGTACAGGATTTCCAAGTAAAAACTTCTCTCCTTGTTCTTGAGCAAATTGATCCTGCCCATGCTCCCCTGTTCAAGTCTCACTTCTTTTGTAAAAAAGCTTTATGGACTCCAGCTCAAATTGATGCCTTTTTTCTTATGGTTGTTGTTTTTATTGATAGCTTCTATATCACTTATTATCTAAACCACACAATTTTGCACTTAATTATATACTAGGTTATTCTATTCTCTAATAATTTTGGGTAGGTGCCATATTAAAATGGATACTGCCTTCAACAACTAGAATATTCTTAGGCAAAGGGTAGACACTTAATAAATATTTGACCTAATTGATAGAGGAGTCAAATGATTTACCACATGCCCATGATAATATTCTTCTATGTAAAGTATAATATCCAAGCGTATTCAAAGTGTCCCTATACATTAGAAATGGATGCTTCCTCTATAGTTAGACAATGAGTCACAAATTCCTCCTTTTAGGTTGTAAGCTCTACAGTTCTTTTTGTGATGGCAAAGAATTAGAATTTGAGGGGATTCCCTTCAGTTGGGGAATGACTGAACAAGTTGTGATATATGATTACAATAAAATACTGTTGTGCTTTAAGAAATGATGAAGGACAAAGTTTCAGAAAAAGTTGGGAAGATCTGCATGAACTGATGCAGAGTGAAATGAGCAGAACCAGGAAAATATTGTACATAGTAATAGCAATACTGTAGTAATAGTCAAGTGTGAAAGATTTATCTTTTCTGATTGATAAAATGATCCACAACAGTTCCAAAGGCCTCTTGATGAAAAATGGTATCCACTTCCAGATAGAAAACTGATGAACTCTGAGCACAGATTGAAACATGTTTTTTCACTTTATTTTTCTTGCCTCTCCTCCCTCTCAACATGGATAATGTAGGAAATTGCATCACTTCATATGTATAATGGATATCATATTTCTTGCCTTCTCAATGGGTAGGGAGATAATTTGAAACTGAAATTAAAAATTTTTTAAAAAGATTATAAGCTCCATGAGAACATGATTATCTAGCTGACTTTTTCTCTATAGCTGCACAATGAATCATAAATTCCCCCTTTATATTGTAAGTTTTGTGAGAATAGAATATGGGGTCTTATAACATCTTACTATCACCACTGAATTTAGATCTGGATCATTGTAAAACATTAATGTTTATTGAATTGTTTCTAGTAATACTAGCTTGCATTTAAGTGTTTTGCCCAGGGTTACACAGCTAAGTTTCTGGGCCAAGATTCAAACTCACACCTTCTTGACCCCAGATTTAACACTCTCTGCCACATTATCTAGCTGACTTTTTCTCCATAGCTGCACAATGAATCTTAAATTCCCCCTTTATACTGTAAGTTTTGTGAGAACAGAATCTGGGGCCTTTGCAAAATCATACTATGACCATGAATTTAGAGCTAGATCATTGTAAGAGATTAATGTTTGTTGAACTGTTCAACTGAAATAAATCACATGAAAATTATAATAATATTATGGTGTAGATGAGGAATCAGAATAGTTCAATGTCATACAGAAGTGCCCATGAAAAACAACATTTCAAGAAGGAAGCAATAAACAATGTTGATTGCCACAGAAAGGTCAGGGAAAATGAAAACTGGGAAAAGGCCATTGAATTCTGTGAGTGAGCAGTCAGTGGTGACCTTGCAAAGAGCAGTGTTAGTAGAATTGTGGTGGGGAGAGAGACAAAAGATTTTTATTTTTCTAAGCTAGAGAAACAATGAACATGTATAGATAGAGGCATGGAGTCAGCAGATTTGGAGAAATTAAAGATATAAAAGAAAGGGTAATTGATTTAGGACGATCCCAGAGGAGGTGAAAAAGAATGGAATCCAGTTCGGATGAAAGTTAGGTTTCATTCTTGCATCTTCTGTGATTACCTCTAAATTACCTTACATATAGCTTGTCTCCCCCATTAGACTGTAAGCTTCTTGAAAGTAGGGACTCTCTTTTACTTTTCTTTGAATCTCCAATATGTAGCATAGTACCTGGCATGTAGTAAGTGCTTAATAAACATTTACTGACCAATTGACCAAAAAGGAGGAGAAACTAATCTGTGACAGGAAGGAAGATTACAAAGATAATGAAATGATAGTATCAAAGCTATAGAGCTAGAGGGGACCTTGGTGGACATTGAGTTCAACACCTTCATTTTACAGATGAGAAAACTGAGGCCTAGAGAAGTTAAATGACTTGCCCAAAGACATAGCTAATTAGTGTCTCAGGTTGTATTTGTACTCAGTTCTTTAAGACTAAAAATTCAGTGGACTACATCATTTTGATATAGAAAAGAAAGTAAAGCTACGTAGAGATTTTGCATCACGAAGAAGGAGGATGAGAGATAAATTTATATGGCTATGATTAGGGAATAAGATAGGGCATTGAAGGAGTGTAGAATATTTTTGAAACAACTGCTGTGGAGAATGCTCAAAGAGCGAACAATAGACAGATAAAAAGATTGCCAAGTGGTAGTGAAGGCCAAGTTGAAATGATACAGAATGAAATTTTGGCTCAGAAAACATGTGTTTTTTTTTCTGATTTCCCTTATTAATACTCATCAGTTTAGAATCAGAAGCAAAAAAATTAGATCTTAGATATGACCCAGGGCTGGGGACTGACCCATAGTTTGGCAGAAGGTTAAGGAGATGAGTGAATCTATAGTTCTATCAAGGGCAGCATTAAAGAGGTTGGTCATGGTGTCCAGGAAGAGTAGGAAGTCAAGAGAAGACCCAAAATCACAGTGTCTGAAGGGATGTCCAAGGACATGTAGTCTAACTTCTATATGCTTGAATTGGAATTTACTCTGTTATCCAAACTCTACTCAAAAACCTCTAGTGAGAGGAACTCACTAAGGAGCTGGTGATTCTATTCTCCTTCTACAGTGTTAGTCATTAGCTGCAAACCAGTTAGAAAAGGACCCTTTTGCCAAGAGGCAAGAGTACACCAATCAAATCATCAGGCAATCAACAGGCATCTATTAAGCATTTACCATGTGCCAAGCAATGTGCAGTTGCTGGGAATACAAAGGCAAAATGAAATAATCCTTGACCTCAAGGAGCTTACATTTTAATGAGATGATATTTATTTATATAAGAATATAGTGAATACACAAAAGAGATATGAAGGAACCACGTTGTAGGAAAGCATTAGTAGTTGAGTGTCCCAGGAAAGGCTTCATATAGAAGGTAGCACTTGAACTAATTCTTGAAGGTGACTGATGTTTTCAAGAAATGGAGGGGAGAAAGGAAGTCCATTCCAGGTATAAGGCATGGCCTGTGTTAAAGTACGGATATTAGAGAAAGAGTATGTGTGTGTGAAGTTACAGTGATTGATGAATACCCAAGAGTTCAAGCCATGACCGTCCAGTGAATTTTACCCATCTATGTTTAGCCTTATCTGACCTCTAGATTGGTGCATTTGTAAAATGATCTAGTTCCCTGTGTTTAACTCAGGACGAAACCATAGCAGATCCAAGAATCTGTGGGACAAGTAGGGGTTAGGGTATAACTGGATATATCATTCATTTTCTGGTAACAGTTTCATGAGCATCTTCATCTCCCCAGGACAGACAGCAACACAGCAGTTTGCATTAAGGTGATATGTACATCTTGTACCCTCTTTGAGTATGTCCTGAACCTGAGGATATCCATATGGTTTGTATATTGTTCAGTGCAGTGGGAGACCTTGGCCTTTATAACTTCAGATTCTCACTTTGAGTGAAGCAACACCCATTCAGTGAATAGGCAGCTAGAATGCTGACCTGGAATCAAGTGGATGTGAGTTTGAATCCTGCCTCAGGTAACTATGTGAAGCTCAGCAAGTGACTTAACCTCATTTAGCCTCAGTTTCTTGTCTATAAAATGGAAATAATAATAGCACCTGCTTCACAGGTTTGTTGTGAAGATTAAATGAGATAACATTTATAAAGCACTTTTCAAACATCAAAATACCATATAAAAGCAAAGTATTGGCATAAATTGTTACGCAAAGAATTTTGAGCTACACAGATATTGTGATGCTTCGAATATTTAATATTAGGTATACATTTGATTTTACTTTTTAAAACCTAATCCAGATGTCTTTCTTCAGCTGAGGTATCAGAATGATATAGTTCAAGAAAGAGGTTTGTATAAAACTTAAATTCTTTCTCTTCCAATGGAAGAAAGTCCCTACCAAGCTCTTGATGAATGGATATTTTATTGAGTATCCACATGACACTTTCAAACATTAGATCCTAATTCTTTACCTTTCACTATTCATTCCCAAAAGAAAAATAAAGGTTTGTATAATTAATTTCTTCAAATAACAGAAAGGTACATTCATAGCTTCCTTTTTATCAGTAAAGAAGTAGATTATGGGTTCAGAATGTTGCATACCTTGTCAGGTGCCGCCACTATGTTCATTGCTTTTGCTTAACCTTTTCTTTGTTAACTTTTTTAGATGTTGGCATGGGGGTATTGCTACAAATGATTGTAATCAAACAACAAAAGCTTCAGTAAAAACTATTTTTAAGGGAAAGTGGTTTGAAAATCTGGTTAGGTTATGTCTGTCTCTTTCCCTCTCAAACCTGGAGAAAATACCTGCTATTCATACCTATTAATACAAACTGCAGACCAGGTAAGCCTACTACCACTCTGGCATCCAGGAGAGCAACACTTGTGGAGATGTAACCTGTCCTCTGCCCTAGCAAATACCATAAGCCTGACCTCCTCAGAAGCCCCAGGTACTGAAGTTCAGCTAAAGAAAGTTCCTGCTACAAAAGTCCTTGGCATCGTCAAATCAATCAATCAATCAATCAACAAATATTAAGCACCCACTCTGTGATTCAGCATCAAAATATAGATGTGGTTTTATCAATGGAAATGACACTAAAGAAGATGCATTGCCATCTACCTTGCCACTGAACACTAAGAAACAGTGGACCTTTCCATTTGAAAAAAAAAAAAGCTGAAATGTCTGTATATGTTTTGTTCCCCTTTTAGCATATGAGCTTCATGTGCATGGAGACTTGATTTTTTATTTGTATCCCCAGTGCTTAGCACAGTGGTTTGCATATAAAAAGTGAATCACACATGCTTTTTCATTCACTTGTTCATTCACATTCACAGCTGTGTTGTCATTGTTGAGTCGTTTCAGTTGTATCTGACTCGTCATGACCCTGACTGTTTTTTGTTTTTGTGGCAGCTACTAAAGCAGCTTGCCATTTCCTTCTCCAGCTCATTTTACAGATGAGGAAACTGAGGCAAACAAGGTCACATGATTTTCCCATGGTCACTCAGCTAGTAAGTGTCAGAGGCCAGATTTGAACTCGGGAAGATGAGTCTTCCTGACTCCAGGCCTGGGACTCTATCCATTGTGTCATCTACACCTGTAGGATCCTTTAAGAATTCCAAAGCACCTTCAGATACACGATCTATTTTTCAAAAAAATTGTACAACAGGATGTCAGACATTATAGATTTTACTTCAACAAGTGGAAATTGAGACATTTGTAGCTTCCCTGCTTCCTTAACTTTTCCTTAACAGAAAACAACCCTTAGAACAGATCCTTCCTTAACTCTCAAATTCCCAGGAAGTTGGAAACCAGGCCCTATGCCTGAAGTCTGGTAGCTGGAAGAGTTGGAGTCTGGAGACTTTGGGGTGAAAATTAAAGCAACTTCCAAGCAAAAGAACAAGGGAGATAAGGTTATTTAGTAAACAAGTTTCCATGGTGTTCTGTATAGAAAAATGCCTCATTTCTGCCCTTTAAAACCAGGCAAAACAAAGAAATACAGAGGATGCTGATGGGAACAGTGTTGAAAGGATGCCAGATATGACTCTGCACTCTCTTTAAGGAGGGTTATAAGTGGTGTGAGATAGAGGAAAGTGTTTTGGCTTTGAAGTCAGAAGACCTATGTTCATGTTCAAGCTTTGCAACTGACTTCCTCTATGACCTTGAGCAACCGTTTAATATCAGAGCCTTAATTTCCTCATTTGTAAAACAAGGACATTGGGTTATGGTCTGTAAGGTCCCTTCCAGCTCCAAATTTATGGTTTTATGTCTTATTTATCCCTATATCTTTTAGATGAATTTGTGTAAGGTCTTCAACACAGTCTCTATTTGATAAATATTACTAAATGAATATTCACTTTACTGACTCATAGTCTCAATTAAAGTGGGAGAATTGAGGATGTAGCCTTTTTATTTCATTGTAAATTCTTTAGAAAGATTAAGCTTAAAGAGTTAGAGAAAGAAAGGAAGGATTATGAGAATCAGTGCAAAGAGGGCCTTTTTATTTTTCTGCCCATTAATATTGACTTACTGCTTATTTTTGGACAACAGCTAGAGGAAGAACACTTAAAGAAGCAAATGAATTTCTACTTTAAATGCCATGTTTTCATTACCCTTTTTGATTCAGGTTTCTCTGAGCACTGAACTACCACAGAAAGGAGTGTCTGTGAAGGAAAAGGTACTTAGGAGATAAGGTCAGAGCAAATCTCACATTTAGTTAGAAATGCAGTTCTGAGAGGAAAACTCAAAGAGTTTAATTTCCTGATTGCTGTCAGGGAAAGGAAATGCATAACTAATAGGGAGGCCACCTCCATTAAATTTAGAATGTAGCAGTGTACTCTAAGTTGTCAAGGCAACAATATCTGTTTGTGAATGAAGGAGATGAATGCAAATATGTACATACAGGGATAGATAGAGATAGATGGATATCGAGAGACAGAGACTGCTAGATAAAAATATCTAGATGATAAACAGATATAAGTAGAGATAGATAGATTGACAGAAATAGAGAGATAGAGATGGAGGTCAATAAAGATAGAGATCGACAGATGATAGATATGGGTAAACAGAGATAGATGGATGGATATAGAGAGATGGATAAAGGTAGAGATCAACAGATATAGAGATATGTGACAGAAAGATATAAGATACATAGATATGATATAGATATAAGAAAGATATAAAGATATATACATATATACATGCATGCACACACACACATATATATGTATATATACATACACATATACATATACATATACATATACATATACATATACATATACATATACATATACATATACATATACATATACATATACATATACATATACATATACATATACATATACATAGAGACAGAGAGAGAAAGGGAAGAGGAGAGACAGACAGATATACAGACAGAGAATTTTCGAAGTGCTTACTATGTTCCAGGCAAGTGCTAAGTGTTGCAAGGAGGGAAAAAAGTTCCTGTTCTAATAGGGGAAGATTAACACATAAAGAGGACTGAGAAAGGGGGTGGCATGCACAGGACATAGCACAGAAATGTCCAGGAGGCAACATGGAGACCTGTTTCCAGTCAAGATGAATGAATGAATGAATAAAAAAGCATTCAGTAATCACTTAGTATGTGCTTAATAAATACTGAGGATACAAATAGAAAAGTAAGACAGTTTCTACTGTCAAGGAGCTCATGCTTCAAGAGGAAGGCAGTACACATGGATGGCTTTAGCTTCAAGTCAGATGGAAAGAACCCATGGTTCTTAGGGTGCACCAGAAAAGCAGATGGCAATGTTTCTTCTTTAATGGCATTTCCACTGCTAAAATCATATCCGTTTCTGATGTTGAACCATTTAACACTGGCAGCAAGAACTTTCTCTTCTGGGTTTCCATTAATTGTGGCTACAATCACCTGCAGGAGTCTTCATTGCTCTCCCCAAGGCTCTGGGTTCAAGGTCCTTGGCTATCCCCACTGGGGACTGATGAAAGATAGCAGTCAATGTGCTGGTGGTGGTAGTCTGACCTGCCTGACACATACTGCTTCTTTTCTCTCCCTCAGGGTGTGGTGTTTTGTTTTTGTTTTTGTTTTTTCTTCAGTTAGGCTACCTTGACTGTTCTGGGAATGGCAGTTGGTTGGCAGAAGGTGGTAATGACTGGCTCCTTCTCAAAGATCACCTATCATTATCCATAGTGGTTCTAGGGATGGAGTTCAAGGTTCTTATGGAGAGGGGGTAGAAATAATGGCAGCATGGTGTGAGGGTAGGAGAGGATCTTTTCTCCATAGGATACCAGCTCTTTACAATAAATTTTGTAAATTGCCCTCGAAGTTCCAAACAGCCACTCCTCAGAATACACTTAAAAATGTAATTAAACATAGGAATGGAGCTATGGTGATTAGTCTGTAATCTAACAAACAGAGGGTCAGGAACTGTATTTTCTTTCCTTCCATGAGAATTCAGTACACAATAAGTCTCAAATCTCAGTCTTCTCTGAGGAACTACTTCAGCAATAAGACAGTCTCTTATAAGCTCAAGTATAACTGTAAACCTAACTATTACAGTAGGAGAGGTAAATGGGAAAATTCTAAGTGCTTTAGTAAATGAGTGATGCTTAATAAAATAAAAGACATATTTCCATTTCAGCTTTTTTTTTTCTGAAAAGAGATGATAAGAATAGATACACTATTCCAAGAATACATTAAGGTGACAGTGCTGACCACCTATGGTCATTATGGATTTGATAGGATGCTTTGAATAAGATGAAAATGCATTGTTCTTTATATTCTAGCCAAATTCTGCTTGAACTGATTATATTCACAGCACTTAGCAGCTTTGTATATGACAGGTATTTAACAAATATTTCCTAAATCAAATCTCAGGGAGGCAATACAGCTTAAGAAAGGGCCTGAAGAATTTGGAGTCAGTAGATACCCAGATCCAGTTTTTATCTCAAATACTGAGGATGGCAGAGTTAAAGATGGAAGGGACCTTCAAGGTCATCTTACAGTTGAAGAAATTGATGTCTAGAACTAAGTGACTTGGCCACATTACACATGCAGTGAACAGCAGAGCCAGGATTGGACCCTAGGTCAGTCCACTGACTATAAATCCACTATTTTTTCCACTACATAATGCTTTCCCTCTTTCTCAGCTTCTATGAATATGGGCAAGTCAACCCCCTTCTGAGCCTCAGCTTCCTTATCTTTAAAACCAGGATAATAATACTTGCACTTTCTATTTTACAGGTCATTTTAAGGGAAATATTTTTAAACTTTAAAGTATTATGCAAATATGAATTATTACAAATAAACATCAGCTATTAGTGTTGAATGGATGCATCTCCATTCTGTTCCATTTCAAAAAAAATTGTCATTTTCTAATCCTTAAATTTTTAGTATTATTAAAGATTCCATGTTTCACCATTAACTGAGCATTCTCAAATACTGCTGTGCAATTTTGTCTTTATTGTCATTGTTCAGTCATTTTTCAGTAGTGTCTGACTTTTTGTAACTCCATTTGGGATTTTCTTGGCATAGGTATTAGAGTGGTTTGTCATTTCCTTCTCCAGCTCATTTTAAAGATGAGGAAACTGAGGCAAACAGGGTTAAGTGACTTGCCCAGGGTCACCCAGCTAGTATTAGTCTGAGGCCAGATTTGATCTCAGGAAGATGAGTCTTCTTGCTTCTAGTCCTGGCACTCTATCCACTTCATCACTACAGTATGTTTCTACCAAATGCTTCCTCAGTTGTTGAAAAGAGAAAGGGACTGTAGTATTAAAAACTCAGTTTCTCGTTGATGTTGACTGCATCTAAAGCTTTGGTTTCAAGACAATGAGATTGCTAGAAAGTTGGCTTACTGTACGAAGTAATAGGGTCCTTTAACAAAATTTATTCTTCTGGGAACCAACACCCAATCAAACAACTTGTCATAGGACCACTTAAGAAGTTATGGCTAGCTACCCCAAAATGCGGCTTGTTCCCAAAGACACGAAGAATGTGTGCTAGTTAAGGACAGAAAGAGGGAGAAAACTTGTAGCTACAGCCATAGCAGGAAATAATGTTGCTTAATCATGATCTGGCATTAGATTCAGAGGAGATGAAGACATCATTCATTGACCACAAAAGATTCTTCTCATTTTGTATTTGCTGCTGTTGCTTTTCCTCTAATGCTTAAGGCAAGCATTCTTGACATTTCTCTTTGAGTAGAGCCAGCCCATGGTAAAATTCACAGTGCAATCTCACCCAGACAGTGAGAACTAGCATCATGACTGTTAACTCCTTCATGCATTTTCTGGTGCCTAGAATAGAAATCCCCAAAGACATAAAGCAAGAACTCATGCAAATCTGTAAATCATCAGTTCTGCCAACCACCTGCAATTCTTTCTTTTTTGGCGTTTCTATCTGTACTATTCTAGGCAATTTGCTGAGGCTGGAAGGTACAGAGAAGGTCCTCTACAGTATTGGTAGAGGGAATTTCCTCCCCTGGGAGTTCCTGATACTAATGAAATCGCAGATCCAGGTGCTAGACCAGAGGTAGTGAACCTGAGGCCTCGAAGCCACGTGTGGCCTTCTAGGTCCTTGGGTGCAGCCTTTTGACTGAGTCCAAGTTTTATAGAACAAATCCTTTTATTAAGGGGATTTGCTCTGTGAAGTTTGGATTCAGTCAGAGGGCTGCACTTGAGGACCTAGAGGGCCATATGCGGCCTAGAGGCCTCAGGTTCCCCACCCCTGCCCTACACCCTCTTCTCCCACGCAGCTTTGGGCCTAGAGTCAGGAAGACCTGGGTTCAAATCCAGCTTCTGGCACTTCCTAGCTATATGACTCTGGTCAAGTCACTTAAGCTCTCTGTCTGCCTCAGTCTTCTAAACTATAAAATGGGGATAGTCATAGCTCCTATCTCCCAGAGTTATTGTCAGGATCAAATGAGAAAATATTTGTAAAACTCTGAGCACAGTGCCTAGTACCTAGTAGGCACTTAGTAAATTCTTATTTCTCTTTCCTATTTATATTTGTAATATAAATAAGCTTATCTTCAGTTACATTACCATTACCTTTGGTTTTTCTCACATTCAAGTTATTCAACTTTATGAAGCATAGTCAATAAAATCCTTTCTTATCAAATGTTCACACAATGGATTATTTTTCTGCCTTACCTAATTCTAGATAATCAACAGGGAGGTGGGAGGATGTTCTGAACATATTGAACAGAAACTATATGCTAAAAACACGGTAGTGCTACTGATAGAAATGAGAGTGTGAATAAGGGTAGTTTGCTTAAACATAGAAATAAAAAGATTTTAACTTGTTGTAGGTGAAATAATAGCAGGACATCTAGATGGAGAGGTTTTCTAGGCAGCTGAAAATACAAGACTGGCCACAGAACCTAAGACAAAGGGTAGAATCTTGGAGATACTCTGTTCAGATGAGTCACCTGAGATCCCAAGACTCTAACTTCACAATGGAAGCTTTTAAATAACAGTCTCCTCGATAAAACATGAATATAAAGAAAAACATCTCCCACATTGGGAGTAAAAATACAACTATTGATTTATCTTACTCAAGGTTGAATACAAAGTGGATAGATTACCATTATAATAGCAATTTCACAAAACTCCAGGATACCCACAGATTAGTTTCCCTTCTATATTTTTCATCCATGGCATTTGTTATACGGGGAAAAAACAAGCACCAAAATTGCAAATATAGTTCACTGCAGAGCTTTTTGTAGCCTGGAAATATTTAATAAAGAATTTTAAATTAAAAAAAAAATTCTTAGATTGCTATAAAGAGCAGTGATTAAATATCATTTCTTTCCTAAGTAAAACATTTAGAAGTTTCTGTTACTGCATCTGAGATGAATGATCATTCTATTATCTGAGCAAATATTTTCCCCTGTGATTATGTTTGAGCTGGGGATTTCCACACTGGTTTTCTGATTCCTATGCCAACCCATCAGTATAACTAAACTGTAAAATAGATATAAATAATATATGTTTATGGGAAAGTCTTCTATTATTTTCTTGATCCTGATTCTTGGCAAATTCATTAATTGTTAAATAGTAATGGGTTTAATTAGTATCAGCAGATGGAAGAATTTGTCTAAATGATCTCAATATAATGCCTAATACTTAAATTGTTCCTTTTGGGGCGTGTAATCTTCATTCACTTTGCAAATGTCATTCCTTATATTTGCTGGATTTGTACTGTGTTCACTTTACTTATGGAAAGATTGTGATGGCAGGGTGTTACCTCATCGGGTAAAGGTATATAAGGAACAGATAGAGCTAAGAAACAAAACAAAATAAGTATTAGCAATAACTGAACCCAAACTGCATAGCTGTTGTATATATCTGAAGAAATGCAATGAAATAGACACCATACGCTTTCTCTTTTTCACCCTCTCCTTCTGATTATTTTTTTCTGCCAACTGTATGTTTTATTTTCACCTCTTTTCTGGTTCTTTATGTTAAAAAAAAGCTCTTCACTGTGACAATTTATCCACGTGGAGGATTTTGAAACTCAATTGATATTTGATTAATAAGGCCAGAATTGTATATAATGACATTTTTTTTCCATGTGTAGTTCTTTCCCAGCAACCCTGAAGAACCCGTAAGTGTCTGAACACTAAGAAACCATATGACTGGCTAGGATGCAGAAACCATCAAGGGAATGTGGAATGGGCTTCTATGCCAAAATCAATTCAAGACAAGTGCTCTTGAATGATTTTTTTCCCCAAAATGTGGCCCTGGAGGAATGTCTTCATTATGAATTTAAATATCTATTATGGTGCACAACTAATTATAAGAATATCTTCTAAGACCCAGGGTAGCCCTGTTTATATTATAACTGCTTTGAGACATAAGGACTTGGCCTGCATCCTAGATCTAGGGATGAAAGGAACTTCTGAGGACATCAGGAATAACACTTTCATTTTACATGTGGGGAAACTGAGGACCAGAGAAAGTAAGGGTGTTTTCCAAGGTTAAACAAGTAGTAAATATCAGGAGCATGATTTGAATCCAGCTCCCTGAACTCTAGAGCTAGTGATCTATCTCTCAAAGCCACACAGGTGATCTGTTCATTTAAACTTCTTTTACGATAAGGGCAAGTAGGTGGTGCAGTAGATAGAGAACCAGTCCTGGAGTTGGGAGGACCTGAGTTCAAATACAGCCTCAGATACTTGACACTAGCTGTATAACCATAGGCAAGTTACTTAACCCCAATTGCCTCACCAAAGTAAAATAAAATAAAACTTCTTTCATAATTAATTCTCATCTCACTCAGCCTCTAAGATCATTCTATATTAGTTATTATGGGCAAAATAACCAGAATGGATAAAATGATTCAGTTAACATATGTCTGAATGTATATATGAATATATATACACCCATGCATAATATATATGTATATATATGTATATTATACACACATACAGTCTGTGGTCTTGTCATGTTAGAGAGCATCTTGTGGAAATGGGAAAGCATGACCCCAGATAAGAAGTATTATGGTTTACTGTCAGATGCCAGCCTTGTATTGAAAAAGATTTTCCCCTTTGTCAGAATCAATTGGGTGCAGGTATAGCTCGAGTCAAAAGGTCCCATAATATACAGTCAGAGCTAAATCTTTCCAACTTTGTTTTTCTCATCTTATGTTCCAGTCACTCAGGGTTCTAGATCTAGTCTTGGAGCTAAGTCACTGACGTTGTCACCAGCATCCTCCTGTCCCTAAAGAGATGTACTATTTTCCTTGCTTCTCAGACCAACATGTCAAAGAGAATGGCCAGCTCCTCTTGTCTTAACAGAGGCAAAGTTGGATTTTTTCAAACGGGACTTTTGGTAACAAATTATAAGAAAACAATCAACCGACAAGCATTTTATTCATTCATAAAAGTTCTTACAATGTGTTGGACACTGTGCAAACGACACATAACCAGACAAAACAAAACAGAAAAAATGGTAATAAAATACATACACACACAAAAAGAAAACAGATGACCCTGGTCCCTTCCTCCTTGCATAATTCCCTCATACAACCTGCTTATAGGTTTTATAATTCTAATGGATTTTGCTTGACAAGCTGCTACAACTGTTTCAACTCCACCATCATCTTCATCATGCCCCCCTTGTTATTTTAACTCATCACCAGGAAACTCATCACTGTGGAGATTGCTGCAGCTTTGCTATACATACCTCATCAGTATCCTCAATCGCTTTTGCCTCTCTGCCTGGCAGGCAGAACAAATCCTCTATCAAGATCTTCTTCATGTTGTTCTGGTACTCCCCCCACCCACTTTTTAGCTTCCTTTTGGGTATTGTCTCCCCAACCACAGTTAGATTATAAACTCCTCATGGGCAGGGACTGTTTTTCTTTCTTTTTTTGTAATTTATATTCCCAGTGCTTAGCACAGTGCCTGGCACATTGTAGGTGCTTAATAAATGTTTATTTTATAAGATACTTTCAATAATGTCCTCTACTGTTTTGGTTTTTTCCTTTGAATTGTGTATGTTCATTATCCTTAGAGTTAATTGTTTTAAAAAGCCAAATGGAGAAATGTTCTGCTTCCCCTTCCCATCCTCCAAAGTCAGAGATTTTCCTGTCATAGCCTGAAGCAAAAACATTTAAGTCAATGCCAGGAGTGAAGCTTAAGGCCAGGTCTTGAAGCTAGGAACCAAAAGTCAGGAGATTAAAAAGTTCATTCTCTGGGGAAAAATTGGTGGCCAAAATCAGCAGTCAAATAGCTAATAGAACGGTAACTCTTCTGTAAAAAAAAAAAAAAATCTCCAATAATTCTCTATTTTTAACCACATAAACTTGAAATTGTAGTTTACAAATGGGAAAAGTTAAGTTTAAGGTCAGGAATAACTTCCAAACAATTAGAGCAGTCCAAAAGTAGAAACACCCAACCACTCTAAGAGGTAATAGGCTCCCCATCATTGGAAATCTTCAAGCAGAGGCTTGTCACTTACTTGTTGATATGAAATAGCGAAGATTCTTTTTGGATATAGGATGAATAATATGGTTGCTGGGATTTCTTCCAGCTCTCAAATTATGGGATTTTCTGAAATCTTCCACCAGCCTTTAAGACTTGACCTCACTTTACCTGTTATATTCTGTTTCCCAACACTCCCAAGCACATTTCTTCAGGGCTAATCAGGGGTAACTCTCCCTAATTCTTTCTCATTCTTGCTTCCATTCCTCCATTCATGTTCCCTTTACCTGGAATCCCTCCCCTTTCGACCACTACATTTTATCTTTGATTGCATCCAAATTTTCTCTATTATTCAAAGGCTAGTTCAAGTCTCATTTTTTCATGAAGCCTTCACTAACTTCTCTAGCTCTTACCATCTCCCTTTCTTCCCTTAACCCCTACACAACTTATAGTTCATAGCAGTAATTCTCCTTTTGATGGTATACTACTTTGTATTATTTGCTTACTTATACTACCTGTGTTAGTTTAGTCAATGCCTAGAACTTCTATTTCAATTCTTTAAAGTATCTGCAATCTTACATAGATAGGTACTCCCTCCAACAAGGCAGTTTGCATGCCTTTTCATCTCACATAACCTTCCTCATATCATCTGATAAATTTTCCATAGAGAATCCATTCAACATACCAGAGGTTCCTTTGAGATCTCTCACCATTATGTAGGTATCGATGAATTCTGAATGCTATCTGTCTTTTATCCTAGTCTCTCGCTACATGACGGGCCTATCATCTTTTTTCTGATCATGCATCTATTTGACGGTATATTTTTATTGTTTTGTTAATTCATTTTTCAGTCATGTCCAACTCTTTGTGACCCCATATAATTTTTTTTTTTTTGCAAAGGTACTGTGGTGGTTTGCCATTTCCTTCTTCAGCTCATTTTATATATGAGGAAAATGAGGCAGAGTTAAATGACTTGCTCAGGGTCACACAGCTAGTAAGTGTCTGAGACTGGATTTGAACTGTGGAAGATGGGTCTTCCTGAATTCAGGCCCGGCACTCTGCTTCACCACCTATCTATCGTTTCATTGTTTATTGCATACCAATCATCATTAGCAATGTGCTGCAGCCAATTTAACCCCCCACCCTGCAACTTTCTGTGGCCCTTTTGGTGATCTGCAGTTCTGATTCTTTGGTGTTCCATGATTCATAGCCAAATGGCATCACTGGAAGGGTATCAGTATTAAAAAGAAGGGTTTTTCTTTCAGGGAGATTATTAGGGTCATTGATTGCACCAGACCATTTTCTAAATTCTATCTAGTCTGCTTTCCACCCCATACGTTCTAGACTAAATCCATTGTTCATTTGTCATGTCTGTCTAGGTGGAGCAGTGGATAGAGCGCTGACCCTGGAGTCAGGAAGACTCATCTTCCTGAGTTCAAATGTGGCCCCAGACACTTACTAACTGTGTGACCCTGGAGAAGTCACTTAATCCTGTTTGCCTCAGTTTCCCCATATGTAAAATGAGCTGGAGAAGGAAATGGTAAACCACTCCTGTGTCTTTGCCAACAAAACCCCAAATGGGGTCAGAAAGAATCAGACATGACTAAATGACTGAACAACAAGATGTCAAAGATACACATCCTGATGAACTGGTTCTATGAATTAAAAAAAACCAAAACAACGTTTTAATCATTAGATCAAGATTCAGTCCTCTAGTGAGGTGTCTCCCATAAAAATGTTAAGTTCATACGTGATCAAAACCTCACTCTATTAGGAAAGACAAAGATAGAGGAGAGCATGAGAAGTTATCCAGGCTAAGGAAAGGGACAGGAGATCATACCAAATGCATGTTGGTTGAAGGAACTGGGGATATTCATTCTAAAGAAGAGGAGCCTTAGCAGGGATATGACAACTGTCTTCTAGTATTTGCAAGTATTTGTCTCATGGAAGGGGGAAACTTGTCTTATTTGGCCCCAGAGCATGGAATGAGAAGCAATGAGTGACAGTTGCAGAGTCAGATTTAGCCCTGTGGAACCAAAAACTTCCTGGAAATTAGAAATATCAAAAAAGCAATTGGCCACTGCAGAGGGCAATGGTTCCACCTTACTGGAGGTCTTAAAGCAGAAGGTGTCTAACCTTTCGGTGGTAGCTGTCATAGAAGGTTTTATTAGTTGAATATGAACTGGATAAAAGATTCTTTTAGGTCTTTTCCCAATCTTACATTCTGTGATTCTGAGAAGATTCCCTGAAAGACGCAACAGGAGAGATCATTTTGTTCAATAGTCCTCTGGTAAGCAAGGAAGATACTTACCCACCAAAGTTACTTGCCACTACTAAGGAGAATGTTATCCAATGCAGGGGTAAAATGAAAGATGGATTATGCATAGATAAAGCAATCAACAAGCAATTATTTTGTGCCAGATACTGTGCTGGTGAGGGCCTCTTGTTTTGCAGATGAGAGCATGCTGTTTACATCAAGCTTGGGAATACTGCAGAATCTCCAAATGAAATCAACAATCATTTATGTGAGTTTGGCCTAACAGTCAATTTACTCAGGCAAGACCACCTTAATAAAGGGTGCCTATCATCCAGATCACGATATACAGTTGGATGGATAACCCACAGAGCAGTGTGCCTAGGGCTCCTATAAACAACTGTTTTGTGGATTATAACCCTGCAATTGGACTTTAAGTTCTTCTGTCATAATTAGTATTAAAATATCTCTTTCTTCCATATTTTGGGTATTTTGTAATTATTTGCTGACTCACATATTAGTAGAGCCAAGATTCGAAATACTAGCTAGATTAGAGTCAAGCTAAAACAGAGGAAGAAATAAAGGAAAAATGTTTGCAGGATCAGTGTATTTACATGACTCTCCTTCCTAGGCAGATGTTTTTAACCCTTTTTTTGTGTGTCAAGGAAACCTTTGATGAGGCCTATGAATCCTTTTTCAGAAAAGTATTTTAAATTAATTGAAGAGAATATTAAATTTCAGTTAGATATTAGCAAAAATAAAGATGTAATTTTTTCCCCTCCAAGTTTATGGACCCCCCTTAAAATCTATCCCTTCATAACCCCCAGTTAGGAACTCTAGTTCTATGGGCAGGGCTGATCACTAGAAAAAGCAAGCTAAAAAGTCTCTATAGAACACATCATATAAACAAAGGTTTAAACTGCACCCAGACAGTCAGGTGCAAATATAAGAGATCAAATGAAATACTTTAATATCCTCAATTAAAAAAAAAAAACCCAGATTGACTTTCTGTTAAAGTACCTATATAAAAGACCTACCATGCTGTTCTAAAAGAGCCTACAGCCCCACACCTATTCCCTGATATGTATTCATAGTACGACACCCCCATTGAGAGCTCAATAAATGTTAATTGATGCTGATAAATCAAGTCACCCTCAAACAGCTACTGTACCAGCAGGGTTGTTTAAATGAACAGTTATCATAAGAATCAATTTATTCAAACTGAAGTCAAGAAGACAGTTTGGCAAACTTTCCAGACAGGAAGTAACTAATAAAATGGCCTCATAGCTGAGAGTCAGGAGGTACAATTTCTAAAACAGCTCTTTCTATAATTTTGCCATGTGACCTTTGAAAAATAACTTACCCTCAGATTCAGTCTCTTCGTCAATAAAATAACGATGATGCCACCTGCTTCCTACCTCCTTCCCTGGTGGCTTTAAGGACAATGTCTATAAAAGCATTAAACATTTTTAGCTCCTTGGAAACAGGCATTACAGATGAGATACTGTTATCAAGGAAAACTCTTGATGTTGAGGCTGGAAATAATAGAGGAACGCATTTCCAACCATCCAGTCCTAAATTCAGGCCTTCCTTTTACTCTTCTTAAATAAAAGGTAAAATATAAGAGTAGCTAGGTGGCACAGTGGATAAAGCACTGGGCTTGGAATCAGGGAGACTTATCTTCATGAGTTCAAATCTGGCCTCAGACACTTACAAGCTGTGTGACCCTGGGCAAGTTACGGAACTCTGCCTCAGTTCCTCATCTGTAAAATGAGCTGGAGAAGGAAATGACAAACCACTCCAGTATGTTTGCCAACAAAACCTTAAAATGGGGTCACAAATGGTAATAGAGAGTGTAGTGCAGTGAAGAATGCTAACCTTGAAGGCACAGGACCTTGACTCTGCTACTTACATCTTTGACCTTGGAGAAATCACTTAACTCTCTAATCCTCAGTTTCTTCCTCTATAAAGTGACAAGGATTAGACTCAATGATGTCAATGGTCCCTCACAGACCATTGATACCATTAATTTGGTTCAAAGGCTAGCTCAGAGGTTTTTGTCCTTGAAGATAATTCTGGCAGAGAAGATTTTTTTTTTTTTGAAAACTCTCCTTCCTACCTATCCCTTATCCCAATCTTTACCTGGAAGAACCAAAGGTTTTAAACTTGGTATACCCCCTAAGAGAATCTGTTTGAGCATACATTGTTGATATGCACCAATTTGTTGTTGTTTAATTGTTTCAATCATGCCTGACTTTTCATGACCCCATTTGGGGTTTTGTTGGTAAAGATATTGGAATGGCTTGCCATTTCCTTCTCCAGCTTTACAGATGAAGAAACTGAGGCAAGCAGGGTTAAGTAACTTGCCCAGAGTCACAAAGGTAGTATCTGAGGCTAGATTTGAACTCAGGTTTTTTGTTTGTTTTTACTTGAGGCCCAGCACTTTATCCACTCTGCCACCTAGCATGCACTAATTATTAGTTATCAGAATGTCTTCCATGATGGTGACTCAACATGCTAAGGCTTTAAGACAAAGGGGTGGTATAAACAGACTACCCTTCCTATTGAGAAAAAAAGATACATTACCTCAGAGGAATGATGTAGAAATATAATACCTTACAGGCATTTCCTCCTTAGGCCTAGAAAATGAAACTGGCAACAAGACAGAACAGCACGATACAGAAGATCTGGGTTCTTCTCACTTCACCATCACTTACTGTGTGACCTTGGCAAAATGACTTAAATCTTTGGGTCTTAGTTGCCTCATCTGGCAGATGTGGATCAAGATAATTTATCTGATTGAATTTTTCTGATCTCAGGAGGACCGAGATCCAACTTCCACCTCAGACACTAGCCATATGATCACAACAATTCAGTTACCCTCTCTGAGCCTCACTTTTCTCATCTGAAGAGGGAGGATAATAATATCAATAGCACCTACCTCACCAGTCCTTAGGAGATAAATAAAGAACTTTGGGAAATTTGACGAGCTACATAAAACTCAGTGTTGACAAGGACAGTGATGGAGGAGATCTTTAAAATTCCCTTCTAGCTATGAGCTTCCTTCCTTCTTTTGTCCCTTCCTTCGTCCCTTCCTTCCTTTGTTCTTCTTTCCTTCCTTCCTTTCTTTTTTCCTTTCTTCCCCCTTTCTTCCCTCCCCCCTCCTTCAATATTTGTGAAAGATTTGCTATGTGCAATGTACTGTGGAGGGATCCACAAAGGGAAGGAGGAAAGGAATATGCATTTATATACTGTGTCCTATGCACCAGGTACTGTGCTAAACAGTTTTATAAATGTTATTTTATTTGATCTTCACAACAACTTTGGGAAGTAGGTGCTGTTATTATCCTCATTTTACAGTTGAGGAAATTGAGGGAAACAGTTACAAACCATAATAGCGGTTAAGTGATTTACCCAGGGTCACACAGCTAGTAAATGTCTGATGCCAGATTTGAACTCAGGTTTTCCTGACTCTAGGCCCAGTGCTATAGCTCATGTGCTCTCATAGATTTTATTTTATTTTATTTTTTTCCAATAACATATAATGAAAATTTTTAACATTCATTTTTTATAAAATTTTGAGTTCCAAATTTTTCTCCCTCTCTTGCACCCCTCTCTGGTCCGATAGATGGTAAACAATTTGATGTAGGTTATATATGTGTAATCTTGTAAAACATATTTTCATATTAGTCATGTTGCTAAGAAGAAAGAGTTTGCAAAAAATTATAGTTTGCAAAAGGAAAAAAAACATGAAAAAAATAAAGTGAAAATAGTAGGTATTGATCTGCATTCAGACTCTATCAATTCTTTCTCTGGATGTGCATAGCATTTTCCATCATGTGCTCTCATAAATTTATACCAGTTTATACTCTAGTGATCTAAGCTCTCTGATCCTAGATGCTTCTAACTGGGTAACCATTCAGAGTACTGTGACATACAAATCACTCTGGCCTTTTCAGGTCAAGGTAGTGTAGTATAATGAGAAAAAAAATTCTAAATTTGGCATTAGAGAATCTGGATTTGAATCTCAGCTCATCACTTTACCACCCGTGGGAACTTGGGCAACTAATTCAACATCTCTAGGCCTCAGTTACATGTAAATTTATATGGATGACTAGATAACATTATGATCCCTTATAATTCCAAATTTATGATAATATTTGAGGAGGACTTGGGGTTTTTTTGGGAGTGGGGGTGGGGAGGAGGGTTGTTGTGTTTTTGTGTTTGTTTTGTTTTGTTTTGCTAAGACTGTTTGGAAATTTATGTTAATTTTCTATCTTACCTTCTGCCTGAAGCCACTGCTTAAGAGTAAGGTAGCCAGACTTGACCTTAATTTCATGGCAACCCAGGAAATAGCTTGGCTAGAATACCACTACATACTGCTGACTTCCTGACACCACCCAGGAAGAAAGATTAGCAAGGCAAAAACAAACAAACAAAAGAGAAAACAGCTTTTTGTCCCTGCCAGATAACAAACTTAAACAACTGCTTGATTGTCTGAAAAGTTCTTGTCAATGGTGATGACTTGGTATAAATCAGTCTGAATGACCCACATCTGATTAAACAGAGCATTTTTTCCTTTTAGGGGGATAGACAAGTGATGTGAGTTACTGATAATTCTGGCCCCTGTTCCTGAAAACTGCCTTCAAGGACTACCAATGCACACTACCAGCAGCAGGCTGGAAGTCTCTTGTCACAACTAGACTGATTTCCCGCCTTGATTTATCAACCTGGTTTGTATAAATGGCTTCATCTGGAGAATATATGATAACAGTTAGGTCAAGATTATAGCAATTTTATGGTCTGGAAATGTTATACTAGTTAAGCACACTATAACTCTATTTATAAAAATCCAAGTTTTACACGTATTCAGGAGTTATATGTTTATATATATTCAGAGTTCTAGAGAGGCTTTTTGGTTAGTGTTGTTTCATTTTGCTTGCCATGAACGCAGTTTTTCATGTTATTGCTGACATGCCTGGTAAGCCTACTTTCTTGCTTTTTGCCACAAATATTAAAGCTACATTTTCAGAAAGGTAAAAACTCTTTTTGGCAATTTACCTTCAAATAAACAAATGTTGTTCCAGGTACATCACAATCAACTTAAAGAATTTAAAGTATATTTAAAAATAAAGTACATTGAACAATCAGTGGGATATTCCAATCTATGCTCATTTCCGAATATTTGGGGACCTCAATCATTTGAGAGAAGTCTATTACAGATTAACTTGGAATAGAGGGTGAAATTTTAGTGGGATACAGTCATGCTCACCTGGAAGCAACAGCTTCATAAGGTCAAAGGATTATGATTATGGTTATAGAACCAAGTTCTTTCTTGGTGCAAAATTCACTGGAACCATCTACAAAGGTGCTAGATATACCCAGAATGAGATAAGCTTATTTAGTGAGTACATAAGGATAAAAGGAGTTTTTATGGCATGATACAATTTTAAAGGCAGGACATGAAAGATATAAGCACAAGGTAAAATGATAAGAAGTTAAAAATGAACTCAAAGTAGCAGTGCAGTCCAACTCTATCTCTATCTCTATCTCTATCCCATTATAACATGGCTTATTACTATGGATAGTTGATAGAAAGCTGGCCTCTGAGGTAGAATCTGGACCTATCATAAACTCACTGTGTGCCCTGAGGCAAATCACAGTCTCAGCACCCCCAGGCAGCTCTCTAAGGTGCAGGGAAGGTGTTGATTTGTGTTGTTAGGAGTTTTTCCACTGGGAGTTCTCTATACTAATGAAATCACAGGTACAATGAAAACAAAAACAAAAACGAAGGTTCATTATTACACTGATTTCCACCTACTATAGGCTTTGAAACATAACTCTATGTACTCCAAACTGTTATCCTTTAACTTTGGTAGTTAGACCTATCACATTATATTTCTTCCATTGACTATGTAGTAGTAGTAGTAGTAGTAGTAGTAGTAGTAGTAGTAGTAGTAGTAGTAGTAGTAGTAGTAGTAGTAGTAGCAGCAGCAGCAGTAGTAGTAGTAGTGGTAGTAGTAGTGGTGGTGGTGGTGATGGTAATAGTAGTGGTGGTAGTGGTGGTAGTAGTAGTAGTGCTGGTGGTATGGATGTTGGTGATAATTGCGATGGCAGTAGTAGTAGGGGTGGTAGTGATGGTAATAGTAGTGGTAATAGTAATAGTAGTGGTGGTAGTAGTGATGATGGGGATGGCAGTAGTAGTAGTAATTGGTGATGGTAGTGGTAATGATGGTGAAAGTAGTAGTAGTGGTGGTCGTAGTAGTAATAGTAGTGGTGGTGATGGTGGTAGTGGTGGTGATGATGGTAATAGTAGTAGTAGCAGAGGTGTTGCTGTTACTGTTGGTACTGGTGGTGGTGATGGTGATGATAGTAGTAGTAGAAGCAGCAGCAGAGCCAATATTTATAAAGAGTTTTAAGGTTTTAAGTTATTTTACAGGTATTATTATGGTTACAATCACCCTATGAGGCAGATGCTATTTATATCTTCATTTGACCAATTAGAAAATGAGAAATCTGAAGTATAGTGAAGTCAATTGATTCTCTCCCCCCACACATATGTATATGTATTTACTTGTATGTATACATATATGTTTAGTCCTACTCTCTCCTCTATGCATCAGTCTCACATCACTACTTACCTACATCAAACTATACATGTATAAACCAGAACTCATTATCTTTTCCCTCATATCCACCCCACTTCAAAACTTCACCATGTTTTTTGAAGGTATTACCATTCTTCCTCCCAAGTTTGTAACTTTAGTGTTATCCTCAACTTCTCACCCTTCCTCATTTCACATTTATCAGGAGTATAACTTGATTGGCTTCTAGCAGGCATGAGGTCAAAGTCAAGTTAACAAGTGTTTATTAAGTGCCTACTATTTTGCAGACATTGGGCTAAGTGTACAAAGAAAGGCAAAACAGTACCTATTCTCAAGGAGCACACAGTCTAATGGAAGAGACAACATGCAAACAATACTGCACAAATAAATATAGATAGGGAATTTGGAGATAATTTCAGAGGGAAGGCACAAACATTAGAGAGGACAGGGAAAGGCTTCTTGCAGAGGTGAGATTTTATCTGAGACTTGAAGAAAGCCAGGGAAGCCAGGAGGATTCAGATGAGGATTGAGAGCATTCCTGGCAATGCATAAGAGACATTAAGAATGCACAGATTTAGGAGATGGAATATCTCTTCCAACACAACCTCAAAAAATTAACTAACCTGACACTTTCCACACTGATTTGGCCACGGATTTGAATATAATGACCAGCCTCAGAAAGGCTGGCCTGAGCAAAGAAGTGAGAGTGGTGGCTATATTTGGAATACCTTTGGGATTAAGGGAAGGGCAACAGAAAAGGGAAATTAGGGAACAAACAGAAAGAAATTGTTGATTTTAATACTAAAAATGCTGAATGTAAGTACTTTCTGGTACTTACATAATTTCATAGTTGATAAATTTGAGGAGAAAATACGAGTAATATCAAAACTGTTTCATGAAACTCCTATTCACACTGTCAGAAATTACCAGGATTCTTCATAGAGTTTGGGAAATGCTGATCCAATCCAGGCAAAACTACACTTAGCTTAGTTTTGTAAATCATTTCCCAGGATTATCAGGTAAGCAAATGTCAATATGGCCCACCAAATTTGCATTGGCTAGATCTATGCTGGCCAATATAAGCTTCCTTCCTTATCATTTGGATTTCATTCTATGGAAATAAAACCCTAACCAGAAAAACAAAATAAAACAAAATACAAGCCTGAACAAGAGGCATGCAGAAGGTCACTGATTCCCATAAAAATCAACCCTAAAGCTAATAGAAAAGAATAGCAAAATGAATTGATCAGAGGTCATGAAGCCTCTTAATAATGCATGAGTTCAACCAAACTAGAGGTAGGAATCTATTTTATTCTTAAAGATTTTTGGGAAATCGGTGTGGAATGTTGCATATAACATCACTTTTGTAATATATTGATCAGTTTTTGCTGATTTTTTTCTTGTCTTCCTTTTTTTATTTTTTAAATAAGAGATGGCTCTTTGGGAGAGGGAAAGGAAAGGGATACAGGGGAAAATGTAGGCAATGTAAGAACAAAAGTTATCAATAAAAATCTATTTTAAAAGAATTTCCCAGAAAGTATCACATTTTCTGACCACATATTTCATCCACTAACACTCCTCACAGTCACAAAGTATTAAATGTTCTTGTGATACAACTCTCCCCTGAGATCATCACTCTCCTTACAAGGATCCTTCATCTATTCATTGAATGGTGTTAAGTAATTCTTTAACAAATGGACCAGAATAAATGAACCTCCTAGAAATTATAGAAGTAGTCCTTTCATATGACCAGTGTCCCTGCTTATCATTTGGATAAATGGAAATGTTCCTGACTTGGGGTTGTCATTTTCCCTAGGCCGCTAAACTGAATGCAGAAAAGAAAGAGGAAATGGGATTTATAAGATCTTCAAAGGTTGACGGATTTGTTGACTAAAGCCACTGAACACAATGTTAATTCCAGTTAATTGGTCATGGACTCTGGAATTCAGATACATGTCAGAAACTCAATTGAACTAAATAGCAACAACCAGATTCTCAAGTGAAGAAAAACCTGAATGCTCCTTCAGACTGAATTTACTGCCTGAGAAAGAGAGTGGGAGAATGATGGCATGAATTACTAAGTGAATGGTTCAACAGAGTAAGGAGAAACATGATATTTAATTGAATCTGTAGAAGTAATGTGCTGTTTGCTGCCTGCCAACTGCAATGTGTTGGTGTGAGTAAGTGGGCCAGGCAGAGAAGGATTGGCAGGTGGGACAGGAAGCACAGCTGTGAGGCTGAATCATTCCCTCAAGGTCCAGAGCCTGCCCGATTATAGCACATACTGCTTTCAGGTTTGCGAAGCTCTTTACAAATGCTATCTCATTGGCTTCTCATAACAATGCTGAGAGGTAAGTGCTGTTATTATACCCATTATACAGATGAAGACACTAAGGCAGACTGAGATTAAGTGACTTGCCCAGGGTCATAAAACTAGTATGTTACTGAGGCTGGATTTGAACTCTGGTCTTTTTTCACTCCAGGTCCAACTCCCTAGTCACTGCATCACCTGGCTGCCTGGATCAAGACCAGATCTTCTGTTGTTGTAATTTCCCTCTTCCTCACCTGGATTTCAAGATGAAAAGGGAGGCAGCTTGGTGTGGTACGATGTTGTAAAACTCCAATAGAAACAGGAGTCGTTAATCTGTACGTAAGGATTCCTGTGGGCTATGTATTAACTTAGTTTTAACATATAATATTATTTTTTACTGTATTTTTTATTTATTTTGTTAAATATTTTCCAATTACATTTTAATCTGGTTTGGATCTCACTCGGGAGTGTTGTGGGGGGGGGGTGGAGCATATAGGGCACTGGATTGGAGTCAGGATGACTTGGGACCAAGTCCTGCCTAAAATGTTTGACAACTGTATGGCTCTGGGCAAGTCTATTTACCTCTCTGTGCCTCAGTTCCCACGTCTGTGAAATGAGGGGACTGGATCTTATGGTCTATAACATCCCCTCTAAGCTCTAAATCAATTATTCTACATTCTATGATGGGAGGGGACTTTTGTAGAATACTCGCTCTGCTTTTCCTGAAGCTTGGCTCTGCATGCCACTTCCTGGATATGTGTGGGTCTTGGGTCCATCTATTTTTAACCTGCATAGACACCAGTGTCTGACAAGAAAGGAGCAGCTGTCTGGCATCACTGTCTCAGTAGGACCTACTGTTCTAGAAAGGGTCATGTTAGTTTTTGTGGCTGAATTATTGGCTCTCATACCCCACAGGGCAAGGAAAGAATAGTTTCTACTACTTTCCCTGTGTAGTTTTATTGCTTCTTATCCTGGGAAAAATAACCTGACTTCCTTTGTTCAGCACTAGTTAAAACAGGAAATTAGTTGTTCCTGGGATTGTGTTTATAGAAGGATTGCCATGGTACCAGTGGAAAACTCACACCAAAGTTAATTTGCTGTGCCTCTCAAGCAACTGTATGGATGTTGGGGACCAGAAGTGTAAAATCTGTGAAGTTTTCTCACTGAAGAGAAGAGACCCTGAAAAATGCAAGATCAATTTTCAGTGAATGGAGTTTTTATCGTGACTGTATTCAGTCTCAGAGGGGCTGGATGTGGGTGAAAAGAACAATTTCATTCAAACTGCTGACCACTTGAGCAGTTTCACCTTGGCCCAGCATGTCTGCAAATTCTGCCAGCCCTTGTCAACTAAAATAACTGGAAAGTTGTGACAGTCATGTGTCCGTGTATCCTTATGCCCAAGGCATAGAGAAGCCAGGTAGTAGTAAGTCAAAGAACTCAGACAGAAGGCCTAAAAGAAAGTAAGCAACTCAGCATTTCTCCCTCTTATTTATTCCCCTTTAATTAGGGTAGTTAGGCTTTTTTTCCTCCTTCCACCACCATCTCCAACTCTGCCAGCAATGGGAGTATGCAAGAGTCAGCTTGAAGGAATGGAACACCAGCTGAATTCAGTAAGAACTGGATTCAGGCCCTGCCTTTGATCTACACTGCCTATGGCCATGGAAAAGTTATTGAACCTCTTAGTGCCCCACTCGACTCTGACTAAAAATTGCAGAATAGTTGTTGATGGTATTTCTTTATGTGGAATTCCCCATACTACTGGAATCCCAAGTCTAGATAGACCATAAAACACATCAAAACAAAAAAGGAAACGTGCAGTAGGAGGAGGGAAAAAGTCTGTGATTCTTTGAGTTAGATTCATGTTTTCTCAGTTGACAATAGATGAACATGCATTTATGAGACCATTATACAGTGCTGTGCTTTTGGGGATACAAAGAAAGGCATAAACATGGTCTTTTCTGCTCACATTCTTAGCCTAGTGAGATGGGGAGCAGAATGAGAGGGTTGGTCCCACAAGGAAAAATTAGGAGAGGCTCAGGGAAACGTGGGAGGGATTGGGCAGTGGACTCCGAGACGGAAGACCTAGTTGATAATTCTGGTTCTGTACCTTAATATATGCGTGACTTTAGGCCAGACATTTAACCCTTCATGCCCTTCATCTAGAACAGCCTCAAAGTAGAGGTTTTCTTCCTTGAAAAGAACATTGCCTGATTGCAAGGAGATTGGAATGCTTCATGGACATTGTTCCTAATGGCCACCCAGGGAAAGAGGTAGGAAGCAGGAGGCAATATACTTATTCTATAATGAACAATATCTTCTGTCTTGGTATCTTCCACAAAGACGTTATAAGGATTAAATGAGTTCATGTGCTACAAAGTGTGTAGGGCACCAGCGGGCATGCTCCTTCGAAAATGCAAGGAAGTGTTAATTCTTCTTAGTTTGTTTATTGCAGACCCCAAATGCACGGCCCTATCTTTGAAGTCAGATTATGACACTTCCTTGGCCTGTATAATCAGTATCATAATGATTGCTTCTTATCTAGACAAAATACAGGTAAAAAAAAAACCATGAAATAGAAGACACAGCAGGGGTTTTGCTATTGAACAATGCAACAGGTGCATTATGTTTGAATATACTTGAATAATTTATAAAGCAAATTTCTCCTCACCCCCTTCTTTTGTTTGCTTGTAGGAGGAACGAATTCTATTGGTATTAACTCCTTGCATTCAGTACACCCAAACTGGGTAATCACAGGTGAAGGATAACTGGAATGAATTGTGGATAGATGTCAATTGAATATTTGGTCCCTCTTTTTGATTAGGGAAGCCTGCCAGAAAATTCTGAATCCTTGGGGAAAATTCTCAAGTTATATAAAACAAGTTAGTGAATCAATAGGCTTTCTCCCTTCAAAAGCACAATTTTTATAAGAAGCAAAAAAAAAAAAAAAAAGGAGAGTTCTCAGAGTTGGATGAATAGTGGCGTTTGGGAAAATTAGCTCAGCTCCTAAATTAGAAACAGAATTGTAAGGGAGGCTAAACATCTGCATATTGAATGCAGTGGTTCTCACTGGCAGCCTGGGCCCTGATCTTTTCAGTATTGAGTCACTGCCCTCTTTCAAGGGAGATGAATCCAGGGAATTGGGCAATGCAACCTGATTTGGGTGCACAGTGAAAAGGAACAAAATGAGAAAGCAAAAATGGTTCTGAACTATGGAAATTCACCCCAAGTATTGAAATAAATCATGACCTACCAAATGTCCAACTGGATTTGCTGCCTGACTTTTGTCCATAGATAATAAATCAGAAGATCATACCCTACTAGAGGTGCAAGGGAGATTGTCTATTGCAACCCCATCATTTCACAGATGAGGAAAATGAGGCCCAGAAACATAACATGATTATGGTTATATTGGGTTATGTTGGGGCTTGTTCAAGACCTATGAGGTTTGGGCTTGTTCTCAAGTTTGTTTTGAAATAGATCTAACATACTGAAATGTGGAAAACACATTGAGTTGGGATTCAAAAGCCCTGGACTCTCCAGTCTGCTTCTTATACGTAAGTGAATGTGATCTTGAGTAAATCACAACCTCAATTAACCTCATCTTTTTCATTCATAAAATCGATATACTAACAAAGAGTGCTATAGTGGAAGAGACACTGTTTCTAGAGTCAGAAAACATGAGTTCAAACCCTGCTTCTGACATTTGTTATCTATGTGAACTTGGGAAAAGTTATAACCTCCCTCATTTGTAAAATGATAGGATTGGACTAGAAGAACCTCTGAAATCCTTCCAGTTTTTTTTTTTTTGAGGCAATTGGAATTAAGCAACTTGCCCAGAGCCACACAGCTAGTAACTGTTATGTGTCTGTGGTTGGATTTGAACTCAGGTCCTCCTGAATTCGGGGCTGGTGCTCTTTCCATTGTGCCACCTAGCTACCTCTCTAGTTCTTGATCTATAATATTTTAATCCCATAAATTTACTACCTGTGTGATATTAGCACAGTGCCTGGCACATTGTAGATGCTTAAATATTTGTTTATTGACTAACCAATTGACCTTTGTAAGTTATTTAATTTCCAAGGTCCTCAAATTTCTTATCTTTTAAATGAGAAAGTTAGATGATGTCTGAGGTTCTTCCCAGCACTAGTTCTATGACCCTGTGTCTGGCCCTATCATAATTCTCTAATATTCACTCTATTGACTTTGCAGAGTTGCAGTGAGTATCAAATGATTACCTGGTTCAGAACACTTTGGAATGTTCAAAGAGTTGTCACATATAATACTATATGACTATAAGATATTAGTGCTCCCAATAAGCCATTCTTCATTTTTAAAAAATGTAAAACTACATGCAAATGCTGAATCCACTTGAATGAACAAAATCTACAACATGTCCGATTTCTATAATAGGGACTGAAAGTCTTTTCCGGGGGGGGGGGGGAATGAAACTCACATACCCACACTGTGAGCTCTGAATATAAACAGATGTTTACATTTTGAATTGATGTTCTAATCATTCATTCTTCTTTTGGACTCTGTAGCAGGTTTGAGATGGTTTGATGGTTTGGGTAATTAAAAACTCCAAAGATTGTTGGCTTTCCTTCAGCAGACCACATGTTTCACAAAAAGCTTGTTCTCTTTTATGGATGCCAGATACTGATACATGGCCATAATTCTTAAAAAGCCAGTGACTAAGTGGCATAGCTCACTGGATTAATTCTTATCAAAAGGTCTTAAAGGAGCCATACATATTTTAGATCTCACACATATAGAAATTTTTTTTTTAAAGATTATCTAGGGTGAGAGGAAGCAGTTAGGTGGCTCAGTGGATAGAGTGCTGGGCCTAGAGTCAGGAAAACCTGAGTTCAAATGTGACCTCAGATACTTACTAGCTGTGTGACCCTGGACAAGTCACTTACTTTGTTTGCTTTAATCCACTGGAAAAGGAAATGGCAAACCACTCCAGTATCTTTGTCTAGAAAACCCTATGGACAGTACAATCCATTGGATTACAAAGAGTTGGATATGATTGAACAATTGAACAATGAGAAAGAAGGGAATGCATTCCTTGTGTACTTGCAAGTGAAAAATGCATTGAAGAAACTCACTAGAGAAGGATTTCTTTTTTTTTTCTCTTAATCCAAATGTTATCTTCTGAATACATCCTATTTACTGAAGTTCTGACAAAATTTCTCTTCAGCGGCAGATAGTATGATTTAAACAGGAGCAGAAAACATGGTTTTAAAGAGTATCCCAATGGAACACTTGAAAATATTCCTCCAAGTGCAGGAAGTAGTGTAGTATTTAATGGAAGATGCACTTGGCTTGGAGTCAGGAGATTTGAGTTGAACTCTCAGCTCTCTCACTTAGTTGTGTGACCCTGGGCAAGGTTTCTTTACATCTCTATGTCTACTTCCTTATCTGTAAAAGGAGGAGCCTGGTCAAGATGACTCCTAACAACTTTTGTGACTCTAACAATCTGAACACCCCCTCTTTCCTTTCCTTAGATTCTAGAATCTACTTTCTCATGCCTCTGCAGTATAATTTCTCTTCCTCACACACCAAAACCTCTCCCGTCCGTCAACCTACCCTATTCATACTGGCATCAAAATGGACAGCACTGCCTCAAGATGTGCCTTCTTTAATCTTTAATTGACCTCATTTCCTTTGACATCTCTCTTATTACACTCAGTGAAAACAGTGTAGTGGACAGCCCAGGGTGGGACCTGATGCATAATTCCACACAGGGCTTCATAATTCCCAAAACTGGCTAGCATTTCTTCTCCACTGACACTTTCCTGAAATGGATCATAAGTCAAAAAATGTGACTTACTTTTTCTAAGGCTGCATGATCATTCAGGAAATGAGTTGATAATTAAATTCTTGGTGTTTTTTAATTCCAAATTCTAGAACAAGGCCACTAAGCCATGATTCTTTCTCAGCCTCAGCTGATCTTCTTGAGGGGGGTACTGGGAGTCTGATTTAGTAATGCTATGTTGGCTGGTTGTCATAAAAGTCTGTTTAATAATTCCTTCTACCAAGAGATAGATCCCTTAGCCTGCAGGTTAGTGTAAAACAGCCACAAAGACTAAGAGTTTTCCTCATGAGTACGGAGGTGAAAGTGATCACTTAGCCTCACATTTGGTTTGAGAAAGCATCATTAATTCTAGCCATTTATAGCTGTGAATCAGTAACTATTAAGTGAACATTCAGCAGCCTCTTTACTTTCCTTCATTTTCATTTCTTCTAAGTAAGAAAAGGTCCAAGTTATACAAATGGATTCATGTATCTAAAGCCCCTAGACACAAACCTTTGGCTAATACATGCCGACAAGTGCATAGATTTTAATTCATATTAATCCAAAAATTCCATACTATCATACTGTACAAAAGCCTTGGTGGAATCAGAAAAAAGAAACAAGCAGAGAGTAGGTGAGGACCAGTCCAACATAGAACAATTGTGTGTGTATAATAGTAAACATTTAAGGATGCTTATGGCTTCTAGCATCTGAATTTCAAACACTGATGCACACAGGTTTCTTTTAGTCAAATTCATCTTGTCAGAGGGAGGATTGATGGGCAACATGGAAATAGTGGAGAAAGAGCTGGGATCAGAGCTAAGAAAACTTGTTTTTCAGGGGTGTGCTGGAGCCAGGTTTCCAATGTCTAAGAGCCAACTGTTAAACTTTTAGTGTGAGCATTGACACCTCAGCAAATACTACAATCAAGGCTTGATTTATTATTTTGTTGTTGGTTGTCTAAACTTAGGAAAGTGATGGAGAAAATGTTAAAGATGCAGACTCAATTTTAAAATGTATAAGTGCTTCAGAGAGCTGGCTTAGTATGTATCATCACACCCCTGGTTAAAGAACTGTTTTTGATGCTAACTGGCTGTATTATGACTCTAAACAAATGGCTTAACCTCTCAAAGCTCTAGGAAATTCTCTAAAAACCATAAATTGCAGAAAAAGTGCCACCCAGCACTGGGTCAAAAAGTGTCCTCATGCAAGAATTCCTTATGCTCATCCTTCCCTCTACCCAGTGGTAGGATTAAATCGGTCATGGGGGTCCTTAAACCTTTTAGTCTAAGAACTACTTCAAGATTTCTTTGATACTTTGATATTTTGATGGACATGTGACCTCATGGCTATTCCCCCTAATAAGTTAGATAACATTTCAATCATGCCTACCCTTCTTGGTTGATTTTCATCCTTGTCTTCCCATGAATAGGAAGTCTCACTAATTGCTAGGGGGCCTTCTTCTACTTCTCTGAACATGAATAGATGCCAAGGGAGCACTTGGACTGTCCATCTTGCAACATGACCAATTCTTTTTCTGGACACACATTTCTTTGATGTCATCTTTTATGCCTCTTCTCTCCTCCAATGTCTTGTTTGTAATGTGTTACAGCCTTCTCATGTCTACCATATGCCTCATCATTGACCTTTGCGTGAACCTCAACTTTAATTCTTCAGAAACTGTGATATTCTATGATTCACAGCCATGCAGTGCTGCTTGGATGACCTACCACACTCAGTCCCTTAGGATACAAGCATATGGCTCCCTATTTAAACTGGCAGCAGTGGGGGAGGCCAAGTTATCCGCCTAGTACTTTTATGACACAATCAGTAATTTTATATCAGTAAAAAACCACTCCAAGGAAATATCTGTTCCTCTCTTTTCTCTCTTTTATTTTCTCCCAGTGTTTTCTGTGAGCATTCTTAGTGTTCCTTCATAGCAATTGCAATCCAATGTTTATATTTTAGATTAGCCCACAAACTATCTAAAAGACCACAGTGGTCATATGTTCAGAAGCTATGGTATATCACTTACCAGAGTATAAATCTCCCCCCAACTCCCTCAAAGCCAGACAATACATGCCACTGAACAGAGGATCCTTCCACATAGGGTATCTTATAGTTACTATGGCTTGGATGCACTGAATTCATTTCTCCTTTACATAGTGATACCAAGATAAGATGTAATATGTTATAGGGAAAGAAAGATGGCAACATCAAGAGCTTAATGAAGAGTCATTCCTAAGAAGATGGATGGGACTTGGAAGAAAATATGTAAATAAAAATGAGTGAATGAGAAAGTATTTCTTAAGTGCTTGCCATGTGCAAAACAAGGTGCTAAGTGCTATGGATACAAATAGAAAAAGAAGACAGTCCCTGCCCTCAAGTTGCTTACCTTCTAATAGGATGCGACAACACAGAGAGGTTTCAACTACAAGTGGGATGGAAAGATAGGCTTGTGGCAAGGCATAAGGGAATGGATCCTTAGTGTCATTTCCATTTATAAAATCATCTTTGTAACATCTCCCACATATGTCCCCTTCTCTCTTCTAACATGGCTACTGCCCTGGTAAGGGCTCCCCTTGCTTTACATCTGGGCTACTACAATACCCTGCTGGCTGGTCTCACTGCCACAAATCTCTCCCCACTCCAGTCCATCTACCACTCAACTGTTAAAGTGATCTTCCTGAAGTATAGGTCTGACCATCTTATTCTGGGACTTGGTAAATTCCAGTGGACTCCTTATCATCCCCAGGATCAAATGTAAAATCCTCTGTTTGGAATTCAATGCCCTTTATAACTTGTCCACCCACCTACCTGTTCATTCTTATACCTTACATCTCACCCTCCATGTATCCCATTGTCTCCTTGCTATTCATCAAACAAGATACTCCATCCCCTGACATTAAGCATTTTCACTGGCTGTCCCCCATGCTTGAAATGCTCTCCTTCCTCATCTCTACCTCCTGGCTTCCTTCAGATCCTAGCTAGAATCCCCTCTCCTACAAAACACCTTTACCAATCACCCTTAATTCTAGTGCCTACCCTCTGTTGATTATTTCTAAACCATCCTATACAGATCTAGTTTGCATGTTGTCTCCCCCACTAGACTGAACTCCTTGAGTAACTGACTGATGTATGTTGAACCATCTGACAATGCCAAAGACATTGGTAGTAAGAACTATTTTTTCTAGGTCTTCCATAGCTATTGCTGCTAAGGATGCAGGGCTATAGCACCTACAGAGGAGGTTGACAGATTGTATCTCCAGTGTTGCTTTGCTAGATGATGGCTTCTAGAAAGGATTGGAGGCCTGCAAGTACTAATTCTCCCTGGGCTCCTGAGGGTGGAGTCCTGGACCTAAGTCTTAGGATTAATGTCTTTGAGGAGGTGGGCGTTTGTACAACTTGGCCCACATGCCTTCCTCTCTTTCCCTTAGGGTGCCTTGCTGCTTTGGCTAAGGTGTCTGCCTTGCCAAAATGGTGGCAAGTATGGTTTGTGGTCAAGGACGGCAGGGCTCTTTTGCTGATGTGGTTGTTTACCTGGATGGTGGTTTGACAGGGAAAGGTTTGGAAGAGAGAACTAGACACTCAAAATCAAAAAGTCATCTTTGATCCTTCCCTCTATGAAGTGAGAGCAGGCTGGAAGTGAGGTTGGCAGCCTGGTTGGAATAGGGTCAGAATTGTTCTTCCTGGGGCTCTTGGGTACAGAGTCCTGCGTTGACTCTGTCCTGATCTGAGTGAGAGGCACTTTGGAAGCCTGAATCATCATCAGTAGGCACCACAACTAGGCAAAGTTTCAATGGCTGTCATTGAAATGAAAGATAAGCTTTTATGCTTAGATTGGCCCACAGACTATATCTGGAAGACCACAATGATCATACTTTCTGTTACGCAAGACATTGCACCCAGGAACTTGTAACTATTACAAATATAGCTCATCTCATCCTCCAGTATTCAGGAACTGCTATTTCAATTATAAACTTTTCAGGCCCTGTTTCTCCTCTTCAGTCTTTATTGCTACTTGTATTTCTGTAGCAGCTCTGCCTAAGTGGCAGGGGTAGAGAAGAGAAACATGGTCAAGTTAGATAATAGTCCAAGTACTTCAAATTCACTTATTGGTAGTAGTAGTTGTTGTTGCATTAAATTTATGTGTTAATGATGAATTTCTAAGTTAAAGTTTTATTATTTTCTTCTTCTTTTTTATGCCGTTGTCATTCTCCATTATGCCATCACTCCCACTTGAACCCTTGCTTGCAACAAAGACAAATATTTAAGCCAGGGGTAGGGAACCTGTGGTCTTGAGGCCACATGTGACCCTCTAGGTCCTCAAGTGGACAACAGAGGATCCTTTGTTCTGTGAAGTTTGGATTTAGTAAAAGGGCTGCGCTTGAGGACCTAGAGGGCCATATGTGGCCTCAAGGCTGCAGGTTCCCCACCCCTGATCTAAGCAAAACCAACCAATTTAGTTACCACATCTCACAGTATAGGCCACTAATGCCACCTGAACTCCTCTCCTTTAATCAGAGGAGGGAGGTCTGTTTTAATGAATGGGCAGTTAAGTAAGATCCTTAATTCTTATGTTATAGTAAAGCCAAATCCACTCAGTTGTAGGAAGACTGGGAAAAAAATTGCCTCTATAGGAATACAGTTGTATTTTTTAAAAACCACTTTATTCTACTGACATTTTATTTTATCCTGATGATATTTGGCTCTGGAGGATACAACCATTTATTCCTTGAAGACTCAGAGAAGAAAGAACCTTTTCTTCATCACTTGGTGAGAGTGTGACATTATTCTACTCCCATGTGAACCTACATGTTTATGACAGCCTCATCTCCAACCTGGGATTATGCCAGGATCTGCTACTGCAGATTCTCCATTGCTGTATGCTGTGTCTTTGCCAGCTGCTTATTTCTATCAGCTCCATCCCATTAGGTAACATTTAAAAAATAGATGCAGGGGGAATGGTCTCATAGATGGTGGTCTATGTTCCTATCTTTCTCTTTTCTCTTTACCTGATTGTTACCCTTCCCCCTTTCCTCCATGGCCTTGGAATTCAGTTCCCTTTCTATCTGATCTCCTCTTGGGTGGCCTTTGTGGTTTTTCTGCTATTTACTCATCTATTCAATTGATATGGTCTTTGTATAATAAAGTAAGAGCTTAGTAAGTATTGGTTGCCTTTAGTTCATCTGACTTGATTGTGCTCTCCCTACAGAACATTTGCCTACCACTAGTCCATCAGCAACCCACTCCCACACTCACAATCAAAGGCTTCCAATGAAGAACAGAAGAGTCACTCAAAATATTATAGAGATAGAAAGATAGATGGATGGATGGATGCATACATACATACATACATACATACATACATACATACATACGTACATACACACATATACGCATTCATACAGTTAAAGACAACCAACCTGGATAATCCCCAAGTTCCCTGTTAATTCTCAAGTTCTGTGGCTGTACGGAAACATCTCCTCATCTGTTCTTTTCTTTTCATTCTCATTGCTACTACCGTAATCTTCATCTCCATTATCTCACATGCATCCGTAAAACTTCAGAGTGCACCAGAACCAAATTAAAATGTAATTGGGAAATGCTTAACAAAATAAATAAAAGTATAATACAATATAGATAATGTTAATTTCTGGTTTTCTCAGTCAATATTTGGCCGATAAGGATCCTCCCATTTGAGTTTGATACCATTATTAAGCATTTCTAATTAATCAATAAATCAATAATTATATATTAAGCTCCTACTATGTTAGTCAATGTACTAGGTGCTAGAGATATAAAGATAAAAATGAAATAGACCCCTGCCCTCAAAGAGCTTTAATGTATTCCCATAAGTATATGTAAAATATATGCCAAATAGATATAAGATAATTTTGGGAGAGAGGCACTAGCAGCTGGGAGGTCAGGAAAGGAAGTAGCCCTTGTGCTGACCTTTGAAAAAAAGCAAGGAGTTATATGAGGCAGAAGTAAAGAAGGGATGTACTATAGGGGGGACCCTATGGAAAGAATGGAGATAGGAACAAGAAAGATCTAGTTACATGAGCACTGAGGAGGGGTAAAGAAAAATAATCCTGACAATCTAGTTTGGAGCCTGGTTTTTAAGTTCTTGAAAATCCAAACAAAGGAGTTTCCATTTGATCCAAGGGGATACTGAAGCTTATTAAGCAGGGGAGTCATATGTTCCAAGTGGCACTTTAGGAATAGCCCTTTGATAGATAGATTGAAGATGGATTGGAGAGGAGAGAGATGAGGCAACTTATCTTTTAAAAATCAACATTTTAGTAGGAAGTGCACTGGATTTGGAATCAGACGGCTTGGATTAGAATTTGGATTCCTGTCTCCACTCCCTTTGTGACCATGTGCACATCACTTTTGCCAGCCCAGCCCTGTTGTCCTCATTTCTAGAAAGAATGGCTTGGTCCTTAAGGTTTCCTATAGCTCTAAATCCTTGGATCCAATGGCCTGTTTCATTGTAAACCTCCAGTGGCACCTCATTGGTCACCATACAAAGCTCAAGTTTCTCAGCCTTCCATATAATGATGTCCGAAGATAAGAAGATGCCAATAAAGGTAGAATCCCACCATATTTGCCAAATTCCTTTCTGTAAAGAAACCTTTTGCTAGGTTGGCATTTGTCTCCATTTATATCAAAACTATTTTCCCTTTTCTCTCCACTTATCTGAATCCTGCTCATCCTTTGAGGCCCAACTTAAGTCTCACCTCTCCAACAAGGTCTTTCTTCAACTACTTAAATGATCTACTCCCTTCCTGACTTTTTATAGAACTTATTGTCTCTATCATTGGATATTGCCAAGCACTGCAGTATTTCATGTTCATACCTTTATTTCCCAAACAGAATATAAAGTTCTTGAGGGCAGGGGTTATGTAAGGTAGATAGATATTATATATGTGTATATATATATATACATATATATACACATACATATAAATATAGATAGATATATGTATATATGTGTATGTATATATTATATATTATGTACATGTCTATCTCTATCATCTATCTATCTATCTATCTATCTATCTATCTATCTATCTATCTATCTATCTATCTATCTATCTCATTCAGCATTTAGCACCATGCCTACTAGGTGCAGTTGCAAATGTGTGCAAATCAATGAACATTCCTTGCTGACTGGATAAATGCATTAATAGGTTGCCCTGTGTTAGGATCCAACAAGCAACCTAATCCGGAGAGACACTAGAAGGCATGGCCTTCCTCTTCATGTTGTTAATTCAAATTTCTAGAATTGACTGGCCTAGCCTTGTAATTTCCTACTGGAGGACACTGGGGAGGTCTGCCATTATCTGTTGCTGTCCTCTTTCTATGAAAGTTTCAATGACTTAGTCATTGAAATACAGTAGTCATGAACTTCTGGGTAAGCCTCTGAGTAGCAGGGATGGCCTTTTGTTCCCCAGTCTTCTGTAGTGTGATCTTGATGGCTGAATCATACAGAGACTTACTGCCCTTTGGCTCCTCATCCCACATAAGACTCCACCTTTCTCTCTATCCTTGGAAGACTGACTAATACCTATTTGTTATACTTTCCTCGACTCTATATTTTATTTTCTGGGGAACAGGGTGAGAGATTGAAACACCCCCACATTCCCCTGAAACAGTGAACATTCTTCAGTTTCTTTCTACAAATATGTATAGGAAAGTATCGGGGAAAAAAAGTGTCATGCCAGGTTCATGGGGTGATTCCCAGTCAGTTCTCGGCATAAGTACCAAGGACACTGTCTCTACTCAGCATTTGGCATTTTTACATAAGGAGTCAAGTGCAGCCTAGGGCTGGGGCCTGAGCACGATGCCTCTTCTTTCTCAGAAGCCAGTCATATCACATGCTCAGTTAGAGTAATCTTCTTAATACCTTGGAAAAGGTCCATTATCAGCTCTCCACATCCAACAAATGTGTTGTATGATTGTCATGGTACTTTTATTGAATATCTTTTCTTACTGCATATGTATCTAAATGTACTCTACATATACACACTCTTAGTATCCCTTCCTGCAACATGTCCCGGCTATCTCCCAAAAGGCTCACAGCTGGGTTAACAGGACCTTAGACTGTTTTGTTGAATTCCCAAGCCAGTGATCTCTGATAGAGCAAAACGCTGGCTCAATCCTGCCAACTCTCCTGGCCTGCAGTGGGGAAATTGTTCAGCTGTCAGAAAGATAACAAATGCAGAAATATTCTATGTAGACTCAAGGCCAGGCATCCAGGAGTGGACCAATCTCAGTCTGAAATCCAGAATACTATGCAGCTTAAGAGTAATGAACAGGTTTTAAGGCATGATGGTAAAAACCATAGGCAGCGTATATTCCCTTAGAAACCTAGTATATTGCACTATATTTCTCTTTCTCTTTTATCACCCTACAAGCTTTATACAGAGTCAAATATAACAATGGCTGGAATTTATATAGCACTTGCTAAGTGCCAGGAACAGTGCCAAGTACTTTACAAATGTTATCTCATTTGATCCTCACAACAACCATGGGAGGTAGGGGCTATTGTTATCTCCATTTTGCAGCTGAGGAAACCAAGGCAAACAGGGTTTCAAAGTTAACAAGCGTCTGAGGCTGGTTTTGAACTCAGCTTTTCCTGACTCCAGATCCAGCTGGTGTTAGTGGATATATTATCCACTGTGCCACCTAGCTGCCAATCTCTTCTTTGCTGATTGTCTGCTTTTTATTCATTTGCTCATTCTTTGTTGGCTTAGCTAGCAGGATTTGTAGATTTGTAGATGAAACAGATCTTAGAGGTCATCTACTCCAAACCCCTCGTTTTCCAATTGAGAAAACCTAGAGTCCACAGAGGTTAAATGATTCCCCAAGATCACACTGGTAGCAAGTGGATATGAACCCAGGTCTTTTGACTCCAAATGCAACTGCACTACCAAGTGGAGCCCTGACTATGTTTTAACTTTGATTCTTTTCAGAACTGAGCTAAAAGAAGAGAAATCTGTCTGGTCAGAGAAGGCCCCTAAAGAGGACTTCTATCTCAGATGGAAAGAGCCACACATGAAGGTCCTGTCAGACAATATTCTCCTACCCAGTTTGCCAGTCTGGCTCCAGCACAGGGTCTGCCACTGAGCAGCGTGGAAACAATCCTGAAATGGCTTGGGATTCAGGCCAGATTGCCAGCTGCAGTTTTCATTTTCTCCTGTCCTCATTTTAGAAAACAGAACCTGAATATATGTATATAAATATACAGCTCTGTGGTTATCTTTTAAATAATCTAATAAAATGTTTATTCAGAACGTACTTCCTAGCTCTTTCTCATAGGGGAGCTATGAGGATAAATGTGTATAATGCTTGTAAAATGCTTCGAGCTCTGAGGGAGGAAAGAGGTATATAGATGCAAAATATTTTTTTTTTCACCATAGCAAGACATTTCCTCTGTCAGACCTAAATATTTTTCTAGGCACATCCTTGAAAGGTAAAGAAGACTTGCTTTTCACTGGAAAAAAAATGCACACAAGCCCAGAGGTAAAAGCCTTTTACTACAACAAGTGTCATGGTCTTGAACTGTTAAGGGTATAAAGAGGAGCCCAGTCGGGAAAACAGAGGATCACAGGATTTTAGAATTGGTAGCAACCTTAGGGAGCATCTAATCCAATCTCCTTATTTCACAACTTTGCAAAAGTCTTTGCTCACAACAACTTTGTGGAACAGGTAGTGTTTTAATATCCCCATTTTTCCGATGAGGAAATAGAAATGTGAAATGATTTTTCCAGCACCCCTAAAACACCTTGCCCAGGGTCACTCAGTTTATTTACATTCTAAGCAGGAAGCTTGGGTACAGTGCATTTGAAGGGGAAAGGAGGAGACAAAGTAGGAATGAGGGTCTGATGCCAATGTAATATGGTAGATAGTGACTCTGGCCAACTGATGTCTTTGAAATTAATTCCCAGGCCGTGCACTCTTACCCTTAACATATAGTAGTAAATAAGCTCAAACCTTGGTCTCTTGATTCCAAGTATGGTTTTCTTTTCACTACATCATTTTTGCTCTTCTTAATCATAATTCAAGGTTCAAGGTCTCTTCCCATCTGTAAGTACCAGAATGGAAACCTATCATCTGGTTTGCAAATCTATAACATTAGAGCATTATAGAGAAGGTTAAGGCATTTGTAGTGAAAACTCAAAGGGTGCATCTAGCATGTTAATGGTTACCAGGGTTTTAGAGATTTCAGCCTACATAAGGATTCTTTAAAATCTGAGGTTCAGATCAGGTTAGAAAGGGAATAATATTGTCCTAGAGGGACTAGACAAAAAGGAACTTTAGGAAAGGCCTTTTGATATTGTGGATAGGAGGCCGGAGCTGGAGTCTTTCAACTTAGGTCTTCCTGTATTCCAGTCCTACCTGAGACACTAGCTGTGTGACCTCTAAGCAAGTCACTTAATCTCTCTCAGATTCAGTTTCCTCATCTGTAAAATGGGGCTAATGGCACCTACCTTACTGGGTTGCATTAGGATCAAATGAGATAATAAATGTGAAGTTTGTAAGCTCCTAGAGAGCAGAAACTGTCTTTGGCCTTTTTTTGAATCCCCAGTCCTCAGCATAGTGCCTAGCACATAGAGGTGCTTAAAAAATTTTGTTGTATATTTCAAGTTTCTAACTGTCTCCCTCCCTCTCTCCCTACCTTGAACTAGAGAAGGCCCCCATTTGATACAGATATATATATATATAAATATATATATAAAATCTACTATGAATACTTCTATTTATCAGTTCTTTCTCTGGAGGTGGATAGCATCTTCCTTCATAGGTCCTTTGTAGTTGATTTGAGTATTTATAAGATTCAGTATTTCAATATTCAATATTTATACAGCATTCTCTTGGCTTTGCTCATTTTACTCTTCGTTATTTCATGCAGATCTTTCCATGTTTTCCTAAAATCAATCTGCTTGTCATTTTTTATAGCACAATAGTATTCCAGCACAATCATATGCCACAACTTGTTCAGCCATTGCCTGATTGATGGGCATCCCCTCAATTTCCAGTTCTTTGCTACCACAAAAAGAGCTGCTATAAGTATTTTAGAACATATAGGGTCTTTTCCTTCTCCCCTGATCACCTTGGGAAAGAGATCTGGTAGTAGCATTACTGGGTCAAAGGGTTACACAGCTTCATAACTCTTTGGCTACAACTCCAGATTGCTCTCCAAAATGGTTGGATCAGTTCACAGTTCTACCAACAGTGTATTAGTATCCCAATTTTTCCACAGTCCCTTCTACATTTGTCATTTTCCACTTCTATCATTTTAGCCAATCTGATAGGTGTCAGATGATATCTCAAAGTCATTTTAAGTGCTCAATAAATTCTTTCTGAAAAGTGATCTATCAACCTTAAAGCCTCATATACACATTTAGCTATTATTAATGTTCCTTGCTAGGCAGACCAGTAGAAAAAAATACAAGAAAAGGCACTCATTCATTCCATTTAGACAGAGAGTTGTCAGTCTGTACTTAGAGAAAAACTGACTAGGTCTAAGGACTAGATTTATATCAAGCAGAAAAGACAGCTTTTATTTTCTCAGTGTGGTTAAGTAGTGGCTCCACCATGTCTGGTACAGGTCTTGGACGGGTCAGAACCAAAGGGCAATATGAGTTTAGGCAGCACAAGGGTAGGAATGTTTTCCAACACTCTGAGGCTAATACATCCTCTGCCTCTGCATCTAGTTCTTTTCCTTCCTCCCTTTTTGGGGAGTGAGCTTCGCTTTGAACTTTGTTTTTTGAGGAGTGAACTTTGAGGAGGGGAACTCTGCCACTGGCCCCTATAGGCCATCTTAAAGTGGTCTTTCACCTAGTAAAAAGAATTGAGGAACCAGACTTTAGTGTTCTAGGGACATCACTTTAGTGCTGCTTTAATAAAGGCTAACACGAGGAAAAGGTTTGAGGGCCTTTTTTATTATTTGACTGTGTCTCTAATCGTAACAGCCAAATGCTATAGGGCATGCTTGAGAGGAATCCCATAGGAGGCAACAAAAACATCCACTTAATGAATCCAGTCCAGGACTACCTTTAACTACCTCCTCGTCCTCTTTTCACCAGGTAGAAAGCTAAAGGTGTCAAGAAGGTCAAGAGGAATCAGTGCTCCTGCTCTATTCCAGAGTCTTCTGCCCATACTAACACACTGGGGACAGGCATCTTCCCCGCTTCGTATTTATTATTGCTCCCTTGGTTTAGGAAACAAAAACGTAAAGCACTTTGATAAATGGGATGTTAGCTGCTTCCCTGAGCACCTTAATAGTAGGAAGGCAGAAAAATAGGAAGAATCTTAGAGACAAGTCATCCGAATGAACAGAAAAAATGAGGGAGAGAAAAGATGACAATTTTTAAGTTGCAAGGCTCTTTTTAGGATAAAAATAGAGAGGATACTTTCATTAAGACAAAAGTATATTTGATCCATCAGAAATTTTGAAACTCAGAAAAAAAAATTATTAAGCACCCGCACTGTGCTAGGCACTTTGGATACAAAGATAATAATGAATAGTCTCTGCCCTCAAGGGGATTACTTTCTACATAGCAGAAAGTCATTTATAGTCTGTGTGACCTTAGACAAGTCACTTAACCTCCATCAACTCCTTTTTTTTTTTAATCTATGAAATGAGAAGATTTAGACCAGATGACTTCCAAGGTCCCTTGCAGCTCTGAATCTAGGATCTTAAAATCCTATGATAATAAATATACCCTACAAAGAATAAGAATTATGCAGAAATGAGGGTTTGATAAAAAAAAACCTGTAGATGGTAACTGACCAATAGATGCATTTTATTTGAATTCCTCCACTGAGGAGGAATATGGCAGCAAATTGAAAGCACACTGATCGATACTGTAACTATACTTTAATATCAGAACAATGATATGTCTAGAGAAATGTGATAGAGGATAAGTACTAGAAAAGACAATAAATGACACATTAACCCACCTGAAAAATGGAGATAATTTAGCCAGGATATGATGATTGAGGAAACATGGCACAGGATAGAACGCAGAGCTTGGAGTCAGGAAGACCTACATTCACATCTTGCTTCTGATACTCAGTCATTGGGATAAGGACAAATAAATTAAGTTATCTAGGGCCTCAATTTCCTCATTTGTAAAATGAGGATAATAATGTCTACAGTGGTTATCTGAAAGGGGTTTGGTGAAGCTTGAAAGAAATACATTTAAAGCCCGGAATTGAAAGCACAATGGGGGCAGCTAGATGGCACTGGCCCTGGAGCCAGGAGGACCTGAGTTCACATCTGACCTCAGATACACGCTACTTACTAACTGTGCGACCCTGGGCAAGTCACTAACTCCTGACTTCCTCACTAAAAAAAAAAAAAATTGAAAACACTGTCTAAATGTCAGTTATTATCAGTACAGTGTGCATATTATACAAGTATTGATTACCTGAAGCAAATACCAGTACACCTCTGATACCCAGTTTGCCTTCAGGCAATTTGCTTGTGTTGGTTGGGGGGTGTGTGTGTGTGTGTGTGTGTGTGTGTGTGTGTGTGTGTGTGTGTATGTCTCAGGGAACACAAATTAGTTTTAATATTAGCCCAGATTTGGAAGTTTATTCTGATGTAAAGTGTCACATATTCCATAGCCAGAAAGAAGCTCTTTCCCCCCCTTGATTGTACAGTGTTTGGGATTCTTTGCATCATTATTTCTCTTTATTCAGTTAAATTAATATTATTCATTATTTGTTATCCATTTCATTAACATGTCCTGAGACTTTTTTAGGTGGACCCTAAATTTCCTCAAATCATCATGTGACTGTTATCTCCCAGTGTGAGTAGCATTTATTTTGCTGTCAGTTTTACGAAAAATGCCATACATGGACAAAGTTACCCTTCAGAAGTCATGTGCTACCTAAAAGGTAATTGATGGTAGCAGCAAAGTTCTTCTAGGTTTTATTACTTGACTCTGTACATTCTATGACATAGCAGCCACCTTAATCACAGCCTTAACATTAAATTAATTCATTACATCAGGATAGCCATACGTAGGCTTGAAAAGTGTCACCAGTGTACCAAGATAGAGTCTTACCATTTCCAAGTATCCAGATTAATTATCATCTCCACAGAGGTTACTATAAGGGATTCTAATTCTAGTTCATGAGATGAATTTAGATCTGGAAGGGGCCTCAGAGGCCATGAAGTCCAATTCCATTTTACAGATGAAGGACTAAAGGCACAAATATATTAAGTGACTTGTCTCAAGGTATTGAGTATCTGAGGCAAGATTCAAACTTTCTAACTACACGTCTAACAATTTCACTGGCTGCTTTCAAGCCATTTCTTTAAACCTGCTTTTTTCACTTTGCTGTGAACTTCTAGTGTGTGCACTGAACTAGCATGAAAATAGTGGTTGCTACATTTTTAAACACTTTTGTTGTTGTTCAGCCATTTTTCAGTTGCGTCTGACTCTGTGACCTCATTTTGGGGTTTTCTTGGTGATGAAACTGGAGTTGTTTGCTACTTCCTTCTCCAGATCATTATACAGATGAGGAAACTGAGGCAAACAGGGTTAAGAGACTTGCTCAGGGTCACACAGCTAGTAAGCATCTCAGGCTGGATTTGAACTCAGGTCTTCCTGACTCTGGACCCAGCTGTCAGTCTACCAGACCACTTAACTGCCATTTAAACACTGTTCGTGTTCTTTTATATACCGCATCTCTAAGAGCAGGAATTCTATGCTTCTCTCTTCATCTGCTCAGTGAAACTCCAAAAAGCATTTTATTGTAACGTATGGGGTTATAAAAGAAGAATCAGGCTGAAACATATTGATGCTCATGAGAATTTTATGTCTCTCAACCATTGACTGTCATTTTATGAATAAGGATTAATTTTAATCTACAACATTAGTTGTCCTTATTATAGAATCTCTGTGTATCTATCCCCCCCCCCAAGAAAAAAAAAAGACAGCTGCTTGAACTGGAGTCAGGGAGAGGTGAATTTGAATTCCGCCTTGGATACTCACTAGCTTTGTGGACTGAGCAATTACTCCACCCCTCTGTGCCTCGGGTTCCTTATTTGTAAATGGAGAAACTGTAGTCACTAGCCTCTAAAATCCCTTCCAGATCTCTACTTATGACCATAAGATAAAAGTCTGGTCTTTGCTGGTACAAAGACTAAAATTACTTCCTTTTTCTTGCTGTCCTAAATCTGTTTCAAAGCCACACTATATTGGATCCTTGCTGAGCTATGGGAGCATGGAGAATTCCCTAGGGTTGCTGGAGGACACTTCGTGGAGCCTGACAGTAACCTCCTTTATATTCCTCTTCCAGGTTAATCTTGTTGCTTCTCTATGAGTGCTGCTCCCAATTAGCTTGGCATGACTGTCCTATGGTTGCCAAAATGATGAATTTACCATGTACTCTAGATGACTCACCAAGTGAAAAGGAAGCCCAGGAAAGGATGAAAAGCACAGATGTCTTAAAAGGATTCAACTGTCAATGACAGTGAGCAAAAAAATGAAAGAAAATAACAAAAAGCCGAATACAGGAACCTTTGCTCTCCCCAACTTTTACCTTTCCTCTTTTTGTTTTTTTTTTGACAAGACCTGTGAGCCAGGATTGGTCCAATTAAAGCCCTCAGGACTTGTCTGGTTGACAAGACCATGGCTAACCCCTTCCTGATGTCTCCAATAGTACATTTTGGAATTTTAAATAATTTAAAACAGATGTGGAGCTCCTCAGAGTCACCTGCCTCTTTTGACATCCCCTGCACCTGCTAATTTATCATGTTACAATAACTCTGGGGGAAAAAAAAGTGTGTGTGTATATATCTATATCTATATCTATATCTATATCTCTACTATATCTATATCTATATCTATATCTATATCTATATCTATATTATATCTATATCTATATCTATATCATCTATGTCTATGTCTACATCGATATCGATATTGATATAGATACATGTGTATGTATGTACATATATGTATATATAATGTATATGTATATGTATACATATGTATGTGTGTATGTGTCTGTGTGTGTGTGTGTGTGTGTATATATATATATATATATACATATATATATATATATATATATATATATATATTTAAACTTTGCATGCATTTTGACAGGATGTATTTCCAAGGAGGCCAGATTACCATGGCCCATCCAAGACACAAATATACATACATACACACAACACACACACACACACACACACACACACACCGGCCCCCCCCCCCGGAATTAGATTTAAAGAGAAGATTCAGGGTTTTGTATGGTCCTGGTATAAAACACTAATCTAAATCCTTACATAAAGCATAAGAGTTATCTACAGATTACAGTTAACCAATGTATTTCGTAGGTTCTAGAGTTAAGGATGTCTTACCAGGCCACTTGGGCCTACTCTTAGTAATTAGGATCAAGACAACTATTATAAATAAAGAAAGAAATTATTTATTTTCACATGTATGAGATCCTTTTAAATGCCCCTTTGTGCCATGGAGAAATGAACAATCAGGCAGTCTTTAAGTTCCTATTAGAGGAATAGCTACTGTATGTGATTAGAATGCTTTCTTTACTAGAATTTTGTAAAGAAGTCTTGCCCTTGACTTTTAAGCCTTGGGTGTTATAGTTTCAAGCTATTCCTGTCTTTTTGACGCTCTGGTACTTTCCTCCTTCTTGCCTACTCATTAGAGATATGGGGTTCAGGCACATATATGTCTTTCTCTTCCCAGGGGGATTTGAATACACACACTGTCTCTTTGATATCTTTTGTTAATAACTTTCTAGTGCCCTTTCTCCTCTATAGTACACATTTAGAGAGAAAGTAAGATTCACTTCAGTTCTATTCAACAAATCTTTATCATATGCTGAGTACTAGGGATACAAGGGGAAAAAAAACTGAACCATCCCTACTCTCAAGGAATTTATATTCTACTCTGTATGTATAAGTATATATGTATGTATATGTATACAGAGTAGAATATAAATATATATGTATGTATATGTATACACACACACACACACATATATATATATATACACATCGATTAAAATATATCTTTAACCCTCTGTTAATCCCCCAAAGGATAGACTACAGAGGTGGCCTTCATGGAGAAGTCATGAATGTCTTATGACTGCATGAAAAAAATATATTCTTACCTGTGTAAAGAAAAAGTACTAGACTAGGAAGTTGCAGACCGATGATTGAGTCTGGGGTCAAGAAGACCTGAGTCCAGATCTGTCTTCAGACACTAGTTGTGTGACCCTGAGCAAATCACTTAAATCTCTGTTTGCTCAGTTCCCTCAGATGTAAAACAGAAATAACAATAACACCGCTTACCTACCTGGGTTGTTGTGAGTATAAAATGAATTAGTATTTGTAAACTATTTAGCACACTGTTTGGCACATAATAGGGACTTAATAAATTCATGTTAAATCTAAAAATCTGTATTCTAGTCTGACTGAATTATTTAATTCAGTAAATTAAGATTCTGCTTTGTATAATGAACTAAGTTAGACACTAGGTAAGATATAAAGTTTGTACAAGACGTGATTCCTATTGGCGCTTAGAGTATAGAAAGGTACTGTAATAGTTATTTAATTGAATTGACTATGAATCAACTCCATTTAACAAACACTAATTAAATACTCCTTATTTGCAAGGCAGTATGGTAAATGCTACTGATACAAAAACAGAAGATGAAATAGCTCCAGCCGTCAAGAAACATTCTATCGAGAGAATAAAAGACAAATTCAGATAAGTAAATGGAAGGCTAGTTGATGAGGGACAAAGGACCAGTGACGAGGGACATGAGCAAAGGCATGTAGGAATTAAACGATATAGGAATTATCACCTCAGCTGAACCTTAAAGATAAGCATTCTAAGACACAGGTGAGGAAAGGGTATATTCAAGGTATAATAGACAGGCTATGTGAAAACTGAGAGAAGAAATAGGCTCTTGGTTCAGGGAACAGCTAGCAATCTAATTTGGCAAGAATATGAATGGGAGTCCAAGTATGGATGACCTTATATGTCAGGCTGATGTGTATGTTTATTTGTTTTTTATTCTAGAGGCAACAGTTAGCCCATGAATGCTTTGAGCAGGAGAATGACATGGTCAGGCTTGTGACTCGAGCAAATTACCATGGGAGTTCTTTGGACAATGGATCAGAGAGGGAAGAGACTGTCATCAAAGAAACCAAGTAAAAGGTTAAAAGGCAGCTAAGAATTTATGAAGGCCTGAATAGGCCTGTGAATGGAGAGAAGATGATGGACTCATAATCATATAACTTTATTCTTTGGTCTTGTTTTGTGATTTTGCCAGTGTAAAGAACTCCCTCTACCAACCCTGACTGACAAATGTTGTACAACTATGGTTGTACAACGACACAGTCTCAAAGAATTGTGTTGGGCACTTAAAGATTGGGTGACTTGCCCAGATTTACAAAGCTAAGAAGTGTCAGAAGTGGGACTTGACCTAGGTCTTTCTGAATATGAGGCTAACTCTCTTTCCCCAATACCATGATGCTTTTCAAACCCCTATGACATTTGTAAGCAAACTTATACTTGATCAATGCATATAAATGAAGAGTTATGTGAGTTTCAAGAAGGAAAAGGTCATTGCCAGTCTGCAGAGGGGAAGGGATCAGAGAAGACTTCCTGGAGGAGATGCCATTTGAATAGGGGTTGAAGAATAGATAGTAATTATATATATATATATATATATATATATATATATATATATATATATATATATATAATAGATAGTAATTCTATATATATATATATATATATATATATAGAATAGATAGTAATTCTATATATATATATATATATATATATAGAATAGATAGTAATTCTAATATATATATTTTTGGCAGGGGTACTCCATGCACAGAAAGCAATATGAGCAAAGGCATAGAAATAGGAAGGTTCAGGATATGTGTGAGAATGGCAAATAGTCCAGTTAGGCTGGAACATAGAGGAAAGAAGAGTAATATGAAATAAGACTGAAAAGGTAGAGGTCCTTTAATGCCAAGCAAAGAAATTTGAACTTTACTCAGCATACAACAGAGTGCCACTGGAGATTATCAAACAGAAAACTAACATGACCCGATCTATATATGAGGAAGATAAGATTTAAGAGAGGCTCAAAGGATAGTTTAGAGAAAGGAGAATATTGGGCTATAGGAAGGCCTTGTACGACGCTATGGCAGCATGGTATCCTGGAGGCAGAGAACTTGAGTTTGAATCCTGCCTCTGATGTTTGCTACTTGTGTGACCTTGAGCAAATCATGTAACCTGCTTGGACCTCAGTTTCCTCATTAGTAAAATGAGGGGTTGGACTGGATGGCCTTGTAAGTACCTTACAACTCTACATCTACAGTTATATGATCATGTCACTGGTAATGAAGAAAAAGCTGTTGGTTAAATAGGTGATAATAATAGCAATAAAAATTAAGAAGGAGAAGAAGAAGCAAGGAGAAGGAGAAGGAGGAGGAAGAGGGTGCTTAATCAACTGGAAGAAAATCATATAACATATCCCCAAATCAAATAAAAAAATTGGGGAGTATTCACTGTTTTTTTTTTAATTTTCTGTTGCATAGCCATATGATTTAGAGGAAAGAATACTGGATTTGGAGTCAAAATACTTCGGTTTGATTCCTGGTTTTGCCACTTACTATTTGTGTAGACTTGGGAAAGTTTTTTCATCTCTATGCCTCAGTTTCTTCATCTTTAAAATAAAAGTTAGACTTGTTGACCTCTAAAGTATCTCCCAACTCTAATTCCTATTGGCAATGGATAATAAAGGGTTAAATGGCTTTCACAACCTCTAAGCATTAGATAGGTCCTTTAAATAATGATGAGATAGGTATAGGAAAATGTTACTAGAGGATTTCATTGGTATTGTTCATATCATGTACTTGCTGTTTGGTCATTGTTCCCAAAGCAAGGGTTCTCAAATATTTCCTAGCAATGAGCTTCTTTGTTGTGACTCACTTTCACAGTTCCTCTCCATTTTCATTTCCACACACAAACCTCTTCTATCTTACCCACAATTACCAGGCCTTTACTTCATAACATCAAGCTCTCCTTATTTTCCTCTTCCATGAAGCAGCTGGTGGCACAATGGGCAGATTGCTGAACCTGGAGGCAGGATGACCTGAGTTCAAATATGACTTTTGATACCTACTAGCTCTGTGACCCTGGGCAAGTCACTTAACCTTTGTTTGCCTTAGTTCTCTCATCTGGAAATGGGGATAATAATAGTACCTACCTCAAAGGGCTATGGTGAGGGGCAAATGAGATAATATTTATAACAAATGCTTAGCACAGTACCTGGCACACAGAAAGCATTATATAAATGCTTAATCTCTTCTCCTTTTCCTTATTCATTTCCCCCCTAAAATACCCATTTCAATCTCTGCTTTAGACTTTACCCTATACAACAGTCTTCCCCTAAAGCATCTTTTGAAAATCCTAAACAATCTATCCAAATTACTCTCTTAATCCTATGGGCCCAGTTGATATATAGATAGATAGATAGATAGATAGATAGATCTATATCTATATAATCAGGTTTGAGTCTGTGATGGTATCAAATAACCTCCACAATTTATATAATGGTAAAAAAATTTGGCACCTTTTCTAGGAGCTATAACTAGAATGGAGCAACTATGGCTTTGTTCAGGACATGAAGAATAGCTTACATGAAGAGGGTGATTCTTCTCTGGACTAGTCCTCCAACCTGACATGTTCTCACTGTAAAGCTTTGCTGCATCTGCTCCCTTCCCTCACCTCAGGCTTCTATTCTCCAAGGTCCCAAAGCCATAATTCCTCTGTGTCAAGGCCCTCCTTTCTCACCACCAACCCCCAGTCTCAACTCCATCTACTGCCTGGTCTCACCTCCAATGGTTTTAGCGTCAAGGTTTGGGCTTCTCTCCAAGAAAAAATGCACCTAATTGGTGTACACTGTTTCCATTCTTCACCCCTAAATAAATTTACCCTTTGCCTCAGAATTCCTAGTTCTGTCTCTGCTTGCCCTTCTTCTCATCTCCATAGGAGTAGCAAGGATTGGAGGCTAATTTTTCCCCATTAAGAAATTATTTTGTTGTTCCTGTCAGAGTTATAACAGGAGAACCGGAGTATACTTTAGGCAACATATGGGAGACAGCTCGAAAAGCTCAAATAATTCTATGTGGTGACTGTCCATGATCAGGTTTTTGTTATCACACCCACCCTGGCAGCCAAGCCTTAATGAGTCTCCTGGAAATGGTGTATGTAATTCTACTGGGGTCGGGGATAACACAATTAGGAGATAAGGAAATTGACTCAAATGAGATGAACTATAAATCCAAAGATCACATTTCAGGCGAGACTGTTTAAAATTCAAGGTCTCTCCAAACAGAAAAGCAACTTCCACTCAGAAGAGATGCATGAGGAAGGAGTGTAAATGCAGGAGTTTTCTAGAGGATGGGCAAAAATCAACCATGGTATGTTCAGAATTAAGGAAGTATATTAAATTAGACTAGATTAGCATGGCTCAAGAAGGAGCAAACTAAATAGAGAATAAAAATGGTGCCTGTCAGAAGCTTGATGAGACAAAACAGCCCCCAGAAGCTACAGCTATTGTTTATAAAGAAATAGATTTCAGGTGCTAATATTAAAACCTTTGAAATGCAATGTTAAAATGAACAAAACAAAATAAAAACAAAAAATCCTTAACATATCTCACTATTATCAGAGCTGATCTTAAGGAAAGGCAATACAGGCAGCTGCATAGGGTTGTAGCACAGAGGTAGGGGAGATCAAAAAGAGGGACATTTTGGAAATATTCCTTGTTAGAAATCATTTTATAAGCATATTTTAATGATCCCAAAAGTGCATGCCTGGTGATCTACTTGTGATCAGTCAAGTTGCATGTGTTGTGTTGAGTCTCAGAGTCTCTAGTGGACAGTAACATAAAAGGGACAGAATTTTTAAATCTTCCCTAAGGTTCACAATTGCCTTGTTCTGGCTGTAATTGTGATTATATATTCAAAGATGACTCATCTGAATTGGCATTACAGTAGCAGAAGAAAGTAGCGCTTGGACTATTTGAGCCTAAATGCACGAGGAAATCTCAAAAGGCAGAAAGACATTACACACCATGGAAAACACACTAGATCTGAGTCAGAGGGCTTGGTTTCAAAGCCCTGAGTCTTAGTTTCTTTGGCTGTAATAACAGCCAGTATATACACAGCATTTTAAGGTTTACAAAGCACTTCTCTCAGTTTCAGTGAGGCATGAAATTTTTATCCTCATTTTAAAGATGAGGAAATTGAAGCAGAAAAAAGTTAAGTGACTAGCCTGGGGTCACATAGCTAGTGAAGGTCTGAGGCAGAATCTGAACTCAGCACTTCTTGGGTCCAACTCTAACACTTCAGCCCCTGTGCCACTTAGATGCCTGAGAAGGAGAGTCTTGGGCCGGATGTTCTATTAGATCTCTTCCAGATCTAAAGCTAGGATCCTGTGATTATATGAGTTTCATTGGTTCATAGACTTAGAACTGGCAGAGACTGTGTTGTTGTTCACTTGTGTATGACTCACTAACTCCATTCAGGGTTTTCTTGGTAAAAATACTGGAGTGTCTTATTATTTCCTTCTCCAGCTCATTTTACAAATGAGGAAACTGAGGCAAACAGGGTTAAGTGACTTGCCCATAGTCACACAAGTATCTGAGGCTAGATTTGAACTCATGAAGATGAATCTTCCTGACTCCAGATCAGATGTTCTATCCACTGTACCACCTAGCTGGCAACAGAGCTTTTAGCGGTTATCTAGTACAACCCTTTCATTTTATACATTAGGAAACTGTGATGCAGAGAGCTAAAATGACTTGTTATTGGTCACCCAGGTAGTAAACGAGAGTGCTAGGGTTCTGACCCAAGGTCTCTGACTTCAAAGTCTGCTGTGAGTACCCTTTCCTCCTCCCACCCTCAACCATAACTCTCCCCACGGGCTCCCAGCTTTTGGTGGATTAATAGGCAAACTCATTGTACATACAAAGTATATACCCTTATTTGGCTAAGGAGGTTGGGATTCAAAGTATAGTGGCTTGACTTTGGGGATCCTGCTTGCCCTGTCTAGACTGAGTGTGGAAGAAATAAAAAGCACACATTCTCTAAAGATGACAAACATGCCACGTCATCCCTAGCTCGTTCAGGCGAGGTTAAAAATGCCGCTGCTGGGGAAGAAGTCCCTTTGCCAGCCTAGATGTTTGTCCCAACTTATTTTCCTTTAATTTCTTTCAAACTGCAATACTTAAAAAAAAAATCACTCCATTTCCACTTAGAAACAAACTGGCAGATATACCAAGGTAGGGCCAAACCCCACAAAATGGTGCCCATTGGTGCTGTGTTTAGGCAGTATGAATTACACTAGCTGACGTTTATGTGGCACCTTTCATTTCTCACACTCTCAACATACTTTGCATATTGTCCCTCTCACTCTGACTCTAATACTCTCAGGCCCTCCATGCTTCAGTTCTTCTCCCCCCCGAATCTCCTTTTCCTTTCCCTCCTATTCTGAGATTATACAAAATCACACAGAATTTCAGAGCTGGAAGGTACCTCTGTAGCCATCTATTCCACCTCGAGTCTGACTGAGTATCCTTCTACAACTTACATCAAAGGTCACTCAACATTTACTTAAAGATCTCCAGTAAGGGAGAACCTATCTCCTTGGAGGCAGGGGGTTCAGTGGATGGGGTCCTGAGCCTTCAACCAGGAAGACCTGAGTTCAAATTTGACCTCAGAAACTTACTAGCTGTGTGACCCTGGGCAAGTCATTTAACCCTGTTTGCCTCCATTTCCTCATCTGTAAAATGAGCTGGAGAAGGAAATAGCCAAGTACTCCAGTATCTTTGCCAAGAAAACACCATGCTGGGGCAGCTAGATGGCACAGTGGATAGAGTACTGGCTCTGGAGTCAAGAGGACCTGAGTTCATATCCACCGCAGACATTTGATACTTACTAGCTATGTGATCTTGGGCAAATCACTTAACCCCATTGCCTAGCCAAATGGAAAAAAACAAAACACCACAGGGACAGAAAGAGCCAGACATGACTGAACAACAACATCTCCTGAGATAGACCATTCCAGTTTTGGACAGCTTTAATTATTGATGGATTTTTAAAAATTTTCATCAAGCCTAAATTTGCCTCCTTTTAACTGAAAAAGTGGAAAGAGTGTTAGACCTAAAGTCAGAGAACTAATTTTTTAATCCTTTCCACTGTGTGACTTTAGAAGTCAATTCCCTTCTCTAGGCCTCAGTTTACTCATATGCAAAATAAGAGACTTGGATCTATGAGAGTTCCAGTCTTCTCTAACTGTATGATCTTCTGAATTCCCACATACTGCTTCTAAATCTGTTCCCTGGGGCCAGGCAGGGGAAAAAAAAATCTTACCTCTCTTTAAGGGATAGGCCTTCAGATACTTAAAGATAGTTATTATTTCCCACCTCCTTCCCCTACCCAATCTTCACTAACCTATCTTTTAGATCTGAATTTCTTTCTTTTTCCTTTTTTAAAAATTTTATTAATTTATTTTTATTTATCAACAATCACTTCCATATGCTTTTGAGTTTAAAATTTTTCTCCCCCTTCCTCCCCACCACCCTCCCCAATGTGGCGCACAGTCCCATATAGACTATACATTTACGTTCCTATTAAACACATTTTCACATTAGTGAAGTTCTAAGCAAAGATTAAAACCAATAGGAGGAACCATTAGAATAGATCTGAATTTCTGAACCTGAGTCAGGCATATCTATGTATTTGGGTGCAGGAAAGTTGAATCTTTATTTCACTAATCTCAAAATGAAATGTAGGATTTACTTCAATTATTTAAAAACATTATTCTGAGAAGAGGATTTTCAGAGGTCAATAATATTATAAGACTCTCTGCCTTAGATAAAATTTTATCTTCCACAGAACACAATCTGCACTAGTTAACCATGTAAAGAAATTGAAGGTAACTCAATTACAAGAGCACTTTAAAAAAAAAAAAACTCATGCATATCTGCAAATCATTTATACTGGCCAAAACATAGGCCTGTGGGCTTAGAGTTCTTGATGCCTTGAGAATTTCTATGTCTCCCTTTGCCATCTCTGCTCATCTTTGTTTAACAGAATATTGTAGTCTGGTGTTTAGACAACAGAAATTCTAACGAGAGACTACTCAGCCTCAAGTTGTTACAGCTTGGTTCTTTGATCATTGACCTCATAGCTCTATAAAGTTGGTCACCGTTGTTCCCAGATGAGGCTACCATCCTGCTTCTTCTATCACAACATGGAACATACAGAACTGTGTGCAAGGGTAAGCATGACTATCATAGTTAAGAGGCGGTAATGGGAAAGAGGTAAAGATTATTTCAGGCATGTGGGGTCACCATGAGTCCAATTCATCATCCTCAGCTTTGAATGTCCCATTGATCAATTTGGGGTGGTCAGGTCCCACTTGGGACTGCTTTATATTAACCCCTCTCACAAGAGACTGATTAACTAGTTCATTAACAACATCAATGACAATAGCAAAAAGAAACATTTATTAATGTGCCAATCACTGTAATGGATACTGGGGATACAAAGACAAAAAAATGGACTAGTCACTGCCCTCAAGGGGCTTACATTCTGTGAAAAGGAAACATCATGAACTTGGATAAATAAATATAAAATACCTACAAAGTGAATTAAAAGTCATTTTCCAGGTGTGGAAGATTAACAACTAAGGAGAATCAGGATAGGACTCTTGTAGGAGGATCACTTGAAGAAGTTAAGAATTCTGTGAAGTAAAAGGACGGTGTGCACTGTAGCATTGAGAATCAGCATATGTAGATGGAAAATGAAAGTTTGTAAATGGGGCACAGACATTTGGAACAATTTGACTCAAATGTGGATTTATGGGGTATGATCATGTGCAACAAGCCTGGAAAAGCAGGCTGCAGGAGGCAGCTAGGTGGTGCTGTGGATAGAGCACTGGCCCTGGAGTCAGGAGGACCTGAGTTCAAATTTTGCCTCAGACACATACTACTTCCTAGCTGTGTGACTCTGGGCAAGTCACTTAACCCCAATTGCCTCACCAAAAAAAAAAAAAAAGTAGGCTGCAACCAGATTCTGAAGGGCTAAAATACTAACCATAGGAAGTTTTATTTTGTCCTAGAGGCAATAGGGGGGCATCTAGGTGGTGCAGGGAATAGAACATCAGGCTTGGAAGATCTGAGTTCAAATCCAGACTCAGGCACTTACTAGCTGTGTGACCCTGGGCAAGTCACTTAACCCCTATTTACCTCGGCTCCTCATCTGTAAAAGGGGAAATACTGGAAAAGGATATGGCAAACCACTGCATTATCTTTGCCAAGAAAACCCCATGGACAAAATTCCACGGGGTCACATAGAGTTGGACATGACTGAACAACAACAACAAGAGGGAAGAAGGAATCACTGGAGCTTCTCGAAGATGGGAGTGACGTGGCCAGACTTATGCTTTAGAAACATTATGTTAGCAATTATGTGAAGATGGACTGGGGAAGGCAAGAAACCGGAGGCTGGGAGACCAATTAAAAGGCTACTGCAACTGTACAAGCTAGAGTCTGAGCTAGTGGTATGGCTGTTCGATTATGTACAAAGTGACCGATAGGAGAAACGTTGCGTATGTAAAAATGACAAAACCGGATAATTGATTGAATTCAGGAAGCTTTTCCCACCCCCTCCTAATCCTAATGCCGCATCTCTGTAAGTTATTTCCTATTTATACTGTATATAGCTTGTTTGAACATATATGCTTTTAGACCCATTTGACTGTGATCTCCTTGAGGGCAGGGACTGTCTTTTGCCTCTTTTTGTATCCTCAGCACTTAGCACAGTGCTTGGTACATAGCAGGTACTTAATAAATGTTTACTGACTAACTAAAAAGAATCAAGGACAATTCCAAACTGCCAACCTGAGTGACAAAGGATGGTGCTACTTTCAACAGACATAGGAAAGGTATGAAGAAGGGAAGACTTGGCAGGAAAATGAGTCGTGTTGAATTTAAGATGCTTTCAGAACATCCTCAAGACTGGGCCCTCTTGTTCTACCTTTCTTTCTTTCCTTTTTGCCTAATACAAAGGTGCTTAATAAATGCTTGTTGAATCACTTACGTCTAGTTGAAAATGCCCAATTAATAGTTGGTATAGTTGGTAATACGGGTAAGGAAAGAAAATAAGGGTTGGTAATATGTGTGTATATATACATATGTGTACATATGTTTATATGTATGTGTATATACCTGCTCTTCTATGCTACCATAAATCTCCTCAATTCATGTTAATTTCTGTTTCAGGAGGTGAAATCTATTGACCCTGTCTCCAGATTCTGGGGCCTGTGCTCATTCTGATCCTGTAGCTCTATCTTTTTCCACTTTACTAGAGGGGCATGATGCAGCTATGGAAATCAGAAGCACCATATGCATGTATCTTCTGTCTCAAGTTTTTAATATTGCTGCAGTGACTGTGAATCACTTATCTAGGAAAGGAAAAATGTGGAAATGTGCTAATGTTTGGCAAAGGGAAGGAATCAATACATGACAACTGTAATTTTCTGCACAATAATTACCCCCACATCTACACTGCAATGCAAGTTCATCATATTGATTTTGAATATATATATGTGAATACATACATACATACATATATATATATAATGTGTATATATATATATATATATATATATATATATATATATATAGTGCATCAAAAATACAGGCACAAGACTAAATCTGCTGTACTACCTTTTCCTTTATTGATTCTGAAATAATAACTAGACACAAAACACTCCTGCATTTTAGCCCAAAGAGATACACTCACATGGTACTGAATCTTTCTTCTCTCAATTTCCACTTGGCAATTCTTTACCTATTGACAGTTACCTTTTCCTGGCTGAGTCTTTTCAGTCTCAGAAAATAGTAAAAGGAAATCCTGGACCACATTCTTCTTGTGTTGAAGTTACTTCTGTATGAATCTATTTTCTCTCCTAGACTGTAAGCAGCATGAAGGCAAGGATAATGCCTCATTCATCTTTGTATCTCCCATAGGAACTAGCGAAGTGCCTTCGGCTTAGTAGTCACTTAACGAATATTTATTGAGTCTACATATGGAAGCAGTGGTGTCCAACCTTGCTTTTAACCTGCAGCCCAAGTTTATCAGTACCAAAAAAGAGTTAATATTTGCATGAAGCAGCTTTAAGGATTTGACAAATCTTAGTACAGTCCAGTAAATATGAAACAGTTCCATCAGGCTGATGGAATTACAGGAACTGTACTTACCATATGAGGGAGAAATAGATTAAGTTAAACTGTCACATGATTTAGAAGCAAAAGAGAAAAATAAAAGTTGTTTGTTTTTTTCCCCTGCTCATACTGTAGATTTGTCATTTGCTAGTTGGTAGGCTTGGATGTGATCACCTTTCTGGTTTAAGCCATAAAAGCAACAGAATTCACAAACTGCTTTGGATAGCACTAGCAATTCTAGTACTACAGATGCCAATAATTGCCAAAGAAATTGAAGGAAAAACGAGAAGGAGGAATGCATTCCAAACCACTAAGTTAAATGCCAAAGGGAATTATCATGATCTCCTAATATACCTTGTACTAGACCCCTTGGCAGATTACTGGACTGGATGGTAGGACAATTCTTACCACCTAGACTTAACAAATCTCATTTTTTCTTCCCCTCCCCTCTGCTTCCTTCCCCTCTGCTTCCTTCCTTTTTTCCTTCCTTCCTTCCTTCCTTTTTTCCTTTTTTCCTTCCTTCCTTCCTTCCTTCCTTCTTTTCCAGGGTGGAAGTGCATCAGCCCCTCATTGCCCAGTTTTAACTCACTCCATTTTTAGTGTGGGTAAATTTATCCCTGTAAAGGCAACTTGCTGTCTGTAACCACTACCGCCCCTTCCCATACTGGTGCCAGATTTAAGTGAGGACACCTGATTGACTTAGTCTTATCAGAACTCCTGAGCTCAAGTAATCCACCAGCCTCAGCCTCCTAGGCATCAGGGACCACAGGCACCTGCATGCATGACCAGAGACAGAACAGATCTCATTTCTTCATTAATGCCTTGTGCTTAGAGAGATCATGTTAATAGAATTAGAGGATTCAACCTTCAACTGGACAAGCATATTGTATTACTAAATGGGCAATTGTGAGCTTTCTTGCCTACAATTTCTTTAATAGCTTTTGCATCATAAGGGATGGAATGACTAGATGTCTCATTTAAGTATGTGCAGATTTTTTGTAAAAAAAAAAAAAGAGAGGAAGCCTAGAGAGGTTCAGTGACCTACCCTAGTTCACACAGAGAGTAGCAGAGCTTGATTTTGGGCTTAGGTCCTGTGATTTGAAGTTCAGGTCTCTTAATACTATACCATGCCAATTCCATTAATATGGAACTTCCCAACTCAGGATAAATGACTCTTTTCTGAACTGGAGATGTTTTTGTCTTGGCATTTGAAGCTGCTATAACCTTATTTGTAGAAATATGTTATGGCTGGGACAAAAATAAAGTCTCTCTTTTTCTGAACTTGGCTATAGCACTAGATACTTTCTGTTACATTTATAATCGAAAAATACCTCCCCCAGGCATATTACACACCAGACTGCTGGCCTGCAGTTTGGCATATGCATGAGGGAACAATTTCTCATTCCTTTTCTAATTGCAAGCAAAAAGAGAAGATTGCCCCTAGACAAAAAGAAATGAAAAGGGAAGACTTGGGACAACCTGCTCTGAGAAAGGGGTCTGGGTGACCGTAGTTTCCCACTAAAGCACACCAGATTGTTACTGGATTTGCCAGTTTTTCACTCCCACCTATCTTTCTATGAATCTTTCTATCAGGGTGTAAAAAATTAATAAAGGTTGGCAAAGATAAATCACTCTCTATTTACCAGTTTATCTGCAATCTTAACTCCGTTCCTGTTCTCACAGCCACAACCCTACTGGAAAATCTTGTTTGAGCTAAAGTACACATGACAGAGACAGCATGAAAGAATGAGAAAGGGTCCTGTTTCCTGATCAGAGCTGGACTTCTCTGTGTTAAATTCTCAAGAGCCTCAGGGGTTAGTGAGCTTCCCAAGCAAGGGACTATCAAATCCCAGAGTTAAAGTGCTAAAAGAAGTCAGTGAAACAGGCCGTCAGCATCAACTCATGAAACCAGTAAACTGAAGGATTGTAAAAACTGCCCGAGGCAGCCACCAACAGCTTATGATAGGAATCAGTTCAAGAAAGACCAGAACTGATATTTTTGAGAGGATTGAAGAGAGAAATTACCACACGCTAGATTTCTAGGTTAAAGATGAGAAGCAGTCTTGCAAAGGGAATAGAGATGGGGTTGGGGAGTGGAGGGAGTTTGGGAGTTAAATCATTCAGGTTTACCTCGGTTTTTCAGAAGTTAGGGTCACCAAATCCGGAATGACAGAAGCTGGCCACAAAGCAAATTTTGGCTAAGTGAATGGTCTTGTCCATTTGGAAGTTTTGGCACAGCCGTTTTCCAGGGGCATACGCACTAAGCTCCTTCCTTAGTTTCCTATTCCAGAAAGGCCCATTGTTTTGTGCCAGATTACATGTAAAAAGTCACACTTGCGTTTTTTAAGAGGTAAACCTCTGTCTCAGTTTTCTCATATGTAAAATGGGAATAATAACAGCATCCATATCATAGAGTTGTATGAGGATCAAGTGAGATAATTTTTTTTTAAGTGCTTAGCACAGTTCTGGGCACATAGTAGGAATTATATAAAAGCTTATTATCTTCCCCTCCCCCACTCCCCTCTCCTTTTCTGCTTTTTAGGAAAGAAATAGCTTTTCTTCCCTGACTGTATATCATAGGATAATAGATTAAGAGTTGAAGGTGACCCTAGAGATCATTTAGTCCAACCCCCCCTATTTTAAAGATGAGGAAAATGAGTCTCAGAGAGGTTAAATGACTTTCCTAGGAACACATAACTGCTAAGTATCAGAGGAAGGATTTGAACCCAGGTCTTTCTTTCTCCAAAGCTCAGCATGATTTTCTATACTGTGCATTGACTTAAAAAGCATTTTCCTGTCTGAAAGTGCTCAATCTCTTCAACGTTTATCACCAATTTCACAAAAATGAAAACCATCTTTCTCTATAAGGAGTCTTCCTGTGGTCTTTTGATTTCAACAATTGTATTAATTAAACTGAAATTAATTTGATCTTCCAAGTCACTCTTTCAGGCCCTCAAAGAGATGTCTCCTTCAAGAAGGGGCAGAATGAAATATAGGCTTGCAAAGGATTTCACTAGTAACTTAACTACCACCACTTTTGCTTCCTCAGATCATGGCTTGAAGTTTCGACATCAAACACGTGGAAGAAATCCTTGCCTTTCTTCCTTGCCTGGGAGAGGTGTACTTGGCAGTCCCCCATTCCCAGCTAAGATCAGTTTTTGACCAATCAAACCAGATTCCACAAGGTGTTTCTGCCTGTCTGAAACTTTTAGTGTACATTAATATTAATGTGATGGCTGCCCTGAAGATTGACAGCAAAATGCAAATCACAGTGGGCATTGAAACGATCAGGGCACAGTCCTTGCCTGGAGGCTGCTTCAGGTGGGTAGGAGTTTTATGTCAAGTTTCTACATTTATATATCAAGGGATTTTACAGTAGAATTCAGCAGACTGGGTAATTTGAGCCCAAAACCTGGAGGGGATAGAGACCTCAGGAGATTTAAAGGAAAAAAAAAGTATCTGGCTTACACTCTGGCCCTCCTCAAGTCTCATATAAGCATTCAAAACTATAAGCTTATCAAATCTTATGCCATGATATCCTAGCTTTACCCAGAAAGTTGTATGGTGGTTAAAAGTACCAAAGGTTTAGGTCAGAGGTTCTTAAACTGTTCTAGACAGAGAGAGAGGAGAGAGAGAGAGAGAGAGAGAGAGAGAGAGAGAGAGAGAGAGAGAGAGAGAGAGAAACAAGGAAGAGGAGAAAAAGAAAAAGAAGAGAGAAGTATATCTAAATATAATTGGGTTCTTTATAATCTTATGTATTTTGTTTTGTGCATTTAAAAACATTATCCTGAGAGAAAGGGGGTCTAAATCTGGCCTCATCAGACTGTTAAAGGGATCCACGAGGCAAAAAAGCTGACGAACCCTTGGTTTAGATTAAAGTTCAGATTTCCATCTAGTTCATGAAAAGAACCCCACACTAAAGTAATTACAATCAAATGACAGAAAAAATGAACGAGAACAAGGAATCTTGATGGAAACTTAAAGGCAGTAACCAAAAAGTTATGCCATGTCATACACTGAAATTAATTTTAACATAAATAATTACCAACTTGTAAAATTTTAATTGAGATAAAAGAAAGAACTTTGCACTAGGCATCAAAAAGATCTGAATCCTAGTGCAGGCTTTGCCACGAACTGATTGTCATCCAACATCTTTGGGCCTAATTTTCCTCATCTCTTCTATGAAAGTGAGGGACTACATTGTTTTCATAGTCCCTGTTATTCCAACAGTCTATGAAGCACATGTACTAATCACAGAAATTAACACATTAGTCTAAAAAAAGCTATTGGCACTTAGTGGATTTAGTAACAGGAACGGTGAGTTCTAAACCTGACTCAACTGCCATGTGAAGTCAGGCATAGCACAACTAAATTTCTTCACCTGAAAAAATGAGGTTGACAGTTTAACCTTATAATTCATTAGATGATTTCAAGAAATAACTGAAGCAAAGGATTATTAAAAAAAACACTTTGCAAATACCATGTGCAATTTCAGTGTCCAAATGAAACATTAAATGAAGATTAAATTAAAAGTCAAGTCCTTTCTGTTTAGTGTTTGAGATACTAGTTTGTTGGTCAGCAACCTGAATTTCACAAAGACTATGTCATAAGTATATGTACACTTCTCTAAGTACCAGAGAAAAGATATATTGATAGATGGACCATTTGATATGCTGATGCAGGGAACTATATGCCTAAGGCTTTGTGGCCAGTTGAGAGGGAAACGTTGACAAATATCCCTTTGCCTGTAGGAGAGGAATTATGGATTAGTGTGGAGTGTGCCCACCCTCGGATTGAATATTTCAAATCTAATGCCATGTTTTTGTTAGCCAGTCAGTCAACAAACATTTATTAAACATGTGCTATGTGGCAGGCACCAGGCTAAATGATGGGGTTTGGTACAGGTAAGAAAAAATAGAGGAAAAACAAAATTGGTCAATAAATATTTATTTATTTAGGCAACTGGGTTAAGTAACTTGTCCAGGGTCACACAGCTAGTGAGGGTCAATTGTTTGGTCCGAGGCCGAATTTGAACTCAGGTCCTCCTGACTTCAGGGCCAGTGCTCTATCCACTGCGCCACCTAGCTGCCCTGATAAATATTTATTAAGTGACTAATATGTACCAAGTACCGTGCTAAGTCCCTGTCTGATAACAAGAGACACGCTGCTTTTTTTGTGGCCTCAGTGACTTTTTGGATAATCTATTTTAAATGCAAAGGATAGTAATAACAATATACTTATTAAGTTATTATTGTTGTTATGGCTGACATTTGTATGGAGCTTTATGGTTTACAGAGTACTTTATGTACATTACCTCATATGACCTTCACAAATGAGGAGGTTAGTGAAAACGCTGTTGTCTCCATTTTACTTCAGTGGATTTGTGATCTCATAGATGTGGTCACACCTTTCAAGAGTACAGATCGTCATCTATGCCTCTTTATCTGGCCTGGGACATTGAGGACCTTCCTGGAGGGCTCTTGACCTTATGTGGGTTCCAGTGGAGGTTTTGTGCTGTCTCCATTTTACAGACGACAAAAGAGAAGTACATAAGGTCAACAAGTAGTTAATAGGCAATAGTGCTGTGGTAGGCATGGTGCCAGGTGCTTGCTTAGCCAAGGCTAGTAAAGGCAGAGCCTAGACTTGCACCATTTTTTCTGAATCTGTCTGCTCCTCTTTCCCTTATACTTTGGCTACCTCTTGAAAGGTGAATCTGTGGCTTCAAGTAAGTAGTAGACATCTGCAGGAAAGTGCTACACTTCTCTCTGCACCATTCCCCAGGGTAGCGCGCATCAGTTCTGACTGCACAAGCAGAGTAAGTGCCTTTACCCTCTACGCCAACATTCTCGCTTGAGATAGCAGGTGTAAAAAGACCTCACCTGCTCATTTATTTGTTTACTCTCTTGAACACAGACTTCCTCATGGGAAGGCCTCTCCTGGGAAAAGAGGAGCAGTTGTACTGAATCGTCAGTACCAAAGGTTCAAGTCCTCCATGACCCAGCTCTTCACAAATATAACCACTGCCAGTTTGCCAAGGATTGTGTGGGATAACAGAGCTCCAACGAGCCCTGGCAGAATATCTGATGCATTATCTGCCAAGCTCACCAGTAATGCAGAAGCTGGGCAGAACTCCACCTTGCAGCGGCTGGCTATTTTTGTTTAAGCCTAATATTGAATAAAAGCATCAGCTACAAATTGAGGTGGTCAGCTTTGTGAGGACGGCTGCTCAATTGTGAAATAAGTGCTACCTGGCCCATTTCTGCTACCTGCCCTTCTCAGTCTCAGAGCCAGACAACTGTGGTTTACTCACCTACTGAGGATCAGTTTTATGATAAGGGATGCCCTTAGATGGCTTTTTCCATTTTACAAGGGATTCTTATCAAGTGCAGATTTACCTAGCTCCTGAACGCTGTAATGGGAAAGTTAAGATTCTACAAACTTTAGGAATGCTGAGTAAATGTGTATTTATTACTAGCTGTGTGACCCTGGGCAAGTCCCTTAACCTCTGTCTGCCTCAGTTTCCTCATCTTTAAAATGGGGATAACAACACCTACCTCCCAGAGTTATTGTGAGGATCAAATGAGAAAATATTTATAAAGCCCTTAACACATAATAGGAGCTATGTGTGTTAGCTATTATCTGTCTATCTGTCTATCTGTCTATCTATCTGTCTATCTATCTATCTATCTATCATCTAACCATCTGTCTGTCAGGCTATCCATCCATCTATTTATTCTACCCCTTTAGAAGCTCATGACTTTCATCTTCCATTGGTTTGCATGGCCAGCTGTCTGGTTCACTCAACATTTATGGAGCACTTAGTATATGCAGAGCATTATCTTAGTATGGCTGGTGAAAGGAAGTAGAGAAGATAGAACACACAGCAGCTCTCCTAACTGAGATAGCAATCCTTGGGAGTTATTTTGTGCCAGAGTATTCTTCTAGTGATCTGAAGTTCTTATATGGAGGTATAGGTTCTACAATTCCTCCACAAGTCACCATACAAAATAGAATATTTTGGATTTTTAGACCACTATACTTGTGTGACTAAAAAGCAATGTACATTCCCTGAGTGAATCAACATTATTGAGAGATGGGCCCAGTAGACTGCCTTAAGGAAACAAAAAATGGAACTTATTCCCTTCTTATTGGGAAGAAGTTGGTGAGAAGTATAAAAATGCAACAAAGAAAGGAGCATCAATGAAACAGAAAAAAAAACATTCAGAAAGGAACAAAAATGGGGAAATTTGGTACTCCCATATTAAATTTATTATACACATGAAAAAAAAACCCAATATACCTAACAATAGTTTGCAGTTTCACAAACAATCCTCTTTTTTTGTTCTTTGTACAGTAGAAAGTTTATATGTGCTGATGATTAAGTTCATAGCAAAACAAAGAAATTCTTCCTCTGGTATAGTACCAGAGGCAATGTGGTTCTTTTTGTCTCAATTCAGGTTAATGCGATTCAACAAACATTTGCAGAACATCTACCTTGTGTAAGGCATTCTGGAGATAAGAGAATTTAAAAATTACAATTGCTGACCTCAAAAAACTTACAGACCATAAGAAGGGCTTAAAATGGTAGACTACTAGAACAGAAGGGAACCCAGAGGCGTGAGTCCAAATACCGTAGAGGTGACATGAAGTGCTCAAGGTTACACTGGGCATTAATGGCAAAGCTAGACTAGATTCCACATTTCTTGGCTCTTAGGCAAGATTGTCACACAGCTAATAAGTGGTAGAGCAGTCAATAAACATTTATTAAATGCCTACTGTGTGCCAGGCACCGTGCTAAGGGCTGGGGATACAAAGAAGGGCAAAAGACAGTCCCTGTAGTGAATCAGTCTCAGGCGCAGAGATGCCATGCGCTTTCCATTTTGGTATCTTGGGTCCCATTGCACAATATTGTTTATGCCACTGCTTACAGAATGGCACTCAGAGCCACACCCCTAACCAAAAAAAAAAAGGATAATACCGTATGGCATCAGGTAAGCAAGTATAGACTCTGCTGAATTCACTGGCCTCAATATTTTTTCTCTTGGGAGCTCAGCGTCCTTGTTTTGGGTCATTTGTCCGAGTCCTTCCAATTTAGCCAGGCACTCTATTTCTAGGATAAACACTACAACATTTTTGTCAGGTCAGTGAAATGCGGCTGCTTTCTCCACCCCTCAGGGCAGTTCCACAGAAAAGAGTAACTCTAATCCCCGGCACACTGAGAACGGCCAGAATTAATTTTACATTGTTGTTGCCTAACAACGTCTAATTGCATCGCTGGAGGCTTTCAAATTAATGATGTGGGGGGAATGGGCCATTCATTTTTAAAAGGCTATTTCCTTTCTGCTTATTCTTCCACCCCCCTTTTAAATAAATCAATCCCCCCAAACAGCAGCTAGCTACCCAGTGAATGGCCAAAGGTCAAGGGGTGTCCTCTCAGTGGTTTGATAATGTTCGTTAAGTCCTATGTATGATATTGTCAGTAGCTTCTGGGAATGCTTTTGGACTGACAGAAAGTGGCAAAAATAATGGTCTAATAAAGGCAATAGTCAAGACCTTTAATATACAGCAAAGCCTCCCTGAAAAAAAATTATATTGACCCATCTCAAAGTATATGCTCTCAAGTGGATTCAGGTTATGGGAAGCTTGGACAGAAAAGGCTGGATACATAATTCTCTCTTTTAAAAAAAATCTGTTTCCATAAATACATTTAATAAACCCTACAGGCTGACCCACAGGTGGGTAATGTGTGTTTGTATACAGCTGGGTGGTACCTGGGGATGGGTATATTATGGGATATATCCTTAAGAATTTGTGCTATGAAGTCATGTTCTCTAAGTATGCAGTGCAGTTAGTCACAAGCATTTATTAAGCACTTACCATATTCTAAGCATGGGGCTAAATGCTAGGGATACTCAAAAGGGTGAATATTAATAGCTAACATTTATCAAGTTCCTTTAGGCTAGCAAAGGCTTTTTACATATTACTTTATTTGATTCTTACAACAATTTGTGAGATGGGTTCTATTTTTTTGTCTCAGTTTTACAGATGAGGAAAATGAGGTTGAAAGAAGATAACTGATTTGTCTACAGTCACACAGCTCCTAAGCGTCTGAGGCAGGATTCGAACTAAGGTCTGTCTAAGTCCAGGTGTAGCATTATAACCACCATATCCTGCCCTCAAGCAACTTCCATTTTAATAGAGGAGACAACATGAATACAAACGCAGGCAAGATATATGCAGAGTAGATAAAAGGTCATTTTGGAGGGAAGGTACTAGCAAGGGTGGTGTAGAAAACCAGGAAAGGCAGAATCCCAGCTTCTCTAAGTTCTTTACATTTGGAAGATACAGACTAAGGTAAGGAAGGAAGGGGAGCTGAATATTCTACAATAACCTTGGTACTCACTCTCCCACAGACTCCTACTCTCCAGCTGACCTAATACTTCCCCATCTCCACAATTCTCTGTACCCTTTCAAATCTTAACAAAAATGTTTTGGACCCAGCAGCTGCACAGGTCATTAGCTCCATCTAAGTAACACCCTTGTTTTTACAGCTCGTAGAAACCAGTGTGCAGAAAAATCAGGGAAGCATGAAAAGAGAGAAGTGTTTCTCCTCTCTATAGCCTTAAGGAGAATAGTGATTGGCCCGGTAAAAAATAGAAAATTGGCAGATTGAGCCAGAGTTGTCCCAGTGCACAAGATACCCCATGACAATTAAAGCAAGGCTAGATATAAGGAAACCAGAACAAGACCTTTGAATTTAGACACCTTGGAATTATCACTTGACCACAAGTCCTGAATGTTAACACCTACAGGATGACCCATGACCCTGACACTATTAAAATAATTATATTAAATACTTAATTAAAATAATTAGAAAATAAATATTATATTTAGAATTATAAATTATAAAATAAATATAAATAATATTAATAATTATAATAATTATTAATAAAAGTATAACTAATTATAAAATAAATAATTAAAATAATTCAATTGAATTAAATAATTGCATTAAAATAATTTCTTCCTGGATAACTTTCCTGTTTCATTTTCTGGAGTTCACATTTTGATGATCTTCCTTAACTCATTAGATTGTAAACTCCCTGAGGACAGGGACAGAGTCTTTTTGTATCCCCAGTGTTGAACTTAGTGCCTGGCACATAACAGACATTTAATAAATGCTTATTGACTGACTGACACTGACGTTTCAAAATTTCAAGCATATCCACCTTGTCCTTTATTTGGGTCATGGACTCCTTTGGAAGTTTGGCAAAGTCTATGGACCCTTTCTCCATATAGTGTTTTTCAATGCATAAAATAAAATACATTGGATTACTAAGGAAACCAATTACAGTTAATATAGCTTTCAAAACATTTGTTAATCAGATCACAGACACTCTGATATCTACTTCTAGATGCTTCCATAGATCCCAAGTTAAGGACCCCTACAGTAGAGGAACTTATTCGTGTAGGAAATGAGACTAGGTGACTCTTTTCCAGTTCTAAGGTTGCACTGATGGGGTGCTTGGGTGCTTGTGTTTGGGTGCTTGTGCTTGGACCGCAATTTCTCCCTAGCCTCAGAAACACTGTCTCTGACAGTTTCTCCCCAGCCCAAGGACACTGTGCCTAGCAATTTCTCATGAGTGGGCCCTAGCAAGACCCTTATCTCTTTCCCTGGTGCAGTTCCAAACAGCACCTGATGGAATTATTAGTTTGAACTGGCTTTGCATTGGATTATAAAGACATTCTTACCCACTGGTCTATCTATACTACCACCGTACCTCATTATCTACATCCTGGGCTCCTCATTAACTGTATTCTAGACTTAAGACATCTGTATATTCCCTACATCTATCTTGTCAAACAAGACATTGACTGGTGGCAGACTGGACAACTCTCAGTTGTCCCTGAATTCTAGTTAACTTAGTGACGAAGCAGGCCTAAAACCACACCTCCATGTGGCCCCCCTTGTGGGCTTTTCCTAGTGAACTCTGGGTAAAACACCTGTGCAGTAGGTACAAGAAGTGCATGTTCTTTTAAGAACTGACCACTCCTTAATCACTCCTTAATCCCACCCTGAATCACCTTGTTAGCATATTTGGGGCAAGTTTTATTGTATTTTAGGGACTTGTTTTCTTCAGTGGTACCTTTTTTCCAATTGGCCAATTGTATTTTTTAAGGACTCTTCTATCTCTCTCATTTGACTTTTAAAATCCTTCTTGAGCTCTTCTAAGAAGTCTTTTTGTGCTTCTGACCAGTTCATATTCCCTTTTGATGTTGCAGATGTGGGTTTGTTGACAATGTTGTGTTGTGTTGTCCTCTTCAGAATTTCTGTCTTGATCTTCACTCTTCTCATAATATGAATCTATGGTACATTTCTTTTTACTCATGGTGTTTCTTTATTCCCTGACCTTTAAAGAGATTGAGCTCTCTTGCTGGGGAACGGAGAGCACTCACCCCAGCTTCTTGTGTTGGGAGCCTAGGTCTTAGTCACTGGCTTTGTGTGCTGGGGCCTCTTATGTTGGTAATTAGAGGCTGTAGGGTTCTGGCAGCTTATCTCGTGTTGGGCTAGAGTCAGCAAGGCTGGAACTTTCAGGCAATTCTAGGTTGCCTGCTTTTCCTTTCCTTTAGCTTTCTTTAGCTCCTTTTAGATGGGTGCTGCAGGGTGTTTATCTGCCTGGGGCCCCTTGAAATGCTGCCTGTCTCATTTCTGCTAATGCACTGGGAGATTCCTTTGCGGTAGAGTGCCAAGGCACCTGGCAGTTTTCCGAGCTGGCTTCCACCAGTTCCCCCACCCTTACCGAGGCACTTGGAGGTCCAGGTGTTGGTGTGTGCCTGCTCTACCACCTGGGCTTCAGGATTTCTTCCTGGTTGACAATTGGAGGCTGCAGGGCTCCAACAGCTCACTTGGTGTTGGGCTGGAACCAGCAAGGCCTGGGCTTTAAGAAGACTTTAGGTTGCTTTCTTCAGCTCCTTTCAGATGAATGCTTCAGGGTACTTATCTGCCTGGGGCCCCCTGTAGTTCTGCCTCCCTTATTTTTGCTGAGGCACTGGGAGACCCGTTTGCTGGGCTGCTGCACTGCTGCTCCCCTCTCTTCTAGTTCAGCTGTTCCGGGGGCTTTTTCTGGGGTGATATTTTCAGAGGTTGATAGGGGAGAGTGAGAGCGACTCCCTTTTTACTCAGCCATCTTGGCTCCCGGCTATTGTATTTGATCCTATATAAACTTTAACTGGACCCACTGTAAGGTCGCAGGATCCTTAAGAATCCTTGCCCGCTGAAAAGCGTAACAACAACTTGACTTAAAGAGTGCTTGTGAATTCATTCCAGGCGACCCCATCGTGTACTTCAGTCTTTGAGGGGTCACAGCCTGTCATACTGCAACAGCATTATTCTAATTCATACTCAGTGATCTATTGTTCCTAGTCTATTTCAGCCATCTCATACATATTTTGACTCCTCAACTATGTGGTAAACTTCTGGAGGGCCAAGAGCACGTATGTTATTTTTTTTGTGTCCCATTTCCCACCCTCCACAGCAGCTGGTACAGGGTTTCATACACAGGAAACACCCAGTAACATTGCTAAATAATGACGATTTAATATCTATTTCTTTATAAACATTAACCCTAATGATCTCCTTATGGGCTTATAGACAAATCCTGTTTCAAGTATGTAGGTATTCTTTCCTCTTTATAATGTCGGCTGGTAAGACAAGCATTTGTTCAGTGACAGATTACATGACTATCACCCTTCTCAGATTTCTCAAAGCTCTGCCATGAAGATTTTTTTTTAAAGAAAATTAAAACTTGTTTTTTAACTAATTTGCTCTGTCCTTGTTCAAGTGCCTTAGACCAGTGGTGTCAAACTCAAATAGAAACAACGACTACTAAACTGTACTTAAGGATCCCTGTGGGTTGCATATTGACTTAGTTTTAAAAGATAATGTTACCTGTATTTTATTGTATTTTTTTTTGTTAAATATTTCCCAGTTACATTCTAATCTGGTCCTTGCCCTCTCAAGAGTGTGGCAGACCAAGCGGGCCCTGTGTTTGACATCTTTGCCTTAGAAAGCCTCAACTTATCTCCAGGCCTCCATTTCCTCATCTGTAAAATGAAAGGCTTGGAGGAAAAGCTCTGTAAGGTCTTTTTAAGCTTCAAGATACTATGCCACTATGGATCACTGACCCTTTTTATCCCTTGCTTTCTTCTATATAGATTTATAAAAGATTGTCAGGGTTGTGTACTGATCATTGCCTTACTAGTAGAGAAATAGAATAACCCCAACTCTGGTCTGAAGGGCATGTTAAGATTTAAAAAGCACTGAGATAGGCAATATCTACTTGAACTTGAGTTAGACGTGACATTTTATAGACGAGGAAATTACAAAGTCAAGAGAAATTAAGTGATTTGCTCATAGTTACACACGTTCTAAGTGGTAGAGCCAAGGTTCAAACCTAGATCTTTTGATTCCAAATCCATCGTTCTCAGTACATCTCTTTATGATTAATTAGGCAGTATTGCTCTAAGACAGGAAGAGAAGCATTTGTCTCAGTGATTTCTTTCCTATTTGCAAAGTACTCATTAGCATAAGTACTGTTAAATAAATGGCTATTAGGTAGAGAACAGGGAGGCAATGGTAGCCTAGTGGAATGGGTGTGGCCTGAGAACAAACATGAGTTTTTATTCTCAGTTCTGCCACTGACTATGTGACCCTGGGCAAGCCATTTGGCTTTTCCAAGCCTCAGCTTCTTCATCTATAAGACAGGGATAATATTGGACATTGCCTATCAATCAATGAGGAAAGTGGTATGGTGGAGAGAGTGCTGGACTTCACGTTGAGAAGATCTGGGGTCAAATCCTTCCTCAGCATCTACTAACTGTATGACTTTGGGCAAGTCATTTAACTTTCTGAACCTCAGTATCTTCAGATATAAAATGAGGACTCAAGAGATTTTAGAGCAGCTAGGTAGTGCAGCAGATAGAGTTCTGGGACTAGAGTCAAGAGCACCTGAGTTCAAATCTGACCTCAGACACTTACTAGCTGTGTGACCCTGTTTGCCTCATTTTCCTTATCTATAAAATGAGCTAGAGAAGGAAATGGCAAACCACTGCAGTATATTTGCCAAGAAAACTCCAAATGGGGTCAGGATGAATTAGATACAACCAGAAATGACTAAACAACAAGAAGAGACTTTGAAGGTATTTTTCAGCTCTAAGTTTATCATTTTATGAATAAGTTAACAAACATTTATTAAGCACCTATTGTGTGCTAGGCATTGTGCCGAGAATAAAAAACAAAACCATAAATGAAAAAATGTGCAGCTACTAAGAGCCTCAGAATTTCCAAGCAGAGTAGATCTAAAAAAGCCTTTGAAAATATGGAGATCTAGTAGAAAAAATCTGAATGAGGTAAACATCATCTATGTCATCCCAGCCTGCTGCTGAAGATTTACTAAAGATGGTTTTACTGAGCCCACAGAAGATGAGCTTACATCCTAATACCTTTATGTGACTACAAAAAGCAGTTATCTTATCCACCTGTGCAGCAAGCCAGAGAACATTAAATACTATAAAAGAATAATAGTAGGACAGTGATGTGTGCCAGTATTGTTTCTATCTGGACCCTATCAAACAATATAAGAATTTTTCTATAAATGTAAGGAATGAATGTGTGACCTGGGCAAGTCACTTAACCTTGTTTGCCTTAGTTTCCTCATTTATACATCGAGCTGGAAAAGGAAATGGCAAACTACTCCAATATCTTTGCCAAGAAAACCCCAGATGGGGTCATGAAGAGTTGAACGTGACTGAAACGATTGAACAATAAATGAAAAAAATGATCTCTAAATCCCTTCCAGCTATAAATTCTCTAATCACGTGATTCTAAGGTCCAGAAACAGGCAAAACAAAAATAAGGCAGCCCCTGTTCTCCAGGAATTGATATTTGATCTAGAACCAAATTGCTGTGGGGCTCAAATGAGATCATTTATGCAGAGTTCTTTGCAAGCACAAAATATTCTATAGCTTGGTTGATTGTTGATTGTTAATGGGCATAGCAGAATTCAATTATATATTGTAGATATATCTCTAAATATGTATATCTGCATGAACAAATACACACACACACATATTCAATTGTCTTAATAGAAAATGGTTAACATAATTTGGAACTCCATTTCTACAAGAGGACATTTGTTCTACTGATACACTAAATTTTGCAACAGTTAAGTTTATCATCCTTTCATTAGAGCTCATAAGAGAGCTCTGTCTCCAGATAGTAAAGTCTTCTTTTGATAATCGGTCTGATTGAATTAAGAAATCCATATGTCATTAGGTGAATATTAATAAGATATAAGTAGACTTTGATTATAAAGTAATTGTTATGCACATAAAAAAAACAACATCTCCCATCACAGGCTTCCCTTCTGGGGTTTTTCTCTCCATCTTCTCCCCTTCCCCATTTCATTGTCACCTCATCAGCAGTTGAGTTTTGCAAACTATAATGGAAATAAGTGTCAGTCAGCAAGTACTCAGTCACATCACATTTCAAAAGCCCTTTTTGTTGTGGTTTTTTTTTTCCCTATTAATTTGCCTATGTTCACGTTGGAGTCAATTTTTGCCTTCAGATGTGTACCATTTAGCTCCTTAATGTGGTTTGTTTAACACAAAGAACCCTTGTCAGGGAATTCCTTGAAAATTAATAACTGTCACTGAAATATTAGTAAGAGCTATCTCTAAAGAGTATATTAACATTCAAATCTCAGTTTGTTAATAAGCAAAGGTGAAGTTAATAATCAGGGCTGGAAGGAGGGCGATAATTTATATGATCATAAAAACTATTACAAAAAAAACCTAAGGTTATTACAATAAAGCCTTTTGGCTACTGCAGTGGAGGTTGGGGTGGGGTGGCATGAGAACCAATATACCACTACCAGGAGGTAATAAAACTGATCAATATCTATTAGCATGTCTGTTTCAAAAAATTAGCTAGTCACATGGGAAAGTAAAGACAGGGAAGTCTGATTGAGATTCTTCCAATGGAATGTGAGAGCCTATACTCTAACAATGTTTTCCAGCCCTGACAAAACCCTCTAGGTTTCTTCGAATGAGGATATTGTTACTTGACCTGTACCTATATTATTTTTTAAACACTGATATAGATGCTTAGATTAGATTAAGAAGAGGTCATCTAAAACAACCCGCTCGTTTTACAGATTAGGAACCTGAGTGACTTGCCTGTAGATGATAGAGCAGATATGTAAATTCAGGACTTGGGACTCCAGTGCATTGTCCTCTTCCAAGGTAAAATACTGAGGGAAATATTTTTTTTTGAGTAGTTAAGATACCTGGGTAAAGACAACCACACTGGGCAAGCACTCTGTTCTGTACCTCTGTAATACACTTAACCATTGAATAAAATAGTACAGGATATCTGTATTTGTTTCTTATTCCTATATTACACTGTAAATGCTATGAGGGTAGAAACTGAATCTAAATATTTTCTCTTTCCAGTACCTAGCAGTTTTCTTCATGGAGCTGACCTTACTAATGTTAAACTGTCAGTGGGGTGGGTGAGTGACTTTCACCTTCCTTGCATCCTATATCATAGCTTTAAGACCAGCTAGGAAAGCAAAGGCTACAAGGAAGCTTGAAACCAACTGAAAACAAAATGGCCTGGAAGTCAGGAGAGCAGCATGCTAGTCTGAGGTCTGCCATTAACCAGCTGTATCGCCTCAAACACATCACTTAATATTTCTGCTTTCAGTTTCCTTATCTAGAAAGCATCCAGGCTTTTGAGGTTTTTGATAAATTCCCTCCCAGCTCTAAAAATTCTACGATCCTACATAATATTGCCATACATTGAAAGTCAGCTTTGGGAGGCAGATCCTCCAGTATGAAAGGAAACAAACAAGCAAGAACCTAAGTTCATGGGTTTTAAATAGGAAATTTAAAAAAAAGGCATATATTAATTTAATTATGAAGTAATAAAATATTTTCCCCTAAACTATTGGCCTGACTCTTATAGCTTAAGCATTTCTATAGTTTTTAATCTGCATTCAAATTTATAAACTGTATTAATCTTTTTTTAAAGGACACACAGATTTCCATGCAAGCATTTCCTCTTTCCTCCTATACAAACCTGCTAATTAACATTTCCCAAGTGAACTCTTAATTGGTGTAAAGACCAGCCCAGAGAACACAGTTCACAGGATTTAGAAGTGAAAGGGACTACAGACATCATCTATTCCAACCCCATTCATTTTAAAGTAGAGGAAATTGAAGCCAGAGAGGGAAGGTGATCAATCTAACCCAGTCACACAGGCAAAAAAAAAAAGGCTGTTGTAGAAATACACTAAGTATTACATTATCTCAGCAATGCTAATTTGTTTCATATTGTTTGCAGCTTGTAGGATGTTGTATTTATAGGTATTCTCTGGTTCCTGAATATGCCCATCCCAGAAAATCCAGAGACCCAGTCTGGAGACATTTTCTTCCATTTTCAAAAAGGTGATGTCCTTGTAACTTTCCAGGCTTATTTTCATCTCCAGCTTATTAAACATTCAGAATCATAGAATGTCAGTATTGTAAGAACCCTCAGAGACTGTCAGGCCCAGACCATACAGGAACAAGAAACCATTCTACCTTACACCTAGTAAGTGGTTATCCAGACTTTGTTTGAAGACCTCCAGGGTCAAAAAACTTAGTATCTCCTGAAATAGCCCCTTCCATTTGTGGATAGCAGTCATTGTTAGGAAGCTTTCCTTAAGGCAGTGAACCTCATCTGACACTTGTGAAAAAATTGCCTTTAAATGGGTCTTTGGAACATATCAAATGTTCTGATTTGGAAGACAGTGTTTCTCTGTTCATCACGGAGCCATTACTCAGACCCGTAACACACGTTTATATAAGGCATATTTTCTGACTATATAAATATATAAATGCACACCTGCTTCTATCAATGTCACCTCTGACATTTAAAGTGTTCAAATAGCATTTCGATATTCTCAGCATCAGAACAAAATTTCTACTTATGAGTTTTAAGACATCCTTACTCTAGGTAAGTGTTGGACTATATGCAGAGTCATGTAGCTATACCGATGAGCCTTAGCATCTTTTCATCAACCAACGAGACTCACCCACGACTTGGCCTGAATTCTTTTGGGTTCTAACATTTACCACTTCCTGTCCTTGAAATATGTACCTCAGCTCAATTTATCAAGAATGATTATGAAAGGCCTACTGTGTATCAGGTATTTTGCTAAGCATTGAAGATGAAAAAGACAAAGGCGAAACACTCTGTGACCTTGGGGAGCTTGTAATCAAATTGAAGGATACAAAATGTACATATTTACATGTATAGGAAACAGATATAAAAATGACACGTAAAAATGTGAGGGAGAAGACATTCACAGCTGAAGGGCAGGGGGGATCAAGAAAGCCTTGATGGTGGTAGAAAACATGGCCTGACTCACTCCTGTTTCTTGAAAACAACACCTTCATACGTGTTTTAGATATTTTAAGGGGTTTGTGACTAAAAATGTTCAAATCCTGTCTCTGTGGCTTTTTAGGTATGTGACATTAGGCAATCCATTTGCCTTCTCTGAAATTTGAGTTTCCTCATCTGTAAAATGGAGATAATAATACTTACATGACAATCTCATGGTGCTACTGTGAGACTCAAATGAGATCATGGAGATAAAGTCTTTGTAAACCCTAATGCCTTGTATAAATATGCTATTCTTATGGTCTGAAAAGTCTATATAACTTTGGAACTGTTTATTTTTGTTTGTTATTGTATCCCTTCTAGACCACTTGTTTCCTGTAGGGGAAATTTACCTCTATTATCTTACTTGATTCCCATACCAATCCAATGATACTGGTAGTACAGGCATTGTTATCCAAATTTTACAGATGAGGAAACTGAGGCTCAAAGGGGGAATGGTTTATCTAAGGCCATAATCTAGTACATAGCAAAGGCTGGATGTGAACCAAGCTCTTCTCATTCCAAGGGGCCACTGTATATGAGTGGCCCCTTCTACATAGACTTCTGACTTGATGACAGGGGGGAAAAGTACTTAGCACATCAATACATTTACATCAACATATTCTCCTCTGTCCCTTTACCTCCACCCCATAAAAATCAAGGCAGTCTCATATAATCAAAACTGACTCATTAAAAAAATCAGTTACTTTTATAGTCTCTTTGTGAGCATATGACATTACTACTCAATGGACATTTAATAATTTGACAATTTCTTTGCTAATGAAGATCAAATTTCACCGTAAGTGCCACCAATAAAAGTACAAAGCAATCATATCTCTCTCAGGGAAGCAATGTTTATAACCCAGACAAACTGCATTTCCCTGAATAATGAGTTCCTACCAATTTTGGTCTTCCATTCCCCAAGGGACACATCATGGGCTATTCCTATATTCCTTGAATTGATGACAATGTGAGATAGATTAGCACTTGCTTAGTCATTCACCCATTCCATACTCACCCTCCCTTCTCCCCTAACACCAGAATTTTTATCCATAGGCCATTATGCCAGACTCAAGTCACATTTGGAGACTCTATTTGCTCCTATAGTATCCTGTGGAATTCCAGCTAGTCTCAGTAAAAGCCAAGTTGACAGCAAGCAGTTGTAACTGCCCAGACTTTTGGTCACAATAACCACTCCAGATGCTCTGACAAGTCCTTTACCAACAATTCATGGGCATAAGGGCTTCCTTCTGTTAACACAGTTAATCTCCCAAGCCAGTGTTCTAGGAATATCTTTGGGATTTCACAGCATTGATGAGCAAATGTTGATGCAAATTATAAATCAGATTGAAGGCCCTTGGTGAAAGAGGATTTATTTTGTTTTTGATCCCTCATTGCTCTTTAATTCCCTTTCTTCTGGGCCTCCTCAGCCATCATCCATGTAGTTTTGTGGGAAAAGAGTTTTCTCTCTCACTCCTCTCTCTCCCTCCTCTTTCTCTCTCCTCTCTATCTCTTGCTCTCTCTTGCTCCCACTTCCCCTCTTCCTTTTTCTTTCTTTTCCTCCATCTCTTCTCTAATTTGTCTCTTTCCTTCATTCCACTTCCTAATCTCTCTCTGTCCCTCTCTCTCTCTCTCCTCCCAATACTTTTTCACTCTCTATAGTTTATTTCTTGACAGAGGTGGAAAGGGTTTAGGTGTAAGGTTACTTGCCAATTTGCAAAAAAATATGTCAGCTTAACCCAGCATGGAATGGAGAAAGCTCATACTTAGTTGAATAATAGCAACTAGCTCACATACCAGTTAAATGCCGACAGGACAAAGTATACACACTCATCTCCAAGTGAGCTTTTTTTCCTTCTTCCACTATTAATCAATCTATGTGCCAGGCACCGGGCTAAGCCTTGAGAATGCAAAGAGAAAAACAAAACAGAACAAAAATGGTCCTTGCCTTCAAGAAGTATACATTCTAATGGCAGAAACAATATATAGATAAATTGGTATATATAATATACCTGTGGAATAGATAGAAGGAAGTCTTAAAGAGGAAAGATACTACAGGAAGCTTTTTGAAATGCCCTTTCTGATTTTAATGGAGTCTAGACATACCCAATGAATATTTACCAAATGTCCATACTATTTCAGGCATTGTTCAGGCTAAATAAAACATATTAGTCAGCTCCTCAAACATTTCTTCTCATTTCTGTTTCCTCTTGAAATGGCAAACCAACCCAAGCATGGCAGTACAACCTGAGGAAGTGTGTAATCTTCAGGGTCTCAGCGGTATGGATCAAGTCATTTTTCATATCCAAAGCATTTTAGGCCTGCTTGTTTGGGCTTATGAATTGGTATTCATGATAGCATCCACCATGGGCTCATTTCATGCCATTTCTGCACATTCTTACTGCTGCTGCCTAAACTATCTTTGTGATGGCCCTGGCTCTTCAAATACATCTCGCTTGCCTACAGCAACTCTGACAGCTCCTTTTCACAGCAGGCAACAAGAATAAAGGAGAATTTTCATATGTGGACCAGTTTCATTTGCCCCAGTAGCTGATATTTTCAAAAATCTCCATTTAAAGGCTGAACCATATATATTAACTGCTGACTAGAAAAAATCCAGTAGATCTGTGGTAGGAGGAAGGGAGAAAAGGGGTGGATCACAGTCTCTTAGAAAGGCCCTTTTCTGTATTGTAGATGGAGAGACTGAGTCACAACAATGTTAAAAGACTTGAATCTAAAAATAAACCCTGCTGGGTTTCAAAAGGTTGCATGCGTGTGTCTATGCAAGACTGCAGAGCCTATTAGCGGCTCCCTGTGCTAATGAGGCTTCTTGCTGGGAATCTGAATTCCCATTGTAAGCTCCATTAAAAATACACATGGCAGGTAGTACAAATTGGAACGTCCTTCTGGTAATTATTACTTTGCTGAGGAAGGGAATTCAATTTTAATTACATCTACATACATCTATATGTTTGGAAGTTAACCTGGGAAGGGCTGTAGGTAAAGGCATTTAAAGTGTGAAGGATAAAAAAAGATTATTTAGGCCAAAAGGACTGTCATACAGTCATATACCTACTATACTAGTAAAAGAAAAACCTTAACCTCTGCCCTGCCTCCAAGAGTACTGCCAAGACCAGAAAGTGACCAAAAGGGAATGGACAGACCAGAATACACTGCCTGAAACATAAGGCACAAAAATAGTAGCTTAAAATGTCATGGGAAGTTTGTTCCTCTCATATCCCCAGATAATTTCTGGGTTTGTTACAAATTTTTTTCTTGTTTTTACGGACCCAAGAAGCGCCTCTGTCAGTAAGAACAAATGGAAATTTTTGACTTTGCAAGTTCAGATTTTACTTAGTGATCTGTGTGCATATTTTAAAAAGGAAAAAAAAAGTACAAATTGCTTTGAGAGCAGAAAAGTGTTTTTCTTTTCATATCTGTGCAGCCATCCAAACCACCACAGAAAATTTGCTGAACCTTACTGCAAGTTACAGTTGAATTGAAATTAAGAATGGAAAATCTCAGACTCAAAGGATTTTAGAGAGGTGGGCAAGCAAAGCAAGATGAGGGTGTCTTTGAAATTATACTCTAATACTGCTGAGTAGTGAGGTAATGCAGCCGTGGAGTAAGGAAGACCTGGTTCAGGCGTTACTGCTAATGCATACTAGCAGGATGACCATGGGCAAACTATATGACCTCTGAGTGATCCTCAGCAACACTCTAAGCTTACATCTTCATTGGTGAAGCATGTTACCTCACTGACAGTTCTCAATGTCAATGAAATCACAGAAGCAGATTTTTAAAAAATGAATTCAAGACAACAATAACAACAAAAACTACTGCCTAAAAACTCCTATGAAGCTACTATTTGGTAGTGGTGGCTTCCATCAAAGCTTGCTAAGTACTGTATAACATTATCCAGTTGTAGGGACTGTGACTCTCCTGAGGTGAAAAAACAAATTAATAGCTGAGACAGTAATAAAAGCTGTTTCTATACTTTCCACCACACAATTTCTCTAAACCACAAGGTACTCTAGTACGTGTCATAAAAATGTGCTGGACTTGAAGTCAGAAAATTGGGCTATGTTAGTTACTACTCATATGACCTTGCACCTCAGTTTTCTCATCTATGTAATGAGGGGTTTGGATGGTATGGCCTGTAAGGTCCCTTCAAGTTCTAAATCTGCAATGTTGTAATTTTCCAGTGCTACTGATTTTATAAATGCAGTAAGACTTCCAAATAATGTTATCTTTGACACTCAGCTAATCTACAAATAACGCACCTTGCAGTATGAAGCCTTTGGAGTTACTACATCCAGTGACACTGGTCTCTTTGCCATTTGTTGCACACAACACTCCATCATGTAATTCTGGGAGTTTTCACTGGCTGTCTCTCATGCCCTGGAACTCTCCATCCTCATGTCTGCCTCCCAGCCATCTGGGCTTCCTTCAAGTCTCAGCTGAAGTCCTGCCCTCTGCAAGAAGCCTTTCCAAATCCCCCTTGATTTTTAACACCTTCCCTCAAAAACCAACCTTAAATTGCCCAAAGACTAAATCTTAATTAATTATTTATCTGTCTGTACATAATTGTTTGCATTTTGTCTTGCCAACTAGACTGTGAGCTCTGTAACAGAAAAGACCATCTTTTGACTTTCTCTGTAACCCTTAGTCTTGGCACAGTGCCTGGCACACAGTACGTGTTTAATAAGTGCTAGTTTACTGACTACATGCCAATTACCAGTCTAGCATTTACCTAGGTACCCCTAAATCCCTTTAGGTACCCTCAAACATTTGCTCCTATGGGGACAAATATATCTACACATACATGTAGCCAAACTGAAATGTAATGATGAACTAATGATAGATAGGACACTAACACACTTCTCTTTCTTTGGGCTAATGCTTTGATGTGATTAGGAATGAGTTAAGGTGGTAATTGTCATATGAAGGTGCCTGGAATAATGATTCCTTTTCCAATGATTTCTTAATCCACTTCATAGGTGGTATGTGTTCATAACTCTTGCCCATGTGTGTTTACCACTAGTAAGTGCTTTATCATTGCTACGTTAAGCAGGGTACAAGGGTTGCTTATTTATTGAAATAAGATTTGGAGGGATGAGGTGAACTGGTGAATGTCAATCAGTAAGCATGTATTAAGCACCTACTATGTGCCAGGCACTGTGCTAAGGTCTAAAGATACTAAAAGAGACAAAAGACCTTGAGGAGCTCAAAATCTAATGTTACTATTGGCTTCCAGGTCTATGTGCTGCAATTCATGCTGTACAAAGAAAATAAAATGAAAACTTAGGGCATATCAAACATGTGCTCCTAAGTTTAAGTCTGAGTAACATTCAAGAATAATCAGTAGCTAGTATCTTGGTACCTCCATAGAGCACTACCACCTCAGAAATACTTTTCATTTTGTGAAAGGGTTAATCAGTAAGTCAGTCAACTAGCATTTATTAAGTGCCTGCTAGGTGCCAGGAACTATGCTAAGTGCTAGGGATACAAAGAAAGTCAAAGACAATCCCTGTTCTTAATGAGCTTACAACCTAATGGACTTTATGGGTTGAGACATGACCTATATATCAGAAAGAGATATTAACAGGGGCCCCAGAAATACAGCTGTCTACCCCCTAAACTGCTTTTTTTAAGTACCAGTTAAATCTAGGCCAAACTAATGTTTCAAAAAACAGCCAAATAAACTCAAATAACCAGTGAGCAACCAGTTAAATATCACTTACCTCGCAAAGACCTGGATGTTTGACCTAATTTAATTCGAATTCTTTTCAGAGAAAAACAGAGTCTGCCTGAGTGGCCAGAGCTCTAGAACAAAGAGCCATTCCCCAGACTCATCAGACTAACGTAAGCTTTGTGCTTGGCTCTAGTACTAATGGCTGTATATCCCTAGGGAAACATAACCCAAGGAAAGATGCTTAGTTAAATCTAAAAAGGAAAGCGATTATATTGAACTGCTAAGAGGACGTGACAATCATGCAGGCCTACAGAATTCTCCTGGAAATGAGTTATAATTGCAGCAGAAAGGAAGTTAACCTTTTATCCCAGAGTAATTGTAAACAAAAAGAAATCATAAACAAACCCTCTAGACAAGCCATACTGTCCATGGCATCTACTCTCATGGAATGCTGAAGAAATAACAATTCTAGAAACCTATGCTTTCTAAGAAAAGAAAGAGAAAGAGTCCAAAGATATACTAACAATAGAACTGTTGCTAAAAGGAATTGCATGCATTATGAAGATAAATTTTCTCAACATTCTTTATTTTTTTTAAAAGAAAAACACTTACTACAGATGAAAGAAAAAAAAAGAGAGGTGAGTTGTCCCTCAGTGGGTGCAATAGTGGGATAAGTAACTTTGATGGAGAAGTAACACAACTTTTATGTTACAAAGTGGTTTACATATGTTTTCTCATTTGATTCTCACAGCACCTCAAGAAAAAGATTCTACAAAAGTACTATTATGCCCATTTTACAGAGGAGGAAACTAAGGCTCAGAGTTTAAGTTATCTGTTTGCCTAAACCATATAGCTAGTAAGTCTCAGAATTAGCACTTAAACTAAGATTAATGGATTCCAAGTCCAGTGATCTTTTTTCTACTTCTATATTTGCCTCTCCAAGAACTTTTTGATTCTGTTAGATGAGAAAAAAAATGTCTCTCTTGGGTACTTTCAACCTCCTTACTCACAGTCTTTCTCTTTGTATTATCCTTCAGGCTCCTCTCTCTTTATCCCCGTCCTTATCCCTATAATAAGGAAGACTCTAAAATTCTTCTGGAAGCTTAGCACTCATTGGGTACAATACCCTCACTTATAGATAAGAGAATTGAGGCCCAGAGAAGGTTAAGTGACATCAAAAAGTTCAGCAAAGAAGTAGCAGTGTTAGAATTTAAACCCATCCTCGACTTCAAAATCCAGCTTTCTTTTAGCTACTTGGTGGTGCTGCCTTGATGGAAATAGTACAAGTCCAGTAGAAGCTTCAGCCAGACTCGTGTCCCTCCCTAATGTCATAATTGATTTTAATGAAACATTGCTTTCCTATTCTCCCAATTAATAAGAGAACAAAGGCAATTAGTCCTGAAGGACTTGGGGCTGTCCTTTTCTTCTTATAGTCATGGCCTTTGACATTCCCAGTAATTGCTTACCTTGGGAAGATGATTTGGCTTCTGTTTCATTCCCAGATCTCTGTGTTTTAGATTGCAATACAATGTAGCATCATCTGGAATACCAAAGTCTACAACGTACAGGACAATCTACAATCAGGCATGGTTAACCTTTCTTTCTGAGAGCCATCAGGTTACCCAAGATCCTGTTCTTTGCCCCACTCCTCATGCCCCAAACTCAGGGAGTTGTGCCACCTGAACCATCACCACTGAGTCATTCAGAGATTTTGTCAAATATATATTCAAGTTGACTATGTCCAGGCTTAATATTATTGTTTGCAATCATTGTGATCATCAGCAATCATGACATTATACACATACGTGACTTATTATATATTAGACATATGGTGCTCTATCCTCACAACACTTGGAGGGAGGGAGCAGAAGTATCATTTTCAACTTATTATAGAGGAGAAACCCAAGGCAGTGTGGAACAATGGAAAGAGCAGTCACTCTAGAGTCTGAGGGTGTGGGTTCAAATTCCACCTCTGTAATTTACCATCTTTGTGGCAGAGTGGATCAGCCTTGGAGTGAGGACCTGAGTTCAAATCCAGCCTTGGACACTTATCAGCTTTGTGACCCTGAGGAAGTCACTTTACTCTGTTTGCCTCAAATCCTCATCTGGAAAATGAGCTGGAGAAGTAAATGGCAAAACACTCCAGCACATGGGTGAGGAATCTGTGGTCTTGAGGCCGCACTTGGCTCTCTAGGTCCTCAAGTACGGCCCTTTGACTGAATCCAATCTCCATAGAACAAATCTCCTTAATAAAAGGATTTGCTCTATAAAACTTGGACTCGGTCAAAAGGCTGCACCCAAGGACCTAGAAGGTTACATGTCGTCTTGAGGCTGCAAGTTCCCCACCCCTGCTCCAGTTATCTTTGCCAAGAAAACCCCAAATGGGGTCACAGGAAGTTGGAAACAACTGAAATGACTCAACAACAATGACCTTGGATAGGTCATTTCACTTTCCTGGGCCTCATTTTCTTTATCTATTTTATACATAGAAGGGACTAGATGGTTTCTGAGATCCCTTCCAGGAAGAGATTTAGAGAGATTAAAGGCAGCTATGTGTTATAGTGGAAAGAGTGCTATAACTGCTTAGAGTCAAGAAAACCCGAGTTCAAATCCTACCTCAGATACTTTTTAGCTGTGTGCTGTATGCTGGTAAATGTTTAACAACTAGCTCTCCTAAAAGGTATGACATTTATGTTTACACTACACCATTTGTATTTTCTTCATCACTTTATTAAGTTTAAACAAATCACAAATCATCAAGCCCTGACTTCTAGCTTTTGTTGATTTCTGAGTGTAAATGCTCATACTGAAAATTTAACAATTGGCTCAGAGCCCATAGAAGATGGCTCCAGCACACCTTTGTGTGGTGTAGGGAAGTCCCTGAACCAATTTGTGATTCAGTTTCCTTATGTGTAATATGAGGGTATCAGACTTGACAGCCTCATGATCCCTTCTGACTCCAAGTTTATACTCCTATGATAAATAACTTATTAGATACAGCAAAGCTAAAGAAGCAATAGCGGGAAATTCTTGCTCCCAGGAAAAGCAGCACCACATAGGCTGAGAGAGAAGAAGGATTCAGCTAGGAAGGAGGTAAATGGGAGCCTGGCAAGATCAAAGGGAGAAAACTCTCACCTCTGGATACAAGTCCTTTTGGATGGAAAGACCCAAGATACCAGCCATGATGGGGAAACAGAAACCCTGAGACACCAAAAGCTTGCTTCTTGAGGGGATGGGGCAAAGAGGAGCTATTTATTTTCACTAACTGGGTGCTGCAAGCTGAGGAATTCAAGTGGTGTCAGTCAGTGCTCTCTACGTGTTTGCATCCTGAGGCAAAGCACTGATCATGCTAACTAATAACAATAGCTAATATTTGTATAGCGCTTATTATGCATTAGGAACTGTGCTAAGGGCTTTGCAATTATCCTTTCTTTTTATCCTGACAACAAGGAGGTTGGTGCTATTATCACCCCATTTTATGGATGAGCAAACTGAAGCAAACAGAGAGGTTTAGTGACTTGTCCAGGGTCACACAGTAAGTGTCTGAGACTGGATTTGAACTCAGGTCTTCCTGACTCCAGGCCCATTACTGTATCCACTGCACCATTGTTAAGCTGTCTCTAAAAGCTGTGTCAGAACCAGGACTCAAGTTTTTATAATGGAAAAAGTGTTAGATTTAGGAGGATTTGGGTTCAAATGCCTAATTCACCATTTACTCTTGGTCATGGTTGGTATAGAGTTAAGTTCAGTTTCCTAATTTGTAAATTGTAGAAGTTGTCCTAAGATAGCCTTTTACATTCCTTTTAGTTCTAAATCTGTGTTCCTATGTTGTTTATATTGTATACTACACTATTTCACAGATAAGCTAGAATTGTATTTTAGAAAACTAGACCTAAGGAGTCAGATTTTCTCAAGGTAAGGGAAAGCAATGACTTTACCTTTCGGTCTTCTTCAGTGCTAACCTCATGTCCCATTTATGCTCAGAATTTGTGATATGATTTAAGCTGAATATGTAAAAATATTAATAGTAACACTTAATTGTTATAACAAAGAACTGGAAACAAAATGAGTACCCATCAATTGGCTGAAAAAAATGGTACATGAATACTAACATAATATTATAGTGCTATAAGAAATGAGGAAAGGGATAGATTCAGAGAAATGTAGGAAGACTTATGAACTGATGCAGAGTAAGTGAGCTGAGGCAGGAGAGTTATTTATGTAGTAATCATAATACTGTAAAGAAAAACAATTTGAAAAACTTCAGAACTCTGATTAATGCAGTGATGAGTCATGACTGGAAGACTGATGAGGAAACATGCTTCTTATTCTTGGTGGGGAGATTATAGACAATAGATAGAGAAGGAGATGTATATTTCAGCGATGACCAATACAACACAAATATGTTTTGTTCAACCATGCTTATTTATTATGGTAAACGTTTATTTGGGGAGGAGAATTAGGGGAAGGGCTTGGGGTAATTAAAAAAGATAATTAATTAAATATTTTTAAAAGATATATACATCCAAAGGGGGACCCAGACAAACAAGGCAATGTTAGTATTGTCATGTTAAATTTTATTCATATATGTGTGTATGTGTACATACATATACATGAGCACACAGATATATTACACACATATGTATGTATGTGTGTACACATGTACACATAATATAAATATATATTTTGTGTACGTGTACATATACATATAATGTACATATGTGTAAATGTACAGGTGTCAGTGCATATACATGTAAATGTATACAAGTATGTTCAATACATATGTTATACATATACACATATGTGTGTGTACCTATGTGTGTGTGTGTGTGTGTGTGTATATAAACACCCATATATGTTTTAGATTTGTGGTTTCATATACAATCCTCTTTTTCTTGACTTCTTTTGTCACATGGAAATGTTTACATTTGTTGATACTTGTCTATTTCATAATAATAAATTTTAAAAATTCTTTTCATTCTAAACATGGAATCTTTATGAACTAATCAGAGGCTTTTAAGACTTTCAGGAGCCTTGATCCAGGAAGTTAATTGAAGAGTAGCTTGGTCCAAGGGAAGTCATTCTAGAGTGACTGAAACAGAACCAACTCTAGAAGAGGCATGCCCACGGGCCAGCAGGTGCATAACCAGCAATTTTGTGCCTCCAGGCTAAGTCATCAAGTTGACATCCATGGTAACTGATAAGCCCTGCCAGCAGCACACAGGGTCAAAGAGGTTGCTGATTCCCAGCTTGCTAGAAGAAACTCTTTACTGATAATCAGGATCCTATAGAGTGGCAAAGGACCAAGCATGTGAAACAGCCAGGTAGGTCATTTTTCTATTAAGTTTCCATATCTGGCTGTGGAGAGAAAAATACTTGGTGTGTGTGGGGGGGAGGTGGACAGTAGTGCATAAGCAACCAAAATGCATGGATTATATAAGATGTTCATAATTAATTGAAAGTACCTACATGTTATGCAATATAGAAATTGCAGAGATGAACCATGAACATGTTGTTATATTTCACATTGGTTTATTGAAAACAAACTCAAGAATGTCAAATCTTTTTACTAGATTGTCAGGAGAGGGGGATGGGATGAGGCAAAAAAAAATGACCAATTTTACAGTGTCATTTATTTTAGAAAAGGAAATTAATGAGGGAAACTTCAATATTGATGAAGTTGCAAAAATATAATGAGCTGTGTACAGTTCCAGGAGGGATTTCTTTTTTAATTATTTTTTCAGATGAATTATAGTCACACCCTTTTTGGTCTATGCCCCAGTCTACTCTTTTCAGAGAGTTAAAACACATTTTACTGAATGTCAAGAAGAAGAAGAAAAAATCACAGAGGCAAAAGGGACTGTTTCAAGTACTCAGAACAGATATTAGGTTTTCTTTAGATGAAAGCTGGCATTATGTTGACCTTTGTGCTAAACAAACACTTGACAAATGAAATCTGAGGATGATAATTCTTCTTACATCATTAACTGGAACATGGAGGGCTCTGCTGGGCTTCAATAATAGTGATAAACAAAGAAAGCATGACACATTTGTGTCTAATGCATGTGGCTTCCTGACTTGGATCAGCAACTCTGTATGTGTGGCCAACCTATAACTGAGTCAGCATCCTCTCTGGGAATGTAGAATGTCACACAGCAGGAATCCTTCCTCAACCATAGCCTTTCCTCTTGTCATTTCCAGCCTTGAGCACATTCCTCCCTTGGTTCCAGCCATGTCCATTCCTCTACTGTTCATGTCTCCCTTTTCCTGTATTTTTTCTTTCCTTTCCCCCCATGTTTTTGGGCTGATTATTATATAAACTTAGGTTTATCTAGAGTGAAGTTTAGTGCTGAAAAGACAGGTTTAGTGTAAGGTGGTACCATGGAATGGGCACTGGATTGTGCCATAAAGAAATGATGAGACAGATTTCAGAGAAACCTGGGAAGACTGGGAACTGATGCAGAAGGAACTGAGCAGAACCAGGAGAACAATTTATACATTAATGACACTATAAACAGAAGCAATTCTTAAAAACTTAGTTACCATCAGTACAATGATAATTCCAGCAGAATGATTATGATACATGCTATCCAACTAGTGAGAGAAGCAATTAATCCAAGTTACAGAAAAATATGTGCTTTTCAGAAAATGACCAATACAAAATACATTTGTTTCCCTTAAGGAAAAATGTAGATGGAACTCTGTATATATGCCAAAAGGATCAGAATTCAAGTTCTATCTCTGACACATACTAGATGTGTGGCTTTAGTTAAATCATTAATTTTTCTGTTCCTCAGTTTCCTCATCTATAAAATGGGGCATTTGGATTAGATCTTTGCAATCCCTTCTAGATCTAGAGCTATGATCCTATGAAGTTTGGAGTGGGAGTCAGATTTGGATTCTAGTAACAGTTCTAACAATCTTGCTATGTGAGGTGAGACAGGACCCACTACCTTTCCAGGACTCTGACCCCTGTTTTGTAAGGTGAAAGAGTTGGACTACATGGTCTCTGGGCTCCCTTTACAGCTTTAGCTTCCTATAATTATAGTTTGGTGGGGATTTTATACCTAAAAGAAGTCCTTGTGAAAATAACTTACCTATAAAATGGTCCATTCTAGTCCACTGATAAAAAGACAGAATAAGAGCATTGTGAAAGACTTAGATATGGTCAGCTTCTTCAAAATGTAATAATGCTAGCAGCATCTCATATTTATGCAACATTTTCTAGATAGAAAGTGCCTTACATTCATTATCTCATTTACAACAACCTTCTTAGAGATAGGTAGTGAGCATATGTTTATCTCCATTTCACAGATAAGAAAACTAACGCTCAGAGAAATTAATTAATTTAGGATGAACCACTTCAGATCTGAGCCCTCTCATTTTTTTTTGCCTTCAAAAAGAATAGCTGACCATTACTTAGATCACACTATTATGCTTTCTCCTTTATCTGAATTGCACGAATCTCAAAAAGCTTAAAGTATTCTTAGAATCATAAGGTTTACAGTTTGAAGGAAACTTAGAGATCATTTAATAAAACCTCTTACTTTTACATATGAGGAAACTGAGGCCCAGAAAAGTTAGATGATTTGCCCTAAGTTTGCCTAATGTTAGAGCTATTTGCTCACTTGTCTTATTTTCATAAAGACAGGGACAGAAACAGATACTAGACCTGTATTTTTTTTTTACCTTGAAAGCAGAAAGGAGTTTATTGCCCCTCATTGGACTAATGGCACCAGCCAGGAGAGTACGAATTGGTTACAGAAAGCAAGGTTTATTTATACCCTAACAAGAGCTCCTCCTCCCTAACCCCCTCCCCTTATCCCATTGGCTGGGCTTCAGGGGGCACAATCTATTCACAGAAATCTTCTCCAGCAACAGAGACAAGAAAAGTCAGTAAGTTTTGCAAGGGCAAGCAGTTCAGGTTGGGGGTAGGGCTATTCTTTCTGCTACGTGCTTAAAAACAGGGTCTGAGCTGGGGAGGGGTTTGGGGGGGAGAGAGGTTGTTTTGAAAGCATGCTTTTACAAGGTCAGAAGGGCAACAATACAAGAACTATTGACCCTTTGAGGAGGCGTCACTTCTGAGAGATCATCTCTCACAAAACAAACCCATTACCAGTCAGGTGACTTCAGTTTTGTTAAATGCACTTCCAAAATTACTTTACACAGAAAATCAACATCTCATCATCAACAGTTAAAACTAAAACTTTAAGAAGAGCGTGCTTACCCAAGTTTGGAGGCCAGCTTCATTACCTTGAGCAGGATAGGCTGAACCTGGATGATGCTTCCAAGCAAAGGTCGCCCCAGAGATGCCCCTCCCCCCCTTCCTTTTCCCCAGATGGGGGAGGGTGAAATCAAAAGTGAGGGGTAAAGGGTAAAATTCTCTTCTCCTATGAGAGGGGTTAACAGATACCCTCTTGACTCAAGGGAAGGGAGTGACCAGGGTTGTAAGGAGGTGTTTCAAAACTCCTTAATGATCAATCACAAAACCTTCAGAATATGCCAAGATATTTTTAGCTGTTCTAACTGTCCCTGTAACCTCCATGAAGGAGGATTCAGAGGTGCAGAGGGAAGGGAGTAAGTACGCCTCAGGGAACCAAAAAGCAACTGCAATGTTCCCCAATTCCCTAGCACTGAGGGATTAACAGAATTGACCATACACTTCCAGATAGGGCATCTGTCCTTGTCCTCTATGCTGTGGAAGGTGTACCCAGGTCTGTAGCCTTGAACTGACCCAGTGGACTGAGAGTGTCAGGCTGAGTAAGAGACAGCCTCATAACTGCCTGCCAGAAAAGTACCTCCAAGCCTTCGTGCTTGGAGAGGGACCCCAACTGCAGAGCAAGAAAGGAGGGGAGGAAGGAGGCTTACATACCTTCCAGTCTTGGCTGGAGAAGAACTTGGACTTAGGCAGCTTCCCCATATGGCCCATCAAAATGATGCAGTTTAGGGGTTCAGGGGTCCTGGGACCCCAATATCACAATAGCAGGTCTTGCTCAAAAGAATTCGACCCACACCTTCTTTTAGCCAAAGACAAGATTTATTAGAACATCCATCATATTGGGCAGACTCTTAAGGAGTCTGAACATGAGTAAGCAGTGGCTAGATTATAAGAATCCCAACAGTGGCTAGATTATAAGAATCTGAGCCTAGACCTGTAATTTCATGGATATACAGATATACAGTTCTGGGGAGGACACTTTCTTTACCAATGTATGCTGCCACCTTCTCTTTACCGTGTAGTCTTAGACAGTTTCCTACAGCAGAGATGTCCAATTCATGATCATCAGACTACACATGGCTTGCCTAAACCAGATTAAAATGTAATTGGGAAATGTTCAGCATAATAGTAAAAATATGACAGATAATGTTAACTTGTGGTTTTCTAGGTCAATACACTGCCCACAGGTATTCATTTTTATTTGAATTTGGCATTGAGAGGATAAGTGAGTATGTGTCAGAGGAGGGACTAGGATCTAGATAGTCCCCCTAATGGGACAGGTAGGTGGCTCAGTGGATAGAATTCTGGGCTTAGAATCAGGAAGACCTGAGTTTAAATCCAGCCTCAGAAGTTCCCTAGCTGTGTGAACTTGGGCAAGTCAATTAACTTCTCTTTACAACTGGAGAAGGAAATAACAAACCACTCCAGCACCTTTGACAAGAAAACTCCACGGACAGAAGTCTGTGTGTTCACAAAGTCAGACACAACTGAAATGACTGAACAACAACAACAACAATAAGATCCTCCTAACTCAGAGGCCCCCACTAGATCAAGGAAGGTCCATTATAACTGTGCTTAAAGCAAACAAACAAACAAAATGAACATTTTTTGCCTTTTGAGAAACAGTGTCACTGGCCCAAGGGGCCATCTTTAGTCATCCTGACCTGTTTCTTGCCACTGGACCCAGATGGCTCTGGAGGAGAAAGTGAGGCTGGTGACTTTGTATAGCCCTCCCTCACTTAAATCCAATTCACTTGCAAGTCATAGCATTACCTTCCTGATGCCATGGTCCTCTTTGAAAATGAAAGACAAGCAACAGCAACACACTGGTCCAAGAAAGGGCATTGTTGGCCATGGCTAATTGCCTACACAACACATCTTTCCCTATGCAAAAATATGCTCATAAATTTCTGTGTTTGGATAATGATCTCAGTCAGTTGCCTCCTTCACTGTTTGAGTAAGAAAAGAATGAGCATGGACAGACCAGTGCTAGTCCAAGAAGCCCCTATTGAATGGATTATTGAGAAAACTGGGATCATGAGAGAAACCATATCCAGAGAATGCCAGAACAAGAACAAATTATTCAGTACAAAAACCAGGCAATTCAGAGGGCAGGAAGAGAGTCCAACTTGTGGACTGAAATTTTCACTTTCTAACCATTTACTATACACAGCTCCTATACACATAGTCCATTTCAACACTAGAGAAGGCTGAGGATTGGTCACCAATTACTTTAAATTTTCTGAATCCTGACTCTACAGTTGAACTTTGGTCACATATTGATGCCTATTGTATATCTCACTCTACTTCAGAAAAAACAGCTGAAGCAAAGTTGACAACAGTTGGAAAATAATGCTCAAAATGAGGATCTGCAAGGCTACTTGGGAGGTTCTTAATTTTTGGTGTCATGGACCTATTTGACAATCTAATGAAGCCTATGGATATCTTCTGCAAAAATTAAATACATAGGATTACAAATAATTCCATTACACTGAGAGTTATCAAAATATTTTTTAAGACAAGTTCATGATCCTAGGTCAAGAACCTCTTCTATAAAATAACACCATACCACCACCATTCCCTAAACTTGCATTTGATACAAGATGTGTTAATTTTACATTCACACTTAATTAGATTAAGAGAAATCAGGGACCCATAAATTCATGCTAATTTGCTCAGGCAATTGAAACATGTAAGAGATCCATATTAAAAGAAACATGGAGGCTTTATATACTAAATAAATTAAATAATAAATAAAAATTATAATAAATATGTAATAAATTAAATGAGTGGGTCATTCATGTTCTGCATCGCTCAGATCCTCTTATACTGTTTCTAGAGAGCTCAGATTGTGCATGGAATAAGATGGTTGTCTGCTGAGGCCAATATGGGAAAGATATATAATCTCCACTCTTAAGTATAAAGACAACACCATGAAATATATTCTGAGACAGAACGATAGTACAGACAGGCAAAACAAGAACTAGGACTTGATCAGTTAAAACCATCCTGTTTTCTACCCTCCATGCTCATCTAGATTCTGGTGCCCTACCACTCCCCCATCAAATGCCTTTTATTTATTTTGTATACACTTGCATATGTGTACATGTTGTTCTCCCTGACCAAATATAAACTCCCTGAGGACAAGGACTGTTTTATTGTTATCTTTGTATCCCCAGTGCCTCTCTCAGTGCCTGGTACCATGAACACAAACTTCAAAAATTGCTGGTAGATAAGTAGATTGATAACAACCCAAAGGTTCATGATATATCTGGATGACCACATTTCTTGAATCTTCTTGTACCTCACAGAGTATGGAGGAAAAAGTGTCTGAGTAGCAAAAGGGGTCTTTCTTCTCCTTCCTTATCCTTCCCTCCAAAAAGAATTTACTGAGAACCACAGAATAGTTGACAGAACTACTGAAAAATTCTTCATTCAACAGAGGGAACCCAGCAACCAAAATACGTATTTACCCTATAGCCTAACCAACCTTGGTCTCATCTGGTCTTAATCTACTATGAAGAAGTATCACCGAACCATGTGTCAGAGAAGATTTTACTGGACAAGATTTCTGAGCAAATGCCTTATCTGTACTGGGACTTTAGACCCATTATTTAGTCCCACTCTAATGTAATTCAAAGCTCATATGACTTATAGGTTTTTTTTAAAATACCTTTTCCTGATTATTTATCTTTCATAGCAAAGGTTGAACTTTTCATTGCCAACTTACTTCAGTGTTCTATGATTTACATAATAACTAACCTTTCATTTTCTTTGGTCAAAGAATTTAATCTTAGAGGTACTCTTACCCGAAGCTTAGAGCAAAGAGAGGTGAAGTAGGTGACAATATAGTCAAATAGTTTGACTAAGATGTAAGCGCAATTTATAAAACTAGGGATGGAGATGCTTTGTTATCTCGATACCTACAACATAATAATTAAATGCCCAGTACACAGACACAGGAGATTACATATATTCAATGAGAGAAAAAAAAAGAACTGCAAACCTACTTCAATGCCTATTTGCTTGTTTTGTAAGAGTTCTGCAAATGACCAGAATCATTCAAGTTGCTTCCATTTGACTTAAGCTTTACACAATTATTTTGCCTATTCCATGAAGAATGATGGTACTGGATCATTAGATGTGAAATTGTTAAATTGCTAACCACAGTTCACCTTAATCCTAAGAAGTATGGGAACTGAAAATGAATAGAGCAGAATATATGAGCAATTATTTTCTAACTATCCAATTTCTTTATGCAACAGCATTATAATTTCCAGGACACAAGATAACAAGAATAAGTTTGCTTTCTGTGGCACCAACTGCTAAGATTTAAATAACATAAAGCTTTCATTTTGAGGTAGAGCATCAAGATAGTTAAAGGGGGTGCTAAGAATGAGGTTCAGTTATATTCTGTTATATATATGCTGTATTTCTTGGTGGGTAGGTTCTAGAAGTTTAATATGGTGGTTAAAGTCATATATTCTATGGGAGACTAAATTCCATACAGAAAAGGTTACCAGGTGTTATCACAATTAAAAAAAAAATCTGAACTTATGTATTTGTTTCCTTTTCTTGCTTACTAATCCCTTGGATATAGTGAAAGGAGGAAAAGAAAAAAGTTATTTTGCAGCACCATCCACCCAAATATTAAATCATTCTTACCTATATACAGGGAAGAATCTTTCCTTCTCACATGGTCATCAATGTAGGAGACTCCCAGAGGTTGCACAGGGGTAGCACCAATCCCCAGTAGGACCTGTGCACCAATGAGAAGCAAGTACATCATGTTGGTGGAAGTCCTATTCCTGCAGATCAGCTCCAGGTCTGGTCTCTTGTTGCTGGTAGACCCGTTGGCAGCACACACATCCCGTCCTCTGGCTCCCCACCGGATGTCTCCAGCCTCATACTTATATTGATGGGTCAGGAACTCAGGCAGGGCAGAAAGCAGAGCTCCTAAGGCCATGACTATTCCACCACACCCTATTAAACGCGGCCGGTGTCCCCTGGCTCCGAAGTAGCTCACAAAGAGGATGAGGGCCAAGTTACCAATCTCAAAGCTGCTAGCGATTACGCCGACGTCAGCACTCTGCAGGTTAAATCTCCGCTCTAGGGTAGTTAAGACACTGACCTGCAGAAAAAGAAAAAAAGAAAAGTGTTGACATAAAGGGAGAATCATCGCTGCCTCATAGTTTAGTCCCCCCCACCTTGTCTTGGCTCCACTGACTTTCTTCCATCATTCTAAGATTTCGATAAGGCACAATTTGTGCAAATTGGTTTAAAACAAAACAATTAAGAAAAATTCTTACTTAGTATTAAGAGGCTAAAAAGCTCTCAGAGGAATTAACTTTTCTGACATAGAATTTTGCTTTTCCATGAGATCTGCTTTATTCCTAACTCTGTTTCTATACTTGAAGCTTCTTCTTCTCTGTTCCCTTCAGTGATTACTAAGTAGTTTACATATCTCTAAATTTAGAGACATTCCTAACTCCATTCCATGAATAGAATCTCAGAGTTGGAAGATCCCTCAGAGGTCTTCCAGTTCAATTAATTTTTAAAAGAGAATCCTGCCCTACAAAGTTCCTGGAAATGATGACGACAAAGATGATAGTGAACATTTACAGTAAATAGCGATTTAAGGTTTGCAAAAGACTTCACACGTTCTTTACACATTGGATCCTCACAATAACCCCCTGAAGTAAGTGGTTTTATTATCCTCATTTTGCAGTTGAGGAAACTGAGGCTGAGAAAAATTAAATGAAGTCTAACCATGGTCACATAGCTAGTGTCTGTGGCAATTCAGGTCTTCCTGACTCCAGGCATAGCATTCTGTCTCCACTGTACCACTTGGCTGACTTCATTCTCTGCATGAAGACCTACAATGTTAGTCACCACAGTCCTTCTGGAGTGAGCCATTCTACTTTGGGACAGCCCCAACTCAGGAAGTTTTTCCTTATATTGTATTGAAATCTTGGAGCTAATTCTGTCGTCATACAAAACAATTCAAATTCCGCATGCAAATAAGCAATCCTTCAGACATTTGAAGACATGTGCCATGACCTATACTCCCAAGTCTTTTCTTCTCTAGAACAGACAGTACTTTCAAATGGATTTCTTTAGCACGTGTGGAGTCCTTGGACCACTGCGATCATCTTACTTGGAATTTGCCCCAGCTTTTCAATATCCTTCCTGATCACAACATTCCAAATGGGATCTGACTAGAATAAAATACAGTGGGACTATCACCTTCTTTGTTCTGGGGTTATTAAGCCTAAATTCATGCTAGATTTTTTGGCTACTGTGCCACACTGTTGACTCATGTTGACCTTGTTATCCACTAACTCTCCCACAGTCTTTCACATGAGGTCTTTCACAATCTAGCTGTATCTTCCCTATCATATAATTATATAGTTTATTCTTTAATCCAAATTCATCCCAACTGTATTTTATCTTATTAGATTTGGCGCATCATTCCAGCTAAATGAAATATTTTTGAATTACAATTGAATTACAAATCAATTATCTAATTTATCAGGTGTCCCTTTCAGGTTTGTGACATCTGCCAATTTGAGAAGCATGATGTCTATGTCTTTGCCCAAGTCAAAAGAGTCATGGAATTTCAGCTTGACATTAATTAAATTCAAGAACCATCAATAGCATATGGTTCAGTCATCCTCACATCATCAGCATCATCCTTATTCTTCCTTTCCTTTCCTCCCCTTCCCTCCTTCCTCCTTCCTCTTCCTCCTCCTCCTCTTCTCCTTTTTTTAACCAGAGCTTCCACAATGCAGATTGAGCAAATTCCAATTTCGTTACACCACTGGGCTGAGTTCCCAAAGGAGGTAAGCCACTGCTACTTCCACTTTCTGGAAAACAGCCTGAAGCATAGGTTATGCCAAATGCCACTGAATAGAACTCCAAGGTCTTTTACAGAAATAACATTCTAAGATACTGAATCCTTGACTAGCCTTTTGGCTAGTATGAGACTACCAGGACACTGCTATTGCTTAAACTATTAATAACTGAATTCATATGGTACTTTAAGGTTTACAAAATGTTTTACATCCATCTTTTATCTCATTTTATTCTTGCAAACTTTGTAAGGTAAGTACTACAAATGTTATTATTCCCATTTCACAGATGAGGAAACTGATGGTCAAAAAGATAAAATAACTTGCCTATTTATATACAACTAACATGATCAGAGATAGAATTCAGGCCCAGGTATTTCCTGACATCAAGCCAAATGCTTCTTCTACTACACAATGCTACATGCTATATGAGGTCTTCTCATTTTTCCCTCCACAAGTGCACAATCTGCATGAATTTCCCCAGTGATGAAATAAGATTAATGACGCCATTACTCACGTACCTTACAGATATGAAGGTTTAAGCAAAACATATTAATATGATCCGAACCCACCAGAGTAATTACACATAAATTTTATATGCACATTAATTAAATATATATATATATATATACTATATAAATATATATATATATGTGTGTGTGTGTGTGTGTGTGTGTGTGTGTGTGTGTGTGTGTTTATGATGCAACATGACATAGTGACTAGAGAACTAACAGTTGGCCTTGAAGTGAGGAAGACTTGGGTTCAAGTCCCACATCTGCCATATACAGGGTGTGTTATGCTGGGCAAGTCACTTAATTTCTAAGTGCTCCAAGTCAGTGGCGTCAAACTCAGATGGAAACAGGGGCCACCAAATGTTACTGCAGAATCCCTGCTGGCCATGTATTGACTTAGAAAATCACACATGAACATCATCTATGTTCTATTGTATTTTATTTATTTTATCAAATGTTTCCCAATTACATCTTAATCAGATTCTGGACACATCTGTGTTGAAGGTCATAATACCTCACAGTGTGTTTTGCAACTCTATTCTAAGTAATCCTCTAAGACTAAGTTGGAAAGATTATGGTGACCTGCATTGGTAGAGGAAATTTCTCCTGGGAGCTGTCTGTACTGGTGAAATTACAAGTCCAGTCCCTAGTCATCCATACAGATGTGTGTGCATACTCATATACACATGTCATATATATTTACTGTCTTTCTTCAATGAATATTTTACACATATATAATATATAGGAAGTAAATTTGCATTATGTTATTGAAGAGTAACTGGCTAATGTTTCTTGGCCACATTTCAATCTTACAGACTTTAACAGATTTAGTCAATCTCATTAATTATACACATTAATACATACACATATGTACATACATATGTGGGTGAGAGGTTGACAGACAATAGAAAGCCAATTAGATTGATAGACAGTGCCCCACAACTAAGACAATGTATATCTAATGAGAATACCCAATGAAAAGAAAGCTTCTCTCAGAGACAGATATATATTTAATTTATGGTTTTCCATATTTGTTTCTATTTGTGCTCCCTTTTGAATTAACCAACTGACTTTTCCTTGAAGGAAAATTGTTTTTAAAATTGCAAATTTTTCCAAAGTTGAAAAAAAAGTTGGGCTGGAGGGATCTAAAGTTGGCATACCATCCTGATTGAAATAGTTCAAGTGTCTTAAAAGGAGAATTTTCTGATGGTTACTGGAAAATGAAATCCTAGGTTGTAACCCAAGTCATTTTATTGCTTCTATTGTAATATTTAATGACAAATTCTGGAGAATCCGTTTGAAATAGGACACCCATTCTCTTTTGGCAGGTGTGCTGTAATATAAAATAACTTGCAGGTGTGCACATTTACGACAACAGATAAAGGTGATAACTCTAGCAGTCATAAAATCTATAGGTAAAATGGGGGGAAAGATAATCAGTCAATGGAAACAGGTAGGTAGGAGGATGGGGAGAAAGAGACAGAGGAATGGAGGAGGGAGAGAGAGGGTGAGAGACAGAGACAGAGAGAGAGACAGAGAGAGAGACAGACATAGGAAGAGACAGAGAGACAGATACATATACAGACAGACAGACACACACGCACACAGAGAGAGAGAGAGAGAGACAGAGAGAGAACATGCATTTAGCATAGGAGTCCAATGCCTGTATTCCACCCACGTTAACTCTTTGTAGCAATGAAAGAAGAGTAATGGAAACATCTGTCTTTTGCCTTATTGTTTCTGCTTAGGCCCAACTACAGACTTTTCCACAAAGTCGCTTTACAAATGATGAAGCTGAGCAAACACTCTGAGGAAATGCTTAATGGATTAATTAAGGGCTGAAATACTAACTAATAAGACGGTTTTAAGAAAATAGATCAATTACGTTTACATGATACAATAAAATTCACTTCTGGGTTTTATTTGATAAGGAAAGCACCAACCACAGCCAAGATGCATGCAGAATGAAGCTGTCTTAAGTTATGAGGTAACCTGAGAAATTAAAAAAAAAAGTATTGATAAATGGAGAAAATTAAAAGTATCTCAGGGAAAAAAAGACAACAATGACCATTGGAAGTGACTCTGAGGTTATCCTAGAAGGTTTTTCTTAAGAAATGTTTAAAATATGTTTTACATGATTTCAATTGTATAACTGACACCAGATTGCTTGCTTTCTCGGTGGGTAGGGAAAAAGCTAGAAAGAGGGAGAGAATTTGGAACTCAATTTTTAAAAATGAATGTTAAAAATAAATTAATAAGTTAAGATGTTAAAAAAGGAAGTAAAGGCTTAACAAAGAGAGATAAAGACAAAGGCAGGGAGAAGAGAAATTATGAAGGGAGAGAAACAGAATGGAAAGAAGGAAGGAAGGAAGGAGAGAAGGAAAGAGGGAAGGGAAGGGAAGGGAAGGGAAGGGAAGGGAAGGGAAGGGAAGGGAAGGGAAGGGAAGGGAAGGGAAGGGAAGGGAAGGGAAGGGAAGGGAAGGGAAGGGAAGGGAAGGGAAGGGAAGGGAAGGGAAGGGAAGGAAGGGAAGGGAAAGGAAGGGAAGGGAAGGGAGAAAAAAATGGCTCAATTTCAATAAAAATATCCACACATTCCTGGCTTCAGAACTTCTGATTATTTTCTGTTTTAAAGTAATTCCCACTCATCCTCCAGGATGATTCATGAATGCTTTGTCCAGGCCCGCTTTGGTCACACTAGCCTAGGAAATCTCTTTAACTATTAGAAAAGTGACTCAGCCTGACACACAGGACTCATGGTGATCCCTTAGTGGTCTCCACAGCAACTTCTGGAGAACTTGAGAATGCAATCTTATGATAGAGGATAGACCTCCTTATGAAAAAAAAAATCTGGGCAAACCCCTACAATTATCCATAGCATTTAAAGGAAAACTATCAGGTGTGACCAACTGTCATAGAAGAATAACATGTTAGAACTAGACAGGGCCTCATATTCCATAAAGTCCAATCACTTCATTGTGCACAGAGGAAAATGAGATCCAGACTGGTGAAGGCCCAAGGTAAAAAAACTGAGTTTGTGACAGAGCCCAGAAAAGGCCTTCTAATTCTTAGCTTCATGATCTTTCTCTTATGAATTCTTGTGATTAGCCCAGTTTTTAAGTGTGTAATCTCAGGCTCAAGCTGGCTTAGTAGAAGCAATTCTGTATGCAGTACTATATAACTGGGGTTCTTAATTTCGAAGTGCTTTGACTTGAGAAAACACCATGTCATTTAAGGTTCATTAAATGTACAGCGACCCAGAGAGTAGCAAACTTTCACTGACCCTGTCATATAATGTGTTAGTAAAGATAGTGAGGTAAGAAGAAAGTTCTATTCTATCAAAGAATCACAGAATCTCTGTGTTGGAAGGGACCATCTATCTAACCTAGGGATTCTTAATCTTGGGTCCATGAATCTGTTTTTTTAAACTATATTTTGATAACTGAATTTCAGTATAATTGGCTTCTTTGAGAATCCTGTTTTATTTTGTACAATCTTTGAGAATCCTATTCTATTTTATGAATTTAAAAACATTGTGAGAACAAGTCAGTAGGCTTTATCAGAATGCCAAAGAAGATGACACAAAAAATTTAAGAACCCCTGATCCAGTCCCACTTTTCTCTGAACGTGAATCCCTTCTACAATATACCTGAGACGTGGTTATTCAGTCATTGCTTGAATGTCTTCAATGAGGGGAAGCACATTACCTTTTACATTAGGCCATCCCACTTTTGAACAGATTTCATTGTTAAGAAGTTTTTCCTTGCACGAATTTAAACTGGCATCTCTTCAACTTCAAACCATTGCTACACAAGTAGAACAAATCTAATCTCTCTTCCTCATAACAGCTTTTCAAACATTTGCAAGCAGCTCTCATATTCCCTCTCCTAAGTATTCTTCAGGCTAAACATTTCTAGTCCCTTTAATTGATACTTACATGGCATATTCTCCTGGCCTTTTCACCATCTTGGGCACCTCCATCTGGAGGTGCTCCAGTTCTTCTATGTTCTTTCAATAACTTGGCACTCAGATCTGCTCAAAGTATTCTAGCTGTTGTCTGAACAGGAGAGAATACTGCAAAATGCTCACCTATCTTCTAGACATTTTAATAAAGCTTAGAATAGCATTACATTCCTTCCTTCCTTCCTTCCTTCCTTCCTTCCTTCCTTCCTTCCTTCCTTCCTTCCTTCCTTCCTTCCTTCCTTCCTTCCTTCCTTTTTTCCTTTTTCCCTTCCCTCCCTCTCCCCCTCTGCCCTGCTGTCTGGCTCTTTCTCTCTCTCTCTCTCTCTCTCTCTCTCTCTCTCTCTCTCTCTCTCTCTCTCTCTCTCTCTCTCTCTCTCTCTCATTCTCATTAAACTTGCTATTGACTCATGTCAAGCCTGCAGTCCACTAAAACAGAATCTAAAAGGACCTTGCAGGCCATCTAGGCCAACATCCTCCCAGCAAGGGAGAATGGCCAAGTGCCCAAGGTCACACAAGTAACATGAAGCAGACCTGAGATTTGAAACCCAGTGCCCTCACTGCAAAATCCAGCATTCTTTCTGCTGCATCCCTCAGATCTTTTTTTCATTTTTTAAAAGTTTCTTTGAGGTGCTCTTTTTTTCATGACAAACATTTCCGGATTACCCCTACCATGTGAGAGCTCTTTTGTAACAAAGTAAAATAATTAAACAAAATTAACAAGATAGTAAAAATATAGGCATTCAACATTCCAAACCTGTAGCTCTCCCCAACTCATCCCACCTCGAAGAGAAAAGAATTACAAATTTCTTATAATGAATATGCATAGTCAAGCCAAATTCATTCTCTCTCTCTCTCTCTCTCTCTCTTCTCTCTCTCTCTCTCTCCTCTCTCTCTCTCTCTCTCTCCCCCTCCCCTATGCATGTCTGTATGTATATGTATGATGTATATGTATATGTATATGCATATACATATGTATATGTCTCATACTGTACCTTATATCCATCACCTCTCTGTCAGGAGGTAGATAGCCCATTTCATCATCTGTCCTCCTGAATTAGATCTTTTTCATAGGAACTGTTGCCTAACTAAACATTCCTTCCCTCCTAACTCACCATCTTGTATATGTGAAATTGATTTCTTGAACTCAAGTGTAATACTCAATGTTTATCCGTATTCAATGACATCTTTGTGTATTTGGTCTAATATTCTAGACTTTCAAGATCTTTTTTGGATCCTTATTGTGCCACCCAACACGCTAACTATCCCTCCCAGCTTTACGTCACCTACTAATTTAATAGGCATACCGGCCACGCCTTTATCCAAGTCATTGGTAAGAACATGAAATCTTATAGGGGCAAGCATAGATTCCTGGGGCACTCCACTGGAGACCTCCTTTGAAAGTCAGCATTAAACTGTTAATGACCATCACCTGGGTCTGGCCATTGACTGTATTTTGAACCTACCTAAGTATGCTCGTGTCTTACGTCACTGTTTCTTTTCCACAAGACTAGCATGAGACTTTGTGAAATGCAAGATCAAACAAACAAAACCTGTCTGTATGCTATTGCCTGATCTTCCAGTCTAGTAATCACATCAAAAATTTAAAAAATGAAATGAGGCTAAGTTAGTCTGGTATAGCCTATTCTTGATGAAGCTATATTGCCTCTGTATGATCACATATTTTTTTTTTCCTAGATGCCCACTAATCCCTTTGTCCAACTAATGTTCAACAATTCCTTTGATAATCCAGCCTGGAATTTTACTGGGAATTGAAGTCGGTCACTGGCCTATAGGTTTCAGACTCATTTCTTTTCTTTCTTTTTGAAACTTGGGGATTTGCTCTTCTCATATTCTATAGCATGTCCCTTGTTCTCTAAAATTCTTCAAAGATTTTTGACAGTGGTTCAGCAATTACATCTGTCTGTGCTTTCATTATGCTCGAATGTTCTAGGTTAATGTAGGCCAGGTGGCTCAAACTCCACAAGGTTAGCTAGGTGGTCTCTTACCATCTCCCAACTTCTTTGAGGGTATTACATTCAAATTGTGCATTTTCTTCTACCCTTTCTAGTCCAAATATCATTTTCCTTGGCAGAGAAAACAGAAACAAAATTAAATTTGAGAAGCTTTGCCTTCTTTCTGTCATCTATCATTATCATCTTGTCCTCTATGAACATCTGTTTAACTCCTTCCTTGAGCCTTCTATTTTCCCCAATATAACAATAGTTTTCTGTTGTCCATAGGTTCTTTTGCAGTCTCAGCTCATTTTCATGGTTAGCACTCCTGGCACTCACTATTCTTACAGGATTATGCCGTTCTTTGGGATTCTTCTTCTGTTCCCTACTCTTGTTTCCCAGGGGCACTAGAGATGGCTTGAGTTTGTTCTGAGCTGATCGTTAAATTTTCAGTGTGGGCATTTACACCCCAGAAATCAGAAAAGGCTATAAATCAGGGCTTGACTTATTGTTTTGCTGATTGCCTAGACTTAAGAAAGTGATGGAGAAAATGCTAGCAAAGATGAAACTGAAAAATGTGTTGTGCATCATACCCCGCCCCCAAGCCAAATGTTAAACATTTACCAGTGTAATTCTTTATATCCTCCTTTAAAAAATATAAGATGGCTGATACTTGATTATTATGCATTCACATGGATCTCTTAAGATAGCTCCATCTTTTCTGCTCACCAGAACTGATTTTCTAGTCTTCACATTTAATTTCTGAGAGCTTTCTGAACAGACTTCTTAAAGAATTTGGGGCTGTATTATAATATTTATTCTTTCTCTGAATCTTGCACATTTATTCTCCCTAAATCTAGACTGTATGTTAGATTATTCCTAGATTTTCTCTCCTCTACAATTTCTAAGATGCAAAGGTCACTTCCCCCAAGATTCCCATCATTTCCAATTCCAGAAATCAAGTCCCTCCATGTTGACAAGAATAGATCCAGAATGCAAGTTCCTTTCATTGGTCCTTCCACCTTTTGAAGAATTAAATTTTTATTCAGACCAGTTTAAAAAATTAGTAGAAGATCTCTTTTGTCAGCAAGGAAGCTCCCAGAGATGTTGGGATAAATAAAGTCCCCAGTCACTACTATATTATGGCTTCAGTTGAGGCATGCAGTTTGTCAGATTCCTCATCTAGTTCCTGCTGATCTGAATTATATTCCAAAGAGAATACGCTTCTGTTTCTACCTTTGTTAATTTCAAGTAAATACTATCATGTTACCAAAGTCACTTTTCCTCCACTTACCTTATGTAGTTCTTTTTTTAATGGAAGAATACCCTTATTCACTTTTGAACATGAGCCTTCTAGATTCAGATGCCAGTCATCTCACCAAATCTTAGTATCATGTATGAAATCTAATTTGCCACCATGCTTAAAGAGCTATAGTTCATCTTGTATGCTACCCATATTTTATACGTTTGTGAGTATCTGATTGCATGGGTTTTTGTTGTCTAGAGAAATCTAAGGTCACAGGGTTTCTTGCTAGTTATCTTCAAAGTGTAAAAAAACAAAGATTGCTCCCTTCCCACCAAAAAACAAAAACAACAACAACAAAAACCACAGCAAATAAACCAGGATCCCTCACCTTCTCCTTGGGAAACTCCTAGCAAGGTTTTCCTGTCCTATTCTTTCGTTAAAATGACAGAACTCATCTATCTAGTTATTCCAGTCAGTTCTCTTTATTTTACAGCTGAGAAAACTAAATACTGAGGCCTAGAGAAGTAAAATATTTGCCCTAAGTCACACAGCTGATTGATAGCACGGTAAAGACTTAAGAACCCAAATCCTCTAAGAAGAGTGTCCTTTCCATAACATCATGATGTCACGTCTGCAGTAGTACCCTTGCCAATGAGCAGATGCTGAGAGCAGACCAGGAGATGGGGTCCAAATACTAACCAATGGCTCATAGCTAAGTGTGACATGTGTAACCTGTTTGCTATTATATGAAATTACATGCGGTGATCTTATTTGGGTAATTACCCCCCCCCCATCAGAGCAACAAAACTGTTTGTATTCCTGATTTCTCAAGTGTTTTGCTGCTATGGTAATCAGTTTCCAAATGGTAAATTTTAGCACACTGTAAAATGCAATTTTTAAAACATATTTAGTAGTGTTTATTGGGGCAATTGGAGCTCTAAGTCTCCTACGATACAGAAATGTGACAAAGAATTTATAAAGGGTAAAGAACGGCAAACAGTAAGACAAGAGAATAAATTGTTTCGCATGATAAAAATCAACAATTTTATCAGTGCTAAAATGTAGTACATATTCCTTTGCTTCATATTTTAGGACTTGGTATGATTTTAAAAAAAACAGCTCAAAGAGCAAATCCTTGGAATAGGCAATTCAGAACATCGAAGAAATAGCATACAAAAAGCCTATGAATTCAAGGACACTATTTTCACATAATGAAATAATATGATAAAAGGACGCTATTTTCACGTAACGAGATAATATAATGAAAATACAGCAGCAGCCCTTTATAATGATCTTGTGGGGGAAAAGCAGTGAAGAAAAAGAGAGCTATCATCTGCCTTAAAGCCAACAGAATATTTTACTATTCCATTAAATATTGTCATTATGTTTCAAGAGAAACGATTTGACCCATGTTATATCCAAGTCTGTATAGCTTTATGATTATAATCTACTGAATAAAGCACATCAAGAAATATAAATTGCATACAAAGCTAACAAGCTTCCAAACTTTGGGATCAAATCTATTCCTCAGCTTAATTTCATTAGGTCTTTGAAGAGCAAATACTACATGGTAAAATTTAGTAAAATCTACTACTAGATTTTGTGTGTGTGTATGTGTGTTAACATGTGTTTACAAATGCATATACAATAGTTGCAAATATACAGCATATGATCATACAGACTACGCGGTAATAGCAAATATATAGAAACTATGCAGTAGTTGAAAATACAGCACTTCACGATTCTGTGATTTCTGTGTCATTGTTGCTGTTGCTCTAGTTAACTTTTGTCTTGCCTTTGGACTTCAATGACTCCAGAGGAGAGAGTGAGACTGACGACTTTAAGCAACTCTGTCTCAAATCCAATTCACACAAGTCAAGACATCCCCCCATGATGTCATTGGTCCTCTGAGAATGAAGGATGAACAACAACAGAACTTCATGATTCTGTGATTTCTGTGGTGTGGGTACACTCACCAGCAGTGATCAAGAGCCTCTTCAAATTGAGTTGATCTACTTGGAGAAGCAATTTTTAAAAAGCATCATGCTGTAGTCTTATTGGTATTAGCCTTCCTGACTTCACTAATCTTGTCTCAGATGATAGACATCTTGGGCCACCATAACAGAGACATTGCTTCTGGGAATAAGGAGGTAATACTGCTACAATGTACTGTTCTCTGGTCAAACCACATCTGAAGTATTATGTCCAATTCTGGGCATCACCTTTTAAGAAGAACATCAATAAGTTGTAGCATCCAGATGAAAGCAACTAGAATGCTAAAGGACCCCAAAGCCATGTCATACGAAAAGGAACTGGGGGTGTTTAGCTTTAGGGAGAGAAGATTCAGGAACATGACTCCATTTTTTAAGGCTGTCATTTGTGAATTATAAGTTCAGAGGGCTGAAAATGAAACTCACTACCGCTTCCTGCCAGAGGTGATGAACTTAAAGACCAGAATGAGACATGTATTTTTCGGACATGGCCAATGTATAAATTTGTTTTGCTGGACTATGTATGTTTGTTGTGGGGGGTTTTATTACTTTTAAAAGATTGTTCAGTGAGTGGGGCAGTGAGATGGAGACGTAATAAATTCTTACAAAAATTAATTCCTTTTTTTTTCAGATGAGGCAATTGGGATTAAGTGACTTGCCTGGGTAACACCACCAGTAAGTGTCATGTGTCTGGTCTGAGACCAGATTTGAATTCAGGTCCTCCTGACTCCAGGGCCAGTGCTCTATTCACTGTGCCACCTAGGTGCCCCAAATTAATTCTTTTTGAAAGGCTACCATGTAAAAGAATTAGGCTCCATTTGGCCCCAAAGGGCAGAATTAAGAGCAAGAGATAGAAGTAACTGAAGTAGATTTAGATTAGAGCTAAAGAAAGAACAGCTAAGTGGTGCACTGGATAGAGTGCCAATCCTAGAGTCAGGAAGACCTGAGTTCAAATCTAGCCTCAGATGCTTAGTAGCTGTATGACCCTGGGCAAGTCACTTAACCCTGTTTACCTCAGTTTCCTCATCAAATGAGCTGAAGAAGGAAATGGCAAACCACTTCAGTATCTTTGCCAAGAAAACCCCATGACTGAAAAACAACTAAACTAAACAAAACGATAGGGAAAGACTGAGTCAGGAGGCAGTGGGTTCCCCCTCACAGGAGGTCTCCAAACAAAGGATGGATAGGATATCATCATATATATTGTCAAAGGTATTCTTATTCTTGTTGATTTGACTAAATGGACTCTTCTAGAACACAGTTATCCTTTTCGCATTGTGACTTTCCCCATCATGGTTTCGATATATCATGGGTCAGCATAAAAATTAAACAGGAATTTTGGGGGAGTTTTGTGGAAATTGCAGATGACATATGAAGGCCAGCAAATGATACAGAAAATGTTTAGAAACTCAGAAATGCAGAATTGCTATAAAAAAGCATTCTGGTAGACTCTGGCATCATATGAGAAAAGGCTAAGTCATTATATGATATTCTAAAGGAAAATGAATGTGAAGGATCTACTTTGACAAATTTTACATGGATTTTCCAGATGGGGGGCACTGTGTCCCTAATCCCCTTGATGTGGAAGAGAGAACTGTATTTCTCAAGGACTGGTCCATGAATGGGAGATGATCAATAAAATCAAATCCTGATGGGTTTGTCTCATTTCATATGTTGACAGAGTTATCAGACTGATAGGTAAGGAGAACATCTTGCTTCAACAAGACATTAAGATAAGACATTTATGTTACCATATCCCTGTGGACTAGATGGACAGATGTGTCTGGGATCCTAGTACATTGGGTACCATTTTTGATTACATTTGGGTATCCACTTCCTATTGGACAGCTTTCAGTACCAGGATATCTTTCTATACCTCACATCTAAATCTACCTCTGTTACTTTTATTTCTTGTTCCTCATTCTGCTCTCTGGGGCCAAGTAGGACAAATCTAATCCTTGTTCATACCGAAGCCTTTTAAAACATAGGTGATGGACTGACTGGAAGAAAAAAGTGATGATTAATAGATTGATGCCAGTCTGCAGTGATGTCTCCAGTTGAACACTCAAAGGCTCAGTAGACCTTTTGCTTGGCTGTGATCAACATTTTTATAAATAACTTGAAAATCAAAGCAAACAAATGAAATGAAATGAATGAATGGATGAATGGATAAAAATGAATAAATGAAAAATGAATAAACAACTCAGACAAGTAAATAAATAATTGGAATAAAGGCCTGGATGGCATTTTAAAAATCAGATATATAGAATAAAAGAAAAAATCTGGGAATGCTACCTAATATGTTGGATGACAGAATCTAGATCCCAAAATACTGACATCCAGGAACTATAAACTTGAGCTCTCCATGTTAAATTTAATCAAGATAAATAGAAAGGACTACAAGTCAGTGAATAAATCAAGGAAAAGAAGGGGAGGCAGTACTAGAAAGCAATTTCATGTGAAAAAGATTACAAGTTCAATATGAATCAACTAAGTGATAGCTACCTAAAAAGCTATTTTGATCTTAGACTCATCTTTGTCCCAGAGAACTAATGAGGAAACTTCTTTTCCTCTTTGCAGCAGAGAGATAGGGACTAAAGATGTCGAAAGCAGTATACATTGTGGTCAACGTGCAAATGGCTTTTCCTTCATTCTTTTTGTTTGTTATAAGAAAGAGTTCAAGGAAAGGATGTCAAGGGGAAATAAATAACTGTGGCATAAATCCAAAGGGAAACAAAGAAACATTTTAAAAAATTAACAGGAACATTTTTATTTCACATGCAAAAGTTCATAATTTTTTTAACTGAAATATCCCTCTATTGATGCTGAATTGTCCCCTCCCCCAGCCCCTGCCCTAGGATGGTGACTCCACAAGAGTCCTTCCTTTCTCTATGTTCTCAACTCATATAGTTTTCTGCCATTAACTTAAGTGGAATTTAATGGCATTATTAAATCTTATTCTTCCACGTTCTGACCATTGCTATTAGTTGGTGTTTAGCACCTTTCATACAAGAAATGCATCTCTCTTTATGACTTGCAATTTGAGATGACATTAGGCCCTTCTGGTGGAGGAACTTTAGGAAATAGCGAAGTTAAATGATCACCTAATATCTTACTTCAAAGGAAAATGGCCATATGATTGATATTGAGAACTCAGATACCATATGTCAAAATAAAACTCAGCCCCCTGGACTATTTCCCAATGTACATAATGGGATCACAGATAATGGGCAGCTAGGTGGTACAGTGGATAAAGCTCTGGTCCTGAAATCAGGAAGACCTGAGTTTAAATCCAGCCTCAGACACTTACTAGCCATATGACCCTGATTAAGAAAATTACCTTCTGTTTGCCTCAGTTTCTTCATCCACAAAATGGGGGTAATAATGGCACCTATATCCCAGGGTGGTTGTGAGGATCAAACGAGATAATAGTTTTAAAGCTCTTAGCACAGTGCCTGGGACATAGTAAGCACCAAATGAATGTTGGTTGTTATGATTATTAGATAAGAATATACCACATTAATCAAAGCCCATGCTTCTGTATGTAAAATTAATGAAGATCAGTTAGAATTATGTCCACCTCATATATAGTGTTAGACATCTACCATAAGTACAAGATGGTAAAGGTTTGGAAGTAGAGAACAGAAGTATGTGGGTAATGGGGGTTATAATTTGTCTTTCTCTAATTCAGGGTTTTTTTGTTTTGCTTTGTTTTGGTTTTTTACCAGCTTACTGGTCTAATTCTTGGTGCATCTCTCATAATTCTATTCCTAGACACAATCAATTTTATTCCATATCTAGGAAACTGATCTACTGTGCTCTAATAATAATAATAAAGTCCCAAAATTTTAGGGCTAGAATGAACAAGCGAAGAAACTGGCCTTATGTCATCTAGGCAGATAATGGCAAAAGGGCCAGGATTAGAATCTGAGTCTCCTGACTTCCATAGTGTAGGGACCCTTCAGTAAGAACTGTGGAGGAAAATCAAATCAAGAAGAAAATTAGTTAATTTCTTATTCCTACTCACTTGAAAACAGAAAATGGCCTTCCCTTGACAGCTCACTGGGCAGTATTTCACAGAATATTAGAGGTAGGGAGGACCTGGGGCCCACATAAACTGATCCCTACCTGTACAGGAAGCCCCTTTACAACATCAACAAGTGGTCTTGAAGATGTGCAATGATGGAGAACATACTGAAGCAGCTCCTTACCCTTTTAGGTATTTCCAATTATTAATTTGTCTCATACAATAAAGCAAATAAAAGCTGCCTCTCTGCAACTTCCATCCATTGTACTTGGTTCTAGCCTCAGAGACAAAAGAAAATAAGTCCAATTCCCCTTCTATTTGACAGTTTTTTAAGCACATGATGACAACTATCTTGTTCCCTCTAGAGTAGACCACATACTTCTGTTCTCTGCTTCCAAACCTTTACATCTTGTACTTATGGTGGATGTCTAACACTATATATGAGGTGGACATAATTCTAACTTTACTGTGTCACGGATCCCTTGGGAAGTCTGTAGACCCCTTTTCAGAATAATGTTTTTTAAATGTGTAAAATTTACAGGATATAAAGTAGATCAATTTTACTGAAATATAATTATGCAAATATATATGTGTATGTAAATGTATGTGTATGTATACATACAAATGTATACATATGTACATGTGTGTGTGTAGGTATGTGTAAGTATATTTCATGGACCCAGGGTTAAGGATCCCTGCTCCAAATCCTCTTTTCTCCAGGCTAAATAAACCCCCCAATTCCTTTAACCAATCCTCTCACAGTAATTTGAAAAATATCTATTTTTTTAAAACTACCTCTTTCAATATATCAGCCCCCATTTCTATGGATTATCTCAAAGAAGACATGTTTCCTTCAGTCCTCCCAAAAGGTAATGCCAATTCAAAGGAGTAATCCAGTCAGGCTGGTCTTCTTACTCCCCTTACAATGTTAATTTTGGCCTCCATTCCTTTGCTGATTCCTTTGCCCTAATTCCTTTCTTGATTTCTTTCCTCTTGGTAGATATAAATCCTGTCCAGGATTCAAGGCACATTCCAAGATAGACCTCTGCTAAGAAGCTTTCCATAACTATCCCTATCCGAGAGCACCTTCATTTCTCCCCACTATGGCACTTACAGGAAGTACCACCCAGTTTAGCTTTTATTTGTATGCCATGCTCCTCCCTATCAAAACTGGAATTAGAGTCCATCAACAAGCCAACAAGACGAGGTCTCTTTTATTTGAATATTCAGTGGAACTAAAGCATTAGGTAATATTGCAATTGGCATCACAGAAATACTCTCTGAAATTAAATGATTGGGTCCAGTCCAGGAACATTCTCTTACATGATATTGGATGCCCAGGCATGCTTTTTTTACATACAGCTGAATTTCTGGTACTTTGTCCAATTCTTACCATGCCAAATCACGTTGATGTATGATTTGTGTAAAGAGTTTCCACTCAGAAACAGTTCATGTTTGTGTTATGGACTTGTCTTCCCTTTTTTTTTTTTGGTGAGATTAAAAAATTGTTTCCACCATTACATTTTTCATATTTATTATGTTCTTGATTGCTCTCCAGTGTTGACTCAGGATTGATGGAAATAATCAACTCCCCAACCCCACCCAAGCAAACAAATAAAAACACATACACACGCAAGAACATACAAATGTGTGTGCTGTGTATAAATGATTTTATCCTCCGGAGTATATGATATACAAGAACAGCTGCTTATGCATGTATAGAACACAGGAGAATTTTCACAAATAAAAATGACATCATTGCCTTTGTTCTAGGGATACAACTACAGACAAATGACATATAGGCAAAGACTTGTCCATTAACCTCTGTGTTCATGCCTGTTTCATTTCAAGAAATAGTCTCTAATTTGGAGAACAAGGGACATCAGAATTCTCTGGTATAGATGGAACATTGGATTTCATATTTATGCTCAAGGCAAAATTTCTCTACTTGCCATTTTCTAAACATCTTCTGTCTTTCCATTCCCTATGACTTCCCTCACACACATGCTTTGAAGACTGTCTTCTATTTCTGATAGTTGACTTCCTCCAACAATCTATTAGTTATCTGTTTATAGGTTATATCCCTTAGTAGAATATTAGCTTTTTGAGAGTAGTACTTGTTTTTCAGTCTTTCATCTTTGTTTCCTTTGCACATAGTAGGTGCCTTTCATATGTAAAGTCCTTAATAACTGATAAACTGAATTGGGCTGACATCCTACCCATTTTTCAAGGACCCACTTGACGATTATCCAAATACCACTTTGTCCAAGTACACATTGCCGATGCCCTTTGCCATAAATACTATCTCTTTCCTGTGAACTGTAATTGTCTATTGTTTGTATCTCACAACCATGGATCTTTCCATTATATCTCTATATGCCTTGTCACCCTCTCGCTGGATTACAAACTCCTTGAAGGGAATGGTCCAAAGCCTATTCATCTTTCTTTCCCTATTCCCCAAACAGCACCTAGAACAGAGTCTTCTGTAGAGAAGACAATAAATACTTGTTGAATAGCAAAACCATATGCAGTTTGGATTGGTATAATTAAATGGTCTTCCTAACCTGGTACCCGAGAAGACAGAGCCTTCTGCCATGGCTATGCCTTAAAAGATAAATATCCCCTTCACTGCCTAGTTAGATGTACCCCTGTAAACACTATTTGGAATCTCACATTTATTAGAAAAAGGGAGAGAAAACAGAATAAAAATGCAAAGCACTATATTATAAATTTAATAACATGGAATGATAAATGCTGCAGCACTTTGGAATTGGGGAGATTAGATAGAAGAAAGCCTGTGTACTAACCTCATGATGTAGCCCTAAATGCTGAAGCAGGAGAAAGGAAAACAAATAGTCTCACTATCTCATGGAACATGGAATGTGACAGATTATAAAGGACTTCCAGGAATGCCATGAATCAATGGTATTGGTTTGGAAGCCAGAAAGCGAAGTCATGACGATTTTCTCCTGTAATCAAATGTTAGTTTCATTTACAAAAAGCTTCCATACGGAATTCTTTTTCAATAAAATCTTCTATACATGTCCTGAACAATCAATATGCTCAAGTCTGATCTATGCTAGGTTGCATTCATTGTGAGGTTGCTTGAAAACCAAGGTCCCCAGTAATAGGTTTTGCTTATAGTAATACTTTGCAGAAAAACATGTCACATTAAATTGCTTGACACTCCTCTTCACTGTTTCATTAAGAAATGAATCCACAGCTAGAGGCACTGCTCTGGAGTCACCCCACCACTCTGTTGAAGCTGATGATCATATTGTTAATATCTCAAGTGATCAAGTTATATCCTCCCCACCAAGACACCAGATAAATTTATTGTATTAATAATACAGCTTTATATATAGAAATTACATTGCCTTCATGCCTGGAGGTCATTTTATTTTACAGGCTTTTTTTTTCATGTAAAATGCATTTCCTCAAATATACTCTTAGAGACTGGACTTGAAGAGACATGTCTACACTGCTACGGGGCGTGAAATAATTGCTGGGTAACTCTATCCCCAAAGGAAAAACAAAGCCGAAACTGACTTCTTGATTGTTAAAAAACCAAATTCCTAGAGCATCCAATGCGAGTGTATTCCAAGTCCCAGGTTCCTTATAGTTTTACAGTAATATGATTAGCCTTAACCTGGATTAAAAACTTTAAAGCAGCCCATGATTATCTGACCCACTACTTCAATGAAATAGAGGAGTTGTATGCGAGGGTGTGTGTGTGTGTGTGTGTGTGTGTGTGTGTGTGTGTGTGTATGTGTGTGTGTGGTGTGTTGGCATGTGCACATGTGCATATATATGTGTGTGTGTGTGTGAATAAATGTATATATGGGCTAAGGGGGCTACTGGACATAATTTAGTTTACTTGGTGACCAGCAAATTCTTTATGATACCCGATATATTGTCACATATTGTCATATATTGCCAGGTCTGTGAACCTGTATTGCTTCTATCTTTTTAGCCATCTATTGACTAATCTAAATTAACACAAGGGAGACAAAATACATCAAGTGTAAATGACAAATTAAGTGCTTATGTTCTATACATGCTAGGTATAGCAGCATAAAAAAGGGCATGGACCTACAAGGTAGAAGATCATAGGATCATAGACTTAGAAATGGAAGGGGCCTAAGAGTTAATTTACTCTAACACCCTCATTTTATAGATGAGAAAACTGAGTCAGGTGACTTATCCAAGATCAAACAGGTACTAAGTGGCAAAGCTAGGCACTCTGATTCCAGAGCTAGCATTCTTTGTGCTCAACCACTTTGTTTCAACGTTTTAGTCCTGTCTCTCCTACTGATTGCCTATGGCATTTGTAGAAATTCCATTAACCTGTATTAGTCTTACATTTAAAATAGGGGCAAGAAATTCTAGAACTTCAGAGATGGAAATGGTAAAGAGAACCTAATCCCGCTTGATCATTTTATAAATAAGGAGACCGAGGACCAGAGAAGTTGACTAACCTGAGGTTGGTTAGTTACTGAGCGGAAGGGAAGAGAAGAGAAAAGAAGGGAATGGAAGGGAAAGGAAGAACAAACATTCATGATGCACATACTATGTACCTGCACTGTGCTATGTGCTTTATAAATAGTATCTCATTTGTTAGGAGAGGTGAACTTCATGCCCCTTTACTCTGGTTTGTTGCTGTTCAGTGGTTCAGTTGTATCGAACTCTTTGTTACCCTGTGGACCATGCTGTCCATGGAGTTTTCTTGGGAAAGATACTGGAATGGTTTGCCATTTCTTTCTCCAGTGGATTAAGACAAACAGATTAAGGGACCTGCCCAGGATCACACAACTATTAAGTGTCTGAAGGCGGATTCAAATTCAGGTCTTCTTGACTCCAGGCCCAGTACTCTACTCACTGAGCCACCTAAATGCTTCCTACTCTGGTTTAATGTTCTTTTAATTCTATTTTACTGTCCTTGTTTTTGATTATATAGAACAGAGACGTATGGAAAAACAAGATACCAGGTATGGCATTGTTTGAGATCCTGGGTGAGGGTAAGAAGAATCTATATAAGATCATAATACCTTATTAAAAACATAATACCTTGCTATGTTTGCTGGAAAATCTGGACAATCATTGATGATAAGGGAAAGTGTAGATAGCAGTGAGTATACTGGACTAGACCAAATGATATTCCAAGGTGCCTTCAGGCTCTAGGATTCTATTTCTTAGCACCTTTCTGTGAGGGCACTTAACAAACATCTCCAACAACTTCTGAGTGCCTGAGTGAGGCTAGATGGTGAGCATCTTCTGACCTCCCTGACGCAGGGGAGGAAGCTAATGCCCAGAGAGGCTGACCAGTGCTGTTTATATTTTGAGTTAGGAGGCAAAAATAGGGTTAAGCAGCCAACATGCCAGTATAGCTGGAGGCCCGCTCTCAATAAAAGGTCACTCTGAATGGCCAGCTAGGAGGTGAGGGGGAGGCTGGCCAGGAAAAAAAAAAAAGAATTCATGAAAAGATCTAAAAAGAAACCCTAGGGATAAGTTCCTATGCTTTTGGTTTTAACTTTTGTCAAGCCTTAAGAAAGGTGGGTCTTTAATTTGGAATTTGCTAGAGCGTAGAAGAGGCCATAATTGTCTCTGGAACTTAGTGAGGTCTCTGGGAGCAAGTAAATGAATGGAAAACAAACAATGGTAACCTCAAACTACCTCTTTCTCAAAAAGCACAGCACAGAGTGTGTTCTGCGGAGGTTAGTTTGTGAATAAAACAGTGTAAAAGCTTTAGCAGTAGAGTCAGTATTATGGGCTCTTGTTCTAAACAGAACTAGAACTGGCATATTTTTATGTGGGGGGGTGAGGGAGAGAATAAGAATTTATTAAATGCCTACTATGTGCCAGGCACTGTACAGATATTATCTCATTTGATCTTCACAACAACTCTGGGTTGTAGGTATTTATCATGACCCCTATTTCACAGTGGAGGAAACTAAGGCAAACAGGATAAAATGACTTGTCTAGGATCACACAGCTAATAAGTGTCTGAGGCCAGATTTGAACTCAGGTCTTCCTGACTCTAGAGCCATTGCTCTATCCACTGGGCCACCTCCCTGCCTTGCTTTTGTGAGGTAGAGAGGGGAAAAATGTTCTTCAATTGTTATATAATATCTGACTAGGTAGATGGAGAAGAAAGGTAAATTCTTGGATCTATGAATGTGGGATTAAGGGGTTCCCAATAAATTCTCATAGGCTTGGAATATTTCTTAACTGATTTTGTTGTTTGAGATGGCCATGAGGTCCCCATGAGATCCAAGTGATGGTGGAGGGCAGATTATGGACTCTTGTCAGTAGCTTAAGTTCTAAAAGTATTGGAAAAGCATGTCGTTTGCAGCAATCCCTTGTATACCACGACTGTGCTTTAAGAGTCAACATTTCAGGGTCTATCGCTCTGGAGCAAGCTGCCCGTCCCACTACCCCTCTTCCCAAGAAGTCCCTGGCCCTTTAACTGGAACCTGCCCTGCCTTCTCCACAGATTCATCTCCTCCTTGCTGTTATGCTTGAGCCCAGTCCCAAATCCCGCCTTAGGAAAGAGTCCATAACCCTCCCCATCTCCTCCTCCTCCCCAAATCCCCATCCTCTAAGGTGCTTAGAGATCTCTAACTGCACAGCATGCTCCAAGCTGGGGCTGCCGCCCATAGTGTCTGTTGCAGGGAGAAATAAACCTCCTTGGGGTGCAAAAAAAAGAGTCGACGTTTCACAAAAGCTCCCTATAACATTGCACAAAGTGAATTAGGGCTTTCAATCTTGCTTTGGTAAACATTCTCAACCTGGTCTGTCACGAGATCTTTTCCTTAAGATACTATCTCTAATTTTATTAAAAAAAAAAGTTGAGTTTATAGATCTAGAGTTGGAAAGACCGTAGTTCTAATTGTCAGGATGTTTTTCTTTACCTTGAGTGGAAACTTACCTCTCCATAATTTCTACACAGGGCTCCTAGCTCTGTCCTCTTTGGACAGCCAGTTTAAGTCAAATCCTTCCTTAGCATAACAGCCCTTCAGATACTTGAAGAACGTTATTTTAGAATCTTCAGTCCCCAAGCTTTCCCTCTTCTTGGCTAACTGTCCCCATACGCTTTCGTCTGTCATGGTTTCAAGCACCACTTACCCCCCTGGTTGTGTCCTCCTGCTCATCAATGTCCTTCCTAAAGTGATATCAGTGCATACATGTAAAGACCAAAGATACATACAAGACCCAAGTGCAGCTGAAAGGGTACTAGGTTTAGAGTCAGGGTTCTTGGGTTCCAATCTCTGTTCCTATATTGCCTGCTTATTACCGCCGAATGTCCTCCATTCCTTTCACTGTGGGGTAATGTGGGTATGACGAAAGGGTGAATCTATGAAATGGGAGGAATATCATGGGATTTCTCCAGCACCACCTTCCCCTCTAAAGTCATATTTAACAGCTGATCCCTGGAAGTTTGAATGAGGCAAGGAGCAGTAGAAGAGTCTGAAAGTCTTCTACCAAGCTTTTGGTAATACAGTAGCCCTTCCACATTGCAAGTTTCCCCACAGTGTCCATATATCGTGGGTTGGCATAAGAAATTAAATGGCAATTTTTGGGGAGTTTTGCAGAAGCTGCAGACAACACGAAGGCCAGAAGATGACACAGAAAAAAGTTAGGACACTCAGAAATGCATAAAATATATGTACAGTATTGTGTAATATCAGCCTAAATTTTATAATAAGGTATTGTAAACACCCTACAAAAAAAGAAAAAAAAATCAGACTTCTCCGGTACAAAGGGAGGGCCAAAAATTTTTATGCAGATTTTTCAGATCATGGGAGCACCCTGTAACTGCTGCAATGTAGAGCTATGACTTACCTGATTTGAGGGGTGGCTTCCTATCATAGACATAACTTGGAACCCTCTAGAGTTAATTCTGTGGACCCTTAGGAGGGATATGGAGCTCTGTTCACTTAATGAGAATCAAACTTCCTTCCAAACTGCTTTCTAATTTTAAAGCCTCTGACAGTAACAAGCCATACATGCAACATCAATATAATTACATGAGATCTAATTTGATCAGGAGTGCACAGAGATTCTGGAGTTTCAATCCATGATCTTCCTCTCTAGGGCTTTTTTGCCTTGCACCCATGAACAAAGTAGGAACATAGGGGAAGCTAGGTGGTGCAGTGGATAGAGCACTGGCCCTGGAGTCAGGAGGACCTGGGTTCAAATCCAGCCTCAGACACATAACAACTTACTAGCTGTGTGACTCTGGGCAAGGCACTTAACCTCAATTGCCTAGACAAAAAAAAAAAGAATCAAAACAGACATTTAGGGGGCAGCTAGGTGGCGCAGTGGATAGAGCTCTGGCCTTGGAGTGAGGAGTACCTAAGTTCAAATCCAGCCTCAGATACTTGACACTTACTAGCTGTGTGATCCTGGGCAACTCACTTAACCCCAATTGCCTCACCAAAAAGCAAAAAAAAAAAAAAGTAAGAATCTGGATTTATAGACTCCTAAGACTTCTGTGGCTAGATTTCAGGGGTTCCATAAACTTGAATGATAAGAAAATCCCATGTTACATTCCATTATAATTGGCTTCTTTTGTAATCTCATGAATCTTATTTTATGCATTTAAAAACATTATTATGAAAAGGGATTCATTGATTTAATCACAGTGTGAGAGGGTTCCATGACACAAAAATGGTTGGAAAACTAGGTTCTCTGCCCCTATCTTTTCTTTCTTGCCTTGGAGCTATGATGGTTCTACTCCTACTATTTTTTGCCATCTCTTTTACGTGGCCCAGGAAAACTCTGGGCCTCCCTCCTAGTCTCATTTTCAGATCTGGGTCTACTCTGAGTTGGAGCTGAGCCACACAGCAGAGACTTGGCTTTTGACTCTCAATCACTCTCCTGTTTCCTCCTCTCCTTTTCTTTATGTTTGCTGAGAAATTGCCCCCAATCCCAGAATAGTCTACTAGGTATAGAAGACCTAATCCACAGCCATCCTCATCTTACAGGAATAATCACATGATTTATATGTTTGTTATTATTGTTAAGAATTATATTTTTATTATCTAGTACTCATTATGGATAGATCTGTAAATTGTGAGCTAAGCATTCCCCTGATGGTCTATGGAGCATGATAATTCGATTTACCTTATAGTCACATGTTCATAATGCAACTAAGAATACTCCTAGGGTCTGTCTTTGGATGATTCTCCACTAAATACCTCTCCCTTGTGAAAAAGCCATGGAGCTGTCTTGTGGGTAAGGTTTTGCTGGTGAGTTAAGACAAATACCAAAAGATGTCAGGCACTTCAAACAGATCTAGGGGTACAATAGACTTGGTAGCTGGTAGAAGTTGGAAGGATTGGATCCTAGTCCAAAAGGTCTACTAATCAGTCATATTTGACTCTTTGTGACTCCTTTGGGGTTTTCTTGGCAAAGATACTGGAGTGGCTTGCCATTTCCTCCTCCAGCTCATTTTATAGATGAGGAACTAAGGCAAACAGAGTAAAGTGACTTGCCCAGGGTCACACATCTTATAAGTGTCTGAGGCCAGATTTGAACTCACAAAGATGATTATTCTTAATCAAGGCATGACATTCTGTCTACTGCCCCTTTCTATTAATACAATGCAATCTTTAGCAACTGACTAAACCATTCTGAGCCTCAGTTTCCTCAGAGGTAAAGTGAGGAAGTTGGTCTGGATTAGAGGTGTCAAACTCTTGACTCTTGGAGTTTCAGAAACACTTAAGGAAATAAATAAAAATATAGTACAACAATAGAAAATGTTAATTTGTGTTTTTTTAAGGTCAACAAGAGGATGTGGAATTTGATACCACTGGTCTGGATGATCTCTGTGGTTCCTTCCAGCTCTACTCTGATGCCAAGAATTACATTTATCTGCAGGCCCATTAATGTACTATTGCTTATATTTTCTTTGAGTCGGTATACTCTGGTTAAAACTACAAAGGCCCCATAAGAATAGCATTGGCCTTCAAATCTTGAGCAACTGTTTAGCAGAGGACCTGGCACCAATGAGAGGGAATATGCTATTGAGTCAATTAATAGCTCAATAAAGTCAAACCAGGACACAAGGATGCTGGAAAGGGAGCATGTCTCAAAGGCGTAGGTTCATAACCTGTTAATGAAACCATACTGGCTGACTGTGAATGTGGGCAAGCTGTTGAATGCACATACGTGGCAGTGCAGACACACACACACACACACAAATACACGCACTCCATCTCCCAATTTTGCTGGCTGTTCTCCTGGCCTGGGGTTCACTCCTTCCTCATCTCTGCCTCCTGGCTTCCTTAGCTTCCTTGAAATCTCAGCTAAAATCCCATCTTCTCTAATAAACCTTTCCTGGTTTCCTTTAACATTTGTGCTTTCTCTCTGAAATTCAATCTAATTTATCCTGCATTTATGTTGTTTGTACATAGCTGTTTCTCTCTTGTCTTCCCCATTCGATTGTATGCTTCTTAAAGGCAGGGGCTGTGTCTGTCTTTCTTTGAATTCCCCAGTGGCCGACACACAGTAAGCACTTCTTTCCTTAAGGCTTAACTATTTAAAGCCCTGCAAAGATACATCTAATTTTTGGAGGTTGTTTTCCATCAAAGAAAGGTATTTGTATATCATAAATGAGAGCAGAATCAGCATTTATTAAGAGCCTACTATGTTCCACACACTGTGGTAGATGCTTTTCAAATATTATCTCATTAGATCCTCACAACAACCCTGTGAGGTAGATGATATAATGATCCCCATTTTACAGCTGAGAATACTGAGGTAAACAGAGGTTAAGTGACTCCCCAAGCTATTAAGTATCTGAGGCTGGCTTTGATTCTAGAACACTATGCTCTACCTAGCTGCCTCATGCTAAAGGGATCAGAGAATAGAGGCATCTTTACAGTAGTTCAATAACTTCTTAACCTTATTATTATGTTCTGGGCTAGGGAGCTGGTCAAGAAGCTGGAAAGGCCATCTAACCCAGCCCTCTCATTTTACATATGAGGAAACTGAGGTCTAAGGAAGTTAAATTACTTGTCCAGGCTCACACAAGTAGTTAAGCATCAGAGGCAGCATTTGAACCCAGGTCTTTGGATTCTAGAGCCTGTTTTCTTCCACTGTACTACACTACCTCTCAAACCCAAAGCTCTAGCTACAATACCACCCTGACTCTGTAGGGTGGTAGTTTAGAGTTGATTTTGTTTCCCTGTGCCCAGCCATCTCCCTTTCACCAAACTTTATAGCTACAAGGTTTTTGTATTGGAAAGCAATATAAATAAGCATATCCAATCATCGATTTTTCCCAATGTATCCTGAATTTAATGAAAACTTTTAAAATGTGAAACTTGGTTAGTACCCAATGGCAAACCGATTCTGTACAGCAGCCTAGGGAGCGACCCAGGCACCAGCTGGACTTTTACACTCTGAATAGTCCAGCAGTTTGAGAGATGCCATTCTGAGAATCATCATTGTTTGGCCCCAGCTGCCATAGGGCTCACATGCAGACACATTTCTAGTAGTGCTGTGTATATGTACGTGTTTCAAATTGGGCTTCTGTGTCGCAGCTGTGCTGTTTGGAGTGTTGGAGAAACAACTGAATGATTACCATCTCTAATTCTTTGGCTGGGAGCAAAAGGAGAGGAAAAGGGGAGAGGCAAAGAAAGTGGCTTGGGGAATAATTTGAAAGAAATACTATGTCATCTAGGACTCTGGTTCAAATAGCAGAGCTTAAACACAGCAGGATGAACTGCAAAAATGGCCTGGACCCAAAACAGCTTAAACTTATGTACCCAATATGGGGCAACTCTGGATAGCAAGGCATAAAACAGACCCTGGGCATACTCCTTAAACAACCTGGTTCTCAGTTTTCTCATCTACAAATGTTAATGTCTCTGAAGTTATTTCTACCTCCAGATCTATGATTCTATGACTTATGTAATATATACAGTAATGCTAAGATAGGTGGAATTTAGAAGCCAAATTCAATATGGTGTTTTCTGTCTTTGTCATCACCTATCATAAAACTCATTGACCTTGTTATGAGGATATTGAGGATTTCCCACTATCACAGGCCCATTTTGAAACAGAGGCACAAATAAGATTTCTTATTCACTATGCCATTTACCCTACCTTTGCTAATTATAAGTAATATTGTAGCTTAGCTTATTAGGGGATGTCTCATAAGATGGTGAGTGCAATTAAGTTAAACAAATACTTATTTTTTTGTTGTTCAGTCATTTCAATCATGTCCAACTCTTTGTGACCTAATTTGAGGTTTTCTTGGCAAAGATACTGGAGTGGTTTGCTATTTCCCTTTCCAGCTCATTTTACAGATGAGAAATTAAGGCAAACAGGGTTAAGTGACTTGCCCAGAGTCACACAGCTAGTAAGTGTCTGAGGTTGGATTTGAACTCATAAAGATGAGTCTTCTTGACTCCAGGTGTGATACGCTATCCACTGCACTACCTAGCTGTCCTTAAATATTTATTAACTGTACCTAAAAAGGCAGTAAACTGACCCCAAAATAAGAGGCTAATATCCTAAAGGAATCAAAGAAAAAGGAAAAGGATTTCTGTGTACAAAAATAGCCCTTTTTGTAGTGCCAAAGAACTTGAAACTAAGGGATGCCCATTAACTGAGGAATGACTGAACAAATTATAGCATATGAATGTAATGGGATATTAATGTGATGTAAGAAATTATGGAAGGGACAATTCTAGACAAACCTGGGAATATCTGTACGAAATGATGCCGAGTGAAATAGGTAGGACAATGTACACAATTTATACAACTTAGAGACCACTTATACAATAACAATAATACTACCAAAAAAAAAAAAAAAGAAAAACAACTTTGAAATGCTTAGGAATGCTGCTCATTGCAATGCCTAACCATGATTCCAGTTCTGCAAGTAATGAAACATTCTAAGCATCTCTGGACAGAGAGATAATGAACTCAAGGTGAAGAATGAGGAATAAATTTTCAGACTTGACTAGTGTAGGGATTTGTTTTGCTAGCCAATGAATATCTGAAACAAGGAATTTGTTTTTCTATCTTTCAATTTGAGAGGATGGGAGGGGATGAGGATGGCTAATAATGAGGTTCCCAAAATGGGGGGTGGGAGTAAAAGAAAATTGAGAAAATATCATTGAAGTATTTTTAAGAAGTGAATACAAGATAACAAAATGAAGGTCAATAGGAAACAGATAAGAAGGAAAACGTTGAAAATAATACATGGACTTTGTTCTATATTTTAAAATAAAACCAAATCAATTATGATACAGACTCACATCTTCACATACAATCTTTTCTTTTTTTTGTTTTCTACTTTGTATATGGAAATGCTTATCTTATTTGGCATTGGCTAAATTCAAAATTAAAAAAGGAAAAATATTTATTAAGTACCTACTATGTTCAAACTTCTAGAAGTGTTCAATCAAAAGCTTGATGACCAAATCTGTCCAGGTCTAGGACACAGAAGTTATTCCTGCCGTGGGTGGCAGGTTGGAATAGATAACTGTGAACTTCCCTTCTAATTCCTGAACATTCCTGCCATAAGCAAAGCATTCCTATTATTGACATTAAAGAAGTTTAAAGAGTAAAAAGATATAGCACCACCAAGTTACTTTCCAGTATTCTCTTTTGCAGCTATTTCCTTTCATGAAGATTGATTAAGTTGCTATGATCATTTGGTAAACATATCCACAAAAGCAAATCCTCCATGGGGCACTTATCAGTCCATAACCATATGACTAGGGTGAGCACTCGAGTTGTTGTACATATTCTAGTCACTTAAACAATAACACCTCACTCAGTGAAAATTGGAAGGATGAAGCATAGCCATCCAAATCAGTATGCTAGCCAAAAATAACACCAAGAAAATGCAAATCCTGACACCAAGTTGAAGCTCACTCATGGATAACCCAGCAGGCTGTTCATAACATCAAGACATGAAGATAGGAACATGGGATTTCAATTGCATTAACAACAGCTTTTTTTTTTTAAGGTGATCTTTTTCAAACACTAAAAACTAACCATAACCATCACCTTGAGTGCTCTGGGTCTCATCTCCTTGCCTATCCAGCAAAACCCTTCCTCTTGCACATTTGAAATCACACTTTTTTTTTTCATCTCCTGTGCTGAACATAATAAAACTCCAGTCCTGCTTCTGTCTCAGAAATTGGTGCCAGGAGTTGTGATCTTACACATTACAGAAGGCAGGTGATTTAGGTGTGATTTTTGGTCTCAGACTTTTTGTGTCTCCAGATGATGGAACTGCTGAAGCAATTGATTATCTGCTTAGCTCAACTGGAAAGCCAAGAACTAATCTGCCTCTAGAATTTCTCCTTGGAACTGAGAAGGAATGAGAGTAATGTGGCCTGGAATGGCACCAGCAGGGACTATGTATGAGTCAGGAGTTGGGCAGCAGGAGTAAAGTGTGAATGTCAGAGAGAGATCAGGTCTCTGATAAAGGCATCATGGAGAAAAAAAAGTCCCTACTCTACTGCCCAAAATGAGCCATAGATTGTATAAGTGACAACAGATTACCCTTCCATCACTTTCTGCCTCTATCACTGACTCTAGAGGCAACTAGATGGTACAGTGGATTGAAAGCTGGTCCTGGAGCCAAGAGGATCTGAATTCAAATCAGGCATTTATTAGCTATATGATCCTGGATAAGTCACCTAACTTCTGCCTTCCACAGTTTCCCTAACTGTAAAATGGGGATAATAATAGCATCAACCTCACAGGGTTGCTGAGAGGATAAATGAGATAATATTTCTATAGCACTTAGCACAGTGCCATCCACCAGATAAATGCTTATCTTCTCTCCCTGACTTTATCCTTTGTCCATTCCACCCCCTCACATCCACCCTCTCAAAAAGAATTACCACATTACAATGGGAATTTTCCCCCTACAATCTGTTTTAGGATCATGGAATTTAAAGCTCAAAGAAGACTTACAGGTCACTTAGTCTGATCACTTCATTTTGTATGTGTAGGACCTCATACCCAAAGTAGGGAAGGATTTGCTATGTCCAGTAGAGGAATAATCAATCAGTAGTTTAAAAAAAAACAACCATGGAAGAAGAAGCCATATGTAACACTTGGAAGACTATATTTCTTTCAAACTATTTTGCTTTGTTAGCAAAATTTTCTTTTTGAGAAATGAGAATGGACTACCTGTGTATTCAAATAGTATCCACAAGGGCAGTGAAAAAAATCAGTTCAGAGGTTTGAAATTAGAAAAGGATGACCATGTTGCGTTGGCTCATTCTTTTCCACACACACCTCCTCTACCAAGCCCTCCCTTCTCCTTTCTCAACTCCCTGTCCCAGGTTTGGATTATTAGCTCCAACTTGGCAGATGCCTGTCTCTTCTCACTAGAGAACACCCTGCCCTTGGTATTATTAATGGTACAACATATGATCAAGAGGAGGGAAAAAAAGGTGGAAAGAAGCAAGTTAGGGAACTGGAAAGAAAAAAGGGGTCTGTGGGTGACCCTCAGTGTCTTGTCATTTAGCTCCTTTTTCTATTCTCATGACAAAAGTATCTGATAAAGTCATTTAACAAGTAAGGTGGCATGCTGAGAGATGTGCCCACCAACCTCCTGGTGAAACTGAGGCTCCTTATTGCCAGCAGTAAAAGATTTGATTTTATTTGCTTAATTTCCAACTGTTTTGAAGGAACAAGGTTATCCCACAGATGAAAACAGTGTGATGAGAGTGCCTGGACTAGACTTCTAGGTCCTAGAAGAATGTGGCTCCCTCCCAAGTTTCTCCCAACTTATCTTTCTGTTTACTGGGGCATGGCCTTCCCATATTGTGTTGGATCTCTTTGCTTGGTCATACAACCTTTGGGTCACTTACTCCTCAGCTACTGATGTTACAGTCCTATGGAGGAAGTTACAGCCCACTGAGAAGCACCAACTTTAAATCTATGATCCTATGACATCATGTTTAATTAGAAGGAAAATCCAGCTTCTGGACAGACCATAATTTATTTGTATTCCAAGTTTCATTTGCTTTCACTGGAAGCAAGAGGCTGTGAATTCGGCGAAGATAGGGGATGTGATAGGTAGGTTATGTGTGTGTCTGGAGGGAAGAGCAGAGAAGCATCCCAGACCATATGTTCTTTAACAAGTTTCATTTCCGTCACCTGGATAGTTCGCTCTAGAGTTTTCACCCCTAACGCTAAAATAAAAGGGATCCTATAAAGACCAATGAAGATCGCTAACGTTCTCTGTGGTTTCTCAGCCTGCCACTGCCTTAGCCAAATGGTGATATCTTTTTTTTCCCCTTCTTTATGGACTGATTGAATAAATAATTGATTTTTACAAGCATTTATTATTTCTCCCTCCCTTCCACTGAACAATTTTTTAAATGAAAAATAACAAATATGCATGGTCCAGAAAAAAAATAAATTCTCACATTGGTCAAATCCAAAAATGTATGTCAGATTCTACACCCGCAGGGCATCACCAGGAGATAGGTGTTGCGTTTCGTCTTCAGTCCTAGGGGAAAGGAGTTCTGCATTTGGCCTCAGATGCTGATTTATTGATGGTTGTTGATATTGAAAGCCACTGACTAAATAAATCTAATTTTTGAATGACTTTTAAACCTCAAGCTTGCATGTTAAAAGAAACCACAAAAGTAATGCTTCCTTCTTCTTTGGCTAATAGCCTTTATATCTGAGGATAAAGGAGAAAACCTGTCCTGTTGAGAAAAATGCAGTACTGAAAATCCTTCAAGACGATTGCAGCAGTGCCAAAATGCTGGTGCGATTAGAAACTCTGTCCACGTCAGAATAACCTCAAACCATAAGCAGAAGCCTGTGGTTGGAGTTCTGTATGAAAGAGCTCTGCGGTTCACCTTATTATGGGGGAGGGGGAACTGATTAAAAAGCACAGGCTTACATTTTAAAGGGCAGATGGGATGGTGCTTTTTTCAAAGGGGAAGGCCTCAAACCTGTGAGACTGAGTGAAGCCCAAATCACACCAGTATCCTCAGCTGTTATAAAGCAAACTATTCTCATTGCTGTCTGTGCCAAGACAAGAGCTCAGGCTATGATAATAGCCTGGGTAGCAGAAGGAGGCAAGCCACCTGAGTGGCATCCAGAGTTGCTTTTATCACCTTTTTTTATGGGAGAGGCTGACTTGGTCATTGGCTCTTACGAGAGAAATGTTGGTTCCTGAGCTCCAGTCCCTTGAGCAGACAGTTCTTCGTACACCTCACCAAGAGAATCAGGTAAAATGAGCTCAGAGCCCTGTACCACCAGAAGCAGTCTCACCACCTGACCCAGGGGTGAGGAACCTGTGGCCTTGAGGCCACATGTGGCCCTCTAAGTCCTCAAGTGCAGCCCTTTTACTGAATCCAAACTTGGGATTTGTTCTGTGAAGTTTGGACTCAGTCAAAGGGCTTCACTTGAGGACCTAGAGGGCCACATGAGGCCTTGAGGCTGCAGGTTCCTCACCCTGATAGCCAGTAATTGAAGGAACTTAGCTGTGTGGTCTGTTTGCTTTTCTCTTTGTTCTGTCTTCTACATCATTTCTACATTTGGCACTTGGGAGGCAAAATGGAAATTCAGGCTATGATTGTGATAGACATCACCTCAGTGTACATTGTTTGACATTGTGACATTAAGGTCCAGACCACCAGCCTCCCACCTGCTCCAACACATTGAACTAATTATCTTCAGAGCTAAAAAAAAAATCCTTTCATTGGTTGGTTGGACAACCTGTACACCTTTCCCCAAACATGTTTATTATAACAACAATGGAAAAGAATGCATGCAAAGTGTATTCAACAGTTCTGTACACAGCCCCAAGCATGTTGAGAAAGACAACCCAGGTGCACACATCCTGACTCTTAGTGCTATTATTTTAGCTATTAGGGATGAGGCTACCGTCAGGCTATTGGCAATTCTTTGTTAATATTGCTAAAGACTAAGGTTCACATTCAAAGTAATCAGCCCTTGCCTATAATACAACATTGGGAGAGAGGAGAAGACATACATAACCATTCTAGTCTGAACTAATCCTTTAATATGGAGCAATATGGTCCATTAGCTTACATAATGACTCACATTTATATAATACTTTTATAAACATAAAATACACAAAGTGCTTTCTACGCATCATCCCAGTGTGACTACAACCCCGCAAAGTCAATGACAAATGTATTTTATCTCCATTTTACAAATAAAGAAATGGAGAGTTAGCAAGATGAAATGATTTGCCCAAGTTCACATCACAATCAAGTGTCAGAGCTAACACTCAAGATCATAGGATTTAGAGCTGGAAGAGAACTTAGCAATCAGCTGGTTGAAACCCTTTCCACAGGTAGGTGGCACAGTGCATAGAGTGTCGGGCTTGAAGCAAGGTGAGTTCAACTCGGACCTCAGACACTTATTAGCTGTGTGATCCTGGACAAGTCACTTAACCCTGTTTGCCTCAGTTTCTCACCTGTAAAATGAACTAAAGAAGGAAATGGTAAACACTCCAATATCTCTGCCAAGAAAACCCCAAATGGGGTCATGAAAAGTTGAACACAATTGAAATGACTAAACAACAACCCCTTTAGTTTATCAATAACGAAACTGAGGCCATGAGAGAAGACACCCAAAGATTACCTCAGACAAAGGACTTCTTACCCCAAGTACAATGTTCTTTCTATGCTACCAATACGACAGCACAACTGTAGAAATCCATAATCAAATCAAGGACACTTGTAAAGCATGCAGCCTTAGAGAACTGCTTGAAGCTCATACAGGTTTAATGACTTGCCCATGGTCCCGCAGCTAACAAGCGTCAAAAATGAAACTTCAACCCAGGTATTCCTGACTCTAAATCCAGCAGTCCATGCACTATATTGCTGCCTCTAAAGAACACTTCAGATATGTAGGACTCATGAAACTCATAACAAAAATGTCAAATTTTGAGTAACTAGAACCTTTGCATAACGTTCCTTTTTTTTTAGCATGTATGTATGTGTGTGTATACATGTGTACGTTTATATTTGCACTGGACAAAACATGCTAATGTTGAGTTGGAGAATCATAGATTAACAGAGCTTCAGAAGATGTTAGAGATGATCTAATCCAATCTTTTTTATCTTATATATGAGAAAATTAAGGCCTAAGGAAGTTAAACGATTTATCCAAGGTCATATAGTTAGTGGCAGAATCAGTCCTAGCACCATTTCCCAATTCCTACTCCAGGGTCTTTAAGCTAGATTATGCCACCTCCCAATATGCTCTATATGTGTATTCTGCCTGATGTAATTGTGTAAGCACACAATTCTCTCCCTCACATACATGCACAAGCACATACTTTTAATTTTCCCCAAGTGTAGTATAAATTTCAACCCATTAAATGAACTGATTCTATACTGCCCTGTGGATGTGACTAACCCTCACCCCCCAGCCATGACATCACTGTTTCCATGGTAACTAATGCACTTCAAAGGAAAAAATGCAGATGGTGGCTTAAAAAAAAAATCCAGACAAAATAAGTAACAGAAAGCCAGCACATGAAATAGTATGGGTTGGTACAGAGGATACCTGTATTACAGAGTCAGCTCAGTGCAGTGATAAATATTTTAGTAGAATCTTTATGTGGTTGGATATTCCACATAACAGTAGCCCTATCAAATGGCACTTCTGCCTTTGCATTCAGGGCTGCAAAGGAGGGGTGCTAGCCCCCAAGAATCTGCAGGTAGGGGAAGAGACTGCATTCAAAAGCACAGGTGCACTCTGAAGATGAGCTTTCAAAATCAAGAAATGTACTGTAATTTACATTACATTGAAATTAGCTTTAACTGAGAATAGGCTATTTTAGAAACATTTGAATGCCTGGGAGAAACAAAAGAAAAGCTCACCAAAGTAAAAAAAAAGGTACAAATTGGTAAGCTGGCAAAAAAAAAAAGTGAATTCTTATGTTCTAAATATAGAAAAAGAATTAAATGCATATGAGCTACTTGATCTTTCTGTTTCTCTCCAGCCAATAATATTTTTCAATTTAAGGGCATAGACCCTTTCTCACTTACTGTTTGTATCTCATTGTTTAGATGTCAATGAATGCAGGTTTATCTGGGCATGAAGATAAAAGCTCAGCATTGTAGGAGAGGCAGCTGGGATGTGACAGTTCTGGATGGTTTGACACAAAACTAGAATCTGGTTTTTAAAACATTACAAAATGTGGTAGGCATGTTGATCAGTCACTGTCAAAATGTCACTCAGCATTTTCTGCATACAGAATATGAGTTTAAAGGCATGATGTCATTTAATCTTTCTTTTGGGGGAACCAATATTCCAAAGATCATGTGATGACACAGTCATCAACATAATTCTTTTTTTGGTGATTTGTTTGGCTACCAAGGGTTTTAATTTGATCTAGAAGATTGGACTCAGTCAAAAATTGTTGTTTCAGTCATACCCAACTCTTCATGACTCTATTTGGGGTTTTGTTGGCAAAGATACTGGAATGATTTGCCATTTTCTTCTCCAGCTCATTGTACAGATGAGGAAACTGAACAAACAGTGTTAAGTGACTTGCCCAGGGTGTGTGAGGCCGTATTTGAAGATGAGTCTTCCTGACTCTAGGCTCAGCACTCTATCCATTATGCCACTTAGCTGCTCTAAAAAATCCATTCGTTGTTTAACATCAAAAGGAGAAATCTGAGGTCAGCCTTGTTTCCATCTTGCATTTCTAGGGAATATTTCCTGGATATTTCACATTCCCAGGATAGGTTTTTTTAATTTTAGACATTTGATTCTTACTTCATGTAAAAGTTTAGAAAGACATTTCATTTAGACCAGCTTTGTGGCTTCATCATTTAACCTACAGGAAACCAGGAGCATGACTAGCAAGCAGACCTTAAAATGGACCAGTTCATATAAACCCCTTAGCTCCTGAGAAGAGTGAACCATTCCCTCCCTCTCTGTCTGCCAGTTGCATTTCAACCTGCTTTGCCTGGAATTTCTAGTCATAGTCAATAAGCATTTATTAAGCACCTATTATATGTTGGGCATTGTTATGTACTATGTTCCAGGGACAAAGAGAGTCTGCTCTCAAGGAGGTAACAGTCACAGAAAACAGTGTGCTTACTCAATTACATCATGGAGGAGACAACAATAAATACGTACAAACAAGCTATCTACAGAATAAATAATTACTAGGCCTGAAACCATCTGGCCTTGCATTTCCTGTCCAACTCTGCCATCCATAATACCTAATACTGTCTCTACTTTTCACTCTCCTACTAATGTTCTCTTTGTCATGACGTTTACACTTCGCTCCTCTCTCTTTATATTATAGAGAATGTTCTTTTCCTAAGTGAAAACCTACACTTCTTAAAAGGGCTAGAAAAGGGTACTTTTCTGAATAAACACACCCCTTGAGATAATTTCCTTACTTTAAATTCCTCCTGCATTTATATACAGCCACAGTTAAAGTAGAATGATTAGGGCTTTGCCCCACGGTGCCAAATTAAAAGGGCAATGACATCTCTTACGATCCTTTACAACTGGCCTTAGCTCCAAGGTAGTAGTAATAATAACATCGAGTATTTACATAGTACTTTAAGGTTTGTAATGTGCTTTACATGTGTTACCTCATCTGCTCCTTACAACAACCCTGTGAGATGGGTTATTTTATCACCATTTTATAGACGAGGAAACTGAGTCTGAAGAAAGATGAGACTTGTCCAAAGTCACCCAGCTCCTCAGTGTTTGAGGTAGTATTCAAACTCATGCCTTCCCAACTCCAAGTACAGTACCTCCTCTTTTCATCAAGGCACAATTCTTGCTGCTTGCTTCAGTTATCTTTTGTGACAATTGCATGAGTGTCATAAATCCTTGTTATGGTTCTGCATTTTTATGCGGAGTCTGTATTATACTATCTTGCTTGCTCTTGGTTATACATTGCCTTAAAGTAATACTGCAATTATTCAGCTTCAGATTGGTCCTATTTCCTAAACTATACTGGAAGTTCTGTTGGGCAGAAAGAATTGTTTCTACTTTTTTTTTTGATAACCTACATTTTGGATGAACCAAAGTTTCTACCCAACACTTTGTCTCTGACTAAAAGATGTATTCCATGCATATAAACCACTCATTACCTTTCCACATTTCCCCTTCTTCCAAACAAACACACTTCTATTTAATACAAAAATTGTATGTTGTCTCAATTACATCAGGGGCCAATACCTGTTTTGCCAGCACAATAGAAATTTTGTGGGTCTAAAGGTTTTGGAAAATGATTTTAAGGTTCTCCCTCATACCTACAAGTAGGAACTTGACTCTCAGGCTCCTGAGAGCATAGATTTAGACACAAAATGGCCCTTTAGAGATCATCCAGTATGAACCTCTCATTTTGCAAATGAGATACCAAGGCTTGAAAAGAGTCTAAGTGACTTATCGAAGGACATACGGGTAGGAAAGAACAGAGGTGGAATTCCTGGGGCCGCCAGAACATGGTCCTCAAAATCTTTGTTCAAAACATGACTAGATATGGCTGAGGAACCCTTAAACAAGTATTCCATTTGTCCTCACATTTACAAATGCAACTTTGTGAGGCAGTGAAGCTTGTTCAGGGGATACATGTTGCTATCATTGGGACTGCACCAGTTTGACCTTTAAAACGATCATTGAAATAGGCAGAGAAAAAATTCACTTTGTTATATTTGAGGTTAATGAGGTGGCACAGTGGGTCTGGAGACACTTACTAGCTATGTGACCTTGGCCAAGTCACTTAACTTACGTTCATCTCAGTTTTCTCAACTGTAAAATGGGGACAATAATAGCACCCACCTCCCAGGGTTGTTGTTAAGTTGTTGTTGTTGTTGCTGGTATGTATTTGCAAAATCTCATATATTCTCCTGTGACATTTATTTTGAACCAAAGCTTCAGACCATGCCTTGAGAGACATTGCTTTTCCCCTTTCGCAAACTCATGAGCTCACATTAAAAATAACTTTTAAAAAATGTTCAAAAACCAAGCTTTTTAGGAAATGAAGGAACAAGTGTTAATTAAGCACCTACTATGGGCCAGACACTGCTAAGCACATTATAACTATGTCACTTGATGCTTACACAGCTGTCCTGGGAGGTGGGTGCTATTATTACCCATTTCCCCTCCCCCCACAAAAGTCATCAATGATGAAGACAGAAGAACTCCGAGCAATCTAGAATCACAGTTCACAATTCTATAGTGTTTTAAAGTTTGCCAGGCAGTTTCATCACAACAACCCTAAGGTCATTGAGATACATTTATCACCATTTGCAAATAAGAATACTGAAGCTCTGAGAGACTGTCACTTGACCATGATCACACAGCTAATAAATAGCTGCTTTTCCTCCAGGTCTAACATTCTTTCTAGTACTCTCGGGTGCCTTCCAATGCCAGAATATAGAATTAGAAAGTCCTTAGAGGTCGCCAGGTTCCACATCCTCACTCTCACTGTCTTGTTTTTGAAACATCACAGATCGTCTTCATCAAAATCATGTGTTCTTTTGATATCTCAACATTCTCTTCTTGTGATATCAGAGCAGTCTGTTTTTACCACAAGCTCCTTAATTAAAAATAAAGGGCAAGAGGGAAGAAAAAAAGAATAAACAAAAATATTTCTAAACAGAATCACCATCAGTTAAGGTTTTGTATTAAATTACTTGAGTGATTATATATCTATTTAAATGATTAGAGGACAACATAAAATTACTGGCAAGGATTTGTCCAGATTAGAATTAAATTTAATGCTTTGAATCAATAAATACTGCATTAACTACCAGGAAATATATTATGTAATATAAACCATGTGTAATAGAAAATCATTTGGGGAAAGTAGGCCTTTTTTTTTCTCAAATAAAATAGAAGTCTAAGATAATGTGACTCATTAATATATGGATTTGGAGATATCTTGGGTTAAATCTTTACTGCCCCCATCTAAACATAACTACATAAAGTTAAATCCTGCTATGAAGTGGTTAGCCTGTAACACAAGGATTTTATGGTACATGTTATTGCCCATTTGGCTCTCTCTTGCATTCCACAGATTGTAAGCATTCTGTCCAAGAAGACAGCAAATCAGACCTTTGTAAAAAATGTTTCAGGATTTGTGTTTTGTAGAATGACATTACGTAAAAGTCAATTAAGTTTGGTGGACTGGTACAACAATAACTAAATCAGTGTTCCTAGGAAGAGTATACTTGGATACAAATGAAAAATAGTATTATCCCCATTCTACAGATGAATAAATGCATCTAAGATTTAAGGAACTTAGGAGCAGGTCTGGATTACAACCTAATTTCTTTGTATTTCCAAACTAATGCTTTCTCTCTCTCTCTCTGTCTCTCTCTCTCTCTCTCTCTCTCTCTCTCTCTCTCTCTCTCTCTTTTCTCCTCCTTCCTTCTTTCCTAACTTTCCTTCTGTCCTTCCCTCCCTCCCTCCCCACCTCTCCTTTCCTCTGTTCATTCCTCCTTCCCTTTGCTTCTCTCTCCCATCCTGATCCTTTGTCTTAGTCTATCTCCCTCTCTATCTCTCCCTCCCTTTCTTCTGTTCATTCTCTCTTTTATTTCCATTTAATGTAAAAGATATTTTGATTTGTATTGCAATTCAAATAAAGCTACTTTATTCATTTTTATGATAACCACTCTTTATTTTGCACACTTTCATTTTCTTCTTCTATCTCTCCAAAATGTGATTTTTATTGGTGCTTTTTTATACTCAGACATTTACTTGAATCTACTCTTACTCTGTCCTAATTAGAGCCATCCCTTTCCACAAAGAAAAATAATTAAAGAAAATTGACCAACATAGCAACCAGATCTGATGGATAACACATGCAAAATGAGGCCACCTTAGTCCTCCAGATCTTCTGAGAGGAAGGAGACATGCTTCATCAACTCTTCTCTGGGACCTAGTCCATGCCCTTTCTACAACTATGAACGTAGTATTTTTACTAAGTACAGTAAGACATATTTTGAATTTCATACATGTTCTCTCCTTTGCTCTCTCATTTTGAAAGCTGACCATTGAACTAATATGCAGAAGAAAGAGAATCAGTCTATTCACAATGACATAAACTGTTTTCTTATTGTTCATGGTTGGTCTTTCCAGATAGATGCATAATAATGACATTTGAATTGTGAGTGGGTAAACTGAATCATAGTGTAAGGTTGAGCATTGAGTTATTCACCTAGCATTATGTTGGCGTAGTACTCACTGGGACCTACCCATGATCGTGTGAGAATATTTTAAATTATAAAGAACCTTTTCCCCAAAAGGGCCTAAAGCATTTGTGGTTGACAAATACATGCTCACTGATGGTGTCCCTGAAAGGAAACCCAATACTCAAGTTAAGTTCATTGTGAGGGGAGGAGCCCTCTCAATAGGTCCTGGATGGTTGGGGAGGCTTTGGAGACAGTGCTATTGGGAGAAAGAGATTCTAGAACACTAAAAGGCTGTTGCTGGGGAGGCAGCAATATGGGGCTACACAGGACTGGGGAGGAGATCAAGTGAGATTTAGAGAAAGGGTGGTATTAAGGCTAGCGGGTAGTATTCTGTTTTACCTATTTATTCTTGATAACTAGTTTCTAAGATCAGTAGTTTCTCCCAGAAAAGCAATTACGAGTGTTGTCTTGTGCTTTCCATGCACTGGAACAAAACTCTGTTCACCCCACCTTAGTGACAACTCTGTCCATTTTACACAATAATGAAAACTGGTAAATCATGCTTTCAATAAGGTTAATAGCAGGGCCAAACAGTGAGGCAAAATTGGGCTTAAAATCCAACTAGTTTCCAAATGAGTACTTGAATTTTGTCCCTGCCTGCCATAAGGTGCCTCATTTTTTGGCATCAGAACCATATACTGGCTTGGCTTGATAAATCACTTTGACATCGTCAAGATGATCAACCTGACTCCAAAAGTTACTGCCCAACATGCTCAACCTAGAGTTTTAGCTAGAAGGCTCTATAATAACCTTTTGCTTTGAATGTAAATTGGACGCTCACCAGTCCATTTTGGATCCTATCCATTGATGTCAACTACTAGATTAACCTAAAGGATTTATCTATAACACTGTTTCCCTTATATCAGGGCAGCTAAGTGGAACAGCAGATAGAGCACTGGGCTTGGAATCAGGAAGACTCATCTTCCTGAGTTCAAATCTGACCTCAGAACACTTACTAGCTGTGCGACCCTGGGCAAGTGGAAATGGCAAACCACTCCAGTATCTTTGCCAAGACAACTCCAAATGGGATGATAAAGAGTTGGACACAACTAAAATGCTTCCACAACAACAACATCCTCCCTATATCAATGTCCTATATCGAAACCAAGATGTAGCCTTAAAGCCACTTTCTCTCCTTGTGTATTTATGATCTTCATATGTATAAGAAAAGATGACAAAAGCATCCATTTGCCTAAATCCCGTAAGTACTTTGAGCTCCTTGGGAAGAAATGGGTCTAGATTAAAAAATATATATATTTGCCTAAGAAGGTGTTAACAGATTCATGGCAAGCAAACTAAAATCTTTAATGGTTTAAGATAGAACAGTGGTATCATCCATGCAGCCTGAGCCATTGCAGTCCCCAGCACTCCACTGTGCTGCCTAAACTAGATTAAAATGTAATTGGAAAATATTTAATGAAATAAAATTACAACAGAACACATATAATGTAAGTTTTCTAAGTTAATATGTGGACACAAAGATTCTGATATATGGTTTAGAGGCCCCTAGTTTTGTTCAAGGTTGATGCCATTGGTGTAGGGCTCCCAGGGCCTTGCGAGTCTATCTGTTCCAACCCCTTCATTTCACAGAAGATGAAACTGTGGTGAAGAAAGTTAAGTGACTTTTCCAAGATCACATACGTTACATCAAAGATGAGATTTGGATCCTAGGACTCTGACTCCAAAGCCAATGTTCTTTCCAATGCATCAAACTTCTAAAGTAGCCACGAGTTTAGATTTATAATGGGAAAAGACAGAGAAGAAGAGGTGGAAGGGCAAAAAAGAGGTCAGATCTTTCTTCCTTGGCACCATGTTCATAAATGAATCAGAGGAAGAGATGCTACTAAATGAATCTCTACCCTAATTTGGCTTAGCATGGCAGAGGTTTCCACAGAGATGTTCTTTCTACTATCCAAAACAGACATCTGTCTATACCCCTATCTGGCCAGGTTCTCTTGATTTCTCAAGCTGAATTCATGAGTCAGGGGCTAGAGAAATGTAGATGTTTCTGCCATCACCTGGAAAAGGGTAAAAGTAAGTAAATGAATAACTAGGAGACAATAGACCAGATTACCCCCTGTGACCATCGGGCTCTAGTCACCCAGAAAGAAGAGAGGAGTCTCTCCCTGACCAAGTAGTCAACGGACCTGAACACTAGAACTCCAAACTTCCTTTTCCTGCCAGCAAAAAGGCTTTCTTTGTGCATTTCTCCTTCTTTCTTTCAAATGGCCCTTGAGGCTATTTTTAGCTTCAGGTTTTTGTTTATTATTGTTACTGCTGATTTTCAAAAGGAAATAAAAACAAGCCATAATTGAAGCAAAAAGACTGGAATATAAATAGCCAATGTTTTTCTTTCCCCAATGGAGGATACAAATCTTAGGCCTGGAAGAAATCAACATGCCTCAGAAAATGATGAAGAGAGGAAATTTAAAAAGAAGATAGATCATGTTTTTTTTTCCCCTCATTAATTTACCAACCCATTCTTTTAATGTGTTTCTTGACAATCACTCTTTCCAAGAATGAAGCTTGAAGTCATTTCCTTAATTGAATGTTTTCTCCAGTACACACTTGTGCAACTTGCTAGTTCAGGGTGGGGTTGGCCATTGGGATCTTCAGCTTTTGTCTGCTGAGCTCCACACATGATTATCTCACCTGTCTGGAACCGTGAAAGTGGGACTGAGGCACAATGGTTTGTTAAAAGAATGTAAGCATGGCCACACCTATCGGCCATAGAAGAATTTTAGTAATAATAAAACTCACATTTATTTAGTGTTTTATTGTCAATAAATATTATATGGGGTTGACATTACCTTTGGAATCAGCTATAAAATCCTCTTTGGGGCATGGCCCTTTCCTACCTTTCTAGTCTTTACTTTTCTCTACATACCCAAAGATGCAGCTAGCCCAGCCTACTTGCTGTTCCTCACACCAATACCCCAATCTCCTGACTCCATGTGTTTGCACTATCACCCTGATTTGAAATACTTTCTTTTCTCACCTTTGACTTCTAGCTCTTTTGGTTTACTTTAAGGCTCAACTCAAATCCAACCTTCTTCAGGAGGCCTTTTCTCCTTCTCTCCCAGTACCTTTTTTGATTTATATATCCTTTGTAGTTGTTTGCATATTTTCTCCCCCATTAGAAGGTGAATCCTGGGTTTTTCCCTTTTTCTTTCTCTTTCTTTCCTTCTTTCTTTTCTTCTTCCTTCCTTCCTTCCTTCTTCCTTTTCCTTCCTTCCTTCCTTCCTTCCTTCCTTCCTTCCTTTCCTTTTCCTCTTTCTTTCTTTCTTTTTTTTTTTTTTCTTTCTTTCTCTTTTCTTTCTTTCTTTCTTTCTTTCTTTCTTTCTTTCTTTCTTTCTTTCATCCCCAGTGCTTAAGACAGTGCCTATCATGTAGTAATTGCTAAATAAATGCTTATTTCTGACTGGCTAAGTGTTTTCACAGCTGAAGTAATGAAAAGAATGCTGGGCTTGGAATAGGTTCTATTCCTACCTCTGACACTTCCCAACTGTGTGAGTCTTGGTAAGTCACTTAACCTCTATCTGACTCAGTTTCTTCAACTGCAAAATGAAGCTAATGTCACCTACTTCCCAGGGTTGTTATCAGAATCAAATGAGATACTATTTGTAAAGTGCTTAACACAGTGTTTGGAACATAGTAGGTGCTATATAAATGCTAGTTATTATTATTTATCTGATATCCCTTAACTGAAAGTGTTGGTGCCAGTATTTGAACCTTGGCCCTCTATGTGCCTCACCTCCCTAGGACACATTTACTAAGTCATAAGCTGGTTGGCTACTGTGTGCATGGAGAGTGTTCCCAAAGTGGAACTTCCTAAAGTTGAGAAAATTATATATCTCTGCAGTATTCCTAGATATTCATCAAGACTTCTTAATAAAGGAGTCAGTAACAGGTAGAAAAGAAGTGATGATTTACATTAAGATTTTTGGTTTGTTTCAGAAAGCCACCCCTCTTTTCATTCACTGAAAAAATATTTTTTCAATATATTGACTTCCTATACTGTATTGACAGCCTATCCAGGGGTGGGGAACTTGTAGCCTCAAGGCCACATGTGGCTTTCTAGGTCTTGTGATGGCCTTTTTACTGAGCCCAAGTTTTACAGAACAAATCCTTTTATTAAGGGGATTTGTTCTGTGAAGTTTGGATTCAGTCAAAAGGCCACACTTGTGGACCTAGAGGACCGCATGTGGTCTCGAGGCCACAGGCTCCCCACTCCTGGATACTGTATAGTCTATTTGTTGAGTTAAAGAGAAAATAAAATATGACCAAAATTGCAATAATGGACAAAATGAGACTGTCCTAGAAGGCTGGAGAAGTCTCTCCTTAGCTTCCATCAACATTTGCTCCCCTCTAATCAAAGTAACTTGGGATATCCCACTTTTAGGATAGAGATTTGATCCAAAATTAGATAGACAACATGTGGTGGCACTCAACACTTGTCTGTACAGTGTGAAATGTGGACTGAGAAACCTGATGTGTTAGGAAGCAGTTTTACATATGCTGTCTGAGCAAAATCACCCACATGGAAAAAGAATGAGTTAAGATTTCTACTACAGCCATGCTTCAGGAAGCTTGTAAAAAGCTCATCATAAATGTTGATGCATTTCCATTAGGCCAGTCATGCTACATGAATGGAAAGTGTTAGAACCCTAAAAAGAAAGTAATAGCTGAAGCTAAGTCTGTAATGCAAAGCATGCCATTGGGCAGGCAATTTAAGTGGCAAAGATTCTCTGAAGGGGAACTTGAGGGCATGTGATGTCTGCCCTTAATCTTGAAAATCAGTCCTAATAAGACATAACTTGTACACCATGACATGTCCCCAAGATAAGCAGGTTCTCTGAAGAGCAGCATGTTCCCCTTAAAACAAACAAACAAGCAAAACCCAAAAATGATGCAGAGTGAATACTGTCAGGATGGCAGAGTTTCAAAGGTACCATTTGTGGGCATTTTTGTAGCAGCTCCCAGATTGATCTACTCTACCCAAGAAAGCCATCAATGAAAACAATCAATCAATGGCTTAGTCCATAGACTACCTGAGTCCATCTCTAGGAAAGATTCTTAGAAGAAACATCAGCTCTTATTTTTCCAAGCCCGCAAACTCTTTCCACTCGGGACGATCACTATGATCTATCCCTTTAAGAAGAAGCATGAGGTTTCAGTGTCTGTAAACTAAGCAGCAAATTGGGATAGCAATCCAGCTCTGCTCCCATCATGAGGGGTTTTCTGCTCTACAGTACTATCTCAATCAGAGTGTTATGTGAGTTAGCTAATAAAGATGATTGTAGAGCCCTGCACCGAATATACAAGGGTACATAAATGCTAAACAGTACCACCAAGGAAGATGGAACCTTTCTTTTAAATTAGGTAAATTCCATTTTCCCAAATACAATAAGTTTTTCAATTCAAAGTTCTTATCTCATTCATTAGATTTTGCATAATAAAAGCCATGGGAGTCTAGTGTTACCTTAATGCCTATATTTAGAAAATTTTTCCTCTTTGGATATGGAACTATTACACTATTATGCATAAGATTATGCTTGCTACTGTATTTTAAAGCTTATGCAATCAGAGAATAGCTTTCCAAATTAAATTTTCCCCTTTTCAAACAATTATTTTTCTCTTGTGGGCTGAAGTCGGAAGGCCAGAGTGAGAATAGGCAAGAGAATTAAGCAAAGAAGAAAACAGCCGATAAGTATTTTCCTAGACCTTTTTCTAAAACCAAGTGATATACATTCCTTTGAACACTTTGCAATAGCCCTTAATTGGAAAATGCACTCTCAGGGTAGTTCTAACCATGCCAACCATGCTGGTGCAGAAACAGATGGAAAACAATCATTCCCACTATGATTTCAAGGTTATTTGAAAAACCAGGGGGAAAAAGAACAATTGATGAGCTCATAGATCATCTGCCCGTTAGCTTCTACAGTGATCTTATGAATTATAGCAATATCTGTTCTTGAGGTCAGTGAGTGACTCATCAGGCGATTTGGGGGCAAATCTTTATATACTCCTGAAGTTGCAGTATTCTCCTCCTTTAAAGTAGGCATAATAATAGGTGACAGCAACTTTAACTCAAGGACCTGTGGTAGAAAAGCGGCAGGATTCTCTGTGGTACTTTTAGAATTACCAATCTATTTGTGTGGGAGGGATTATTTTCCATTTTCTCTAAGTCTTCATCTCATGGGATGAGGGGCTGGCAGACAGTTCCTGCTGCAGAGAGGGGACCCTCTCTAATTGTACCTACCTAGCTGGCTCTCCCTCTTAGAAATTCTAGCAAAGATCACAGGGAACCAAAGAAGAGAGAGGGCATGATGGCCACAACTACTTTGGACACATTCAGGTGAGACTTGAAGAACTACCCACTGAGTGAGATCTTTCAGTTGGCAGCCTTAATCTAAGTTGAAACTTGTCAAACAAATTTTCATCTGTGAAATGGAAGAGAATAGCGTTGTTAGCACAAAGGCATGCATCCATGGATGCACGAATGATCTAGGTATGTCAACCTGAGGCTGAATCAAATTAATTTCTGCAGCTACTTCTAACAAGGAAACTGCAATGACATCCACCATTCTGGAGGTTCGTTGATTATGACTGCCTCTCCTCAGTGGCCATCACATTTTCCACGCAGGATGTAAAGATGTGAGATGGTAATCCTGTGAGTCAAAAAATGCCACATTATCTGAAGAACAGAGGTTGAGGATCACCTGAATGGTGAGGCAGACGCTGTGGAGTGGCCCCAAACAGGCTGAAAACCCTTACAAAAATGAGAAAACAGAATTGAATTCAGTTCAACAAGCATTTTTTCATCACCTACTCTGAGGCCTAGACATTAGAAACCTCTGAGGGCCCTTCCAATTCTATGTCTCTGTTCTGTCCTTGCCAAGTGCTGACCTAACTTCCTGGTGGACTAAGCCAGAAACTACACCTTCAAAGCACTTACATGTAAGGAGGAAAGGGAGAGAAACATGTACACATAAATACAAAATAAATAAATTATTTGGAATGTGGAAGATACTAAAAAAACCTAGATGAATTTGGGGAAATAAATTGTAAGAGGTAAGATCTATAAAGAATATCAAGGTGACATGTGAGTTGAAAATGATGAGATCATTTTGTCACAGAGCAAGAGAGGATAACTGATCCTATCCTGTTGCATTGATATCCGCACAATATAAGGAGAATTTGCAGAAGGTCAATAGCACATTGCGGGGCAGGGGGTGTCCTGTTGTTACCTTATTGGATGACATAGACAAGAGCAGGATGGGCAGGCAGGGATGGGTTGACATCTACATGCCTGGAGGGATATGCACACCTATAAGATCACAAATGAATCGAGTATTGGGGTTCTTGTTTCTTATAGAATGGCATGTTTTAAGATCACAAGAAATATGGGCAAAGCCCTAACTGTTCTCTGTTCTCTTTAAATGCTTTAGCAGGCAACACAATCAGGAACCCAGGACCTTAAATGAAACTTTAAACCCAGAAACCATTACTAAAAAAGACTTAGTCAACACAAGCAAAGGGAAGATGATAATGAAGAGGGGGAAGGGCACATACACACTCCCATTTGTTTATTTGCAACCATTCAGAGGGTCAGGATTGTGTCAGGCTGTGTTGTTTTCCACTTTATAACATGTTCACTGTTTGTTGACAGGAAGGGATGAATGGGGCTTTTGTTAAGTCAAAGAAAACACTAATGACAAATTATGATACCTCAGAAAGTAAAATAAATGTCATCATAGGAAAAATTTTCAGTCATTTGAGAAATGGCTGTGTAGGTTTCTGTAGTTATCTATTTAGGATTTTGGCTACTAATTCCTCAGACACAGAAGGCTTCCCTTCTTAGGAGGGATGAGGCTTAAGTGCAGAAAGGAGGGATATACAAAAAAAAAAATGAGAGGTAGCTGAGGCTGTGGATTCAGCAGTGTTTGTAGAGACAAGAAGAGCTGAGTTCATAAATGCCACCTCAGTCACTGACTAGCTGTTTGCCCCTGGGCAGTCAGTCGGCCCACATGAGCCTCAGTTTCCTCAAATATAAAATCGGGATAATACTTCACAGGATTGTTGTAAGGCTCAAATGAGATAATATGTATAATGTGCTATACAGTTGTAAAGCATCATTATTATGAAGCTGGATGACTAAAAATTAGCACTAAACAGCAGACTTTGGTATTTCAGACTATTGAGATTTCCCTTGAGTGAAACTGACTGTTTTAGTCCCAAGTGGTCACCAGATAGTCACAAATCCTGCCAGAAGTTTTAATTATTATTTTGATTGCAGAAAGTTCAGTACTTTGGAAATATCTTCTTCTTTAAATTCTAATGTACACATATTAATATTCTACTTAGAATGTGCCTGGGGAAGTCCTTAGCAGAATCTCTCAGTAACCTGGATCCATATTTTCCCTTATAAAGTCCTGTAGAAATCTGGACATGTTTTTTTTTTCCTTTTTTTCTTCCAAATATGACCACTTTTGATGAAAATTAGTCATCGTGCAATAGAATGACTTAGGATAGCTGATGTTTTCTGTACTCTGTCTTATGCAGGTTTTGCTATTGGGGAGGGGGCAAGAAACCTGTTTTGAACATATTCATTGGTCAGGAAGTATTATGCATTAAAACTCTTCTTCAAAATCACTGGAAATAGAGCTGAGATGAATGAATATGGGAGATGGGAAAAGAAATAAGTGCCAAATATTGAAATCACTAGAATCCACTATCTCAGCAGCTTTTTTACCAAAGCCTCAGAGAAATAAACACCTAGATCAGAGAAATAACCTGCAGATATGATTGTTGAATGTCTGTTCTGAACCACAGTGTGGTTTCAGGGCAAGGGGCAGTTAGAAAAATAACAAATCACAGATCTTTTATGGAGTCAAAGAGCATTGGAATGATGGCTCATATAGGAATTGGCTTCCAAAATACCACATGTGGATCTATGTATCTAGAGGGGGATTTTCAAGTATTATGCTTCTGCTGCTGCTACCCACTCTTTCAATGTGATCACTTTCTCAGTCCTCTCAAGTAGGCAATATAGCAAGGTAGATGGGAAAGACCTAAAACAGGGATTATTAACCTGGGGTGCAGGAACTTGATTTTTAAAAATATTTTAACAACTATATCAATGTAATTGGTTTCTCTTATAATTTTATGTCTTTTATTTTTGGCATTTAAAAATATTACCATGCCAGGCATGGTAATCCTTGTCTCAGGCAAGCCTAAGGCTAAAGGACCTCTTGAGCTTGGGAGTTTAGAGCTGAGGGGGCTATGCAGATTGCGTATCACATCACCAAGCTCAGCGTCGATGTGGTCAGTCCCCAGGAAGGGAGGGCCTCCAGGTTATGTAGGTATGGGAAGAGCTAGCCCCAGTGAGGAACGTAGCAGGTCAAATCTCCTGCACCAATCAGTGGTGAGGTCAGCCCATAAGTATTCCCCATACTTCTGGTACGTGTGAGGCAAGGAGACACAACATTTTAATAAACAAATAAAATATTTTTCTGAGAGGGGATCCATAGACTACAGCAGACTACCCATGGGGTCTATGAAGCCAGAAAGTTTTTTAAAAATGACATATCTTTAACATAGCAAAATGAACAATTTCCAAAAGCCTATATACTGGGCTGAATGATTTACTTAAAGTAAATAATAAGAAATTACAACATGACTATCCCTAGATGTTTCAGACCCAACCACGTATAGTGGCCTCCTGGGGCATGGGGTCCAAGGCATTTTCCCTGCTTTCTTTAGTATATGGCTATCTTTGGAACAGTTATTCCTATACATGTGCCAGGCACTGTGCTAAGCACTTTAAAATTATTACATCATTTGATCCTCACAATAGTCCTAGGAGATAGGTGCTATTATTATCCCCATTTTACAGATGGAACAATTGAGGCCAACTGAGGTTAAGTAACTTGCCCAAGGTCATAATGTCTGAGGTCAACTTGAACTCAGGTCTTCCTGACTCTATGTCCAGAGCTCTATCCACTGACCCACCTAGCTGCCTCTAATTACTAAGTAATTATTAGTACTATTAAGTAAGAATGGATTCTCATTAGACAAATCTCCCTAGTAAGGGTGTAGGGGAGGTGGAATGGTAGCTTTTTTATATACTTCCCTCCTCTCAGTGGAAAAGTGGTAGATTAAGTATGCAGTATCCTGCATATGCTTTCAGACATGGCTAATATGACAGTTTGTTTTGCTTAATTGCTTTTCTTTAATGTGAGAGAATTTTATTTTGGGAGTTGGGGAGAAGTATTGTGAAATGACCATGATATGTTTTTTTAAGTATATTATTAAAAAAGAAGAAAGTATTTTTCAAACCTTAAAAAGGAAAACTCAGTTCTTATATTTAATTCCATTCTACTACTTGAGTCCCTACTATCTACAAACCCTTCACTGCTAGGCACTGAGGGCACAAGATGAAATCTTTACCTTCAAGATGAAATGTATTAGAGCATTTATGATAAGGTCCACACAATAAGCAATAGCTCTCTCTTTTAAAAATTGATTCTTTTTAGGCAATTGGGGTTGTGACTTGCCCAGGGTCACACAGCTAGTAAGAATCAAGTGTTTGTTCTGAGGTCACATTTGAACTCAGGTCCTCCTGAATTCAGTGCTGGTGCTCTATCCACTGTGCCACCTAGCTGCCCCAAAAATTCATTTTTAAATGAATGAGCCAAACTTTGTATTTAGGAAACAAAGGGTATGTTATCCACTAACCCTTACACTGGGGTTCTGTTCCCAGCTTTATCATCATCTTACCTACGTAAACATAAACAAGTAATTTCGCTTTTGTCTAAGTGAGTTTTTTCTTCTAGAAAATCAAAGGGTGATATTGGCCTTTCATCCATCCCATCTCACTGACCTATTATGAGAAGTAATAGACTAAGGCAAACTAAAAGAAAGGTGTGGGACAAGGAGGAAATGCAGATCACTGTCACTATTGTGGATTTATTTATCTCCCCCTGCAGGAGGGTGACCATCTCCAGCATAAATGCCAGGTGATAATATACCAAGGCCATCCTGCCTGATATTCTTGTGCTTAGGCTGGGGCTAAGCCAGCACTACATCAACTGTCCCCTTTGCACAACCCCTGCCTCATTCAGGCACAAATGAGAGAATTCAAAGTTCTAAATATTACTGTCAGCACTGTATGAGCCCAACTCACTTCCCCTGCTTCCCCACCTTGGCCTGGAATACATCACGAGAAAGATGCCAACTTTTTCTTTACCTTATTAGCCAGAAAACTATAGTGACTATTTTCTTTTGAGCCCCAGTGAGACAATGGGCACCACGGGCACGCGAAATACAGCACTTTGTCCATGTTCTTTGCAACATGACACCTATTTATCTGAAATCTAATCTAAGAGAATGCAGTTCCCGAACAAGTGGCACCATCTCTAAAGGTAGCTGTTATGTGTGTAAAGCAAACGGAAAGGAACCCTCTCATTCAAGCTGCTTTTGCTCAGTGTTCTAATGGCTTTTTAGAAAGTCAAATGAGAAAGCACGGGTAACATTGGAAACCCACCAAGCGGCAGGTTAGGGCTGAGCAGAGCCGGCTCAATGCTGCCTCACATTAAAACTGAGGTTCAGGTGATTGAGTGAAAGATTCTTCGACAATGTCACTTCTGCTAGGTCTCAATGCCATCCCTTCGAGAAAGAATTTGGACAAAATAAGGTAAAATGAAAGAATGAATACTTTTGTTCTTTTCACATTCAAGCATGGAGAACAAGCAGGCAAAGCTGTCTACCAAGCTGTCATTTTGGGAACCCTTTCCAGAAACAAACTCTTTTCTACACACTTCTTAATTAAGCACTTTTAAAACTTGTGATAATTTCATGTTGTACTGGAACTATGTAGTGTTTATATGAATGGTTACAAATTTGTCACTCTAAATAACCATGGTGTATTGAATTTAAAAAAAATTAAATTGTAGTCCTGTTAGCTACTATTTTAATTGTTTCTCTTGGCTGTCTATTTCTGGGTTTTGCATGCAAAAAGCATTGTCAATGTGATGCTTCTTTATAAAATGGAAAGCTGGAGGGGTGTCACTGGCATGTCAAATTTAAATTTCTTTCAGGACTAATAGCAACAGACTGATTTCTCCAGCCCACACATGAAAATTAGTCTCATAATTTTGTAGTCACACTTCTTATCTCTCCTTTTTCTTTTTTTCATAAACACTAAAGAGTCTAATTCCCAACTCTAGTCAATAGGAATTGCTTGGGTAAAGCTCTGCCTGGGACACCAGAATAGCCCTTTAAATTGTTCAAGCAGGGAATATTAAAATATATTTTGCATATAAACCCAAATCACAATTACCCAGGAGGTTCCAGGGGTTTTAATTTCCTGTGCGCATCCTAACCCAGGCTATTCTTCCATAACTCGAAAAAAAAAACCCACAAATTTACTAGAGACAAGGCTGCCCTGCAGAGCAAAGCCCCAACTATATCAATAGGTTTTTTATAAAACCTATCCAATCAACATGTACATAATGACTTTATATCTCAACGCATTCCCTATACTATACCTCCTCTCCAAATAGCTCAAGACGTAAGCAGATGTTGTGTCCTTGCAACTAGGTCAGTTCAAACTGTAGCTCTCCTAAGCAAAAGACCTAAGAAGACACAAATTAAATTGCATTCCCTGCTCTGCACACAATGACTGTCAAACCCACAGCTCCTCTCTTATGCCGAAATGATTATTTAACAACTGGTTGGGCAGCAATTTGAGTGACAAGGTGATGGAACATCTTTCCGACCGACTAGTGGTTTGTCTGAAGCTGACTTCCAGTTTTAAAAAAAAATAAAACACCTAAATTAACAAAACTCCAGAAGTGGGAGACATAATGGTTGGCAAGGTATCAAATTAGCCTTATCTTAATCTTGCTTAGTCCAGCCAGCATGACTGATTATAGGACTGCATTACCCTGGAAGGCCCTAGACTCAGCCTAAAAGACACTGCTTCTAGCCTTTTAGAATTGCTGTCAAAGATTCCCTGGCTTCTCAACATGCAATGGTTCTCTTGGGTTTCAATCTCAGGGCTGGTTCTCCTGGAGAGGAAGAAAAACAAAGTCTTGCTTTCCAAAGTTACCACTGAAATCTCAAGTTAACTTCCTGCCTTGGAGTTGTGTGGCAAGAAAGCACTGAAGCTTGAGAGCTGGAAATTTCACTAGTGTCAAGGGTGTAGCTAGGTGGAAATGTCTAACTTTCAGGATGTAGAGATAGTGAGATGTCAAATGCAAGCCTTGTTCAGGCCTAATAATAACAAGACTGATTTCTACTCCTAAGGAAAAAACACAAACACAAACACAAACATTTTAAGATTATAAAGAAGGAACCTGCATCTTTTTTTCTGAAATTGAACAGGCACTGCAGATCATTTGTGTGGCTTCTTCTATGTGTACATGAGACAGTCATTTTCTCTGTGTACATCTGGGCAGTGGAGAGTTTGATAGTATCCCGTGGGATAATATGCATCAGGTATCCTATGCTATTTCATCTTTGCATCACTCATGGAGACCAGAGAGATTGGAATCATTATAATAGGGATAACATAACCTAGGTAGGTACCCTGTGTGCACCTAGGGATAGGAATTCTTAGGTTTCCTAATGATAAAGTTAATATGGAACCAAAAGGAAGAAATATGCCTTCTTTACAGATATGCCCAAACAACCTGAATATTCAGTACTTTATTTTTATCTATGCATGTATGTATTATCCACAGAGCAGCCTCACAGGATAAATGAAACAGAAGGAAAAGTTGCAATTTTTTTTTCTCTCCCAAATAACAGATGACCAGAAAACTTGTCAGTTATATAGCAGAGCACAGTCATAAACAGACAGCTGATCTGGTCAATTCTAGCAAGCAAACGCTTGATTTTTGAGTAAAGTTAATCCTGGAAGCAGCAAGGCAAAGGTGTAGTGGATAGAAACTCAGGGTCTTTCCAAGCAGGCTATTTGAATGACTACAGATAAGTCACTTAATCATTTAGTGCCCCAAGCAGACCCTAAGTAATAATGAGCTGTCTATCAGTATCACTGAGAGAATTTTTCCACACTGAAAGTTTCCCACATTTTTGAAGGGAGGAAAGTCTATCAGAAGAGGTGGGGTGAGGCAGAACCCTGAGATTTTTATTATTCCCAGGTATCAAAATGAAATAACATCTTATGTGATTGCTACCCTGGACCAAGTCACTCATTCAGTGAGGGTGGTGTGTGTGTGTGTGTGTGTGTGTGTGTGTGTGTGTGTGTGTGTGTGAATGGAATAAGTATTATATAGTGTTTACTATATACCAGACACTACACCCTGCTTTCTACAGATATTATCTCATTTGCTTCTCACAATAACCATGGGAAGTAGGTGCTATTATTGTTCCCACTTTATAGCTGAGGAAACTGAGGCAAACAAAGGTTAAGTGACTTCCAAAGGATCACATAGCTAGTAAGCAGGTGAGACCAGATTTGAAATCAGGTCTTTCTGATTTCAGTCCCAGAGCTCTTATTTGTACCACTTCTCTGCCTTTAGCTTTGAGTCCTGTTATCTTTATATCCCAAAGGTAGTGTTCATCACCAAGGGCGAAAATGCCTGAATATCCTCAAGTTGGTTACATCCTAACCTGGAGGTACTTGCCATGCACCAAAAAATGAATTGTCAACATTTCTTCTAGCTTAAATCTAGTATAGTCTCTCTGCCACCTGCTGAGATTGCCACCCCAGAGCTTGTCCTCCCTCAGCTTATTCATTGGCTATTCTTTCTTCTGGATCAGCTTCTCTCCACTCCCCTCCTCTCAAGTCTCTTTGATGATTGTAGCTAAACTTAATGATATAAGTCATTGTGTTCGAGAGACTTGTTGCTTGCCACGGATAAATAATGCATCCTACAGGGGGAAACTGATTTGAGTCTACTAGAACAATGTTTATACTGGTAGTATGTTCTAATTCACTCATTATCTCCTGTTACATAGAGAACTGGTGAACATAGTTTCCTGTATTAACTTATGTATACTTAGTATGACTACACATACATCTCTTCCACATACACATTGTATTTATGTATGTATATGCTTTAAAGTGTATTTATTGGCTTAGATCATTAAGAAATTATCTCCATGGTAGTTCTGCCGAATTTATGAAAGTATACAAAATTAATTACTTCCAGGTGTACCACCTAGGTATAACATAAACTGTACAACCTGTATGTAGGAGTGTACTTTAATTACGGGCAAAACAAGGCATTTGGTGTTTTCATGATATGAATTCTTAAGTTGAACACGAGGTGCTTTAGGCTGAGTAGTTGGTTATTACAGATGTCATGGTATAGACATGGCATGTAAAGTGATAAAAATAAGACTTTTCATCTCAGCTAAAGAAATAATAAGTGAAGTAATTGAAATATTTTATTTTCAAGGGGTCTCAGGCCTCAAAATACTACTTCCCAAAGAGTGAAGGTCATTTTAAGAAACTCTAACTATTAGATGATGCCTTTCAGACCTAAGCCTCTGTAACTTGTACTTCCCCCCAAAACAAAATCTATTAGCTAGATTATTTTTTGAACAATATGTAGCATTCACTCTAGAGCTGTTACTCACCTTGATCTAATGTAAGGGAACAATGAAATCCCTTAAATTGACACTTTTCTATCACTGGAATAGCAATATAAACCAGTAAGAACTCTACTCCAATTCTAGCTTCATAATTGCTCAATAAAGCTAAAGGACTGTAGCAACTGATTCCATTTTCTGGTCATTGGCCAGGTAAGAATTTTATACTGTGGTTCTCTAGTCTTAAGTCTACTAATTGAATCCAGGTCTAAGAAGGCATCCCTCTAGAGCCTAAAGTTTATAGCTAAGCTGAGGACAAACAAAAAAAAAAGGAGAAAGTGGGTATTTGACAGTGCTGAGTCATTTACAACAGGCAAGTGGTTTCCTCAGAAACACAGTGACATGCCTTTTAAATATTAAAAAATCTTCTTTCTGGGGCATATTAAGAGTGCCACATTTTGCCGTCTCTGGCTACAATGTTGCAACCACTCTGGAGTCAAAAGCGGATGGCTGTAGGGAATTCACCTCTAAGAATGGGCAGGCAACACAAAGTATAGAAACTTGAAGATGCTCCTCAGATACTTGTAACTTTGTCTTAAACCGTTAAAGATGGCTCTTGGCAGGGAAAAAGGAAAAAAAAAACCCTATATATCCTTTGACTCAGATACTGTATTTTTACTAGACTGTTGAATTCCCAAACAATTGGTGGAAGGTTAAGCACCTAGAGAAAATATTGTATAATGGAGCTATTTTAGTTGACTAGGAAGCAAAGGACGGATAAAGCAAATAGACATCTCTCTCTGTGTAGGTAGCCTAAAAATCACATGCTTTTCTCTACATGGGGTCTCCGGCAGACGAGATAGAAACTGGTGAGGAAATGCTCCATCCCCGGACTGTCCACCTAGCCTGGTAACCCCTGCCCCACACTGAAACACACAGTCCCTCAGCATTCTCTGCCCCTGCTGTCTTCTAGAGATACTCCAGCAGTTTGAGCTGCCCGGCATCTCCCCAACCATGGCAACCCTCTGCCTTCTCCTCTGCACCACTTGCTAACCTTAATGCCAACCCGAGGTCATGCCCGCTAGCAAGCGAGCGCCCAGGTTCCCCTTTGCTAATTCTTCTCTAGGAAGTGGGGAGCCAATTGCCCAGGCAAGGGGTGGGGAGGGGGGCCGGAGGAGCGTAGTTGGCAATGGAGACTCACCAGGTAAGCGCCCACCGTGCCCTGCGCCAGCATCAGGGCGCATTCGGACACCAGGAAGATCTTAATGTTGGAGAAGCAGGACACCTTCTTTTTCTTCTTCTTGTTCCTCTGCGCCTCATCCCCCTGCAGCTCGCCGCTCCTGCCTCCGTTGCCACCGCCGCCCGAAGAGCCGCTCGGCTTCTTCCCTTGCATCCTTCCTCCTCCTCCGCTGCCGCTTTCCCGCTCCCCCTCTATCTGGGTGCTGAGGTGGTGTGTGCGTGCGTGTGCTGGTGTGTGTGTGTGTGTGTGTGTGTGTGTGTGTGTGTGTGTGTCTCCGCCCAGGAGGCGAGCAGCAACCCTCCGCTTCTCTCTCTCTCTCTCTCTCTCTCTCTCTCTCTCTCTCTCTCTCTCTCTCTCTCTCTCTCTCTCTCTCTCTCTCGTTCTCCTCCCTCCCCCCAGATCTGTTGGGGTGTTTAGAGGTTGAAGGCTGAATCTCCTCTCCTCCCGCTGCTGCTGCGCTCTCCCCCTTCCTCTTCCTCCTCCTCCACCTCCTCCTCCTCCTCCTCCTTCTCCTCTCCTCCTCCAGCTTGGGCTGTGCCAATCACAGGGGCTGGGAGTGCAGCGGGAGCTCCCCACGCCGCCTGCTGCTGCTGCTGCTGCTGCTGCCTTTCCTCCTGCGGGCTGCTGCCGCTGCCTCTGCCGCTGCCGCTGCCGTTGCCGCTGCGGTTGCCGCTTCTGCTACTGCTACTGCTACTGCCACTGCCATAACCAGCCCCGTTCTTTCTCCTCTCTTTTCCTCTCCTTCCCTCGTTTTCTTCTTCCTGATGAACGGGCACTGCTCCTTTCCCTCTTTTCCCTCCTTCCCTCCTCCTTTGCTCTCCGGAGCTAGGGCTCTCTCTGTCTTTTGCACCCCCACCCCCAACCCCTGGGTTGGGTAGTGCCTGAGCTCGCTTCTTTCTCCCAATCTCTGTACCCCCGCGGAGTCAGTTCCCAGCCGCGGCCAGCGCCCTGGGGAAGGAAGCTCGGAGGGAATCGCGGATGGCGGCGGGAGGCAGAGAGCGCCAGAGGGTGCCAGGTCCCTGGGGATAAGGGCGGTGCCACTAAGGGAAGAAGGGAGGGTCGGCTGCACTGGCAAACGCCCAGGTTTTCAGCTAGTTTTCTGGACTAGGGATAAGGGTGGGAATAAGGAGAGGAATGGGGCAACAGGGTTAAAGGTGCCCGGAACAGGGTAGAGATGGGGAATCTGGGCTGGAAGGGGTGGAGGTAGGGAGGAAGGCAGTGCCCACAAGAGGGTAGTACTGGGAGCAGTGGTGCTTCAGAAAGAGAAAAGGGGCAGGAGCCAATCTGGGCCCCTTTTTTTGTCCAGGGTCCGGGGGACCAACAGAAGCTTTGCCCGGGCCAGGGAGAGCGGCGGGAGGGCTTTTCTGATTGTTCTCCGGCTCAAAGACCGTGCTAGCAATGAGAAGAGAGAGATGCCCACTTCCTTCTGCAACACCCCCACCCCTTTCCTCGGGCGCTCTGGCTCTGACTTCTACGAGGTCACTAGCCCCCCGAGAGAAAGGGGAGAAAGGACCTGAAATGTTTGGGAAGTTATATTAATTTGCTTGTTGCTGCTTTAGCTGCCAGTCTTTCCAGCCGTGTAGGCAGCCACGGTCAAGGGGCAGGACGGTCTTTCTTCAGGTCCTTCACTACCTTACTACAAACGGAAAGGGATATAAGGGCAGAAACGACTCTGAAATCAGCTGAAGAGGCCATTATCCAAAAGTTGGAATTGGATACCCATTACCTCTGGCTGCCTCACCACACTCTTGCTGCTGGAGAAACCTGTGGCATGCAATTCTTAAATAATCCTGAGTGCCAGCGAGGATTTTGGGTCTCAAAGCACTGACTATAATAAGATCACAAATTCCAGAGACACACCTTGAAAAAGCTGAATAAAAACTGAGCGTATGCCTAAAGGAGGTGAGCAGAGTTATCTGGCTCCCTTAGGCTGATCCTGAGACCATTTATCCCTTGCTAATTCTGACTGATTCTGAGAAGTAGTGTGGTAGAGGGGTTAGAGGGCTGGAGTAAGAAGAATTGGATCCAGTTCTACCTGGGTAACCATGGCAAAGTCACTTAATTTATCCTTAGTGTCATAACTGGAAAAGAGTGACTGGAATTTTGCCTTCCCAGGGGTCCTTCTACCCCACTTCCTCCATTTACTGCCCACTCTCAAGTTTTCAGTGCTAAAAGCTATGCCCATGGCACTCCCCCCTCTCCACTCTTCTACATACTCTAGGGGTCAATTTTTGCTAGGATTTTAGTAGTGCCCATTCATTCTGTGCCTTATACCTGGGTGGCTTCTTCCCTTTCCAGAGGTTGAAAACCCAGTAGTGGTAGGGCACATGCCTTCCTCTTAGGACAGCTCTAAGTGAACTTACTTTATCCCATTTCTGTCACCTCCTCCTGGTATAGAAATTGTAAATTACTTCTATTTCTGGCCCTACTCCTTTTGGTCCATAAATGAAGGGAGCTAGGTTATTCAGTGGATGAAACAGGGGACTTGGATTCAGCTATGTGATCCTGAGCAAATCACTTAACCTTTGTGTGCCTCAGTTTCCTCATCTGTAAAACAAAGATAATAATAGCACCTACCTCACAAGGTTGTTGTGAGGTTCAAATAAGTTGTAGTGGTTTGCAAACCTCAAGGTACCATATGAATGCTAGCATATAACAACAACAACAATAATAATAAATGACCTGCAAGGACTTTTCCAACTCTAAATCTATGATTTTAGGGCACTTAGTCACAAACTTCTCCTAACAATCTGCAATTTTTGAAAATTACTTTATTAAAAAGACTCTTGAGAGTGTTCAACTGTCATCTGCAGAAGCTTAATACTTTTTTTTTTATTACAGGAATAGATTTGAAAGCTAAACAGCAATTAACTACATATGTACTTTCCTCAAAAGTACTTGGCTCCAATTTTATTATTAAAACTTATTGAGTGTGGATGGGTGAGGGAAGAAGGGGAGGCATGATTGAGGGTTATTGCTATTACATAAAATAATAAAATAATATACAGTATTGCTATATTTTTTTTAAGAGGCCTGGACCACTTTATAGACACGATCTCATTCAAGTTCACAACAACCCTTTGACAGAGAAAATCTCCATAACTTCTTTATTTGGATATTCTCCTTGGCACTAAATGTGGTAAAAATAATTCCCTGTGGAATTACCCTTTACCATTTTCTCCAATTCTCATGAATGACTCTACCATCCTCCACCAGTCCCCTACATTCATAATTATGGAGTCATGACTTATTGACTCTTCTTGCCGTCCCACCCCCATATAATATACCTCCCCCTCTCCCGCTTTACCTTCTTCCTTACAGTTTAGGTTCTCAGTAATATCTTTTTGGTAGTTCTAGGAGGCCAGGTAGCATAGTGGATCAAGTGCTGGGCCTACAGTCAGAAAGACCTAAGTTCAAATTTAAGCTCATAAACTTATTAGCTGTGTGACTCTGTGCAAGTCAATTCACCTGTCTGTTTCAATATCCTCAATTGTAAAATAGGAGTAATAACAGCATTTCCCTCACAGGTAGGTTGTTGTAAGGATTAAAGGAGATAGCTGTAAAGCACTTAGCACACATTGACTTGCACATAGTAGGTATTATTTAAATGCTTATTCCCTCCTGTTCCATCCCCCCCATCTTCTTTCAGTCCATTTCTATAGCCATCATATGATTAATAGTCCACATCCATACATTGCTTAAATACCCAACCAGTTCTCATTTATTCCCTACTGACTAGGACCTATTAATCTCAGGTATTTTTCCCCTTAACTGCTGGATATTTGTCCCATTATATTCCCAACCATTGGCTCTATATATAAGCACATTGCATTTTACGTCCATTATTAACCGTTTCACTTTAGGTGAAACAGTGTTGTTGAGGGCTATTTGTTTCATAGCAACAATGTTAAAAATGGAAGATGTATTCCTGGTCAGCCTGGTAGCTATAAAAATAAAAATCAATCTTACAATTATCTGAGGCTATATTTTAGGGCTGTGCTGATAGAGTAGAGAGAGTTGGTTCAGATGTGGGTAGACTGGTATATCAAATTATCCTCGAGACCCTAGAAGTTTTTGGCTTATTACCAGCAGAATCAGTAGTGACTGGCTCCATCAGGGAACAAAGCAAAGATTTCAGAGACCTCCTAGAAGGAGGATATGAACAAAGGTAAGTCTTTACTATCCAGAAATCCCCCTAATCTCTAGTTTAAGATCTGGTTGGAAATGACAACTCTCTGATGAGTCTGAATATTATTTCTCAAAGGAAGAAAATAATTTAGTGTCCACAGGAGGGGGAAGGTATAATCTATCTCCTTAGAGAAATGGAACAGTGTCTGACTCCTAAGCAATCTGTGGACAGCAATATGGTTAGACTTGGAGTCTGACAATAATTGTCACTGACAATAGTTATGTGACATTAGGAAAATTCCTTAACTTCTCTGAGCAATAATTTCTCAATCTGTAAAACAGGACAATAACCCTATATAGTACCTAGGGTTGGTGAGAGAATCAAAAGAAATAATATGTGTAAATGTAAAGTTCTTTATAAACCTTAAAGGGCAGTATCAATATCACCCATACAGTACTTTTACATATATCATCTCTAAGTAATACAGGTATTATTAGTCTTATTTTACAGATGAAAAGACTGAGGCTCAGAGAGGTTAGTGTAGGTGATATTTGATCACAGTCTTTGTGACTCCAGGCCATCCTAAACTGGGTTCTTAAAGCATTAGAAGGATAGCACAATTAATAGGATAATGATTTTGAAGTTATAAAAACTGAATATTCTTTCCCTTCTCCACTCCTTCCTCCCCTGTTTTATCAACCATTTAACTCCATTAGTCTCCTTTACTGGGACTGCTGGGAATAAGGGTAAACCTCTTTTCAATGAACTATCTTTAGAAAGTGCTTAATGTCTCTGTAATATTTAATAACCCAATGAATGAAATCTCAAAGTGGACTGAGAGCAGAACATTATAGGAAACACCAAATTAAGGATGGGACATAACCATCAAAATATTGATTACAAAGATGCATTGAAAAAGTGAAGTTGGCTAGAGAAGCAATATGGAAAATGCCTGTAAATTTTTTTTTTTGGTGGAAGGATGGCAAGTTATGATTTTGTTGGTGTGGAAACTCCCCCCAACAATATAGATGTGCAAAGTGGTTTGTAATTTACAGCCTTGGACACTGAAAGGTTAAATGTTTTATCCATGGTCAAACATTTACTAGAGGTCTTAAGAGGAATGATACCCAGGTCTTCTATATTCTAGTTAGTAGGAATCTTATATTTTGCACACCAAGGACAGATCTCTCTCTACTGTACCATACTGTCTTTTGCCTGTAAACATAAATGGAAGCATGTGTCTCTTCAGTTTTTCAGTTTGTATAAACATGAAGAGACATGTCTTTAGCGAAAGGGAACTTTTTACCTCTTAGGAGGTATGTTTGGGGTTAAGACTAGGATTATAGATTTTCCCTGTAATTACTAGTAACCAGCCATGAAAGTAATCATGTGCCTGAATCCAAAAGAAAGCAAAACAGGCCTGAAGGAAACCAGACAGTAGGCTTAATGACAATCAAATGGAAGGCCTAACAGGAATTTAATATACCCTGATTTCCTTTTTTGTTTAGTTGGTTTTTATTTACAAGCAAATTAGTGTTTTGGGGAGGGGGACAGTATTTTTTGCAAGGACATTTTTGTGTTCTTCTAGTCCCATACGCAATGAGAAGGGAGAGGCATTAACAATAATATAATTTATGAAGGACCTATGCAATTATTCTGATGATCCAAATATCCTCCTCCCACCCCCTTAGCTTAATGATTCTGCAAGATTCTGTAATAGGGACATAAAGAAAATTTCCATTAAAGATACAGTATCAATAGAAAGTGAAGCTTTGGTGGCTTATGCTTACCTAAGATGTTTGATAGTGTCATTGAGAGTATCTCAAATACTCTCATAGAACCCAAATGAAAGAGGAGTTCCCTACCTATCAAAAAAAAGGTTCTACAAATGTTTCTATTCTCAAATGGCATTGTACTAATTACACTAAGTCTCAGAACTATAAAACATCCTTCAGGAAATGAATAAGTACTTGAAAGAAATCAACCTATCTATATTCAGAAAGTAAAGTGGATCAAGAGGATGTATTGAATGGATGGATTGCCTGGATTACACCATTGAATTGGTCCATCAGGATATGTATACTTTAATACTTTAATGCATCTGTGATGTAATCCATGTCTAGTATTGTCTTTGACAATACAAATTGAAACCAATCCATTCTGTACCACTCTTGTCCATGTTGTCCAATAATTTCTCTCTAAAAGCTCCACCCAACATACCAGAAGCCTCTCTCTAGGTGTATTTAGAATCACTGTGGGTAAAGTGAAGTAACTTGGGCTCTTCATAAGTTATCTTTCATTTTTGCTACATTAAAACCAGCCCATCTCCATTTGTGAACATACTTTTCCTAGATCATATCTTTTACAACATTTCTTGTGCATGAGTCTGATTTCAACCAATTATAATCACTATATATCTCTATTGTTCTTTGGAGAATATATATATATATATATATGTATATATATATATATGTACATATATATACATACATATATACACAATTTCATATATAGTATGTGTATTTATACTATTTTATATATCTATAATATATAATACAATATACATATATATAATTAATACAATTTTATATATTCAGACATACATATACATATATAAATATATAATACATATACAATTTCAATTCTTCAGGTATAGCCAGATCCTGATTAGTATGCATAAATAGTGAATCCTATAAAGTGGTCACATTGAATTTGCACTGCATATTTCCATTGGACTGGAACCATTTAACATATTTTACATAATTATAACTTCAGATAATGCAAATTCAAATACATTCAAGCACTTCCTTGGATTCATTATTCACACTAATTGGCACCTAGCTGCATTATGACTTTCCATGACTCTCAGCCACATAGCATCACTGAGGGCTACCTGCTGCCTCTAAGATAAAATATATTCTCTTCTCTTTGGCCTTTAAAGCACATCACAATCTGGTTGAAGCCTGTTTTTTCTTTTTAGGCTGATTACATTTACCCTGTATTTCAACTAAACTGGCCTACTTGCTGACTCCCACATACAGATATTACGTTGTATCTCCCACCACCACACCTCTGCACAGGAATTCTCTGTCTACTCACTTTCACTTCTGTTTACCTCTATATAATTTAAAAACTCAGCTCAAGTCAGGCCTTTGATAATCCTCTCTCCCTATCATTTTAAATTTCTACAAAATACTTACTATATTTGCTTAACTATAAACATAGATAAGCACCCAACATACCAGGGAAGAGGGAAGAGGGAAGAGGGAGGAAATTCTCTCACTTTTTTTATTTGTATTCCAATGCATGACATATTAGTAGGCACTTAACGAATGCTTGTTGATCAAGTGAATATTATGAGTGTAAAAAAAAAGATAGCATTTTGTTTCAGGGGATATTTTATAATTATTGAATGAGTTGCACCATTTTCCAAATCCATTCTTTTCCTACTTTAATCCTGTGCCCACTCATTGTTCATCTGGAATTTTTGTTTAAGAGATGTATACACATACACATATGCACACACACTATACCAATTGAATGTGCTATCCATCTAACTAGATGTCACAATCCGGACAATGCCATTCTTCAACCGCTTGATTTTTCATGTGTTGATAATTAAGTCAAAGTCATTTGATTCATAATTGATTTCATTGAAGAAGCTCTGAAATGCAAACAGGACAATGTCATCCATAAACAGATGCATTCCTGACCTACAAAAGAATTCCCCTTCAGGGGGTAGCTAGGTGGCACAATGGATAGAGCTCTGGAGTCAGGAGGAACTGAGTTCAAATCCAGCCTCAGAAACTTGACACTTAATAGCTGTGTGACCCTGGGCAGGTCATTTAAACCCAATTGCCTCACTAAAACAAAAACAAAAACAAAAAAATTCCCCTTCCATTTGGATTCTTCACTACACAGCCTCCATAACCATGGTAAGCATCTTTGGTAATCACACATCTCCATACTCTTTTGGAATGTTTCATTAGTATTCAAAATTAATAAGCACTGGGTCATAAAATAATTATATCTCTTGATTCATTGTTCAAGGAATCTTGCATAATTTCAACAAAAACACTGGAGATATCTTGTTGCTAACTTCTATGAGAAATGGTATCCATTTGCATGTTTTGTTTTTCTTTATTCATTTCAAATTTTCCAATGTTAACAGCATGTCTGAATATGTCAGGTCAGAATTTTTGAAAATGCATCCCACCTTGTCTTATCTTTGTTATTATTGTCACTCCAGATGTGTCCAACTTTTTATGATGCCATTTGAGATTTTCTTGGCATAGATACTGGAGTGGTTTGCCATTTCCTTCTCCAACTCATTTTACAGATGAGGAACTGAGGCAAAAAGGTTAAATGACTTGCCCTAAGTTAAGTATCTGAGGCCAGATTTGAACTCAGGAAGATGAGTCTTACTGACTTCAGACCCAGCAATCAATTCACTGTACCGTCCAGCTAGACCATCTCATCTTTAGCTCTTCTTTTAGTTTGATGTTGGTATTGACCTTTGCTCTGAGATGTTGGTCTCAGTGCACTCAGATAGCTGAACTGGAAATGGTACCTACATGATTGTTTCTTTTCTTTTCCTTTTTAATATTTTTTCCAATTACACATAAAAGCAATTTTAACATTCTTTTTTTTAGAATTTTGAGTTCCCAGTTCTCTCCCACCTCCACTCCCTTTTCATGTCATTAAGAAGGCAAGGAATTTGATATAGTTTACATATGTGCAGTCATACAAAACATATTTCTGTATCAGTCACATTGTGAAAGAAAACACAGACCACCCCCCCAAAAAAAAAAACAAGAAAAAGAAAGTAAAAAAAAAGTATGCTTGATAGCCATTCAGATTACACCAGTTCTTCCTCTGGAGGGTGGATGGCATTTTTCATCATAAGTCCTTCAGAATTGCCCTAGATGATTATATTGTTGAGAATACCTAAGTCATTCACAGTTGATCATCATTACAGTATTGCTCATTCTGTGTACAATGGTCTCCTGGTTCTGCATGCTTTGCTTTGCATCAGTTCATGTAAGTCTTTCCAGGTTTTTCTGAAAGCATCCTGCTCATAATTTCTTATAGCACAACAGTATTCCATCATCATCATGTACCAGAACTTATTCAGCCACTCCCCAATTGATGGGCACCCCTTCAATTTTCAATTCTTTGCCACCACAGAAAGAGCTGCTATAAATATATGTATACATATAGGTCCTTTTCCTTTTTGTTTTTTATTTCTTTGGTATGTAGACCTAGCAGTGGTATTACTGTATCAAAGGTTATGCATAGTTTTATAGACCTTTGGGCATAGATCCAAATTGCTCTCCAGAATGGTTGAATCAGTTCACAACTCCACCAATAGTGTATTAGTGTTCTAATTTTTCCGCATCCCCTCCAACATTTGTAATTTTGCTTTTGTGTGATATTAACCAATATGATAGGTGTGGAATGATAGATCAAGGTATGTAATTGTGGAAATTGATTGTGATGGAATACTGCTACGCTATAGGAAATGATGACTCTGTTTCTCTTCTTTTAAGATATGGTTCAGTCATTCCTCAATTGATGGGCATCCCCATCCCCTGGTTCTTTGCTACCACAAAGATTGCTGCTACACACATTTTAATGTGCAGATTCTTTTCCTTTTCCCCTAACCATCTTTGGAAATAGACCTAGTAGTGGTATTGTTGGGTAAAAAGGCATAGGCAGTTTAATAACTCTTTGGACATAACTCCAGATTGCTCTCCAAAATGGTTGGATCAGTTCACAATTCCACCAACAAGAATTAGTGTCCAATTTTTCCACACCCCTTCCAAATTTGTCATTTCCTCCTGCAATCATTTTAGCCAATCTGATAGGTATAAAATGATATTTCAAGGTATATGATTGTGATGGAATACTACTATGCTATAAGAAATGATGAGCTAAAATGATCTTAGAAAAACATGGATAAACTTGCATGAAATAATGAAGAGTAGAATGAGCATAACCAAGAGAATGTTGTATATAGTAATTGTTTTAAGAACAATTTTGAGCAGATAAGTCATTTAAATTATAAATACCCAAATTCACTGCAAAGGACTTATGAAGGAAAATTCTATCCGTATCCAGAGAAAGAGTGATGAATAGAAGTATATATATATAGAATAACTATATACACACATACACATACATACACACACACATATAAATACATATTTGCATCTAATGATAGCCATTTCTTATATGGGAGAGGGGGAGAATAAAGAAAAAAGAGGAAAAATTTTAAATGATATCTTTATGATATATTTATAAGGAATAGCAAGTTAGCCATAATAGCTTTGCAATTTCATGTGCAATCATATTTTTTATTATGCTATGTTATGAAAATGATTGTTTTTAAATGAATAATAAGGAAATGTTTTGCATGACTACACATATATTGAATTACTTGCCTTTGCAATGAGGAGGGTGGGGAGGGAGGAAGGGAGAGAATTTGGAAATCAAAATTTAAAAAACGAATGTCAAAAAATTTTTTTACATGTCACTGGGGAAAAATATAATATTAAAGAAATGCCAAAAAAAGAACAAAAAAAGAAAAGGCTTGTTTTATTACATATATTAAATAAATATTTAATATAAAATAAATAATTTTAAAATAAATTTTACAAGTAAAATAAAACTTTATAAAATAAATATAAATTTTATGAAATAAATATAATTTTATAAGTAAATTAAATTTTATAAAATGAAATAAATATACATTTTATTTCAATTTATAAAATACAAAAATTAAAAAAAAGAAATGGTTCAGTTCATTTTGTTTTTTGGTGCTCACTATGTAGAATCTTCAGTTAATCAGTCAGTCAACAAGCATTTATTACATTTATCATGTGCCAGAAATAATTCCAAGAACTGAGAATATAAGGAAAGATAAAAAAAAAAAAACATTGCTTGCACTAAAAGGAGCTCACATTATAATGAGGGCGGAAATATGTGCATATGTAGTTATATACAAGATACATATTGGGTAAATTAAATGTGATCTGAAAGGGAAGGCATTAATAACTAGGAATGTACAAAACCTATGTGCTGTGTGTTTGGAGAAAACATCTAGAACCAGAAATAGCAGCCTTAGAGGTCAAAGAAATGTAGTCTGTGGGTTCTGTAAATAAAGACAAGTTTGATTCCACCTAAAAGGAAGGTCTCCACTATCTTAAATCCCTGGTCTCACCTAAACAGTCTGATGAGATTAATTAAAGACCTCCAGTCTTATTGATATGGTCTCATGAAATTATTTACAGCAGAAATATCTCCATCTGAACAGATGGTGCCACACAAAAGTTAACAAGTCACAGTGGAATATTAAGACATTCTCTACCCCCTTCCCTAACCTCCACCCCAAATCACCTGTCATTCAGTCCCTATTACTTATTTGGGAGGTTGAGTAATATGATCAAGTCTTTCCACAGAGAACCTTTGAGCCATCATGCCAGTAGCAACAACTACCTTGTTTTCTGCTTTCATTCATAATGAAAATTATACTGACCAGCTTCAAGTCCTTCAGTAGTATTTCAGCTTATTGATTTGGGGTCAAGAATTTTACATTGAGACTACCAAAAGCTAAATGAATGTTTGTGGAAAGTTGTTTTTTTTGTCTTTTTTTAAAGTGTGTCTCTTAGTGCTGTTTGCCCTCTTTTCTCCACTTTTCTCATGGGCACTGCTGAGGAAGAAAGAGGCATGACACAGAGGTCTAACGGCCATTTTGCTTTGTTCTTTGTTTTATGGGCTTCCATGTCTAAAGAATTCAAGCCTCTTTATATTTAGTTCAGCAGATTCAGTCTGTGTTTGGGACCGCATGAAGCACTTTCAGGTTTATAGAACTGCCCATATATTGTTTTCAGCTGTCCTAGCCTTTGAACACCCAGATTCATTTCCATAGTAAAACAAAGTAGAGTTATCATTATTGCTCCTCCTCTACAAGTGCTAAGGTTACCCAGAATATTAAACTTAAAAGTAATATTTATCTATACAATAACTAAGTTTAAATGGACTTAGTCCCAAATCCATCAACAACCAAGGAAAAAAGAAAGATTCTACTTTATACAACAATCTATAGAAACCTTCCAGTTTACACTACTACTATGTAGCTTAAGGATGCTAGAAAGACAAGTTCTTCCCTCCAACAAGGACCTAGGTAGGTCATATGACATAGTAACAGCAGCTCCGTGTTTGTTCTTTCATTACATAACTACGTGCCTTCTTGATCCACAGTCCCATGATGCACTAGCCTTTTTCCCCTGTTGGTGCTCCATCATCCTGATGCTGGTTCAGCAGTCCCAGATTGTGCTAATGGCTTCCTTCCAGAATGAAAGGGATACCATGGTTTTCAGCAGAGATTTCCTAGGTCCATCTGTGCTTCTGTATCAGTCTCAGATTGACTTGTCTTTATTTCCTGCTGCATTGAGGTCCACATGCTACCACTTTTCATCTGTGTCTGGTCTCCAAATCCGGAATGGTAAATCTTATACACAAGCAGATCCACTTGCATGTGTGAGTCTTTTGAGTTTTTCATAGGTGAAGGGGGAAGGATTTATCTGATTTCTCTTGATGTTCACTTACTGTGCTAATGATTTCAGGTAGGAGGGGTTTTTTTCCCAATTTTAAAAAAAAGGATTGTCATTTTGTGTAGGAGACAAGTGGGTTAATTTCATGTGCAAGGGAAAAAATGACAATATCTTCCACTGTTGCTGGGCCATGGCAAGATTTCACAGTGAGTGGCCTTAGTATAATTCAACACAATGAGAAACTGTTGTTCAAGTAATTCACATGAACCAGCTTTTGCCAACTTTAATTTTGTTCACAGGCAAATACCAAGTTAGGAAATAAAAGCAAAGAATGATTTTTATTGTCACTGTGTTGGAGAATAGATGTTTAGTTTCTTACCCAATGAAACAAAATTTTTCCCCTTGAAAATGATTCTAATCTTATGTCCAACTAAGGACAGATTTGGGAATAGGCCAGCTTGTTTGGTTTAAATCTAACCTTTGAGCTGAGCCGAACATAAGTGAATCAGCACTGTATAGCAAAAGGAATATTTTATTTAGAGTTAGAAAGTCCAGATTCAAGGCTGGCTTCTGTTGCTTACTACCTTGGGCTAATCACTTTGATTCTCTAGGCTTACTTTCTTCTGTAAAATAAGGGAGTTAGCTAAGGTCCCTTACAACTCTAAACCAGATACTTAAAAATGGATTCAATGAATTTAATTCTAAAATGAAAATACACATATTTTTTTTCCCTCTTTTGTGTGGTACAGCTTTCAGTCTTGCAGGATCTACTGTTTATCACTTAACCATATTCAAATTTTACTAATATTACAGTATTTACAGTATTCCCTTGTTTAAGCAAGTAGAGAGAGGAAAAATTGTAGAGTATATGAAACTTAATTTTTAAATAAAACTGTATTGGTATGTTCCGTTTTTATACCACTAAATTCACATCTTTCAAGTCTCCCACTGTGTGCTCCCTCTTCCTCCAAGAGTTATCCTTCATATTTTTAATTTTAAAAATTTTATTATTCTAACCCTCCTCTTATGTCACCACCACCACCACCACCACCACCATGAACAATCTAAAAAATGGAAATAAAGTCCTCCACATATACATGCATAGTCCAACAAAACAAATTCTCACCTTGGCCATGTCTGAAAACATGTCTTTCATTGCTTTTTAAATTCAACTCTCTGACAGGAGGTGAGTAATGTGTTTAATTTTCATTCTTTTCAACTCAGAACACATGACATTTCAAAAAGATGAGTGAATTAGTGATTGAGAGGAGGGGAAGGAGAAGAGAGCAAAGAAGTACTTGAGAAGTAGGTTGAGAATTCAGCATAATAAAATGAAAAGTGTGCTGGAGTTGTAGTAAGTAGGTAGTGAAGTTCAAATTCTGCCTTTGACACTTCTGATTATTTGACTTTGGGCATGTTGCTTTATAATTCTGAGCCTAGTTTTCTCATCTATAATATGCTGATAATACCCATAGTACTTAAACCACAAGGTTGTTCTGAGGGTCAAATGAGATAATGTACATAATTTTTAAAAATCTTTTACAAACATTAAAACATTATATAAGTGTAAGTTATTATTGAGGAATGGGAAAATATGAAATTGGGGATCTATTGGGAGTCATGAGATCAGAAACAACAAAAGTTTATTTGTGAAAATTAGAGCATTGGAGTTTCTTTGAGTCTTCCTTTGTTCAACTAACCTTGAAAATGTTATATCATGATACCTTCTAGACATTTGATTAGCTCAACAAATGTGTAGAATAACCTGTCTGTCCTTCCCTTGGCTCCAAATTCTGCAGAAGTTATTAGGAATGAGTCCTTTGAACTACAGTATAAGGAGGTGGGGCATCTTTATATTGTGAACATATCCCTTGATCAAAATTGACTCCTTCCTTGGAAAAGGAAATTAATCCATATTGACCTACTAGAACTTGTAATGAAAAAAAAAGAAAGATCACTTCACTCTCAGGAGAGGACCGGTACAGCACTCTTGAATCCAGACAAAAGAGAACATGACTAGGACCATGTAACCTACCTTCACCAGTAAAAATAGACAAGACTTGAATACTAAGGATTCTTTTATTTTTCACTTAATCTTGCTCTTTTTTCTTTTATTCAACCTAAGAGCCTCCTGGCTCAATGCTCACTCTTTCTTTTTCCTTGTGTTGAACAGATGAACAAAGGCTTAGTCTTGTTTTTTTTATCCCTTTCCCTTCTCTTTTCTTTCTGGTTAAACAAGGTTCTTTCCTTGTCCTGGCTTCTTCTCCTTCTGGTCCTTCAATAGAGCCATGGGCATCAAAATGGTTTCTCAACTTCTCCACAAAAAATAGTGGATAAAGAACTGCTCTTCTAGAAAGCAGATGAGTGACCAATAGCCTTTTTCTCTCATTTTCCTCTTTCTCTCTGAGTCATTATTATCCTTATTTTACAGAAAGGAAAGAGAGAGAGAGAGAGAGAGAGAGAGAGAGAGAGAGAGAGAGAGAGAGAGAGAGAGAGAGAGAGAGAGGATAAGAATGGAAAAAGGGAACAGGGGAAGGCTATGTAAGTTCCATGGTCAATATGTTAGCTACATAGAAGTAATTGTTCTTATCTTATCATGATATTATATCCACTGGGGCTGTTAGCATCAAAATAAACCATCACCTGTTACTACTTCCCTTTGAAATTCTAATTAGTTTCCCAGTTTCGGAAAAAAAAATCTTTTCTGTACTGGGAAACAGCTTTCCTGCTTTTATTTTCAAACTTCAAAGGTTATTTTTGAATTAAATGTTTATTTCCCCATAGAATTCTGAGAATTTCTAAGGGCATGAAGGGATGGCTTAGGTTTTACAAATAGCTTTGGAATCTTATGAGATCAATCAATTTAACTAGTGTCTGAATGTCCCCATGACATATAAAATCTACCTGTCATCTACCTTGTTTAATTTCAGTCAACAAACTTTCATTAAGGGCTTAGCAGGTGCAAAACACCTGACCAAGATCCCTGCCTTAGATTTTTATTTGTGAGAGTAGGGCTACCTTACATAATGCACCAAAAGGAGAGAATGCCTCTTTCACATATTTACCTCCAAAAAAGCTACTCCACTTTCAAGGGAACTGATGAATTAGTGCCCATCCAAAATTGAATATAACTCAAATAATACTGTCAATGTGTTTACTTTTACCCAGCCAGAGGACACATTAGTTTAAGACTAAACAAACAATCAAAATCAACTTTAATCAGATAATAGAAGAAAAGCTATCCCAATAAACACATGAGGACCCAAGGTTTCCATACCACCTATGATAGACACATGCAGAGAATACATGCTACCGGGTATCATAATGGATATCTAACATATAGGGAACAAATGTGAACCACATGGCCAAGCCTACTTGATGAGGGTGCACACATAAGGTCAAGTATGGTCAGGACACATGTATGGTCAGGACAAGTGAAGGGCCAGGGCAACTTGCTCTTCAAATGATGCATGACTGACAATGACCTCTGGTGATGTAATATTGTTCTGTTTGCTGGGTATGGCATCGATGCTGTCTGCTGAGGATGTTGTTTGCTGGGCTTATTATCTCTATGTTGGAAGTTTTTTTCTAATTGGACATTGCATTGTCTTTGCTGGAAAATTCTGGTTTTGTGTTTGCTGAGCTTATTATGATGTTTTGCTTTTTAGGTCTTCAGAGTCACTTCCTGGCTTTCTTCTCTGATCTATGATAATAGAAAGCCTCTCCTTTACAGTGACAGTGAGACATCTATTTTAGTACATAGCAAAATCTATGAGCCACAGATGTCCAGATAAGGGCAGCCAGCCAAAAGTCAGCCAGAGTGCCCCAGGCTATGATCAAGTCTCCTCTTTACTGCCAAAGTTTGATGTGGATTTGAGGTCCATTGTTCAAAATAATCATTCGACTTAGAATTGGAAGTTTCCATTTAATTTCTGTCTTTTTTCCTTCTAAAACCTATTTCAGGGAGGGAAGGATGCCAAAACAAACAAACAAACAAACAAACAAACAAAGATAAGAGCTATATAAAACCTTTCTCCTTAAAACCTTTTATATTGACATAACAATAATGTTGAAGAAGAGCAAAAGACAAGCAAAGTAGGCAAAGTCTATCCTCCTAGTTCTCATTTCTGCCTTTATACGTACATCTACCAGGAATACACAATAAAATCCTATGCTTTTGTACAAAGTATAAAACTTTTCTTTTTTTCCTGCATCAACACTGAATTGTTCAGAGCTCCTTTTTCCCCCTCCTCCAAATCAAATCTAGGTTGCCTTTTTTGTCTAGTTATAACAGCATCAACTACAATTTTTTTGAAATTGCTCAATAATAAAACCCTTTAGGAAAAAAAATGTATTAAACATTATACACTGCTCTTTATTATATCTTCAGAGGTTCACATCAAATAAGATAAACACAGCATCACACTGAATGGGAGTTATTCTTTGATATTCAGTAGTGATACCATAAACACTCCAAAGTGCAGAGGAAAGCAAGCCAAGGTTCAGTTGTTTCACATGGAAGCAGTGGTTCTCCATCCTTGTCATCACTCAACCTTCCCAGTTCAACCAGTAAAAGTTCCTTTCAGGCTTGGGAGATTTGTCCTTGAGGACCTCATAACTGATAACCCCATTTTCCATTTCCTGCTAAACATGGCATGCAGAAAATACATTCACATCTATGACTTGACTTAGACCTGATGATTTAACTATTCATATGGCTCTGTCCTTCATAGGTTCCATATTCCATCTTAGTAATTAGTAATCAGTGACATTTTAAAAACCTGAAGAAGAGGAGATAAAAAGTACTTTTTGCCACCACATCCCAGGTATGCATTAAGGGCAAAAAGCTTAGGGTGCTACCTTTGAATATACTTTTGTATTCCATTCATTCATATTAAACAAATTTATAAATAAGAAAGATTTAAGCATTCGATTCTAAGTGGAATGCAATATAGACAATGTTTCTATAGTGAAGCATAGCTGGCAAGAACTATGTCTTTGTCACCTCTTGTAGTGGAGAAAAGTAGAAAAAGAAGCTAGGTAGGTATGGAAGGAAAATGTTTAGCAATTTTTCTAAACTTAGCCTTGAACTTCAAGACTTGAGATGTGATAAGGGCTAGTTTTTAACATTACTAAAAAAAAAATAAATTCAGAGGCATAGCCAAGATGGCAGAGTGAAAGCAGTGACTTACCTGAGCTGTCCCCCAAACCCCTCCAAATACCTGTAAAAAATGTCTCTAAACAAATTCTATGGTAGCAGAACCGACAAAAAATAGAGTGAAACAAATTCCCAGCTCAGGACAGCCTGGATGGTAGATTGGAAATGTCTATTGCACAGATTGGAAAAGGAGTGCAGTTCAGCTTGGGCCACACAGGCAGATCAGGCCTCAGCAAACCTGGAGCAGTTCTCAGGGGACTGAATCAAGGGGAACTGTGGTGGTTTTGTGACTCCTCAATCCACAAACACCAAAGACAATTTAGAAGGTCAGTAGGAAAAGTCTGTGACCACAGTGAGAGAGGAGTGCAGCCCTGAGATGGTGGCTGCTTTAGGAGCTCTTGGCCCACAGACAGAGGCAGGAGTGAGCAACTGATCAGAAAGGGATTGCAGGGATCTCTGCTGGTGCTGAAGCAGGATTCTCTTGCTTTGCCCATGCTTGAATCTGGGTCACAGTTCTGGGTGGTGGTCTTGGGGCAAGGAGGAGTGCTGGAGTGGTGGAGGTTGTGGTGCTGGTGGAGAAAGAATCCTCCTCACAGTTCCAAGGCAGAAAATAATGCTTGTGGTCACTCATAGACCAGAGCCCAGGCCAGGAAAGGAGTAAATATCTCAGCCTTGATCATACCACTTTGGAAGAATTGAAAATTTACGGGTCCCTAGAAGTATCTCTGAAAACAGCTGCACAAAACCCCCGAAGCTTGTGACACTACATTATCCACACTAGAAGCAGACCCCTACCTTAACAAAGAGTTTAAAGGTCAAGTAATTGCCTGGGAAAAAAGAGCAAACTGAGCAAAAAAGTCAGACCATAAAATCTTTCTTTGGTAACAAAGAAGATCAAAATATACAACCAGAAGAAGACAACAAAGTCTTACATCCTACATCCTACATCCAAAGCCTCCAAGAAAAATATGAATCAGGCCCAGGACATGCAAGGGCTCAGAAAGGCTTTTGAGAAGCAAATAAGAGAAGTAGAGGAACAACTGGGAAAAGAAATTAGAGTGATGCAAGAAAATTGTGAAAAACAAGTCAACAGCTTGCTAAAGGACACCTAAAAAAATACTGAAGAAAAAACACTTTAAAAAATAGCCTAACCCAAATGGCAAAAGAGGTCAAAAAGCCAATGAGGAGAAGAATGCCTTAAAAAGTAGAATTGGCCAAATGTAAAAGAAAGTCTAAAAGCTCACTGAAGAAAATAATTGCTTAAAAATTAGAATGGAACAAATGGAAGCTAATGACTTTATAAGAAATCAAACTATAAAACAAAACTAAAAGAATGAAAAAATAGAAGACAATGTGAAATATCTCACTGGAAAAACAACTGATCTGGAAAATAGGTCCTAGAGAGATAATTTAAAAATTATTGGACTACCTGAAATCCATGATCAAAAAAGAGTATAGACATCATCTTTCAAGAAATTTTCCAGGAAAACTGCCCTGATATTCTAGAACCAGAGGGTTCTTTTTGCTTTCCTTTGCTTTCATTTCTTTAGCTAATTTTTTCTCTGCTATGCTTATTTGATTTTGAAAATCATTTTTTAACTCTTCCAGGAGTTCTTGTTGGGCCTATGTACAATTCACATTTATTTTCCTCCGAGGCTTTGCTTACAGCTGTTTTGACTTTATTGTCTTCTGAATGTGTGTCTTGATCTTCCCTGTCATCATATTAGATTTTTATGGTCAGGTTTTTTTTGTTGTTGTTTCCTTAAATTTTCACCCTATTTCTTGATTTTGAACTTTATGCTAAAGTTGCATTCTATTCTTGGCCTTTTCTCACTGCTGTTTTCAAAGCTAGTTCTGAGGATTTGAAATTTTTGGTACTTCCAAGATGGTATGATCTGGGGAGAGATATGGTCACTGCTCTCCTGGTCTGTACTCATCCTTACCTAGGAAAGGCCTTGATCAAATGATTCTTATCCTCAAGGCCTCTGTCACCTTCTCATTGGAAATGATACTGTTTTGGAGGGGTTCCTGATATCTTGGGATTACAATTGATATTGATCCTCAGGACCCCTTCTCCCTTGGGACTGGAAATGATACTGTTCCTCAGGGTTCTTGATCCCCTTGTAACCAAAAGCAATGCTGCCCTTCAGGGCTTCCATTCCCTCTTGTTTGAAAGTGCTTCTCTTGGCCCTTAAACGACATCTCAGAAGTGAGTATAGGCTGTGGAGCTGTTGAAAAGCATATGGTCTGATATCCAGTGCTAGCACAGGGGTCCCCTGTAATCTCTTTCTGACCAGTTGCCAGGTCCCATTACCAGCTCTGGCTTGAGAGCTCTCCAAACTGCTGCTACTACTGTTACCACTCCTTGGTCCCACAACTGTTGTTTCATCTAGGTGGTCTCCAGAAGAGCTTCTATCCCCATGTCAGATATTTCTTTCTGACCTCCTAAGTTGTCTTGGGCTGGAAGAATGTCTCACTCTGACCTTTGGTTGGCTTTGCCACCCCAGAATTTTATTTGAGTCATTATTTTAAAGTGGTTTGGAAGGGAATGTTGAAAGATCTCAGCTGAATGCTTTCTCTACTCTGCCATCTTGGTTCTATCCCTGGAACTACAGGGGAGATTTTACATTTGTTAGTTTTCTATAGCTTTTTAAAAACATTTCATATTCAGTTGGTCTTCTCTTTTTTCTTTTAAATTAATACAAATGCTCATAAATATATATATATATATACATACATATATATATATATACATACATATACATACATATATATATATATATATATATATATATATAATATATATATATAATATATATATATAAATGTCCCTCTATATCTAAGACATCTCCAAAGGTCTCATGATGAAAAATGCTACCTATATCCAAAGAACGAACAATGGAGTCTGAATGTAGATTGATGCATTCTATTTGCTATGTTTTTTCCTTCTGTTTTTTTTTCTTCTTTCTAGTGGTTCCTCCTATTAGTTCTAATTCTTCCTTACAACATTACTAATGTGAAAATATGTTTAATAGGAATGTATATGTATAACCTATATCAGATTGTGCGCTGTCTTGGGGAGGGAGGTGGGCAAGGAGAGAGAGAAATTTTAAACTCAAAAGCTTATGGAAGTGATTATTGATAAATCGAAATAAACTAATAAAAAAATGTAAAAAAATGTACCTCTAAATATTTCTTTTCTTTAGTTGCATACCCTCATGTTAGGGGACCAAACAAGTTACTTAACCTTTAGTGCTCCACACTAGATATAGATATAGATATAGATATAGATATAGATATAGATATAGATATAGATATAGATATAGATATAGATATAGATATAGATACAGATACAGATATAGATATAGATTTTTTTTTGATGAGACAGTTGGAGTTAAGTGACTTGCCCAGAGTCACACAGCTGGTAAGTGTTATGTGTCTGAGGTCATATTTGAACTCAGATTCTCCTGACTCCACAGCTGGTACTTTATCTATCCATTGCACCACCTTGCTGCTCCCACGCTATTTTTAACATTGCAAATTTCAGAGCAGGTGCCAATATTAATCATCACAGAGTATTTCCTCAGATTTTCTCAATAATCCTCCATTGTTAAAAGAACTTTTCTTTGAGTACTTATTTCCTCAGTTATTCTATTAGCTTTTATGAAAAACTTTTCTTGTTAGAACTTATTTCTTGTCTCCTGTTTTGATAATTATTCTTTGTCTTTATTTATGTGATTTTAGCTATTTTAAGGTGATTAGAAGGAACTGGACTTGGGCTGTACCTCTCCCTCAATTATCATCTTAGAAGTCTTTAACATTACTTTATAAAAGTATTTTTTAATGATAGAAAATGTTCTCCATGACAAAGTGGGGAGCACAATTGCTTTGTGCCTAGAGTCAACACTAGATTTGACAACAATGAACTTGGGTTTTAATCTTAGTTCTATTTTTTTACTACTTGGGTAACTTGGAGAAATTCCTTTAACTTGTCTGGCCTCCATAAGATGACTGGGGTGATGATATCTTAAGTCTCTTCTGGAGCTAAGTACCATAAACCTATGTTGAATCAATTAGAAAAGAAATTCCATGGGTATGAGGAGCAACAAAGGCTCAAAGTATCTAGATCAGAGGTGGTGAACCTGAGGCCTCAAGTACAGTCCTTTGAAGGGTTTCCCACCCTCTAGGTCCTCAAGTGCAGCCCTTGGTTCCCCATTCTCTACGTCCTCAATTGCAGCTCTTTGAAGGGTTCCCCACCCCTGATCCAGAGGAAAGTGAGGTTGACAGTGGTAGGAAGTTTAGTTTTTTAGCCTTGTCTGGGTATAGAAATGGCTCATTTCAACTACATATGTAGTTTAATAAAAGGAGATAATTGAAGAGCTGAAGGAGAATATAGGAGAATTAAATATACACCCAAAAATGCAAAACAAGCAACACCACTCCCACATGGTCATATTTACTGTGTGTTCACAAATTAGAAAGATATACAAGTGTACTTATTTAAAATTTTTCTGCTGCCCCCCCCTTTTGATTTTGAGTCTCAATAAGTGTTTCTAAAGGAAGGGCCATGGATTTTGTATTAATTGCAAAATGATAATTTGAGTAACACTTTTGAGAGCTAGGAGAAAGAAACTTCCATGTACAAGATGGAAAGCCTTGTTCTATGACTCCATTACAAATTATATTTTATAATTCTCTGATGCCACAACTTGTAGATTAAACTGTTCTAGAAAAATAGTGAGAGGGAATGGTTTAATTACCTACCTGTGCAGCAGGCATATGTGATGGAGTAATTTATCTTTTTAAAGATCCACAAATCAATTTTCAGCGAGTTTATCACAGTAACAGAAAAAAAGTCTGTCTTATACCAAAGGAATTGTGTTTTCTAATTATAATTAAGGGTCTTAGTCATATTTACTACATATACATATGCATATGTATGTGTATGTGTTACTAGGAAATACTGGAGACATTTTTTTTTTAAATCAATTAAAAAAAGAACTGGAGATGAGCATAGAAATAGACATCTTGGATACTTTGTTGGAAGTCTTTGAAGCTAAGAATAAGGATCTTTGACCAAAAATTTCACTGTGATGGGAAGCCACTACAAGGTATTGAGGAGTAACTTATCATCATTGAAGCAATGGCTATAAGAAAAACAACAACAAAAACAACAAAAATCAAACAAACAAAACCTTTTGTAGCAGGACTAACTCAAACAAGATGTTATGAAAGATGACTGGTTTTTGAAAGTAGCTTGTGAGAGTCCAGATGAGCAGTGCCTAGCCAAGCAAAATATAAGCAAACAGTTATAAGGGACTAAACAAGTTTACATTCTAACATGAGGAGATGAAGAGTCATAAGGCATCCAATTAGAGGACCTTGGAATGGTTCTGTTATTTTTTGATGATCTTAAACAAAGAATGGAAAGGAAGGAGAAGAGGAATACTGTAGGGGGAAGAGGGTTTAGAAGGATAAATTATCTCACATAATTAGTGGTATGCAAGTATAAATAAGGAGGAAAAACTGAAGAGCCAGCAACGGTTGAACCTCTCTCTCATCTGAATAAGTAAAGGAAGGAAGAATACACACCCAGTTGAGTATAGAAATACATTTCACTCAACAGCAAAATAAGAAGGAAAGGGGAGAAGAGAGGGGGAGAATCGTTTAAGGGAATGAAAATTAGCTAAGCAAAATTAGCTCTAACTCAAGATGTACAAAAACAATTATAGCAGCAATTTTTGCTATGGCAAAGAATTGGAAACTGAGGGGAAGCCTATCAATTGGGGAACAGAAGAACAATTATGGGATATGTGAATGTGATGGTATACTATTATACTGTAAGAAATGTTTAAGGGAATTATTCCAAAGAAATCTGGGAAACTTGTATGAACTGATGCAGAGTCAAGTGAGAAGAACCAGAAGAGCAATTTATATAATAATATCAATATTATGAAGACAAACTTTGAAAGACTTAGGAACTCTGATCAAAGCAATGATCAATTATAATTCCAGGGAATTAATAATGAGACATGTTCTCTACCCCCTGATAAAGAGATAATAGAGTGAAGATTGAGACATAATATTTGATTGTTTTTGGACATGGCCAATATGAGAATTTGTTTTATCTCAGAGATTTCTTTTTTATTTCTTTCTCAAAGAAGGTAAGGGGAGTTAGGAGGGAAAGAAGGCAGATTTTCATAGATTGAAAAATAATAATTCTAAATCATTGAACATAGGAGACTTACCATAATCCTGGCTTCAGGGACCATATCATGGGACCAATTTAAATGAAAAATACTGTACAGTGAATGAAGTACTTTTGGCATTTCAATTACTAAACCTTTTGCACAGAGTCTAAAGGAGATCAGTCTGAGACTGGGTTTGGCTTTATTTTTTATTTCCATTTTTTTATATTTATGTTTTATTATTTATTAAGTGTTATGGCAAAGAACTCATGATAGAAGGAAAATGCTCAGAAAGACTCAGAGAGTCTTGTGCAATCAGTGACCCTATTTTTCAGTGCTCTTTGAGATTAGGGACCTAGCATGGGGCTTCACATATAGTATTAACCACCACAACAAGCTACTTTCCTATCCATAGACTTTAGCAGCTACACCCACAATTTATTTTAGTTTACTGTTACTACATTAGTTAGAATATGGTCATTTGAATTCATTGAAGTGAAGAATATTAATATTTTGCTGTATTATTTAATTACCATTATTAATCTGTGATCCATCTTTTTCTTATTTTATCAGTTCCCAGGGCAGCCAGTTTCTGAAAGGTGTGATTGAGCAATGTGATCATTTCCAGCCCTTAAGACATTTGCTTGGGCTTGAGCCCCAGCTTGGGCCAAGGAAAACCCTGCTTCTGTTTACACCATAGACAGAGAACCAGCTTGAGCTAGGCCCTCCCCAGGAGGCAAGTCTCCAGTAATTGCTTTTTAACAGAGTTAGGAGTGACTTGGTCTACATAGAGGGAGACCAAATTGGAGGTGGGAAGAAGAACCTAATTAAGGTGGGTTTTGCTTTTCTAGCCAAGATTGCTAGCTGGGTCACATAAATCAACTTTCACTCCTTATGTGTCAGAGAGGGACCAATCATCCATGCCTGAAGGCCAATCCACCTACCAATTAGGATCGCTTTACATTTGTCAGGGGAGGTCCAAATGATGTGCTTTCAGGCCAATCAGAAGACAGACACATCTAGGTTTAAAAGGCTCTGTCAGCCTTCACTGAGGGTCTTTGGTTGTAGAGAGAGGCCAATGACCCAATTTATTGGTTCCTGCTAGCCTAACTAAGAAATTGATTAATCCTGCTCAGGACTTCTATTGAGATAGTAGGCTGAGATGAGGTTTCACGTCATCTTTTCAGTTATTTTAAGTCTCAAGTCCTTCTCAAGTCTTATTCAATTCAACAAATATCTCCAAAGTGTCTAACATCCGTGAGTTATCGAGCCAACCCACGAGGAATCCAAAGACAAAATGGAAACTATCTTTACCTTCAAGGAGCTTATGTACTATTGGAGAGATATAACCAGGACACAGATAGGTGCCTGAAAAATAAAACCCTACAAATTTCATAAAAGTTCTATTCACTTGCAATTAATAAATCAACATGAATCTTGATCAGTCGGTTTTGTCTAATTCCTTTTGATATTCAGAAAATAAACTATTATTGGAGAAATGAATATTATAGCATTATGTAATATAGCACTATAGAGAATGCTACATTACATGTAACACTCTCTGATGATTTTCTAATTGCATATCTAGCTCATCAAGCTCTAATAGAAACTGGAGAATCACTGAAAACAAGATTTCTTGAAGGCAGTGCTGGGTAGAACGATTAAGACACAGATCAGTGAACTTGTTTCTAAACCTCACTTCTCATTCCAGGGCCATAGTATTTAGTGAATATGATAAAAACAGAGCAAACATGAGCCCAAGAAGCAGCACAATGAATTGTCAAGATCTTACTAAAATTACATCCATGCTCCAGTTTTTTTTCCTATTCAAAAAGGACTGAGTGGGTTACCACAAATAATCTGCATATTCAGTCACACAAGTTTATGGTTGCAGTTAATTACACGTATATCCACATTGATTCAATTTGGTGGGTTAATCTCTATTAACATTGCTTTCAGCAGCTCTATATTTTCCCATCAGGGCTCAGTGAGTAGGAAGGAAGAGCTCATTAGAGCCTGGAAGCCCAAGAGCCTTATCCCCAAAGTGTTCTCCTAGAAAAACTGAAGAATCATTTGGATCAGTGCAATGCAGTGGAAAGAGCCCTGGACAGGGGGATTAGGAAAACCAAGTTCTAGTTGCAGTTCTGTCACTATATTAACTGTGCAACTTTGCACACATCTCTTCACTTCTTTGTATTTCAAATTATTTATTTATAAAATGAAAAGGTTATATTTAATGAGATTTTTGTACCCATCCAGCTCTGATGCCATGATCTCTATCACTTTCTGGATATTGAGAGTTATGAGATCATGGGTCTGAACCTGCTGAATTTTCTAATGTTGTTGATGCCAAGCAATGGGAGAGGAGAAATCAAGAGAAGTAGAGGTTGAGTTACCTAACCCACACTGATCTCACCCTACTGAGTACAATAATAGAGTGCTACACTATTCTCCTGGAAAGTAAAGCAATGGCCCCTGAAGGCCCATTCTGAAACTGTTATTTGCCATTTTTTGAGCATTGCAGTTATATCACACCTGAAGGCCACACCTGGGCCATTGTCCTGGGACACAATGTTGAAGAAAGCTGATAACAATAGATTAGTGACTCCAAACCTTTTCAACTATGAGGACCCTTTTCTAAGGCACAAGAAATTCATAGATGCACATTTGGCAATAGTGGTACTATTAATATCTGTTAATGGGAAAATACATACTGACATATAGTTATTAGGAATTAAATAGCATTTAATAGAAGTGGATTTGTATTTTATTCTTCACAACAGCACCTACCTATATTTGAAAAATAGAAATATGCATATGTATAATATGCATGTATAGCCTGTGATTTATGCAGTACACAGAGAGAATTAGTTGGCTTATTTATTAAGCTGAGTCATTTAAAGGACAGCTGGCATTGTTTTGCGGCTTTCAGATATTGGGAATCTTCTCGAAGTGATGAAAGTTTCAACCTTGGATCTCATTCCATATCTAGCAGACCCTTTGTAATAACTCCATTCCCTTTCCTCTCCCTGACAGTGGACTGTGGCATATAGGTTGAAACTACTGCTATATTCATAAATTGATATGAACATTAGAAACAGAAGGGTCTTTAAGGATTGTCTGGTACACCCATTCATTTTACAGATGAGAAAAAAAATCTCTTTTTTTCTGAATTCAGCAAAAAAGGACATAAAGATATTACTACATATTTAGTAGAATATTGTCATACTTACAATGATCATATATTCATAATTTTTCAGGAAAGACCTGATTTCAAATGGTAGGTCCTGTTCCTCACAAACTGTCAAAATATCATGGAAGAGTTTTTTTTTTAAATCACAGATCTTTCAGTATTTTATCAAATAGTTAAGTTATTGAGTCAAATCACTAACACTGCAATAAAATAAATGCAAGGGATTGAAATATTTGTCAGAGTGACAGCATACCTCCATGATTATACATCTGAACCTACCAGTCTATAACTTGGTAGATAAGCCCTAGGAAATTGCTACCAGTTAGGTGTATTGCCAGGAGTCACACCTCTAACAGTAGCCAGAGGTGTGTTTGAACACAAGTCTTTCTAACTCTAAGCCTGTACACTTTCCTTTATGGCACTGATGCCCTTTCTTAAATACTGCTCATTATTAAGTTCACCTATTAATTCTCTCTCTCTTTCTCTGTGAACTGGGTTTCAACCCTGAGGTCTATGACAAACTGTGGCTATTTAGGCATGGCTCTGCTAATTGGTGGAGAGAATAATGACACAATGTGACAGAATGCTGGGTGAGGAGAGGAACTGGTGACATGGCTTTGGAGCATTCTTGCTTTGAGAGATAGATAAATAGCCTTGTGGCTCCTTCTCAAAGTCTCCCTCAGAGAGGAGATGGCAAGATTCCAGAGATAACTATTAATACTTTCCTGTGTGCTGCATTTAAACAACCTGGACATACATATCTTACAAGAGCAAAACATGTCATGTAAAAACAATTATGTATGCATATATGTATATTTATACATGTGTATGTGCATGTATGTATATATACACATGCACACATGCAAACATACATACAAACTTTAATAGCTTAAAATCATACTAATGCTTTTGGGACATTATGCACACGCATATACACATACACTTTTGGAAAATTATATACATATACAATACAGACAGATATACATGAATAAACAAATATGTAGGTGTATATATAAATACATTTATATGTACGCATCAATTTATACATACATTTGTGTATACCTCTGTGTGTGTGTGTGTGTGTGTATAAATGTAAAATTATATGTAAACCTATGGTTCAAAAGACCCCAGAATTCCTTGGATTGATCCTGGGAACCTGACCCAACTTTCTCACTTTGGTTTATTGCCTCCTTCAGGAATTATAATAGGAAAACTTTTTAATATATTGACAATGTAGGTTTCTCCAAATGTAGGTAAAAGAATTCCTCAACTTTTGTACAATAACTCCAAGTAGGAGAAGCAGATCACAAATGAGGCAATTTTTATTTAACTGCACAGAAAATATAGAAAACATAAAGGTGTTACAGGAACTCATGAACATCTACATAATAGAAACATATAAAGTACTCAAAAGGACATATAGCTGCTGTTCCTCTCTACCCAGCATAACTGAATCCAGGCCTGGTAGTTTACCCACTGTGCTAAAGGATTGTAAATATAATTGTGTTGAATAGAGTACTGAGACTGGAGTCAAGAAGATCTGAGTTCAAATCTAGTTTCAGAAACTTAATAGCTGTGTGACCTTTGCAAGTCACTTAATCTTTGCTTTACTCAGTTTTCTCAAATTACAGGGGATAATAATAGCACCTGTCTTTCAGGGTTATTTTGAGGATCAAATGAGATAATATTTGTAAATGCTTATCACACATGGCACTTGAGAAATACTTCTTCCTTCCCTCGTTCTCCTGAACCTGTTCCCAAAGATGAGGTATACTTAGTATCATAGAATCCCAGGATTGAAAAAAATCTCAGAGGGTCACCAAACCAACTCCCAATTTTTTGTCTCATTTGTTATGTTGTACTGAGCAACTTTTTATTATAACAAATAGGTTTTTTTTAATTTTAGAAGCCAATTAAAACATTTCCTCATATTTGTAACTAGTTATTTCTGTCCAGAAAGATGTTGTAACTTCCCTGATTTTGCTAGAAGTGACTCAAAACCTTGGATTGGTGCCATCATTTCTCTCCAGGATTAGATGACATTAGATGTCATTTCTATTTTGAAGTAAATAAAACTTTGGTAAACCTAATTTACAGATTGTTCTTCCAGAGGAAGATGAACAGGATGAAAAGGCTTGAGTCCCTGAAATAAAGGAAGCAGATTGTAATTCATAATGCACCACAACCTTTGTTTGCTAAAAAGGTATTGATGTGCTTGATTTTTTTCTCCAGCTAGATTCATTTGCCATGTTGTAAGCTTTAGATTTTAAAGTTGATGCTTTTTAGTAAAGGCAAATAAAATCCACTTTTTTAAATGTCAAGGATGAATTTTTCTTTAGGATGTTAGCCAGCAATTATCTATGGCATGGGCTCTGGACCTTTGTTATGTCATGGACCTTTTAGGCTACCTGGTAAAGCCTAGAGCTGCCTTCTCAACATAATATTTTAAATGGATAATCAATGAAATCAATTATATTGAAAATCAGTTTTATATATATATATATGTATATATACTACACACCTACATGAAAACTATATATGTAAATATGTATTATATACATACACCTATATGTACATACATTTGTATGTATATACATATATCTACACAAACACACATACATATTATGTGTGTGTATGTAGTTCAAAACCTCAGGTTAAGAATTCTGATCTGTGGAATAGTTTATGACCAGTACAATGCTTCCAGTGACAAAGCATCTTTTAGATATTGTGTCAGGCCTGTCTTGAACTATCATCTTGAATGCTTGCCAGTGATTCCAACATGAATCTACAGGGCATTATTACATATTACTGATGATCTCTAGCATGTAGCTTTAAAATACATCAATGCAATTAAAAAGGAAAACCATATAAATTCACCTAATTCTACATAAAATTTGGTCAATAGCTGACTCCATGCCCCACTTAACTAGGGCAATAGAATTTTTATTTTTATGTGTTGTAATACTTTTATAATAAGAATGAAAGCCACGGGATGGTGGAGTGATAGAAAGCAGTTCATTGAGCCCTCTTCCACAAATTCTTCCAGATAAATCTAGAAAATGCACCAGACCAAATCCTAATGGAGAAATCCAGAAAAAGTCAGAGTGAGTCTTTGTCCATTCTGGAAGAGTATAAAGAGACAGACAGGGTAGCCTGAGAACACTGGGAATAGGGTTGAGCATGTGGGTAGCACTCTGACACCTCCTAGGAGAGGCTGTGTGCATCAGGGTATAAAGAAGTCATAGGCCCATACTGGAATACCACCAGACCTATCCCCCATTGCTGAGACTGGCATAGGCATGAACCAGTAGCTATGTTGCCCAATACTCAGTAATTAAATAATACAGCATAATATCAATTTTCTTCACTTTGATGAATTCAAATGCCCATATGCTAATTAATTTAGTAACAGTAAACTAAAATAAATTGTGGGTGTAGCTGCTGAAGTCTATGAATAGGAAAGCTTGTTGTGGTGGATAATACTGTATGTGAGGCCCCATGCTAGGTCCCTAATCTCAAAAAGCATTGAAAAATAGGCTCACTGATTGATTGCACAAGACTCTCTGGGTCTTTCTGAGTATTTTCCTTCTAACATGAGTTCTTTGCCATAACATTTAATAAATAATAAAGCCAAACCCCGTCTCAGACAGATCTCCTTTGGACTTTGTGCAAAAGGTTTAGTAATTGAAATGCCAAAGCTATGCATTGTAGTTGAAGAATACATTAGCTACCACGTCACAGTGCCCACTCATATGGAGCTTGCAGTCCACTTAACTCACAGATCTTTTTCAAATAAATCAATGTCTGATCATGCCTATTCTGCCTCATAATTGTGAAATCAGTTTACAATTTCTTTCTTTGACTTATCCTTCAATTTTATCAGAAATAAATTTGTCACATGTTGTCTTTCTCTATTTTTGAAAACAATTTGTGTAGCATTGGAACTATTATTTTTTCAATGCTTGAGATAATTCACTTGTAAATCTTTCTGTCTCTGCATTTTACTGAAATTTCCACCTCATTTTTTTTTATTTGGTAATTTGGTTTTCTTCCATTTTTCTTCTCTCTTAAAAAAATTAAAATAACTAATGTTTTACCAGCTTTCTTGGTCATTAAAAAATGTTCTGTGCTCGGTTGATTGGTTTGATTGCTTTTTCCTTTAAATTATATTTATTTTTTATTTCCCCATTTTTGTTCCTTATGCTTGCATAAGCTTTATTCATTTGCTTATTTTCTAAACCCTCCATGTTTTCATTTAGTTCATTAGTTTTCTCTTTTATTTAAGAAAGTATTAAGGATTTTAAATTGGCCACTAAGGATTCTTTAGCTTCCTCTTATTAATTTTTGTATCTTAATGATAATTATTTTAAATTTAATTAAAAAAATCATTTCCATGTTTTGGTCCTTGATGTACTAATAAAAGTTAGTTAACCAAATTCTCTTTCACTTAGAGCAAGGGTGGAGATAGAGAGGGCTAGAGAGATAGATGAATAGTGCAGGCCCCACATCAAAGGTATTCTATTACCTTTTCTGTTTAGCCTTATCTTCTTACTATAGACTGATGAATTTGAAAGTTTTGTATACCTCAGAATAAAACTACATACAGTCTAAAATGTGTGGACTACTCAGTAGCCAGGCTAATAATGTGTAGATAGAGTTGGCCTTTTGTTGGTAATTATTGATGCAGACTTATTTTCCAGGGTCAGATAAAGATGAGGACCCAGTAGATGGCAGTAAGATAAACCATGTGTGTATTTCTTTTTATTGTTCTTTTATAAATATTTTTAAATGATTTGCATATTATCCAAATAACTCTATAGTTAGCTGAAGGTGGGTATAACTTTGTCATTAATCCTGACATTCCCCAAATTATCATTATTTAATTTATCATTTTAACCTCCATCTAGGTCTGCATCTTTTGATTACATTTTATTTATTGATTACTATTTTTATTACATTTATGATCTGTAAGACAAACATTTAAGATCTTATCCTTTATATATCTATTTCTGAGATTCTTATGCCCTAAGCATGGTAAATGTTTATAGAAATACTGTGCATGCTTGGAAAAAAGTCAACTTTTTTAAGACTACAATTAAATCTTTCTCGTTTGTCTATCAAGATTAGTTTTACCAAAATTATTTTCAAAACTTTAATTTGTTTATCCATATTGCTTTATCAGTCTGGGGGGGGGGAATGCGTTTCAGTACATGTTTCCTTTAAGTATGTAAGTTCTTACATCATTTTTGTACATATATATTCAATATTGTTACTGTGTAATTGCCTGTGGAGGGGTACAACTAGGTGGTGCAGTGGATTGAGCACTGGACTTGGAACCAGAAAGACTCATCTTCATGAGTTCAAATCCAGCCTCAGATATTTACTAGTTATGTGATGCTAAGCATGTCACTTAACCCTGTTTGCCTTAGTTCTTCATTGTTAAAATGAGCTAGAGAAGGAAATGACGAACCATCCCAGTATCTCTGCCAAGAAAACCCCAAATGGGAAAATGAAGGGTCAGACATGACAGAAAAATGACTTAACAACAACAAATTGTCTATGGAATCTTTAAATGCTTTTCATGAGAATACTTATTTTGATTTTTCCTTTATCCCAAATTATGACAATGAATGCCTTCTTTTTCCAGTCAGCTAAAGCACACTAAATTTTATTGGAAACTTTCACTTTAAATCTTCATGTGTGCTTGACTTTTAGGTGTCTTTCCTATATTCAGAATATTGTTTGTTGGATTCTGTTTTCTGGATGACAGTTCAGAACATAGAATTCCTGGGCTCCTGGCCGGGCATGAAGCATACCTAAGAAGGTCTAGTAATAACATATTTACTTATAGTCTTGCAAATCTAATCGAGAGGACGTTAAATGGAAAAGGAATGAAGAGACAGAAAACTGCTAAAATACTTACTAAGCTCAATATCATACAAAGTAGCTATAAAATAGGAAGAATATCAGTAGAAACACTTCAAATTCATAGAAAATTTTTAACAAAAAAAAACTAGCAACAAAACTCACATCCTCATATGTACATATTCAAATACCCAAGCATGGCTAACAAACAAGGCTATTTAAATATACCAATGCAAGGAGACCCATTTGACTTCATAGGATTTGCTGCAACTTATTGGAATGAAACCCTTTTCTGTAATATAGCTCTGTAAGTGGATAATTTATTTAAAAGGAACAAGATGTGTGAAAAGAAGCCTAGAATCACTTTGAAAGATTATATCTGCAAAAGAAGAATTATCAGATGGGTAGTAGAGAATGCCTGTTTCTGTCTGTATATGTATAGACTCTATAACTGTATTAATACTAATGAAACAAGGTGGGCTATTCCTTTTGTGTTGATAACAAAAATTCACAGGATGTGGTGGAAGGAAAATGGAACTTTACATTTATAACTCTGAAAGTAAATAGGCTGAACACATCTTTTAAAAAGGAGGAATATTTTAGAATGGGTCATAAAATCAAAGAATTTCAGAGTTAGAAAGGATTGCAGGAGCCATGAACAACAATCTTCTACACAATATATGTGACAAGTAGGCATACAGACTTTTCTTTGAGACCTCTGGAAAGATAGAAACTGCCACTTCCTGAAAGAGTCCATTTTTATCTTAGATCTCTTGAATTTATCTCAAAACTTCATTTACCTCTTTTCAATTTCCATATACTGGTTGTAGCTCTCCCCCCAGGACCAGACAGAGAATGGATAATTTCTTAGACAAACCTTCATATGCTTGAAGACAGTTATCACGTCTTCCCAAACTTTCTTGTGTATTGGCAAAACATCCCCAGTTCCTTCAAAGTGACTAGATGCTCCCTCACTCATCTTGTAAAACAACTTCTATTAAATACTTTTATAAGGTACTTTTTAGTAACAAGATACTTCTTCTTGGCAAAGAAAATAGAACAATTGAGTATCTTTGCCTTCTCCTTGTAGTAGGTTATAATTGGGGCATATACCACCTGCAACAGTCCCAGCCCTTCTGTTATCCTCTTCTTTTCCCCAATATAACTTAAAACAAAAGCCAAAAACTTTTTGTGGTCCTTAGCTTTCAATTCAGTTCAGTTCAACAAAAATTTAAAGTACTGCTGTCTGCTTGGATCTGTGCAAGTTGCTATAAATACAAAGACAAAAATAAAATAACTCTCCCCACAGAGGATCTTATATTCTATTGGGTATGAATAACATATATGCACACAAGTCAATACATAATACATGCAAAAAAATAACTGGATAACTTATCTTTGGCACTGAAGCTCTGAAGACTAATTACTACATTTCTAGGTGAATTTGGGATTCATCTATATCAGAGGTTCCAAAACTTATTTGGCCTACTACCCCCTTTGAGAAAAATGTTTTTAAAATTTGCATCATTTCAAAAAATGATTTTTTTTAAAAAGACAGATCTTAAATTTAATAATTTATTGTAAAATTTGTGAGCTTTTTCCTGCATTGAAATATTAAGGACACAATATCGAATCACATAACCATACAGTATCATATAGTAAACAAGTCATTACATGCACACATTCCTGCCAACACATGCTGGACTTCCTGACAATATGCAACAACATGCTTGTCTGCCAACACTTGCTTGTTAAGACCTGTAGGTGGACTCAACCACTCATTGGTTATAACTTGCATTTGTATGTTTATTTGGAAAGTAATTTAATCATTACTATTTTAACTCTGTTACACAACAGATGAAACATGTACAAATGGTTTTTCAAAATTTTCTTCTCTTCTTTCCTTACACTTCCATCACCTCCTTATTTTTATTCAATGGCCCAAATTGCATCTGAGGCTACTACCACCCCCCTGGATTATTCAAAGACCCCACAAGTATCACCCATTTTGGGAATTTCTGACTACATCAATGGTGGGGCAGCTAGATGACACAGTCCTGGAGTCAGGAAGACTCACCTTCATGAGTTCAAATCTGACCTCAGACACCAGCTATGTGACTCTGGGCAAGTCACTTAACCTTGTTTACCTCAGTTTCCTCAACTGTAAAATGAGCTGGAGAAGGAAATGGCTAACCACTTCAGTATCTTTGCCAAGAAAATCTGAAATGGAGTCAAAAAGTCAGGCACAACTGAATAACAACATCAATGCTGTGTGGATTCTATCAAACTATACTTTGCCGTCTATTTCTAACTACTGGGAATTTTTCATATTTTCCCTGAAATGCATTATTCACATACTTTGTTTTATCATATTTTTCTGGGAGATCAATAATTTTCAGATTTTTACTCTGATCTCTGTTACTTTCACCTTAATTTTTTTCTAGTTAAGACTTCTAAAAAATTTGTTTACTTATTTGTTCTTACACCACTGTAGTTTTGACTTTTATCTGGACCATTCTATTTCCCAGAGTAATTAGATTTTTTATTAGGATTTTTCACTGAATATTCCTGGCTATTGAATTTCATGTTTGCATTTTGTGTTCTTGTACTCTTCATATTTATATTCTTCATTTTTTATGACAGTAATCCATTCCAATCCAATAAACATTTATTAAGCACCTGCTATGTGCCAGGTGTTGTGCTAAGTGCTGGGAGTACAATTAATAAAAAAAGAAACACAGTTTCTGCCTTCAAGGAGCTTACAATCAAATGAGAAGAGGTAACACAAAAGCAAGCAGGAAAGGAGGAGGGAAGGGTGGTTGTGATTGGGAAACCAGAGGGGTACACAGTGTGGGAGCATCTTCTTTTATGGAGTTGAAACCAGGCAGAACAGAAGATGTAGAATGGAGTAAGCCTGAAAAGTCCAGTTTCTGACCTATATAAAGGAAGTCATTGAGAGGGGTTTTCAGAGAAGAGAGGAGGCTGAGGGAAATGGTTTCAATCAAGGCTTGAATTAGCAGTATAGTGGTTAGATTAGAGGATATATATATATTCTGTTATATTCATGTACCACATTATATTTAGCTATTTCACAAATGATAATCATTTACTTTGTTTCTGGTTCTTTATTATTACAAAGAAGTACTGCTATAGATCTTTTGTTGTATATGGGACTTTTCTTTCCATCAGTCTTTGACTTCCTTGGAGTACATGCCTAGCAGTGGGATCTCTGAGTCAAAACACATGGACATTTTTATCACCTTCTTATTCAATTGAATGGATGGTAGAGAGGGGAATATAGCAAATTGTGTGTCCTAGTTTTAGAAATTTTGCTCTTGTATGTCATCATCCGCTGATCTATTTGGCAGTTACATATGTGTTGTACATACTATAACTGATGAAGTTGAAACAATCTGACTTTGGAGCCATAGGACTCAAATGCATAGGATTAGAGTATTTTAATCTTTACTTCTTGTGGCATTAAACAAATCATATAAATCCTCTGAGCCTGAATTTCCTCATCTGTGTAAAATGAGAAATTTCAAGCAGATGACCTGTAAGGTATCTTCTGGGTTGGAACTATGACCTATGATTTTATGTAAATATAAACCTATATGTTATATGGAGTAACTTTTGTGGCCCATTAGAGAAAGAATAAATAGTTATCTTAAATGTGCTCGGGCTCAATGAAATTGAAGAAATTGAAATTTCTTGGTGTTTCTTGTTGGAATAAAGCTTATTCTATGTCTTAGTATGAATGCATGTAGAAGACAGCCCTTTTTACCCTTTTCTGTTATTTGCTTTTGTTGTTCAGTCATTTTTCAGTTGTGTCCCACTCTTTGTGACCCCATTTGGGATTTTCTAGGCAAAGATACTGGAGTGGTTTGTCCTCTCCTTCTCCATCTCACTTTACAGATTAGAAAACTGAGGTAAACAGGTTTAAGTGATTTGCCCCAGGTCACACAGCTAGTAAGTGTCTGAGGCCATATTTGAGGTCACCAAGATGAGTCTTTCTGATTCCAGGTCTGGTACTCTCTCTACTGCACCACCTAACTGCCCTCTGTTATGGGATAGAAAGGTTCTAAATTCTAATTTAATTCAAATTAATTTAACTTAATCTAAACATTCAATTTAAACTTAGTCCATATAAATACAATGATTAAATTCTAGGCTAAAAGTTACATATAATATACACTTATAAGAAATAATATTATAAAACATCACTTGTCAATACCTCTGTCCCTTTTGTAATGTGTCCTAGATAGCTGCCTGTCTTGCTGGTACCTAGTAATGGATCTTATCTCAGGCCAATGGCTTAATTCTATCTTTTCTTGATTTTTTTTGAAATTACCTTCCGTAAAGTCTCAGTTGTGTCAAATTCCCCCTTCCTTGTCATTATTACAATTATCTCCTTTGTCTATAATATAATAGGCCAAACAACTGTCAACCCTCAATTTTGTTTTATGCTATGAAAACCTATTCCAAGAAAATGAGGTGCCAAAAGACATGGAGTCTGACACTTTATTTTAGCCTGAACAACCTCATAGAAACAATTTGCCCTACATCATTTGATGAAATTAAAACCTAAAACTATTACCTTACTAGATTCAACCTTTTTTGTTTAAAAGGCAATTTGTTGAATTCATTTTGTTTATATAGGAAGCCTTAGCTTCAGCACCTCTTACTAATTATCAAAATTAATCTGGAGAATGAGAACTATATGGAGAACTGGCCTGTAAGGACAGTGTTTACGGGTAGCTGGGATCCTGCATTTTGCATGAACTGGCACTCTAGGATTGGCCTATTTTTCCTTAGATACACATCTAAATTGTATTTATTTTACTGAAGCTTAAAAATAAGGGATTTCAAGGTGTGAGAATAGAATGTCCATGACTAAAAAAAAGATGCCTGAGAGATGATTTTTGACATTCTTCCCACTAGAGAAATTACTCTGTAGTCAATGTAAAAATTTCCATTTTAAACTGGATTTCGTTTATGCCCAGTAAGAGAAAAGCAGTTTCTAATTCTGAGCTTATCCCTATTGAAAAACCAGGCTTGCAATAAAAATGAAATATTGACATTATCTTAATTGCAGTTATGCTAGTGAATGCCAATCTACTAATATTATTTCTCTCCCTTTGGACTTGGACATCTGTAAAGCAAAGGACAACTGTATTACCAGCAACTTAATACTCTTTGGTAATAAGACCATGTAAAGGATCTTCAAATTTGATTTAAACATGATTAAGACAAAATATAGTGGGCAAATAGCTACTTATTTTTGTATTTGGTATTTTTCCCTATGGCCTTACTCTCTCTCTATACATCCTGGACATAAAACAGTTTTAACTTTTGAAGTGTTTCATTATAGACACAGGAATATTGCCTTGTAATAAATGTGTTAAACAATGGGTCAATTCTTAGTTCAGTGAGTTATTTTTCTGAAAATACTAGACTTCTGTTTCTTTGAACAATGGACAGACATGAGGGCTACATTATAAAATGTCTAATTTTTTTTTGTGGGCAAGGAAAGAGTATTTTCTGTACCTAGCGTCCATATGATGAAGGTGAGGATGCTTCCCTTTAAGGGAGTGGTGGTGGAGGGAGGGCAGGCCATCCATTTTAATATTACCATTGGTTTGCCTTACTTTTCTGCCTACGGTATAAAATATCTGACTTGTAGGTAGTCATTGTCAGTGGTTCAGCAGAGTTCTCAATGCCTTATTGCCATTGCTACAAATAATGAATGGTGAGACAGAGGACAATAGAGTTTTAAGTGAAGCGTATTCTTCCAAATGCTACCTTTAGAAAAATTGTTTTTATTACATAATTTTTGTTCTGAATGCCTTTGTTGTTGTTTTATTATTCTTTGTCTCTGGTATATTTTAATTTTCTGTCACCTGGTAATATTTATTCATCATATGAAAGCCTGAATCATTGGACTGGCCTAAGTACAGGCCTAGAGTGACAGCATTTTCTTCAGTCTTCTCAGTCCTTGCTCCTCTACTCTTTGGTATCTGATGCCTTGCTATGGCCTCTAAGTGTCATTCATGTCAGAAAAACATTTTTTACAACAGAGGTTTTCAGATTATGAGTGTTTTGCTTCAGAGCACTAGACATGGGCTTCTTTCTGAATGGAGAACACTTTTTCATAGTAAGATATACTTCTCATCTCTCCACCCCAGAGAAAACAAAATTAATTACAAACTTGGAAAATCTCAAGGAATTGCCACTATTTTTTATTAAGTCTATTTGCAGCAATTTAAATATTTGCACTGAAAATTAACTTTTAAATGAATATACTTTACACTTCAATTTATAAATCAAAGAGGAGTCTAATTATCTTTAAAAATACATGCACTTGAGCCCCTAACACATTCTTATGTCTCAGGATATCTTGTGGGAAATGAGACTTAACAGAGGAACTGATATTATCATCATAGTATCACCACTTCAGAAATGATATTTTCTATTGAAAGGTAACTCTCTTCTGCCCCCATCAAATCAAAAGACTGCCTGGAATTTATCAATTTTCTAGATTAAGAGGTTTATCTGTCATTATAAACAGAATAACCAGTTGTCTGCAACTATCATGACAATGTGAAGCAACTGGTTAAGAAAAAATGTATATATTTGGGAACCTAGGTGATTTAAATAGAGTGCTGATCTCTTCCTCAGTCACAGTCAGGGCCATAATGGTATATTCACAGCTATTCCACTGCTCAGTGCCACCTTTATTGCTCTAAAGGTTGCATTTGTTTTTATCAAATGTGTATATTTCAGCTTGCAGTATCTCTGGCTGTATTAAGTTCTGGTTTTTTTCCAAGTTGACTCATCTAATTTCCTTTTCATGTACTGATCTTGACAGGTCTCCTTGTATGAATCTCTAGCCTAGCTAGTTTCTAATTTAGTGTCTTCTTCAGTCATATTGTCTGTTCCCTCTTCCCTGAAAGCCCTTTCAGCCTCTGAGGAAGAAAAGGGTGGGGGTGAAAAATACCATAGTAGACTTTTTGACCTGGTTTGCAACTTTCTTCTTTTCTATGAGGAAAGCTTTAGACTTTGTGTTATCTGTATAGCCAATGTAATGACAGCTTTCAGTTCTATTCTATAATGCCAATGAAAATCTGGCTCTGCGGCAGACTCCTTACTTGTGTATAGCATCAGCCTTCAGGTTTCTCACTCCATAGAGCTATGCTGAATCTCTAGGTCCATTTCATAATTTCTTGCATGTGTGATTCTGAAGAATAGTCTTTAGCAAATAACTCCTGGGAATTTCTACTTTAAATTTTTTTGTAATGTTGCCCTTTGTTAATTCCAAAATTTCCCAAGGATTTGAAAACATTATTTAACCACTTAACAAAACTTTAATACTTCTTGGGCCATTAATATCCAAATAGATTGTATTGACCAACCTTATTCATTGATCCTTTGATACAGTAAGTAAATCTGGCACTATCAGCTGTGAAATAACTATGCTGCGTCAGTCTTAATACTTTCCTTGCAAAATTCTAGAATAAATGAAACAAATGGGTCACAACCAATTAACAAGAAAAGCACTGTTTATTCAAAGAAAAAAAGTCACCAAGGTAATGGTAAGAACATGAGAGGTCAAATTAATCTCATTTCTTATTGGTGTTGTTGTCAGTGCTGATCAGATCACATCTAGAGTATTGTGTTCAATTCTGGGTGTCAAATTAATAAACTAGTATGTAGCCATCAATAAAGGATCAGGATAGTAAGGGCATGAAAACAACTCCATGTAAAATAGTCAAATAAACTGGAGTTGTTTAGCCTAGATAGCTGTCTTTGAATATTTGAAGGGGTATTATGCAGAGGTAGATTTCAAACAACAGAATTGGCATCAATGTGCAGAAGATATATGAAAAAATATTTTTGCTAGGTTTATTCTCCCAAGCCTCTCGCTTCTCCCCTCAGGGTTCTAGGAGTAATCCTTAGGGGTTAGGGTGGTTTCTCAAGTACTCTTATTCACAATCCCCTGCAGGTTGGTTCTACATTATCAGTTGATATTAATTAGCTAGTTGGACTTAATTAGTTTTTAGAAACAGGTATTTATTATATAGTAGAAACAATTGGCACAAAACATCCTGCCAAAATGCAGCTATACTCTTCCACAAGTGCAGACAGAGTCCAGGAGAAAGGCTAGAACTTAAAGAGTATATGTGGCAAAAGATGTCTCACAAGCTACTGAAGACCTTTTCTCTTTCTGGGTTTTTGTGAAGTTCCCCTTTGGTGTGGTAGAGCTTTCTGATCAGCTCCTTAGACAGTCTTTGTAAATCTGGTTTTTTTTTTCCAGATTGTCTAGTTAATTTTCAGTGTGTCTCTCAATTGTTGATCCAGACACTTCTGTCAGCTGCCACTGTTCCCAGGACACTCTTACAGTCACCCTACTTTGGAAGCCCTCCATCATTCAATCTTTTAAAGTTTGCAAGGCCTTCCTCTGGTCATGGGTGGGGACCAAACCATGGGCGGGTCTTTCTTCTTTTTGCCATCTCTCAAAGTGATTCATTCTCAGGGCCTTGACTAAAATGGCCCACTACTGAATAGTAAATTTCCAACTAGCTTGGTTTTTTTTTTAAATTATTATTCCAGTCCCACAGAGATATGACAGTCCCTTCAACTAAACCCAATACACTTCCATTGTTCCATACTTAGCGCATATTTTTGCTTCTTGCTTGATTTAAAGAAGTCTAGGTTCACATCTGGTTCAGAATCCAAGACTTAGATTTGCTAGCTGTGTCCTCCACCTTCCCCAAGCAGTTTCACTAGGGGCTTAGATCTGCCGAGGTCAGAGTGAGGAAAAAGACATCCTGAGGAGTTGAAAATCCTGGTTGACCATGATGAGAAGGGTTACTTGCTGCAGATCTTCATTAAGGTCATACAAGACAGCAATTGACTCACTATCTTCCTAGAGCTTACATAGGTCTATAACCAGGAGATTCTTTATCTACAACTTCGATTCCCTGTCTGAGAGATGAGGACCAGAAACTTCAGGGCAGCCTCAAAGATCTGGCTCCCAAAGGCATTATCCTTGCCATGTGGGAGAGGACCCCTTGTTTACAGGGCCAAGGTTGAGCCCTTGTACTCTCCCTCATCTGACAGAATGCTCCTTGAAGGAAGAGAGTATTTCATTGTTTTTTATATTCACACCATCAAGCAGAGTGCCTAAAGCACATTGTAAGTACTTAACAAGTTCTCATTGATTGAATGATCAAGTGAGTGAGTGAATGATCAGCTGAACTCATCAAAGAATGTGCTATTTCATTCAGTAGTGAGGTTTCATACTTGAATGTGTTGTTCTATCAGAAGCCGAATCAGGATTCTGCCAAGGATGTCCTAAAAAGACTATTCCTCCATTCGATGGACTAAATACTATCGAAGGTTTCTTCCAATTCATCTTCGATTTTTGCTAACTCTCTCAACTTGGATGTCTTACTTATAGATCAAGGTTAACACCTGAAACCAAATTCACCATATTCTTCTCCTCCCTCAGCTCCACCCTCTCCCCAATCCCACCCCAACCAAGTCTTCCTCCATGATTCTATTAATGGATAGCTAGGTAGCGCATTGATAGAGTGACGGGCCTGGAGTCAGGAAAACTCATCTATTTGAGTTCAAATCTGGCTTCAAACACAACATGTGCAACTCTGGACAAGTCACTTAACCTTGTTTGCCTCAGTTTCCTCATCTGTAAAGTGATCTGGAGAAGGAAATGGCAAACCCCTCCAGTATCTTTATCAAGAAAATATCAGGGGGCGGAGCCAAGATGGCATAGTGAAAGCAGCGACTTGCTTGAGCTCTCCCCCAAACTCCTCCAAATACTCACAAAAAAATGGCTCTAAACAAATTCTGAAGTAGCAGAACCCACAAAAAGACAGAGTGAAACAAATTTCCAGCCCAAGAGAACCTGGATGGTTGATCAAAAAGTATCATGCCAGGCTGGGAGCTCAGCATGGGCGTGCAGGCCACAGGGAACCTGGAGCAGGCCTCAGAGGACTGAATCTTGGGCAGCTGTGGCAGTTTCCAGACTCCTCAATCCACAAATATGAAAGACAACTTAGAAGGTCAGTGGGAAAAGTCTGTTTCTGTCGGTGCTGAGACAGGAAGGCAGGGTCTCAGCTCCATTCCCCAAGAGCATGGCCCTGGGGGGTGGGGCAGCTGCTTCCCGAGCTTCTGGCCCATAGACTGAGGGCCTGATCAGAGAGCGATTGCAGGGATCTCTTTGCCAGTGCTGAAGCAGGAATCTCTTGCTTTGCCCATGTTTGGATCTGGGCCACGGTTATGGACGACGGTGCTAGGATGAGGAGAAGTGCTGGTGTGATGGAGCTTGTAGTGGCTGTGGAGAGAAACCCCTCCTCACAGTTACAGGACAGAAAGAAGTACTTATGGTCACAGGCCAGGAAAGGAGTAAACACCTCGCCCCTTATCATACCACCTTGGAAGAACTGAAAATTTATAGGTCCCTACAATTATCTCTGAAAACAGCTGTACAAACCCCCAAAGCTTGGGACAGTACATTCTCCACATTGGAAGCAGATTCTTACCTTAACAAAGAGTTTAAAACTCAAGTAATTGGCGGGATCATGAGCAAGCAGCGCAAAAAGAGTCAGACTATATTATCTTACTTTGGTGAAAAGAAGATCAAAATATACAACCAGAAGAAGACAACAAAGTCAAAGCTCCTACATCCAAAGCCTCCAAGAAAATATGAATCAGTCCCAGGCCTTGGAAGAGCTCAAAAGGGATTTTGAGAAGCAAGTAAGGGAAGTAGAGGAAAAACTGGGAAGAGAAATGAGAGTGATGCAAGAAAATCAAAAAACAAGTCAACAGCTTGCTAAAGGAGACCCAAAAAAATACTGAAGAAAATAACACCTTAAAAAATAGCCTAACCCAAATGGCAAAAGAGGTCCAAAAAGCCAATGAGGAAAAAATGCCCTAAAAAAAAAATTGGCCAAATGGAAAAGGAAGTCCAAAAGATTACTGAAGAAAATACTTCCTTAAAAATTAGAATAGAGCAATTGGAAGCTAGTGACTTTATGAGAAATCAAGACACTGTAAAACAAATCCAAAAGAATGAAAAATTAGAAAACAATGTGAAATATCTCATTGGAAAAACAACTGACCTGGAAAATAGATCCAGGAGAGAGAATTTAAAAATTATTGGACTATCTGAAAGCCATGATCAAAAAAAGAGCCTAGACATCATCTTTCAAGAAATTATCAAGGAAAACTGCCCTGATATATTAGAACCAGAGGGCAAAATAGAAATTGAAAGAATCCACAGATCTCCTCCTGAAAGAGATTCCCAAAGGAAAACTCCTAGGAATATTATAGCCAAATTCCAGAGTTCCCAGGTCAAGGAGAAAATATTACAAGCTGCCAGAAGGAAACAATTCAAGTACTGTGGAAACACAATCAGGATAACACAAGATTTAGCAGCTTCTACATTAAAGGACCACAGGGCATGGAATATAATATTCCAGAGGGCAAAGGAGATAGGATTACAACCAAGAATCACCTACCCAGCAAAACTGAGCATAATTCTTCAGAGGAAAAAATGGTCATTCAGTGAAATAAAGGACTTTCAAGCATTCCTGATGAAAAGACCAGAGCTGAATAGAAAATTTGACTTTCAAATACAGGACTCAAGTGGCACATGAAGAGGTAAACAGGAAAGAGAAATCATAAGAGACTTATTAAGATTGAACTGTTTACATTCCTGCATGGAAAGATGATGTTTATAACTCACGAAATCTTTGTCAGTATTAGGGTAGTTGGAGGAAAAAAATTATATGCATGTGTATACAGATAGATAGATAGATAGATAGATAGATAGATAGATAGATAGATAGATAGATAGATAGAGGGCACAGGGTGAGTTGAAGATTAAGGTCATATCTGGAGAATAAAATTAAGGGATAAGAGAGGATTATACTCGGAGAAGAAGAAAGGGAGAGGTAGAATGGGGTAAATTATCTCACAAAAAAAAACAGAAAAGAAAAGTCTCTTACAGTGGAGGGAAAACCGGGGAAGGTGAGAGGGAATGAATGAATCTTATTCTCATAGGATTTGGCTTAAGGAAGGAATAACATACACATTCAATTGGGTAAGGAAATCTGTCTTACCCTACAGGAAAATAGGGGAGAAGGGGACAAGAGAGCAGGGGGATGATAGAGAGGAGGGCAGATTGGGAAAGGGGTTAATCAGAAGTAAATACTTCTGAGGAGGGACAGGGTCAAAAGAAAAAATAGAATAAATGGGAGGGCAGGATAGGATTAAGGGAAATAGAGTTAGTTTTTCACAACACAAAGTGTTTTACATAACTGCACATGTACAACCTATATTGAGTTGTTTACCTTGTCAATGAGGGTGGGTGGGGAGGGAGGAAGAGAGAAAATTTGAAAATTGAAGTTTTAAAAACATGTTTAAAAAAAATGTTTTCACATGCTACTGGGAAATAAGAAATACAGTAAATGGGGTACAGAAGTCTATCCTGCCCTACAGGAAAATAGAAGGGGAAGGGGATAAGAGAAGGGGGAGAGATAGAAGAGAGGACAGACTAGGGGAAGGGATATTCAGAATGCATGCCATCTTGGGGTGGGGGAGGGGGGAGATGAGGTAAAAATTTGGAACTCAAAAACTTGTGGAAGTGAATGTTGAAAACTAAAAATAAATAAATTTATATTTAAAAAAAAAAGAATCTTAACTAAGGTCCAGGGTTATGCTGATCAGAAACCTGGTCATATCCAAAGATTACTGCAAGGAGTTTTCTCACAGTTGTACGTCCCCTAACATTCGTGTATCTTATCTGAAAACTTACCCCATACTGATCTATCCATGTTCCCTTGATTGTTTACAGATACCTGGGAAGTGGGATACCTCCTTTTCTGAATTCAGGGAATTACACCTATTCACTGTCCCTCTCCCAAAGTGGAAAGTCCCTAATCTTTCCTCTAATCAGAAATCAGATAATCTAATGTTATCTTGTTTCCTTTTAATTAATTGGCCTTACTTGATTAATTGTTTTTGGTGTACAAAAGTGTATCTTGGGGCAGCTAGGTGGTGAAGTAGATAGGGCACTGGCCCTGAAGGCAGGAGGACCTGAGTTCAAATCTGGCCTCAGGTGAAACACTTGGCACCTACTAGCTCTGTGACTCTGGGCAAGTCACTTAACCCCAATCGCTTTTTAAAAAAAAGTCTGTCTTCCCCTGTATTTGAAGTCCAGGACTAATCTGAGAAGGTCTGCTCCCAGATTGTTAGACAATTGACATACTTTGCTTTAATAAATCAATATGTTTAGAAGATCAAAAAAAAGAAAAGAAAAGAAAGAAAATCTCAAATGGGGTCACAGAGAATTGAGCAAGACTGAAAAAATGACTGAATCACTGAAAAAATGACTGAATCACAACAACACCACTGTCTCAGCTTAAATACTCATCTTAATTCCTCCTTCTCCCTCCACATTGTCACTAAATTCTATCAATTTTACTGCTGCAATGTATCTTACACTGATTCCCACTTTACCATTTCTACTATACACAATCTACCCTCTTTTAATCTCTCATTAACTTTCACCTATACTCCAGCAGTATCCTCTTAACTCGACTCCCTTCAGTTTCTTCCTTTAATTAATCAAATACACTGATTAATCTGCTTAGGGCTCAGCTCTAATTATGTCAAAGCAATGCTAAATTTTGTATACCTTTCTCATGTGTAGTTGGATAGACACACAGATGGTAGATGGTAGCCAGCCAGCTAGATAAAGAAAGCATTTAATAAATACCGTGTGCCAAACACTCTGTTAAATAAAGTCTACATTCCTTAGAGTAGCATTAAAAAATGCTCCACCATTTGGAGTCAACCTACCTTTTCAGGCTTTCTTTTCTTAGAGTATCCTATGCTCAAGTCAAACCAGACTATTTAGAATCCTTTATACTTTCCTCCTAGTTTCTTACTTCAGTGCCTTTGCTCGCCATCTTCTTTCCCCAAGCATCCTCTTCTGCCATTACTTCTTGCTGAAATGCTATCTACCCTTTAAGTTTCAGTTCAAAAGCCACCTGCTCCATCAACTCATTCTTGATTCTCTCCAAACTATCCCCCTATAGGTCCTCAACCTCTGTCTAGGGTGGGATCTCTTTCTTTTCTAAAATCCCGTAGCATTTTCTTTTCATGCCACTTATAGTATTCATCACATTCTATCTTGTACTATAGGTATTTGCATTATTGCCTAATTCTCCCCTACTATACTATAAATTCCCTGAGGTCAGGTACCATGTCTTACTTATCTCTGTATCTCTCAAAACACTTAGCATTGTGCTTTAACACATGCTCAAAATATTTGTTAAATTGATGGATTAAATCTATAAAGACGTATTATAGTGAAAAGAAGACTAGCCTGGGAGTCAGGATTCTATCCCTGACTGCAGACTCCATCACTAACTAGTCAGATGACTTTAAGTAAGTCACTTTATCTCTCTGAGGCTCAGTTTCCTAATCTCTAGAGTAAGAGTTAGTGATAGATTGCTAAAGATAATTAAAACTCTAAATTTTTAGATTTGTAGAAAAAGTAAAAAGGGCACAGCAGAGAACAAAAGAAAATTTATAAGGAAGCAAAGAAAAGAGGGACAGCTCTGAACACAATGTGTAGTACTTATTATATAAGCTTTCTTGAAACGGAAATTTATTGCTGTATATTTTGAATCCTATCTTACATTCTGCTGTGCATGTGCTAATGCTTTTGTTTCTTTCCTTATTTTGTATTTAAGTTTGTTTTCTTTTCTTACTGTGTATTTAAGTTTAAAGTAATTTAATAGAAATTGTGTAAGAGCAATGTTTAGGTCATCGACAGAACACCCCTACAGAGTCATTTTTGTCTATTTTCCAGGGTTCCTTTCTGTGTTTAGTGGTGTACAACTGAGAGACTATTTCTAAAAGGGTTAATATTTAAATGCTGATATACTGATATTCATTCTTGTAGCCCCTACTAAACAAATTTCTTCCAATAATTTGAAAGTACTAAAAGACATTATTAATACAAAATCAAGAGCTGAAAGAGATACTTGATCAAAGTTAGCCCTTTCTCCTCATTTTATCGACGAGAAAGTTAAGGTTGAGAGGTTAACAGACTTATTATATAACAAATTACAAATGGCAAAATAAGGAGCAGTGACTATATGCACAAATAGAAGTAATAATTCCTATCAATCTAGCTGTATTTTACTACTTCCTTTTAGATATTCTGTGTCCCAGTGGAACGAGACCATTCCCTGTTCCGTGATCTTGTCCTGCCCTCTCCTGCTTTGGTGCATTTGTTGCAGGCTGACCCTCCTTCTCTCCACATTTCTGCCTGTCCACATTTTTCTCTTCCTTTAACATTTATCCCACTCAAGCAATATCTCATCCATGGAGCTCTACATGATCTACCTGGCTAGTAGAGAGCACTTCTTCTTAAGTCTCTCTGACTTCTTTCCTCTATGTACTTATCAATTGGTAACATGTCTTATAGTTATTAGGGCACTAGATTTTAAGGACCCTGAGGACAAGGATTATACTTTTTATCATCTGCCTCATTGTGGCATATAGATGACTTTGGATTCTAGAAAGTTAGCTAGAGAGGCACAAATACATCAGGTCCTACTAAGCAGGGAAGACTTTGAGTCCAGGTCTAGTGACAGCCTTTATGCCTCTTGCTAGTTCTTGTAGAGGATTATCATACAGTGATGAACTTTTCAGCCATAACAACTCTTAAAGCACACACATTGGCTAAATTGAAGAGGGTTGTGATGTGCATGCCTGGAGGAGATTCCCCCAGAGGATCAAAAGCGCACATGGTTGAAGACATATTCTCCACACCTAACACAGTGCAATGAACGTAGTAGTGGCTAAATAACTGTTTATTCAATGGAATTAAGTAATGATTAAAACTGTCAGTCCACAACTGTCCAAGAGAATACTGGAGTGATGAGAACCAGATGGGATTAACACAGGAAGGGCCAAGAGACAGAAACCTCTCTGAAGGGAGAATATTTGTAAAAGGGGATTTGGAAAGGAATTCTAAGTGGCAGGACTATAAAGAGAGAAAATTAATGAGCAAGAGCGGGTGTATTGTGTTCAAAGGATGGATGGATAGGCTAATAGTCACGAATGGATACATTTAGTTGATATAGTGAAAGCTTATAGATTCAGGGCTGGAAGGGGACATGCATAGAGGTCATCTAGTGCCATGCTTTCATTTTAAAGATTACAGATGTTAATGCTAAGAGAAGTTAATGAACTTCAATGGTCACACAGGTGCCCAGTGGCAGAGCTGGAATTTGGACCCAGACCCTGACTTCATAGCCACCATCCTTTCCATTGTATTACACTCTCCCCCCCAACTCCTCACAGCAGTGATTAAGACTTTTAATTTGGTGGGAGGAACAATTAGAAGGCAATGTAATTTGAAGGGTGTGATATTTCTAGGTCAGAAACCAAATGGTGAGCTTAAATGTTTATGAAATAGAGCCCAGTATAAATTCCTCCTGGGATCGTATGACCTGTGTGATGTACAATCTGATCTGATCATATGATGTACCGAGGATGGCAGCAACAACAACAAAAAACCCTGATTCATTCTCCATGCCCTTGCTTTGAACTAGCCTTGCCCTGGGACCTAAGGCTTAAATGTGGATTTTAAAAATTAAGCAGCTATCTGACACTGTTTGAGGAAGAAACTGAGGTCAGCCCCTTGGCATGAGTTTTGCTCTCGAGCCAGCCCAAAAGTCGATAGATAGAATTGCTTGCTGTCCCATATTCTGGTGACATGAAATGACAAAAGGCTAAATTGCCACTGCTTGAGCCAAGGGAAGATCACAATGTAGCTTTAGAAATACCATTAACCCCAGAAGGAGGTAAGAGAGTGATTAGTCATTTGTCTTTAATCTTTTGGCCTCATTAGAAACTGCTTTCAGTACTTTTTTTCTCTGAGCTATGCTGTTTTTCCTAGAGGCTGTGAACTTCCTGGATAAAAATTCTAGTCCATAATGCTTTACATAATAACTTTTTTCTTGTAAAATTTTCTATGAGTCAAATTTCTGTAAATTGAATCATATTTTGAATTACATAGGAAGTCAGAATCTAAAGGAAGCCATACTTGCTGACTTTTGTAAGGTAAATAACCACATTTTAGCTTATTGTTTTGTTGTATCACTTAAAATGGTAAATTGTCTTAAAGCAAGATATGATCATTGTTATTTTTAGTTGAGGCAAACATTATTCTTGAATTTGGGGGTACAGAAATGTTATATGCCATATAGACAAATTATACGGAAAAATAATGTAAGGTATTCTGAAAATCTTTTTGGGACACCCTATATATTAAAAGAACAAAACCTTTCACAACACTGTAAGGCTTAGCACAGTTTCACCATCATCATCATCACCATTATCATCCATTTGCAGTGTTTCTCCTCTCTGCCATCATATTTGGGTATGACAGCCACAAGAGTACCCTTGGTTCCTTAAATTTTTAACTTTATGTGTTAGACTTTGGAGAGGTGGCAGGTGTGCAGCTTAAGAGAAAGGGGCTCATCATTGCCTATAATAATAAATTGTCCCTGGGCCATAAGAAAACATCACAAAATGCTCTTGGTACTCATAATAAATGGAAACCATTTCCTTGAGTGTTTTGTGACCAAGAGTGTCAAAAGCAGGTTGTGAGAAAGGAATGCTAGTATTAGTTTTGGAGTGATTTCTGCAGTAGTTAATGGAAAGTAAGGGGATTCTTAGCACAACCTCTTCTCTGGAAGTTAGCAGATTTCCACTAAGGAAGGGTTGGGGTATTGTCAGCAATACCCTATTCCCAACACCATCTAAAGACTTCAGAGACATGAAAGGTAGCTTCTCTCTGTACAAAGGCTTGCAACTTCTGGTCTTCTTAGACTCAAAAGCCTTTGAGCTGGAAAGGATCTATAATTATATAGTTCATGAAGACAGTGAGATCCAAATGGGTGCAGTGACTTGTTGAGTATCACACAGTAAGTGACAAAAGTGAGATTTGAAAATATGTACACATGTTTACATATACAGCCCCATTTATATGTTTACATATAGGGGTATATATATATGAGAAATAATGTGGTCCAGTGGCTAGAAGAGCCAGAAGACCTGGATGTAAATCACTCCATGATTTACAAAATTCTCTAAGATCATAATTTGCAGAGAACGTGCTGACTTGCATTGGCAGAAGGAATTTTCTTATCTGGGAGTTCTCTATACTTATATATACACATATATATGTGTGTATATACTTATATATGTATATGTAAAATACTATACTTATACATATATGTGTATGTATATATATATATATATATATATATATATATATATATACTTATAGGTCTAGTCCTTATTTCTATATATTCGAATATGTAAAGTAAATATGAATATGTAAAGAAGCATCTTGTCTTGACCTTTCGTGTTTGTTCATTTTTTTTGGGGGGGGGTAGGCTACCCCTCATGCCCTCCATATTTTTACCTATTAAAATGTTTCTCTTCCTCTAACATACAACTCAAGAGCCCAGTAGAGAACCAACCTCAAACTCAGGGAGATCTGGGTTCACATCTTATCTCTGACATATGCTGATCATGTGACTTTAGGTAAGTCTCTTAACCTGTCAATATTCTAGACAGCTCTTCATAAATTTCAGAGAAGGTACTGACCAGCAAAAGTAAAGGGAGTTCCTTCACCTAGAAGCTCCCCAAACCAATTAAACTGCAAGATCCAATCCTCATCCCTATCCTTCATACATCCACCCACCCACACCTCCATTCACAACTCGGACCCCACACGTAGGTGGTGGCAGAGTAAGAAAAGCACTTGGGCCTGGAGTCAGGCCCATTTGAACTCAGTTCAGATTTTACCTCAGACATTTACTTTGCTATGTGACCTTGAGTGAATCATCTAACCTCTTTCAGCCTCAGCTTCCTCATCAATAAAATGGGGGTAATAATACCCATCTCACAAGTTGTGGGGATCAAATGAGATAATATTTGTAAAGAACTTAGCACATAATAGGTACTTAACAAATGTTGTTCACCCCTTCCTTCCTTGTCTTAGCATAAAACATGACTTATGGGCTAATGAACATCTGAAAGATTCCTTTGTACATATTCTCAAAATCGTTTACAGAAGATTTATAACAAAAACCAAATATTAAAACAACAACTTTTTTTCAAACATAACTGGTCGATTTGATTTGAGTTCAAGATGTTAAATAAAAATACCTCACAGCTGTCTTCCCAAAGACAGGAATCAAGTATCTTTTATGCTTTACAAAACCGCTATCGTGTTTGGGTACAATTATCTTCCAAGTAAGATTAATGCCAGACTTGCTCATTATAGAGATCACATCATCAAATGTTAATCCAGGCCCAACACCATTTAACTTTTCCTTTACTACATCTCCATCAAGCTTCTATCATTTCCCAGGGCCAAGTTTCATGGTCTTCTGACAACTCAACAGCACCCAAGTGCCTTGTCTTTGCCATCAAAGACTTCAGTTCCCTTTATATCCTACTTTTGTATCAAATAAGATTGCAGGCAGGTTTCATAAACTTTTTTATTCACTCCCAGTGCAAATGAAAAAAAAGAGAGAGAAATATGTTTCAAGGGGAAGCATAGAGAATCTGGAGTTCCATGTTTTGAGAAGATAACTGTAGAATGAAAGTGAGAATCCTAGCAAGATCCAGAATTGTAAGAACCAGATTTTAATCAGTAAAAAATTAAACCTCACCTCAAATACATTCACCATCGTCGGAGAAAGCAAGCCACCATTTGATCAACCAGAGTTCTTTGTAGATTTGCAGATAGTAGTGAAATTGAAAGTAAAGTGAATAATGAAGAGTAATTAAGTTCTAAAGAGACTGGGTCAGGGAAGTGACTGAACTAACAGAGCATAAACAAAAATGCAATGGTTGTAGACACATGTTGAGCAATTTACCTGGGAACCAAGAAAAAGTGAAAATCCCAAGGTGAATATAGTAGGCATATTGGTCATTGGGATAATTTTGTGAGGATTATCATGTTCATATTTTTAACTTAGTCATCAACTAAGTTGATAGTATATATCTATGCTATCTGATAATTTGGTTTCTTGAGTAGACTGGCCCACTTGGGAAAGAATGCCTTGAGCAAAGAACTGAATCCAGTTAACAAATTCATTCCATGTGAATTTATTTAAAATAAATCAATTGTCTAGAATCTGAGTATCCTTGGATCAACTGTTAGAAATCAAGTTTCTGAACTAGCAAAGTTGAGGATAGCTCTTACTTAATTTTGATTTGCCCAGGGGGCAGCTGCTCCTTGAGGATTAAAATAGGTGCCTGGCTTATTATATGTTATGTTATATTATATTATTATATCATGTTAATCATATCCTATTATGTGCTATCTTTTCTTATCTTATTCCGTGTTCTGTTGTAATCTCTCAATGTACCATGTCATACATAACTCACTATAATATACCACATCAAACATATCAAATAATATATCATGTCATGTCACGTATCAATCCTCTCCTATGTTGCATTATATTGTGTTATGTCATGTTTATGAAATGAGCTAATATGTTATGTCACATCATAACATACCATACCAAACCTATATCATATTACATCATATTATTGCATCTACAACATCATATACAATATTATGCTATATATCATATTATATTGCATTACATTAGTCATGTGATATTATGTCACATGTTATTATACCTCACCACCAAAATTATGAAGTAGTTTCAGAACCAGAAGGTTCAATTGAATGCTGAAATGTTCAACATCCAAATCAATTTATCTTTAAAAAAAAACAACGAAAACCTACAGAGAGACGGAAGATAAGTCATAAAGGAACTAAAGGTTATAATGGATAAAGGCAAAACAAGTATTCAGTCATACAGAAAGCAGATTAGTCTAGTCAACAAAATTTTATTCGGTACTTACTATGTGCCAGTCACTGTGCTATATTAGAGATACAAAGAAAGACAAAAGACAACCTCTAGTCTCAAGGAGCTCACAATCTAATGGAGGAGCAAACAACTAAGTTGAAACAAGCTATATACAGGATAAACTGGACATAGTCTTAGAGGAAAGCTGCTAGCATTAAGGGGGATTGGAAAAGACTTCCAATAGAATGTTGGATTTTACCTGGGACTTGAAGGAAGCCAGGAGAGAGAGAGAAGTGAGAAGAATATTCCAAGCACAGGGGACAGCTATTGAAGAAGAATGGAGTCATTATATAGAGTGTTTTGTACAAGAAACAGCGAGAAGGTCATTGTCCCTAGATTGTAAAGCACATGGGGGATGAGTAAAGTATAAGAAAATTGGAGAGGTAGAAAGGGGTTATGAAGAGTTTTGAATGAAAACAATGAATTTTATATCTCATCCTAGATACGATAAAAATTCACTGGATTTTGTTGAATGGGGGGAGGTGGTGATGACACGATCAGACCTGAGCTTTGGGGAAACTAATTTGATAGCTGAATGGAGGATAGGCTGAAGTGGGATGAGTCTTGAGGCAGGAATACTAATCAGAAGGCTATGACAATATTGCAGGCATAATGTGCTGAGGACCTGTACCAGGTTGGTAGTAGTAAATGAATGAGTGAGTTTATTAAGTGTTTAATATATGCAAAATACCGTGCTAAGTGTTTGAGGTACAAATAGGAAAGTAAGGAGGTCCTTGTTCCCAATGAGCTTACATTCTAATGGGGAAGACAACTCATATGAAGATTTCGGCTGCAATTCAGATGGAAAGGTCCCATGGTCCTGAGGGTGTTGTTGCACTCAAGGAGGCAATGCTTCTTTTTTAATGTCATTTCCACCAATAAAATCACACCGGTTTTTGATGTTTAACCATTGTAAAATAAGGACAGTAAGTCCACACAGTGTCTGATACATAGTGGATGCTTAATAAATGTTTATTGACTGAGTGACTTTGGTGGCAAGAACTTTCTTTTCTGGGTCTTCAACAGATGTGGATGAAGCCCCTGCAGGAGTTGCTTCTCAGAATAATGGTTGTGAGCTCTTGGCTATAAGCATTGATATTCCAAAGGATCATGGGTTCAAGGTCTTCAGGTGTCTCCATTGGAGAGATAATGGTCAAGGTGGTTGTGGTTGACTTGTGTGGAGCATTATGTTTTCTGTTTCTCCTTCAGGATACCTATGCGTTTTAGCTAGAAATGGGGGAAGGAGGTACATGAAATGTTATCTGCAGGACTTGGCAACAGATTAGACATGTGGGGGTGACAGAGAGTAAGGAGTCAAGATGACAGCTAGGTTGTGAGTCTGGGTGACTGGATAAAAATAGGAAAGAGAAAACAAGGGGTAGGTTTGGGTTTGGGGAAAAGATAATGAATTCAGTTTTGAATATGTTGAATTTAAGATATCTGTGGAACACCCAGTTTTAGATGTCCAACAGGAAAATATGAGACTGGAAGAGGTTTAGGACTAGACAGGTAGATATGAGAATCATCTGCACAGAGATGATAATTAAAATCATGGCAATAGTATAGACAGAGATAATAAGATGACGTAGGACAGAAGCTTCAGGAACACCCACAGGTAGCAGGCATGACCTGGATGAAAAATCAGCAATGGAGACTGAGAAGGAACTGTCAGACAGACAGAGAAAAACCAGGATACAGCAGTGTCATGGAGACCTAGAGAGAAGAAAGTAGCAAAGAGAAGAGAGTTATCAACATGTCAAAGGCTCAGAGAGATCAAGAAGAGTAACAATTTATAAAAGGTCATTGGATTTAACAGTTTAGCAAACATTGGAGAGAGCAGGTTCTGTTGAAGGATGAAGTCAGAAATTAAATTGTAGAGAGAAGAGAGTGAGAATAAAGGAAGTGGAATTCCTACAACGTTGATTACAGATGGTCTTGTCAACCTGAGAATAAATGACCAAAGAGTCACAGAGGTTTTGCAATTGCTGTTAACTCTAAAAAACCAGAAAGTTCATACTGTTATCAAAACCACAGTTAACTCCAAAAATAAAGCAAAATCAAATAAAACCAAAGAGCTAACAGTAATTACAAGCAAAAAGCTTTCTTTGTTCCATTGGAGGAGGGAAACGACACATGTGCTGTGCCCCCCTCTAGTACGACATCCACTTTAGTGTGGGCAAATCTCAATATTTATACCAAGAGCTGTGCAGTGAGCTGTAGCCTGGACAATGGAGGAGTAACAGAAACAGTAAGACAAGTTTGATTCATAGCAGGACTTCATGACCAGAATGTGGGTACTACAGGTGCTTGTCTGAGCTCCAAGACCACCTGGTGCTGGGATGAAATAATTCTGGAAATTTGTTGTGGCTGAGATCACCCAGAGGGTGAGCTGCAAAGGACTGTTGTTATGCCAAGCTCAGGACACAGCTTGCTAGCTGGGCCTTAGCTCTGGAAAACAGAGTGTCTCCTAATAGTAAAAAGAGAGGAGGAAAAAGAGATGGGTGGCATCCTGACAGTCTTTTCAAGGAGTTTAGCCAAAAAGGGAAGGTGAGATATGGGACAATAACTAGCCTAGTAATAAGGAAGTGGGATTTTTTTTTTAATTCCAAAGAAAACTTCCTTAAAGATGAAATGTAGTAGACCATGAATTAATGTCTCAGAGACCCTGGGCTCAAATATTGATGTTACCACTTATTACTTGTCTGACATTGAACAAATCACTCCAGTGTTTTAGTTCTTGGTTGTAACTGCAAAATGAGAGGATAAACTAGATGATGTCCAAGTTCTCTGCCAGTTCTCAATATATGATCAGATGATCTTTAAAAAGAAAAGTGATTAAAAGGAGAATAGCAGAAATTTACAACCAGCTGTGAAGAAATGCTAACATATCACAGTAATGATAAGTTATCATTTAGATCATAAGCTTCTTGAGGGTAGGGACTGCTTTTGCCTCTTTTTATATCTCTAGCTCTTAGCAGAGTATCTGGCAAATAGTAAGTACTTAATAAATGTTTAATGATTAATTTAAAAGTTCTCCAATCCTGTCTATGATTACTAAATCTATGTGTTCATTTGGAGCTCCAAATGTCCCCAAACAAGGCAAAACTGTGAGTTGCCTAGGTAACAAAGAACAAAAGTGGAGGACAACTAGGGAAAGAGGAAAGAGACCCTGATTGGTTGGATAATAGGTTGCAGAGGATACTACAAGTTGGCATATTTATCCTCTAACTCTTAAAAATTCTTTGTGAAATATTACTGAGGATAATAGGAACATACTTTTTTAGTAGGAAGTACTTGGGCAAGGATTCTGATTCCCAGACCTATAGTGTGGCCAGTAATAAAAGCAGCCAATGGATTGGACAGTTGTCATGCCAAAAGGATCCACTTCAGTCCAATCCATTCCAACAAGCATATTTAAATTCCTACTATGTGTAAAGCATTTCATTAGGTCCTGTGACACAAACACAAAATTAAAACAACATCAGCAGTCCATGATTTCTAGGAACTTGTATTCTCCTGGGGAAAGAGGGCAGATAAAACATGTAGACAAGTGGTGATCTAATAATTTAGGGAAGATGATAAAAGCTACTAGTACCTATGAGAATTAGGAGAGGTTTCTTGTAGAAAGCAGCACATGAGCTGAATCTTAAAGGAAATTTGGGCTTCTCCAAAGTGGACATAAGGAGTTAATACATTCTAGGCAAGAAAAATAACTTGTGTTGGGAGATAGAGTGAGAAATTCAGGGGAAAATAAGTAGACCAGTTTGACTAGAAAATAGAATTTACCAAATGGATTAAAATGTAATAACACTGGACTGGTAGGATGGATACATTATATGGTAATCTGAGTTCTTGGGCAAGAGAGTGGCATGGACAAAGATCCACAAGAATTATAGGAGGTTGTGTGAAAGTGCCTATTTTGGGGATGGGTTTGAGAGAGTGTTTTAGAAAAGAGGCGAGGGAAAGAACATAATTGAAAGGAAAATATTACAGTGCACTGAATACTACTGGGAATTTTGTGAACCCTATGATTTTCCCATGACTCCTGTTGAGATTAAGAATTGGATTCTGAAATAGTAATACTCACATAGTTTCATCAGATTTCATTACTCCCATTGACTCAGAATTTAATGAGGTCACAATCTTCTAGAGTCCAGAGACTGCGTCTATCAACAGGGTCACAGTGGCAGCAGATTCTGATCTTGCAATACTGCTATGGTGAGCAGCAGCAATGGCATAGACGCCTGGACACAGTCCATTTTGTAGCCATTTGTCACAAGTACTCATACCTACCCTTGTCCCCATAGAACAACAGAGGCTCTAACCTGAGACCCAGGATCATAATTTTATTTAACTATCAGGAGTGTGAAGGAGGTGACTTGGGAGTTGATTGAATTTGATGTACTTTGTGATGGTTTTTGTGTGTGTGTGTGTTTGCTGCTTCTTGATAACCCAGTGCTTTCTATTTTAAGTAAATTGTTCTTGTTCTAACTAAAATAGGAACTCGTGTTAAATGCTAACTGGTCTAAAAAGGAAACATTGGTGGGGGCTGGAGCTATTGGTTTTGAATAGCTGCTACTCCTTGTATACCACAAATCTGTGAGTTCCTTCTCACTATTGATTATCTTCAGTTTATCCTGTATGTCTTTTTTTTTGTATATAACTATGCTTCATGTTTTGTTCCCATTAGAATATGAGCTCCTTGAGAGAAGAGACTATATTTTGCTTTTATTTATATCTCCAGAGTATAACAAATGCCTGGTGCATAGTAGGTGCTTAACAAAATGCTTATTGACTAACTTACAGTGGCTTTCAAGAAATTCCTGATTTATGGAGCAGGAGGACTTAGTACTGCCTTATATTAGGGAGACAATATCTGGCAATTAAAGTACCCTAGGGACATGCTTCCACCAGTGTTGTTTGTCATACTTTAAGTATAATAATATCTATCATATTATGGGTAAGTGAAGTTCAATATGTATTTCAATACTTTTAAAGGTCTGTGATTTTGTAGGTGACTCAGTGAATACAGCTCTGTGCCTGGAGTCAGGAAGAATTAAGTTGACATGTATCCTCAGGCACTTACTAGGTATATGATCCTAAGCCAGTCACTTAGCTGCTATCAGACTCAGTTTCCTCATCTGTCATATGGGAATAATAGCACTTACTTTCCAGAGCTGTTATGAGGATCAAATGAGGTATTTGTTAAGCTACTCAGCATAGTTTCTGGACGTAGGCACACAAAAAATATTTCCTCCCTCCTCCCTCCTCCTCTCCCTCCCTCCCTCCCTCCCTCCCTTCCTTCCTTCCTTCCTTCCTTCCTTCCTTCCTTCCTTCCTTCTTCCTTCCTTCCTTCCATCTTATAGTCACTTCTTCCACTGATACAGATTACCACCTATCCATGTCTCAGTAGTGCCATGATCCCATCATCTACAGGAGTAGGATCAAGTATGTGCTAGTAATTCCACAAGGTCAGGAAAAAGGCATGGTGCATGAAGGAGAAAAACAGGTGAATGGGGGAGAGGAAGAGTCCAAAAATTGAAAGGTGGGGGTCAGAAGAGGTGAGAGTGAAGGGAAAGGGAGAGGAGATAGAATATGTGGAGCAAGGCCAGAAAAGATACTGTAGAGCAGAAAATAAAAAAATATAGGTGAATGATGATTTGTCATAAGCAAAGAATCTGTCTAAGAGAGGGCCTTTTTATGTCTGTGTACTGGTTAAAGCCAAGCAACTGTGGGTTTGCCAAAGTAAGTAGCCTTAAGTTAGTGTCATTAAAAATACTCATTATCAGATGGCCAATTTCTTATTCATGAGCCTCTTCTAATTTAGCTAGGATGGTCCTTGAAAGGTAGTCACATAATCCATTGCCAACTGTAGCAAGGGTGAGCGGGGGAAGTCTGATTTGTTGGACTGGACTCTGGCTCTTGCTGAAAGATACAACTTGCTGGAGATGAAACAGCAAATCCTGATGGATCCTTGGTAACTGGCCCTTAGTCCTCAGTCCTCTTCAAGATGTTTCGCAGTCACTGGGGACCTAGTAGGTGTTGATGTATTATCCCTGCAATGCACATGTCCTTCAGGAAGGAGCTAGAGACCATGTCCAGTTCCATGGGAGGTGCCCCAGTCCAGCAAATCAGAGCTTCCCTTGTTCACCCCTGCCTGCTATGATCGCTTATCTATGTGGATGTCATATCCTCTAAAAGTCTTAAAGTACAAACAAAATTACATTCAAATACTGCTTTGTGATTTGTCTGGTACCATATAGTTCACACACATAGTCTCGTTTGATTTGTACAGCAAAATTATGAGGCTGGGTCAGCAGGCATTAATATTCCCATTTCACAGATGGGGAAATGGAGACTATAATATTAAGACAATGGACTTTGTTCCTTCCAGTTCTAAGATTCTGTGGCAATTGTGTGGTATGCTATACCACAAAGTCCATTGTCTTAATGTTATAGTGTCCTGGGGACCGTGATCAATGAGGTCCCCATCAATTGGAGCATACAGTACTTGCTCTGTCACAATAGGTTAGGAAATTGGAGCCCAGAAAGATCAAGCAACTTGCTCAGCTAGTATGTGGGCAGAGTTGGGAACTGAATCCAGGTTTTCTCCCTACTAGGTCTAGTGCTTTATTCCTCAGGTAGATTTCTTCACATCATGCTATACAAACACTAGATGTTTAATAAATGTTCACTGAATGAACGAATGAGTGATAGCTAAAACATTTTTGGTATAATAAAGGATCCATAATTTCATAAATGTTCCTCCACGGATGCAGTTCATAATCCTTTCACAACTAGGGATATAGTTTTATGAATTGCTATACTCAAAAGCATTCATTACCTTTTTTTCTGATCTGTTGGTGATGTGCCTGTCCAAACTTGAGTAGGCTGGCCCTCCAATGATCAATACAGAGTCTACTGGGTAATTGGCAACTCTAGCTGAGATTAAAGTAGGGGAGTACAATTATCCCTTCCACATCATCACTTTCCCCCTCGTGGTTCTGGTATATTGCAGGTCAGCATAAGAAATGAAATGGGAATTTTTAGGGAGTTTTGCAGAAGCCACAGACAATACATGAAGGCCAGCAGACAGCACAGAGCCTATGATCAAACACTTACAATGACTAAATTTTACAATAAGGTACTGTAAACACTCCACAGAAGAAAAAGAAAAAAAAAAGTCAGACTTCTTCTCTGGTTCAAAGGGAGGGCCAAAAAATTTTACGTGGATGTTTTAGATCATGCGGCACTGTATCCTTAACTCCCACTCCCACCCCACCACCATGTGGAAGGAATAACTGCATGTGGTTAAATAAGATTGTTGATAAACCATAGAAGCTATAAACTACTGTGAACTGAAGGAACCAGCACTGATAAGAATTTTCATAATTCTAAATGAAAATCTGAGGGCTTCCTTTGTGGGATGCCTGGGACCATAAAATCCAGTAGAGTTTATAAAGCTGATGGTAGATTTTAGCGACAAATCAGAGACATGCTAGCAGGGCATCCATAAAATGAAAGTCAGTTAAAGGGAGAACAAAGAAAACCTAGATCTGATAGAACTAGGAGTCAGTCTGAGGTGCTAGTTGCTCTGTGTGAATACAGAATATTGCACAGAATTTCATTCCAGTCTGGATAACCTAATTATCTTGTTCAGTCCTTCAGGCAAAGCCCACATGGGCATGAAGGACTGGTATAAAGACAGATAAATTAACCCAGTCAATAAGGATGTAGATGTTTCCTGATGGAGGACAAAGCTTACTTCAAATCAGGAGAGACACTTGAGAGGAGGGAGGATTGAAAACATCCTAAAACTCTTGGCAACACCATAGGCATCTTGATTTGTCAGGAAGTTAGATGTAGAAAACAAGCAACTTTGATGTTTGAAGGCAGCTAGGATGGGGTTTGGGCTGCTGTAGCTATGTAGCACAATATGTATATTGAATGGGACATGGGTCGCTGTATAATTCCTTGGCTATCTTTTCAGCTGAAGTTGAAGGCAACTGAGGAAACTTCTCCCAGGATTAATGGCTACAAGTAAGGCCGAAAGGGCTCAGTTACCCTTGAAGGATTGGGACTTGTAATGCGGTTTTAGCATAAGTGAATGAATATAAAGATGAAAATGCATTTATTATATGATTACTGCATGTCATGCTCAATGCTAAGTGCTGTCATCAACAATGTGCATTTTATTGGCATATGTAGCATGTATGTGGAGTGCTAGCTAGGGAAAGACCTTTGGTCTAGACCAGCGGTTCTTCCCCTGGGGTGTATGACTGCTTTATAATAAAGCCTGAAAGCTTGTAATGATAGATCCACCTCAATCCCACTTCTTGTCATTATTTCCCTTGAGAGTCTAGACCTGTTTCCTCATAGGAATTAGGTTATTATTTTATCTAATTCTATAAAATCACCCCTTCATAGTTTTGAGAGGCACTAAAATTTGTACATTAATTTAGATGGCATTATGATTTTTATTGCACTGATATAGCCCGACCATAAATATTGGAACTCTCTCTAATTATGTCTTTCTTAATTCCTATTATGAGTCTTTTGTAATTACATTTATATATGTCCTGAGTAGATCCTTGTAAGCAAATATCTGGGTTTTTTTAAATGTATTTTATAGTTATTATGAATGTAATTACCCCATGGAGATCAATGTCAAAAATGCCCCACATGTTACAAAATATTCACAGGACTGTATAATAGCAAAGAAAAAAAAAGAAACAAAGTGCAACTCCATTAACTAGAAAATGGATAAGCAAATTGTGCTATAGGTCTGTAGCCAGCATGGTATTAGAGCGATGAAAGAAAAAGGGGAAGGGGAACTGGAGAAAGAAAAGTCGGGTGAGGTGAGTCTGAGACTAATGCTCATAAGATTAGTTTATTTCAGGTGTTACATGATTGTATACTATAGAAAACAGCTTTGTACCATGAGAAATAATCTACAAGCGCTAATTAATAACATAAACAATTTAAGCAGCTAAAGATCCTCATTTTCTCATGAGAAAGCAGTTTTAATGCCAAATTTCATATCTGTTGTTTTCCCTGACCAGTTCTTAGTATTGTCTGCCTGAGTCAGCCACCTGGCCTCAAGGCTAAGCATGAGAGAGAACTTAGAATCAACAAACCATAACAAACAGAGCTAGGGCAAGAGTCATTGGAGTGTTTATCCCGAGGCAAGCCTCTATAAGTACTGACCCCTAAAGTCTATAAGGACTTAGAGATTTTCCATAAGGACTCGGCCCCCTACAGGTATATGTGATAGAGTATCATTGTTCTGTGAGAATGACAAATATAAGAATTTAGGGAAACATCAGAACTGGGTAGAACAAAGACAAACGAGGGAAAATATTAAAAATTACTTCAATAGTATAAATAAAAGCTTCTAAAAGGTTATCAAAATCAGAATAATTACATTAGCCAATCTTAGTCCTAGAAATAGATAATGAATCTAACTTCTATTACCTCTATGGAGAAATAGGGCACTATGGAGATGGAATGGTACATACATTTTTGGAAGAGTTTACTTTCCTTCATTGGATTTTACTTAATTTGTGTTTGCTGCAAAGATGGGCATGATGGAAAGGTATATTTGGAAATGATTGTTACATAGTTTTTTTAATGAAAAGAATATAAAGATATCTAGAATATATGCAGGCCATACTATTTTGGGACCTCTGGAAGAGGAAATCTTGCAGTATTTCCTTCAAACCGCATTTCCTGCCCTGCCCCTACCCCCACCCCAACTGCCACCTTAGTCCTGCAATTTATATTCAAATACTTATGATTGAGAGTCTTTGACTAAATTTTTACACAAGGAGGCTCAATTTCACTAGGAAATAGAATAAAAAAGTAGTCTTGAGGAAGCTAGGTGGCACAGTGGATAAAGCACCGGTCCTGAAGTCAGGAGGACTTGAGTTCAAATCCAGCCTCAGACCAAACACTTGACACTAGCTATGTGACTGTGGGCAAGTCACTTAGCCCCAAATTGCCTAAAAATTAAAAAAAAGAAAGAAAAAAAGTGGTGTTTCAGTCCTCTCAAGACTTTTATGATAGCCCCACAAGTATGGTACCCCAGCTTTATTTTTATACATGTATTTTATAGATTTTTAATATATTTTTATAGATGCATTTGGGTTAGCTTTTGAAGCAGCAATTAGGAAAAGAATTTGTGCAATAAGGAGAATCAAAATCTAGCAACCATACAACTTCCTATACCTAATAAGGAGGCCAGTTAGCCCTAGAAGAAACTATATAGCAATGGAGAGATACTTGGAAATTAAAGTGATTCTAGAGACATGGAAGAAGCTTCTGGAAGGGGCTCAGTATTGCATGTTTGTCTCCATTGCCCATACAGATTTAATTTATTTTAAAGAAACATATATCCTGTCCAGATATCATGTACAATGGCTACCTCTGTTCTCCCATTTTTGTCTCTGGGTAATTCATATGCCAGAGAGCAAGGAAACTCTAGCAGGTGCATTATTTCAGAGTGTGGTGCTAGGGCAATCTGTGTAAGGCAGAGAGGAGACAGAAGAGACCATTTCCTACTCCTCCCCACCCTCACCCCTCCTCTATGTTAAAAGACAAGATGAGTGAAGTTAATGTATTTTAATATAGAGGGTGGTTTTTCCCCCCTCATTGCAGAAAGGTGGTCATGTGGGCTTACCATGGTTCCCTGTTAATGGAGTTTCTTGCAGAGACCCAGAGAAGAGAATTTAGCTGTCACTACTGGTGGTTAGATCAGTCATATGCTATTTGAAACTACATGAAGGACTGTGACAAGTGCCAGCACACCATGAAGCCCTACTGCAAGCCATAACAAGAATAGTTCCTATTTTGGCCAGCCTTTCAGGTCTCCAGAGGGCTCTCTTCACAATCACCTCATGATAGGCAGTGTAAGTATGTTTATGCCCTTTTTATAGATAAGAATTTAAGGTTTTAAGACACTAGTAAGTGTCAGAGCTGGCATTTGAACCCAAGAACCCTCTTGACTGCAAATGTATATAATGCATGTAGGATGAGGAAGCCAAGTGGCACGTGGATAGAGCATTGGGCCTGGAATCATGAAGACTTAATTTCAAATTTGACCTTAGACACCCTATAAGTGTGTGATCCTGGGCAAGGCACTTAATTTCTGTTTACCTCAATTTCCTCAACTTTAAAATGGGGATAATAATAACACCTACCTCACAGGATTGTTGTGAAGATCAAATAAGATTAAATTTCTAAAACACTTAGCACAGAGCCTGGCATATGGTAGACACTATATAAATGCTTATTCCCTTCCCTTCTCCCTGTCCCCTGCTATAACTGAATTCCTGTTAAGGGTAGATTTTGTCAGACCTATCTTCATCATTAGGTTATGTGACCACAGTCTACTTCTTGTGAATATACAAAGTTGTTTTCTGCATCCCAAATAGTTTGGTGCTTTCTAAAAATATACATTAATCAAATTCCTTTCCAGCTCAGATTGTATTGGGAGGTTACAGTTTACGGTAAAATTCTAGGGTGGCTTCTAGGAGAAACATTTCTCACAATAGCATGCCACCTACAAACCAACATCCAAGTGGAAAAGGTTAGCCAAGCAGTAAAGTAGTCCATATGAGGTTGACCCATGTATTTTTCTACAGAATTGGACCCAATATTTACCAATGACTGGGCAAATTGATAAACTTTATATCTCTGTTTTGTAGATATTCCTGTATAAGAGTGTGTGTAGGGGTTGGGAATGGATCAGGGAGCCCTTGATCAATTTAATTCCTTTTCCCCAGTCAACATAAGGAGATTATAGAATGTTAACATTGGCTTGAAGGACACTTCTTATGGAAGGAAAGATATGCCCCATTACTGCAGGGAACTTTTCTGATTGGACTTTAGTGATAGTGTCTACCTCCAAGATCCTTATTGCCTGAGAGTCAAGGAGCACAAACCTGTTGGAGAATCTGTTCTTTTCATATTGGCTTTAATATTGAAGGGGTGTAATGGTTCATTCTTCATCAGTATTTTTGTGCCTCTTTTACCAAGCCATAATCTTCTTCTTTTGCTTTCATTTTTCTATCTAGTTTTTACTCTACCACTCTTATTTGATTTTGAGAATTTTTTTTAGTTCTTTCAGGAATTCTTATTGGGCTTGTGTCCAATTCACATTTTTCTTTGAGGCTTTGCTTGTAGTTTTTAAACTTCATTGTCTTCTTCTGAGTTTGTGTTTTGATCTTCCCTGCCACCATAGTAACTTTTTTATGGTCTTCTTCTTCTTCTTCTTCTTCTTCTTCTTCTTCTTCTTCTTCTTCTTCTTCTTCTTCTTCTTCTTCTTTCTCATTTCTCCACCCTATTTCTTGATTTGGAACTTTATGTTAATGTTGGGCTCTATTCCTAGCATGGGAATGGGATGGGTAGGGGATCTGTCTCAACCTTTCGGCTTTTTTGCACTGCTGTTTTCAGAACTAGTTCTGGGAGTTCAGAAGGTTTTGGTGCTTTCAAGGTGGTATGATCTGGGAAAAGGTGTAGTGACTGTTCTCGGTCTGCATGCTGGTCCTTACCCAGGAAGGACTCCTGGTCCCTTGGGGTTGCAATTAACATTCTTAATGTCTCATTCTTCTTTCTTTTCTCACACTCTCTCTCTATGAATTTCCAGCCTGAAGTGCAGCTAAATGGCAAATGGCAAAAGAAGCATATGGCTAGTCATCTATGCTTTCCTGAGGCAAACTTAGGAACCCTGAATTTCTGACTACCTTCTGCCTTTTTCTTTCTTTTCTGAACATATGTCAGAGCAGAGACTATCTTTCTTGAGAATGATTTTTCAGAGCAAATTCAAGAGCTCCGAAAAGGTCAAGAATTTGAGCATGAGACACTTAGAGGAAGAACACTTCTATAACAATCTGTTCCTTGGAGAAGAAAAAGTCCTGATGATACAGGAGGACCCTACAGATAATAGACCCAATAGTCGAAGGATGAAAGCCATACCATAGAAACTAGGTGGCACAATGGAAAGAATACTGAACTCAGAGTCAGGAAAAGCTGGATTAAAATCCTATCTCAGTCACTTACTCAGCTGTGCAACCTTGGACTATTCACTTATCACCTCAGTTTCCTCATCTGTAATACAAGTGGGCTAATAATAGCATCTGCTTCATAAGGTTGTTGTTAGGATTAAATGAACTAACATGGAAAGCACTTTACAAATTAGAAGGCCCTTTAATAATAATGATAGCACCAATATAGCAATTTAATATTTGCAAAGCATGTGACAAATATTATTTCATTGGATTCTCACAACAATACTTTGAGGTAGATGCTATTGTTATTACCATTTTGCAGATGGGTAAGTGACTTTCCCAGGATCACATAGCTAGTAAGTCTTTCAGGAAAGATCTGAACTTAGGTCTTCAGACTCCAAGTCCAACATGTGACCTACTACACAGTGTGACTATCTCTTTAAACCTCTTTAAACTGGTGGGTGCTAAGAAAAGGTGAAGGGCAAGAGGTGTATAGCTGGAATTGTAAATTGGAGGTAGCACCAGGACCTAGACTTATTCTTGTTTATGGAAGAATCAGGTATTTATATCAGTTTTGCACTGCTTTCAGTGCTTGGTTTATATTGGTCAGACCAAACCATTCTTTGAGAGAGTAGAGAAGTGAATGGCACGAAGTGGTCTGGCCTGTCTTTCTTTATGTTGTGGTATGTGGCTTTTACTTATGCCTCCAGGATAAGGTGATTGTAATTAAGAGATCTTGTAATGTGCTTTTGTAACCTGGGCTGTCTTCCATAGTCCATGGTCAGGACCATGTTCTGCTCAGGATCTAGGTCTCAGAGTAATCCTAAAAAGGTTCTGAGCAATAATCAGAGGTGTGCTGGAGCCAGCTCTGACCAGCCTGTGAGTGCCCATTCTTATATTTTAAGTATGATCATTTACACTTCAGAAATTGACAATAGGGCTTCATTTATTATTTTGTTGATTTTTTGGTTTTACGAAAATGTTAAAATACAGACTAAACTTTAAAACTGTGCATATATTTTTCTATTCTTTTATGGAGAGCTAGGCCGTTAAATATTTACTAGGACACTTTTGGCAATAATGATCTCTTCCACAAATCTAATCTGGGAACTGTGTTTTTGACTTACCATGATTAAATTCAATTCCCTGACTGGATTTTGATCCATGGTGGGCATCCTTATGATACATAGTCACAAAATGGTAAAATTTGAAGGAACTTCAGAATTCATCCTTAATCCAAATATATCATTTTGCAGTTGATGAAACAGCTCCAGAGAAGCTAAATGGCTTGCCCCATTTCATTATTATAAAATAGATTCCAATATTGTTGAGAAAAATATTTAACATGTAATGTATTTTTTTTTTAAATTGCTTTTTGGTGAGGCAATCAGGTGCCCAGTGTCATACAGCTACTAAGTGTCTGAGGCCAGATTTTAACTCAGGTCCTCCTGACTCCATGGCCAGACCTCTATCCACTGCTAATGAACTTTTAAACTCTATGGCTCTACCTTATAAGTTTTAGAGAAAAGCTAGCCTTACACAATAAGATTTATCAGGTTGTCATTGTGTGCTATGAAGGAGATAATAGAAATATAAAAAAAAATCTCTGCTCTAAATAAATCAACATTCATATGTGCTAAGTTCTGGGGATACAAAAAGAGGCAGAGAACAATCTCCACCTTTAAGGATCTTACAACATAATTGGGGAGACAACATACAAATAGATATATACAAAGTGAGTTATATGCAAGTTAAATAGGAAATAATTAACAAAGGGAAATCACTAGAATGAATAAGGGCTGCGGAAGGCTTCCCATAAAAGATGGGATTTTAGTGTAGGTAGATTTTAGTTTAGAAAGCCAAGTAAGCCAATAGACTGAGTTATGACCTTATAATTAGGATTTGGTTATCTGAAGAGGCACAGAAAAAAAGTCAATACACAGAAATTGGACTTACAGAAAAAATAAAATAGGGTGTAATTATTTGGATTAAAAAGCTTTACTTTAAACCTTCCAAAGTTTAATAGTGAGCCACCCTATTACGTTTTGTTATTTATTTTTATAAAAAGATGGTTTAAAATTTTTCAGGACTCCTCTGTTGTATAAAACAAAGCATACTGTATGCAGAATCATAATTCTAGTGAAACAGAATTCTATGTACAACTGCCAAGGGAATGTTGTAATGAATATAGTAAGGGAACCCAGGGGATTTAACCTGGAAAGTTTTCATGAATATTAAGATACTTTATTTCTTTTTATTTCTTTATGTTTCTTTATTTCTCATGAAAGAGGAGAGCATGTTTGAGATAGAAAAGAAAAAAAGTGTAGTCCAACAAACTGGAGAGGCATGTATGCAGCCAGCAATATAAGTGCTCATAGACAAAGAATAGTAGACAGGTTTGCTCAAATGGAAGAAAAGTATAAGCCAGGGAGTAACAAGACATAAGGACAGCTAAATTGGAGGTTACAGGTGAATGAGGAGGGAAATTAACAGTGTTGTTTAAAGCAGATGCCAAGTAGATTAGGTTAGATGTATAAGACACCTGAGAATCACTGGAGGTTTTTTTTGAGGAGGCAAGTGATGTGCCAGTCTGATTAAAAAACTGACTGGATGAAAAGGATGAGTGAGAATGAAGTTGAACCTGGGTGCCATCCACAGAAACAGGGATATTGGAAGAAGAGCAGGTTCAAAAGAGAAAATGATGAGTTCATCTTTGGACATGTTGACTTTGAGATCCCAGAGGTTTCTGTAAGTGAACATGTCCAGAAATCATTTAGTGATGCCGGATTGGAATCAGATATGTGTATTTGGAAGTGATCTTCACAGCAGCAATAGTGGAAACCATAGGGTTAGATTTTCCTTCAGCTTCAGAGGAGGATGAAGCCCTCTTCACCAAGGGAAAGGATGTAAATAGGAAAGAGAAAAGAACTAAGAGCAGAAACATGTAAAGGTGAGCAGAACCAATGAAGGTAACTGAGGAGCTCTCTAGCAAGAGAACTGGGAGAGCATACAGTTACATCTGCCAAGGGAGAAGAGAATCATGAAGAAGGAAGTGATGCTGGAGGGTCAATGAGTATTATAAAAAAAGCTATTGCCTTGAATAATTAAAAGGTTACTGTTGACTTTGGAGAAAGAAATTCTAGTAGTGGTAGGGATGAAAGCTAAGACTCCTAGATGACAAACTACATATTATATATGTGACATTTAAAAAGCTTGAGAGACATAATTTCTGGGTAATTTATCATTTTGTTAATAATGTTAGCATTTTATCAGTAAAAGGGTCAGTGAGGCTCTCAATACCAAAGACGAGTCATGGTGGTGGGCTCAGAGTTTATATGCCCTAGGAAGAGTAGGTGTTCCTGAGGGTGGAAATGAACTCTGATTGGTTAACAAGTAATGAGAGAGAATAAATATTACAATGAGAGGTGGACCTATTCTAATGAAGGGCTGTGGAATATAACTTTAATTATATCATTTGCTACCAAATGGGGAATGAAGACAAAGAATCTATGTCTACCCACCAAGCCTGACCAGAAGACAATGGGCTGGGAGTTTCACCTTAGATTAATTCCTTGTAAGGTTGGGTATGGTCTGAACAGGATTGAGGAGAGAGTTAATTCAATCTCATTATCAGTAATGTCCTTCAGAGACTGAAGTTTGAAATGAAGACTCTAGAAAAAGGGAAAGAACTCTGGATTTCTTCCAAATCATTGGTTACGAATAACTCTTATTTAACAACATACTTAGCAACTAGGCCTACATAACTACCAGGTTCAACCCAATCCAGACTCTGGGTCAAACCCTCGCATTAAGAAATGGGAATATAGGACAATTAGCTCTATTTTCAGAGAGATTCCCAATCCAGTCTTTCTTTTAATTTATTGTTATGGTTTCAAATACACATAATAAGTATAACCTGACAGGGAGGTAAAGAGGTTCTGCCTTTTTTGACTTAGAATTTGTTTCTTTTACTTCTAGAGAAACATAGATAATGGCATATAGTCTAACCAGCAGGGAACTAAATAGATTGAAGGAGAGTCTAGCTGAATATAATTAGAAATATACATCACTCTACTCTCACCATAGGACAAGAGAGCAGCATTTGAAAGGACAGTGTACGATCATATATTATATTGTCTTTACTTAGCTACATATAATATCACTTTATAAATTACAGTGCAACTGGCAAATGTAGTTAACAACATTTCTCCCTGATTATTAATAATTCACTGTTACCTAAATTGAATTGAGTCTTGAAGCTGAAGGAAAAAGCAAATAAATACAAGATTAAGTCTCAAGGATATAGTTGGTTCATCTATAGTTTTTAGGTTGTACAAGTGGATATTAGAAACATAGCAATGCTGCTGCTTTGCTAAGAGCAAAAGAAAATGAAGGATATGGATAAATGTACCTACTTAGGTCAGTACCTAGTACATAGTAAATTCTTGATCTGATTTTATTTTCCAAGGCATTTGGGGTTAAGTGACTTGCCCAGGGTCACACAGCTAGTAAGTATCAAGTGTCTGAGTCTGGATTTGAATTCAAGTCCTCCTCACTCCAGAGCCAGTGCTCTATCAACTGTGCCACCTTTTGATGTGCCCCTTTTGATTTGACTTTTTAAAAAATATATTCATTTCCTTTTATTTTCACAAAAATGGCAGGAGTGTGATTTTCCTAACCTTGCAACAAAGGGTACTGAGATGCCATGATGTGTAGCAGAAAGGACACTGACAGAGAAGAGAGTAGATCTGGGTTAATTACTCATTGTGAGACTATGAGCAAGCCACTTAACCTTTCTGGCTCTTAGTTTCCCCAACTGTAAGATGAAGTAGGAACAGATGATTTTTAAGATATCGTACATCTTTGAAACTATATTATTCAGGACTTTAACATTATATTATATGATGAGAATGAGATCTGGACCCCAAGAAGGAAAAACCCTGGACTTTCCCTCATGGCCAAATCTATAATCCCATCAACTGGCCTTTCCTTATCTACCTCCCAATGGCCCCTGGCTACTTCCCACCCTTGACTCTAACTAGACTCCATTCTTCTTTGGCCACATGGTCCAGGTCCCAGGCATTCTGTTCATCCCAGCTTACTGGCCACTTCTATTCAGATCTTCTTTAGACCCTTCTTCTAGTCACCCTAAACTACTTGGCCACTTCTAGGTCCATCTTGTCACTATTAAGGTGCTCAGATTCCTATAATCTAGCCACTGCTCAGATTCCTTAAGAGTCTGCTCAATATGACAAATGTTCTATAAACTTTGTCTTTGGCTGAAAAAAAAGGCTTGGGTCGAATTCTTGGACCCATGTATTGTGATTTCGGGGTCCCAGCACCCTTAAGCCCCTAAACCTCAACATTATTGAGCTTCTGATTTGAAAAGCGAAGGATTTGTTCAAAAGAAAGTTGTATAAATATATGTAATTTTTGTCATCACCATAACTAACATATATGCATGTGTATGTATGTGTGTACACATACATATACATATATATGTATATATATATGTATATACATCTATATCTATCTATATCTTTAAGGTTTACAAAGTACTCTACAAATATTACCTCATCCTATCTTTACAACAATCCTGGGAGATAAATGCTCTTATTGTCCCCATTTTTTATAGATAAAAATGAGTCACACACAAGTTAAGTGACTTGCCCAGGGCCACACAGTAGAACCCAGGTGTTCCTGTCTCTAGGTCTAACCCTCTATCCATTGAGCCACCTACCTGTTTTTTGATACGAGTATTTTAGAAAATTGAATGTGCATATAACCGTTATGTATTAATGAAAATCAAGAAATTGTTTTCACAGTGTCTTGCACTTTCTAGGTGCTCAATTAATATGTCCTGTATTGTATGGAATATATTCTCATCTGTATACCTCTCTGATTTTCTTTATTATTGGCTTGGATGAATGGGTTTGTTTGTCTATTCATTCTGTGTGTTCTTTGTGTAATTGACATTTGGTGGGAGAGGGGTCAAGCCTTGTATATATAGCTTGGGGGCACTCTTTCCCCACTAAGGAATAGAGATCGGGGACTTAGCTTGAATCTAAAAATTATTTTCCTTAGACTAACAATATTTAGTGGGGTTGATAAATAAAATTCTAAGCCAGTACCCCTTTTCTCTGAGGAGAGCAGAGTGGCTAGCCTCTAACTACAACTTCCCTCTCCCTCTCCTGACAGGAATTGAAGAATTATAGAGCAGAGTGTCTAGCCTCTGGCCCCAGCTTCCTGCTTCCCTTGGAGAAAGTTGGGGGGAGGAGACTTTTTAAAAATATGTCTTCCTGCAAACCACATCTAGACAGATGTAGTAGACACATGCAACTTCTATGATAAGACAACACAACAACTTTTACAAAAGCTATGCTAGCAAAGCAAAAAAGAAAAATCTCAGTTTTACCAAATTACAAAGGTTTTTAATATGGACCTAAAAATCTATTGTTTGCTTTCGAAGGGCCAGGCTAATACAGACGGAGTTATCAGTAGCTGGCTGACTACTTGGTAATGGCAAACCACAAGACACACACACACAAACAAACACACAAAATTAATACAAAGTATTACTCAGAACTGGATGGCCTTATATTTTGTATTTTGGCAGTGAACGTAAAGACAGAGAGAGCTAAGAATTATAGGGTGCTTTGGTATTTATAAAAAATAACACAGCTATTTGTACTCCACCTATGAGCTCCTTAGTCAAGGCTCCTAAAATGGCTATAGCATTGGAGGAACTGAATCTTATTAATCTTGACAGTCTTGCTCAGAATAAAACAAAAGAATGAAGGACATTGTAGTTAAATGAGAGTGGCTTAGAGTTTCTTATTAGAGAGGCTAAGATGGAAGTAGTTGGTTTTATCAGGCTTTCACACAAGAGGAATCATCATTTCATGAGGAACATAATTATCTTGTATTGAAAAGCTCATAAAAAGTTTTTTCTTGTTAGTTTGTTTTTTAAAGACTACCATGAAAGTGATTGGAATTTATGTAACAAGTTGATTGGTGGTTGCCTACTTTACTCACTACATCTAAGCTTGATATGCAACCATGCTCTATTCTCCATTCTTGACCCTCTTTCCAGCTCTAGGACCATAATCAAATCAATGCGGTTATTGCTTTTGGAAAGGGTGTATCATTCTTCTTTGCTGTAGATCTCCATACCATACCAGTGACTTTCCAAATCAAAATACTACACCTCGGCCAATATTCCTCAATATATCTTCTCTCTCTCTCTCTCTCTCTCTCTCTCTCTCTCTCTCTCTCTCTCTCTCTCTCTCTCTCTCTCCATAAGTTCCTTGAGGGCATAAACTGTTTTTCCTTTTATATTTGTAATCTCAGTTTATAGTACAGTGCTGGGTACATAATAAGTGCTTAATAAATGCTGTTAATACAGTCATTCATTTATTCAAAATCTGTTGCAGAGCTTGTATAGACAAGGAAATTATGTAGCCAATTCAATGGCACCTTTGAAATTAATCCAATATATAGTTTTATGCTTGGTGACTGCAGTGTAAAGATAGGCAGGAGGAAGAATGGCAAGAAATATGGCTCCAGAGTAAGAAATGAGAGACGCCAAAGACTTGTAGATTACATAGAAGCCTCATTGCTATATATCATAAATCCTTTTTTTTTTTTTGAGAAATGACTCACTATGAGCAGGGCATAGTGAGCACTACATAATGTTACGTACAATGACTTTGATTATGTTTTAGCAGAAAGGAAATGACTATTGATGTGGGAGTCATTTTTGAATCAGCTATCTCTATACAGTCATTGACCACTGACTTCTGAGGACAGATATCAGACTCAACATCAAACTAAAACAAAGAATAAAAGTGAGGTGTGTCTTGCAAATGAGGCAACAGCAACCTAATGTTTTTAAACAAGCTGCTGTTTCTGAAGGGAAACCCCAACAGCGACACAGATTGTCAGTGTTTCTTAAGAAATTTAAACTATGCGTATCAGCTCCTACATCAAGGTAACTAAAAGAGGCTAGAAGCCGCCTTAGCCAGCAAACATGAGATCACTTTGTCAGAAGGAGAGTACTATGGCAACCAGAGGCAGTACTGCTTTAGAATATTAGTAGTGCTATTACTACTCCTAATAGCTAACATTTATACAGCATTTTAAGATTTGCAAAATATTTTATAAGTATCATCTCATTTTAGCCTCATGTCAATGCTGGATTTAGGTGCTATTACTTCCTCCATTTTACTAATAATGAAACTATAGCAGATAGACTCGCCTAGTTATTATTACAGTTATTATGCATCAGAGGCCAGACTTGAACTAATCTCCCTATCTCTGGATCTAGCATACAATCCCCTCTGGTAGCTAGCTGCCTCTGATATATGTAAACAAAAAAATCAAGACACATTTATAAAATCTCATAAAGAAAGGAAGTATATTATTATGAGTAGGATCATCTACTCATAAACAGTGAGAAACAGTGGTCATAAAAATGAGGGGAAAAAAAGGACCAAAGTAAGTTAAGTCATCTCCAAGACATTTAAGAATGGGACTAGGACGACAGAAGAGAAATAGAAAAAAGTTCATGTAGATTTTTAAAACTGACTTTTTACTATCAAAGAAAGTAGAACCACTACTTTTAGAGTCTAACAGCACCCTCCATGAAGAAACTGAAAAGGCAATGAAGAAAACACAAATAGGAACGACAACCACATTAGATCAAGTGTATATAGAAGCATTTTGTGCTACAGAGATCACAGTTTTGAGTGCTATGAGTGAGCGATTTTCAAGGTACATGAGAGGTGACGTTCATGAAAGTGTGGGGAAAAGTCATAGCAATATTACCCTTAAAAAAAGGACCAAGAAAAAATCTCAACAACTACTATTTGTCTATGTTCTCATCCTTACATGATTTTTTATTTTTATTTTTTATTTTTTTGAGGAAATCAGGGTTAAGTGATTTTCCCAGGTCACAATATGTTGCTGTTCAGTCATGTTCAATTCTATGTGACATTGTACATGGGATTTTCTTAGCAAAGAGACTGGAGTGGTTTGCCATTTCCTTCTCCAGTATGTCCCCATTTTACAGTTGAGGAACTGAGGCAAATAGATGTTAAGCAACTTATCCAAGGTCACACAGATAATAAAGTGTCTGAGGCCCGATTTGAACCCAAGTTTTCCTGACTCTAGAGCCAGTGCTCTAACCACTGCACCACCTAACTGCCCTTATACATGATTTTTATAATAATAACAATCTATAACAAACAAACAAATATTAAAAGCATCCTTGATGAATAGTTGAGAAAGAGACAGTGAGAGATTTATAAAAGATATTATGTAGCAGACTTCCTAGTCCTTGTTTTTATTCATCTCTGCAATGTTGGGCACTATTGCCTTCCTAATCCTCCTCTGCAATGTTGGGCACTATTGCCTTCCTAATCCTCCTCTGTATTTGCCTGCTCCTTCTCAGTATCCATTGAAGGATCATAATCCATGTCTTCTCCCTATTCTCTCTCTCTCTCTTTCTCTCTCTCTCTGTCTGTCTGTCTGTCTCTCTCTCTCTCTCTCTCTCTCTCTCTCTCTCTCTCTCTCTCTCTCTCTTTTTCTCTCTCTCTCCCTCAGAACTGGGTGACCTCTTCGTAATTTGGCAGTAAAAGTAAGACCAGATTGCTATTCACTTCTATGTATTTGCATTATTAGTTATTCTCTTTTTTGTTTCTAGACTTGTCACTATGGAATCAGTTTTTTTTTTTATTCTGCAGTTCAGGCTATATATTTTGCTTTCATATTCTCTTTTAAAACATTCTGGAACATCTTGCTATGATCTCATGCTTTTTTCATAATTATCTGGATCTTCTGTTTCATCAGAAATTGGCTCATTTTCATTAATCTTGCAATATTGATTCAAAGTTGCCTGGATTCTTTTGCCTGATCTGGAGGCAATATTCATATTCCCTTCTGTTATTAACATTTTCCCTGTTGGTTTATCTGCTTATAAGCAATGTTTTTAATTGAATTTTCTTCCTCCTGACATTTTTGGTAATTTCAATCTTTTAAAGATATTTTTCTATTCCTTTATTCTATTCCCACTTTCTGACTTCCCTTTAATGGTTATTTCCCTTTGGGCTGGATCTCCCAGCATTCTTAGTCTCCTTTCATCTGGGCAATTCATTGGCCCCCCTCTTTGCCCCAATTTCTGGGGGGGAAAAATCAGACCCAGAGAGATGCTGGGCTCTTTTTCTTAGGCTTAGTGGAATGCCATATAGTCACCAACATGTTTCCTACCCAAGTTTCCTCTATTCTTCACTTCTTTGGTTGAGCTCTGCTGCAGCACTGAGAGCTGCTAAACTGTTGTACTAGACTGAGTAAGCTTCTACTTTTTGGTTTTCTGTCACTGAGGACAAGGGTAAGTAGAGCTGAATTCTATTGCAAGCTCATGGATCAGATTGTGTAGTCTTGCCGCTAAATTTTGATGGGAGAAGGTGTGCTAAGACAGCTAACAGGAGTTAGGGGTTAGCTATATCTGCTGTTAGTTCATTGAACTATTATCTCCTTTGTGTTCTAGGTGGCTTGACTATGGAGACAGATGAAATTACTTTCTTAAAAAATTAATTAATTAATTTATTTTTAGTTTTCAACAATCACTTCCATAAGCTTTTGAGTTTTAAATTTACTCCCTCTCCCTTCCCACCTTCCTCCCCAAGATGGATGTGATCTGATATAGGCTCTACACATACATTATTATTAAACATATTTTCATGTTAGTCATGTTCTAAGTAAGAATTTGGACCAAAAGGAGGAACCACAAGAAAGAAGAGAGAAAACAAAATAGAAGAAAAAAAAAGATCAAGTAGTATGCATCAATCTGCATTCAAACTGCATGTAGAGTTTGTGGATGTGGATAGCATTTTCCATCATGAGACTTTCAAGAATGTCTTAGATCCTTGCATTGCTGAGAAGAGCTGAGCCTATCAAAGTTAGTCATCACACAATGGAGCTGTTACTGTGTAAAATGTTCTCCTGGTTCTGTTCACTTCACTCAGCATCAATCCATATAACTTTTCCCAGGTTTTTCTGAAGTCTGCCTGCACATCATTTCTTACAGAACGATAATATTCCATTACATTCATATACCACAACTGGTTCAGCCATTCCCTCAATTTCCAATTTTTTGCCATGACAGAAAGAGCTGCTATAAATATTTTTGTACATGTAGGTACTTTTTTCATTTTTATGATCTCCTTGGGATGCAGCCCTAGGGGTGCTATTGCTGAGTCAAAGGGTATGGACATTTTTATAGCCCTTTGGGTATAGTTCTAAATTGCTCTTCCAAATTGATCCAAATTGGATCAATTCACAACTCCACCAATAATGCATTAGTGTTCCAATTTTCCCACATCTTCTCCAACATTTATCATTTTCCTGTTTTGTTACATTAGACCATCTTATAGGTGTGATGTGGTACCTCAGAGTTGTTTTGATTTGCATTTCTCTAATCAATAGTGATTTAGAGCATTTTTTTCATATGACTATAGATAGCTTTAATTTCTTTATCTGAAAACTGCCTGTTCATATCCTTTGACCATTTATCAATTGGGGAATGACTTGTATTCTTATAAATTTGATTTAGTTCTCTATACATTTTAGAAATGAGGCCCTTATCAGAGACACTGGCTGTAAAAATTCTTTCCCAGTTTTCTGCTTCCCTCCTAATCTTGGTTGCATTGGTTTTGTTTGTGCAAAAACTTTTTAATTTAATGTAATCAAAGTTATCCATTTTGTATTTCATAATGTACTTTGTCTCTTGTTTGCCATAAATTCTTCTGTTCTCCATAAATCTGACAGGTAAACTATTCCTTGTTCTCCTACTTTGCCTATAGTATCAGCCTTTATATCTAAATCATGTACCCATTTTGACTTTATTTTGGTATATGGTATAAGATTTTGGTCTATGCCTAGTTTCTGCCATATTCTTTTCTAGTTTTCCCAGCAGTTTTTGTCAAATAGTGAGTTCTTATCCCAGAAGCTGGCGTCTTTGGGTTTATCTGACGGTAGATTACCATTGTCATTGACTGCAGTGTCTTGTGTACCTAAACTATTCCACTGATCTAGCACTCTATTTCTTAGCCAGTACCAAGAAGTTTTGATGATTGCTGCTTTATAATACAATTTAAGATCTGGAATGGCTAGGCCACCTTCCCTAATATTTCTTTTCATTAGTTCCCTTGATATTCTGGACCTTTTGTTCTTCCAAATGAATCTAGTTATTATTTTTTCTAGTTCTATACAATGATTTTTGGTGGTTTGATTGTTTTGGCACTAATAAGTAAACTAACTTAGGTAGAATTATCATTTTTATTTTATTTGTTTGGCTTATCCATGAGCAACTGATAGTTTTCCACTTACTTAGAAAATCAAGTAAAAACCTACTTGAAATAATAAACAACTTTAGCAAAGTTGCAAGGTATAAAATAAACTCACATAAATCATTGGTGTTTCTATATATTCCCAACAAAGCCCAACAGCAAGAGATGGAAAGAGAAATCTCATTTAAGGTTACTGTAGATACAATAAAATATTTAGGAGTCTACCTGCTGAAACAAACCCAGGAACTACATGAACACAATTACAAAATACTTTTCATACAAATAAAGTCAGATCTAAATAATTGGAAAATTATCAGCTGATAGCTTTCCTAATATTGAACCAGCCCTGCATTCCTGATATAAATCCTACCTGGTTGTAGTATATTATTCTTGTGATAAGTTGCTGTAATCTACTTGCTAATATTTTGTTTAAATATTTGTATCTATATTCATTAGGGAAATTGGTCTATAATTTTCTTTTTCTGTTTTGACTCTTCCTGGTTTAGGTATCAGACCATATTTGTATCATAAAAAGAATTTGGTAAGACTCCTTCTTCATCTATTTTCCCAAATAGTCTATATAGTATTGGAATTAATTGTTCTTTAAATGATAGAATTGATAGAATTCACTTGTAAACTCATCTGGCTCAAGAGATTTTTTTCCTAGGAAGTTTGTAGATGGCTTGTTTAATTTCCTTTTCTGAGATGGGGTTACTTAAATATTTTATTTCCTCTTCTGTTAATGTAGGAAATTTATAGTTTTGTAAATATTCATCCATTTCATTAAGATTGTCAAATTTATTGGCATACAGTTGGGCTAAATAGTTCCTCGTTATTGTTTCAATTTCTTCTTCATTGCCGGTGAACTCACCCTTTTCATTTTTGATACCAGTAATTTGGTTTTCTTCTTTCTTTTTTTTTAATTAAATTAACCAAAGGTTTATCTATTTTATTGTTTTTTCCCCATAAAACTAGCTCTTAGTTTTCCTAATTTCATTATTATCAATACTAATCTCTCCTTTTGTTTTTAGTATTTCTAATTTAATATTTAATTGGGGGATCTTTAATTTGTTCTTTTTCTAGTTTTTTTGTAGTTGCATGCCCACTTCATTGGTCTCCTCTTTCTCTATTTTATTCACGTAAGCATTTAGAGATGTAAAACTGAAATTACTTTCTTCTGTGCATAATTCCTATTTTAGAAAGGTTTGAGAAGTCATGAGAGTCAGAGAAAATATCTAGTCCTCCATCTTGTTGATTATTAGGGTCCACAAGTCCTAGGTCTTTGGGGGCACATTATGGCAATTGATTTTATGTTGGGTAAATTTCTTTAGGAAACAGTTATAATCTGTGTTGATCTTTATCTTACCTATACACACTGGAAAAATCAAGTGTATGAAGAACATATCCATTGGATACCCAATTGTTAGATGTTTTCTGTCAATACATATATCTTAAACAAATATTACAAAATGGGTATTGGACTGAGTCAAGAGTTAAATGGGAGGAGAGTTAGATGAATTTTCTGTTATATTTTGCAGTACTTTTAAAGACTCTGAGTTCCTTCTGGAAACAAAGGCCCATTTTTAACAACAGTATTATTTTGGCAATGCTGTATGGCTAAGAAGTCCCTGAAGGAAATAGAATTGAGCGTTATTAAAGGACAGTAGAAAAGCACAAAATTTGCATGAATGCCTGAAATACATTACCTAGTAGAAGGTATACACACCATCAGTGGCGCCCTTGAACAGTGAAAGGAGGAACAGGTTAAAAACACACACACACACACGCATGAAAACACTTGACAAAAAATTGTGTATTATGGTTATGTTAAACACTCAGTAAAATTCTGCCTTAGACCCTTATTTAAAATATAATTCTATATTTTGCACCTCATTACTTCAAGAGGAGGTCACCAAGAATATAAATTTCATTATTAACAAAAGCCAAAACCCTCAAATTTATTTTGAAAAAGCAAATAAAACATCTTGGACTGAATGATGCATTCAGAGGGCATTTTTGTGAAAACTCATATTAAAACCCTATCAAACATACTAATTGCCAGTTGCATGGTAATATAACCATATCTCATAGTATTCAGTTCCCTTTTGTATTTGGCTGTTTGACTTTCTGGGATACCTTTTGCTGCACTAATAAAAGTTACTGAGAAGATAAACTTACCAAGTATGAATACAAGCATATGTGGATGTCTTTTTGATGAGGGCTCTGAAGTGGACCAAATTTGTTTAGCTCGTTATTATAATCAAATATAAGGAACTGATATTAATAAAACATTTATCTGTATCCAGGTCTTTAAAACCTGAACTTCATTTAATGAGATCCTTAAAAGATGTAAATGAGAATTTTGAATATTTTAGAAGATATAACACTTTTGAAAAGACTTTAAATTTAGTTATTTCGTTTATTTACTTTAATGTACATGATAATATAATGATAAATTGCTAAATATCACATAAACTCATGATTTTTTAACACATTTTAAAAATCAGATTGTTTATATAGATAGGGGCCTTGAAAAAACAATTGGCCCGCTTACCTTAGGGAAGCCTTGAACATGATGTAGGAAAGAGATATAATTAGTTTTTTAAAATATGAAAAAAAAAAAAACAAAACATGGGCTAGTTTTATAAGTGATAATAAATGATAGGTTGTGCATTCCATTAGCATAGTGAGTCTTCAGCACATTGGGTGGAAACCTTGTGGATGAGTTAGAGAACCCGGACAAAAGTCACACAGGATGGGAAGGCATGGATTTCAATCAGCATCACTGGAGCAAGTAACTGCATTGATGAGCTTGCAGATCCGTAAGATGTCAAAGTGAATTTCCTTGGAGAAGTAGCGCATTCCTGCATTAATGCCCAGGGTCCTATTGACCAAAAGCAGGATCCTGGGGTACGTGTAGAGGCTCATTTTAGTGAGGATAAAAAGAGTGTTGGCAATGATGTGTACTATGAAACACCATCAAGGAGAAGAGGCCTGGTGGGATGGGGAAGGAGGGATGTTGCTGGAAGAAAACAGAAAAATCAGAGGACGAATTGAGGGTACAGAATCACTGAGGAAGAAAAAAGGTTGAAGTGGTGTATGATGACCAGTTGTTGTTTAGCGGTTTCAGTCATGTCCAATTCTTCATGACTCTATTTGGGGGATTTTCTTGACAAAGATACTGGAGTGGTTTGCCATTTCCTTTTTCAGCTCATTTAACAGATGAGGAAATTGAGGCAAATACGGTTAAGTGACTCACCCAGGGTCACGCAGCTAGTAAGTATCTGAGGCCAGATTTGAACTCAGGTCTTCCTGACTCCAGGCCTGATGCTGTAACCCTGCACTACCTAGCTACCCCATAATGGACATTGAGGCGAACAAAGGAACTAAAAATTATGGAGGGGGGCGTAGGAAAGATTAAAAATAAATAAATGGTAACAATTTTGCCACAGGCTGATCCAACTGAGTCTCAAAGTGTTAACATTTTTCCCCCTTCTTTTTTTTTCCTCTACTGCAAATAACAATATCAGTTCCCTTGGGAGTTTAATGTCATAAGAGGTACAAGAGCCAAGTTATCTGCATGGTAAACATGTTAAGTAGAGAACTATTCCTGTAAGGATTTTTTTTTACCATGTTCTGTTTCTTGCTGTTGATAGAATCTAGTTTGATTAAGAAAAGCAGAATAGATAAAAAGAAATACAGAATGATAAACTGGGTGCCAAAAAAAAGTTATTTCAGGATGTCTAGTAGAATCCCAGCATCATAGAGAACTAGTGGGATATTGGAAAGATCATTAAGCTGGGTATCACAAGCCCCACACTATAGTCCTGGCTTTGCTGTCAGCTAGCCCACATCTCAGGCAAGGCCTTTAATCTCTTTAAGCTGCAGCTATAAAATGGTAATACTAGTATTTACACTGCCTTCCTCAGGGGGTTGCTATCATGGTCAAGTGAGAAAATGTGTAAGAAAGCACCTCAACACTATAAAGATCGAAAAAAATGAAATCTCATTTAGCCCTAGATAGGAACTTAGATGCCATCTGGGCCTACCCTTCACCTAATGCAATAATCTCTTCTACAATGTCTCTAAATGATAGTTATTCACTCTATGTTCAGTCATTTTTGGTAACAGAGCTCAGTTCTTTCCTTGAAAGTTTATTCTATTGTTGAAGAGTTGTAGCCATGATAAAGTTCTTGTGTTGAGTCTATAGGAGGGTTTTTTAAGGGAGTTTCAGAGTCAATTTGGTGAGTCTTAATTTGATTAGGGCAGCTGGGTGGTACAGTAGATAGTGCAATGCTAGGCCTAGAGTTGGGAAGACCTGAATTGAAATCCAGCCTCAGATATTTACTAGCTGCATAACCATGGGCAAGTCACTTAACCTTGTTTGCCTCAATTTCTTCATCTGTAAAATGAACTGGAGAAGAAAATGGCAAATGACTCCAGTATTTTGCCAAGAAAACTCCAAATGTCATGAAGAGCTAGACATGACTGAAAAACAACTAAACAACAACAATTCGATTCGATTATAGCCTAGACCTTTGTTTGAAAGACACCTTCCATGGATACCTCAACCTTGCTGAGAAGACACAAGGAATGATCCTGACTGACTAGAGCAGCCTTCAGGATGATTGGTCTCTAAGAGCCAAGGAGAATGACATTGTATCAAGGAAATTGCCCTTTCCCTGGATTCTCTAAGAGTAAGCAGGGACGTGCTTTTTTTTTCCTCAAATTTTCTCTTTTTGACTTACAAACTAGGGTGAAGCAAAAAGAACAAGGAAAGGTATTTTTTCTTCTTCTAGATCCTCAAGAGCAGAAAATGACCATTGGCAGGAGACATACATGGTGAGCTCCCTCTGTTTGCCTATGTGGTCTGAGACGGAAATTCTTAGACTGAAAGTTCCTGATAGCCTTCTTCTGTCTTTCCATTTTCTTTTCTGAGAACATGTCAGAGAATAACTATCCTAAGAACAGACATTTCTAGCCTAGGGGATTACCTCATGAGCAATTCCCAATGATTGATTTCTCAGGTTCTGTAGTTTCTGAGAGATTGAGAGGTCCTGAATTTAACATTCCTCCTAGATTAAGTTCCTCAAGAGTATGCAGTCTGAAGAAGGATGAGATCTGCTCTGGCTCTGGAGTACTAAAGTCACACCACAGGTACCCTGCCAAAACACTATGTTACTGTGAGTGGTTCCAACAATGCATGTTGAAGGTGAATGGGAAGGCTTTGGTAAGGAGTACCTTCTTATGGCAGTTGAATGTGCTAATTTAGTGCTTTTTCTTTCTGTATTTGTCCACAAGCTCCTGTGAGTCCTTTACATCTTTGAGATTTTCTGTATTGGAATGGATAAAGGTTTTCCCTTTATAATCACATTGTATATTGACATTGTAGGAACTAGGGATCCCATTCCTCACATGGGGAGAAACTTAGACAAAAATCATATTTAGGTTTTGTTAGATTTCCCTAGGGTTTTACTCCAAGGTGGGGTTGAATCATGTAGAGAAACACATCCTTTTGGAGTCAGACCTCCAGGATCTGTGTGAGCCCAAATCTTTAGAAAGGAAAGTGTAGGGAGGGAGTTATGCCATGGATCAATCAAAATCTATTCCCCATACTTCTACTTACTGGTCATAGTTATGATCCTTGGAGGGGGCAGTGTGGTGGCACAGTGGCTAGAACACTGGGCCTGGAGTTAGGAAGGCCTGAGTTCAAATCCAACCTCAGACACTTATTAAATGTGTGACCCTCGGTGAGTCACTTATCACTATTTGCCTCAGTTTCCTCATCTGCATGTGAGCTGGAGAAGGAGATGGCAAACCGTTTAAGTATCTTTGCCAAAAAAAACTCCAAATGAGATCATGAAGAATAGGACAGGAGTGGCAGAATAACAACACAATGACCTTTGCAGATAAACAAAACAAGCTTATGTCTTCTATGTAACAAACTTTCAGGTATCTGGGAACAGCTATCCTGTCACCCCTTAGTCTTATCTTTTCCAGGCTAGATATCACCAACTCTTTCAACTATTCCACCCATGATGTGGATTGTAGCACCCTCATGGTCCTGACCATCTTCCTCTGAACAATACTCATCTCAGCATGCCAATGTCTCTCTAAAAATGTGGTGCCTCAGACATAACAAAATGTCCTACATATATTCAGACCAGCATAGACTATAGTAAGACCTCTCTTGATCCAGATACAATGTGTCAATGGATGTAACCTAAGATTATATCACTTTATTAGCAACCATGTCACATAGTTGGTTTATATTGAATTTGTGGTTAATGAGAAGCCCCAGGTCTTTTTCACATGAATTGTAGCCAAGATAAGGTGTTCTCTAGCCTTAGTTTGTACAATTGCTTTCAATAAAAACCTTAAACATGGATTCTACATTTCTCCTTGTTAAATATTATGTTGTTGATCTTGGCCCATTACTTCAGCCTGTTGGTATCATATTAAATTATTGATTCTGGCATCCAATGTATTAGTTCTCACTCTTGACTTTTTACCACCAGTATTCAGTGATCATGCCTTCTGAGTATCATCTAAGATTGATAAGAATGTTGAATAGGAGAAAGTGTATGGCACTCCACTAGCAGCCACCCTTCCAGTTGACTCAGAAAAATCAATGAAAACTTATTGGGTATGGATATTCAAGTATGAGAATTTGGAAAGATCTATAGGTATTTCTTGGGGCAGCTAGATGGCACAGTGGATAGAGTGAAGGGACTGGAGTCAGGAAGAGTTCAAATCTGAGTTCAAATCTGGTCTCAGACAGTTAGCTGTGTGACCCTGGGCAAGTCACTTAACCCTGTTTGCTCAGTTTCCTCATATGTAAAATAAACTGGAGAAGGAAATGCCAAACTACTTTAGTATTTCTGCCAAGAAAATCCACAATGGGTCAAAAAGAGTCAGAAACAACTGAAATGACTGAACAACAACGAAGCAGGTAATTTGTTAAGTAAGTTACTGAAACAGTGTTGAAAGAGCATTTGAAGTGGAGATAGTTAGCAATGTTACAGAATGAATTGCAAGGGACCTGAGCAGCTATCTATTCCACTCCCTACCTGGAAAAACAATCCTATTAATGATACATAGCTTTTACTTGAAGACTTCTCATGAGAGGGAAGTCACCACCTTTCAGGACCACCTATTCTATTTTTAAATAACTCTAATTACTAGGAAGTTTTTCTCTACCTCAATCCAAAATTTTCCTCCCTGTATCTCCTATTTATGCTCCTACTTTTGACCTCTGGGCAAAGAGGAAGTCTAGTGCCTTTTCAGATGCCTGAAAAAAAGCTCTCATGTTCCTAGGAGAATTTTTCAATGTGAACATTCCTTCAGATGATCCTCATATGGCATGACCTTGATACTTTGGTCCACCTTGATACTTTGGTCCACCTTGGTTGAACTCCTTTGGGCACTCAAGCTTCTAAGTATCTTTCCTAAAATATGGCCCCCATGACAGAGCACAATGCTCCAGATGTGGTCTGACTAATGCAGCATATTGAAGAATGGTTTCTTTTTCATTTTTGAAGGCTTTGCCTCTCTTACATTAGCTTTTTTGGGGCTACCTTATCAAACTATCGGGCAGCTAGGTGGTGCAGTGGATAGAATGTTGGGCCTGAAGTACGGAAGACTCTTCTTTCTGAGTTCAAATTCAGCCTTACCAGCTGTGTGACCCTGGGCAAGCCACTTAACCCCGTTTCCTTCAGTTCTTCATCTGTAAAATGAGTTGGAGAAGGAACTGGCAAACCACTCCAGCATCTTTGCCAAGAAAATCCCAAATTGGGTTACAAAGAGTCTGACATGACTGAAAGAGCCGGAACAATATTAAACTGCTAACTCATATATGTTTGCAGTTCATTAAAACTCCCAGATCATTTATAGATAATCCTTTATCAACCCACACCTAACTCATCTTGTACCTGATGAATTGAGTGAGCCCAAATTTAAGAGCTTACTTTTATTCTTATTAAATTTCATCTTATTTCATCTGTCAAGAGAAACATTTATTAAAGATTACCACATGCCAGGGATTGTGCTAAGTTCCAGGAATACAAATACATGCAGATAAGACAAGACCCTCAATGAGCTTGCATTATAATGAGGGAAAATTATGTGTATGTGCATGTATGCATGTGTGTATTTCTCTGCCTTTCAGTCACTCTCTCTCTCTCTCTCTCTCTCTCTCTCTCTCTCTCTCTCTCTCTCTCTCTGAACTGGGGAGTGGAGAAGGAATGACATATAATCAGGAAGGGATTCACCGATCAAGAGAGCAGCTCTCCAGAGTGAAGGATTCTCCAGGGAAATTAAGGGGTCAGGCATGTAGTCAGAATGTGAGCTTGCTAGACAAATGTTTGAAGCCCCAGAGGGAGTTGAATCCTGGTACTAGGGGGCTGTATGAGATTAAACAAACTTTCAAGTTTATTACTGTTGTTATTTTAAAGTCAAATGTTCTCTCCAAATCTCAGCACAATAAGCTCTTTTTTATTGTTGTTGTTGACAATATTATGGGAGAGAAGAGTCCAAATTCTTTTTTTTCTTTACTTTTACCCCAATACATGCCTTCCTTTTAACTGAGCGACTCCAGGTTCTTCCTTTACTCCCTATTCCTCTTAGACCCTTTGCATTCTCTCCAGTACATCTATAGTGCTGATCAAGGAGGTGTGCTTGGCATTGCCAAGTCTGATCACATCATAAGATAAAGGATTAATATCTGGTTTGTGCTATCTGGAAAGTCAATGAGGCCCATGTCATCCTCACCTGCCTTTCATAATGTCCTATATTGCTTCAGGCACCTATAAAAATAATAGCAATGGATTATTTATAAATAAATATTAATGTAGCATCTATGCTGTATGAAAACAAAAATTGAATAGCTTTATCTACATCCATACCCCAAATAGATTTAATGAATATTTCCACCTAAGCCACATATAATTTAGCCTTGTCATTCAATACATATCCAACCAGTGAATGTAATGTTTTTGACACCTTTCATTTATGGATATTAGAAAAAGGTGATGAGGAAGATTTGAATTATGATTTCTCAATTCATGACAGTTCTGTGTGTCATTTACCCTTTACATTCTTTGGATGTGTGTTGCTGCATCCGTTTACTTAAAGAAAAAAACAGACTAATTAGAAAAATGAAAGACTATTCATGTAAAAGAAACTAAATATAAATATGGAATATTAAAGCTGGAAGGGATTCTGGTGATCATTTTATGGCTCACAAATGCCTGTAACATTAAAACAACAACAACAACCTTAAACCGGTTGGACTGAGCCAAATTTAGCCTTAGCCCTTAGTAGATTGTCACAGGGGATCCATTCTCTTCAGCACCAGAATCTTCATTCCCATCCATTTTCCATCCTGTTTGTGAAAATTGGTTTTGGACATAATACTATTTTCCTAAAGAAAACCTTCCCATTTACCTGGACTCTCAATCTTGACTACTCCTGGTTAACCTTGCCCATTGCTCCACATCCTAAGATGACAATTACTATAGACATTTTACTATTTTTGGAAGCTAGTCCCTCCAGTTTAAAGTATAGACACATGGCAAGATCATGAACTCTCTGTTCATCCAAGAACATTCCCCTTTAGCTGGATTCTGTGCTGTGAACACAATTCACCAAAGTTCCTGTCCTAAAGACATTTGTCCTAAAGACAAAGAAAAAAATGCCCCTCTAGCATGGATGAAGTCTGGTAATAGTTTCACTTAACGAATGCTAATGTCAATCAAAAAGAAAGCTGATACTCTACCAGGGTATGAAAATTGTCCATGAGCAAGTGTAACATAGTCGATTAAAAACTGAGCATTAGGATAATCTCATTTACCAGATTAGCCATTGAATTTAATTTCTAACAAGATTTGTCACCTTGTTGAAAGAATTCGCTGCCCATTTGATGACATGAACACACACAAAAAAAGAAACATATAGAATAAAAAGAAATCTTCAGCTTAAAAAGTATTTGCATTATTACAAAGGTTATTGGGTACATTGCCTGAATCATATTACAGTTAGTAACATTATCTTCACCCTGTTGCCCTCTTGTGTGCTTCTAAATTGTATATTTTTAACTGGGGTGGGGCATTCCTGTCTATAAATAATAAGCTTGTCTAGAGTAGGTTTTGAGATGCCTGATAATGAAATGAATCTCTTTTTGTCACCACATTATCTACTTGCATATCAAACATCTCAATGTCTCTTTCATTTCAGCCCCCCACTGCTGCCAAACCATCTTCCCCATCTAACAAGCAGCTTCAAAGATGAGACGTGAGCATATTGCCAAGACCCAGATCCTCCTGTATCATCATGTAAAGTCAATCCAGATGGATGACTCTTTAGTTTTCCCATGATGTGCGATAACATATCCAGCAGGAGAACATGTCACTCACAGACACAGTCCTGAAATAGCAGGTTTGAGGCTGGCCTCAGAGGGCTAGCTAGCATAGCATGCTCACACAGATGAGCATTTTCTGAATGCAAGTGAAATTTAGAAGTTTGGAGGGAAAATAATCTTTCAGAGTACACTGAAAAGAAGTTTGTAAGGACATTTTTTCGTAGCAGTGAAGCATCCTATAAGCTTTAACCTAAATCAGGAAGTTTTAACCTGAAGTCCACAAAAGGTTGTGCTACGGCCAGACTGTATCAGCTCAGGAGAGCTGATTGATACATTTTCAGTGTGAGCATTTACATCTTGAAAATTGGCAAATGCTACAAATCAGGACTTGGTTTATAATTTCATTGATTGTCCAGACTTAAGAAAGTGTTGGAGAAGAACATTAATAATGTAGATTAACTTTAAAAGTGTGTTGTGTTTTATCAGGGACTTTTAATTTGTTCTTTTTCTAGTTTTTTTTTAATTGCATACTCAATTCATTGGAATACTACTGTGCTGTAAGAAAGGATGAGCTAGTTGATTATAGAAAAACATGGAAAAACTTGCATGAAATTATGAAGAGTGAAATGAGCAGAACCAAGAGAAAGTTGTATACATTAACAGCAATGTAAATCGAAGAACAATTGTGAATGGCTAAGCTATTTTAAGTATTATAAATACTCAAATCAATACAAAGGACCCATGAAGGAAGATGCTATCTTCCTCCAAAGAGAAAAACTGATAAAAATAAAAATATGCATAGTATAGTTTTACATATGTGTGTACACATACATGTGTGTGTGTGTACACATACATGTTTGTATGTGTGTGAAATGGTGGCCTTCTCTAGTACAGGGTGGAGAGGGAGGGAGACAGTTTAGAACTTAAAATATAACAAAAATAAATGTAATTTAATTTTTTAAGTGTGTGTATATATAAACACATTGATATAAATATATACTGACATATAAAATATTTATATCTGTCTATCTATCTAGCTGTCTATCTATCTGTCTATCTACACAAATCCCTGTGGATGGATTTTAGGGGGTCTGGGGATTTGGAACTTTTAGTATTTTGATAAACTATATTTTGATATAATTGTATTTTATGCATTTTAAAACATTATCCTGAGAAGTGGTCCATATGTTTCATTGAAAAGCCAAAGGGTCCATGACATACAGAAAAGAGGTTAAGAACACCTCACCTCAATAAAGTATGATCACTAATTGTGGGGAAGCATCAGAAAACACCGTAGCCACTGTACTAAGAGTCAAGTCAAGGAAATAAGTAAGAGGAAACCACTCTCTGTGATGTAAAGCATTTAAATAATTCAGATGGCAAAGGCAATGACTCATAACTGGCCAAAAAGATTTTTTCTCTCAAATTAAACAAAGATTTAGGCAGCAGGGTACTGCAGAAATAGCTTTGGATTTGGAGTCAGAAAGCCTGAACTCAAGCTGTTGGTTCTGTCGCTTTGCTAGCAACGAGCAAATCACTATCTCCAGATAATAATTATTTCCATCTCTCCCTGACAAGATTATTGTGAGGACCAAATGTATAAGCATGTCTTTGGTGATGATTTCTTTCTGATGGAAATCTGTTTTCTAGAAGTGTTTTACATTTTTGTTGCTGTCTCATTTTTATATCACCTTCGTGCTCTTTCTCCTTTCCTTCTCAGTAAGCCATCCCTTGTAATAAAGAATTAAGAGAAAAGGGAAAAAAAATGTAGATCAACAAAACTAACCAGCATGTCAACCAAATCTGATAATATGTAATTATAAAAATAGTAATAATAACAACTAACATTTACATAGCATTTAATATGTGCTAAGCACTGTACTAAGTGCTTTGCAATTGTGTCTCATTTGATCTTTACAACATTTCTGAGAGGTAGGTGTCATTATTATCCCCATTTTATAGAGGAGGAAACTGAGTCAGACAGAAGTTAAGTGACTTGCCTCAGGTCACACAGCTAGTAAGAGTCTGAGCCTGGACTTGAACTCAGGATTATCAGGCCCCTTACTCTATTCACTGTGCCACTTATTTGTAATATTTCACAGTCATAGTCCCCTTTCACTGCAAATATGGGAAGGAGTATATTTTCTCACTGGATGGAAATCTTCAACACTCCAACTAATTTGTCATGTCATTAATGTGTGTGCTTCCTCCACCAAAACAAATTGTAATTGTCCACTTATTCTATGCAGTTCTTATCCATGACCTTCCATAAAGTTCCCTTAGGGAATCTGCTCAGAGTACTAAAAATCTACCCAAGTGCTTTTGAATGTTACTAGTATCACATTTGAGTTGCCTATTGTTACTTTATTAATTCATTATTGGTCTGCATCCTTTTCCAGTCATACATGTCCTAAATGACTTCCTAATACCTATTTCATACTTATACGACCTATTCAAAAAAAGAAATTGGTATCTTTTGTTTTCCTTTCACCTACATTTTTCAATATATCCTTCTCAAAATAAAGCACATATATGTGAGCATACACACACACACATATATACATACATACATATATATGTATATGAGAAAATAAACACATTAAAAAAGTCTGATATCATTATCTTTGGTTTTCTGCATTCATAGTGTCTTGCAATATCTTTTCTTTGGGACCAAGCTTGGTCATTATATTTTTCCAGCATTCAGTTTCAGTTATTTCATTGTTCTTTTTTCCATTTTTATTATTGTAGTCATTGTTTGTTTTGTTTTCTCATTCTTCCTTTTGTATTAACTCATATTAATCTTACTATGCTTCTCTATATTTATTATATCTTTTCTTTTTTTACTTTATTTTATTTTTAATTTATGGAATAAAATAAGCATTTCCATAATATAATGTAATAAAAAAGACTATTGCACATGGCACTGAAAATCTATTATATACCACTTGCTATTCATTTTAAATATATAATAAAGTTATGTAAATTTTCCCCTTTTTTTCTTCCCTCCCTCTGTCCTGCCCTGGAGATGGCTGCCATTAGACACAAATACCCTTTACAGATATATGTAAAATTATTCTTTACATACTTCTATTTACCAGTTCTTTTTCTGGAGACAGATAGCATCTTTCTTCATATGTCCTTTACTTTTAATTAGTGTATTTGTAATAATCAAAATGATTTAATTGTTCAAAGTCTTACTTAAAACAATATTGCTGTTACTGTATACAATGTTCTCTTGGTTCTGCTTACCTCACTCTTTAATTTCATGCAAGTCTTTCCAAGCCTTTCTAAGATCATTGAGCTCATCATTTCTTATAGCACAGTAGTATTCCATCACAACCATATACCACAACTTGTTCAGCCATTGTCCAATTGATGGTCATCTACTTTGTTTTCCATTCTTTACTGCTACAAAAAAAGTGCTACTATGAAGATTTTTCTTTTTGTCACTGTATTTCCCAGGGCTAAGTCTAGTAGTGAGTTCTCTGGGTCAAGGGATATAGGTGTTTTCCTTACTTTCTTTACATATTCTCAAATTATTTTCCAAAATCTTTTGACAAATTCATGGCTCCACCGATACTGCATCAATGTGCCCATTTTTCCACAAGCCCTCCAATGTTGACTTTTTCCATTCTTTGTTATCTTTGCCAATTTTCTGGATGTTTGATGAAAGCTCACAGCCCTTTTGTCTTATTATTAGCGCTATGGAGCTATCATATGATTGCTAATGGTTTGTAATTCTTCTGAAAACTGCTCATTCATACTTTCTTATTACTTACCTATTGAGGGATAGCTTTTGGTCTTAAATGCATTTTTAGCTTTTTTTTTTTATTGCTGACAGGTTTATCTTTATGAACATTGATGAAAGCGATGTGGTACCTCCCAGCTCTAACACAGTATGATTCTATGATGCCCTCAGGGATTGCTATGCTATGTAGGATGGTTTTTCTCTCTCTTTCTCTAAATGACCATAAGCCACTATGCTTTTTCAAATTCTTTTGTCTGCTCTTTATAGCTTTTCTCTCTCCTCTCTTGCTGTCAGCTGTCAGGTATCTGTATCTATCTTTGTAGCAGCCACTCTCCCCATTTATAATTTGTTAATGCTAATATGCCATAGGCTTGAAAACTAGGGGAAGGAAAAGCGGTTCCAACTTTTAAAATAAGAAGATATGGGATCCAAATTAATTTTTATTTCTTTGCTGTCCTTCAATTTTTATTGTCGTAGTCATTGTTTATATTGTTTTCTCAGTCTAAGAGGCTCTCCTCCGAACAAAGCTCATGAACTTCAGAGTCAGAATTCTGGGTCATTCCTGTTGGTGGCTCAGAAACCTTTTCTGTTAACCACAAGAACTACTGCTGACTTCCTGATAGAGGGAAGGATTGCAGAATAGTTGGGTGCTTTGCACAGTGCCTGGCACATAGTAGGTGCTTAACAAATATTGATTGAATTGAATTGATTTCTTATACGTGAGATATCAGAGTTTTTGAATATTTGAGGGGAGGTTATGTGATTATAGATAAAACAGGTATTTCACTTTCACTTCCTCTAAAATCCTCCATATGGTTTCACCCAGAACAAAGCATAGTAGAAATTTTGTTTTCATGTAGTTCATTTGACTAATGTACAAAGAAATAAAGATTATTCAGGCTCAAATAAAAAAACTCATGCAGAATCCTAAATTAATAAGACTGGCTGTACATATTGATTGAATTAGACAAAAAATGGTCAAATATTTGCTTTACTTAGCATAACTTGTTTTGCAATTTCCTTCTACCTAGGCAATAATAATAAGCTATAAGAAAAATAATTTAATGGTAATATTTTACAAAGGATCACCATTTGCTGCTTTGAAAACAGCATATCCAAATCTTTTGATTCTTGTATACTCCTCTCCCCATACATTCCTTCCCTCTCTCTCCCCCTCCTATTCTCTCACTCCAATTATAGAATATGCTGCATTTTTTGTTAAAAATAACAAACATTTGGATTCCTTCCAGCAATCTTCCTGTCATGTCATTGTCAGCTGCAGCACTGAAAGAAACTGTTGGGAGGTCAAGAAAATTTAAATGAAGTCTGAACTCTGATGATCCCTTTCCTGCATTTAAATATTGCTTGGTAGAATTCTTATGTAGCAACAATCTCTGGTTACTGCAATTTGTCACATCAGAAGCATTATAATCACACATGTCACCTACAGGTCAGTTAGGTGGCACTATGGATAGAGTGCCAGGCCTGGTGTGAGGAAGACCTGAGTTCAAATATGGCCTCAGATACCTACTGGCTATGTGACCCTAGGCAAGTCACTTAACCCTTTTTTTGCCTCAGTTTTCTCATCTGTAAAATGAGCTGGAGAAGGAAATGGAAAACCACTCCAGTATCTCTGCCAAGAAAATCACAAATAGGGTCACAAAGAGTTGGACACAACTGAAATGACTGAACAACAACAACATGGCACATACAAGATGGTCTGGGCACCAGAGAGAACAAACTATATATTATCAGTTTGGGGATCTATGTTTAACTACTTGCAAATAGCACTGGTCCTAGTCTAGTGTTCAAGCCTCTCCCTGCAAATGAGCTAACAAGAAACATACTAGCAGAGATGTTTTCCTGGACTCATGATAAAGCCCTGATTAATCTGTAACTATTGACACCAGTCCTCTGTCTTAGTGGCTATACATATATCATTGTAAGCTTATATAACTCATTGTAAATCATCTACTTATACTTGGATACTTTGAGGGATCCATTGTGGACATTTCCACCGTGTACACAGTTGAAACTTTCTTTCAATGCACCTTGTGCATTTTTTGTCCATGCCTTTAAAAGAGGTTACCTGGTGTAATAGGAAGAAGTCAGAGGATCCAGGGATGAATATGGAGCTCAGCTTTCTCCTACTAAAGGACCTTGGGCAAGTCAATTAACTTCTCCTTTTGCTCAGTTGTTAAATGAGAAGGTAGGACTAGATGAGCTCTAAGGTCTTTCCCAGGTCTAAAGCCCATGATTCTGAAAATCCTCTACAGAGGAACTATCCAACATGCTAGAGATTTTTGTTCTTTTAATATCTTGTTGTCAACAATATGTCACATGATTCACGTTGTACTATTGTATTTTATTCTTACTATAAGGCTGGCTAACCTCTGTATCTAATAAAAGTCCTAAATAGTCCCCTTCTCTCTCAATCTTTGTCTGCCTCTATCTCTGTGACTGTCTGTCTGTCTGTGTGTCTGTCTTTTGCTTTTTGAGGGGTCTAGGATTGTGTTGTTCCATTGTTTCCCATAGCCCCACTGGAGCATACTAATTTTAATAAAAGAGGGGCTTTTATGGCAATGAATTGTTGAAAACTATACTATGAACACTCAGATCCCACCTCTTCTCTTTTTCCTAGTCAACCTGAGGCCAAGTCCCTGTTTATCTGAAGTGTCTGTTCAAGTTATACATATTGATGAATTGAGTGACTACCCATCCAGCTACATGTCCTGGTGTTTATACTAGACAATTTTCATCCAATTTATTTTTTTCGGTATAGACTACAAATGAATTTTTTGTTGTGGATTTCACCAAAGGGTCTTTCTGGCATTCTGGGACGATGCACTTAGTAAAATATCTGCTGACAGAAACATTTGAGGAATCTCACTCTCAATAAGAAATAGTTCTTTCCTTTAGATTTGATACTGTATTTTTCTATGACTGTAGTGCATCTAATGTACCCTTTCCTGGGGAACCTTTTTTTATACATTACTCTTAGCATTTTGTCCTACAAATTAAAATATTTTTCAACAAGTCAATAAAATCTAATATTTATGTAGCATTTTAAGGGTTGCAAGTGTTTTACATAGGTTATCTAAAAATAACCATAAGAATAAAAAAACAAAAAATAATAACCATAAGGCTATCATATCCCCTATGCTTCTTAGCTAATAGTGTGGGCATAAGCATGTGTACTATAGGAAACATGTTTTTTTCATTTGCCTTTCATCAGAAGCCATTCCTTTAAGTCTCTTTAGCTTTCAACTGCTTTTGGGGGTGAAAATCAGTAATCCCCCATGTCTCTCCATACCCATTCAGGTCTAGGAAGGGTTGTTATGCTGATTTTGAGGACCAGCTCCATGAAAGCAACATAAAAGAGAATGGAGTCAATTTGGGTTTTGTTTTGTTTTGTTTTTACATTTAATTTTTTATTTTATTTTTCTCAGTTAGATGTAATTAAAAATTTTTAATATTCATTTAAAAAATTTTTGAGTTCCTAGTTTTCTCTCTCTCTCTTTTCCCCCTTATCTCCCCTTGAGAAAGCAAGCAATTTGATACAGAGTATACATGTGGAGTCATGCAAAGCATATTTCCATATTATACATGTTGCAAAGGAAAACATAGACAAAAAAAATCAAGAAAAATAAAGAAAGTTTAAAAAGTATGCTTCAATCTGTATTTGGATTCCATCAGTTCTTTCTCTGGAGATAAATAGCATTTTTCATCATAAGTCCTCTGGAATTGTCTAGCATTATTAATTGTAATGCTGAGAATAGCTAAATCACTCACAGATCATCATATGATGCTGCTATTGTGTACAATGTTCTCTTGGTTCTCTTTTTGCTTTGCATCCGTTTGAGTCAATTTGCAGTAGGAGAGAGTTAGGTTAGAAATTCTGACACAGAGTATTATTAGGCATCAGATTGGTTGCCCCAGAAAATTCCCTCTCCATGTCGCCCACTTCTTTCCACAGGGGTGTTTCTAGATAGAAGAAATTTTCATTTTGAGATAGAGTAGGTACAGTACTTCCAGAAATCAAGAGAATAGAATTAAATTTCATAGATTTTTAGAAAGAGCACTGGATTTGGAGTCAGAAGAAATTAAATTCAGGCTTTCGTAGACTTACTACCTCTGTGACCTCTAGCAAGTAAGTTACTTTCTTTCTCTGGGTCTATTTCCTCACCTACAAAATAAAGTGGTTACACTTTAAAAAAAAGAAAGAAAGAAAACCATTTATTTCCATCTCATGTATCGATCAAGGATATCCTCAATTCACATATAGCCAATACTTATAAAGATGAGAAATCAGGCATTTGAGTCAGCAATTGCTGTTGTGGTCTCAGTTGCCTTTTTTGTTTGATAAAAGCAATATATATAATCTCTTCTATTCTTTTGGAATCACTCCTTCTTTGAGGTATCTTGAAAACTCATCATTAAGTACTTTTTTAAAAAACTGACTCACCTCCAGGCCAGATTTCATATGCATGCATGAGGGTGGTAGTGGGAACTGAATGAACCACACTAACTCCATCTTGTGATGAAATTCTGGATTTAGTTCAGTTTCCTTCCTATTCAATTATGGGTCTAGTCCAATTTATGTCTTGTGAAGAAACTTTATTCAATTATGGGAATGGTAAAAAAAACTTCATAGTATTGTTTGAACCTAGCCCTGTGTGTCTGAGAAGCTGGACCACCTTCACCTGCTGCTTAGAGACTCTTAACATTCTAGCGCCCAGGAACCCAGTCAGATCCAAAGATTAATTCCAGGTGTGTTTGGTTTGTTTTTTCCCCCATAATTACACATCTCAAGCAACCCATATGTCTCCTCTGAAAACTGTCCTCATGCTGGTCAATCAATTATTGTTCTCATGTTCCTTTGATTGAATACAGACACTTTGAGGGAATGGGGCACATCTTTTTTCTGATTGTAGGAAATTGTACTTGTTTGCTCTCTCTGTTCCAACTCGGAAAGTCCCTAATCTTTCCTCCAAGGAGAAATCAGATTACCTAATTTTTTTATGCTGGTTAATCGTTTTCTTTTAGTTAATTAATCTTATTTGATTAATTGTTTTTCATGCAAAAAAGTCTACCTCTCCCTGTATTCAGGGACAAAGCCTAAGCTGAGGAAGGCTGCTGTTTCTGATTTGTTATGCAATTGGCATGTATTGCTTAATAAATCAATATGTTAGGAAGTTCAGACCTTTGTTTCCTCAGTCATTTCATCTTTCACTCACCACACACATACTTACATGAATATATATGTATATATATATATATACACACAAAATGTATGTATATTTGTATGTACATTTATACATAAAATGTATGTAAATAGATTAATAAATAGGTAAGTAGACAGAATATATAAATATATACATATATGTTCAAGTCCATCCACTCTTATCTTCTTAAATGAGAATAAATCTGTTCTATATCATGTCTATTTGTTCCATTTCCAGTTTTATATACAGACACTTTCCAGATGCTGTATCTAAGCAGTGTCTTATACTAGGGTCTCTTTAAGCTCATTTTCTACTCTATTGCTTTATACATTTCAGTTAGGTGATATTTTGTGGTATAGGGGAAAGAGTTCTAACTTTGGAAGCATAGGACTTGGGTTTCAATCCTACTTAAATGTGTGAGGAAGGACAAGTAACACATTTACCAGGTCTCAAATTTCTTATCTGTAAAATAAGGGAAATGGTCTTTAAAGTCTCTTTCAGCTCTAGATGTATGAGCTTTTGAGAAGAAAAATATTGTTCATAATCTTCCAGTGTCTTTATATATTATGTTTTGAAAATAAGCTTGTACATTAAAGGAGTGAAATTTCTCTTGGCTTCCATATATCTTCTGCTTGGCAAGAATCATGCATCATAGAACATTAAAGCTGAAAGAGATCATAAAGAACATAACGTCCAATTCCGTCATTTTACAGAGATTGTAACTGAGGCCCAAAGAGTTGATTTACTTACTGAATGGTAGAGCTGTGCATAGAAACATAAGAAACTTTGTTCCATACTATAAAAACCAAAAGTTTGCATTATATGCAATGGGTAAACAGTAGGAGCTTCCTTAATAAATATAGGAATAAAGATGGATGGATATGCAGGGAATTGACACAAATACATAAGACTCAAAGCTACTCTACCGTTAATAAGTGGCCAAAAGATGTGAAGAGTTTTTTTTAAAAAAAGATTGTAAACTTTCAAGAACTATGTGAAAAAAATCTTCTAGATTACTAATACCAAGAAAAACGTAAATTGAAACAACCCTGAGGTTTCAGTTCACATGAATGTAATGGAATATTACTGTGACATGACAATTAATGTATATGAAAGACATATGAAATGTAATTTAAAGCAGGCATAACTAGAAAAATATATGTACATAATGAGTACACAGGACAACAACAGTAACAAAAATTGAATCTGGAAATTATCTAATTTATAATGACCAAATTTGACCACAAAAAAGAAATCTTAGACTATCTCCTTCCTTTGGTGGTGGTGGTGGGATGTTTATGGATATGAAGTATTACATATGTCATTGGGTTTGATTGGTGTTTTGGTTAGTTTTGCTAAATTGCTTTTTTTCTTTCTTTTTTTTAGTCTTTGTTATAAGGAATAATGGGGCAAAGGGAGAGGACAATGGATATATTGGGAAATAAAGGTGATATAAAAACAAAAGTTCTCAATAGAAAGCATTTTAAATGAGTATAAAATTAATATTTGTAGATGATTAAAGAACTATGTGATTGACAACACCCTTTAGCCCCACATTATCCCCCATCCAAATACCTGGTAAAGAGCTTCTCTTCTCTGTATTTAGTTAGGTTGGTCCCCAAACACTAATAACAGCCAGGCCTATACTTGAACACTCTCTACCTTTGTTCTATGACCTTCCATACAAAGTCATGATGTACAAGAATTCATCTTTATTTCCCACTGGATGTCCCATAGGCATATCAAAATCAACATGTTTAAAATAGAATTCAAATTCACTACACTGCAGTATCTACCACTTTCTAGTCCCACAATTTTTGTTGATGGTAGTACCATTTTTCCATGCAGTTAGGTTAGCAACTTCAGAATTCTTAAACTCACCTCTTCATTCTCTCTCGTCTGCCATATCGACCCATTTGCCAAGTCTTGACAATTTTACCTCACAATGACTCTTATACCTGTTACTTTTTCTCTACTCAAACAGCCGTTATACTCATCAGGCCTTCATCTCCTTTTGAAAGAGCATTTTAATTGATTTCCCTGACTTAAGTCAGTTCCCATGCCAAGCCATCTTCCATACAATTGGCAAAGTGATATTCTTAAAACACAGGTATGATTTCCACTCCCTTTATCAATAAGCTATATTGGCATCCAATTGCCTCTAGGATAAAATAAAACTCTTCCAAAGCTTATTCTACATTACACCCCTTCACACTCTTTATGGTCCAGCCAAGCTGGCTTACTATCTATTACTGATTAATTACTTTTTACCTCCTTCATCCAGTATTTGCAAAGGCTCTTTCTTCATTTGGCATGTGCTCTCTTTTCATCTCTAATGATCAGAGTCTCAAACTCCCTTCAAAGCTAAGCTCCAGGATCCTGGAACTTGAGGCTTTTCTTGAGCTTCCCCTTTCCACCAGTTCTAGAACTCACTTCCAAATTACTTTGTATTTTCCTTTGTAGATATTTGTACTTATTTATATTATATGTATATATTGCTTCCCTGACAGTTTCTGAGTTCTCTTAGAGCAAAGACTGTTTTGTTTATGTCTTTGCATCCCCACAGTGTCTGGCACTTAATATATTGATTGGTTCATGGCAGGATGAAATATCAGATGAGAAAATTTGCAGAGGCACTGTTTGCTTAATTGGAGCCACTTCCAGGGAATTTATTCAGTCTGATGCACTACTCTGAGTAATGCATTAATGAGTATTTAAATACTGAGCCTGCTTTTCTGTGCATCTGATTCATTCTGGTTAACAGGTATAAATTGGTATTTGCTAAATAAACTTCCCACATGGGCAGTCTTTGTTTGCTTTCTGCTATAGTCCGCATTCCTATTTCTGGCTACTAAGTGACAAACTCTCACCTTATATCAGCTAATCCTACCTTACTTACCTCCAGAGATGTGAAAGACTCAGTCAAGGTTGTTGAGCTAGACAGCAGCAGAGCCCAGAATCCAGTCTAATACTCTCCGTGGCACCATAGTTTGGAAAGATTTGAATTCCCCTTTCTGTTAGTTAATACAAATTTCTCTTTTTACATTTCTTTTTATTTTTTATTTTCTCAATTATATGTAAATTTTTTAACACTTATTTTTTTAAAATTTCAGTTCCAAATTTTCTCTTTCCCCCTTCCCCTCCCCCTCCTTGATAAGGCAAGTGACTTGATATAGATTATACATGTGCAGTCATGCAAAACATTTCCATTTAATAGAAATTATTAATAATTAATAAATAATAATAGAAATTATTAATAATAAATCACTTATGTATTCTAGACACTGTAGAAAAGCATGAATGGATGGATGGATGGATGGATGGATGAATGAATGAATGAATGTGTAAATGAATTTACAAGGATTTATTAAATATTTACCATACACCAGAAATTGTTATAAGCACTGGCGATACAAATAGTACAAAACTAAAATTAAACAAAAGTCAGGAGCTTACACAATAAGAAAAGACAATAAGTATAGAGGACTGGTGACTGGGATGTGGAGTGTTTGGAAGATGAGTTGTTGGAGGAAGGTATGTACATAGAAACAGAGTAGAATGCCAGATGATAGGGCTGGATGGCTGGATGAGGGTCAACTATCAACTGGGTCCCAAGACGAGTTAGATATGCTGGACAGGATGGAATGTTTTGTACTCACTCAGTTACCAATTAAAATAGCTAGGCCCTAGACAGGAGTCTCAAAGAGGAATTAACTCATCTACTGAATTTCAAAGCTCACCTCAAAGCCTAACTTCTTCCCTCCTCCCAAGACTAGGAGTGTGAATTCCTGAAGTGTGGGTAGGAAGTAGCAGGGCAGTGGAAGCAAATAGATGACCTTGATGGAATGGCATAAGTTCTAATTGCATCGGGTACTGGGATGTCTTTTAGGATCCTGGGAGCCATTCTCTCCTTATTTGTTTGTAATCTCTAAGAAATAGGTAGATTTCTGAGATTACAAAAATAGTATTGGAGTTTGGGTCTAGAGGAACCTATGAAATTGGTTTGGAGGAATAGCCATCATCATCATAATTCTCCCATAACTTTACTAAGTGATATATATACATATATATACACATACATATATTTGATATAGTCATAATTTTAGAATTTGGACAAAATATAAAAATGATTGAGTGCAATCCATTCATTTTGCAAATAAAGAAACAGAGACCCACTTTAAGTGACTTGTCCAAGGTTGTATATAGAAACAGAACCAGGGACCCCTCCTTTGTTATTTGAAAATATTATATGAAAGGGGGAGCAGACATAATCTATTAAGCTCTCACAATGTTTCGTTCTTTCCTGCCCAGAACTACTGCTCATGTATTTGTTTTCTGTCCTTCTTCTTCTATTCATGTATAAGCCATCCTTCAAGATCCAGCTCAGATCTCACCTCTTATGCCACAATTTTCTGAATCACCTCTACTTGTTGTCATTTTTCTGTGCCCTATACTATATCAGTTGTGTTTTTTTTATAATACAGCAAAATAAATTTCCTCCTTGGTCATATTAAAAAAAAAGTCTCATTCTGTACTGAGTCTTTCAGCCAATCAGGCAATAAATATTTAAGTGTCTACTATGTGCCAGGCATGTGCTAAGCCCCAGGAACACAAAAAAAAGAGTCAAAAGACAGTCCCTGCCCTCGAGGAACTGACAATGGAATGGGAGAGACAACAAGCAAACAACCATGTACAAACATGTTATGTGAAGACTTGATCTGTGTGGGTGAAGGAAGCTCCTCACTGGGAGGGATGGAATCAAAGTTCTGGTTTTTAAAAAGTGCTTAATTAAAATATTCATTGTTCTGATTTCTCTTTCACCTAAATTGGTGAAGGTAACTGATCAAAAGGACAGGCATGGAAGGGACATTCTTTGTTCCGAGTGGAGAGATGCTACTGGAAATACCAACATTGCTTCACCTTTACAATTCCATAGGTTCCTAGATTTAGAATTGAAAGGGACCTTAGAGATAATTTAGCCTACTTCCCTCATTTTACAGAGGATGAAACTGAGTTACGAGCATATTAAGTAACTTGCCCAAGATTACACAGGGAATAAGTAGCAGGTCTAAGTCTCAAACTCAAATCCGCTGACTCCAAATCTAATTCTCTTTCTCCTAGACCAAGCTGCCCCTAACCTAATTCAACCTTGCCACCTCTAGAATAGTGAATAGAGAATTATATTTAGAGTCAGGAAGACCTGCCTCAGATACTTACTGCATGACCCTGGGCAAATTGCTTAGCTTCTCCATCCTCAGTTTTCTTATTTGTACAATAGAGGTTGAATTTGATGACCTCTAAGGACCTCCCAACTGTAAATCTATAATCCTATGAGCCTATGATCCCTGAAATTTTACTTGGTTTCTTGCTATACCCTACCATCTGTTAATCTGCATGCCTTCCTATAGCAATAATTAATCAGCATTTCTGAACCATGCCATGAAATCCTAGAGTTGGTCTGGTGTTGATGTGCCATGGGAAAAGTACTGTCCCATTTGAAATGATGTAAAGGCATCGTTTTTTTTTTTCTAGGATAGGGACACTCAAGGAAAAATCTGTTCAAAATAAGTTTTTGATCCATTTGAGGGTGTCAGCTCACAAGAGGTAGCACAGGGCAGATTGTAAGAGAGGCTGTTATCTCAGATTTTCCAGAATAGCTACACATCCTGTGGGAGGACCTTATCCCAAAAACTTTCAAGCCAAATTTAGCAGACTCCAATCTTTTACACAGTTAAGCTGGCAATCATCCAAATATTTAATAGCTATTCCAAATGACCCTCTACACCTATACCTATTAATATTTCTACTTGTTTCTCTTTGGGAGACATCACTTAGCAACCAATTGTTGAAGATTCATACTGTGTTTGATGATCAGTTTCTTTCTGAATGTGGTGATGAATTTTTTTCTGGAACAAGTTGATGAGAGCCTAATGGTCCAGAACAGGGAATGAGAGCCTCTGGCAATCTCTGCAGCAGTCCCACAGTGCTCTGCTGTAGACAAGGGTCCACATTACTCTTAGTTTTGTTTTTCTGAAGGCTCCTCATATTAGAATGGATGGCTGCCCCTAGGGAAGTAGCCCAGGCCTGATTCCACCCTGCCCAGGAATCCGTGCTCCAAATTTCAATATTCTTTCAAAGTTCTGCTTATGTCCCCAAAGTAGTGGTTTGCATAATGCTTATAACTTATAGAAAGCTACCAAATGTCAGAATTGAAAGTTTCTGCACTTTTTTAATAGCTAGATGGTTGGTATTAAGGGGCAGCATAGTGTGGTAGATACAAATCTAGCCTCAGAACTAGGAAGACCTGAGTTCAAGCTTCACTTATATTGGCTGTTTGACCCTGGGCAAGTTATTTAACTTCAGTACTCTAGACAACTCAATAAGATTCTAAGTTACAGAAAAGGTACATAACTCACCTGCCTTTTCTGTCAGTCACTGAAGCCCCCTTCTCCCATTGGTGTTTTTCGCAAAACCTCCATGTTGAGCAAAGGCCCAGGAGAGTCATCATTTATGCCCTCCCCATCCTTTTCAGCTAGTTTTTATATGGTTTTTCCCCAGTTAAAATGTAAGGTTCATGAAAGAAGGGACTGCCTTTCTTTTTGCTTTTATGCGTATCCTAGGCACTTAGAACAAAGTTAAGTATTTAATAAATGTTTTATGACTTGGCTTTCAAAGCTATGAATCTCTCATCTGAGAATTCTCAATATAAATAAAATCAGTACTAATAACATTAGTAAGAGAATATTCAGGTAACAAAGCATTGATTTATATAAATGCAAATATTATTTAAATACCAATATAGTTCCTGGGGATTTTTTTTAACGGCTCCTTTTTAAAAAATGGTATAAGGAGTGCTCACTGAAGAACTTCTTTCTGTCAATATGGATTAACACCTTCTATGAAAAACAATCTTAGAGTTGCCTAAAACATTGAAAAGTTATGTGACTTGCCTAGGCCCTACATCCAGTAGATATCAGAGGGTTTTCTATCTCCTAAGCCATGCCACTTCTCTAAATATAAAGATAAAACTCTGAATATCCTGGGTTTATGTGCACTTTTTCCCTTGTAAGCTATACGACATTGCAGGAGATCTGTCTGCCTTCAGTCTCTCCTGACTCCAGTTTACCTTCTACTGCCAAAATGATAACCCTAAAACAGAATTCTGACCATGTTTCTCCCACCCCCTCCACCCTTACAGATATTCATTCAAAAATTTTCATGAATTTCTCATTCCCTTTGAGATAAAACACAATCAGTTCAGTCCACTATTTAAAATCCTTTACAGTCTGGCTTCTGGTCTGATTATGCCCTCTCACACACTCTGCTCCATCACCTAGGCTGTTCCCTATACGTGACACTCTTATCTCTCATCTTCTTGCCTTTGCACAAATAAAAGCTCATGGTCTCTAATGAAGGCTAAGTAAACCACCAGGGTAGCAATTTTCAAACTTTGCCTAAGGCACAAAAATGCCTTGTCCAAATGCTGTTCCCAGTTTCTCATCTTTGAGCTATCCCTATATGTTTTCTCTTGTTAAAATGACTACCAAAGAAATTCCCTAATAACAGGTTATATCAGGATGAAGGCTGATATAATTTCTCTTGTGCTATGGCAGCCCTGCGGAGATCATGCACTTTCTTCCCCTGACTCAGGAATCTTAACAACTTGTTTTCTATTCTCAGCACTGCTTTTTGGGTTTATGGATTGCTGTCCAGATTGTGTGACCTTAGTTTTACTAAGTCTAGGTTACTAAGTTACTAAGTCTACTAGGGCAAGTCACTTAAACTCTCAGTTGTTTCACCTAAAATATTTATGAGCTTAGATTTTAAAAATCTTTGCGTCTATGAACCTTCCATTCTGTCAGCAATAGGGCTGTGTATATTTCTGAGCTCTATAAGAATATGAATTAAAGGAAGCTCCTACTTACTAACACTCCTAGTTCTTATATACATATAGTGGGGAAATCAATCAACCATTTGATCAGTAAGCTTTTGCTAAACATTTATTATATGCTAGGCACTATATGAGACACTAGAAATAAAAAGACAAAATGGAAATCTCCTGCCCACGGGGAGCTACATTATGTTAGAGACTAATTTGACTTTCCCTTTATCAGCTCATTCATGAGACAATATCTAGAAAGCATGTGAAAATCTTGGCTTTTTTTTACTGTTTTGCTACTTGCAGTTTTCATCTTTCTTACTGTCTCTATGTTTTCTCCTCTCTTTTTTTAAACTTTCTTTTTCCTTTATTCTTTTCTTTTTTTTCCTTCTACTTCCTGGCCCTAGTATTCATTTTCCTCTCCTTATCTGCCTAATAAATCTTTATGAGTAAACCAATAGGTTTTTCTTGAGGGCCTTCTACTAATACAGCTGAAAGAATCAGAGGATTTTAAGCTAGCAGGAACCATAAAAGTCATCCAATAAAAAGGATAGTCTCTGCCATTAAAAAATCTTATAGTTTGGTTGGGAAGACATGACTAACGTTCATGAAACAATCAGACACTAATGGCAGATAATATAAAACCAAGTGCTAATTTGTGGTGATAGGCAACCATTGGCAATAAATAGGTAGAAGGCCAATGTTGGAGTTGGGAAAACTTTCAAATTCTTCTGCTGACATGTACTACTCTAAGGCAATTCACATAATCTCTCAGCACTTTAGACAATTAATTGTCTAAGGCTATAAAGTGTAGAACAATTGCCCATCTGAATTGGTAAGAATTTGTTGCACAGAGAATTCCCTACATTAGTGAAATCATAGATCTGGACAAAAATTTAAGTGCCATAATATTGGTGAATAACAGAGTCATTTAATTTATTTATGTTTCTGAATTTGGCATCAGAAAACACATTAAAAACCCCAAGAAGCTTCCAACTGTATTGAATATAGATGTATTTTACTTTGAACTAATGTGTTCTCTGGTAAAATAATCATATTAGATGGACACATGAACTATGGTTTTGAGTAGATGATGACTCAAAAATATTTTAACATTGGGGTGAGTTTCTGGGGAGCTCCCTATGAGGCAGACCCAAGGGCTACACATTCAAAAATTATATCTACCATGTCCAATATAACAAAATCATAAAAAACATAGAATGTCAAAGGTGGAAGGAACCTGAGAGGTGATTTAGTCCATAGGTTGCAAACTAACACCCAAGGGCAAAATCTAACCTGCTGCCAGCTTCTTTTTTAAGAGCCCCAAACATGTTAAAATACAATAAAACTTTATTTCAAAATATAAAAACTATTCCTAGCTGTGGCTACAAAAACAGGGACAGACTTGCATGCTGGATTTGGCCCTCAACTCATGCAATTTTCAAATAAGAAAAAGACTCAAATAGATTTGGAAGGAAGGAAGCAGAGGAAGAAATGGAAGGATAGGAGAGTCTCCTCAGAAAGAAGAGCTTCAAAATTCTAGATCATGAATGTCAAACCATTACGGTTTATTACAAGATCACAAATATGGCCACCTTTCTAGGTGGTGTGAAGGTAGAGATTATGGAAGCTGACACAGTTGATGAACTGGGAGGTCAGGGTATTTGAGCTGAATTAAACACATACATTGAAGTCCCTCGATACTAGAAAAAGGTTTGGGAGCTGATACAAGAGCAACCAAGATTTTGATAAGGTGATGAATATGAATAGAGTGAACCTCAAAGAAGGAGAGCTTGGTGAGTGATGGTATCAGAAGGAAGACTTCAAAGTGGCCTGAAGAATGAGTAATAATCCTCTTACATTTTTTGACCCAATGTGTTGGGAGTATGGGAAAAGTAGCACCTAATGTTGGAGAAGGTGAATGGGGATGCAGTGTTTTCCAGTAAAAGACAGATTTTAGTGAATGCAAGACAATGGAAATAGCATGGGAAGATGGGTTCTAAGCTAAGGAGAAGGTTCTTAATGATAGAACAGGGTATCTAGGGGGCACAATGAGGGCCAAGCAGAACAGGACCATGAGAGAGGTAGGACAGAGTTGGAGAAGAATGAAGGGGCAGGGGAGGTCTATTTTCAAGAAGTCAGTGAGGAGGACAGAGTTTGCTATAGAACAGTTACTTTTTTTTACCCTTCCTCATAAATAATGACAGTTTTACCTAAGATTCCCAATTGATAAAAATGGAGTGCTAAGCTACTTTTCAATTCATTGTTCTCCCTAATGTCTGAGGCTTTGATCCTGGGCTGGATTCGGTTGACCAAAGGCCTGGCATCTAGGTCTTTAGTTATATAGAGCTGGGGCATTATGGTTTTCTCACTCTTTTCAAGCAATTCCATTTAAGAATCCTTCTATTTTTTCAGTAGCTTCCATACCAATTGTACCACTATTTCTGTAAACCAGTCATGGTGAAGGATTTTTTGCAGTACTGGAAAGGAAAGAAGATCAAGAGATTAATTTTCATTCCTCTCCAGCTGAAGGTGTCTAATTCCCCATAAACATTGTGGGGATTCTGCCATGAGGTCAAAGTTCCAGACAAGCTTTGTGCGGATTTTAGAGCACTGAGCCCTGGGACCTGATCTACTTTTGTTTCTTTGGAGGTCAAGAGACCTTTCCTTGAGGTTCTCCGATGCCATGATCCCCTGGACAGAGAGTATCATAATACATTCATTTGTTCTGTGAACAAATTTAGGCCAATGCATTCCACTGATGGGAAGGGATGGAGAGGTCTCAGAAACTCCCTTTCCTAATTAGAAGGGTCACATAGCTACCAAATGATTTTTCTCCCTCTTAAACTTGCTATTCACCACAGGCCTTCATATGGCTCTCCATTCTCATTTAATGCACTGCTCTGGCTGTGACCAGTATAAGATAAGAATTTGTCATAGGGTTTTATTTCAAATGTCCTTGCCAGTCATTACAGATCATGGTGGGTAAGAGAGAAGGGATTGTTATTTTCTTGTAAAATATAGCTAATGAATATGTAAATTGGGCTATTTTTATTCACAACCTGGCAGGATTCAGGCATGAGATAACAACCCCCAAAACACTACATAAACTCTAATTTTTAAATGGTCTAATATCTCACAACCTCAAAAATTAGAAAACAAGTATGAGGAAAGCCAAGTTGTTTTTTCTCCCCCTACGTGGCTTTTTTCATCTTTTTGGTGATAGCATTTTATATGCTTGTCAGTTCTTTCTTCATATGCATGAGCATGGAACTAGTCATGATCTATTTTTCCTCTCCTTCACCATCTCATATATTCAATTATGCATGCAGTGCTCCATTCATTAAAGGAAAGAGACTGGGTTGCTAACCTTTCATAATTACCTCCCTGACAGAAGCTATTTTCTCAATGGAGGGCACTTTCTTCTAAACCCAGTTCACAGGGTGCTTAGAAAGCTTAGGTTAAAAGTAACCTTGAATTTCAGGACTTCAAGACAAAGAACAGCACCCTAAATGGAGGTCATGGTGGGACAATAAGGGGACAAATAATGCAATTTGGCTTTTTGGTTGCTCATGGCTTCTTAAGTTTTAGGATTGTGTGGCTGAAGCAATGTCTCTTCCAGACATAATCTGAAGTCTATTCCAAAAATCATAAACTTCCAGACTGTGAGTGGCCGAGTTCTAAAGTCAGAATGTCCCTGGATAGGAGTACTTGAATGCAGTAATGTTTTTAATCCCACAAAATATCATCAGCTATTTTCTTTTAATATCCTATGTTTGGGCAGAAATAAAAACATGCTGGTTGAGCATATTTCCTTTCAATTGTGTTATGGGAAATTCAATTTCATAGACTTTTAATTTTTATTACATTTAATTCATAACATAGTGGATAGCATAAACTTCTCTGTGTTCCTCACATGGCACACTGTTCTCTGTGCAAAGGCCTTTGCACAAGGTTTCACCTATGCCTGGAATGCACTTCCTCCTTACCTCTGCCTCATAGAACCCCCTCTCTTCCTTTAACACATAGCTCAAGCACCATCTTCTGTATGAAGCCTTCCCTAATCTTCCGAACTGTTAGTGCCCACCTTCTCAAATGACTTTGTATTTAATACACATAACTATAATGTATACAATAATATAATGTATGAAACATAATATAAATGATATCTAATGTATATGATACATTTGTATTTAACTTTATATTTATTCTATATAAGTTTATATAATAATAGCAAATAACTAGCACTTATATAGTACTTAGCACGTGCCAGGCACTGTGCTAAGTGCTTTATAAATATTATCTCTAGAGAATTAAGACCAATTTATGAGAACACAAGCCATTCCCCAATGGATAAATGGTCAAAAGATATGAACAGAAAGTTCTCAGATGAAGAAATTAAAGCCATCTATAATCATATGAAAAAATGCTCTAAATCGTTATTGATTAGAGAAATGCAAATCAAAACAACTCTGAGGTACCACATCACACCTATCAGATTGGCCAACACGACAAAACAGGAAAATGATCAATGTTGGAGAAGATGTGGGAAAATTAGAACACTAATACATTGTTGGTGGAGTTGTGAATGATCCAACGATTTTGGAGAACAATTTGGAACTAAGCCCAAAGGGCTACAAAAATATGCATACCCTTTGATCCAGCAATAGCACTTCTAGGGCTATATCCCAAAGAGATCAAACAAATGGGAAAAGGACCCACATGTACAAAAATATTCATAGCAGCTCTTTTTGTGGTGGCAAAGAATTGGAAATTGAGAGGATGCCCATCAATTGGGGAATGGCTAAGCAAGTTGTGGTATATGAATGTAATGGAATACTGTTGTGCTATGAGAAATGATGAACAGGCTGACTTCAGAAAAACCTGGAAAGACTTACATGGTCTGATGCTGAGTGAAGTGAGCAGAACCAAGAGGACTTTGTACACAGTAACAGCCATATTATGCAATGACTAATATTGTTAAATTGAACCCTTCTCAGCATTACAGGGATCTAAGACATCTCCAGAGGGCTTCAGATGGAAAATGCTGTGCACATCCAAAGAAAGAACTATGGAAGTCAAATCGCTATCACTTATTTTTACCTTCTGTTGAGTTTTGTTTCATCTTTTTTGATGGTTCCTCCTATTGGTTTTAATTTTTACTTACAACTTCAATAATGTGAAAATATGTTTAATAATAATATAAATGTAAAGTCTATATCAGATTGTGGGCCATCGTGGGGAGGGTTGGGGGGGAAGGAAGGGGGAGAAAAATTTTAAACTCAAAAGCATATGGAAGTGATTGTTGATAAATCAAAATAAATCAATAAAATTAAAAAAATAAATATCTCATTTGATTATATAAATGCATATATATATATTGCTATATACATATTTGGTGTGTATGCATATACACTTGCATTTATTTACTTTATATTTTTTCTGCATATATTTTTGTATGTATTTCTTTCCTCATTCCTCATTTACTCATACAAGCTACTTATGAGTGGATATTGCACTTTGTACTTGAATTCATAGCATGTAGCACAGGATCTGTCCATAGAGTCTTAATGAATATTGTTGACTTATTGAAGAATATTTGGCTTCGAATTCTGCCTTTGGCACTATTTGGGCTTCAGATAGATATATAGATCCAAATGGAAGAAGGAGTGCATAATTGGTTCTGTTTATTAAATCATGATAGTCATGCTTAAATCCTGTCTCCGAATTATGTAATGATTTTTATTGAAACGGAGATAATAAATTTCCATTTTTCTTTCTGTCAGCCATTCATTGGAAGTTGCTTCATTTTTATATTTTAACAAATGTGATTAAAATCCATTGAAACTTTTTATTTGGAAGATGTTTAAATAAGAGAAAGTTCTATTTGAAGTGTGCAGATATGAAAGGTTTTGTAGGTGGCCCAGATCTATAACAAAAGCTTAGCTTTAAAATGTTATGATGGCTTCATATTATCATTACTAATTTTAAAGGCACATAATTAATGATAATAGATATAAATTCATATTTCAAATAATCTTATTGGTGATGTCGTTTTGGGGGTCCTACTTCTCATCACATCTGATTAGATCACCATGGTTTTTGTCTCTTAATGTGTCTGCCAAAGCTATCATAGAAGAAGTAAGAAAGATGACAGCTTTGCCAATTTCTGTTTACTTATCTGTTATCAACCACAGTACATAGAAATACAATAATGCCACAAGATGAATCCATCTGTTAAAAGACTTCCATTTTATGTGGAGTTTCATTAAATATCCCTACTTAGACTTTTGAGGGTTTTTTAATTTACTAGAACATATTTGCATTGTATCCACCTCTAGCATCTGAGTACCAAAAAGAAAGCCATTATACTCTCATCTTTCAAGTTTTATAATTGGTCCAAGTCATATTAAAGTACTTCTCTGAAGCTATATAGCTTTCTAGTTTATAGTATATCTAATGTCATGCCCCATGAATGAACAAAGTGCGTAAGTGATTCTCCTTATGGTCTTCCTCACTCCTTTTTCCTGCCTTTCCTCAAGATGTCAACTTGTTCCCTAAATATGAAATCATCTGCATTGTTTTTTTTTATCATTTCTTTTGTGTTTGCTCTTGTTTCTCTCTGTCTCTGTCTGTCTCTTTATCTCTGTCTGTCTCTTTCTGCCTCTTTCTTGCATTAATGTTTCAATTACGTAAATAACAATTGGTGTTACATGGGTATTCATTTTGGTATCCAGGAATACATAAAAATTTGTCCCATTGAAATTAATGGTAATTACATTAAAAAATTCACCCTACCAGGATTTTTTTCTCCTAAAACAAATTACCTTCAGTGGTAGCTGGAAGGGCAAATAAGAGACTACACACTGGAAAAGTCAATCTGTACTTTAAATATTGGTAATTTCATTTTTATTTTCTTTTTTCGGCTAAATAAATATAAATAGAAGTTTAAACATTTTTCCTGTATCCCAATGGATGTGCAAATATCCTACTTTGAAAACAGTTAATCTAACTCAATCCTCTTATTTTACAGATGAAAAATCTGAGGAAATAAGGAAAAAAACTAGGATTCAAACTTAGATTCTCTGATCCCTAATCTAATGATTTTCCCTTGCACCACAGTAAACCCCAAACCATCACAGAATGATCAAAAACCCCAATGTTTACATCTCTTTTCCATTTGGAAATTTTTGTTCTTCTACTTGGCAACTATGATCAACTCCCCCTCTGCTTTCTCTATGCCTCCTCCCACCTCTCAAACTAGACACAGTTCAAATAGATTGCCAAAGGAAGGTAAGCTGCCCTGATGCTCCCACTGTGAACTGGTTTCTAGGAAGTATAGGATTGGGTCCATCATAGAAGGAGATCACTAGGTAGCCAGCTCAGAATAGTGTACCTAAACTTTAGGTGGGCTCTGTGTCTGATCTCTTGGTATTTCCTGTGGCTTGCCCTGCTCATTAAAAAAAATAGCATTTTCATTTTATTAGGATTTTTTTTTCTCATTTGCTATTCGTCTAGTTAAAAGTCACTTTCTCCTCTTAATTCAGTACTCACTTAAAAATATTTATTGAATGCTGACTATTTGTGCTAGAATGTGTAAGGGTGACAAAGATAATGTGGGTACCACCCACCCCTGTACGTAAGGCAGGTATATTCTAATATTCATTATTTAAACAAAATTTGGAATCCCAAATTTTCTCCCTCCCTCCCTTCCTTTTCCCCTCCCTAAGACAGTAAGCAATTCGATATAGGTTACATATGTGCAATCATGTAAAGCTTATTTCCATATTAGTCATGTTGCAAAAGAACAGTTAGCAAAAAAAAATTCAGTTTGCAAAAGGAAACATACATATGCACATGAAATAAAGAAAGTGAAAATAGTGTGCTTTCATCTGCATTCCAAATCCATCAGTTCTTTCTCTGGATGTGCATAGCATTTCTACTTTTTGGTGTCTTTTGGAATTGTCTTACTGAGAAGAGCTAAGTCAATCATAGTTGATCATCAGAAATATTTCTGTTACTGTGTACAATGTTCTTCTGGTTCTCCTCACTTCACTTTTTTTCCCTTTTCTTTTTTTTATAAATTTATTTATTTTTAGTTTTCATCGTTTACTTCCACAAGTTTTTGAATTCCAAATTTTCACCCCATCTCATCCTTCCCCCCACCCCAAGATGGCATGCATTCTGAATACCCCTTCCCCTAGTCTACCCTCTCTTCTATCTCTCTCCCCACTTCTTTTATTCCCTTACCCTTCTATTTTCCTGTAGGTCAGGATAGATTTCTGTACCCCATTTCCTGATTTCTTATTTCCCAGTTGCATGTGAAAACATTTTTTTTAAACACATGTTTTTAAACTTTGGGTTCCAAATTTTCTCCCTTCCTCCCCCCCCCCCACTGAAAAGGCAGGGAATGCAATGCAGGCCATACATGTGAAGTTATGCAAAACATTCCCATAGTAGACATGTTGTGAAAAACTAACTCTATTTCCCTTAATCCTGTCCTACTCCCCCATTTATTCTATTCTTTCTTTTGACCCTGTCCCTCCTCAGAAGTATTTGCTTCTGATTACCCCTTTCCCAATCCGCCCTCCTCTCTATCATCCCTCTGCTCTCTTGTCCCCTTCCCCCCCCTATTTTCCTGTAGGATAAGACAGATTTCCATACCCAATTAAGTGTATGTTATTCCCTCCTTAAGCCAAATCCTGTAAGAATAAGATTCCCTCATTCCCTCTCACCTTCCTCTACAGTACTTGAATTGCTTCTTTCAGGCTGCTTGCAATGTTTTCTCCTTGACCTGGGAACTCTGGAATTTGGCTACAATATTCCTAGGAGTTTTCATTTGGGGATCTCTTTCAGGAGGTGATTGGTGGATTCTAAAAGATCAGGGCAGTTTTCCTTGATAATTTCTTGAAAGATGATGTCTAGGCTCTCTTTTTGATTATGGCTTTCAGATAGTCCAATAATTTTTAAATTCTCTCTCCTGGATCTATTTTCCAGGTCAGTTGTTTTTCCAATGAGATATTTCACATTGTTTTCTAATTTTTCATTCTTTTGGATTTGTTTTACAGTGTCTTGATTTCTCATAAAGTCACTGTCTTCCAATTGCTCTGTTCTAATTTTTAAGGAAGTATTTTCTTCAGTAATCTTTTGGACTTCCTTTTCTATTTGGCCAATTTTGGCTTTTAGGGTATTCTTCTCCTCATTGGCTTTTTGAACCGCTTTTGCCATTTGGGTTAGGCTATTTTTTAAGGTGTTATTTTCTTCAGTGTTTTTTGGGGTCTCCTTTAGCAAGCTGTTGACTTGTTTTTCATGATTCCCTTGTATCATTCTCATTTCTCTTCCCAATTTTTTCTCTGTTTCTCTTACTTGCTTCTCAAAATCCCTTTTGAGCTCTTCGAAGGCCCAGGACTGACTCATTTTTTTCTTGGAGGCTTTGGATGCAGGAGCTTTGACTTTGTTGTCTTCTTCTGGTTGTATGTTTTGATCTTCTTTGTCACAGAAGTAAGATAATATAGTCTGACTCTTTTTGCGAGGTTTGCTCATGATCCCATCTTTGTTAAAGCAAGAGTCTGCTTCCAATGTGGAGAATGTACTGTGCCAAGCTTCGGGGGTTTGTACAGCTGTTTTCAGAGATACTTCTAGGGACCTGTAAATTTTCAGTTCTTCCAAGGTGGTATGATAAGGAGCGACGTGTTTACTCCTTTCTTGGCCTGTACTCTGGTCTATGAGTGACCGACCACAAGCAGTCTTTTCTGTCTTAGAACTGTGAGGAGAATTTCCTCTGCTCAGCTACTACAAGTTCCACCATGCCAACACTCCTCCTCACCCCAGGACTGCCACCCAGAACTGTGACCCAGATCCAAGCATGGGCAAAGCAAGAGATTCCTGCCTCTGCACTGGCAAAGAGATCCCTGCAATCCCCCTCTGATCAGCCACTTGATTCCCCCTCAGTCTGTGGGCTGGAAGCTCGGGAGGCAGCCACCACCCTGGCCAAGCTTCTCTAGGAATGGGGCTGAGATCCCGAGCTTCTCTCACTGCAGAAACAGACTTTTCCCATTAAGCTTCTAAATTGTCTTTGGCGTTTGTGGGTTGAAAAGTCTGAAAACTGCCACAGCTGCCCACTATTCAGCCCTCTGAGACCTGCTCCAGGTTCACTGCAGCCTGTGTACCCACGCCACACTGTGCTCCTCTCCCAGTCCAGCATGAAATACCCCTCTGATCAACCATCCAGGTTGTCTTGGGCTGAAAATTTGTTTCACTCTGTCTTTTTATGGGTTCTGCTGCTTTAGAATTTGTTTAGAGCTATTTTTTACAGGTATTTGGAGGGGTTTGGGGGAGAGCTTTCACTCTGCCATCTTGGCTCCGCCCGCTGTTCATTTCACTTTGCATCAGTTCATGTAAAGTCTTTCCAGGTTTTTCTGAAATCAAGGCAGATACATTCTAGAAGGAGACATTAGAAATGTCCAAGAAATAGACATAGTAGAAGGTAGAATGTGACAAGTTCAGCAAAATGCTATAGGAATTCAGAAGAGGAAGAGGTCATTTATGGCTTAAGTACCCTAGAAAGTATGACCAGCTCACAGTGGGGCAGTGGCAGGTGCAGCAGCTCCTGCTTTGATATCAGAAGGCATGGACAGGCATCATTAAGGCATAGAATGAGGGAGGGAGGGAAGAAACATTTATGAAGCAAATGCTATGAATCAGAGCTGGATTTCTTTTTCTGTTGATTTTCTAGACTTGAGAGTGATGATGAAAATATGAGTAATGCAGATTAAACTTAAAAGTGTGTCCTGCACATATACTTATTTTTTCTTTTTCCAGAGACCAGGTTGTTAAACATTTACCAACATATTCCTTCCTGAAATCCCTGATGGGGCTATTCCTGGAAAGTTCACAGCACAAGCTCATTGTTTTTCCTCCTGGGTTCCAGGATTCCTGGGAAGAATACATCTTCTTCCGTTGCGAATCCTGAACTATGTACTTCACATCTCTTCAGGAATGACTAGAACTTCATCTGGATTTGATTAAACCTTTCCTTTTTGGATCCTGGCTTTTTCAGTTTAGCTTCCTCTTGAATGGTCTCCTACTTCTCTGCCTTTGATTGTGTTCTATCCATTTTCAACTTGAAATATTTGTCTACCAATAGCTGGAGGTTTTCATGGAGAAAGTGGAACTTACCTTGAGCCCTGAAAGATGTATAGAGTTTCAACAACTGAAGTTAGGGTGGGGGGAGGAGAGGGGGAATTTCAGTTGGAGGAAATAGCATAAGCAAAAGGTCAGAGGCAAGAAAATATGAGTATGTTCAGGTCAAAGAGAAAGTCAAATTTTCTGAGCAAGTCTATTTAACCGAAGTATACTGTCAATCATATACAGGGACAGCATGGAAGTAGGGAGAAGCATGTAACCCCAATGATCAGAGGATCATATATCTGGTCCTAGAAGGGACCTCAGGGACCACTTAGTCCAAATCTTCTGTTTTACAGATGAGGGACTGAGACACAGAGAGACTAAATGATTTGCTCAATATCAGAATATGGACAACTGACAATGAACACTTTCAGGATGGATTCTGCTTCAATTAGGGGAGGGGTGGTGGCACTATATATATATATATATACATATATATATACATATATATATACATATATATATGTATATATATATATATACATATATATATGTATATATATACATATATATATGTATATATATACATATATATATGTATATATATATACATATATATATATGTATATATATATGTATATATATACATATATATATGTATATATATATACATATATATATGTATATATATATACATATATATATATGTATATATGTTAAATACAAAAAAAGAGGCATCTTATAGTAGTGGATAGACAGCTAGTTGCAAAAGGTCTGGATTTAAGTCTTGCCTCTGACATATAATGACCATGAGACCCTAGGCAAATAATTTAATCTCTCAATTCTTTAGGCAGCTCTTTAAGACTATAGGTTGTGGAGAAGCTGCCTACTTGTACTGGTAGAGGGAGGTTTCTTATCTGGGAGTTCTCTATACCAATAAAACCATTGGCCCAGTCCCTATCTCCTATATTAAATACAAGCCACACAGATAGAGGCTAGAAGTAGTTTTAAAACTGGACTACTAGTATTCTGCTAAAGTATATTGAGAACAAGTCCGAGGTTTCATCTCAGATTCGGCATGCTGACATGACCTTTGATGGTATCAGGAGTGTTGTCAAAGAAAGTTATATGATCTCCTTTTGTTCTAAGGAAATACATTTAACTCAATTAGCTTCTTAAGTTGGGGGGGGGGATAACCTCTGTTTATGGTACTTGGAAGTTAAACTACTTATGTCTCTCTAGGGATACAGAAGCAATGGGATATCTTCATCATCTGAGAAAGCCCTAATGCTAAGCTCAGCTGCCTCTGTGCCAGAAGCACCCTCAAAGAGATGTTTTCTTTTCTTACTGGCATCAACCTGATCAGAGGAACTCAGACTCTGACAAAGTAAATTAAAGGAAATGATGGGGAAGACGATTGGGAACACCAAATGGTGATGAGTCTCAAATGAAAAGTAAGAATTTGGGATTTTATTGACTAGTTGAACCATGAAAGGGCAGTGGTGATATGATCTGTACTCTGTCCTATGGAGGATTGATCTGGCCTCAATGCACAGGATACACTGACTTTAGGAAGAAATGAGAGATGAGAAGTCCCATTAGAAAGTTCTTGTCATAGTTCAGGTGAAAGTTTACAAGGCTGATAGCAATGAGAATTATAAGGAAAGGTTGAGTACCTGTGGGGTCACTGTAGAAGCAAGCCAAGTCAAGAAGCTTTTGTTAAGTACCTAAATGTGCTAAGAATTGGGGATGCAAAGAAAAGTTCAAAAAGTCCTTGTTCCCAAGGAGTTCAGAGTCTAATGGGAGAAAATGTAGGAGCAACAGACCTGGGTGATGAGCTTCTCTTTGAGAAGATTCAAGGAGATATAAGCTAATCTTCACAAGTCTACTGGGAAATAATATCAGGCTGTCCTGGGAGATCATTATCCTTTGTATTTGAAAATTACACTGTTAGAAGCTTTGTTTCCTGTGACAGGCTCCCTATTGATTGTGGTGATGAATTGTATGCTGCAGCATCCACTCAATATCTTTTTTTTGGTGTCAATACTAGAAAATATAACTAAGATAAGGATAGAGAAGTAAAACATTTTCTGCTCAGAACAGTAGCCTAGAAATGGATTCCCTACCACTGGAAGTGGTCAAGCATAGGCTGACTAACCACGCATCAGGAAGATTAAAGTAATTTCTGTATTATGTGGGAAGTTGAATCAGATGATCTCTAAGATCCATCCTGAGCAATAGAGGATTGAAGTCCAACATCTAGAAAAAAAAATGAGTCATGACCAAAGGGTATAAAGAAACTAGTAGGATCATAATATCGCAAATTTAGATCTGGAAAAGAACTTTAATGCAATCAGGTCTGAACCCCTAAGTACAATTCACTGAGGCATAGAAAATTTAAATGACTTACCCAGGGCCATGGAGCTTCACTGGTGGTATCTGAACCAAGGTCATCCTGGTTCCCATAAATTTTATGGCGTTACTCCAGTGTCCCTAGGAATACAGTGGAATTTTGGAAATTTCTTGATGTCCAGGGTAAATTTCAAAATCTGTCACCCATTTCCCCTGGATGACATGTTTTCAGGAAATCTGAGAAATGACAATATCTTCAGGGATTCAAAATGCCCATCTTCAACTAGGGCTGTATTCTTTTCTGTCTCTTTTGTCTGTCATGGTCAAAAGAATAGACTGATGAAATCATGAAAGGGGACGGCAGAAGATGAGATGGGTAGATAGTGTCATGAAAACAACAAACATGAACTTGGACAGACTTCAAGAGACAGTAGAAGATAGAAGAGTGTATTGTGCTATGGTCCATGGGGCCATGAAAAGTTGGACATGACTGAACAACTGAACAACCACAACAGGAAATCTTATAAGCAGGAAAGAATCTTAAAGATCAATTAGTTCAAATTCCTCATCATTTTCATTGTTTTGACTTTTCTGATTTAAAAAAATGAAATCATTTTTGCTGGAGTCCCCAACATAAAGGAGGAAATGCTCACACATCTAGTTTCCTGATTCACTGATTCAACTATGATGTCTGCATGTGACTTGTCTGTAGTTGGTAGTATGAAGTTCACTCCAGAGATCGAGAGATAACAGAAATCAGAATGATTTGTAGAGACTGGAGACAAAAGAGATCTGCAGTCTGCTTACAGATATGCAAAAGGTATGTACAGCCTTAGAGCAAATCACTTAATCTCTCGTTTTGCTCTTTGTAAAATCATCTATTGGCCAGCCCTAAGTAGGAATACTATAGCAGTGAGACAATGTACATGATACACTAGGAGATTCTTGGAGGAAGGATACTACACAACAACCACAAGATTCCATTCATAAGGACTCTTGGGGCAGCTAGGTAATGCAGTGGATAGAGCCCTGGCCCTGTATTCAGGAGGACCTGAGTTCAAATCTGGCCTCAGACATATAATATTTACTAGCTGTGTGACTCTGGGCAAGTCACTTAACCTCAATTGCCTCACTCAAAAAAAAAAAAAGGACCCTGAAAAGCTTGCCTATAGAATTCAAAAAGGATAGCAATCATCTTATGATGAGAGATGTCAAGTAGTATTTTTGAGGCCATTTTAGTGCCTCAAAATATATATTAATAAATACATTAATTAATTAATTAATAGTTACAGAAGGCTAGCTAAGTGGCATGGTAGATTGAGTGCTTGACCTGAAGTCTGGAAGACTAATCTTCCTGAGTTCAAACTTGTTCAAACTCTAGTATCTTTGCCAAGAAAACCCCAAATGGGATCACAAACAGTCAGACGTGACTGAAATGACAATAACAAAAATATAGTTGTGACAGAAAAAATGAAAAGATTGAGAGATTTAGAAGGTGATAAGAACAGACAATTTCTCAGAAGCCCTACTTCAGTCCAAGGGAAAGGGAGGCGGGACTTAAAGTCCTAGTTTGTTTTCATTAGCAGCTTACCTGAAACTTTCCTACTTTAACTCCAGAACCTAAACTCAGCTGCCAGAAGTAGATATTTTGCTAATTATCAACATTTTTCTGACCCTGGTGCACTGGACATTTCCAAAGTGAAAAAGCAACATTTCCTAACTGCCCAGAGTTAGCAGATGCAGGAACCAGAGACTAGCCCTCCCACCAGGAGAGTGTGTCTCCACAAAGGCTTGTTATATTGCTAAATGAAGCTCGGTGTGCTATGCCCTGCCAACTTGGGTTTCATGCTCTGTGGTTTAACAGGACTGTTTCCTGCCTTCTAGTCATATGAAGCAGTTGGTGTTTCTGGGAAGATGGACATATATCATTGCACAGATAAACTCAAAATAAAAACTCAAAAAAAATACCAACATCTGTCCCTTTCCCTAACCAGCTGTTTTATGTAATGTGGGACTAGAATCTGGGTATCTATTATCTGTGAACATGGTTCTATTTTCATTTCAACTCTCTTCCAACAACTGTCAGATCAGGGAATTCATAGCACTGGTATGGTAGTTCCTGTCTCATTGATACCCACATGATGTCAAGCAGAAGGGCTCTTTTTTGACTCCTGGAGAAAGAAATAACAAGCCACATATTTGAGCTAGGTTTTAGCTCTGTGTCTTCTCACATTCAGATGCCTGCATACTCTATATTTTGCCATTGGAAATATAATATAGCCACAGGGATGTGTGGCCAATTGGAGGAATGGACTCATTGTAAGGAAGGACATAGTTTGGGGCTTTGTGAGATCTTTCATATTTCTTTTGCTGAATATACCAGATGCCAGAATCAATGTTGACTTTTATGGTATATCCTTTTATGCTATGTCATAGAACCATAAAATTGTAGTCCAACCTCTACCCAAAGTATAAATCTTACCTTTAATATCTCCACCAGGCAGACATTCTGCTGCCTTTTAAAGAGCTGCAATGATTGGAAATTCACTACTAAAAAGACAGCCCATTCCACTTTTTGATAGTGTAAATTATTATAGAGTTTGTCCTTATATTGAGCCAAAATTGGACTCCTTGTAATTTTCACCTATTTCTCATTCTGTCCTTTGGGGTTGAACAAAACAAGTGGAATTCCTCTTCCACACAACTTTTTAAACAATCTTGACAAGGAATCACATTTGGAGTCTTTAAAAGGAGAAGATTGCAAGAATTTTCATACTAGGTCAGGCTAACTTTCCATTCAGCCTAGTATTCTGTCTTTGCTAGTGGCAGCTGTGTTTTCTTATGGAAAGGAATGCTTGCTCTCCTTGATTTCAATCTTAACAGCTCAGGAATGGAGTCTAGTACATCTGAGTTCCTCTTATTCCATTAGAGTTCTGTCACCCATTAATTTATCTACGCTACTTTAGGAAGCTAGTTGTGTTTTCATTCTGGGCCATGAAACTATGTAGTATAGTGGAAAGAGCCAAGATCTAGAAGGTCAGCCCTCTGAATTCTGCTCCAAGTTGGGCTGTTAACTAGATGTGGAACCCTGAGTTGGTCATTTGCTCTCTGTAAAACTTGATTGTCTCATTTATAAACAGAGAAACTAATCCTAGGATCGCTCCAAGGATCAAGTGAGATTATGCAGCACTGCTTTGAAAAGAGTAAAGCATTGTGAGAGTATGAGGCAAGACCATCATTCAGTTCAGCATTATTTATTAAGCACTTAGTACATGCTAGATTGGGATAGTTAGAAAGTGCAGTGGATAAGATGCTCTGCCTGGAGTCAGGAAGACCTGAGTTCCAATCTGGCCTCAGACGCTTACTAGCTGTGCGATCCTGGGCAAGTCACTTAACCCTTATTTGCCTCAGTTCCTCAACTGTAAAATGAGGACACACTGGAGAAGGAAATGATAAACCACTCCAGTATCTTTGCTAAGAACATCCCATGGACAATATCCCTGGGGTCATACAGAGTTGAACATGACCAAAGAGCAACAGCATGTGCTAGATGCTATGCTAGTTGCTGCAGAATAGAAGAATTCTAAAAGTGACCCAGTTTCTACTTTTAAGGAGTTTACATTATAAGTTTTTTGAATGCCTTCTTTTCTACTCCCTACCCCATCACCATTTGTTTCTTTCAAGATTTAAAGAATGATCTTTTATTCTAGTGTTCTAGAATTTGATCACTCAAGCAATAAACATTTATTAACATCTATTGTATACCAGGCACTGTGCTATGTACAGGCCAACACATTAATACATACTGTATACATGCATACTTCATGATTTCATTGACTTTGTTGCCTTTTATCCATCTTCTTTTCAGTCTCCCCCCCCTCCCCCAATTACTTTAGGTGTCCTTTGCTGATCTCCACCAGATCCATCATTCCTTCCTTAAAGTATAGCATAAGCAGAAGAAGGAAGTGTGGTACAGTACAAAGAATATTTGGCTTGGTTTCAGAGGACTTTGGTTCAAAACATACCTGTCATGCCAACTACTTTTGTAGCCTTGAAAAATTCACTTAACCTCTCTTTGACTCAGTTTCCTCCTTTGTAAAATACAGGAATTGTACTAGATGGCCTCTGAGATCCCTTTCATATCTAATTTGATGATCTATGAAATGTACCCAATATTCAAATATAGGGTGCATGTTGAAAGCCAGCATGAAGAAATTCATAGATGTAAGAGCTTAAAATGAACCTTTCAACTCTGTGACTAACTCCATAAGTAATCTTGGCCAAGTCCTTTCACTTCTCTGGGCCTCAGTTTACCCATCAGCAAAAACAAGGGACTTGGACTAAATTACCTTAAAGTTCCCTTAATGCTTAAAGTCTTTAACCTTGAAAACAGGTCATATAATCTAGCCCCTCTCATTGCACAGAGGAAAAAAAAAAGCAGATCCCAATGGGAAAAGCAAAGAACCTGCCAAATTTCATCAAATTTATTAATATGAGCAGAGCTGTGACCTGACCCTGGATCTCCTGATGTTTTCTAATCAAATGCTCTTTCTGCTGTCCCACAATGCATCCCTTCTTACTATACCTCTTAAGGCAAAGGAATTCGTCTGTCCTCAGGATAGACAAGTTTTTTTCTTAACCAGTAAAGAACAATGAAAATAAGTGACGTGGTGTGCTTACCATCAGAAGCCTATACACCCAGACCTCTCACCTCCTATCCATTGAAAAGGCAGGTATTTTGACTTAGCTTTTCAATTTTGATAATAAATTTGAACTGACCTAAGTACATTGTATTGTCTGCTCCCTCTTACGATGAACGGTACATCTTTGTGATAGCTGTTGTTGTTTGTCCTTTGTAACAACAGTGCAGATGACCACAGTCAAGGGTTTAATTGACAGCTGTGGAACACTGTGAAGCTGATTGGCTTATGTGAGGGTAGGACCAGTGACTTGGGGTTTGGAGTAGTTAGGGGCAGTTAACTACTGAGGTCTTGGACAGGGTCTCTCAGCAAATAATACTTAACAGATGATACTTGATGAAACCAGGATATTTAATATCGTTCACTAGCTGATGATTCTTGATTCTAACAATTATATCTGAGGGGTAGGATATGACCTGGAGCCTGACCAGGTCAAGTGAAACCTTGAGAACCTGTACTGACCAGCAATTGGGTATCTGTGGATAGGTAACAAAATGAAACTTAGCATCAGATCATTTTCATTCAAATGGATCAAGTGTCTCCTGACCTGCACTAGCACAGTCTGTGGAACAAATTTATGATTTGCAAGAATGACAAAACTTGTCATTAATATCCTCTTTCATCACGCCCCCCAAACCTTCTCCATTAACTGATTGTTTTCCACAAGGCAAAGGCATACAATTATTCTTATGTACGATGGGAAAGTCTCCTCATGTTGGAGTAGCCATTAGTGAACTAAATGAATGAACATTCACCCATCCTTTAAGGTCCACCTGAGATAACGCCTCCTCTTTGATTCCCCTTGTCATTAACAATCTCTCTCTTCTCTGACCTTGCAGAGAATTTTATTACCCTTTTGTGCTCGTATGCTATGCTACTCTGCACCATTATTTGTTTTGCACTTTTCTAATGAATTTATCATGTAATGTATATTTTCCTTCTAATAGACTACATAATGGCCAGATTTATATTTTATCTAATCTTTGTATTTTCTCCATGTCTAGCATGATGCTTATTAAATGTTGCTTAAATGAACACTATTTTCTCTATGTTTGCATGTGCTTGGTAGTTCCAGTACTAAACTATAATTAGCACCAGGTTATTAGGTTAGAGACTTTGCATTAATTATTTTTGTGCCTCCTCAGGCACAAAAGGCTTTGAGACTTTCTTTTTTTAAGATTTGACCTCATGATTTCACAGAGTGAACTTTCAATGAGGACATACATTCTACCAAAGCAGACTAACATGTATCCTGCAATTTACAGTCTTAGAGAATTGCTTAGGGCACTGAGAGGTTATGACTTGTTCAAGTTGGACCAGAGTCTGAGCTTGAATTCAGAACTTTCTGATTCCAAAATAATCTCTCTATACACTATATACCATGTTGCTTTGAGCCCAGCAGGCTTTGATAGATTGGTGAATGAACAAATGAATTCTGAAATGTTCAAATGGACAGAGAAAACCTAAGATCTTTTTTTCTGCGAACAGTAAAAATTGAACCATTTGAGACTAACATCATTTGCTTTCCAGTGGTTCAAAAATTAGTTTTTACCTTCCTCAGTTTCTCTCTATTTTTTATGCAGTAATGTTCTGAATTCTGTATCATCCTTCTCTGTAAGCCATTACAAATGAATTTATGTTTTGAATTGATATAGTCTTTGACTACTAGATAAGTAAGTCAACTGTTTCATGACTAAATCACTTTATTTTTATTTAGTGTTGTTGTGATGGCAATCAATTTAATGATTAAAATTCTATATTAAATTATTATATTACAGTTGGTGTTATCTTCTTCCACTATCCATTTTCATTATCAATGATTATTTGAATCTGTCTAAGTTGAGGTGTTTCAGCTGTGCATACTATCTTTTTTCTTTCTTTTAGTTTTGCATTTATTTTGATCTTACTTCTTATGAGTTGGTAGCCTGACTCTACAAAAAAACAGTAACTCTTACATCAATAACAAATCATTGGTAAATAGATAATCAATTTCCTTTTTGTGATGTTATTTAGTGCCCATCATTTTCAGCACTTGCTATTATGAAGAAAGTCTTGATCATGAATACCAAAGCATAACGTTTCTGTGTTGTCTATAAGCTTTCGATTTTTATTTTAGATGCATGTTTTCCAATATATTTTCACGATACTTTCCTATTCTTACCTATTCCCACTGAAATCACCAAATATAAAAGTACATACTGATTTAATTTGAATGGTCTTATTAAGTTCTTGATAGAATTTCTCTACCTGTTTATCCTCTATAGCAGATGTTAGTGCATAAGCTAAAATAATTTTCATGGTGACCTTATAGATATTGTTCACTGTATCACGTTCCCTGCAGTATAAGATGACCAAATGTTCCATGAAATGATGCTCCCTATTAGCATTGGATGCATGGTAAAGCCAATTTTTACAAATCCTTTATTTGATACTTCAAGAAGCTGTGGGTCACCATACCATGTAGTTATAGCTTCATTCCTTCTCTTTTTATTTAAGAGGAAAACATTAAGATTTATAGGTTCTGTTATTGCAGGAATGTTTGCTTGTTGATCAGGTGGCCAAGATCTAACATTTATGGTACCCACTTTCAAGTTAATGTTCATAAATGGCCTAAAAACTCAGTGATTACTAGTATCTTCTGCCTTTTTCCTCTACTGTACACTCACATTATTAAAGAAGCAGAAGGGGGCATCAAAGACTAAGCGTCATTTTGTAATTTTTTTTTTGCTTGTTTTATAGGTTTCCATAGCCAAAGAATTCACCACCAACTATTACCATTTGCCAATCCGTCAAGTAATGTTGCATTGTCCATCAGCTGCTCTGCTTGGTTCAACTCTACAAAACATCAGGCCTCCCTTAGGATAAGCTGATTACCTGAAATCTCATCACCATACAGGTTGACTCAGTCTTTGATACTCAACACTTTGTCAGTTCCCTTAGTTACTGCCCTCTCTGATTAGAGGGCTGGAGGACAGGAATTGAATTCATCTGAAAGCCTTCCATCATACAGGGCTCAAGATTTTCAGAACTTTCCAGGTAACTCTTCATTTCCCATCAGCAGCTCAGTTTGGTTTTGACTACACAAAATATCATGCCTCCATTCCAGTTACCTCCTGAGGACCCTTGCTTTTCAGCTTTCTTTTGTGAATGATCTTTTCCTAGGCCCCCATTAAGAAAATAATAAAATACATTCCAAAGACACACACATAACTTTTGGATTCTGTCTTATTTTCCTATTTGATTTTATCTATGCAAATGCTTCCTTATGACAGTGAAGATCTAGATTTCACTATAGTTCTATCACAGCTCCTGGCACATAGTAGGTGCTTAACAAATCTTAAATTGAACCAACTGGACAGACTACTGATGATAAAACACTCTACAATTGGCTAGATTGGTCCTTTAAAAACTGTTTCAAAGTGTTGCTCAGATGATACTGAAAACCTTTCTAGCTTGGTAGAAAATTTCAGAGAACATACTCCCTTGCAATAAAATTTAAGAATCCAGGGTCACATCCATAGCATCAGAGTAGCACTTGGTGGAAGAAATGCACATGCATATGTGTGTATACATACATATATACATATACATATATATACACATATACATATATACATATATATATACACACATATATATGTATACACACATATACATATTTATACATACACACATACACATATGCATATTTGTAGGTATGCAAATGTGTTTTTGTGAATATGTAATACATCCATACACACATAAGGTTGTGTTCCTTAATAATTTTAAAACTGCTCTAATTTTCATATGGTGTTTTTTCCTAAGTAACATATACAGTCTTTACATATGTAATATCTTTGTGAGGTTACCTAAATAAATCCATCAGTAAATATATGTGCTCAGTTTCTGGTAACATTGAAATGTGGAAAAACTATATATGTATGTTGAAAATAAAAAGAAAATCTATATAGCAAAACAAGATGTCCTTTCCTAATGTACTGTATTCTCTGTTCTTCAAGTGACTGTAGAGTCTGTGATCTTCATGGTCCTTCAAAATCAACCCCCAACCCAACGCATAATCACCTAATGGTTTAATCCAGTGAGGGCTTTAGTCTTTGAATAAGAACCCGGATCCTCCAGGAAAGACCCTTTTACTAAACAGAAAGTGGTTAACCTTGAGTTCTTGAAGCAGGGCCACAACCCTGTAGTTTTTCTCCATGGTCTATCATTTTAGCCTTTCGTCAAGCACTGTTGACTGCAAGATTATGGTACACAGTAAGAGGTCTGAGAGCATATTGTTTAACTGCAATATGTCTCTGTATTCAAATGTCACATAGTTTTTCCCAAACATGTTAGTCTGTAGCACAGAAAAAGGCTTTGTCTAGTGCTAAATGTGAGGATACCATTAGAATCTTTCCTTATTAGAAGTAAGTTGCTCATGTTTCAGAACAGGTCTAGTGACATGTTTACTTTATCCAAGATTTCTGATTTTTATTCACACCTATGGAGCACTGATCTAACAAAACACACACACACACACATACACACACACACACACACACACACACACGTTTATTCGTATATTTTGTTCTTACATTACATTCATGTTCCAATATCTTTTTCTCCTCTGCCCAATCCAGAGAAAAATCTCCTACAGCAAAAAGAACAAAAAAGGAAATACATTTTTAAAAAGCAGTTCAACAAAACTAACACAGGAATAAAGTCAGACATAGTGTTTCACATTCATAGTTTCCTACCTCCTCAAAGAAAGAAGGGAAGTAGGGTCTCATATCTCTTCTTTTGGGTCAAACTTGATCATTATAATGATGACATTTGGTTTTGGTTTTTGTATTTCTATTCACACTCATTTAGTCATTGTGTGTATATTTTTCTACTTACTCCACTGGAGAAGGAAATGGTAAACCACTCCAGTATCTTTGCCAAGAAAAACCAACAGACAACCTGGTCCATGGGGTCATGTAGAGTCAGACACTACCAAATGACTGAACAACAACAACAAATATATTTTACCTGGTTTTATTTTTGCTTCATTTTGAAACTGTTCATGTAAATTTTCCATGCTTTTCTATATTCTTTATATTCGTATTTATCATTTCTAATGGAACATTAGTATTGCATTTTATTCGTGAACCACCACTTGTTCAACCATTCCCCAAATGACAACATCAGAGGGTTTTAAATGTCCATCTGTGGAGTTTGTACTTTATCATAGAGGTAATTGGGAGCCATTAAAGTTTCCTGAGCAGGAGAGTGACATAATCAGATATGCTTTATAATGATTATTTTAACAGCTCAGTGAAGGATGGACTGGAGAGAAGAGAAACTAAAAGCTAGGAAATCAATTAGAAGCATTAAGCATAGTAAGGAAGCAATGTAGTGGACAGGATAGAGTGATGGACTTGAAATTAGAAGGTATGGGTTCATATCCCACCTCAAACATTTACTAGCTGTGTGGTCCTGGGAAAATCACTAAACTTCTTTCTGCCTCATTTTCCTCATCTGTAAAATCCAGTGGTTAGACTGAATGGCCTTTAAGAATCTTGTAGATTCAAATTTATGATCCTATAATAAGTAACATTTTTTATATCTGGGCTAAGAAATAATATAGCAAGATTTATGCAGCTAGTAAAAGGCAGAAATATAATATTAGTTCTGGCTACTAACCAAGTAAATTGTGAATATTCATTAATATATATGGTCTCCTCACTGCAGTAAATCCTTTTTCAGAATAGTACATTATGAAATGACCACTTCATCATTCGCTCCTCAATTTTAGTCTCTTTTTCTTCATTTTTCTTTTACTCAGACAGTGAGGCAGATTTTCTTTGTCCTTTGTATGAAAGTTCAAAAATACCAAGGTCACAAGAGAGGCCTCTCCAACCCTAGGTCCCAAATACATCTTTTCCTTTACCCTATTTTGTATTCTGCATAAGTCAGTGATTAGAGGCTGCCTGAGACCCAGGTATGTGCCACGCATTTTTGCATCGATACCTAGGACAATACCTTGAATATCATAAATGACTGAGAAATGCATGTTGTATTGAATAGAATTCTAGAGGGGAGCTAACATGTCATTTTAGAGCTTTTTTTTACCCCTTAATATGATAATTGCCCCTGGAATAATTACTTGTATTGGTGGACTAATTATGATACATTTTAAATCCCATACTTGCTTTTCTCTTTAACCTCTGTGTGTTCTGGGGCTCTTCCTTCCATTTTCATGTTAGGTATTCTTAAGTAATGCCAGCTCATTTTAACATTTTAACATTATCTCAAGTTAAGCTATGGCTGCTGTAAGAAAATGATAAAATAACACTCCAAAGACACACATATAACTTTTGGATTGTGTCCTATTTTCCAGCTTGATATTATCCATGCAAATGTTTCCCTCTAACAATGAAGATCTAGATTTCACTATGGTTATCCGTACTTCCAATTAATTGTATAGCTTATTTCAATTGCTATTAAAGGCAATTTCAGGTACCTGGGTGACAGACACAGGGGCTAGAGTTCTGAGCCTAGAGTCGGGAAGACCAGAGCTGAAATTTGGCCTCAGACACATACTTATTTGTAACCCTGGGCAATTCATGTAACCTCTGTCTGCCTCAGTTTCCCCAACTGTAATATGGGGATAATAAAAGCACCCACCACACAGGGTTGTTATAGGGACCAAATGAGATAATATTTGCAAAGTACTTAGCACAGTATCTGGCACATAGCAGGTGTTTAATTAATGCTTGTTCCTTTTCCATTCTACCTTTAAATGGACTCAAAAGTAGAGTTGAAAGGGATCATAGAATCCATCTACTCCAACCTCTCATTTTATAAATGAGGAACCAGTGACTTGCCCAGGATCACGTAGCTAACAGGTGACTAAGCAAGGTTTGAACTTGGGTCTCCTTGACTCAAAGTCTAATACTCCATCCACTGCTCAGGAGGCAGGAAGGTGAAGTTATGTGGTAAGAAGTAGCTCTGTCTAGTAGAAAGAGTTCTGGATTTGGAGTTGGAGGACTTGGATTTGTGTCCTAAGACTGCTATTTGTTTCCTCTAGGACCTTGCTTGATCATTTTTTGACATCCTCGAGACTCCTTTTTCTCATTTGTAATGTAGAGGTGTTGGACTGAAAAATCCCTGATATTCTTTTCAGTTTTAAATCCATAAGCCTATGGAAATATGTCAAGGTAGAGTAATGCTTGCCTCTTCATCTAACATCTCTCTTTCCATCCAAAATGGAGATATAAACTTGTGACGTTCTAGAGAGAAGTGTGGAAGGAATGTTCCTCTCATACCTGTCTCTGTAATCTCACAAGTTTATCTGCATCTCTATGTAAGATAGGAATCAAACTAACAAATATTTCATATAAGGCAGTATTATTATTTTTTAAATCAGACCTATGGTTCCATCAGTATCAGGAGTTCTTGGTAAAGAGCTTCCTCTCCCAAAGTAGATCCATGACTTCTTAGCAACTTAGAGTCTCAGAAAGGTACTGGGGACACTGAGAAGTAAATGACTCACCCAAGGTCACAAAGATAGTAAGGGACAGAACTAGGATTATAAATTCAGTCCCCTGGTTCCAAATTAAGCCTTCTTTCGATCCCACCGTGCAGTATCCTCCATATCTGGGCACTTTCTCCCATGCCCTGCGCTGCCTCTCCTTAATGGTCAATTTGAAAAAGCTTTCATATATGAGATGACCCTAATAGCATTTTCAACTCAAATATAATTTCTTGAAAACAAGGCACAAATTCTTTCAAAATCAGTTGAAGTGTTTGTTTTCCAAAGTGGTTATATAACTCTTTGCGAGTTGTTTTTGTTTTGGTTTGATTTTAAAGTTTCCTTGAATGGAATTCAGGAATTTGACAACTTTACTGCTACTACTACTACTACTATACACACACACACACACACACACACACACACACATGCATGCATGCACACACACACCCCTACCTGGACTTTTGGGAAGATGTAGGTAATAATTCTGGTTCTTACCTAATTCTGACCAATATACATGCCAAGGGAAAATGGATATTTGAGTTGGTTTATCATTATTATTCTTAGTAACAATAATAATAATAATAACAATCAATTTATACAGTGGTGATTGTAAGGAAGTAGCTGACAGAAGGGAAATGGCTGATAGGATTGGAATTTTGGAAGTGGTCCCAGTGGAACCAAGATTGGAGTGTTGTGTGCCAAGAAGAAAGCCTAAGGTGAAAAATAAATACAATATGTTCCTTACAGTAAAGTTTATGCTATGCTCGAGGGGGAAAAAATAAAAGAGCTTATATCTGGAACTACTTATGCACATCCATGTCTAGATAATGTGATTTAAAAACCACTAGCGCAGAGCTGTCTGTTATGTTTCTATGGTATCATCATGAACAAATAAGCTCCCAGTGCCTTACACAGTGCCCTGTGTCAACTAATTTGTTGTTTAGCCATTTCAGTCGTGTCCAACTCTTTATGACCTCATCTTCGGCTTTCTTGGCAAAGATACTGGAGTGGTTTGCCATTTCCTTCTCCAGGTCACTTTACAGATGAGAGAACTGAGGCAAACAGGGTTAAGTGACTTGCTCAGGGGTCACACCACTAGGAAATGTCTGAGGCCAGATTTGAATTCAGGAAGATAAGTCTTCCTGACTCCAGGACTGGGACTCCAGCCATTGTGCAACCTAGCTGCACTGTCTCAACTAATTTGCTTTTAATTAAAGTTTGCTGAATTGACTTATGAGAGAAAACCATCAGCAGCATCTTCAAGCAACTTGCATATGAATATTTCAAGGATGTGGCATATGAAGTTATTACAATTGAAATATAGCTGTCATATAGCTCTTTAAAGCTCACAAAGTGCTTTACATGTATTATTTCATTTAATCCTTGCAATCTTCACATATGTAAAGTCTTGAGTTCAAAGAATCAACTTCACAAGTAAAGACAGGAAAAGGCATAGCTAGATAGTTTTTCACATAAAAGTACTGGGAGGTTTTTAGTGGATAACAAGCCCACAAGGTAAGTGTATAGATAAATACATTTATTACCCTGTACGTATTTCTTTTGAATGTCCTAAGTTTACATACCCCAACTTTCCTCTTTGTGTCTCCTCCTCCTAAAATTCTAGCATTTGGTCAGCGAATCTCTGTTTGTCTTATTTGGGCTGCTCACACTTTTATTCAGTTGGATGGTAAGAATTAATCCTTCCCAAAGTTTCCATTGATATTGGAAGACTGCTATTTGGAGATATTGGAGGTTGATATTTCGGTGTTTTTGCAGGGCTGTATAAATTCACACCTCAGGCGATCTTTACAAACTGAAAGCTCCTTGGTGCTTTCCAGTATTAATGGTGTTTCTGTTGAAGGGAGTGGCAACTAAGTCTGGTCCTTAATAATGCTATGAAGCTTCTTATGTTAGTTTTGGGGAGAGGAAAAGAGGAGTTGAATGGGATAAATAATGCTTCTCAAAGTACTTAAAATCTCATAGGAGTGATAAGACAACACAAATAGAAACAAAAAAAATAACCTATGATAAAATGCAAAAGATAAGTGCTATGAGATCAGATGAGGGAGAAACTACTTTTAGCTCACAAAAAAAGGAAGAAATGGTGGCTTGACCTACTCTCAGGAGGTGAATTGTTCATTCATTCACTTTAATATTTTACTAAATACTTACCTCATGCAGAGCACTATGACGAGCACTCAGGGAAATAAGAAGTTGACATCAGAAACAATCTATACTAAGGCAGGTCTTACAGAGCAGCATGGAAAGTGGATGGGAAGTCAGGGGAGATGGATCTACCTTTGAATCTTCCCTCTGATGCTTCCTGACCATGTAATCGTGAGCAAGACAGGATCAGTTTCTTCATCTGTAAAAGACTCAAAATCAAAGGAGATAATGTGTAAAAGTACTTTGCAAACTTTTAAACATTAAATCTTAGCTTCAAAAGGCAGTAGTGGCTAAGATATAAACATAGACAGTATACATTACAAGTTAGTTCATTAGATAGTGGCTAATCAAAATTCTATGGGAGATCTGAGAGGAAAGATAATTTCTGACCACTATGATCAAGGAACTTCTCAAAAAGGAAAGCAGGGTTGGGGCTTAAGCCTGAAAGGGTGTACCAAATGTTAACAGGCAAAGGTGGGAGACCAAGACCGATTTTGGTGACTAGAATATTGGACTAAAACTAATATGATGATTAAAGGTAAATATAACATCTTATAATTGGCTTCAAAAATATCAATTTCAGAAGTCTTTATTTGTGAAGTTGGAAGAGATATGGCTAGATAGCCATTCATATAAACTATTGGGAGATTTTTAATGGATAACAAGATAAAATGTGATACGACAGCCCAAAAAATGTTAACGTGATCTCATTTTGAATCAAAAGGAATAGATAATACCCAGAAAAAAGGAGTTTATGTTATAGTTCATCATCTGAGCTGGTCAGATTCCATCTGGACTGTTGTGTTCAGTTTAGGACACCAAACGAGTAAAATTGTTAAATAATGACTGAAGAGTTGTCAGAATAGGGAGTCTAGGATCAGGTCCTCCTATAACTTCCTTCCTTCCCAACTTCGCTATTAGCATCAAAGGATCTGCAGAGCTCCTAGTCAATCAGACCTACAGTCTCTGTGTGCCCCTTGCTTGCTTACTCTCACTCATACTAGATAATGCAATCTATTACCAAAGCTTGTTATTTCCGTCTCCACATTTCCCCTCTACAATCCCATCTCTCCACTCACATAGTTACTTCCTTAGTTCAGACCTCATCACTCTTCTCTCTGGTGTCATTACCTTGTGATTCTCTTCACTCCAATCCATCTTCTACTCAGCTACAAAGTGACTTTCCTAAAGTGAAGATCTGGCCAAGCCACGCCCCTAGTAAATAAACTTCAGTGACTCCATATTACCTCTGTGATCAAATATAAAGTTCTCTGGACGCTTCCTACTTCTTTCACAATGTTTTTACACTTTACTCCCCTCCATACACCCTACAATCCAGAAACACTAACCTACTTGAATTTCTTCCAACTCCATTCCCAGTGCTTTTGTACTGGCTGTCCCCTATGCCTGGAATGCTCTTCCTCCTTACCTCTTTAATTTCCTTGGATTTCCTCATGTCTCAGCACAAATACCACTTTCTGCAGGAGGCTTATCCTTGGCTCCTGCAGCTAGTGCCTTATTCTCTGAGATTATCTTCTATCCACCCTATATGTCTTTTATGTACCTAATTATCTTTTTAATAGTATTTAATTTTTTCCAATTACATGCAAAGACAATTCTCAACATTCATTTTTTTAAAAGATTTTGAGTTTCAAATTTTTCTCCTTCCCTCCCTTCCCCCCTCACCAAGACGGCAAGCAATCTGATATAGGTTATACATGTGCAATCATGTAAAACATATTTCCATACTAGTCATGTTGTGAAAGAAGAAACAGAATAAGAGGAAAACAAAAAAGAAGCGAAAATATTATGCTTCAATGTGCATTTAGACTCCATCAATTCTTTCTCTGGATGTGGATAGCATTTTCCTTCATGAGTCTCTTGGAATTGTCTTGGATCATTGTATTGCTGAGAGGAGCTAAGTCAGTCATGGTTGATCATCTCACAATGTTACTATTACTTTTGTATCTAGTTATCTTCGTGTTGTCTCCACCATTAGAATGTGATATCCTGGAGAGTGGAGATTGTTTTTGCCTTTCTTATATCTCCTGCACTTAGGATGGGGCCTGGCCCACAGTAATCACTTAATAAATGCTTGTTGACTGATGATCAAATGACTACTGTGCCAGTAAAGGAATTGAGGTTACTTAGCTTGGAGAATTGAAGACTAGGGAAGGAAGAGAGCATGGTGGTTGTCTTCAATGGTTTTGAAGGATCAGGAGGAGAATGTGGAGCTTCAGGAACCCAGATTTTGGTGCAACCAGAAACAAATCTCTTAACAAATAGGATTGTCAAAAAGTTAAATGAGCTGCCTCAGAGGGTACTAAGTTCCCCCTTACTAGAAGTTTACATAAAAAGACTGACCACTTGTCAGGGATATTGGATAAAGAATTTCTATTAGGTACAGGTTGAACTAAATAAACTTTGAGGTCCCATTCAATGCTGAGATTCTATGTTTTTATGAAAGTATAAGATATATTTGAAGAATAATAGGGAATTTTATTTGACTGAAGGAAGCTAAGTCATAAAAGGCTGACGAAGTAGGCTGGAGCCAATGTGTAAGGGGCCTTGAATGCCAGATTAAAGAGTTTGAAATTTATTTGATGCAAAATGGAGACCTACAGAAGGCTTTTGAGCATGATGCTTAACAGATACTAATACTTTCTTCCAACTCTTCAACCACTGAATTCTCATTTGTATTTTAAAGCCCACCTTGAATGTTAGTTCTTCTAATACCTTCTGTGATTGTGACATCCTTTTGGGGAACTGTAAATACCAGTCCAGAAAGTACTGTATTCACTTTACAACTTGCCCCTCTCCTAACACGGGTAGGCAAAGAACATGTTTGTTGGATGAATCAAATGTTTGTTCTGTGCTTTGACAACTTTAAAGCACTATATGAATGTTAGTAAGGAGAGATCAAGAGAAAGAAGAGGAACAGGAACAGGAAGAGGAGAAATAGAAGAATTAAAATTAGAATTGGAATAGGAAAAAAAGGAGAAGGAAGAAGAGAAAGAGGAAGAAGGGGAGAAATAGAAGAAGTAAAATTAGAATTGAAAAAAGAAAAGGAGGAGGAGAAGAGGAGAAAAAGGAAGAGGAGGAAGATGAGAATTTTTCTCTTGTGGAGAAGGCAAGAAGCTAATTCTATTCGTGTGGGAGAGGGGCAGGGCTGGTATATTTTAGGTACTTATTGGCAAGCTGATTACACAATCAGAGTTGCCTAAGATATTGTGCAGGCTCATTACCCCAAACCTTCACTGATTTTTGGTAATGAAGCAAAACAGAGATGGGCAGAGCAAGGCATTCCATTACCCAATTGCTATTATGTGGTGTCACAAAATAATTATGTTATTCTCACACATCCATCCTAGTCACATTTTTGCATAACCTTGTTATTCTGTTTCCCTAGGAGCAGATTCTTTTTTTGAAAAACCCTTTATGCCCTCCAAATGTCCTCTGGTCTTCCAAACGGAGCCTTTACAATATGGGGGTGGGGAGCAGGGCCCTGTTCCAGCAGAGCACTGCTAATTTGAAAGGGAACAGATTCCATAATTCCATACTTCTGTTATGCTAAACATTTGCTGTTAAATCTCTCAAGAAACCTCTACTCATCCATTCCAAGTATCTTCCGAAGTCCCAATTTAATCCACTCTCAAAATTATGAAGAGATATACAAATCGCATTCTTCTTGTCCTCAGCCAGCCTTTTGCTTTTGCCTCATTTTGAATACCAGTCATTTAAGTTTTGGCTCAGCCTATTTTGTTTGTTTAAAAAGTCACCATCAAAAGGCCTTAGTGGAGGTTTGGGTGACTGCCATTCTCTGTCTAGAGAAGGAAAGAGATTTCTTATTGCTGGGGGCAGTGTGGCATTTAAAAATGTCTCTGAAAGTTGCTCCTGAAGGGAACTCCCGAAATGTATTGGGCAAGGATGGTATTAATGGAATAAGTATATAAATATAGATATAGATATATTTTTTTTCCTCCAAAGAAGACAGTATTACCTTAGATATGCAAATTCTGATGTTTTATTTAAAAAGTCAGTCCCACCGCATGCAATGACTTCATACCAGGCAAATGTCATACAATGCCTCTATTACAATATGTTGTCAAGGTCTTTATCAGCCTAAGACTTCTAGAAATCTTCAAAGGAATTTCAAGAAGCCAAATCAGTCTCTTCTTTGCCACCATCCTGTCTGACACTGGACATCATTTAAACAGGAGTTTAAGGGAAGAGTATAGAAGTGGACAATACTCTCTTTAAAAAATCTTTGTCTGGAGAACCAGGTAGGTATCTCTAGAGGGGAGGGTGAGGGAATAGGTTATAGGGGGCTATAGAATGGTGTTTAGATGTATGGGAACAGGATAGGGAAGGGATCCTTGGAGGAGGGTAGGCTAAGTAACAGAAGGGCAAGGTAGCAGGTAGAAGTAAAGTAGAGGAATCAGGAGGGATAGGAAACAAGAGATATGCAAACAAAGATCAGGAGTAGAACTTGTTTGGGAAAGTACATATCTATATATGTAAGCTTATATGCATGCATGTGTGTGTGTGTGTGTGTATATATATCTATAGCTATAGAGAAATATATCCATACTCAATTATAGCCTTCTAGGGTGAGGGAGAAGGAAAAAAAAAGAATGAAGTACAAAAAGTGCACAGCAGAGAACAAAAGAAAACTTACAAGGAAGTAAAGAAAAGATGGATAGCTTTCAGACACAATGTGTAGCATTTATCATACAGTCTTTCTTGAAATGAAAATGTGTCATTACATATTTTGAATTGTCTCATGTTCTGGTATAGATAACATGCTTTTTTTCTTTTCTTTGTAATTAAGTTCCAATATTTAAGTTTATGATATGATTTTTTTTCTTTTCTCTATTCTATATTTGTATTCTGGTGTTTGAGTCTAAAATGAAATTCAATTTAATAAATAAATAAATAAATAAAGCTTTGTCCTGGCTGAACTTGAGGGTGGGAACACCATAGAGATTACTGAGTGAAACTTAATTCATCCCTCTTAAATATATTTTCATGAGTGCTTAAATCCAACTGGAGTAGCCACAAAAGGAAGGCTTAAGTTATAAATGCCATGTGACCTTTCTGCTCCCAGTGAAATTCCTTGAATGCCAGTTCAACGTTGACTTTGGACTTATGCTCTTCCAATGCAGTCAGCTGTAATGCCATGCTCCTTCTAAAAAAAAAAAGCCCAAAAAACAAACAGGGAACCTTCACACTCACAGTTAAATGAACTAGAATCTTGGGAATTTAAAACTTAAGTAAACAAAATTAAAAATGAAAACTGGAAAATGAAATCTCAAAGCAACGTGTTACGAGGCCATTGTTAGTAGCCTGAAGTAGTCAGTCATTCTTGCATATTCAGCCTCCATTCAAGGCACAGTTTCCTGACTCAAGCTGTTCTGCCTGTCTTCGTCTCAAGCTACCCCTAACCTGACTGAGCCCTGCTTGTTTCATAAAAATCTCTTCTGATTCTGAAAGGCAGTCTTGGCTTGGGTGAAAAAGAGTTGACAGTGTTGCTTTCATCTTCCTGGCCCAATTCTCATGATACAAAACAATAATTCGGGAGCATTTGTCATGCAAGATTTGAAACCGTCCTCCTGCGGCAGCTTTGCACTTAAGCCCCTCGCTTAAGTGGCTGCTGACAGTAATTAGGAAGGCAGAACAAGAGCAGAATAATCTTCCTAATCCACTGCTCTCCTCATGTCATCCCTCCTCCCCCAATCCAAATCTGGAATGATTCCTCATTGCCTTCCAAATATCATACTTAGCTTGGCATTGGAGACCTACCATGATTTGGTTTTAACCTATTTGATCATACAAATACAATTCTCCATCCCCTGTATGATGTTTCAAGAGAACAGGACTACTTCCTGTTAATCTTGGTTCCCTACATTCATCCCTTTCTTTTGTGTAGCTAGGTGGAGTCAGGAAGACCAGAGCTCAAATCCAGCCTCAGACACTTAATAGCTGTGTCACCCTAGGCAAGTCATTTAACCTGTTGGCCTCAGTTTGATCATCTGTAAAATGGGGCTAATATAATAGCACATACCTCCCGGAGTTGTGAGGATCAGATGAGATGATAATTGTGAAGTGCTTAGCACAGTCCTTGGTACATAGTAAACACTATATAAATGTTGGTTATCATTGTTGTTATTATTATACCTCATGTTGCTTTCCTCATATTTTTCACTCTTTTCAGAATATTTTTCTCCTTAACTTTTCATTGCCCATTGAGATGCTAGCCATATTTCAAGGCCGAGTTCAGGTGCCATCTCATCCACAAGGTGTTGTGTCTTCACCTACCCCAAGGTCTTTTGTCTTCTCTCTGGTAGATAGCACTTTATATGTATGTCTCTCTCATGTCATATGACTTGAGCCTGGGTTGCAAAGGCCACCAAAGTTGTTATAAATAACAATTTCAGAGACTGGGGAAAATGATATGAACCATATCCTTAGTTGAGTCGGTGGAGAGAAAGCAGGGACCCTGGCATACCACAAGGCTACTGCTGGGGAAACCATAGGAGGAGCAGGAAAGGAGGGAGAAAACCTCTGACAGTTTCCTATTTTAACTATTTATTCTTTCAAAATAGATGCTATTCTCACACTTTTTATGCTGCTGAAAACCTGAAAGTACTGTCAGTGACCTCTGTGATAAAGCCCCAGAAATAGCACTCCTGTTAAATCTCTTGTCAATACTGAGTCCCCACCACCTAACTTTGTTACACAGACTTACTTTCATGTTAACCCATGCTAAGACCCATGTGGCCAGTGTCTTCTACTGGATTTTAAATCAACCACTTGTCCTAGCCTCCCTCATTCCCCTAGTATTAGGACTCTATGTGAGGAGAATGCCATGTGGTTTGGTCCACCGACTTCTCCTTCTTTTTACCCTGTTTCTTGAAAGCAGCTCATCACTTTCTAGTATTTTCAAGGGGGTTATAAGCTATAAAATGCTGCAGAGTAAATACATCAAGAGAATATAATGACATATGAAAAAAATTCCAATAGCTCTAACACTTAAATAATGGTCCTGAGCAGGGGGTCAGGTAGTATATCAGTTTTCCTTGGATCTTTTCATGCCCATGATCTCCCTATCACAGTCTGCTTTGAATATTAACTCCACTTTAGTTGGCAATTTGCTTCTCCAAACCTCTAGAAGTGCCAGAGCCTAGGCCACAAGCAAGATATTTTCTCCTTATACCAGCTCCACTTTCCCTCACTTCGGTCATTCTAGATGACATTCTAGATGACCCTAGATCCATTAACCCATTAATTTTAGACCCATTAATTCCCCTTGACTTTTGGTCTCAAATTTCATTGAGGATTCCTTTCATACAGAGCCCCTCAAAGTTCTTTTCAAGTTTTAGCCAAGTGTTGTTTTCCCCATTTTCTCAGGGACTGTTTATACTCTGGTCCCTGAAATTTTCTCTTTCTTTTGCCCTCACCTGCCTTTCTATTCTGGCTTGTTCTCTTGAAACAGATTCTAGCTAGTTTGTCCCAGCCCTTGTTTTTTCAAAAATATATTTGTTGTATGACTGTGAGATATTGAACATGTCTCCAAGAAATGGAAAATGAACATCAAACAGGGGATATAACTCCTGGCATATAGTAAGTACTTAATAAATGCATGTTGAATCACTGACTGGCACAGAGTGGGCAAGTTCTAACAAATAACTAACAAGAACTTTGAACAAGAAGAGTGAAAGATATCATCAGGCAAATGTATGGTAGGAGAAGAAGATGGGATGCATCCACTTTGCATATGCTGCTCTGCCTGGTTTCAACTCCACAGAACAAGATGCCCCTCCCAGCATATGCTCATCACTTCCTTTTTTTAATTTTATTCTGAACTTAAGAAATAAAACAAACATTTTTCCACCAGATAATAGAATAAGGAAAAAAAGATGATTGCACATGAAACTGTAAATTGATTATATACAACTTGATATTTCTTTTAGATATATAAAAAAACCACTATGTAACCTCTTTTTTTTCCCTTTTTTTCTTATCTCTCCACCTCTTGCCCTAGAGATGGCTACCATTAGATATATACATAAACACACAAATATACAGGTAAAATCATCCTATACATCCTTCTGTTTATCAGTTCTTTCTCTAAATATAGATAATATCTTCCTTCATAGGTCCTTTGTAGTTAAATTGGGCATTTATAATAGTCAAAATGACTTATTTGCTCAAAGTTATTCTTAAAACAATATTGTTATTACTGTGTACAATGTTCTCTTGGTTCTGTTCATTTCCCTTCCTTTCTTTTTTCCTTCCTTCCCTCCCTCTCTCTCCCTCTTTCTTTCTTTCCTCCCTTTTTTCTTTCATTACTTCCTTTAAAAAAAAAGCACAACTGTTAAACAAAACCAACAGTAACCATCTTTGATAGTGTATACTATACTCCACATCTGTGTTCTTTGCCCCTGTACTTAAAGGGGAAATCTTTGTTTCCCTTTAAGTTCTACAGGAATAAGAATAATTCATTATAATTTGTCACAGGTCAGCCACTTTTTACTGTTGTTATTATTTATAGAACCATGGTGTGGCATAAAGGAGAGAAAGCCAGCAAGAGTTAGGTCCAAATCCTAGCTCTGACTGACCTTAGGCAAGTCACTTCACTTCTCGGTGTTCTAAGCAACTTTGTAAGACTATAAATTACAGAGAAGGTACTGTATTGGTAGACAGAGATATGCCAGCTGCATCCTAGCCCTATTGTTTACATTATTATATTCACTGGGTAAATTGTTCTCTTGGCTCTGTTTTCCTTACTCTGCATTACTTAGTACAAGTATTCCTATATTTCTTTTAATTTCTTATTTTCTTCATTTCTTACATCAGCTCTTGATTTTCCTATCATTTTTTCCCAAGTGTTACATTGGTCTATATCCCCCTGGTACTTGATCCTTATGCTGCTTACCTTGCTCTTTTGCCCAAGACTGAACTTCTCTCCCTCCCATTCTGAATCTGCACCCACTTGTGCCTGTGCCTTAACTCCCAACTCAATGGCCAACCAGATCTGATGGTCAAACATCAAAGTGAATGGATACTGCTAATGGACACCCCTTTTCTTATTCTCAGTTTTGGACTCCAATCACCTTCCTACTATACCTTAGTATGTGTTGAGTCACTGGCCCTTATTTTAGCTTCCTCTCCCCAGGACTGGATCCCATTGGCCAGATTAAAAGGACAATAATTACAAACAAAAATGTATGACTATGTGGTAATATCAATATATTCTTATGCCTCAGAATAATTGTGTAGAATCATTGCACCCTACACTATTCTTATTGTAGTAATTGATATTCTTTCTTAAGAAGCAGTTAGTTATTGGAGTCTAAAGCTGAGAATAAGAAAAGGTGTCCAAGTGGAACAGTGAGTTGAATCCTAAACTTGGAATCAGAAAGACTTGAATTCAAATCCTGCCTCAGATCCTTACTAGCTATGTGACCTTGGACAAATCACTTAGCATTTCAACATTAATTTTCTCATTTCCACATGCCTCACAGAGTTTTTATGAAGATCAAGTGAGATAATGTATGTGCTTCAAAAATCTTAAGGCATTAACATATTATTTATTATTATTATTAATAACTTAAGGCACAGCACATGTATTTGTGTCATCCCACTAACGATATTGTAAGCTCCAGGATGACAAGGATCACATCAAATTCATCTTTGAATTTGACCTTGAGTAAGTCACTTAACCTCTGCTTACCTCAACTTACTCACCTGTAAAAATACGGATAGTACCTACCTCCCAGAGTCTTGTGAAGATCAAATGAGATATTATTTGCTTAGCACAGTGTCTAGAACATAGTAGATGTTTTTTATTATCTTTAATACCTAGTATAGTGCCTTATACCTAGTGGCAGCTAGGTGGCATGGTAGATAGAATACTGGACCTGAAGTTAGGAAGACTTGAATTCAAATCCAGCCTTAAACTCTTACTAGCTGTGTGACCCTGGATAAGTCATTTCACTTTTATCTGCCTCGGTTTCCTTCTAACTTTTAGGGTTGTTGTGAAGGTCAAATTAGATGATATATGTAAAGCATTTAGCACAATGCCTGGCACATAGTAGGAGTTTAATAAATGCTAATTTCCTTCATTCCTTCCTTCCTTATTCCTATGCTGAAATATTCTAATATTCTCCCATTGCTCAATCAACTCAGTGAGGCTATTAAAAGAATACAAATTTCATGTTGATTCAAATACTGACTTCCTTGCCCCATCCTATCAAAGCGAGAAACTTTTTTGTTCTGCTACTCTGATTTCACTTGCTCCTCATTCTCATTTCACCTAAAATTTGACACAAATACATTCAAAATCACCCCCAAAATTTTTCCCTCACAATGCTCAAATATCTTGTCCTGAATCATTTACCGTCAGCAGGCATCACTTGTTGGCAGGAATTTCTTTTAGTGAGGGAAACTTGATGCAGAGGGGAGTTTTAGCATAAACTGTCTGTTTTCTAATCATAAAGAATGTTGTTCAAATAATGCCAACATCATCCTGCCTAGATCTATGACCGTAGACCTACTTGTAAAGCCCAACAGCATATGACCTTTCCAACAAAATCACTACCTATGGGAGCATCTACCATTTTACCAAGACATGAGCGTGCTGAGGAGGTGTTTCTAGTTACAGTCGATTGATCAGATTTAGGGGCACATAAATATCTTTAACTCAAGCTGGCTAAAGTAAAGGAATATTCTTAGTACAAGAAACTGAGAACAGTTTCTGAAAAACTTTTCCTAATCTACGTGAATCAGTGCTACAGCACCAAAGTCTGGTGTAGTGGAGAGAAGTTGAATTCTTTAAGTCTTTTAAATGACTAAATACTTTAAAGTTTTCATTTAATCAAGATTCAATTGATTAAATATATATTGAATGTCTGCTATGTGCAAGTTGCACAGATAATGCAAAGATAAACAAGAAACAGTTCATGATCTCAAGCTGTATACAATCCAATTGTTGGAGAATAATGTGGGTGTGCACATATTTGTCTCTCTCTGTCTCTGTGTCTCTCTCTATCTCTCTCTGTCTCTGTCTCACACAGACACATAAAGATGATAAAAGTTGGAAATAGTAAATGTTGGAAGGGTTTAGGGCTGATAGGTACAGTAACCAATTTTGGTAGAGTTATGTGTTGATAGAACCATTTCAGAAAACAATCTGAAACCATGAGAAGAATATTTAACTATTTATAAACCAATCAATTAACCAATCAGTAATCATTTATTTGGTACCTACTGTTTGCCAGGCACTGTGCTATGTTTGGGGAATATAAAGATAAAAATGAGATGGCCATTCACCTCAAGGTGCCATTCTATTTGAGAAAATAAAATGTACAGAAAGAAAAAGAAGAAAGATGTCACAAATACTAAAATGTTCATAAAATCATTTTTCTTGGCTATAGTAGAATAGAGAATAACTTGAACAAAGTGTGATATATGAATATCATGTCACATGATATTTGAATAGAATCAACCACAAAAGTGAAGAATTCAAAGAAATATGGGAAGACATTAACTGATGCAGAGCAAAAAAGCAGAACTAAGACAACAGACAATATAATAATGTCAGTTTAAAAAAACTAAAAGGAATTGAACTCATGATAAGAGAAATAACTAATCTTTGTTCTAGGAAACAGATGAGGGAATACACTTTCTTCCTCTTAGTAGAGGGATGAGTTGTGGAATGTTGAGGCTTCCATTCTGGCTAATTTTTCTTTAAATGTGTTTTTTCTTTGTTTCAGTGTGACCTTGGGCAACTCACTTAAGTCAGTTTGCCTCAGTTTCCTCAGTAAAATGAACTGGAGAAGGAAATGGTGAACTTTAGTATCTTTGCCAAGAAAACTCCAAAAGTTGTCACAAAGAGTTGGATACAACTGAAAACAACCAACCAAACAAAAAAAAAAAACCCAAAAAACCACAAATTTTCTTTGTTACAAGAGAGGATTCTGAGAGTGAAGCACTGCCTTTCTTTGTATTCCCAGTGCTTAGTACAGTGCCCGGAACATAGCAGGTACTTAGTAAATGCTTCTTGATTGATTGAAATGATTGTGGCGTATACAAAAAAGACACCAATAAAACTTTATTAAAAAGGATATGCCATGCACATAAAGAACTATAAAACAAAGCACAGCTTGAACAAGAAGAGGTATAGAGTGCTATCGGAATTTCCAGGAGGGAATTCAGTGGGAAAATCAGTGATTACATAATTCTAGTAGCATTGGAACTGGATTTCTAGGATGACTAAGATTTCAGCAGATAGAGATGGAAAGAGGGAGTATTTTCTGCCTATGGAATCAGAGGTCAAGATTGAGAAAATGTGACCATAGATGGAGTTGGAACATGTTAATGAGAATGATATGAGATAGGTGGATGGGAGTAAGATTATGGAGGACCTTTAATGACAATCTAAGGACTTTGGCTTATATTCAGTTGGCAGCTGGGAGCCACTGAAGGTTTTTGAGTTTCAGATCAGAATGTGATCAGAGTTGTGCATTTGGAAGATCACTCTTCTCATCAATGTGTTAGGTGGATTAGAGTGAGAGTATAGCGGGGAGACTGGTTTATCTTTAATAGTCTGTGTGAGATGGGAGCCTCAGCTCATTGGAATCTGCAAGTGATGTCAATAGATTACCTCTAGCCAGAATAATCCACAAAACAAATGAATTGTCCATAACATGTAAGAGTTTGATGCTAGGATATTGGTGGCCCTCAACTCAAAGAAAAAAGAAGCCAGAGAGAAACAGAGAATTCTTGCTTTTTCTCTAGAAATCGCTGGGAAGAGGAAGATGCATAATTAAACTCAGCTGCAGCTAACTCCCTTATAACCATTCTGAATCTGAAGGCTGTAGTGTGTCATGCTCTAAGGAAACGAAAACAATAAATTACCTGCTTGCTGAATCCAGCATGGATTTTCTCATCCATGAATTTATGAGACAGAAGGAGAGGTATGTCAGGTCAGGCAGATGGTAACTCCCTTCTGTTCACAACTAAAGTCTGATCTCCTCCAAACACAAATAGGCTGTGCAAAATTAGGACTAAAAACCTGGTGAACATAGCAATTGTCAAACATTCTAGAATGCCACATTCAGACTACATAGGGTTACTGGCAGTGGGAAGCATGTCACTTATACCTGAGTGGTCAGACTAATCTAGCCACAAATGTGCTTCTTGTGTAGATTCTGAGTTTTGACCTTCATAACTTATAAGCTTTCTTACATAGCTTCTAAAAGAAGAAAAAAATGAGGCTGTAGATTAAAATTGAAACCAATGATGGACAATGGTTTTATTATTTATAAGATACAATTTGGTTTCATCCATGTTTCATGGAATTTGAGTGATTGATAGAAGACATTCATATTGCTGACAAAGGACACATTCAGGTTGGACTAAATGACCTCTAAAGTTCTGAAAATCTATACTGTTTTCTAACTTCATTTGTTAAAACTGCCATTGAGGTCCTACTCCAAGTCAAGGAGATGAACCTTAGTTTCTGTAAGTCTGTGGCAGTGGAGTACAAGTCTTAAAAAACTGGAAAGACCTGTGATGAACTATGAATCTGTTTTCTAATAGCAAACAGCAAAGTTCAGAAAGGCAAATCTCTAAAAGTTTAGCTACCAGTTGACATTTTTTGTTGTTGTTCATAGAAAGTCATGAAGACTGCCTAATGAGGATCAAAAAGGCTGCAAACTGTCCCAAGTGGGCATAGTATCCACTTTGATGAAATGACTGATCGGTTTAATTTTTAAAGAAATAAACTCTCATAAAAATGATTTAGAGCAGGGATGGGGAATCTGAGGCCACATGTGGCCTTCTAGGTCTTTGGGTGCAGCCTTTTGACTGAGTCCAAATTTTACCGAACAAATCCTTTTATTAAGGGGATTTGTTCTGTGAAGTTTGGATTCAGTCAAAGGGCCACACTTGAAGACCTAGAGGGCCACATCCCTACAGTACAGAAGTGTGGTCCTAGAGTCAGAAAGACCTGAATTCAATGAGCTCAGCCTCTAAAATTTACTATATGATTGACTATGGATAAGTTACTTAGTGGCCTAGACAGCATCGTAACATCATGAGATACAGAAGAACTGATCTCAGTGAGCTCCCTACATCAATGAAACCACAGGTCTAGAGCTGTGTGTGTGTGTGTGTGTGTGTGTGTGTGTGTGTGTGTGTGTGTGTGTATTTGTAATTATGAAGAAGTTCTGCCCAAATAGGATGGCCATATGAGAAAATCACCACTGTTCATCCAAATAGTAAGCAGCATGGAGAAGGACAAACCTCCTTCCATCCCCAGCCCCCCACTAAACATGCTGATTTTTGAAGGAGTCTTAACCATCATATGATACTGTTTTGCCACCTGTGTTAATTATTCAATGATTATTAAGTACTTACTTGGTGCCAGACACCAAGGTATTGTAGATGTAAATACAAATAATGAAACAATCTCTATTTGCAAGGAGCATAAAGGGTGAATACATATAGCATAAATGTGAATATATACAAAGTACTGAAATACAAGGTAGTTTGGAGGGGAAAGCATCAACATTTGGGGAAATGATGTGACAGATGGTGCCTGAGCTGCATCATAAAGGAAGAGAGGGACTCTATGAACCTAGAGACCACCTGAATAGACAAACAATACCATTTTAGGAAAGACATGTAAAAAGAAAGATATAGTATAAATATGACCAAGAGAGGTTTAAGTAATTTTGGCAAAATGTACATTTTTAAAAGATCTCTTCCTTCTAAATCTGATAATATGGCCCTTTTCCAGATCTGTTTATTTAGTGTTTTGCATTTAAATTGCATCTTCCATCAGAACATTTCTAAGTTCTTAAAAATCCTTAATTAGGCCTCATGGAACTCAAGTGACATTGGAATTTTTCTTGGCCTTGATGGCTATTTAGAAGCCAGAGAAATGGAAGGAAGGCTGCCTGTTCTTATCTCCAAGGCAAATGCCCAACTTGTTTTACTGGAGAAAGAAAAGGTTTTACTGGATTTGACTATTTGACTATGATTGTGCTAGATGGCCTGTAAAGAATTTATACTGTATTTGGGAAAACAATATGAATAGAGCAATAACTAATTTTTTTCAGTGCTGCCCTTGTGAGGAGCAATATAGTAGGTGCTATGGGAAAAGCAAAGCTTAGATAATAGACAATCCTTGCTCTCATAGAGCTTATAGTTGAGTAAGGAGACACTGACATGGATAACTATAGTATATAACATTACACAAGTGAAGGAGAGAGTTATAAAAGAAAGTGCTAAGTGAAACTCAAGGGGGACTGTTGATACCCATTGAAGTATCAAGAAAATTTTGAAGAGTTGGCAACACTTGATTTGATTCTTGAAAGAGAGATAGGAATTCAATTGATGAGGAGGAAAAAAGTAAGGCATTCCAGGCATGGAGAAGAGGGGGAACAGATTTTTTAAAAATACTGTCTGTATTTAGAGAGTAGAAAGTAGTCTCATTTAACTAAAGCCTAGAGCACAATTGAACAATCGAACAACAAATCTACCAGGGGCCTTAGCATGGTGCTGGGCCTTAGAGATACAAAAACAAAAGGGAAATAGTTCCTGATTGTAAGGATTTTACATTTTAATAGGGAAGATCATGTGAATATACATAGCTCTAGAAAAAAAAACACAGTCAAAATATATGCAAGGTAATCTTGGGGACAGGAAGAAGACACTGGCAACTTGTAAAGGAGAAGGGTGGACCAGAAAAGTCTTTATGAGGAATATAAAAATTGAACTGAGTCTTGAAGGAAACCATTTTCCAAGAGGTGAAGGTGATGGATGAGTGCACATTCCAGGGTGGGGGATGATCAGAGATAGGAGATAAAATTTCATACCTACAGAACTGCAAAATGGCCAATATGGCTAGACCATGGAATGTGTAGGAGGAAATGACTTTATAATAAAATTAGAATGTAGGACAGACCTGGGTTGTTGAGAGCTTTAAATGTCAAAGGGAAGAATTTATATTGAATTCAATAGGGACTAGGAACCGCTGAAGTTAGTAAGGAAGTATCATAGTCAGATTTGTACTTTAGGAAAATCATTTTGGTGGCCATGTGTATGGTGGATTGTTGTAATGGCCTAGGTGAGTGGTGATGAAGGCCTGCAATAGGGTATGGCTGTGTGAATTGGGAGAAAGGACTATATCAAAGAAAAGTAGAGGTAGAAACAACAAGATTTGTCAACTCATTTTCTAAAAAGGATAGATGAGAATGAAGAGTTGAGAAAGAGACTAAGGTTGCAAACTTGGGTAACTGGAACATTGTTGATGTCATTGGCAGAAATAATAGGGAAAATGACCATTTCAGCAGCGTGACTTCGATAAGGCAATTTCAAAGTGAGTTAGTGATGAATAGGAAATGCAACGTATACATTTTTCCCCAAGAAGTTTAGCGGTAAAGGGGAGGAGAGTGATAGGACAGTAGCAAGGTAAATCAGCATCTCTTAGGAAAGTTTTGTTTGTTTGTTTGTTTTTGGTTTTCTTTGTTTTAGGATTGCAAAGACCTGAGGATGTTGGTAAATAGATTGGAAGGTTCCAGTGGAGAAGGAAAGATTTAAGACAAATGAGAGAGAGCTCAGCAACAGCCAAATACTAAAGCATAGGCCCAAATAAAGTAGGGAAGAATAGGATCAAGGGGAGAGGCGAAGGTGCTGAACTCAGCGTCCATACCTCTTTTGTGATCTGAAAGAGGAGCGAGTATGATGGAAAGGAGGACTTAGGAGTTTAGGAAGGAAACAAGGGTACTCACATTGAACGGTCTCATTCTTCTCAATGAGGTAGGAAGCAACATCATCTGCTCTACAATGTTGGTGACTATTGGGGGATAGTAGGAGGATATTGTTGGGAAATGAAAGATAAGAAGAGGCTTAGGACAATTCCCATGGTCATTAAGAAAGGGAGTTGATAAAGGGGAGAGTAGTTGGATCAAGGAGCAGTAGCAAGGGCCTGGCTGATTTGTATACTGTGAATTTAGGGTGTGGGAAATAAGTTAATTGGTGAAACAAATCACATACGCATATAAGACAACTAGTGAACAAGACAACATTTAATAAAGGGCTAATTAGTGTAACTTCTAGAATGTATCGTTCAATAGCTTCAACTCTTAATAGGAATTGGATGAGCTCGTTCATTACTTACACCACTAAAGGGAAACTATGGATTATTTTGTAATTCTGTAATGCTTTGGATTCTCAAATATTGAGACAAGCAGATAAGAGATGGAAGAAAAGAGGGTTAATTCTGCTATGCCACTTGCTGGGAATTAAATTTTCAAAGGTGGTTCCTTTGGATGGAATTGTATTTTATTTATGTTTTTATTTTAGTATCATATTTTTCCCCAATTACATGTAAAGCAATTTTTAATATTCATTTTTAAAACTTTGGGCTCCAAATTCTCTCCCTTCCTCCTTCCCCACCCTTACCCTCACATTGGGAGGGCAAGCAATTTGATAGAGGTTATACATGTGTAGTTACACAAAGCATTTCCATAATAGTCATGTTGTGGGGGGGGAAAATAGACCAAAAAACAACAACAACCTCAAGAAAAATAAAGTTAAAAAAAGTCTTTCAATCTGTATTCAGACACCATTGGATGGAATTTTAGCCCCAATCAACCTTCAAGCTTGGTTTATAGGTGCTCTTCCAGTTGAACAAGCTTGTGAGAAGGAGATGAAGAGGAAAAATACGACATATCCTCCCTCCCCACTCAAATATATTTACACAAATTAATATGGATATCAAGGACAAAGGGCAACAAACATTTTGAAGCAGTGTGTGAAGGACTGATAGATGTGTTTTAGAGTTCCATTGGCTGGCTTCCTTAGGTCTTGCCTAGCCATCTGGATTCAGTACCTTGGGAAAGCTTTAATGATAGGAGTCAGTCTCAGTGAGAGTTACGTGATTGCATTCTATTTTCATTCTCTCACACTTTAAAATGAATCCAAAGGAAGACAAAAAAGCCAATGAAGGGTCCAAAATCCATATTATGAAAAATAGTTGAAGGAACAAGTAATACTTAGCTAGGAGAATACATGACTTATAAAAACAATAATAACTATCTTCAGATATCCAAAGGACTGCCATTTGGAAGAAACTTTGAATTTACTCTATATAGTTCTAGAAGCAAGAAGTAGGGCCAAGGGATCAAAGTTACTGATAACTAAACTTTAATTCAATATGACAAAAAAGAATCTTACTACCAGAACTGTTCATCAATAAAAAGGAATTGATTTATGAGGCAATAACTTAGTTATCATTCAAGGTATATACATGATAAGACTGAACATCTTTCTGACATAGGGCATTTACATGCGAATAGAGTGCCAGGCCTGAAGGCTTATCTCTGTGACTTCAAAGCTGGCCTCAAACACTTACTAGTTTTATGACAGGCAAGTCGCTTAACCTGTTTACTTCAGTTTCCTCATCTGTAAAATGGAACTGGAGAAGGAAACAGCAAATCACTGTAGTATCTTTGCCAAGAAAACCCTAAATGGGGTCATGAAGAGTCGGAAACAGCTGAACAACAACTATCAGGCATATTTTAGACAGAAGTATGCATCACAGTGTAAAGCTATAAAGAGCATTGCAGATATTATCTCATTTGAGCATCATAACAGTTTCAAAAAGTTTGATGCCAGAGGAATAGTTAGTGCCATTATACAGATGAGGAAACAGGCTCAGAGAAGTAAAAGGGTCACATAGCTAATAAATGTCAGAAGTAGGATTTATCCCTAAGTTCTCTTGACTTTAAGGACAGCAAATTATTCATTATGTTACCTCACCACCCTTAGTTGGAGAGTTGGACTAAATGAATGAAAAGGCATTTATTAAGCAATTACTATTTACCAAATTCTGTACAAAGCACTAGCGATGTAACTACAAAAGATACAAACGCCAAAGATGAAAATATAAGCACTGGGGATACAAATGTATTGCTTCTATTCTCAAGGAGCTTATTTTCTAAAAAGGGAAGATAACACACCTACAGAAGAGTGGTGGCCAGAGAAGGATGAAGTCTCAGGGATAGTAAGCAGAACCCTAGGACAATTGATTGACATGCTCTACTCCCACCCCCACCCCCCAAGCCATGGTATTGTTAATCTGATCACTGTTTAAGTGCAGGAAATGGAAGTGGGGAGATTGGGACTGGAGGGAAAAAAAATGTTGTAAAACAAAGTCTGGTAACATCTGACAGCTGAAGTCTGCTAGATGTAATGAGCACAGCCCTATCATGGGAGCTGAAGGGTTCATCCATTTGGGAGGATGTGGATGTGGCTGAACGACCTCTAAAGTCCAACTCTGGAATTCTCACACTCAAACTTCCAACCTCTGTGTCCCTATCACCTGTAGCTACCTCTTGTGCGTAAGCATACAAGAAAGGACATTCCTCAGGGAGGGATAATTCTCCAATGGAGCCTTGACATTCCAGGAGTTGCCAGGGAAATGGGGGCAGCATTGCAGATTGATTTAAAATCTTTAAAAAGTTTCCTTCTTTAAGTAGCAGAGATGGGGTAGTTCCTCTCCCCACAGTATGAAGTAATTCAAATGAGCTCCCAAAATGTTAATAGAAGACACACTGCTGCGCTGGGATACAGAAAACTAACCACCAAAGTAGCACTTTGAATCCTTCTTGCCATTCTGTTATTGAAAAAGACATGGGATGCTGAAACATCACCTTAAACCTGCAGTGCCATAATGTACTAAACAGGGCACTCATAGATCCAGCAGTTGGCCTTTTATTAAGAACCTGTTAGGCATATGCTGGACTGCCCAATGTTATCTTGGCAAAATTTTCCATTAAAAAGGTCATACTTTTCTATGACAATTTCAACTACCTTTCAGCCGCATTTCTGTAAAGGACAGGAACACCATAGGGGTAAAAGTATGCCTGGAGGAGGTTGGTCATCTCAAGGCCTCTTTCCCCAGATAAATTGAGGAGACTTGTGGACTCTGCAGTCAATGTGTACTTAGCCTGCATCTTCATCCCTCTAAGGAAGAATTACAATAATACGCTGCTTCATCTAATGGATCCTTACAGTTCCTCCTGCCTAGCTGTTAATGTTGGCAACCTTTCAGAGGCATTTTCAAACTCCTCTACAGCCACCTTTTGAAAAATCTTTTTTAAAAGATATAATATTATTTTTCCTCAATTACATATAAAAACAATTTTCAATATTCATTTTCAAAACCAAGTTCCAAATTCTCTCCCTTCTGCCTCACCCCCCTCATTGAGAAGGCAAACAATTTGATATGGGTGTGTGTGTGTGTGTGTGTATGTGTGTGTGTGTGTGTGTGTGTCTATATATATATATATATATATATATTATATATATGTATATATGTATATATATAATTATGCAAAATATATTTCCACATTGTCATGTTGTAAAAGAAAACATAGACCAAAACAAAAAACCTAAGAAAAATAAAGAAAAGGTTTTTTTTAAAAAATATGCTTTGATCTGTATTCAGATTCCCTAAGTTCTTTCTCTGGGGATGGATAGCATTTTTCATCATAATTTCCTCAAAGTTGTCTTGGATCATTGCTGAGAATAGCTAAGTCATTCATAGTTGATCATCTCATAATATTGTTGTTACTGTGTGTAGTGTTCTCTGGTTCTACTCATTTCACTTTGCATCAGTTCGTGTAAGTCTCTCCAGGTTTTTCTGAGAGCATCTAGTTCATCATTTCTTATAGGATAACGGTATTCCACCACAATTATACACAACAAGTTGTTCAGCCATTCCCCAGTTGGTGGGCATCCCCTCAATTTCCAATTCTTTGCCACCAGAAAAGAGCTGCTATAAATATTTAGACATAGTTCCAAATTGCTCTACATAATGGTTGAATCAGTTCACAACTCCACCAATGGTGCATTAGTGTCTCAATTTTCCCACATCCCCTCCAAAACTGATCATTCTCCTTTTCTGTCCTATTAACCAATCTAATAGGTGTGAGGTAGTACCTTAGCATTATTTTAATTTGCATTTCTCCAATCAATAGTGAGTTAGAGTATTTTAATATGGTTATAGATAGCTTTGATTACTTCATCTGAAAAATGACTTCTTTTTTTGTCATTTGTCAACTGGGGAATGGTTCTTATTTTTATAAATCTGATGCATTTCTCTATACATTTGAGAGATGAGACCTTTATCAAAGAAAGTTGCTTCATAAACTTTTTCAGTTATGATTGCTAACCATACTTCCCTCCAACCTATTCCCCCTTTTTTATTCTATTCTCTCTCTTTCACCCTGTCCCTCCTCAAAAGTGTTTTGCTTCTGACTGTTGCCCCTCTTGATTCACCCTCTCTTCTATGAGCACCTCTTCCTTCTCCTATCCCCTTCTCCTCCTACTTTCCTGTAGGGTAAGATAGATTTCTATATCCAATTGAGTGTGTATGTGATTCCCTCTTTGAGCCAAATCCAATGAGAGTAAGATTCAAGTGTTTCCACCACCTCCCCCATCTTCCTCTCCATTGCGATAGGTTTATCTTGCCTCTTTTATGTGAGATAATTTATCCCATTCTACCTCTCTGTTTCCTTTTCTCCTAATACACTTCTCTTTCTCATCTCTTAATTTTATTTTTAAGGGTATCATCCCATCATGTTCAACTCCTACGTGTACCCTCTGTCTATATATACTCCTAACTGCTCTAATAATAAGAAAGTTCTTATGAGTTACAAGTATCATCTTCCTATGCAGGAATGTAAAAATTTAAACCTTATTAAATCCCTTGTGATTTCCCTTTCCTGGTTATCTTTTTATGCTTCTCTTAAGTCTTGCATCTGAAAGTTGAATTTCTATTTAGCTCTGGCCTTTGCATCAGGAATGCTTGAAACTCCTCTATTTCATTGAATACCCATCTTTTCCCCTGAAGGATTATACTCAGGTTTTTTTACCCCCCACCCAGGTAAGTGGTTATAATCCTAGCTCCTTTCCCCTTCAGAATATCATATTCCGAGCCCTCTGATCCTTGAATGTAGGAGCTGCTACATCTTGTGTTATCCCAACTGTGGCTCCACAATGCTTGAGTTGTTTCTTTCTGACTACTTGCATTATTTTTTCCTTAACTTGGAAGCTCTGGAATTTGCATGTAATATTTTTAGGAGTTTTCATTTTGGGATCTCTTTCAGGAGGCGATTAGTGGATTCTTTAAATTTATATTTTATCTTCTGGTTCTAGAATATCAGGGCAGTTTTCCTTGACAATTTCTTAAAAGATGATATCTATGCTCTTTTTTTGATCATGGCTTTCAAGTAGACCAATAATTTTTAAATTCTCTCTCTTGGTTCTGTTTTCCAGGTCAGTTGTTTTTCTAATAAGATATTTCACATTGCTTTCTGTTTTTTCCTTCTTTTGGTTTTGTTTTATCATTTCTTGATGTCTCATATAGTCATTACCTTCCGCTTGCTCAATTCTAATTTTTAAGGAAGTATTTTCTTCAATGAGGTTTTGTGCCTCTTTTTCCATTTGGCCAATTCTGTTTTTCAAGGCATTCTTCTCCTCATTAGATTTTTGTGGCTTCCCCCCCTCATTTGTCCTAGTCTGTTTTTTAAGGTGTCATTTTCTTAAGTATTTTTCTTTTGTGCTTCCTTTTCCAAGCAGTTGACTTTTTTTCATGATTTTCTTGCATCACTCTAATTTCTCTTCCCAAGTTTTCCTCTACCTCTCTTACTTGATTTTTAAAATCCTTTTTGAGTTCTTTCAAAGCCTGAGACCAATTCTTATTTGTCTTGGAGGCTTTGGATGTAGGAATTTTTACTTACCTGTTTTCTTTCTTTCATTTTTTTTTTGCTTTTTTTTTTTCCGAGGCAATTGGGATTAAGGGTCTCACAGCTAGTATGGGTCACGTGTCTGAGGCCAGATTTGAACTAAGGTCCTCCTGACTCCAAGGCTGGAGCTTCACTGTGCCACCTAACTGCCCCAAACTAGATCTATATATCATTTTATTTTGTTTTATTTTTTAGGCAATTGGGGTTAAGTGACTTGCCCAGGGTCACACACCTAGTAAGCGTCAAGTGTTTGGTCTGAGGCCAGATTTGAACTCAGATCCTTCTGTCTTCAGGGCCAGTGTTCTATCCACTGCACCACCTAGCTGCCACTACTTAGCTGTTTTCTTCTGAGTGCCCTTCTTCCTTGTCAGCATAGTAATTTTCTGTGGTCAGAAAATTTTGTTTGTTCATTTTCCCAGCCTATTTCTTGAGTTTAAGCTCTTTGCTAAAGTAGAGTTCTACTTCTAGGGTACACGGTGAACTGTTCCAAGCTTCAGAGGTTTTGTGCAACTATTTTCAGAGATACTTCGAGGGACCTGTAAGTTTTCAGTTTTTCCACGGTGGTATGATCAAAGGAGAGGTGTGTTTACTACTCTCCTGGCCTGCGCTTTGGTCTCTTTTCTGCCCTGGAACTGTGATGAGGGTCTCTGCTCCAGAGGCTAAAAGCTCTGATGTTCTAGTGATCCTCCTTGCCCTGGGACTGCCACCGAGGATTGCAACCTAGATCTAAGTATGGACAAAGCAACAGAGTCCTGCCCCCAGTGCCAGCAAAGAGACCCCTGTAATCTCCTTGTGACCACTCATTTCACCCCCTTACCATCTGTGGGCTGAGAGCTCCAGAAGTAATCACTACAGCTGCTGATTCTTTCACTACCAAGGCCTGCTCCTGGTTTTCTGCGGCCTGGTCTGTTCTGGCACAGCCTGTACTGAACTTTACTCCACTCTCACCTCAGTGCAACAGACCTTCCCAGCCAAACTTTTAAGTTGTCTTGGGCTGGAAAGTTGTTTCACCTTATCCTTTTGTAGATTCTGCCACTCCAAGATTTGTTTTAGGGTGTTATTTAAAGGTCTTTGGAGGGGTTTGGGGGTTGTTGTTGTTGTTTATCCTTCATTCTCAAAGAGGACATGACATCAGGGAGGTGATGCCATGACATGCAAGTGAATTGAATTTATGTGGGGGAGGGCCGTGCAAAGTCACCAGCCTCACTTTCTCCTCCAGAGCCATTTAGGATCAGTGGTAAGATATAGATCAGGGCCAGGAGATGGCCCTGAGAGGTGGGGTGGGGGGTATGGATTTGGGGGAGAGCTCAGGAGAGTCCCTGCCTTCTCTCTGCCATCTTGGCTCTGCCTGTCTTAAAGTCACTCTTAAAGGAAAAAAATAAGTTGCATCAGTGATTTCCTGGGGTTGAAAAGGAAGGTGGTGAGGCTTAGGAGGTGAAGGGAGGACTTCAGACAGAGGAAATAGACATTTGGGAGAAAATAATCTGAAACAAGATGGAAGCCTTTATAAATAAAGATCTCAGACTCACAGAATGTTACAAGGGGAAGATACCCTTGTTGTCATCCAATCCTGCCCCTTCATATTTGAAATGAAGAAACTATGGCCCAGAGAAAGACTGGCCCAGAGTCATGCAGTTGATAAGCAGCAAAGCTGGGACACAAACCTAGGCCTTCTGACTCTGAGTCCAGTGCTCTTTCCCCATCATCATGCTATTTCTCTCTTTAATGGTATTTTGCTAAGTAGAAATCATGTCGCATTGTGTTTTTCAAGCTCGTTGGCATATATCAAGGTCTTATCCCCGGTTGACCTCTTTTCATAAAAGACTCAAAAACTCAGATCTTTTTTCTTAAACACTTAGGAATTATCTGAAAAAAAAATCCTAGAAAGTTATGTTTTATGCCAACCCGAGGAAAGTACAAACTAGCCTTTTTTCAAGTCCCTCTGACACCACTGGGGTCACCTTCCCTCCTTGCTTTCCCCCTTTGCCCAGGCTTTTTGATTGCAGATGGGAATTAGATGAAATAGGAATCAACAACCTCATTGCTCCTGATGAGATAGAGGACCACTAGGCCTTTCCATCTATCCTAACACTGCCCCCTAATATTCTCCAGGCCTTATCATTTGTCCTGTCTCTATGCCCTGTAGTCCTCCAGCCTTGCCACCTTTACCTGTGTAACTAGGGATCTCTGGGTCTTGTCATCCATACTACCAGTGTACTCTTCTTACTTCTGTCTTAGGACTGGGTTTTCCTATCTACTCTGAAGCAAAACATTAGTTTAAGTGTTGTCTCTCCCAATTAAAGTTTGAGACCTTGAAAGCAGGGATTTTACCAATTTTTCTATTTGTGTCTTCAATACCACAGGGCTTGACATATAGAAAGTACTTAATAAGTTTCTTTCTTTCTTTGTTCCTTTCTTTCTTTCTTTCTTTCTTTCTTTCTTTCTTCTTTCTTTCTTTCTTTTTTTTTCTTTCATTCTTCCTTCCTTCCTACCTTCCTTCTTTCCTTTCTCTTTCTTCCTTCTTTCTTTTCTTTTCCTTCTTCCTTTCTATTGCTTCCTTTCTTCTTTCTCTTTCTTTCCTTCCTTCCTTCCTTTATTTATTTTTTCTTTTCCATTCCTTCCTTCCTTCTTTCCTTTCTTTTTGTCTCTGTCTCTCTGTTCCTTTTTCTTCTTTCTTTCCTTCTTTCTTTCCCTTCTTCATTCCTTCCTTTTTATTGCTTAATTCCTTCCTTCCTTTATTTTTGTCTGTTTCTCTTTTCCTCTTTCTTCTTTCTTTCCTTCTGTCCTTCCTTCCTTCCTTCTTTCTTTCTTTCCCTTTTTCCTTCTTTCCTTTATTTCTTCCTTCTTTTCTATTCCTTCCTTCTTTCCTTTCTTTTTGACTCTGTGTCTCCCTTTCTCTTCTTTCTTTTTTCTTCCTTCCTTCCTTCCTTCCTTCCTCCTTTCTTTCTTTCTTTCTTTCTTTCTTTCTTTCTTTCTTTCTTTCTTTCTTTCTTTCTTTCTTTCTTTCTTTCTTTCTTTCTTTCTTTCTTTCTTTCTTTCTTTCTTCTTTTCTTCCTTACCTGGGTAGCCTTCTTAAACCACTCTGATATTGCAGTATTGCACAAATTTTAGGCAATTTAAGACACACTTAAAGGCCCAAAGAGTACATGCTGAACTATTGTCTGAACTAGAAATGGAATCCAAAACTGCACACTGATTTGTCAAGCACTCCGTAGGCTTTTACTCCCAGCAAAACATCTAAGGAAGTGGTAATGGGAGATTAAATTTGTTGGCATATCTTAAGATAGAGATAAATTAGCGGAGAGACATGGTCTGCTTGTCTAGCTCTTTACTTCTGTACCATAGTGGTTCAGTAAAGAGCTTTAGAACTGCCAATCTGGCCTCCTGCAGCAATGTAGTTCCTTTAGTAAGGACATTAAGTCCCCTAGAGCTCCTGCTTCCTGTATATGACATGTTGGTTTTAGTCTAATCTATTTGCAGTCTCCAGCTATTGATTCAGTGTATTTCCCTGTTAAAACTTGGCCAGCTGGAGATGGACTGAACCAAGGATACTTTCTCTCTCCTAAGATTTTTTCCTGGTAATTCAGCCCATTGAGCCAAAAGTAGACATACTTTCCTGGGCACAATTAACTAGAGATTGGAATGACAGATAACTGGATAGCTATGCAGCTGTTCATTGATCCTTATGTAAAACTCTCAGTTACTATTGCACAGAACAAGGTCTCAGACTGGTTCCTTCCTCCTGGCCTTAATGATTCTTGCCTCTGTGATTTCATGCTCTTTTCATGCTCCTTATTCTGCCTTCTATTGGCCTAAGAGTGATATGGCCACCTAAATTTTCAAATGTGGTTTAATTCCTACTTTTGGCACTGTAGTAAAGATCTAGCTTTTATTATGGAGGGAAATGCAATATGCTGAGAGATATTCAAGGGTCTTGCCTGAAAGAAAGACAATCATTATGACATGGATGCCCTGGAAAATCACTCCCTGATGATTGAGGTAGGCTATATCAGGCAGGTAGATCAAAAAGCAAAATGATACCCAGGGAAAGGCCAACAGATAGAAAGGAGCCCAATTAGGACTTAAACCCAGGTCATCTGATTCTGAACCCTGTGTTCTTTTAAGGTGTGTAAATTACTGATTAATTATACCCAGCCAACAGTACACTGGTTTGTATTCTCACTCTAAAAGGTCAACTCAACAAACTGCATGGAGGCCATTCTGACTAGTAAGGGTATGAGTAAAAATCACTTAGAGTTATGAATAGCAAACCATAAAACATTTCTTCAAATCAACTTTTAAGGAGAAAAATTAGTAGAGTTGGGGATTAGGCCAGAAAGAGCTGCCACACACAAAAAAAGAACTCCAAGGATAATGCAAGACTGCTAAGGGGGTGGAAAAAGGCCTGAATTTGCCAGGGGTTTGCACCAGAACTAGGAGGAGTGAACCTGGGGTTGCGGGGGTACTAAGTGTGCCTTCTGGCATCTTCCTTAACAGACTATTCTTGCTAACTAGATCTTATGATCCATTTTTCTACATTGCTGGCAGAAGCCAAGTGCCATCAGCACACTCTAAATTCTGGTGCCCTAGGGTAAAGTGCAACTTCCTTTATTCTGTCTATCATTCAACCACTTGAGCCCAATAACCTGTATTTCTTCATCCTATTTAAAAATACTAGACATTGAAAATATCCACCGTTGCATGTTTTACAATTTATCTGAGTTATTTGTAGAAAGAGATGTCCAGGACTGAATGTAGTCTGAAAAGGAGAGAACACAGTAGAATTATAATCTCTCTTGTCTTGGATATTTCATTCAATTAATGCAGATTAATATTATTGCCTCCATGAAGCACTGCTCTTATGCCTCATTACAGTGTGCAGGTGCCCCTGGGTGCTTAGTGGCCAGGCCAATAGAGCACAAACTCTGACGGTCTCTACCATGATGGAAAGGATTCAGATATGGGTCCCCTAGCAGACTATGCTAGGTGGCACAGTGTATAGAGTTCTGGTCCTAGAGACAAGAAGACCTGAGTTCAAATCCGCTTTAGACACTAGCTGTGTGATCATGGGCAAGTCACTTCACCTCTGTTTATCTTAGTTTCCTCATTTATTAAATTGGGATAATATTTGGCCCTACCTTCCAGGAATGTAAGGATTAAATGAGATGGTATCTGTATAGTATTTAGCATAGTACCTGGCACATAGGAAGTGCTATATAAGTGTTAGCTGTTATTAGCTATTTTCTAAGGTCTAGCATAGCTAAATATGGAGAGCTTCTTGATCAATGAGTAGGAAGTCTTGAGCCTTGGCATGGCACAAAGAAAAAAATGACCCTCACTGTGCAGCCCCCTTTTTATTCTACAGTGATAGTGACAGAAAAGTAGGTAGAGCATAATAAAAGTATAGTTCCTTTATACTATCTGAAAACTCCAACTTAGCTGTTAGTATCTAAATGTGAGATCCCATCTATTGACCAATGAGTGAATATGTAACTGGAGGAAACGAAGCACATTAGAGGAGGTGGTTTATCCTATACCCAAAGGCAATAGGGAACCTAATTTCATGGGGACTTATGATTATCATCTTCACCATCATCATTGATAGTACTTTATTACATATTTGCTATGGGTCAGTCACTGTGCAACGTGCTGGGAATACAAAGGAAGGCAAAACCATGGTATTCTACCCTCAAGAGCTCACATTCTAATGGGGAAAACAACATGCAAAGAACTATGTACATTCAGGCTATATACATTGTAAATGAGAGATAATTCCAGAGGTAAGACACTTGGGGAGGGGTACAGGTGCTGATCTTTGAAAGAAGACAGGGAAGCCAGAAGGCAGAGGTGAGGAGGGAACACATTTCAGGTGTGAGGTATAGCTAGCAAAAAAAAAAAAAAAGGCATTTGGAAAATGTTCATCAGGAAAAAAGTTGTAGTTTATATATCAACTTTGGATGTGGATTTGGGGAGGTAGAGAAAAAAATATGATAAAATCTTTTTTCTATTTTTATTTTTTTTGATAAAATCTTCTGAATACAGTAGGGAAAGAATCTATAATTTCATTGGTATAAGGATGTATAAATTCTCTTACTGATAAATATAGGCACCTTTCTTGCGAAGTCCTAAAGAGTTTCCTGAGAGCACATAGAGGTTAACTGGCTTGCCCTGGTTCAAATAGCAAACACCTGTGAGAGATAGAACTTGGAAGCAAGTCTTCTTGACCTCAAGGCCAGCTCTCAAGCTGCTACTCCACACTTAGTGACTTTGGTGTTAAGATAAGCATTAAGAAGAATAGTAAAAAACCAAAATGTTAAGATATATGTTTCAGGAAAAGAAGTCAAAGTTTCATGCCTATATATATTTTTTTTCTTCAAGGAAAGAATTTCATGTCCAGGGAAGCTCAGGACACAAAAAGCACCAAGGCAAAAAATGACATTTATTATATTTTAATTTAATTAATGACTCATGACTGATGTAAGAGTCATTCCTGAGTCAATTGTCTATGTAGAGTCAGACTACTAAATCATTTGGGCAAAGATAGGTAGATAGATAGATAGATAGATAGATAGATAGATAGATAAAAGATGTACATATACATATATGTATATATAATAAAATAAAAAATAGAAATAAAAGTAATGAAATGAGAACAAGGATATGAATATGCAAGTTAAAACAATGACAACCAGATCTACTGAAATAAGTTATTCCTGCTGAGAAATGAGAAATGGATGGAGGTAAGAACGTCAACAAGGATTAAAATAATTTCATACCAAAGTTTGACTAACATAATTAATTAAGATGAGAAGAGCAAAATAGCCTAGGAAACACTTCAGCCAGGAAACATTTAATCTCTTTGCTAAGTGGATAGAGATGGCACCTAATAACAAAGCTGTTTTGGAATATAAATTCAGTTGTATAATCTTATGGAGAAGGATGGTAGAAGAGAGTGAGTATTATCTCCTCATGAAGCAGTAAGAAGCAGTGAAGGAGATTTAAAAAAAGCTTGACAAGAGACTAAACTAAGCAAAATCAACCCAAGGGTGTATCTGTAAGAAGGAACAACAAAAAGATGAAAAATAGAAAAGATCTGTAAGTTTGTTTGCAACAAGCACCATTAAGGAGGGTGGTGTGACTGTCTTTGTACTCTGCCATCATAATCCCAGAAGTGTTGCTAGGGAAAGTGGAAAGGGCACTAAAGAAAATAATAAGGTGAAAACAGATGAATTAGACCAATTATGCACAGAAAACCCCGGTGCTGGATGTAACACAGTATTGAGGTGACTGAGGGATAGACTCTCAAAGTATATGAAAGAGGAAAGTTTAGAACTTATTACTTATTAGACTTTCACTTGTTTTCTTTTTAAAGTAATCTGAAAACAGAATCAATTTTATAAACTGATTCTGAAATGAGTCCTGCTTCCTCTAAGAAGTCATCCCACAATCTTCCCTACTATCTGACTTCTAATTGATATCCTAAGATGTCTTCAGATGTCTAATATCATTTATGTTTGTCCCAGTCATTTGAGACAATCATGAACTATCTTGGTATGTTTCTTAAATCATTGTTTCTTTTTGTCATGTAACATTTCATGTATGTGTGGATCGCCATTACAATGTAAGCTACTGGAGGACAGGAACTGTTTTTACATTTATCTTTTTTTCTCTAATGCCTAGCAAAGTGTCCGATATGCAGTAGGATCTTAATAAATGCTTGTTGAATTGAATTGAAATGAATTGTCTCCCTGGCTAAACTTAGCTATTTGAAGGTAGTTTGGTATTACATTTCTCCGTAACTTCCATAGTGCTTAGCGAAAGGCAGTACGCCTAGTACAAACTCAACAAATATCTACTGAATGAGTATACACTATAAAATAATCTTTTGAGCCTAATAAAGAAGTCAGGGCAATCTCTCTATGGGCCTTCTGGATCTTAATTTTGTTATATACACCTTGCTCTGTCTGCTGTAAGTTATATTGCTTTATGATCCTACAGCTAGTAGGATACCACAGCCTATTAGATCACAAAAAAATTGTGGATAAAGCTTGTACCAGAAGTAAGCAACCAGAAAAAAGGAACTAGGAATCAATTAAGTATCAGCCATTTATTAAAACCCTACTGTGTGTCAGTCACTATGCTAGGTACTAGGGATACAAAGGGAAAAATGATACAACTCCTGAAGTCAAGTAGGTTCCATTCTACAGACAAGTCAGTTACCCATAAAGGTTAAGTGAAAAGAGACAATGATATAAGAAGAAAATAGGATCCTCTGGCCATGAAAGCCAGACTGTTAAATCAAGAGAAAAGTCTATCAATTCAGATGGTAACATATGAAACTGTTTAAAATTTTCTTTAAAAAAAACCAACTTGCTTTCTTATACCTACCATCCTTCCAAAATATTCTATATTAAAAAAGAACAGCTAAAATTTCATGGATATAAAATATAAAGATCACAATAATCACTTCAAACAAGAAGGAAGAAATCAATAATATGCTGGTCATCAAAAAACAAGTATTTGACTGTTGATCTAGAAGCAAGTAAGCTATAAACATTGTCAAAGTCATGGGTTAAACCCCAAAAGAAACCACATGATGAGAAAGATTACAGTGGTGAAGGTTTAAACTGTAAGAAGAGAGCATCCGACTGACAGTGAGGCAGAGGATTTGCTGACACTGAATAAAAAACAAATGAGGAAAACACTGCAGAAATGTTCAAGTAGAAATCATTTTCAAAGTCAATTGCGGGTGTATTTGAAAGAAAGAAGGGAGACTCAGAAGTCCAGGAAATCAAACAGAGAGGAAAGAAGATAAAAGCATGGATAAACAGAGAGAGGCCAAGTAGAGTGAATGTTTGACACCCTAGTGGAATTCAGCTATGTTGCCCGGGGAAAGGAAAATTAGAAAAACAATGGGAACTATTGAGACTCTTTGGAAGAGGGTGGGGTGAAACAAGACAATGAATTTTATAGTGAAAAAAAAAAGATCAGTATTCCAAATCATGCAATGAAAAAATTACCTTGAAGATACTGCTTTTTTTTTGTTTAAAGATTTATTTATTGTTGTATATGTGTGTTTACTTAGAGAATTCCAATGCAGAAACACTCTCCACTTGTCTATAATTTATGATGTGTCAAAGAGTTGCTGTACACTAAGAAGTTAACTGACTTACCTGTGGTCCTCAGATAATATTTTAAAGTATTTTTCAGGTGCCTGCCATCTGGAAGGTACTATGCTAAGCAGTGGAGATAGAAGGGAAAAAAATGGCAAAAGGCATTCCCTGCCCTTAAGGTAGTCACAATTTAATAATGGAAGACAACACATAAAATGAAGCTGAAAAGGGGGTGGGGTAGGGCTGACCAGATGGGAGCATGATGAAGTTGGGTAGAAAGTTATGGGCCCCCTCCTTAAGTGGAGGATCTGGGAGGAGCTCTCCAATGTCCACCCTCCATCCAACCCCAGGGGAAAGTTTCAGAGTTGGTGTCATCTTGCAGAAAGACAAGTTTCTAGAAACAAGGATAAAGTTTAGGGCTGAGGTGAGCAGCCAAGTGGGAGATATATGTCATAGTATAGAGCTTGAACCCAGGTATTCCTGACTTTAAGATCAGCCCTCTGTCAGCTATATCCTATTGCCTTTCTTCATATTTATACTTCTTGATAATAACACTAAGACTTTACTTTTGTCAAAGTGTAAGGGTAAGAACAATTTAATAAAATGATAAATCATCTCATTTAAAATAAGGTTGAGATACTATGCAGTGATACACTTATCATATGAAAACCCATTTTTATTGTTCTACACTAGGTATGAACAAGAAGTGGCTACCTCACTAGGTAAGACTGGAAGTCTGTTTAGATTGACTGATGGAATCAGTCATACCCTCTAGGATCCATATAAAACCACTGAACTATTTGTAGAGATTTCAGTATCTGGCAACAAAGAGGAGAGATCATTCTAGTTAAATCTCTGAGAAAGAATCAATTTGTTGGTCAGCCAGTCAATAAACATTTATTAAGTACCTACTACGTACCAGGTATTGTATTAACTATTGGGGATACAAAGAAAGGCATAAGACAGTCCCTACCCTCCAGGAGCTCACAATTTAATTGGGCTAGACAACACATTAAATGAAGCTGAAAACAGGGAAGGAGCTTACCCAGCACAGGCACAAAATGAAGTCCCGCAGCTGGGTGGGAAATGATCTGCGAATGTGTGACTGTCAGAGTTGATTTAATTTTCCAGAATGATGAGGTTCTAGAGATTGTGAAATTCAGGAGGTTGGCCAGGTAGGAAATGATGAAGTGAGTGCCTTCCTTAAATGGTAGAGAATTAAGGAAGAGTTCTCCAATATCCAACCTCTGACCAGAGGTGGGGAACCTGTGGCCTCAAGGCCTCACTTGAGGACCTAGAGGGCACATGTGGCCTTGAGGCCACAGCTTCCCTAGCCCTGCACCTCCTCCAATCAAAGGGAAGTGAGAGGGATCAGGGAAAGAAATGGTGAGTAGGTTTGAGTTTCAGAATCAAAGTCGTGGGGAGGAGCAGAACTCTGGCTTCAGCTTCCGTCTAGGTCTTCCCTCCTTTCCTGCCCAGCTTGCCTAGAGGAGCATCCTGTGAATTTTGAGTCCTGGAAAATGATGCATCTAGAATCAGAATTCTAGATTCTAGACAGCAACTGTTGACAGCAGTGTCTGCACTGAGAGCCAAGGATAGCACTTACAGGTGAATGAATCACATACTTTTGAGGGGCTGTTTATACCAGCTATCCTTACTATACCTCCTTAGTAAATACCCATGCTAAAAACTAAGTCTGGCTGATTAATAGCAACTAATAATCAACAGGACAAGAATATGAGTGGTGATTTGTGAGCTATAGTAATAGAAAATTTCTCCTTCCCAATCAGGCTTAACCCTAAAACCTTGATAGGACCTATTAGCCTCACTCAGGGGTTCCAACTTGTCAGTGTAGTTGGGAGATAGGATAATGACCCTCCAGAGTACAAAAAAAGGATTCATGGGATACAAAAGAATCTCAAAATCTTGAAGTAGGAAGATGTTTAGAAGTAGAGGATGTTTAGAACAATCCATTTATAAATGATTCCCTTTACAACACGTGGTGATGTTTAGCCTGAAGAAGTCAGTGGGAATAAGATAGCCGTGTCTGAGAATGTGAAAGGCAATCATGGGTGAAATATCGGATTTGAACCCAGCAGACAGAACCAGGAGCAATGAACAAACATCGCAAAGAATCGTATTTAGGCTTGATAGAAAGAAACACTTTGTAACACATCTACACATCCATAGAATGGGCCACCTCCAGAATTGATGGAATCCTCTTTCTTGGAGGTCTTCAAGCAAAGAATGACTGGTCACTTGCAGATATATTGTAAAGGGGAATGTTGTTCAGGTGGCATTTGAACTATATGGTCACTGAAGCCTCCTGCAATTCTGAACACATTGTCTCTGCTACATACTGTCATACCTAATACTTGTAAACTAAGTAGAACAGATATTATTGTCCTCTTCTTAGGCGTGATGAGATTGAGGCTCAAAGCCTCAGTGAAAGTGACATGATCAATGACATACTGCTAGTAAGTAGAAGCACCAGGACTAGAAACAAGTCCTTTGATTCCCAGTTCAATTTTCTTTCCATACTGCCTCCCTTCAGTTGGTCAATTTGATAGTCCATTAAACAGAACAGCTCCTGTTGTGCTATTTAAAATAGGTATTTCTATTTTTTTTTCTTCTAGAACATTATTTTTCTGAGGAGCCTGAGGCATTTTACACTTTTTCCATTCCAATTTCATTCATCCTTCTCTAAGAGATAGAGAAAACACACACACACACACACACACACACACACACACACACACACACACACACTTTCCCAAGGTGTGATGTCTAATGTGAAAATAGGACTAAACCATTTACATGTTCTGTTTAAAAATCCTGATCCTCCTTTCAGGAGTGTAAATATAAATTAATAATAAGATAAAATTAGGACTAATAACAATATCCCAACATAATGATATTTGTATGCAGAAGGACTCTAGGCTAGGAAGATCAAAGTAAGATAACACATCTTAAAGCAATCAAATAGATGAGTCCTATAACAATGTCAGCATTGGACATTATCCTGGAAGAGCTGTTTCCACAAAATGACCAGAGTTCTCTCCTCTCTGCCCCCAGTGATTGGACTTTTCATTGCCACAAGGCAGGAATTAATATATATTTTTTCAAGTTTGTGCTTTCAGAATTCTCTGGGTAATCATTTGTTCATTTTCATGAGTTTTGCTCTTGCTTTCTAAGAATGAGTAGGACTTTTGCAGAAAGACAGGAAGGGCACACTAATTATTTTGCTCACTGTTTTGTTTGTTTTTAATTTCCCAGCATCTCCCTCCTAATTCCCACTTCTCCCTCTGGTTCAGGAATCACGAACCATCAAAAAAACAGCTGTATTAATGTTCCTGAATAGGACATATTGACTTATTCCTCTACATCCACACTCACCATCCCTGCAACTTTTTGGAACAAAGTGCCCCTCCTTGGCCTTCACTCCCCATGTGTTAGTTTCCATTAAATGTAAATTCCATGAGGGCAGGGGCTTGCTTTGCTTTAGCATTTGCATCACTAACATTTTACACAATACTTGGCAAATAGTGGGCTTCAGATAAATTTTTAATCAGTCATTCATTCACATTTGTGTTAAAATCCATTTCATCTATCATAGCAGCTCCTGTTTGGAAGAATATATCGTTCAATGGATACCAGAGGCAAAAATAATTATTGTGCATTTATGGGTCATTGTCAACTTGGAAGATGTCTTTAGTACAGTGCCCAAGGACTCTACCCCTTTTTTATGTCTTTATCGATAGTTTGGATGAAGACATAGATAAAAGGCTTATCAAGCTTAATAATAGCATGAAGATGGAAGGGACTGACAGCATATTAGATGATTGTCAGAACCCAAAAATTTCAACAGACTAGAACAAACAAAATCTGATAATGAAATTAAATAGAGATAAATGCAGTATCTAATAATGACATTTTAAAATCATTTAAGATAATTTTGTCATTATTATTCAGCTCAATCATTTCATTAGTGTGAGAAATTCCTAATATTAAAACTCCTCTCTCTATCTCAAATAAGCAACTCATCTGTAACTCATAAACTTGGAAAGTTTTCTGGTGCATTGAGAAATGACCTGTCCAAGGTCACATTGGCAAGAAATGACAGAACTAGAATTTGAACCCAGGTCTTCTGACATCATGAATTCATTAGAAGAGTTTTGTTTAGTCAATATTTCATATGATAAAGATGTGATGTGGGGACAGTATGCTAAGTAAAAAAACAAATCAACATGGTGCCCAATATATCTAGTGTATAATAGATTGCATTCTGAGAGACCTGGTATCCACCATGAGGGAGATGATAGGTTCATTGTCTCCTTTCCTAGACAGACCTTATCTGGAAAATTGTGTTCCATTCAGGGTACCACACTCACTGAGGTTTGAGAGAGCATGCAAAGGAAGGCAACCAGAATGATGAGGGATGTTGATACTATATCACATGAGGATCATTTGAAGAGAGTGAGGATGCTTAACCTGGAGAAGAGAAGACTTGGAAAGAATACAATAGCTTCACTTAAAGAAAGGCTATTGTGGGGAAGAGGGATTTGACTTTTTCTGTCAGTGACTATGAGTGGAAGTTACAGAGAGTACAATTCATATTTAAGGTAAGGAGAAGTTCCCTCACTAATAATTAGAGTAGTTCAAAAGGAGAATAGCCTGCCCCAGGAGACAGTGATTCCTCTCTCACTGGATGTCAACTAAGCGATGGACAGATGATTGTCTGCATTGTTGCTTCACAGACTGTAAGATGCCTCATTGTGGAAACTTGCTGGGTAATCGAAGAAAGGCTCTTTAGACTAAGTCCTAAAAGACCAACATGTGTTACAAACACCTAAATTTCCTTCTTATATGACAAATGATTTAATTTAACTGGATTATTGGTATCACACACACACACACACACACACACACACACACACACACACTCACACACCTCTGTTAACTTTTTTCCAGAATAGTTTGCCCATACAGTATTGTATCTGGACTTCATCCAGGCCCTAGTACAGCACAGATAGGCTTAGAGACATCAAATCTCAGTGGCAGCCTGGTCCCAAAGGGAAGGAACTAGTTTCAGAAATATGACAGGATTTTTGCAGCTGTTTTTTTTTTTCCTTAAAGGTGTAGGATATTTGAAAAAATATAAGATAACATTTCGGACAGTATTTCAACATTTAAATACTTCCTGATCTAAGTGATGGTGCCAGGAGAATGGTGCAAAAATTAGAAGCTCATTTGACCCCTCCCAAATTACAGTTGGTCCTGACAAACAGAATTGTACCTCTGAGATGGATTATAACAAAGAGAATGGTGGAAGTAGGGAGGGGGAATGTGGGTGGATAGGAGAGGAGATGGGAGTATGGGAACAATAGAAAGCATATGCACAGTTGTCCTTTTTTCAAAAATGATAGTATTGTTGTAAGTGCTTGAAAAGACCAGTGTGGGACTGACAGTTCTTTCCATAGTGAGCGCATGTGAAATCTGTCTCTTGTCTAACACCTGTAATTGCTATGACAAGCTTTGTCGATATTTGTAGCATTACCTCCTAGACTTACAGTTCAACTAGGGCTCCAAAGCAGTAACTCTCTTCCTTACATGACACAGGCCAAGCAACTCTCTTCTTTATATGCTACAGGCCAAGCCTGTCTGTCAGTCCAGTGGTTTTCCAGCCATGCAGAGCTGCTCTGCATTACCCAAGGATATCCTTCCATGAATGCACCAACCTCTTCTGCGCTCCTGGTCTATAATTTCTACATTTCAATTCCTGGTAGCATGTGTAGTAGAATGAACCCTGCACTTACAGTGAGGGGGACCTGGGCTCTGACACTTATAAACAGCTGTACAACTTTTCACATCTTGTTTAACCTCTCATCTTCAGTATCCTCATCTATAAAATGGCAATTATAATACATCACTTACCCTGTAAGACTATGGTAAAAGAAAACAAACCTCATGTAAACCTTTAAGGGTACATAGAAATGTATTTATTATTATTAATTTTGCACATGAAAAATTGAGGCCTAGGGAGGTGGCTTTCCTTGCTTAAGGTCACAACACAAAATAGCAGAATCAGAACCAAGACCCAGTTCTTTCAACTTCTTATCTATTTTTTTTAACTTCTATGCCATATGAATTGATTAAATGTAAAGAGCCTAGAAGAACACCCAATCCCTTACACGTAGCCTTTTTATCAAATAAAAAGTTATATCCCACACAATGGCATGACACCTACAAATCTTCTCTCTGAAAATGTGCCTTATTCTCTCTTTGTGGAATATAAATCTCAACTCACCTCTTAATTACTTTGTATGACTTCAACTTTACATGGGAAGGGAGTTTCAGCAACTATTATGGACTGCAATCCATTTTAGGTTGGACCTCTGTGATGTGAGAAAATATTTCCAAAAGCATGTTTCCTCTTCTGTGATATCTTACTACCATGGTTCAAGAGACAATGCTCAGTATAATGGAATCTGACTCTTTAACAATCAATCAGCAGACTTTTATTTGGAAACCTTTCCTCTACATGGCAGAAACAAATGTTTTGGGGAGAAATAAAAGACAGAAACAAAGAATAAAACAGGGAGAAAAGATAGCTGGTGAGCTAGTGAACATATAAAGAAATACTTCTAGCAAGATAGTGGATGGCATTTATAGTCAAAGCTTGAGCCAGATGTAAACTAATAGTTGAAGGAGTTGGACAATGAAAGAAAAGGGGAAAAAAAAAGTAAGGTACCTGAAGTTTTGAGCCAAAACAAAAAACAAAAAACAAACAAAAAAAAGCCAACAGCTATGTTATAATGGATTGGACACTGAATTAAGAGTCAGGAAACTTGACTTCTAGTTCAGGTTCTATTATCATTGTCATCATCATTAATTGACACTGGTAGAGTGCTTTTCAGTTGAAAAAGTGGTTTACATGTACCAACTACAACTTACTACAACTGTCTGGTGATAGACCTTGTATAAATATTATTATCTGTGACTTACAGATGTGGCAAGTGAAATTAAGAGAAATTAAATGACTTGTCCAAGGTCATCAAGCTAGCTTAGTGATAGAACCACAACTCAGACCTAAGTCTTTTGACTGCATAGCCAGTAATAATTGAATATGTAAACCTGGGCAAGTCACATCTCTTGGCCTTAGTTTCTCATCTATAAAATGAATAGGTTGGGCTACATAATCCCTTAGGACCCCCTAGCACTTTGAAATTCCATGATTTCTCTGTCCTATTTCTCCTTTTCTCCCCCCTACATAGATGTGCATGACCCTCTCCCTCCATGCCACCGTAACAAAATAATCTGGACCACATTATCAAGTTGAAATTGCTGTGGGGAGAGGTCCAAATTTTTGAGTGACACTTCTGTTCCTTGTCCTTTAAAATCAGTGAAATAATATTCTTCAAAGGAAGTGACAAGGTGTTTAAACAAAACAAAGCAGCACAATGGCATTACTGAGACAAGACGATTACAATGTTAGGCCTCTCAAAGTAATCTTCTTGCAATATTACTCATGGGAAAAAGATGGGGCTGTTGACTGAGGCACAGGAAGATTTTGTTTTACTATCCCTTGAAGTACATTGCTGACACAACCTTAGCTAACCCAGGAGGCACACTATAAACTCCTATCAACCATGAAAAATGAAACTCCTTATGAACGATGAAAAATGAAACTACATCACCTCATCTGGCAAAGTTCTGTTGGTGACATGGTATGACCTTAAGTCCTTGATGGGAGGGGCCCTGATTAAGCCAGACTGGGGATGTTGAATAACAGGAAGAAACTCTCAGCATGAATTTTCTTTTTTTTTTAAGGCAAATGTCCAAAAAGTTAGTCAAAGAAGAAAACCCCTGACTTCACCATTGCAACAGTACTATTTTAGGAGTACCCATTTCCATCTCTGAGTGAGTAAGCTTAAGATTCCTATTACACACCAGCACATAAATTAACCTCTCTTTTGTGGCAGCAGTTTTTAGTAATGCAAAGATTAATTTGGGCAGGGGGAAAGGGATGGAAATCTGAATCCTAAATATTTCTGCAATTATATGTAGGCCAAGATTTAGCATCCACCATAGGCCCATCTGCCTCAGGAACTGTATCTTATCTGATCATCACCATGGCAACAGCTGTGGGATTAGAATGGGATGAGGGTTTTGGAATAGTTGCTGGAATTCAGTCATAGAAGAACGAGGATTATTAAACTACATATAAGCGTCGCCATGGAAATGGAAGTTTACAAATCAAGAAGGATTTTAGCAATAGAGTACAGTCATATTCTGTTCTTAAGATGACTTCAACTCTCCCTTTAGGTGGGAGTAGGGGGAGCAAATTCCCCAAACTCATAAAAAAGATACAAAATTCCTCAAAAAGGAAAAACCTGACTCTGACTGGTGCCCAATTTCCCCTATCCACCCACCTACTCAACACCTGGCGTGGTGGTACAGTTAGAGATTTACTAGAACTTCTCTCAAGCTTGAAAATATAAGATTATATCCAAATTAGATAGAATGAGACATTTGATTGTATTATTTCTCCTTTCACTCAGACAAGGATGAAATAACTTTGGTCAAATCAATCCATTTTTGAACTTTCAGTTGTTTATACAGTGGATCTACAAAAGTAACCTCCATAAAACTCCAAGAACTGTGTTTTGAGGTGGGAAAGAAGAAAGGGAGATTGGGGAAGACCTCATCACACTCCTAATCAGTGCCTGCAGAAGCAAAGATCACCTTATTGCCTAAATACAAGAAAAGATTGAATGGGTAGAAGAGTATATCTAGTCCTAGAGGAGTTCTGAAGAATTCTCCTTCACCCTCAGTGGGTATTCATTGACTTTCCTTCTGTGGCATTTCAAAAGATAACTAAGAACCAGACAAATAGGAAGGAAGAGACCCCTTGGATCCTGGTCTTTTCACTCTCCTTCCATGTTGTGTTTGATGTATTACAACCTCATATTTGTTAAAGATTACATAAGCAGTGGTAGTGTTTCATTTACCCAAAGACCACCTTGGCCACAGTGATGCAATCATCACTTGCAACCACTATCCCTCCCTCAGTATGATTTTTTTCCATACATATGACTTCTTGGTAGGTATGCCTATCTGGCCATGGGACTTCATTTTGCTTTTCCTATTTAGAAAACTAGAGATGTTCGTCAGGATTTACCTTTTCCTTTCCACCCTATCCATATTTCCTAAGTTACCTTCTCCCATTTTTCCATGTCTTGTCAGGACTCATCATGCAACACTATTCTTTGGGTGGCTGGAAGAAAACAAACTCCATAGTTCTTTCCTCATATCCCTGGGAGATCTAGTCTAAAGTGCTGCAAAGCGGCAAAGCATAACTGGTGCTCTCCCAGGACTGAGGCTGAGGCTTGCAACAGCCAATGGAGTTTTCCAACAAATAAACCTTAAAACTCGTGCCTAACACAGAAGAAGGGAAATTAAACCTCAGCTTAAAGACAATGAGTCTGTTCATTTCAGTTGACAGAAGGAATGTCACTCCTGGGGCCACTGCTATTTAAATGTGACGGCATCTAACTTTCAGGGAGGCAAAGCCACCACTGTCTTCTCACCAAAGGTTATAGCATTGAATCAGACTCTGGAGGAGGGATGGGAGAGGTGGACAAAGGAGAATTTTTGATCTGGTTTGACCCCCTCTGAAAGGTTGAACATTTTAGACCCATGGTTTGTTAATATTTTTGGATGCATAATTAAGGGAGATTTTAAGGTAGACGAGTTTTTCCAGACCTCCGGCACCATTATTTTAAAAAGTAAAAAAAAAGTCCCAATATGAAAAGCCTACATTTCTATTGAAATCATGTCTCATAGAGCATCTTTTTATCATTTGCCATAGAAGCATCAAGTACTCACATAAGTCTTAAAACAGTCCTTTTGAACTGTCTCCTCCAAATGTAGGAGCAGTAATTTAGTATTCCTGCCCCCTCCACTCTCTAACATACACCCACACATTCATACACACACACACACACACACACACACACACACACACACACACACATATACTACCAGCAGTAGCTGCCTAAATCTGTGGAATAGTAACAAGTGGCTTGCTCCAGGTTAAACAAGCAGGCAAAAAAGGACCAGGACTGGCAGTCAAAGCATCATAAAAGCAAGGCTACCTTTCCTGGACACCACAGCAATAGACTGCCCTCCCTTTACTTGATTGTATCTCTAGTCAAGGAAACAAAGAAAATGTCAGAAATAGACAACAGAACATAATTGAATGGGGCTGAGACTTGCCTCATGAAAAAGAGTGGGAAGGGATATACTATAACTACCATAATTCTATTGTAAATACCTTAATTCTGTCTTTTAGCCAGGGTAATGCTGAGGGTGTTGTTGTGGCCTTGGGCTAGAGGAAAGGAAGAATACATGTTGGAAGCTAAGGGATTAAAAAATGTTTGTGAACTTTCCTTCTATGTCTTTCATGGATCATTTGGAAACAGTTTAAAATGCTGCTTCTCCTATTCCAGAGAGAAGGGTTAAGAATAAGAAACAATGGAATGAAGGAAAGGGTGAAAGAGGAAAATGTTGAGAGGAGGAGTCAGAAATATGGTCTTTGAGGTTAAAAAAAAAGTCAGGGTAAAAGCTATCCTTTTGTATTCTCTAAGCCTGTGGTGATGGCTAATGTAACTGGATGTTTTAATGAATTCATGGGCTACCTGGTTATCCTGAAAAAAAATTAACATCAAAATCTCCATTTGGAGCATTCCTTCTTATAAGCTACTCAAATGAAGAATGAAATCTCTCGGACTTCCCTAAGAAAATTGAAAACTCATTCCTCCTAACCTACAACGAAGCTGGGATAGCTTCCAACATAGCTATTGAGGGCATCGTCACAAGACCAGAGAGCCACATAGGAGCGTTTTCCCATGTGGAGAGGTCTGGGTGAAAGTCTCTCACCTATGGCATGAGGAACACAACAGCAGCCTGAGGATGGAGTAGTGCTGTCCACCATTGTTCTTCCTTTTATGGAGAAGCCCTGTCCAATCCAAACTGAGATTGCTGCTTTGGTCTGTCCTTTTGTGGTGAATCAGTGAAGGGAAGAAGGAGGAGCTGTATGTGTCACATACAGTCCTGCATTTCTGCATCCCCAAGCATCTTCTGCTAATCAGCAACAGGACTTGTCTCCAAAGACTCTGTAACAACCCATTAAAACCATTGCTGGCTAGGCCTTTTGCTGATAGATAGATAGATAGCAATGATGTTGGTGGGAAGAGAAGAAAGGAAGGATCTCTTTCTACCTACACGTTTTCTGTATCCCATAATGATTGGTGTGGCTTCATGAGCACAAAATTCTTACATATAGCCCCTCATCAGAGTCAGGTCAGATGAATTATTTCCCTTTGATTAATTTGTGCTTTTATTGCTAATGGGCTAGGCACACCTGGAGCCCTAAATTCAGGTCTTCTAGATAGGCAAAAAAGAGGAATGAATTAAGAAGTAAAATAAAGCATATTCCAATTTTTAAAAGCTATATTTGCATGGCATTTATCCAGACAACAAACAGGATTGCTTTTATATATCCAAAAACAAACTACATTATTAAAAGTAAAAACTTTGAGCAAATTAAATGAAAAAGCACCATAACCCATAATCCATTTCTAGGCATCAAAACGATATCCAGCTCAAGATCAAGGTTGGGGGTGGGGTGCCACTGTGAAATGGAGAACTGAGGAAAGTGACTGAAAACATATAAAAAAGGTTTGCTCAGTTTTAAGGTTTGCTAGCTATTTTACATAGTGAAAGCTTGGAATGGATTACTTCAAATAGTAACCTGGATAATTTAGCATAAAAAGCATAGGGCTTTGGGCTAATTACAGAACACTCTGGAAGTCTAGACACTGAATTGCTGGTCTCTAGCATTACACTGATAATGATAGATGTTTCTAGGTTGATGAGGTCATAGCCTACAATCTCAAGGCTAAATAATGAACAGGACTGAAAAGCGCAGCAGTTAAGGAGAAGGGAGGATGTGGGGGAGGTAGGGAGGAGCAGAGATGTTGCTTAAATGCCAAGCCTGAAATTAAATGTTGAGTTATGATTCATGCATGTCTTACATGAAGTAGAATCTGGAGAAATGAGGAGAGAGGAAGTCTAGGAAGGTTTACAAAAATCTCATTCTCAAGTCATCTCCAATTTGAGGAAAAGGCAAAGGTAGAGGAGAAAGGTCATTAGGTAAGGAGTGTGGAAACCCAAGTACTAGTCCTAGCTCTCCTACTGAAACATTTCTTGGCCTTAGGCAAGTCACTCAATGTCTCTATGTCTCTGTTTCCTCATCTATATAATTACCAGGTTGGAAAAGATAATCTCCAATGTCCCCAAGAACACTAAAATGCTCTGATTGCTTGTATTTTTCCACCTAGAGGATAAAATTCTTGGCTCTGGATCAGGGTGATCTGGGTTCAAATCCTATTTCAAACACTTATTACCTGTGTTACTCTGATCTAGTCCCTTAATGATGCTAAGCTCCACTCTCCTCTTCTGTAAAATGGGTAGAAAAGCAATATCTACCTCAAGGGGTTGTTGTAAGAATCAAATGAAATAATGTATGTAAAGTACATGCATTTATTTTATATAAACATGTAAATGATATATGTATACTTTATATGTACACGTAATCCATATATAAATGTCAGATATTATTATTGTTGTTATTATTACTTATATACATAAGGAACATTGGCAACATCTACCCTTAGGTTTACTCTGTGACTGTGATAGTTTTAATAATAACATGGAGGTGTTTTTTTTTTCTTACCTAGCTCTAGGTTGTTGATGTTAAGGGCAAAATCTGTTGAATTCCTGCCTTATTTTCAATGATAAGTAAAGTCTGTTCCGATTTCTCCTACAAGGAAAAAGACCTCTTTAGTCCTGATGCAATGACCCTGTTGTACTTTCCTGGTGCTGGAAATGGTTTGACAACTACAGATGGTCTGTGCCCAGGACTAAATTTTTGGCAACTCTTTATGAAAAGTCAGACAGCTAGCTAGCATGAGAGCCATCCAACTCACAGTGGGGGACTGAGATGGATGCTGCATATTATTTAGATAGCACCATTCATCAGTGATATACCCAGTGCTTTCCTAATGAACATGAATTATTTCCATTGCCTTGATTGGTTATGGAAGAGATTAAATCACTAATTAGACTATACTTGAAACCCATGCCTTTGGATGAAATCTTTCTCCAACTGGGTGTAAGCTGTAGCCTAGATTAAGAAGAACTCAGTTCTAGTTCTGGTTCAGTTCAATTCAACAATACACATTACACACCTGCTATATGAATAGAGGCAACTACATGGCTAAGTGGATAGAGTGTTGGGCCTGGAGTCAGGAAAACCTGAATTCAAATCCGGCCTCAGACACTTAGTTGCTGCATGACCCTGGGCAAGTTACTTAACTTCTGTTTGCCTAAGGCAGATAGGTTGCTCAGTGGATAGATCACTGGGCCTGGAATCAGGAAGACCTGAGTTCAACATTCAGACACTTACTAATTGTGTGACCCTGGGCAAGTCACTTAACCTGTATTTGTCTTAATCCGCTGGAGAAGGAAACAGAAAATGCCAAGAAAACCCCATGGACCGTAATGGTCCACAGGGTCATGAAGATTCAGACATGACTGAACAACTGCACACCAATATGAAAGGCTCTATGCTAGGCACTGGAGTTACAAAAACAAAACAACCAAAGTCTCTGGCATCAAAGAGCTTACACATATAAGTACAATCTATTGTGTAAGCCATGTTTTATATACACACACACATATAGATATAATGAAGACCCACAAAGTAAGGCCTGATAATTACAAGAAAGACAGAGACAGAAAGATGGGGAGAGAGAAAAGGAGGGGCGCAGGGAGAAGGGGAGGGAGGATGGAAAAAGATAGAGGGGAGAGACAGACAGGGAGCGGGGAAGGGAAGGTAGGGGAGAGAGAGAGAGAGAGAGAGAGAGAGAGAGAGAGAGAGAGAGAGAGAGAGAGAGAGAGAGAGAGAGAGAGAGAGATTTAACAACTGAGGAGATCTGGAAAAGTGTAGGAAGTGGTACTGAGCTATGCTTTATGCTTTGAGGTAAGATGAGAAGGGAGGTCATTCCAGCCATGACAACACCTCTGCAATGCCAAAGACACAGGAAAGAGAATGTCATATAGCAAGAAACAGCTAGTAGGCCAGTGTGACTGGAACAGAAAATGCCTAAAGGAAAGTAATATGAAATAAGCCTTGAAAGGAAAGGGGAAAACTGATTGCAGAGGGTTTAAAATGCCAGGCAAATGATATTACATTGTATCTCAGAGGCAGTAGGGAGCCACTGATGATTTGTAAGTACATTTCACATCTGTACTTTAGGAGTTATCAGTCTGATAGCTTTGTAGAGCGTGGACTGGAGAGAGGAGAGATGAGAAGGAAGTCCAACTAGGAGCCTATTTTAATAGGCTAGTAAGAGGTGATGAAGGTCTACCTCAAAGTAGAGGTTATGATTGGAAAAAAGGGGGTAGATCAAGGGTTCTTTTTGTTGTTGTTCAATCATACAGTCAAGTTTGACTCTATGGTCCCATAGACCACAGCACAGCAGGTCCTTCTATCCTCCACTATCACTTGAAGTGTGCAAGTTCATGTTCATTGTTTCTATGATATTATCTATCCATCTCATCCTCTGCTGTTCCCTTTTCCTTTTGCCTTCAATCTCTCCCAACATCAGGGTCTTCTTCCAGTGACTTCTGTCTTCATCATGTGGCCAAAGTATTTAAGCTACAGCTTCAGTATTTGACCTTCCAGTGAATACCTTGAACTTATTTCTTTAATTATTGACTTATTTGATGTCCTTGTAAGGGACTTTCAAAACTCTCCTCCAGCACCACAATTCAAAAATGTTCTTAACCTTTGTTGAACGCCAAGAATGAAACCCCTGAAATCTTTTGGCATTCTAGTGAAACTTTTAGTTCTCTTCTCAGAATTATGTTTTCAAATACCTGAAATAAAATACAGGATTAGAAAGACAAACAACTATATTAAATTGTCAGAGCCTTTTTTTTTTAAGTTTGCTGATCCCAGGTTAAGAACCCTGGCTTAGACAGATGGAAGAGAAGATATGGGGGTAGGATCTAAAAGACGTGGCAACTGGTTGCTGTTGGGGGTTGAGGAGGAAGAAAGAGTCAAGAAACCCATGCAGCCAGAAAGATGATGGTGCCATCCACAGGAATTGTAAAAGTTAAAAGATAGATGGTTTTTGGGTGGGTGGAGGAATATGAGTTCTATTTTGGATACATTGAGTTGAAAATCCCTAGAGGATACCCAGGTAGAGATCTCTAGCAGTAATGTGGTACTGTTGTTCAGGAGAGAGATTGAATTTGGATACATAGATTTGGAAGTTGCATACATAGCAGTGATTGCTCATGTATATGAAAGTGATTAGAAGCTGTAAGGCACTATACAATTTCAATATACTATTCTACATGAATAAAGCATTAGTCTTATCATACCCACATCCAGCATTCTTGACCACAAGTAGGGAGAGTGCTCTATCTCAAACTTTAAAGGAAAGGTTACCTTTCTGCTTATGGAAAAGTTACCCCCAATGTTGATGAGGATAGGGGGAGGGTAGAGAGGCCTGATACAGTATGTATTCAATGATTTAAAATCATTCCCATGTAGTAGCTGGAATGGGATACAGTTCCCTGTACAGCTTTTCTTACAAGCTCTGTAGAAAAAGCAGAGGAAAGTAGGAAATGTATGGAAATTTAGAAAGCAAAAATAATCTCTTTAATCATAGGAGAGGCTCTCTTCTATCCACTTTAGGCCTCTTGCCCAAAGAAGGTAAGCTATGACAATCCTGAAGATAAGGCACTTCATCAGCTGCTGTACAGTACTCCTGAACTAAACCAGAGCTGATAAATAACACTGTCTCAGACCAGGCCGCTATGGAGGCTGCCCAGACTGGAAATTCAGAGTGGTGCTAGGAGCCCTACCAGAGCTACTGGAACCACAGAACAGGTTCATTGCAGCCTGGGGGACAAGTCATCTGCATTCCCCTGTGTCTGTGAAATGCCTACCTAGGAAATCTGTCAAGGCAATAGACTGTCTGTTTTAAGAAGGATAATGTGGTGTGCTTAAGCTCCAGAGAAGGAATTCTTCAGTCTTTAGTCTTCGGTCTTAAGCCATTCACTGCAGGGTGTTGATATTTTTGCCTGTGGGAGATCAAAGGGAATTTCATCCCTCTTAGTCATGGCTATAGTTTCCAAATGTTGAGTTGGTCACCCAGTGTTTCAGCATGCAGACCCCTTTGTTGTAATCATCTAAACATTTGATGGAGCATGAAAGAGAGGACAGAGGGGTGCCCTTGAAGTCAGGAAGACCTTAGTTCAAGCCTTGTTTCTGACATATACTAGCTGGGCAACCAGCTATATATGCCACTTAACTTTTTAGTATCCCAAGCAACTCTTGGTAAATTATAGATGGGCTGCTGATCTGCCTCTGTGGAGGGTGTTAACATACCAGGAATTCCACACACTGATGAAATCACAGGTCTAGACTACCCCCTACACCTCTGCTTGCCCTCACAAAACAAAATACAATACATTTGTTGCAACTGAAAGTTGAAACTATGTCTTACAATTTCCTTGTATCTTCCCACAGCATCCTGCTAAGTGTTAGGCACAGAGTAAGTGATCAATAAATATTTGTTGATTGTTCCCAGGTGTGCTCATTTGTAAACATTAGGAAAACACCCCAAATAAATGGATTTCAAGGCCAGGTTGAGATGGCCTCTGTGAGGTAAGGGAGGATACACATTTACAGGGTTTTTTTTTTCATTTTTTTAAAAACAATTTTTTTCCAATTACATGTAAAAGTTTTAACATTTGTTTCTTAAATTATTGAGTTCAAAGTTCTCTCCTCTTACCCTGCCCTTCCCCCTCATTGAGAAGGACAGCAGTTTGATATGGGTTATATATGCACAGTCATAAGAAACAAATTCTCATATTAGTCGTGTTGTCACAGACATTAGTCACAGACAAAAAAAAAGAAAAAGAAAGTTTAAAAAGTATGCTTCAACCTGCATTTAGACTTCATTCGTTCTTACTCTGGAGATGGATAACGTTTTTTCCTTATGAGTCTTTCAGAATTGTCTTAGATCATTGTATTGCTGAGAAGAGCTAGGTCATTCACAGTTGATTATCATATAATACTGTTATTATTGTGTACAAAGTTCTGCTTCTGATGACCTTACTTTGCATCAATTCATGTAAGTCTTGCCAAGTTGTTTTTTTTTTTCCTGAAAGCATCCTGCTTGTTATTCCTTATAGTATGCTAGTATTCTATCACTATCACATACCACAACTTATTCAGCCATTCCGCAATTGATGGGCATCACTTGAACTACCAATTCTTTGCCACCACAAAAAGAGCTGCTGCAAATATATTTTTATGTATGGGTCATTTTCCTTTTTGTTATCTCTTTTCTTTTTTTTTAAATTATTTATTTTTAGTTTTTAGCATTCACTTCCACAAGATTTTGAGTTCCAAATTTTCTCCCCTTCTCATCCCTCTCCCCACCCCAAGATGGCATGCATTCTGTATACCCCTTTCCCTAATCTGCCCTCTCTTCCAATTCCCCCCCTTCTTTTATCCACTTCCCCTTCTATTTACCTATAGGGCAAGATAGATTTCTATACCTCATTTCCTGTATTTCTTATTTCCCAGTTGCGTGTGAAAACAATTTTTAACATGTGTTTTTAAAACTTTGGTTGCAAGTTTTCTCCCTTCCTCCCTCCCCCTACCCTCATTGAAAAGGCAACCAACTTGATACCGGTTATACATGCATAGTCATGTAAAACACTTCCATAGTAGTCATGTTTTGAAAAATTAAGTATATTTCCCTTCATCCTATCCCACCCTCCCATTTATTCTATTCTCTATTTTGACCCTGTCCCTCCTCAGAAGTGTTTGCTTCTGATTACCCCTTCCTCCAATCTGCCTCCTCTCTATTATTCCCCTGCTTTCTTGTCCCTCCCCCCCCCATTTTCCTGTAGGGTAAGTTAGATTTCCACACCCAATTGAGTGTAAATGTTATTCCCTCCTTAAGCCAAATCCTATGAGAACCAGATTCATTCATTTCCTCTACCTTTCCCCATTTCCTCTCCATTGTAAAAGCCTTTTCTTGTGTGTTTCATGTGAGAAAATTTACCCCATTCTACCTTTCCCTTTCTCCTTCTCCCAGGATAATCCTCGCATCCCTTAATTTTATTCTCCAGATATCACCCGTTCATCTTCAACTCACCCCGTGTCCTCTATCTATCTATCTACTATCTATCTATCTATCTATCTATCTATCTATCTATCTATCTATCTATCTATACATATAATTTTTCCATCCAACTACCTTAATACTGACAAAGGACTCATGAGTTACAAATATCATCTTTCCATGCAAGAATGTAAATAGTTCAAACTAATTATGTCTCTTATGATTTCTCTTTCCTGTTTACCTCTTCATGTTCCACTTGAGTCTTGTATTTGAAAGTCAGATTTTCTGTTCAGCTCTGGTCTTTTCATCAAGAATGCTTGAAAGTCCCCTAGTTCACTGAATGACCATTTTATCCCCTGAAGGATTATACTCAGTTTTGCTGGGTAGGCAATTCTTGGCTGTCATCCTATCTCCTTTGCCCTCCAGAATATATTCTATTCCATGCCCTGTGGTCTATTAATGTAGAAGTTGCTAAATCTTGTGTTATCCTGTTTGTGTTTCCACAATACTTGAATTTGTTCCTGGCTGCTTACAATATTTTCTCCTTGACCTGGGAACTCTGGAATTTGGCCACAATATTCCTAGGAGTTTTCCTTTGGGGATCTCTTTTAAGAAGTGATTGGTGGATTCTTTCCATTTCTATTTTGCCTTCTGTTTCTAAAATATCAGGGCAGTTTTCCTTGGTAATTTCTTGAAAGATGATGTCTAGGCTCTTTTTTTGCTCATGGCTTTCAGATAGTCTAATAATTTTTAAATTCTCTCTCCTGGATCAATTTTCCAGGTCAGTTGTTTTTCCAATGAGATATTTCACAATGTTTTCTTTTTTTTTTTATTCTTTTGGATTTGGTTTACAGTGTCTTGATTTCTCATAAAGTCACTAGCTTCCAATTGCTCCATTCTAATTTTTAAGGAAGTATTTTCTTCAGTAATCTTTTGGACTTCCTTTTCCATTTGGCCAATTTTTTTTTAAGGCATTCTTCTCCTCACTGGCTTTTTGGATCTTTTGCTATTTGGGTTAGGCTACTTTTTAAGGTGTTATTTTCTTCAGTATTTTTTTGGGTCTCCTTTAGCAAGCTTTTGGCTTGTTTTTCATGAGTTTCTTGCATCACTCTCAGTTTTTCCTCTACTCCTCCTAATTGCTTCTCAAAATCCTTTTTGAGCTCTTCCATGGCCTGAGACCAATTAATATTTTTCTTGGAAGCTTTGGATGTAGGAGCTTTGACTTTGTTTTCTTCTTCTGGTTGTATGTTTTGACCTTCTTTGTCACCAAAGTAAGATTCTATGGTCTGATTCTTTTTTGCACTGCTTACTCATGATCCCAGCCAATTACTTGAGTTATAAACTCTTTGTTAAGGTAAGGTCTGTTTCCAGTGTGGAAAATCTACTGTCCCAAGCTTTGGGGGTTTTGTGCAGCTGTTTTCAGAGATAATTCTAAGGACCTGTAAATTTTCAGTTCTTCCAAGGTGATATGATTTCAAGGGCAAAGTGTTTACTCCTTTCCTGGACTGTGCTCTGGTCTATGAGTGACCACAAGCACTCTTTTCTGTCTTGGAACTGTGAAAAGGATTCTCCCTCTACAGCCACTACAAGCTCCACCACGCCAGTACTCCTCCTGTTTCCAGGACTGCCACCCAGAACTGTGATCTAGATCCAAGCATGGGCAAAGCAAGAGAATCCTGCACCAGCAAAGAGATCCCTGCCACTTGATTCCCCCTCAATCTTTGGGCCTGAAGCTCTGGAGGCAGCTGCCACCCCAGGGCCATTCTCTGAGACTGGGGCTAGGACTGGGACCTCAACCATGATTTTCTCTCACCACCACAGACTCAGACTTTTCCTACTGGCCTTCTAAGTTGTCTTTGGCTTTTATGAGTTAAGAAGCCTGGAAACCACCACAGCTGCCTGTGATTCAGTCCTCTAAGGCCTGCTGCAGGGTCGCTGAGTCCTGCGTGCCCATGCCAAACTATACTCCTCTCACTGCTTGGCATGATATACCTTTCTGATCAACCATCCAGGTTGTCTTGAGCTGGAAATTTGTTTCACTCTGTCATTTTGTGGGTTGTGCTGCTTTAGAATTTGTTTAAAGCCATTTCCTATAGGTATTTGGAGAGGTTTGGGGGAGAGCTCAAGCAAGTCACTGCTTTTACTCCGACATCTTCCACTTTTACAGTTTTAATACAACTAGTCAAAACTCAAGATTTTTTTTTTCCTTTTTGTACTGTGTAGGGTATGGTATTGTTGCTGGGAAATGGTGGAAAGATGTGATAAGGATTACAATGAGTCTGTTTCAAGTAAAAGGTTACTCTGACATGACATTCATTCAGAGGTTCTTATATCCTAGACTTAATCAGGATGTCCTTTTTAGAAAAGGGGGGGAGTGGTTAACTTCTGGTAGCAAGTATGGCCTGAGACCATACTTCCTATACATTACTCTATAGCAACCAAGTGCTTTTATGTATGCTATCTCATTTAATCCTTCTAACAAACTAATTAGAGAGGTGATACAATCCCTATTTTACAGATGAGAACATGGAGGTTTAGAGAGATTAAGTGACTTCTCTAAACTCTCATAGTCAATGATAGACAAAGTTAGGATTGGAATCCAGTTCCTGAGAGTTCTGTGTTTCTTCCACTAGATAGCCACGAACATGCCAATTTACAGTGCTGACTAGTGGCTCCTCACATCTCTCTCTCTCTCTCTCTCTCTCTCTCTCTCTCTCTCTCTCTCTCTCTCTCTCTCTCTCTTTCTCTCTGTCTCTGTCGCTTTCTGTTTCTGTGTCTCTGTCTCTCTGTCCATCTCTGTCTCTGTCACTTTGTCTCTACCTCAAGGCCACAGGTTCCCCACCTCTGATGATACTTACAGAGTCATCTCTGTTTAGAGCAGCAAGAGGGAATTGCAAGCACATGTTAGCTATTTTAAAGAAAATTTGAGTTGGGACAATAAAAATTTCATTTCTTCTAACTACCAGAAGGTTTTTGTACCTGAACAGATATGTCTGGTAAACTTTGGTTTACTCTTGGCTTTCAGATTTTTAGCTTCTTTTTCTGACTACTAATATACTCATGCAATGCCATCTTTGTTCTAGCTATCCTACAATTTTGGTGTAGTTTCTTGGTGTTGACCTTGGCTCGGTGTTATAGATGCTATTTCTCTTCTACTAGTATTCCAATCCATCCCCTGAATTGGAAATACTAGTTTTATTTTTGTGGTAGCAGAGTGGGAAACAAAATGGCTAAACACATTGTGGTACATGAATATACTGGAATATTACTATGCTGTAAGAAATAACAACTATGATGGGAAGACTTATGTGATCTGGTATTGAATGAAGCAGAACTAAAGGCAAAAATGTACATGATCACTATGATGCATGTAAAAAGAGTCACAAAACAATCAAAATTGAATGTTATAAAGTTATAAAGAATAAAGATGGCCTCAAAGTAAAGATATGAGAAGACATCCCCACCACACTCTTTTGCAGAATATGGGTATGGTACAATATGTATCCTTTCAGACTTTTTTTAAGGTATTGATCAGTTTTGTTGATTTTTTGGGGCCTCTTCTTTTTCTCTTGAAAAATATTATTTATTTTATGAGATAGCTCTCTGAAAGGGTTAAGGGAGAAGTATACTATGAGAAATTACGATGAGGCAAAAAAAGATAGCAATTGAAATGTGTTTTAAAAAAAGAAAAGAAAATCCCAGCATTAGTATGATCCAGTTCAACTAGTCCTTTCCTGGTCTTATGGTTCTGGTCGACCCTTTAACTCTCACCTTTTTGTTATGGTATATAGCAGAATTACAACAGAAAACTCCCAAAGATTTGGACATTTGGAAGACACAACTACATACATGTAAGCAAAACATTGGTCAAACAAATCACAGCCAGCCCCTCTACCATATCACAAAATGGATTTCCACTGACCTCTACAGAATATAAGTAGGAAGTTTCCTCTTGTGTAAGTCAAGATTTCATTCCTAGTCACCTCTGTACATAATTATCCACCTCAAGAAACAGAAATTTGACAGATTAAGCCAAGTGATCCCTGAGGTCTCTTTTAGCTCAAAAGTTTTATGATTCTTTGATACACTAGATTGAATAGTAATGGAGTAAGTAACCCAATTTTCCAAATGGCATCAGCAGGTCAATAGAGAAATGGGTGGCCAGATGGTATGCCATGACAGTTCACCTCAAGTGGCAATGCAATGCCATCTCAACTTGTTTGTCAAATATCTGACTGCATTGCTATCTGATATTCTGTCTCTTTCCAGATGGTTTTTGTCTGATGCCATAAATGTGACTAGCATATTTAGGTCCTGGCAGGGGGTGTATCTGGGGGCTTAAGTGCACACACGGAATGGGTATACAGAGCTACAGAAAACCAGCTGGTATTAGTCAGTGGAGAGGCAACTTGAAAAGCCACAATGTGTTATATTGCTTATTACACTGACAGAAAACACACCTTTCCTAGTTGACAAAACCTAAAGAAAAAAAAAACAGAGGCTAAAGCAAGAGTCTAATAATGAGAGAATGAAGAAAATAGTGCTTGCTGTTAGGATTGGGTCTCTCTGCAGGATTATTTTCTCTAATGAATTTCTCTCTGAAAAACTGAAAGAACTCTCTTCAACATGAGACAAAGGCCATGTCAGGGAGTTGAACCACAATCCCCTCCCGGATCCAACATCACTAACTACCTTTAAGACACATGTATGTTTATATAATGCTCTGAATTGATTTTAATCCCCTTATTAGAAAGTGATATTCAATGGTAATATTTAAAGGGAATACATGATTTAGTAGGTCACCATTTTTTATTCATGATAACAATTCCTGGATTGTGTTGTCTAGTGGATTAAGAATAGAGTGTGATGGCAGGAAGACCTCGGTTCCAATATGCTGACACATACTGCCTGGCTGTGTAATCTTGGGCATGTCATCACCTGTCAGTGTTCAGGATAACTATCTAAGATTTCAAGTTATAGCTGAGTTGCAAACCTTCTTTGGTAGATGAAGTCATTCCTCTGCTTGCTGCCCTCTGAATTTTCTTACACTGATTAAGTCACAGATCTACAAACAAAAAGGGGGGAGTCACATTTTTTGTACCCTTGGCAACTAGTATTGCTCTTGGCGTATAGTTCCTATTCACACAAGCTGATTGATTGGTTACCTGACGTGACATTTTATGGTTTTCAAAGCATTTTCTCAATAGCAACTGACAGGGCAGTGACACATATAGACTACAAGGCCCATCTTAATTCCCTATTTTCCTTTTTTTTCAGATGACAAAATTAAGACTTCCAAAAAGACATAGGTAGTAAGTGTTCAAGACAGGATTTGAACCTGTATGTCCTCATTCTAAGTTCCATTATACCATCTTGACTCTTACATTGATAGCTCTATACTCAAGTATCTGTGATTCTATCATTATGAGCATTCTCTCCAGTGGCAAAGATTACAGCCTCTCTACACCTTAACTGCTACTCTTCGTTAGTTGCCATGCTGAAAAAAAATTATCACCTAATGGCCAACCTTCTGGTCATGAATTTCTCTCCACTGATCTTTAGATGATAATCACATAGACTGTCAACATTCCTGTCCTTTAGGCCCTTCCAGGCTGGTAGAGACTAACAAAGTTTGTACTTGACCTGAATATTCTTTGAGGGAATGAGGGAGGTAACAAACTTTTATGAAGCGCCTACTATGTGCCAGGCATGGTGCAAACATGTTGCAAATATATACTTTACAAAGTAAAGTACACTTTCCAAATATTACCACACCATGATGAGGTATCAGTGAGTATTTCAGAGGAAGTGTATATTGATACATAAGAAGTAGTGTGGTATAGCGGACAGAGAACAAATCTTGTAGTCAGGAAGATCTGGGTTCAGGTTTAGCCTCTTTAATATACTGGCTGTGTGACCACAAGCAAGTTAATTAACCTCTTAGTGCTCTAGGAAACATTTCCAAACTTTAATTTACTTAACAAACTCCAGTGTCTTCCTATCATCTCCAGGATCAAACATAAAATCCTGTTTGGCCTTCAAAACCCTTCAAATCCTACCCCTTCCCTACCTTTCTAGTTTTCTCGTATTATAAACCCCACCACATAATCTGTGATCCAGCAACACAGGCCTCCTTGCTCTTCCCCAAACAAGACATCCTATCTCTTGGCTCCAGGCATTTTCACTGGCTGTCCCCTATGCCTGGAATGCTCCTTTTAATCTCTGCTTCCTGACTTGTGTCTTCCTTCAAGTCCCAATTACCCCCACCTTCTTCTGGAAGCTTTTCCTGATCCCCTTTAATTCTCTTCTTTCTATTGATTAACTCAAATTTGCTCTGTACATCGCTTTATGTTGGTACATGGTTATCTGCATATGTCTTCCCCATTAGACCATGAGCTCTATGAGATCAGAGACTGTCTTGTCTTGTCTTGGTGTCCCCAGTGCTTAGCATAGTGTCTAGCACACAGTACAAGCTCAATAAATGTTTATTGACTGGCCAACTGACTGATTAATTGGTAGAGTTTTGGACTGGCAACGCCCCATACTGATGAAATCATAAGTGTGGAAAAAACCAGAAATTACCTCATAGACTTGCTATGAGACAGGTGCTTTGACAATATATTAACATTTTGACCTAGCCCCATTTGCACAACCTTCCCAGGATGCTTAACCTCATTCCCTGGGGGGTGGGGGGCAGGGAAGGGGGAGAACAATAACTCTGAATGGATAGGCATGTTGATGAGAGTTTTTAAAATGAACACCAGGAGAAAAAATGAGAGTGCAAAGAAGAAGCTGGGGGTGGAATAAGGAGAGTAGAGTACATTGTATTCTGAGGAATAGGGAGGATGTGAAAGGGTTTGGAAACTTTGAGACGGTTCTTCCCCTCCTGCCAAGGTTAGACATTTGGTATTGATGTATCTTTATTGATGTGATACTGTAAGACTTCATCTACAATGCTACCACCAAAAGGAGAGATGTCCTGAAACCCTAGGGGATAGAGATAAAGACTGGATCTTTGACTTCATTGGTAAAGCGAACATCAGATGAGGAAACTCCCTCTACCAGTGCAAGCTGATGTCTTCTCTGTAATTTATAATCTTAGATAGTTGCCCAGAGCATTGAGACATCAAGTGACTTACTTAGGTTAATTCAATGTATCTCAGAAGAGGGTCTATAGAATGGCTGCTTCAGAGGCTGGTGGTCAAGAGGTGAGTGAGTGCATAGCAAATGGGCAAAACCAAACTGACCCATGTGAGCAGAGGTTCACTGTAAAACAAAGGACTATGAGGGCACCTGGGAATGCTTATAAAGAAAGTTAAGCATATTGGGCTTGGTAGATTTTTGTGGACTGTGAAGTTCTTCAAGTAGAGATCAATGAATCTTTATTGTCAAATCTAATGGTATTTTCAGAGTCCTTAAGTCTTTTGACTTCTCTTTAGTATTTAAGAACTGTTAACCATTCCTTCATTTTAGATAAACTATTGTCTGTGTGTGTGTGTGTGTGTGTGTGTGTAATACTGCTCTATCAAAGTTCTCTCTCTGACTATAGGATTTTTCCACCTCAGTCTCCTTTGCAGGTTCATCTACCTTCTGTCCTCTCTCTTCTCTCCACCCTCATTTTCAATTATTTCAACAGCTTCTCTGGATTTCACTATCATCTCTACGGAGAAGACTTTTAAGCTTACACACCAGGTCTTTCTCTCTGAGTTCTAATCTTACATGTCCAACTGCCTGCTCGACATCTCTAAATGTATGTTCAATAAACAGCTCAAATTCAACACACCCAAAATATGATTCATTTTATTCATACATTCATTTACTTATTTATTTATGGAATAAAACAAACATTTCTGCATAATAGTTTAATAAAAAAGATGATTATACATGAAACAAATCTATTTTGTACAACTTGCTATTCCTTTTCAATATATGATAAAGTTATCATGTAAAATTTCCCCTTTTTTTCTGCCTCCCCTTCAAATGGCTACCATTAGACACAAATAGGTGTATATAGGTAAAATTATTCTATACCTACTTATATTTCTCACTTCCTTCCCTGGATGTAGATGGCATCTTCCTTCCTATGTCTTTTATAGTTAATTTGGGTATTTACAATAGACAAAACATTCACTCAAAATCATTCTTAAAACAATTTTGCTCTTACTCTATGCAATGTTCTCTTGGGTTCTCCTGATTTCACTCTTCATTATTTTGTGCAAGTCTTTCCATGTTTTACTAAGACCTTTAAGCTTATCATTTCTTATAGCACCATGGTATTCCATCACAATCATATACCACAACTTGTTTAGATATTTCTTAATTGATGGGCATTCCTGCAATTTTCAGTGTTTTTTGCCACCACAAAGAGAGTTGCTATAGACATTTTAGAACACATAGGTTCTTTTGCTTTTTCCCTAATCGTCTTTGGAAATAGACCTGGTAGCAGTATTTTTGGGTCAAAGGGTATAGGAAATTTAACAGCTCTTTGGGCATAATGCCAGAATGCTCTCCAAAATGGTTAGATCAGTTCACAATTCCACCAATAATGAATCAGTGTCCCAATTTTTTCCACATCACTTCCAACATTTATCACTTTCTCCTTCAATGAATTATTTTTATTTCTTCATTGGAAAACTTCCTGTTTATATCCTTTGACCATTTATCAATACATCAAAAATTTATCATTTTTCTTTGTTCCTCCTAAGTTCTTTATTTCTGTGCAGGACTCCAATAATCTTCATAATCAGGATCCATGATATTGAAGTCACTCTTTCTTTTTCACCCATATTCAATCCAATTCCAAGGCTTGTTGAGTCCATCTAAAAATCTCACATCTAGCCTATTTCTCTACTCATACCATACTCCTCCTCCTTAGACACTCTAGGTTCTAGCCATTCTAGCCAAGATATCTTGCTTGCTGATTTCCATATATAAAATTTCATCTCCCGTTCCATGCCTTTGCATAGGCCGCCCCCATGTCTGTCATGTTCTCCCTCTTCACCTCCACATCTTGAAAGTTCCATCTCTTGATCAAGTGATATCCCCTTCAATAGATCTTTTTCTGATTCCATCAGTATCATAACCCACCATTTATATTATAATATATATATATATATATATATATATATATATAATATGTGTAATTATCTGAGAAAAATTGTATTCCTCTATTAAAATGTAAGCTCCTTGAGAGTACAGACTAATTCCCTCAAGACTGAATTGCAAAATTCTGCATTACAGTACTATACAGGATTAGGATTGATCTAATCTGGGGTACAATAAAGCAGCTTAGGTAATATCCAAAGGATTCATCTCTACATGAAGATATTGAGCATGTGTTGAGAAAACTCAGGTATGAAGCATATTTTACTAGCCCAATATGACAGCAGATCAATTTGTTTTAGAAGAAAGAGCACTAGACTTGCAGTTAGTGGTCCTGAGTTCAACTCCTGGCTCTTGTATTTATTGATTACATGACCTCAGATAAGTTGCTTACTCTCTTTGGTACCTGATTTTTCTCATTTATAAAATCAAAGGAGTTGGATTCATAAGCCCCCTTTTAGTTCTGAAATTACATGACTATATTTATAAGAAACATGAGATTTTTTATTGATATTCAAAGGAAAATACAGCCAACTGCCTACTTATAGAATATAGGTATCCATAAGCCTTCAGGTCAATAATTATATACTTATTTTTAGAATACAAGCAATAGGCTTCCAGGAGCCAAGATGGCAGAGTAAAAAGGTAGTCGCTGTTACTCTCCCCTATCAACCTCTGAAAACCCAGAAAATATCACCCCAGAAAAAAAAACACTGGAACACCTGAACTATAACAAGGATAGGGAGCAGCAGTGCAGCAGCCCAGCAAACGAGTCTCCCAGTACTTCAGCAAAAATAAGGAAGGCAGAACTACAAGGGGCCCCAGGAATAAGTACTCTGCGGCATTCATCTGAAAGGAGGTGAAGAAAACAACCCAAAGGCTCCCTAAAGCCCCGGCCTTGCTGATTCCAACCCAACACCAGGTGAGCTGTCAGAACCCTACAGCCTCTAATTGTGAAGAAATCCTGAAGCCCAGGTGGTAGATCAGGCAAACACCAACACCTGGACCTCAGAGTGCCTCAGTGAGGGTGGGGGAACTGGTGGAAACCAGCTCAGAAAACCACCAGGTGCCTCAGCACTCTACTGCAAAGGAATCTCCCAGCACATTAGCAGAAATGAGGGAGGCAGCATTTCAAGGGGCCCCAGGCAGATAAACACCCTGCAGCACCCATCTAAAAGGAGCTGAAAAAAGCTAAAGGAAAGGAAAAGCAGGCAACCCAGAATTGCCTGAAAGTTCCAGCCTTGCTGATTCCAGCCCAACACAAGGTAAGTTGCCAGAAACCTACAGTCTCCAATTGCAAGCATAAGAGGCCCCAGCACACAAAGCCAGTGACGAAGACCTAGGCTTCCAACACAAGAAGCTTGGGTAGGTACCCTCTGTATCCCAGCAGGAGAGCTCAATCTCTTTAAAGGCCAGGGAATAAAGAAACACCATGAGTAAAAAGAAATATACCATAGATATATTATGAGAAGAGTGAAGACCAAGACAGAAATTCTGAAGAGGACAACATTGTCAACAAACCCACATCTGCAACAACGAAAGGGAATATGAACTAGTCTGAAGCCCAAAAAGCCTTCTTAGAAGAGCTCGAGAAGGATTTTAAAAGTCTAATGAGAGAGGTAGAAGAGTCCTTTAAAAATACAATTGACCACTTGGAAAAAAAAACACTGAAGAAACAAGTCCCTAAAAAACACAATTGGCCAATTGAAGAAGGAAGTACAAAAACTAACAGAAGAAAACAATCTGTAAAACTAGAATTGGACAAATGGAAACTAATAACTCTATGAGAAGCAAGAATCAGTCAAACAGAAACAAAAAAATGAAAAAATAGATGAAAATGTAAAATACCTCATCAGTAAAACAACAACCTGGAAAATCGACTCAGGAGAGGGACTACCTGAAAATCATGATGAAAAAAAGAGCCAGGACAGTATCTTTCAGGAAATCATAAAGTAAAACCACCCTGAAGTCCTAGAACCAGAAGGTAAAATAACCATAGAATGAATATACCGCTCACCACCTGAAAGAGATCCCAAATGGACAATACCAAGGAATATAATAGCAAAATTCCAAAATTACCAGATGAAAGAGAAGGTGCTGCAAGCAGCCAGAAAGAAACAATTTAAATATCATGGAACCACAGTCAGGATTACACAGGACCTTGCAGCTTCTACATTAAAAGACCACAGGGTGTGGAAGATGATATTCCATAAGACAAAGGAGCTTGGAATGCAGCCAAGGATCAATTACCCAGCAAAAATGAGCATCATTTTTCAATGGAGGAGGTGGATATTCAATGAAATAGGAGACTTCCAAACTTTCCTGATAAAAAGACCAGAGCTCAACAAAAAATTTGATCTTCAAGTACAGGACTCAAGAAGGACTTAAAAAGGTAAATGATACAACATGTTATTAATAAGGGGAGGGGGCTGTTTAAACCCCTACAAGGGAATATGACACTTGCAACCCTTGAGAACCTTACTGTTATTACACCATGTTAAAGGAGTATACATAAAGAGGGTGGATATTAGTTGACTTTGATGAACGATAAAAAAAGTAGGTTAAATGGATTCAAATAAGTGGATCAATCTGATCTTAGAAAATGTACTGAGAAAGGAGGAGGCAGACAAGGGTAAATTACATTACAGGAAAAGACACAAAATCCTATTACAGCAGAGGGAAAGAAGGGAGGGGGGAGCATTGTTTGAACCTTACTCTCATCAGATTTGGCTCAAGAAGGGAATAACATAATCAGTTAGCTATAGAAATCTAACTTGCTCTATAGGCAGTAAGGGGGGAAAAGGGGAACGAAAAGGGTAGGGGGGAGAAGGAATGGAAGAAGCAGTAAGAGTAAAGGGGAAGAAAAGGGAAAGGGATAATAAAAGGGGGAAGAGACTGAAGGAGGCGGTGGTCAAAAGCAAAACACTAGTGAAGGGGGGAAAGGAAAAAGGAGAAAGAAAAACATAAATAGGAGGAAAAAAGGATGGAGAGAAAGACACAGATAGTAATCATAACTGTGAATGTGAATGGGATGAGCTCTCCCATAAAACAGAAATGGATTGCAGAATGGATTAAAAAACATAATCTTACAATATGTTGTTTACAGGAAACACATTTGAAAAAGAGTGACATATACAGGGTAAAGTTAAAAGGCTGGAGCAGAATATGTTCTGGGTCAGCTGAAGTAATAAAAAGCAGGTGTAGCAATCCTGATCTCAGACAAAGCAAAAGCAAAAGCAAAAACAGATCTAATCAAAAGAGATAAGGAAGGAAACTACATCCTGCTAAAAGGCATCATAGACAATGAAGTAATATCATTACTAAACATATATGCAACAAATGGTATAGCATCCAAATTCTTACAGGAGAAGTTCAGGGAGTTACAGGAAGAAATATACAACAAAACTATACTAGTGGGGGACCTGAACCTGCCCCTCATGGCACTAGATAAATCTAACCACAAAATAAACAAGAAAGAAGTTAAGGAGGTGAATAGAACATAAGAAAAGTTAGGTATGATGGACCTCTGGAGAAAACTGAATGGGGATAGAAAGGAATATACTTTTTTCTCAGCAATACATGGCACATACACAAAAATTGACCATGTACTAGGGCATAAAAACCTCACAATCCAATGCAGAAAGGCAGAAATATTAAATGCATCCTTGATGATATGTAATAAAGGGCTATGGAAAGATAGACTAAAAAATAATTGGAAACTAAATAATCTAATCCTAAAAAATGATTGGAAACTAAATAATCTAATCCTAAAAAATGATTGAATCAAAAAACAAATCATAGAAACAATCAATAATTTCATTCAAGAGAATGACAATAATGAGACATACCAAAACCTATGGGATGCAGTGAAAAGTTCTTAGGGGAAGTTTTATATCTCTAAATGCTTACATAAATAAAATAGAAAAAGAGGAGATTAATGAATTGGGAAAAAAAAAAGAAAAAGAACAAATTAAAAATCCTCAACTAAACACCAAATTAGAAATATTGAAAACCAAAGGAAAAATTAATAAAATTGAAATTAAGAAAACTATTGAACTAATAAATAAAACTAAGAGCTGGTTTTATGAAAAAACCAATAAAATAGATAAACTTTGGTTCATTTAATTAAAAAAAAGACAGAAGAAAACCAAATTACTATCAAGAATGAAAAGGGTGAAGCTACCACCAAGGAAGAGGAAATTAAAATAATTAGGAATTATTTTGCCCAACTATATGCCAACAAATTTGATCTTAGTGAAATGGATACATATTTACAAAAATATAAATGCCCAGATTAACAAAGAGGAATAAAATACTTAAATAACCCCATCTCAGAAAAATAAATTGAACAAGCCATTGACGAACTCCCTAGGAAAAAATCTCCAGGGCCAGATGGATTTACATGCGAATTCTCTCAAACATTTAAAGAACAATTAATTCCAATACTATATAGACTATTTGGGAAAATAGGTGAAGCAGGAGTCTTACCAAGTTCTTTTTATAATACAAATATGGTGTTGATACCTAAACCAGGAAGAGTCAAAATAGAGAAAGAAAATTATAGACCAATTTCTCTAACAAATATAGATGCAAAAATTTTAAACAAAATACTAGCAAGTCTATTGCAGCAACTTATCACAAGAATAATACACTATGACCAGGTAGGATTTATACCAGGAATGCAGGGTTGGTTCAAGATTAGGAAAACTATCAGCATCATTGAGCATATCAACAACAAAACCAACAGAAACCACATGATCATCTCAAAGATGCAGAAAAAGCTTTAGATAAAATACAACACCCATTCCTATTAAAAACACTAGAAAGCATAGGTATAAATGGAGTCTTCCTTAAAATAATAAATAGCATATATCTAAAACCTTCAGCAAGCATTATATGTAATGGGGACAGGCTAGAAGCATTTCCAATAAGATCGGGGGTGAAACAAGGATGTCCATTATCACCACTGTTATTCAATATTGTACTGGAAACCTTAGCTTTAGCAATAAGAGAAGAAAAAGAAATTGAAGGCATTAGAATAGGCAAAGAAGAAACAAAGCTATCACTCTTTGCAGATGACATGATGATATACTTAGAGAATCCTAGAGAATCAAGTAAAATACTTGAAATAATAAACAACTTTAGCAAAGTTGCAGGCTATAAAATAAACCCACATAAATCATCAGCATTTCTATATATTACCAACAAAGCCCAACAGCAAGAGATAGAAAGAGAAATCCCATTTAAACTTACTGTAGACATTATAAAATATTTAGGAGTCTACCTCCAAACAAACCCAGGAACTCTATGAACACAATTACAAAACACTTTTCACACAAATAAAATCAGATCTAAATAATTGGAAAAACATCAGTTGCTCATGGGTAGGCCAGCTAATATAATAAAAATGACAATCCTACCTAAGCTAATTTGCTTTTTCAGTGCCATACCAATCAAACTACCAAGAAATTATTTTATAGAGTTAGAAAAAATAATAACAAGATTCATTTGGAATAACAAAAGTTCTAGAATATCAAGGGAACTAATGAAAAGAAATGCAGGGGAAGGTGGCCTAGCAATTCCAGATCTTAAATTGTATTATAAAGCAGCAATCATCAAAACTGCTTGGTACTGGCTAAGAAATAGGGAGGTGGATCAGTGGAATAGGTTAAATATGCAAGACACAGTAGTCAATGACTATAGTAATCTATTATTTGATAAACCCAAAGACCCCAGCTTCTGGGATAAGAACCCACTCTTTGAAAAAAACTGCTGGGAAAACTGGAAAAGAGTATGGCAGAAACTAGGCATAGACCCAAATCTCACTATACCAAAATAAAGTCAAAATGGGTTCATGACTTAGATATAAAGGCTGATACCATAAGTAAACTGGGAGAACAAGGAATAGTTTACCTATCAGATCTATGGAGAACAGAAGAATTCATGACCAAACAGGAGATAGAGAACATTATGAAAAGCAAAATGGATAATTTTGATTACATTAAATTGAAAAGTTTTTGCACAAACAAAGCCAATGCATCTAAGATTACAAGGAAAGTAGAAAATTGGGAATTTTTACAACCAGTCTCTTTGATAAAGGCCTCATTTCTAAAATATATGGAGAATTAAGACAAATTTATAAGAACACAAACCATTCCCCAATTGATAAATGGTCAAAGGATATGAACAGACAGTTCTCAGATGAAGAAATTAAAGCCATCTATACTCATAAGAAAAAATACTCTAAATCTTTTTGATTAGAGAAATGCAAATCAAAATAACTGAGGTACCACATCACACCTATCAGATTGGTCAACATGACAAAACAGGAAAATGATAAATGTTGGAGAAGATGTGGGAAAATTGGAACACTAATACATTGTTGGTGGAGTTGTGAAATGATCCAACCATTTTGGAGAACAATTTGGAACTATGCCCAAAGGGCTACAAAAATGTGCATACCCTTTGATCCAGCAATAGCACTTCTAGGGCTATATCCCAAAGAGATCAAACAAATGGGAAAAGGACCCACATGTACAAAAATATTCATAGCAGCTCTTTTTGTGGTGGCAAAGAATTGGAAATTGAGAGGATGCCCATCAATTGGGGAATGGCTGAGCAAGTTGTGGTATATGAATGTAATGGAATACTATTGTGCTATAAGAAATGATGAACAGCTGACTTCAGAAAAATCTGGAAAGACTTATATGGTCTGATGCTGAGTGAAGTGAGCAGAACCAAGAGGACTGTGTACACAATAACAGCCATGTTATGGGATGACTAATATTGTTAAACTGAACCCTTCTCAGCATTACAAGGATCTAAGACATCTCCAGAGGCCTCGGGATGGAAAACGCTGTCCACATCCAAAGACAGAACTATGGAAGTTGAATTTCTATCACTTATTTTTACCTTCTGTTGAGTTTTGTTTCATCTTTCTGATGGTTCCTCCTACTGGTTTTAATTTTTACTTACAACTTCACTAATGTGAAAACATGTTTAATGGATTTGAAAATGTAAAGCCTATATCAGATTGTGTGCCATCTTGGGGAGGGTGGGGGGGGAAGGGGGAGAAAAATTTTCAACTCAAAAGCATATAGAAGTGATTGTTGATAAATCAAAATAATAAAATTTAAAAAAATAAAAAAAGGCAAGAGATTGCAGGTAAAGAATGTTGTACAAGCTGTCAAAGTTCCTCTGTCAGTTGGTTTTATTTAGCTGTTTTTCTTTGGTACACTTAACCCTGTTTTCCTCAGTTTCCTCATGTATAAAACGAGCTGGAGAAGAAAATGGTGAACCGCTCTAGCATCTTTGCCAAGGAAACCCCAAACAGGTCACAGAGAGTTGGACACAATTGAAAATGAATGAATAGCAGCAACAAAAATAGTTCTATAGATGGACAAGGGAGATGAGATCAGTATATAGGGAAATAACTGTATTGTTTGGAAAAAAAGTATCAATAAAACTTTTTTTAAAAGAAAAAAAGAATATAAGCAATAGTTTCATAAATGATGACCATTTTTTATCTTATACTGATGTGATAGTTCCTACTAGGAACTTCTACTTATATTAAGGTATCATAAAAGAATTAATTATTTGAATATGACTTCTCTGCCAGCATCCATTCCAACCAAGATAGAGCCTTTGAGAACAGAATACTCAAAGAGGTGTTAATTCTTCTAGGAATCAAGACTAGAAATACATTTTAACACCCATAGGAGAACCATAGCCTAAGTGTCTTAATTGCAATATGTTGAAGACCCTGAGACCTGAGCTGAAGGCTCAGTGGGGTGAACACATGGCATTACCAGTGAACACACAGCAAGAATAACCACATTAATTTTACCCCATAACTGATGACATTTGCATCAAAGTAATTGGGCTTTGAAGTTTCAGAAGATGAAGAAGACATAAAGATTCATAACCACTATATCTTTTGGCTAAATGATTGATTGAAGAAAGTCTGTCACCTAGATATAGCTTCAATTCCAAAGAATGCAGAAAGAAATAAGTGATGGTATAACACTTGATTTTATTTTCCAAAACTTCAGCAATGATTTATGATCTTAAGAAATTTTAGTGTGCAAGGCAAAAGACAGTGGCCCATTGGTAAACTGCTGCATAGAAAATAGTTGAAAGGTCGGGTAATCTACCAGTCTGCAAAATATCTCCAGAAAATAATAACGGCTCTGAAGACACACTGCATCACAATCATCTGTTTCTTTCTGGGGAGTGAGTTGAACTCAGGAAGAAATGGTAAAGACGAAGAAACTGCATTTTGGTATATGCTGGAAGAGCAATAAAGTCAGCCAATTCTGTCCCTGTTTGAGAAGGGTCCCTTCCCATACACAGCAGCACTTCCCAGATGGAGGATGTGACATACCAGGGTCAGTGGACAGGCTGTTGTCATAATATCTCCAGCTTCCCTAGACTGAACTCAGAGGCAAGGCCAAGATGGAACTAGGCCAGACTCACAACCTCCCATCTCTAGGCCCTTATTCATTCAGGTGAGTTTATTTGCTTGGGATTGTGAATTTTAGGAAAGCTTGCTAAGGATGTACTTCTTTGATATTTAATAACTAGCATTTATATTGTGTTTTAGACATATCCTTACAAGAGCCATGGGAGGTAGGTACTATATTATTCTTATTTTACAGATTAGGAAAATAAGGCAGACAAAAGGTAAGTCTGCATTCCCTACGGCCGTGCATCTAGTGAGTATCTATGTCCAAATTTGAACTCAGGTCTTTCTGATTTCAGGCCCAGATCCCTCTCTTATTCTTGCTGTTTTATTCTAAGGACATTGTTTCAATTCTTTACTCTGATATGAAGTCTGTGGGATTTGCTGACAAGCACTGAATCTAAGTTCCCTTGGGATGAGGACTAAGTCAATTAGAGCACATTGAAGGCAGGATTACAGAAAAGAAGAGATTGTTTATAAACCCCCTGCTAAAAACCTGTTAAAGAGATAATGCTTGTAAAGTGCATCATGAACCATAAAGTACTATGTAAATGTCGGTTATTATTATTAGAATTCATAGAGTTTTTGCATAGATGTAGATGCTAGGAAGTTGAGGATTGAAGCAGAGAGTACTCATAATTATATATGTTGAAATGTATGAAATTATCCAGAGCCCACTGCAGCTATTACAGCTGAAAGGCTGCCAGCAGGAGTGGCCAGGAGCTGATTTTCCTAGGAGTACAGCAGGGATCTTTCTTTTTTTTTTTAAGTTTTTTATTAATTTATTTTGATTTATTGACAATCACTTCCATATGCTTTTGAGTTTAAAATTTTTCTCCCCCTACCCCCCCACCCTCCCCAAGACTGCACAGACTCTGATATAGGCTATACATTTATATTCCTATTAAACATATTTTCACATTAGTGAAATTGTAAGTAAAAATTAAAATCAATAGGAGGAACCATCAGAAAAAGGAAACAAAACTCAACAGAAGAGGAAAAAAAAAGATAGCAATTCAACTTTCATAGGTCTTCCTTTGGATGTGGATAGCATTTTCCATCACTAGGCCTCTGGATATGTCTTAGATCCAAGAGTGGGGTCTTATCCCAGAAGCTGGGGTCTTTGGGTTTATCAAATAATAGATAAAAACATATTGTAGGATTATGTTTTTTAGTCCATTCTGCTATCCACTTCTGTTTTATGGAAGAGTTCATCCCATCATTCATTCACAATTATGATTACTATCTCTCTTTTTCTCCATCCTTTTTTTCCCACTTATGTTTTTTTCTCCTTACCCCCCCTCACTAGTGTTTTGCTTTTGACCACTGCCTCCTTCAGTCTCTCCTCCCTTCTATTATCCCTTTTCCTTTTCTTTTCTTTACTCTTATTGCTTCTTCCCTCCCTTCTATCCCCCCTTCCTTTTCTTTTTTTATTTTTTTTGTTAATTTATTTTGATTTATCAACAATCACTTCCATATGTTTTTGAGTTTAAAATTTTTCTCCCCCTTCTCCCCCCCTCCCCAAGAGAGTGCACAATCTGATACAGGTTATACATTTACATTCCTATTACACATATTTTCATATTGTTGAAGTTGTAAGTAAAAATTAGGACCAATAGAAGGAACCATCAGAAAGTGGAAACAAAACTCAACAGAAGAGAAAAAAAAAGATAGCGATTCAACTTTCACAGTTGTGATTACTATCTGTGTCTTTTCTCCATCCTTTTCCCCCGTTTATGGTTTTCTTTCTTCTTTCTCCTTTCCCTCCCCCTCTAGTGTTTTGCTTTTGACCACTGCCTCCTTCAGTCTCTTCTACTTTCTATTATCCCTTTCCATTTTCTTCCCCTTTGCCCTTACTGCTTCTTCCCTCCCTTCTATCCCCTCTTCATTTTCTTTCCCCTTTTCCCTTCTACTGCCTATATGGCAAATTAGATTTCTATACCTAACTGACTATGTTATTCCCTTCTTGAGCCAAATCTGATGAGAATAAGTTTCAAACAATGCTCACCCCCCTCCCTTCTTTCCCCTGCTGTAATAGGATTTTCTGTCTTTCCTGTAATGTAATTTACCTTTGTATGCCTCCTCCTTTCTCAGTACATTTTCTAAGATCACACTAATCTGCTTACTTGAATCCATTTAATGCACTTGATTAGATTTTTTTTATCATTACATCAAAGTCAACTAATATCCACCCCCTTTATGTATACTCCTTTATCATGGTGTAATAACAATACAGTTCTCAAGAATTTCAAGTGTCATCTTCCCTTATAGGGATGTAAACAGTCCACCCTTATTAACAATATTTTGTATCTTTCTGTTCCATTTACCTTTCTATATCTTTCTTGAATCTTGTACTTGAAAATCAAATTTTTTGTTGAGCTCTGGTCTTTTTATAAGAAAGGTTTGGAAGCCCCCTATTTCATATTCATCTTCTCCCTTTAAAAATCATGCTCATTTTTGCAGGGTAGTTGGTCCTTGGTTGCAATCCAAGCTCCTTTGCCTTATGGAATATCATCTTCCACACCTGTGGTCTTTTAATGTAGAAGCTGCAAGGTCCTGTGTAATCCTGATTGTGGTTCCATGATATTTAAATTGTTTCTTTCTGGCTGCTTGCAGCACCTTCTCTTTCATCTGGTAATTTTGGAATTTTGCTATTATATTCCTTGGTATTGTCCATTTGGGATCTCTTTCAGGTGGTGAGCGGTATATTCATTCTATGGTTATTTTACCTTCTGGTTCTAGGACTTCAGGGCGGTTTTACTTTATGATTTCCTGAAAGATACTGTCCTGGCTCTTTTTTTCATCATGATTTTCAGGTAGTCCAATAATTTTTAAATTGTCTCTCCTGAGTCGATTTTCCAGATCGGTTGTTTTATTGATGAGGTATTTTACATTTTCATCTATTTTTTTCATTTTTTTGTTTCTGTTTGACTGATTCTTGCTTTCTCATAGAGTTATTAGTTTCCATTTGTCCAATTCTAGTTTTAACAGATTGTTTTCTTCTGTTAGTTTTTGCACTTCCTTCTTCAATTGGCCAATTGTGTTTTTTAGGGACTTGTTTTCTTCAGTGTACTTTTTTTCCAATTGGCCAATTGTATTTTTGAAGGACTCTTCTACCTCTCTCATTAGACTTTTAAAATCCTTCTCGAGCTCTTCTAAGAACACTTTTTGGGCCTCAGATCAGTTCATATTCCCTTTTGATGTTGCAGATGTGGGTTTGTTGACAATGTTGTCCTCTTCAGAATTTCTGTCTTGATCTTCACTCTTCTCGTAATATGAATCTATGGTACGTTTATTTTCACTCATGATTTCTTTATTCCCTGGCCTTTAAAGAGATTGAGCTCTCCTGCTGGGGAACAGAGGGCACTGACCCAAGCTTCTTGTGTTGGGAGTCTAGGTCTTGGTCACTGGTTTTGTGTGCTGGGGCCTCTTATGTTGGCAATTGGAGGTTGTAGTGTTTTGGCAGCCTACCTCATGTTTGGCTGGAATCAGCAAGGCTGGAACTTTCAGGCAATTCTGGGTTGCCTGCTTTTCCTTTCCTTTAGCTTTTTTCAGCTCCTTTAGATGGGTGCTGCAGGGTGTTCATCTGCCTGGGGCCCCTTGAAATGCTGCCTCCCTCATTTCTGCTAAATGTGCTGGAAGATTCCTTTGCAGTAGAGTGCTGAGGTACTTGGTGGTTTTCTGAGCTGGTTTCCACCAGTTCCCCCACCCTCACTGAGGCACTCTGAGGTCCAGGTGTTGGTGTTTGCCTGCTTTACCACCTGGGCTTCAGGATCTCCTCCTGGTTGACAGTTGGAGGCTGTAGTGTTCTGACAGCTTACCTGGTGTTGGGTTGGAATCAGCCAGGCTGGGACTATCTGAAGACTCTAGGTTGCTTTCTTGAGCTCCTTTCAGATGAATGCTGCAGGGTACTTATATGCCTGGGGCCCTTTGTAGTGCTGCTTCCCTTATTTTTTCTGAGTCACTGGGAGACCAGTTTGCCGGCTGCTGCACTGATGTTCCCCGTCTTTCTTCTAGTTCTGCTGTTCCAGGTTTTTTTTTCCCCTTGGGTGATATTTTCTGGGTTTTCAAAGGTTAATAGGGGAGGGTGAGAGCAACTACCTTTTTTAGCAGGGGTCTTTCAATATTCTTATCAGGAAACCCAAGAATGTAGGCCCCAATGGAGGAACAGGTTTGGTGGGATAGTACTTTGCAGGGTGACTATAAAAATTTTCATGGTTCACAAGCTTTCTATTTAGAGCCCCCCTAAGAAAGTAAACCTCCTATTCAATAGTAATCTTTTCTCCCTCTTCCAAAACCTACCCCTAGCTTCTTTGGACGATTTTGGATGATTCAGATAACTAGTATTTTTGGTGGAAGAATTTACTGTAGATAACTGTTTCCAATTATCAAAGAGCAAAGTCATGGGCAAAATGGTACAGAATGGAAATAACTTAGAGGAAAGAATTTGCTGATCTATTAACTGCTTTTAAAACTTTTCCCTCTCATTAAGTTTGATAAGCTGATAATTTAGCAAGGGAATTTTAGAGATTACATATAGAATTATATTTTGCCTCCATAAATGTCAACTGAATGTGCCCCCATCAAAAGATTTTCATCAGAACTCTCAGAGAGAAAATTTTTCTCTGAAGTACATTTTGAAGTAAATATAACAAATGACATTTTAAAAACAGATTTCGTCACCGTCAATTTTAGCTAGCTCATTTCTTTCTAAAAAGTCTTAATATTTGCTATTGTTCAGAACAAATATTTATTTGTTGCACCTATTGTGCACCTTAATGGAATTTGTGACTGTCTTTAGCCTTCCTACCAAGAGCACTTGGACATTTATTGAATGCCCACTGTGTGCAAAACATATAATAAGCACTTCAGGGAGTTTGGGAGGAAATTAAGTAGCACTTTGTCCATTAGAACTGGCTGTAAATATCACTAATATTTGTTGAGTTGAATGGAATTTAATTTGACAAATATAATGCTTTTGTATTAGCTAACCCCCCCCCACGACCTGGAGTATATATTTCATGTCTCCTCTGCTACGTAGAATGCCTCTCTTTCTAAAAGATGAGGTTCAAGGACCTGCTTTCTATGTGAAGCCCTCCCTGATCCCTCCAACTATTTGTTTCCTCCTTCTCAAACTCCATTGTATTTTCCTCCTTATATTTATTCTCTCAATGTATATGTATATGTATGCATACACAATATATACTATATATAGTATAAATGTTATACATTATATATGTGTATGTGTATATATGTACACACATGAGGATACATACATATGAAAATATGTGCATATATGCATATATTCATCTCCCTATGAATGAATGTAAGCTCTTTGACCATAGAGATCATTTTATTTGCTTTTATTTGTATCCCTAACACCCACAACAGTACCTGGAATATAAGTGTTTCATAATGCCTTTTGGTTTATTAATTGATAGAATAGGTGATATATTAGATGAAAGGACCAAATTATATATATTAACAGAAACAGCTTTGTCTATAGAGATGCTAATGGGGTTACTAGAGTGGTTGGAATGACTAGATTCAGTGGAGAAACCCTGCGAGGTCTTCAAAGAGTGGAAGACTTTTCAGGTATACTAGGAAGGAGGGAAAGAACTCCCAGAAGAACTTTCCCTCCTTGCCTCAACTGCCTTCTCACTCTGGCTGTGCTTCCTCCCCTGCCTTCTCTCTTTTTGATTGATGCTACCATATAGTAAGCAGCAGAGTGAGAATTTGAATCCAGGTCTTCTGACTCCAAATTCCACCCACTTTCCACTATACCCCATTACCTTTAAGGGGCAACATGAATATAGGTGATAAAGTGCTAGAAGTAGAATCAAAATGATTCTAGAATGAATCAAGTTGAATCCAAATCAGAATCATGGAATTTTAGAATCAGAAGGAACCTCAGAAAGCAATCTAGTCTAAGTCACACCCATACTAGCATTTCTAATAGCTCTGGAAGGTTTGCAAAGCACTTTACGATTAATATCTCCTTTTACACTCACAACAATCTGGGAGGTAAGTCCTATTACTATTCCCTTTATACATATAAGGACACCAAAATGGACAAAGGTCTAGTGACATGCCCAAGGGAGGTAAATTTGAGCTCCGGTCTTCCTAACTCCAGGTCCTGTGCTCTCTCCACTGTGCCTCCTAGTGGCCATTGTGCTATACCTGACAAGTATGTTTGCTAGCCTCTCCTTGAAGACTTCTAAAGATGGGAAAACTACTCCCCTATAAAGTAGTCTGTTCCAATTTTGGAAAGCTTAAATCATTAGGGGAAAAAATTGACATCAAACCTAAATTTGTCATTTTGCAACTTCTGCCCATTGTTTCTGGCTTTACCCTTTGCATCCAGAGAGACAAATATAATTCCACTTCTACATGACAATCCTTCAAACACTTGAACACAACTATCATGCCCCATTTCCAGGTGATCCTCTCATGACATGGATTCAAGGCCCTTCACTCTGCTGGTTGCCTTCCTCTGGATGTCATCAAGCTTGTCAATGCCCTTAAATTGTGGTACCTAGAACTGTACACAATTTTCTAGATGTGATATAAACCAACGGTGACTATGGAGAGACTATTAGCTCTTAATTCCTGAAAGTTCTTCATCTTTTATGGCAGCTCAAGATCATGTCAAATCTACATTTGAATCCTGCCTAAGATAATACTTAGTTATGTGACTCTAGGTGAGTCAATTCACTTCTCAGCCTCAATGTCTTCATCCATAAAATAAGACAATATTAAGGATCAAATGACAATATACACAATACACCATGCAAAGTTTAAAGTACTGTATGTCATTGTTATGATTCTTTTATACTACAACCCTTTCTAAAAGAAAAGTTTTTCCTTCTTAAAAAGAATTGTTTTTTATCTTAAACCTTGAATGTTTAAAGGTGTTGCCAACTTTAAAAGACAGAATAGCAGCTATTGGGTACTGGGCTTCTTTTATTAAATGGGCAATAGTACTTTTCTTTTGAAAGTACTATTGAAAATTATTTGAAAATAATGCTACTAGAAGTCAGATTCTGTCTTCTGACCCATACCTGGGACACCTATGTAAACAGACAGCAAAAAAAATAAAACAGCCTTCTTTAGAGGGGGTATGATCTGAAGTTTTTACTACCACAGTCACCTTTACAGGGGTGGGGAAGCTGTGGCCTCAAGGCACTGGGACTTAGGAGAATGGAGAAATGGAACAGAATTTCAATTAAAAAAAAACTATTGATGTGATTTTCTTTTTTTTTCTTCACTGTGACTTCCCATTGACTTCTTCTCCTTTCTATTTCAATATAACCTTCCCTTGTAATGAAAAAACACATAGTCAAGCAAAACATTGGACATGTCTGAAAACTTTGATGTCCATTCTTCACTGATTGTTACCATTTTTACTTTAAGAAGGATATACTACCAATGGCCTTGCAAAACTATAATTGCCCACTATATTATTTAGAGTTTTGAAGTTTTTCCATTTTTTTCCCCTGTCACATATAGAGGCATTATGTAATTTTTCCCTGGCTCTGTTTATTTTATTCTTCATCCATTCATTACAAGTCTTCAAAATTGCTGTAAATTCTTCATAGTCAGTTGTATAGTGTGGTAATTTATATTTTGCATATTTCCCATAATTTATTCAGCCATTTCCTAATTAATGGGGAACCATTTTATTTTATTTTGAATACTTTGCTACTACAGAGTGTTTCTATACTTATGGTGTGTGATCATGTGGACATGAGCAGGCTGCAGGACATCACCAATGAAGAACTCTGAAGAAATAAAGAAGAAAAGGATATAGCATGGAAACAAGAGAAGATAGGCTGGTTATAAGGTAAAAGCAAGGGATGACAGTGCTCCACTTAATGTTGGAAGAAAATGAGAAAGGCCTCTAGCACATGGGGTGGACCCCTTGTGATGAATTTGGGAGACAATGGATGAGAGTTATATAGGATGGGCAGGAATGGATGGGTTGAGATCTACATCATTGTCAATAACTCCTGAATTGATGACACCACAGATCAATGTACACACATGCATGCATATATGTAAGCATGTTTGTAATACATGTGTATGTATGTGTATACACACATAAGCTTATATACATACATTGCATTGTGAACTTTTACTCTGTCTTCGTACTCTTTGGGTACGTGTATATTCACTCATTTGTCTTGTTAATTTCTCTCTCTATATATATATATATATACATACATATGTACATACAGATATACATATATACACGTGTACAATATTCATACATATATATGTATATATCTATAGTGTTGGAATTGAGTTTAAATATACACACCATTTGTTAAATTTTTGGGATAATTCTAAATTATTTTCCAGAATGACTGGCCCAACTGGACTTCTAGAACTACTGACAGAGTTATATGTAACCCCCCTCATAAAACCAAAAGGGTGCTGACTATTCTACCATTTTGTCAACTTCATGAATAAGATGGTTGTCAGGTAGAATCCCACAGTCCACTAAATTTGCCATTCTCTTGTTAATTATTTAGATTATTCTTTCATTTGGTCACAGATAGTTTGCATTCTTTTTTTAAAAAACTATTTATTATGCTTGTTCCTGATAAGTAATTACACCTTCCTCTCTGGACTGAAGAGACAGGGGACTATGGGTATGGAACATTGAATATACTCCTAGACTCAGTAAATGTGTTGGTTAGTTTTCCTGAAATGCTTTCTTTCTTTTTTTACTTCTCTTTCTTTTCTCCATTTTGTTACAGGTGATAATTTGATGTGTATAGGAAAGAAGAAGGAAATATTTGAAATAAAGATGATATAAAAACAAACTATATCAATAAGTATTAAAAAGAAAATTTCAAAGCTGTTTCATATTTTTGACCACTCACCTACTGGAAATGTCTCTTGTTCTTATATGTTTGTGTTAATTTCCTATACTTTTTGGATATTATGCCTTTATTAGAGATGCATATAAGGATTTTTTCCAATTAGCTTCTTTTTTTCTAGTCATAGCTCCTTTGATTTTGTTTCTGTTCACATAAGAGGTGGGGTTTTTTGCATTTTTAAAAAATATAAATTTATAATTTTATCTTTTATGGTTACTTTCATCTCTTGTTTCATTTAGACATAAAACATAGTTTTCCAATCAAAGTTAGGTGCTAATTTCAAAGAGTCTTTCTCTGCTTCTCAGTTTTCATATCCATAAAATGGAAAGTTTTGACTTAGATAATTTCTCTAAGTATATCATTACTAGATACTTCAATTATTACTGATCTACATGGTGGGGGGGTATTTATGCTTCATAGCACTGTGAAACTCTGTTAACTTTATCCCAGTGAACTTTTTTTCCTCCCATCATACTTCCACCTATCTTAAAACCTAATTCCTGCAGTTCTACATAAATAGACTTTTTCTTTGTACAGTGATATCTACTGGCCATGTCCATCATAGCAGTCCATATTCTGGGAAATATTTTTGTAATAGAATGAAAAATCATGAATTAAAATAAATGATTTTGAATACAAATCCTTTAATCAGGGATTTTATCATACTCTGTATCTTATTGTGCAGTTCTTCAAACCTCTCTTCCACAGTTTTCCCAAATATAAATTTAACGAAGCATTAAGGATTTACTAGTTAGTGGGCTTTAAAAAAATGTGAAACACATTACAGATCAGATCCTCATCTAAGTTTTGCAAGCCTAATAAAGGTGGTATTAAATGAGTCACTGGGAATTTATTATGTTGTAGCTTTCCAACATGTCTCTCCTTTGAGACACTTTCCCCTTCTTATTTGAATGCTTAAGAGATTGCTGGGTTGTTCTCAAGTCTCATTTGGTAAATATTTAATTAGAATAGCCTTTTGAGAATCTCTGTAACAGAGTATATACCAATAGTAAGAAGAATAATATACTTGACTGAAGTCTATTTTGCACTATGTAGAGTGTACACAATTATCCTATAGATTGAGGATTAGTACTTCCAAATATGTAGGCATACAGTAATCTGTTCAGTATTTGACAGAACTATGAGAATTTTTTGTATTAGTATTTTCATACATAATTTTTATTGAGAATTTCGAGCAACGCTGTATCTACAAGTATGGCTAAATTAAGCATTTTACCAATTAATTTGAGGTTATAGGCCATCAAAGCAATCAATTTTCAAGAACTAGTCATATCAAAACTCAAATGAGAAACTAATGGCCAGGGCAAGTTGGTACCTGGGATTAGGCTAGACCAAGAGTACTTGCTCAAGGTTAGTAGGTGTGCCAGCATGAGATTGGAAATGGGATGAAAGGACCCCCAAATTCAATGGACCAGGCAGAAGTAGAAACCAAATGTAGTTGAAGTTGTACAAAATGAGGAGTTGAGAAAAACAGATAAACTGGATGGGGATTGACAACAGGAGAATTAGAGCAAAAAAGGCAAACACTAAAAACCAGCAGAGCCAGAACAAAAACTTTGGTCAATTACTATGGAGACAAGGTGTCACATGACAAGAAATACCTATCCATAGCTTCCTTTAGATGGAAAATTGGGGAACATTGGCCATGACTACTCTCATATCTTAAAGGAGCCCCCATATCAGAACCTGGGAACTGGTGGGTAAGTCTGACAATATTTTGAAAATGGTCAAGGTGACTATCCTAACCACTAACTTGATTGTCCCATGCAGTGAGTCAATCAATTTCTTGTCAATCAGTTCCACCTAATAAAATGGTAAGGTTTTATAAAGAGGCAACTACAAAAAATATTTAATTATCCCATTAACACTCTACTTGAGTCTATGTTTTGGGTCATTATACTGTGGCCATGGACATTATTTCTGATTCAGTAGTTTTCTCTGTTAATAGAGTAATTTTCCACAATGCCTGAGATGATGAATAGTATTATTCATGACAACCATTGTTATCAGTTATTTCTTACCTATTTTTTATGTAAAATAAGTAAAAAAAAAATTACTCCACATTGAATGTTTGCTTTGATTTTATTTTTCACTCATTTCTATAGGTATATAAATAAGAATAGATCAGGGAATAAGAAAAGAAAACATCTCGCATTTATATAGTACTTTAAGGTTTACATAGTACTTTACATATTGCTTTAAAGTTTATAAGATTTTAGATGCACGGAAAGCTAACATTAAAAAGAAAGTTTGACATAATGGATAGATTCTAGACTTCATTCCTCTTTTCTTTTTTTTCTTAAGGCAATTGGGGTTAAGTGACTTGCCGAGGGTCACCCAGCCAGTAAATATCTATTATCAGATTTGAATTCAGGAAGATGAGTCTTCCAGACTCCAAGTTTGACACTCTATCTCCTGTTCCACCTAGCCACTCATGTAGAATATTACCCTACTGACCACTCTCTGATTCTGTAATTCAGTTCATTTAAACAAAAATTTTCTTAAGTGTCATGCCACTATGCTAGGTCCTCAGATACAAAGTCAGAAATTAAAAATAGTATAGGCCTTTAAGCAAGTTACATATTGCTGGGGGCTACAAACAAACAAACAAACAAACTGATAACTAAACATAAATTTGTTTTAAGGAGAAAACACTAACAACTAGGGTAATCAAGAAAAATACATGAGCTGAGCCTCAAATGAATCTAGGGAGTCTCAGTGGAAGTAAGGAACAGTGCATTCTAAATATGGAGGTCAGTCTCTGCAAAGACAACGATGAACAAGATGGAATTTTGAGTTGGGGGAATAGCAGGAAAGACAGTTTAGCTGGAATAGAGAGTGTATGAAGGAAAGTAACATGAAATAAGCCTGGAAAGACAGGCTGAAAACTGATTTTGAAGTGCTTTAAATGCTAAGCTGGAGAGTTTACATTTTATTCCAGTAGTAAAATGAAGTCACTGAAGAATGTTTATCAAGAGAGTTACATGGTCAGACTTGTATTAGGGAGATCATTCTGACAGCTACAAGAAAGGTAGATTGGAGAAGGGAAAGAATGGTAGTTGAGTCAAATTACGAGGCTGTTTTGATAGTCCAGGTGATAGAAGATATGGATAGGAACTAGAGGGGTAGCCATGTAAGTGGAATAAAGAGCATGGAGGGATGGATGTGAGTTGCTGTGAAGCTGGCACTGATAAAATGTAATCAGTGTGGAAGCTGAAGGAAAAGGAAAACTAGGTGATTTGAATAATGATAGATATCTTCAACACAGGGAGGGAATTTATGAAGATTGGACTGTTTGGAAGAGGGAAGAGGGGAATGAAGCATTTATTTAGCCCTTATCATGTGCCAGGCACTATACTACATTCAAAGGATATAAATAAAAGTAAAAAAGAAAGAAAATACCTGTCCTCAAGTAGTTTACATTTTTAGTGGAGGAAGAAAACACATAAATATGAATTGAAATAGGTCAGGGAGAAGAAGAAGTTACCCAGCACAGGGCCATGATTCTATAATCCAAAAAGTTAGAAACATGTCTGAGAGGGGAATTAAGATAGCATGGCCTGATTCCTCTACAAAGTAGAACCCTCATGGGGAAACTCACCAATGGGAGAAGGGGTGTGAGGTGTAAGCATCATGGAGGGATATTCCAGGCCATAGGAGTGGTAGCTATTGCAGGGCAAGGGGACTCCAGATGCTGACAGAAGTGTTAGGATGATACAATAGTAGAGACATGGGTTTGAAGTCCAGAAAGTCAGGAGAAAGGCCAAGAAGGGAATGAGGGGAAATATGAGTTCCATTAGAGATACACTGTGTTTAACATGACCAGCATGGAGTCTCATGGCACTTAGGAAAGATATGAGGAATGGATATGTAAACAGAATAATTACCCATGAGAACTGCTGAAATCACCTTTATCATAGAGAGAAAAGGTCCTATTCAAGTCAAGAAGTCAATAAACATTAAGTACTTGTTCTGTCTAGGCACTGTACTCAGGGCTTGGAAGTCCAAGAAGGGGGAAAACAGTCCCTACTCTTAAGGAGTTCATATCTAATTGGAAAGACAACATGAAAATACAGATGAGATGAATACAGGATAACTTCAAGGTAATCTCAGAGGGAAACTATTGGCATTAAGAAAGGCTTCTGGAGGCAGCTAGGTGGCACAGTGCATAGAGCTCTGGGCTTGGAGTCAGGAGGACCTGAGTTCAAATCTAGCCTTAGACACTTGACACTTACTAGCTGTGTGACCCTGGGCAAGTCACTTAACCTGATTACCTCACCAACAACAAAAAAAGAAAGAAAGAAAGAAAGAAAGAAAGAAAGAAAGAAAGAAAGAAAGAAAGAAAGAAAGAAAGAAAGAAAGAAAGGCTTTTGGAATCATACAGGATTTTAGATGAGACTGGAAGGAAGCCAGGGAAGCTAGGACAGAGTAAGTGCAGGCACAGAGTTACAGGGGAGGACCCCGATGAAAACCCAGCAAAGGGGATTAAGGAGGAGCAGTTAAATAGATGGAAAGAAGTCCAAGAGACAGCAGGATCTCAAAAAGCAAGGGATGAAAAGTTTAAAAGAAGAGTGGCCAAACAAATAAAAATTTACAGCAGGCAAGAAAAAGTTATTGGAAATAGGCATTGGGATTTTTAGAAACCTTGGAGAGAGTATACTAGGGAATGGTGGAATGGGAAGCCAGGTCACAAAGGGTTAATAATTTGTTGGAACTTGATAAGAAGCAGGGTCAACAAATACAGATTTTTCAGGGGCAGCTAAGTGGCACAGTGGATAGAGCACCAACTCTGAAGTCAAGAGGACCTGAGTTCAAATCTGGCCTCAGACCAAACACTTGACACTAGCTGTGGGACCCTGGGCAAGTCACTTAATCTCAATTGCCTAAAAAAACCAAAACAAATACAGATTTTCCTAGGAGTTTGCCTTTGGAAAGTAGGAGATATACAGGATTATAGAAGATGTGTGTGTGTGTGTGTGTGTGTGTGTGTGTGTGTGTGTGGTGTGTGTGTGTGTTTAAGGTTGTGGGCTGTGGAACAGGTGTAAAAAGAAGGGGCAAGTTTCTAGAGTACACAGGAAAAAGTTGAATTAAATCTCTCACATACATATATATGCATGTGTACATGTGTGTACATATATGCATATGTATGTGTATATAGTAATGGCAGCATTGACTGGGCTTCAAGGCAATTAAAAAATAACTTATGGGTTTGAGATGAGGACTCTGTGACTTCTGAAGCTGAAAGGAGAAGGGCCTCTCTATCTCTGCTCTGACTCTCCCTTTTTTACTTCACTTCTGAGACTCCTTAACTTCCTTCAAAGCCCAGCTCAGGGCCCAAGTCTGACAAGAAGCCTTTACTGATTCCCTTAATTATTAGTTCTCTCTCCTTTTTCAAAATACATTTCATTTACTATCTATATAATGACAACAACAACAAAAACTGATGTATCTCACACTCACACTTTTACTCCCATGCCCTACAATGTGTATTTCCTTAGAGAAGGGCATTTGTATTTGTAGCTCCAGCACTTAGCAGAGTGTCTTGCAAATAATATATGCTTAATAATGACTGGTTGATAAATATCATGTGATTATAATAATCAAGGTTGATCCTAAAGAAGGGGTATGACAATGAAACTTCTCTTTCTTTGCAGAGGTGGGGACTATGGATAAGTAAGATTACATATACTGTCAGAGTTGCTTTCCCCCTCTCATTAATTTTTTTTCTTCCCCATAAGGAGTCTTTGGATGGAGAATGATGAAGGGATATATTTGGAAACAAAGGTGATTTTTAAATTTTTTCTAAATTTTATTAATTTATTTTGATTTATCAACAATCACTTCCATATGCTGTTGAGATTAAAATTTTTCTCCCCCATCCTCCCATCACCCTCCCCAAGACAGTCTGATATAGGCTATACATTCACATTCCTATTAAATGTATTTTCACATTAGTGAAGTTGTAAGTAAAAGTTAAAACCAATAGGAGGAACCATCAGAAAGAGGAAACAAAACTCAACAGAAGAGAAAAAAAAAGATAGCGATTAAACTTTCACAGTTATGATTGCTATCTGTGTCTTTTTCTCCATCCTTTTTCCCCCTTTCATGTCTTACTTTCTTTTCTCTCCCTTCCCCCCCACCAGTACTTTGCTTTTGACCAATGCCTCCTTCAGTCTCTCCTCCCTTCTATTATACCACCCCTCCTCCTCCCCTTCGCCCCCACAGTTTCTTCCCTCCCTTCCATCCACCCTCCCTTTTGTTTCCCCTTTTCCTTCCTACTGCCCATAGGGCAAGTTAGATTTCCATACCTAAAGGACTATGTTATTCCCTTCTTGAGCCAAATCTGATGAGAGCAAGTTTCAAACAATGCTCACCCCCCTCCCTTCTTTCCCTCTGCTGTAATAGGATTTTGTGTCTTTTCCTGTAATGTAATTTACCCTTGTCTGCCTCCTCCTTTCTCAGTACATTTTCTAAGATCACACTAATCCACTTACTTGGATCCATTTAACCCACTTGATTAGATTTTTTTTTATCATTACATCAAAGTCAACTAATATCCACCCCCTTTATGTATACTCCTTTATCATGGTATAATAACAATACCGTTCTCAAGAATTCAAGTGTCATCTTCCCTTATAGGGATGTAAACAGTCCACCCTTATTAACAATATTTTGTATCTTTCTGTCCCATTTACCTTTCTATGTCTTTCTTGAATCTTGTACTTGAAGATCAAATTTTTTGTTGAGCTCTGGTCTTTTTACCAGGAAGTTTTGGGAGTCCCCTATTTTACTGAATATGCATCTGCTCCCTTCAAAATTCATGCTCATTTTTGCAGGGTAGTTGATCCTTGGCTGCAATCCAAGCTCCTTTGCCTTATGGAATATCATCTTCCACACTCTGTGGTCTTTTAATGTAGAAGCTACAAGGTCCTGTGTAATCCTGACTGTGGTTCCACGATATTTAAATTGTTTCTTTCTGGCTGCTTGCAGCACCTTCTCTTTCATCTGGTAATTTTGGAATTTTGCTATTATATTCCTTGGTATTGTCAATTTGGGATCTTTTTCAGGTGGTGAGAGGTGTATTCATTCTATGGTTATTTTACCTTCTGGTTCTAGGACTTCAGGGCAGTTTTCCTTTATGATTTCCTGAAAGATACTGTCCTGGCTCTTTTTTTCATCATGATTTTCAGGTAGTCCAATGATTTTAAATTATCTCTCCTGGGTTGATTTTCCAAGTCTGTTGTTTTACTGATGAGGTATTTTATGTTTTCATCCATTTTTTTCATTTTTTTTTGTTTCTGTTTGACTGATTCTTGCTTTCTCATAGAGTTATTAGTTTCCATTTGTCCAATTCTAGTTTTTAACAGATTGTTTTCTTCTGTTAGTTTCTGTATTTCCTTCTTCAACTGGCCAATTGTAATTTTAAGGGATTTATTTTCTTCAGTGTGCTTTTTTTCCAGTTTGCCAATTGTGTTTTTTAGGGACTCGTTTTCTTCAGTGTACTTTTTTTCCAATTGGCCAATTGTATTTTTGAAGGACTCTTCTACCTCTCTCATTAGACTTGGGCTCTTCTAAGAACACCTTTTGGGCTTTGGACCAGTTCATATTCCCTTTTGATGTTGCAGATGTGGGTTTGTTGACAATGCTGTCCTCTTCAGAATTTCTGTCTTGATCTTCACTCTTGTCATAATATGAATCTATGGTATATTTCTTTTTACTCATGATTTCTTTATTCCCTGTCCTTTAAAGAGATTGAGCTCTCCTGCTGGGGAATAGAGGGCACTGACCCAAGCTTCTTGTGTTGGGAGTCTAGGTCTTGGTCACTGGTTTTGTGTGCTGGGGCCTCTTATGTTGGCAATTGGAGGCTGTAGAGTTTTGGCAGCTTACCTCATGTGGGCTGGAATCAGCAAGGCTGGAACTTTCAGGCAATTCTGGGTTGCCTGCTTTTCCTTTCCTTTAGCTTTCTTCAGCTCCTTTTAGATGGGTGCTACAGGGTGTTTATCTGCCTGGGTCCCCTTGTAATGCTGCCTCCCTCGTTTCTGCTAATGCACTGGGAGATTCCTTTGCAGTAGAGTGCTGAGGCACCTGGTGGTTTTCTAGTTGGCTTCCACCAGTTCCCTCACCATCACTGAGGCACTCTGAGGTCCAGGTGTTGGTGTTTGCCTGCTCTACCACCTGGGCTTCAGGGTCTCCTCCTGGTTGACAGTTGGAGGCTGTAGGGTTCTGACAGCTTACCTGGTGTTGGGTTGGAATCAGCCAGGCTGGGACTATCTGAAGACTCTAGGTTGTTTTCTTCAGCTCCTTTCAGATGAATGCTGCAGGGTGCTTGTCTGCCTAGGGTCCTTTGTAGTGCTGATTCCCTCATTTTTGCTGAGGTACTGGGAGACCAGTTTGCTGGGCTGCTGCACTGCTGTTCCCCATCTTTCTTCTAGCTCAGCTGTTCTAGGGTTTTTTGTTTCCTAGGGTGATATTTTCTGGGTTTTCAGAGGTTGATAGGGGAGGGTGAGAGTGACTACCTTTTTACTCCACCATCTTGGCTCCCAGAAGCAGAAGTTGATTTTTTAAAATATCAATACTATTTTAATATGTGTTTAATTATTGAATTTAATTGAGATTATTGGATTTCCAGAAGTGTTTGAATGGGTAAAAACAACTGGTAAAATAGTTGCTTATGTGGGGACTCTACAAAATTATTGTATGCATCAACTGCCATCCTTGTTCAATTATTCTTTTTCCGTAAGTTAAGAATCAGGCAGAATGTGGGTAATTTTGAAATATGTGAAGAATTCAATAAGAACACATAGGAACATTTTTCATTAAGCCTTATAGCTCATTTGAATGAATTAGGATGATGATTTTCTTTTGGTGGTTCCACTCAGTAGAAACATGCATTTGTTAATAACACAGCTCAAAACAGGATATTAGATATTTCATATCATATTGGTCCAAGTCATTGATTTGATCTGTTTTCTATTTCTTGTCAGGAGATATCATGACTATTTATTTGAAAATTTATTTCTGAATACAAGGAACTTGATGTACATGATTCTGAAACTATAATAAATGTATGGCATTTAAGTACCTTGTCGTTTAGGTAGAAGGCACATCTTGTAATACAAATTAAAGACAGACAATCCCATTTAGATTGCATGAGTTCTGACTCTAACCTAGGCCCCCTTTGAGTCCTTTGTCAGACAAATGCTATAGTATAATTCTACCTGTACATACTTTTGTTTACTTCTTCATGCTCATGTTGAATCTTCTCTGTAGACTGAAAGGTCTTAAAGGACATGTGTTCCATTTTTGTCTTTGTATTGAAAGGGTCCTAGACAGCACCTTAACACTGGTAAATCAAGTACTCATTAAGCACTCATTATACTCCAGGTACTGTGTTAGCCATTGTGGAGATAAATACAATAAATGAAACAATCCCTAATAGGAGGAGGAAAAGGAGAAGGAGGAGGAGGAGGAGTTCCAAACTTGGAAGTATAAAAGAATGGTAGCGCTTTTGACAGAAGAATGGAATTTGGAAGAGGGATGGTTTTTGTGGCTAAGTAATTAGTTCTGCTTTAGATATGCTCAAACTGAGATATCTATAAGATATTCAGTTGCAAATATCCAAGAGACAATTAGTGATGTGAGACTGAAGCTCAGGAAAGGCTGGATATATCAATCTGGGAATCATGGAATCAAGATAATTAAGTCCATCAGAGTTGATGGAGTTACCAAGAAAAAAGTGTACAATTGGAAGGACATAGGGACTAGAACAGTGCTTTGGAGAAAACCCCCACTTATGAAGCATGATTGAAATGATGAGACATCAAAAGAAACTGAGATGGAGTGAGTACATAGATAGGAGGAGAATGAAGATAGACTGCTGCCACAAAAATCCAGAGAAGAGAGAGTATCCAGAAGGAGAGGTTGGTTAACACTATAAAATGTAACAGATAAGCCAAGAAGAATGAAGGATTAAAAAAGAAACCATAAGATTTGGAGATTAAGAAATCAGATTTAATTTGAATTAAGGAGACCTGGCAAGCTATGAAGGGGACCCTTTATTTTCATTTGAAAGTCTTTTTTATGTTTAAGAGCTATGTAGAACAATAACTGAACATCATAAAGACTGTTACTGAGATAACATCAATAAAAGATAGAATTTTCATCAGTCAGCAAGCAATCAGTCAGTTACCAATTATTTATGGAGTAACCATAAACACACACACACACACACACACACACACACACACACACACACAGACGTATATATAGCAACAGGCATTTTCAAGTTATCACTCTTAGAACACACCTGTTTGAATATCAAATTAACATCTGTCCTGAACTTGAGAAGCCTTGGATGGTTGCCTAAATTTAGCGTGCTTTCAAAGTGAACAGATGTATGTACCTAAGCAGGCCACATATGACCCTTCTGTCTCTCTCTGTTTTTAAGCTGCACTTGGTTAGCTGCAAACAGGTGGTGCTTGCAACACAGTCTATAAATGGATATCCTGCGGAATATCTCTCTTGATGGGAAAGTTTCTACTGAGTAGTAACCACCACTGTAATCAAGCTGACATTACAATTTATCTTTCCCCCAACCACTATAATTCCCTTTCTTTCCCACAAAACTCTTTTGGCCCAATTCCTTTTAAAGATCTCAGGAAATGTACTGTGTGCAAATTAAAGGGGAAGCTGGGATAAGTGATAATTATCTATGAACCAAACATACTTTGCAAATCTTTCCTGTGGCTATGGAGGGAAAATGCTCAACAATTGATGGAAAAGATATAAAACTGATGCAGCCACTGTATTATAAGGGCATTAAAATGTATCAATTATCAATTCCTCATGGCATCCATAAGAAACACTCAAAACTCAAATGGATCTGTGATGTGATTATTTATTTTTTCCAATTATGTGGATCATGATCAATCCATTCTTGTTTTTCTTTTGCAGCTCTTTTCTATGTATTCCCACAAAGTCATCAAAAGGAGTTCACCCAACATGGGGGAGGGCAGAGAGAGAGGGTTTCTTACTTTTTCTTGCTATTTCAAGGCTACCAGTAAAATGCTTTCTGTAGGTTATTCCTTACTCTCCCCAAGTGAAGCAATAATCTTCTTACTCTCTCATTTATTATTTTGATGACATCTTTTATTCCTGTTTTCTTTTGTAATGTGTTGAAGCCCATTCAAACCTACAGGGTGCCTCTACATTTCCTCCTGGGCAATGGTCATCTTCAATTTCTTGGATTCCATATCTACTCTTGACTCTTCTAAGAAATCCCCCGAAACTTATGCATGCTTTTTAGGTACAATACATAGAATAATACTTAGTCAGAGCTTATGTTCAACACTTCATATAGTGGCATACCTTCTATATATAAGTTGGATTTACAAACAAGAACAGGGGCTTTTAAAAAGGCTTCCATTATTTGACCAGATCATATCTGTGATGTGATTCTGTGGATCTTAAGTAAGGGATTGAGAGAGGCAAGTCTATTATGAAATCCCTAAAACTCTTAACTGTTCCTGGCTGAACTGGTTTTTTATTCTTTTTCTGCATATTAATCTATAAACTCTCTGTCACGAGGTAGGCAACATTATTTTTTATCACTATTTATGTTGGTGTAGCTAAATAAATGATGAATGGGGGAATATATGTTGATTAACTATGCTTATATGATACAGAATTCCTTCCTTCCTTCCTTCTTTCCTTCCTTCTCAGTGAGGAAGGCAGGAGAGAGAAAAAACTGAATGTTTGATAACTGAAAAAATTGTAAATTTGAAATAGTGAATACAATCTGATTGGACTGATTGGACAACAGTGATTGAGAATAACTGGGGATACAAACATGTTCTTTCAAGGAAACAAGGATGCCTAGGAGACTGTATCATTTGCATGAAACAAAGAGGGAAATGGCATTAAAAGTCAATCCATAAAAACAGCAAAACAAATTGTGGTATATTAATGTAATAGGATATTGCTATGCTATGAATATGATGAATGTAGATAAGCATGGAAAGACTTAAATGAACTGATGCTAAGTGAAACAAGCAAAACCAAGAAAACAGTACCTCCAATGACCACAATTCAAATGGAAAGAATAATAACAAAAATTGCATCTTAAAAGCTCTGTAATAATAATGACTAAGTTTGTTCCTAAAGAAGAGATATGAGAATCTCCCTCAACATCTTTGTGGAGATAAGGAGGGCAGGGTTATAGGTTTGGAACACTGCATAGAATGTGAATTTTGTCTATGTGTTGTTTAGTTTTGCTAAAGTCCTTTCTTTTTTTTTCGTCTCTTTGTTATAAGTTGTGGCTCTCTTGGAGGAAGGAGAAGGTATGCTGGGAAATGAAGGCAATATTAAAACAAAATATTTCAATAAAATTTTAAAAAGTTAACCTATGTAGTATTCACCACAAACAACATAATTCTAGCAATTGTGAGATTTAAAAGAAATAGAACACATGACCCTTCCCCTCAAGGAACAATCTAAGGAAGAAGACATAAACTACATACTTGAAAACTATTTAAGAACATTGAGAGCAACATACAAGCAAGTACAAATTAATTCAGCAATTCCATATAGACCAACCTTGTCGAACTTCAGTAATTGGTTTTGCAGAATTGTAACTGTAGGTGAAACACCTTTTCAGGGGGAGAGTTATTTCCATAGCAACAGCATTATAAATGGGAGATATGTTTCTGGGCAACCAAAATGCAAAATATAATGCTTAAAATAAATCTTTACAGAGACCTAGGACTATTCTAGGGAATTATGGGAAGTGGGCTGGTCTTGGTGAGTCTAGGTAGAACAGGTTTGCTTGGATATGTTAATAAATCCAAAGGGTAAGTGCCTGAAACTCCAGTTTATCAGAAAGATTCCTGAAGTTTGTGAATACTAGATATCTAGTACAGAATCAGGAGTTTTGTCCCAATGATTAAGCATAGGGCTTGAGGGACGGGCTAACGACTAGCAAATGGAGAAGCAGACATGCCTGGGATCTTCACGGAGAATTTTCAAGGACTAAGAGAAAGACCTAAAGAATGCAGTAACTTAATGAAAGTTGAAGTGGGAATAGACCCATGGGGATGTCCTGTCAAATTTTCAATGGGAGTATTTACAGTTCAGAAATTTGCGAATACTACAATTGAGGCTTGTTTTATTCTTTTGTTGATTGTCTAGACTTAACAAAGTGATGGAGAAAATGTTAATAATAGTTAATAACAGTCACATCACAGATTAAACTTAAAAGTGTATTGTTTTTTCTTTACAACATGATTAATGTGAAAAAAGATTTCATATGAATGTATATGTAGAGTCTATATCAAATTGCATGCTGTCTTGTGGGGAGGAAGGGGATGGGGAGAAAATTTGGAACTCAAAATCTTATGGAAGTGAATGTTGAAAGCTAAAAACAAATAAATTTTTTTAAGTGTATTGTGTATATATGTTTATATACATATATATATGCATAGCATAAATATATTTTTTCCAGAGAGTCAGTTGTTAAACATTTATAAGCACACCCCTGAAATAGGAGCTAACTTCCATAATGAGGAGTCCCCTAACTTCTATTTTAAAACAATAATAGTCGTGACAACTAACATTTATAATTAGCATGTTCAAAGAACTTTACAGATGTTATACACATATACATACATACATATACACACGTATACATTTGTACCTGCGGAACTAACTTTCCACCTGCAAAGGTATTTCACTTACAATTATTCTTCTGCAAAGCTAGTTACGGAAGTTCAACAAGTTTGATCTATATGGGATTGTCAAATTAATTTGTACTTGTTTATATGTTGTTTTCAATGTTCTTAAATACTTTCCAAGTATGTACTTTGTGTCTTCTGTTTTAGATTGTTCTTTGAGGGGAAGGGATTATGTCTTCTATTTCTTTTAAATCTCACATTTCCTAGAATACATACATGTATATGTACATGCATGTGTAATATATATGCATATTATATATGTGGTATACCATATATACATACACACATATATACACATATAATTTATATGTGGTGTGTATGGGTGTTCAGAGAGGACTAGCACCTCTGGTGTGAAGCTTGCTGAGCCTTTTTGGGGTCCACCTTTCACCCAGATTTCACCTGTGGTTCCAAGAAGCTGTAGCAAGTGCAGTGGCCACACCCTGGTAAAAACATCTCAGCAGACAGGCTAAACCAGGTTGAAGGTAACTGATGGACCACAAATCCATGGGTGATTTAGGGAGGTGTCTGCCCCAAGCATGTGAAGACTTCCCCCAAAGAAATGGGTGGATAAGATGATTTGTTCCAATGGCCATCAAGGTAGTTGAAGCAGGCACTACGGAATGCTTAGAGCTTGGTCAGACATCAAAGACGCCAAGGTCATTCCATTGTATCCTGGGCCATGGTCAGTCATACTGACTTTTGTCTTGACACTGGACTTTGATGACTCTGGAAGAGACAGTGAGGCTGACACCTCTGCCTTACTTGGATACAGTTCACATATAAGGCAAGACATCCCTCTGTGATGTCATTGGTCATCTTCAAAAATGAAGGACGAACAACAATACCTGTATATATGTACACGTATGTTCATGTACATAGACATTAATATTTATTCCCCTATTTATTTCTCTACAATTCTGTTCAACCTTCTCTACCCTTCAAAAGTATGGAGGGGTAGGACTACTGATGGAACAATGACTTTAAACTGAAGAAATAGGGTTAATTTTTTTTCTTTTCTTTTTTTTTTCTGGTAGGCGATGGAGTTAAGTGACTTGCCCAAGGTCACACAGCTAGCTAAGTGTCAAGTTTCTGAGGCCGGATTTGAACTCAGGCCCTTCTGACTCCAGGGCCAGGGCTCTATCCACTGTGCCACTTAGCTGCCCCCAGGTTAATTTTTTTTAATCAATATTTTTTTTATTTGTTTTATGTTCATCTTTTAAAAGCATCTAGTTGGGGGCAACAGATTTAGTGCCTTTTTGTTGTGAATAGGGCTGCTACCAATAAAGGCTATGCTTACAATAGCACTATCATATTTTCCCTAGAATAAAGACTCAATGCTCAAACTGGGCTGACTTGGGTAGGTCACTGGCTATCACTTTCTGTAATATATTCAGTTGTACAAGCCTATATAATGTCAAGAGATCGATAAGAAAGACCCTTGTATATTGACAAGACATTTCTGTGGAGGGTTTGTAGCAGGACATGGTAGAGATAGCACAGGGTGAGAAGCCATAAATGAGTTGTCATTTGCATCATTAGAAGGAGTACCCACACTAAAGAGAGATCCCAAATCCCAGAATGCATATATTGAGTTGCATTAAAACACATGGTCAGCAACAGCAGAAGGAATAACCAATTCCTACAAAATTAGCCACTTCTAGGTACAAAAATTAAAAGCAGAACAAGCATCAGATAATTCCATGGTCTGTTTACAGCCTGTTCACATGATCATTTGCTTCTTGGTGAATGAGATGGAGGGAGCAATCGAGTTATGGGTGGCTTACCTTACGTGCATTAGTGCAAATGAGAAAGAACCAAGCAATGGTTCATCCAGCTACTACAGAATCCCCTCTAAACCACCTTCTGAATTCTATCTATTTCCTTTAACATTCTACCCAAGTCCTACCTATTCTGTGAAGTCTTCCCTCATTATAATAACTGCTGACAATTCTTTCCTTTGCTAATTCTTATGCTATTCACCCTTCCTTTCGAAGGCTACCAATGACATCATAGGATGATATTTTGACTTCCAAGTGAATTGGATTTAAGTGAGGAAGACTTACACATAGTCATCAGCCTCACTCTTCCAGAGTCATTGAAGTCCAGTGGCAAGCCAAAAGTGAGGATGACTGCCATGGCCCAGAATAGAGCGGATGACCTTGATGTTTTCAATATTTGACCAAGATCTAAGCATTCCACAGTGCCTGGCCATTGGAACAAATTGTTCTCATTTGCCCATTCCATCCGGTAAAGTTTTCACATGCTTGGGGTAGACATCCCCCTAAATCACCTATGAGTTTAAACCCTGACAATTACCCTCAATCCAGTTTAGCTCATCTGCCAAGAATATTTTACTGAGGTGTGGCCACTGGGCATGCTATAGCTCTTGGAGCCAAAGGTGAGAGTTGGGTGAAAGATAGATAGCAAAGGTGGACGAGCAGCCCTGAAAAGGGCTCAACAGGCCCTCACATCAGAAGTGCTCATCCTCTCTGAACACCTCATTCACTCCAAACTCTTTGTACCAGGACACTCCAAATGGACACAACTTGTAACTCAAGTTTCCAGCCATGCCTAGGTTATTTGGCATGAGTCTGCTGGATTATGGAGAGAATGCTGACACAAAGCTGTGTGCCTGTGTAAAGATCATAGTTAATGCCAGAATTTAGAGAGAAGAGATATTCTTCTTCCTTCTTTGAATGAGGTATGGTTCAGGCCCCTTCTGGTACCTACTCCAGGAAGGAGAAAACAAAAGACTCTCTTGCAGACATGTAGGAGAGGCCAACCGCAACATGTCTCTGCTTTCCAGATTGCATCCCTAGAGACTTCGGAGAATTTCCCCTTCAGTGAGATCAGTGCCTCTCTGCTGATTAATCTCAGCTCATTACTATATTGTATATATTCTGATATCAAAGGTATCTGTGTTACTACCTTGGCCTCCACTGCCTGGAGGGGGATTTTACATTTCACCCCTCATCCAGGATTCTGTTGTACCCTTAATGGAGATTGGGGGAAGGGGTATCTAGGCTCTTTGCAAAGGGCTCTAGCCCACATCTATGGAGTTCCCCCCAATATAGGAGGTGGTTCCCCTGAACCTCTGTTACATTTAGCCACTAACAGTTGGTTTAGCTTTTACAAAGAAATATTTGCTTCAAAAGGCATAATTACAAAGATTACCAATTTACTCAGCCAACACATGGGGTTTAAGTATCCATCCCACATGCCACCTAAATTTCTGGGTAGGGGATTAAGCTTAGCTCAGATTTTATAGAATAGAACCCCAAGTTTCAAGTCCAGGATTCCCCTTAGGAACAATCCCCAGGCCCCCTGGTTTCTCCAGGCTTCCCTGATGGACTGGCTGGCTGCATATGCAACCAGGATTCCAATTTCCCTATGTCTCAACTTTGGGTCCAGTGGAAAATCACCTCTGGCACCTGAAAGTGAGGACAATCAGCACAAAACAGTGGCCCCAGGCCCTCTGAGAGAGATGGAAGATAAAATCCCTTCCAGTTCAGTTCAATTCATGAGGGTAACTATGATCTTTCCTTTGTGGAAGCAGCAGGAAAGAGTGAGAGCCAGAAAAAGAGAAGCCGTCTCAGTCTAGCCAGTTCCAAAGATGTAGCTTGTAGAAATGCATCCAACTAAAGGAGACACTACTTCCCCTCCCCTGCTGCCCCCACCCACACAATAGACAATGCAGAGTATTTCCACATTGGGTAATCTGGGTATGCCCAGGACAAACTCCTTAGGGAACCTCTTTGTTAGGTGAACTAAGCATGAATCAAATACCCCTTACGTGTATTTTCCATATTCTGTTATATTTTTGTGTATATTCTGGAATATTCTAATCGGCACAACTCTGATTTTTGTTTGCTATTTGCTTGAATAAATACTACTATTTGGTATTTGTGGTGGTCTTTTGTGTGACTAGAATTTCATAGAAGGGAGTCAAAACTAGTGGGTATAAACTAAATATTCATCTCCCCTTTAAGGGATAGAGACCAAGAAAGCTGCTTTATTTTGAACTGATCTTGCTCTAGATGCCTTCTCTCAGAGGAGAACAAAGACTTCGGACTTGTGGCTCCTCCTCCTTCTCTACTCAAAACAGAAATCAAAATTTCCCTTGGAGAGTGGTGGATAAGATTCTAGAGATAAATATTAATGTCTCCTCTAGAGCCACCTATCTATTTAAACATTGCAAGTGGACATACACATCCAATATTGATAGGACAGATCTTACATACACAACATAATAATTGATTATATACCACATTATTACGATCAAAAAATTTCAAGCATACATTTCATCTATTACAGAATTTAGGATATTTAAGGTCTTGGGATTTAGAAATAGAAGAGATCTTAGAGATCATCTAGTTTAAAGTCCTTCCCTCAAACAAACTATTTTATAAATGGGGATACTTAGCATCAGAGACACGAGGAGTCTTGGTTAAGATCATAAAGGTATTAAGCAGCAGAACTGCAATTTAAAGTTTTTTTCAATATTAAGCTTAAATATTTCTTCTTGCAATTTATACCAATTGCCTCCTGATTTTGTCTCTGTAGGGCCAGGCAAAGTAAGTACTTTCTCTTCTCCCAAACAGCCCTACAAATTCTTAAAACAACTGTCATGCCTCTTCCCTCAGTCTTTTCCATTTCAGTCTAAACACTACCAATTCTTTACCTGAAACTCATGTAGCATGAACCAAAGGCCCTTCGCTGTTCTGATTATCCTCTGGCATCTCTCCAGTTTATCAATTTATTTCCTAAGGGAAGGCAGCTAGGTGACACAGCGGATAGAGCTCTGAGCCCAGAGTCAGGAAGCTGAGTTCAAATCCAGCTTTAGACACTTACAAGGCAGAGTTTTGGTAAGGATCAAATGAGATATTTGTAAAGCACTTAGCACAGTGTCTGGCACATAGTAGGAAATTGATAAATAAATGCTTATTTTCTTCCTTTCCTTTCTTTTCTTCTTTCTTTTTCTTTTTCTTTCTTGCTCTCTCTCTCTCACCCCTCTTTTTTCCTAAGAGAGCAGGCTGTCTGATTAGGAGACACTTTTCCAGTGTTTATATTGGTTATGCTGAGAAATTAGATGTAAAATATGCTCCCTTTTCTCTTTAGAATAAGCAAATGAAAATCAAATCTTGGACTACAGTATTTCTATCTATTCAAATATAAGGCATTCATATTAACACACCTGCTCCACAACATTCCATTGCACATAGTAACTACCTAATGGATGCTTCATTTATTCATTCACTGTTGCTGTGAGGTGGAAAAAAAGTTCTGCATCTATAATCAGAAGACCTGATTTTGAGTCCTGCCACTTAGCAGCTGAGAATCACTTGCCTCATCTATAATATGGAAACAATAGTATTTGGATTACCTATCACATGGATTAATCTTGTTAATTAGTATTAAACAAGATGTGTGTAAAGTTTCTTGTGACAATTAAGCTCTGTATACATTCCCATAATTATGGTGCTTCCTTATTGCTCTACAGTTTTGTAGGCAGTTTTTGTTTTGTTTTGTTTGTTTTTAGGCAATTGGGGTTAAGTGACTTGCCCAAGGTCACACAGCTACTAAGTGTCAAGTGTTCGGTCAGAGGTTGGATTTGAACCCAGGTCGTCCTGACTTCAGGGCTGGTGCTCTATCCACTGCGCCACCTAGCTGCCCTTGCTCTGCAGTTTAAAAAAAAAAAGTCCATCTTACTTTTCTTTGTTTTGTTGGTTTGCACATTTTCCACTTTCTGGGAACCCAGAAAAACACATTATTACATGAACACATAATTAATCTTAATTTCTTAAAGAGACTCTAAAAGCCAGTGCTTTAGAATTCATCTGGTGTCATTATATCCAGAGCATTTACATGAGATAATTTGTTAGCCAAATAGTTTATTTCTATATTTTCTAAGTTGCTGGAGACCATTTTTGTCCCCTTTAGACTCACCTTTCACTGTCTCTTTATAATTTTATGAAGACAGTGGCAGAATTTGTTCCTAGTTCCAACATGAGGAACTGAAATATGCTTAATTTTTTGGACATTGCTTCTCTGTCATTATATACCAGATGTGTTTTCCCCTTCATATACCACACATTCTCATGCATTATTCTAGGAACTGATGCTCTAGAGCACTTCAAGTTTGCAATCTTTTTTGTAACCAATTATTTATCTCTATCAAGAGTATTCTGGTTATATCCATTTTCTTTCCAATTCTAAAAGACTTTTTTTTTTTGGTGGTGGTGGTAGTGGTAGGAAATATGATGAGTTTTTCATTTCAGAGTAAATCTTTACTTAGGTGCATAGAGGCTTCATCCCTTACATGAGTGACTGATAGTCAAAACTAAACCCTCAGAGTGCATCTTATATTTCATAATTAAGTCCCATTTAATTGGGTTTCATCCATCTTTAGGTAGCCATAAAATTATGGAATAATATATTTAGAACTGGAGGCTGCTTAGAAGCCATTTAGTCCAATACTATAACTTTACAGATGAGGAAACTGAGGCCTAGAAAAGTTAAGTAACTTGCCCAAAATTAAATAGGTAACAAAGGCATGATTTGGATATAGGTCCTTCAACTCCAAAACCAGTGTGATTTCCACTATGCCACACTGCCTTTCATAGATAGCTTATTCTTTTCCGGGAATTATTCCTGGATTTTGATAGCACTATTTTTTTATCTCATTCTGCACTCTAGCTCTAATCTGCCTTGGGTTGCATTGATTTGTAATCTGTCACCATTGCTGCTGGTCCATGAAGTTTATATGCAAGAAAAGAAAATGGTATTTGGCACCAGGTGATTTTCTGTCCATTAGGGAATGTCTCTCTGAGGTGGCACCTCATTGTGAAGCACTGATTCAACATTACACAGCTGCCCATTTTCATTGGAGAATGTACCTTTCACTAGACTTTCCCCCACAAGACTGAATCATCTGTGATAAGGATATCAACAACAGAGAAATGAGTGACATGGAGGCTATTCTGAGCCTGATTACAGCCAATAAGGAGAAAATTGTTGAAGTGGAAATGACAACCCCAGAAGAAAATATCCATGTAATATTTGAGTATATGCCAGATAAGCAGAGGAATATTAGGCACGCTATGGCACATAACCTAGATCTTGGGAGAAAAGAGTTGTAAAGTTCAGAGAAAACAGAAGTATACTCTATTGCCTGAGATTCTAAAAGGCAAGTACTAAGAGGCAACCCAGAAGAGATGAGATTTTATTGAATGAAATTTTGATAATATAATTTCAAATCATTTCACTAAGAGGAAAAATGTGGGTGTTTCTAAAGTCATAGATGTGGTTGCAAAGGGAGTTCTCTAATGAATTCTTATGCTACCAGCACTTCCATGCCTACAGTATCCTCTTCTAATTGGTGAATTCCTCCCCAGAATCTCTGTCTGAGCAATTATCTATGCCAGCCACATTCATTTCAAACCCATCTCAGCCCACAATGTTTCTGACCATTTTTTACTTTTCAAGCACATAAACCTCATGCATAAACACGTGCACACAGAGAGACTCGTTACTTTTCAGCTCCTTTTTATGTGATGTCTTTCTCCATTGGAATGAAATGTCTGTCCTTTTGTTTGTATTTGTATTTCAAGCACATAGCACAGTTCCTGGCACAGAACATAAGTTATTAATAAAAGATAGATGATAGATAGATAGATAGACAGACAGACATACAGATATGGACATAGTTACATAGAGACAAGAAGACAGATTACATATGATATATATAAACAGAAAATATATATAGAAAATATAAAAATATATATATAGAAATATAAAATATATACATATGTGTATGTAGATAATAGGCTCAAAATTTAGTAAGTAATGTATGAGAAAAAAATCAGGGGTCATAACCAAGGATGAATTCATACATGGCAAAATCCTATAAGAATATTATTAATGAAGTTAGAGCCCAAAATGAATTAAGGATTGGAAAATGTGGTTGGGTCAAAAAAAGTTTTTTGTTTGCTTGTTGTTTTAGAAATTCTAGGGGAAAGAAGAATAACAAAGAAGAAAAATGTCACTTCTGGGGGTGGATAAAATAGATGATGATAATGAATGACAGAAAAACAGCAGAACTATCCACTGATTAGAACACACCTGGAGTATTGTGTATAGTTTGATTGCCAAGTTTGAACAAGATTGATAATCTGGACTATTTCCAAAGAATGGCAACCATGATAATAAGGGGACTTGAAATTTTTTCATTCAAAGAACTGTTGAAGAAGCTGGGTATGTTTTAGCTGAGAGAAATATTTATAAGGGACAAATATTTGAAGGGTTATCATTTGAAAGAGGGATTAGAGAGGAAGCAAGGTCATTGAAAAGAATGATGAACTTCAAGTCAGTATGCCTAGGTTTGAATCTAAGCTCAGTCACTACCTGTGTGACATTGGGCAAGTCACTTCTCTAAACCCCAGTTCCTCAATTGCAATTTGTTGATAATAATACTCATAAACTACTCCCAAGCTGCTGAATGGGAAGTTCATTATGTAGAAATTTTCAATTTCTACATAAATGTGATGAGGACGCTCTGGTCTTCACTCTCAGAGCCTAGTCAGCTACATCCCACTTCAGGATTCCAGAATGGCACCCTGCAAACTTGGGGTGCCCCTTCTATAATGCCACCAACTCTAGCCTTGACCAGCTATATTTCTCACATTGTTAGGGGCCTGTGACTACTTCAATTTAGCCACTTAACATAGGGCAGCTTCTCTAATTTTTTAAAAATTTTATTAATTTATTTTTAGTTTTCAACATTCACTTCCACAAGATTTTGAGTTCCAAATTTTCTCCCCATCTCATCCCTCCACCCACCCCAAGACAGCATGCATTCTGAATACCCCTTTCCCTAATCTGCCCTCCCTTCTCTCTCCCTCCCTTCTCTTATCCTCTTCCCCTTCTATTTTCCTGTAGGGCAGTATAGATTTATATACCTCATTGCTATATCTTATTTCCCAGTTGCATGTAAAAAACATTTTTAACATTTGTTTTAAAACTTTGGGTTCCAAATTTTATCCCTTCCTCCCTCCCCTCCCACCCCCATTGAGAAGGCAAGCAACTAGATACAGGTTATACATGTGTAGTCATGCAAAACACTTCCACAGTAGTCATGTTGTGAAAAACTAAGTATATTTTCCTTCATCCAATACTGCCACCCATTTATTCTATTCCTCTTTTGACCCTGCCTCCTCAGAAGTGTTTGCTTCTGATTCCCTTCCCCCAATCTGCCCCCCTTCTATCATCCCCCTGCCTCTGTCTTATCCCCTTCCCCCTTATTTTATTGTTGGATAAGGTTGATTTCCATGCTCAACTGAGTGTGTATGTTATTCCCTCCTTAAGCCAAATCCGATGAGAATAAGATTCACTCATTCCCTCTCACCTTCCCCCACTTCCCCTCCACTGTAAAAGCCTTTTCTTGTCTGTTTTATGTGAGATAATTTACCCCATTCTACCTCTCCCTTTCTCCTTTCCCAGTATAATCCTCTCTCACCCCTTAATTTTATTCTCCAGATATCACCCCTTCATCTTCAACTCACCTTGTGCCCTCTACTATCTATCTATCTATCTATCTATCTATCTATCTATCTATCTGCCCACATAATTTTTTCCCTCCAACTACCCTAATACTGACAAAGGTCTCATGAGTTATAAATATCATCTTTCCATGCAGGAATGTAAACAGCTCAACCTTAATAAGTCCCTTATGATTTCTCTTTCCTGTTTACCTCTTCATGTTTCTCTTGAGTCTTGTATTTGAAAGTCAAATTTTCTATTCAGTTTCATCAAGAATGCTTGAAAGTCCTCTATTTCACTGAATCCATTTTTTCCCTGAAGGATTATACTCAGTTTTGCTGGGTAGGTGATTCTTGGTTGTAATCCTATCTCCTTTGCCCTCTGGAATATTATATTCCAAGCTCTGGTCCTTAATGTAGAAGCTGCTAAATCTTGTGTTATCCTGATTGTGTTTCCACAATACTTGAATTGTTTCTTTCTGGCTGCTTGCAATATTTTCTCCTTGACCTGGGAACTCTGGAATTTGGCTACAATATTCCTAGGAGTTTTCCTTTGGGGATCTCTTTCAGGAGGTGATTGGTGGATTCTTTCAATTTCTATTTTACCCTCTGGTTCTAGAATATCAGGGCAGTTTTCCTTGATAATTTCTTGAAAGATGATGTCTAGGCTCTTTTTTTGATCATGGCTTTCAGATAGTCCAATAATTTTTAAATTATCTCTCCTGGATCTATTTTCCAGGTCAGTTGTTTTTCCAATGAGATATTTCACATTGCTTCTATTTTTTCATTTTTTGGTTTTGTTTTACGTGTCTTGATTTCTCATAAAGTCACTAGCTTCCAATTGCTCCATTCTAATTTTTAAGGAAGTATTTTCTTCAGTGAGCTTTTGGACTTCCTTTTCCATTTGGCCAATTTGCTTTTTAAGGCATTTTCTCCTCATTGGCTTTTTGGACCTCTTTTGCCATTTGGGTTAGACTATTTTTTAAGGTGCTATTTTCTTCAGTATTTTTTTGGGTCTCCTTTAGCAAGCTGTTGACTTTTTTCATGATTTTCTTGCATCACTAGTTTTTCCTCTACTTCTTTTACTTGCTTCTCAAAATCCTTTTTGAGCTCTTCCATGGCCTGTGACTGATTCATATTTTTCTTGGAGGCTTTGGATGTAGGAGCTTTGACTTTGTTGTCTTCTTCTGGTTGTATGTTTTGATCTTCTTTGTCACCAAAGAAAGATTCTATGGTCTGACTTTTTGTGTGCAGTTTGCTCATGTTCCCAGGCAATTACTTGGGTTTTAAACTCTTTGTTGAGGTAGGGATTTGCTTCCAGTGTGGAGAATGTACTATCCCAAGCTTCAAGGGTTTTGTGCAGCTGTTTTCAGAGATACTTCTAGGGACCTGAAAATTTTCAGTTCTTCCAAGGTGGATGAGGTGTTTATTCCTTTCCTGGCCTGTACTCTGGTCTATGAGGGACCACAAGCACTCTTTTCTGCCTTGGAACTGTGAGGAAGATTCTCTATCCACCACCACCACAAGCTCTACCACACCAGCACTCCTCCTCACCGTAGGACCGCCACCCAGAATGGTGACCCAGATCCAAGCACAGGCAAAGCAAGAAAATCCTGCCTCAGAACCAGCAAAGAGATCCCTGCAATCCTCCTCTGATCAGATACTCCATTCCCCCTCAGTCTGTGGCCTGAGAGCTCCAGCAGAAGCTGCTGTCCTGGGGCTTTGCTGGGACTGGGCTGGAACTGAGCTCCTCTCTCAGGAAGCCACAGACCTTTCCCACTGAACTTTTAAGTTGTCTTTAGCATTTGTTGGTTGGGAAGTCTGGAAACCACCACAGCTGCCTGTGATTCAGTCCCCTGAGGCCTGCTCCAGGTTCACTGAGGCCTGGTCTTTGAGTGCACACCCATGCTCAACTGCTTTCCTCTCCCTGCCCAGCATAATACATCTTTCCAATCAACCATCCAGGTTGTCTTGGGCTGGAAATTTGTTTCACTCTGTCTTTTTGTGGGTTCTGCTGCTTCAGAATTTGTTTAGAGCCGTTTTTTACAGGTATTTGGAGGGTTTGGGGGGAGAGTTCAATCAAGTCACGGCTTTCACTCAACAATCTTGGCTCCACCCCCCATAGGGCAGCTTTTGCAAAGGGATATTTACTTTGAAGGCATAGTTAGAACAAAGTATAAACGTGTGCCCCAGTGCCTCCCAGGCATGCTATCCCCTATATGACTTTTCTTTTCTTTTCTTTTCTTTTGCTTTTTGGCAAGGCACTAGGGGTTAAGTGACTTGCCCAGGGTCACACAGCTTCTAAGTGTCAAGTGTCTGAGGCTGGATTTGAACTCAGATCCTCCTGACTCCAAGACCAGAGTTCTATCCATACCTATACCACTTCTGTGGGAGAATAAGCCCCAAACTTAGCACAGTTCCTGTATAGTGTAGCTCCCACTGTGTTCAAGTACAAAGATGGTACTGATGCTGGATGAGCCTTCACCTCAGTCACTCTTGGCCTTGGTACAGAAGATGATTCTTTGCTCCTTGTAGCATTGATCCTAGGCTGGTGGCAACAACTGGACTAGAACCAGACTATGGAACACTGTGATGCCAGAGTGCCTTCATGGTGATATTTCACACTCACCAGGTTTTAAAGCTCACATGACTTCATCTAAAAAGAGAAAAATAAGGCACAAAAAGGCTAGGGACTTATGCCTGGTTTTTTTGGGGGGAGGGGAAGGGTAAGGGGACTACCTGGCCTATAATAGGTCCTTAATAAATGCTTGTTTGACTTATTTGTCTTATAGTATGGTCTCTCACTGGATGTTTTAAGTGAAGTAGCCAACACATGAAGTAAAGAGAGATAAAAAGGAAGCAGCCAAAACTTACAGGCCTTTTTGATTCCCTCCAAAGTTGGTAAGAGAGCCTCTGGGCACCATGTTGTTAGCTATCAGGAACCATACTCTCCACTCACTCCAAGGAACTTCCCCAATATGTCATTACAACTTCTCTGGAAGCAGGATCCCAATGTCTCCACATGGAGAGGTTGCAGCAGATAAGTACACTTGGTCTGTGCGTGTGCCATACCCTCATTATATAAACATTATTACATTATTGTTATTAAATGAGTCTAATAACAAGTTGGGGGAAGAATTACCCTAAGATTTTTTTAAATAAAAGTTGCTTTGCTGATTTAGCTATTTTTACTGAATTTAGTTAAACCACCTGAGTGAAGTTCACCAAATGTCTTAGCCTTAGTAAACCTCAATACAATATTTGCCTTTCAAGTTTGAGTCAAATTCTCATTTATCTACATGAAACTAAGTATTTCTCATTTATCCAGCAAGGAACCCCTTCTTGTCAGGCTCTAGCAAAGGATGCTCTAATACAAAAAGGATGCTGGAACAAAATGGCCCCCTCATAAAAATTAATTTGTTAGGGAGAGCAACAGAAATTTCAGATTAGAGAAGGCCTAGGATGCATGTATGTATGGGTGAGAACATAAGATTGTATGTCCTAAGTCAATACAAACACTTCTGTTTGTCAGTCAACTTGCTTTATTAAGTGCTTACTATGTGCTATGCACTGTACTAAGCATTGTTAAAACAAATACAAGCAAAAAGACAGTCCCTGCCCTCAAGGAGCTTACATTCTAATGGGGGAGGGAAACATATAAAAGGAAGCTGAAAGGGGAAGGTGGAAGGAAATGGAGATGAAGGAGAAATACAGGAATGCAGTCTGGTGAAAAATGAAGAGATGACTGACCTACAAATCAGGAGCTATCTCAGAACTTAAGCCCGCTATAGTTGATTCCTCTAAAAAGCAAATGTTTCACAAATAAGAATCCATCAGTATAATGTCTTTACTCAGGCTAAACCACAGCCCAATGGGCCTTATCTGGTAGAAATTATTATGATTTTTACAGAATTCAGCTTTGAGCCACTGAAGAAAATAGTCACTAGAAGAAACAATTGGTTTTGCAATTTACAAATTTTCTGCTGTTTGTTATCACACAAAGCTCCTCAATAGTATCTTTCCTGTTACTTTACCAATTTCATATTTAACGTTTGTCACTAAAATAAAAATTATGGCCCAAATATCATCTGGAGACCTAGCATTTTTCTTAATAAGAAGAGAGAGAATGGGAATGTTTATGGTACTTTTATTTAAATACAGTCAGAAACTTTGCACGTATTCTTTCATTTTTAGGCTCTATAAATGGGAAGAAATATTCCCATTAGATAAAGAAAGGTCACACAAACTGGCCATGCAGACAATTCTATAAAGCAGATCCTTGATAAATGTTTGTTGAATCCAAATTGTCCCAGAATATGACTCCTGTGGATCCCTATTATCTCTAGGATCCAATAAACCGTCCTCTAAGATTTCAAACCTGGCACCCCTTTATCCTTCCAGTATTCTTACACTTTACTCTCTTCCATGAACTCTACGATACAGCACCACTGATCTGCTTATTTCTCACGTGGGACTGTCCATCAGTCCATCTTTTGCTGTTGCCTATCCTTGGAATGCTCTTCTTCCTCACCACTGTCACTTAGTTTCATTCAAGACTCAATTCAAATCCCACATTCTACAGGAGACTTTTCTCAGTTCTCCCACTCCTTGGTACCTTTCCTTTATTCCATGGATCTCTTTCTAGTCTAAGGGGAAAGAATAAGCATTCATTAAATATCTACTAGGTGCCAGAAGGTACTGTGTTAAGCCTATATTAAATACCTATTCTTTGCCAGGTAGTGTGCTAAGCACTTTTACACATACTATTCTTTTAATCCTCACAATAATTCTGTGAAGGAGGTACTATTATGATGTCATTTTATAGGTCCTAAAAATGAAAGATACAGAAACTGAGACAGAGATTAAGTGACTTGTCCAGAGTCACATAGCTAATAAATGTCTGAAGCTGGATTTAAACTCAAGTTTTACTCACTACTGGACCAATACTTTTTAGGTACCTTTAGGTGCCTTAGGCATTTATATATTCTAATACTAATTAGGAGTTAAGCTCCTTAAGAAAAGGGAGAGTGTTTTTCTTTTTCTTGTATCCTCAGGGCTTAGCACAGCCCTAGCATGGAATAAGTGTTTAATAAGCACTAAGTGTTCACCACATGAATTATACTTTAATGCTCCTATGGCTTTGTTCATTTCATTCTCACCATCTGGAACATTTTTCTTCTTTTATTCTGTATGCCAAGTACAAGTTCCATTCCTTCACATAGTTGTTTAAGAACATTAATTAACTCACAAGTTTTTAGAACTGAAAGGAATTCTAAAGATATTGTAGTCCAAACTCCTTTACACTTTACTGATGGGGAAACTGAGGGCCAGAGAAGTAAATTGATCCCAAAGTCACAAAGAAAGCTAGTGTCAGAATTGGAACTATCTTGTCTCCATATCACCTTACTCCTAATGTTCATCCTACCATACTATATTCTCTACAATTGTCCAAACTCATGAAATTTGTTGCTTATACCACATGAACAATGACCTTGTGAGATTTTATTGTTCATTTCTTAAACTAATAATAAAAAAAATACATGGACCATCCTGAGTTTTTGGTCCAAGCAAAGGCTAAAGCCAAGATGAAGCTAGGAACATAGTGGAGGAACAAGCCCAGACTGTGCTCTTCATTGGTAATATGAGTTGTATGGACTGGACAGTCCGCACTTGGAAGAGGTGGAATTTCAACCCATTAGTGATCTTTAGTTCACCTTTTGGTAGAAGTCTCAATCCCCACCCCTAACTTGTTATTACACTCATAATAATTTAAAACATTTATATAATGAGGGTGTGGCATATGCACAGACCAGGTTTGCTTATCTGCTGCAACCTCTCCATGTGGAGACATTGGGACCCTGCTTCCAAGGAGGTTGTAATGACATATCAAGGAAGTTCCTTGGTGTGATTGGGGAGTATGGTTCCTGATAGCTAACAGTAAGGTGCTGGGAGGATTTCTTTGGAGGGGATCAAAAAGGCCTCCACCTTTAGAATGTAAGCTCCTTGAGGGCAGGGACTGTCTTTTTGCTTGTGTTTGGTTTTATAATGCCTAGTACAGTGTAATGCATAAGCTTTAAGAGGCACATAAGTCTCTGGAAAGCTGGGGCTCATTGGAAGGAAGGGTTGCTTTACTATATCATAATTCTGAGTGCTTTCCACTATAATGGTAGACTTTAGGGAAGGTCATGCTATAAGACTGGAGATGACCGAATAGGTCCACGGGAAGATAGAAGTCACTAAAAGAAAATATTTCTTACTTCTACCAAATCAGAATGCTCTTCCTTATCTTCAGTGAGGGCTATACTATAAGTCTGGAGCTGATGTAAAGTACCTGAGAAGATGAAGATCAAAGCAGGGAAAGAGTTTGGCTATCTCCTAGCCCTGAGTACTTTACTTAGAAAGGGGAAGTGAGCATCAATGCAAGGATATTACTGTAAAGATGGGGAACTCTATTGGTCCTTGGTTCACCAGAGAGGGTTACTTTGACTTTTTATGGGCTTGGGAATAACTACTTTGCTTTTTTTTCCTGATGAAATAAGATCCATGCTATAGTTGATAGTTAGGCTGAGTTCTTTTGTGGGATATGAGAGTTTTTTAAAAAATTTTTCAATAGACTTCTTAACATGCATCAAAACCTGACATTCCCAGGGAAAAATCTGAGTGGTGGAGAGGGGGGGGAAGGGAAGGGGCAATAAGACTAAAAGCAATCTGTGAGAGATTGAACAAGATCTATCTAGATCTGACGCATACTGATTGTATGACCCTGGGCAAGTCTCTTAACATATGAGAAGGGTAGGTGACTCTTTGCAATTATGTATTGCAGGGAAGGCACCAATTGGTATTGATAGAGGGAGTTCCTTATACCGATGGAATCACAGGTCCAGTCCCCAACTCTGTCCTTATGGAAAGATTACTACCTACTCTAATGCTTCTGAATGTATTAACAAATCTGAAGATTTTGTGAAAAAACCTTTCCTGACATTAGATAAGGAATTGGCTTATAGTTTGGGACTTAGGTTGTAAAATGTTCCTGAAATTCATTTGGAAATAAAGAATAGTCCAAAATAATTTCTCCCTATTTAATGTTTAAGATAACAAATGGCATCCTCTTTACTATATTATTGCAGTGTTCACCTTCACATGACTAAAGATTTATGCAAAAGACAGAAGGAAGGATAAGGTTTATAGAGCACTAATTTTGTAAACAGCAGTCTAGACAATGTTCTGCTGCAACACAATTATTTCTCATCCAATCTTTTTAATTGATGAATTATATAAATTTTTTAAATGGCATGGATTGGAACAGCTCTGGAGATTCATTTCAGTGATTTATAGCAGATTAATACTCTGGAAAAATATGCTTGCCAAGATAGTTGGCACGGGCCCCATGTCATGATGGGGGCCAAAAAAATTTGCCCATCCTAGTGATCGTACATGGTCCAGGATTCACATTTGCTAAGCAAACAGCTGCTGTTATTACATGCTGCTAACCATTTTGAACCCCACTGCTCTTTCTGTCTAGGTTTGTTTGAATGGTGAGAATAGTAAATAGATGATCTCAACAGTAGGACACTGGAATAAGGATTTTATTGTACTGGTTAATAGCTACAGGGCAGGGTCACTCTAGTGTCTCTAGCTGGTCACTGAATTGTCCTCTCACACAAAGTTCTAGCCATAATTTCTTTTTTTAAGTTTTTACCAAGTGATTTTGGAAATTCACAGAAAAAGAGTAAATAGGCTTTTCTTGTTGTTAACATGAGGGAGAATAGAAGTACAATCCATAGGTTGCACTACTATAATGCTAGGAAACATGGAGAAAGGTCCCCAAGAAAGCAGGTGGGTCACTTGTGGATGGTTTACAGGAGAAATGGAAAGAGTCACAAAGGATGAGAAAGCCTGGATGATATGAAATCTATAATTCTGAAGAGAATACCCACATTGATGAGATTGCATGCATGTGGAAATACTAACTATACCTCCTTCACAGACAGTAGTGAAACTAGGATTATTTGGTTGGACTATGTATATTTATTGTAAGGATCTTATTTTGTATTGTTCATTTTGGGTAGTCAGTGGGAGGGAGAAATAGTAAGTTTATTTTTCAAAGAGCTACCTTTTGAAAAATTCTATTTGTTTCAAATTGATACTATGTCGTACAAACGGAAGTGAATCTTGCGTACAGAAATATAGTTGTACCAGTCATAAAGACCTGAGACCTCAGAAACAGCATCATCTCTAGAGTCTAGCAAATAAGGGTGATAGTCCTGGGAGTCACGCTCTGGCAGAGCTGGTATTTGATCCAGAGAGGCAGAAAGAGGAGGAAAAAGGTATCTCCTCATCCAACCAGCACTAAACAAAAGACCTGAGGTTCATTTCAATCCAAAATCTCAGCACCACAACCAAGGCAAGAGAGGTGTGTATTGCTCTTCTCAACCCCTCCTTTTTCCACATATGCCCCTAAAAGTGTTCAAACTATCAGTTTATTCTAATTTCAATCATATAAAAAAGATTATGGGAGAAAAATGGAGGATGGGAACATAGCAGGTGCTCTCTGTGAATTTTGTTGTTGTTAAGTCATTTCAATCACGTCCAACTCTCCATGAATCCATTTGGGGGCTTCTTGGCAAAGATACCAGATTGGTTTGCCATTTCCTTCTCACATGGATAGTCTTTAATAAGTCAAGTCAAATCAATTAATGTTTAATCACTTACCATGTGCCCAGGATGGTGTTAAGGCTGGGAATACAAATATATCAAAAGGAAAGATAGTCTCTACAGTCAAGGAGCTTGCATTCTAATGGGAGAAAAATGGGGAGGGGCTGGGGGTTCGAAAGAGAAAGTACCCATTTGGAGGATGTGGAGAAGTCTTGAGAATTAGGCATGGAATTGATGGAGGAATGGAATGATCAAAGGGCCTGGCCCCGGGCACTTCCTCAAAATGGAGGTTTTAGGAGGAGCTCATTAAATAGAGGTTGGAGCAACAGGGGTGGAGAGACCTTACAGGGTGAGCAGTCTGCAATCCCTGTCTTAGGTCACTTGTCTCCTACGGACTATCTTACTGAAGAAGTAATAGAGGTCATCCCTCTGTCTCTGAACCATTCCAGTTATACCACCACCAGCCTAGTCATGCATCAAGGAAATTTAAAAAAGAAAATCAGTGAATCTAATCAAAATAAAGTTTGAAATAGCAGGGTAAAATGTATAAATTATATTACCTTTCTAGTACCTTTTTAGATTCTAAGATCACCTGATACGGCTTCATCCCTTCAGACAGGTGAAAAGTCTAAATCGATATCCCAAATTGTATCCCTTGGTACTTAGATATTTTTATTCAGTCATTTTAGTCACATCTGACTTCATGATCTTGTTCGAGGTTTGTTTGGCAAAGATACTGAAATGGTTTGCCATTTCCTTCTCCAACTCAGTGGAAAGAAGGATTTTATGAGGGATTCAGATGAAACATCTTCTGTTCTGAGAAGGGCTATGGCAGACCGTAGATCGCTTTCCTTTCCTCAGCCTTGACTCTAACCGCCATTACTGGTTCACCAATGATTTGATGGTATAGGCTTGGAAAAGCTGTACATCTTAAACCATAGCCCCTACAGTTTTCTATTTCCCTCTGTTTGCATATGCACATCCCACATACTGCTCCCCCAACACACACACACACAAACACACACACACACACACACACACACACACACACACACACACACACTGAAAGAGAAACTGAAAACGAAGAGGATCCTAAAGATGCTACCTTCTCCTTCAGGTTTGCTTTCTTTCTTTTTTGAGTCCACCATCTTTAGTTGTAAAAGTATTGTTGATTTGGCCACTTGGCTATTATATCACATTTGGCTTTTATATCATATTCACTTCTGAATATATTTCTCTCTTACTCAAGAAGACTTTCCTTATAACAAAGGTAAGCAAAGCAAAACAAAACAACTTCAACCAAAGGGGCCAAGCTTAGCCAATGTATTTACACAACATTCCATTGAATTTTACCATTCTTTTAATTTGCATCATAATAGTCTTTTGTATCCATTGATTCTACGTATTGCACTCCGCAAAAAACTTCATGTATGTCTCTGAATTCCTCACATTTCACTTATTTTTTTGGAGGACAATGGTATTCCATTATGGTTACATAACATAATTTGTTTAACCATCCTCCAATCAAAGAGCATCCACTTTGTTTCCAGTTCTTTACTCTTGTGGTTTGTTTTGACAAATTAAACATTTATCTTGTGCCTACTACCTTCAGGTACTGGGCTGAGTGGTAGGGATTCAAAAAGAAACAAAAGACAATGCCTGTCCTTAAGGAACTCACAATCTAACATACTGACCATTCCAAGGTGGCCTTGGCTGTGAAGCTTTTCATTTGTTGTTGTCGGTCAGTTGTCTCAGTCATAGATGACTCTGACCCCATTTGGGGATTTCTTGGCAAAGATACTGGAATGGTTTGCCATTTCCTTCTCCACTCATTTTACAGATGAGGAACTGAGGCAAATGGAGCTAAGTGACTTGCCTAAGGGTACATAGCTAGAGATGGCTAAACTGAGGCTAGAACCCATTTCCAGTACTTACTCCATCTACAATCTCTTTTCTACTAGCCTGCAAACTTCTAGAAGGCAGAGATTACTCTCATTTTTGCCTATTTCTCTAGCATTTGGCAAGACTCACTCCATGCACTAGGCACTCAATAAATGCTTATGCAATTGCTGAGTTGCCAATTCAATTCAACAAATAACATTTTATACAAGTTAAACTATTATCATTTTCAAGTTCTAATCCATGCAAGTGATTTACAATTCAGAGATACTTAGGTGGTAAAGTAGCTAGAACTCCAGATTTAGAGGAAGATTTGAGTTCAAATCCTGCCATAGCTGTGTGACCCTGGGCAATTTACCTAATTTCAGCCTCAGTTTTGGCTATTCTAAAATGTAGATAATAATGGCCTCTACCTTATAAAGGTAGTTGTGAAGATCAAATGAGTTAATACATGCAAAAAGAAATGGAATAGAAGCCAGCAGACCAAAATTCAAATCCTATTTCTACGACAACCCCCTAACCAATCCCCAACCCCCTAACACTGTGGTTGGCACATGGTAGGAGCTCAATAAATGTTGGTTGAATTAAACCAAATCTCTATAGAGAGAAAGAAACTGAGATACAGAGTTTAAATCAGTTGCCAATTCCATTCAACATTTATTAAGTTCCTATCACATGTCAGGGGGTACAGGCACTGCCAAAGTCATAAAGCCAGGATTTGCATCCAGCTCTTCTGACTTCTATTCCAATGCGTCAAACAGTGGTAAATTGGTTATGCATATTGGAGCTTGAAGATTGCAATGATTTAAGAAGGTGATATTATTCTGCTTTTTAAAGGCCAAAGAGAATAGAGGATTTTAAGACATCCTTGCTTTGAAAGGAAAGTGGAGAAAATATTGAGTAGCAGTTGGTCAGAGGGAGGAGGAAGCTCTCACGTAGAAAAGAGCAGGAAAGAATACCCAGAGCACTGATGCTGAATAGGGCACTGGCTACCATCAGAAGGGTAGCAAGAAGCTGCCAACGGGGGATAGGAGATGGGCAAGAGAGAGGAAATGGGGCAACAGAAATCAACCTCACTCACTTTAACATTTCCCCTAGGACACACCAGAGAGGTCCATGTTGGAATCTTTTATTGGTTTATACACTCATCAGAGAGCTAATTCTCAAATTATGCATCTCTTGTAAAGGAAAGCCACACTTTTTATGTATGCAAATGATTGGCTAAAAATCTCCCCAACAAAAGGATACAGGTTATCACCTTCTTCTTACTAATTCCCTTGTTAACATTTTTCCCCTATAATTTCCCTACTTCCAGAGTTTTTAACCAGGATGCTATGAACTTGATTTTTAAAATATTTCAAATAACTGCTCTTCAATATATTTGGTTTCCTTTTGAATCTCATGTGTTTCCTTTATCCATTTAAAAGAATTATTCTGAGAAGGGGTTCATAGATTTCACCAGATTGCCAAAGGGGACCCTGACATAAAAACAATTATGAAGCTCTGAACTAGTTATAATTGATTAACTTGAACAGCCACAGTTCTCTCAGCTAGTTAGTGGTCAGGGACAGAGCTAGAATTCATCACAATGAGGAGACCTTGACCTTAAGGGGGACTTTTGGGCAGAAGAGGAAAGAGGAAAAAGAGACGATCACATGTGCCTCTCTGAGGCACACAGTAAATGGACCCATGTACTTTTCATTTGTAGATTCTGCCTTTCAAGGAAGTACTTGCTGGACAGATCAAGCAAGACATAGACAAAGGAAAAAGAGGGAGCAGGCACTTCAAGGGAAGATGAAACCCAACCTGTCACTATTTCAGAAACAAGCCTAAGCAGCTTGATGAATGGTATCTAATGGAAAGTCCAAAGAATGTTCTGCAGCGGCCATCTCCTCTCAGGCCTATGCAGCTTTAGTTTTCTTGCTTATACTCAAAGAAATAAAATGGGAGGAATAGTTTGCTATTTGCTTCTTTCCTAGTACAAATTCAAGGGGGCCAGAAACATTCCCTAGGAGTAATAAGCTAGCAACCTGGTTCCTTTAATTCCAAATGGCAGTGAACTTCATTTCCAATTTACTTTCTCTGATCTGAGGTTTCTTCCATCTGCTCAGCTGCTGTCCCCCTTCTGGTCTTAGGCAATGAGTTTGGTAAATGTTTTGTGAGGGTCAAATATATAAAGCCCACTCAATCAGGCTGCTATCCAAGAGGTGCATTGTGATGTGGGGAATGGAACAAAGGAAGCTGGATGGGAAGGGAGGGCACTTAATCCCATAGGTATGGGATAGAGATGAGAATGGGGATTTGGATAGGAGGAAGGAAGTGTTATCAAAAAATAGAAGGCCCAGGCTGGCAAGCTGGAGCCTTTCAGCCTATTGAAAGAGAGAATGGGTAAATCAATTAACCAGATCAATCAATCAACAGTAAAATAGGGGATAGTCATTGCACCTACCTCCCAGAATTGTGATAATCAAATGAAATATAATTGTGAAGTGCTCAGCACAGTGCCTAAAATATACTAGAAGTCTGATCGATGCTTGTTCCCTTCAATAAGCATTTAGGTTGCATAGAGAATAGAGGGCTAGACCTGGAGGCAAGAATTAAATTCAGTTTGGGATACTTATAAGCTGTGTGACCCTGGGCAAGTAACTTAACCTCTGTTTTGTTTCAGTTTCCTCATCTGTAAAATAGAGATAAAAATAGCACTTACCTCCAATGGTTGTGAGATTCAATGAGATAATATGCGCAAAATACTTTACAAACCTTACAGGGCTATGTAAGTGCTATTATTATTGTTATCATGTACCAACCATATACCATGGACTACGCTGGACTCTGAGGATGCAAAGACAAAAATGAAACCTGTGGGAGACAGCATGTACATAAACAACCAAAACATGTACACAGATAAGTATATGCAAAATAAAGGCAGGATAAATAGAAAGAAGGTTAAGCATTTAGGCAGTAAGAGGGGACATATTTTTGTCAATTTATTTCTTGTTCTGTAGACCCATATTAATAACACTTAATGTTTGCACAATAGTCTACTTTCAGTCATTTTTACCTGTTATTGTTAAAGCTATATCACCTATCAAAGCAAATCAATACACCTCAACAATTTCTTGAAAAGATTAGAGAAAGATTTACATAATCACTAAAGCTATAAAAATATTTAAAATTATAAAAAAATCTTTCAGTTGGTTACTATTTTTTATATGTTTTTATAGATGATTTGGGGCTTTTTAACATTGTCTTAGTTTCCCCAATGCCCTTTTATTTTCTCCTCCCAGAGAGCCATTCCACAGAAAAAAAAATTTTGTTATTCAGTCATCCCACCCTTCATGACCCTATTTGGGGTTTTCTTTGGGGAGATACTGAATAGGTTTGCCATTTCTTTCTCCAGTTCATTTTATAGAAGAGGAAATTGAGGCAAACAGAGTTAAGTGACTTGCCCAGAGTCACATAGCTAGGAAATATCTGGGGCCAGATTTGAACTCAGGAAGATGAGTCTTCCTGACTGTAACTCTGGCACTCTATCTACTGTACCACCTTTAAAAAAAAATCTCTAGTATTAAAAACAAAAACTAAATCACAAAATTGTGTAATAAATGAAGATGTGCAATATAATTTTTATCATCCTTTACGTCAAGGATCCTTAACTTGAGATCCATATACTTGTGAAGTTTTTGTTATTATTTTGACAACAGTATTTCAATATATTTGTTGTCTTTTGAAATCATACACACACACACACACACACACACACACACACACACACACTGCATTAAAAAGCATTATTCTGCAAAGACTTCACCAGTCTGCCAAAGGGATCCAGGACACACATCAAAAGCCCTTTTAGCTTAAAACAAGAGTGGGGAACCCCTGCCTAAAAGTAATACTTAGCATTTATATAGCACTTTTTTCAAAATGCTTTCATATATATCTTGTCATTGATTCTTACAGCATCACTACAAGTTAGACAATCAGGAATATTATTTCCATTTTTAGGATGAGGAAACCAAGGTTTACAAAAGATTATTCTCTTGGCCATGATCACATGGCTAATAGATGGTAGAGCTAGGAAAAGAACCAGAACCTTCTGACTATCTATGTAAAGGTGAGTTTGGCATATTCAAATTAAAAGGACATTTTACTCAAATATTTATTCACAGTACAGGGGACAGAGTGGGCCTAAAGTCAAGAAGATCTGAGTTCAAATCCAACCTCAGATATTTGCTACCTGTATGACTCTGAGCAGATCACTTTGCCTCCATCTGCCTTAGTTTCCTTAAATGTAAAATGGGATTGATAATAACAGCTAGGTCCCAGGGTTGTTGGGAGCATCAAATGAGATAATATTTATAAAGTGATTAGCAGAGTGCTTGTGGCATAGTAGGTACTTAATAAATCCTTGTTACTTTTTAGATCTTTTAAAAATGCTGTTACAAAAGAAGTGATGAGCTACTGAATATTAAGACAGTGAACATTTCTTATTTCCATTTACAAGTAGCAGTCAAAAACTTTAGAACTGAAGAAATTATCAACATGACAGCAAGTCAAAGAATATTATTCTTTTTTTCCTAGACTTAACGTCCTTTACAATTTCAAGCAGAGACAGAACTGTTAATGTCAACAAAAAGAGAAGGGATTTTCCTGTGACTATCCCTCTCAAATTTTGTCTTTAATTTTTTCTGCCCTTTTTATTTTTAGAAAAAGAGCTGGCAAAAAACATAAAAATTTTGCCACCTGAGACTAGGTGGTTGTGTTTTTTGAATTATCACTATCAACAGCGACCACTGCCTAAAATTTCATTTTTATCTTCTTCATGAGCATTTTAGAAAGGAAGGTTTGCTCAGATTGAGACAAGTTCCCCTAGCCATTAACAATTAAGCTTCTTTCTTTGTTTGGTTTTGATATATTTCAACTCATACTCATTTCTTTTACTGCATGAAATATTTTGAAGTGAAGGAAGAAGAAAAAATGTTGTGCCTTGCCACCAGAGTGTCAGCCAAGGTATGATGTTCATGCCCTGGCATTTTGGACAAGATAGACACATTCTATTTAGAGAGATTTAAGTGGCATAATGGGTAGAGTGCTGGACTTGGGGAAGGGAACACTTGAGTTCAAATCTAGCCTCAGATATTTACTACCTATATGACCTTTGGCACTTAAGCTTTATCTGCTTCTCTTTCTTTATCTGTAAAGTGAGAATAATAATAGCCCTGACCTCCCAGGGTTGTTGTAAGGATGAGATAATATTAATAAAGTGCTTTACAAGTTTAAAATATTATATCAATGCTAGCTATTATTATTATTGTTATTTGACTTCATACAGATGAATTTCAGTAGTGTAAGCCAGAAACAAAGCTATTAAGAAGGTGCATTTTTTCTTCAGGTGCCCAGATTCCCTTTCTTCTTAGTTTCCCTACAACCATGGAAAAGTCAAAAACTTTTCAAGCCTCAGTTTCCTCCTCCCTCAAAATGGGGTAACAATAGATTTAGTGTTTATCTCACAGGTCTGTTGTGAGGGTCAAACAGGATCATGAATATAAACTACCCTGCAAGTTTTAGAATACTTTAAAAATATCAATTATTTTTATTGTTTTTTGCTATTTTTTTTCTTGTCTTGCTCAGTGAAGTTGAGATAGAAATGGTCCTGGGATAGACTTCATCCTGAATTATTCCTCTGTGTTTAATATTCTGTAACTATTATGATAAAGGTTCTAATATCTCATTCAATTATATAATTACTATTATTTCCTCCTCCACTAATATTGCAGAGTTTGGCAATCATGATAGAAAGAGGGGAGCAAATATCAGGTAGAAGATAATATAAATAAATAAATATTTTACCATAAACATTTTATTCACATTTTTTTAATGCTCAGGAAAAAACCATCAGGGGAAGACTACTCCAGCACTGACTTTTTTAATTGAAGTTTTCAGGGCATTCACAGTCTAAGAAGGGACTTAAAGATACATCCCAAACCCTAGGACTTAGAAAACAATAGATTCTGTCTTTAAAATCTTTGTATAAAATATCAGTAATGTTTTTCCTATCTCTGAACTCAGTACCATGGAGAACAGCTGTAATTCATCAAAAAGTTTGATGACCCTGAGCTCCATTGTTCACCAAAGCAAATGCCTTTATGCTTATGCCAAGTTCATCAGCTATCATCGATGAATATTTATAAAGCACCCTCCCTAGATGCCTGGGTTGTTTTTTCTTTACTTTTTTTTTTTAGGCACTTATCACCAACTTGTTTCAATGCCATCTCACTTTGCTACACTCTCACTTTGCTCTTTTCCCCAGAGCTTTTAATCAGAAAGTTTCAGAGACCTTTATAAGCATTCACTCAAATGTATAACAAATCATGGAGTGTTAGGACTGGCATGAAATTCAGAGGTAATTTAGAGGTCCCTCTCTAATTTACAGATGAAGAAACTGATCCTCACCAAACTTAATTAACTTAGCCAAGATCATTCTAGCTAGCCAGTGGCAGAACTACAGCTAAAACCCTGATACTCTGAGGTCCAGCATTTAAACAATATGCCATCCTCACTCTTAGTGCTCCAGTTTTGTTTTGTTTTTCAGTTGGTATCAAACAAGTAGTGACTTGGTGTGCTAGGCTTAGACTCGGGATGACTTGGATTCAAATCCTTCCTTGGATACTAAGCTCTATGACCCACAGTGAGTCACTTTATTTTTATGTACTTCAATCAATTCCAGAGGAATTTTATACTAGGATGAATGAATCAACTAACAAATATTTATTAAGGGTACTACATGTCAGGCATTGTTTTAGGGGGTGGGGATAAAAGTACAAAATCCATACTCACAATGAGCTTGCATTGGTTGCAATCTACATTGGTAGAAAGAGTTCACATACAAGGAGCTTCCTACACTGTCCAAAGTCACAAAGCTCCATTTCTGCCCACATGTCCTTATTCCCATCAAGGCTCAGGTCAAACACTATTTTATGAAGGAAGCTTTTATTTGGTTCACCCGTCCAAGCTGGTAGTGGCTTCTTTCTCACTAAAATGTAGCTTTGTATGCACTTGTATGTGTACATGTTATTTCCCACAATGGAATATGAACTCCATGAGGACTAAGACTATTTCATTTTCATATTTGTATCCTTACTGCCTAGCATTTAGCAAACACTTAAGAAATGCTTGTTAATTGACTGATCTTTCCCATATGTGTGTAGTAGAGGATCAAGATACATGACCAACAGTAGATTGAATGGATGAGAATACAATGTTGCAATCAAGAAATATCTGGCTAACACAAATATTACTATTATGCCTAATAATTATGTGTATGTAATAGGAATGGGACCTTTGTCTCTCTCTCCTCCTCAAGAAAGAATGGGATTATCTCCTAAAAGAATCCAGGTGATAGGTATAGATAGTAGCTGGCAGAGACTAAAGATGGAAATGAAGAGCTATAGAATAAGAATGATGTCAGTAATGAAAGGAGAAGATTCTAGAGGTTTTACTCTCATCTTCCAATGGGAAAAGGCATCCAAAAAGGTCAAGGGATTCACATTTGATTAGCTTAAGAAACTGGTGGACCAGGAGGGTGGAACCAAGATGGTGGAGTAAAAGCAGTGACTTGCTTGAGCTCTCCTCCCAAACCCCTCCAAATACCTGTAAAAATGACTCTAAACAAATTCTAGAGTAGCCGAACCCACAAAAAGACAGAGTGAAACAAGTTTCCAGCCCAAGACAACCTAGATGGTTGATTGGAAAGGTCTATTGTGCTGGGCTGAGAGAGGAGGTCAGTTCAGCATGAGTGTGCAGGCAAAACAGGCCTCAGGAAACCTGGAACATGCCTCAGGGGACTGAATCACGGGAAGCTGTGGCAGTTTCCAGACTTTTCAACCCACAAATGCCAAAAACAACTTAGAAGGTCAGTAGGAAAGGTCTATGACCTCAGTGAGAGAGAAGCTTGGTCCCAGCCCCAGTCCCAGCACAGCCCTGGGGTGGCAACTGCTGCTGGAGCACTTGGCCCCACCAACTGAGGGGAATTGGGTGGCTGATCAGAGGGGGATTGAAGGGATCTTTCTGCTGGTGCTGAGGCAGGATTCTCTTGTTTTGCCCATGCTTGGATTTGGGTCGAAGTTCTGGGTGGCGGTTCTGGGGCAAGGAGGAGCATTGGCATGGTGGAGCTTGTAGTGGTGATGAAGGGAGAATCCTCCTCACAGTTCCAAGACAGAAAAGAGTGCTTGTGGGCACTTATAGACCAGAGTGCAGGCCAGGAAATGAGTAAACACTTCACCCTTCATCATAGCACCTTGGAAGAACTGAAAATGTACAGGTCTCTAGAACTCTGAAAACAGCTGCACAAAACCCCCAAAGCTTGGGACAGTATGTTCTCCACACTGGAAGCAGATCCTTACCTTAACAAAAAGTTTAAAACTCAAGTAATTACCTGGAAACATAAGCAAACTGTGCAAAAAAAAGTCAGAACATAGAATCTTTCCTTGGTGACAAAGAAGATCAAAACAACCAGAAGACAACAAAGTCAAAGCTCCTACATCCAAAGCCTCCAAGAAAAATATGAATCAGTTCCAGGCCATGGAAGAGCTCAAAAAGGATTTTGTGAAGCAAGTAAGAGAAGTAGAGGAAAAAAATGGAAGAGAAATGAGAGTAATGCAAGAAAATCATGAAAAAATAAGTCAACAGCTTGCTAAAGTAGACCGAAAAATACTAAAGAAAATAATACCTTAAAAATAGCTTAACCCAAATGGCAAAAGAGGTCCAAAAAGCCAATGAGGAGAAGAATGCCTTAAAAAGCACAAATGGTCAAGTGGAAAAGGAAGTCCAAAAGCTCACTGAAAAAAAAATACTTCCTTAAAAATTAGAATGGAGCAAATGGAAGCTAGTGACTTTATGAGAAATCAAGACATTGGAAGCAAAACCCAAAGAATGAAAAAATAGATGACAATGTGAAATATCTCATTGGAAAAACAACTGACCTGGAAAATAGATCCAGGAGAGATAATTTAAAAATTATTGGACTATCTGAAAGCCATGATCAAAAAAAGAACCTATACATCATCTTTCAAGAAATTATCAAGGAAAACTGCCCTGACATTCTAGAACCAGAGGGGAAAATAGAATTGGAAAGAATCCACCAATCTCCTCCTGAAAGAGATCCCTAAAGGAAAACTCCTAGAAATATTGTAGCCAAATTCCAGAGTTCCCAGGTCAAGGAGGAAATATTGCAAGCAGCCAGAAAGATATAATTCAAATGCTGTGGAAACACAATCAGGATAACATAAGATTTAGCAGCTTCTCCATTAAGGGACAAGAGGGCTTGGAATATAATATTCCAGAGGTCAAAGGAGATAGGATTACAGCCAAGAATCACCTACCCAGCAAAACTGAGTATAATATTTCAGGGAGGAAAATGGATATTCAGTGAAATAAAGGACTTTCAAGCATTCTTGATGAAAAGACCAGAGCTGAATAGAAAATTTGACTTTCAAATACAAGACTAAACAGAAGCATGGAAAGGTAAACAGGAAAGAGAAATCATAACAGGCTTATTAAGGTTGAACTGTTTACATTCCTACATAGAAAGATGATATTTATAACTCATGAGACCTTTGTCAGTATTAGGGTAGTTGGAAGGGGAAAAATTATATGTATATATAACTAGATAGATAGATAGATAGATAGATAGATAGATAGATAGAGGCACAGGGTGAGTTGAAGCTGAAGGGATAGCATCTGGAGAATAAAATTAAGGGGTGAGAGAGGATTATACTGGGAGACGGAGAAAGGGAGAGGTAGAATGGGGTAAAATATCTCACATAAAACAGACAAGAAAAGTCTTTTACAGGGGCAGCTAGGTGGCGCAGTAGCTAGAGCACCAGGCTTGAAGTCAGGAGGACCTGAGTTCAAATCTTGCCTCAGACCAAACATTTGACACTAGCTGTGTGACCCTGGCCAAGGCACTTAACCTCAATTGCCAAAAAAAAAAAGGCTTTTACATGGAGGGGGAGTGAGAAAAGGTGAAAGGGAATGAGTGAACCTTATTCTCATGGGATTTGGCATAAGGAGGGAATAACATACACACTCAATTGGGGTATGGAAATCTATCTTACCCTACAGGAAAATAGGGGGGAAGGGGATAAGAGAGTGGGGAGATGATAGAGAGGAGGGCATATTGGGGGAGGGGTAATCAGAAGCAAACACTTCTGAGGAGGGACAGGGTCAAAAGGGAGAATAGAATAAATGGGGAGTGGGATAGGATGAAGGGAAATATACTTAGTTTTTCACTGCATGACTACTATAGAAATGTTTTGCACAATTTCACATGTATAACCTGTATCGTGTTGCTTGCCTTCTCAGTGAGGGTGGGTGGGGAGAGAGGAAGGGAGAAAATTTGGAACCCAAAGTTTTAAAAATAAATGTTAAAAATTGTTTTTAAAAAATTGTTTTCATACGCAACTGGGAAATAAGATATACAGGCAATGGGATATAGAAATCTATCCTATGCTACAGGAAAATAGAAGGGGAAGGGGATAAGAGAAGGGGGGGAGATAGAAGGGAGGGCAGATTAGGGGAAGGAGTATTCAGAATGCATGCCATCTTGGGGTGGGAGAGGGGCAAGAGGGGAGAAAGTTTGGAACTCAAAATCTTGTGGAAGTGAATGTTGAAAACTAAAAATAAATAAATAAATAAATTTAAGAAAAAACAAAAAGAAACTGGTGGACCAAGTAGCTTTGCTACAGACCTGTCATCCTCTTCTTACCTCCTTTTAATCAATAAAATACATCAAGGGAAATATTTTCACAATGATCTGTAACAAGGGAATATATAAATGTGCATATTTTGTTCTGGGTTCCTTTAGAAAGGTAACCACTAAGAAGGTATTGCTATTGTGGATAACTTTTTTTTCACATGAGAAGAAAAGGTATTTTCCCTCATTTTTGTTCCTTCTGAATCTGACTGCTTCATAGAATACTCATATGTCTTCAGTGTCAGTATAATGCTGAATGGAAGATTATTCTATCTGAAACAAAGAATGAAAGGTGTGCCTGGGTTTCATAACCTTTTATTGAAGATGTTTAACTCATGACACAGCTTTTGAATTTGTTCTTTATGTCAATGTAGTGCAGTGGGTAAAATAATTTGGGGTCCACATCTCAGCTCTGTGGCTTACTACCAACGTGAATGTGGGCAAGTCACTTCATTTCCAGGGGCCTCAAGGAGGTTGAACTGATGTCCGTATTTTCTTCCAGCTCTATATCTGTGTTTTTTAAGACAGGCCTTTGATGAAGGAGGTTGACCCCTAGAGAAGTCCCATACTGGGGAAATCAAATGACCCAGGGGATTTCCATATCCCTTTGGAAGTAATTGTTGTTTTTTTAGAGTTATCTATTTTGCTTCATCTTTTTTTAAAAAATAAAACTAGTCCTGTGATTTTGTGAACTAAACATTTGCCAGTGGAGTCAGACTCAGGCTACTAGAATTTGTTATACATATCCATTCCCAGGTTTCCAAAGTGAGTATTACCAACAGAGAGAGTGAGAAAACTCCTAAAAGCCTATCAGAGACCCTCTGTATTATGAGGGCCTCTTACCCAAATATATTCATTTAACATTTGTGGTAAAAAGGAAGAAAGGAAGGAAGGAAGGAAGGAAGGAAGGAAGGAAGGAAGGAAGGAAGGAAGGAAGGAAGGAAGGAAGGAAGGAAGGAAGGAAGGAAGGAAGGAAGGAAGGAAGAATTCTTTAAACACTTACTATGTGCCTTAGCCTCAAGAAATTTGCATTGTATTTTGTTCTTTGACGTGATGGGGAGAACAGGGGCAGGTAGTAAATAGCCAAGCACTAGAAGGCCAAAGAAAAGGGGAGAAGGGATGAGCATAGTAAAATCCCTTTTCTCCACTTTCTATTTGACATATTACATGTACTGTCTTCTGTTCCCCTCCCCCTTCCCCCCCACACATCCCCTACAATTTCTAGTGCCCTGTTTCCATTGCCTCTTTCCCTAGCGATAATGACTTACTTATCAGCTTAAGACTTTATTACTTAGCACTGTAACTATTAGTGACTATGCTAACCTTGGCACACTTAGAATTTCATAAAACAGCTTTCAAATGTGGTACACAGGGTGGAGGTCAGCAATTTAATTGTGATGTCAGTCCATATCTAGTGTCCATTACACAAACCATGCCAGGAGGCTTCTCATTCCTCCATCAACATTCCATGATAGAGCAGTCATAAGTCACTCCAAGGCTTTGAATTTCATGGTTATTATCCCACCTCTTGGGAAAGTGAAGTCAGCATTTGACATCCTGCCCTATGACATCCCCCCCTCCCCTGGGCTGCATAGTCATAGTTCCAGAATGAGCAGCTCGTCACACCCTACTATAATTGCTTTTATAATTGTTCACTGTACAACTAATAGATGAACATACACTAAGACATTATGTGAATTTATGATTAGGCTATGTATACTAAAATCATGAGATAAATTAGCCCTTATTAGTTTATATTTAAACTATAATTGAATATGTAAATAGCAAATTAGTATAATATATTGATACCATCTGCTGTTCTAATTTTGTACCAATTTTTTCATCCATCTTAATTCAAATAGGATTGAATTTTCCTCCCACCTATGGTTGTTTTCATTAATTATTCTGTTTTCATTTAAAGATCATTGAATTGACCATGATCTTAATTATAAAAAATAATTTATAGATAACAGAGTATGTGTGATGTTCTCAATAGGTCAGTCCTAGTTCTAGCTTTTTATACTTTGAGGCTCAAGAATTTTTTTTCCAATAACAAGGCTGAATTATTACTAATAAAAACATCAGGGAGAAGAGGAAAGGAGAGGGGAAGGAAGGAGAAGAGAGGAGAAAGAGGGGAGAGGGGTGGAGAAGAAAGGGGAGGACAAGAGAGGGGAGGAAAAAGGAGAAGAGAGGAAAGAAGAGAGAAGGGAAAAGAGAGGAAAGAAGAGGAGAGGAGAGGAGAGAAAAGGAGAATAGAAAAGAGTAGAGGAGAAGACAAGAGAGGAAAGGGGAGGAGAGGAGAGAAGTTCCATATTAGAACTAATGTAGGCTATAGTTTTTCCTATAATTTAACATGTATCAAGACTGAGCTTGTCCTATAATAATGGCCTTAGTCAGAGAATAGGAAAAAGTAATGAAGACGAAAAAACTAGTGATAATAAAGTAAACAAAACAAAGAATCTTATCTGAAGGTCAGCCTTCTACGTATATGTATGTGTGTGTATCACACACACACACACACACACACACACACACATACATGGATAGAGTGTTTAGTATATCAATGAAAGGAGTAACATCTAATACAGTGAGATCCTAGGTATCTAAAAACATAATTATATTATTGTGAGTCGAGGCCAGATTAAGTAATTAAGGAAACCCCTAAGCTAAAGGCAATAAAAATGAATAAACAAACTTTCCATTAAAATAATTACCTAGAACTTGAACAATGTTAGCATAAAAGATCTAATTAAAATTCCTTGATACAAGACTTATAAATTATAATACTTACTCTTAGAAGCCAATGATCTCCATTCCTGGATGCAGAACTGGAAACGACAGTGGGTTTGGAGTATTTACTTTTCAAGTTACTACCTATGTGACTTTGAGCAAGTCATTTAACTTCTCTGGGCCTCAGTTTCTTCATCCGTAAAGTGAGGTGTTTAAAATGAGCCTATCCCTTCTGGCTCCAAATCTATGGTTTTATGATTTGGGTTCAAATAAAACTTAACCACTAACTACCTGAGTGACTTTCATCAAGTCAACCTCTCTAGGCCTCAGTTTACCCATATCTAAAACGAGAGAGTTGGAATAGATCTTAAAAGTCCCTTTCAGTGCTACAGCCAACGTTTCTAGGGTTTGGCCTCTTTAAATCTCACTTAACGTCACAACCTCTTGCTATAATACTCTAGGTTTCTGGTTTCCTTTTACGAGTTGAGCTTCAGTATATATTCTCATGCAACTACCAAGCAATCCACTTAAGTCCAAGTAATTAAGCATTGCTGTGCTGCCAGAAAGCTAGGAATTGGATACTAATGGAGGCAAACAAAAGAAAGTTTTATGAACTTGAAATCTGAAATTTCTTACTCCTTTTCTACCCCACTCCTACCGAAACTTCTCTTTGCCTAACTTGCGTTATCTCCTGTCTTTGCCCTTATACATGCTCCCTTTCCTTCTCAGGCCTCTTCCGTTTTCATTTATACTCCCAGACACACTGGACCCCATGGCCAATCATTTCAGTTAGGCCCCCACTTATAAGCTCCTTCAAATTTCTCACTCATTTGATCTTCAAAAGAAAACTCTTGCTAATTCCAAACTAGGAGTAAAACCCAGCTTTCCTGGCTCTTAAGCTGGCAAATATTGTTGGAAAATATTCTGTACTGCTGCTAACTGACTCTGCAACAAATTCATGCTATTAAGGTATTGTATAGTCATATAACAAAGTGTCTGAGGTAGAGATGTGGCAAAATGAGAGTATATTTCTTAAATGTGATCGGATGGGAGAGCAAAGGAGATAAAAAAAGGAAGAAGACAAGAGAGAGAAGAAAGAAATAAAGAGGAGCTAGAAGATAGAGTTCATATTTAAGACCTTTTGGGAAACAACCAATAGGTGAAGGTAGTTCCTGTTTGTAATAAAGCTTTGGCAGAAATCTGATGTTTGTTAGTAAAGGCAGCTGAGCAAGCTAGCATCACATTAGGAGAAAAATTGAAAAATCTGCTACAAATAAAGCTTTGCTAAGGGGCCAGTGGGGACAAAAGGCAGTGAAATAACAATATAGGAGCAGGTGTCTGAAATCTGATGCATACAAAGAAGATATGAGAAGAAGGGAGAGGAGACCTGCGGAGAGGACTGGAGTGAAAAGAAGAGAAAAGGAATGTAGAGGAAGGTAAGAAGGAAAGGGTTTGGTAGGAATCAAAGACATTGGAACTTGCTAGTATCTCATTAGAAACCCCAGCATGGCAAAGGGTTCCACAGTGTTCAACTCCAAGAGCTACCAAGGAGAATCAATTGGAACTGAGAGACTTACTTGCAGCTGGTACCAAGGGGCAAGGAGAATTGGAAGAGAGGTGCAGTGGCAATGTATGCACAAAAATGTAAGCTGGTCACTAAACTGGAGGAAAAGTTGACAGAGCAATTTGTCTCAACACTGTAGCCATCAGAACTAAATGTTGCTTTAAAGAGTGGAAGAGCAATACAAATAAAAAATAAGATCCAGAACAGCAGGGAGTCATAATCTATATTAGGAAGATGGAAGAAAATGCAGAGAAGAAAGGGAAGAAAATGAGCCACAGAACATTTGAACCCAGGTAACAGGAATGGTGCCTTCCTTGTGGAGGGAAGTTTGTGCTTCAGAGAATGGTGATATAGATCCATAGCTGTTATCAGGAAAGAGGAAGAAGAGATGCATGGATGTTTGATGGCCAGATGAGGAATAACAAGGAAACTGTTCTTCAACTGTAAACAACAAAGTGGTCTACTGTTTTCCTGTCACATGCATCTAGGAATGATGGGAGAACTCCTGAGACTGGTCTGAACTAAATGTCATTGACTTCTTTGGGTGATTCACAAGGGGATAAATGATGCCGCCAGTAGAAACCTAAAAAGTCCTGGGCTGTAGGAGCGTAGGTAGGATATAGATAAAAAATATAGTTGCTAGAGTCATATGAATTTGACAAAGAGACTATTACATATAAATCACGCAAAATAAAAATTCCTACATGTAGCTGCCAAGCTAGATAACAAAGAGTAACAAGTACAACTTAGGAAGAACATCAGTTAAGAGGATCAATAATTCACAGAAGACAATACCCCAAAAGAGAGTCCAAAAAAAAAAAAAAAAGAAAGAAGCACAACCTCAACTCTCCATATTCAAATCAAGCACAATCAACCAACAAACATTTATTTAGTGCCTAGTGTTTTCAGGTGCTCTGCTAGGTTCCGATTACACAAAATAAAATGGGAAAAGTCCCTGATGTCAGGAATTGAAGTGAGCAAGATAAACACAAAGATGGAGATATCTTATAACAAAGACGTAACTTGGATCTCATGGGAAACTCTTGAAAACAACATGATAAAGAAACAATGCTAACAAGTGCAACAAAAAGAAAAAGGCAAAAGTATCCAAAGACAGGCTTGTAGATGCCAAATAATTTTTTTTAACAACTTAGATTTTTTTTTTAATACATGTAAAGAATATAGTAGCAAGGACAAGTAACAGAGGTTAAATAGAAAGGTGTGGCACCACCTTGTAGAAAATCTGAGAGAAGCACTAAGGTTCGGAGTGAGCTGAGGCTGTCAGTAAATACTAAGGATGATATAAGGCAGGTAATCAGAAGAATCTGAGATCAATTTGAGCAGTTCTTCAATCAGCCTGATGAGATCAGAGGGACTGGATAAGACTAGGTATTCTCTGAAGTCTCTCTCAATTCTGAGATTCTGTGATTATGAATTTCTCTGCGCTCTAGTGCTTGGCAATTATTTTGCTTATCTCTTTTCCATTCCCTTTCACATTCCCAGCAGAAGTACTTCTAGACAATTTTTCCCTCTCCTCAAATTCCCAGCTCCCTTTTTCAACTGCCCCCAACCTTTATGCTCAGCAGATGCACTTCTTTCTTTTCAAGGTCACAAAATGTGAGCTTTTGCAAGTTTCCTCATTACTTCTAAATTGATCTGTATTTTCTTCCGCCCTTTTCTCTTTTACTGTTCTCTCAGAGGAAAAAATGCCCCTTCTCCTTTGTAAGACTAGCTTGTCTACTTAGCTTCTTGTTCTCAACTTTTCCCATCTCTTCTACAATTTGCTCTAGATATCTACCAACTCTCTTGCATCTCCAAACTCTCCTTTCCTCCAACTCTGGCCAACATGAGTCTCACCTATTTTTAAAAATCATTCCTTCTAACCTACTATTCCCTGAGACTACTACTCCTTTCTCATCCTCCTTTTCTTCCTAAGATTCCTGAAATAGCAGTCTATGCTCTCAGCTTCCATAATGTCACCTCCTACTCATTTCTTAGTCCTTTGAAATATGATTTCTTCCTCTACTACATGAGTGAATGAATTAATGAAAAACTATTAAGCACATATATTTCAGACACTGTGCTAAGTGCTAGGGATACAAATAAAAGCAACTAAAATAGTCCCTGCCCTCAAAAAGTTTACCTTTTCAGAGAGGAAGACAGTCATAGAAGGGATTGATGGCAAAGGAGAAATGTGTTGGAGAAGGAAGTCAGAAAGAATGGTGATTGGAGTCACAGGGCAATTGATTCAGATGACCTGGGGAATGGTGGTGTTAATTTATTTATTGTTCTTAGATATGTTGTTGGAAGGAGGGAGGAGAGGGAAGAAATACAAGTGCCAGACATAGCATGCAGATGGCCAGGAAGTGGCTCAGTAGTTCTGAGACTGGGCAAGATATGATGACATGTTCACCAATCCTAGTGACAGGGTTGGGATTCTCAGTGCTAGGTGGACATGGAGACTGAAAAGCAGGCAGCATAGCATCCAGCTGGTCAGGAAGTGACCTGACAGAAATTGTTCTCCAATAACCTTGGAAGGAATACAATAACATACAAAAAGATAAATAAATGTTGGTATTCTTCCCCCTCAGGAGATCTTGGTGATATTTTGGTTAGCATTGCTAAACATAAAAATCAATTTAGAGAATATCACTTAACAATAATAATTTGAACCATACAGTCTGTGAACAAAAATTTATTAAGCACCTACTATGTGGCAGATATTATGCTTAACACTAGAAATATAAAGGAAGGCAAAAGACAGTCCCTGCCCTCAGGAGCTTACAGTCTAATGGAACCATACGTTACCATACAGCAGCATTGTATGTTCCTCAAATTACTTAGATCATTTATATGATTTTTTTGTTTTCTTTCAGTACATAAATGTCACTTCCGACAAGCTGGGAATTCTTGAGCTAAAAATTCCCTCCACCTCTGCTTTTGGGAACCTTCTGAAGCTTGTAGTCTTAGAGACTGTGCCACTGAAAGTCTAGGTTCATACATGGTCACACAGTCAGTATGGTGGAGGAAGGACATGGTGCCAACTCTTCTTGATTCCAAGACTACTACTCTCTCCACTACTCCACTCATTAATTTTAGTTATTATAACTTTATAATCATAATCACATTTATTTCATTTTATATAGTTTTATAGTGACCCTTAAGTAGACCCTGTATATTTCTAAGTTAATTTCCAAATATTTGATTTTTTTTCTCATTGCTATTGTTAAGTGGAATTTCTTTTGTACAGTTTTCTTAATCTTTATTACTAGTAAATAAAAATGCAAATTTTGTGGATTAATCTTATATCATGCTACTTAACAGAATATAATAATTGTCTCTATCCATTTTTCACTGTGATTGATTTTCCAGCCACATATCAAATTTTGGCCTCTTCATTTTAAAATCTTTTATGTCTCTAATATCTGCTTCAGATCTTAAGGAAATTACTAAATTTTCTAGTTCAATATCAAAGAAAAATAGTGAAAATAAGTATCTTGGTTTTATGCCAGTTTTTATTTAGAATGCGTATAAGTTGGGTTTTTTTCCCCATTGACACTTAAGTCAAATCATTTTTCATCAGTTTGAGAAAAATCCCTTTACAACTATTTTAATAGCTTTTTTATGTTGTGAATGAAATTGGATTTTATCAAAGTTTTTCCTGAATCTATTCAGGTAATCATGTCCTTACTGTTGATATTGGTACTATTTTGATAGTTTCTCAGATGTTAACCAGCCTTCTATATCTGTTGTAAAGTCTGCTGATCATGTTGAACAATTTTTGAAGGAATTATAATATTATATTAGTTAATGTTCTATTTTTAACATTGTATCTATCTTAATTAGGTAGTTGAATATTCAGTTCTTAATGCAATTTTCCTTTGTAGTCTAAGACTCTTCACAGTTCAAGAAGTATGGATTTAGAAACACAATCTATTCCAACCATTTCATTTGGCAAATGAGAAAGCAGAGAACCAAAAGGATTCAGTGCCTTGGCCAAAGCCACCCAGATAGTAAGAGTCAGAGCCAAGATTCATTCCCAGGTCCTCTGACTTCAAATCCAATATTCTTTCCAGATTCTGCAACTTTGCTTACAATATTCCTGCCTTATATACCTGTCCTTCTAACTCTAAGCATTCTATATGGCTTAAATCAAACATCAAATCTTCTCCAATATCTTCCCCTCTTCCATAGCACTCTGATGCTCAGTGTATACTATGCATATAATGCCTCGAGTATAGGATTGAAGAAAGGGAGCATGATAAACTTTGATGTGGTTGGGGGAAGTGAAACTTTGTCTGGAATATTGATGGCATCTTCATATGGGAGATGTGGACTTGCCCACTAGCACTTCTTTGTGAGGGTTGAGGACACTTCTTGGGCCTGGGTACCAAGTGACCTTTTCATACTTCATGGAGAATGAATGATTAAGTCACAATGATTGGGGATGATTTGAATGGCTCAGGATATGAATTTAGAGTTACTCTCATTTTTATTGATGAGCTTAAATCTGTCAGTTCCTGCGGCTATGCTGTGGCATGTAGGGAGTCCTGGTGTTGGTGTTTGCCTGCTCCCCCACACTAGGAGTCAGGATCTCCTGATCCTGACAGGAGATCAGGGCAGAGTTGGCCTTTGCAAGTATTCTGGAGCCAGTGGGCTAACAAGAACCAAGGATTAACTTTTCAGTGCATGCTTAACACCCGGGAAAGCATCAAAGGCTACAAATCAGGACTTGATTTATTGTTTTAATTGTCTCTAGAGACTTAAGAAAGTGATGGAGAAATGTTAATAATATAGTTTAAATTTAAAAGTGTGTCATGTGAGCATTTTCCCCCAGAGAACCAGTTGTTAAACATTTACCAGTTTACCAGTGCCTTTAGAAGATGAGGGAATAGCAGAGCATACATTGGAGATGTGCAGACCAGTTAATAGTGGCCCTGTGAGGGAAAAGCCTATGGATCTAGTCTCCTCCCAGGTGAGACTAAGGACAGAGACATCTTATAGTTGCATTTACTTTCACCAACTATCTTGAAAAGTAACAATGGCAGCCCCCAGAGAAGATGAAGCTGCATCTCCTAATCTTCTGAATAGAGAGTGGAGAAGAGGGAAAAAGTAGATCTATAATTTCACTGGTAAAGGGAACAAATCCCCAGTGAAAAAAACTCCCCTCTACAAATGCTCATCACCATCTATTTTCCAATTTATAGTCTTAGAGAGTTGCCTAGGGGTACTGAGAGGTTAAGCAGGTTAATCTATTTAAATTCTCAGTGCCCACAGGCAACCCTCTAGCATAATGGTTATTATTCCTAGCTTAGAGTCACAGAGGCAAAATGTGCCATAGGGCAGGACATGAACCCTATCTTCTTGACTCCTAGGAGTCACTGCCTACAGGGCTTTTAACCTGGGGTCCTTGGTCTTGCCTTTTAAAAAATGTTAATAACTATATCTTAATATGCTTGATTTCAGAACCTTATGTACTTTATTTTATACACTTAAAAGCATTATTCTGAGAAGAGTTCACAGGCTCCACCAGACTGCCAAAGGAGTAATGACACAAACATGAAAAAATTAAGAACCCCTGGCCTAGAAGAAAGTGAATTTCCTGGGGAGAAAAAAAAAGTTGAATTCCTGGGGAGTTCTGGAGAGAGAAGGGGGAGTTTTGGGAAAGTTATACCCTCTTGATGAGAAAAGGACTACACCGAGATAAAATACTAAGTTTCTAATATTGTGCAGTGGTAAGTCATAGTAGAAAATGATATTTGTTATCTAGGTTTTAATTTCCTTGAAAGACAAACAGGGCCTATTAATTGAGACATGATCTACATCTGCAACTCCAGGGTCCTCACAAATCACCAGTGGATACACAGCCAATTTGTTTTTATTTGAGAATTCATTTTGTCAGTAAGCTAGCCAGGCCCTCCACTTCTCTACCTTTTCCTGTTGCTTATCTTTTGTCTATTTTACTGCTCATTAGCCTCTCTATCCACAGGTGGTATTAGATGATCTCTAAGGTCCATTCCAGCTTTAATAGCTTAAGATGATATGAGTCCCTTCAAACTCCAAAACATGATGATTCAATATGATAGCAAAGGGAAGGGGCAGTTCTGAGAAAAAGATGAAGTGGGGAGATGGACTTTTGGGAGCCAGGGCAGTAGACAGGAAATGACTGTAACTTTCCCATATTCATCTCCAGGCAACCATAAAATAGAGCCCCAAAACAAAATGTGGAACAGCAGAACCAGCAAAAAGATGGGGCGAAACAATCTTTTAGCCCAAGAAACTTGTAAGATCAGCAAGAAAGGACTGTCTTACTTGAATGAAAGGGGAGTGTAGTCCAGGACAGGAAATGTCCCAGCAAGCCAGCTACAAACCCCACATCAGCAAACCATCAGGAGATCCTGACCCCCAGTGTGGAGGAACAGGTAAACAGGACTCCCAACATGCCACAGCATAGCCACAGGAACTGACAGATTTCCAATCAGCATAGCGCTGGGCAAACAGGCAATCTTTACAGCAAGTGCCTCTGATAAAGGCCTCATTTCTCAAATATATAGAGAACTGAATTTAGAAGAATACAAGCTATTCCCCAATTGATAACTGGTCAAAGGATATGAACAGACTGTTTTGAGATGAAGAAAGGCATATGAAGAGGTTCTCTAAATCACTTTTGATTAGAGAAATGCAAATTAAAACAACTTTGAGGTACCACCTCCTACCTAACAGATTGGCTAATATGACCAAAAAGAAAAAAAGAAAAAAAAGAAAAGAAAAATAAGTTTGGAGAAGATTGAAAAAACTGGGACACTAATACATTGTGGGAGGAGTTGTGAATTGACCCAACCATTCTGGAGAGCAATTGGGAACTATGCCCAAAGGGCAACCAAATTGTTCATACCCTTTGATCCAGCCATACCACTACTAGGTTTCTATCCCAAAGAGATCATAAAAAAGGGAAAAGGAACTACACGCACAAAAATATTTATAGTGGTCCTTTTCATAGTGGCAAAATATTGTAAATTGAGGGGATGCCCATCAATTAGGGAATGACTGAACAAGCTGTGGTATATGAGTGTAAAGGAATACTACTGTGCAATGAGACGTGATGAGCAGGCAGATTTCAAAAAAACCTGGAAAGACTTGTAGGAATTCATGCAAAGTGAAATGAGCAGAACCAGGAAAACATTGTATGAGTATCAGGAACATTGTGTGATGATCAACTGTCAGTGACTCATCTCTTCTCAGCAACACAATGATCCAAGACAAGTACACAGGACTCAGGAAGTAAAATGCTCTCCATACTGAAATAAAGAACTGACAGACCCTGAATGAAGACTGAAACATATTTTTTTTACTTACTTTCTTCTTTTGTGTGTTTTTTTTCCCCTTTTGATCTGTTTTTCCTTTCACAAAGGTGACTGATATGGAAATATGTTTTACGTGATAGCACATGCATAACCTGTATCAAATTACATACCATTTTAGGAAGAGGGGAAGGGATGGAGGGAGGCAGAAAAATTTGGAACTCAAAATCTTGTAAAAATAAATGCTAAAAATTGTCTTGATATGTAACTGGGAAACAAATTAAAAACTATTTTTTAAAAAAGGATAAGATGAAGTGACACAGGATTTCACTGAATTCATGCTCTCCTTGATGACCATTATCTCAAATAACGTGCCTGTTTATGGCCAGAAACCACTGTCATTTTCACAGTTTCTGGCTGCCAAATATCTGCTTACTAATTATCTGAGGCTGATACGAAAAGGGGAGGGGCACATGCAAAGGCAATATAGGATAGTTGAAAAAGTACTAATAAAAAAAGGAAAAAAAAAGAAAAAGTACTGATAGTAATACCTGTAGTAAGTATAATACATGTCATTTTGAGGATTAAATGTACTTAAAGTACTGGGAAAACTTTTAAGAGTGGTTCAAATGTCTGTCATGTTTATTGTATTATGCCAGGAGATTAAAACATCTTTCTCATTAGAAATACATATATATATATATGTGTGTGTGTGTGTGTGTGTGTGTGTGTGTGTGTGTGTGTGTGTGTATGTGTGTGTATGTATATATGTGTGTGTGTGTATATATATATATATATATAAAACTACTGTCTATTCTCCCATATGATTTGAAGCGGCCAGAACAGAAATAGTCCAAGATAGCCACCTGAAATTACCACTACCAAAATTGTAGCAGAGCTCAAAGCTATTAGAAGAGAATGTTAATTTAATCAGGATCATAGACAGCCCTTGGCTGTCTCGAAGGCCTTAGAAGGCTCTCCTTCCTCACCTCCATCTCCTGCCTTCCCTGGCTTCCTTCAGGTCCCAGATAAAATCACACCTTCCACAGGAAGTCTTCCCCAGTCCCCCTTAATGCTAATGCCTTTTCTCTATTTCCAGTTTATACTGAATGCATTTTGTTTGTTGCCATTTTGTCTTCCCCACTAGACTATGAGCTCCTTGAGAGCGGGGATGGTGTTTTGCCTTTCTTTGTATCCCCAGTGCTTAGAACAGTACTTGCTGCATAGCAACAGTTTAAGGCAGTGGTGGGGAACCTGCAGCCTCAAGGCCACATGTTGCCTTCTAGGTCCTCAAGTGCATCCCTTCAACTGAATCAAACTTCACAGAACAAACCCCCTTAATAAAAGGATTTGTTCTATAAAACCTGGACTGAATCAAAAGGCCACACCTAAGGACCTAGAAGGCCAGATGTGGTCTCCAGGCCATAGGTTCCCCACCCCTGGTGTAAGGAATTCCCTCTATCAATACAGATTGGTGCCTTCCCTGCAATATATAATTGTAGAGAGTCACCTATACTTCTCAGATGTTAAGGGACTTGTCTGGGGTCATATAGTCAGTATTTGTCAGAAGCAGGACTTGAATCCAGGTCTTTCTGACTTTGAATCCACCTTACTATTGATTTATCACACAGCTATTCAACTTTTACAAATTTAAAGAAGAAAAAAGGACAGGTTCCCCATCCCTGGTTTAAAGGAGGGCTTATTGATTTGATCTTGGAGTTCATCTTGTTTTTTTATATTTGTATTCCCAGTGCTTAGCACACTGTCTAGCAAATAATAAGTGCTTAATAAAGGCTCTATTTATCCCTCCATCTATTCAATCCTCTCACTTTACAGATATTTATAACATAGTTTATTGAGTCTATAATAAATTCTTAAAATACTACCTTTGCATATAATACTCAGCCAGACCCAATCTTTTTTGGAAGATACATTAAGTTGCTCCTTTTTGAAGGGGCTCTAGTCATCTTGCAATATATACATATATATATATATGTAAGGCAATGAAAACAAAGCTATTTAGAGACATTCCCTCCCAGCCCCCTCCTTATTTCTGTTCTGAATCTATTTCAGCTTAAGATTTGTCTTGTTCTGTCTAATAGGAAAATATGTTTTGCATGATTTCACATGTATAATTGATATATTGCTTACTTTCTCAATGGTGGGGGACAGACTGCAAGGAGGGAGAGAATACAGAATTTTAAAATGAATTAATGTTTAAAAATAAAAAATTAATTTTTAAAATAAGTTTTAAAAATATTTATCATGTTCTAGGGTTATGTTACTTTGATCATCAATATGCCATTAATTAAATTCAGTTTTAAATCCCTCTGAACTTCTGGGAGAATCTATGGAAATGGTGAAGGCTGGGACCTAATCAAAGTATCAAGAAGGTGCCCATTGTAAACTGGCATGTTATTGCCTCTTGTCACCCCATCCCCATGATACTTCTCATCACATAATGAGGAAATAAGAGCATGGAATTAAAGGGAAAGAAATCCCTCCTTTCTTGAACTACCTAGATTTATGTTTGCCAGCAATCTTGCACTATATCTGATATACTTGAATTGGTTCTTCTTAGAAGATAATAAGGCATTTGAACTTATTAAGCTCTAACTCATATATCATGGCTTTTCTTAGGGGGGATAAAACCTCTTTCCTGATTATTAGATACATAAAACTGTCACTTCAAACCCTGCATGCCATCACCCTCTCCTCTAACTGTCTTCGTATTGGAGTATTTTGTGAAAACAGGTTTCAGTAAATGTAAACTTCAATTTTGTCCAAGTTGTTATCGTTGGCTTCTTTCACATCACCTACTCTTTTATGTTATCATGAACATCTTTCATTGTCTTGGATACAACATGGGCTTGTGATTTTCTTGCTCTTTGTGTGTAGACTGCCACAAATAAGCAGTAGATAGGTAATCCTTAAGAATTTAGGCTTCTGTCATTCCTAAGTTTATTTTGCCTGGTATTCATTTATTGATGGTTTTAATGTCTAGATTCCTTTCCAGAGCCCTAGATGTAGATGTAGAGGGTGGGGTGCTTTGTATGGTGAAGTAACTTTCCAACAGGAGTCTGGTAAACTATATCCCCAACCTTCTGAGCACCAAGGCTTGAAGGGTAGGAATAAAAAAAGCAAGGCCGTTAGAACCTGGAAAATCTCTCTTCCAAGATGCATTTAGAACTCACAGCACATCTAATCCACCCCCTTCTTCCCCCCCCCGACCCCCCATTGTTCTCCCAGGGACTCCTGACAACAGATAATGAGATCTGGGGATGTCGTTAGTCAGCATGGCATACTGGCAGGGGAGGATACATGGCTGTCTCACTCCAGCAGCAGCCTTGAAGTTTGACTACCTCCAGTAAAACTCTATTTATCAGGCTTCTGGCTCGGCAAGCAGCCTTGTCAGCTGCTGCTGAGCCCATTGGGAGAGTATTTAATTAAAATGATTGTGGCACTGTTGAAATGAAGGATTGGGAAGATGTCCAAGTCTCTATGTACCTCTCTCTCTCTCTCTCTCTCTCTCTCTCTCTCTCTCTCTCTCTCTCTCTCTCTCTCTCTCTCTCTCTCTTTCTCATTCTTCCACACAAACCTTCCACCCTTGACCCCATGTTCCCATGTCTCTATTAACCAGGCAGCATTCATCATGGGGCTATTTTCAAATGGCCAATGCTAGGTAGTCAAGCCACAAACAAAAGGCCAATAAAGCACACTGAGAGAATTTGTGTTTATAGGCCTGAGTCGGACAGGTACCATGGACAGAAAACAAAGTGATGAAACTTGCTTTACTGAAAAATTTTAATGTAGTCACTGCATATCTCTTCATCTGATTTTCCCATAGATACACCCTATTTTAGGGGCCTGAAAACATATTTCATCACATAGTTCTTTCCTATCACATCTACCAATCCTTTACAAAGTAAATAAATGCAATTAGAACATGAGCTATAGGAAATTCCTTTACCGAGTGGTAGGATTAGACTTTTCTGTATTCCATCTGGTTAAAGCTTCATAACATGAACTTTTCTGATACATTAGCATGAGGCCTAGATATTTTGTAATGAATTTTTATGAATAGGCATCCCAGGGACATGATGTACTTCATTTGCTCTTATTATCCAGAACTGAAATAAGGAAGTAAGAACAAATGATAGAATAAACCAATGGTCCAAAATGCAGCAATAACTTCTCAACACCTTGTATTTAGAAATATTGACAATGACTTTTAACTGGCTCATCTTAGAAGCAAAATCCTAAAATTACCATGCTTAAAATATGCAGTTGCATTGTTATTTAATGCTGTACATAACAGTTATGAACCAGGATATCTCAGGGGAAATTTTGCTACCCTTGAAAGAAGAAAAATAGAATGTACTACTCTGTACAAGTCTGCAAGCTTGGCCTTAGCTACATTGATGTATTTAATTCCTACTTGAAGAGCATTAGAAACATGAGCAATCATAAATGCATTTTGAAGCTTTCTAGCTTTTGAATCCCTCTGATTTTCCAGTTCAGGTTTAAACCTAGCAACTAAGTTCTGCTATTCTGAACTCAGACATGGTTTCTATGAATGAAAGCACATCACTGATGCATAAAAGAAGGTCTCATGTAAGCCCTTTACTCATTGGATTCTGGAAGAAAGGAATAGACCCAGGCAAGAATAGATGGAGCTGAAAGACAAGTTTCCTATTGCATCTTCAGTGTTGGTATTGATAGCCACCACTGTAGTTTTTGTACATTTGATGTTCTATTTTAAATATAGAAATATTTTAAAAATAGAAATAATCAGTTAATGGTTTGGACAGAAATGACTAGATAGTCATTGCATTAATGTAGAGTACTGATATGCAGTCAGGGAACCTTTGTTCATGTCTGAACTATTCTACCCAAATTTGTTTGTTACATTTTTGGGGGCTAAATGCACTGATCAAAGAATACTAGATTAAGAGCTACAAGAGACCTTTAAGGTAACTTTCCCAAGTCATACAGGTAAATATTAGAAGCAGGAGCTGATACTAAGACCTCTCATTGAAGAGCTGATACTTTCTCCATGTTACCTCCATATACTGCCCTCCAAATTATTACTTGAATGACCTTGGGCAAATTACTTGATGTCTCTAGGCCTTAGTTCCTCAGACATAAAACAAGAAAGTCAGACTCAATGACTTGTAAAACCCCTTGGAACTGAAAATCAGGGATCAGATCATCAGTTCATCCAGCCACCCCCCCAAAAAATTATTTTGAATCATTTTGAGTACAGAGGATATGCAGATTAAATAATTAGTTGATTGACTCAGTTATTCATCTTTCAAATGCCTACTTTGAAGTCAAGGAGACGATAGTCTTAGTTATTCAGAGAGACCTAGGGGATCCTAGAAACCCAGGTGAACTCACTGAATTTGGACATCATATTTTTTTTTGCCCTGCTAAGTCTTTTTTTTTAAGATTGTGAGACATTGTTAGTATGAACTAACCCTAGACAGAAGGAAAAAATTTGATTCCAAAACTTAAACATTATGTAATTTAAACAATCTGTAACCTCATTGATGGACAGGTAGATGGCACAGTGGACAGAGTGCCAAACCTGGAATCAGGAAGACTCATCTTCCTGAGTTCAAATCTGGCCTCAGATATTTACTAGCTGTATGACCCTGGAGAAGTCACTTAATCCTTTTTGCCTGAGTTTCCTCATCTGTAGAATGAACTGGAGAAGGAAATGGCAAACCACTCTAAAATCTTTGCAAAGAAAACCCCAAGTGGGGTCACAAAGAGTTGGACACGACTGGAAAATGACTGAACAAAACCACCTCGTTGATGTTTGGTATGACTTAGAGATGACATTTTGAAGCAGCATATAACCTCAATTCCAGAATTTATCTTGTCTTCAATGATGAAATGAATTAGATTGTATGGGTCTCCACTTCCTTACAGCTTATCTCCCATAAGGAACAGAAGGAGATTTACCTGGCATGAGTCTCAGTGTATTCATCTGGACTAGCGAGCTGGTAGATTAGATTAGCTGGTGGATTAGACAAAAGGTCCCATTTGTCTTTAATACCTGTGGTACTTAAAACTTCCTTCAAGGCTCAGCTCCTACAGCAAGACTTTTCTGGTCCCCTAATTGTTAATATACTTCCTCATCTGTTCACATTTTGTATCTCCTCACTCCTAATATAATGCAAACTTATTTAGGTCACAGGCTATTTTTATTATTTTGATCTTTGGGTTCCCAGTCTAATACCTTCTGCATATAGCAGGTACTTAACAAAAGTTTATTGACTGTCTCCTGGATTCCCTGGCTTTCTTCAAGTCCTTGCTGAAATCCCATTTCCTGATCTCCATGATGCTAGTACCTTCCCACCACGGGCTGTCTCCGATTTATTCTGTGCATATTTTGTTTGGACATAGTTATTTTTATGTCATCTTCCCTGTTAGACTGTGACTTCCTGGAGAGCAGGGACCGTTTTTTGCATTTTGTTTTGTTTGGGGGTTTTTTGTGTCTCCAGAGTTTAGATTAGTGTCTGGCATATAGTAGATGTTTAGTAAATGTTTTTGACTGACTGGATCCTTTGATTCTGTGAAGAGGTGGAAGCCAATAAATATACCACAAAAAGAATGTTATACTGGAGCAGACCTGCACAGCTTGGCACTAGGTAGGGGCCAAAATGGGCTAAACTTCCTTAGGCCACAGATAGGTTAGACTAGAGACAGACTGATGATGATCGATTGCCACGGATCACATGACAGCCACATGAAATACTTTGGTGGGCCCCATGTGGCCAACGGACCATATGTTGTACAAGCCTGTACTAGAGTTTACATTAAGCACAAGCAACTTGTTTTGTTGATACTTAGGAGGCCTTGGAACTCTCTTGCTTTCTTGACCTGTCAGTTTGGTCTTCTTCTTTAATATTGTTCCAGATTCTGTTTTTGTAAGCTTAAATTACATACATTCATTTTGGCTTGTTTCTTTTCTTTAAGTGTATTATTACTTCTTTCTAGCTGTCTGTTGTGATCCTCTAACCACCATTTTACCTTCTCTGCCCTTGTTTTTATTTCCCAAGTTCTTCTTAATAGTTTATTCATTTCCCCCTGGTTAACAATGATTGTCTGGATATGACTTAGAAGTTCTAGAAGAAAACTACCTGTCCTTACCCTTTTTTTTGATAAAAGACAAAACCAGGGCAGCTAGGTGGCGCAGTGGATAGAGTACCAGCCCTGAAGTCAGGAGGACCTGAATTCAAATCCGGCTTCAGACACATAACTGTAGCTGTGTGACTCTGGGCAAGTCAGTTAATGCCAATTGCCTTACCAAAAAACAAAACAAAAATAAAAACAAAGACAAAACCAATAAAAGCCCCTACAATCTAAGATTTCCAAATCTGATATCTACACCAGCCAACGTGGGCAGTGGGCAGTTCTCCTAGGCTTAGATAAATCATAAAAGTCTCAGTGAACAATGGGATTCTCCAAATTCTATGATTGTACTGTATTTATTTTTCCTTTGTACTATACCCCACCCCCCAGTAGAATATAAGGCCTTTCAGGGTAAGTAGCTTCCTGTCTTTATATTCACAGTGCCCATGCTTTGCATGTTGTACTTCAGTACTCCAATATGCCAATGGATCTGTAATATTGTTGATATTGGCATATCCTCCAATGCCATTTTTAATACAGTCATGTCTGACTATCCTATAAGATTATCATTGTTCCATTTATTTAGCACAGAGCAGGTATCTGATATTTTAAGGGTCTTCCTTACATTCTCTTGACATTGTGTGGATTCCATTGCTTATCCTTCATTCTCATTATGGTCAGAAGCCCAACTTTTTTTTTTTGCCCCCTGTGCATACATTTTTTCTGGTGGCATCTATTAGACTACTTTTCCCTTATAATTCCTCATTTACAGTTTGTTGCAGTTTGCTCATGCCCACCATATACCTCTTCATTACCCTTAGGTTGATTCTCAACTTCAGTTCCTCAGAGTTTATGGTATTTCTATGACTCAGAACCATCCAATATTACCTAGAGAAAATTGTTCTTTGAAAATGGTCTTTGTTTCAGGATATGTGAAGATTTACTGAATTTCCCAAAGGCAATCCACCCTGCTCTCCACCACCTGTTCAATGCTGGTCCTAGATCATTGTCCTTTTACTATGTCCAAAATATGGTACTGATGGTTGGGCTCTAATGGTCACACATTCAACTGCAAATCATAGTGTGGCAAAAATGCATTATTCATCTGTTGTTTTTCCCTGTGGGGATAAATAGGCTAAGCTATTTAGAGTGATTATCCTAAATCTCATTTAGAAGACTCCATAATTTTATGGGTTTGATAAAATCATCACATTGTCATTTACAAATTCAAGCATCTGGAGAACACCATCATGTCTAGGGAATCCCTCCTTCACTTGGAGTCTGCACTAGATCTTCTCAGTGACAGTGATAAAAAAAAATTGTCAAGCACATATCTCTTTCTGTTTTATGCCTCAATTTATGTTAATAATCATAGGATCATTAAATAAAGTTGTTGTTGTTGTTGTTTCTGGTCCTTCATTCTAGAAAAGGACCAATGATATCGTGAGGGTAATGTCTTGACTTGTTCATGAATTGGATTTAAGTGAGGCAGAGCTGGGCAAAGTCATCAGTCTCACTCTCTCCTCCAGAGTCATCAAAGTCCAGTAGCAAGAAAAAAAGTCTAGTTCACTGGCAATGCAGTGTTTACCTTTCTAAATTAAGGTCTTTCCCAGTTCTCAGTTTTTCTGAGGCAGTGCAAATTGAATTGCTAAGAGCTAGGTAAGAAATAAGACAAAAATGGCCTTCACTTACCATCACAAAAATATCAATCTGGTAAGAGAAGACCCTCTGAGTTTCTAACCAGAACAGAAAACAATTGCTGTTTACACTCATTCTCAGCCATCAAAACCTAAACAATCAATGTCTGTTGTTATATCCTTCAAGGAATATTGTATGATTTTTACATTTTAAGGGAGAAATTTCTTAGAGGAGAGTTTTTAAAAATGATGTTTTTCTCTATTTAATCAAATCCTTTTTATTATATATTAAAATAAGCATATACATTATAATAATGGTCCTTGTATTTTCCATATCTATTAGTCAGTTGTGTGATTGTAAAGATCTGTGGAATATAACTTGCAAAAAAAAGCCTGTCTATTCTCTTTAAATAATGTTTTAATCAAAATATCCCCCAAGCATATGTAGATTAGTATCATAAAATTATTGTATAGATGGGAAAGTAGATATGGATGGGTAGTTATTCAATCATTAATAGTATGGAAGTTAGCAGTAGTAGTGGTAAATATTCTGTGACCCTTTTAAATAATTCATTTACCTGATTGTGGCATCAGGAATTCATTGAGGGCTCTCTAGTTCTCAGGTTCCAAGGTCACAAGAAAAGGAAGACGGTGGGGAGTGTGCATGTATATGTTGGGATGGTGGATTTCATTTGGGTGAAAGAGGGTGGATATGGTAATGAGGTTTTTAAGACTATGGTCCACTTTACTTAGCATATGTTGAAACTCAAATTGATAGCTCACTCTTTGTTAAAATAATATGAAAGCCAGAGACCACTCCCCTTAGATTCAGTACTATTATATAAGAAACATTCATCCATTATGAAGGTGTGGCTTAGGCAGTTTTTCTCTAAGACCATATTTTAAAAAAGTAAAGCCAAGAAGCAATAATTTCCTTTATGGAGTTTTGATTATTAGACATTTACCAGTCTTTTCTTTTACCTTCCTCTCCCCTCTTAGGGAAAGTTTTGCTATTCTAAGGAGAAATTAACATACAAACAGAAAAATGCTAACAGTATGGACTGCATCTTTCTTGATCAAAGTTAATTTAAGTATGGCGTGTGTCTCTTTTGAAATACTGTCAATTTTTTAACAGCTACAACTTTAAATAAATTTAGCTGTTCTGGCTTCCTACAGAGAGAGTTGCTAAGGAAACCAAAAGCCAGCCATATTGCCATCACACTCTATCCCCACGGAGCTCCATTATGGCCTATCAGTCATTTTGAGAGTGATAGACTCTGCAACATACAGGAAAAGAAAATGTATCAGTTTTTCTCTGATGGAATATTTTATGGAATATGTTTGCGTATTGATATTAGAAGATGGTTCAATAACCTGTTTAATAAACCTCTCTACCAATTATCTCCTATAAATGAAAAAAGGGAATGAATGTCTCACAAAAATGAATCAACACTATGGAGGATTCTATTTCTAAGACTTTATTATTGTAGCGGCCAAAATGCAAAATTATACTCTCTCATGAGAATTTCAATGACTTATAAAATAATAAGAGCATCACAATATTTTTTACATTACAAAAAGCAAACATTTTCCCTACCTCTGCTATAGCCCACTGAATATTACAAATAAAAGAACAATAGTAGTGTGGGCATTTGTCTTAGGAATGTTTCTATTTAAACTTCATCAAAAAGGATAAGAAGAATGAGAATAATAATGACACCAATGCAATGTCCTCTTTATGTACACTTTCAGAACTCTAAACTAGAACATAGCAGATTTAGAAAATATACTTATAAAATCCTTTATGATATTAATAAAATTCAAGGTATATAATGCTTAGGGAGTTACTAAAGTTTTAATTTTCTTGCCTCCTTCCCCCACCAAAAAAAAAAAAGGCAAAAGAAGAAAAGCCCTGATAGGCAGTTTAGAGAACAAAAAAAAATCCTATAGAAATGCTTTTTGGAAATGAGCAGAAAAATGTCACCATAACCCAACACATGACTTCCTCCCTCTCTCATTTCATCATAAAAGAGTAAAAGCTGACGGTAAGTATATTGTGTTTGCCATTGTATTTGTTGAATATAAACAAAATGATTTGCCTTCAGATGGAATTTATGAAATGGCTAAGATCCAACAATGGAATCAAAAAGGTTTCTATGAGCAACATCCGAATAAACTCAGCCACTGATAATCAACAAAGAAGCACCACACAGATGGCTTAATCATATGGATTTGTTTATGGAAATAGAAGTTCTCATGATGTCAATTCAGGACCAGGTTATTATCCACCAGAAGTGACAGAAGGATTATCTTTAGGAAGTAATGATTGGTAATCATATAAAATCTACAAAAATTTGAAACTCTAAATACTTAGCAAGATATGGCATAGTGAATTGAACTATCTAATTAATGTCATTTGTAGGTTTATAAGACAATGAATTCCCATACTGTGGATATAGAACTTTAAAATTCCCTAGGAATTCAACAAGTAAACTCTACTACACAGAATCATTATCATAGAATTGTTGCTCACAATTGCTTAGACATAATACTGACATATAATAATTTCATAACAATATTTTTTAATAAAGGTTGCCATTGGACTCAAAATTTCTAAGTAACATGGAATGAAACATCTTCAAAATATAGATTCCTAAAAGGAATCAAAGTCATTTGGGAATAATATGAGGACTATATTATCCTTTCATTCTGTATACTACTGAATTTTTCCTAAAGATGCTTTCAGTGATTCAACAGAAGATGAGCTCACATCTCATTATTCTTTTTGAGTTGTTGGGGGTTTTTTAATCCATTTGGGCAATAAAAAAAAATCCACAGAATATTTATATAAAATAATAGATGGATTGTGACTTCTCATAGAGCCTTTTCTACCTGAATTTCATTGAAAAAAAGATGAGAAGAATGAGATCATAATGACAATGAATCCAATAACCTTCAAAATCAACATGTAAAAATTAGGACCAGTGGTTGCACATTATTTGTAACTAGTTATTCTTCTAGCTGCACTATACAAGCTTAATTTGATGCAACTGTTCAATGTTACTGTGACAAAAGCTAACACAGTCTTGGGCTACATTAACATTAAAGTGTTGCAAACAAAGGAAGTGATAATTCCATTCTATTCTGTACTGATCAGAATACATTTAGAACACTGCATCAATATTTAAAAGGAACAGTCAAATTAGAGTACGCATTCCTTAGTCTCTTCCTGCCCTCTCCTGCTTGAATGGATTCCCTTCATACCACTGTTGAAATTCTTTGCTTTCACCAAGGCCTAGTATTACCCCCTCTATGAGGCCTTTCCTTATTCTTACAATCTATATGAATGAGATGCCTCCCTTTCCAACCTTCCATGTGTCTGTTTGACCTCAATTATTCACCTCCTCCACTAATTTGTATATTTGTTTATATAAATGTAGTAAATCTATCTCCCCTAAGCAATTTTAGCCGCTTTAAGGAAGTCAGCATAGGTAATTTTTTGGTTTTTTACCATCAATATTTAGAACTCTGCCTTCCATTTTGGTGCTTAACAAATATTGATGCACTTGGATTTAACTGAACCGATGCTGATAATACAGAGTAACCTACAATGGAGAGTAACTAAATGGTATAGAGTTTAAAACTCATAGTTTGTAAGGAAGAGTTGAAATAGATTATAAGGAAGAGGTAAGTTTAGATTGGAGGAGGGAAATATTAGAGAGAAAATATGGTATATGTCTTCAAATAAGTAAAGGGTTGTCATGGAGAAGAGGGAACACTTTTTTTCATGGAAGGAAGAGTTAGCACAAATGACTGCAATCTGGAGAGAAAGACTTTGACTCAACATAAGAAATAATTTTCTAATGAAAATTACTAACCAATAATTTCCCCACCTTTTCTGGTTGGGGGTGGGGGTCAAGGAAGGGAGGGAGGGCATAGCGAGCTTTCTTATTTTAGAGAAATTAACCAGACATTGAGTGGCTATCTGCCAATGATGTTTTAGAAGGGATTCCTTACTAAATGGGAGGTTAAACTGGATGAATCTTCTAATCTTAAAATCACATGATTTTATAATTTTTTTCTTGTACCCTAACAAACTTACTCCACATTTGTTTCCTTATAATTCTTTTTAAGAAGAACAAGGACATCTTATTGTGGTTGATGACTACAGGAGAAGCTCAGACAAGAAGGTGGAGAGATTTGTCATTGGTAATCATGTGTAGAGTTCATCCAGTACATAAAAGGAAGGTGAAGAATAATATACATGGTTAATAAATTTATACAGTAGAATAAAATTAATATTACAAAGTATATAATCCAAGGGCAAAGCCAAGGTGGCAGATGGGAGGCAGCCACTCAGTTGAACTCTCCCAACATTTCCCTCCAAACAATTTTAAAATAATGTCTCAAACAAAATTGTGGAGTAGCAGAGCCAACAAAAAGTCAGGATGAGATATTTTTCAAACTTAAGAAACCTTAAGAGAGGTCTGTGAAACCAGGGCAGGACCAAAACATATGCATTGTAACACCAGTGGGCACTGGAGGCTGCAAACACAAACAGTAGCATTGGGAACTGTCATCCCAGAGACACTAAGGGGGTCAGAAAACTGGTCAGAAAGAGATACAGGGGGGCACCTAGGTGGCACAGTGAATAGAGCTCTGGCCTTGGAGTCAGGAGAACCTGAGTTCAAATCCAGCCTCAGACACTTAACACATACTAGCTGTATGATTTTGGGCAAGCCACTTAACCCTGATCACCTCAGCACAAAAAAAGGTGGGGGGAGGGATGCATTGTTGGCAGTGGCTGCAGCCAGTACTAATAGGGATCTCTATCGCCCCTAGTGTGTTCTGGGTTACAATTCCTGTGTGGAGAGAAACTTTTGTGGTTGGTCACAAGGGAGCAGGGACCCTGGTTGCAGTTCTAAAGCAGAGAAGTGCACTAGCAATGTGGCTGCAGGAGAGCAGGGACCTGGTCAGAGTTTCAGGGCCAAGAGGAATACTAGTGCTTTCAGCTGCAGGGAATCAAGTGCCCTTCCTAGGTAAAGACCAGACCACAGACCAGGACAGCAGTGACCACACCTCTCCTCATATCACAACACCTTGGAAGCACCTAAAACTTGCAGACCCCAGAATTAGTTCAGAAAACAGCTGCATGAAAAAGCCTGAAGCTTGGGACAGTGCTTCCCCACCCCAAAGTAAGCAGAGACCAACATTAATATAAAGTTCAAAATCAAGATATAGGCTGGAAAAATGAGCAAACAAAAAATAAAAACTTGACCATAGAAAGCTACTAGGTAGACCAAGGCACAAACTCAGAAGAAGACAACAATGTGAAAATAGCTATAATCAAAATGTTAATTGTACCCAAGCCCAACAAAAATTCTGGGAAGAGTTAAAGAAAGAGATAAGAGTGATAGAGGAAAAATTTGGGGGGGGATGAGAGTGATGTAAGAAAATTATGAAAAGAGAATAAACAGCTTGGTAAAAGACATACACACACACACACAACTGAAGAAAATAACACCTTAAAAACCAGAATAGGGCAAATGGCAAAAAAGGTACAAAATTCACTGAAGAAAAGAACTCCTTAAAAAGTAGTATTAGCCAAGTGGAAAAAGAGGTTTAAAAAAAGCTTCCTGAGGAAAATAATTCCTTAAAAATTATAATTGAGTAACTGAGAGATAATGACTCCATGAGACATCAAGAAACAATAAAACAAAGTCAAAAGAATGGAAAAAATAGAAGAATGTCCCATTGGAAAAACTATTGACCTGGAAAATAGATCTTTTTTAAAATTTTATTAATTTAATTTGATTTATCAACAATCACTTCCATATGCTTTTCAGCTGAAAATTTTTCTCCCCCTTCCTCCCCACCACCCTCCCCAAGACAGTGAACAATCTGATATAGGCTTTACATTTACATTCATATTAAACATATTTTCACATTAGTGAAGTTGTAAGTAAAAATTAAAACCAATAGGAGGAACCATCAGAAAGATGAAATAAAACTCAACAAAAGGTAAAAATAAGTGATAGTGATTCGACTTCCATAGTTCCTTCTTTGGATGTGTATAGCATTTTCCATCCCGAGGCCTCTGGAGATGTCTTAGATCCTTGTAATGCTGAGAAGGGTTCAGTTTAACAATATTAGTCATTGCATAACATGGCTGTTATTGTGTACAAAGTCCTCTTGGTTCTGTTCACTTCACTCAGCATCAGACCATATAAGTCATTCCAGGTTTTTCTGAAGTCAGCCTGTTCATCATTTCTTATAGCATAATAGTATTCCATTATATTCATATACCACAACTTGCTCAGCCATTCCTCAGTTGATGGGCGTCCTCTCAATTTCCAATTCTTTACCACCACAAAAAGAGATGCTATGAATATTTTTGTACATGTGGGTCCTTTTCCCATTTGTTTGATCTCTTTGGGATATAGCCCTAGAAGTGCTATTGCTGGATCACAGGGTATGCACATTTTTGGTATTCCTTTGGGCATAGTTCCAAATTGTTCTCCAAAATAGTTGGATCATTTCACAACTCCATCAACAATGTATTAGTGTTCCAATTTTCTCACATCTCCTCCAACATTTATTATTTTCCTGTTTTGTCATGTTGGCCAATCTGATAGGTGTGATGTGGTACCTCAGAGTTGTTTTGATTTGCATTTCTCTAATCAATAATGATTTAGAGCATTTTTTTCCCTGGAAAATTGATTTGAGAGAGGTAACTTAAGAATTATTGGACTACCACAAAGCCATGATCAAAAAAAGAGCTTAAACATCATCTTTCAAGAAATGATCAAGGAAAACTGGCACAATATCTTAGATCCAGGGGGAAAAATAGAAAATGAAAGAATCTAGCCATCACTTCTTGAAAGAGATACCAAAATTAAAACTCCCAGGAATATTATGGCCAAATTCCAGAGGTCCCATGTCAAGGAGAAAATATTGCAAGCAGTCAGAAAAAAAAATAGTTCTATTATCATGGAGCCATAGCCAGAATCACATAAGATTTAACAGTTTCTATGTTAAAGGATCAGAGGTATTAAAATATGATATTCTGTAGGGCAAAGGAATTAGGATTACAAACAAGAATCACCAAACCAGCAAAACTGAGTACTGCCCTTCAGGGGGGAAATGGATGTTTAATGAAATAAGGGATTTTCAAGCATTTGTGATGAAAAGCCTAGAGCTGAATATAAATTTGACGTTCAAACATAAGACTCAAGAGAAGCATGAAAATGTAAATGTGAAAGAGAAAATCACAACAGACTCAATAAAGTTCAACTGTTTGTATTCCTATATGGAAAGATATCACATGTAATTTCTAAGAATATTATCATTATTAGAATAGTTAGAAACCATCTACCTAGACAGAGGGTATGAGTGTGAAGTGTTGTGTTGGGATGATCTTAAATAAAGAAGGGGTGAGAAAGAGGGATGTAGTGAGAGAAGGAGGAAGGGAGAGATAGAATGGGAAAAATTATCTCACACAAAAGAGTTGTGCAAGAAAGAGCTTTACAATGCATGAGGAATTGGAGGAGTGTACAACATTTGAACCTCACTCTCATTAGAACTGGTTCAAAGAGGGAAGAATACACACACACATGCCACACACACACACACTTAGTTGGGTATGGTAAATCTATCTTACTGAACAAGGAAATAGGAGGAGAAGAGAAATGGAAGGGTAGATGACAAAATGGAGGGCACATTCAGGGAAAGTAAGATCAAGAGCAAAACAGATTTTAGAGCAGGTCAGGATAAAAGGAGATAGAGAGAAGGATAAACAAACAAAAATGAGATGGAGAGAAATACACAGTAATAATAACTGTGAATGTGAATGGGAAGAGCTTACCCATAAAACAGAAGCAGATAGCAAAATGGATTCTAAACCAGAATCCAACAGTATGTTGTTTACAAGAGACATACTCACAACAGAAAGACACGTATGGAGTTAAAATAAGGAGATGTGGCAGAATCTAAAAAATCTAAATATAAATATTAAAAAAAGACAGGGGTAGCAATCACAATCTCAGAAAAAGCAAAAGCAAAAATTGATCTAATTAAAAGTGATAATCAGGGAAATTACCTTTTGATAAAAGGTACTGTAGATAATGAAGTAATATCAAACACTTTTACAGCAAGTTTCTTTGATAAAAACTTCTTTTCTCAAATATATAAGGAACTCAGTCAAATTTATAAAAAATAAAAGCCATTCCTCAACTGATAAATTGTTAAGGGAAATGAACAGGCAGTTTTCAAAAGACATCAAAGCTATCTATAGTTATATGAAAAAAAAATGCTCTAAATCACCTATGATTGGAGAAATGCAAATTAAAACAATTCTGAGGGACCACTTCACACCTATCAGAAATAACAAATGCTGGAAGGGATAAGGAAAAATAGGTACACTAATGAATTGTTGGTGGAGTTGTGAACTGATCCAACCATTCTAGTAAATGATTTGGAACTATTCCTAAAGGGCTATAAAAATGTGCATACCCTTTGACCCAGCAACGACACCACTAGGTCTGTACCCCATAGATGAAAGGAAAATGGGGGAAAACTATATATACAAAAATATTTATGGCAACTTTTTGTGGTGTCAAAGAATTGAAAATTGAGAGGATGCCCATCAATTAGAAAATGGCTGAAAACATCATGGCATATGATTGTGAAGGAATACTATTGTGCTATAAGAAATGAAGGGAGGGATGGTTTCAGAAAAATGTAGGAAAACCTATATGAATTCATACAGAGTAAAGCAAGTAGAACCAGGATCATTGTACACAGTAATAGCAATATTGTAATGATGATCAACTGTGAAAGACTTAGCTAGTCTGATAAATACAATGATCCAAGAAAATTCCAAAGGACTTATGATGAAAAATACTATCTACCTCCAGAGAAAGAGCTGATGAACTGAGTGCAAATTAATGTATAGTTTTCTTACTTTGTTTTTCTTGCTTTTCTTTGCAAAATATGGCTAATGTGAAAATATATTTTACATCATTTTTATGCATAAAAGATAACATTGCTTGCCTTCTCAGTGAGTGAGGGAAAGGCAGGTGGAAGGGAGAGAATTTGGAGCTTAAAATAAAAATAAAGAATTCAAAATAAATAAATTTTTTAAAAAAAACTAAGTATATAATCCATTCTCACACTATCCCTGTAAAATTTCCACAGACATTTAGTGTAGCAACATCAGAATCTAGAGAAGTTCTCAGGTTTCCTAATTCTCAGCACAGTCAAATAAAGTAAACAAATCTTAAGAATCATCTGGTACTCTAGCATACAGTAAACTCTGCTATGGGAGAGGCTGAGGCTGGTGGATTCCTTGAGTTTAGGAGGTCTTAGCTTCAGTAGGTTAAAACAATTGGGTTTCTGTACTAAGAGTGACATCAATATGGCAAGCCACTAGAAGCAAAGGGCCATCAGGCTTCCTATAGGAGAATGAACCAGCCTGGGTCAGAAATGGAATAGATTATATAGAATTAGGCCCATGAATGACTACTGCACTTCTAGCCTAGGAAACCTAGGGAGACACAATGTCCAAAACCAAAAACAAACAACAAAAATCCCTCTATTGGCATGCCCTTCTTTTTTTTTCTATTTCTATATTATCAAAAACATGTAATAAAAATTTTCCTCATCTATAGCTATCAATACAGTCCTTATAGAAAAGAAATTGTCATTTAATTTCCAATCTAGCCGGGAATCCATTGTGGCATTTCTGACTTCTCCTCCATGTTGCAGAAATCTCATCTTTCAGAAATCTCTCCATCCTGCAAGATAGAATCTTGGTACTCACGCATTATCGCTACCCTCTGCCCCTATAATTGAAGAGTAGAATAATGAACTCCAAAACTTCCATTTAAAGAGAGGGACCAAGACAAATGAATCCTCATTTCCTACTAGTTTGTACTTTTTTGAGACTTCTGTGATTTGAGCCAGGCACCCTCCGTCTCAAACTTTCTTTTGTGTTTTGTCTTCCTTCATTAGATTATAAGCTCATTGAAGGCAGGGACTATCTACTTTGTATTTACATTCCCAAACCTAAGCATGATACCTGGCAAATAGTAGGCAATTAATATATGTTATTATATTTATGAGTCAGTCAGACTGACTCCTAAAGGCTAATCTCCAACATGACAATTTAATTTCTTTCCCATTCTTTTAAATCAGAAATGTTGAATAGTCTATAGGAACTTCCTACTCATCCTTTGGAATGATACCATTGTCTATTGCTGACACATTTGAATAGAAACAGAGCTAACATGAACCATGAAAATATATCTGCTAAGCACATCAAGTCCATCACACCTGCTAACACCACTTTCACATTCAAGTCTATCCAAACCCATGGTAGGATGAAAAGGCAACAGGAAGTTCTGTTTATCCACATACCATTCAAATTGCTCTTGTTTCTCATCTGCTGTTCTTTCTAGAAAAGTAAATTCAGAAGTGGAGTAGTAATTCAATCCACAAGCATTTCTTAACTGCTTTTTATTTGTAGGCACCCTGTTAGTTGTTGGGAATACAAAAACAATTAGGTAGTGCCAGCCCTCGAGAAGATTACATTCTACTGGGGGGAGATAACATGTACAACTATATGCATGTATAATATAATACATGCAAAATTCATTAAAAAGAATTTGTGGGAGAAGGTGCAAGCAGGTAGGAAAGATAAACATTTCTTGTAGAAGGTAATGCAAGCTGAGTTTTGAAGTAAATTAGGGATTCTCTTAAATCATGCTGTTACATGGAAGAAGATAAATTAATGATTAGTAAATTGGTGGAAGAGATATCGTTGGGGTGAAATTGCCAAATGAGTAATCAGGAATCCACTCAAATGGAAAGAGATAGGACACCAAAGTGCAGGAAACAGACCAGAATTATTATGAAGATATGAACTGGGTAGAGTTTACTCAAATCATCCCATTGCATCCTAAAAACAAAACAAAACAAACAAACAAAAAAAGTGAGCCATCGGAATCCAAGTATGTAAAAAACAAAAGACATCAACAGAACTTTATTTAAAACAAAGTGAAATAAAAGTAACCTTGCAGATAAGAATCAAAAAGCAAATAGCAGCTTTTCACTATTTTCCTGAGTCTTAATAGTAAAAGCATTGATATTCTTTGTCACACTTTAAGATGAAAAAATTTAATATGTCAAAGGTATTATCTACTAAGTGCTATGGAGAGGTATAAGAGCAGAGAGAATACCATTAAGGCCTTTGAAAAGGACATAATCTATTCACGGAAACAGGTAAAACAACTTTACAACACTTCAGAGTACCAAAATGTCAATATGTTATGTAAGTACCATCGTGCTGCTTCACAAGTATTTTTAATGCATGTATCATTCGGTATGAATATCACTTTATGTCTGCTGTATGAGAGCTACAGAAGGATAATGAGTTGGGCACAGAATTCTATATAAGGAGATATGGTTGGATCGCATCTGAGAAACTGAGAAGAATTTTCAATGATCCCAACACGCTCTCAACTCCAAAAGCCAGTTGTCTCACTCTGAGCTACTGAGTTCAGAGCATCCCCGTTGTCTGACACAAGAAGCCCACTCATGGTTGCTTTTGCTGCACAGGCAGGTTAAATATATGCTAGCTAGAGAAAGTTAGTGATCTCTATTTGGGAATAAGCAGTCATAATTATTCTACAAGATTCCACTGGATTCAGGACCATCCTGAACTGAAAGAGTTGGCAGTGGGTAACAGGAGTGTCCCCACACAAGACTGGGATCCTGTTGGAATAGGGTGCGCACGCCCACACACACATAAACTGTAGCAAAATATTTGACACCAAAAATTGTAGCTTTGCAAATGTCACTTCTATTTCTATGGGCCAAAAAAATAGATAAATAAAGGATTGTCCATACAATCCTCTGGGTTGGTTGGGGAGAGGGGGAATGCATCTAAATTGGCAAATCCTTTAAGGAAAACAAAGTGTCTGTAAGCAGAAAGCTGATTTAAGGAAATCCTGTCAAGCTCATCTCATCTCTTAAAGGATGAAAATAATAAGACTGGTATATGGAAAGAAGCAGATGCAATCCATCTTATTTTTAGGGAAACTGATGCTAGCCAAAGACGATCAGATGAGAAAATATGAGTGCCTGAAACAGACAGACAAAATGACATGATGGAAATAGCCAAGAATCTCGAATTAGGAACACAGGACTCACATCACAGATCAGGCACTTGTCAGGACAGTGGACAAGATACTTAAATTCTCTGAAACTCTCTTTCCTATCTCCAAAATGGAGATGTTTATATTTGCATTATTAACTTCACATGATTATTGTGAGCAAAGTACTTTCTAAAGTGCCACATAAGAAGGAGTATTAGCTTATTTTAATTTAGACTGGAATATAATAAGTAGTGTTCTCTAAGGGAGAGAGGAAAAATGGCATAGTAAATAGAGTGGTAAAGATGTCCTGGATTCAAATCTTGATTTAGTTGCCTGACCATTAACCAGGCAGCTGGCTGGCAGAGTAGATACAGTGTTGGGCCTGAATTCAGGAAGACTCATGTTCCTGAGTTCAAATCTGGCATCAGATACTTACCTAACTATGAGACCCTGAATGAGTCACTTAACCCTGTTTGCCTCAGTTTCCTTATCTGTAAAAAGGGCTGGAGAAGGAAATAGCAAACCACTCCAGTATTTTGGTAAAGAAAACCCCAAATGGGGTCATAAAGACACATCTAAAATGACTCAATATAACCATTAACCTCTCTGGGACTCAGGCTGTTCCCTTAGATTGATTTATAATCTAAAAAAAATTCCTTTATGTAAAAAAATCACAAATGTTTGATATATTTAACCCCTATAAGAGGTTGGTTCAAAAGCCAGGAATATTTATATAAAGGGTTTTTAACAGTTATTGTGCCATGGACCCCTTTGGCAGGTTAGTGAAAGCTACGGTTCCCTTTTCAGAATAATTTTTTTAAATCATAATTGAAGAAAATGACAAATTGCAGTTAGGGTTTGATGAAAATAAAGGTGTACATTTTCCCCAACCAATTTGCATACTCTCTGAAATCTATTCCTGGACCCCAGATTAAGAACTGCAGATTTAGGGAGATAGGCAATGCTCTGGACTTTGAATCAGAAAGATGTGAGGTTAAATCATCAGGAATTTGTTAGCTGTGTAAACCTGAGCAAGTCACTTACTATCTAATTGCCCCTAGTTTCTGCATCTTTAAAATGGGGATAAGAATAGAAACTACTCCTACGATTGTTGTAAGGACAAAATGAGATAACATTTGCAAAATGTTTGCAAACCTTAAAGCATAATATAAATGCCAGTTATTATCATTGACCTCATCTTCTTGGGAAACAGAAGACAGAGGGGTATTTTGACAAAATGATTCCCATCTGCCAAAGGTCCTCTGTCTTAGAAAGATAGGCTCTATAACCATAGAAAAAAATGGGCAAAAAAAAGTGTACTTAAATTGTAAATGATTTAGGTCAGAGATAAGAAAAATTTCTTGACTATTACTTGTTAAATATTAAAGCAAGTTGCTACAGAAGGTGATAATTTGTGTTGAAGGATGTTAACAATAGAATTGATTCTTATCAGCCTACGATTGTTTAAGTTTATCTTTGGGGGAAAGTAAGAGAGGAGCAATTTTCCTACATTTTTCCTCCCATCTTCATGGATAACACACCTCAGGCATCACCTCCAGTATGAGTAGGAGGTTATGCCAGATAAGAATAAATGAATGCTAATTTCATTCATTTTACTACCAGGTAACTTCTATAGGCATTGAAGGGGTGGGCAGATTTTGTAAAAAATATGTAGAGTGGTATCTTTTTTTTGCTATATAAAGTGACAGGCCCAAATTTCTCAGGTAGTATTTGGGGCTTCTGTCTAAGTGAGAGCATAAGTAGCAAGTGAAGTCAGAAAAGAAGGTCCAGGGGCAGCTAGGTGGCACAGTGGACAGAGCTTCAGCCTTGAAGTCAGGAGGACCTGAGTTCAAATCTGACCTCAGGCACATAACACTTACTAGCTGTGTGACCCTGGGCAAGTCACTTAACCCCAATTGCCTCACCAAAAAAGTAAAGGAAAAAAAAAGTCTAGTAAGTCCTGTGTATTCTACACATACATATTCTCTCTCTCTCTCTTTAAACTCCCTTTTAGTAGCTTTGCAAAACATCATTCAAATACATGTTTACTTGCATTTGTTAGGTATTCTGTTCCTGTCCAGCAACTGACATTAATATATTTCAAGCCATACTTCCAAAAGCAAAATTCTACTATCAGAAATCTTCTTAGACAAATTTCTCATCACTTTCTTCTCTCTCTCTCTCTCTCCTCTCTCTCTCTCTCTCTCTCTCTCTCTCTCTCTCTCACACACACACACACACACACACACACACACACACATCCCACACACCACACCACTACCACCACCATCATAACCCTTAAGAACATATTCGAGTCTGCTTTGAATTATCAGCCCCACATGCGATGGTATAGAGCTAATTTCAGTGAATCTGAAATAAGAGAAAACAATAAACTAAAGAAAAGAAAGCTATATGGAATTGGGACCCTGGGGAGGTAACTCCTCATTATTCATCACTAAGCATGAAAAAATGGAAATTATAAACATGCTGTTTTCTCATTTGCTTTTAACTTAATCAATTGTGAGGATGAAAATATCTATAGTATTGTTGTGTCTACCTCCCCATAAATCAGTGGTTCATTCACCCATTCTCCATATTCTAAATAGCCTTAAAAGAAGCTAGGGCAGCCTTTGAGAGAAGTAAGCCTGGTGGCTCTTTCGATCAATAAGATATTGCTATCATGAAAGAAACCGTAAAGACAGAGTCATAGATCTTGGATAGAATTGTAATATTTTAAAGCCCAACACCAAGAGATAGAAAGAGAAATTCCATTTAAACTTACTGTAGACATTATAAAATATTTAGGAGTCTACCTACCGAAACAAACCCAGGAACTCTATGAACACAATTACAAAACACTTTTCACAATAATTGGATCTAAATAATTGGAAAAACATCAGTTGCTCATGGGTAGGCCGAGCTAATATAATAAAAATGACAATCCTACCTAAGCTAATTTACTTATTCAGTGCCATACCAATCAAACTACCAAAAAATTATTTTATAGAGTTAGAAAAAATAACAAATTCATTTGGAAAACAAAAGGTCCAGAATATCAAAGGAACGAATGAAAAGAAATGCAGGGAAGGTGGCCTAGCAATTCCAGATCTTAAATTGTATTATAAAGCAGCAATCATCAAAACTGCTTGGTACTGGCTAAGAAATAGGGAGGTAGATCAGTGGAATAGGTTAAATATGCAAGACACAGTGGTCAATGACTATAGTAATCTATTATTTGATAAACCCAAAGACCCCAGCTTCTGGGATAAGAACCCACTATTTGAAAGAAACTGCTGGGAAAACTGGAAAAGAGTATGGCAGAAACTAAACATAGACTAATATATTTCACCACATACCAAAATAAAGTCAAAATGGGTTCAGGACTTAGATATAAAGGCTGATACTATAAGCAAACTGGGAGAACAATGAATAGTTTACCAATCAGATCTATGGAGAACAGAAGAATTCATGACCAAACAGGAGATAGGAACATTATGAAAAGCAAAATGGATAATTTTGATTACATTAAATTGAAAAGTTTTTGCACAAACAAAGCCAATGCAACTAAGATTAGAAGGAAGAGAAAATTGGGAAAGAATTTTTACAACCAGTCTCTCTGATAAGGCCTCATTTCTAAAATATAGAGAATTAAGACAAATTTATAAGAACACAAGCCATTCCCCAATTGATAAATGGTCAAAGAGTATGAACAGACAGTTCTCAGATGAAGAAATTAAAGCCATCTATAGTCATATGAAAAAATGCTCTAAATCATTATTGATTAGAGAAATGTAAATCAAAACAACTCTAAGGTACCACATCACACCTATCAGATTGGCCAACATGACAAAACAGGAAAATGATAAATGTTGGAGAAGATGTGAGAAAATTGGAACACTAATGCATTGTTGGTGGAGTTGTGAAATGATCCAACTATTTTAGAAAACAATTTGGAACCACACCGAAAGGGCTATAAAACTGTGCATACCCTTTGACACAAAGAATAACACTAATAGCTCTATATCCCAAAGAGATCAAAGAAAAAGGGAAAGGGACTATATGTACAAAAATATGTATAGCACCTCTTTTTGTGGTAGCAAAGAATTAGAATCTGAAGGGATGCCTATCAGTTGGATAATGAATGGATGAACAAGTTGTGGTATATGATTATGATTGAATACTATTGTGCTATAAGAAATAATGGGGGGCAGGTAGGTGGTGCAGTGGATAGAGCACTGGTCCTGAAGTCAGGAGGACCTGAGTTCAAATCTGGCCTCAGACCAAACACTTGACACTTATTAACTGTGTGACCCTGGGCAACTCACTTAACCCCAATTGACAAGAAAGAAAGAAAGAAAGAAAGAAAGAAAGAAAGAAAGAAAGAAAGAAAGAAAGAAAGAAAGAAAGAAAGAAAGAAAGGAAGGAAGGAAGGAAGGAAGGAAGGAAGGAAGGAAGGAAGGAAGGAAGGAAGGAAGGAAGGAAGGAAGGAAGGAAGGAAGAAAGAAAGAAGGGGAATAGGTCCAGAAAAACCTGAGAAGATTTATATGAATAAAAGTGAAAACAAACAGCACCAAGAGAACATTGTGACAGCAATATTGTAATGATGACACCCCCCCGACAAAAAAAATGTTATCCATCTCCAGAGAGAGAAATGTTAGACTTTGAGTGCAGATTGAAGCACGTTGCTTTTCGTTTTTGTTGTTTTTCTTCCTTTTATTTTTTTTGCAACATGGTTAATGTGGAAAATGTCTTGCATGACTTCACATATATAATGGGTATCATATTGCTTACCTTCTCAATGGGTGGGGAAAGGACTGAAAGGAGAGAATTAGGAACTCAAATAAAAAATGAGTGTTAAAAAATAAAATATAGTAGCTGCTCTTTCAGAAAAAGAAAAGAAAAGGAAAGGGTGGGGAAAAAAGATCCACAGCTGGAAGACAAAACTGATAAAAGGTATGACATTTCCTTTGAAGACAACTTTATTATGATTCTGCCTGGAAAAAAAATAAAGGCTGAGGGAAACTATAATAAAAAGAAAAGTTTACAACAAAAGAAGATATTTACACATGTTACTACTGACCCTAAGAGTATTTCACTACATTGACATATGAATAGGGTTGGGAAGCAGCTAGGTGGCACAGTGGATAGAGCACCAGCCCTGGTGTCAGGAGTACCTGAGTTCAAATCTGGCCTCAGACACTTGACATTTACTAGCTGTGTGACCCTGGGTAAGTCACTTAACCCCATTGCCTAGCAAAAACAAGCAAATACCCACAAACCAAATAAATAGGGTTAGATTGGAGAAGTCACCTATGTTGTGAATCCAGCAAAAGAAGTGTCAGGATCTTTTCTTAGCAATGGTGTGGAAGGTGGAGGAAATATTGCACTGAGCATTGTTAAGATGGCCCTTTTACAGCTGAACAGAATTGCTGAAAATGGATATGAAAATGTTGGAAGTTTAGATGTGTGTGTGTGTGTGTGCGTGCATGTGCATGTATGTGTCTTTAACTTAATTGGTGATTAGACTGTGAATTCCTTAGAATGCAGGGACTGTTTTTTACATTCTTTGTACTCTTAAAACTTAATACAGTGAGTGCAATATAGTAAGTATTTGGATGTAGTTATTAGTGTGCAGGTCAGTGAATGTGCCCAGATGTGGAACCCTGTGCAAGGATGATACAACTTAGAATTACAATACCTGATTTCAAATCCCATTCCTGCCTCTTATTAAGTATATATCAGGCAAGTTACTTAATCTCTTAGACCCCCAATGTCCTCATCTGTAAATCAGAGGGATTGGACAAGTTCTATGGTCCTAGGACCACTTCCCAATTCTGGAACTTACAGAGATAATGCATAAAAATAGTAAAGAAATCATCTCAGATAGGTATTGAGCCTAATTTGGGGGAGGAGGCAACAGATTACTGTGCCTCTGGAGGGAGGTCAGCCTTGCCTGAGTCATAGTTTGGGTGATTAAAAGCCCTGGGTCTGGAACTAATCCTCACAGTGACAACATTTGGAACTTTGATGATGATGGGTGGGCATAATTCTAAGTCATCAATAGGTGACAAGGGAAATGAGAGAATGCCCAAAAGGACCTAAGATCTGAATGTGAGAGAGTATTATAAGACATAGGCTGTTTGTTTAAACAAACTGAGCAAAGTAGGTAAGAGGGTAGTAGAGTTCTGCTTTCTATGAGTTATAAGTATACATATACATAAATATTTCTGATGGGAACAGCTAAAATTGTTGCATTGATGTTTCTTGTGTGTTTTATTTTTTACATCAGAATAATTTCCTGTTGTAGTCCTCTCCTCCCATAGTATCTGCCCTTGTAATGAAGAAAGATAGTTAAGGAAAACAAACCAACATAGCAACTGTATCAGATAGGGTGTGTTAACTGTTGTCCACATCTCTCTACTAGGCAAAGGAGAATACTATTTTCTGAGAACAGTTTTGGTTTTTGCATTTAATATGTGTTTAGTCTTCAATGGGATCATGATTCAATCAATCAAATAAGAGGTCTTTTATTAAGTGCCTGCTGTATGTCAGGCACTATGCCAGGTGGTAGGGATACTAAAAAAAGCAATGAGGCAGCCACCTCTGATGTCACAAGCTTGGTGCCAATCTGTAGAGGTTGCTTGTAAGCTAGAAGTTTCTAGATATGAGAGAATTCCAGAAAAGAGGCAAGTGGAGGTACTGGGTGGGAAGAGAGAGAGAGTGTTTAGAACAGAAATGGCCTGTCACAAAGACAGCTAAGCTCAGAATAACAGAGGTTTTCAGTACACATTAGTATACAGCTTCAAACAATTTTCCTTTCTCTCCTCTCTTTCTCCACCAAACGCTCAGAAAAGATTACTACAAAGAAAGATCTGATCTCATTGCCTCTACTTCCATATCATCAACTCAGCTCCAGACCACTTACAATCCAGTTTGCAACCACAACATTGTGCTGAAATTGCTCTTTCCAAGAATACTAAGGAACTCTCATTGCAAAATGTGGTGAGTTTTTCTCAATCATCATCTTTGACACCCTTGAAGCTTTTGAAACCTTCAAGCACATCTCTTCCGGGATGCCGCACCTTTCTCCCCTGGTTCTCCTCACTTCAACCTGCTGATTCACCATCCATCTCCCACCTCTTAAACTTTGATATCCTCAAAGCCTCAGGTCTGGGTCATTTTTCCTGATCATTCTACAATCCTTTTCTGATTTCATTTGTTCCAACAGATGTTCTACATAGATGACTCCCAAACGTATATATTGATACCCTGCTTCATCTGTCTCCTGAAATCAAGTCCTGAGTTGCTAACTACCTTCTAGACATCATTATTGAGAATCCTCAGAGGCATCTTAAACTCACTGTGTCCAAAATGGAACTGATTATCTCTCCCTGGCCCTGCCAAATTTGCCCCAATCAAAACTTCTCTATTTCTGTTGAGAGCACACACAACTCTCTTAGTCAACCAGGTTCACAATCTCAGAGTCAACATTGACTCTTCCTTTTCCTTCACTCTTCATACCTGATCAGTTACCAAGTCTTGCCCATTCTACCTCTATGACAATTTATTTTAGGCAGGTGGGGTTAAGTGACTTGCCCAGAGTCACACAGCTAGTAAGTATTATGTGTCTGAGGCCAAATTTGAACTCAGGTCCTTCTGATTCCAGGGCTGGTGCTTTATCTACTGTGCCACTTAGTGCCCCTTCTATGATATTTCTTTACTCATATTGTAACCTCTCTGGTTCACCTCTTTCCTGGGCTATTGTGATAGCTTCCTACTTTTTTTCATGGTTCAAGTCCCTTCCCTCCCTGATTCATCCTTTAATCTAAATATCTTTCTGAATCATAGATATAACTATGTCCCTGCACACATACACTCAAAAGCTTTTGGTTAAGATGCATTGCTTCAAGTATAAACTATAAATTCCTTAACTTGGCATTTAAAGTCCTCCAAAATCTGTCTTTAACCTACCTCTCCAGACCTATTTCACATTGTTTGTCTTCATACATTCTATGTTCCGACAAACTGAATCACCACATACTGCCTGAACTTGACCCCCTCCATCTCCCACTTCTGAGGATTTTTACAGGCTATCCCTCTTACCTAGAATGGACACCTTCATTTTCTGTGCCTCTCAGAGTCTTCAGAAGTTCTGGTTACCTCTACTCTGCTGAAACCTTCCCTTATTTTTCCAGTCGTTAGTATTCTCTGCTGCCTCAAATGAGCTTGTATTTACTCAGCTGTGTACGTATGGTATGACCCACAGAAGAAGGTTAGCACCTTCAGGGCAAAGACTGTTTCATTTGTTTCCGTAAATTCCGAGTATCTAGTGGAAGGCCTTGCACATAGTAGGTGCTAATGAAAAACTTGTTGAATTGAATTTTAGGCAGCTTATTATAATGAAAAGGTCAATGAACCTGAAGCTGGAGAAGCTGAATCCAAGCAAAGGGTTTTAGGAACTATATGGCCTTGGTCAAGTCAATAAATTTCTCTAAGCTTCAGTTTCTTTATTTGTGAAATGAAGGTATGTATATTACCTAACTCATAGGGATCATCTAAGAAAAGCATTTAATTCACTACACAAATAGTCCTTATATTATTCTGTATCCTAGAAAGGCAGTGTGGATTAATGAATAAAGAGCTTGTCACTAAGGCAATTCTTGCCTCTGACCCATACTTGCTGTGTGATCCCAGTGCCTCAAGTAATTATCTAAGGCAATAATTTGCAGAATAATTGCTGATCTACATTGATGATGGGAACTCTCCACACTGATGAAACTCAGTAAACAGTGTTGACAAGTCATGATTCCAGGGGACCAAAGATGAAGCCTACTCATGCCAGAGAAGTGATGAACTTAAAATAGAGAATGAGACATACATTTTTGGATGTAACCATGTAAGAATTTGTTTCGCTGGACTATGCATATTTGTTATGAGAGTTTTATTTTTTATTGTTCAGTAGTGGAGGGGGAAAAAGAAGGGAGAGAGAGAAAAATAAATGTTTACTAATCAGAAGAAAAATGAAAAATCATATTTCATTTGATCGTGTTGGCTTAGAAGTTGCATTTGGGCTGGTTGAGTGCTTCCAGGTGGCTCTCTGAGCTTCCAGACAATTTCAGAGTGTCCAGTCCAAGGGAGTGGTGGAGAGAATGTTAGTCTTGGAATCAGAAAGACCTGGATCAAGTCCTACCCCTGTTATTAAAAGCAGTGTGACAATGAACAAGTTACTCAGTGAACAAGCAACTCTTTAAAACTGTGAGTTACGGAGAAGTGGTCAACCTGACTTGGTAGAGTGGCTTTCCACACTGGAAATTTCTTACATTGATGAAATCATAGTCCTAGACTATCTGCCCACCCCTCCAAAAAAAAAAGAAATAGTGTATCCAACCACAAAACTCCATTGTGAAATTGAGAAGCAGCTAAATTGTGTGCCTATGAGTTTATTTATTATCTCAATCCAATTGCCAACATCCTGATCAGAGGAAGTGATGAAGCTAGGAGTAATGAACTGAGCCACCAAAGGTCTGAGCCATTCTCAGATAAAATGTCTTGCATTGCCCCAAAGGCATTTGGACTTGGCATGTGCGGGCGAGATTTTAGGAATTGATAGGACAGAGCCTACTGCCAGGAGTTAATAGAGCAGTGGCTTATGTGGCACTGGGTGAAAGATTTGGTTGCTTGTGTAGAATATTCCACGTCACTCACAAATCACACCATACACCCCCACACACACATACACATTCAGGTGTGCACACACATATATACACACACACTGTTTGAACTCCATACACATAATATGACTGTTTTCAAAGTCCCAAATTCAATCTGTGTTTCTCCTCCCTTAGGGTACCTGTATGCTTTGTACCTGAATGTTGGCTGGGTATCATTCTTCCCTTAAAGGTCAAAATATTATTACCAACAAAGTCCCACAGCAAGAGAAAGAAAGAGAAATTCCATTTAAATAAATTGCAGACAACATAAATTTTTTAAAAATGTTAAAAATTGTTTTAACATGTAAGTGGGGAAAAATAAAAATTAACAAAAAAAGTCAATATATGATGATGCAGCATTCCCAAGACAACCTAGATTGATTTTCTAAGGGAGTAGCTGAATAACACTCTGCCCAGTCAACCTCAGACATGTTTAAGATCCACTCACATAACATACTAGTTCACTATGAATAGATGCAGCCAAACATTGGATTACATATATTGGAAACAAATAGAGGTATTGAATCTATGTGATTTTTGGAGTAGCCGATCTTCGTCCCCTGCCAAGAACACCATACATATAAACACAATCACTTTCACAGTTAAGAAAATTTCAGGGTACTCATTTCAGTGCCCATATTAGGTACTCAGGAAACAATCAGTGTTGACAAGCCATCATTTCATGGGGACCAAAAATGAAGCCCAGTATCCATTTTGTGCCCGAGAAGTGGTGGAATTAAAGCACAAAATGAGACCTACATTTTTGGGTGTGGCCAATGTGAGAATTTTTTTTTTTGCTGAACTATGGGCATTTGTTATGAGTTTATTTCTTTCTTTTTTCTTTTTTGATTGCTGAGTGCAAGGAGGGAGTGAGGAGAGAAAATAAATGCTTGATAATCAGAAAAAAATAGACAAAAATGTATTTCATTTGAAAAACAATCAGAGTTGGCTTACAAGTTGCAATTGGGCTGCTGCATGTTTCCAGGTGGTTCTCTGAGCTTCCAGACAACTTCAGAGTGTCTACAGCTGCTTTTCAGAACTAGGGCAGGTCTAAGCAATTTGTCTAGAGATTCTACTTGGTATATAGGGAGGCTGTTCAATTTTGAAGGATCTTAAAGATATTTGGGGGGGTTTTGACAAAAGATAAAGGTGCCTGTGGACCCAGTACAGCTAACTTTTCAAATTGCCTACAAATGTAGTAGGGTATGGAGGAACTCTGGAATGAATAGTTGGTTTTTCTTTTTACGTTCTTCATGCTTACGTACCTCATCCAGATGCAAAAACATTTTATATTTAATAGTAAAATTTGGAGACAGCTAGACTTTGGAGTATATAGAGTACTGGACCTGAAGTTAAGAAGACCTGAGTTGAAATACTCCCTCAGATACTTAATGGCTACATGACCTTGGGCAAGTCACTTAAACTCTCTCTAAGCCTCAATTTTCTTATCTATAAAATAGGAATAAGAATAATATTATGACAACACCACCTATAATAAGACCTTCATATGATTGTTATGAGGATCCAGTGAAATAATATAAAGTGTTTTGCAAATCTTAAATTGTCCCAAAAGTCTTAAAACAGTTAAAATCTTAAAACTTCACTAAGACTTGTAGGACAGTCTGGTTAAATGCTAGCTGTGAAATATGGTAGCAAAATTCTGTGGCTTGCTTCTGTGCTTGTTTCGGCATATGATTTTTTTAAAAATCTAGATTTTTATATATATATATATATATATATATATATATATATATATATATATATAAATATATATATTTAACCAAGCTAGAATTGATATTCTGTGAAAGATCATCTCTTATAGGGTAGAAGTTAGAGTGGAGTACAGAGATAGAAAGCTGGAACATACTGACCACTGCAAAACAATTGACATTCACTGCTTGATATCCCAGAGTAGAACCTTTTTTACAGCTCAATGATTTAACTGCCAAAAGGGCAGTGGCAGCAAGTTGAAAAAAAGAGGTCCAGAGAGCATTTAGGCACAAATCATCCCAGATGAACAAGGATTTTTCAGCTCCAATTGCTGGCTGGGTGGGTTCTATATTATGTTTGAGAAATGCTGGTACTGTCCCTACTCTGACTGTTAATTCATCCATACTTACGTGGATGTGAAGGAGACTGAGGAGAGCACTTGGCTTAGCATCTCTGAAAATTTGGAATGTTGTACCCATTACCATGGGCCTCTGGAATCTGTGTGTCCCAGGAGTATATTCAGCATATTTGCATCCAGAAAATTTAGAACAATGAAGACATGGTTTGCCTATTATGAGGTCTCAAAAACAACAAACATTAGGGCTGTGTCTACCCTATGTCAAACAACCAGATAAAAACTGGGAAACTTAGAGTCATCTAGATGGTTTGTCTATACAATACTACATTTGGAAATCCAAATATTAGCTGATTTTCCCTCTTTTTTTCATTCAGATTTTGCCATCATGCAGCCCAAAGCTGCCTAAATGATATATCAAGATCAATTCATTAAGGCTGGACTTTTTTTTCAGCTATGAGAAAAGGGAACGATACCATCAATCTTGATTTCTTAATGTGCTTAGCAGAAGCAATGAACAATGATATAAATTTATATATTTATAAGTGCAAGATACTGATATTTTACCCTATTCTTCATATTAGACTAGGCTTTCTGCTTGCAGGATGTCATTTGTCCTTTCCCTTGTCAACCATTTCTAATATCTCAGTCTAGAGCTGATAGCAGCTAGGTGGCACAGTGGATAGAGAGTCCCAGGCCTGGAGTCAGGAAGACTCAACTTCCTGAGTTCAAATCTCACCTTAGACATTTACTAGCTGTGTGACCCCTGACAAATCATTTAACCCTGTTTGCCTCAGTTTCCCTATCTGTAAAATGAACTGGAAAAGGAAATGGCAAACCACACCAGCATTTTTGCCAAGAAAACCCCAAGTGGGGTCTCAAAGAGTTGGATATGACTGAAACAACTGAACCACTACTAGGGTTGACTTTTGGTGCTGGTTGTCTGCAGCAATCAATCTGCACTAACTCTCTCTGTCCCATACCATGGTAAGCAAATTGGCATTATTACTAAGGCAATTACACTACCTAGTTTCCAAGGCAATGGGCTAATAAAGTTGGTAGAAGCACAGGTATGATATTTCAAGCTTTCATAGAAGTTTAAATATTGGGTGCAACCATAGATGGTCATCAAAATCTAACTTTCCTTCTACAGCATACAGAGAGGGCACAGATCCTTGTTCAGGAGCATATGATTGCCTTTCTGTCTCTGAAGTCACAGGAAAAGAATAGTGAGGTATTGACCGCAAGAAACTCCCACTGCTCGAGAGGCTGCACAGAGGTTTCTAGCTAAGTCTATGGTAAGACTGTGTTGTCTTCATCTCCTGCAAATTTCTAGAGACTAATAAGAGTTCCCTTGGGAAGAGAGTTGGAAATGGCAGTTACATGAGTTTGGAGACAAGAGAGTGAGCCATTTTTGCATGTACACTCAATTCCAGCTCAGCAGCTCATGCGTGACCATTTCTTCTGACTTCAAAGATAATTAGAAAGCTTTTCATCATCTCATAGTACTAGAGTTATCCTGGCAAAGTCTGTCTCCCTAAAGTTCCATGTGTTGGATTGGAACCAGGCAAGACATTTCTGTGCATTCTTCAAGAACTGAGTTCTCATTAGCCAGTCCACCCATTATATCAGAAAAAGGGAGTGAGACAGGTTAGCCTCAAGAGGGGTTAGATTCACCAAGAGAAGCTTTTTGGATTTCCAGACAGTTTTCAAGATCGACAGCAACAAATTTGGAAATTTACAAGTGATCTGAAAAATTGAAAAGATTGGCAAGGCTGATTTGAGCACAGTCCAAGCTCCTGGGAGAGGAATCCTATTAAATATATAAAATAAAATGTTCAGCTGATTTCTTGATGGGGCTGCACTCCATAAGACTGATAGACCTAATAGGGTTTTTATTTTATTTTATTTTACTTTTACTGCTTGCAAACCTAATTGCTGTTCTGCTATGTTCTGTCTATTTTAATGTTTTAATTGGGTACTTGTCTGCTGAAGTGATTATACACAGGACTCAATTTGAAGAAATGATGGTATAAACATTAAGTAGTAGGTGTTTTCTGCCCACCTCATTCCTCCTATAAGTAAATGGTAATAATCACTGTAAATTGGATTCACCTTGTTTCCAAGGCAATGGGCAAATAAAGTTGGTAAAAACTAAAAAGTCATTTTACCTACAGAGCAGAGCTTACTTTTAACATTTTAGAAAAACTATCATGTTTCAGGGAAATATCCATGGTATTTGACGCTCACAAGGACTTCTAGCCCACTGGGCTTTTCTAAGTTATTAGTCCAAAATACAGTGAAAGTACAAGCATAATTTTAAGATGCCAAAGAAAACTTCAACACCATTAAATAGAGTATTTAATCACATTTTGCAGAAGTGGAACCAGTAACTATTTTTTTTAATCTAATGAATGCATTCAAATATTCTTACAAGAGTTCCTATCAGACATTTCTCTCATTTCAATTGCTTTTGGAGTTAAAAAAAATAATCCATAAGTGCAGATATGTCATGAGACTTGTACATCAAAAGGCCAACAATCCCCTTTGGAGGCTTTACTACCTCTAGACCAACTGGAAAAAAGAAATAAATGTACAGCAATCAAGCCCTACAAGGCAACTGTGAATGGGTAGTCAAGGAGCCAACAACTGAAAAAGAGGGAAGAAAAATAATGCAGCCTAATTGTTTCAGACTGTAGTGAAATGAATCTGGTACATTTCAGAGAATTGCAAGAGCCTAGAATGGAAACAAATCAGGAAAGAATGGATTTAACCAGACCCACTGACTTTAGGCAGTACTGTACTTAATATCCCACCCTCACCCCAAAGGTGGCATCTATTTTAATTGCAGAGGTTTTCAGAGGAGTGTTTTTGAAGTCCCGTGATCCCTTCTAGCTATTAATAACCTTCACAATTGTGAATTTCTTCCTTATGCCAAATTTAAAGCCTTCGTAAGGTAACTAAAACTCATTTCCTCTTATTTATGTCACCAGTGTGATTATTACACTAGAAAAAAAGATGGGTTAGCCATGTGGCAAGATTGGCAGGGGCATAGCCCAAGTACTCAGGGTATCAGAAGAAAGATAGGTGGGCCATACCATGTTGGGTAAATCCTTTGTTGAGAAAACTGAGGCTTATAGAAGATATGACTTGCCCAGGGTCATATATCTAGTAAGTGTTTGAGGAATGATTTGAATTCACTTTTTCCTGACTCCCTGACTCCTGGCATCTTCCACTATTTTACCTCTCTGCCTCACTTATAAAGGGTGTCATATCGTTTGCTAGAATTTCATAGCTGCTGGTTTGGTTTTGTTTTTCTTTTTAATTCCTTTACTAGAAAGAAAAAAAATTGATTACAATTCCATATATAGTTTTACAAAGTTCACACGAGGGAAGAATACAGTGATGCTATTAATATGCAGTTCTCAACCATGGAAGCAATGTAACCAGTGCTTCTTAAATAAACTAGATTTTATAGGTCTAGTACAACGCAGAACACATTAAAGATGCTCAATGAATTCTGATTGATTGATATTTTTAGTTAATTGTTTACAAATCTAGTTAGTTCAGTTAATTGTTCACAAATCTAGTTAGTTTAGTTCATTGTTCATGATGTATAGTGATGGCAAACTCAAATAGAAATGAGGGGCAAAACTAAGGATCTTACGGACTATATGTTGACTTAGAAAACACGTAACATTATCTCTGTTTTATTATATATTTATTTTGTTAAATATTTTTAATTATAAACTGGTTTTGATCACATTCAGGAGTGTCGTGTGGTCTATTAATCTTGACAGCTCTGTATAGATAACTTAGAGGGGAAAAAAAGCAAAATGCTAGAAATAGACATTTTATTTGTTTGGTTGTTTATTTTTAATTTTCAACATTCACTTCCATAAGATTTTGAGTTCTAAATTTTCTCCTCCTTCCTCTCTTCCCCCTTCCTCAAGATGGCATGCAGTCTGATATAGACTCTAAATATACATTTTTATTAAACATATTTTCACATTAGTCATATTGTAAAGAAGATACTATTAGAACCAATGGGAAGAACCACTAGAAAAAAGAAACCAAAAAAAAAAAGAGAGAGCAAATGCTCTGCTTCAATATGTTTTTATACTCCATAGTTCTTTTTTTTTGGATGTGGATAGCATTTTCCATCATGAGTCTTTTGGAGTTGTTTTAGATCCTTACAATGCTGAGAAAATCTAGGTCTATCAAAGTTAGTCATCATACAATGTTGCTGTTACTGTGTATAATCTCCTGGTTCTGCTCACTTCACTCAGCTTCAGTTCATGTAAGTCTTTACAGTTTTTTCTGAAGTCTGTTTGCTCATCATTTCTTATAGAACAAGAAATTTCATTATATCCATATACCACAGCTTCTTCAGCCATTCTCCAATTGATGGGTATCTCCTCAATTTTTAATTCTTGGCCACCACAAAAAGAACTGCTATAAATATTTTTGTACATTTGGGACCTTTTCCAATTTTTATGATCTCTTTGGGATATAGCCTTGGAAGTGGCATTACTGAGTCAAAGGGTATGCACAGTTTTATAGCCCTTTGGGCATAATTCCAAATTGGTCTCCAGAGTGGTTGGATTAGTTTCCAACTCCACCAACAATGCATTAGTGTTACATTTTTCCCACATCTTCTCCAACATTTGTCTTTTTCCTGTTTTGTCATGGTAACTAATCTGATAGGTATGATACGGCGAAACAGACATTTTAAACCAAATTTCCGATTCCTATATCAATCTCCTTTTTTGCCAATTTAACTACCTTTCCTTTGTTTTTTTTTAATCAATTTAATTCAATTAGCAAATATTTACCCTCTCCCTCACACTTACCTCCCACCCCTGGGAGAAAAAAATAACAAAACCACTGTAACAAATGTACAGTCAAGCAAAACAATTCCCACATTGACCATGTCCAATATGCATATATCACTGCAACTCTAGTCCATCATCTCTCTGTCAAGAGATGAGCAGCATTTTAAAGCACTGGTCCTCTGGAATCATGACTGATCATTTTACTGATCAGAGTTCTTAAGAGTTTTCAAATAAATATTTACTTGTACCCTCTGAATATAAGAAATAAATCACTTCCCCTCCCATTCTTCCCCTTTCTTTTCTTCTTTTAAGATCATCAAAACATAACATAAATCACTCTTAGGTCCTCCATTATATTTGCTTCTTTTTATGACCACTGTTGACATAATGACATTCAGATGATACTAGAATCATCCTGCCCTCCCCATTAAAATGCAAACACCTCATCCTTAGAAAGTCTCTTCTGAGTGCTCATTGTATTTTCCCATTTATATTTGTGTTTATTTTAATATTTTTTCAAAGTTTCTACTCATCTCTTTTTTTTTCAATCAGGAATGCTATTAATTCCTTTATTTTATTAAAGGTCCATTTTTAGTATAGCTACTAAATTTTGTATGAACCTGACTTGAACATTGTCTGGCTATTTGCAATACATATACATATACATAAATACATATACATATACATATACATATACATATACATATACATATACATATACATATACATATACATATACATATACATATACATATACATATACATTTACATTTACATTTACATTTACATTTACATATACATAAAACACACATATGTATATGTATGCATGTATGTTTAACCTGGAATGTCTGGATATTGGCTATAGGATTTCTGGGAGCTTTAATTTTTGAATTTCTTTCAGGGGTGATTGATGGATTTTTTTCTGTTTTTACCTTGCCTTCTAATTCTAAGATATCTGGGGTATTTTATTTCCTGAATTTTAGAATTAGTATATTCATGTTCTCCCTCTGTTGTTTGTGTTCTCTCTCTCTCTCTCTCTCTCTCTCTCTCTCTCTCTCTCTCTCTCTCTCTCTCTCTCTCTCTCTGTCTTTCTCTCTCTCTCCCCTCTCTTCCCTCCATCTCCCTCCCTTCTTCTCTCCCCTTTTCTCTTCTCCCTTCTTTTCCTGTCTCCTCCTCTCCCATTCCCTTCCTTCCCCTTCTCTCCCTCTCTCTCCCTTGGCTTTCAGTAGTTCAATGATTCTTAAATTATGCCTCCTTGATCTGTTTTCCAGGTCAATTTTTATATGAGATACTTAATATTTTCTTCTATTTTTTCAATATTTTTACTTTGTTTTGATACCTTTTGTTGCTTCATCAAAGCATTGAATTCCATTTGGTTCATTATAATTTTCAGAGAGACTATTACTTTGTTAAGGTTTACTACCTCTTGTGCTAAGCTATTATTTCTTTTTTCAAGTGTCTCTTCCATAGATCTCATTTTTTCACATACTTTCCTCAATTGTTCTTATTTAATTTATAGTAACATCTTAAATTCTTGCATCATTTCTTCTAGGAAATCTAACTGATCTTCTAGACAAGTTGTGTTTTTCTTTGAGGCTTTGCATGTTGGTGTTTTGGAATGATTTTCCTCTTTGGGTTTGCATCTTGAGCATTCCTAACCTCATAATTAAATCATCCTTTCTGTGTCACTTCTTGGAATGGGATCAGAGTAAGTCTGAAATCAGACCTGGGTATTTATGGAATGCTAGCCTGTGGCAGGCTATGAGGGCTGAGTCTTTAAATCTGGTAAAATATGTGATCTTGGACTTAAAGGATGACCTACTATGGTTTCTCCTTCATTTTCCTTATCACTACTCAATCCAGTGAATTTCTTAGATAATTGTTGGAGTAGTCTGTAGGGGGAGTTGATATCTCTCTCTCTCTCTCTCTCTCTCTCTCTCTCTCTCTCTCTCTCTCTCTCTCTCTCTCTCATTTTTCTTCTTTAGTCTAGAAAACAAACAATTATGATGCACCTAGGAACATCCAATTTTGACTATGGCATTAGTATGAATGACACTTGCGGAATACTTTTTGAACTGATGAAGAAAATAGTAACACAAATGGTCATAAATGATAGCACTGTGTGTATCCAGAATTCCAGACCAATCTTAGGTGGTTACATGACTTAATGGAAAGAGCTCTTGACTCTGAAAGTCAGGGAATCTGTATTAAAGTCTGTGTCCTTTAATGCATCCTGGAATCAAAAGACAAGCTGGGGATAGATGATGGAGAATCTTAAATGACAGTCTTAAGTAAATTAAATTCTATTTGCTATACTAGGGATGCTACCAAAGATTTCTGATTAGGGGAGTCCCATGATCAGAGCTATGTTTCAGAAAAATGATTGTTTTGACAATGTTAAAGATATAAAAGGGAGAGATCAGAAGTGGGTAGACTAATTGAAGAGGAATAATCCAGGTAATAAGAGCCAAATTGTATTAAATGTTCATTGAATTAATGAACTAGGTTACTATAAGACTTTGAAGGAATATATGGATGCAAGATAAGCCCTTATTAAAGGATATTAGATGATGGACAGAATTAGTGGGTTCTAGAAACCACACTTCTAAATAAGTATTTAACAGCATTTTATGATTTAATTGGTCCAATCTACTGAAGAGAAAGGAACAAGCTCTTTCTTTTATGAAGAGACTTCTAATATTTGGGGCTTCAAGGCCCTTGAGGTCTACATACATGATGGTAACTTACAACGACCCCCAGTGACTTGGAAGATTTAAAGCATCTACAATCACAGAGCTATGGTCTAAGGTCAATAACACCTTTGTTTTAAAAAAGTTCTTCTAGGAACTCTGAGCCCCTTCGGATGTGAGATGTACCTTAATATTATGAAGAAAAGCAGTCTGACATAGTGAATATAGATACATATGATTTTGGAGCTACTAAGAGCAGGCTTCAAGTTCCATCCTTAATGAATACTTGGCCATGTGATTTTAATTTCAGTATCCCAGGCAACTCTCTAAGATCTTAAGTTGAAAAAATGATTGCTTATCTGCATGCAGAGAAGCTGTTTACACACACACACACACACACACACACACAGATATACATATTCAAAATTATTATAAGATCTCTGTGAAGAAAGGATGAGATAGATAACTTACCTTCATCTGCAACCTAGAAAAAAATGAATCACAAAGTAGTTTATTGACTTGACCAAAATCACACAGAGGTCAAATTTTGATCACCCAATAGCAATGCTCTCTTTGTCCTGGTCTCTTTATTTCTTAAAGTCTTGATACGTCCTTCCATGGATCCTGAACTTTTAAATTCCCTCTACCCTGGAAGATCAGCAACATTTGTGGTCTTAAAGCATTTTCTAGGACACTGAGAAGTTAAGTAATTGTTGATGGTCATGCAACTAGTATGTCTCAGAGGCAGAATTTGAATTTAGGGCTTCATACCTGTGAGCTCACTTTAATTTCTGCTTCTGGAGACTAAGCTATCCCTTTGAGGACTTTTCAAAACAAAAACAAAACCCCCAAACATAATGTTATCAGCACCCATTTTACTTATACTAAGAATAACAGTTTATAGCACTTTGAAGTTTACAAAGTGCTTCACATAAAGTTCATTGTCTCATTTGAGCTGTTATTTTAATTTAATTTAATGTACCTTTTTATTACATTTTAATTTCCAAATTGTTAGGGCAGCTAGGTGGCACAGTGCATAGAGCTCTGGTCTTAGAGTCAGGAGGACCTGAGTTCAAATTTGACCTCAAACACTTGATACTTACTAGTTATGTGACCCTGGGCAGGTCACTCAACCCCAATTGCAACACCAAAAACAAAACAAAACAAAACAAACAAACAAAAAAACAAATTGTCTCCCCCCTCATTCTCCACCCTGCACTAGAGGCTACTATTTGAGATAGATAGATAGATAGATAGATAGATAGATAGATAGATAGATAGATAGATAGATAGATAGATAGATGGATGGATGGGTGGATGGAGATATATAAACCCATAGTAGGTATACTTCTATTTATCAGCTCTTTCTCTGGAAGTGGATAACATTTTCCTTCATAGGTCCTCTGTAGCTGACATGAGTATTTATAATACTCAGAATAATTTGGTTCATAATTATGCTTCAAACAATATTACATTGTTTACTGTATACAGTGTTCTCTTGCTTCTGCTAATTTCACTCTTCATTATTTCACATTGTCTTTCCACATTTTTCTAAAATCAACCAGTTTATCATTTCTTAGAGCACAGCAGCATTTTATCACATTCATATACCACAACTTGTTTAGCCATCCCCCAATTGAGAGGCATCCCTTCAATTTCCAGTTCTTTGACACCACTAAGAGAGTTGCTATAAATATTTTAGAACATATAAATTCTTTTTTCTTTTTCCCTGATCATGTTGGGACATTTAATCTTTAAAACAGCTTTTGGAGGTAGGCAATACAAGAATTATCTCCTTTTATAGATGAGATTCAAAGAGGTTCATTTAGTTGCCTGAGGTTATTAGGATCATGTGTTGTAAAGTTAGATATTTTCTGTTTTTTGTTATTGTTGTCGTTGTTTTTGAGATTTGTTATTGCAAGAGTTTTGGAAATAGTCCCTGCCCCCTCTCTCCTCAGACGTTGTCAACTACTCATAAAAATGAAGGCATTGCACTGGAACATCAGTATTCCATCTCAAAGACCATATTTCATTATGTTCTGCACAGAACCAAGAGCACTGTTTAAATTCACTGTAGCTTAAATAAAGGCATTGCTTTGGAATTTTATTATGATTTTGTGGATAGAAAAGCTATAGTTCCCTTGCAAGAAGCCTATCATTGCAACCTGACCAATTCTGCTTTTTGATTAAAGCTGAGTCAGAGAACTGCTTTATTTTAATGGCCTGTTTGGTCAACATGTTCCTTAGTTAATAGAGGAGAAACCGAGGTATCAATATGGCATAGCAATTTTCAACACCCTCCAAACAAAATCATGTATTTACAGCCCAGAACTGTTCAGATTCATCAACTGTTTCAAATGTATTTACTTTGGAAGTTGAACATTTCATTAGAAATAGATTATAGAACAGAGTGGTTTCAGTTACAATGAAATGTGCTAAAGTAAATGCATTTATAATGGCAACTGATGTGCTAGATAGAAAAGGGACCTGGGTGGCACACAGGGCTGCAATAGGATATAACAGGATCACAGAACTAGAGCTCAGATGGACCACAGAAACATCTAGACCTCCTTTTACAGATAAGCCAGCTGAGGCACAGAGGGGCTAAGTGGGAGGTGCCACACGTCCAGTGAGGTGGGTGCATGCAGTCCAGGGCACTTCTGAGTGTGGCCCAGACCAGATTAAAATACAGTTCCTACCTGTTTTCTAAGTCAAGATGTGGGCCATAGGGAGTCTCATATCCGATTTAGTGTCCCCTGTTTCTATTTGAGTTTGACATCATTGGGCTTAATGGCTTTGCTAAGATCACACAGGTAGTGCCAAAACTGGGATTTGAACACAGATCTTCTGACTCAAATCCAGTACTCTTTCTGTTCCACATTGTCCTTTTGCTCTCTGCAGTGATTATTTGGGGAAAAGGTAAAAAATTTTAGTTTAATGTCATAGCTGCTCTAAATAAACAGTCTCTATTGCTTCCTAGAGAATGGGAGAATTACCATCGTACTGGACAAGAGCTAATGTCTAGATTTTCAAAAAAAGGAAAGATAATAGAAAAGAGTTGAACAAAAGACAATGAGCTTCATTTTTATTGCTGGCAAATTTCATAGAATGGATTATCAAAGAAATGGATAGTGAATGTATAGAAAAGGAAAAAGCCAGTATGGCTCATTAAGAATAGATCTTTCGGGGCAGCTGGATAGAGCACTGACCCTGGAGTAAGGAGTACCCGAGTTCAAATTTGACCTCAGACCTAACACTTGACACTAGCTGTGTGACCCTGGGCAAGTCACTTAACTCCAATTGCCTAAAAAAATAGATCATGCAAATGTAAGCAGGTTTTGCACACATCCACCTTACCTAAGATAGGAGCACCCAGATATGAGATTGCAGGGACTTGCTTCTGGAAGAAGATATCCTTCCTTCCTCCTACCACATGGATGGGTGCAACCTCTTTCCCTTGGCTTGTATATCAGAATAGCCTTCCCCTTTAAAATGACCAGACTGGGATGGTCTTGCTCTCTTTCTGGCAGTGTCCAGGGGGTGAAGGTTCTGTTCACTCAAATATTAAGCATTTGAGCTGCATGTGGGGGGAAGATCTACCTTCCCCCTTCCTTTCTGGTTCCTTGTAGCCTCAAAAATCAAGTTAACAATTTTAGTCTGCTCTCTTTCAGTTGTAGGCATAGGCAAAGGAATTCCCAGACCCAGGACTTTATGTCATGGTGACCTTGGAGGCAGGATTCTAAAGCCAGACATTGCTAAGAACCCAGCAGGAAAGGCCTGAGAAGCCAAGGGCTGGGACGTGAGCCCAGGAGGGTTTTAGACTCAGAACTTGTTGGATTAATTCTATAAGGGAACTAAATTAAGCTGTAAATCTAATTCTTCACCCCTTCCCAGAGACTAAGGAGGGGTAGGAGAAAATATGCATCACCCTGTTGGGGACAGTGTTTCTATGTTTGTTCTTGCTGTGCCTTTGAAGTAAATTTTTCTTTGTGAAAGATAATCTAGTATGTGGTTACAGGGAACGGGAGTATGGGAGACCCCTAAAATTAAGAGAATTCAATCAGTGAGGGCTTGAGCCAACGGCAGAGACTAGATGTGCCCAACACCTTAAGGGTACCCAAGAGCCCAGGGAGAGGGGTGAAATGTAGCATACCTAGCCTTCAAGTAGTGTGGCCCAAGAAAAACTATTCTACTAGAATGGTGTATTTTCTTTATTTGTCAGGGTTACTAAAGCGGCAGATTGAAAACACTCTTTTGTCAATATAGTTAACCTATATTTTAGCAAAGTGTTTAATGGAGTATCCTATGTTTTTCCTATGGAAAAAAATAGAGACATATGGGCTAGATCATTGTACAATTACATGGATTAGGACTGGTTGAATGACTGAAGAAGTTATTAAGGATTTCAGATGTCAATTTGGCAGGAACTCTCTAATGAAATGCCCCAGAGATTTATGTTTATATCTTTAGCATTTAAAATTTCCATGAATGATTTGGATAAAGATATTGATGATATGCTCATTAAATGTGTCCATGACACAAAGGCTAGAAGGGACGGCTGATTCACTAAATGACTATCAGGACACAAAAAGTTTTTGACAGGCTAGACAGTGAGCTGAATAAGATAGAACTTAATAAGATTAAATAGAAAGTCTTCCCCTGGCTCCAAAATCACTTCACAGATACAAGATGGGGAAGGCATGATCTGGCATTTTTATTAGATGGAAAACTCAATGTGAGTCATCAACATGATGCAAAAGATAAAAAAAAAAACTAATTTGCTTTGTATTGCACTAAAAGGCACAGCTTCCAAGAGTAAGGATGTAATAGCTCCACCATACTCTGCCTCACTCAGGCCACATCTGGATTATTTTGTTCAGGTCAGAGTACCACAGAAGGACATTGATAAGCCGGCAAGTGCACAAGGGAGGGCGACCAAAATAATGGACCTTAACTCTACAAGTCAAGTAACAGCAACTGAAGGAACAAGAGATATTTAGGTAGCCCTGAGAAGAAAAGACCAAAGGATTTGGTGGGGTAGGGACAGATGACACTTGTCTTCAAGTATTTGAAAAGTTATCATGTAAAAAAAAAAAAGGATTAGGTTTATTTTGTTTGGCCCCAGAGGGGAGATCCTGGATTTAAAGGACAGAAGTTGCAAAGAGACCAATTTAAGGCTTAACATCAGGCAGTTCCCTGATTAGGGTTGTCTGAACAGAAAATGGGCTACCATGGAAAGCAGTGGGTGCCCATTACTCATTGAAATTCTTCAAACACAGGCTAGATGACCGCTTATTGGGCCCAATGTAAGGATTCTTTGGGGACTATTGGCTGGATTAGATGGATGTTGAAATGCTTGAATTCTTCCCATAAACACTGACATCTAAACACCCACCACTCCTGTGTAAGTAACAGTACTACTCAGATTCAGTATGTTAGGCTATTTCATTCAAAAGACATCAATCCTTAAATATTAATGTATATAACCTTATTTAGAATTTAGAACAGACAAAACCATGTGGAATTTGGTAAGTAGAGAGGGGATAGAATAAGGCAAATCTCTAAGATCCATTCCACTTCTAAATTCTATGGAATTAAATGCTACCTCTCAAGAATGCCTGGGGAGATTTCCCTGTTTTTTGTTCAGTCCTAAGAAACACAAGATCTCTTTAAAATGAAATAGCTCCAGCGTGGAAATAACTTTGGCACAGGTTCTTTCCATTATGCTGATTTATTTCTTCAGCTGGGACATGCACTAACATTTTTCTTAATTATTCCTGACAATTAAGAGGGCCCAGAATTGAATAGGAAGAAGAGAGCAAGCTAGAAATCATTTGAGAACCAGAATAGTGCTTTTAAGTGCACCATCTGTCCTCTATTCTAGGAATCCCAACCTCCTCCCCTCTCTCTCACCTCTACCTCTTTAGAGTATCTAATGCCATCCAAGTTCCAGCTCATAGGCTCCCTCTTTCAGGAATCTTTCCTGATCACCCTACTGGTTGTTAGTACTTGTTTCTGACTTAGATAATGAAGTGTGAACCTCTATTCTTTTAGTATAATTCAAGTTCCTTAAGTGCCAAACCAAAGTAACAAGCATTATCTTATAGACCCAGAAAAAATAATAACAAAATTCATCTGGAAGAACAAAAGGTCAAGAACTTTAAGGAAATCAAAGAAAAGAAATATGAAGGAAGGTGCCCTAGCAATACCAGATACAAATCGGTAATCATCAAAACAATCTGATAGTGGTTAATAAATAGAGCGATGGATCAGTGAAATACATTAGGTATATAATACGTTGTAGTAAGTGACCATAATAATATACTGCTTGACAAACTCAAAGATCTGAGCTTTGGGGACAAGAACTCACTATTTGACAAAAATTACTGGGAAAACTGGAAAGCAGTTGGGCAGAAACTAGGTATACAGAAATATCTCACCCTATATGCCAAGATAAGGTCAAAATGGGTACATGATTTAGACATGAAGAGTGATATCACCTACAAATTAGGGGAGAATGGAATATTTTACCTGTAATATCTATGGATAAGTGAAGAATTTATAACCAAATAAAAGATAAAGAGCATCATGGCATATGAAAAGGATAATTTTGATTATATTAAATTAAAAGATTTTGCACAAATAAAACCAGTACAGACAAGATTAAAAGGAAAGCAAGAAACTGTGGGAAAATTCTATAGCAAGTTTCTCTGATGAGGACCTCATTTCTCAAATACATAGAGAACTGAGTCATGTTTATAAGAATATAAGTCACTCCCCAATTGATAAATGGTCAAAGAATATGAACAGGCAATTTTCAGAAGAACAAATCAAAGCTTCTGTGGTCATATAAAAAGACTCTAAATTACTATTGAATAGAGAAAAGTAAATTAAAACAAACTCTGAGGTGCCACTTCACACCTATCAGATTGCCTAATATGACAGAAAAGGAACATGACAAATGTTGGAGAGGATGTGGGAAAATTGGGACACTAATGCACTGTTGGTGGAGTTGTGACTGATCCAACCATTCTGGAGAGCAATTTGGAACTATGCTCAAAGGGCTATAAAACTGTACATACTCTTTGACCCAACAGTACCACTGCTAGACTTATATCCCAAAGAGATTTGAAAAAGTGAGGGAGGCGAAGACCTATATGTACAAAAATATTGATAGCAGCTCTTTTTGTGGTGGTAAAGAATTGGAAATTGAGGGCGTGCTCTTCAATTGGGGAATGGCTGAACGAGTTGTTATATATGATTGCAATAGAATAAAATTGTGCTATAAAAAGCAACAAGCAGGATGGGTTCAGAAAAACCTAGCAAGGTTTAAAGAAATGATACAAAGTGAAGTGAGCAGAACCAGAAGAACATTGTATATACAGTAAGAACAGTATTGTATGATGATCAACTGTGAATTCTGAGCAAAAAAAAATGATCCAAGACAATTCCAAAGGATTTATGCTGAAAGATATTATCCACTTGCAGAGAAGGAACTGATGAAGTCTGAAAGCAGATCGAAGCATAATTTTTTTTAACATTCTTTTTCTTGCCTTTTTTTGAAACATATCCACTACGGAAATATGTTTTGCATAATTTCATATGTGTAATTAATACCACATTTCTTGACTTCACAATGGGTGGGGTGGGAGTGGGAGGGAGAGAGAAGTAAAAACTCAAAACATTTTTTAAATTAATGTTGAAAATAAATAAATAATATCTTTAAACCACCATAAAAAATAAATGAGTCATATTTCCCAGAAGAAAAAAGAGAGGGGCTGGATTGCATCTGGCAAATTTTGTTGTAATTTTAATGATTCCATCCTGCTTTCTCACACAGAAACCCTCATTTGTTTAATAGTCATGTTCTTCCATGGATTATATGGCTATGAATCTTGGAACAATACTGTCTTCAGAGAATCAAAAGATCAGTTGATGCCCCCAAAAATGCAGAAACATCTGTTGGTCATACGTAAATTGTAGCATATCACTAGTGGTAACTTGTACACCAGTCATTGCTGTAAAAGGTACATGGGAACTGAAGGATTTTTAAAAAGAAGAGGGGCAGTCATAGAGTTAGATAGAACAATTACAGGTTGACAACCCAGTTGCTTCATTGGTGCTCAATGGAGAATGTATGGCTGAACATAGACAAGATCCTCATAGGATGATTGATGTTTCAGAGGTATCATGTGATTTACCCTAATCCAGAAATGCTCCTGGCGCAGCAACACAACACAGTACACAGAGTGGTTAGCCTGGAGTCAGACAGACCTGAGTTCAAATCCAGCCTCAGATACTTAACTAACTGTGTGACCATGGGGCAAGTCACTTAACCCTGTTTGCCTCTGTTTCCTCACATGTAAAATGAACTGGAGAAGGACATGGCAAGTATCCATTCCAGTGTCTTTGCCAAGAAAACTCCAAATGGCATTGCAAAGAGTTGGACATGACTGAAACCACAATAACGACAGACATGCTTCTGAAAAACTGTGCCAATCCTTTAGAATCTCAGTCCAGAAATGGGTCACTTTTAAGACCAGATTAGAAAGGACTGTGGGTTCTATTAGGCCAAAATCTAAAAGTAACAAAGCCAGACACTGCAAGACCCCATGCTTCAGAACAGAAGACACTGACAGGATCCATAGAATGACAAATGAAAGAAACACACCTCTCCAAAACACTTGGGTTTTTTTAGGATTTAGAGTTGGAGGGGACTTCAGAGATTATCTAATAGGGATTTCAGGTCTGAGAACATTGCCCAGTGTGTTTAATCTGAAGGTAAAGAATGCACTGTTAAACTGAAAGTCTACTATAGGTTAAAGTGGGGAGTTGTTAACCTGGTGTCCATGGACCTTAAGAGATAGGTTTCAGGAGATCTATGAACTCAAATGGGGAAATGTTACATTTTACTTTCACTATCTTCTAACTAAAATTTAACATTTCCTTTAATTAATAATGTTTTAAAAAACCCAAACTAATTCTGAGGAGTTCATAGATTTTAAAGGATTCCCAAAGGTGACTATGACACATAAAAAAAGGTTAAGAAGCCCTATCAACATTTTATTTTTGGCTTAACATCAGGACTCCCATCTTTATGCTAAGAATCCATTAGCATCTCTGAGAGCCCTTTGACTTCGAAATGCTATGATCCTACCAGGAGATAGCCTAATGATTTCTAGGGTCCCTTCTAGCACTAGGATCCCATAACTAGACTACACTTATTTATCACAATATCAGAAGGATTTTCAAGAAGTTTCCTGTATGAAATGCTTCATTTGACTTGTTTTAAGAAATATAACCTAATTGCAGTCTTCAACAAAGTTAGACTAAACTTTGTTAGGGCTAAATAAAAATTCATATTCATATGTATATGTGGATATATATTATCTTAAAGTTCACAAAACACCACATTATCAGAACTTTGTGAGACATATAGTTTAACAGGGGTGGGGAAGCTGCAGCTTCAAGGCTGCAGGTGGCCCTCTAAGTCCTCAAGTGCAGCCCTTTGACTGAATCCAAACTTCAGAGAACAAATCCTTTCTTAGGGGATTTGTTCTGTAAAGTTTGGATTCAGTCAAAAAGAGGCATTTGAAGGCCTAGAGGGCCACCCGAGGCCTCGAGGCCACAGGTTCCCCACCCCTGGTACTGAACCCCATTAGAAAACTGAGACTTTATGTTATTTGCCCATGCATGACTGAGACCTATGATTCTTGAATCCAAGTCCAGCACTCTATCCACTATATCACACTGAAAAGCAATGTAGTCTGTCAATGAATGGTCAACACGCATTTATCAAGCACCTACTATGTTCAACGCACTGTGTTCGGCCCTGGTGCCATGAGAGCTTAGTCAACAGATAAAAACTTTTTTACACTTTGAATTTTACTAATGTTTTGGTTTTCATATGACAAATATTTAGATTACTCTCCCTTTGAGAGAACTCTCTTGTAACAAAGTAAACCAGTTAAGTAAAACTAATAATACAATAATTTTATTTGAAAGTTCATGTAATATTTCATGTCTGTAGTACCCCCAGAACTCTATTTTTTAAATAAATAGAAATTGATTTTATCTCCACCCATTCAACTGAAAAAATAGAAAATATAGATTTCTTGGAACAAACATGTATAATCAAGCAAAAAAAAATCACCCAATAGCTACATGCAAATATACATATAAATGTGTGTTTATATGCATATGTAAACATACATATAGATGTATGTATGTATGTATGTATCAGTCTGCATCCTAAATCCATCACTTCTTTGTAATAGTTGCCATTTTTCATCATCAGACCTTTCAAATCAGGTATGGTCATTATATTAATCATAGTTCTTATAGCTTTCAAAATTGTTTTTAAAGGATTGGCATTACATAAATTTTCTCCTGCTTATGCTCATTTTCTTCTCCATTAGTCTGTAAGTCTTCAAAATTGTTCATTATTACAATATTGATGTTAGAATATAAATGGTTCTGTTTCTGTTCACTTTCCTCTGTATCCATTCATATGTCTTTCAAGTCTCTTTAAAATCATATATTTCCTCATTTTTTACAGCATGATAATACTCTATCACACTCATATACCACAATTTATTCAGCCATTCATCAATTGATGGATTTTGCCTTAGTTTTCAGGAGTTCTTTTTTTTGCCACCACCAAAAGAGCTGCTCTAAATATATTTGTACATAAAGAACCTTTCCCACTTTCCTTGATCTTTTTTGAGTAACAGCCTAGCAGTGGTATAGCTGGGTCAAAGGTTAAATTGACTATTCAGGAAAATTTTTAGAAAATAATCTTTTAAAATGAGGTCATTGACATGCTAAAGAGCCTAAAGCAAGTTCCACAACCTGTCTGTGACCCAGTTTTATTATGTGGAATATCAAGACAATAATTTACCACATAGGACCATTATATGGAATAACAAGAAAATTCTTTTTCAGTGTTTTGCAAATTCTGAGGATAATTTTTGCTATTTGGAATGTATGAACTAATATTGGCTCTAAAACTTGATCTCCATTCACTACTTCATACTGACATATATGAGCATATGCATATATGTATGTATATGTATACACATGAAGATGTACATAGATACAATTATATAGAGAATAATAATCCTTAGAATCTACCTTGCACATTAACAACTAAAGTTCTAATGTAGTTTTATCAATGTAATGTAAAAAGTATTGGACCTGGTGTTCAGAGATCAGAATTTGAATTCTGTATTTAACACTTACTAGCTCTGCAATAAGAGCAGCTAGGTAGTTCAGTAGATAGAGGGCAGGGCCTGGAGGCAGGAAAACCTGAGTTCAAATTTATCCTCACACATTTACTAGCTGTGAGACTGAACAAGTCACTTAACCTTGTTTGCCTCAGTTTTCTCATCTATAAAATGAGCTGGAGAAGGAAATGACAAACCACTCCAGTATCTTTGCCAAGCCAATCCCAAATAGAGTCACAAAGAGTTAGACATGATTGGAACAATTGAATAACAAACAAAAAGCCTTCTGTGATAATGGGCAAGTTTCTTACCCTAACTGAATCTCACTTTCCTCATCTCCAAATAATAATAATTATCTACTTACAGGGTTGTTTTTATAATCAAGCCCCATTGAGACTTATGACATATTCTTATGACAGTAACAGAGAATAGATTTCAAGTTTTTAACCATGGAATTCTTTTTTAAAAAATTTTTAAGGTTTTTTTTGTTTCAAATTTATTTTTTCTCAATTACACGTAAAAACAATTTTTAACATTCCTTTAAAAAATTTAGCTCAAATCCTCTTCCTCTCACCCTTCCCTCTTCCCTTCTTAAGAAGGCAAACAAATTGATGTGGATTCTACATGTGCAATTATGTAAAACATATTTCCATATTAGTCATGTTATGAAATAAAACACTAAAAATAAGAAAGTAAAATAAAATCTTTCAATCTACATTCATATTCTATCAATTCTTTCTCTGGAAGTAGATAGGATTTTTCATTATAAGTGCTTCAAATTTGTCTTGTATCATTGTATTGCTGAGAAAAGCCAAGTCATTCACAGTTGATCTTCATACAAGATGGCTGATACTGTGTACAATGTTCTCCTGCTTCTGCTCATTTCACTTTGCATCAGCTCATATAAATCTTCACAGGTTTTTTTTTCTGAAACCATCCTGCTTGTCATTGCTTTACATATATATTTTTTATTTTATAAATAAATGTATAAATAATAATGTAAATATAATATGAATAATATGAATAATAAATTTATAAATAAATTTTATAAATATTATTTTATTATATTTATATATATGTATACACACACACACACACACACACACACACATAAATAGAGAGAGAGAGAAAGACCTAGTAGTGGTATTTCTGGGTCAAAGGGTATGCACAGTTTTATAGTCTTTTGGGCCTGGTTCTAAATTGTTCTCCAGAATGGTTGGATCAGTTCACAACTCCACCAATAGTGCATCAGTATTCCAGTTCTCCCAATTCTCTCCAACATTTATCATTTTTGGTTTGTTTGGTTTTTTTGGTCATACTAGCCAATCTGATAGGTGTGAGGTGATACCTCAGAGTTCGTTTTAATTTTCATTTCTCTAATCAATAGTTATTTGGAGCATTTTTTCATATGATTATAGATAGCTCTAATTTCTTCTTCTGAAAACTGCCTGTTCATATCCTTTGACCATTTATCAATTGGCAAATGATTCCTATCCTTATAAATGTGATTCAGTTCTCCATATATTTGAAAAATGAGGCCTTTAACATAAAAAAAAATTGTTCTAAACTTTTTTCCCCAAATTTCTTGCTTTCCTTCTAACTTTTGCTGCATTGGTTTTGTTTGTGCAAAACTTTTTAAATTTATTGTAAACAAAATTATCCATTTTATATCACCTTATGCTCTCTATCTCTTGATTGGTTATAAACTCTCCCCTTATTCATAGATCTGAAAGGTAAAATATGTCATGTTCCTCTAATTTGCTTATGATGTTTTCCTTTATGTCCAAATTATGTACCTATTTTGACTTTATCTTGGTATATGGTGTGAGTGGTCTATATCTAGCTCCTGCAAAATTACTTTCCAGTTTTCTTAGCAATTTTTTCAAATACTGAGTTCTGGTCCCCAAAGCTTGGATCTTTAGGTTTATTAAACACTAGATTGCAATGGTCATTTACTACTATGTATTGTGTACTGGCATCTAGGTGGTACTATGAATAGACCACTGTGCCTGGGGTCAGGAAGATCTGAAATGAAATATGGCCTAGGGCAAGTCACTTTTAACCCTGTTTGCCTCAGTTTCCTCATCTGTAAAATGAGCTGGAGAAGAAAATGACAAACCATTCAAGTATTTTTGCCAAGAAAACCCTAAATGGGGTCACAGAGTTGGATACAACTGAAATGATTGATTAACAACAACAACACTGTTATACACCTAATCTATTCCATTGATCTACCACTCTATTTCTTAGCCAGTATCAGATTGCTTTAATGATTGCCCTTTTGTAATACAGTTTGAGATCTGGTACTGCTAGACCACCTTCCTTCACATTTTTTTCTATTGGTTTCCTTGATATTCTTGACCTTTTGTTCTTCTAGATAAATTTGTTATTTTTCCTAGCACTATAAATTTTTGGTAGTTTGTCTGGTATGGCACTGAATAAGAAAATTCACTTAGGTAGAATTGGCATTTTTATCATATTGGTTGTCCTACCCATGAGTAATTAATATTTCTCCAATCATTTAGATCTAACTTTGCATGAAAAGTGTTTTGTAATTGTGTTCACCTAGTTCATGGATTTCTCTTGGCAATAGACTCACAGGTATTTTATATTGTCTGCAGTTATTTTAAGTGGAATTTCTCTTTTTCTCTCTTGCTGCTTGACTTTGTTGGTGATATATAGAAATGCTAATGATTTATGTGGGTTTATTTTATACACTGCAACTTTACTGAAGTTGTTCATTTTTTTCAACTATTTTTAGTTGATTCTCTGGAATTCTTTAAGCATATCATCATATCATCTGCAAGAGCAATAGTTTTGTTTTCTTACTGCCTGTTCTAATTCATTCAATTTCTTTTTCTTCCTTTATTGCTATAGCTGGCATTTCTAGTACAACATTGAAACACAGTGGTGAAATGGGCATCCTTGCTTTACTCTTGATTATACTGAAAAGGCTTCTAGCTTATTCCTGTTAAAGATAATGCTTAATGATGATTTTAGATAGATATTACTTATTATTTTAAGGAAAGCTCCATTTATTCCTATGCTTTCCAGTGTTTGTAATAGGAATGAGTGTCATATTTAATCAAAAGCTCTTTCCATGTCTATTTGGAAAATCATATGATTTCTATTGTTTTTGTTATAGATATAGTCAACTATGCTGATAGCTTTCCTAATATTGAACCAGCCCTGCATTCCTGGTATAAATCCCACTGGGCTATAGTGTATCATCTTTTTTATTTATTGCTATAATTTTCTTACTAGTACTTGTTTAAATTTTTTCCATCAATATTCATTAGAGAAATTGTTCTATAGTATTCTTTCTCTGTTTTTGCTCTCCCTGGTTTAGGCATCAAAACCACATTTGTGTCATAAAAGGAATTTGGTAGTACTCCTTCTTTGCCCATTTTTCCGAATAGTTTGTATAGTACTCTAATTGGTTGTTCTTAAACATTTAGTAGAATTTACTTCTGAATCCATCTGGTCCTGGGGATTTTTTTGTAGGGAGCTCATTTATGGCTTGTTCAATTTTTTTTTCCTCTTCTGTTCATCTGGGCAATTTATATTTTTGTAAATATCCATGCCTTTCACTTAGATTGTTAGATGTATTGGCATAAACGTGGAATCTATAGTATCCTTCTTAAACTTCATTATGAAATAATTTTCAAGAGAAAACTTCTGGCCATTAATAAAGCTGTAAAAAGTTGGTTAAAAGTATGCCCAAAGTATATTACCAAAAAATATTTTTTTTTTTAAAATAAGAGCTTGGATCCTCCATGTCTCAGGAAATTGCTTTTCCAGGAAATGAAAAAGCACTCTCCTGAGATTCTGTTACATCCCTTCACCCTAAGTTTCTTAAAAGGGAAAAAGGGTATCCGCTAGGCAAAGAAGCTTCAAACTGCAAAGCTTTAAGCCAGTTGAATGTGATGTGCACTTGAAAGACCAAAGAAATGGGATCACTGATTCAATCAGCCTTAGAATCTTAAGTAACAGACTGAATTTCTACTATCTTAAGGAGAAACCCTTAAGCTAAGGGGGAAAAGCCATTAAAGAAATACTGAAAAGAAGATAGTATGGCTTCAAAAAAATATATAACCAGTTACCATGGCAAGCCTCTCCATCAGCAAGAGCTATGAGCCTATCACCTAGACACAAGGGAGTAGAGATGGGAAGAAATTTAGTAAAATGAAATCTGAAGGAAATTAAAGGTTTTGAGGTGAGAATTTATTAGGTTCTGTCAACTAGGATTTGTGAGAAAAGAGACTAAAAAGGAATGCTCTGTTTGGTGTGGTTAAACAACTGAATTTTTTAGTCTTCCATCTTCATCTGGGCTATGAAGTTGCTTTCTATGAGTGACTTAGCTCCCAAGCATTAGGGAAATGTAGGGTAGTTACAATCTTTATTGCTGTTATCCACAATTTTCTACCACAGGGGTATAGCACAAAATGCTATTTAAAAAAGTACACTTCGAGCTGTCAGGTTAGAGAATTTTCTACAGAGAAGATGAATACTTTGAGTTCCATAGGAAGGTCTGGGGGAGCATGTTTGTGAATACTCTACAGCAGACAGAAAGCAGTTGTAGCCTTTTCCCTTTGATGTCTGCATTAAATTTATCCTCATTAAATTGTGTTTTATGAGGACAAAAGGCAGTAAGAGACACTTTAGACTGAACTGGGTAGCATTTCTGGATTTAAACCATTTTTAGGGACCATTGCTCTGCATGCTTTTTGCCTATTCATTCTTTTGATATCTTAAGGGGAAATGTATTACATCTAAATGCTTTGAAATAAAGAAATTTTCCCACTATGTAATTTGGATTTATTCTGCTAACAGTCATAATTGTTTTAATCAGTTTTATTTCATCTTGCTCAAGATAGGACTCCTTTAATATTCACACTCAAACTTTCCCCTACTCTGTGTCAGTAGTTCCCCTACAAAGAAAAAAAATACAGCTTCCCAGGAAACAAAGCTTGTTGATTTCAAGGATTGGTTCATTACTGAACTCCTGTTCCTGGTTTGACAGAGCTCATTTATCATCCCTCTGGTCTAAGGCTCAAACTCTATTCTTCAGTTGAGACTACATTAAGGGCATTTAATAACCTGACTTCTCATTCTGTTATCCTCCTTTTATTGATGGAAGCTTATACTTAACCATGCAATTGTTGTTGGTTGGGGGGAGTTAAATAGTATATTGTCAGGCACTTTAAACTTTTAGGAGGAAAAGAGCTTATTTATTATTCGATCATCAAACCCCATATGCACATTGCTGGTGAATCTCTGACTGCTAGGGAGGAAAGCGTGAGTATTTCAGACTCCAGGTTGTCAGAATCCAGGGAGAAATCACTGACTCTGGGTGCTGCTTTGGATAAGAATGTGAGCTTCTGTGAAAATGCCACTTACCAGTCTATGCGTAAAGATGGAGGATGCCTGATAATTGTCAGTGCTGAAATTATATATGCCACAAAGCAGAGCAAGGGATACAATATGATGACTACTTAACCTTGAATTTATACTGCATGCTTCCTTTAGAATCATCTCCTTTTTCCCCTTTCTATGTCTGATGCCAAAGCAATGCTATTTTATAAGTGAGTATTCTAAGTAATGTTTGAATTGTTAATTTGTTCAGCTTCACACAACAAATCCAGGGTGAGAATGATACTTAAACTTTCTTCACCTGTAAGTCTGGAGATAGGTCTTGGTATTTTTTTTTTTTGCTTTTAGGCAATTGGGGTTAAGTGACTTGCCCAGGGTCACACAGCTAGTTAAGTGTCAAGTGTTTGGTCTGAGGCCGCATTTGAACTCAGGTCCTCCTGACTTCAGGGCTGGTGCTCTATCCATTGTGCCACCTAGCTGCCCCTAGGTCTTGATATTTGATAATAGTTTCTGTCTGACCTCAGCAACAGGAAATCAGAGCTTGGTTATCTTTGACTAGGGATTTTGCAAATGGTCTTGAGTTCTAGTAAAATTTGATTCAGTTACAGATCTTGGCAAATCAATTGAGACATCCTAGTTGGATTTCTTTTCTCCCCCCTCACCATTTTATTCTTTCTATGACATACTTCCCCACACACACCTCTATTCTGACACATAGAGTGGTTCTGCATGACAGGTTGAATTGGACTAAAATATTTAGCCCACCTGGTTTAAGAAAGGAACCCAGAAATTTCAGTGCTATTGTACCTGAGCCTGTCTTAATGACCCACACATTAATTGACAGACTGAATGTCATGGAACACATGTATAGAGACAACCAGGGCTTTCTCCTTTGCCTAATTCACATTCCCACTATACTTATGGTCTGCAGACATGATTTAACTCTTGCAAACTGGAAAGCAATTTGAATTTAATTATTTTTATTGTTCACTAGATCCAGAGAAACAGTTATCAGTCCATGGAAGGATCTCTGAGTTGCTTTTGAGTACTAGTGATGCATTTAAACTGATCCATTCACATTGTCTCATGTAGGTCCATACATACCTGGTTTTACTGACAGGATGGGTACCATCTATGCATTAGAAAGAGCACAAATGTAACACAGGCAAACATCAAAAATTTAAAGCTGGAAGTGATTTTAGAAATCATGAAGCCAAGCCCTGTTATTCTACAAATGAGGAAAGTGAGGGCCAGAAAGATTAAATCACTCACCCAATATCACAATGATAGGAACTGGTAGCACAAAGATCTCAACTCATGTCCCTTGACTCTAAATCTAACACTCTTTCCACTCTACTACCCATGACAATAATAGGAATCCTAGCTAGTGTGTGTATTTACATACATATATATCTTATGTGTAGCTACATACATATGTATATATGTATATAGATATAAAGTTTTAAAATTTACAAAGCACTTTATATACATTATCTTGCTTTATCCATAGCTTTGACCTCTTTAGTACCATGCTTTATCGTAATAATCAAGCTAACTAAACACGGCTAGGTATTGTAGACATAACATAGCAAGACATTTTGTTATGCCCAGTGTTATTTGTATAGAAACAGCTGACTTCATCTCATTTCTCCTTTATGCTGTTAAAGAGAGAGGACTGAATCTCTTTTTTAAAATATCTATAGGTGTCAGTTTCAACTTGCTACTGTTGTCCCTTCTTTTCTTCATAGCAATCTGATTTTCATGTATTACTCCAACTCTAGCCTGCTTGGCTTCTGTTATGGATTAATGTATTTTGGTATAAGCATAATAGTGAAATAGATAAAGTATTCTTATTATGGGAGTGAGATACTAATCTTATCATATATGTGGGAGAAATAAATTTAGTTGAATCCTTGAAATAGTAAATTGCTTAATAATGATTTTATACAGGGCACATAAAATTTTTATGATTAAAATAATAACTGGATAAATCTTTTTGTGAAAATCCATACAGTTTTTGTAAAAAAAAAAGATTATATAAAAACAGGTTTACTGATTTCCCTTCAAGAACCTACCCATCATGTGAGAGGAGGTTTTCCTCTATGTCTTTTTACATTGAATGCAATGACAATACTATATGAATTAATTTACAGATTCAACGGTATGCCAATCCAACCAACATTACTGCAACAAAGTAAGTGAAAAGCTTTCTAAAACAAGATGGAATAATGTGCAATCATAGTGAACCAGATTGTAGTGAATCCAGGGTGCATTAGAATAAGGATGACAGTTTAGGGAGAGGTAGTATGGGCACATGGCTGGCATTGAAGTCTCTGAGGCTGGGAAAAGGAGGAAGGACAAAAACATTGACATAGCACCTACTACAACACCTGCTATGTCTGGCAATGTGCTAAGCACTTTTACAAATATCTCATTTGACACTCACAATGACCTGACAAAGAAGGTGCTATCAGTATCCTTATTTTACCTTGAGGAAACTGAGGCAGACAGAGGTTAAGTGACATACTCAAAGTCATCTAGTAACTAAATGTCTGAGGCCAGATTTGAACTCAGGTTATCCAGACCCTAGGCTCCAGACTCCAGGATCAGTAATCCATCCACTGTACCACTAGCTGTAATGACAGAGATTGAAGTGCCACCCCTTTGAAAGACTGGTATCTAACAAATTCATTGAGAACATCAAAGTGAATACTGTCTTTGTTGTGTGCCTCTACAGTGGGTCATTTTGATGGAGGTCAGTTCTTACAATTCAGGGCTAGGTGTCAAAGCTAGGAAATTGAATTAAATATCTTCTGACCCTAAGCGATATCCTCATTGATTTTGCTTATTTGTCTGTTTTGTTTTACTTATTTTTAATATTACTTGATAGCCTAAGGTTGTTCAAATAATAACCACTGAAAAAACTTGTTGGATGGTTTATAATTTTATTAAAATTTTCTGTTTAATTTAATTCAACAAATGCTTATGAAGTATCCAATGTTTGATGTCACTGTGCTAAGTGCTGAGGATTCAAACTAAATATGATGTAATGATAATAATAACAATAACTCTAGGATTTATACAGCACTTTGTGGTTTGCAAACCCTTTTAAAGTATTATCTCATGTTACCCTTAACAACCTTGGGTCATTCAGTAATTTTAAGTCATGTCTGACTCTTTGTGACCCCCATTTGGGGTTTCCTTGGCACAACTATTTGGATGGTTTGCCACTTCCTTTTCCAGATCATTTTGCAGATGAGGAAACTGAGGCAAGCAAGGTAAAGTGACTTGCCCAGGGTCACAAGCTAGTAAGTGTCCGAGGCAGGATTTGAACTTAGAAATTTGAGTCTTCTTGACTCCAAGCCCAGTACTCTATCTACTGTTCCACCAAGCTTCCCCAACAACCCTAGGAGGGAGATGCTATTATTTTCCCCTTTTTGAAGAGGAGGAGACTGACACAAACAAAGGTTAAGTGACTTGCACAGGGTCATATAGCTAGTCGGTGTCTGAGGCTGTATTTGAAGTCCCCAATCTTGGAGGTTGCAATCTGATGGAAGGAAAGACAAGCACACAATCAATACGCAATATACAAATCCAAATGAAATAAAAGCAAAAGAGAGAGTCAAGGTGTGGGCAATTTGAAGAGATTACCTTTATCTGAAGGGTTTCAGAGAAGGCTTCATAGCTGAGGTGGCAACTGAGGTGGGTTTTGACAGAAAGGAAAAACTTTAACAGAAATGGATGTGTACAACAATTAGTGAAGTGCATTCAAGGCATAACTAAAGGAGTAGAGACTTGAAAGAGATTCAAGAAGAGAGGATGAGAATAAGCAATTGAGAGTAGTACAGTTTACCCAGAATGCAGGCTATGTTCAGATAAATAGAATTATATTAGGCTGGGCAGGGATATTGGAGATGGTTAGTGCCTTAGATGGTAGCATCAATGATTTAGAATGGTTTCAATAGGAGCAATTACAATGTTGTATGTGAATGTCTAGTCTAGACAATGATTAGAACTGGTAGCACAAAGATTTCAATCCATGCCCCTTGAGTCTAAATCTAACACTCTTCCCACTCTACTACCCATGACAATAATAGGAATACTAGCATGTGTGTGTGTTTACATGCATACATACCTACATACACACACACATACATACATACAGATAGATAATGTGTATAAGGATCTTTATGATGGTGTACTAGGAAGATTATTCAGGCAGCAATGTGGAGGATTATTCAGAGAAGAAACATACTAGAGGCAGGAAGATGAGTTAGAAAGCTATTAAAATAAGCTAGGTAAAAAGAAATATACTTGAAAGACAAAGATTCACATAAAGTTAAAATAAGGGACTGGAACAAAATCTATTATGCTTCAACTGAACTCAAAAAAACAAAGGTAGCAATCATGATTTCAGATAAAGCTACAGTAAATATAAACATGAAAAAAGGAGAGACAAGCAGGGAAATTACATTATGCTTAAAAGTAGCATAGATAATAAATTGATATCAATATTTAATACATATGAATCTAATAGCAAGCAAGTAAAACATAAAGGAATGGAGGTCAAAGACATCAGGAATTATCAAAGACTTCTAACCTGCTGAACTTTGCAGTGTTTTTTTTAGTAATTGTAGAAGGAATACTTTTTCCCTTTGGATTAATTCATTCCGAATCCTAAAATCATTTGAAACAGGGAAAAAAAAAAGAAAGACTTTTCTTTCTTTTTTAAACTATGAGAAAAGTGGAAAAGAAAAGTAGATTGCTACATATTTATCCTGGCATCGTAAGATCCTTCTGTTGATCAAAAGATGTTGATTTGCCTAAAAGTTTTTTTTGTGGAGTTTTTAAAAGCACATTTGTGATTAAGATAATTAAACATCTGAAAGTTACTCATTTATACTATTAAAATTATTCTACACATTAAAGAAAATATTCAAGGAATTATTTAAAAAGTATTTTCTTAAATACCAAAACTGATAGGATGCAGGTATGGCAGGCTTCAGAAGAAAATTTGTATATCTGAAAACTTACAATTATAAACTAGAAAAATAGAGGCTCAAAGAAATGATCATGCAATTTAAAGCACTAGAAAATAAATAAAGCTAATAACCCTGAGACAAACCTGAAATAAGAAACCCCAGATATTTAAAGAGAAAGTGTTAAATTTGAAAATGAACTAATAAACTAGACTAAGAGCTGCTTTTTAAAAATACTAACAAAATTAATGGGCCACTAATTAATTTTTAAAGAGAAAAAGGGAAATTAAATCCTCACCTACCCCCACAAAAAAAGAACAAAGTTACAGAGTGAGAATAAAGAGAACTATGAGAAACTATTATACACAATTACAAGCAAATAAGACTGAGGAAAATATGTGTATCTACAAAAATAATATCAAAACCCAAGTTGACAAATGAATAAAGATTTTAAAGAACCTTGCTCAGGAAAAGAAATCAAGCAAACCACAAAATTCCAAAGGAGGAAATGGGGATAAGGATTCTGAATTACATGGATTTAAAAAATGAATTCTATCAACTCTTTAGCAAACAATTTTTAAATATTTAATCATTTAAATTACACTATGATTTCATTGGTGTGACTGTTCCCTCCAATAGTACAGATTTCAACCTTTCTATTTCTGTGCATACTGTTTATATCCTTCCTCAAGACTGAGGCACTAATGTTCAGAGTGCCTTTATCACTTTTTCCTGACATTATGACAATACGGGTTCTGGTTGGTTGGTTTGTTTTTTAATAGAAAAATAGATCAGTGGAAAAGAGTAGTCCAATTTTGGCAAACCCAAAGATGTAAATGACTTGGATAAAGGGCTTTATTGGAAAAGAAGTGAAGAAAATTGAAAAGCAGTCTGGTAGAAATTAAAGTTAAGCCAGCATCTTACATCATAAATAAACTCTTAACATTATAAATCTTGCACTATAAATAAACTTACGATAAACTCTAAATAGATAAATGGTCTTAATATAAAAGGTTATATCTTTTTTAAAAAAGCAAAGAACAGGAAAAGGTCCCAATGAAGTATTCCTAACCTAACAAATGATAAAAGTTATCAGGAATTACAAAACAGACAAATTTAATACTTAAAATTTAGAACTTTTACAGAAACAAAATCAATGCAGATATAATAAGAAAACTGTTAAATGAGGAAATATTTATATGAATTACTTACCGTTAAAATATGACTATGGGCGTGTCATTTCATCTCTCAGTTCTTTCATCTGTAAAATGAGCAGGTTGGCCTAAATGTTCTCTAAAATCTTCCCTAAATGTTTGCTAAATCTTTAATGATGTGATCCTAACAGATAAGTAATAAAAACTTTGAGCAGTTTTCAAAGCTATCAATACCTCCAAAAGTTCAACCATTTTATGAAAACATGTTATAGATCACTAATAATGAGATAAATGAAAACTAATGTATCCCTGAGTCTTTATTTCATACACTAATGATTGGGAAATATCCCAAACAATGAAAAGTCAATGTTGGAGGAAGACCAAAACACTAATACATTGTTGGTGTTATAAATTGTTCCTGGGGCAGCTAGGTAGCACAGTGGATAGAGCACCGGTCCTGGAGTCAGGAGGACCTGAGTTCAAATCCGGATTCAGACACACAACATTATTAGCTGTGTGACCTTGGGCAAGTCACTTCACCCCATTGCCCAGCCAAAAAAAAATTATTCCAATTATTTTGGGTGAATGCTATAATTTTCTTTTCTCACATAGTAGTTTGGAGCTAAACTTCCTCCAAAATCAGAACTCGGATTATTTTCTGGTTCTACAGCCAGAGTATAAACTAATAATCTTCGTGGGATAGAAGTTTTCAGTGAAGGACCAAGGCTAATATATGTTTAGGATCTCTTTCTTCCCCTGCTTGTTCCCCCCATGCTCTCTGTACACCGCCTCTCCATAAAGGTACCAGTGTGGTTTGTCTCAGCAAATGATTCCTTAGTCTTTCCATGTTGCCTTATTCAATTCCAGGTTTGGTTTTCCACAGGTACTACTCCTCACTGTTCATCATGGTCTACCATTCTTCAACCTGTCCATGCTTTCTAACTTTGCTCTTTGTACATGTTCACGAACCTGGCAGCTAAATCTATTCCTTCTCATATTCTCAGCATGAAACAACCTCTTCTGTCACATTCCATGGATGCATTGAGAGCCTGTCTCCCACCTTAGTGAAAAGGGAAGGGAGAGGAGCTGCCCTCAAGCTCGTACCATGCTATAAGGAATAGCTAGATATATAAAAAAGAGCATTCAATCAATTAACCAACAAGCTTTTATCAAGCAACTAATTTGTATCGGACACTGAGTTAGACTCTTGGGATACAAAGACAAATATCAAAACTAAACAATCTGTGTTCTCAAGCTTCTTCTTACATTCTTTTGGCATGAGTCAGGGTCGGGGTGTAGGGAGAAAACATGGGATTAGAAGTTAGGAGATCCATGCTTTTAGTACTAATTCTTCTATAAAATAGTTGTGTAACTTCGAGCAAGCAACCTAGCATCTCCAGGTTTCATCTGTAAGATGGGAAGTTGGTCTAGATCAGGGCTTCTTAATATTTTGTGTGTGTGTGTGTGTGTGTGTGTGTGTGTGTGTGAGTGTGAGTGTGTGTGTGTGTGTGTGTGTGTGTATGTGTGTGTGATGGACACCTTTGACAGTAAAGCCTATGGACCACTTCTAAGAATATTATTTTCCATTTATACTTGAAGAAAATGCTAAATTTTAGCTAGAGGTTCAAAAAATAAATAAAAATATTTACCATCTAGGTTCAAAGACTCCCTGATATGTATCCATATACCCCCTAGCACTCAATGAAACATAGGTTAAGAACCCTTGGAGTATATGATCCCTCAGGTACCTTATAGTTCCAAAATTTCATGACCTTATGGCCTAACATGTATTAAGGCTATCTCAAATGAACAAATGTGTTTTGGGTGGAAAAATTCAGTAGAATCTTTCACTTGGCTTATTTCAATCAAATCTCCTCTATCATACTGTACTTGTACTTCTTATCACCTATTCTATTATTAGTATATATGATATACATATATATATATATGTATATATATATATGTATATATATGTATATATATATATATAACATAGCTATATATATACACCTATATATGGTATATACATATGCCTTATTAATACATACCTTACTAACCTATGGCTTTTCTTCCCTGTACATTTACAGTACCCCATATCCATTTTTTTAATCCATAAAAAATATATGTACTGAATCAACTCTCCCACTACCTTTTTTTCCTGTCCTTGAAACAACAGTCTTTCCACAGAGACATCTTTAGATGGAACGTGCTCTTTCCCTTTCAGGATAGGCAGTTAAAAGAGAGCACAGCAGTTCACTGCTGGATGTGGTAAAGGAAGGAGATATCTAATTAGCGTTCCTCTCCCAGCCCAAATGTCTCCTTCCTTGGCTATCTCCCTCCTACTTCCCTTGAGGAAAAAGTGTTATTCCAGGGTCTTAGGAAGTACCTGCAACTCAAAGGAGATGTCCACAGTGAACTGCAGCTGAAGTAGTTGCCTGGTTCTTCTTCTCTTTGAATCAAAGGTGTGGAAACCTTAAACCTGAAGGAAAAGACAACCTGCATTTAAATTCTGTCTTTCAATCACTTATAAACCATCTTCTTTTCAGATTCTTTCTTTTGGAAACAATCAACTGAGAAATTGAGCAGACTAAAACCCTATCCTCATGATGCCCAGAGCTCCCACACAAAACTACCTCTCATCTTCATGGACAAATGGTACCTTTAAGAGATACACAAAACTACTGAAGGAAGAAATGTTAGACAATCAAGATTTCTATTAACTTTGGCATAGATTAATTTTGTTGTTTAAAAAATGGGGATGGGGGAGAGTGGAAATCCCAAACACTTAATCAATGTTGGCAAGTCTGCTGGTTGACCTAGCCCTTAAATACTTAGATTAGGCCTCTTGCTATACTGGTTTTTGAGTGAAAACATGAAAGAAAGGAGTGGGGGGATTTTTCAACTAAACATGGCATGATAATATCACAATCTCCTGGGCATAGAAGAGGAAACAGAAATTTGTAACTTCAAATTTTCTTTCTGGAAGTCCAGAGGAGTTCAGTTATCGTAAGCCAAACCACTTCCTAGCAGTGGAAGTCTACGGTCAGAGTTTCCGGGGCAGCCCCTTGGTGAATTGCTGGAAGATAGGACAGGACAAAGGAGATCAACTTTGCTGCAAATTGCCTCAGGCAGTTGGTTTCAAGGATCAAGCTCTTCAGGTGATGTTAAACAACAAAAGAATCAAGCGGCAAGCAAGTTTAAAGGCCCATCAAAGAAAACAGCTCTTTCCTTTACTCCTCTAGATGAACATTTTAACATAGTAGAAGTGCTGCTTTTGTGTTTGGCCCCACATTTCTGAGTCAAAACTACAAAATCCTACTACCGTTCACCAGCCAGGATACTCACATAATGGTATCATCGAAATGGAGAGAAAAGTGAAATGTGTACCCAAACTGGTGCGTTTGCAAATATAAAAAATTAAAACCTCTGGTGGGCAACCTACCCCAAACTAACTCTCCGCGTGTCATCTTTCTATTCCACTGAAGTGCAGTTGTAAAGATGATAGGGAATAGACAAGATCAATTTCCTCTCTTACGGAACCAATTATAAAAATTATTATTAATGTTATTATTTTTATTGAGAAATTATTTTATCATATGTCACAATCTGACATTCTCATAGTGTCTAAGCTACATGGAACAAAAAGCTCTCAAAATACAAAGACCTAGTGGAGGGAATCAAAATCATTTAAGAACAGGACAAGGTATGCTTCATCCTGATTAACCTGTGTCTGATTAGTGGTAAATCCCCATACTATAAATCCAAGCCTCAAAAAAAATTCTTGAAAACTCAACCAATAAACTATGGTGGAACTAGAGTCTTAACACAGAACCATAACCCACATTCACTCAGATATTATAACAAATCACAAACGTGGAAATAGGTTGACATACCTATCAGTCCCCCCATCTGTTTTATAGTTGGCTAGAAGATGCTTTCAGAAAGCCTATGGAAGAAAAGCTTACACTGTAATGCTTTCATTCAACTGCATAACAGTCCATTGAACATTAAGCTAAATAAGAAGAATAATAGGAAGTACCTTTCCTCCAAGTGGTTTCTTTCTGAATTACATCAAATATATGAGGATGAAGATGATGTGATGATGATGATGTTACATAGTGTTCTAAAGTTTTCAAAACTCATGTATGCACATTATTTCATTCTTTATGAGCTTCGTGAGCTGATAAAATTAAGATCAGGAATTCCATTTTAGAATAAACTACAACTTTATCATCGTCAGTTACTTCTTCAACTGTTATGGTTGCTATCTGTGAGCTCAGGAAAACACAAGTCTTGACCATTAACCAACAATGACCCTCCACATTCTACAATTATGACCCAAAGGAAAGAGAACTCAGATCAAATACTGTAGGCAGAGCAGCTAGACTGCATCATCAAGCCTCAACCTACCGCTTCTCTAAGCTTCCTATAGTGACTCACCCCAGCTATTCTTTTTCCTTGCCAAATAGAGGCCTAATCAATTCACACAATACAGAAGTCCCTTTCCCATTCTTTGGCTCCCTGGGGAAATGTTCATATAATGTTCACTTAATTCAACTATTTTCTACAGCCCTGGCACTATGTAGAGTGCCCCAGGAAAACTCTGTCTTGTATATGCAGTCTTTTCTATCTCTATAATTTAAGGCTTTGATCTCTATAAAAATCAAAATACACAAAAAGGGGTAGGACTTTAATCAGTTAGTGATTTATACCCTAGTGAGAGCAAATTTTGATTGGAAGACAGCAAAGAGAAGTAAAGGATGTTGTCTATCTAAGGGGAGGATAAAGAATGCTATCTGGGGAGAAGAAGTGAATGAAAAAGCTATGGGAGTCAAGACAATGGCTTCTTTTGATCTTTTCTCTTTCGATTGCTGTCAATGGTATTGTGTTGCTGTTGCATTCCAAGAAGTTAACCCAGTTCAATTCCCAACCGATTGTTTTTTTTGCTTTTGGTTTTTGGTTTTTGGTTTCTTTAGGCAATTGGGGTTAAGTGACTTGCACAGGGTCATACAGCTAGTAAGTGTCAAGTGTTTCATCTGAGGCCAGATTTGAACTCGGATCCTCCTGGTTTCAGGGCCGGTGCTCTGTCCACTGTGGCCGCCTAACTGCCCCACAAATGATTGTTTTGAAGAAGAAACATGGTATGGTGAAAAAATAACTGACTGGATCTGAGTCTGGAAGACCTGGATTAGACCTGATTCTGCCACTTGCCAACTTTGTGACCTTAACCAACTCACTTTTCCTCTTTGGTTCTTTTTCCTCATCTGTAAAATAAAAGTATTGGCCTAGATAATATTAAGGTCCCTTCCAGACCTAATATTCTTTGAGTCTGTCCAATAACCTCAGAGGGACTTTTAAAATAGTGGATGTCTTTTCTAGCTACTTGTAATATAAACCATGTGCTTCCAGTAACTGGCTGTTTTTCAAAGGTCATATACAAAGGTAACTGGGTATTGGGAAGAGGGAATCAAGGTTTGAGCTTTCAGAACAGTGTGCTCCAGTTTTTCTAATTGAACCCTCATAAATAATCCCTCTTCCTTCTTGTAGATTCCATACTCAATGCTATAATATGACACTCTGAGATTTACAGATACACTTTCCCCCCTAGGGTCTTGTAGGCTTCCTTTGATAACACATGCAATTAGCTGTTTCCCTTTTCCATTAACATCTGCATATAATCACAGTCACTAATGCTAAAACAGGCCTATGAGGCAAACATAAATGAAACATGGAGTAGGAAATTTGTCTCCATTAAGTGGGCAACTGAATATCTTAAGGGGTCAAGATGTAAAAAATCTCTATGGAATGGATAAGAATCAACTGTATCAAATACCAGGAATTTGAACAGAATGCATATCTGTGTTTGAGACTTCAAGGTATTTCAGAAACATATTCCATTCCTCTACAACCCTCATTTTAAGTTTTACATGTGATTCTTCATTTCAAGGAAATATTTCTTATAATAAGAGCCATCCAATAATGAAATGAGCAGCCTCTTTGGGAAGAAGGTATCCTGTCACTGGAGATCTTCAAATGCAAACTGGATGCACACTTCTCAGATACGTAGAACTGAGAAGTACTGTTCCAGTTCAGATAGATGTGGCCTCTGAGATCCCTTCCTACCTATAGTTCTATAATTCCATAATTCTGTTTTTATATGATCAAATTAGATAATATAGAATATTTTTATAAACCATAAAGTGCTATATAAAAGTTAGCTATTATCATCATTATCATCACAATCATGATCATCATTTATTGGAGTCTCAAATTTATTTAATCTTTTGAGAGAGGGTTTAAAGTCTGATGACAAATAGGATCTAGAAATATATTCTAGTCTATTCAGTTTCTCTAATTCAAAAATGATCAGTAGCACATTTCTGCTGATGATCCAAAGATTTTGCATTCCATTTCTATAGACTCTAGATTCACTTCCATTTGAGATGAATTCCCTTTGACTACATCCTTGCAATAAGAAAGATGTGCTCTATGTGTTTTTTTGATGATCTTAAAAATGTTCCCAAGGCATCCATTTTATTATATATATATATATATATATATATATATATATATATATATATATATATATATATATATATATATACACATATATTTGTGTGTGTGTGTGTATGAAATGCATATATATATATATGAATGTACATATAAAATACAGGCATGCTTATATACATATAATATGTGCACATATACATATATATGTGCACATGTAAGCATATATATGAAATGCCATGTCAGACCGTCAGATCAACCTGCTACATTCCCATACTTACCTTTTCAAAAACTACTGATAACTACACCAACCTGAACATTTACCAAGATGTAAAAGTCAAGAGAAAATAAAAACTTCCACTCATCAAAAATTTCGCTTTTGCTCCACATTTATTTCACAACACTGGCATCAGGGGTTTGAGCACTGTCAATAGGGAGTGATTTTTTTTTCAGTTGGAAGGAAGGGAAATTATATAGATACATACTAATTAGTGGGGAAATGAGAATTTAATTACCAAAGAACTTGAATTCTTACTAAGAACTGTTGATGAATGTGTCCTAAAAAGTTCAATTCATGTAAATCTTATTGGAGCTGAATAGGAGAGATAAAGCACATCTGATATTTTTCATTCCTGGCTAAAATATGTATACAGACAACTCAAAAAGTACTAGTTCACCAGCCTGTATTTATAGAGCACCTTTCTTCCATGAGGTATAGGCACTGTTTTACAATTAGTTTACTCAATGTTTCTTCTGACAATGTTTGCAAAATAGCTTCATTAATGGGCTAAGCAAAATAAATAAATACATAAATAAGTCCCTCAGTTCATAGGATTATAAATTTAGAGCTGAAAGGCCATCAGTTACAACCTCCCTCATTTTACAGATGTAGAAACTGAGGCCTATGGAGGTTAAGTGACTTGCCCAGGCTCAGATAAGTCGCAGGAGTCAAAGGCAGGATTTTAATTGAGGTCTTCCTAACTCTGACCAATGCTTTATCCATTTCCTCAGCTAGATGCCCCTAGTTCTAATCCTGTTGCTGCCAAAAGGTCGATCTCATTTGTTTTCCAAGATGGCATAGGGAATATGTGAAACTGGATGCTGCTCCAGAAAACAACAAACTTACTCTTGTCTCCTCTGTCTTTAGAAAGGAAAATCTTCCAGCTCTGTTTCCTATTTGAGCTGATCTTTCATCTCACTACTGTCTTTCACTGCTTCATGCTTCTAAAAGTAACCTATATTCACTGACTCTCCTTCCCCACCATCCATTCATTCTTTAACCACTTGCAAAGGGTTTGATTGTAACTTCCCACTGAGGTCACCAAAAGCCTTCTAATCCCCAAATCCAATGATCTCTTTTCAATCCCTATCCTCCTTGACTTTTTTAAAGTATTTTTTTTATTTTATCAACCTATTTTTAATGATCTCTCTTTCTGTAGTTTCTTAGTTTTTTCTAAAGGTTTCTGAATATTCTTTTATCTATTTGTTCAATATTGAACTGCTCTGTCCTCAGGCCTATTCTCTTCCTACAAACTCTTCTTTGGCAATCTCATCCACTATCATCACGTGATAGGACCAGGGTTCTCCCTATTTCCCCATAACATGCATTGTTGTTGTTCAGTTGTATCTGACTCTTTGTGACCCCATGATCATAGGGTCCAGGTCTTCTTGGCAAAGAAAAGGGTGTGATACTATTTCTTTCTCCAGTGGATTAAGGCAAACAGAGGTTAAGTGACTTGCCCTGGGTCACACAGCTAATAAGTGTCTGAGGCCAAATTTGAACTGAGGTCTTCCTGACTCTAGGCCCAGCACTCTAACCACTTAGACATCTAGCTGCCTCATAACATGGATTAGTTCTGATAAAAGGCAACAAAATAGTCTCTAGGAATTGATTATCCCCTACCTCCTTTAAGCTTCAATTCACATCTCCAACCTCTTCTCTCTTGAACTCTAGACCCACATGTCCAGCTGCTAAGGAGATATATCAAGGTGTTTATCTGACTGGCATCTTAATTCCATCCAACAAGCATTTATTAAGGCTGTGCATCAGTGTTATCAAACTCAAATAAAACAAATCCCTGTGGGTAGCACATTGACTTAGAAAACCATAAATTAACATTATGCATGTTATATTGTATTTTTCTTTTTTAAAAACATTTCCCAATTATGTTTTAATCTTGTTCGGGCCACATTGTTTGCCTCATGGTCTGCAGGTTTGACACCTTTAATCTACATCACACCAACCACTAGAAATACAAAGATAAAACGTGAAAAAAATAAAGGAGTGGAAAAGGCACTGGTTGAGTCACTGTGTGATTGTGGACAAGTCACTTGATTTATCTAAACCTTAGTTTTCTCATCAACACAAGGACTTTGTTACTTCTTACCTAGACCATTGCAATACCCTTCTAATTGCTCTCCCTGACTCAATTCTTTTTCATCTCTAATCCATTCTCAACTCAGCTGCCAAAGCAATTTTTCTAAACTGCAGATATAACTATGTCACCTCCCTACTCAACAAATTCTAGTGGTTATGGATTACCTCATGAGGTTCTGTATCTAGTTTTTAAGCCTTTCACAACCTGGCTCCACCTTGTTCCTATACCTTAGTCACCTCCACATACTCTATGACCCAGCCATGTGGCTTTCTTCATGTTCCTCACACATGAATCTTTTATTTTCTTAATTGAAAATAATTATTGCATAAATACCTTGATTACATTTATTTTTTAATTAAATATTTATTTTTAGTTTTCAACAATCACTTCTATAACATTTTGAGTTTCAAATTTTCTCTCCATCTCCCCCCTCCTCCACTCCAAGGTAGCATGCAAATTGATATAGGCTCAATATAAACATGACTAAGGTGAAAATTAAACCTATTTTCACCTTGTCATGTTGTAAAGAAGAATTAGAATCAATGGAGAAACCATAAGAGAGAAGAAACAAAAAGAGAAAGAGAAAGCAAATAATATGCTTTGATCTGCATTCAGATTCCATAATTCTTTTTTAGCATGTGGACAGCATTTTCCATTATGAGTCTTTTGGAGTTGTCTTAGATCTTTGCATTACTAAGAAGAGATAAGTCTATCAAAGTTAGTCATTGTTGGTTGGATTAGTTCACAACTCCACCAACAATGTATTAGTGTTTGAATTTTCCCACATCTTCTCCAATATTTATCATTTTCCTGTTTTGTTATGTTAGCCAATCTGATAGGTGTGATATGGCTCTTCAGAGTCATTTTGATTTGCATTTTTCTAATCAATAGTGATTTAAAGCATTTTCTTCATATAACTATAGCTTTAATTTCTTCATCTGAAAACTGCCCATTCACATCCTTTGACCATTTATCAATTAGGGAATGACTTGTACTCTTAGAAATTTGACCTAGTTCTCTATATATTTTAGAAATGAGGCCCCGGTTGTAAATTCTTTCCCAGTTTTCTGCTTTTCTCCTAATCTTGGTTGCATTGGGTTTGCGTAAAAACTTTTTAATTTAATGTAATCAAAATTATCCATTTTGCATATCATAATGTTCTCTATCTCTTCTTTGGTCATAAATTCTTCTATTCTCCACAGATATAACAGGTAAACTGTTGCTTGTTTTCCCAGTTTGCTTATAGTATCAGCCTTTATATCTAAATCATGCACCCATTTTAACTTTATTTTGGTATGTGGTGTAATATATTGGTCTATGCCTAGTTTCTGCCATACTATTTTCCGGTTTTCCCAGCAGTTTTTGCAAAATAGTGAGTTCTTATGCCAGAAGCTGAGGTCTCTGGGTTTATCAAACAGTAGATTGCTATAGTCATTGACTACTGTGTCTTGTGTACCTAACCTATTCCACTGATCCACCACTCTATTTCTTAGCCAGTACCAAGTAGTTTTGATGATTGCTACTTTATAATACACTTTAAGATCTGGTATGGCTAAGCTACCTTCCCTTGCATTTCTTTTCATTAATTCCCTTGATATTATGGACCTTTTGTTCTTCCAGATGAATTTTCTTATTATTTTTCTAGCTCTAATATTTATTTTTTAAACATTCATTTAAAATAAATTGAGTTCCAAATTCTCTTTCTCCCTCCAGTCACTCTCCCATCTATTGAAAAGGCAAGCAATAACATATGATTCTGTATCTCCCAGTTCCATGCCTTTTTTTTTCTTTGTGGAGGTAATAGAGTTAAGGAATTTGTCCAGGGTCATAAAACCAGTAAGTGTCTGAAGTCACATTTGAACTCAGGTGCTCCTGATTCCAGAGCCAATGCTCTATCCACTGTACCACCTAGCTGCCCTTTTCCATACCTTTTCACTGGCTATTCCCCATCCCTGTGATGCTCTGCCCCCTCACTTCCTCAATTCTTAGCTTTGCTGTCTTCCTTCAAGACTTAGCTCAAATCCCACTTTCTGAAAGAATCCTTTCCCAGCACACCCTCTCTGCCCCTCTTCCCTCTGAGATTACCTTCCATCTGCTTTGTATATATCTTGTACAGGCATCATTCTTTTTACATGTAGTTTGCCCCATTAGAATGTGAGATTGTTGATGGCAAGATTGGTGTTTTTGCCTCTCTTTGTGTCTCCAGGGTTTAGCACAGCATCTGGAATGTAATAAGCTCTCACTAAGTGCCTTTTGACTGACTGCTGACCAACTTACAAAGCCAACAACTTGACTCTTCCATAATAGACTTTCTATCATATTTCCAGCAGTAGCTATTCCAAACCTTTTCTTCTCTTTTTAAGCCTCTCCCCTGCCCCTGGAATATTCCCTATCATTTCTTTTTCTAAAAAAAAAAAAATTTTATTTTCAGTTCACAGAACAAAACAAGCATTTCCATAACACAGTACAATAAAAAGATGATTGCACATGAAACTTCAAGCCTACCACAACCTGCTATTCCCTCCAAAAAAGGTATCACGTACATTTCTTCTTTTTCTTTTTTTCTTCCCTTGCTTTCCTGCCCTAGAGATGGCTGCCATTAGACATAAATAGGTGTGTATATATAAATATAGATATAGATGTATACATATATGTGTGTATATATATATACACAGATATATACACACATATACATATATACACATATATATGTAAAATTATTCTATACATGCTTCTATTTATCAGGTTTTTTTCTGGATGCAGATAGAATCTTTCTTCATATGTCCTTTATTTTTGATCTATGTATTTATAATAGATAAAATGACTTAATCCCTAAAAGTCATTGTTAAAACAATATTGCCTTTTTAAAAATTTTTTTCAGTGAGGCAATTGGGGTTAAATAATTTTCCCAGGGTCACACAGCTAGTAAGTATCAAGAGTCTGAGGCTGGATCCCTCCCGACTCCAAGGCCAGAGCTCTATTCACTGCACCACCAAGCTGCCTTACAATATAGCTATTACTGTACACAATATTCTCTTGGTTCTGGTCACTTCACTCATCATTTCATTCAAGTCTTTCCATGCCCTCTTATCAGAGAATCTTGTCTCATATTGTATTAAAGAAATGTCATTCCTGAGAGCTCTTTGTTATACCTTTTTCTACATCTCCAAACCCCTTGACATCACTGACTGTTCTCTCCAGTCTCTCATGAAGAAGTGACCTTTCTTCTGATCAAGGCCAACTCCTTTACTTCCGCTCCTGATTTTAACCTCTCCTATCTTTTCCAGCAGTTTCTATCCACAATTATCACTTTTTTTCTTCCTAATTCTCAGTCATTCCTTATGTATTGACTCATTTGCTCCTCCATACAGAAGTCCCAAGGCTCCCTATCCTGAAAAAAACCTTCCCTTTACCTTACTACCCCCTCAAGCAATCATCCTAATTTACTGCTCCCTTTCATAGCTGAACTCCAAGACAGCCAAGTTGTCTATTCTTATTAACAGGAGTCAGGAAGACTCACCTTCCTAAGTTCAAATCTGGCTTCAGACACTTACCAGCTGTGTGATTCTGGCCGAGTCATTTAACCCTGATTGCCCCAGTTTTCTCATCTATAAAATGAGCTGGAGAAGGAAATGACAAACCAATCCAGTATCTTCGCCAAGAAAACCCCAAATGGGGTCATGAAGAATTAGACAAGACTGAAGAAATGACTGAACAACAACACTCTTATTGCCTATACACCTTCTCTTCCCATGTTTCCAACACAGCAAGGCTTATAAATTCATCATTTAGCCCACATTTAACACCTTTTTATTGATGCTCATTATTCTTGATCTCTCTGCAGGATTTGACGCTATTGAGCACCCCTTCTTATCTCTTTACTTTTATCTCCCAGTGACTAGCCCAGTACCTGGCACATAGTAGGTATTTAATAAATGTTTTTGAATGAATGAACTGTACTAACATTTGGGTCATGTTTTTCCCATCTTCTCCACAAGAATAGCATAAAAGGTTTTCATTCCCTTGTCCTACCTGTTTAATAGCCATGTTAAAAAAAAGAAAAGAGATTGAGCCATTCTTGATGAAACAGTGTTTACTCTTTGTTGTCCCTATTAATTTTTAAGGTCCTCATTGACCATCCCTTTGATCTAGAACAGAGGTGGGAATCTGTGGCCACAAGGCCACGTGTGGCCCTCTAGGTCTTCAAGTGCAGCCTTTTCACTGTATCCAAATTTCACAGAACAAATTTGGACCTAGAGGACCACATGTGGCTTCAAGGCTGTAGGTTACCCACCCCTGACTAGAATAATGCTAGGAATCAAAGTCAAACTCATTTTCCTATAATTTGTAGATACTATTCTCTTCTCTGTTTTGAAAGTCAGAACCCCATTTAATTTTTTCCATTCCTATATCATTTTTTTCTTTTTCTATGATCTCTCAAAAACCAGTACATCTGCCCATTCTTTCAGTGCTCTGGGGCATACTTAATCTGCACCTGGTGATTTTAGTTTATCAAAAGAAGCTAAGTGTTCTCTCACTATCTACATATATATCTTATGATTTATGTACATTGGATTTCAATGCCCTGTGAGCCATTTTTGTTCTGTCTTTTCTACTACAAAGATCATTCCTATCCACAGAGAAAACAGAAGCCAAGTAAGAGTTGGGTAACTCTGACTTCATTCCATATTTGGTTATCATAATCCCATCTACCCTAACCAGTGAAGATTCCTGAGAAGATCTGATCCTCCTTCCGTGCCAGTGCCTGAGTGGGGAGATTTCTACGTGGGGTGGGGGGAAGAAATTGGATTAGATGACCTCTAAGGCCCCTTTCCAACTCTAGGCATCTATGATTCTATAAAGTGATTGGCCTTGGGGACTTTACTTACAATTTTCCCCAATACAGCTAATAAAACCTTTTCTGTGGGGTGGGGGTTCATCTTTAGTATTGAGAATTTAGTGGCAGAATTTTTTTCATTCATTAGATAAATTCAATTTCTACACTAGTTACTTCATGTGTGAATTAGTTGAACTTCCCTACTTGCCCATCCATTTTTGGACCTGATCTTTGACTTCATCAGTGTATGAAACTCCTTTGAGAAGAAATTCTTTCTACAAATATTTATCAGAAACTGTTCTTAAACTAACAATCTTAAACAACTGCATGAGGTGCTTAGGCATTTGGGGAAAGGGAAATTGGGGAGGGAAAGCTCTGTTGCTTCAAAACACAATGCATAAATAACAGTTACAAAATGAACTAAATCATTTGCTCTTTCATCCAACTAGCACCTTTTAAGCTCTGCTCATGATCAATGGTGAGGCTGCTGCTTCTAATCTTTAGGCCTTTTTCCTAATGCTCTATTTTGCAATAACTGGTAGCTGACAAGTGAAGTGTTTATTTCATTGTCTTGCCTGGGTAGAACACTGATTCTTTACTGACCTTTAATTTATTTCCTTGGTCAAGACAAAAGGCACTAGCTAGAGATGCTGAAATAAATACTACTTCATTTTGATTAATTCCATTTTCTCCCCAAAGGGAACAATTTATATACAGAACGCTATAATGGAGCTGGCTTCATTGTAGGGGGGAAAGCTATTTCTTTGACAAAAAGAGCAAATCTACTGCTTACCCTTGATTCCAAATGTGATGTCTCTAGAAGCATAAAATGTTTTTGAAGTGCTGAGGTCTTTGGGGTTTATTTTCACTTAATAGGGGCTGTACTCTATTAACTAAGGGATTCTAATGTTGCACCAGAGATCCAATTTTCTCCTCTTGGGGCTCTATCTGGAAGCCTTCCCCTTTCTAAGGCTCTAGACCTTCAGTTTACATTCATGGAAGTTCAGAGAACGCTATATTGCTGACCAAATGCATATGGGCTGTTATCCACGTTATTTGCTGTGCTCTCAATTATAATAATTCATTTTGTATTATGATTTGGGCACATTTCTTACCTCCCCTATTAAACTATAAGCTCTTTGAGAGCAGGCACAGTGTCTTATTTAACTTTTTATCTCCCTTAGTAGCTAGAACAGTGCTCAGAATAGTCTCTCTTTTTAAGCTAAATATCTGATTTTATTGACATGTGAAATTCTTGATGAAGAAATCACTCTACCAATACAGATAAGCACCTTTTCTGTAACTTACAGTCTTATAAAGGTGACTCAGGCTTACAGAGTGACTTGTCCAATATCCTACAGTCAGTTTTTGCCAGGGGGCAGGACTTGAACTTAGGTCTTCTTGAATTTGAGGGCAAGTCTCTATCCACTATGAAAGAATGAAGACCTTCATTATAAAAGAGCCCATAGAAGAATGTTTGGAAATGGCGCAGATTGCATCATGAAAATAATGACTTCCCTGAGAGTAGCTCAACAGAGGCTGAATGACATAGAAAGGGCTGCAGCACCAGAAGGAAACAATTCAAGTACTGTGGAAACACAATCAGGATAACGCAAGATTTAGCAGCTTCTACATTAAAGGACCACAGGGCATGGAATATAATATTCTGGAGGGCAAAGGAGATAGGATTACAACCAAGAATCACCTACCCAGCAAAACTGAGAAAAATCCTTCAGGGGGAAAAAATGGTCATTCAGTGAAATAGATGACTTTCAAGCATTCCTGATGAAAAGAACAGAGCTGAATAGAAAATTTGACTTTCAAATACAGGACTCAAGTGGAACATGAAGAGATAAACAGGAAAGAGAAATCATAAGAGACTTATTAAGATTGAACTGTTTACATTCCTGCATGGAAAGATGATATTTATAACTCATGAGACCTTTGTCAGTATTAGGGTAGTTGAAGGAAAAAAAATTATATGTATGTATATATAGATAGATAGATAGATAGAGGGCACAGGGTGAGATGAAGATTAAGGGGTCATATCTGGAGAACATTAAGGGATGAGAGAAGATGATACTCAGAGAAGAAGAAAGGGAGAGGTAGAATGGGGTAAATTATCTCACCAAAAAAAAACAGAAAAAAAGTCTCTTACAGTGGAGGGGAAGCAGGGGAAGGTGAGAGAGAATGAGTGAATCTTATTCTTATAGGATTTGGCTTAAGGAGGGAATAACATACACATTCAATTGGGTATGGAAATCTGTCTTACCCTACAGGAAAATAGGGGGAGAAGGGGCAAGAGAGCAGGGGGATGATAGAGAGGAGGGCAGATTGGGAAAAGGGGTAATCAGAAGCAAATACTTCTGAGGAGGGACAGGGTCAAAAGAAAGAATAGAATAAATGGGAGGGCAGGATAGGATTAAGGGAAATAGAGTTAGTTTTTCACAACATGTCTACTATGGAAGTGTTTTGCATAGCTGCACATGTATAACCTATATTGAGTTGTTCACCTTTTCAATTTGAAACCTAAAGTTTTAAAAACATATGTTTAAAAAAAATGTTTACACATGCTACTGGGAAAGAAGAAATGCAGGAGATGGGGTATAGAAATCTACCCTGCCCTACAGGAACATAGAAGGGGAAGGGGATAAGAGAAGGGGGGAGAGATAGAAGAGAGGACAGACTAGGGGAAGGGATATTCAGAATGCATGCCATCTTGGGGTGGGGGGAGAGGTGAGATGAGGTGAAAATTTGGAACTCAAAAACTTGTGGAAGTAAATGTTTAAAACTAAAAATAAATAAATTTATATTAAAAAAAAAAAGAAAGGGCTGCAGCAAGAGGGTAAAGATTAGGTTAGGTAAACTCAAGGCCTTTTTACAACACTAGATGTCTGTGACACCTAGGGCAACTATGTGGTGCAAAGGATAGAGTGCTGGGCCTGGAGACAGGGAGACTTATCTTCCTGAGTTCAAATCTGGCCTCAGATACTTAGTTGTGTGACCCTGGGCAAGTCACTTAATCTTGTTTGCCCCAGTTTCCTCATCTATAAAAAAAAAAACTGGAGAAGGAAATGGCAAACTACTCCAGTATCTTTGCCAAGAAAATCCCAAATGGGGTAAGGAAGAGTCAGACACAACTCAACAACAGCAACAGCTGTTTATGATCCTGTAAACTGACTAATTGACCTTGGGCAATTCACTTAACCTCAGTTTATGGCAAAAGTAGCCCGTCTATCTCTACAACTAAGGAAATAGATTACTGGGAACTAATGAAGATACTTGACTTCCAAGAACTCTATAAATATGAATATTTCTTTGTAGAATATGGGGGGGAAATGGAAATATCCACATTTTTAGATTAAAAATAAAGCAGAAATGTCAAATGAAAATCCCAATAACATCAGAAATGTAATGGAATATTGTTGGGGGCTGGTAAGAGATGTCGGAATGGAGAGGTAAAGGTGATTGGGGGCTGGCAGGGGACACCTGAATGGAGAGGTGACACCCCAGGAGTTGGGACCCGCCTCTTCTGGGATAGCTTGCGGGCTCAGCAGTGAGCTACGTGACAATCCCAGATGAGGTGCTGGGGAGGCTCTGCTAATGGGTTGTTGGCACCGCCTTCGGGGTGGATCCTTGTAGCCTTCATGACCCGCCCTCAGATTATATAACGGGCTGAGAACAAAGGATCGGGGAATCCTCCACAATAAAGAGCATACACCACACTCGCGTCCTGTCTGGTCCTTGAGCCCACCCTTCCCCCAGGGTGGGTCCGGAGACGTCCGAAGCCCAGCTCCCAGGGGAGGAGACGTACCTGAAGGGCCCGGCCCGGGTCAAGTGGCGCCCGAACGGGGACCTAAGTTCCTCTTCGGCGACCCCGCCAGGTACGGGTAAGTACCCTCTCTCCAGTGAAAGAGAGGAAGGGACCGACAGCCTATGCAGATCGGGGCTGCATAGAGGAAGAGATGGGAGCACGATACAGTAAAGGAATTACACCGGAGGATAAGCGAGTGCTAGTCCTGCAAGTGTATAAACTTTGTAGGGATAATGGGGTAAAAATACAGCTGAGACGCTGTCAGGAATGGGTAGAAAAACTTATAGTGGTGTCCCCGTGGTTACAGAACCAAGGGATTGATTATCAAAGATGGAAAATAGTTGGGGTCAGATGTCTTCCTACGCAGAGACAGAACCAGGGTTCTTAAAACCAGAGGATTTTACTCTTTATGGCATTGTGACTTTTGCCCTCTCCCGCCCTCCGCCGGTAATAGTAGCGGAGGAGACCACAGGTAGGAACATCCTTATTAGGAGGGGAACAAGACCTCGAGGGTCAGAAGAGCCATGGCCTGAGCCCCTAAGCCCTCTGAAATACCGTCTGCACCATGGCCGAGTCTGGAGCCGCTCCCTCCGGAGCCGCTCCCCCCGTACGTGCCAAGTGGGCAGCAGAAAGAGGAAGTTCCGCCTGTGGCGCAGTTAGAATTCCAGAAAGAGGAAGTTCCACCTGTGGCGCAGTTAGAAATGCAGATACAGCAACTACAGCCCAAATAAACCAAATGCGGCTTGATAAAAGAGGGAAGAATGAACAGCCCCGCAGGCTCACTTTTACAGCATTCATTGCGAGAGGCCGCAGGGATGGGCAGGTAGTAGACTGGAAAGAGTGGGGACAGAATTCCCGATTTTTGTCCAGGAGGAGCCGGAGGAGGTGGTCGGTCTCACCGACCAGTGCCCTATAAGTTCATGAAAGATTTGAAAGAGGCAGTAAATTATATGGAGCAGGCTCTTCTTATGTCAAGCAGCTGTTGCAATCTACTGTGGCTGTGGCCGCTTGGACCCCAGGGGATTGGGATGAAATTATGTCTGCTGTATTGGAGAGTGCTGCTTACACCGCCTGGTCGGCGTATAGACGCCGAGAGCTAGGACCTGGGCGGAGTTAATTTCCCTCAGAATGTAGAAGATACCATTAATATGCTAACTGGGTATGGCCAGTATGCTGGGCTGCAGGCACAGCTTTACTCCCAGACCTTGTATACAAGGTGCCAGATAGTGGCGCTAAAAGCATTGGATAGACTAGGGGAGAAATCGCAACCTCCTTTAAACAAACTCGTGCAAAGGCCAAAAGAAAGTGCCATGGAATTCGCGTCCCGAGCACAAGAGGTTGTGGAAAAGAGATATGGAGCAGGAGATGTTGCCCAAAAGCTGCTGATACAGCTTTTCAAAGAAGGACTTAAACAGTCACGAGGGTTGTTGTCAAAGTTACCACCAGACCCCACATGGGAAGAATGCATTGATGTCTGCCTGGAGGAAGGTCCCTTACCTGATGCAGGCATGGTCCAGGTACTGAGAGCTTTCGCTGCAGCGCAGGCAGTTAACACGGGGACTAGAGCAAAGGGGACTTGTTTCCGTTGCGGGAAAGCAGGTCATTTTCAAAGTCAGTGTACCCAGGGTGCCCCACAAGTCCGCTGTTTTAAGTGCGGAAGGCGGGACATATTAAGAAGTATTGTAGGCAGGGAAGAAAGGAAAGACGTACGGGGTTACAGGAGAGGCACCAGGAAGGCAAGGAGGAAACCGCAGGGAAACGAACGCGGGTGCCTTAGCCCGAGAAGGGACACCCGCAGCTACAACCTCGGGCGGTAATATACTCTACCCTGTCCAAACTAACATTGGGACCATGGACAACGAGTACAGTGGAAATAGGGATGGCCACTGAGCCCAGATTAATCATTGGGACGTCACGATGAAAGATGTCATAGTACATACCCAAGTGCAGAAGGCTGGCCAGAAACACATTTTTTACCAATCCTCATGCAACGTCAATACGCATTGAGCCAGGTCAGCCGATCGCAGCTTCTCTTCCCTTAGCCCCACAGAAACAACAAATTGGGTGGCGTGGACACAAAGTATAGGACAGGACAGACCCCAATTGGAGGTGCGGGTTGAGGGGCGACTAATCACAGGCCTCTTGGACACGGGGGCAGATATTTCTGTTATCCCTGAGAGTGAATGGACAAACTTGGGAGCTAGGACCTAGGGCTCTGTGACAGGAGTAGGCGGCGGAGCCGTTGGATGCGATCTGTTAGACTGCTCCGATGGGACAGTGAGGGACAGATGGGTTTTTTCGTCCAATGTGCCTTACAGGAGTGCCCATAGCTTTATGGGGGCGTGACATTTTGGAGCAAATGGGAGCTGTTTTGACTACTGATCCTTTAAACTAATGTGGGCCACTGGGGGGCCACAACCCATTCCCCTTAAGTGGAAACATGAAACACCAATTTGGATAGACCAGTGGCCACTAACTACAGAGAAGATTGAAGCCCTAAATAATATAGTAAACGGTCTACTACAGGCCAAGCACGTGCAGCCCTCGCAGAGTCCTACAATTCACCTGTGTTTGTTATTAAGAAAAAATCGGAAGTGGAGGATGCTCATTGATCTCAGGGCTGTCAATGAGGCCTTATACCCATTTGGTGCCTTACAACCTGGGCTCCCCACACCTAGTATGATTCCCCGACATTGGGCCATTGCAGTTTAGATATAAAAGATTGCTTTTACAGCATTCCCTTGGCAGAGAAGGATACAGAAAAATTTGCCTTCTCTGTTCCATCTCCGAATTTTCAAGAGCCTTATCGCCGTTTTGAGTTTACTGTCCTCCCTCAGGGGATGCTAACAGTCCAACCATGTGTCAGGCTTTTGTACAGCCGTTCTCCAGCCCCTCCGGGAGGCCATCCAAAGCAATGATCATCCATTATATGGATGATATCTTGTTAGCCAGCCCAATACTCAGGAAACGGAGGTTATATTACAGCAATGCCTAGGAATGCTAGAACGAGCAGGTTTAGAAGTGGCTCCTGAGAAAATACAAAAGGGCGATCCAGTCTCATACCTAGGCCACCAAGTGACTGAGACTGCCATTTATCGTCCATGGCCTCAAATAGATACTCCAAAGTAAAGACACTCAATGATTTTCAAAGATTAATTGGTGCATACAGTGGCTTCGAGGAGTGATTCCTATCTCAGATACTATCATGCAGCCACTTTATGATTGCCTTAAAGGGCCCTCTGCTTTAACTTCTCCCAGACAATGGACCACGAGCGCCCTTGAAGCAATTCAATATATTCAGCAGCAGTGTAAACAGCAGTACAACGTAGAGATTTGCAAAGTCCTCTCTACTCACTCTCTTACAAGATGAACATAAAGGCATGTTGGCAGTAATCTACCAACAGCACGGTCCGCTTATGTGGGTTATCCAGACAGAGATAAAAAGCACTCCCTAATAGAATAGAAACTCAAGCTCGCTTACTGCTAAAAGCAAGTGCCACGGCACGAAGAATTAGCGGTAAGGAACCTCTTATAACTCTTAATATAACCCCTCAGGTGCTACAGGAGCTCGCTTTGACTAGCGAAGCTTGGGCGGTCTTACTTGTTGCCCACACCATTCTACCGTTAACGTTACCCCCAGCTTTACGTTGTGGCAAGCGGTTCCCCTTCAACGTCCTAGCACTATAATTGCTGCAGAACCAGTGCAGGGACCAAATGTGTTTACAGACGCCACAAAACACCTAAAAGCAGCCTTTTATATCCCAGAAAGACAGGTTTTACAAGTGTATGCTACCCCCTACAATTCTGCTCAGCAGAATGAATTAGCAGCATTATCAGCGCTTGTGAATTCTTAGCAACAGAATCTTTTAATCTTATCACAGATAGTATGTACTGTTATCATGCATTCCAGCATTTACCAGATGCTGCCTTGGCACGGTCACCTTCGTCCGTCCTTCCACTCTTTCACGACTGCAGCAACATCTGCTGAGCCGAACTACACCGATTTATATACTTCATGTCCGCTCTCATATAGGCCCATATGGGCCTTTATATCAGGGCAATGCCGTAGCGGATGCGGCTTTACAACAAGCCCCTACTGATGTATTCTTTATGACCCTACACGGCTCATCAGAAATTACACCTTTCTGCTCGTACTTTAAGAACAATGTTTGGCATTCCCAGAGAGCAAGCCAGACAAATCGTGAGAGCTTGCCCTAATTGTGTTCCTTTTCGACCACCACCCTCTATACCGACTTACAATCCCCGTGGTCAACACCTAATGCCTTGTGGCAAATGGATGTGACCCATTTTCAAACTACTTATTCATGTGTCAATAGACACTTATTCCGGCTTCCTTATGGCCTCCATTCAACCTCGTGAAAATGTCTCAAGTGTTCGTGCTCATCTACTGTATTGTTTTTCCATAGCCGGTCTCCCCCACACAATTAAAACGGACAATGGCCCCGCTTATCGCTCGCGCTCTCTCGCGACTTTCCTTGCTGAATTCGGCATACGGCACGTGACTGGCATTCCCCATAATCCCACCGGACAGGCCATTGTCGAACGAGCCCACCAAACTTTGAAGCAGCTTCTTGTTAAACAAAAGGGGGAGTCCCAGGCAGACTTACCAAGGCCCTCCTTGATCAGGTTTTATTCACTTTAAATTTCCTACAAGTGACTGATGATGGCCTAACCCGAGCTGAGAGGTTTTTTCGCCCATGTGATACCGGTGGGCACGCACCGTCTTTGACCCCACGGCAGGAGCTGCTGGAGCAAGGCGCTTCTGTTATGTGGAGAGACCCTGAGGGTGTGTGGCATGGTCCAGATAGGGTAACCATCCGGGGGAAGGGTTATCTATTTGTGTCTCCACAGAATGGAGAAGGTCGCTGGGTTCCCGTCCGCTGGGTTAGAGAGTTGGCGAAAGGAGCGGATGCAGAGAAGGAGGCGGAAGCAAGGACGCCGCAGATGTCAACCCAGAAGGCTGAAGAGGGAGAATAAGAAGCGGATCTCCCACTGTGTTTTTTCTTTAGCCTTTCTTAGTCTTGGCCTTGGGTGGGGATTACCCGTTGGCGCCGAAGGGCGTTCGGCGAAACACCTGGTTGCACAGCTAAATCACACTGCTAAGCCCTGGAATAACCTTAACCAGGAGTATACCTATTGGGCACTAGTACGACACTTCCCCCAACCACGTCCAGTTACTTGGAATGGGGATCCTGTTCCCCTAGTTGTGGTTTCCAATGCATCACTTCTTATGGGCGAAGGGGTGGGACGGCCAGTTATCTCCCATCTTCAAAATAAGACCATTATTATGAGGAGTCCCACACTACCCATTTGCCTCAGCAAAGGTACCCATGCCGGTTGTGCTCGGTAGAAAATGATACTATCACTGAGTTACCGCATGGACCCCACGGTTGGATAGGGAAAGGGGATCATTACACTTTTATGTATTGCAACATCAGCATAGTACTAGCGGGTTTTTTCCCTCTCCACTCCCTCTTTGCACCCCTTCCCCTAACATGTTTGCAGGCTTCCAAGTCTGTTCTACAGGGCATCAAGTAGGTGGCGAAAACGTGAATGGGACTCAACTCTACTTTCTGGATGGACAACCGGGTCCTTGGTTTGCGGCCCCGGTACCCAATGTGAGAAGCCCTCGAGGAGTTATAGCCCATGCACATCTGTGGAAATTGGCTGCTGCCTTTGGCCCCTTGATCCACTTCACAGATAACAGTGCACCTCTATCTGACAACAGCACTCTTCGACTGGTGGTGGGACTTGTTATTTTCAGCAGGGCGTTCTTGCCATTGATTCTTTGATTAAGAACTTGACTGACTTTGAGCAAATAGAAGATTGCCTTGGTCAATTGGACATATTTTGGAGCATATTCGCAATGTCACCCGTCAAACAAGGGATAATCTCTTCCCTGATTCCCCTTTCGATCAATTTTTCAACTGGTTACATAACCTGGGATTTTCGCAATTCCTTCTTTGGCTCATTTATGGTGCAGGCTTCCTGATCCTTAATCTGCTTTTTGGCCCCTTGCCTTTTCTTTTGTTGGCTCCGTGTGCTGCGACGCTTTCTTGAGAACGTCAAAGCCGACCTCTCCCTCCCTAAGAAAAACCCTGTCTTTGTTTAAACAGAAAGGGGGAGATTGTTGGGGGCTGGTAAGAGATGTCGGAATGGAGAGGTAAAGGTGATTGGGGGCTGGCAGGGGACACCTGAATGGAGAGGTGACACCCCAGGAGTTGGGACCCGCCTCTTCTGGGATAGCTTGCGGGCTCAGCAGTGAGCTACGTGACAATCCCAGATGAGGTGCTGGGGAGGCTCTGCTAATGGGTTGTTGGCACCGCCTTCGGGGTGGATCCTTGTAGCCTTCATGACCCGCCCTCAGATTATATAACGGGCTGAGAACAAAGGATCGGGGAATCCTCCACAATAAAGAGCATACACCACACTCGCGTCCTGTCTGGTCCTTGAGCCCACCCTTCCCCCAGGGTGGGTCCGGAGACGTCCGAAGCCCAGCTCCCAGGGGAGGAGACGTACCTGAAGGGCCCGGCCCGGGTCAGAATATCAAACATGCTTTGTAACCCTGTAGCATTCTAAAAGACACCAGCCTAGAACTTCTAAAATGATTAAAATAGAATCAAAACCAAAAAGAAATTCAGAAGCCATTTAGTCCAACCCCCTCCTTTCATAGATAATGAAAATAAGACCCAAACAAGTGAAACCAACTTGCCCAAGATCAGATAAGTAGTAAGCAGAATATCAACCCAAGATTCCTGAATCCATATCCTTCCCAGTATACCACATTGCCTCATTTAGACAGCCTACCATTTAATTTTCACTATGTCACTAACTAGTGTGACTTTGAACCAGTCCCTTTACCACTTTGGGTCTCAATTTACTCATCTTGGAATGAAGGGATTTCTATTTAATTTTTCAGTTCATGACCCCATTTTTGGGAGATTTTCTTGGCAAAGCCACTGGAGTGGTTTGCCATTTCCTTCTGCAGCTCATTTGACAGCTGAGGAAACTGAGGCAAACAGGGTTAAGTGACTTGCCCATGATCACACAGCTAGTAAATGTCTGAGGCTAGATTTAAATTCAGGTCTTCTTGACCAGGGCCAGTGCTCTATCCACTGTGCCATCTAGCTGCCCACAATTTCTATGGTCTCTCAATTCAAAAAATTCTATCATCTTCCCAATTTCTAGTTGAAAGTATACTATCTATTTCTGAGAGAGATAGAGAGACAGAGACAGAGAGACACAGAGACACAGAGACAGACAGAGACAGAGACAGAGACAGAGAGAGAGACAGAGAGAGACAGAGACAGAAAGACAGAGAGAGACAGAGAGACAGAGAAGAAAGTATTTTATGAAAAAGGCTGAACAAATCTATCATCTTAAGGAGGGGGAAATAATCCTTTCATTACGAGTAGTTTTGTATAAGAATTATTACTGTTTTCTCTGAAGTGGTTTACTAATCTTTAATTATATCCTGATGTGCATCCCTTCTCTCTTTTCTCCCCAGTGTACCAAAGTAATGATGCCTATTCAGCATGGCTTATGTTAAGATGAGTGATGCTGGATCCTCAGTCTCTTGAGCCTTGATGAAATTCTCCCCCAGCACTCTTTTTCAGCACTCTCTTCAAGTGACAGTTCATGAAATAATAGAAGAAAGCTATTTGATGATAGTCATATTTTCAACCATTTAAATCAGATCTTTCAAGGTACTCTTACAGACTAAGAATAAAAGCAGGCATCTCAATATCAGAAATTTATACCGATTGCTCCAATTCCAAAGCAGACCAGACCTTAGGCAAAGTCATGGTGCTATTGAAGTTTGGTTTGTTTGTTTGTTTTTCTTCATTTTCCCCCTTTCTTGAAACCATGATAATGCAGCCAATTGTCTTCCCAACCCTTCCCAGGCCTTTGTGCTGACCTCCAACTACCCAATTGGCATATCTCATCCAGGTCTGACTTCTTCGGGCAGTAAAAGGAGCTCTGGGTTATCTTATGATTAGGTATTTTGAAAATACAATTTATCTTTTTTTTATCATGCCCTCAACAAGCATCAACAAATAACATACCAATATATGAAAAGGATAAAAAGAGCATTGTATAAAAAACTGAACTTTATTTACTTGTAGTTTTTAAATAAAATATTCTGAATTTAAGAAATATTAACATTTTAATAGCAAAAGAAGAGAAAAGAGGATTAAATATGAAACTGAGCTTCATTTATTTAGTTTTTTTAAAGTTTATATTAAATTTAGTGTAGTTAAAATTGTTCTACTTGTCTATGTTTTTCTTGCTTCCTCCCTCCTTCCTTTCTTCCCTCTTTCCCTCCTTCCTGTGCCTGGCACATAGTAACTACTTTCTACTTTCCTTTCTTCCTTCCCCTCTACTTCCTTGCCCTTTTCCGTCCTTCCTTTTTTTCTTTCTTTCTTCCTTCTAAACTTTGCCCCTTTTCATTATTCCTTCTTTCCCTCCTTCCCTACCTCCTTCCTTTTTATTTCCTGCAATTTTCCTTCTTTCCCTCCTTCCTTCTTCACACTTTTGCTCCCTCCCTCCCTTCCTTCCTTCCATAAGCATTTGCTAATGTCTTATAAGCAAGGCACTATGCTAAGTACTTAGGACAGAAGGGAATAACTCCCTAGTCTTCTGAAAAGTGATGGTATTCCTTGTTTTGATTTAGAATATCAAAAATTTAGAGTCATAAAAGACCGTAAAGGTCAATTAGGGACCAGAAAGCTGAAGTGACCTGGCCCAAATTGTACTGATCATATATGGCAGAGCTCAGGTTCAATATAGAATATTCATTATCTATTTTGCTATATCATCATACCATTTCATATTTTATATCCAATGGAAAGCAAAATAAAATATCCTCTTTTCCTCACCCATTCTGCCAAGAACCAGGGCAACTAGCCTTTGACTCCTTTAAGTCCTGGAAATTGATATGAAAACCATACCACCATGCTTCACCCAAAGGAGGCAAGGAACCAATCCTAGTCATCAATTAACAACGTGTTTTAGAAATGACCAACCTCAAAACCACCATCTAGCTCTACCATGAGTCTGTCTTCAATGGGTTTCACTTTTTTTTTTAAAAATATCTCTTTCTTGGTTCAATTAATATGCTATTAAGATATCTTTGACTTTAGATTTTCCTAATTCTGTTCCTTGCTTTGGTATTCAGTTTCATTGCATTACCTGCAATTAATCTAACCTCTTCTTGTACTACCAACAGATAATTGCTCTGTGCTTTCAGCACTAATCCCGGTAGTGTCTACCACCTCTCCAATTAGTCTGTTCTCCAGTTATTTCAGTCATGTCCAACTCTTCATGACCCCATTTGGGGTTTTCTTGGCAAAGATATTGGAGAGATTTGCCATGTCCTTCTCCGGCTCATTTCACAGATGAGGAAACTGAGGCAAACAGGATTAAATGACTTGCCCCGGGTCACATAGCTAGTAAGTGCCCTGAGGACAAATTTGAATCCAGGTCTCCCTAATTCCAGCCCCAATGCTCTATCCACTGTACCACCTAGCTGTCCATATGGTCTACTTTAATTGAATTCATTCGACCTGGCTCTCCCTCTGCACATCTCTGTAGTGGCTGCCAGCCAACTTGAACCTCTTACAGACTGCTAACCCCAGTAAGGCTCTGACAAACATCTACTTTCAGGCAAGTGATCTAAGTCACAATGCAGTCAAGAGGATAAAAAAACCAAGTCAGGTTAACAATCATTTAAGTTCCTCCTATGTGCCAGACCTTGTACCAAATGCCAGACAGATAAAACCACTACCATCACCACCACCACCACAACAATAGTAATGACAATAATGACATAAAAGCCAGAACCTTCTCTCTAGGAATTCACATCACAAAATTGAAGGTTCATTCACACTTCTAGTGGATGCTTACCGTTATTCATATTAAATAAATCTATAAACATGTATTAAGCATTTACTATATGCCAGGCACTGTGCTAAGCACTGGGCATACAAAGGAGGCAAAAGACAGTCTCTGCCCTCAATAAACTTACAACCTTACATACATTCATACTGAACATTTGCCAGTCTTTTGTACTATTTGCTCATAATATGACCTGTTGTTGAAAATTAGCTAAAACATTAAATATGCTGTAGGCAATCCCAGCAGACACTGATATCTTTGGTAGAAAAGAATAATCATTAGATATACTAATAAGAATCCTCTTGCTTGCATTTTAATTCATTTACTCATTCATTAGCGTCTGCCATTTCTCATCACAATGAAAGCCCAGAGTTACTAAATGCAAGAAATTATCATTACATGCTCAGTATTTACTTTTCTTTCTGAGCAAATGGAAACAGGGAGGCCAAGAACCTAGTAGGATGAGGAGATTTGAGGTTCTGTGAGATCTCATCTGTAAACCATTCTCTTGCTCATATTTGTTACGTGACCCTCCCGATACTTCACACAATAAAACTGTCTCTACTGTATCTGTTATTCCTTGCCTTCTGAAGCACACAAATTCTTCATCTGTCATGCAATCAGGCAGAAAAATTCTACACGTTGTTTTTTCATTGCAGTTACAAGCTTCTGTACCTCATACTTTACACTGGACAATAATCTGGTGTGTAAATCATTGTGGGCAACTCTTGGAGTTGACATTTCTAACCTTATCTTCCTATGAGTACTTACTTCATGGTGAACTTGCACTATACAGATAGCGCTAAAACTAATCTAAGTCATCTTGCATCGCTTGGTATTCTCTCTACCCCATCCTGATATCCTGCTGAAATTGTTGCCAGAATTAAAACATATTTGAATAACTTCTTAATGTCCTAGCAGTCTTCATATACTGCCCCACATTGAGTAATAAACACATTTCTAAACAGATCAGCTTAGAATTCTGTAGCTTTTCTTAGATTTTGGAAGTAGCATCTGTAAACCAATTTTTCAATTGCAGATTCTAATAACATTCATTTTCTCTAAGATTTTTACTTCACCAAAGTCATTAGCTCTTTTTAATAAAGGTTACACCTTTGTGTTTCCACAAGCAAATTGGAATCTCACAAGTCTTGAATTGTTGCAGAGCCACTCATGTAGTTAATAACTGTCAGAGACTGACAGCTATATTCAGTTGATAGGATCTTACTTTTTTTTAAGGGGGTGGGAGAGTAAAACGTCTAAGTACATCTCTCAATTATGATTTTGGAAATTGTTCTTCATAGAATTGTAACATATCAGAACTGAAAGGGACCTTTGAGATCAATTAATCCAGTCCCTTCTTTTTTCTAGATTAGGAACCTGAGAGAGAGAAAAAAAGAGACTTACCTAACATAGGATGGATGATACATGAAAGAGCCGAAACTAGTCCTTCCTAATCCATTTTTATTTTGAGTAATCCTGAGATCAAAGCTTTTTAAAATTAAGACCTGGTTTGGTATTTGATCCTTCAACCCACAAACCTACCTCAACCAAAATGCTGAAAAACAAATACACATAAATTCGCACAAACACACATAACCCTTTCCCTGCACTGGGTAGGCAGGGATGAACTCAGAGATCACACTTCTCAAGAAGCCTATTAGAAATTATTGCATTCCTGGGGATTACTGGTAGGACTTTCATTCATTTATAATGCAGGGCTGCATTCTCTTTACACTATGTTGACTTGAAACTCTCCTCAGAATTCCATCACTGCCTAGGGCTCCCAATTAGTTCAAACACCTTTCCTTACCCGTGTGACTGCCAATTTGGTGAGAAATCTTTTTATTAATAAGAAACTACCCTCTTCTGAAAGACCAAGACCCTCAACCTCTCTCCATTCACATCCCTGTTCCCCTCTGCCAAGCTCCCTTTAAACTTTAGTCTACAGGAGTGGAAAATAAGTGTTCTATGTACTAATAGATTCACTCAGCCTCTGTTCCTTCAGGCCAGTTGCTTCAGAAAACATTGTGTAGTCTGGAGAGTGTATATTTGCAGCCAGAAGGCAAAATAAATAAACATGCACTTGAATCAGAAAAGAAACTGTCGGTTTTTTCTCCCCCTCTTCCTAATCACCGTTTGGTTATTCCACCTACAAATCCTCTGCTGAGCTGGAGACGAGCTTCAAACTAAGTGACAACTCCTTCCTCACTACCTCTGTTTCCCAGATTATTCTTCCTGCCTCTCATTTTCTAAGGTAATTTCAATGCTATTACCAATGCTATCCCTACTGCTAGTCTTCCCCCTCCCCCTCCCACCCCCCACTCAAGAGAACAGTTTGAAAAATCTATTTGAATGAAATGGCTTGATTACAACAGGGAGACAATTGGTTGAATAAAGTCAATTATCTTTCTGGTGACAGGTGCCCACTTTGAAGTCTGGGCACCAGCTGACATAATCACTGACTCTGACATTTCCAGGCTCTTATTAAAAAGAGGGAAAATAATGTTTTCTAGTTACTGATTTTTATTGTCTTTCTATTTTGAAATTTTGTGTAAGGGTTTTTGAGTTTGGGCGGGGGTGATGTTAGAGGGGGTGTTGGTAGTGCTGCAGAAAGGTGATTAGCATGTTTTGTTCATTACTGTCCTACTAGCTAGCACAACCATATGTGAGGAATGCACATAGTATCAGACCTATCAAAGGTGGGAAACAGTTCAGTGCCAACTGACTGAGAAACTAGAAGGTAAATGAGGAAGGGGTAATTAACTCAAAGTAGAAAAGGAATAAGAATCTACTTGCATATTGAAGAGAATTGACTCTCCTAATCTTGAGTGAATTCAGAACTGAGTATTTAGTAACAGGAGTGAGAGTAATGATTTGAATACTGAATCTTCATTCAGTGTAAATCCTAGACACAGAAATAGAAATGTCAATTTTTCTCCTTCCCCAGATATTCACTTATCTTCTTCACCTTAGGTCATCTACCCTTCCTTTATTTTACCCCAGATGAAGCCTCCAGCCCTCCATTCCTCTGTCTGCCACTTTTTCTTCTATTCATCCCCATACACATACTCCATCCCCAAAAGAGCTGGACCAGTTGTGATAGCTTCAAGGAGCAAACAACAGTAAACAAAAGTGGTTGGTAGTAATAGTAAGGACCATGGTGAGATAGTTTATTTTGAGAACAGAAATTATAGAATCTGACGTGCAAGGGACCTTAGAAGTCATCCAGTTCTATCCTCATCTAATGTCCTCTCTACAATATTCTTGACAAGTGGTCACCTAGCCTGAACACAAGAGTAGACAGACAGTTAACCAACTCAAGAGGCAGCCATTACTGGATAGCTTGAATTATCAATAAATTCTATCCTCATATCTCTAGGCAAAATCTCTGTTACTTCCACTTTTTGACTTGCCACCTAACACCTTCCAACTTAACTATTTCTGCCAATGATTCCATGGTTCATCTAGTCTGCCATACTTTAATTTGTAGTGTTATCTCTTTGTTAGTGTTACCTTACTTCTTAAAGTCTATCTTCCAATCTATAAACCTACCAATCAATCAGCAAACATTTATTAAGCACCTAACATAATACTCATCCCTCCTCTCTTTCCCCCCACCACTCTAGTACTTGCCCTAATAAACCACCTAGTAGGTTATTGTAACAGCTTCCTAATAGATCTTCTCTCCAATATCTGCCCACTGCAATCTATTCTTTATATCATTGCCCAACTGAATTTTCCATTTGAATTTATTCAGATTCTATTCAAAAATCATTAGTTGCTTCCTATTGCCATACTATGTTGTCCATTATTCAAGATCCTCCACAATTTGATATTGTCTAAATTTTCCAGCTTTAGCTCCACCCCACCCTGTTCCCTGCACATGTTTTTATGTGCCAACCAAGCAGAAATACTCTCTGATTTCTGAACACATTTTCTTACCTCCATGTGATTGTTCCTACTATTCTTGTGCCTGTAATGCCTTTCCTTCTTTACCTGCTGAATTTCCAGTCATCCTTTCAAATCCAACTGAAATGTCATCTCCTTTATGAAGGTTCCCCTTACAGCATTAGTTGGTGATGCTCTTGCATCTCACATTCCACTTAATAAACATTTATTTTTCAGAGACTATAAGTGAGAAAATACACCTAGTCACTGAGCATAAAACGGCAAAAAACAAAAATAATTTCTTCCCTTAAGCTTACTTTCTACTAGGAGGACGCAAGATGTATGCATGGAAATACAAGATAACTTGAAGAGGGACAGAACAGTAACAAGTAGGGTTACATGTGAGCAATTCAAAAAGTAGGTGTCACTTCAGTTTAGCCTCAAAGGAAGATGGGATTTGTAAAGTTCATGAAGAAGGACTCCATTCCAGGTATGAGGGGTAGTCCAAGTAGTGAACTAGGGAGGGAAATGGAATGTTGAGTTTAGACAACAGCTTGCAAGTCAGGGGGCTATACTCCATTCTGAATCTGCTGTTTCACTGGATTTTTTTTTTCAACTCCACAGAACAAGATGAGCCTCCAAGTTAAACTCATCACCTCTAATCTCATCACCATTCTGCTAACTCTAAGATTCTTGAGGTCAGGGACTGTCTTTTTCTTTAATAAATGTATCCCCAACAATTAGCATAGTTCATGGCACATGGTAGGTGTTTAATAAATGTTTATTGATTGATTGGTAGTGATTATTAAGTTTAGAAAGGTACGTAAGAAACTGACTATAGAAAGTCTTAAATGGTTATTTTATCTTAGAGGCAATGTTTTTGAGCACAGGAATGCCATGGTCAGGCCTGTTCCTTAGGAGTATGTTTTGGCAACTAGATAGAGGATGGATTGGAGAGGAAAGAGACTATAATCAAATAAATCAGTTAGGGGGCTATTTCAAGAGTACATACAGGCAAGGGATGATTGGGGCCTAAAGGAGATGTTGTTTTGTGTAAGTGAAGAGAAGGGAAAGGATTTAAGAGATGATCAGAAAATAAAGTTGACAAGGTGTAGCAAATTGACAGGAATATAATGGGAGAAGGAGAGGGAAGGGTCATAGATAACTCATATACTATTTTGTTCCTCTTTTAGCTAGGTGCCATAGTAGATCTGGGCCTCGAGTCAGGAAGACATGAGTTCAAATACGTCCTTAAATACTTACAACTGGTGTGTCACACTGGTTAAGTCATTTAACCTCTGTCTGCCTCAGTTTCCTTATCTGTAAAATGGAAATAATAATAGCACCTACCTCTCAGAATTGTAATGAGGATCAACTGAGATAATATTTGTAAAGTTTTTACAAACCTTAAAGCAATATATAAATGCTCACTATTATTATCAACATACATTAATAATTATACTATCTAACATATGCATTTGAGTTATTAGTATTCCTGGGGTCTATGAAGTGTTCAAGGAGCTCTGGCACCTCTGATGTGAGGGCTTGCTGAGCACTTTTCAGGGCTGCTCATGCTTCTTTGGAGTCCACCTGGCACTCAACTCTCACCTGTGGTTCCAAGAAACTGTAGCATGGGCAGTGAACACAGCCCAGTGAACTATCTTGGCAAACAAGCTAAACCAAGTTGAGGGCAACCAATGGGACTCAAACCTACCAGTGAGTTAGTGGGATGTCTACCCCAAACATGTGAAGACTTCCCCTGGCAGAATGGGTGGATGAGAACCATTTGTTCCAATGGCCATGGAGGTGACTGAAGTAGGCACTGTGGAACACGTGGAGCTTGGTCAGACATCAGAGGATGCCAAGGTCATCTACTGCATTCTGGGCCAATGACAGTTGTCCTAATTTTTGTCCTGCCACTAGACTTCACTGGCTCTGGAGAAGAGAGTGAGACAGATGACTTTGTGCAACTCTGCCTTACTTGGATGCATTTCACACACAAGTCAAGACATCACCACTGATGTAATTGGGGCTTTTCAAAAATGAAAGACAACAACTACTATCCTCATATAATTAGGACTATTATGCTTTTTAGGAGAGGAAAAGGAGAGACTTACAGAGACAAATGTAGTTTCACTGTAAAGAAAAACTTTCTAAGGTCATAGACAAAGAACAATCATCAGAGGTCATCCAATCCAACCTCTTCATTCTACAGACAAGAAACTCATTCCTAGAGAAGTAAAATTACTTTCCCAAGGTCACATAGATAGGAAGTTTCCCAGGCCTGGTTTGAATCAAGGTTCTCTGATTCCAAAGACATCGTTCTTTCTACTGTGCCATGCTTCCTCCTTATCAACCTATCTAAAATTGGAATGGGCTATCGTTCAGTATATAAATGGGTCCCCCATAACTGAACAATGGATCTCTCATCTATCAAAGGGGGATAATTACTTCTCAGAGATTTTGCAAGTATAGGCATAGGTTGAACTAGACAACCTCTGAGATTCCTCCCAACTTCAAAATTTTGTTATTCTAAAATAGATTCGAAGTTAGAGGTTGAATAGATATTTATTAACTAGATTTTCAGTTCATATTTCCATCACACAGATATAGATGAGCCATGGCATGTGATTACACAAATATTTCTTTGTTACATTCCTCTGTTCTTTGCCACCACACATTTTGGATTTGAAAAGATAACTTTTATATAGAGATGAGATACTGGATCAAGATGAAAAACATAGGTTTATTACACGATCTTTAACTTTCTAGGTAAGACTTTATCTCTTTATGCCTCAGTTTTTCCTTCTATTAATGCATATATATGGTATATGTAAGTAACACACACAAATGTTGGATTTTGGAGGGAAGGATTTGATCTAGACTTGTGATTTCATCACTGTTGGCGATCCCTAGAGTGGAATGTCCCTCCACGTAAATTATTAATTTTTATGTAACTTAGAGTTGGGAGGCTTCAAGAGTCTCCTAGGGACACTAAAGTATTAAGTGAGTCACACATCCAGGATGTATCAGAGGCAAGACTTGAACATAGTCATTGTGATACCAAGGTCAGCCCATTTTACAACATGCCACACCAACTCTTGTATCTGTGACCTAAATCTATATCTATATTTGTATGGGGGAGGAGAAGACCTGGGATCTTCACTATTTTTCACTCCCCATCTCCAAGTAGTTGCCAAGACCCAACAACTTCCACTTTGCAACATCTTCGAAATATAGCCCCCTCTCTCTTCTGACACTGCCACCACAATAGTGTAGGCTCTCATGACCTCATGCTTGGATTTTTGCAATAGCCTTTCTGGTGGATCTACCTGACTCAAGTCTCTCCCCACTCCAACCCATCCTCCATCCAGCCACTAAAGTGATTTTCCTAAGGCACAAGTCTGACCACATCACCATCACCCCATGCTCAAAAAAAAGACTCCACTGGCTTCCTATTGCCTCCAGGAGCAAATATAAAATGCTCTGTTTGGTATTCAAAGCCCTTTAAAATGCAGCCCTTTCCTACCTTTTCAATCTTCTTACATCTTACTCCCTGACAGGTACTTTTCAATCCAATTATACTGGCCTCCTGGCTATTCCAGGAACAGAACACTCCAAAACTAGGCTCTGGGCTGTTCCTCCTTGCCTGGCACAATATCCCTCCTCTACTCTGACTACTAACCTGACTTCCTCTAAGTCCCAACTAAAATCCTACCTTCCACAGGAAGTCTTTTCCAACCCCTCTTAATTCTAGTGCCTTCTTTCTGTTAATTATTTTCTATTTATCTTATGTATATATGAATATACGTATGCATGTATGTGTATATACATATATATGTATGTGTATATGTATATATGTATGTGTGTGTGTATGTGTGTGTGTGTGTGTGTGTGTGCGCGCATAGATATACATACAGTACCTGGCACATAGTAGGTGCTTAATAAATGTTTATTGACTGATTGATTTCACCATTGTGGTGAACGCCAGTGTAGGGATTCCCTCCACTGATCCATACTAGTCTTAGAAAGTTGCCCTGAGCATTGAGAGGTGAAAGGACTTGCCCATGGTCACACATCTACTGTGTCAGAAGTAAGACTTAAAATTGAGTCTTCCTGACTTCAAGGCAGGCTCTCTATCAATTATACAGCACTGTTTCTCAATATAGTACATAATACACAATAAATGTTTGTGAAATTGGCTGAATATTCTAATACAGAATTCAGATATCACAGAGATCTGCAGACTAAATGGGAAAGATTTATGGACATGTGTCTCAAAAGATTGAAACTAAGCATCATGGAACTAAACTCTGATGATGGTTTTTTTTTCCTTTTTCTGTTGGTTGAAATTCCAAAGCTATGCTATGGGTATCTCCTAGAGATTCAAAGTAACAATGCATGGATGCTACTGTGGAAGTGATTATGTATGCGTGGATTTGGAAAGTGTTTATTCATTCAAGTCAACAATGATTGCCCTCCAAAGGTCTGCCATTTAGTGTGGATTCCATCACTATTAAACACAGATGCCTCACAGAGTGTGCTGCTGTGTCTGCATACTGTTAATGTAATAGGAGACAAGAAATTCCCGTGGAAATTAATCACACATAATCTTTTCCTATGACAGGCATGGAGCTGATGACTCCATACCTGTTGGTATCAGGGCTACAGGACTTCAATCAGGCTGTTCTGCATTTTGAGATTCAAAAAGATGATGAAATGAGCACTTCTCTACTGCCTGAAATTTAAAGTTTCCAAGTGGCAGATATCCTGGGGAACTCAAAAGAATGGAAATTTACACTTAAAGAATCCAGTCTGTGTTTTATGGATATACACATGTTATCGTTGAAAACAGCTCTCTGAATCTGGTTCGATTGTTTTCAATTACATCCAACTAACTCTTTGTTTCCCCATTTGGGGTTTTCTTGGTAAAGATACAATAGTGGTTTGCCATTCCTTCTCTGGCTCTTTTTATAGATGAGGAAATTGAGGCAAACAGGGTTATGTGACTTGGCAGTCACACATCTAGTAAATGTATGAGGTTAGATTTGAACTCTGGAAGAGCAGTCTTCCTGACTCTAGGCCCCAGAGCACCATCTACCTGCCCAACCGCACAGAGCAGTATTTTGGACAACTTGGCTTCCTCTGTCTAAATTAGAATCTGAACTTCATAGAACAAATGCCCTTAATAAAAGTATTTATTCTGTAAAACTTAGACTCAGTCAAAAGGCCCCACTCAAGGACCTAGAAGGTCACATGTGGCCTCCAGGCCACAGGTTCCCCACCCCTGCATGAATCTCTTCATCTGAATGATGAGGGGGTTGGACTACATCATCTCCCTTTTAACCTCTAAATCCTATATTCTTTACATCATACCAAAGGCTGGATAATGATTATCATAATAATAGCCAATATTTTCATAGTGCTTTAAGGTTTGCAAAGAACTTTGCATGTATTGTATCATTTGCTCCTCACAACAAATGAGGTTAAGAAGGTGCTATTATCCCCATTTTACAAATGAGGATACTGAGGCTGAGAAATGGTTACTCAGAGTCACAGGTAAGTGTTTGCATCAGGATTCGAACTCATTTTTTATTGACAATCTGGCATTCTATTCACTACTTGCATCTAATTGCCTCAAACAAAACAAAGCAAAAACTTTTATATTCTTTCCTAGTTTTAGGGCCTCTACTGGAGTAGGTTGGTAAATGCCCAACAACCATACCTCCAGGGAAAAAATGTATACACAACACACTTTTAAGTTTAATATGCATTATTAACAATTTCTCCATCTCTTTTTTAACATCTAGACAATCAAAAAATTGCTCATTTCAAAGTTACAATGTTCACAGGGCAGCTAGGTGGCACAGTGAATAGAGCAATGGGTTTGGAATCAGGGAGACTCATCTTCATAAGTTCAAATCTGCCTCAGACACTTATTAGCTATGTGACCCTGGGCAAATCGTTTAAAACTGTTTGCCTTAGTTCCTCATCCATAAAATGAGCTGGAGAAATGGCAAACCACTCCACTATGTTTACCAAGAAAATTCCAAATGGGTCATGAAGAGTCAGACATGACTGAAACGACAACCACAACAAAAAAAGCTCACACTGAAAAGTTAACGTTCACTCCTAAAAGCCTACAGGACCTGACTCCAGCACAGTCCTGCCTTGATTTACATTTTGTTGATCGTCTAGGCTTAAGGAAGTGATGGAGAAAATGTTAATAATGAATATTTAACTAAAAGAATGTCATGCATTTTCACAGAGCCCATTGTTAAACATTGAATCAATCCCTGATCTGTAGCACATACCTATTTCTGAGGTGTAAAATGTTTGAAAATTTAACAGTCAGCTCTCCTAAAACAGCCCGCCCTTGTCTGGAAACAAACACACAGTTCTGTGCAGCTGCTCTACCACTTATACAATGGCTTCTATATTTTTCAAGGCAGGAGATATGATAGTAGCCAATGACTAATTTTTGTTTTTGTTTTGTTTTTTGGGGGAGGCAATCAGGGTTAAGTGACTCGCCCAAGGTCACACAGCTAGTAAGTATAAAGTGTGTTAGGTCAGATTTGAACTCAGATCCTCCTGATTTCAAGGCCGGAGCTTTATCCACTGCACCACCTCACTGCCCCATGACTAACCTTTTTAAAATGAATAATATAGAACTTATGCATAAAAACAAGGCTCATTTTCCTCAAAACTCCCTTGGAGATTACAAGTTATTTCAACAATGCTGCAGTTGCCCCAAATATTTGTGGAACTGTACTTTTTTAACTACATCTGAGGCTTGCTCTACATCATTTTAAAACACCTTTCATGCTGGAAAATCTAACTGTTCAAGGTGGATTTGATTTTTGGAAACAGCCAAAAATGACTTGGCAAAAAGTCTGATGAATAAAATAGATGATCAAGCCAGATAAATGACATTTTAAAATTTTTAGTCAAAAACAAGATACAACAATCAAGTAATGAGACTAATTTTCTTAGATAATTCACAAAGCAGATCTGACAGAAATTTCCAAGAAAAGAGTGCCAATAATCAATTAATCAATCAACAAATATCTATTGTGTCTGCTATTTGACAGGCACTGTGGGAAGTGAATAAAAAATCCCTATAATAATAAAGGGGCCAGCAAACACATATTAAAATATATACTGAGTAAATATAATGATAGTAAATACATGTAGACATACATGTTACATATACACATAGCTGTTAAATACAAGGTACCATTGGAGGGTCCAGGGTACCACTGGCTCTTGGGAGAGATCAGGAAATTCCTCATGCAGAAGATGGTATCTGAGTTACATACTATAAAGAGAAAAGGACTCTATGAGATGGAGGTAAGGAAGAAATACAATTTAGGCATGGGGGGAAGACAGTGCGCAGGTATGTCAGTGGGATATGGAGTTTCATGATTGAGGAACAGATATACGCCAGTTTGGCTGGATTGCACAGTGCGGGCGGGGAGGAGAAGTAATGGCCAATGATACTGGAAAATTACATTAGGGCCTTAAAAACTAAATGGAGGATTTAATATTTTATTCTAGAGGTAATAGGAAGCTGCTTCTGGGGTTGGTTGAATGTGGGAGTCACATGGTCATATCTGTGTTTGAGGAAAATTAAATTGGTGTCAGTGTGTTGAATGGACTGGAATAGTGAGAAACTTGAGGCACAGACCAATTAGGATCCCATTGCAATAACATAGGGGAAAGGTGAGAAGGGCTTGGCTTAAGTGATAGCTCTGTGAATGGTGAGAAGAGATCAGGTGCCAGAGATGTTTCAAAGATAGAAATGGCAAATTTTAGTAACTCATTAGATCTGTGAGGTAAGGGTAAGGGAAAGTGAAGAGTCATGGATAATGCCAAGATAGTGAACCTGAGGCATTTTTTAGCAATAATGGGATTACAATAAAAGCATTGCTAGAATAAATGTAGGGTTTCCCTAGGGAAGCACTATGAAAAGGACCAACATAAAAGCTCATTACTTTTTAGTTATACCTCATCTGTATGACATACTCTTGGTCAAGGATGGAGTGAATCTAAAGATGGCTGGAAATAATATATTCATCTGGTACTTGTGCTTCTTATCAGGAAGGCTTTAAATTTAAAATTTAAGGGGATAGAAGAATTTGCCTTTATACAACCAATAAACCAGATACCACAAAAAATAGTCAGGTATGACAAAAGAAGAAGAATAGCAGTGGAAGTATCCAATATTTCACAAGAGACAGTAATGAGGAAAAGGAGCAAGCAATAATTATTGTGTCAGATTTCTTTATAAAATGGATAGCAATAAAGCGAACTAGTGATCTTAATGCAGTCAGAGAAATTTAACCACACAAACATCAATGAGACTTGATGGGCTATGACACAGCTGATTTTGACTCATCAGTTATGTCCTTTTGGCCATTCTTATTACTGGACTATTACGTGGAAGAGTGAGATTTAAGAGGACAGATTAGATGAAAGAGGCAATAGGACAGCATTGTATATCAGAAATCACAATCCTGGTTAGGAACTTATCAGCATATGGGGGATCACAATGGAGAGCAGATAGGGGAGGACCAAAGGAGGGAGAAAAAACGATGGTGAGCTTCAGTTTATTACTGATTGCTTGTTCAGATTAAGTAAATAGATGATGAGTTCTGGAAGTACTGAGCTAGACATAATAATAATAATGTGGCAATTCAACTATTTTGGCAGCTACTGAGAATCAAACAGTTGAAACATTCTTAGCTTGCCTTGATGTATGCCCATCTAGATAAACAGATGGCTCTGGAGGAGAACTGTGATGCTGGTGACTTTGCAGAGCTCTCCCTCACTTAAATCCAATTCACTTACAAGTCATGGCATCAGGAAAGTGATTATAGACATGGTAGGAACTATGGGAAAAAATAATCACACCTTTTTCTTAATAGAGTTAATAGTAAACAGAGTGAAATGCAAGGTAAAGTGAGACACGAATGCTAGAAATTGGGAGAAAAGTAAAAGAACGAGAAGTAGGAGGAGGAGGAAAAGAAGAAGAAGAAGAAGAAGAAGAAGAAGAAGAAGAAGAAGAAGAAGAAGAAGAAGAAGAAGAAGAAGAAGAAGAAGAAGAAGAAGAAGAAGAAGAAACATTTATATAGTGCTTTAAGGTTTTCAAAGTACTTTACAAATATTATCTCATTTTCTCCTCGCAACCACCCTGGAAGATAGATACTATTATTATCTCCATTTTACAGATGAGGAAACTGAGGCAGACAGAGGCTAAGTGACTTTGTCAGAGTCACACAGCTAATAAATGTCTGAAGATGGATTTGAACTGATGTCTGTCCTGGCTCTGGGTCCAGTGCCCTATCCACTGTACCACCTAGCTGTATAGAGTGGCTAAACCTGGAGTCAGGAATACCTGAGTTAAACTCTTGCCTGAGACATTTATTGTGTGATGCTGGGCAAGTCAGTTAAGCTCTCAGCCTGTCTGCATATATGTGAAAGGAGACAGTAACAGTATCTATCTCACAGGGTTATTGTGCGAATCAAATGAGATTAAACTTGTAAAAATAGAAATTGCACTTATTGTTATTATCATTGGTGAACTAAGATGATAAGAAGGCACGCACAGAACCAAGGAAGCAAGGACAGATGACAGATGAGCACAAACATGTTCCCACAGTCCTGTAACAATGCCAGAAACACTCATGCCCAGTTGGAAATGAACTTTTCAATCAATGCTAAAGACAAGAAAAAGGACTTTTAAAGGCTACATTAGCCTTTCACAGCTACAGTGAGACTAGGAAAGGATCTTACGGCTTAGGGATACTGGAATAAGAAAACGGGTAAGAAAAAGAAAGCTCAATTTATTTCTTCTGTCAAGAGAAAGAATGACTTAACTCCTAGTTTGTCTTTAGTCTCTAACACCATCATACTTGTTATTCAGGCTAGGAAATAATTTGTATCCCTAGCATTTATCCCAATGCCTAGCGAACACTTAGCAAATGTTTGTTGAATAAATTGAGTAGAATGAAAATTGTCAACAGGCATTTGAAACCCAAAGTTGGAAGATGGTAATATACTTATTAACCTGTCCCTAGTGAATTCAAACAGAAGTGAAGAATTTAGAAAATTCAAAATTTTGAGGTCCCTAAGGCACTAGCAATTTTCCAGCAATTCAATTAGTAAGATTACTTAAATAATTAAAATAAGAAATATCAGGTGATAAGCTGCCTTTCCTCTTCCTTCTCATATTGTAGCCTCCCCAGCATGTGCCAATGTTTCCATCTCCTACCATCACACCTCAACTGAAGGTGATATAATACTGTTACAGTTTGGGACACTCATTCTGGACACAAAATTCTTAGTTATAGCTTTGAGTTCAAGTTTCTGAGGTTGGACAAACTACATCCCAGTATACTAAAAGAACACATCGATATGAATGCTGAGCCACTAGGCTATTCAGCTAGTCTAATTCGAATGCTTAGATTTATGAATGAATGCTTCCAAGGCACATATTTTGCTAGGTACCTAAATATCCTCCTTGAAATTTTTTCTACACTATTCATTTGCTTAACAAACCTTATTTTTCTTGGTGCTAACTTGAGTCCAGCCCCTGTCTGAATAATCAGATTCTGAATCAGTAAAATCAGAAGTAATGAGGCTTTCCCAAAACACTGAAGTACTCTTGCTCCCCAAGTCTTCAAATTCTTTCAGACAAAAATGTAGATTTTCAACAAGACATTTGATTAATAATTTGTAGTTTATAGAGAAGGCATAAGAACTTGGTTAAATTTTGTGGGTCATTCATTTCTTTCTCTCTTCATTTCCTCTCTAATATCTCACTGCCTTCTCAATTTCTATGAAACCAATCCCCTTGAAATTTATAAAACTTTTCACTGACAGAAATAAGCTATAACACAATAAACCTGCCAAAAGACCGATTGGAGGTGAATCCTATTTCTTTCCACTTCAAGATGTTGTGGTTAAAACCTCTCATCTGGCAAGTCTTTCCTGAAAATTCATTAGTTTCATTGGAAATCTCATTTGCCTTTTATTTCAGCAGAAGATCTGAGGATGAAAATGTTCAAATGCAATTTTAGTTAAAATTCCACTTGATGAGTGTTGATTTAAGCCAACGTAATAATTTAGAAAATTGAAATGAAGAGGGGAAAGTATATCAAAAAGGCAGCCAGGTGGCACAACAAATAGAATGCTGAGCCTGCAGTCAGGAAGACCTGAGTTCAAATCCAGCATCAGACACTTATTAGCTGTGTGACCCTGGGCAAGTCACTTTGCCTCAGTTTCCTCAACTGTAAAATGGGAGTAAGAACCACCTACCTCACAAGGCTTCTAGGAGGATCAAAAGAGATACGTGTGAAGTGCCTGGCATGTACTTTGCTTATGATTTTCCTTTCCCAAAAGATTTCTGCATTGATTAACCTTAATGAGAGGGTAAGGTAAAGTAGAAGCAGGTGTAGACTGTGTGACTATATTCTTTTGAGAATCAAATGAAAAAACAAGTGCAATTTGCCAATGCCACAAAATTGTCCAGGAGACCTAACCAAACCAAATTAGTCTTTCAACAAATCGTCTTGTTTTATGTTCCAAAGTGATGGCATTTGTTGATTTAAGTGTTTAAAAATCACTGTGTACATAAAGGATTTTCTGTAAAATAAATGTTTGTGGGGGAAAAAACAAAGGTAATATTTGGAACAGTCTTTTGTATTATTTTTAGCTATAAACAAGTCGTTCTCTTTTCCCTCAAAGGAGCTGTGTGAAAAATTGTGTTATGCATCAGGGAGAGTTAATGAATATATAGAGGTTCCAACTGGTACATTTTATCTCCAAAAGAAATTATTTTGATTACAAGGACTCATGTTTTGTGGCAGGTAAGCAGCAAGAAGCTAGCATACTATCTAGTCTAGTGAAAAGAGATCTGAATTTAAAATTGTAAGGCTTGAGTTCAAATTCTGATCTGTGTGTCCTTCCATAAGTTAACTTTTCTAGGCTTCTGTTTCTTCCATTGTAAAATGAAAGGAGCTGACCAGATCACTTCTGGAGACCGTCTCAGCTCTGTGATGCTATGTTTTACCCACTTCTACCAAATTGCTACAGTCTGACTTTGGCATTATCTAATGATACAAAAGAATCTATCTCTAGGCAGCTGGCTTAGTGGCCTGGGAAATATACCTTTCCTCGAAGAATTTAAGTATTTCCAATCCTAATTGAAATTGGGGAGCTTGAGGTATACCCAGATTCTCTTTCCAAAGGTGGTGATTTTTAATCTTCATAACTTTCTTTTAATTCCATTTAATCAATGTGATTTATGGATTTCTAGAGAAACAGAGTTGCCTAAAGGAATAGTATTTATCCATCCACTCATTCAGTCAATAGTTATTGTTTTTATAAGGGTGTTTCAAGCTGAATATCAATTTTAAAATAGTTGATCACTGAGGATTAAAATAGACCTTAGCATTTGGCACTGTTGCTTACATTCAATACATATTTGTTGATTTGATTTGACACAATTAATTTTCACATCAACCACAGATTCCAAATGAGGTACTAGATATTTCCCCTTTCATATTTATTAGAACCAGACAGAAGAGCAGACCAGTAGGCTGAATGTAAGAATGAGTTTATAGTCTCCAGAGGACGGACTGAGGAGATAAGAGGTCTTTTCCATCTCTAATTTCTATGACTCAAACAAGAGAGTTGTTATTGGTGCAAATGGGGTTACATTGACTCCCCATGGGCAGGGTAATTCGATACACAGCTCCCATTTCTAACAGCAGAAGAGCAGCATCTGACTCTCAGCACACCAGGCAAGGAACAGGCTTCAAAACAAGTCTCTTTTGTTTGCCTCTGGACACTAGATTGAGAGATCCATGTTTTATCTGGTCTCTGCTTTTGCATCATATTACTCCATGGTATCAATAGGTTTCTTGTTACAAACTTGGCCCCTCCATCATCAGAACTGCGACCGTATGCACCATGTGCTTGAAAGAATATGGATTCTGAATCTCTGGCAGATGGCTACACAAGCTTGAAGGGAATTACTGTTTGTTCACATTGTAAATGTCATGTGTACCAGCTCTGGGTAACAATGGTGACAAAGAGCCCTGTAAATCTTTGGCCTGTCTTTATCAGTGCTACCTCTGGAATCTCTCTTGTGTTATTGCCTCTCCTTTCCACTCAAACAGCCCCTAGTTCAGAAGTGCATTACCTCTCACATAGACAATTTTAATATCATTATGACTACATTCTGTTTCTAGTCACTTCCTTCATAATACATTCTAAATAATGAAATAAATTTCATCTTCATAATCAGAGCTGTAATCACATCACTCTTTTGTTCAAAAAACTTCAATGACTCACCATTATCCAACTGAAAAGTCCAAATGATTTAGTCCAGGATTCCAGGTCTTCCATAATTTGACTCCTTACACTATTTTTGCTCTGCATAATTACCCTGACCTTGATAGGATTGGTGTCTTTACTTGTGATTTTGCCTATACCACAATGCACTTATTTCTCTACCTCCACATGCCCAATTCCTTCCTATCCTGTAAAGACCAGCTCGGGTACCACCTGTTTCATCAAACCCTCTTTCCTTGATTATCCCCAGCCAACAGTGATCCCTCCTTCCTATGAATTCTTGTTGCTAAGTCCCATATGGCCCTAACTCCATGATTCTATGTTTTTTAATATATTTTATTAAGCTGTTAGGATCATGGGATGTTATAGTTGGAAAGGACCTTAGAAGTCATTTTGTATGAAACACTTATTTTGCAGATATGGAAACAGGTCTGGTGAGATAAGGTGACTTGCCTAAGGTCATGCTGGTAATAAGTAACAGTGTTAGGATTTAAACCTAGTTCTTCTGACTCCAAATCAAGTGCTCTTTCCATTACAAAAGATTGACTCCACAATATATTAATTTTATTATAGTTATTTATGTATATATAATATTACTGAGGGTAGGCATGAACCTCATCATATGTATATAAATATAAATGTATGTATAAAATATACATAGACATACATATACACACATAAGTATATGACTTAAGCAACAATAGCCCTTAGCATAGCTCCTCAAATATAGCAGATACTTAATGAATATGTACTTCTTTTGTTTCTTGCATGATGTGAGGGAAAGGGAATAGTGGCAAGCTCTCAACTGCCTCTTCTAAATTTTCCAAATATGTATGTGACCCCTTGATTGCTGTTCCATGAGAAAAGAAGCTTCTTGAGGGCAGGGAGTCTTACACTTTGGTCTCTGTATCTCTGGAGCCTATTACAATGTCTGATAGATAACAGGAACTTAATTAATGCTTGTTAATTGCACAGTTAGATAAACAGGGCAGAGAAAAGCCAAAAATAAACTTCACTGTAGCCAAACAAATTAACCATCACCCATAGACAACAGAATATCAAATAGATCTAAAGAATTAGCTTTGATCATAGGAAAAAAGTGATTGTGAAAGTGCATCATATGACTGATAGACCTAATACTTATCCAAACAAATTAACCATCACCCATAGACAACAGAATATCAAATAGATCTAAAGAATTAGCTTCAATCATAGAAAAAAGTGATTGTGAAAGTACATCATATGACTGATAGACCTAATACTTATCCAGGCTACTCACACTTTCTGTCATTAGGTATTGTCTTCTATTCTGCTGAGTGTAAGAAAGACTGAAAAAGTCTTTCAACTGGAAAGAAAAATCAACTGGAAAGAAAAAAAAATCTAAATCTCTGATTTCTTTGAGCCTACAGCTAACTCTGAGGTAATAAGGAATAGGAAGAGCAAGGGAAAAGAAACCCACAGGTTATTCATAACCTCTTCTTCACCACTGGTATTAATGATTTTCTTAACAAAACCTTTTTTATTAAGGTACTTGTGAAATGCCATTTCCCTTTAATTTGGTTGTATCATTCCCTATGATAGGAAGGGTCTCTCCCTCACTTTGATATTCCACTGGATGTCTGACCTCATTTTGTGGGTGCTCCCTTCAACAAAACAGATTTCAACTCATTCATGCCTGCCTGCCCTATTTGGCTTTTCTCCATGTCACCCCATTAGTTCACTAAAGGGGATCCACTAAATATATCGAGGGCTTTCCTCTAATTCTGTTAACATAGTATGGCTATCAATGGAGTACATAAAATGTTTTTCAGTTATCCTTCACTTTCACTACTTGAATTGCTAATCAGTCTCTTTTTGGTGGGGGGAGTGGTTAAATATCTCTCCGATGACTTCCTTTGTGGAGTTCTCCTGTGTAATTCTTTGTTATAAGGCAATGCAACATGTACCACTGCACTGCCCTCTGGGTGACCCTCCACTTCCATTCTTTGGAACCTCTTTTTTTTTTTCATGACTCATTGACATATAGTACCACAGGGAAAATTTTGTTGTTGTTAAAAAGATGGGCTTTTGTTTCAGGGAGATGCTTAAGAGAATAAAAAACACTATGCAATTTTCCTGAAACAACCCAATCTCTTCCTCCTGTACAAACATGGGGCCAGTTCTCTATCCACTTGCTACATCTATACAAGATCTATACACTAGTGGACCAACTCTCTGGGTTGTCTCTGCAAATGTACATCATAGTTTGGACAATAGGCATACCTTACCCACTTGATTTTTCTGTTATGAATACTTAGATCAAACTCTTGAGTAATTATGGATCTCATTTACTAGGTTGTGAAATATACTGTGATTTTATGCAATCAGTTTAACATTATCTGTAAAAAAAAGGAGCAACATTGAGCCCCTCACCATCAATAGAAGGAGTTCTTAACCTGTGACCATGAACTTTTAAAAAATATTTTAATATCTGTATTTCAAGATAATTGTGTACCTTAATCTTATATTCACTTTATTTTATGCATTTAAAGTATTATTTTGAGAAGGGAGTTTGAGGTTTTACCAGATGCCAAAGAGGCTCATGAAAAAACAAAAAATAATCTATAGATTACAAGCTTCTTGAGGGCAGGGACTGTCATTTGTCATACACACACACACACACACACACATATTCATTGCTTAGCACAGGGCCTGTCACGGAGCAAGCCTTTAAATAATGTTTATTGATTCATTGATTAACTATAGGATCACTGAATAAAATTACCTCTATTGTTACATTACTCCAAAAGTCATGTATGATTTTGACAAATTTGTGAAAGGCATTTGTTGGAGAGTCCATAAGACACTGTTTTGCTTCTCAAATCAATTGCTGTTGTTGTTTTTGTTTGTTTGTTTGTTTGTTTTTATAGCCAGCCACAGCTTTGAAGCTATGAAGCTGTCGATTTTTATACTCCCAATGCCTTTCAATCAATTGAGTGGTAAATATGTGGTCTGCCATAGGACATATTTTTTTTAAAAAGTTTCTATTTCCCCCTCAAACCTTCATCAAGGCTGCCCTTATAAAAATAATGTAGAAATGGGGAAATGTCCTTGACTGAGAGTAATTACTGATATTTCCTCAGTTAACTTTTTAATCAATAATAAATTATGAATTTTTCCAACCCTTTCTTTTGTACCTTCTTTAAGAACAGCTCTCTTAATGCCCCAATATTGTCATCTCCTCTGTATACTAGTCCACATACCATACACATATTTGTTTATTTTTGTGCCATTACCATTTCCTCACATAACGCATCAAGGACTATGATATTAGAACTAAAATATGAACATCCTGATGTCATTGAACATAAAAATAATTGTTTAAAAAATGTTACTAACATGTATTAATGTCTATTCTTTAATCTATTTTTGTTGTAATCAACAGCTTTTCAAATATTTTAAAATAAAAATAAACACCTCACAGAAAAAAGAAGTATGAATTAGTATTCCCTGGAGAAAAATGAGATTGAAGCTAAATCTGGAATAAATGCTGACACCTTAAGATACACAACCTGATTAATTTGCTATAAGTCGTAGAGATTCTGCAGGACTGTTGTATACTTAAAACTATAGTTAAATGGAGAATTTTTAAAAATTATTTATTTATTTTTAGTTTTCAACATTCACTTCCAAAAGATTTTGAGTTCCAAATTTTCTCCTCATCTCTATGCTCCCCCCACCCCTAGATGGCATGCAATTTGATATAGGCTCTACATATACATTCATATTGAACCTATTTTCACATTAGTCATGTTGTAAAGAAGAATTAGAACCAATGGGAGAAGCCAAGACAAAGAAGAAACAAACAAAAAAAAAGAGAAAGAGAGAGAGCAAATAATATGCTTTGATCTTCATTCAGACTCCATAGTTCTTTCTCTGCATGAGGATAGTATATTCCATCATGAGACTTTTGGAGATGTCTTAGATCCTTACATTGCTGAGAAGAGCTAAGTCTATTAAAGTTAGCTATCGCATAAAGTGGCTGTAATTGTGTATAATATTCTCCTGGTTTTGTATATGAAGAAATTTTTAAGAAACTCTTCCAATATATGCAAACATAGAATGTTTACAGATGGGAGAGAATGTAAATATAATCTATTAGAATCTCTTTTTAAATCAAATTTTAAAATTTTAATTAACAAAAATCTATTCTCGTTCCTCCTTCTCCTTTCTTTCACTGGAAAAAAGAAAAAGAAAAAAAAATCCTTGTGATATTATGTCTAGTTGAGAAAAATAATTTCCCACATTGATTGTGTCTAAAAATATGTTTCATTCCACATTCTGATTGCTCATCATCTCTCCTTCAGGAGGTAAGTGGTACACTTCATCACTGATATTCTGGAATTGACACATTACTTCTTTTTATAAATAGGTAAATTGAGTCATAGAGACCACTTGTTCACAGTCACACAGCTAGCTAGTGGTGTATATAATTGTTGTTACATTATTTAGGTGCCTTTTTGTATATATAGACATTTCTGGTAATTGCAGGGGTTTGTCTGTATGCCTCTTCCCTAGAATTCTCAAATAGCAAAGCCCTACACTTATAAAAAGTCACATTGATTAATTTTCATGTAGCTTTCTTTCTTCTCTTTGGTAGGGATGCTAAGGATCAGTGAAATGACCAAAGGGTAGGAAGCTAGAGAGGAAAGACAAGCAAAGAACCTGGACGATCTGCTCCTGAATACATGAGAATTAATTCTAACTATTAATACCTGGTAACCTTTTTTTTACAGGCCATGGATAAGCAAGTATTGGAGGGTGATATCATGGCTCTCATATCTAATCTAGCAATTATTTATTTTTTTAATTAAAAAAAACTTCTTTAAGCTTTCAGATCACAGTTCCAGAATACCAATAATAATACTGCAGTGCTCTCTTACTCACTTTCCCCACTAGGGCTTGAAGTAGTGCCCTAAAGGTTCTGTCCTCCCATTGCTACGTGGAAGATAATTCTGAGTCTAAAAGCACTGTAAGACACACCGCTCTTTTGCCAGGTTCAGGTGGCTACTGTTGGCCAGTGCAGAGAGAAAACACCAGGGCCCCAGGTCAGGTCTAGTCAAATAAAAATTATTTCTACCTGCTTTTCAAACATCAGTGTCAGATCTCCAACCATTGTCAGAATTGGGATGTAAAGGCTAAAAAGCTAGAATTCCATTTTAAGATACTTATTTTAACATGGGACTTCAGTACTTTTTTTTTTAAGAGCAAGTGATTTTTATAGAGAAAGTTGGCTCCAATGTCTTGAAGACCAGTTTTTTTAAACTGTTATTGCTGGAGACATTTGCATAAATATAGTAAATTTGCTCCTTTGAAGCATTTCTTTCACTCTTAAATCTGATTTTTCCCTTGAATCAAAATTTCTCTGAAGGAAATACCATTCTAATTCCCATGGCAACCAAGGTTCTCTTCTCCCACCTTTTAAATTACAAGCTACTTCTCTTTACTTCAGAAATGGCACTGCAGAGGGAGCATGTGACCGAGTAAAAGAAAAATTTTTAAAGAAAGATAGTCTACTCCCCTATCCCCATCACAATTCTGCCTCTCATAATTTGAATAATAGAAACAGAGTCCACCATGATTTCCTTCCTTCTCTAAGTCTTTACATGGTAGTGTAGTTCTGAGTGAGTCACAAATCAAAGCAAGGCAGCTCTTACTTACAGAAAGCCAAGTTCAGTGATCCCCGGGGAATATTCATAAGCCAGGGTGCCTGTTCCTTTTGCCCCACTTAGGGCAGACAAGCCCTCCACAAGGACTTCCACTTCTTTGGGTTTTCCAATACAATAACAAAGGGTAACCTCAAGCCCCATAGTGGTCAGCACAAGAAATCCCCAAAACATAAGCATGATACTGAAAAAACAAGGAGTATTGATCACATCAAAGGCTAAGCTAATTATAACCCTATCAGAGTGAATTCTGTATAGACAGAAAACTCACTCATTGGCTTTGTTGCTGTTGTTGACCCGTCATGAGGGTGATGCCTTGACTTGCAAGGGAATTGGATTTAAGTGAGGCGGAGCTGCACAAAATCCCTGGACTCATTCTCTCCTCCAGAGTCATCAGAGTCCAGTGTCAAGACAAAAGTTAAGACAACTGGTAATGGTCCCTGCATGGGCTTTAGGGGAGAGAGAATGGAAGAGGTAATTAGTCATTGAGAACCTGCGTGGAGTTGGGGGGAAAGCAGTAAGCTTATACAACATCAGAGAAAACAGATCCCATAAGCCTTTAAGTGATTTTTTATGAATGAGACCTATGACTATAGGGACCAGAATGCAAAAGACTTTAGAACAACGAATGGACAGGGCAAATCATGTGACCAATAGATGACTAGATATTTTCTCCAATCTCCAATAATCAGAAATAGGAATTATATGCCAGAGATAGAATAATTATACCTGTTTCCACAGGAGTCCAGTAAGGTAACAATCTTATAAGTTAACAGTGGAAAACCTCATTTTAAGCATACTCACTAAGCGTCCCTTCCCCATCAGTCTCCATGTTCTAGTATGATGCATAGGCTGATTCACTGGGTTGTGCTTTGGGACACACTGTTGAATTTCCTCCAGCTGAGATCTCTAATGAATCTCCCTGAACTTGTATTCATCATCCTGTTACAAAAAGCACTGGATCTCAACTAGGCCCAGCCATGTGATAAGGAGGGGAGAAAGGTATAAAATGGGGGATCACATTTCACTTCTGACATGAACAAACCCTAAATTAAGGGAACACAAGGACGTAGTAACTCTGCAAGGAACACCCACTCCATTTTCCCATAAAAGCTGCAAAAATAAGAAAAAGTGCCACTGACTCAATCCAATCAGAGAAGTAAAGAGCTAAGGGAACTGGGCCACACAGTCAGAATTCAGGGCTGCACAGGGTTAAAAGGAATAGGAAATTGAATTTGACTGGGTGAAGCACAGTCCTCCCAGAAACTGCTTGGGCAGGGACCAACACTGCTAAAAAGTAAATTCCCCAAAGTGGGAAGAGGCTGAGACAATTTTGAAGTTCAACTTCAGGAGTAAACCCACAACCTAAGAGAAAGGAATCAGAAATTGAGTGATGAGAGAATATATAAATAAAACAACCAAAAATTCCAGGAGGAAGAAAATTGAATGAAAAGCCTACAGCATGAGAAGATAAATCAACAGGGAAAATGTAAACATAGGAGGTGAAGATTAGTGATGAAATGGGGAAAAACAATCACAAACCTTTCTAAATAAACATTGCAAGATAAAAGGAAAATGAACCAATACATTATGGAACAGAAAACCCCCATAGATTCTCCATTGAATATAGAACGATAGCAGTATGTTATGGAATGGTTTGAGACAAATTAGAACATTGAGACAAGAATTTACAGGAGAACAGATGATAGAATGTATGGCTTGCACAGCAGAGATCATAGCAGAACAGAAAAATTTGAATCTACTGATATCTCCTCTTTTCTTACCTGTATACACTAATTTGGAACTTCTCTGACTTACTTTCCACCAGGCCCTAGGAAGCTCATTATTGAGATAATCCCATCTTCCATGATCCCATCAGCTTTGGTATACTCCACCCCATCACTACTCTCAGCCTCTCTGATTTCAGGGGGCTATGAATTCCAAACCTTTCCACTTAAAGAGAGCTCAGCTCAGACTTCTCCTCATTTCTCATCTGGATGCACTACTCCAGGACTTCACTGAATTCTCCACTATAACCTGCATGTGGTATCCTTTTCTCTCTACCTCCCTTCCCTGACTTTTTCACCTTCCTTTTACGATTTGTCCTTCTCTATTAGATTATAAGCTCTTTAAAGTCAGTAACTGTCTTTCTTTTTTCTTATTTGTATCCTCAGTGTTTAGCATAGTGCCTGGCACATAGTAGGCACTTAATAAATGTCTATTGATTGACTGACTGATATTGTCATGAGTTTCTCCAAAGAAGCAAAAGAAAAATAACAGACTAGAGATACATATACACCAAAGTGAAAGACAATCTAAGCTTTTAAAAAAAATAACGTTAAAAGAAAATGTGATCTCTACACAAGCAAAAAGCATTGATCTTGAAGACAGGATGTAGAGATACAATTTGAGGATCACAGGCCTCCCAGAAGAAAATGACAAGAAAAAAACAACCTAAACACAAAGAAATAATACAGAAAAACTGCCTAGAACTTCTAAAGAAAGAAAGCAAAGCACCAATCAAAAGAATCCACAAATTGCCTCCATTTAAAAAAAAATCCTTGGTTCACTTCCAAAATATACCAATTTAACAATTCCAATGATAAACCACATATTCTGCAATTTGGAGCACAACTTTCAAATATAAAGGAAAAGAGATCTAAATAATGTAAGACAATTCAGCACCCACCAGAAACCACTAAAATAAATGAATTAATACATTCTGAAAAGCTCAATCAAAAACTTATATGCATTGGAAAACTAGGTCTAAATGTTAATGGAATGAAAAAAGAATGTTCAGTAAGAGAGGTATGAGAAGCATCCCTGTCAAAAGAAAAAAATGCTCAGATCATTCAGCTTCTGAATAACCCAAACAACAGAAACAAAGGGAAGGTAAATAGACATATCCATCAGGAAAAGCACAAGTACTAGAACAAATTACTCAATTGTTAGACACTTTAGTAGGAAAAAAAGACTAAAAAAAGAAAGGCCCCTAATGGGCTGAAAAAGAAACAAAGGAAAAGGACCATTAAGAGAACTCATTCTAAAAATACACAAGGGGATAAAGATGAAAGTGGCATCTAAAGAAACAGAAGTGATGGTGGAGGAACACATCTGAAAAATAGGGTTGGGAACCTGGGGCCTCGAGGCCACATGTGACCTTTTAAATTCAGTCAAAGAGTCACCTTGAGGACCTAGAGGGCCACGTGGTCTCGAGGCCCCAAGTTCCCCACCCCTGCCATAGACTAAATCCTGCAACACCCCCTAAGGGGAATCAATTAATTTTGTGGGATAGAATGCAAAATAGGAGGGTGCATAAAAGAGGAAAGAGGAGGTAGAGAATAGAAGAGAATATGTAGTATATACTAATCAGTTGCATGTTTCAATTTCAAGGAAGAGAAAATAATTCCTGTAGTCTCTCAGAAGGAAGAGGGATACAGGACATTGGGTGGAGCAGCAAAGTAAAAGATTGAAATAAGGGGGGAGATCTTGACTCAATGATGGGAAGGGTTCCAACTGAAAATACTATCATGGGGCTAGAGATATGTACTGTAATAGGAGATTTTAATTAATAATGGATCTAATCTTCAGGGATTTGGTGCACAGGAAAACTACTTCCTGATACAGTATATAGAGCCTCCATGGACATCTTGTCTCAAAAGAAGGGGAATTAGGGCTTCTGGGAACAGCCTCCATCTAGATAAGTGGGAGGGCATGGACACAAAAAGAATTTGTGGTAAGTGGGAAAGAAACTGATCATGGGGAAGGCAGAAGACAGAGTTGTACCTACCACATGATTTGGGACATAGGGAAATTTGTGTTGTTGTTAAGTCATTTTTCAATCCTGTCTACCTCTTCCTGACCCCATTTGGGGTTTTCTCAGCAGAGATGTTGGAATGGTTTGCCATTTCCTTCTCCAGTTCATTTTACAGATGAGGAAATGGAGGCAAACAGAGTGAAGTAACTTGCTCAGGGTCACACAGCTAGTAAGTGTCTGAGGACAGATTTGAACTCATGAAGATGTGTCTTCTTGACTCCAGGCCTGGCACTCTGTCTACTATGTTACCTAGCTGTCCTGATATTTCTAAGAGTACGGCAAAACCAGAAAATGGGGAGGGGACAAGGGAGGAATATTTACAAAGGAATACCATGTGAATTGGTTAGAAATGGGAACTCAAAATGGACACTTTCAAAAATTTTATTCCATGAGGAACACAAAAAATCTTAAGAAGGAACAAATTAATATATAGATCATAAATCACACAAGTTTAATAAGTAATAAAAGCTTAGAACAGAGAAAAAGGAAAGTTAATTGATTAAGTAAATAAAGCAAAGAAAGCCTTTTAAAAATGTTTATGATGTATCCCTTCCACTGGCCTTCTCCAACTGAACAAAAAATAAATAGAATGAAAAATAAAGCCCTCTTCATTTTTTATCATTGAGAGTTCCTTTTAGTTGAGACTGAAATTTTTAATAATTGTTCAAAGTACCTTCTAATGTTTAGCTTTAATTCTAAATTGATGATTTTGTTATTGTTCAATGGTCTCACTAAACGGAGTCAGCGGATACTCATCTGACTTACATATTAGTGACCAAGAGTTTTGTCATTCAAGATAGAAATGATTTTATTTTTATGTTTTGGGGGGCTTATTTTTATGTTATTTGGACCATGTCAAGTGTATTTCAATTGTCTTTCAGAAGAAAACACTCACTATATATAATTGTAAGGCTTCTGAATAATCTATAAGTTTCTTTTATTTTTCAGCTTATGCTGTATTTTACATCTTTTCACCATCTTCCCCAGGGCCACTTTCAGGATGGTATCACTAAATATCAAAACATTTGTTGACTTAGTTTGGAGGATCTGGTCAAGTTTTTTGTAAAAACATTTTTCCTTCTTCATCTCTTACACAAGATGTTGGTACATAAACTTCTTTGGGTTGTTTTTTTGCTCATGAAAATTGTCATTAGAACAAGACAAGATGACTAAGTATCCTATGAAATTATATGTTGCTTTGGAGCACACAATGAAATTGATTTCACCAACTATTGCTTGCCAAACCAAGAATAACCTAGGAGCTATCCTTCCATCTGTATTCAGCTTCCTTTTGCCTTTCTGATTTTGTTTTTCATGAGAATATTAGTATTTACGTGGTTCAATTCTTATCATAGAATGTTAATAACAAAAGTATGACATGTTTAGTATGTATAACTAAGGTAATGTTAAAAATAATATAAAATTGTGAATTCTTAGAATATTCCTCTTTTCCACCACCCTGCCAATATCATTGTGGATATGGAAGGGGACCTTATAGGATTGAGTCCTTTTTTTCTTTATTTCATGAATTACCATGGTTACAGAATTCTCCATCTACTGGCCACCTATGCAGAGCTTTCTATACTTATTCAAGTTGCTTATTAAATAGCAGATTTAGTCCATTGTTGGAACCGTACACAGAGACTTTCTGGCATGGTAAAATCTTCCCTACTACTGAAAAGGAGGTAGAAAATGTTATTGTTCCCATCCATTTTAACAACTCCAGACAGCTGAGGAAATACTGATTTTATAAGATTACTTCAGTGAGTAGAGAATAGAAAGGAATTGTAAACTGAGAGGAAGTCCAATGCCTTTCTACTGTAAATATCACCATTGTGTTCCTTTTTTTTTGTATTATAGCATAATCTCCAGTGCCTTCACCATACTTAGCACTATCCTTCATATAATTAAAAATAAAAGAAAGAACAAATAACAAGATGGGGAAAAAAGGTGATTGTCAGAATATGTCTTTTGAAAATGCTCATGTCAAAATTTCCTTTGGTTTATTTACTTTATGAGTTATTTCCATAGGTAAGCTTCTTAGTATTTTAAAATGTTTTCCATAGAATACAATGAGAATGTTCATTCATTCCTCTTCCTTTACTCAATTTTCTTTTGAAATGTGGAATATAATTTAATTTCTATAGTCACTTGTGAAAATGAAGCTACTATATGCAGTGTGATTTGGACAGGAAATAATGAATATGGGAGATTTTGTATTTTCAATTGAAATAATCTCTAACCACAAACTACACAAAACCCCACAAATGTATGCTATCTCAATATTGAGACTAGTTGAGAAAAAGAGAATTTTCAAATGCAAAGGAGAAGTTTGAATGAGTACTTAGAGAATCGTATATTCTAAGATGTGGATGGAAACACAAAACATTTTGAGTATTCAATATCTGAAGAGAATTCATCTCCATATTATGCAGAGCAGTGTGGATTCAGTCTGCTATTGAAGATCTATAAGGACCCATTGCTCTACATCTTAAGCTGTCTATTCCAGGTTGACATTGAATTATTAATAATGATTCTTTGGGTCTGACTATTCGTCTAGTTCCAAATACATCTAACTACAATACTATCTAGCATACATCTTCCCATCTTCCATCTCGCATATGAAACTATGTGGAAATGCTTTGCTAAAATCTGTGTATTACGTGAATAGCATTCTTCTGATCTTCCAATCTAATAATCCTATAAAAAGGAAATGAAGTTAATCTATTATGTCCTGTCTCTTGATTTTCCACAAATGTTGTTGATGCTTTTTTTAATCAAACATATGCAGATATACTCCACCCCAAATGAAGCCACCATAGTAACAAAGAAAAATAGGCAAAACTGACCAACAATGGTTTATCACGACATCATATACACCATTTTGCATTCTTGACCCCTCACATCTCTAGTGATTGAAGGAAATGAGTTTCATCATCTGCTGTATGGAACCAAGATTAGTCATCACCATTAATCTAAGTTCAGCCGCCTTTTAATATTGTTTTTCTTTACATTAGTGTAGTTATTGCATATTTTATTATCATTGTTCTACATTATTCCCTATATTTCTTTCCGTGTTTATGAGAATTACTTACATATATCATTTCTGAGGAGATAATATTCAGTTACGTTTGTATACTACAATTTGTTCAGCCATTATCCTTTTGAGGGAAATTTGCTTCCAATTTTTTTCCTTTTGTCTCTACATTTTGCTATTACAAAAAAATACTTCATGACTCATTTGATAAGCAACATGACCTATTCTTGATGTAGCTATGCTAGTTCCCTTTGAGAACTTCAGGAGAGGGAGGAACAATATTATGCAACAGTGATCTTTTCAAAGATAGTTTTACTTTCTACTGGTGGTAAGGAAAATGGCTGCAATAATTTGGATATTTAATTAGATTTCTTTTTTCAGAAATTGAAATATTCTACTGTATTTGTGAGGAGGGTTTAATCATTCAGGGGAGACACATTTGTGAGAGCACTAAAAAAGATATCAATTGGCAAGGCAACTGAAAGTTGACAAAAATGTAAAATGATAAATGTTGGGAAAATGCAGGAAAACAGGAGCATTGATGAACCATTGATAGAGCCCTGAATTGGCTGAGCCAATCTGAAAAGTAGTTTGGAACTATGCCCCCCAAATTACTAAACTGTGCATAGCTTTTGACCCAATGATATCACTATTAGGTCTGTACCTGAAGAGATCAGAGATCAAAGGAAGATGAAAAGCACTCATATATGAGCAGAACCAGAACAAGTTTTACGACAACATTGTAAAGACAAATAACTTTGGCAGATGTAAGAACTCTGATTGATGCATTGACATACTGCTGTTTCAGAGAAGCTATAATAAATCATTCTACCCACCTCCTGACAGAGATGAGATAGTCTCAGAGGGAAAATTGAGACATGTATATTTTTTGGACATGGCCAATGTGGAATTTGTTTTGCTTGACTATACATATATATACACCACAAAGGGCTTTTTCCCTTCTTTTCCCAATTGGGGGGAGGTAAGGTAGGTAAGAGAAAAGAAAACTTGAAAATTGAAAAAATGAAATTTAATTTTGAAAAACTGTATAAGATACCTGAAGAAGAAGATATCAAAGGCTTGGGGAAAAGACTCAGACCTTATTGATTTCAAAAAAGGTGAGCAAGACAGCATCAACTACTGTCAGCCAATATGCTATTCTCCCACCTATACAAAATGTTAATATGAGTCATCATACAGATAACTATATGATAATCACCTTTAAAGAAAGTATTGGTAGAGAATAAATTAGAAGTGATATTTAAAAAAGTGGACCACTTTCATAATTTTGGGGGGGCTAGACAATGAGGTTAAGTGACTTGCCCAGGGTGACACAGCTAGTAAGTGCTATGTGTCTGAGGCCAGATTTGAACTCAGGTCCTCCTGAATCCAGGGCCAGTGCTCTATCTACTGTGCCACCTAGCTGTCCCTACTTTTATCATTTTACAGTTAATTGAAAGATTTAGAGAAAATAACATCTAATGTGTTGTTTGTTAATTATGAAAAAGCACTTAATTGGATAGAAAAAAATACCACCTTAAAGGCTCTTTTCCAAAAAGATGTCTCCAATCCGGAAACAAAATAATTCAAGGTCCATTGCAAAATATAACAGAAATAACACCGTCTGGTGACACTCTGACAATAAAAAGTAGAAGAAGCATAAAACAGATGTATCTTCACCAAAGGTATTTGCCACCATGACAAAAGAGGAATCAACACAAAATCCAAGTTGCAAAAAGTTTTTCTGTGGATGGGAAAGTTTTCAGATGCTTTTTATTTTGCATGTGATATTTGCATATGAGATTGTCAAGTCCTAGAACATTTCAGAGCCTCCTCAAAGAAATTTGTAAATTAAAGAGTTTAGCAGGTCTATACACAAAGAAAAGGCCAAGTGGGTGAAGAATATCTATCTTCTAAACATTCATTTAAATGGAAAACACATTGGGCTTCTCCATCAAAATGAATATTTGGAAAAGATGGTAAAGACTGGTAATACATTGAGCCAAGAATTAAAAGAAAGGAGAGTGGGTTAGATTTCCTTCAAGAAATTACAAAATTACTTTAAAAATCACCTCCCCCAGTTTCCCATGGAAACAAATACCTATATTTTAAATACCAACATTCTGTTGGCATTATTATATAGCAGTGAGACATGGAATATGACAGTCTCCAAAGAATTTTTTTAATGATTATAACAATGAAAGCATTGGGGGAAAATGTATGCTGGGTGTGAGCCAATTGAAATACACAACCAATGAAGAATACTGAGGAAGAACAGGAGAAAAAGATGCCACCTAGGACATAGATGAGAAGAAGAAAAGATGGTCTGATCACATAGATAATGACAGCGGTGATAGGTGGAAATACAGTGCACTTTATGACATCTTCACAATTTCAAAAGAGATAAAGAAAAGCCTCCAACATTTGGGTGGACCCCCAGGAGCAAATTTATGGGTGAACAGGGACAAAAGTCATACAGAATGATCAGGCATGGATGAGTTGTTACCTGCATCTTGGAGGGAATGCCCTGATTGATGAAATCACAGATCCACTTCAGTATTTTAAATACTAGAGATATAAAATGATATTAGACAAGAGGATGGGCTAGAAAAATCTGTTAGCAAGAAATTAGGAATTTCCTCTGAGGAATAAGTAAGAACAATTACGGACAGAGATGCTGAATCCAGAAAAAAGAGTAAATTTAATATTATTTGTGGCCTGGAACCAAAGTTCTATGCAGGGACCATATGTAATACTGGGAGGAGGGAAGCTTTCTCCCTAAAATCTTCTACTCTTGTCCCCACCCAAAGAGTCCCCTGAGAATACAGAGTTTAGCTCACATGCAGATCTCCATATAACAGGAAAAACACCTTCAGTTCCCAACCAAGCATTCAGGCCAATAATGCACTGAATATAAGAAAGGTTTTACTTTATCAAACAAAAAGACCCAGAATATAATGCATTAGCAGTCCCAGCTACTACAGTTGAAACATCTTTCCTGCTCTGGTTGGTCTCCACCTTCCCCCAAGGTTCTATATGGTTGTGGAGATTTATAGTAGAAGAATGTCTCACAGGAGGAAAACATCTGAGATCACTGGAGAATCAACCTCCTTTTAAAAATTGTTAACACTTTTTGTTTTAATTTTTCTTTTTTGCTTCTTTTGGTGAGGCCCAGTGTCACACAGCAAGTAAATTTCAAGTCAAATTTGAACTCAGGTCCTCCTGACCGCAAGGCCAGAGTCCACTGCACCACCTAGCTGTCCCTTGATACATTTTGTTTTGACACAATGACCACTTACCAACAAAAACTCATGCCCTTTTATGTTTCCTATCCAATTAATTAATTATCTCAATTAATAGCAATTCATTCCAATTAATAACAGAAAGAATAGATGTATACTTTAACTCTGACAGTGAGATTGGGAGAGGCACAAGATCTGGGATGTCATTGATATGAGGAATTCTCAAAGGAGGAAACTCCTATTAATTCATGTTAGTACTTTCTCTATAACCTACAGTCTTAAAGAGCTGACTAGAGCAAAGGTTTCAAATACACAGGCTATTTGGCCTAACATATTTCCCAGTGAGACTAACATCAGATAAAAATGTGGTACCTACCCAATTTTAATGTGTTGATGTATTAATATATGTATATGTATATATATGTACATTTTATACATATATACATATACATACACACACACAAACACTTATAATTATCTAAGTTTATAGGTAGCCTACAGGGATCCTTATAAATGGTTTGGTAGTCTCTGTTTCTATTTGAGTTTGATATCACTGGCCTAGAGCAATGATAGGTTATATGACTTGCCCAGGATCATAGCCAGCAAGTGTCAGTTTTAGACTGAACCAAGGTCTTCTTGGCTCCAAACCATTATGCTGGGTTGACTCCATAATTCTGCATTGTCAAAACATTGATCATTGCATTTAACTAGAATTATTTCCTCTTCATGTTTTCTTTATTTACATTGCTATAGTCTCTATGTGTGTTCTTTTTCCTTGGCTTACTTACAAATGCTTTTATTTAGACACAATTTTTAAGGATGGTATATTTTAGATCTCATTGAAGGCAGTAACCTCCATGGATTGCACATAGTCATCAAAGGCCTTTATCTGTTATTGCCGCATGTCTGTCCCCACTTTATCATCTTAACTACGTACTTTATCTGAAATTTTTTGATGTCATATCCTACTGAAATTAGAAGATCTCCAGATCAAGCCGTTTGTCTGACTTCTTCTGACACATTCTTCTATTATTCTTATTTCTTTATTATTCTTTGCCATATTTGCCTCATCATCCCAAAGTTTTAGGTCCAATAAGAGGAAAGATGTAGCAACAATCCCAGCTTTAAAAAAATATTGACCCATTCTGAGTGAGGCATTCTTCTCTTAGCTTTTTTGCTTCTTCACTTTCCAGCAGCTCCAGAGAGATCAACATCAACAACATCTTTGCTATTTGTAGTTCCACTTCCTGTGATTATCTTCTAAATCAGCAGGGCCATACTTCCAAATACCTCTTTACCCCCAGCAAACTTGCCTTTTGCTTCTCATAAAACTTCATGTGGTTATAGCAACAGAGAGCATGGTACAAGGCAGCAAGTGGTGGTCCTCAGATTGCTTCAAATACATCAATGTTAGCTTGCCATGGCACATAGCCTGTGGTATAGCTCTTAGCCTCCAGAAAGCCACTGGAGTGCTACAGACCCATAAGTGTCTATAGATTTACAGAGACCATGGAAGTGTGTTTGGAGAAAATAAATGGCTAAAGTCTATTGTTCTTTTAAAGCTGATATCTTCACTCTACATCACTTTGTACAAGTTTTCCCATGCTTCTTGAGATTACTCATATTTGTCATTCCTTATGGCATAGTACTGTTCCACTAACTCATATACCTGAATGTATTTAGCCATCTTCACATATTTTTATTAAAAGATGGTATTACCACAAATATTGCTGCTATGGATATTTTTTTATCAATGGTTCTTTCCTTGCTATCATGAACCTCGTGGGGATATAGTCTTGGGAATGGAATCTTAGGATCAAAAGATATGAAAAAAATTAGTAACTTCTTTTAAATAATTGCACCATTTTCCAGAATTAACTAATTTGTAGCTCCTCAGCCCCAAATCCATATGTCTATCTTCCCACAAACCCTTCATGTTGTTTCCCCATTTTTTTCTAGATTGATTAATGTGAAGTAATAACTCAGAGTTATTTTAATTTGCATTTCTCTGATCATTAGTGATTTTGAACATTTTTCATTATTGAACAACTATCGATCACTTGTATTCTTTTCTTTTGAAGCCATTTTTTTTCATATCTTTTGACCAGTTTTGTACTGGGAAAATCTCTTGTGCTTATATATTTGTACACTTTCCCTGTAGATTTTTTAATACCAAACTTTAATCATAGATATTTGATGCAAATATTTGTTTTTCAGTTCATACATTTTTATCCGATTCTAGTTGCATTGATTTTATTTGTGTAATAGCTATCCTATGTCTGGTTATACTTTTTCCCCCATCTACAATCTACAACTATAAAAAACAACCCTATTCTAATTTTTATCATGTAACTTTTTTGTACTTTAAATTATTCATTTCAAATTTATTTTGGTAAAAGGTATAAAATAGTGACCTAAATAAAAAATTTTGGTTAAATTTGTTTCTATTGTTTATGCCTTAGTGTTTATCAAATACAAGACTGATGTGCACATCTATTGCTACGACTTGCTGATCTGGCCTTGTCCATTGATTTTCTTTCTATTTTTTATATCCAGTTCTAAATAGTTTTGATAATTACTGCTTCATAGAATAGCTTGAGATTTCTTAACGTCAAACACCTCTCCTCACTAATTTTTATTTCATCATATCACTTGATATTCTTGGAAAGTCAATCCCTTTGTCTCCATACCTAAATATAAACAAACCTAAATATAATACCTAAAAATAATTCACAATATTGTGAAGGGCAAGGTCCAACTGTGTATCTCAACATCATGGATCTGTTTCTTAATGCTGTTTGATTACGGTTCCCTCTGGATCCTAAAATTCAGCTGCTAGTTCTAGGACATCAAGGTTGTCTAAGACTCCTTTTCTCTCCACAAGTCTTAGTCCAATAATGCAGTATCATCCTGGAACTTGCTTTCTGTGTCCAGGAGTCTTGGTACTATAATTCCTCTGCTTGTCCAAAAGTTCCTCCCTTACTCTGAAATTACCACTCCAGTGCAGGCAGCTTGAGTTCCTGTAGCTTCTCTATTGACAGAATGAGAACTTTTTGTTTTCTCACTCTAGCCTCTGTGTGTTTAGCCTTGCTGTTCCCTTTGTTTTCCTGCTTTTCTGGGACTATGTTACTCCCTGCTCTGTACGTGGTCTCCTGGTGCACATTGCTCTCTAGAGGACCTGCAGGACTAAACAGAATTCCTTCCAGGGAACCAGAATCTGTGTGTGGATGATCATCTTCTAGCTATCTCAGCTCTGGTTCTCTTTGCATCTCCCTGTACCTGTTCTACAATGTCTTTTAAAGGCCAAGCCCAAGGATGTAGCTCATATGTATGACTAGACATGACTCAATAAGTTGTCCTTCATACAGTGTTGGATCAAGGAGTGCTGAGGACATAGAGATTTCACATCAGATTGAGGAAACAGTATTCATACCAATACAAAGACCTCATCTGTATTAATCTTTGCAGCAGGAATTTAACCTTGAAGAGGAATTAACTTTGTCGATAGAATTTCAAAAGGAAAGACCTGTCAATCTCAACAATAAGAGAGACATTCTTCAGGTTAGAAGTTACAAACTGTTTATAATCAATGTGAGGGGGGTGGTGGGGTTGTGAATAGACAGTAATGATGGAAAATATACCAAAAATATATTTGGCCCAAAAGTGAATGGAAATCAGATAAACAGCATTAGGGAAATTGAGTAAAGCTTTTATTGACCCCAAGCTTCTCCCTGAAACTAATGCTCATGTTTTAAAGATCAATATTATTCTGGTGATACCCTATCACTGTAAATAATAGAATATCACAATCCCCAAGCATTTAAAATTGAGGGTAACCTAAAGAACAATGGAGAGAAAAATATATGATAAGTACAAATGGCTGCAGCCTATTTCCATTAAGTAACTGAATACATAATGCAGTGAAAAGGGGATCATCAAAGAAATGTGTGACCAGAAAAGGAGGTGGGCCGGACATATAGCAAGAGCAAGAGTTTATGGACAAGGCACATGATTTACTTGTACTTCTGTAATATTAAGAGGTGTAGAGGAATGTCCTTGGAATAACAGGCAGATCCTTTGTGATAGATTCCTGGATAGACATCCATAAGAGCTGCATAGAATAAAGTGTAAATGGGTATAATCTGTATTATTGGAGTCACATCAGTGAGATCACATATCTATTAAAATATACAAGTATTGAGAAGAAGTGGGCGGGTAGGTAGGTGAAGAATATTCAGAGTCATGGCATTGATCATAACTGTTTAAATGAATGAATGAATAAAAAAGGCATTTATTGAGCCCTGAATGATAAAATAGTTATTAAGCACTAGAAATAAAAATATAAACAAGAAAACAGCCCCTGTTCTCAAGGAACTCCCATCTTAATAGAAGAAGACAACACAAATAAGGCCATGGTAGCTAGGGAAGTATTCCATGGTATGGGGTATCACAGGGCTGCTGATTGACTTGAGTTTTCCAGGAATAGTAGGGTAGATTTGATTATTGTTCCCAGAGCTATAGGTAGAAAGCAGAAGAAAAGTATGCACACTATAGCATGGCATGAAGGTTGCCAGGGAGCCCTCAAAGCTCAAGGGTAAATGGGGTCAGATTAGTTATGGTGAATGTTAACCACTCAGAAACCCAGGTTAGAGACCCAGGTGAAAAGCATGAAGCCCAGGACCATGACACAAAGACTGTCAGGGAATAGTGGGACTAGACAATGACAGTATATTTTCATAATTTTGGAAAAGAAAATCATAATAGTTGACATTTATATGGTGCTTTAAAATATAAAAAGTATTTTACATTCATGAATTCATTTGATTCTCACAACAACCCTATGAGTTAGCACCATGGCATTAACCATTTTATAGATGAGGAAACTGAAGCTCATGACTTCCCCATGAGCACACAATTACTAAGTGCCCAGCTTCTTCCCACTATACCAGATTGCCTTGAATAATGAAAGCATTCACACCAGGGAAAGAAAAACAAGAGTCCTCTAGAAGTTGTCTGGGCTCATTAGTCTCCTTTAACCACCTCAGGAAAACCTAAGGAAATTCAATGTGGAGAGATTGAAGGGACCAGCAGCAGCTTAATGAAAGCTGAGAAGGAATTCCCATGGACCTGAGGAAACATGGATAAAAAAGTTTCCTATCACTTAATGATACAAAGTTGCTTAATGAATTAAGGCAACTCTTCAAAAAATTTACATTGAATCACTGTTATTAAACTTATGCTAATAGAAGTACTAAGGCATAGAGAATAGAGTATAAATTCATTAAAAATACAGTTGTTTATTCTTTACATTTGTATCACTGATACCTAACACTGTACCTGCAACATAGCCCTTAATAAAGTCTCTTAATAAATACTTGTTGTTTGTTTGATTGAATAATTTTGGAATCAGTAGCATGTGTCCTTCAAATATGCCTCTGACATTTCATGGCTGTGATCAAGAATAAATCACGATCTCTTTGAGTCTCAGGCACCTTGCTAAAAGGGTTCTTACTATAGGTTCTGTCCATAGATTCCACAGGTTACACAAACTTAGATGGGAAAAAATACATCTTTATTTTCACTAGCTTCTAAATGAAATTTAGTATTTCCTTCATTTGTCCAAAAATATTCTTTTGAGAAGAGGACCGTAGGCTTCACCAGACTGCCAAAAGGGATCATGACAGAAAATGGCCAAGAATGGTATCTCTAAGACTCATCTACCCAAATTTCTCTATCCTTGATTAGTATCTAAGACCAGATTTGAACTCAGGTCCACCTGACTCCAGTCCCAGCAATCTATCTACTGAGCCACCTAGCTGCCTGGAATATAATATGCATTTAATAAATGTTTATTGACTGAATGACTCCACTTCCTCTCATTCATTTCTTGTCCTTTTGCAATCCGGCTTCTGATTTCATTACTCAACAAAAACTGCCGTCTTCAAAGCTACCAGTGATCTCTTAATTGCAAATTTTCACGGTCTTTTCTCCATTCTTATCATTGATCTCTCTGCTGCTTTTCACACTGTTGCCCTCCATCCCCCTTGCATCCTGGCTATTATCATGAGAGCAGAAATTATTTCATCATTTGTATTTGTACCTCCAGCATCATAGCAGGTTCTAAATAAAGGCTTGTTGATTAAATGATAGGTTTTTTGACACCACTGTCTTCTGGTTCTCCTCTTTCCTGTCTGACTGTTGTTTCTCAGTCTTCTTAACAGGCTATCATCTATATCACACCTCCTAATTCTGGGTATACTGCAAGGGTCTATCTTGAGCCCTCCTCTCACTGTAGATTCTCTTCATCAGTTATCTCATCAGTTCTCATGAGTTTAATTATCCTCTCTCTGTAGATGAGTCCCACATTTGATATCCAGCCCCAGTCTCTCTCCTGAGCTCCCGATCTACACCTCCAAAAGCCTAGTAGATATTTCAAACTGTATATGTCGTAGATATCTGAATCTCAACCTGTCCAAAACAGAAGACATTATCTTTCCCACCAAATACTTCCCTCTACTGCATTTCCCTATTTCTGTTGAGGGCACCCCCTTATCTCTAGTCCCTCCAGGTATATAACTTCAGTATTATCCTCAAATTCTTTTTCTTTCTCACCCCAACATGCAAAATGTGGCCATATCCTGCAATTTCTACCTCACAATATCTGTTGTGTTTGACCTTTTCTCCCTCCTTTCACAGTCATTGCCTTTTTTAAGGCACTCATCACCTCTTTCATGGACTATTGCAATGGCCTCCTAATTGGTCTCCTTGATTCAAGTGTTTCTTCACCCCTGCCTACACATATTTGCTAAACTTCCTTAACTGCAGCTGTGATGCCATCACTTCCCTTTTCAATAAACTCTAGTGACTCACTATTGCCACTAGGATAAAAGACATTCCTCCATTTGGCTTTTAAAGCCCTTCATAACATGACTCCAATCTATCTTTCCAGACTCATTCTGTATCCCTCCCCTCTTCATACTCTACAGTACAGTTAAAGTGACTTTTCCTCAATTTCTTGCACATGGCTCCTCTCTACCTTTGCACTGGCCATCCTACAGATGGCCATGTAGAATGCATTTCTTCCTTACCTCAGCCTCATAAAATCCCTTACTTACTTCAAGACACAGTTCATGCACTTTCTTTTAGATGATGCTTTTCTTTATCCCTTGCCTCAATTACCAGGACCCTCATTCTTCAACTACTAGGCATCAAGGTGATACAGTAGCTACAACATTAGGAAGCCCTGAGTTCAAATCCTGCCTCAGATACTTATTAGCTCCTGACCTCAGGAGATCACTTAACCTCTCTGTGCCTCATTTTCCTCATCTATAAAATGGAGATCATAATAATAAAACCTATTGCACAAAGTGTCATGAGGATCAAATAAATGACCAGATACAAATCACTTTGCAAACCATAAAGTGCTATATGAATGCTATTATAACTACATTACCTTGTGATTATTTTTGTAATTATTTTACATATACACATATAGGTTCATGCTGTCTCCTTTGATTAAACACAAGTTCCTTGACAGAAAAATTCATTTCATTCCTCTGTCTTTGTATACCTAGCCCAAGTGTCCAGTATATAGTCAGTGTTTAATAAATGCCTATCAATGCATTGGAAAGTTCAATTGCTGGAAGATTTGTTATTAACATGCTTTCATTTGAAAAGCAGGAATCTGAGTAACAAAGGATTTGAGGGATACTAGAATAACCTTGCAGCGCCCACCTGACCCCACCTCCACCTAGCCTTTTTGTTTTTTGACTTCCCCAGTTCATTCATTTGCATGGGAAATGCAGAGCTATTTGGAGGGCTGAAAGAAAGATGGTTGCTCCCATGGAGGAGGAACCCATGCAGTTCTTTGTTGGAAGGCAGCAAACCTCCCCCAAAAAGGTAGTTCCAGGGGAACACAGATTGGCAATCACAAACTGACTGGAGTTAAAGGGTACTTTCTAAATGCGAAGTAAGATAGAGGTTCAGGATTAAGATGAGGCTCATGCTAGAAGAAGGAATTGAGTTTGAAAGATATCTTCAGCTTATTGTTTGGCCTCCTTCCTCATCTTTTTTGCCAGCTGGGATTGCCACTCCCATTTCATCCTTCTTTTTGCAGGCTGCCTATTGTTCCGCTCTCTCTGCTCTGTGATATTCTGTTGGCTCAATCAGCCCATGAACTCTTTATTCTTTTTCCTCTTCTTACAGTGGCAACTAGATGGCTCAACAGAGAGAATCTGGGCTTGGAGACAGGAAGACCTGAGGTCAAATTCAGCCTCAGACATTTATTAGCTGTGTGGTCATGGGCAAGTCATTTAACCTCTTTCTTCCTCAGTTTCCTTAACTGTAAAATGGGGATAATAATAGAATCTTCCTCTCAGGGTTGTTGTGAGGGTCAATTGAGATAATATTAGCAAAATGAGTAGTACAGTGCCTGATACATAACTAAATAAAAATTTGTTTCTTTCCTCCCTTCTTTCCTTCCCTCCTTCTTTTCCTTCCTCCTTCCTTCTTTTTTCCACATTTATTTATTTTATTTTTAATTTATAGAATAAAACATGAAACTATGAATCTATTATGTACAACTTGCTATTCCTTTTGAATATGTAATAGCCATCATGTAAATTTATTTTTTCCTTCCCTCCCCCCCAGAGATGGCTACCACTAGACACAAATAGGATATATATGTATATATGTATACATGTATGTATGTATATGTAAAATTATTCTATACATACTTCTAATTATTAGTTCTTTCTCTAGATGCAGATAGTGCCTTTCTTCATATGTCCTTCATAGTTATAGTCAAAATTACTTATTTGCTCAAAGGCATTCTTAAAACAACATTGCTATTACTATGCACAATGCTCTCATAGTTCTGCTCATTTTGCTCTTCATTATTTCATGCAAGTTTTTTCATGTTTTTCTAAGATAATCAACACCATCATTTCTCATAGCACAGCAGTATTCCATCATAATCATATATCACAACTTGTGCAGCCATTCCCCAGGTGATGGGCATCCATGCAATTCCTTGTTCTTTGCCACCGCAAAGAGAGCTGCTATAAACATTTTAGAATGCATAGGGTTTTTTTCCTTTTTCCTTAATCATCTTCAAAAATAGACCTAGTAGTGGTATTCTTTCTTTCTTTCCTTCCTTCTTTTTTCCTTCCTTCCTTCCTTCCTTCCTTTTTTCCTAGTGTATGTTCATGAGGATCTGCAGCTCCAGAAGATACCTCTCCCTTAATCTCAACTGAATGTCCTAGGGATCCTATTTGGACTCCTTGTTCTTGCTTTGCCTATTATAGCATGTGGTTTTAATTAGCAGACTGGCTGTTTTGTCACGAAAGAGCTTAACACCTGAAGGCTAAGACTCTGGGAGTTGACAGACTTTTCCCTCCCTAGTCAGGTGACTGAGTATGTGTTATTTGTTTGTTTGATTTTTTTTTAAAGCTTAGCTACTGGCCATAAGCTACAAAGGGGTGACAGAGCCTACTCTTCCTCTTATAGGGAAATGGATGCATCTCAACATGTAGTCAAGTATTTGGGGGCAGATGAGAAAGGGAAGGAGGCAAGAAGTTCAAGAAAGACAATGTTCAGTGGGGAACAACAGTGATACAGGGGGAGTAAGCCCAATAAAACATCAGGATATCACCAGAAGACATCACTGGTCTTGTAGTGTTGAAGAAAGGAACTGTCCCTTCACAAACATGACTGGCTACTAATGCCTGTTGCTCATGTACGCCCACATGTGATCCATAACATCTACTCCTTCCATTGGTGGTATGTATATTTGTAGGAGAGTGTGCCCTAGGTTTACGAGATAACTTTCTATTGCTTTTTAATTGTTACACTATTTCATTAATTGCCTGTACTTTGCATTCATTGCCTCCTACTCTGGTCATCACTTTACAAAGCTGTGATATTGAGTAGATGCAAGCCCATGAGGGCCCCTGAATTTAGGGGGGCCTTTGAGGGACATTTGTGAAAGGCAGTGCATCATGCACTATTCTACTAAACTACAGATGAGTTTCAATTGTATAGGTTGTCCACATTAAAAGACTCAGAACTTTGACATGTTGACATATCAATGCTAACAAAACATTGCAGTCTTAAAAAGAGATGCAGGCATTTATTTAGTAGAAAATATTACTCTTTCTTTTAAGAGTTAATGTATTCTGAAGACATAGTAAATGGAATCACAATGCCTAATGGCTTTTTAGAAGTGCAAGGGATGAAGGAGTTTCCAGAAACACAGATGGACTTACATATACACAAAGTGAGGTTAATATTTAGTTGTGGAAGCCTATGAAAAGAAATGACTACATGAAAGTTGTCCTAAAACTATAGCCTAGATTTTTGAGAAAATACAACCTCTGTTGTACATGGCCAAAATAGAGAACTATTGGTGGTGGAAAAGGGGAAAGAGACTTCTCATGAAATCTATCTCTTCTGTCTGAAAAATCTACCTGTTTTTTTGAAAGTTGGGAAATTTTAGGACACTGAATCATATAAAATTGCCTCTGTAAGAATCTACAGTTTCAAGTCTCTAAAATAAAAGGATTCCCAAAAGAATATTGATGCAAAAATTTTAAATAAAGTACTAGCAAGGAAATTACATCAATATATCACAAAGATCATACACTATGACCAGGTGGGATTTATACCTGAAATACAAGGCTGGTTCAATATCAGGAAAACTATTAGTATAATTGATCATTTCAGTAACAAAAGCAACAGAAATCATGTGATTATCTCAATAGATGCAGAAAAAGCTTTTGACAAAATACAACACCCATTCCTATTAAAAACACTAGAAAGCATAGGAATAAGTGGAGCTTTCCTAAAAGTGGTAAGTAGTATCTATCTAAAGCCATCAGCAAACATTATCTATAATGACAATAAGCCAGAAACCTTCACAATAAGATCAGGGGTGAAGCAAGGATGTCCACTATCACCACTGTTATTCAGTATTGTACTAGAAATGCCAGCGATAGCAATACCTTCCTTGCATTTTTTTGTTTCAAATAATATATTTTCTAATTACATGTTAAAACAATTTTTACTTTTTTTTTTAATTTTGAGTTCCAAATTCCCTCCTTCCATTCACCCCTTCATGAGAAGGCAAGAAAGTTGATACAGGTTATATCTGTGCAGTCATGCAAAATATATTTCCATATTAGTCATGTTCTAAAAGAAAATAGATCTAAAGAAAAAACAAGAAAACTAAAGTATTTTAAAGTATGCTTTGATCTGCATTCAGACTACATCAGTTCTTTCTCTGGAAGTGGTTAGCATTTTCCATCATAAGTCCTCGAAATTGTCTGGGAACATTGTAGTGCTCAGAACAGCTAAGTAATTCACAGTTGATCATTGTACAATATTATTGTTAATGTGTACACTGTTTCGGTTCTGCTCACTTCACTTTGCATCAGCTCATGTAAGTCTTCCCAGGTTTTTCTGAAAGCTCTCATACTTGCCATTTCTTATAACACAATAGTATTCCATCTCAATCATATACCACAACCTGTTCAGCCATTCCCAAATTGATGGGCATACCCTTAATTTCCAATTCTTTGCCACCACAAAAAGCTGCTATAAATGTGTTTGTACATATAGGTCCCTTTTTTTATCTTTTTGGGATACAAATCTAGTACTGCTATTACTGGGCCAAAGAGCATGCATGGTTTTATAACCTTTTTGGGCATAGTTCCAAATTGCTCTTCAGAATGGTTGGAGTAGGTCACAACTCCACCAACAGTGCTTTAGTGTCCCAATTTTTCCACATCCCCTCCAACATTTGTTATTTCTTTTTCTATCATATTAGCCAATTGGCTAGGCATGAGGTGTCACCTGAGTTATTTTAATATGCACTTCTCTAGTCAATTGTGATTTAGAGCATTTTTTCCATATGGCTATAGGTAGCTTTGATTTCTTCATCTGAAAACTCCTTGTTCATATAACCATTGATAATTTGTCAACAGGGGAATGATTTGAATTATTATAAATTGACTCAATTCTCTCTATATTTAAGAAATGAAGCCTTTATAAGAGAAACTTGTAACTTTTTTTACAATTTTGATTACTATGTATTTTTCTCTAACCCATTTTCCCACTTATCCTTCTCTCTCCTTTCTTCCTATCCTTCCTCAAAAGTGTTTTACTTCTGATCACCACCTTCCTCAATCTACCCTCTCTTCTATCAGCCCCACACCCTTTATTTTATGCCTTGCCCTCTACTTCCCTGTAGGATAAGATTTCAATACCCAATAGGTAGATTTCAATACCCAAGTGATTTTGTACATTATTCCCTCTTTGAGCCAATTTCAGTGATAGTTAGGTTCAAGAATTATCTGCCACTCCATCTAATCTTCCCTTCCACTGTAAAAAGTCTTTCATACCTCCTTTATGTGAGATAACTTAGGCCAGTTCTACCTCTCCTTTCCCTTTTCTCCAACTAGGTCCCTCTTTCTAACAACTCAATTTTATTTTTTTAGAAAATCATCCCATCATAGTCAAATCACACCCAAGTCCACTGAAATTTGTCCACAATATTCCTGGGAGTTTTCATTTTGGAATCTCTTTCAGGAGGTGATTGGTGGATTCTTTCAATTTCTATTTTGCCATCTGGTTCCAGGATTTAGGGCAATTTTCTATCATAATTTCTTTTTTTTGTGTGAGGAAGTTGGAGTTAAGTGACTTGCCCAGAGTCACACAGTTAGTGAGTGTTGTATGTCTGAAGCCGCATTTGAACTCAGGTCCTCCTCACTCCAGGGCCCGTGCTCTATCCACTGCAGCACCTAGCTGCCCCGATAATTTCTGAAATATGATGTCTTGGCTTTTTTTTTTAAATCATGGTGTTCAGGTAATCCAAAAACTGTTAAATTATCTCTCCTTGATCTATTTTCTAGTTGTTTTTCCAATGAGATATTTCACATTTTCTTCTTTCATCCTTTTGATTTTGGTTTATTGTTTCTTCATGTCTCATGGAGTCATTAGCTTCCACTTGCCCATTTCACATTTTTTAAGCAATGAAATCTTTTTATTTTATTGCTGTAAATAGTATTTTCCCACATTTACAAGTCAAGAAAATTTTCAGCATTCATTTTAGTTCCAAATTTTTCTCCTTCCTTCCCTCCCTCCCCTCCGCTCTTCTAAAAACATTAGACAATTTGATACAGTTTATACATATACCATCATGTATATAACCACGGTTATGAAGAACCAGACCAAAAGTAAAAAAACAAAAACAAAAACAAAAAACTAAGAGAAACAATAAAGTTAAGTGAAAAAAAAATATGCTTCAATCTGCATTGAGTCCCTCCATTCTTTTATCTGGATATGGATAGCATTTTCCTTTATGAATCCTTTGTACTTGTCTTGGATCATTGTGTTGCTAAGAAAAGCTGAAACATTCACAGCTGATCATCATATGATATTACTGATACTGTGTATAGTGATTTCCTGGTTCTGCTCATTTCACTTTGCATCAGTTCATACAAGTCTTTCCAAGTTTTTCTTTGCTCTGTGTGTGTCTCATTGCTTCAAGTGTGTTTCTTTTAAATTGCCCAGAGTCACACAGCTAATAAGTGTTATGTGTCTGAGGCCAGATTTGAACTCAGGTCTTCCTGACTCCAGGTCTGGTGCTCTATCAGCTGCACCACCTAGCTGCCCCTCAAGTGTGTTTCTTATAAGCAACATATTTATAGGATACTGGCTTTTGATTCACTCTGCTAAGCACTTCTGTTTTATGGAACAGTTCATCTCATTCACATTCACTGTTATGATTACTACCTCCCTCCATCCTATTCTTCGTCCTGTTTATCCTCTCTCTCCTTTCACGCTTTCCCATATCACCAGTGGTTTACTTCTATCTACCACTTCCCCTGTTCTGCCTTCCCTTCTGTCAGTCTCCATACCCCCTTTATTTCATCTCCTACCCTCCTACTTCCCTGTCAGGTAGGATAGATTTCTATATTCATCTGATTGTATATGTTATTCCCTCTTTGAGCCAATACCAATGAGAGTAAGGTTCAAACAATGCCCATCGCACCCCTTCTCATCTTCCCCTCCAATGTAATTGGTCTTTCTTGCCTCTTCATGTGAGATTATTTACCCCATTCTACCTCTCCCTTCCTTCTATACCCATTTTACTCCTCTTTTTCATCCTTTATTTTTATATTATTCCCTCAGATACACCTTATACCCTCTATCTATGTATATTCCTTCTATTTGTACTGTTAGTGATAAAATTTTTAAGAATTACAAGTATCATCTTCCCATATAAGGATACAAAGAGTTTAGCTCCATTGAATCCCTTTGTTTTCTTTTCCTTTTTTACCTGTTTAGGCTTCTCTTGGGTCTTGATGATGGAGGTCAAATTTTTGGTTTAGCTCTGGTCTTCTCCTTATGAAGGCTTGAAATCCTTCTGTTCATTGAATGACCATTTCCCCCCTTGATGTATTATGCTTAATTTTGCCAGGTAAATGATTCTTGTTGTGGTCCTAGCTCCTTTGGCCTCCAGAAAATCACATTCCATGACCTCCAGTTCTTTAATATTGCAGCTAAGTCCTATGTGATCCTGATGTGACTCCCTAGTATTTGAATTGTTTCTTTCTGGCCTACTTTCAGTATTTTTCCTTGACCTGACAGCTCTATAATTTGGCTACTATGTTACCTGGGGATTTTTTTTATTTTGGGATCTCTTTCCTGAGGCGATGGGTGGATTTTTTCAATGCCTTTGGCCCTCTGGTTCCAGGACATCAGGGCAGTTTTCCTTGATAATTTCTTGAAAGATGCTATCCAGGTCCTAATTTTTATTGTGGCTTTTGAGTAGTCCAGTGATTCTAATATTATCTGTCCTGGATCTATTTTTCAGGTCAATTGTTTTTCCCATGAGATATTTTACATTTTCTTCTATTTTTTTCATTCTTTTGAATTTGTTTGATTGATTCTTGATGTCTCATAGATTCATTAGCTTCCACTTGCCCAATTCTAACTTTTAAGGTATTGTTTTCCTCTGTTAGCTTTTGTACTTTCTTTTCCATTTGGCCAATTATACTCTTTAAGGAGTTATTTTCTTCCATGGATTTTTGTATCTCCTTTTCATTTGGCCAGTTCTACTTTTCAAGCAGTTTTCCAAGCTGTTGAGTCTTTTTTCCATAATTCTCTTGTATCACTCTCATTTCTCTTCCAAATTTTTCTTTCACCTCTCTTATATGATTTTTAAGCTCCTTTTTAAGCAATTCTGTGAGTTCTTTCTGGCCTTGAGACAACTTCCCATTTTTCTTTGGAGTTTTACCCATAGGTGTTTTGACATTGTTGTTCTCTTCTGAGTTTGTGTTTTGGTCTTCCCTGTCACCATAGTAACTTTCTATGGTCAGATTCTTTTTTTGTTGTGCTCCCCTCTTTTGGAGGCCTTTCTGCTTTCTTTTAAATTTGAGCTCTTCTCCTATACTGGAAGGGGCACTGTCTCTGGCTTCTTGTGCTAGTGGCTTCAGGCCCTGGCTATTTACCTGGTGCCGTACCTATGTTGCTCTAAGGCCCATCTGGGATCTTTGTGTCTGGTGCTATATTCCAGGGGTGGGGTGAGAGTTGTCTGGTGCTGCTAGAGGCTTCAGGGGTCTAGCAGCTTATCTGGTCCTGTGCTGGAATCTTAGTGGTGGTGGCTAGTATGTGCTGGAGCTAGTGGGGTTTTTCTGCATTTCCCCAGGGCTACACTGAAGCATGTGGAGTTCTGGCCCCTGGAAGAAGATTGTTTGACCTGGGCTATGCTAAAGTAGGTAGTGGTTCTCAGAGCTGGAGCTGCCAATTCTCCTAGTTATGTTAAGGTATGGAGGGGGCGGTTCTGGTGTTGGCATTTGTCTACTCCGCCGCACTGGGGCTCAGGCTCTCCTGCTGGCTTGCTGGGATGCTTCCTGTCCTGTATTGTCTCCCCTTTTACCTGAGTGACATAGACTTTTCTTGCTGATCCTCCAAGTCTCTCAAGCTAAAAGACTGTTCTATCCTGTCTTTCCAATGGCCCTGCTGTGCCAGGATTTGTTCCAGGGCATTATTTTATGGCTTTTGATTGTTTGGAGATGAATACAGGAGAGCTACAGTGATTTACTGCATAATCCATCATCTTGGCTCCTGAAAGTCCCCAATTGACTTTTAAATGCGTAGATCCCATTTCAAATTTTTAAGTAATTATTTTCTTTTGTAAGCTTTTGCATCTCTTTTTCCATTTCATCAATTATGCTTTTTAAGGAGTTCTTCTCTTCAATGAATCCTTGTGTCCTTTTTGTCCTTTGGCCTATTCTGGTTTTTAAGGTGTTGTTTTCTTCAGTATTTTTGTGCCTCCTTTACCAAGCTGTTCACTCTTTTTTATTATTTTCTTACATCACTCTCATTTCTTTTTTTTCCCAATTTTTCTTTTACCTCTATTTTGTTTTTTATTTTAAAAATCCATTTCGAATTATTCTGGGAATTTTTGTTGGGTCTGAGACCAATTCCTATTTTTCTTTTAGGCTTTGTATGCAGCTGTTTCTAATTTTATCGTCTTCTGAGTTTGTGTTTTGATCTTCCCTGCTACCATGGTAACTTTCTATGATCAGTTTTGTTGTTGTTTGCTCATTTTTATAACCTATCTCTTGACTTTTAACTTTATGTTAAAGTTGGGCTCTTTGGAGAGGGCAGTGTTCCAAGCTTTAGGTTTTTCATTCTGCTGTTTTTAGAGCTAGTTCCGGGAGTCTACAGTTTTCAGTTCTTCTAAGGAGGTATGATGTAAGAAGAGGTGTGGTCACTATTCTCACCTGGGCTCTGGTCTGTGAGTAACCACAGTTGCATGTTCTAATGTGCTAGTATTCCTCTTCATCCTGGGACTGTGACGTGGAATTGCATATGGAAAATGCAAGAGTCCTCAACCCAGTGTCAGCCAAGAGTCCCCTGTAATCTCCCTCTGACCAGTTGTCCAATCTCATTTTTGTCTGTAGATTGAGAGCTCCAGAAGCTACAGCTGCCAGTTCAGTCGCCTCCAAGACCTGCTGCTGGATTTCTGGAGCATTGCCTGCACTGGCCTGCATTCCATTCTAGTAAAACGGGCTTGTCCTGATTATTGAAGTTGTCTTGGGCTACAAAATCATCTCACGCTGTCATTTTGTTGATTCTGCTGCTCCAGAATTCATTTTGAGGCATTGTTTTAAAGTTGTTTGGAGATGAATTTGGGAGAATTCAGGCCATTATCTGCCTTTACTCTGCCATCTTGGCTTTCCCTATGGATTTCTGAGAGGATTCTTGCTTTTACCGTTTTTGACCTAGTCCTTGTCCCTATAAAAGTTCACTAGAAGCTACGGAGGCTTCAGGTGGTGATTAAAGAAACCAACACAGGTAACACAAGGAATGCTGTGATTGGACATGAGAAAAAGTGATGAAGTCAGACATAGAGATATTCCCCAAGAGCACAAGGTTTAGAGATTTAATCATATAAACTTTGGGCCAATTCTTATTACAACTTTAATGTGGTATCTTGGGCTTTTTTATTCTTCTCATGCCTATGCCACCAGGGAACTGATTAGGTTTCATAGTGAAAATTATGTAATTAGTATGCATAGACTTTATTCATAGAGATGCAGAATAGCAATAAGCTAACTGCACTAAGCTCCATTTGGAATAATCTTTTATCAGTTGTTATAGAGAAGGGAGGGTGACTCTTGGAATATGACAAACTGTTTATCCCTATGTGAGCTACGCTTACTAACCTCAGTATATCCTTGCAACTGGGGAACCTGCAGAGCCAAAACACACCTCCCTCCCCACCTCCTCTTCTCTCTAGACAGATAGCTAGAGATAGATAGATAGATACATATATAGATATAGATAGATAGATAGATAGATAGATAGATAGATAGATAGATAGATAGATGCATATCTATGGCTATCATATTACATATCCTAGCTGAATGTTTGTTCATGTATCTTTGTTGGTTGTTTGTTTTTATTAAAAGGGATTTGTTTTTACTTCATTGGTTCAATTTTTTCTAGTCTAGAACTAGTATTTAGGACCAGGCCACATCTGACCTAAGATATTTGGCACAATGAGTATGGCCAGGCAAGATGGATAATGAGTACATGGCTTCACAAGATGAGGGACAGCAGTAACAAAAGAAAGAAGGATGGGGCAATTCCCCAGGACTTGGTATGATTCAGCTCAGAATCTGCAAGTCCCAGGGATCTGGGTACCATCATCTCACAATTAAAAACCCTGAGATCTGGCTCATGCAGATTCATCCTGGGAAGCTTAGCCTCTTAAGAGAAATGTGAGATTCTTTTCATTGTTTCTGGTTTTTCATTCTTCTATCTTAAAACCCTGGGGAAAATTCCTTAAGGCTTAGGTTTGAATCAGTCTAAGGCATCTTCCAAAGGAATCAGAGAGGTATTCACTGCACAATGTAAATCAAAAGTAGAACAATTATTTATTTCTTGCGCACAAAAGAAATGCTTGAAATTACAAATTCCCATAAGCACACATTAACAGCAACTCATAACTCCTATTATCATCTCCTTGGAAGTTTATATTTAAAATATCAAAATATGCAATATTTTGCGGGACTCCTGAATAGCTATTTCAACTTCCCTGTGATTCTATCCTGTCTGAACAAATCCCTCATTTCTTATCTTCTGGAAAAACAAAGTATGATTTGAACTCATCCTGTCAGTGGTTATCTTTTTTTAAAAAAAGATATAGTTGCAGAAACTTCTATGTTCCTGCCAGTCAGCTCCGACAGAAGAATCAGGAACTCTGGAACTCTGGAACTCTTAAGGATGCCATAGAGGCTGGAAATATTCACCACAAGATCACTGTTGAGTCACCTATGCTCAAGGAAAGAAAAACAAAGCAGAAAAGTCAGCCAGAGGCTGGAAGTCCAGGCTCAGTTTCATCTAGGAAGCACATGTGCTCTTTTCCATGAGCTAGCAACTACTACAAAAGCCGGTGGGGAAAGAAGGACACTCTGTGTCCCACCATAAACCCAAAAGAGAGAGTTCAAGCCACATATATGAGAAAGAGGAAGAAGAGAGTAAGAGAAGTCTCTCCCATTATAGCTGTGAGCGAAGAGGCTCTGCTGTCACAAGGATCAAGTGATTTAGGAGTCATTCCAAAGTCCTTCAGTGCTGAGCACATGTGTCTTCAGAAGTGGCCAGAGTTGCTTAGCTCAGCTTCACAATGCTCCACTGGAGGACACGTTAGCCAGAGAAGGTGAGAGACAGAGGGAACAGTTAGTCAATTATACTTGAAAGAACCTCCATATCATTATAGAACTGGAAGGTAGCAGAGTAACAACAGAGAACTCTTCTCTCTGAGCTACAGCCTCAACTACCTATGAAACACTCAGGTCAGAATCAAGGTTAAATTAAAGAGGAAGAAAAAGGCAGGAGTATTTTTTGCGGGTGCTGTATGCATATTTAAATCACATTTTGCACAGAGGAGAGTTGGTGATAAAAATAATGAAGACAAAAAAACTGAAGGAAAATATATATCACAAAATTTGTAATCTCTTTATGATATTATTGTGCCAAGCAGCAATTAAATTTTTAAAGGAAATTTGAAATATTTTCCTCTATTACTCCAAAAAAGAATTCCCTTAGCACTTGTGATTTTCTTTACACTTTACTTTGAAGATGTGCAGTCAAAATGAACTATTGACATGTAAAAATGGTGCCTGGAAAATGTAGTTAGTAAAATAATAAACAATTTAAAGAAAAATAAATTTAAAGTATCATACTATTACCACAGAGGTTCAACAGATGACTATAGATTTTCAAAGGTTGTATCAGAAGTCTGCCAAGTTCTTTTTTTTCTGTAATTTTTTTGAAATTAAAAAGAAACGAAATTTTCAACAAAAAACCAAACATTTAAAAACACACAAAAAAGAAAAAATATATAAAATCCTAAAAAAATCTATAATTCTGAGTTTAACAAATTATGTCATCTTTAATGAAATAATTTAAAATATGCTCACCCTTAGGTTCATCTTGCACATTCTCTTTCTCCCTTGATTTTTGTCCTATTCTTCATTTATTGTTCTTATATTTACATAGTAAATTTGTTAGCATACATTTTTATTCTTTATTCATTCTTCGTCACTGTCTTTCTATATGTTTATTTTCTTCCTATTCACCTTAATATAAAGATGTGCTTGAGGATAGTTTTGATTACATTAAATTGAAAAGTTTTTGCATAAACAAAGCCAATGCAACCAAGATTAGAAGAGAAGCAGAAAACTAGGAAACAATTTTTATAACCAGTGTTTCTGACAAAAGTCTTATTTCTCAAATATACAGAGAATTAAGTCAAATTTATAAGAATACAAGTCATTCTCCATTTGATAAATGGTCCATCTCCCACAGGCACATGGCTGTTTGTTATGAAAGACTACAGTCATTGAAGAATTAAAATAGAGTATAAATTAATGGAAAATGGAGAGGGCCACTGAACATGGAACAATTGATTGGTTTAAGATTGGAAAAGGAATACAACAAGGCTGTATATTGTCACCTTATTTATTTAATTTATATGCAGAGTACATCATGTGAAATGCCAAGATGGATGAATCAAAAGGTGGAACTAAGGTTGCCAGGAGAAATACAAATAATCTCAGATATACAGACTATACCACTCTGATGGCAGAAAGTGAAGAGGAATTAAGAAGCCTATTGATGAAGGTGAAAGAGGATAATATAAAATCTGGCTTGAAGCTTAACATAAAAAACAAAAATTAAGATCTTGGCAATTGGTTCCATCACTCCCTGGCAAGAAGAAAGGTCCATCAATTGGGGAATGGCTGAAGAAGTTGTGAAATATGCATGTTATACTGTTGTACTACTATGCTATAAAAAATGACGATCAAGCAGATGCATTACTTTTTGCTGCTGTTAAAACCTCTATTTTTATTCAGATGTTGTAATGCATCTGTGATTTCACTAGCATGGGTATTTACTCCAGCGATAGAACCCATCCATGTCTGCTAAACTTAGGCACTCTTGTCCATATACTAGCAAAAGTTCCCTGTGAGACTCACCTAATGTGGTTGGGACTCTTAACACTATAGAAAGAGATTGCCTTTTGCACCAGTAGAACACACGTTGGTTCTCTCTCTCTTGCTAACTGATCAATTCAACTTTAAATCATACATTTCTTTTTTCAGTTTTTCAATCATGTATTTCTTTAATGATATCCTTTACTCTGGTTCTCCTTTGTAATGCTGAAGCCTAATCAAACCCACTCTGTTGTTGTTGTTGTCCAGCTGTGTCTAACTCTTACTGACCCCATGGACCATAGCATACCAGGCCCTTCTATCCTCCACTGTCTCTCAAAGTCTGTCCAAGTTTATGTTCGTTGTTTCCATGATATCTATCCATCTCATATTCTACCATTCCTTTTTCCTTTTGCCTTTGGTCTTTCCCAACACCAAGATCTTTTTCAAATGAACCCTGCCTTCTCATTATGTGGCCAAAGCATTTAAGCTTCAGTTTCAGTATTTGGAAACAGTGTCAGATTTTATATTGTTAGGCTCAAAGATCACTGTAGTTGGTAACTGAAGCCATGAAATTGAAAGATCCTTGCTACTTGGAAGGAAAGCTATGGCAAATCTGGATAGCACACTAAAAATCACCTTGCTGATAAAGGTCTGTATAGTAAAAGCTATGATTTTTGAATAGCAACATATGGCTGTGAGATTTGGACTATAAGGAAGGTTGAGCACTGCAAAATCAATGCTTTCAAATTGTGCTGCTGGAGAAAACTTTTGAGAGTCCCTTGACCAACAAGGAGATCAAAGTAGTCAATTTAGAACTCAATTTTTTAAATGAATGTTAAAAATTGTCTTTACATGTAATTGGAAAAAATAAAATACCATAATATTTTTAAATAAAAAAGATGTGCTTGAAATATTCTATTTCATTCAAATACTACAGTGCACTCAGCCATTCTTCCATAGTCAAATATCTGGGTTCATTACCTTTTTTGCTATTATAAAATGAGAAGATTCTCTTTCAAGTATGCATCAGTTTAAGTGACTTCTGTGGTTACTTCAAAGTTTTAGATTCTGCCAAATAATGTTGCTAAAAATATTTTCATACAAATAGACTTTATTTATTTTGTGTCTATCAATAACTTCTTTGGGACATTATCTCAATAATGACATTTCTTGGCCTAAGTGCATGAATGGTTTTATAGCTCCTGTTCTATAATTCCATATTATTTTTAAATGCTTGTAACAATTCAGAACTCCAAAAGCAAGGTATTAGTAAGGAAGCCTATTTTTCCAAAGCGCCACCAGCAATGAATTTTTATTATTTCTAACCTCTCCATTTTCCATTAATTTATACTCTATTTTAATTCTTCAATGACTGTAGTCTTTCATAACAAAAAGCCATATGCCTGTGGGACATGGAAGTAAATCACAGAACCTTTTTGCAGACACTGTTTCCTCGGCCATAAAATGAAGGATTTGGAATTGAATGACCTTCAAGGTCTCTTCCCACTCTAATTCTATGATCTAATTCTGTGATTCTATCATCTAGCTCTGCTTGAAAACACTTAGCGATTCCCTATTGCCTTCAAGATAAAATACAGAGTAGTCAACCTGGTATGTAAGGTGCTCTGTAATCTGGATCTATCTACTTTTTCAGGTTAATTTCACATTTCTCCCCTCACATATTATACTTCAAGTAAAGCAGTACATTACTTTCTTCCCAAACTCAACAGTACAGATACAGGTTACAGATGAAGAAAGAAAGGACCAGAAATGCTAAATACGATCCAAGATCATAAGAGTAATCAATAGAAGGGCTGGAATTTGAAGCCAGGTCCTCATTCCAAAGTTAGCATTCTTTCCATTCTTCTATGCTGCTCTTTAAAATTATTTACTTTAAACTTCAATACAAAAACTTAAACACACAATAAAAAAAGAAAAGTATTAGAAACTTCAATATTAAACCTTAAAATATAAAATGGGGAGGAAGCTATGTACACAGCAGAACTTAAGAGATGATTCAAAATATACAGCAATTTCCATTTCAAGAAAGCCTATATAATAAATATTAAGCATTGTGTTCAGTGATGTCCATCTTTTCTTTGCTTCCTTATAAGCTTTCTTTTAATCTCTGCTCTAATGCTGACTTTTTTGGAGTAAGATAAAGATGCTAAGAGGCTGATTTGAAGTAGAGTGTGCATTCCAGGCATTGGGGATGGTTTAAGTGAATGAAGATGGGAGATAGAATAGACCATGGCCTGCAACATTCCCTAGTGCAGCTCAAACCAGATTAAAATATAGTTGGGAAATATTTAACAAGATATGTGAAAATGCAATAAAACATAGATAACATTACATTTTAAAACTAAGTCAATAAATATGTGGCCTGCAGGGATCCTCATATATGGATTAATGGCCCTTGGTTCTATTGAAGTTTGATATTACTCATGTAGTGGAAAGAGAGCTGACCTGAAAGACCTGTGTTCAAGTTTTGCTTGTGACACAAAATAACTGCATGACTCTGGGCAAATCATGTGACCTCTGTGTGGTCTAGGCAAATTTCTAAGAGAAAAAGTTGCAGAGCAGGTGCTGACCTTCATTAGCAGAGAAAATTTCTTCACCTGAGAGCTGCCAATAAAAAACATAAGTCAAAGTCCTATCCCTATATGTACATTTGGGGAGGAATTAGTCAAAAGGAATGTCTTGACCTCTCCAAAACCTTTGTAATATTTCAGACCTCTAGGTTTTAAGTATGAAAAGAGAGTATATTCATAGGAAACCATAAGATGACTATAGGTCTTTATAAGTAGGGTACAAATGAGAATAGTAAAAAGAGAATCAGTATGGTGGGGGGCAGGGGAAGTGACTCTAGCTTCATTCGAAAGTCTCCACTTGAGAGAGCAGGAATTCAAGGTTTGTTTGTTTGTTTTTTAAATGAAGCATAAGATGAACTTAAAAACTATTTGTTATCTCAAATGAGAAAGTAGCTTCACATGAATTCTTAAGACTCAACTTGTACTGGGGCTACAATACAAAAGAGTATTTGCAATGGAAGGATGACAGCTTCATGCAAAACCTCTTTGTCGAGAGAAGAGGGCTTAAGGTATAAAAGAGGTATAAAAAGATACTTATAGCTTAAAAACAGAAAGTAAATTCATGTAAAATCTCAGGACTACAGGCTTAGATCTTTAAGACTGAAGTACAAAAAAAGAATATGTCATGAAAGAAGAAAATGATTGAATGAATGCACAATCTTCTTAATATAACTTCATATCTTTAATGCCTGAAAAATAAAAGAAAATTAAAAGAGAATATCTGTGGTGGGAAAGGGTAACTGGTTTGATTCGCAGTCCTTATGTTAAAAGAAGAAAAGATCTCAGATCCTTAAAGCCAGGGCATGATACAAATTTAAAAATAATAGTCATGATATAAAAAGGGAAAATAGTTTTATGGTAATTTTTCTACATACACTGATTTTTTTTTAATTTTTAATCTTTTATTGTTCGAATTTGTTACAGACATTTCCACAGCCACCATATCTAGTGGGCCTTTAGTTATAACAAGGAAAAACAAATGAGCAAAACAAGTAACTTAGCAACCACATCTGACAATGAATGTAATACTCATAGTCCTCCACTTCCCCAAAGAAACTACGATGGTGTACTTCCTCATCTCTTTGGAGTTCCCTTTATCCTGTTTCCCTTGTGATCTCATCAGCCCCTATGGATTCAGTCATCATTATGCAAATTATCCTCAGGTCTATTTTCAAGCCCTAACCTCTCTCTCCTGACCTCCAGTCTTGTGTCTCCAGACTGCCTACTGGACCTCTAGAACTGATGCCTTAAGACATCTTAAACTCAAATGTCCAAAACTTATTTGGTTATCTTTTCCACCAAACCCTTCCTCCCTCCCAATTTGCCTCCTACTGTCTAGGGTACCACTATCCTCTCAGTCACCCAGAATCAAAACTTAAGTGTCATCCTTAAGTACTCAATTTCTATCTCACCTCCTCTCCATATCCAATCAGTTGACAAATCCTGTCGTTTCTCTCTTCACATCTTCTCTGAAAGTACCACCACCTGGGTTCAGGCCATCATCACCTCATGCCTGGATTATTCCAGTAGCCTACAACTTAGTCTTTCTGCCTCACATCTATCCCCATTACAATCCATCCTCCAGTCAGCTGTCAAGTTGAAAACACAGGTCTGAGTACGAAAGAGTCCCATTTAGTAAGTGCTAGTGGCTCCTATTATCTCTCTAAGATTACTTCCAAGAAATCACTTATATATCTTGTCTTCACATAGTTGTTTGCAAATTGTCTCCCCCATTAGACTGTGAGCATGTTGAGAGCAGGCCTGGGATTTTTGTCTTTCTGTATATCTCCAGTGGGGCAGATAGGTGGCATAGAGGATAGAGCACTGGACCTGGAGCAAGAAAGACTAGAGTTCACGTCTGATCTCTGACACTTATTAGCAGTGTGACCCTGGACAAGTCACTTAACCCCTGCCTAAATAAAAATGGAGAAGGAAATGACAAACCACTCTAGTATCTTTGCCAAGAAAATCACATAGACAATTGATCCACGGAGTCACGAAGAGTTAGACATGAGTGAACAACTGAACAACACATCTCCAGCACTTAGTGCAACATCTGGCTCATAACAGGTGTTTAACAAATTTTTGTTGGTTTAGGTATATTTAGTAAATTCTCCCCTTGTCTTTTAGACTGCACTATTAAAAGTGAAATTCATTTCATAGGAAATCTCAAGAACATAATCTCAGATATTTAAAACAGAGAAAAATGGTATTTATCATCAAAAAAGGGAATGTAATTTCATGTAAAATATATTTATCTAGTGTATAAAATCTCTGATCTTTAAGGCTGAGGAATAAAAATTATGATCTAAAAATGAAAATAACTTAAATATTCAGACTATTGTAAATAATCTAGATTCCTTTATGAAATCCATTCCCTGGTCCTTAAAGGGGCACTATTCGAGGTACTGGTAGTTTCACAAGAAATCTCAAGACCACAGACTCAGAACCTTAAAATGAACATACAATATAAAAGGATAGAAACAATAGTTTGTGATGGAAAATAAATCAGTGAGTTCATCTAAAATCTCCTTATTTATATTTTTAAAGGTCCCGGGGTTTTAAGCCAAAGGTATAAAGTAGAATAAGAAGGGAATGTTTGCAGCATAGGAAAGTAAGTGGCTTCTTGAGGGATGTCCTGGGTAAGCTATAAATGTTCAAGAACTTCAACCCCTCCATTTTTTAAGTCTGAGCTGTCTGAGGAGAAAATAGCATCATGGGAAATCCTTAAGATCTTAACCTCTGCTATTTAAACCAAAGAATAAAAGAGGTTGACTAACTAATTAGCCAACCAACAAGCATTTATTAAATGTGTGACAGGTACTGAACTAAGTAAGCACTGAGAAGAGGAAACAAAACCATGGCAAAACAAACAAAAATAACCCCAACAATTCTCAGTCCTTCCATCAAAGAGAATGCCTTAATGAGAGAGGTAACAACATTCAAGATTCCAATATAAATATGGAATAAATCACAGAAAGAAAAAAAGGGAAGGCATCAAGAGCTATGTGGACCAGGAAAGATCTGCAGATGGCATTTGAACTGTCTTAAAGGAAGCCAGGGAATCTAATCAGTGCAGTCTGGGAGAGAACACTGCAGGAAGTAGGGACAGCTGATGCAGAAGTAGAAAGGATATAGAGAAAGCATTTATGGGAGAGAAAGAGGCAATGATATCATGTGACCCCTTCAAGTCTAGGCTTCTTAAACATCTTCTCTATCCCTCCTTTCTTTAATGCTCTTCTCTTAAAGGAAAATAGGGTCATGTAAAATCTCAAGAACATAAAACTCAATTATTTAAGTTTTTAAGAGCAAGGTATGAAAAATATTTTTTAAATTGAAGTAAAAAAAGAAATAGCAGCTTAATCCAAAATCTTCTTTTTAGAGAACAAGAAAAATGAGAATAACAATTTTAAAACATACGTGTGTGTATGAATTTAAAAGAATATCTCCATCAGAAATGTTCTGAATAGTATAGAGGTGTTTAAGGTATATGCCTTTTTTATCTTTAAAACTGGAATAACAAAGGAAAAAGTAGCTTAGAAATCTAAAGTCTATAAACAAAAAGTATTTGAGGAGAAAATGTCTTAATTGGAAATTTCAAAAATTTAACCTCCAATTTTTAAAGCAAACAATTTTTCTTTAATATTTTTAAGAAGAAACTAGCTTTTAAAAAAAGCTCTTATAGCAGATTTCCAAACTGTGAAGAGCACCTCCCTCAAACCCCACAGTTCTCAAGGAGGACAGGGGAAAATGGTGAAATTTATTGAATAATTTCAAGTAGAACATTTGCATAAATATGTTCATTTTTGATGAAACAAAAATTCAAATCAAAATGAATAGAAGTGAGACCAAATGAATCTGCTGTAACTAACAATGAAAGTAGTATAGCAATTATTTAATATGTTAGGTGTTAACGAGGTCAAATTTGAGTCAATTTATCTAGAATCTTAATGTTGGCATGTTCTTCTACCATCACCACCAATCTACATGGGCTTATACCACAGATGAATTGTCATTGAGCAGCTTGCTGCATTGGAAGATGAAGTGTAACCTCAAAGTAAAACAACTTTTCTGAGAAAGTTTAAATTACCATAATATATGCAGTAAGTTCTCAACATCATTTATTTTGGCAAGAAGGTATAATGAGATAGTCTCCAAAAAAAGAACCCTGTAAATTGAAACAACTCAGAATTGTTTTTTAAAATAATTTTATGCTTGTAGTAATTAGGTTTTGATGAATTTTTATTGAATCTTTTAAAAGAATAAAAATCTCACATGATATTAAATATAAAACCCATTTGAAGAATAAATCCAGTGGAATACATGAAACTAGTATAAACAAAGACCATGGAGATAGTTAAATAATTCTATACAGTAATAATAATAGCATTTATGAAAGTATTGTAAATTAGCTCATTTGTTCCTTTCAATAATCCTGTGATGCAAATGCAATTATCTTCATTTACAGAGGAGGAAACTGAGGCTCAGAAAGGTTAAATGACTTGCCCAAGATAACACAGATAATAAATATCTGAGAAGTGATTTAAACTTGAGTCTTCCTGATACCAAGTCTGACACTCTTAACTATTGCATAACCTAGCTCTATTTATAGGAAGACTATAAGAATACAGAATACAAGATACATTAGTAAGATGAGAGGAAAAAATTGTCATGGAAAATTAAGTAATTTTAATAAGTAAAAGTAAACTTTGAAAAAATGTATCTGTGATATCTAGGATTACATTCATCTACAAGGTTTCATAGAGAATGATTAAATGTGAAAAATGTCTCATTAAATAGAGAAAACATTGGGTATACCTGAAGCTACTGTAATGGTCAAAACATTGCTTCATGAATTACATGCATGACAACTTCTAATGGTTCCACTTACAGATAATATGGGGGAAGCAGAATTACCCATTTGTCTGAAGACCTTTGGGATCGATTAATTGAGAAACCAGAATCATCCAATGTAGTTCAAAATGTTCAATTGATTACATTGCATATGTTATCAAAATTACTGTCAGAGAAGATCTGTTACTTTGAAAGTTTATTGATGGCAACGCTACATCAAGAGAAATTGTCAATATATTTGATGTTTTTTAAAATGAAAATTACAGAACATGGGAGAATTGTATTGGATTCCACACTGAGCTATCAGCTCAGTCAATACCAGAACAAAATGAATGTCTATAAGCACTGGTTAAAAATGTGGTCCCTCATACAATTTGGATCCAGTGCTTGCTTCAGAGATATGAATGGAGAGTTACATAATACTTTTCAAATTATTTACAAGAATAATCAACTTTATTTAAAAAAAATACCCCACTAAAAGGAATATAAAATTGTGTGATGGTGATATGGGAATTTTCAATTTTTTTATTCACAACTATTTGGGTTTTTTTCCGTTTTCCCTCACCCCCAATGAAATAGAAAAATGTAGCAAATATGCATAGTCCATCAAAACAAACACACACTTTGTCATGTACAAAAAAGTATGTGTCATTCTCTGTCTTTAGTCCATCACTTCTCTGTCAGGAGATGGGGAGAATGAACATCATGTATCCCCTGAAATTATGGTTGATCATTGCATTGATTAGATTTTTTAATTCTTTCAAAATTGTTTCTTTTTATCATGCTATGATTGTAAAAATTATTCTTCTGATTCTGCTCACTTCACTTTGCATCAATTCATGCAAGTTTTCCCAGGTTTCTGAGACTATAATTTTTTTTATCTGATGGCGCAATACTGTTCCATTATATTCATGCACCATGACTTATGCAGACATTCTCCAACAAATGATTAGTGAATTTTCAGTTTGTGTCCAACTCTTCATAATTCCATTTAGGGTTTTCTTGGCAAAGATACTGAAGTGGTTTGCCATTTCCTTCTCCAGCTCATTTTACAGATGAGGAAACTGAGGCAAACGGGGTTAAGTGACTGGCCCAGGATCACACAGCTAATAATTGTCTGAAGCCAGATTTTTTTTTAGTTTATGTAAACATTTATTTGACCAGAAGCTAGAAAAAGGTGATACTATTACATATGGTATATTTGGTAAAGATCTAAATGAAAAGCACTGGTTGTGTTCATCTTCACATTTCCTAGCATGTTTCTGGGTAGAGTGATGCTTAATAAATAGGAATGAGGACTGGGATTATATGCTAGAAGCAGGGAAATTTTTAATCACAACTACAAACCTGAGTCTTCATATCTATTCCATGCTGCTGTGGAATAAGGAATGTTTCAGCACTGAGTTGTACACAAGGAAACCATTTAGCAACAACAAATAGGTACTGTCTATTTGAATCTCTGAATCCAGTTAAATCAAGAGGGTCTTGGTCTTTATTAAGTTGGTCCCAAAAATAGGGATTCAAATCCCTCTGAAATAGAACAATCTTCCATGTGCTATACCATGGTAGTCTAAAATAAAATTAAGGAAATTGGAATTTTATTTCTCCTTTAGTGACAGTGAGGTGCCTTTAGTCTTGTATTTCTAGCCAACAGATTCATGGACAAAGTGGCATGCAAAAGGGCTGATGGGAAGCACTGCTGTGCTACAAACATCAGAGAGGCAGGATGCCATATGGGTCTCCACTGAATTGCTAGCTGACTTTGTTCCTGATACTCAGTCACACAGAAATCAGGGAACAGAACAAAACATCATTTCTTATTTGGAATGAGACTTTCAGTTGCTTTGCAGAAGTCAGCTCCTAAATGAGAGGTGGTAAAGTGTTATACTGGTACAAATATAGGCTTCTCACCTAAAATCCTAAAATTTTTTAAAGGAAAAAGAAATCTAGGAGTACAGTGAAAGTAAAATCAATTGTAGGTTGGGTTTTTATACAAGCCATCTACATTTGGACCAATACAAAAAACAGAATCTCAAGTAGTCATTCAGAAAAAAATCTAGATGTCGATTATCTTTTAAAAGTATTTTCTCAGTGACTTCTCAGAGGATGTTTGCCCTGCAGTATGGAGTGGGAGGAAGGGCCACAATAATTAGACCATTCTTTGTGGTTTATGACTTCCTAAAGCAGCCTTTTCACTATGGAGGGAAAGTTCCCACCCATTTTACCAGATGGTCCCTGCCCTTCTGTAAAAAGGCTCAGGGTGACTTGGAATGCTTGTGAAGTTGTTATATCAACCCAGGCCTGATCCAGTCAGTAGCTCAACTGGTTTCCCTACTATTGCCTACAGTGTAACAGAATGCTCTCAATCTTGGAGGTTCTGGCTTAAGCTAAATACCCTGCCTGCCTAAGGGGGAAAAAATGCAATTTAAGGATTAAAAAAAAAGCCAACTAGAAGCTTTAGTGTGCTGTTTGAAAGGAGGAACTAGATGTAACTGGTGCCCAGAGCCTCTCTGATAACAAATATTGGTCAGGTATTCATGATTTGATTGATATTTCCAGTAAAGAAAAGATGTAATAATAGAAAAAACTCCTTACAAGGGAAGGCGACAATATGTAGTTCTTGAGTTTCTGGCAAACAAAATTCTTCTTTTTTTGATTTATATACAGTTAAGTTCGTTTACCGTCTGATCCAGTGTCTCATGTAAGCCCATGTTCTCTTCTTTGGCCTGAGCGAGTTTTTCTTCCACGTCATCAGCAGTCTTTTCCAGTTTTGCAACAGCTGTTTCTGCAAACCAGGGTTTCAGCCTCTTCAAGTTTGTCAGACAGAAGCTTGGTATCTTCTTCATACTTATCTTCTTTTTTCAGAACACTTGTCAGATGTGGCCTCCAGGGATTTCGGGTTGTTGGTGACATTCTTCAGCTCGTCTTCCAGATCACCACACTTAAGCTCTCACTCAGCTTCCAGCTCGCCCTCAAGGATGACCAACTTACGGCTACTTGCTCATATTTGCGATCAGCCTCCTCTGCAGTACACTTGGCCTCCTTCAACTGCGTCTCCCGAATTTCCATTTTCTCTTCACCCTTCATCGCGCGGTTCTCAATCACCTTCATTCCTCTCTCACTCTCATCAGCGGCCTTTTTCGCCTCCTCCACTTTCTGCAGGACTGTGGCCAGACGTTCCTGGGCCCGGCCCAACTCTTCCTTAACTAGCTGAATCCTTCGATTCAAAGCGGCCGCATCTCCTTCAACTCTCTTGGCTGCAGGCGCTGGGCTCGGTCCTCTGTTTCATCTGCCTGCTGCTGCAGCGCCTGGGTTTTCCTTTTCACCGCCTCCAGTGATTTGAGGCCGGCTATGGGGACTAGAGGCCTGGGGGCACGGGGCAGTACCGGTGGGAGCATTGGGGCTGGCGGGACTGGCGCTGCTGATCTGCGCTGGGGAGAGGAGTCGCAGCCCTGGTCCTGGATCCCCTGCCTCCTCCGAGGCCACATTTGAACTCAGGAAGATGACCTTTCCTGAATCCAGGCCCGGTATCCACTGCACCACATAGCTGTCCTAATAGATGGCTCAAATAGATGAACACCCTCTTAATTTCTAGTTATTTGCCACTTCAAAAAGAGCTACTGTAAATATTTTATACATATAGGTCTTTTCCCTCTTTCTTTTACCTTTTTAAGATGTTGGTCTACTAGTGATACTAGTGGGGCAGAAGGTGTGTGTATTGAGCTACTTTGGGGTGTAATTCAAAATCAGTTTCTGGAATGGCTGGTCCAATTCATAGCTTCAACAATGCATCTGTGTGCCTGCTTTCTCATAGGCTTTTCAACATTTTCTTTTTTTTTGTCAACTTTGACAATTGATGGGTTCTGTACCCCCACTGAGGGATCACAAGGCTGCCTTTCATGTATATAAGCCCTACCCCAGCCCCAGCAAGTTAAGTCCTCCTACTTGGGTGGACTTCACTTGCAAGCATGTTCCTCACTCTGAAATTAGTTAAATCACTACTTGATTCCTGACACACCTACCTCTGGCCTGCTTTGTTTGGCTCTGGCCATTTAGAGGTTAAAGGCCAGTTTTGGTCTGGTTAACATTCATTGGTGGCAATGGTGGAATGGATGTGAAGGCAGAGCTTTGAGTATTGGTAAGAAATGGGAATTTCTCCAGAGTCTGACCCTTCATCTGGTGAGTTCACTGCTCTCACTCCCACCCTATCCCTGAGCTCATCTTTGGATTGAGCTCACCTTTCTCTGCGAGGAAAACTCTGGGGCCTCTCCTTTGACCCAGTTCTGGACATCTTCTGCGTACCTCTGTTCTTCTCTACATGCCTCTGTAAATTTGCTGCTGTATGCCTCTGTTGTTTTTTTTTTCTGCATGCCTCAGTGCCACATGCCTAAATGGCACTCCTTTGTTAATTGGCTCCTCTGAGCATATCAGATTTGTACATGCTTCTGGCTTTTTTTTTTATCTGCATATCTCAGCCCTGTGTGCCTCAAGTCAACTGGATTTAGGATTGTGAATTAGCTTTCTGTTTTTATTTGTCTTGTTATTTTGTCTGTGTCTTTGTAAAATGTAGAATATCTAAGTCATCTTTGTTTTGTGAGCTAGATTCTGTTACCTTGAAAGATTTAAAATGCAGTCAGCCAGAAAAACTTCTAAGGGCTGTAGCTAGAGAACTGGGGAAGATTAATGAACTTTCACAGGTGAAGCAGTTGCCCAGTAAGTAAGACTAATCCCCACTTTAGGCTTTCCATGAAAGATTAGGTTATAAGAAAAGAGGAAAAACCTGTAATACATTTTTCCCCATCATTTCAGCTTTAGCTATATTGGAATTACAAGAGGGGACAGTTAGAATCAAAATTTACAGAACTGCTAAAAACCTTTTAGCAGATTAAGGAGTTTTAAGATTGCAGGAAAGAACTCCTGAGACTTTGAGGTAATTCCAGGAACTCACTCCCTTCTGAAATATCTTAGCAAGTTTTGGGGTACCACTCTGTAGAATTTAAGGAAAAATAAAGATTAAATTTTATTTAAAAATTTAAGTAATTGACAACATTAGTAGCTTCATTGTTCTAGGGCAATGAAGGAAAGCTAGTTTAGTAGTAACCCCAGAGTAAAGAAAAAAATAGGTAAAGGCTCTACACTTTATAGCAACCTCTCATTATCCTGTTTTGTTAGTAATCTTCACCTACACATCTCTAAACAAATTAAGATGACTATTTCTGATTGGCAACATTCTGACATTGGGTTCTCCCTTGAGACTGCAGCTAGTGGAAGAGATTGAAACTAGTCCCCAAGTACTTTCTACACTACTAGGAAAGGAAAGTATGATCCCTTTAATCAACAAGAGATTCAAGCTAGGAGTCTGTTTTTACTGTAAGAAACCTGGTCACTGGGAGAAAGAATGTAGAATGAAGGTTAGGGTAGATGCTGAAAAAAGGGAAAACACCCCAGAAAGTATTGAGGGACTCTCCTGACAACCCCAATGACTCAGGATGATGTGGATCTGGGAAGAGGTAGCACAAGGAGGGGATATTCAGTAAATCCCTCTGCCTTTTCCATTCCCTTCAGTTGTGGGAATTGCTAACAAGAACATTACATCCCATGTCTCTCTGTTAACCCCTCTAATCTCAGATCAGATTAAGAAAAGAGAATGTTGTAGTATTGCAGGGAAACCTGAATTATGATCTCTCCCACCTAGTAGAGGGAGAGGGCAGGAGCTGCAATGGGGCCACACATGGGCAGTGGCCCCAATGGCCCTGTGACTCTGGTCATCCTTCAGCCCACCCTTCTAGGCAAGTCTGGAGGTATCATCCTGGTGCAGTGCATCCTACCCACCCTGACCCAGCAGCTTCAAGTGGCTCCAGCCCTAGCAGTGCCTGCAGCTATCAAAAACAGGGAAGGGGGTCACCCAGAGATGGCATTTGCTTTTTCCTGCCACCAAGAATTACCACCAATAGAAAGATCCTGGCACCAGCCATCTTAACCCCTAGGCAATACCCTTTCCAGTACCACCCCCCCCAAAGCCCAGTCAGTGTCTCCAGGGTAGGCCTAGCCCTCAGCAGGTCCCACCCAGCTGCTGTTTGGAAAGGTCCAGATCCCCCTGGCAGTGCCTAGTGTGGCAGTATGAGGTGGAAGAGCCAGACAGTCTCTGCCCTTGGTGACCTAACTCTTCTCTGTTCTGGTTGCAGAAACTTATTGGCTGTGTAATCTTAGGCAAGTTATCTTAGCTCTGTTTACCCCAGTTTCTTGATCTTTAAAGAGGAAAATAATAATGGTACCCACCTCCCAGGGTTGTTTTTGTGAGATCAAAATAATATAATGATTGCAAAGTGCTTAACACAGTGACTGACGTATGCTAAGCCCTACATTATTTCTTAATTGAAAGGAATTGTTCCATATCTGATAACTCTAAAGTTGTTTTAAAATGCCAAGAGTGATAAGATCAATGATTTTTATATGTGATAATTTAGAAATACAATTGATGTCATCTTAAAATGTGTTGTTTGTGTTGTTATTGTATTTCTAAATTGCATTGTATTTCTACATCTACATTGTGAAATTTGAGAGACCATTACTAACCAGAAATGCTGTTAGACAAAACTTCCCTTTTAATTTGGATGCCATTATACATGAATTGGGCTTTTAAAAGTATGTGATTAAAAAAAGAGATATTTGAAAACAGTTAAATATTTTATGAGGTATATTTAGTTATAAAACAGGTAATACTACTAACAAGAATAACATTGTTTACTACAATAGCAAATTTTCATTTGAAAAATTTTAGCTACTATGAAAGTGTATAAGGTGGTTTAAAGATGTAGTTTCAACATATTAATGTTGAAGTCAGGCATCGGTATTTGCTGTATGTCTGAAGCTCCAGAATATGGGTAGTTTTAATTTATAAGAAAAGGATAAATGAAATACTAACTGTTAGGGAAACATCAGGAAAGATATTCAAGCTCTAAGTTGAGGTTAGTGAAATTTTGCTGTTTAAGGTAAAAATTCTTGGGACTATAATTTGAGCTATGATTAGCAGGATACTTGGCTAAATTGTCATGAAGCCAATACTAGCAAATGGCATGTGCTGCAGTCTGAGAACTGCTAAAGGTGGATATCTATGCCTGAGAAAAGTTTTGGGGATGACCTTCAACACAGCCTAGGTAGGATCCTGCTGACTTCATTTTCCCACTGTGCTATTTCCTTGCTGAAAAGGAAAATTCCCCACCTGGTTAATCCTGAGCCTTGCCTTCAACACTCTCTGACTACATGATTGGCTGTCAGATATGGCTCATGCCTGGAATCAAACAGAGCTAAGGGAATTTTTACCTCCTGTTATGATTTGGCATTATTATAATTATATCCCTCTTTTTCCTTTTATAGTAAGTTTCTATAATCAAGAAGTTTTGTTGGTACAACCCTAAATTTATTAAATAATAGATTATACTGGAACATCACTGAATTACTATAATGGGATTCAAGTATGAACATCTTATAATTTTAATTTGTGGTCAAATTATAATATGGGGATGATATAGTCCAAAGACTGAAATGATTACACAAGGTAATAAGACAAAGATGTTGTGTAAAAAGTTTTCTAAATAAATGGAATGATAAATTTTGAGAAAAGCAATAGGGCTAGATTGTTTTCTCTAAGAACTATACATATGTATACGATTGGCATTCAAATTTATCTGTTATGAAAACTCAGGCTCGAAGTATGTTTTCCTAATAAGTTGTAAGGTTTTATGAATTAAAGATTAATTGGATTTTATACATAAATTGTATTGATAATAGTAGAGAAAGTGAAATTATTCTCCTATTTGTAAATTATCTCTCTGATAATTTTAAAAGACAGAAGAACAGACTATGAATGAGCTTCCTAAGAAAAAACACTAGGACAGATTTATAAGTGAATTCTATCAAACATTTAAATATCAACTAATTTCAATATTAAATAAATTATTTATAATAATAGATGAAGAAGAATTCCTACCAAACTCCTTTTATGAAACATATATAATACTGATACCTAAAATCAGAAGAGTAAAAACAGAGAAAAGAAAGTTTTTGATAAAGTACAAGACTCATTCCTATTAAAAAACAAACAAATAAAACCATTTGCAATAGCAATGGGAGAAGTACCAAAACGATCTGGTGCTGGCTAAGAAATAGAAAAGTAGCTCATATATTTGTTTGTTTGTTTGTTTTTGAGGATTCTTATATCAGGCATAGGATTTAAACTGAAATTCTCTGAAATTTCAAAATTGGAAAACCAGAATATCTGGGAAACTATAGATTTGGAACCAGAGAAGCAAAAATCCCTTTTAGAGCTGTCCTTTTTCTATCTCTTCTTTCTGAGTTTCCTTGGTAGTATATAGCTGATAATTTATGTGGATTTATTTTATATCCTGAAACTTTGCTGAAGTTGTCAATTTTTTCAAATAGTTTTTCAATTGATTCTCTAGAGTTCTCTAAGCACATCATCACATCATCTTTAAAAAATATATAGTTTGGTTTCCTAATTACCTATTCCTAATCCTTTCTTTTTCTTATCTTATGCTATAGCTAGTATTTCTAATGTGATGTTGAATAATAGTGGTGATAATGGACATTCTTGCTTCACTCTAGATCTCATTGAAAAGGCTTCAAGTTTATTCCCATTAAAGATAATACTTGCTAATGGTTTTATATAGACAGCACTTATTTTTTTTAAAAAAACCCATTGATTCCCATACTTTCTAATGTTTTTAATAGCAATGAATGTTATCTTTTGTTGAAGGCTTTTTCCATATCTATTGATATAATCACAGGATTTGGGGATATTGTTATTGTTATTGATCTGGTCAATTATGCTGGTAGCTTTCCTAATATTAAACCAGCCCTTCATTTCTGTTATAAATCCCACCCATTCAAAGTGTATGATCTTTTCAATATATTGTTGTAATATACTTGCTAGTGTTTTATTTAGAATTTTCACATCAATATTCATTAAGAGAATTGGTCTATTGTTTTCTTTCTCTGTTTTTGCTCTCCCTGGTTTGGGTATCAAAATCACCATTTGTGTCATAAAAGGAATTTAGTAGGATTCCTTTCTTACCTATTTTTTCAAGTAGTTTCTATAGTATTGTATTCTATAGTATTAATTGTTCCTGGAATTCACTTGTAAATCCATCTGGAGTTTTTTCTTAGGTAGCTCACTGATGGCTTGCTCAAATTCTTTTTTTTCTAAGATACGGTTAAGTATTCAGTTTTCTCTTCTCTTAATCTGGTCAGTTTATATTTTTATAAATATTCATCCATTTCACTTAAATGGTCAGTTTTACTGATACATTATTTGGCAAAATAATTCCTAGTGATTGTTTTAATTTCATCTTCATTGACAGTACATTCACCTTTTTTATTTTTCATACTGGTAATTTGGTTTTCATTTTTTAAAATAAAATTAATCAATTGTTCATCTATTTTTATTGGGGGTTTTTTCCATAAAGCCAGCTCCTGATTTTACTTTTTAGTTCATTAGAATTTTTAAAATTAATCTCTCCTTTGATTTTCAGGATTTCCATTTTGGTGTTTAATTGGAGATTTTTAAGTTTTTAATGTCTCAGGTTTTTCTTTAGTTGCAGACCCAATTTGTTGATCTACTCTTTTTCTCTTTTATTCATACACACATTGAGAAAAATAAATTTTTCCCTAAGTGCTGCTTTGGCTGCATCCTAAAAATTTTGAAATGTTGCCTCATTGTTGTCATTTTTAAATTAAATTATTGATTGTTTCTATGATTTGTTCTTTGGCTCATTCATTCTTTTTTTTTATTTTTTAAATTATTTATTTATTTTTAGTTTTCAACATTCACTTCCATAAGATATTGAGTTTTAAATTTCTCCCCCTCCCTCTCCTCAACCCTCCCCAAGATGGCATACAATCTGATATAGGCTGCACTTATACATTCATATTAAGTATATTTTCACATTAATTATGATGTAAAGAGGAATAAGAACTAATGGGAGGGACCATGAGAAAGAAGAAATAAAACAAAAGAAAAGAAGAGCAAATAGTATGCTTCCATCAGCATTCAGACTCCATAGCTCTTTTTCTGGGTGTGGATAGCATTTTGCATTGTGACTCTTTTGAAGTTGTCTTAGGTCTTTGCATTGCTAAGAAGAGATAAGTCCATCAAAGTCAGTCATCACACAATGTGGCTGTTACTATATACAATGATTTCCTGGTTCTGCTCATTTCACTCAGCATCAGTTCATGTAAGTCTTTCCAGGTTTTTCTGAAGTCCAAGTGCTCATCATTTCTCATAGCACAATAATATTCCATTACATTCATATACCACAACTTGTTCAGCCACTCCCCAATTGATGGGTATCATCTCAATTTCCAATTCTTTGCCACCACAAAAAGAGCTGCTACAAACACTTTTGTACATGTGGGTCCTTTTCTCACTTTTTTTTTTATCTCTTTGGGATACAGACCTAGAAATGGTATTGCTGGGTGAAAGGGTATGCACAGTATTATAGCCCTTTGGGCATAGTTCCAAATTGCTCTGCAGAATGGTTGGATCAGTTCACAACTCCAACAACAATGCATTAGTATTCCAATTTTCCCACATCTTCTCCAACATTTATCATTTTCCTGTTTTGTCGTATTAGCCAATCTGATAGGTGTGATGTGGTACCTCAGAATTGTTCTGATTTGCATTTCTCTAATCAATAGTGATTTAGAGCATTTTTTCATATGACTACAGATGGCTTTAATTTCTTCCTCTGAAAACTGCTTATTCATATATTTTGACCATTTATCAATTGGGGAATGATATTCTTATAAATTGGACTCAGTTCTCTATATGTTTTAGAAATGAGCCCTTTATCCGAGACATTGGCCATAAAAATTGTTTCCCAGCTTTCTGATTCCCTTCTAATCTTGGTTACATTGGCTTTGTTTATACAAAATCTTTTCAATTTAGTGTAATCAAAGTCATCCATTTTGCATTTTAGAATGTTCTCTATCTCTTGTTTTGTCTCAAATTCTTCCCTTCTCGTAGATCAGACAGGTAAACTATTCCTTGCTCTCCTAGTTTTCTTATAGTATCAGTCTTTGTATCTAAATCATGTACCTATTTTGATCTTATCTTGGTATAAGGTATAAGATATTGGTCTATGCCTAGTTTCTGCCATACTATCATATGTACAGTTTTCCCAGAATTTTTGTTAAATAGTGAGCTCTTAGCCCAGAAGCTGGAGTCATTGAATTTATAAAATAGTAGATTATTATAGTCATTGACTGCTGTATCTTGTATAATACCTAATCAATCCCACTGATCCATTACTCTATTTCTTAGCCAGTACCAAGTATTTTGATGATTGTTGCTTTATAATACAATTTAAGATTTGGTATAGCTAGACCACCTTCCCTTGCATTTCTTTTCAATAGTTCCCTTGATATTCTGTACCTTTTGTTCTTCCAGATGAATTTTGTTATTGCTTTTTCTTTTTTTTCTTTTAAATTTATTTATTTTTAGTTTTCAACATTTACTTCCACAAGATTTTGAATTCCAAATTTTCACCCCATCTTGCCCCTCCCCCCCACCCCAAGATGGCATGCATTCTGAATATCTCTTCCCCTAGTCTGCCCTCCCTTCTATCTCTCCCCCTGTTCTCTTATCTCCTTCCCTTTCTACTTTCCTGTAGTGCAGGATAGATTTCTGTACCCCATTTCTTGTATTTCTTATTTCTCAGTTGCATGTGAAAACATTTTTTTAAACATGTTTTTAAAACTTTGGGTTCCAAATTTTCTCCCTTCCTCCCTCCCCACCCATCCTCCTTGAAAAGGCAAGCAATTTAATATAGGTTATACATGTGCAGTTATGGAAAACACTTCCATAGTAGGCATGTTGTGAAAAACTAACTCTATTTCCCTTAATCCTATCCCACCCCACCCCCATTCATTATATTCTTTCTTTTCACCATGTCCCTCCTCAGAAGCATTTGCTTCAGATTACCCTTTCCCAATCTGTCCTCCTCTCTATCATTCCCTGCTCCCCTTGTCCCCTTCTCTCCCTATTTTCCTGTAGGGTAAGACATATTTCCATACCCAATTGAGTGTGTATCTTATTCCTTCCTTAAGTCAAATCCTATCAGAATAAGATTCACTCATTCCCTCTTGCCTTCCCATGTTTCCCATCCACTGTAAGAGCCTTTTCTTTTCTGTTTTTTTTGTGAGATTAATTAGCCCATTCTATCTCTCCCTTTCTCCTTCTCCCACTATAATCCTCTTTCACCTCTTAATTTTATTCTCCAGATATAACCCCTTCATCTTCAACTCACCCTGTGCCCTCTATCTATCTATGTATCTATGTCAATATCAATATTGATATCGATATTGATATAGATACATATACTATAATTTTTCCCTCCAACTACCCTAATGCTGACAAAGGTCTCATGAGTTATAAATACCATCTTTCCATGCAGGAATGTAAATAGTTCAACCCTAATAAGTCTCTTATGATTTCTCTTGCCTGTTTACCCTTTCATGTTCCACTTGAATCTTGTATTTGAAAGTCAAATTTTCTATTCAGCTCTGGTCTTTTCATCAAGAATCCTTGAAAGTCCTCTATTTCACTGAATGACCATTTTTTCCCCTGAAGGATTATACTCAGTTTTCCTAGGTAGGTGATTCTTGGTTGCAATCCTATCTCTTTTGCCCTCCAGAATATTATATTCCATGCCCTGAGGTCCCTTAATGTAGAAGCTGTCAAATCTTGTGTTATTCTGATTGTGTTTCCACAATAGTTGAATTGTTTCTCTTCTGGATGCTTGTAATATTTTCTCCTTGACCTGGAACTCTGGAATTTGGCTACAATATTCCTAGGAGTTTTCCTTTGGGGATCTCTTTCAGGAGGTGATTGGTGGATTCTTTCAATTTCTATTTTGCCCTCTGGTTCTAAAATACCAGGGCAGTTTTCCTTGATAATTTCTTGAAAGATGATGTCTAGTTCTTTTTTTGATCATGGCTTTCAGACAGTCCAATAATTTTTAAATTCTCTCTCCTGGATCTATTTTTCCGGTCAGTTATTTTTCCAATGAGATATTTCACATTGTTTCCTAATTTTTCATTCTTTTGGATTTGTTTTACAGTGTCTTGATTTCTCATAAAGTCACTAGCGTCCAATTGCTCCATTCTAATTTTTAAGGAAGTATTTTCTTCAGTAAGCTTTTGGACTTCCTTTTCTATTTGGCCAATTTTGCTTTTTAGGGCATTCTTCTCCTCATTGGCTTTTTGGACCTCTTTTGCCATTTGGGTTAAGCTATTTTTCAAGGTGTTACTTTCTTCAGTATTTTTTGGGGTCTCCTTTAGCAAGCTGTTGACTTGTTTTTCATGATTTTCTTGCATCACTTCATTCTCTTCCCAGTTTTTCCTCTACTTCCCTTACTTGCTTCTCAAAATCCCTTTTGAGCTCTTCCAAGGCCTGGGACGGATTCATATTTTTCTTGGAGGCTTTGGATGTAGGAGCTTTGACTTTGTTGTCTTCTTCTGGTTGTGTATTTTGATCTTCTTTGTTACCAAAAAAAGATTCTATGCTCATGATCCCAGCCAATTACTTGAGTCATAAACTCTTTATTAAGGCAGAGGTCTGCTTCCAATGTGGAGAATGAACTGTCCAAGCTTCAGGGGTTTTCAGAGATACTTGTAGGGACCTATAAATTTTCAGTTCTTCCAAGGCAGTATCATCTGGGCTATGCCACCTTCTTTCACATTTTTTTTCATTGATCCTCTTGATATTATTCTTGACTTTTTGTTCCTCAAGATGAATTTTGTTATTATTTTTCTAGCTCTATGAAATAAGTTTTGGTAGCTTGATTGCAATGGCACTGAATAAGTAAAGTGATTTAAGTAGAATTGTCATTTTCCTTATATTGGCTCAGTGTACTCATGAGTAATTAATATTTCTACAATTATTTAGATCTCACTTTATGTGTAAAGTAGTTCATAATTGTGTTTGTACAGTTTGTATAGTTCTTAGTTTTGTCTCAGCAGATAGACTCCCAAGTATTCCAGATTGTCGCAGTAATTTTAAATGGAATTTCTTGGTCTATCTCTTCCTGATGGAATTTGTTGATAATATATAGAAATGATGATGATTTATGTGTGCGTATTTTATATTCTACAACTTTGCTAAAGTTGTTAAATGTTTCAGCTAGTGAGATTTGCATATTTTTAAATGATCACAGTACTCTAAACAAATCAATGCAAAGTCCTCAAATTCATGCAAGTGATTATTTTCTGAAATATTTAGAACTATGTATAATAAATTTATAAAATTACATTTTGACATTTACCAGTTAAAAGAAAACCTTGTCTGCAAATGAAATAGAAGAAAGGAAATAATTGATCATTAATCACTCAATCAATTCAGGACAGCAGGTCCCATTTTATTTTAAGGACCTTGCTATTTCTAAATATGAATGACTAAGAAATCCATTTGTCAAGACAAATCTGATACCTTTGGTCTTTCTCCCTATGAATGAAAATGGTTAATAGACTTCTGATATTTTGAAACAAACTTTTGAATCTTAAAAAAATCTGATTATATTGCTGTTCTTGGTAAATAAAAATTCTCTTTCAAACAAAGCAATACTACTTTTATTAACATTCATAGCACCTTATTGTGCGAAACATCGTTTCTCCTATATCTACGAGAAAGCTCATAATATCAATCTTGCTTAGTGATTGAAAAAGAATTAAGAATAGCAGTATCACAATCGACACATTTTGAGATTTTAAGACACTAAAAATAAGTCTACCATGACATGAATATTATTACTGTTATTATTTTATAAGTTGTGAATATAAAATATAAATGATTTATCAGTAAATATCTGTGTGTGCCACACAATTTTAATGTGTTCAAGATTAGCTTGTGCTGTCATAAAATAGTCATAAATTTTTAACTACAACATAAGTTAAGAAAATTATTTGTATTTGTTATTTTATGATAAGTGAGAAAGGAGCACATTTTTTTCCTCTTAAAACATAAGGAGGTGTTGCTAAATAAAATCTAGACACCACTACCGAGAAAAATCTTCTCTTCAAGTCTTTAACACCTGAATGCTACAGTGGGAAAAGATAGATGAGCATCATTGCACTTTACCTGTGTTTTACCTATATTTTTACCTGTTACCATTTCCTTTAAACAGTAAATCCAGAAACACATCAAGCAATTGGTTTCCCAATTAGCCAATCTAATCCTTACCTGTTATAGTTGAAAAGTCCTGAATTTGAATCAGGAGAACATACAAATCCTATGTAAGCAGGGCATGTCACTTTATGTCCCTGACTCTAAGTTTCTTTATGGTTAAATTAAGGGCTTGGTCTAGATGACTTGTAAGATCACTTTCTCTTTGAATCCATGATCCTAGTTTGAAGAAAGAGACATGCTCTAAGGATCTGGGAGGGGGCAGTGGAGAACATGATAATTTCACATTCGGAGGTCCTTCTACAAGAAGATTATGATGGGAAATTAATTCAGACTTAAACTTGTAGATGGTAAAAAATAATACATATTTGTACAAAGCATTATTGCCATTTTCAAAGTGCTTTCACTTCTGTAAAGTAGGCACTGGAGAAGGAAGTGGCAAACTACCCCAGTATCTTTGCCAAGAAAACCCCAAATAGAGTCACACAGAGTCAGACATGACTGGAAAGACTAAACAACAACAACAAAGTAGCATAGTAAGTATTATTATTCCCATCTAATAGATGAAGAAAAACTGTGGTTCAGGGAGTTTAAATGACTTACTTGAGGTCACACACCTCAGAAGAAAGCAGTTGAACCAGGACTAGAAGTTAGGTCTTCTGACTCCTTATTTAATTTTATTTTCCAATTCATAATGCATTCTCAAGCTATTAAGTAAAAAATGATAGAATCATAGTTTTCAAGGTAAGTAGAACTTAGGGGATCATCCAGTCCAACTTCTTCATTTTACAGATAAGGAAACTGAGACTCAGGGAGATTTGACTTACCCAAGGTCACAAAAGTAGTAATCTTCAGAGGTAGGGTTTGAATCTGGGTCCTATAACTCTAGAACCCATGTTCTCTCCTCCGTACCACATTGCCTCCAATATATATTTGGTAGGCCTTCTTCATATTAAGAAGGTTGCAGGAAAATAATTTGTGTCTCATCTGCAGCTTCAACTCTATAAACACCCCAGGTTTAACCAATGTGGAGAGGCAGAGGAAAAAAAAATTGAGAAAGGAGCTCATTTAGTATGTGAAAGCCATTGTGGAAAGAAGGGACAATCAGCCTTGAGATCTCATATTCTAATAAGGGAAGTATAATACTGTGGAGTTCACTGTCTCTTGAATTCGAAGGACAAAGAAAGATTTTGGACAGAGATAGGAAGGTTTGTATAGATAGGTATTTGCTACAGATCTTGTTTGATAATTCTCATTCTTCTTTCCCTTCAAAGTCAAATAATAAAGAAACCATACTTTGTCTTTAACTATCAAGTGACTCCTCATACTTAGCAAGTGAGAAAATCAGATGTCAGGAGAGAAATGAGCCCTTTTATGCAGAAAACAGTCCCAGATTCTGAGAAATTGGTCAGTACCATGAAATAAGCAGCAAGGACAGCTTCAGAGCCTTTTATAGAAAAAAGATAAATGAAAAAACATCTGGGGGCAAGAGAGACTCTCTTTCCCAGGGAGTAAGGTAAGCATGGTTCTTTTAAGGTAAAACAGAATGATTTTGAATCATTCAAAGAGTCATTTTACATTTCAACTAGAAGTTAATTTCCTGTTTACAGTCGCTCTTAAATAGAATATTATTTTTAAATTAAAATTTAAGTACAGTTGTTTTAAGTGTTCATTGCACATACTATACTTTGACATATAAATAAATTAAAATAGAAAAGATTAATTAATAACACTCTATCTCTGACTCTGTGGAACTCACCAACATACCTCCAGACACCTGAACTAGCAAGGGCCATCTCCATCCATCAATTCTGCTCTCTAAAGGCTCAAAATTCATAAATAAAATAATGACGCTCATATTATTAAACTTAGAAAATCAATTTCTTTTTGACAAAGATGTGAAGTGGGTTTAAGTTAAAAGGGGCTACAAGGAGTTTCTTTCATCCATTTAGAGAGGTTGTATGCTGCAGTAGCCAGTGACAGCTGGCCTCAGAGTCAAGAAGACCCAGGTTCAAGTCTCAGCTCTGCCACACACCATTTGGGTGATACTGGATGAGTCACTTAATTTCTCAGTGCTCCAGGCAATTTCCTAAGACTATGAATTGCAAAGAAGGCACTGATCTGCATTGGTAGAGGGAGTTTCCTCATGAGGACTCCCCTATACCAATGAAATATCCAATCCCAGAAACAAACATCCATTTGGAGAAGTTTAATGGGAAAAACAGTTTTTTTTCACATGTTTTAAAGTGTTACAATCAATATAGCACATAGCTTAGTTTTCTCATTCTTTGGTATCTCTAGTTTAATGCCTAGTTTAATTATTCCTTTATTTTCCCTTAAATTGAATGACTTACAGGGACTTTGCAGTTTGTGATGTATTTGAGAAAGTAACCTCTCTGAGAATGACCTGCCCTAGCTAGAGCAGCAAGCATATCAGGTTCCAGAGAGGATGTAACTGTTATGTGTTTGACCCTACTTCGTTTGCAGGATGACATAGGAGCTACAGGAGTTAACAGAAAGGTTAATGGACACAAAGTTAATTGGAAAATCAATCATCAAACTTTTTTTTTAAGCCCAACTTTATCCAGGTATTGTGTTAGGCACTTGGAACACAAATTGAAAGAATGAAATAATCTCTGATCTCAAAGAGCTTCTATTCCATTAGGTGAGATATATATACATACATTTATCTTCATCAATAACATTCAATTATTATGCATTATATGCCAGGCACTTTGCTAAATTATGGAGATAACAAAGAAAGGCAAAAACATGGTCCTTACCCAGAAAGAATTCATATTCTAATGGGAGAAACAACATGCAAGTAAATAGATATAGATATAGATACAGATGATATACAGAAATATAAGTTGGAGATAACTTCAAAAGGAAGGCATTTAGTGAGGAGAAGAAGAGGAGAAAGGATCAGAAACGGTGTGAGGCTCCAATGGGATAATAAACATAGAGTACCTTGCAAACAGTAAAGCACTATTTAAATGTCAGCTGGGATTATTATTATTATTATTACCCTATAGTCACCAGGCCTTCAGCTGTTAATGACTTCATTCCCCGAGTCTTCTATTGCAGCCATGCTGAGCTCAAGTAACGTTTATAGAGCAATGCAGGGGTGTGCTGGTAAACATTTAACAACCAGATTCTGGGGCGAGGGAGAAATGTATGCACATGTTTTCAAATTTAATCTGCAAGATTAACATTTTATGAAGTCTAGACAACCAACAAAACAATAAATCAAGCCCTGATATCTAGCAATAGTCAAATTTATGAGGTATAAATGTTCATGTAGGAAAATTTTATAATCAGGTAGAGCTAACCCAAACCAGAAAGGGCTGGGATTTGAGCAGAGACTTGAAGGACATCAGGGAGGCCAGGAAGTGGAAATAAGGAAGGAGATTAGTTATTATTATTAATCAGTTGTTATTATTATGACCCTTTAGTTTATTTGACACCTACCTAGCATTAGACCTCCTGTCCTCTCACCCTACTTATACTGTTACTCTCTCAAATTACCTGGCCAGTGTTGGTAGGTATCCAAACACTTAGAAAGCAGCTGTAAACACCAGCTATCCTCCTTTACCTCCAGACCTTACCCCTTTCCCAGAGATAGTACAACAGGCTATAGGCCCTATTCTTAGCACCCACTATGCTGAATTTCACATCCTTATTATATTCCCATCTCCTCAGAAATTGCCATGTTTGAATGAGTTGACCTACTTCTAAATAATATGCTTCAAAATTTCATGACAATTGTCCAGATTGATTGTGTTGGCAAATAATGCCTTAACTACTTTGGTTCAATTGGAACCCGATGACTAAGTCTGTAATGTTAACTTATCTTACAATAGAATTTTCAGATTTTATATTTGAGGGTAAGATAGTAGGAGGTAACTTTGTACAGTAGTGACACAAAGTCATCCTTCACCTTTCCCCAACCCAAGGTACTAATTAATTCCTCTAAAATGCTTGAGTGGTTAGTTTGTGGTAGAGATCAGGTGGTAAATTTTGTTGCAGACAGAAAAGACTATATTCCTTCAACATTTCTTATTGGATGAATGGTACTGAACGCTTGTTTAAAAAAGAGAAAAAAACTTTATTTCAAGCTACATTTAGTCCCTAAGAAATGAGATGAAAAGAGACCAAATGAAGCAGCCAGATGATTCTAGTTTTTTAATCACCATCCCCACTATTGCTAATTAAATCTCCACTGCACATTGGCTTCTCTCCTGAGGTACATTAAAACAAATAGAGAACACATGACTCCTATAGATGAAAGATTTCATTTATTTAAAATTAAAATACTCATATGTTGCCACAAAACCATAAGATGACATCTCAATGGGAAACTAAAAACCTTGAGTTAAGTTAATGAGTGAAATACTATAGGTTTGCTAAGTAATTTCCAGGTCTTGCGGTCTGTCTCATATTAGTTTCTAAGGATAAGTGAATGAAGAGGAAAAAGCCAATCTGAAACTCTTAGGCATTGAATTAACTCTTTTGAATTAACCCTTCTTTTGCTGACTCAGTATTTTGATTGTAATTATAGTAGACCCATGAGTAATTCATTGGATTCTAGCCTAATCAGTCTGATCTGGTCATTAAGATACACAAATCACCAGATGTCTTTTTAGCAATTGCTTGCCTGTTGGCCTAAAGGAGAATGTGGTAGATTCATTTGTGTATAAGATATGATGCCAATATTAGGGATGACAACTGGAAAAGAAACTTTTAAAATAGAAACATCATGGAAACTCAGAAGTAGATTTGGAAGGCACATGGGAGATAAATTTAGTCTAAGTTCTACCAAAATCATGAAACCCAACTATGATATCTCTGATGACTCACTTGAAGTCTTTCAATAATGGAGAACTTGATAATCTTCAAATTAGTCAATTTCATTATTGGACAGCTATATTGTGGGATACATTTTAGTTAGATACATAGAGATATATTCAGCTGAAATAAGACTCCCTATAATAAATGGCTTATATTGCATAGTTTTGTAGTTTACAAAGGACTTATCTCCCTTCTTTTCCCATGGAGTAAATTTATTATTGTTGTTATTATTATTATTAATTATTTTTAGGAGTAGTATTTGAACTGTGATTTCATTGGTTCAGGAAACTCCTTAGATCAAACTCCCCATGCCAATTTAGTTGAGAAGCTTCTCCATACTTTATATTCTTAAGAGAATTGCCTAGACCATTATGATATTAAGTAACTTGGCTAGAATCGGACATCCAATATGTATCTGAAGTGGGACTTGAAATCAGGTCTTCCTAGGCCAACTTTCTATCCATTATAGCATGCTGCTTTGCAATTATACTATGTTACCTCTGAAAGTTACAATTATTGTTATTATTAATTCTCCATTTTACAAATGAGAAAACTGAGCCTCAAAATCATGAAGTGATTTGTCCGAGGTCACACACTTTGAAAATAACAGAGGTAGGACTTGAACCCAGATCTTCAGATTACCAAATTCAATACACTTCCAATGAACTCACTGGTTCAAACTTTGCCCGTCAGGATCAAGCAGAAGAAATGTAATCCCTTTTCAACCAGGAAATCCTCAACTGTGGTATTCTGGACTTCATCTTTTATTTTTCAACTGGGAAGGGAAAAGAGAGTAGTTAAGTAGCAGTACAAACTAGAACTGTAGCGAACAGCGGCATTTGATTGTCATTTATTTAGTTGTCTTTCAGTCGTGTCTGACCCTTCATGACCCCATTTGGGGTTTTCTTGGCAAAGATACTGAAGTGGTTTGTCATTTCCTTCTCCAGCTCATTTTACAGATGAGGAAACTGAGGCAAACAGGGGTAAATGACTTGCCCAGGGGCACCCAACTAGGAAGTGTCTGAGACCAAATTTGAACTCAGGAAGAGGAGTCTTCCTGACTGCAAGCCCGGCAATCTATAACACTGTACCACCTTGCTGCCCCTTGATTATAATTGGTACCTGCTTAATTAACACTAATTAAAACATAAAGTGACCAAGAGAAACTGTATCTACTATTAAAATTCAGCAAAACCTATTTGTGAAGCTAATGTCAAGGGGCAGGATTATCAATTGGCTTTAAATTTAAGTGTGTTCCATCAACTGTTTTCTCATACAAATTTTAATACTTAGAATACAGCACTTTTCCCATGTTATGCCAGAATCTGTATAATAATGAGACACATGAAAGGGTTGTATAATATCTTTTGTAAAGGAAAATATAAAATACAAATCAAATTTCATAATCTTAGCTATAATAATAATAATATTTGCTATTGATAACTTGCTTGAAATACTCATGTCAGTTTCTTATATACTACCATACATACTATAAATAATGAAAAGAGAAATTAATCTTCCATAAAAAGCAAGGAGGACATGAGTTTAAATGGAGGAATTTGCAAGTATGATTATATTATATAAGCCAGGTGTTTTCAGGTAAGTAAAGCTGCTCATTCTGGGTATGAATTAGGAACTTTACAAGATACTTTAACAAGGATTTCATTAATTACACTAGTGCTCCTTTACATTAAATTATACACCAATGACCTGAAATAGTTCACCCACTCGCCTAATGTATGTTCAGACACTAATTTAGGCCATATGTACATCACACACTTGAATCAAACTTTATGACAGTCTTCTATCACAATAAAATTATTTTTATCATCATAAGTGAATATACTGTAAAAATTGTGCTATAGCCTCATAGGGTGAAAAGATATGAAAGGTCTATAATCTGTGCCAGAACCCACACCAATGACAGCATGGATCACTCAAAGTATGCATTCATCTGAGCTGTCACTCTTCATATAGTTGATTGAACTCTTTACCTTTGGAACATTTCTTTATCAGGCAAGTTCTGGCCCATTAAGACAGCAAACTAGAGAAAGACCAAAACTTCATGGTTCAACCCAGGAAAGAGCAAGACAGTATATTAAACGATGAGAATCAATGAGAGGAGTCTTTCGGCCTACTTTAAATAGCACCAAGTTAGCTACAACAATACCAAATCAATTACTTCTAATTTTTCATAATAAGCTGGGCAAAATTCCAGGGAAACATTTTCACTAAAGCATTGAACCATCATTAATAAAAATGCACTCTTTTTTCCCCATGACATATTCACTTAATAAATTTTAAAGCAAAATAAACACTTGTACACCTTTATACTAGTGTTAGGACTCAAAAAATTTTCAGTACATGGGAGAAATTGATAGACAAGAGATCTGAATTTTGACTCAATTAAAATAACATTTATTTAGCACCTTCTGTGTTCCTGGCACTGAGCTAGGTGCTGAAATACAAAGGCAAAAAGAAATAGTTTCTGCCCTTAAGGAGATGACATTCTGTTGGGGGGAAATGGTGCATATATATATATAAATGCATATATGTAAAGTGATTTCTGGGGGGAGGTCACAAGTCTAACATGAAGGACAGTTTGTTAACAATAGATTAAAGTTCTAAGGGGCAATAGAAGGATAGGGAACTCTGGAATTGGCAGAGGTATGGGATTGATACATAAAACCCTTCTGACTAGGATTGGATTTGCTGGCTTGGGAGGGGCTTAAGTCACTAAAGACTGTGGAAGTTGTATATCTTCTCACCTCAAAAAGAGACGAAGTTAACATGAGATCAAAATGAGAGGACAGAATTTTCCACTATAGAGGTTTTGTTTTATTTTTCATTTTAAGTTCTTGAGAGAAAGAAATGGAGAGAATACTAGATACTTAGAGAACAGTGAGGTGGTCAGTATAAGAGCATCAAATATTTTTAGTGTGGTAGTGTTTGTTTTTTAAATCACAGGTGTTCTCTTGGGTAGCTGACATGCTAAGAAAAAAATAAAAGATATGTAGGAAGTGGTAGTCCTTATCCCTGCCCCTGCCTTACTTCAGCCAAGTATGATTGATACTTGTTTGTAAGCATGTCCTTTTATTACATGATAGACGACATCTGACTTATCAAGTCTCATTCACAAACATCTTCGGTTGACCCTGTCCTTTGCATTTTCCTTATGTCCCTTTGTTCATAGAATGAGGGCACAGAAAAGCTCTAGGAGTCAAATTAGAAAGAATGACCTTTTTCCTAGCTCAGACCTGGGATTCCAGCTCCTTCATTCATTGTTAGAAAGTTTTCTCTCCCTAACTGAGGGCATCATCACAAGTTATTCATGTGTTTCATAATTATACTTACAAGGGCTGTGAATGAACCTATGCCTTTAAATCTGCCCTATCTGACCATAAGCCTAACATATGGCCAACTCTTACACTTGGATGGGTATGAATGAGCAGGGAGTGGTAGTGAAGGAAAAGAGTCCTAGACCTGCCACTATGTAGTTGTGTGACCTTGGCAACTCCCAGGTCCTCAGGTTCTTCTATGAAATGAGGCAGTCAAACAAGATGACCTATAACAAGATGTTCTAGCTCTAATATTTGTGATTCTAATCTTCAAAGACAGAAAATCTGAGATGGATCTCCCTGATCACCCTGTAATATGATAATTAAGTTTAATTATCTATTATTGAATTTTTCCCCTGGCAGATTTCTTTCTTTCCCTCTAACATGGTAACTTTCTGGTCCTTTAGGAGTTCTCTGGTCCTTCTACCAAAAAGGAAGAGAGGAAAAAAATGAAAATCCCATCAGTCACTACTTACTGGCTGTGATCAAAGATTTGCTGAAAAAGAAAATAAAAATTAAAACCTTGAACTATGATTTTCCATTATTACTAAGAGTTATGGAACACAAATTTAATGTTTGTGACAGCATCCTGGTCCAAATTCTTTATTTGTAAGATCAGTGAGTTCTCTTCAAAAGATATGTGACCTTAGAAAAAACATGTAGCTCTCTGGATCTTATTTCCTTACTGATAAAATGAGGAAACTGGACTGGATGACTCTAAGTTCTCTTTCAGGGCTAAGATTATATAAATCTATAGTCAAGTTAATTACTTGGAATGGGCTCCTCCCCATCTTTGTTGAAGCTGCTTCCTTCAACTAAGATGCTACCTCCTTCATTAAACCTTTTCATCATATTAAACCAGTCCCTGAAAGTGGTATTGACAAATTTCTCATTTTACTTGAGAGAAAGAAATGGGTGCTCTCCATTGCATCACCACATTACTCCTTGTATCATAATTATTTATGTACATTTCTTTTCCAACCTATCAGATTGTAAGCTTCTTAAGAACAAGATTTATATCATTTCTTTTTGTCTCAAGTTAACTAATTCACAAAGCTTGTTGATTTGAAAATGATTTTCATCATGAATAAAGAGGGCTTCTTTAGGGACTACATACTTGAATAAGCCAAATACTACCTGGAAATCTTCAGTCCAATCTCTGGTTCTTTTACAGAAAACAGAAGATCTCACCACTCCTCATGACTATAATTAAATACATCACTCCAGAAAGTCAGAAGTGATATGTAGGTGAGCAGTTTTTTTATTTGCTTCCTTTTGTTGCTGTTGTTGTTCAGTTGTCTTACTCTTTGTGAGCACATTTGGGATGTTCTTGGCAAAGATACTGGAGTGATTTGCCATCTCCTTCTCCAGCTCATTTTACAGATGAGGAAACTGAGACAGAGTTAAGTGACTTGCCCAGAGTCACACAGCTCTATCTAGTAAGTGTCTGAGTCCAGATTTGAACTCAGGAAGATGAGTCTTCCTGATTCTAAGCACACCGCTCTACCTCATTTGCTATTTATGTTCATTTTGCCCCCACTCACTGGCTATGTCATTCTATATAGGATAATAAGATTGCAGATTTCCTACTAGAAGGAGCCTTAGAGGTCATCTAGCTCAACCTCCTCATTTTATATTTGAGGAAACTAAGTCCCATAGAAGATAAGTGGCTTGTACCAGATCACACAAGCAGCAGTCAGGAATCAAATCCAGGTCCTCTAACTCTTCCATTCCCCTCTTAATCACTAGAAAAGGAAGCCATTTATTTAAGGGCCAGAGCTCATATCACAACAGCAGAAATCAGTAAAATCTAATTCAATTTGACTTAACAGGTATTTATTTACTATGTTCCATGCTCAGAACTAAGGATGAAGTCCTAACCCTTAAAGTACTTACAGTCTAAAAGATGGAATGAACTATGAACACAGATAAATATATGACACAAGTTCAAATAAGTGGTCCAGACAAAATGGTAAAAGATACATAAGGAGGGAGAAGTGACTTTGCCTGAGTCTTTAGAGAGGAGGGAACACCTAAACTGGGCCTTGAAAGGAGAAGAATTTCAATGGGAGAAAAAGTGAAGGGATGTATCAAAGACATAAAGGAAGATGGCAGCCCCTGTCTACATGTGTTTAAACTGGAGAGGGCAGGATAAGATCAGGGAACAGTTGGTGCTTTCATCTGGCTGGAACATATGGCGTATCATGGAAAGAGGTATGAAACAAAGCTAAAAATAGTGGGTGGGTTTTGTATACTGTCTAAAGGAACTTCCATTTTATCTAGTAGATAATGGCAGACAATTAAAGTTGTTTGAACAAAAACATGATGAGACTTGTACATTGCAAAAAATATTTTGGCAGTTGTATGAAAGATGAAGAGGAGAAGGAGGCAAGGAGACCAATGAAGAGGCCATTATGATAGACCAGGAGAGAGATGATAAAGGCTGGACAGGAGATGACAGTGTAAGTCAATAAGAATTATCAACAGGACCAGATAATTGCCTGAATTTGGGAGAGGGAGAGATGAAATCATAAATGGTCTCTAACCAGCAACAATAACTTTTCAGTTGCCATGAGCTGGGAGAAATCATGAAGAAATAAAAAAGCACAGAACTAGATAGGTATCAGGAGACTGAATTGCTGGTCCCAGTTCCACCAGTAATTTACTGACCTTTAGTGAAAATACAATTACTAAATGGAGATGAATAATACCTTTCTCTCCCTGGCTATCTCACAGCACTACTGAACTACTTCACAGTATGACTGAAAAAAATAAAATAGGTTAAATGGAAGTAGTCCTGAAAAGTATACATTATGATACAAATGTAAGGCAATGGTACCATTAGGTATACACACACACACACACACACACACACACACACACTTTTTATTTATATATATATATATATATATATATATGTATATATATATATGTATATATATATGTATGTATATATATATATACGTATATATATATATGTATATATATATACACACATATACATATATATAATTGATACCCTTTGTTTTTATATTGTTGTTTCTGGATCTATCACTCCCACTTCCTCAAATTGAACCTTCCCTCCTAACAAAGGAAAACATTCAAGCAAAAACAACCCAATTCAGTGACAAGGTTTCATAATACATATAACTTTTCTACCTTCATAATCCCTTCCTCTCTGCTGAGAGGAGGGAAATATGTTTCATTATCTGTTCTCTAAGACCATTACTGGTTTTTCAGTCACTCAGACTTTGCCTTTTATTTAGTGATTTCTTAATTTACACGGCTGCTTGTTTCTTCCTGGCATTAGTTATTATATATTTTCCCATGTTTTCTCCTATAACAGAGGTGATCAGGAGAACCTATAATCAATCTGATGAGTCCCTCAATCAAACTGAGGAGACCATAGAGTATGGAACTTTATTAGAAGGAGGAACCTTCCATAGAGCTAGACATTCACATCAGCCCTTTGATTTGAAGACACTATGAACTTTGCTTATAGGTCCCCAGTGATTGGTGCTGCTTCAAAGATGATTGGCAATTGAAAGTCAAAGAGGAACCTACTCTTGATGCCTGTAGTAATGAGCTGCTGTGAAATGGCTCCATCCCATGAATGGGAATGGGATCAATGACACAGGCAGAAGGATTATCCTTGGCAAAAAATAAGGGCCATCTTTTACTTTGAGACTGGAAGGGAGAATGTGAAGACATAAGAAAATTTGGAGAAGAGGTGAAAGAGTTCACCTTAGAACTTTACTGGTATTTTAGACAGGCACAGGTGCTGATGATTCTCAAGTGGGAAGGAAACTTTAAAAGGATTTATAACCTCAGAGAAGAGGGTAAGTAAAGGTCCTAATTCTGTCTTATGTCCAGCATGCCTCTTGTTGCCTTGACATTTCATATTGCAGTGGAAGGAACTGCATTGGGCATCGGGAGAGGTAGGAACTAGTTCTGGCTCTGTCACTAACTAGTTCTATGATTTTTAGACTGAGGGTTTAACCTCTATAGAACTCAGTTTCTTCATCTATAAAATGAAGGATTGAACTAAATGATTTCTAAGGCTCACTGTAGCACTTAATTTCTATGATTCTTTTACTAGCTAACTGCATTACTCCTTAGGGACAGAGGGGTGGAGGCAGATATTTGAGTAAGGGAAGAAGCAGTCCCAGTAACATAGGCTGAGAATCAATAGAAAGGAATTACTTATTCTTGAATCAGCAGAACAGGACTCTGATTCTGGGCACCAAACTTAGGTCAGAAAGACAAAATTAGACAAGATAAATAGATGCTAGATTCCCAAGAGCCTCTAGGAATGTGTCACCTCACCAGTGTCAGCCAATCACCAGGAATTCAGCTAAAAGGCCAGAGGGAGAGAGCCAAGAGCTCACACCTCACCCAGCCAGGAGGCAAAGGACAAAGAGGAAGTCAAAAGGACCAGAGAATGAGATGCCTGAAAAGCAGCTTACTAGCCTCTTCTTATCATTCCTATCCCTCTTTGCTTGAATTCTTCCTTCCCATGTACAAGCAGAAGCTTTATTCACTTTTAGAAAACTTCAGTTCTTTTGATGGGCAACTTGAATGCTTTTTTTCTGGGAAATTCTCTTAATCCTGTGTTCCTGTTGTCAGTATCCATAACAGGGAAGAGATGAGCAGGCTTTAAGCTCCATTGAATTTTATTAGTGTGAACTGACTACTTAAGAAATCACTATAGTCTCTACTACTAAAACTCAAAGTCACAAAATTAAAAAAAAAACAACCACTTCATGCCACAAACCTCTTTTCATCCCCATTTTCCATTCCCTTCTCTTTTGTGACAGGTTCTGATGAAGAGGTGAGCCTTCCCCTTACAAAGACTAATCTGTCAACTTGAGTTCTTAGACTGAGAACATTAATTCCATTCACAAAAGGATGGAGCCAAGGGGAGAGCAACAGCGAGCTTTCTAAGATTCCAGGAAAGTCTGGTAGTCACCCCAAGGCATTAATCAGATCATAGTTCATTTTGCCTCCATACCATTCCAGGAAAATTCATCCCTTTCTTCTTGATCCTGTGGTTTTTTTTTTAAATTATTCAATCATCAGTATAGTTAGAATAAAGGAAATTTATTCAAAGTAGAAGAGAGTAATGAAACAAAAGGATCACTGAGGGTCAGTATGAACTCTCATTCATTCATCCCATCATGTATTTCAATCTCACAAAGCAAGTCACTTTATTCAACTCAACCCCACCCTCACCTCACTAAGGATAGACTAAAAAGAATGAATGCAACTAATACTTGGAAGACTGACTTGCCTTCTCAGCACAGAAGACATAGCGTCAGCCTAGCCTGAGAATCATTTCACCTTGCTTGTCACAGAGGCCCTGCACACTGTGACTATCTGATCCAGCTCTTCTTAGAGGCATCTTTTTTTGCCTCCTCCAGGTCTACTCTGGCCTCTGACAATGCTCCACTCTGCCAGTGCTCTTGAATATTGCCTGCTAAGCTCACCTGCTCTTCAGCAAGCTTGGATCTGGCCCAGAGTGTGACCTCAATATTCAAGTCATAGCACAAGTAAGTAGCAATGGCATAGGCAAATCTCTTTCTTAATAAATTTCTATTGCCCTATTTCCTCTTTATTCACTTAAAGAAATCCATGCACTCCCCTAATTGTTGCTGTTCAGCAGCTCAGTGACTCCCATGGACCACAGCATTTCAGATCCTTCTATCCTTCACTATTTCTTAAAGTCTGTCCAAGTTCATGTTCATTGTTTCCATGATATTATCTATCATCTTCTACTGTCCCTTTTTCCTTTTGTCTTCAATCTCTACCAACATATTCTTGGGGGAGTGGGGAATGTCTTTTCCAGTAAATCCCATCTTCTCATTATGTGGCCAAATTATTTAAGCTTCACCTTCAGTATTTGACCTTCCAGGATATAGCCTGAATTGATTTAAGTATTGACTGATTTGGCCTCCTTGCCATCCCCTAAAAATTCTTCTCCAGCACCAAAATTCAAAAAGTGTCGATTCTGCAGCACTTAGCTTTCCTTATAGTCCAACTCTTATGGCCATAACATTGCTACTGGAAAAAATCATAGCTTTGACTATGTGGACCTTTGTCAGCAAGGTGATGTCTCTGCTTTTTAGTATATTGTCTAGATTTGCCATAGTTTTCCTTCCAAGGAGCAAGCATCTTTTTTTTCAAAGATTCATTAATTTGTTTATTTTTAGTTTTCAATATTCACTTCCACAAGATTTTGAGTTCCAAATTTTCTCCCATCTCATCCCTCCCCCATCCCAAGGCAGCATGTATTCTGAATACTCCTTCCCCTAATCTCCCTCCCCTCTGTCTCCCCCCACCTCCCTTATCTCCTTCCTCTTCTATTTTCCTGCAGGGCAGGAAATTTCTATACCCCATTGCCTGTAAATGTTATTTCCCAGTTGCATGTAAAAACAATTTTTAGCATTTCTTTTTAAAACATTGGGTTCCAAATTTTCTCCCTTCTTCCCTTCCCACCTACCCTCATTGAGAAGGCAAGCAACTGGATACGGGTTATACTTCTGTAGTAATGCAAAACACTTCCATAGTAGTCATGTTGTGGAAAACTAGCTATATTTCCCTTCATCCTATCCCCCCCCCAAATTTATTCTATTCTCTCTTTTGGCCCTGTTCCACCTCAGAAGTGTTTGCTCCTGATTACCTCTCCCCCAATCTGCCCTCCCCTTTATCATCCCCCCACTCTCTTATCCCCTTCCCCCCTATTTTCCTGTAGGGTAAAATAGCTTTCCATACCCAATTGAGTGTGTATGTTACCTCCTCCTTAAACCAAATCTGATTAGAATAAGATTCATGCATTCCCTCTCACCTTCCCCCACTTCCCCTCCACTGTAGAAGCCTTTTTATGTCTGCTTTATGTGAGATAATTTACCCCATTCTACCTCTCCCTTTCTCCTTCTCCCAGTATAATCCCCTCTTACCCCTTAGTTTTATTCTCCAGATATCACTCATTCATCTTCAACTCACCCTGGGCCCTCTATCTGTCTATCTATCTATCTACATACATACATATATTTTTTCCCTCCAACTACTCTAATACTGAGAAAGGTCTCATGAGTTACAAATATCATCTTTCCATGCATCACTGTAAACAGTTCAACCTTAATAAGTCCCTTATGATTTCTCTTTCCTATTTACCTCTTCATGTTTCTCCTGAGTCTTGTATTTGAAAGTCAAATTTTATACTCAGCTCTGGTCTTTTCACCAAGAATGCTTGAAAGTCCTCTATTTAACTGAATATCCATTTTTCCCCTGAAGTATTATACTCAGTTTTGCTGGGTAGGTGATTCTTGGCTGTAATCCTATCTCCTTTGCTCTCTGGAAGATCTTATTCTAAGCCCTCTAGTCCCTTAATGTAGAAGCTGCTAAATCTTGTGTTATCCTGATTGTGTTTCCACAATACTTGAATTGTTTCTTTTTGGCTGCTTGCAATATTTTCTCCTTGACTTGGGAACTCTGGAATTTGGCTACAATATCGCTAGGAGTTTTCCTTTGGGGATGTCTTTCTGGAGGTGATCAGTGGATTCTTTCAATTTCTATTTTATCCTTTGGTTCTAGAATATCAGAGCAGTTTTCCTTAATAATTTCTTGAAAGATGATGTCTAGGATCTTTTTTTTTATCTTGGCTTTCAGATAGTCTGATAATTTTTAAATTATATCTCCTGGATCTATTTTCTAGGTCAGTTGTTTTTCCAATGAGATATTTCCATTCTCATTTCCAATGAAATTCACATTGTCTTCTATTTTTTTCATTCTTTTGGTTTTGTTTTACAATGTCTTGATTTCTCATAAAGTCACTAGCTTCCAGTTGCTCCATTCTAATTTTTAAGGAATTATGTTCTTCAGTAATCTTTTGGACTTCCTTTTCCATTTGGCGAATTCTGCTTTTTAAGGAATTCTGTTCCTCATTGGCTTTCTGGACCTCTTTTGCCATTTGGGTTAGGCTATTTTTTCAGGTGCTATTTTCTTCAGTATTTTTGGGGGTCTCCTTTAGCAAGCTGTTAACTTGTTTTTCGTGATTTTCTTGCATCACTCTCATTTCTCTTCCCAGTTTTTCCTCTACTTCTCTTACTTGCTTCTCAAAATCCTTTTTGAGCTCTTCCATGGCCTGGGGCCAATTCATATTTTTCTTGGAGGCTTTGGATGTAGGAGCTTTGACTTCATTGTCTTCTTCTGGTTGTATGTTTTGATCTTCTTTGTCATCAAAGAAAGATTCTATGGTCTGACTTTTTTTTTTTTGCACTGTTTGCTCATAATCCCAGCCAATTACTCGAGTTATAAACTTTTTGTTAAGTTAGGGTTCTGCTTCCAGTGTGGAGAATGTACTGTCCCAAGCTTCAGGGGTTTTGTGCAGCTGTTTTCAGAGATACTTCTAAAGACCTGTAAATATTTTGTTCTTCCAAGGTGGTATGATAAGAGGCAAGGTGTTTACTCCTTTGCTGGACTATGCTCTGGTGTATGAGCACTCTTTTCTGCCTTGGAACTTTGAGGAGGCTTCCTTCTGCACCACCACTGCAAGCTCTACCACATCAGTGCTCATCCTTGCCCAGGGATGATGCCCACCACCCAGAATTGTGACCCAGATCCAAGCAAGGGCAAAGTAAGACAATCCTGTACCAGTGAAGAGATCCCTGCAATTCCCTCTCTGATCAGCCAAGTCAAGTTTAGTCTGTTCTTTGTGGGCTTTAATGTCCTGATCTGTAAAATGAGAAGGTTACATTAGATGACCTCCAAGGTCTCTTTCAGATCTAAATCTAAGATAGACCCTAACAATAAACTGGGTTTTTTTAAACAAATCTTTTTTGAAGTAGAGATCCTGTAGTGTCTTCATAAATGAGTAAATGACTCATTTGTAATTAGTAACCACACACATATTAAAAAGTCCTTGCACTAAAAATTCTTAAAATAGCTTCTCTTCAGTAACTAAATATAGTGTATGCAATTTTATGTACAGTAGTAGTTTGCTCAGGTCAATCTATCTTCAAAAATAACAGAAAGGTAAACTTCAGCCCAGTTTGAATTAGTAGATTTCAAATAAAAGGTTTATGACATTGCAACAGAGCTTTCCAAGGGTTATCATTTTAAGTACCATAAGCCAAGCTAAATTCAAACCTCTCCAATTTTAATTTCTAATAATTTCAGAACCAATTTATCTAAGTCTCTTTGAGCAAAAAGTTCAAAATCAATTAGGGACAACTATGAGGTACAGTGGATAGAGTGCTGGGCCTGCAGTCAGGAAGACCTGAGTTACCTGGCCTCAGATACTTACTAGCTGTGTGACCCTAGGCAAGTCAGTCAGATTCTGTTTGCCTTAATCCACTGGAATAGGAAATGACAAACCCCTCCAGTATCTTTGCCAGTACAACTCTATGGACAGTAAGGTTCATAGGATCATGAAGAGTCAGACACAACTAAGCAATCAAATAACAACAACACAACACACTCCCTTTTCTGACCACAATTTTCTGATCTCCCATGTCTCTTGCTCATGTCTCTCTGTACTCACCAAGAAATTCAATTGCTAAATTCCCCCTAATTTACTCACCCCATTGACCCCTTATAACAACATTAGGTTTCCCAGGACCCACTCTCTTTCTCTTCTAATCCATCTTGCAAGACCAGTACCGTATTGATATTTCTAAAACATTACTTTGATCATCTCAATCTTCTGCTTTCAATTCTTCAATAATGGCCCACTGTCTATTAATTACATCCCAAACTTCCTAGTCTGGTATTCAATGTCCTTCATTATCTGGCCCCAATTGCACTTTCCATGTCCATTTCCCCCACTAAATGAGATACTCTAAACAAGATACTACTAAAAAAGATACTCCAATTTGGCCAAGGCAGTATACTACCTCCTGCTCCTTCAATATAACTTGAATTTTCCTGCTCTGTAACTTTGTCCATGCTATTCTACTATTTTTTAAAATTCTATACATCCTTCTAGGCCCAGATCTAACCCTATCTCCTTTAGGAAGCATTTTCCAAACATTCTAGCCAAAAGTATTTTCCTTCCCTAAATTCCTCTAATACTCATTAGCAGTATCATGTAAGTGGCCCTTATCATGTACTAACCAGTATTCTAATTATTAGTACAGATATTGTCTTGTTTAGAATCTGATTAGTGAATAAGCTCCTGAAGAGCTAAGATTGTAGTTTATATTTCTTTGTATCTCTAATACTGGTATGAATGCATATAATCAGTCAGTCCATCAAAAGTAGTAAAGGATTATCTTCAAATTTTTTCCAGGTTGGGAGAAATGAGAGAGAGTCGAATGGAAGAGATTAAATATTTGGGTATCTAAAGTGGAGTATGTAGTTACCACAAAGAACTGGAAAGGAAAGGGTTCAGAAGGGATAAGATGAAGACATAGGAAACAAACTTCCCAGAATTCACAAGTCTCTGTTTTTACTTTCAACTGAGCAAGGAAAATCAATTTAAAATTTAAACAAAGCTTAGAGATCCTCTAATCCAACACATTTTATAGGTGAGGAACCTGAGGCCCAAAGAGTTTAATTTCTAGTCACACAAATAGATGGCAGAAGTAGGATTTGAACCTATAGCTTCAAGTCTAGCATTTTTCCCACTCTGCTTGGTTTGATCAAAAACTGCAAAAATAAAAATAAAAACATATGTGCTTCATATGATTTGAGAAAGGCCCTTTGTTGCTGTTTGTTTGTTTATGTGTTTGTTTTTCAAAACAACCACATACATACACACAGAGTTTACTTCTTACAGTGGACCTCTCATCTCATGCTAGGGAATTTTCTGATCAAGGCATCACTGCATAAGACATGGCCTTGATCCACAAGGAATTTACTGATTCAATTTCATTCAATACACGTTTATTAAGCACCTACTCTGACAAGCCGAAATGAAATGGTTAATGAATAGGATTGCATTGCATTCTAAACCAATATGTAATAAAGTTCTTAAGTTTTATGAAATGAAAAACCTAGAAAAATGGAATACTACATAATAAGGTGTTAATTATGCGGCACAGAAATTGAGGGAAGCTCCAAACACAGGGAAAGACCCAAATCAGAGGCATCAGAAAGAATCATGAATTCATTTCTTACTTCTAGTATTTCAGAAGAGGTAACATGCTCTAGGCCTAGATTTCTTCACATGTGCCACATCTATAGTATGTGGTCACAATTTCTGCAAAGACTGTATCCTAAAGTACATTCATTCGATTTGTGGGGACAATTTTAAATGTCCTGCGTGTTGGGAAATTTCTGTTGTGAAGAATCTCTGGCCCAATCAACAAGTGTGCATAGTAGCACAGTCCTTCAAATTACTCCAACCTCACTTGAGGAGGAGCCTGAATCAGAGACAACGATCAAGACAAATTCCCTGAGGAAATCAGTCTGGATTCTGAAACTGCCCATCCTGGGATCATTCTATCCACAGATGTGAAAACAATGGGAGGAGATGCATGGGTTAAGCTGCATTGTGCTGTGGAGAGACCTGATCTATGTGGTCTTGCCCTAGCAACTCAGAACTTCATGTCTGAAAGACATTATTGGGAGGCGACAGTTGGAAAAAGTCTGCTTGGGATGCTGGCCTTTGTAAGAACTCTGTGCATAGAATTGGAGAGGTTTCATAATCTTCTATTGGATACTGACTTTTGAGTCTAAGACAAAATAAATATATAGTCTGTACCATACCTTGGACCAGAATTCCATTAAGAGGAAAACTACAAAGTAGGGCACTTTTTGGATTATGAGGCAGGAGACAGTGTTTTATGATGTAGACAGTAAGTGTTACAACTATACATTCACCAGTTCCTTTTTAGAGCCTCTCTGGCCTATATTTTCCATTATTGGTCTCTACTCCAAGAATGAAAATATTCTGACTATTGACCCCATATCAGATGAGGCTGAAGAGACCCCAGAGCATGACCATGACAATGACACTTGCTTGGAAACTTCCTACAGAGGGGAATCCCAGTCCCTGACCCCCATATATGATCTTTTTTTACCCTGTACTAGGATGTACTTCATTTTGGGAGCAGGGAGAAATTTGTCTTATTTTGTAATATTCAAGCAATGAACCACATACTAGGGGGAGGTCAGCATCAGATATATTGATGGTCCACAGATGAGAGACAAAATATGCTTAATAAACTATGTGAGTTTAGAAAATTCAAGAATGAGAAAATTGATTTCCAAAAGACATGGATGGAAAGAACAATGACCCACAAAAGAATCAAAAGTAAACATAACAAAATTGTAGAGATCAAGTGGCATTCAAATGAAGAGATATGAGAAAACACCCCCAATCTATGACTTGGTGACAGTGGGAGGTCCACAGATGTTATACACTGCATATGTTTTGGGGCTTTCTCAATCTATCAACCAGTTATGCTGATTTTTTTTCCCTCTCTAAAAACCAAATAAACCACTACTTGTTTTATGGGAAGGCTCTTGGAGAGAGGTAAAGGGGGTGGGGAACTATACATGGCATATTATGGTCACATAAGACAGAAAACATCAATAAAAATTAGTTTTTCAATGGAAAGATTTGATTTAACCAATGCAGAGTGAAGTAAGCAGAACCAGAACAAGTTTATTCCCTATCATCAATATTATAAAAATGAACAATTTTGAAGATTCTTATAAATGGATTAAAAATTAAATGAATGGAACCAAGGAAAGAATTTATACAATAAGGACACTATTAAAAAAGCAGTTTTGAAAGGTGAATGAACTGTGATCAATAAAATGACTTATGGTGAAAAACGCTATCCGTTATAGAGATGTGAAAAACCTTAAGGTAAAGCATGAGACATACTTTTTTTTATTCAACCATTGTGGGAATTAGAATTTTATTGTACATATTTGTTACAATGGAAATGTTCTCCAAAGCAGTGGAGGATAAGAGTGAGAAAATTGATTTCTCTTAATTTTTAAAAATAGTGATGGGAGAACTTTGAGAAGTATTGATTAAAATTTCAGATAATATCACAGTATTATTAATTTGACTTCATTGTTTTATTCTTGTTATAAAAACCTTTCACAAAGTAGGAATAAACTAAATGTAATGAAAAAATTAAATATGAATAAAACTTTTTAAATCCTCAAAAAAAAAGTACAAAAGAACCTAAAGGGGAAAAAACAATCACTAGGGAGGGCTTTTAGAAGAAGGTAGAATTGGAGTTGTACCTTGAAAAATAGGAAGGAAATGTATAAATACAGAGGAGGAAGAGGCATCACACCTGGAGGGAATAATGTTAGAAATTTCTCATGCAGTCAAGGACTGAGAACTAGAGTTCAGAATTTAAGATGCATAGTTTGGAGATCCCTTGCTCCGCTATCTATAATACATCCAAACAAAAATTAGAGTTGCCAGTAGTTTGTTAAAAAAAAGCAAGAACAATCCAGTCCTTCTTATTTCTAGTTGGAGTTGAGCAGTATAGCAAGGACTAAAAACAGAATGTATTCAGTTCTTTACTAATAAATAACACCTTGAATCTAAAATTCAACCCAATCTCAAAGAAGATCTGTAATAGCAGAAGTATTTTCCTCTTTAAAAAAGAGAATTTTAATTAGAATTCAATTCAATAAGCATTTATGAAGTTCCTGCCATGTGCAAGTTGATGCATACCCATGTGTAGGAATACAGATATGATCAAACAAAATAAAACAACAAAAAAAAGAAGTCTGCCCTTAAGGAGCTTATATTCTACTGCAAATCATGATAGTAAAATCAAAGAATCCAGAGAAAAATTACTAAAAAGATTGGTAATATTGAAAGAATAAATATTTTATTGAAGTGTTATCTTAATTTAACAAATCATAACTACAGATTTTTGTAGTTGTTACACATGGTTTAGGAAAAACCTCATTGTGTGAGATCATGCTTTGGCAGCTGAGGAAGAGGCAGAAAGAAGAGCCAGGAAAGAAAGTAACTACTAGGTTTCTTATTGAAGATGCTCCTCTTGACCCCAAATTTCACAGGCTCCATGTGGAGTAGGAGGCTACCAGTTCCCAAGACCTATGTTGACCTTGTTAAGTAGGGTCAATGAACAAGTCATAGAAAGGATCTAGGTAATGAAGAAAGAATTTCTCAAAAGATAAAGTACTTCTTTCTTCAATTCATGTATGCTGTTCAGAAAGTCCTATGCTTTCTTGAATTGCTATTAAGGTTTATAGATGCACCAGCAATAACTTTCAGACCCCATAGTTTTCTCCAACAAACTGCATAAGCAAAGGTGCAGAGGCAGGCTTTAATATGGTATTTAGAGGAACAGATAGTTAAGGAGATTGACTTGATTAGGCCAGAGTGTTTTTTTTTCTGAGAGGAGTAGGAAAGGAGGCTGTTATTACAAGACTGAGAACAGATTAGGGAGGGCCCAAGTCATAAGGAGCCACTGTAAGTTCTTCAGTACGAAGGCTGGTTTTTCCAGACCTGTAATTTCATTGTTGTAGGACAGAGGGATCAGATACAAGGCCATACTACCAAGTGTTAAAACATAACTGGGAAATACTTAGCAAAATAAATTTTAAAAACAACAGAACACAGATAATGTTAATATATGGTCTTCTAAGTCAATATATACCTGCAGGGATCCTTATGTATGGTTCAGTGGATTCCATTTCTATATGAATTTGACATCATTGATGTCTGGAGATCCTGGTGAGAAAACCCTTCCTTCCTGCAATGCAAAGAAGTCACTATTCTACAGCTATACCTTACAGAGCTGCCTAGGAATCTCAGAGGTTAAGTGATTTGCCCAGGGTCACAGAGTCCATACGTGAGAGGGATGGGACTCGAACCCAATACTTCCTGATTACAAAGACAATCCCCCCCCGTTTGTATTCAGAGTGGGGGGGGTGGAAATTCACTTCATAGAATCATGCAGGAAAGATTGATGCAAGAGGAGACTAGAAGCAGGGAGACAAGCCAGAGGGATATTGGAGTAATCCCAGCATGCGGGGGTGGCAGTGAGAAATGAGGAGCAAGAAGCATTTATTTTTATAATGCACTAATATATACTGCAGGCCTATTGTGAAATATAAATTTTTCAGTTAAATATCTCACTTTACTTGTTAGCAACCATTTGTATCTTAGTTCATAATAGGGACAACATCTAAAAGTAATACAACTGCTTCTCTTTTAAAACATACTTTAAATTACAAATTTGTCCATCATTTTATTCTGCCTTTGTAAGGTTCCATTGCATCTCCTAGTATCCAAAGGTACTTCTGTCCCTATAGTGAAAGGTCAGATGTTGCAAGAAACTGAAAGTCTCTGAAGAATTTTCTTCCCTTCTTCAGATGGGTTTTCCTGTGCAGTATAATTTCCATTTTCTTATCGCCAGTCACTCATACTTAGAACTCTGGTTAAAGTAAGGCAACTGCTTTGGTAGAAAAAAAAAGCTGGCAAAACTGAGCTTTCTTCGTTATCTGTTTCTTAGTCTAAGAAAGTGGCATGATAACTTCCCTAGTCCCATAGAAACACAGAGCTCAAAAAAAAGAAAAAGGAGGGAGGAGGTCCTATAACAACATTTAATTAGAGTGGGGACTGAGTAAAGCATACATGATAAACTGGGCTTAAATATGTCCCAATGCCCACCACATGGCACCCATTCACTAACAATGGCGAGGAATACGGAGACACAATTTCAAGTGCTGGATAAATCAATGAAAGGCAGCTCTTGTATGGATCTGAAACACAACTTGGTCATCCCTTGCACCTCCAATCCTGGCAAAAGCTATGTTCAAAGAACAACTCAATCCATGATCCCTGGACCCCAAAATGTCTATGAATACCCTCCATTCAGCACTGTGAAACAAACACAAGGCAGGGGGAACCCAGAGCACAGCATTGTGGGCTCTGCAGCAGTACCACAGGTAACAGCCATCCCCTGCTTCTTGACAGCGTACACTTGCCATACACTGACAACAGGTGCTCAGTTTTCCACTCTATATAAAAAGGTAGCTAGGTGACACACTGGATAGAACACTGAGCCTAGAATCATGAAGACCTGAGTTGAAATCCTGCCTTAGTCACTTGCTCTGGGCATTTAACCTTTTTCAGCCTCAGTTTTACCATTTTGTAAAGTGAGAATATTAAGAGCATTTAGGGTAAAGTGTTTTGTAAATTTTGAAGTGTTATATAAATGCTAGGTACATAATAGCTATTGGATAGACCAGTCTGATCAATCACACACCATGCCCACTCTTTAGTCCCCAAAATACCTTGGTACAAGGGTTTAACTGTTTTCATGTCATAGACCCCTTTGACAGTCTGGGGAAGGTTATGGACCCCTGCTCAGAATGTTGTTAATGCACAAAATAAACACATAGGATTACTAAGGAAACCAATTGTACTAAAATATAGTTATCAACATATTAAAAATAACTTCATATATCCCAGATAAAGAGCATTGTCTTGGTATAATTACAATCAGATTCAACTCACATCAGCAGTTCCCAGAAGCCCTTGTGGTGTGTGAGCTTCCCTAGAAAATCTCTGTGTAAGGCACATTGCACCCATCATCACCTTACTGATGTAAAGTGAATTAACAGAGTTGTCTCAAGTGGGATCCAAGTTTCTTTTTTCTGAATATTTTAGTTAACTAGAATCAGTGTGGTGGAAATATCATTGACTCTGGACCCTAAGAACTTGGGCCAAAATACCACCTCTCAGACTTACCACCTGCGTGACCTTAAGCAAGTCATTTAACATCCTTGGGTTTCATTTTTCTTCACTGTCAAAAGAAACAGTTGGTCTGGCAGTCAGTCAACAAATAACTGTTAAGAGCCCAATATGAGCCAGGTAATCTGCTAAGTGCTGAGGACACAAAATAATGTGGGAGGGGAGGAGTAGTCCCTGCACTCAAGGAATGAACAGTCTAATAGGGGAAATAGCATGCAAGTAACTATATATAAAATAAGGAGAGAGAGGGAGAGAGAGAGAGAGAGAGAGAGAGAGAGAGAGAGAGAGAGAGAGAGAGAGAGAGAGAGAGAGAGAGAAAGTCAGAGAGACAGAGAGAGAGAGAGAGAGAGAAAGTCAGAGAGACAGAGACAGAGAGAGACAGAGAGAGAAAGAGAAACAGACGAAACAGAGACAGAGAGACAGAGAAATTGGAGATAATCAACAAAAGGAAGGCACTAGGATTAGATGAGACTGAGAAAGGTTTCTTGTAGAAAACAGGATTTTAGCTGGGACTTGAAGGAAGCTAGGGGAAGCGAAGAGATGGAGATAAGGAGGGATGGGGAAGAGATAATTAAAATGCTCAGAATCAGGAGATAGAGTGTTTTGTTCAAGGAACAGATCTCTGAAGTCCCTTCCAGCCCTCAGCCTATGATCATTAGTATTTCAACCAGAAACTCCCACAAAGTATATCAGTAACAAAGAGCTAAGCTCTTTTGAAACCAGTGAGTGATTTTCCCTTTAAATGATATCATGACATTTTAACATTACTGTAACAAATAGAATTTTCCACTCTTTGCAAAAGGAGTCAAAGGCCTGCGTATTAATAGTTTCAGATTCTCTGTTGATCCTGTTTTTCTTTCCTTCTTGACTATCTAAATGCATTATCACTTTTCAATGAACATTTCTTCCAAATGAGGTGCATTATTTGAGGAGGACAAAACTGAGTAAATGTTATTTGTTCAATTCATTTCCTTAATTTTATTACTCCAAAACCACTTTACTTATTCACAACACACTTGTTTCTTCATGCTTTTCCAATACTGTCCTTTGAATCTATTTCAGGCCCTCTCCCATCTTCCTTCTATTTCATATTCTCATGTTCCATGTCAAATTTAACATTTTCCTGGCCAACCTAACTCCAAAATCCCTTCCAAGTCAGTCAGTTTGAGCAGAGTTACAAGTGACCTATTGTTTTTTAACTGAACAGATTAATACAATGGGAAGCAGAGCTAACAGCAGAAATGATCTCCTCAAATGTAGCTGGGGAGGCCTCAAAAGTAGGGGAAGAGGACATCACCTAGAGTGTGACTGTCATTGCTTCCCACTCTAACGAATTATACTCACTTAGTCTAAAGCTCAAATATTTTGACACTGGTAAAAGCCTGAAAGTGCTGTCAGTACTCTGGAGGAAAGCTCCAATTGCCCTAGCATTTAAGCTCTGAACATGAATCCTCTCTGCCAAGAAATCAGTCTTTTCCTTTTCTTACAAAACTTAGATACAATACGTTTATGTAACATGCCCCCATTGAGAGGCTATGGCACATGTCCTAGAAATCCAACCCATATGTTAGCTACTCTTATTTTTGATCCTGTTACTCTCTCACTGATTCCTTCATTCAATGCTGCAAATAACGAGATTCTTCTTACAACCTACAAAATAAAATTGTACTCCTTATGAAGTCAGTCAAGGTCCTTTGTGATCTCACAGTATTAATCTTGCCAGTCCTATCCCTATTCACCTTTCCAAATATTCAAACATGTCTCTAATTTCAGCAAACATACAGCTCCCAATACATCCATCCCTGCCTAAGCTATGCAAATCTAGTTCATATCCTTTCATAAGTTCATTAGTGGGGGGCCACCCAAAGTGCTAGATGCTTTCCTCCCTAATCTCTCTGTTCAAAATAGATTACCCAACTGTTCCCCAAACATGCTCTATGCTTTAGGCCTCTCTTTTTCCTTCACGTGGAATTCTCTTCTCACCCTAGTTATATTTGCTAAAATCTTGCCAACCATTTATGCCAAATCTCCATAATCTGAACTCTCAAAGCATTCTGTTGATACTATTACAGCACTTATCATGTTGTACATTCATTAAACAAGAACTTATTAATTGCCTACACTGTGCTAGGTACTAGAGATACAAAGGCAAAATAGAAGAATCCTTGCTTTGATAAAGAATTTATGTGGAGGTAGAGGTTGGCATGACTACAATATATATTCACAGATAAGAAAATATACAAGAAATACAAATCAAATGCAAAATAATTTCAAAGATAATGTTGAGAGGTCTAAGTGAGGAAGAAAGAAATCAGAGAGGGCTTCCTGTAGGAAAGGGCTCCTGAGCTAAGCCTTTTAGGGATCTAGGGATTCCAAGAGGTAAGGAAAAGAAGGAAAAGCATTTCAGTGATAGAGGACAGACTATGCAAAAAGACAGAAGTGAGCCTATGGAGAAAAAAGAAGTAAGCCAGCTGGGAGAGAAGGAAGACCATGTGAGGGGCCATTATGTGAAATAACCCTGGGAAGGTAAGCAGAAGCCAGATTATAAAAGGCTTTAAATGTTAAACAGAAGAGATGGAATAGTAATAGTTGGAATTCCATTGTATTATAATTATATGAATGCATGTCTTATCTTCTCTAATAGATGAGAAACAGCTTGAGGCCAAGGACTGGATTTAATTCATTTTTCTAAATACATGTTCCTACAAAGATGAGTTGTATAATGACAACCCAATCCTTATAAAAAAGGCCAGAAACAATATTCAAGAACTGTAGAAGCCCATATCCTGAAGAAAAAATAGGGGTGTTATCAAGGTCATTAGACTTCTTTAAATGTGTCATGACATCATTTTTGGAATTTCAGGGGAGTTAGAGGCAGTCCTAACTGATAGAACATGACAATATACAATCAACTTCACTGGAGTCTAGCAAAGATCATGTGAAAGTCTACAAGCCAAGTTATCCTCTCCATTTTCTTCAGGACTTTGTATGATTTCCTTGTTGTTTTGGGCAAAAGGAGAGAAAACTGTGGTGAGACAAGTATCAGGAAAAGACAGTTTTATTAGCTCCTCCCCAAAAGAATTGTACATGTACACATGGAAACTGAATCCACAAAGGGATGGTAAAAAGGAGAAGGAACATAATTGAATTTATTCTGAGCTGGCAGGAAACTGAAATCCAGATGGCATTCATTTCTCCATCACGTGAACTTATCTGGAGTGTCACATCTGTGGGAAATATGTTTCATGTCAAACTGATTAGGAGAGTCAACATTAAACATAACCCCACATGCTTTAAGGGGAGGTGAAATCTCTCATCCATTTACTTCACTGCTGGGATTTAGAGGTAGGCCTTAATCAACTTGCCTTATAACCTAAAGGAATTTGGTAGAAAAATCTATATTTGTTTCCTTAGTGAGCTTACTGAAGCATGAAATGGGATGTCTTGTCCTTAGCCTTAGGTGGAAATGGTATATAGTCCATTTATTTGGAAAGGGTAAGACATTGACACTGCTGAAAAGTTTCATATATTTCCTACTGGATTTAAGTGATATGGAGCTGGAGAAAGACAAGTAGAAAAATTCATTTTAAGGAGCCTGACAAAACAACTTCCCCTTTGGAGCACTGGGTATACAGGCATTATAATGAAATATACTCCAAAGAAAAGGAAAACAATCACTTTCTTAAAATGCTTCTTTCTCAATTGTGCTTTTAAAAAAAAAGTAACTAAAATGTCAATATACTTTAAACTGGAGAAACCAGAGCCAGGCATATACCCCAAGGAGGTCAAAGGTAGAAAGAAAGGTACCATATACAGGGAAATATTTATATCAATCATTTTTTCAGTAAGAAAAAAATAGAAACAAAGCAGATGCATATCAGTTAAGGAATGAATGAACAAATTGTGGTGTATAAGTACAATGGACAGTTGTATAAGAAACACTAAATATGAAAAATACAGAGAAACAATATGGGAAGACAAATGAACTGACGAAAGTTATGTAGACAAAACTGGGAAAGTGAGATATACAAGGACTACGACACATAAACAGAAAGAACAGCCAGAGAGGAAATGAAATACCATATAATTATAATGAATGAGCTTAGCCCTGGAGAGAAGATGAGTAGACATACCTTCTTCTAATTCTTTGCAGAGGTTGAAGACCATAGATATGAAACACTGCATATATTGTCATACCTACTTGAAACATTAATTTCCTGAACTACCTTTTTTTCTCATTTTTTAGTGTTTGCTGCAAGTGATGGCTTCTTAGCGGACAGGGAAAAGATATATTCAGAAGTGAAGATGATGTAAAAACTGACAGTACCAATTTTTTAAATTATGTTTAAAAGAGTAGGAAAATTATTTCTTTTTCCCCTCAAGATCTTTGGGCTCCCTTACTGATAATGTTTAATATGTATTAAGTAAAATACATATACATATATATATACATATATATAATTATATATGTATATATATAGACAGAGAGTAATTTCTGCTATAATATTTATTATAATTATCACTTATAAATAATGGATTATATACATACAGATAGTTCTGCTATACTTGCTGTATATACTTATCTGTTATAAATCTGTTTTATACACACACACACACACACATATATATACACAGAGTAGGTTCTTGCTTTATTCATGCCCAATTCTTCATGACCCCATTTGGAGTTTTCTTGGCAAACATACCGGAGTGGTTTGATATTTCTTCCTCCACCTTATTATATGTAATTATATGTTATCTACTATAAATAATAAGTAATATATAGATATTTAGTAAGTTCTGCTAGAACATATAATTATTTATTATATTATGTAATATATAGATATATACAGTAAGTTCTACTAGAACACATGTTTTGAAAACTTTAATTTGTCCCAACTGGATTCATGAATCAGGGAACAATTTCAGCATAACTCAAATTTTGCATTTGGTTATGTAAAATTTTGTCCACCAGGAATAGAGAAAATGCAAAAAACTGCCACTTTACAATAATTTATAAGCTGTAACCCTTCTGACATCTACTTCCACAAACAAATTTAATATCTTCTTCAATCAATCAATAAACATTGATTAGAGACCTACTATGTGCCAGGCACTACACTAAGTGCAAGGTGAAGTGCCACATTGATTTTATATCTCTTCATACAGCATCAGCTATGGAGTGGAAGAGGGTTGGTGCATAGCTAGGGACTCCACCACCACCTTCATCCTGCCAGTCTTAGCCTCCCTATTTTGCCAGTTCAGCCTCTGGAAGTCATAGCACAAACCAAGCAGCCTGATGTCACCACCCCTTCCACTATTTATTAATAACAGCTAACATTTATATGTGGCATCTATAACATTTAACTACATAATATATTACATTTAGCATTCATCTTGGGGTAGATAGATGGTGCAGTGGACAGATTACCAGGCCTAGAGTTAGAAAGACTTACCTTCCTGAATTCAAATCTGGCCTCAGACACTTACTAGCTGTGTGATTCTGGGCAAGTCACTTAACCCTGTTTGCTTTATTTTGCTCATCTGTAAAATGAACCAGAGAAGCAAATAAGTTCAGTATTTTTGCCAAAAAATAACCCAAATGTGGTCACAAAGAATTAGACAAGACTGAAAAACAACTGAACAGCAAATGTTTACATAGCACTTTCTATGTGTCAGGCATTGGGCTAAGCACATTATAGTTGTTATCTCTTTTGGTACTCACAACAACCCTGGGAGATAGGTGCCATTATTATTCTCATTTTACAGATAGGGAAACTGAGTCAAATAGTAGTTAAATGATTTGTCTAGGGTCACATAGCTAGTCAGTGTTGGAAGCCACATTTGAACTCAGGTCTTGCTGAGTCTAGGTCCAGCGTTCTATCCATTGTGCCTCCTAACTGCCTGTATTTTTATAGTATTTATGTATTGTTATTATTATTTCTATTATTGTAGCATATATTATTGTTGTATTTATTTAACCATTTAACTAACTATGCTACCTTTTATTCAGTTTCTATCTTTTTTTGTTGTTGACAAAGTTTTTAGGTCTTTCACCACAACCCCAAGGCACAAATTACTTAGGAAAGAACTCCTTATTGAAATAAAAAAAAAAAAACTCCTAGCAAAACTGGAAAGGAATCTGGCAGAAATTAGTGTTAGACCAATATCTTATACACTTTTCTATAACAAATTAAAAAATGAATATGTGACTTAAATTTAAAGATCATACCATAAAAAATTAGAAGAGAACAAATCATATACATTCCCTAACTGTGAATAGAAAAGGTATTTTTTAACACAGCAAGTGATATGGGAATTGCAAAATATTAAATAGATTTTGATTACATGAAATTGAAAAGTTTCTGTATAAATACACATTCACACAGACAAACACATGAGAATTTAGGATAAGAAGAATAGTTGAATGGGGAAAAATATTTTTGTATCAAATTTCTCAGATAAGATATTGCTATCCATGATATATAGACAATTAACAGAAATATGAAAGGCCTATAAATAAATGGCCAAAGGATATGAATAGACACTTCTCAAAAGAATTGTAAACAACTCACAGCAATATCAAAGAATAGTTCAAATGATTCATAATAGGAGAAATACAAATCAAAACACCTCCAAGGTTTCACACACAGCAAACTGGCAAAGATGAGAAAAGACAGGAACAAGTAATTGGGAGATGTGGAAAGAAAGGCACGCTAATTCATTATTGCGCTCCTCAATCTCCTTTGATGGATATTTGTCTGGGTCATATTTGCTAATGGACAGTGAGTATCCCCCAGGCCTCTGAACTACCTCCTCTTCCCTTCTCCCTCTGTACTAGGTCACTTGGGATCTCATCAGCCCCCATGGATTCAATTATCACCTTTAAGTTGATGATTCTCAGATCTACTTATCCAGTCCTAATCTCTTTCTTGACCTCCAGTCTCCCAACTCCAACTGCCTTTTGGGCATCTCAAGCTGGATAGGCAGGGAGGGGGAATTCTCAGGTGTGCAACATTACCTAAGTTTTCATATTATTTTTTCTAGGCAAAAATTAGTTTTGCTGATTTTCCTCTCCCTCTTTTTCTTTTTTTTTTTTTTAACTCCTTTATATTGGATGGCTCTCTGGGAGGAGAGAGGACAAGGGATGCAGGCAGAAATTTAGGCTATGTAAAAATAAAACATAAACACAAAAATTATTTTTTAAAAATACCAGCTCTGCCACTTAATACTTGTGGGCTGGTCCCTTCTCTCTCTGCTAGAGTTTCCTCCTCTAAAAAATGTGAGGGTACAGGGCAGCTAGGTGGTGCAGTGGATAGAGCACTGGCCCTGGAGTCAGGAGGACCTGAGTTCAAATCCTTCATCAGATATTTGACACTAGGCAAGTCACTTAATCCCAGTTGCCTCACACACAAAAGAAAAAATGTGAGGATTGAACTAGTTCACTTCTGAAGTCCTTTCCATTTCTAAATCTAAGAGATAAATGATGGATAGACAGATTAGATACATACATACACATATACACAGAAGGTAATAAATATAAATGAAAGAATAGATAGATAGATAGATAGATAGATAGATAGATAGATAGATAGATAGATAGACAGACAGACAGAGATTGTGTGTGTGCGTTCATTTCCCCATCTTTCCCATGGAAGTACAGCTGTAGTATGCATATGTTTCTACTTGTGGAAATATGTCATGACTAAAGACTATAAGCCAGTAAATGCCCATCATTATGCCTTCTCAGTCTAGTGCTTTATCATACTAAAACACTAAGCTAACTTGGCAAGAAAAGCATCTAAATAAATGCCACATGATCCTAAAATGCATTTCCTGGCAGATTTGAGGTGCTTGAAACTGGCAAAATGAAAGAAAGGCAAAAGATCTAGCGTTTACTGGCTAAATTTCTCTCTTTCTCTCTCCCTCTTTCTCTTTCTTCTCTCTCTTTTCTTTTGTCTCTGTCTCTGTCTCTCTCTGTCTATCTCTCTCTCTCAGCTAGAAATATTTGGCTATGAGATGAATGTTAAATTAAATAAAATTGCTTCTGGCAGAAGAGCCTAAAATCACAGAATTAGTGTTAGTATTAACATTTGCTTTTAAACAATAACCACAAGGAGTTAAGGAGTTTAAAGACCCAAGGAAAGGTACTATACTGATACCAAAATATTTCTATAGCAGCTCTTTTTGTAACAGCAAAGAATTTGAAATAAAGTGAGTACATATTGTTTGTCACAATGGATAAAGTGTTAGACTTGGAGTAAGGATGACCTGAGATCAAATCCTTCTTCCTAAGTGTCAGTTATCTCTTTTATAAAATGAGGAAAATAATAGCACCTAACTCACAAAATTGTTTTGAAAATCAAATGAAATAATATATGTAAAGTGCTTTGCAAGCTTTAAAACATTGTACAAACACTATTATTGACAGAGAAATGACTAAACTAGCTATTAGTATATGAATCTGCTAAATAGAATATCATTGCTTCGCTTGAAGCAATAAACATGAAAAATTCCAAGAAACTTGGGAAGACTTGAATGAATAAAGTAAAATAAGCAGAAACAAGTAAACCACGTACACAATTATCTAAATAATATAAAGGAAAGCAATATTAAAGAAGTTCATAAGAATTCAGATTTATGCAATGACCAATCAATTTCAGAGGACCAATGATGGAATCTCTTTCTTTTCCCTAGTGAGGTGGTAAAGTACAGATGTAGACTGCGCATATGTTGTCAGACATAGTAAATATATTGTTTTGCTTTTATTTAACAAAACTTCTCTGTTGAAAGGAAGGATTCTATTAGGTGTGGCATTGGGAAATGATGTCAGTGTAACAAAATAGAAGCATCAAAAATATTAAAGAAAATGTAACATTGACTATCCTGGCTGAAAATTACTCCAGTCAGCCACAGGGTACAAGACTTAATAGCAGCTGAAATTTCTACCTAAGTTGCTTCCTGCCACGCCCTGGCCATTTACCCTCCATCTAGCCCAAAGATATTTGAAATGACTCTTTCCCTTTTTGCCCTGAGTATTTCAAATCATCAATTCAAATTTCTACTCATCACAGACAGTAAAGGTCAAATAAGTCTCTAGTCTCACAAATTTCTCTTGCAGTACAGATTGACGCCTGTGTCTTGGACAATTTAATTGCCTGTATAACTTTTGATCTACTTTGAAATATATAGGTTTAAATAGTCTCATTATTAACTATTCTTGAATCAAATCAGACTCCCTGGTAATTTTTTTTCTGTTTCTTAAAATATATTTGCTTTTTTTTTTCTTTCACTCTTAGATAGTATAAACAACTATTCTCCCTCCTAGGTGCTTATATACTTTTTGTATTCATGAATATTTTGGGGGGTCCTCCATTGTCACTATTTAGCCAAATGTTTCATAAACGTGCATGTTCTCTGTAAGAATCTACTCTATAGAACTAATCATAAGGTAGACATGAGGAGACTGAGAAGACACAAAGAAAAAAATTGATAGAGAGCTTCACTCACTTGCTGCTTTGTAAAGTCATAATTAGGGTGAAGAAATCAGTGTTTTGTGCCAAGGTAATGCATTTACAATACGGACTCAGTCTTTTTGTGTGTTATGGGGATCCCTTTGGCAACTGAAGCCCATGGACTCCCTCTCAGAAAAATGCTTTTAAATGCATAAAATCAGATAGATAGATATAGATAGGATTACAAGGGATACCATTTATATTGAAATACAGTCTTCAAAAAATTTTCTCTTTTATAATTAATTTATTTTTAGTTTTCAACATTCACTTCCATATGATTGTGGGTTTTAAATTTTCTCCTCCTTTATGTCCTTCCCCCTTCCCAAGAGAGCATGCAATTTGATATAGGCTTTACTTATACATTCATATTAAACATATTTTCACATTAGTCATGATGTAAAGAATTAGAACTAATGGAAGGAACCAAGAGAAAGAACAAAACAACAAAACAACAAAAGAAAAGGAGAGCAAATAGAATACTTCCATCTGCATTCAGACTCCATAGTTCTTTCTCTGGATATGGATAACATTCTCCATCCTGAGTCTTCTGGAGTTGTCTTAGATCCTTCCATTGCTGAGAAGAGCCAAGTCTATCAAAGTCAGTCATCACACAATGTGGCTGTTACTATGTACAGTGTTTTCCTAGTTCTGTTCATGTCACTGAGCATCAGTTTATATAAGTCTTTCCAGATTTTTCTGATGTCTGCCTCATTATCATTTCTTATGGCACAATAGTATTCCATCATATTCATATACCACAACTTTTTCAACCATTCCCCAATTGATGGACATCCCCTCAATTTGCAATTCTTTGCCATCACAAAAAGAGCTGCTATAAATATTTTTGTACATGTGGGTCCTTTTCCCATTTTTATGATCTCTTTGGGATACAGACCTAAATGTGGTATTGCTGAGTCAAAGGGTATGCACAGTTTTATACCCCTTTGGGCATAGTTCCAAACTGTTCTACAGAATAGTCCGATCAGTTCACTACTCCACCAATAATGCATTATTGTTCCAATTTTCCCATATCTTCTCCAACATTTATCATTTTCCTTCTTTGTCATGTTAGCCAATCTGATAGGTGTGATGTGGTACCTGAGAGGTGTTTTGATTTGCATTTCTGTAATCAATAGTGATTTAGAGTATTTTTTCACATGACTATAGGTAGCTTTAATTTCTTCATCTAAAAACTACTTGTTCATAGCCTTTGACCATTTATCAATGGGGGAATGATGTGTATTCTTATAAATTTGACTCAGTTCTCTCTATGGGTTAGAAATGAGGCCTTTATCAGAGACACTGGCTGCAAAAATTGTTTCCCAGCTTTCTGCTTCCCTTCATCCATTTTCAATTTCATAATGTTCTCTATCTCCTGTCCAAAAAAATTTTATTAAGGAAGATAAGTGCACCGACTCCAGGTCAAAAACCTCTTATTTAAAGGGAATTTAGAGTTTACTAACAGAAGTTGGAGTGATTTAAGAATATAAAAATAATGCTGTAAATCACTATTGATTAGAGAAATGCAAATCAAAACAGCTCTATCACATTGGCCAACATAACAAAACAGGAAAATGATAAATGTTGGAGAAGATGTGGGAAAATTGGAACACTAATGCATTGTTGGTGGAGTTGTGAACTGATCCAACCACTTTTGAGAGCAATTTGGAACTACACCCAAAGGGCTATCAAAATGTGCATACCCTTTGACCCAGCAATAACACTTCTAGGGCTATATCCCAGAGAGATCATACAAATGGGAAAAGAACCCTCATGTACAAAAATATTTATAGCAGCTCTTTTTGTGGTGGCAAAGAATTGGAAATTGAGAGGATGCCCATCAATTAAGGAATGGCTGAGCAAGTTGTGGTATATGAATGTAATGGAATACTATTGTGCTATAAGAAATGATGAACAGGCTGACTTCAGAAAAATCTGGAAAGACTTGTATGGTCTGATGCTGAGTGAAGTGAGCAGAACCAAGAGGACTTTGTACACAATAACAGCCACATTGTGCAATGACTAATGTTGATAAACTTATCCCTTCCCAGCAATGCAAGGATCTAAGACATCTCCAAAGGTCTTGTGATAGAAAATGCTATCCACATCCAAAGAAAAAAACTATGTTATTTGAACGCAGATTTAAGCGTACTATTTGCTATTTATTTCTCTTCTGTTGAGTTTTGTTTCCTCTTTCTGGTGGTTCCTCCTATTGGTTCTAATTTTTACTTACAACATCACTAATGTGAAAATATGTTAATAGGAATGTATAGCCTTTAACAGATTGTGTGCTGTCTTGGGGAGGGTAGTAGAGAGGAAGGGGGGAGAAAATTTTTAAACTCAAAAGCATATGGAAGTGATGGTTGATAAATCAAAATAAATTAATAAGAAAGAAAAAAGAATTAAAAAAATACCAGTTAGAATTTAGTTAGCAAAAATATTTTTAGAGGTGAGCTCCTCCCCAGTCCACATTGCTCCCTATCCTACTCTCCAGCTTCCCTAAAAGAAAAGTCACATCAGTATCCTAAAGTCTCTGTCTTCCCCACAAACAAAACAGTGTCTGGTCCTGCCCCATGCCTCAGTTGAAGACATAAATTTTGCCACTTGCCCATGGCACTGTTTTTGGTGGTTGACTCAGATGCAAAAATTCCTAGCTCCAGCTGTGCCATTGTGAAAATGCTGACACCTTTTCAACAACATTCTTACCTCCCAGGTGGTTGTCAAAAGTTATCTTGGTTCAAAGACCAAAGAACCATATTAAAAACTCAGAACTGAGTTTTAATTGTAGGGATTCCACTAATTCACTTGTGAGGCTTTGAGGCTAATTATTCTACTTTTCTATGCTTCAGCTTTCAAACCTGTAAACTGGAGATAACACCAACAGCAAACAGTTTACTGGGGCTGTTGTGAAGATTAACTCCTAAAATTTGAAGCATGTTGCTAATAGAAGTGCCCCCAGGAGGGCTACATAAATTGGTTCCCTAGAAATACTTGCATGGAAACTTAACATTTGCTTTTTTAATGTTCCCACTTGTATGACTAATTACCTCTTAGATTCTAAAGACCAAATGTGTCCGAGTATCGAATTCTTAGTATTTCTTCTTGTATTTCTTACTATACAACTTACAGAACAGTGTTCTTTTAAATCACAGTTGTAAGATCTTAGATTTAGTGTTGGAAGGGGTCTCATACTTTTAGCCCAATCTTTTAATTGTACAGATAACCTGTAGGCCAGGGACCCCAAGCTCTCAATTCACATTAACTGGACCTGATCTCAGAGTTAGCCCTAAAAGACCATGTTTCTTTGGCTGGTACATTCCTTACTTAGAATTCCTTTGGTAAATCTCTGAATACAGCTTGAGAAATCAAAGTCATATGTAAAGATTTTCACAAATATTCAGCAACAGGGTCCCTACCTCCTACACAAGCACTCAAAGTAACAACAGTTTATCGAGTGCAAAGGACAGCGTTTTTATTATTCCACAGGAAATGCTGAAGATGTAAAGAACCAAAACCAATAAATAAATGCAGAAAACCCACTTAAGGACTCTCAATAACCCATAAACAATGGACAGAATTCCCCTAAGTTTCTGGTAAATCCTGTTTTTCTACATTGTTCAACAATTTTCCCCAGATTCACAGCAGTGCCTTACGAATTGGATTCTGTTAGAAGGAAAAAGAAAACACTTTGGAAGTGCTAGAGAGGCAATTTCATTCCCATGGTACCTATACTAACTGAATAATTTGCTGTGGTTTCTGAAAGCAAGACAAGCCTTTTGCTTCCCCATGTGGTGATTTTTGTCCCTTATTGTACCTCCAACTGTGGGAGTCATATGGGTGATCATCTTCTCTCTCTAAGAGGCATGCTGCTCGGGAAATTACCCTTCTTTGGATAGAAGGTTGGATTTTCAAACTCACAAAGTTGGAGTCAGCCCCAAAGGCAGGCAAAACCAAGACATCTCTGTTCTTTGGCTGGAAGACTAAATTCTGGGATTACTTTGCCTGTCAGGAATGACATCATTCAACAACTTCCTTCTTGGTTAGTATAAAACTACTACATGCTTCTCCAGGGCACACTCTACTATTTCCCTAAGTTGCTACCATCTTTTGAGATGAGAAAGTCCACTGTCAAGTTTATGGAAGGAAGGAAGGAAGGAAGGAAGGAAGGAAGGAAGGAAGGAAGGAAGGAAGGAAGGAAGGAAGGAAGGAAGGAAGGAGGAAAAGGAGGAAGAAGGGAGGGAGGAAAAAAGAAAAAAGGAAGCAAGAGAGGGAGAAAGGAGGAAAGAAGGGAGGAAGGAAGGAAGGAAGGAAAAATGGAATAAGCATTCATACAGCACTTACTATGTGCCAGGCACTTGCTAAGGACTTTATCTCATTTGATCCTTACCACAATCCTTGGGAAAAGGCAGCAAGGTGGTGTGGTAGACAGGGTGCAAGGGCTATAAACCTATATCCTTTGCCTTCTGGAATATTCTATTCCAAGTCCTCTATTCCTTTATAAAGGCTGCTAATTCATGTAGGTGGCTCCTCAGTATTTTTTTTTCTTTCTGGTTGCTTGTGGTATTTTTTCTTTGACTTGAAAACTCTGGATTTTGGCTATGATGCTCCTAGGAGTCTTCATTTGGAGGTTTCTTTCAGCAGATGACTGATGAATTCTTTGTTTCCACTTCACCCTCTGTCTTTAGGGAATATGGGCAGGGGCAGCTAGATGGCGCAGTGGAGAGAGCACCAGACCTGAAGTCAGGAGGACCTGAATTCAAATGTGACCTCAGACCAAATACTTGACACTTGCTAGCTGTATGACCCTGGGCAAGTCACTTAATCCCAATTGACTAAAAATAAAAATAAATAAATAAAAAGACATATGGGCAGTTTTCTTTTGTGCTTTCTTGAAATAAGCTTTCTAGGCTGGATTTGTTTGGGGGTTTTTTTTGTTTGCTTATTCAAGTTTGGGGGGGGGAGTTGGTCATGGTGTTCAGATAGTCTAATGATTTGGAAGGGTTTTTTTCTCCTCCTTTGAAGTTTTTTCCTTCTATTTTCCAAATCCATTGTTTTTACTGTATCTTACATTTTCCTCCTTTTTTCAAGCTTTTTGACTTTGTCTTAATATTTCTTGTTGACTCATGGAGTCATTGGCTTCCATTTGATCCTTTAGAATTTTTAGAGTTTGTTGCTTGGAAAAGGTCTTGTTACTTTTGTGCCAAGCTATTTATTCTTTTTCCAATTCTTTCTTCCATAGCTCTCATTTCTTTTCCATTTTTTTCCCCTCAAATGTTCTCATTCTATTTATTTAAAAAAATTTTTTTCTTAACTTTTTATTTAATCCTTACCTTCTCTCTTCCAGGAATTTGGTTGAATTTTTGCCTAGGTCATGCTTTTCTCTGAGGTTTTGCTTATAGATATTTTGGAGTCATTTTCTTTTCAGTTTGTGTGAAGCTTCCTGCCACAATAATAGCTTTTTATAGAGAACTTCCTTTTTGGTTCGCTCATTCTTCCAGCCTACTTCCTAACTTTGCCCTCTTTATTAGGGCTAGGCTCTGAGGCACTTCCAGAGGGAATGTCTAGGCTAGGCCTATTATTGCTTTCTTGGAGTATTGAGTGTTATGTTATTGAGGATCTCAATGACAGGGTGAGGACTTCTAAGGGTTCAGTACTTCCAAAGTAGTCTTATCCAGAGCAAAGTTTTCTTGCTGCCCCTGTGGTCTGAGATCTTCAAGTTCCTGAACTAGGTTTGGGTTTGACCAAGAAGATATTGCTCCCAGACTCAGCCACTATCAGCCAGATAGAAAGATATGTTAATTCAGAGTGGCGGAATTATAGGCACCCAATTGCTGCTGCTGCTAAACCTCCTCCTTTCTCAGTACACCACTAGAACTTCCTTACTTAGGAATACAACTCCAATGTGCAGATAGTGGAAAACAAAGCTGCCAGTTAGTACACATTGCTGTCACAATGCCCTAGTTGGGGTGTGGTAGAGCCCCATTATATATCCTGATGCACAGCCTTTCCCTCAGTGCTGGAGTGTCCTGCATTTACGTTGCCCAATTCTGTCCCCAGTATCCACAGACTTCCCCTTCTGTCTCCTTATTCCGAATGGATCTGGGCAAATGATGCACTATGTCATTTTCTGAATTTCCCCTTCAAAATTCAGCTGGTATATTTTCAAGATCTATTTAGAAGAAATTTGGAGAGGGGAGCCCTGACCACACAGTTCCTAACACTCCATCATCTTGGCTCTGTCCTCCAAAAGTTTCAAGTTAAAGAAATGCAAACAAAACATAGCTGTAATTACTAAAATATACTGTATCTAGGTTTATATTATAATTGGTGGATGGCCAGTCAGACAGTCTTCTCAGAAGGCTGCAAAGCACAGTTGTTGCTTGGGCCTCTCTAATAGTGTGCTGAAGATTTTAATATAAATTTTCACATTTATCAAGCTATTGTAGGATAATAAGCTTCAATCCAGCCAGCCCAGTGCAGGCTTATGAAATTGTTATGATTTGTTTTTCAGATAAAGTACAAATTCCAAGGTAATCTTCACTGAATTTTAATAAGAGAAAAAGGAAGACTTAATTACAGAACTCTTTGTGGTATTTTATAACTCCTACCTTCTGCAAGTACTTCAATGACTGTCTTATCTCTCTCGTGCAGCCTACAGCTCTATCTTTATCAAGTATGGTAGGGATTCAGACTTAGAGATGGGCTGAAATAATGACACTTTTTTTTGTACATAGTATTTTTTTTCCCAATTACATATAAGGATAGTTTTCAATGTTCATATTTATAATATTTTGAGTTTCAAATGTTTTTCCCTCCCTCCTTGCCCCCAATCCTTCCTTCCCAAGATGGCAAGCAATCTGATTAACATTATACATATGCAATCATGTTAAATATATTTCCATATTAGCTGTGTAGTAAAAGAAGAAACAGAATAAAAGGGAAAAGTCACCAAAAAAGTGAAAATAGTATGCTTCTATCTGCATTCAGGCTCCCTAGTTATTTCTCTGGATGTGGATAGCATTCTCCATCACGAGTCTTTTGGAATTGTCTTGGATCATGGTATTGCTGAGGAAAAGCCAAATCAATCATAGTTGATCATTGCATAGTGTTGCTGTTACTGTGTACAATGTTCTCCTGGTTTTACTCACTTCACTCGGCATCAGTTCATGAAAGTCTTTCCAGGTTCTTCTGAAATCCACCTGCTCATCATTTTTTATAGAACAATAGCATTCCATTACATTCATATTCCACAACTTGTTCAGCCATTCCCCAACTGATAAATATTCCCTCAATTTCTTTGCCACCACAAAAAGAACTGCTATAAATATTTTTGCCTATGTAGGTCCTTTTCCCCTTTTTATGTTCTCTTTGGGATACAAACCTAGTAGTGGTGTTGCTCAATCAAAGGATATGCACAGTTTTATTGCCTTTTGAGCATGTTTCCAAATTGCTCTCCAGAATGGTTGGATCAGTTTACAACTCCACCAACAATGTATTAGTGTTTCAATTTTCCCACATCTCCAATATTTACCATTTTCCTGTTTTTCATGCTAGCCAATCTCATAGAGTAATATAATACCTCAGAGCTGTTTTAATTCGCATTTCTCTAATCAACAGTGATTTGGAGCATTTTTATATGACTATAAATAGCTTTAATTTCTTCATCTGAAAACTGCTTGTTCATATCCTTTTACCATTTACCAATTGGGAAATGACTTATATGCCTATAAATTTGACTTAATTCTCTATATATTTGAGAAGTGAGACCTTTATCAGAGATACTGTCTGTAAAAATTGTTTCCCAGCTTTCTGCTTTCCTTCTAATCCTGGTTGCATTGGTTTTGTTTATGTAAAACCTTTTTAATTTAACATAATGGAAATTATCCATTTTGCATTTCATAATGTTCTCTATCTCTTGTTTGGTTATAAATTCTTTCCTTCTCCATAGATCTGACAGGTAAACTGTTTCTTGCTTTCCTAATTCACTTAATCCTTTACATATAAATCATACCCATTTTGACCTTATCTTGTGAGATGTTGGTCTGTACCTAGTTTTTGCAATACTGTTTTCCCAGCAGTTTTTGTCAAATAATGAGTTCTTATCCCAGAAGCTGGAGTCTTTGGGTTTATGAAACAGTAAATTACTCTAATCATTTACTACTGTGTCTTGTGGGTCTCATCTATTCCACTGATCCACCACTCTATCTTTTAGCCAGTACCAAATAGTTTTGGTGATTGCTGCTTTATAACATAGTTTTAAATCTGGTACATCTAGGTCACCTTCCTTTCCATTTATTTTTTCATTAATTCCCTTGATATTCTTGGCCTTTTGTTCCTCCAGATGAATTTTGTTATTATTTTTTCTAGCTCTATAAAATGTTTTTTGACAATTTGGTATGGCACTGAATAGGTAAATTAATTTAGGTAGACTTACAATTTTTATTATATTGGCTCTGCCTACCCATGAGCAATTGATACTTTTCCTATCTTTTAGATCTGACTTTATTTGTGCAAACAGTCTATTTTTAAGGGAGCATGCCCTGTAGAGGCATCTTTACAGGATCCTGCCACAAGTGAGATTGCCTCAGAACTTAGATCTCAGGTTCTATTTTTATAGGCTAGTTTCCTAACTACTCCTATGACAATTTGTATTTTGAAGTAATGAAAATCTACTATTCTTCTCTTCCTGGAGTTTGGATCTTGGAGACAGGATTTATTACATCTTGCTATGGCCTTTGGTTTTCATAGAACACATTCTTTTACAAGAAAGACAACAGGAAAAAGACAAGTCTGCTAGCAAATAGGACTATTTCCTGTGTCAATTCTCTAGAGACTTTCCTAAATGCTATAGTCCTAAAAAGATGCATGAGCTGTAATTGGAACTCTGATTTTTGTCTAATTGTTCCAGAAAACAATTTGAAATTATGCCTACTAAATTCTCCCTACCTTTGGACCTTACTATCTCACTACTGGGCAAACAAGGAAGTCAATAACAGAAGGAAGGAGTAAGGGAATTTTCAAATATTAAAAAAAATTCATTAACATGGTTTTTTGTGGTAACAAGATGGGTGCCTGTTGATTGGGGCATAGTTGAAAAAAATGTGGCATATGAATGTAATGGAAAATTATTGTGCCTTTAGATGAATAATGAATATGAGGGATTAAAACACACACACACACACACACACACACACACACACACACACACACACACATAGGAAGCCTTGAATAAAATTGATACATAGTGAAATAAGCCCAGTCTTGGTTCCACAGGACCAATTATGATACACATGTCTCTCCACTTAGTAAAGAGGTGGTAAACTACAGGTTTAGTATCTTGCATACACTGCCAAATACAGTCTCTACAAAGATTTGTTTTGCTAAGCCCTTTTTCTATGTTACAAGTTCCAGGACATGGTTTAGGGAGTGACAGTGATGAAAAAAATAAAAGAAGCATGAATAAAACATTTAAAAAGAGGTTTGCAAAACTCCCAAAGTGGGCTAGTTTGTATAGCTTCAATTACTTTGCCAAGCTTCCATAAAATGAAATTGTCATCATTTCCAATTGGTGGATTTTTTTTTTCTTTCCCACTGAAATCTTTAATGTTTAAATCTCTTAGAGTCAGAGATTTATAAGTAAAGTTTACACAACTGCCTCAAAATTAAAGAAGGCAGGCAAATATAAGGTATTGGATTTGATAGTGGACTTTACCTAAAAGTTGTCTTTGAAGGCAAAAAAAGTCTGTATGAGGGCAATGGCATACTGAGATTTCTACCACAGCCAGTACCAATCACTTTAGGGTAAATCAATTGTTCTTCTGGTCAAGAAATTCCATGACTATTAGAGCTGTAACATCATTAATTTTGTCATTCACATGCTTTTTACATGAATGTATATACATAATACCACTTTAGGTACTAGAGTAAGGATACTTTGGGTCAGCTAGGTGACACAGTGGATAGAGTACTGGGCCAGAAGTCAATAAGACTCATCTTTGTGAGTTCAAATCTGGCCTCAGACACTAACTGTGTGACCCTGGGCAAGTCACTTAACCTTGTTTGTCGCATCTGTACAATGAGCTGGAGAAAGAAATGGCAAACTATTTCAATATTTTTGCCTAGGAGTCATGAAGAGTCAGACACAGATGAAAAATGACTGAACAACAAGGATACCTTTTAGATAAAATATTGTCTTGACACTCATACAGCATTCTGTCTATAGGGACAAGATACAACCACAGAAATTTTAATGCAACATATAATAAATGTCGCATCAAGTGAAAAAAAAACTGCCATACTCTAAAAGGTACCAGAGGTGAGGCTTGTATTTTATCATTGTCATCTTTAGTAATCTCTTCTACCAATGAATTTTCACATTATACCTAGAATTTTTTTTGCCCTCTTTTTCTCATATACTTGAGGGTGGATTGCACCCAAAGACAGAGACTGTATCTCATTTATCTCTTTATCTCCCACAGTGTCTAGAACAGTGCTTTACACACACTAAGTGCTTGATTTATATTACTTGAAATAAATTGAGTTTAAAAGAGTGATGTGACTATTCACATTAATAAGAATTACTGGATGCCTATTATGTGTAAAGTGTTATGATAGTAGTCATAAGAGTACGTAAAGAAGAGTAAGATATGGTTACTAATCCCTAGGACCTTATAAGCTATTTGGGAAGATAAGATATGAACAGAAAAAGTAACTATAATAAGAGGTAGATTATGGTAACTGGCAGATAAATGGCATAATAATTTTAAGGCAGGTAAAGGAAGGAAATAAGCATTTATTAAGCAGTTACTATGTGCTAAACGCTGTGCTAAGTGCTTTACAATTAGTGTCTCATTTGATCCTCAAAACAACCCTGCAAAGCTGGTGCTATTATCATCCTTATTTTATAGTTGAGGAAACTGAGGCAGTCAAAGTTTAGGGGACTTGCTTATGGTCACCCAGCTAATAAGTGTCTGGGACTTGATTTGAACTCAGGTTTTTCTGCACTCTGTGCACTATGGAACTACTTAGCTGCCAAGGCAAAGTAAATGCAATAATTCATACAAGAGAAAGCTCATTTCTGTCTGGGGGATGTCAGAGTAGTCTTTATGAAGTTGGGAAGAATTAGCCAGGACTTGAATGACAGATGGGATTTCAACATGAGAAAAAATGGGAAAGAGAAAACAAAAGAGGCATCTTTGGGAGTCAATGGGTGCACTAGTTTGACCACAGCAAGAGAGCTTATGTTACCAAACAGTAGCTTCAGATTAGAAAGCTAGGTTAGCATCCATTTCCAGGCTAAAGAGTTTGGACATTATCTCTCTTGTTCTTGACAATATTCTTCTGTTGTTGTTTCTTAAAGCCTAAGCTTCCATTAGCTTTTTTGGCTGCCATGTTATATCGCTGAATCATGTCAAGCTTGTCATCAACTAAACTCCCCTAGTGTTTTTCCATAAATTGCAGTTCATTCTCCCTAATGCAGACAATTATTTCTCTAAATTGAACCTCTAAGACTCTGTGCTTACTCCTGATAAATTTTCTCTAGCTAGTTTTAGCCCATTTTCCCAGCATGTCACAATCATCTAGATTCCATCATCCAACATAATAGTTACCTCTCTGCTACACTTGTGGTATCCATTTATGTGTTGACTCTCACACCTTCATTCTAGTCATTGATAGACAATATTGGACAGGACAAGATCAAACAAAGAGCTCTATGGTTCAATGATAGATACCACTAAAGAGAACATCATCAGTCAATGTATCAAGCAACACTGTGTTCAGTTAGGTATGCTTCAGCTAGATGTATACCTAGCCAAATAATCACCTAGGCTACATATTTTCATCTTATTCACAATGAGACCATGAGAGACTTTATCCAATGATGTGCTGAAATCCAGATATACCTTATCTACCACGTCCTTGATCGATCAGTCTACTAACCCAATCAAAAATGGAAATCAGATTTACAAATAACAAATTATGATAAACTAAGCTATCTACCACCTAGTAAATACCATTTACCTTCCTAACTAGTCACAAAGCACCTCTGTAATAATAGACATGAGTTTTGTGAGACTCATCTTTCATTCATGATTTATAGTTGCCAGAATGCAATTAACCACCCTCTCACTTCCTTAAAACATTAAAATTTACCAATCTCTGGTCCTTTGGCAAATCTTTCCACCACAATTTCTCAAAGATGACTTGACAAGGGCTCTTCAAACACCTTTACATGTTCTTTCAAGGTCCTGAAATAGGATTTGCATGGTATTGGGAGGTCTGAATTTGTTTAAAGCACCCCAGTGAATGATGACAATACATTTATTAAGCATCTATAAACTGCAAGGCATTGTGCTAGTTTCTGGGCATACAAATACAAAGTGAGACAATCTCTGCCCTCAAGGAGCATATGGGGGAGATAATATATAAATGAGAGGTGGCCAGAAAGATAACACTATAACAAGAGAACATTTCATATGATTTCCTCTGCCTGGGTTCTGGCAAAATCATAAAGAATATATTACCTGTTTGAAGATCATCTTTCTTAGTGGAAAAGATGCAAGGTCAATGACAAGTAAATAGTTTCTCTTTCTCTGCTACCTGCTATCATGTTCCCCAAAACAGTGTGATTATCCTTTCTTCATACTTCTTTTGACTTCATGGGAAAGGTGTGGAAGAAATGAAATGACTGCAGTTAAATGGCATACAATTAACTAGCTACTTACCTAAGGGGAGATAGGGAGAAGATAACAAAAGGCTAAGTTTACAGGGAAAGTAACTGTGGAACAGTTCCTTTTTATGGAAAGCTTAATATTTTATTTTTCAAATATATTTTTACTTTATTAAATATCTCCCAATTGCATGCAAAAGACAATTTAACTTTCACTTTTTAACATTTTGCATTTTAAATTCTTTCTTTCTCATTGCCTTGAGAAGGCAAACATGTGACATCATGCAATAAATATTTTCATATTAGCCATGTTATGAAAGAAAACACACACAAAAAAAAAGAAAAGAAAAAAGTTTGTTTCAATCAGCATTCAGAGCTTATCAGTTCTCTCTCTGGAGGTGGATAGCATTGTTCATCATGATTCCTTTGGAGTTGTCTTGTATCATTGTTTTGCTCAGAGTAGCTGTCTTTCATAGTTGATCATCCTTACAATATTGCTATTAGAGTACAATGTTCTCCTGGTTATGCTCACTTCACTTTGCATGAGTTCACATAAGTCTTCCCAGATTTTTCTGAAACCATCCTACTCATCATTTCTTATAGCAAAATAGTATTCCATCACAACCATATATCACAAGTTATTCAGCCATTCTCCAGTTAAGGGACATCCCCTCTATTTCCATTTTAAATTAGTATTTCTTGAATTATTTAGATCCGTCTTTATTCATATGAAAAGTATTTTGTTACTGTGTTCATATAATCCTTTGGTTTGTTTCATATTTCAGTTTGTCTGCAATTATTTTAAATGGAATTTCTCTTTCTATCTCTTTCTACTGGATTTTGGTGGTACTATATAGAAATGCTGATGATTTATGTGGGTTTATTTTATATGCTGTAACTTTACTGAAGTTGTTAATGATTTCAGCTAGTTTTTCAGTTTATTCTCTAGGGTTCTCCAAATATACCATTGTGTGGTCTTCAAAGACTCACAGTATTCTTTCCTAATTGTCTATATTTATTCCTTTAATTTCTTTTCCTTGTATTATTACTATAGCTACTAAAATTTCTAGTACAATTAAATAATGGTGGTGGTAACAGACATCCTTCTTCACCCCTGATCTTATTGGTGAGGCTTCAAGTTTATCTCCATTACAGATAATGCTTGCTCTTGGTTTTAGATAGATACTACTTATCATTTTAAGAAAGGCTCTATTTATTCCTGTGCTTTCCAATGATTTTAATAGGAATGGGTACTATATTTTGTTCAGAGATGTTTTATGTGTCTCTTGAAATAATTACATGATCTTTGTTGTTTTTGTTATTGATATAGTAATTATGCTTATAGTTGTCTAGCATAGAATCAGCCCTGCATTCCTGGAATAAATCTCACCTGGTCATAATTGCATGATCTTCATAATATATTGCTATAATCTCCTTGCTAATATTTTATTCAAAAATTTTTCATTAATATTCATAAAGGAAATTGTTCTATTGTTTTCTTCCTCTGTTTTTGTTCTCCTTGGTTTAATGATCAAAACTATACTTGTGTCATAAAAATGATTTGGTAGGACTCTTTTCTTACCTATTGTTTCAAATAGTTTATATAGTATTGGGATTAATCATTCCTTAAATATTTGATAGAATTCACTAGTAAATCCATCTGGTCTTGGGGACTTTTTTCTTAGGGAGCTCATTGATGGCTTGCACAATTTCTTTTTCTAAGATAAAGTTATTACCGTATTCTATTTCTTCATCTGTTAATCTAGGAAATTTATATTTTTGTAAGTATTCATCCATTTCACTTAGCTTGTAGATTTATTGGTATATAAATGGGCAAAATAGCTCCTAACAATTGTTTTAATTTCATTATCATTGGTGGTACATTCATCATTTTTGTTATTCATATTGGTGATTTGGCTTTCCTCTTTCTCTTTTATTAATCAAATTAACCAATGGTTTAACTATTTTATTGTTGTTGTTTTTTATAAAACCAGTCCCTAATTTTGTTTATTAGTTCAATTGTTTTCTTACTTTCTATTATATTAATCTCTCCTTTGATTTTCAGGATTTTGGTGCTTAATTTCTTTTTTTTTTTAGTTGCATGCCCAATTCATTGATCTGATCTTTCCCTATTTTATTGATGTACAAGTTTAGACATATAAATTATCCCCCAATTATTGCTTTGGCTACATCCCACAAATCTTGGAATGTTGCCTCACTGTGGCATTCTCTAATGAAATTGATTGTTTCTATAATTTGTTCTTGACTCACTCTTTCTTTAGGATTGGATTACTTAGTTTCCAAATAATTTTTAAACTATGTTTCCAGGGCCCTTTATTGAATGTAATTTTTTTTATTGCATTATTGTCTAAAAGAGTTCATTTAGCATTTCTGATTTTCTGCAATTGGCTGTGAGGTTTTTCATGTCCCATTGCCTTGGAGTCAAAAGCAATACTGTGCCTCAAGGCTCCCATTCCTCTTTAGTGAAACTGCTCCTCTCTGCCCTTGAACTATGACCCAGAAGTGGGTACAGGCAATGAGTTGCCAAACAGTATATGGTCCTGCATATGGTGCTAACACAGGGGATCCCTGTAATCTCTTTGTGGCCGTTTCCCAGATCCCCTTACCACCTTTGGCTTGAAAGCTCCCAAATCTGCTTCTGCCTCTGTTACCACCAACAACTTCCACCACTGGTGTTTCATCCAGGTGGGCGCTAGTCTGGCCTCCACTTTAGCATCACAAATCTCTCTTCCCATCCTTCTAAGTTTTCTTGGGCTAGAAGAATGTCTCACTCTGACCTTTTGTTGGTTCTGACATGTCAGAATTTGATGTGAGGTGTTATTTTAAAGTTGTTTGGAGGGGAATGTTAGGAGAGTTCAGATGAATGCTTTTCTACTCCACCATCTTGGCTCCACTCCCAGAACTTGGCTCCACTCCCAGAACTGTTCTTATGGTGACAGTGATCCTCATTAATAATCAAACATATGTTATAAAGATATATATTATATAAGTATATTATAATATGATAACATATTAATGTAACTCCTCCTCAGAGGCACTGTAGTATTAAAGAACAGAAGACAGGCAGTGAGAAGGCTAGTCTCTGCTAATCACTGTTTTATAACCTTAATCAAATCATTTTGCCTTTCTTGAGCTTTTTTCCTCACCCATAAAATCAGTAGGTTGACATGGATAATCTCTAGGGTACCTTCCCACGTTAGCGTTCTATGATTCTATGACTTTAAAATCCATTTTTGTTGTTGTTAGTACTTTTTGCCAGCCTCAGATCATTTGGGAGTTTAGCTTTCCTGACACTCTTCTTCAAGGTTAGTTCCATGCTTTTGCGTAAGTCCTTGGGCAAATATTTCTCCTTCCATCTTTTCGACATGTCCTTTTAAAACCTTAGCTCATCAGACAATTTCATTTTCTAGCAGACACAACATTTCTCTGAATGCATGCAAAATATTTTTCTTATACCATAAAGGAAGAAAGAAGCCCTTAAAATTAATAAAACTTGCCAGGGCCCTGGGGTGGAAATATATTTTCTTGTAGAGTTTTTTTTTTACTTTAGGAAGCTCTCTCATGTGGCTTGATTCATTCAATTTCCCCCCCCCCGTACCCTTTAACATGCCTTTTTTCCATATCTACTCTTTTTATATCCCACAGATACTTGCTGCCTACTTCATAGAGAAGCTGCTTCATACCAATATAAAAATTATCTGCATACTGTAATGTAGCCATTTCATCTAAGAGTATCCTTAATCTGGGTCTATAAAATGACATTTAATGAGTGAGTAGGCTCCCTATTCCTATTCCCCACTCTCTCCAGAGAACAGCAGTGCCTGAGAGTGAGTGACTAACATGACCCAAAGAAATCCTGCTGAATTCATTCATTATTTAATGTGTCATGAGATGTCATAGATGACCATGGCCTGGGCTGGCTTTATGAAGGCAGCATAATACAGTGAAAAGAATGATTAATTTGGAGTTACAATACTAATGATGATGATAATAACAATAATAATAGCATTTTTCTACATTAAATACTTTAAAACTTGCAAAGCAAATAGCATTTTTCTACATTAAATACTTTAAAACTTGCAAAGCATTTTACATATGTTATCTCATTGGATCCTCACAACAATCCTGTGAGATACATGTTATTATTATCCACATTTTACCAATGAGGAATATGATATTGAAATAAGTTAAGTGACTTCCCGAGGGTCACACAGCTAGCAAATGTCTGAGGCAGGATTTTCTTAATAATATTTTCCCCAATTACATATAAAAACAAATTTTAACATTTTTTTCCAGTTTTGAGTTCCAAATTCTATCTTTCATTCCCTCTTCACTCCTTCCTTTTTTCCTCCCTCCCTCCCTCCCTACACCTGATATAGGTTATATATGTGCAATTATGTAAAACATTATGAAGGAGTATTTTAACTCCTCCCACTGATGTCTTCCTCTCATGTTTCAACAGTTACTTAGATTGAGGGAGCAATGAAAAGGCCTAATTTTTTTTAACCAAACTCTTCCCAGTGTAGAAGTGCTAAAGTGGAAAGAAAATTTTTAAATGTTGTAAGATTCAACTTCTATTTCTCTTTTATAATCAATTATTTAGGTAGAATTAGAAACTATATTATTGGATCATTTTAATATTTTGTTTCTGTTAAATGTTTCAATAATCCCTTTGGCCTCACTATCTCAGATTCCCAAGTGAAAGTTTGACCTGCGACTACCGTCCTCTCAAGGCATAAATTTTGTACATAGGAAAACAAATAAGACAAAGTAACCTACTATGATTTTTTTTTCTGTCTACAAGGGGAAAACTGAACAATCATTTTTTTCTATCATCCCACAAACTGCTCCCAAACATTTGTTCTTCACAGGGTCTGACTCACCACTTGGCATTCAATTTAGGAATCCCAAGAGCTGGATGAGCTATGTCTCACACAGAGAATTACTGAGAAAAACCAACAACCATGTTCGTCATCCAAGGCCTAGTGACTCTTTATCTTTTGATAAATATGGCTCCAGATACATATATTTTGTCCATAGGTTGTCTTTCACTTCTCTGGCATGGCCATTTGCTTATAACAAAACTGCCTGTTTAGAAAGTGTTTGCTGCCAAACAGTGGGAAAAGTAGACAGGAGAGGCTGATTACTTCTGCTCCCGTTAAGCCTCTTTGCGTCCTAAACTAAGGCAATGGAGAAGCCAATAAGCAAAAGTTGTAAAAAAAAAAAAATTAGGGCCATCAAAGTCCTCTTTGTCCAGATTCATTTTCCATGCTAGTTTTCAAAAATTGCTTAGAATCCTCATTTTTTTTCCCTTGAGTCTTAATGACTAAAAGTCACAAATAAAATGCTTATACAGTCAGGAAGACACAGAAAGACACTGGGCCTCTGAAGCTGAAGGTAGAGGAAGAAATCATGGAAGAAATGGGGAGAATAAAGAGAAAAAAAGAGAAAAGGAAATTATTGATCCTTGAAGAGAAATTTTTGCCTAGGGCAAATGACCATGACAATGGCCACCCCTTACAAGAATATAAAGTTACCTAGAGACTGCATTTAAAATGAAATCCAAGTTATACATAGACCTCAATCAACCCTGCTGTATAAAACATGTAATTCCAATAATTCATCAATTATGAGAAGCCACAACAATTCTCTCATCTTTCCTCTTCATTCCATGTTGCTGATAGCCTATGCTTTCAGTCTATCCCCTATAATATTAATCAGTATTACCACTACATAGGAGAGAGCTAGAAGTGACCTTAGGTCATTTAGTCTTATCTCTTCATTTTACAGATGTGGAAACTGCAGACTGCAATGGTTTAATAACTTTATTTATTAATAACTTAATAATAATGCCAAAATAATGATCCTAAGTCATGTGTCTGATTAATGTCACACCCCTTTTCAAAAATTTTCAGAGAAATCTCTTTGCCTCTTATATAAAATAGTAATTCTTCAGCGAGGCTTCTTAACAATATAACTATTTCACTTTACCCCTCTTGACACACTCTAATATATGAGCCAAATTAGTATCTATTTCCCAAATTTGACAAATTAGTATCTATTTCCCAAATTTGACATTCTGTAACCTCCATGCATATGCAAAAGCCAACCACACACACACATACACACACAAGCTGAAATATACACCCCCATTCACCCCAGACTTTTGGAATCCTTACCTTCCTAAAATATTCAACTGAGTTGGCTCTTCTGTGTGACTTCCCTCAATACCACCAACTTGGTGCTTTCTCCTTCCTCAAACTTATATTTACTGATATGTTGCACATGTCGTATTAACTCAGGAGAATGTAAGCTTCTGAGGCAGGGTCCAGACTGTTTCTTTTTTGTCTTTGTATCCCCAAATGGCTAGCCATGCACAAAGTAGAAGATTCATAAATATGTTTTTAATTGAATAGAGTATTTTTAAAGGAATCAGTATTTTCAGGGAACTAGTTTCATCATCATAACAGTCAATCTAGTTATATGAGAATGCTAGTCTAAAACATACCACCAGTACCAAGGACTCAGTATTTTTTTAGTCTCTAACTGGCATGGGTAATCTGCATGGGCACCTTGTAAAGTGAATACTGAAGCCAGTTGCATCTGTAGGATATAATCTGTATCTTGCTTCCTTTTCCTTTACTTCCAGAAACTATTTAATATTACTTTGCATGTAAAATTTGCTTCTGCTTCTATTTGGCTAAAGTGAACTCTACATATTACCAGTTGGATTGTGAGATTGATGAGACCATTCCATAATTTTAGAGAGATACCCAATTTCTCCCAGATATGAGCATTACTTTTTGATACTTTTGTGACTGGAGCTTAAGACATTCCCAATTTTCTAGTTGGGTTATGTCAAAAACAAACTACCTATAAGATATTTAACATTCAAAACTCCCTTTAATAAGAACCAGAGCCTTAAAGGATCCAGAGCTGTTTGAGTCATGAGCTATATACCTCACTGAAGAGCAGTACTAATGGAACTCCACTATTCCAACTTCCTTAACAGTTCCTAGCTAAGGAAATGTATTCACAAAACCTCTCATTGAAACATGTGCCATGTTAATGTGGAAATACGTTTTGCAAGATTTCACATGTATAATTGACATATTACTTGCCTTCTCAATGGGTAAGGGATTGTCAAGGGGAAGAGAGAAAATTCAGAACTCATTTTTTTTTAATGAATGCTAAAAATAAATAAATGACAAATTTATTTTTTTAAAAGAAAGAAATGTGCCAAGAATCTCATCTCAGAGAAGCAGTTAAACAAGAAAATTATTGCTCTTTCTTCCTGTATCATGGCTTTGGAGCTGAAAGTTCAAACTTAGAAGTCTATGCTCCTGTATGCATTTAACAGTATCTTATTGTCTTAGCCATGTATTTTCATGAGAAAGCAAGCTGAACCCTGTTTCAGGTGCTAAGGATACAGCTGGGATTTTCCAGATCTGTTCCCTTCACAATACAAGCTGATACTTGTTGTTCAGTGATGGAATGCACACTGACTTGGGCAAGGACCAGATTGTCTGATTTTTCCATGTGCTATCCTGAGACCAAGTGCCAATTTCTGAGTCAAGACAAAAACAAGCCAGAAAGATAAGATACTCATCAAACCTGCCCTCTCCTGAGTAACAGTGGAAACTACACCTACACATTTCTCATTTTCAAATAGCCTTTTGACTCCATCCCTATCTTTGCTTTACTCCCAGAACCACCTCATGCCACAAGGAAGAGATCTTAGAAATAATCTAGTCTAAAGCCTTCATCTTGCAGATGAAGAAACTAATGACCCCAGACATAAAGTAGATTGCCTAAAGCCACAAAGCTAGGAAGAATCAGAACCCCTATCATTACTCCCAACTCCCAACTTTAGCTGATTTATAGGTCAGCTAAAATTTAGTAAAACTTCAAAATTTTTTAATTTTTTTTCCTTTATTCCTGACAGAAAAAAAGGAAAAACATGGTGTGTGATAAATCTTATTTTTTAAAGGTATATCATCATCTTTTGCTTTTTCTCATAGTTATTGTTACTTAACTCCTACCATCAGCATTGAATTCTTTCTTACAAGAAAAGCTGTGTTCCACAAGACATGCTACATTTCCCATCCATATTCCCCACCTTTTACTGTGAAAAGGAAAGCATGCTTCCCTATTTCTTCTCTAGGACCAAGGTTGTTGATTACAACAGAATTCAACTGCTTTTTAGTGTTGTGTGCAGTACTACTCTGCTGCCACCAAGCAACAATTTCCACTCATCTAATTATGGTACATTTTTTCTTTCACCCCTAGTTTGCTTATTACAATACCTTACACATAGTAGGCCCTTAACAAAAGCTTTTTGAATTGGATTAAAAACATAAACATTTGACCACAACATAGAACCCCAATATCAAAAAGAATATGTGGTTGTGCATTTGGATATACTCTGAGATCATCCCTTTAGTCCACGAGATTTATATCAAGAGCCTATCAGGAATAATCCACTATAGGGTTATTTGTATTCAACATTTAATGAGCCCTCACAGCATGATAGATATTGTTTGGAGCAGAACACAGGGACATTCTGGCCTCAAGTAATTTTATAAGCTCCATCAATCAGTCCTGGAACCAAATTCTCTCCTAAGCCCTAAAGGGAGACAGAAATATAGTCTACCATCTTCATGGGGTCTTCAAGGGAAAAAATTGAAAGAAAGTTGAATAATTCTACTCTTACTTTATTGTAAGATTCAATAAAACATGAGAAGCATTTCTCATCATCATAGAGCTCCAGTGTTAGAGGGGACCTCACAGACTATCTAATCCAACCAGTATTTAAGCAAGAATTCCAACTACAACATTCTCAAAGTATTCATCCAACCTTTTCTTGAAGACCTCAAAGAAGGGGGAGCCCATTAGGTCCTACAGTGATTCATTTTCTTTATGGACAGCTTAAACTGTTAGGAAATTTTTCCTTACTTTATTGCTAACTTTTCCTCTTTAAAACTTCCAGGTATTGCTCCTCATTATGGCACCTAGAAACAAGAAAAACAGGGCTAATCTCTCCTCTATATGACAGCTTTTAAAATATTTGAAGACAGCTATCATGTTCTGTTGCCAGCAAGCAGATAGTGCACCGAACGGGAAGGTGTGAAATAAATGTGAGACGTGGGCCAGGTGGAGCAGTAAAGATATATAGAGAAAATCAACCTAACTTCAAAGAGTCCTCCCCATAAGGTATTCCCCAAAACATCTTCTGAGGACATGATAACATACATTTCCTCCTCGTTATCAGGGTTCCTAGATTGGGTTGTATTTTCCAAGGTTTTCCCAGGTGCCTTGGTGCCACCTGCATAGAGAGTGAATGCGTAAATCTAAGATTCAAAGAGTGAGAAGGAATGTCTCAGGAGCCTCCCTTGCAGGGGGAGATTTGGAGAGCCCTGCTTCCTAAATGATTGAGCCCTGTGGGTTAAGCCTGGGCAAGAGTCAAACTCTGTCCTGGATCTTAAACCCAGATTGGACTCTTAGAGCCAGCCCTCAACAATGTTCAGGCTAAGTATCCTCTTTTCCATGATAAATGTCCCAAGTTCCTCCAACTGATATTCATGTGGAATCATCATCTTCAACATCCAGTATGCTCTCCAACTGATCAATGTCCTTCCTAAAATGGATTGTCCACAACTGTAAATACTACTTCAGATAAGGCCTGCTCAGGGCAGATTTAACATCTGGTATTACCCCAATACTAGATACTGGGTCTCTTTTAGTACACTCTAAGATTGTTATAGTTCTACACCACTCTATTCACTCAAACATAACTTAAAGTCCACTAAAACCCATGGATCTTTTTCTTCAGCCAAACTGCTGCCTAGCTATAACTCTTCAATATTATACCTGTATACCCCTGAGACCCAGAATCAAAGCTCTGTGTTTATATGGTGGAATGAGTTTTGTCTTGAAGGGTTCACTTTAAGATAATCTCCCTTTGGTTTATATCCTCAACCAAAGTATCACTTGGAGACATCAGAATCTAGATCATGTCTAGGTTTCTATAAAAGCAACAACAATAAAAAAAAAAGTCCATGCAAGTGCCCAGGGAAACAATACAGATGATATTGGACAGATGCAATGTGGAATTATGATTGGGCAAACAGGATTTTGCCCCAGACACTGAATTTAGAGAAGTATCCTTTCTCACCCTATTGAGAATTCCATATATAGTTTAGCTATCTGCATCAGATATAAAAATAGCCAAACATCTAAGCATATTGTTTGCCAAATCATGTGTCCTAATATAAATATGGTTTTACCCTCCTTCACCCTAACTTCTGCTGCTCTGAATGCCCTTAAAACTATTTTTCCACTCCCTATATCTGGTAGAACTTAAAAATAATTCACATTAACACACATATCTCACCAAAAAAAAATCTTTTTCGGAGAATAAGCATCAGCAAATATGTTGCAACGGCCATTTGTCTCTATGCTGTAGGTAACTTCTTAAAGATTCTGCTCCAGCAATTATAGCTCCATTCAAAGTATTAGCTAGGCAGTTGAACGTGATTTGACCTGGACAGGGATGACATCCATGGTATGAAAATAACTGTAATGGCAGCACAGAACAATTTGCTTTGCATACTACTAAATCCCAGGCAAGTCATGTGATTCTGCTACAAACACCATTTCCTCACTCAATTCTCAACACCTAAGGCCAGTAGAGGTAAATTTCCAAAATAATTTCAAAAGTTTCAGCACCAGCTTTCTGCCTATGAATTTTTTAAAGGAGTTACCTTGGCAACCCAGAGGTAAGTAAAAGGAGTTTGTAGTAAAAGAAAAGGGAAGCTGAGGAGGCTGAGAATTTGGGAAACAAATTAAAGGAACCATACTCTCAACCCCTATCCTTCCATTATCATTCCTGCACCTCCTCCTCCTCCTTCCCCTGTTTGAATAGGCTGGTTTCATTTGTTGTGGGGACCTGAGCATTACCCTGACAGTGGAGCCCTGATCTCAGGATCCACGGTTCACCAAACCTGCCACAGCTTTTACCACAACCTAGAACCAAGGGAACATGTGAGGGGTAGTAAAAGGGTCCTTGACAACCACTGGCCTCCCTGTAAGGGCACAAATCATATTTTCTGTGGGATTGGCTTTCCCTCCTACAGCTTGGTATTAAGTGTACCATGGGAAAGCAACGTGTGACACAATGAAAGTGAATCCACAGAACCAAGAAATTCCTCATCGGATAAGTGGTCAAAAGAACGATAAAGATAGTTCTGAAAAGAATTTAAAACCATTATCAATCATGATGAAGATTACTATAAAGCATGAATAAAAAGGAAAATATAAATCAAAAGAACTCTGAGGATTCACCTCACACCTAGCACATTGACAAAAATGACAAAAGATATAAATAGTCTATGTTAGACAATCTGTGGAAATACAAGTATGATAATACACTCTTGGTGGAGCTGTGAATTAGTCCAGTCATTCTGGAGAGTAATTATGAGTTATGATAAGAAAGCAATTAAAATGTCTGTACCCTTGACCAAGAAATCTCACTACTAAGTAAATGCCCCAAGGATATCAAAGATATTTTTAAAAGTCACATATACACCAAAATGCTTACAGCAGAACATTTTTTGTAGTAGGAAAGGCTAGCAAAGTAATTAGGAATTGCCTAAGCAAATTGTAGTATAATGATGTAATAGAACAGTATTTTGTTATAAGAAACAAATATGAAGAATGAAAGGAGTGGAAAGACTTTTATAAACTGATGCAAAATAAAGAACACAGAAGAAGGAAAACCACATATATGTATATGTGTATATTTATATATTCTATATATAATATTCCATATTTTACATATAATAATATTATGATGGCTATCACAATATAAGTGGAAACAAAAACTGAACCTGAACACTATGTAATTATAATCCCCAAGCGTGATCAGAGAAAGAGATAAGAAAATGCACCTCTTTCCCTTCTTTGCAGAGGTGGGAACTATGGGTAAGGAAAATTACATATACTGCCTCGCTTGAGCTGAAGTGTTAATTTGCTGAATCACTTTTTTCTTCTCTTTTTATCCTTTGTTGTGGTGGAAAGTTCTTTCAATAGTGGAGGGGGAAAGTACATATTTGGCAATGAAGGTGACATAAGAACAAAAGATGTCAAAATATTTTTAAAAAGTGAATCCTGGAGCATGCTTGAGGTGGGATCCTGAAGTCCCCCAAAGTCCAGATGAATGAAGTCCTTGCTCAGCCCTGTTCTCCTTCTGGAGCTGGCCTCGATCTTTACCAGATTTCCTCCACTTCTTCCTTGATCCAGGCACCAGAATTTCTACTTATGACTCTGGGGCAGTTTTTATTTAACTTAACAAAAAATGTAAAGAGTTCCTCATAACCAAGCCCATAAATACACAAAAACCACTCTTCTTGTCTCTCTGGTGAGCCTCTGCCTCCACCAGGGATCTACACAGTATTCCAGGCTTAGTACTGTCCTGAGGTTGAAAGCTCTTCTGATGACAAATAGCATTTGGTATTACTAAAAAGCTAACTCTTCTTCAGTTAAGTCCCTCCTTCCTCAGGAAACTATGTAGCCCTTCAGACACATTCCCCTAGGACAGAGGTCACCCTTTGAGGGAAAAGAGCTAGAAGTTGCTAGAGCTAAGCTTTATCCTGACCAGGGCTAAGGACCTAAATACCCCCTCCGGAAGAAACATTTAGCACACCACCAGAAAGTGTATCTCCTGTTCCCACAGACCAACTAACAGGACTAGTGAAGGGCAAGGTTTGAATCTGTTCCTCTGAGAATTAGCAATCAATCAACTAGCATTAATTATGCTCCTTTAGGAGCATGGGTACTGGGGAAAGAAAGAAAAATAAAATAGCCCCTGCCTTCAAAAAGCTTACATTTGATTGAGGAAATAACATGTACATACATAAGTCTACATAGAATAAAATACAAGGTAAATTCAGGAGGAGGGAAATAGTAGCAGCTGTGGAGAATCAGGAAAGACTTGAATAGTCAATAGTCAATAAATATTTTTAAGCACCTACTATGTCCTAGGCATTGGTGATATACATATGGGGAAGTGAGGAGTGAGAGGGGAGGGAACACTTCAAGGAGCTCACAATCTAATAGTGTTAAGCCAACCCAGAAAAGGAAGCTGAAAAGCAGGGAGACTCAATCATGAGGGAGTTCAGCAAAGAGGAGTTTAGGTAAGAAATGAAGAGATAGCTTGTCTGGGAGCTCTCTTAAAATGGAGTCTTTGGGAGGAATTTGTTCCCTCAAGCCCTTCAAAAGAGGGGGGGCAGAAAGTACTGATGAGGTATGACTGGTAAGGCCGATGTAATCCTACAGGGTGATGACTTGCCTTATGATGACATTCCTGGAGACACAGTGGGAGCTAGTCCAAAGAAGTGCTCCCTATAGAAGGTGTAGCTTGAACAGAGCTTTGAAGGAAACAAGGTCTTCTAAGTGGCAAAGGTGAGGAGAGAGGGCCCAAGAACAGAAACTGGAGATGGAGGAGCCTTTGTCAAGAACAGCACAATGTGTAACTAGATCTGATGTGTTTATTAGACCCTATTGATGAGCTGGTTGCTAAGGGTCTCCCTGATCTGAAAAGAGCATGCCTAGTGCACAAATTCAGGACAAATACCTGATGGAGTGGTCTTTCTCAAAAATCAAGTTCATAGGGATACTGAACTGCATGAGAAACTTTCTTCTAATTTAGAAAAAAAAGCAAGGTTTCCCACTATTAGTTTTATTATGCAACATTTTGCTGTAATCTCTTTCTTCCAGCTCCTGTGCCACATATAAAAGAGAATGGAAGACAGATAGAAGGAATTCCAAAAATTTTAGGTGATCTGGAGGTCAGGGTGTACCCTGAATTATGTGTCCTAGCCTAAGTACAAATTATCATACCTGGGGAGAGTCCCCTAGAGGCATTTTGATGCCAGCTTGGCTTGAAATCCCAGAGGTATCCCAAGAAGGGCTTGACTCTAAGGTAAAGATTTAGGGCACATTGGGAAGAAGCAGTGTGGAAAGAAATCAAGATTAAGGAATGATAAGTAATCGAAATGAACAGAAAATTACTCTTTCATCACCAACATATGTTCAGTATAAACGTGTTGTTCAGATGATCAGGCCTTGACTTTGGGGACAACATATGGTAACTGCCAGCAAAGTTACCCAAGGGAAATAAAGAGGTCTATGTGCTGGACTTGAGATATAAAAATATAAAGCTATGACCATATTATCACACTTCTCACAGTATTCTAAAAGGGGGTTTTTTTGTGTGTTATTTTTTTTCCTTCACATTTATACCGGAATGACTTGAGATTGAGAAATTTATTCTGGAATCTTAAAAGTGTCAATCAATTTTCTAGCTCTTCCTGGAACAACTCTCTACCAATGCCTGGATGTCTGCTTGATAAAAGTCCCTGGATTGCCATGTCTTTGTTCTTTGAGAGACTGGGGCTGCCCCTGCCTTTACAGGCTACCAGAAAGTTCCATTGTTCTGAAGCTTTAGTTATAGATCAAATCCAGAGTTCTGACCTGGTTGGGTCATAGTGGCAATTTCATAGAGTGAAAACCAGAAAGCAAAACTCTGTCTGACCATCCACATAGTTATTAGGCCAAAACTAATGTAGTAAAATAGAGATCCCCAGTGATCTGTAAACTATCAGAGGAACTTAGCCACTGATTTTACAGTAAATTACATTAAAAGTCCCAACCTGTATGCTATCTATATCAGTACAATCACAGGTTCATTCCTATCCCTATAAAACATTTAAAACCAATAGATAAAGTGATACTCTTTTTTATTGCTCTACCTGTAAATAGATGCTACAGAGGGGCATACAGGTGTTCAGGGAAGACTAGTATCTCTGATATGAGTTCTACAAAGCCCTTTTCAGGGCTGTTTTCCATCTTTGGTGTTCACCAGATTAACCCAACTGTTGCTCCAAGAAGCTGTAGCACGTGCAGTGGGCACACACCAATAAAAGTCATTCAGTAGAAAATTCAAAAAAAAATTCAGTAGACAGGCTGAACCAGTTTGAGGGTAACCAAGGAGTTTCAAACTTGGTGAGTTGGGGGAAGGGGTGTCTACCCAAAGCATGTGAAGACTTCACCTAGTGGAATGGGCAGATGAGAATAATTTGTCCCAATGGCCATAAAAGCAGCTGAAACAGGCTCTACAGAGAACTTAGAAATTGGTCAGACATAGAAGACACAAAGATCATCCATTGTATCCCAAGCCATCGCCAGTCATCTTGACTTTTGTCTTGACAATGGACTTCAATGACTGTGGAAGAGCGATGCCAACAGCTTCGTGCAACTCCACCTCACTTAAATGCAATTTAGGTATGAGTCAAAAGACATCATCCATGCCATGTTGCCATTTTACCCTCAAAGTCCTGTGGCAACAGGCAAGTGATGAAGCAACAGGTATAGATACACTGGGAGCTGTAGTCACAACCCTGCATATAGATGTCCCAGGCCATAAGGTCATCTTCTCATTGGACTGAAACAGCAGTGGGATTCAGCAGCTTCTTGGTTGTCCAACCAGCCGTTTTTAAGCACCAACTGCTCACCTCCTGGTTGTAGTTGAAACACAGAAAACATACAAAAACTTTTGTAAAGATGATTCCGCTCATGATTGGCATATGGAATGTTGGCATAATTACGGACAACATGAAATCCAGCAGACCTGAAAGACAAACAGCTCTTGTTGCAATAGAACTCAGCAGGTATCACATCCAAACAGCAAGCCTGAGTGAAACAAGGCAAATGCAGGCCAGATTACTAAAGTCAACGTGGGACATATGGTTTTCTGGAGTGGCTGCAGAGATAGGGAGCACCGTGAAGCTGATGTAGGTTTTGCAATCAAAAATAATCTAGTCTGCAAGCCTGTATGCTTCCTGAAAGGAGTGAACAATTGGCTTATGACAATGTGATTGCCACTTGCAGGACAGTGCCATGCAACCAATGTTCCCACCATGACAAACCCTGAGAAGGTCAAAGAAAAATTTTATGAAGACCTGGAGATCTTCATCATCAGTGTGGTGAAGGACAGCCTTGTAATTCTGGGTGACTTTGATGCTGCTGGTTGTGAGGAAGGTCATGGCAGGATTTGGTTATCCAGAGAAGTTCATCAGTATTATATGCCAGTTCTATCACAGCATGCTTAGACTCTAGATAATGGAAATGATGCTTTCATGTTTTCCACAGTCACAATGCAATGGAACAGGGATGTGTGCTTGCTCCCATACTTGATTTTTTTCAGCAATGTTGTCAGATGCCTTCAACAAGGACAAAAATGTCATCAAGGTCAGCTACTACACTGATGGTAAATTATTTAACTTGAAAAGGCTACAAGCAAAGACTAAAGTGGAGGGAGAGTTGGTGCACGACTTTGTTCACAGATGATCGTGCACTCAATGTAGTCTCTGAGCCCTAGATACAACACAGTATGGATCACTCTCTGCTGCTTGTGCTAATTTTGGCCTAACCATTAACACCAAGAAAACAAAGTTTCTCCACCAACCAGCAAAACACTATACATACATGGAACCATAGGTCACAGAAAACGGAGAGATTTTGAAATGCCAGGGATAGGTTCATGCACCTTGGCAGTATACTTTCCAGGGATACACACACTGATAAGGTTGATGCACACATTGCCAGAGCTGGCTCAGTGTTTGAGAGGTTCCAAAGGAAAGTATGGGAGAAAAGAGGTATTAGATTTCCTAGCAAACTGAAGATCCATAAAGATGCTGTGCTGACCTCATTGTTGTATGCCTATGAAACCTGGACAGTATATCAGTGCCATGCCAGGAAAACTGAATCACTTCCATTTGAACTGTCTCAGGAAAACTGAAGATCTCCTATCAAGATACAGTACTGGACACTGAGTCCTTTCTCAAGCTGAACTGCCAAACATTCAAATTCTACAGCAGAGAGCACAACTCTAATAGGCTGGCATGTTGTTTGAATGCCAAATGCACATTTGTCTAAAAAAACATTTTATGGAGAATTCACACAAGGCGAGCACTCACATGGAGGTCAGAAGAAGTGATACAAGGACACTCTCAAGGTCTCTGTGAAGAACTGTGGAATTGATTGGGAAATATGAGAGACACTGGCGCAGGACCTACCAGCATAGCATGCCTACATCAGTGAAGATGCTGTGCTCTATGAGCAAAGCAGAATTGCAGTGGCTCAAAGGAAACATGAGATGAGCAAATTTAGAGACATCTCCACCCCAAATGTTCATATGAACTATGTGTGTCCAATCGATGAGACAGCCTTCCAAGTTCATATTGATCTGATCAACCACAGTTGAATACACTGTACCTTGATCACAACATAATAATGTCATTTGGGTCCTCTTCAAGCACGAAGGACAGCCACCCAAACAGGAGCTATAAAGAAGAAAACACTCACCTTGTAGTCAGGAAAGTGTGAGTTCTAATCCTGCTTCGCTGAGATGTGGGTGTCATGTGTCCCTGAGCAAGTCACATAACTTAAACTGGGGACAACAAGAGCCTCTATATGATTGTTGTGAAGATCAAATGGGATCACATATATAAAGAAATTTGCATATCTTAAAGCATTATATAAATGCAAGTTATAATTATCATTAAAATATTCACCAAAATGTTAGGAAGGACATAACAATAATCCCTTCCATAGCTTACTCTAACAAAAAAAATTAATCAAGTTGTTAAATTCATTAACACAAATTTAAGAGAAGAGCTTGACATCATTCTAGGAAGAAGATTTTGTTGTTTCTTTATTTGTTGTTTTAAAATACAAGTGATACAAATTGTAACAAAAGGTAAAAAATGTAAAAGGAACGGCTGAGAAGAATCAATTATCCCTGAATAAAATCAGTGCTCAAAACCTATTGAAAAAGAGAATTATATGCATGTTCAATATATGTACAGTCTCTACAATAGGAACTAAGAGAGTATAGGATTAATGAATGAGACCCTTCAATCAGTCACTAGTCCCCAGACCTAAATTGCCCATTTTTTAGACTAAGAGCCTTACAAAGCAAATCAGCTTATTGGCATGTGATTAATATCTTAAAGGCAAGCCAGTCTTCTTCTACATCTACCTTATCTGTTCAGGTCATGCTCCATTCTGTCTAGGTCTTACCTGTCTGAGCATGTTAAGAATGGATATCACAAAAAAAAGTTTGTTTTGGTTTTGCACAGACTTGTGTTTGAACCTATATGTAGGGGCATGATGGAGCCAGCTCTGACTGGCTGGAAAGAGCCAAATGTTAAATTTCCAGTGTGAGCATTTTCACCTCCAAAATCAGTTAACACTACAAATTAGGGCTTGGTTTATTACTTTATCTTCTAAAATGTCAATGAGAAAACTATTAACAATGCAGATTAAACTGCCAAGTGTGTCTTAATGCACATTTCTTTTTTCAGAGAATTAGTTGTAGTTTTGTAGCTTAGAATCTTAAAAATGTTGCCTGGCACCCAGAAAGGCTAGGTGATATCATACAATTAGCATCAGTCAAAAGTAGAACTTAAATTAAGGTCTTTCTGACTCTAAGGCCATTGTCCCTCTGTCCACTACCATATGTTACATAGTATCATACATGTGAGCATGAAAAACAAGAAAGACCCAGAGCTGCCATGTTAGAGCCAGATGGCACCTTAGGAATCACTTGAAGCATTGTGGTACAATGGAGAGTGGAGAGGTGGTTGGGCTTGAGTCAGGAGAAAAAAACTCAGTGCAAATCCTGCCTCTGATACTTACCAGCTGTGTGACATTGGACAAGTCACTTAACTTTTTGGGGCCTCTGTTTCTTTATCCGTAAAATGGGGACAATAATAGCACCTACCTCATAGGGTAATCTGGAGGATCGAATGAGACATGTATGTTAAGACCTCCAGAAATGTCCATTTTTACTATTATTGTTAATATTACGATTAATTTTTCCAACCCACTCAACTTACAGATGAAGAAATAGATGACCCTGAGAAATTAAATGGCTTGCCCTATGTCATACAACTCATTTGGGGCAGTGATAGAATTAGAATCTATGCTTTCTGGCTCCCAACCCAGTATGAGTAGAGGAGTGGGATAGAATGGCATCCCCCAGAATTCAGCCTTTCGTCCTGTGGCTGTTCATAGCCCTCAGCAGACATTCAGTACCACATACCTGAAAAGTCATTTGAAGTTCAAATAAGTGAAACATCAATAACCTCAAGTGTGTGTAGCAAATTAAATTCTGTGGGTACTGCTGAGTGGAAATTTAATTCAAGACTACGTCAAACACAACGAGAGACTTGTGGAGCCATACAATTCTGCCTTCATAAGGAGGAGTCAGTCACTCCACATGGGGCTGCAGAACTCATTTAATCTTTTGTTTCACAACTGGCAAAGCTTGGGGTCTTGTGCTTTTCGGTGTTCACTGCATTCTGCTTAGCTGGTCCAGTGTGTGCCTGCTAATTGGTTTGGATGATTACCTTGGGCTGTGGAAATTTGCTGACAATGAGGCTGTCACTGTGTCAGCCACTAATTGGGGAATGGTAAGGACTTCTTATAAGGTTCCTTTTTCTTACAGCAACATTTCTATAAATTGGGCCCTATGGGTTCCCACTCCAAATACCTGCTATGTGTGGTTGGGGATCTACCACAAGTCACAGCACAGGTTCCTGCTTCTGGTGAAAGGTCCCGAAATCAATTCACTTGCTATGACTAAGGTTTACCATTGAGATTTTACTACAAGAAGAGCTGCTGTCCTTGGGAGAAGAGAAAAGTCACAAGTGGTGTGCTGCTGTTGCTTAATCACTTTCAGTCATGTCCAATTCTTCATGATGTCATTTTGGGATTTTCTTGACAAAGATACCAGAGTGGTTTGCCATTTTCTTCTCCATCTCATTTTATAGATGAGGAAACTGAGGTAAAGAGTTAAGTGACTTACTCAGGGTCATATAGCTAGTAAGAGTCTGAGGCCAGACTTGAACTCAGGTCTTCCTGACTCCAGACCCAGTGCTCTATCCACTGTATCACCTAGGTGTTCCAAAGCAGTCCTACCAATGTGCTGTAATCATGACCACTTCCATAATGCTAAAGTTGTCATGGATGAACTTGGCCAGGGTGAGTCAAGCGGCTATTAGTATAGGAGCATTACTGACAATCTATTAAATTGAAAGCTCCTTGAGGACTGTCTTTTGCCTCTTTTATATCCCCAGCACATAGTACAGTACCTGCCACATAGTCAGCATTTAATACATGTTTATTGATTGATCTTTAGGGAATTACATTATAAGGGCTAACAATATTGCCACATTTAGGTCCACACTTCAAATGATCTCTAACCTTTTCCAAGATGGTAAAGTAGCTTTGATAACCCATTAAACCCTTTTCAACTTAGTGTGTGAATGAATGAATGAGCATTTATTAAGTACTTGTTATGTCCCAAGCGCCAGAGATATAACACGCACAACAGTCCCTGCCCTACAGGTACTTACATTCTAATAGAATATGGACCAATGACATCATTAGATTTTACATTTTCTCTGGTCCTGCCTTGCTTTTAATTAAGTTTAGACAGAAAATCAGTGAACGTCAGTAATGCCCTAGATGACCTCTAAGGTACTGCCCAACTCTAAACCCATGAACCAATGAAATCCAGGCAGCATATTGCATCCCCAACGAGGATCACTGAGCACATGTTCATTTAGTCCCCCTGTGAACAGAGCTTTCTTCTGGCAGCTTGAATGAGATATATTTTGCAGGACAGACATGACTCATTGGTCTAAAGTAAATATTGAAAGAAATGCCTCCTTTCTCAGTTCCTATGTGGTGAAAAAGGTTAAAAACAATTGCTCTTAGAATCCTTTCAGTTTCCTATTGAGCAAAGGGGGTTGTGGTCAGAGTAATCAAGTTAAAGGGAACATGAGCTGCAAATTCCCTTCCTTTCATTACTGGGTAAAAAGGATTCTGAGGCCAGGGCTGCTGTTTTGTCAATTAAGTGAACCTTATAACTCATTTTCATTCAGTAAGGGGCTGCAAGGGAAAAGGGTTAATGAGGGTAACTGAGGGCTGCTTCTGGCTCACTCACTGAAGACAGACCCTCTGCCATTCCTCATTTAGTAATAGTTTAAGAACCTCGGGGCTAGCATAGGATAGCCCCTCTACTTTATTCACATTTGCCTATCCTAAAGCAGACTCAAATATGGGGTCAGGAGACTGTATAAGGCCTGAAACATTCCTGAGTGCAGCTTGAACCAGATTAAAATGCAATTGGGAAAAATTTAACAAAATAAGTAAAAATATGATAAAACATAGATAATATTATGTTTTAAAACTAAGTCAAGATGTGATCCACAGGGATCCTCGTGTATAGTTCAATGGTCCCTGTTTCTACTTCATTTGATATCACTGCCCTAAAGTGCCTAGCAGAGAGGTAGCATGAAATAACAGATAAAGAACAGGCCTCAGAGTCAGAAAAACCTGAGTTCAAATCCCATCTCTGACCCATGTGTGACCGACCCATGGTGAGCCACATAACCTAACAGTGCTTCCAGAAAACGTTCAAGGACTAGAAGTCACAAAATAGATGAAGATCTTTAGAAGGAGGTTTCTCACCATGAGTTTCCTACACTAAAAAAATCGTTAAGTCTAGGAAAAGGGGGCAGCTAGAATAGTTATTTACACACTAATAGATACTTGGACACAACAAATACATGTTGATTTCTATATGAATAAGGAAAAGAAAAGCATATAACTTGAGCTTGTTTCTGTTCACTCTAAATTGATCTATGAGCTATTTGTCTGTCTTACTAGAGGTTTGGTTTCCATTATCAAACAATCATTAGTCAATACTAGAAATTAGATTTTTTGGCAATCTCTATTGAATTGTAAGACGTGACTTTCAAAATTAATGAATCTCAGCAAACATTCCAAACACCAGATGAGAGACAACATAGTAGACACCAGCTAGTCCCTTCATCACCCTAAGAGTCTTTCCTCATTTGGAGAAGCATGATCATATTAATCCTCAAATTATCTATTGCACATGGTTGTAGTTTTTCAAGGAAAACATTTGAAGGAAATTTTAAAGAACCACAGAAATATAAGTCTGAGGAGCAAGAGGATATAAATATGGGATTTCTTCTATCTGGAGAACTCCCAGTCTGACAAATCCTATGTAACATAACTTAGAGAGTTACCTGAGGTAGTGGTTGGCTAAGTGACTTGCCAATAGTCATTCAGCTAGTGGATCAGTTGCAGAACTTGAATCCTGGTTTTCCTAATCTTAAAATGGGCCATTTATTTACGACACCACATGTATACATATTTCTAGAAAAAGGCAAGTTTCTTTTGAAAAACTACCAAGGTTCCATTGGAGTCTTCGAGAGATCAACAACCTCAAATATACAAAATGAGTTGTTCACACACACACACACACACACACACACACACACACACCCCAAAAAAAAAAAAACCACAACAGTAACGCAGAAGTTTTGAAAAGCCAACAGATTGAAAGTTCCATGGGATGTCTGGTACTTGCTGCTAGTGCAGCTGTCTATACTCTCCAGTCCACCAATGATGGCTCTACTTGTCTCAGGATGAGAGCAGATCTGGGAGGAGCTAAGCCAGTCACATCTCACACCTCCTGAGGACAAGCTAAGAAACATACTGAGGACAAACTAAATGGTAGGCCAAGGAGAAGCAGCTTTAGAGCTGCTGCAAGACTTCCTGAGGGCTCTAACCCTCAGAGCCCAGCACAGAGTTATACCTATAGATGTACTTGCTCAGTCTCCCAGAGGCCACACTTAGAAGGAGCTTAGCCACTTGACTTGCCACTCACTGGGACCATAAAACCTCTTTTCCCCAGACATTTCCCATCCTGTCCTTGACTACCAGCTGTCTTCCTCTCCCAATATACACACACTTTCTAACTCTTGTTCTGAGAACTGTAATGAAATCAACATTGCCATTGCCTCTATAAAGCGAATATTAAGTAACCACCCTATTGTTCCATAGAAAACATAACTTCCCGCCCTGGCCAGCACTCCTTTGCAGGGGCTGTGTCCTCTATTAAAATGTAAGCTTCTTGGGGGCAGGCACTGTCTTAATTTAATATTTGTAGCTCCAACATTTAGCACAACGCTTGATAAATAGTAAGCTCTTAATAAATGGTCACCATTCTTTTCTTATATCAAGTTGACCCTACTATGGACCAGTATGAGACTACACCCTATCCTTAGGAGTCTTGGCAATGTCAGAATAGCAACCAAGTAAGAAGCTATCGCCTTTTCCTGACTTCTGCCCCAAATCACACCGCTAACTTGAAAGTTAACAGCACAAAAACACTAATTGTGCCCCTCTTCTGATCCAACACTATCCATTGCTACTTCTTCATTTTAGTTTCTTTAGTTATTGACTTCAACCCACACAAGAAAGAAGAGAAAACTAGGACCAGCTGGTGTTGTCAAGCACATGGAACCCTGTACCTTAGGCAAGATTCCAGGATCCTCTTTGGTCTGAAGTAGAGGTTGCCTGCAGCCCACACAGCATGTCACAGTTTGAGCTCTACCTGTCAGTCCCAGCAGGTACCAAGGATTGTAATAACAAAAACTGACATTTATATGTCTCTTAAAGGTTTCCTAAGCACTTTACATACATTACCTGCAAGGTAGGCACTGTAAGGAGTCAGCCTGCTTAACCATCCTTGGCTAAATTGTAATTACAATTGACAAGTTACCTTTCAGATGTTTGGAATAGACTCTAACCAGAACAAGAAATCTCAGGAAAATAGTCCAAATGTGAGTCAAGTGACTGGAATGGAGAAGTGACTTTCTGCTGTTCACAGAACAGGCCAGCCTTTATTTAATGCTGACTTTTTTTTTCTTTTAAGGGAATGCCTTCTACCTCTATGTCACTGATAGAGGGTGGGAATGCAGAAGATATTCTTTTGCCTCAAATCCTCAAGAGGAAAGAGGTGAGCAGGGCTACATTTGAGTAAGAAAGGAAATATGGTACTGCAGAAGGAAATATGGGGAGCAGGAAATTAAATTGTATCTTTTATTCAATTAACCAAATCTGCCTTATTACTCTCCTACTTCCCCATTACCCCCCCAACCCAATTAAAAAAGAAAAACAGCTTTTGTTTTTACTATACTACAAATATAAAATACTTAATACTATATATACATACTAAATACTACATATGTATATATACTAAACATAGCATATTTAAATACTATATATATTTATTTTAATAGCTCTTGTTAAAAATATGTATAGTCAAACGTGGATTTGGAGACAAAGGACCAGGTGGTTCCAATCCTAGCTTTTCCATTTTTCCCCTTTGTGAGGTTATGTGCAAGTCACCTAACCTCTCTCGGCCTAGGTTTCCTCATCTATACAATAAGGGGTTGGTCTAGAATTCAAAATGTGCTGGTAAATGTTTAACAACCAGCTCTTTGAAAAAGAAAAAGGAAATGTACCTGTGACACACTTTTAAGTTTCATCTGGATTATGAACACTTTCCCCATCACTTTCTTAAGTCTAGATAATCAATAAAACAATCATTCAAGCACTGATTTGCCACATTTGCCAATTCCTATGGTGTCAATGCTCACATTGACAACTTAGTAACCAGCTCTCATGGGACTATTGGAGCTGGCTCCAGCACAGCCCTGGTCTAGATGACCTCCAAAGTCCCTTCCACTTACGAAAGTTTTTGTCACAGTTTGTCCCTGTGATTCTAAGAAGGAATAATACAGAGCTTGGTTAGAATAGAAGTAGTGGCAAAGACTTAAGGATAGCCTTTGGAGGACTCTGCTTTCTTTCTTTCTCTTTCCTTTTGGCCAGAGAAACAGGGCTTTCTCTTCTGGGAATTTCTTCTTTCTCTGGGGCACAGAAGTATGATTTCTCTCTTCCACTCTTCTCTAATGTTTGTGCGGGAAGTCCCACTAGATGTAGGACACATATCGATTGTACTGTATTTCTATCTTCTTTTCAGGAATACTTCTGGGTCTCATATCTTTAGAGATATTGCTGAGAATTATGTATTCAACTTATAAAAGTCATTTTGATGGACTTACATGTTTTTACTAAGCTAAAAATTTCCTCTTAAATCTTAGAGCTTGTCTTCTTAAATCAAACACATGCAAAATTGTCTTACTATTTAATGATACTCAATCTGCCAAGTGTCCTATTATCCATTGCCAAAAGACGCCTTTAGAACACTGACCTTTAATGGGTTCATGGCACTATAGTGCCATTAGTGGTACTGCTGGTATTATTGGAACCAGTTTGTTTTTTACAGGACCTATGATTTCATAAGAATTTAGGTGACTTAAACAAGGTCACAACACAAATAGCTGTCTGGGTGGGAAATCCAGTGCTCTTTCCACTACACCACACTATCAATTGTAATATGTTTAATTATTCTTCTTGCCAACATCAGAATCTGAATGCCTTAGTATCAATGGAGTGTCTTCCTAACTCCAGACCCAGTGATCTACTGAGCCACTAGTTGCCTCAGATTTTTTTAGAAGATTAAGTACTGTAATCGTATGTGATATTGTAAGTCTTGGATATCAATAAATCTATCAACATTTATTAAACACCTACTATGGACCAGGCATGGCACTATCAGGTGCTTAAGGACATGATCATGATGTATTTAGAGGTAGTTATTGGAAGGAAGCTTCTTTGCTCTTTCACAAATGTCCTTTCTTGATGCTGTCAGAAACAGAATCCTGCTCTGAATAAATCAAAACACTGGGCTAAGATGAGTATTTCAGACCTAGCTATTTCTCATCTTGTCTTTGCATCAATACTCGCATGTTTTTAGTTCAGTGAATCACAAGGGGCAAAAAAGACATTGCACTCTGAAGACATTTAAGGTGAGATTTGCTCATTGAACTAACATTCATTTAACAAACATTCACATCCAGTTAGACTTAAGGGCAAATAACAGCACCCCAATTTTTTTGCTTTGGAAAGTAAGGCTTTCTTTCAGCCAGTTACCCTTGAATGGCCGATTTTAGCCATTTCCCAAGCAAAGCAAAAGCAGATACTTCTTAAAAACATGATTCTGCCAAATGGGAAGCTAATTAAACAGGCTGGCTGACAATATCTGTTCATCTTAATTAGGGCATTGCATGAGTCTGACTGCCTGAAATTTGATCTGAGCTCATTGAGTATTGCCAAACACACTCCTCTCCCTCCAAGAACAGGAGCTGCAATTGTTCTAATTTCTTTTAAAAACACATTTGAAAAGATAACTCATCTCATTTGTAAGGGCATCACTTGAGGGAGGCCCAAGTAGCATCTGGAAAATATGGAAAATGACAAAAACAGACAAAGTTGCAGATAAACAGAGAAACTACTGACTATATTTGTAACGAAGGTTTTCTAAAATCATCTTAGGTCAAAAGCAACCATTTTCCTTCTTAAATATTTTCCCCTTAGGATATCCTAATCTAAATTATCAAGAAATCTGGGAACATGTCGCCTGAGTTTTAGCTACATTCCATATTAAGAGCTACTATATCAGCTCCAATTTCTAACCTACCATAAATATCTCTGTAGAGTTTCCATTCTGCTTATCCCAGAGCCAAACTCAATATCCCCTCTAATACATTTCATACTTCATGTTGAGAATAATAACTTTTGAATAATGGATTGGAGCAAAGCAATCAGGCATGGGGAGAACAATCTCCTAATCCCCTTTTTTAGGATGAGGCTACGAGTTTCCTGTTGATAGTAGCCTATCCTAACATTTGATTGGGTTATGTTGCCTTATTTGGAAGTTTTAAAAAATCAGCCTGAGATACCAATTGATGACCTTAGAATGGAAAAAAAAAATGATCCCATTACCATCAGGACCATACCAGGCAGAATGTTCCTATGCATCCAACATTATCAGTTGAAAGGTACTCTCCCTTCAAGGTCAAAATATCATTTCTCAGACAACTTTAACAGCCTAGGATAAGATAAGCACGTGTGTGAGAAGTGCTGCACTAGTTGGGAAGTGAAAATAAGACAATTCTTTATCCCTATTTAACCAATAGAACATATAAATAATAGTCCTCCCTTCCATGGTATTGAGTGTGTGGAGGAGAGAGGTGGGAGAACCAGGGATAATGAACTGCAAATCAAGACATATAGTAACTAAATACTTAATTCATATTGTAGATTACAGAGAAAGGTCTAAGAATTCTTGATGCTATGCCCAACTATGGGGAAGGGGGGATTGTGAAGGTAGATAAAATTTGTCTTTAGTTCTATTCTTTATTAGCTTTTAGTCACTTCGTAGAATTATAGGATTTAAAGACAAGGAACTTTAGAAGTTATCTCATCCAACCCCTTTATTTTTCACGTGAGGAATTTCCATTCCTGAGAAATGATACAGTTTTTCCAGGATGACACAAGCAGTATTTAACACAGGCAGAATTCGCACCCAGGACCTCTGATCCCAAATCCAGCAATTGTTCTGTGTCTTGCAGCACACAGTTAGAGTGTCTGTTCTCCTACCAGAATCTGCTTTCACCTTGTTTTCTTCTTGTAATCTATCTTGTAAACAAATTCTCACTTATAAAGTTAACAATGACTTGTTAGGACTGATAAAGGCTTAACATGCAAATCCTTGACATCTCTCATAAAGAATTATCCATTAATGTAAAGGAATTCTATAGCATGTCACAATTTCAGACATTAGCAATAGGCCATTGAGAAATACTTTTTCATTATCATGTGTGCAGCTGCCCATTTTCTACTTGGGCCTGTCAAGAATTGTAGAGCAGCCCATGTTTCCAACTGTGTTTTTTAGACCTTAGGTGATGTAACCTATGTTAAATGTGCCAGACTAATATATTCAGTTCATTCATTTAAGAATATTTATTCAATCACTTTGTTTGCAAGGTGTCATCAGGAATACCAAAGTTAAAAATGTCATCCCTTCTCTGGCATTCACATGGAAATAGGCCTCCTTGTTCTTTTTCTATACTGGAAGCTCCTTTTGCAAGTGAATCGTATAAACAACAGGTTTGAAATGAGGGCAACTTGGGTACTATTTCTAGCAATCTGTAAACTTAGGTGTACAGTGGATAAAGTGCTGGACCTAGAGTCAGAAAGAGTTGAATTCAAATCCAGCCTCAGATATTTATTAGCTGTGTGACCTTAGGCAAGTCACTCAACCTCTATCTGCCTTGATTTCCTTACCTGTAAAAGAAGGATAACAATAGGACCTAACTCCCAATGTTGTTGTGAAGATAAAGTGAGATCATATTTGTGAAGTACTTTTCAAACCTTAAGTATTATATAAATCCTAGGTAGTAGCAGTGCCTTCAACTGGCCATCATATGACATCATTTCTAACCTCAGCATCCTACTTGGGATATACTCCACTACTTAACTTCTTTTCTGAACTAGTGAACCCAGAAGTGAACACAGTATTTCAGAAGTTGTCTGTCTAGGGCTGAATATAGGATGACTATAAAATTCTTCATTCAGGACACCTTGCATTTATTAATATAGCTTCAGATTTCACTAATTTTTAGCTACTGCAGCATATTGTTTTTGATTTTCAGTGTATACTTCACTAAAATACCCAGACTTTTTCACATGAATTTTCAGTTAAACACACATCCCTGGGCATCCTCTATTTGTGCAACTAGTCTCTTGAACCCAGGCATAAGACTTCACATTTGTTCAAATAAAATTTCATCTCATTTGGGTCTATCCTGCCAATATCTTTTTTAATCTAAATTCTTTCATCCAATGTGTTATCTATTCTTCAGTTTATCAACAAGTTTAAGCACATAATCCAAGATGGCAGTCATGTATTCCATGTATATGTAGGGTGTCTCAGAAGTCTTAGCACAGTTTTAGGTTATTAAAACTGTGCCAAAAAATTTTGGACAGTAAGTATAACATATACACACATGTGTGTATACATGTGTCATATATGTATGATTACATATCAACAGATTTTTAAATATGTTTATATGCATGTGTGTGTGTGTGTGTGTGTGTGTGTGTGTGTGTGCGTGTGTGCTGGAAAAGAAATAGAATACCTTCTTCTTCCCTCACATTAGCCCATGGGGTCATTGGAGCATAACCCTGTTGTGTGTCAGGTGTCTTGTGTTCTGTCAGTAAAGAAGGAGTGCAGATAGCCATTCTATGGAAGGTGCCCTTCAGATGTCTGTAGATGAAGGTCCACACTAAATGATTGGGTAACTCATTAAATTGATCACACAAATGTACCATGGTGACTGGAAAGATGGTAGAGTCCTCAAAAGAAATAAAGAGGTTTAAAGGGGAAAGAATATGATTTCCATTTTGGACATATTGAATTTGAGATGCCTGTGGGGCACCAAAATGGAGATTCATTAGGCAGTTGGTGACATGAAACTAGAGTTCAGAAAAGATATTGGGATTGATATAATATATAGATACACTACATAAATGTTATATATCTCAATATTTATTGATATAAAATGTAGGTTTATACATTTATATAATACATAAATGACTAATGGAGATACTTAAAACCACAGGCACAGATGAATAAATGTTTGACTCTTTAAACTGATGACATCACTGAGAAAGAGTAAAGAGAGGGAAGAAAAGAGAGCGCAGGACAAGACTTTATAGACACATAAAGAGTGGTAAATTAGCCCACTTGGATGGGATGTCCCTTATAAGAGGGCAACAGGTCAATGGGTTAGACTTATGATGTAAGTGGGTGAAACAAGGAAGAAAATGCAGCAAAGAAGTCTGAAAGAGAATAGTCAGATAGAAATAAAACCTTGAGAATGCAATGGCACAAAAACTGAGTAAGGAGAGAGTATCCAGCAGGAAGTTCAAGTAGCCTTTGTGATAGAGCAATTGGGAAGATTTACTCTTCATTGAGTAATTACCTGATGGAGAAAAATGAGCATCCTATAAGTAGATTACAAACACAGTAAGTCCTAGTTCTTTGTGATAATTAATTATACCTTACTGAAACACTATTCAGTTACTGCATTGTTAACATTATGGAGTCTTGACGGTTATGGTTAATTTTAGGAAATCCATGTTTTGGGAAGAAGAACAAGGACATGTTTTAAAAGGACTGAAATGAATTAAGAGGATGGACTAGTAGGGCATTTGGTTCATGCCAACTTGACTGAAATAATAGATCCTACTGTTTAGCTTAATGATCTAGATACTGGATGAGATAAGGAGAATGTGGACAGGATCAGAAAGATAGGGAAGAAGCAGTTATGGACAAGACAACACAAAATAGATGAATTAGGAACAAGCAGAAGGGCAGACAGGGTCATAACAGATGAAAAGAGCTGTGAATTTTGGTTTAACTCTTCCGGAAAACCATTTGAAATAATATAAGAAAACCTACTAAATTACCTTTCCCCACTCCAATCTCCCCTCCATTTACTGATCAAAGTGATAAAGTTGGGGGGTCTTTGGTTCTATTGCAAAGACATTGGCCACTGGGTTAAACAATTTAGAAAGGAACCTTTTAACTAAAGGCAACTTGCTAAATCCTTAGGAATTAATACTAATCTGGAATAAGGCAGAAATTTTCAATCCAAAGGAGACTAGTTGACAAGCAAGAGTCTGAGAGGAAAAATCAGCATTCCTGTAATGGTTGCTCATGGAATTGAGAGGCCTTGGGGCACTACCCAGGGCCAAAGACAGAGTGCCTAAGCACGGACTGGTTGAGGGGTTTCATGTCACTGTATTTACCAGAGCCAGTCAGGAAATGAGAAGTCCCTTTCCAATGTAAGAATATGCTTATGGTCATTTACCTCAAGGGGCAGAGGGGAAGAATTCCCACTATGTGTCAGGATTTAATGAAAGTCTTTAGTCAGAATCAGGGAGACACATTAACATCACGAGTCTAACCCATTGATCTGTGCCCTCTTATAAGGGACATCTCCTCCATGTGGACTAATTTACTCATTAGGACCAAGAAAGATCATGAAATGGTCTTTCATACACAATGAGGACACTATAAACAACTGGTTATTCCCTTGTTTTGATTAACATGGTCCAGCCTTCTAGCATCTAATAAATTAAGTATTGGCATATCCCAGAATCCCAGAGTTGGAATGAAAATCAGAGGCCATCTCTTCCATACTGTACTTAGGCAAGAATCCCCTCTACACTATGACAAGTCATCAAGCCTTTTTTGAAGACCTTAAGTGAAAGGAAACCCATTATCCTCTGAGGCAGCCCATGCTAATTTTGAACACCTAATTATTAGAAAGTTTTCCTGGCATCAAGCTTAAATTTACCTTTTGCAACTCATAATTCTAGTCTTATAATCATTATAATTTATAAAAACTTATAGTTTTGCCCTCTGTGGCCAAGTATAATATATATAACCCCTCTTCTACAGGGCAGGCCCTCAAGTGCTTAAGACAACTATCCTAGCCCCCGGAGACCTTTCACTATCCTGCGGACCCTCCTCTAGACATTCTTCAGCTAACCAATGTTCTTTCAAAAATATGTCGTGAAGTCCTGAAAATAATGAACAAATGAGAAAACATTTATTGTGTATTTATATGGACTGACCAGGGTAGAGCACAATAGGACTATCACTGTCCTATTGCTTGATACTTCATCTCACTTGCCGTGTCACACACTTCTGTGACGGTGTCTCTTTTTAACTAGTGAGCTGATCAAGGAGATACAAAGGATATAGGGAAAACTGGTACAGATGGTAGTTGGGCTGATGGGAGCTATAAACTCTGAGAATCCAGGTGTAGATGAAAAAATAGACCTTGAAGAGTATCAAGAGAAAACACCACTATGACAGAAGCCTTCCAAAAAGAAATCCTAGATTTTGTTAGAGATGTAAGAGGGAATCCAAAGAGAACAGTGCCTAAAAAGCTGTGGTCAAAGAGGGCATCAAGGACCAAAGACAGGGAGTCCAAGTTTTTTTCCTGCCCCATGTCTATCATTATGTCATGTTATTGATCGCATATTATTTTCAGTCATTGTATAAGATACTAAAAAGGAAGAAGCCAGGTTTTCCACAACCAAAGAAAATGTCATCAGGGGGCAAGGATGAGGAGTTAGTGCTCCAAAAAATGAGAGGATATATGGTCAAGAATTATAAAGGAGAAAACGTCAATAACAGTGTTAGGCTATGTTGACACATGGCTAGGTAGATCAGGCCCTTTGGGCAAGAGGTAGTTCAGGGACAGGTAAGCAGATGAATACAGCTACAATGACCATAGAATATCTACGAGGGCAAGCAATGATTCAAACATAACAGTAATTCTATCAACCCATGTGCTTAATTAATATTAACTGCTTGTTGGAATCTAGGGTATATGACCAACAAGATGGAGGACTAGATACTTTCTCTGATCCTCACAACCCCTCAAACCTTGCCAAAATTGGAATTATACATAAGAAATAAAGCAATTTCAGCTGTTTCCATGGTCTAAGACTATAAGAACTCTAATGAGATAAAAACCCCAGTGAATTACCAGCAGAAAATATAATTCTTAACCCCTAATTAGCTCAATGAGCTTTCACTCTTCTACGAGGCATCATACTCTAGCAGAGCTGTATAAGCTGACCCACAAGCTCACAACAAAATTCAACTCTGTGCCCCTTCTCACCTACCCATCCTTCTACATACAGAAAAATAAAAGGTAGAAAGAAGGTTGCTCTGGCTGGGATGCAGCACAACTGCGATGTTAAAATAGCATTCAGACAGAAAACTAAGAAACAGAGGAAACTGGGGCAAGGCACTTGTGTGGTATTCCAGTAAGCCCGAGAGAAAAGGCCTAGCATCCAGATGGGACCAGTTATGTCCCACCAGAAATCCCTTAGGGCATATATTAAGGCCAGTGAAGTATGAATTCCTTAGCTTTGAAGAATGCAAAAAAATAACTTTAAGGTTCAGCCCCTGAGGTCACTGCTATCAAAGAAAGAATCAGAAAATTAGTGAAGAAGGAATATGGGTGGGTGGGGGAGAGACAAATTCCCAAAGATTTCTATAAGAAAGAAAGGTGCTTGAAGACCTTTAGCATAAACACATAGAGCAACAAAGAAGATATGAATAAAAGAAGAGAAGATGGCTTCCAGATCAGCTAAATGAGTTCAGACATCTATAAATAAATATTGCAAAACAAAAGAAGATGAATCAATACCTGATGAGGATCCTTTGGGTTCCCAAGAAAGCATGGAACACACAATAAAATCTCAAATTGCTTAAAAGGCAAATAAGAATTGTGAAAGCAGAATTGACCTTCACAGCAGAAATAATTGGCAGAATAGAAAAAAAATAGAATTCACTGTGAAACAAAAGCAAAAACAACTGATTGGTCCGTTAGTAGATAAATATTTATTAAGTACCTGCTATGTGCCAGGCACTGTGCTAATAGCTAAGGATACAAAAAAGTTAAATGACAGTCTCTGCCCTCAAGGAGTTCAAAATCTAATTGGGGAGACAACAAGCAGACAAATATGTACAAACAAGCTATATAGAAGATAAATAGGAAATAAATACCAGGGGGAATGTGTGGGACAGCAACCCCAATCCAAATTAAACTCAGAGACGTCTCATGGTGGAAAGGAAAGGTTACCTTTATTACAATCTCGCAAGATGGCTGTCTGCTCCTTCCATATGCGTGGAGAGAGAGAGAGCTCCCGGTAACAGAGGCCGCCTTATAAAAGCAAATCTCCGCCCACCGAGCAAACGAGTTTCCACCCACCACTATCCCTTACCCCCTTAATTGGGGATGGGGCTTACATTCTAAAAGGGGTGAAATAGTTTTCCCTATCCCCTTAACTGGGGGTGGGGCTTACATTCTAAAAGGGGGTGAAAAGAAACAGAATTTAGCATACTTTAACCTATGGCCTGTTTGTCCTCTCTAGTGTCCTGACTTAGCAAACCTAGTGCTGTAATGGCCAGGGTGTGACAATCAGAAGGGATAGTTTTAAAAACTAATTTCAAGGCACCCTGAGAAGTCTTCACAGGGGTTATGTCCCATTCAGGGAAGTCTTGGGGAAAGTTTCCTATAGAAGATGGTATTTTAATTAGGACATAAAGGAAGCCAATAGGCAGAGATGAGGAGGGAGAACATTTCAGGCACAGGGGATAGCCAAAGAAAATGACCAGAGCTAAGAGATGGAGCCTCTGGTTCATATCTAACAGCCAGGAGGCTGGTGCGCTATTGCAAAGAATATGTGGTAGAAATGAAGGTATAAGAAAACTGGAAAGGTAATTGGAGGCGGGGCAGGGAGCTAGATTATGAAGGGGTTTGAATACCAAACTGAGGATTTTGTATTTGGTATTGGAGGTGTTACGGAACTACTAGAGTTTTTGAGTAGGGGGGTGTGTGTTAAAATTTATTTTGTTCTGGTCTTCCTGATCACCACTCCCTTCTAGTTAATATAGTAAGTGAGTTTATAAATTGCCAGTATAAAGAGTTGATAGCAGGAAACAAGATTGCAAAGAGGACCCTGAAAGTCACATACAAAATGTTTCAAAGGAGTGTAATTTACAAATTGTATTATATATTAACCAAAATTCCCACCCTGGTTCCACACGCTGACTCAGCAGAAGCCATTTGGCATTGCTGTCAAGGTTCTTGGTCCTATGATATGTAAATCCCACACAAAATCCAGACCTCCACAGTTCCAGACCAGCAGAACATCAAAAAAGGTGCTGATAACTTTGAGATAATGACTTAAGTTTACTAATAACTTTGAGATAATTTGGATATGTTAATGAACTATCCCCAGGGTAGCACAGATAGGTCTATTTCCCCTCAAGAAAAATATTATAAAATGAGACCTCAACTTCTGCTCCCTAAGCAATCTAAGCTCCATCAGGTCCATGCTACTTAGTGCTCTCATCTCTAATCCATGGTTACTTGAATTATACTATCTGCCTCTCCTGCTCATTATCCTCTTCACCATGTTACCTACCTTGTTTCACCATCCCATCTCCTGTAACCATATTGTCTCCCTCACACCCTGTCACCATTTGTCTCTGTACCCTCCATGGTTATTAAAGTGTGATTGCCATTTCTCTTCCTACTGCCATTCATGGTCTTTTTCAGTGAGTATTCAAAGAAGCAAGAATGTCTGGCCCCATTTAATAATCTCACAATTTTCCTAAATTAATCATCAATCTAGGAAGGTGAAATGGTTGGATCTGTGCTTCAAGAAAATCACTAGTGGCTGACTGGAGGGTGGATTGGCATGAGGAGAGACTTCAGTCAGCAGATTCAACAGCAGGCTACTTCAATAATCTGAGCATGACGGGCTGAGGGCTTGCACCAAAGTGATACCAAATATCAGAGAAGAGGTGACATATTCAGGAGATATTGCAAAGGTAAAATAAACGGGCCTTGGCAAAAGTTAGATATGGGGGGAGGGAGTGAGAGATGAAAAGTTGAGGATGGCACCTAGGTTGTGAGCCTATTGAAAGCATCCACAGAATGAATCCAGAAAAAAAAATTGATAAAAATCCAAGACACATAATGATGGGATATGGGATCTGGCGCGCCCCCCCCCCCAGACTTTGAACTTTCCCAGGAATTTCAAGAACCCAGCCCCTGAACCCAGATCCCTGGATTTGCCTGAGGCATCAGCTCATCCCAGCATAATCCTTTCAACTCTCCTTTCATTCTGGCCCTGACCCAGCCCAATCTCCAATTCTCTATTACTTCTGACCCAGCCCAGACCTTCATTGTCAGTTACCTCCTGACCACCCCAGGCTATTTCCCATTCTTAATCCCATCAAGACCCCTTTTCAGTTACCTCCTGGTCATTCCAGACTATTGATCACTCCTTGATGCCATCCAAATTTTCCCATAATCTTTTATGGGAAAAGGTCAGTTTTGTCTACTAATTTCTCAGAGTATTAAAATCCCACCAATTTCTATTGGTGATACAATAAACCTTATTACTTGGACTGAAAGGAGGCTTGAGTGGTCAGATTCTTTTGAGAAAGACCAGTGCCCTTTTGCCCTTGACTTTCAGGGTTCCCAACATCCCTAGAATGCAACAATAGTTAAATTTAACAATTCCAATGACAACAAATTCTACAAGTAACCAGGAGAAAGACTTTCAAATATAAAGGAAAAGAAATTTGAATAACATTAGAATATTCAGAAAACACACAAAGGAATGTACACTCTTTTCCAAAGAGCAAAGGAGCAAACCAAGGTGACATATCCAGCAAACCTGAAAACCTGTGTTTAATAATTAATAAAAGAAAGATGGAACAGGCTTTTAAACATTCCTACAAAGAAAACCAGATCTGAACAAATTGTATACTTTTCAAACACACCAAATAACAAAAATAAAGAAAGGTAAACAATACAGAAACCCAGGAAGGCACAGAAAAATGAAATAAATTGCTCCAGAAAAAAAAAAGACACCTATGGGTAATTGGCAACAAAAACAACAACAACAACCATCACAAAATAGTAACAGAAAGCACTAAGAAATTTCTTTCCCAAGGGTGAAAACATCAAAAGGGGATGGTAAAGAAACAAAAGCCGGATACATGGTACTAAGCCAAACCTGGAAATATGAACCTTAGAAGCTTTAATCCCATGAGAAATATGGAGACTGAAGGAATAAATAAGTATAAATGTCACAAATCAAAGAATAGACCAGAAGGTGAAGAGGTCTAGAGGTTTGGGGATGCTGGGAACCCCCAACATTGTGGGGGCCCTGCCTGAATGAATTCGACTTAAATCTTCTTCCAGGTAGAGAAAAAGTTTATTAGAGATAAATCATATAGGCCAAGTGACACCCATAAGGATGAGCTGGCATGAGAAAGTCTCAGCCTTTTGGCATGAGAGATTCTCAGTATTTGAATGGGGGCCAGGGTGGATCTTATATACACTAAAGTAATTTTGGGTGGCCAGAGGAGGGACTGGGCAAAGGGTCTAGGGAAGAATTCTGATTGGAAGGTCGGAGAGATTGAATAGACAATGGGAATACATAATGAAGGGAACTGGAAGGTAGAAGTTTGAAAAACATCTGCATAAGATCAAAAGGTGGGGCTAGGGCTTTCAAATGGAGATAAGGGGAGTTGATAAGGAACCTAAAAGTTTAAGGGTTTTCTGGGGCAAGGGCCAAAGGCGCATCTGAATAAGATCAAAAGGTAAGGCTAAGGCTTTCAAAGGGAGATGAGGAGCTGGTGCCTGTAGACAAATGGGAGCCAGATTCCCTTGGTAACAAGGGGCCAAGATGTAGGCTTGGGCCCACACCCCATCAAAGGGAAGAGAATGAAAAAAATTTTTTTTAGAAAAAGGCACAAAAAATGAAATTTTAAAACTGATAAATAAGACAAGTTGGAAGAGGGGTGGATAAGGGAGAGTTTTATTCTACTACTTAATTGGGTGGGGGGAGAGGGAGAAGAAAAAAAGGAAAAAAGAAAAAGAAATTAATAAGTTAAGCAAAATGAGGAAAAGAAATAATAAACAAGAGAGGGGAGCATGAGAGTGATGTGAAGAAAGCTGGCTAGAATAGTGTGGCCTTAAAATAGATTAAACTACAAATAACTAAAGAGAAAAAGTAGTATCTTTTCAGAAGAGAGAAAGGAATTCTAATTTAGAAAAAAAAATCTGTTTATTCTAAGATTGATATATTTGTATCATATTCCTGCTCCCTTCCTCTGTACAATTCCATAATCCTTTAACATTCACAGGCCATGTTGAATCATACTGGCTGATCAGTATGGGGCTTAGCCTGGGCATTATTTCTTTAGTCCAGACTAAAGCAGGAACCTGGAGATGGCATTGCCAATAAGACAGAGAAAGCAAATCATCTTTTTGGTTTGTGTGAGCATGTCTATTAATTGGATAAACCCTATAGTCAGAATAATTTAGAGTGATACTTTGTGCTTTTTGAATTTGTTAAACCTGACCAAAACAGTTGGGAGAAAACAAAATTATCAGGCAAAAAATTAGGAAGTGCCTCTGAACTAGAAGTTTAAAAGGCCACTGGTTCTACAAGATGAAAGACATCGAGATGGTGATGTCAAGAAAGAATAAAACAATACAAAGATATGACACTGACCATCCACAGGGGGCCAATGAGGGAGGAGGAATATTGATAACAGGTGAGAGGTAAGAATTTGTGAGTATATATGGGTAATGACAGAAATCAGCACTGTGGCTACATCTCAGGAAACAAAACAGTTATCTTAATATATCTTTCTGCAGATCACTAAATCTAAAAGAATTCATCGCAATCATTGGTCTCTACTAAGGAGTGCTAAAGAGATATCAATCAATAAACATTTATTAAGTGCCTCCTATGTGCCAAGCACTGTGCTAAACCCTGGGGATACCAAGAGAAGCAAAAGATAATCCCTGCCCTCAAAGGAGTTTACAATCTAATGGGGGGAACAAAATGTAAATAAACACATATAAAGCAAGCTATATAAGAATATATAGGACAAATTAACAGAGGAAAGGCATTAGATTTGATAAGGGATGGGGAAACTTTTAGTAAAAGATGTGCTTTTTCATTTGAGTCTTGCAAGTAGCCAAAGGGAAGTCAGGAGGTAGAGGAGCGAAGGAAGAATTTTCCAGGCATGAGGGACAGAAGAGTGGAAAGATAGAGTATAATTCTTGGAATAGCCCAGAGGCCAAGTTCACTGGATCAAATTGCAAACAAGGAATAGTGATGCATCTGAAATGAGATTTAGGAGGTAATTGTTGTCCCTTTTTGCTGGTTATCCCCGTGACTGTAATGCTCCCCCTTCTCTCCTCCACCTCCTGGCTTCCCTTTGGCTTCCTGTAAGACTCCTTTCAAATCCTACCTCCTGCAAGAGGACTTTCCCCAATCCAAATGCCTTTTTGAGATTACATCCCATGTATACTGTGTATATATTGTATGTACATTATTATTTATATGCTATTTCCCCTCATTAGAATGTGAACTCCTCAAGGGAAGATACTGTCTTTGTCTTTCTTCTTATCCCCAGTGCTTAGCACAGTGCCTAACACAGAGTCAGCAGTTTATAGGTAAGTGCTTGTTGCCACTGACTTCACACATACACACCCCTTCTCATAATCACAGAGATAAAGCACAGAGATAAACAAGTATGAAACATTTAGTATTAGCGTATACATTTTTTTAAAATATCAGGCCATCTCCTCATCTGGATAAACTGGTATTAAAATTAAATGGCATAGTTTTCCACTTGTCTTGACATAAACTGGCTTTTGCCTTGGATGAGCAGGTCATTAGTTATTTTTGCAAGCCTTTATGAGCAAAGTACTATCAATTCATATTCCTCTATCATCAAATTACACTCAAGTTAATTCACACAAAACTTAGCTTTGCCTTAGTGATCACAGAATTGACTTTAAAGAGAATCATTTTTGTTTGTTTTCTTAAGCACTAGTTTGTAGAATTGATTGAATTAGCTAGTAGTCAACCCAATTTGATAATAAAGACAGTCAAAGCCATTGGACTTATGTTTTTCTTAACTTGGGATCATTAATCAGATTTGGCTCTGCATGTAAAATTTTGTTTCAACAAATAACATTTAAGAAAGCCCCTACATAACAAAAAGATTTCTAAGTCTCACACAAAGTGCTGCTTACTTAAAGTAACATTCAATTCAACAAATGCAATGGAAAATACAACAAAATTCTAATAAGGTAATAGAATTGGACCTGCATTTTCTACTGATCAAATACATTACATACAATCTTGAACACTACATATATTACTGTCATATAAAGTCAATATCTAAAATTCGCTTAATAAACAGAGGAGTATTCATTAGGGAAAACATTTGACAAACTAGTTGTTGGTTTTTTTTTTCTCAAACTGTTATAGCTTCCAAAGGTAACAAATGACAAGCATATAATCTTTTCCTTTTGGCAAACTTCCCTTTGCTTTTTGGAGGACAGATGGAAATAAAGGGTTGCCATGTAGATCTAGCTTTTTATAATATTGAGTTACCAGGACTTATCATCTACATCACGTGCTGGTCAGCAGCTGAAATTTCATTTTATCCAGGAGGCTCCTTCTGCTTCTCTGGCCCCTCCTCCTCTGGCTCCTGCTCAGAACCCTCCCCCTCCTTCCTCTTCTTCTCCTCCTCCTGAAAGCCACAATCAAAGAAAGAGCATAGACATACTTCAAGAAATTATCAATGAAAACTGCCTTGATATCCTAGAACCAGAGGGTAAAATAGAAATTGAAAAAAAAATCAATCACCATCTGAGAGAGATCCCAAAATGAAAACTTCCTGGAATATTATAACCAAATTCCAGAGCACTCATGTTAAAGAAAAAAAAAAAGAAAACACTTCAAGCAGCCAGAAAGAAAACATTCAAATACCATGGAGCCATAGTCAATATCACACAAGATTTATTAATCACCACCTTAAATGAGTAGATGGCTTGGAATATAAGATTCCCAAAGGCAAAAGAGTTGGGATTACAACCAAGAATAATCTATACAACAAAACTGAGAATAATCCTTCAAGGGAAAAAATTGATATTTAATGAAATAAAGGAATTTCAAGCATTCTTGATGAAAACACCAGAGCTGAATAGAAAATTTGACATTCATATATAAGACTCAAGAGAAGCATTAAAAGGTAAACATGAAAGAGAAATCATAAGGGACTCAGTAAGATTAAACTGTTTACATTCTGATACAGGAAGATGATACATGTACCTTCTAAGAACTTTATCATTATTAGAACAGTTGAAAGGATTCTACAAAGAAAGAGGGTGTAGAAGTGAGCCAATGATGTTGGGATGATATAAATAAAATGGATGGGTAAGAAAGAAAAATGCCTTGCAAAAATGGGAAATGAGAAGGAAAAATTGAGGAAATTATATAATGGAGGCATGCAAAGAAGAGCTTTTACAATGGAAAGGAAGATCTTTTGGGGTCTAGGCAATGCTTGAACTTTATTTTCATCTAAACTGATTAAAAAAGGGGGGAAATTACACATACACACACAATGAATTGGGTATAGAAATACATCATACCCAACAGGGAAGTAGGAGGAGAAAGAGGTATGAGAAAGGGGGAATGTGAAAGGGGATGACAGATAAAGGAAGACAGTCTTCAGAAGCAAAGCAGTCTTTAGAGAAGGAAAAGGATAAAAAGGGAGAAAGAAGGATAAATAGAAGAAAACAAGATAAAGAGTAATATGCAGTTAGTAACCATAACTGTGACTGTATATGGAATTAATTCATCTATAAAATGGAAATAAATAGCAGAATGGATTAGAAGCCAGAATCCAAAAAAAAAGTGTTCTTTACAAGAAATGCTTGAAACAGAGAAATACAAAATTAAAATAAGGAGCTGGAACAGAATCTATTATGCTTCACATTGAAGTAAAAAAAGGCAAGGGTAGCAAATATGATCTCAGACAAAGCAAAAGTAAAATACAGACCTAAATAAAAGAAATAAGCATGAAAATTACACTTGCTAAAAGACGGGCATAGACACAGTCCATAGACAATGGAGTATTATCAGTACTAAACATATGTGCACCAAATAGCATCTAAATTCTTGAAGGAAAAGTTAAAGAAATTACAAGAAGAAATAGAGAGTAAAACTCTACTAGTGCAAAACCTCAACTTTTCCCTCTAGGGGCAACTAAAATAACCATAAAAAAAATAAGAAAGAAGTTATGGAGATGAATAGAATCTTAGAAAAGTTAGCTATGATAGGCCTCTGGAGAAAATTGAATGGGAATAGAAAGGAGTACATATTTTTCTCAACTATATATGGCACCATCACAAAAATTGACCCATGTATAAGGGTATAAAAAGCTCACAACCAAATATAGAAAAAAAGAAATATTAAATATGCCCATTTTGGACCATGATACAATAAAAATATATTCAATTAAGGGCCATGGAAGCATAGATAAAAGATTAATTGGAAACTATATAATCTAATCCTAAAGAATGAGTGGGTCAAAGAACAAAACATAGAAATAATCAATAATTTTATTTAAGAGAATGACAACATGAGAAAACATACCAAAATTTTAGGGATGCAATCAAAGCAATAATTAAAGGAAAATTTATATGTTTAAATGAACACATCAATGAAAGAGAGAAAGAACTGATCAATGAATTGGGTGTATAACTAAAGAAACTGGGGAAAGAACAAATTAAAAATCCCTAATTAAACACCAAAATAGAAATCTTGAAAACCAAAGAGATTAATAAAATTGAAAGTTTAAAAAATTAAAGTAATAAATAAAATTAGGATCTGGTTTTATGAAAAAATATAGATAAACCATTGGTTAATTTCATTTTTAAAAAAATGAAGGAGAATAAAAAGGTGAATGAACCACCCACGGAGATGATATTAAATTAATCATGAATTATTTTGTCCATTTATACATCAGTAAAACTCACAAGTGAAATGAATGAAAATTTACAAAAATATAAACTGCCCAGATTAACAGAAGTTTACTTAAATAACTATATCTTAAAAAAAGAAATTGAATAAGCCATCAATGAGCTCCCTAAGAAAAAATTTCCAGAACCAGATAAATTTACAAGTGAAATCTACTAGGCATTTAAAAAACAAAATTCCAAGCATTCCTTTCTGTCCTGTAACTGTGAGGAAGGGTTCCTCTCCACAGCCACTACAAGCTCCACCATGCCAGTGTTCCTCCTCACCTCAGCACCACCACCCAGAACTGTAACCCAGATCCAAACACAGGCAAAGCAAGAGATTCCTGCAATCCCTCTCTGATCAGCCACTGGATTCTCCCTCAGTCTGTGGGCCAGAGCTCGGGAAGCAGCTGCCCCCCAGGACCATGCTCTTGGGGAATGAAGCTGAGACCTCGCCTTCCTTTCTCAGCATAAACAGAAACAGACTTTTCCCACTGACCTTCTAAGTTGTCTTTGGCATTAGTGGGTTGAGGAGTCTGTAAACCTCCACAGCTGTGGGTGATTCACTCCTCTGAGGCCTACTCCAGGTTCACTGTGGCCTGCGCACCCACGCTGTGCTGTGCTGCACTCCCAGCCTGCCGCGATACACCTTTCTGATCAATCATCCAGGTTCTCTTGGGCTGGAAATTTGTTTCACTCTGTCTTTTTGTGGGTTCTGCTGCTTCAGAATTTGTTTAGAGCCATTTTTTATGAGTATTTGGAGGGGTGTGGGGGACAGCTTAAGCAAGTCACTGCTTTCACTCCGCCATCTTGGCTCTGCCCCCTAGAAGCAAGTAATATTCCAAATAACTACAGACAATATAAAATACTTAGAAGTTTACCTGTCAAGACAAATCCAGGAACTATATGAACATAGTTACAAAACACTCTTCACAAAATAAAGACAGAACTAAACGACTGGACAAACATTAATTGCTTAGGGGTATGCCAAGATAATAAAAATGTCAATCCTACCTGTTAATTTACTTTTTCAGTACTATATCAATCAAACTAATGAAGAATTATTTTATAAAGCTAGAAAAAAAATTTTTTTAATTCATCTGGAAGAAACAGGTCAAGAATACTAAGGGAATCAATTTTTAAAATGTAAAATAAGGCAGCATAATAGCTTTAGTTTTGAAACTATATTATAAAAGGGTAATAATCAAAACAATCTGATACTAAGAAATAGAGTGGCATATCAGTGCAATAGATTAGGTGTACACTAGGAGCTATTTTGCCCAAATCTATAGTAATAAATTTGACAATCTTAGTGAAATGGATGAATATTTTAAAAAAAAAATAAATTGCCCAGATTAATGGAAGAGGATATAAAATACTTAAATAACTCCATTTCAGAAAAAAAAAATTGAACAAGCCATAAATGAACCTCCTAAGATTAGGTATACAATACATAGTAGTAAATGACCTTAGTTTGATGAACCCAAAGACCCAAGCTTTGGAAACAAGAACTCATCATTTGAGAAAATTTGCTGGGGAAACTGGAAAATAGTTTAGAAGAAATTAGGCACAGACCAATATCTCACAACATATGCCAAAATAAGTTCAAAATGCATAAATGATTTAGACATAAAGGGTGATATTATAAGTAAGCTAGGGGAGCATAAGAAAATGTACCTATCAGATTTATGCACAAAGGAAGAGTTTAAGACAAAACAAGAGAAAAAATGGATAATTTTGAATACATGAGATTTAAAAAAATTTGTACAAAAAAAACTAATGCAGCCAAAATTAGAAGGAAAACAGTAAACTGAGGTGAAATTTTATAGTTAGTTTCTCTGATAAAGGCCTCATTTCTTAAATATTTAGGGCCAAATTTATAAGAATGGCCATTCCCCAGTTAAAAAATGGTCAAAGGATAAGAACAGGCAGTTTTCAGAAGAAGAAATCAAAGCTACTAATAGTTACACACAAAATGCTCAAAATCCCTAATGACTAGTTTAGAGAAATGCAAATTAAAACAACTCTAAGGTATCACCTCAAACCTAACAGATTGTTAGGTTTCTGTACTGTACACGACAGTACAGAAAAATGACAAATGCTGGAGGGGATGTACAAAAATTGGGACACTGATACGTTGTTGATGGAGTTGTAAACTGGTCCATCCATTCTGAAGAACAATATGGAACTATGTGCAAAGGGTTACAAAATTGTGCATGTCCTTTGATCCAGCAATACCACCACAAAGTCTGTATTCCAAAGAGAACAAGAAAATGGAAAAGGACCTGTTTGTACAAAAATATATATATATAGCAGCTCTTTTTGTGGTCACAAAGAATAGGAAGTTGAGGGGATGCCCGTCAATTGGGGAATGGCTAAACAAGTTGTGGTATATGATTTTGATGGAATACTATTGTGCTATACAAAGTGATGAGCAGAAAAACCTGGGAAGACTCATATAAACTGATTCAAATTGAAGTAAGCAGAACCAGGAGAACTTTGTACACAGAAATAGCAATATTGTAAGGGAAGGCAAGCAATTCACTATAGGTTACACTTCTGTAGTCATGCAAAATACTTCCATAGTAATCATGCTGTGATCATGATGTGAAAGACTAACTATATTTCCCTCCATCCTATCCTACCCCTCATTCATTCTATTCTGTCTCTCTTTCATTCCATTCCTCCTCAAAAGTGTTTGTTTCTGACTACCCCTTCCTCCAATTTGCCCTCCCTTCTATCCCCTGCTTTCTCTTATCCCCTTCCCTCCTAATTTCTTGTAGAGTAATATAGATTTCAATATCCAGTTGAATGTGTATGTTATTCCCACTTTAAGCCAGTTCTGATGAGAGTAAGATTCACTCACTCCCTCTCACCTCCTCCTTCTTCCCCTCCATTGTAAAAGCCTTTCCTTGTCTGTTTTATGTGAGATAATTTACCCAATTCTACCTCTCCTTTTCTCCTTCTTCCAGTACATTCCTCTCTCACCCCTTAATTTTAATTTTTAGATATCATCCCTTTATATTCAATTCACACCTGTGCCCTCTGTCTATATATATACTCCTCCTAGAGGTCTTATGAGTTACAAATATCATCTTTCCATGGAGGCATTCAAACAGTTTAATAAGTCTTCTATTATTTCTCTTTCCTGTTTACCTTTTCATGCTTCTCTTGAGTCTTGTATTTGAAACTAAAATTTTCTATTTAGCTCTGGTCTGTTATCAAGAATTCATGAAATTCCTCTCATTGAATGTCCATTTTCCCCCCCTCATGGATTATACTCAGTTCTGCTGGGTAGGTGATTCTTGGTTGTAATCCTAGCTCCTTTGCACTCCAGAATATCATATTCAAACCCTGCAATCCTTTAATGTAGAAACTGCTAAATCTTATGTCATACTGATTGTGGCCCCACGATACTTCAATTGTTTCTTTCTGGCCGCTTGCAATATTTTCTCATTGACCTGGAAACTCTGGAATTTGGCTATAGTATTCCTGGGAGTTTTCATTTTGGAATCTCTTTCAGGAGGTGATTGGTGGATTCTTCCAATTTCTATTTTACTCTCTGGTTCTAGAATATCAGGGCAGTTTTCCTTGATAATTTCTTGAAAGATGATGTCTAGGCTCTTTTTTTGATCATGGCTTTCAGGTAGTCCAATAATTTTAAAATTCTCTCTCCTGGATCTATTTTCCATGTTAGTTGTTTTTCTGGTGAGATATTTCATATTGTCTTCTATTTTTTCATTCTTTTGATTTTGTTTTATAATTTCTTGATTTCTCATAAAGTCATTAACTTCCATTTGCTCCATTCTAATGTTTAAGGAATTATTTTCTTCAGTGAGCTTTTGGACCTCCTTTTCCATTTGGCCAATTCTGCTTTTGAAGACAATCTTCTCCTCATTGGCTTTTTGGCCCTCTTTTGCCATTTGGTCTAGTCTATTTTTTAGATTGTTATTTTCTTCAGCATCTTTTTGGATCTCCTTTAGCAAGTTATTGACTCATTTTTCATAATTTTCTTGCATCACTCTCATTTCTCTCCCCAATTTTTCTGCTACTTCTCTTACTTTGATTTTCAAAATCCTTTTTAAGCTCTTCCATGGCCTGACCAATTCATGTTTTTCTCGGAGGCTTTGAATGTAGGAGCTTTGACTTTGTTATTTTCTTCTGAGTATGTGTTTTGATCTTCCTTGTCACTATAGTAACTTTCTTTATTCAGAGGTTTTTTTTCCTGTTGTTTGTTCATTTTCCCAGCCTATTACTTCACTTTTTAACTTTTTGTTAAAGTAGGGCTCTGCTTCCAGTGTGGAGGGAGAACTGTTCCAAACTTCAGGGGTTTGGTGCAGCTGTTTTAAGAGATACTTCTAGGCACCTGTAAGTTTTCAGTTCTTCCAAGATAGTATGATCTAAGGATAGGTGTTTATTCCTCTCCTGGCCTGTGCTCTGGTCTGTGAGTGACCACAAGAACTCTCTTCTGCCCTGGAACTGTGAGGAGGGTTCCCTCTTCACTGTTGCAGCAAGCTTTGCTCTGCTAGTGCTCCTCTTCGCCCCAGGACTGCCACCAGGACTGTGACCCAGATCCAAGAATGGGCAAAGCAAGAGAGTCCTGCTTCAGTGCTAGCTAAGAGACTCCTGTAATCTCCTTCTGACCAGTTGTTCAACTCCCTTACCATCTGTATGGTGAGAGCTCCAGAAGCAGCCACTGCTGCTGCTTTTACTGATTCAATCACTCCCAAGGCCTGCTCCTGGTTTGCTGGGGTCAGGCCTACACTGGCATGTCTGTGCTAGACTGCCCTCCTTTCTCAGCCTGGTGCAACAGACCTTTCCTGTTAACCTTCTAGGTTGTCTTGGGCTGGAAATTTGTTTCATTCCATCTTTTTGTGGATTCTGCTGCTCTAGTATTCATTTAGAGCCATTTTAAAAAGTTTGAGGGGTTTGGTAGAGAGCTCAGGTGAGTTTCTGCCTTTACTCTGCTATCTTGGCTCTGTACCCCAACAAATACTTGTTGATAACATCTTTTTCAGTAAATTAAATTTCATATTCTAGAAATTTGACCAATTCTCTTTAATGTCAAATGCCACATTAATGTAACAAATACATTATTGCAAACCTATGGGTCAAAATCTAACCAACTTTGTTGTAAGATCATTAGTCATCTGATGATTGTTAAGCTCTGTGGAAATGTAATTTTAATATGACTAATTAATTATTTTCTATTTTAAACCACCCACCACATACTTCATCATGGCAAGAAGATGACTTGTGGTCATCTTCTATGTGGCTATATCAGGAAAGTGTAAGTTCACATAGGCTCTATCAAAGTAGAAAGGTGTTCAGTATGGGACTAATTATGGAATGTCTATCCATCACCTGAGTGCTGGCCTACTAAGTTCAAAGAACCTTAGGAGAAGTTTGAACACAGGGTATTGAATTTTTTAGGCACAGCAATATTTTTCGGACATAGTCAATGAGAGAATCAATTTTGCTTGACTATACACACTTGTTATAAGTAAATCATTTTGTTTGCATTTTTCTCAACATTAGCAGGGGTGGGAGGAAGAGTAAGAAGATGTCTATTCATTAAAAAAAAATTAATTCAAAAAAGTCTCTCCAAGCCTATTTACTATGTAATCAAAGGGTGACAATCAATGTCAGTGGTAGGATGGGAAATAGCCACATCAATAAAATTACAGAACTCTGCAAGTATTGAAACATTTAGAATCATAGAAGCCTGAATAAATATTTTTAGAAGACAAGGGGTTTTTTTCCCATTCCATATCAGTGTTCGCTGTAACAGGATTCTTTCCAAATAGTATAAGCCCTATATGATGATAAGTACTATATAATGATACAGAGCCAGAGAAATCCTTATAATTACCTTCTTTGGGGCCCCTGAACTAACTTTTTAGCTGCATAGCTCTAATAGCATTAGACATTAATAAGGCAGTCAAACTGAACTCATGAATTACATCAACAGCAGTTACTCCATTCTCTCTCTTCTCTGAATCAGAAGAACCTGCTTCATCCATTGCAACCCCATACTCTCCATCACAGAATGTCCACTCTTGTCCAGTTATTCTGTTCACTATCACCTGAAAACACTACGCTGGAGGTGGAGCCAAGATGGTGGAGTGAAAGCAGTGACTTGCTTGAGCTCTACCCCAAACCCCTCCAAATACCCATAAAAAAATGGCTCTAAATAAATTCTAAAGCAGCAGAACCCACAAAAAGACAGAGTAAAACAAATTTCCAGCCCAAGACAGCCTGGATGGTTGATCAGAAAGGCATATCACACAGGGCGAGGAGAGGAGCACAGTTTGACATGCACACACAGGCCACAGCGAACCTGGAGCAGGCCTCAGAGGAATGAATCACAGGCAACTGTAGCAGTTTCCAGATTCCTCAATCCAGGAACATCAAAGACAACTTAGAAGGTGAGTGGGAAAAGTCTGTTTTTGAGGTGAGAGAGGAGCTAGGTTAGAGCCACTTCCAGAGCACAGAGAGCAGAGCACCGGGGCAGTAGCTGCGTCCTCAGCTTCAGGCCCACAGACTGAGGGGGAATCAAATGGCTGATCAGAGGGGGACTGCAGGGATCTCTTTCCTGGTGCTGAGGTAGGAATCTCTTGCTTTGCCCGTGCTTGGATCTGGGTTACAGTTCTGGGTGGCAGTCGTGGGGTGAGGATGAGCACTGGTGTGGTAGAGCTTGCAGTGGCGGTGGAGAGAAAAGCCTCCTCACAGTTTCAAGAGAGAAAAGACTGCTTGTGGCCAGTTACTCAAAGACCAGAGCTCAGGCCAGGAAAAGAGTAAACACCTCGACCCTTATCATACCACCTTGGAAGAACTGAAAATTTACAGGTACCTACAAGTATCTCTGAAAACAACTATACAAATCCCCAAAGCTTGGGACAATACATTCTCCACCTTGGAAGCAGACTCTTACCTTAACACAGTTTAAAACTCAAGTAGTTGGCTGGGATCATGAGCAAACCTCGCAAAAAGAGTCGGACTATATTACCTCATTTTGGTGACAAAGAAGATCAAAACATACAACCAGAAGACAACAAAGTCAAAGCTCCCACATCCAAAGTCTCCAAGAAAAATATGAATCCATTCCAGGCCTTGGAAGAGCTCAAAAGGGATTTTGAGAAGCAAGTAAGAGAAGTAGAGGAAAAACTGGGAAGAGAAATGAAAGTGATGCAAGAAAATCATGAAAAACAAGTCAACAGCTTGCTAAAGGAGACCCAAAAAATACTGAAGAAAATAACACCTTAAAAAATAGCCTAACCCAAATGGCAAAAGAGGTCCAAAAAGCCAATGAGGAGAATGCCCTAAAAAGAAAAATTGGCCAAATGGAAAAGGAAGTCCAAAAGATTACTGAAGAAAATACTTCCTTAAAAATTAGAATAGAGCAATTGGAAGATAGTGACTTTATGAGAAATCAGACACAGTAGAACAAATCCAAAAGAATGAAAAATTAGAAAACAATGTGAAATATCTCATTGGAAAAACAACTGACCTGGAAAATAGATCCAGGAGAGAGAATTTAAAAATTATTGGACTATCTGAAAGCCATGATCAAAAAAAGAGCCTAGACATCATCTTTCAAGAAATTATCAAGGAAAACTGCCCTGATATTTTAGAACCAGAGGGCAAAATAGAAATTGAAAGAATCCACAGATCTCCTCCTGAAAGAGATCCCCAAAGGAAAACTCCTAGGAATATTGTAGCCAAATTCCAGAGTTCCCAGGTCAAGGAGAAAATATTGCAAGCAGCCAGAAAGAAACAATTCAAGTATTGTGGAAACACAATCAGGATAACACAAGATTTAGCAGCTTCTACATTAAGGGACCGCAGGGCATGGAATATAATATTCCAGAGGGCAAAGGAGATAGGATTACAACCAAGAATCACCTACCAGAAAAACTGAGTATAATCTTTCAGGGGAAAAAAATGGTCATTCAGTGAAATAGAGGACTTTCAAGCATTCTTGATGAAAAGACCAGAGCTGAATAGAAAATTTGACTTTCAAATACAGACTCAAGTGGAACATGAAGAGGTAAACAGGAAAGAGAAATCATAAGAGACTTATTAAGGCTGAACTGTTTACATTCCTGCATGGAAAGATGATATTTATAACTCATGAGACCTTTGTCAGTATTAGGGTAGTGGGAGGGGAAAAAATTATATGTATGTATAGATAGATAGATAGATAGATAGATAGATAGATAGATAGATAGATAGGTAGGTAGATAGATAGATAGATAGATAGATAGATAGATAGATAGATAGATAGATAGATAGTAGATAGATAGATAGATGGCACAGGGTGAGTTGAAATGAAGGGGTGATATCTGGAGAATAAAATTAAGGGGTGAGAGAGGATTATACTAGGAGAAGGAGAAAGGGAGAGGCACAATGGGTACATTATCTTGCACAAAACAGAAAAGAAAAGGTTCTTACAGTGGAGGGGAAATGGGAAGGTGAGAGGAAATGAGGGAATCTTATTCTCATAGGATTTGGCTTAAGGAGGGAATAACATACACACTCAATTGGGTATGGAAATCTGTCTTACCCTACAGGAAAATAGGGGAGGAAGGGGACAAGAGAGCAGGGGGATGATAGAGAGAAGGGCAGATTGCGAAGGGGGTAATCAGAAGGAAGTACTTCTGAGGAGAGACAGGGTCAAAAGAAAGAACAGAATAAATGGGGGGGGCAGGATGGGGTTAAGGGAAATAGAGTTAGTTTTTCACAACATGTCTACTATGGAAGTGTTTTGCATAACTGCACATGTATGACCTGTATTGACTTGCTTGCCTTTTCAATGAGGGTGGGTGGGGTGGGAGGAAGGGAGAAATTTGGAACCCAAAGATTTAAAAACACATGTTTAAAAAAAATGTTTCCACATGCAACTGGGAAATAAGAAAAACAGGAAATGAGGTACAGAAATCTATTCTGCCCTTAAGGAAAATAGAAGGGGAAGGGAATAAGAGATGGGGTGGGGGAGAGATAGAAGGGAGGGCAGACTAGGGGAAGGGGTATTCAGAATGCATGCCATCTTGGGTGGGGGAGGGGCAAGATGGGGTGAAAATTTGGAATTCAAAATCTTGTGGAAGTAAATGTTGAAAACTAAAAATAAATAAATTTATATTTTAAAAAAACCACTATGCTTATTTCTGCCTCCATTCCTTTACTTATGCTGGTCCCTAATACCTAACATGCCCTCCTTTTGCTCTTTGTATATTCAAATCCTATCCATCTCCCAAGACCCAGCTCAAGTCTTAGCAATTTCATGAAACTTTGTCCAACTACTGCAATCCATGTCAATTTTTCCATTCCACTAAGAACTAGCCTGCTCTCCAATCCTTCATACCACACCAGCCAGCCAGTTCTCCATTTGTGTTTCATTTGTCTGTCTCCATTGTGACTCAGATCTGGCTATACTTTGACACCAGTTCCTAATCTTTCCATGACATATGCAGGGAGTCATTTGTGTACACAGTTTGTGACTCAGTATTTTGCTCTTCCCTTGCTACTTATACCCCATAACCACTGCTCAGCCTCCTTATCTTTGTTTCTGAGCTCTGTTGTCTGTATACTAGACTTGAAATCTCCCTATGCCTTCAAGTCTTATCCTGCTTGGCAGTTGACAAATTACCTGCCTCTGGCCTTTGTTGCCTGGCTCACTCCTGCACCTACCTTCTATGTGCTCCTCTTTCTCTGGCTTAGACTCCTTAGTTATGATTTCTCATCATACATCCACACAATGCTTGCCACTAACAAACCCCTGAATTTCTGTAATATTTAGCTATATACTACCATCTGTTATTCCCAACTGTTTTCATGTGTTACACATGTCCCTTTCACCCAGTTTGGTTGTAAGTTACTTGAGGGCAGAGAGCTATTTTATCACCCACAGTGTCCAGCACAGCTGTGGGCATGTGGTGTTGTTCAGTAGTTGTTAGTCCTGTCTGACTCTATGTCTCCATTTGGAGTTATCTTAGCAAAGATACTGGAGGGGTTTGCCATTTCCTTCTACAGTTCATTTTCCAGATGAGGAAACTGAGGCAAACAGGGTTAAATGACTTGCTCAGGGTCACAGAGCTAGTAAATGTCTAAGGCCAGATTTGAACTCAGGAAGATGAGTTTTACTGAATTCAGTACCCACACTCTATCAGTCTATACCTGTTGATTGGCTTGATATAGTAGCATAGCAGAGTGGGGAAAGACTGAAGGTCAAGGCACTTGCATCGCAGATCTGGCTTTATCTACTAACTCACTTTGTGTGTCACTGGGCAAGTTGTTTAACCTCTCTGAATCTGTTGTATCACCTGGAAAATGTGGTGAGGTTGAGATAGACTGGAAAAATCTTTAACTTCCCTTTTAGTTTTAAATATCTAAGTTGCTGTGGATTTGGAAATATTCAGATGCTCAGGGTTTATATAATTAAAGTTGAGCAGCAACGTGAGGCCAAGATTTTTGTATCACAAAAATTCAGTATATGGACTCAGATGAGATTTAAATAGTTAGAACATTTCCCTTGCCTTTTCCTCTCATACATCTGGAGATGATTTATGATTTATTGGTCTACAAAAGTGCAATAAAAATGTGGTGAAGTAGAAATTCAACAACAAATTCAATTCATCAAATGTAAGTTCCCACTGAACGCACAGCACTGTGGCACTGGGGAAACGAAGATGTAAGGCAGCTCATTGCATACTCATCCATGCATAGATGGATGGGTGGGTAGATAAGCTATACTGGCAAATTTCATATAGATATATGTATATGTGTATATATGCACATAGATATTTCCTAATTTCTCATCCTATATCCACACAGTGCTTGCTACTAACAAACCACTGGCTTTCTATAGTACTTAGCTCCTGTTATTCCTAACTGTTTCCATGTGTTTCATGTGCCTGCCTCATTCAGTTTGATTGTAAGCTACTTCAGGAGTGTGTATGTGTGTGTGTGTGTACATATATATATATATTTATATATATACACACACACATATATAACATATATATGTATATATACATATATGTATATATATATAAATGTGTATGTATTTATGCAGAGAGAGAGACATTATGCCCCTCTCCCCAAATGCCTTGAACCTGGATTAACCTCTTCCAGGGGACATACTGGGTAAATCAGAGGGGGCAACTGCTACAAAGATAAAAATAAAATAATCCCCGACCCTAAGAAGCTAACATTCTGCTCACCTTCTCTGGATAGTCTCAAGTTTATTAATGTATTTTCTGTAATTCAGTGACCAGAACTGAATACAGTACTCTGCCTATGATCTAGCCACAGCAGAGTATGGCAGGACAATTACAACTCTAAATTATAGGCATCATGCTTCTCTTAATGAAGTATTAGGTTAAGTTTTATTGAATTCCATAATTGTCAATATAGAACCCAAGACTCCAAAGTTACCAAAGATGAAAGTTAGAGACATAGTTTGCCTCCGTTGTTCTTGCTTCAATTTCCTTTTCCTGGAAACTATTCCTCTCTCTCTCTCTCTCTCTCTCTCTCTCTCTCTCTCTCTCTCTCTCTCTCTCTCTCTCTCTCTCTCTCTCTCTCTCTCTCTCTCTCTTCATCTCTAATTTATTTCATTTACTCAGGAAGAATTAGTATCTCTCCTTGGGTTCTTGTAGAAAAAAAGATTTTGAAGCAGAGTCTAAGGAGTACTTTAGCTCAAACCAACACCAGGACCTCTTTGAACAGAATTTTACTAAACATCATCTAGGCAATTCACAACAGCTGTGAGAGAGAAGGAAAACCGAAGACCCCTTCCCCTCTTTTATGTTAATCCAATGGACCAAGCTTGAGAAAGTTGTCAGCTAAAAGCTAAACTAATTGACAACTTTGGGTTACCTAGTTACAGGACTTTCTAAACTGAGTTCTTACTATTGGTTTCCAAGCAGCCTATTGCAGCTTGCAAAGAGCAAAGCCATAGAGCAGGAGGAACACAATACAACTTAAATGTTTCATCATCAAGTGCCTACTGTGTACAGAGTACCAAGCTAGGTACTAGGTGCAATACAAGGACTCCCTAACATCCAAGTGCTTACAACATAGCAGGGAAATAAGATTTCCTAAAATTACGCTTCTGCATTAGGACTTTTCAACTTTATTTGGGCTGTCATGGGACTATGAAGGACTAGACAAATGCCATCTTTGGCTGATAGAATAACAGAATATAAGAGCTGGAAGAGATGTCATATATCCCATTTGACAATTGTAGTAGAATTTATACATTGCTTTTAAGTTTTAAAAGTGCTTTACAAATATTATCTCATTTGATCCTCATAACAGCCCTGAGAAAGGAGGTGTTATCATCATGCCTATTTTAAAGATGAGAAAATTGAGGCAAATAGAAGTTAAATTTCTCATCCAGGGTCACATAGCTGGTAAGTGTCTACGGCAGAATTTGAATGCAAGTATTCCTGACTTCGAGTCCAGTACTCTTTCCACTATGCTATACTTGCCTATGAAGAAATCAAATAGGAAAATGTTGCACTCCTGATGACATGCTGAGTTTTGGTTTAAAAGGAGAGATTTGGTTTAAAAGGCAAAGTTTAAATGCCACTTTGTTAATTGGGCCAATAACTCAGAAACAAATTACCCGTTATGCAGCTGAGATGTCTAGGAGCCGACAAATCTACAAGCCTCAAAGATATGAATACCTTCAGGTGGGTGAATACTGGCATTTCTTAATAGAATATATAATTAACAAAGTAGCATGATAGACTTTGGAGAGAAAGCAGGTATGCACTCAGAAGGGGACTCAACAACTGTTCATACTAGTGTCCTTAATAATAATTACATATAATATTAGATATTAGTATCCATAATAACTAGCAAATTAGATGGCACTTTAAGATTTGCAAAGTGTTTCACATATGTTGCCTAATTTGATCCTCACAATAACCCCTGTAGGGTAGGTACTCTTATCCTCACTTAACAGATAGAAAACTGAAGCTAAAAGAGGTTAAGTGACTTGTCTAGGGTCACACAGCAAAAAGTATTTGAGGCAAGATTTGAACTCAAGTTTTCCTAAATTCTAAATACATCACTATACCCCTAGTGCCACCTAACTGCCTATCAAAGAATTTCAGGAATTTTCCTCATGCTCAGAACCTGTGGAATAGTTGTGGTTATAAAGCAGGTCCTGCATTCATGTGACAGATTATATAGAGAATGATCAGTTCAAACCAAGTAATGTGTAGAAGTGGAATGATGCATTACACACCTCTGAGCAGGCAGAGGGAGTAGGAGTCAGTAAATGGGAGTGGAAGGGTATGTTCTAGACCCCAGGCAATCTGAGGTACACATTGGACCATTAGGAGCTCTGGAAGATTTGGTAAGAATAGGTCCAGAGGTTAGATGGAGACAGGTATTCTAGAGGGATGCTTTGAGCCCCCAAATTGAGTGTACACTGACTGGGTCTGAAGTGCTGGCCCCTACAGAGTTACTAGCATTTGAGGCAGTTAGGATGACCTATCCCTGGCAGATACAGGGCATTGATTTAGAGCCAAAAGGTATCATACAAGTAGTATAGTCCTCCTAATCTCCCCTACCCCAGCTTTATAGATGAGGAAGCAGGCTAAAGTGGCTCGCCCAAATATACATAGGCAGTAAACAGGAGATCTTGGAAATGCAAATCCAGATTCTCTGATTCCAAATCCAGTGTTCTTTCCACAGGCTGAATCTGACTGGCACAGTTCTAAGCTCCCAGTAACATCTACCCATGGAACGAAAGCCCCAGGGGAAAATAGGAAAAACAAGCTGACCCAAAACTTGCTGAGTGATTCAGCTGGCATATGTGAGTGGGTTGGCATCACAGCACACTATGAGTTGTGACTATAAATTAATCAGACTGATTTTCTCGAACGGTTTGTGGAAGCGGAGGAAAAGTGATAATCCCAGAACCAGCTTGCAATATGTCTCCACTTGCAGCAACAATACTTTCAGGACTGGTCAGTCAGACTTACCCCAGCATCTGGGAAGAACTGAAGCCCCAAACTCTTTTGTATCTGTGTAAAAATGAGTGATGATTAACAAAACTCTAATTCATTAATTCACTTGATGTATCAGAAGAAACTGAGCACACAACTCAGTGAAACATCTAGGAACCAGTGAGTTCCAGGAAAATTCCTATGGGGGTGGGGAAAGGGTGGTCACCCTTCTTGAAGAGGAAGACACCTGTCTCGTCTCCCTCACTCTTTTAACCATTTTACTTCTTCCCTCATCTATGCCCCTTAAAAATAGGATGTCTCAAGGACTGACAACATGGTGAGAATTTTTGCAAACACTATTCTGTGTTTCTCTTTCACCTGCCACCCGTCTTTTTTTAGAGTGGCTTGTCAAGGTAGCAGTGAAACCTGCTGCTGTCTTTCAGGGCTTGAGAACCAGTTTCTGACATTCTTGGCAACATAAAGCATTCCTAGCTGCTATCTCAGCTTTCCAGCTGGGGCCAGAAGCCCTTCAGCACCAGTCTGTTGGCTCCCAGGCAAATCAAGCCGAGGTTGAGTCAACTCATTTATCCTTTTCTTTTTTTTTTTTAACAACTTCAATGGATTAGAGAAAAACTTTCATCTTCTTGCCAAGTCCTGTGAAAAACACTTCTCATAAATCAAGCTGCTTTTGTCAGTTGTAAAGGTATAGCTGTTCCTCCTTTTGGGGAGTAATACTTTCATTTCTCTATGTGCCCTTTACAGGCCTAGTGATAAAAGTACATATGCACATGAGGAGAAAAAGCAGAATAAATAGGGGAGGACATGGTATTTGAAACAAAGAATACTGAAATGAGATTCCCCCTGTTTGTCACCTACCTTCTTTTTGCTGAGCTGGTAGAGAGGGACAGGACTATAAGGGTGATGGGTACTGCATTCTAACACTCACTTTCCAATTCCTAGGAACCCTAGTCAATGCTAATAGTCTATAACATATAGTCTTAGAGCTTCTCCGAGTCTCACAGAGGACAAATGACTTGCCCATTGCCAAATAGCTAATAAGGATCAGAGGCAAAATTTGAACTTGATCTTCCTAACTCCAAGTTTAACATGCTACATAGACAAAGATATCCTTTCTTTAATCCAATGGTGCATATATAGAGAATTGACCAAAGGCATCTGAGCAAATTTTTTTCTTCATACACAATATTTTATTTTTTCCCCAATTTTCCCCAACGTGAAAACAATTTTTGACATTTGGTTTTTTTTTAAGTTTTGAGTTCCAAATTCTATCCCTTCCTCCCTCTCCCCTTCTTTTCCCCACCCTGAGATGGTAAGCAATCAGATATACATTATACATGTGCAATCATGTGAAACATTTCCATATTAGTCATGTTGTATAAGAAGACTCACTTGATAGAGTTTGGGAGAGGTAAGCATTTAATTATATCACCACGTGGAGGGTAGAGGTAAAATTGTCCATTGGCACTCTATTGGGAAGGTTGAGCACATCTCTGGGACACTTCTTCAGGATGCTTCTCCTTTTTGTTCATTCACATTTCATATCTGAGGATAGATGGTAAAGTTCAATGACTGGAAAATATTTGAAAATCTGGGTTCAAATCTTTATTTTTTCATATACTACCAGTGTGACCTTGGACACTTTATCTCTTTAAGTCTCAGTTTCTCATCTCTAAAATTAGGAGGTTGAACTACAGGACCCCTTAGGTCCCTTCTATCTCTAAGTCTATGACTGATTCAGGCTATTGTGCATCTGAGCCATTCCCTTTCTACTGGGTCTATGAAGGGAGTCTTGGGGCAATTCTGTCACAAAAGAACTAAAAGTAAACTTGGGTCTTTGGTTATAAAAAGAAAGCTTCTACCTCTGTATATCCCTTACCCCCTCCCCAACCCACCCCTCTCAGGAACCTTTAATTGAATTATAAAATGGATAGGAAAAGAAAATCATGTTGTGGTCCAATATGCTTTTGCCAATGTGGCCCAAAAGGTGGACATGACAAACATTGGCACAGCCCCTCAACCTTCAAGATGGCAGCTGTGGAGAGGGAATCTATGTCTTTGAATTGTGGGAGTTTCTGAGCCCTAGCCTTCTCAAAGAGCATCAAAGACTCCTGGACTGAGAGTTAAAAGAGCAGCAAGGGATTGATCCTTAACAGGGAGGGACAAATACTTGGACTTCACTTTCCACTATTACCAGGAGTTATTTAGATGGTCTAGGTCTAATGGGAAAGGGGGTTGCCACTCCAACAACTGCAAGCCTACTTCCTTTACAGAGGAAACTCAGAATCGAATGGTTGTAGCATAAGACTGGGGTCTGTTTATGTCCCTGAGATGGAAAGTGGAACTCACCATAATATTAAACAGTTGCCTCTTTTATCAACCTCAAGTAGGGTTCCTTTATAAAGATAAGTCCCTTCCCAGAAGAATTAGAATATATATAGATATATATAATATAGAACATCATATATACATATAAGTAGCTCACAAGTACCTGGCATTGGATCAGACATTATTAAAAAAAAAAAGGTAGATATGACCTCAGGCTTCTCCAGATATACATTTTAAGTTGGATGGAAAGGACAGAAATTCAAAAGAAGGCAACATAGCTCAACTATATAAAACTTTTAAAAATAACTAAGAAACCCAGGATGGATATTTTGGTTTTCTGACAATCTAGCAAAGGTTAAGAAAAAAGGGGCTTTCCAGAGTGGAATTTGTGTGCCACAAATGAGACCAATGGGTGTCTAGGATTTTTTGGACTCTCACATCATTGCTTCTTTTCCTTCCTATTCTTTGTCAAGACCTGCTCTTAAGAAAGGATCTAATATTAGCCATGTGCTATGAGTTAAAAGATTTGATCGCTGGTGAAGTAATTCTTAGCATTGGTGAACAGAAAGTGGGACATCAATATTTGTGGGGGGAAGGGCAGGCCCCTGACATCATACTGTATAGGTTAGCTCATAATCTACCTATAGGGGCAGGCTTGTCCAAAAATTGATGGCCAAAGCTCCATTCAGACCTCTAGCAAATGACTACTTTGATGATCACAAAAAAGAAAAAAAAGAGACAATCTGTAATACACTAAACTTCAAAGTTCTCGAAGGACACAATCAATGCAGCTAAAATAAGAAGAGAATCTGTGAATTGGGGGAAAGTCTTTGCATCAAATGACTGACAAAATCTGATACTCAAGATAATCTAGTGAATTAACACAAAAAATATAATGAGTTATTCCCCAATAATTAAGTGAGCAAATATTATGAACAACTCTGAAAAGAAGAATCACAAACTACATACAACCATACGAAAGGTTGTTTCTATTCACTAATAAGAGAAATACAAATTAAAACCATAGGCTATTCTAACACCCATGATATTGGAAAAGATAACAAAAATTAGAAATAGTCAATGTGAGGAGGGCTGTGGAGAACTATTTCATATAACACTAATATATTTTTGGTGGAGCTATGTATTGGTCCACCTATTCTGGAAAGCAATTTAATATTATGTCAGAAAAGTCACTAAGTCAGCCTTAGCCTTTGACACAGAGAAGTCCTCAGGAAATATGGTCCAAGACCCTATTTGTACCAACGTATTGATAGTAGCACTTGTTGTGGTAGCAAGAAAAAAAATTGAAACAGAGTAAGTTTCCATCAATTGGAGAATGCCTGCACAATTTGCAGTACACGAATGTAATGAAATATTGTTTCTGTCATAATCCTTGACAAATATAAGGAATTCACAGAAATATAAGATCTAAATAAAGTGAAACAGGGCAGAACTGGAAGAGCAATAAACACAATAGCCACAATACAATGCAAAATAATAGTATAAATAGGTAATGCAATAGTATAAAAGAATAAACAAAAAGAACATTAAAGTAAGCCAAACCTTAAGTAATTGTGAGGATCAATCTTGACCCTGGGGAAAAGATAAGGAAATTCATCTCTTTTCTTTTGGTAGGAGGTGAAGGACTCTAAGGGTAAAATACTGCCTATACTTTTAGATGATCACTATACTGATGAATTTTGATTAAATCTCCCTTCTACAAAGGAAATCTCATTGATGTAGGGACTGGGGCTGCCTGGAAATTAGTGTTACAGAAAAACAAAAGATATTAATAAGGTATCATTTTTAATCATATAAAGGCACAAATTATACCCCAGCTGTCTTTCTATTAGTGTCACTCTCTTATATGAGCTATCAATCAGCATCAGGCCAGTCAGTGTCAATTTTGATTGGTAGTTAGATGGCATAAAACAGATTAGATCTATTCTGTATATTTTCAGAGGTTAACTTTTCCAATGCACTTGTCATGAATTATAGCTATTTGTAGAATTATTGTTTTTGTTGTTCAGTTGTTTTTTTCAGTCCTGTCTGACTTCATGACCCTAGTAGAATTATATAAACTCATAATTAGAAGAGACCTTCTAGGCAATCTATTCCAACCCATCCATGAATGGGAATCTCCTTTCTAATGTCTCAGATGTAGTCATCCTATCTTTGGAGTACACCCCCATCAACTCATGCCTGGACTATTACAATAGCTTACTAACTCAGTTATCAAAGTGATCTTTCCAAAGCACAAGTTTTAGCATGTCATCTCATCATCCCTCTATTCAACCAATTGTCTATTGTCTCCAGGATCAAATACAAAATCCCATTTGGCTTTTAAAATCCTCTGTAGACTGGCCTCTTCCTGTCCTTTCCGATCTTCTTACTCCTTACACCATCACCCCAATTACATGCCCTGCAATCCAGTGACACTGGCCTCTTTTCTGTTCCTCACACTAGACACTCCTCCCAATTCTGGGCATTTTTATTGACTGTCTCAAACTCTCTCTCCTCCTCCATCTCTACCTCCTGGCCTCCTCCAAGTGTCAGCTAAAATCCCACCTTCTACCTTTCATACTCCCCCTCCCTATGCCCCCTTAATTCTACTGCCTTCCCTCCATTGATTACCTCCAATTACCCCGTATAGATCTTGCTTGTACAGAGCTGTTTGCATGGGTTCTCCTCAGTTAGACTTTAAGTTCTTTGAGAGTAGGTACTTTTTTGCCTTTCTCTGCATCGCTATGGCTTAGCATAGTGCCTGGCACATAGGAGACAGTTGAATGCTTGTTGATTGATCAGTGGCCCCTACTAGAGGACTTTCAGGAAAAGGAAACCTATTATCTTCCAAAGCAAACTATTGCCCACTTAGCTCTAATTATTCGAAAGTTTATCTTTATATCAAGCTAAAAATCTTCCTTCCTGAAATTTCCATAGTTTGCTTCTTATTTAGCCCTCTAAGGTCATAAAGAACAAGTCTAATCCTTTTTTCAAACACAAAAAACCTTCAAATACTTAAAGACATATTATATGCTGTTCCTCCAAATAGACTTTTCCACAAATTAAAAAAATGCCCAGTTTCTTCAACTAATCCTTGAATGAGATCACCTTCAATCTCCTCATTATTCTGGCTGCCTTCCTTCCACCAAAAAGCATTCTAATTTATCTGGGTTCTTTCTAAAATGTGGTGACCAGAACACAATACAATACTGATACTGTCTGATCACTGTAGAGAATACAATGGAATTCTCATCTCCTTTATACTGAATATTATATCTCTATAAATGAAGTCTATAGCCAGATTAGCTTTTTTGGCTGCAGTGTCAAAATGTTGATTCAAATTGAGTTTGCATTCCACTTAAACCCCTGAGTCAGTGACAGAAATTGTTGTCTACCCATTAGTACCTTATCCTTTCCTTACTGAATTTTACCCAAGTATAGTGATTTATGATTTCATCTTACAAGATTTGGCCAATCACTCCAGTTTCTTGAGATCCTTTTGAATTATGATTCTGTCATTAAATGTGTTATGGAATCTCTCACCTTCATGTCATATGAAAATCTGAGGAAAATTTATTTCAAGTCACAGACAAAAATGTTAAGCAAAGCATGACTGAAGATAAATCTCTTGAGCATTTCAACAGACAACTCTGAGTTGATATTGTTCATTAATGGCTACTCTTTGGGTCTTGTAATTCAACAATTAAATGTTATCTCTTCTGGGCTCAGCCTGACTGAGGACAATCTCCTGATAATTGAGATTTGATATTAGAACAAAATGAGACATTAATATGTCATTCAGCAGTTTGACCAAAAAAAAGTTTTACTCAGCCATAGCAAGAAAATAGTCAATACAAATAGGCATTAAGAATATTTTTAATTTAGCTGAGCCTAAAGATTTCCTTGTCTGAGTTGAACATCATGATGTGCCATCCAAGCATTAGATCAAAAGGTCTCCCCGCCCTCCCAGCTCCTCACAATTGCTTTGTACTCAGGAAAAGATGTCCCACATACATAACAAGACTTGAAGATAATAATACTTTCTAAGGAAAATTAGCCTAATTTGCATGAGGGTTGGGGGGAAGGGTTAGGATATTGTTCTTATCACATCGTCTATCTCATCTCTCAATATTGTTTACAATATTTTATGGAAGATATTATCAAATGCTTTATTGAGCCCCAGTTACTATAACTATGGTATTCTTCTAATCCACTAATCTATTTACCCAATCCAAAATAGAAATGAGTTTAGTGTGCATAACCTGTTCTTGACAAATTCATGTTCATACATAGTAATAATGGCTTCCTTTTCTAAATGTTCACAAAATATACCTTTGATGATACATTCTAAAATTTTGCCAGAATTCAAATTCAATCTCACTGGCTTTTAGTTTGAACACTGTAACTTCTCCCATTAAAAAAAAAATTTTGCCTATCTCCAGTTTTATTGCACCCCTCACATTCCTTATAATTTTTGAAGGTCACCAACTGTGGCTAAACAATCATGTGCACTTTTTCTTTTGGGGAATAGTCAGGCAAGAGCAAACTGGGATAAAAATGCTGACTTGAATTCACTTAGGTGCTCTCTTACTATCTCTTTAATAGGGAACAAAACCCCAGAAAAGTAATCATTTTAATATCCTTCCCATTTGCAGAGAAAATAAAAAAGCAAAATGAGTTTAAAAGCTCCTCTTCTCCATGTACCTTTATTGTTATTTTATCTATTCACTCCAATCAATAGTTTTACTATCCTTTCTTTGATATTTCTCATTCCAACATAAGTTTTTTAAAGGTCCCCTTTTTTGTCTTTTGAACTCATCAACAACATCAGTGCATTATGAACTTTACCATTCTTGAAAGTATTCATATTTAGCCATGTTACTCTGGCAATCATTCTCAGCTACCTTTCTTAACATCTAACTTCTATTCATGCCTTTCTAAAATACTTGGAAGATACAGCAAAGAAAGAGAATAGACATGTTATTAATGAATATCAATTCAAAAATTGTAAATAAAATCCTAGCAAAAAGAATATGATGTTATTTTATTTTTTAATATAAATTTATTTATTTTTAGTTTTCAACATTTACTTCCACAAGTTTTTGAGTTCCAAATTTTCGCCCCATCTCACCCCTTACCCCACCCCAAGATGGCATGCATTCTGAATATCCCTTCCCCTAGTCTGCCCTCTCTTCTATCTCTCCCCTCCCTTCTCTTATCCCCTTCCCCTTCTATTTTCTTGTAGGGCAGGATAGACTTCTGTACCCCATTTCCTGTATAAGAATATGGTAACTTATCCAAAAAAGTATTCACTATGGTCAATTTGGATTTATACCAGGAATACAAAGATGGGACAGCATGAGGGAAACAACATAATTAATCACATTAAAAACCAAAACATCCACAACTCCTTGGATATATCATTAGATCTAAAATACAATACTTATTCTACAAGTACATCAAAGTGCAATATTTGTTCTAAATCCCCACAAAGCATAGACATAGAAGGATGTCTTTTAATATGATATATCTGAAATCAAAAGCTAGTATTATATATGTAGTACAGGCTTTGACAATCACTCTCCAACCTCTACTCACAGAGGCAGGCAGGATTCCTTGAGAACTACTGGTCCCCACTGCTATATTTCCCTGATTGACTATCAGTTTGTATCAATTGGCCAGCCACGTTTCATGAGCTTATTAGCTTTTATAAGAAGATGTTTACAAAAGTAGTATACAAAAAATCTCTCCCACTCTAAATTAGGGACATACTCTTGCTTAAGTACATACAGAGTACAGGAAAAAAATGAACTCAAGCATACAGTACAAATGACAGAAGGATAACTCATAGTTCCTGGTTGCAGGAAGTCTTTTGTTTACTTTGTGAAATCCTCAAGAACTTGTCCTTAGGCATGGTGTTGCTTTCTGTCACAGTCCTTGTAGAGTTCTGAAGGTGACTTTTCTTGGTATGTCTAGTTTATCTTTGGATCCTGATGCAGGCATTGCCATTAATCACTGTTGTTCTGGGAACATAGCTGGGATGCTAATGAGAATTCCAAATCCTTTAGCCTTTTGAAGTTCACAAGGTCAAGGGCAGACAAGGAGAGAAAGGCTCTCCCCTCCCGCTTAAGCGATTCTCTCACAGAGGCATAGCTAAAATTGCTTCCACTCCAAGACTGGCCTGACACTTTAATCCCCTGGGCTGGCTTACCATTTCACACAAACCCTACAGAGCATGACTGAGGCTCTTCAGCCAACCCCAGTACACTTCATTGGTAGTACCACTTCATTTCATCCAATGGCTTTTATTTTTCCTAATTCATAAAGGACTTTTTCTTCACCAAGGTGAATGCCTTTGATTGATTGGTTGATCCTCACCTGTTTAAAATAGTTATTCTAAGTGGAGTAGAGGTGATTGATTCAGTTTACCACCACCTTACATATGCAATGAGGAAACATTGGAAATATTCCCAATAAATATAAGAGAAAGGCAAGGATCGTGCTTTCCATACTATTAACTAACATAGTTATAGAAATGCAAGCAATAACAGTAACACAAGGCAAAGAATTTGAAGGTATCCTGATAGGCAAAGAAAACCTATTCCAATATGCTGATGACATGGTAGTTTGCTTAGAATATTCTACAAGATAAGCAAATAAAGTAATCAAGGCTATGAGTGGCTTCATAGTAGAATATAACAGGCCCACACATACACACACAAAAAAAATCAATAGCGTTTCAACATAGCAGCAACAAGATCAGAAGGAAATAATACAAAAGGAAGACCCATTCAAAATAACTACAAAATGTTTAAAGTACCTGGTTGTCAATTTACCAAGGCAGAGTCAACACCTATGTGGATACAATTACAGAATGCTTCTTAATGAAATAAGGAATTGCTCAAATAACTAGAGGAATATTCAGTGCTCATGGCTGGACAATGCATATATATATATACACACACACATATAAATATGTGTATGCATGTATATGTGTGCGTACATGTGTGTACATGTGTGTCTGCATGTGTGTACATTATATGCATTGTGTGCATGCGCACATTGTGTATATGTGTGTGCGTGTACATGTGCATATGTGTGCACACATGCACGTGTGTGCATGCATGTGTGTATACATGTATGCATACAAACGTGTGTATGCAGGGGTATGGGTGTGTGTATGCATGTGTGTATGCATGTATGCATGTGTGTATGTGTGTGTGAGTCTGTATGCGTCTGTGTATGTGTGTGCGTGTGTGTGCATGTGTATGTGTGCATGCATGCATGCATGCATGCATGTTTGCATATGTGTGCACTTGTGTAGGTATGTATACATGCATATTAAATAAAAATAATTTTTAAAAACATTAAATAAATTTTAAATAAAACACTAACAAGGAAATCACAGCAATATATCACAAAAATCATACAATAAGACCAAGTTAGATTTATACCAGGAATGTAGGGCTGGTTCAATATTAGGAAAAATTATCAGCATAATTGACACTCTTCACATAATATGTGTGTATATGCAAGTGTATGCGAGTGTATGTGAGTGTATGCAAGTGAATGCAAGTGAATGAGTGTGAAAGTGTATATGTGTGAATGCGTGTGAAAAGTATATATGTGTGTATGCATGTAAAAAGTGTATTGTGCACACCTGTATATGCACATATGTGTGTGTAAGCATGTATGTGTGCATACATGCATATTAAATTAAATTTTTAATAAACATTAAATAAATTTTAAGTAAAACACTAACAAGGAAATTATAGCAATATATCACAAAAATCATACAATATGACCAAGCTGGATTTATACTAGGAATGCAGGGCTGGTTCAATATTAGGAAAAATTATCAGCATATTTGACCATATCAATAACAAAAACAACAGAAATCTCATAATTATATCATTAAATGCAGGAAAAGCTTCTGACAAAGGACATCTTTTCCTATTAAAAACATTAGAAAACAAAGGTGGCACAGAGGATAGAGTGCTGGACCTAGAGTCAGGAATGCGTCTCTTACTGAATTCAAATCTGGCCTAAGATACTTACTAGCTATGTGACCCTGGGCAAGTCACTAAACCCTGTTTACCTCAGATACCTCATCTGTAAAATAAGCTGGAGAAGGAAATCGCAAACCACTCCAATATCTATGCCAAGAAAACCCTAAATAGGGTCAGAAATAACTAAAAAATGACTAAACAACAATTCTTAAAATGATAAGTAGTTTTTTATCTAAAACCAAGAGAAAACACTATCTGTAATGGAGATAAGCTTGAAGCCTTGACAATAAGATCAGGGGTAGGGCAAGGATATCCATTATCATCATTATTGGTCAATATTGTACTAGAAATGTCACCAATAGCAATAAAACAAGAAAAGGAAAATGAAGAAATAAAAATAGGTAATGAGGAAACAAAATGATCACTCCTTGGAGATGATATTATAAAATACCTGGGTATGTAACTGCCAAGACAAACCCAGGAACTATAAGAACATAATTATAAAATACTTTATATAAATAAAGTCAGATTTAAATAATTGGAGAAATATTAATTGTCCATGAGGGGCAGAGCTAATATAATAAAAATAACAATTCTACCTGAACTAATCTACTTATCCTATGCCGTCACAATTAAAACCACTAAAAAATATGGAACACATTACTTATCAGATTTACATGAAAGAATATGGAACACATTACTTATCAGATTTATGGATAGAAGAACTTATAAATAGACAGAGAGCATTTGCAAGATATAAAATAATTTTGATTACATCAAATTAAAAAGGTTTTGTACAATTAAATCAGTGTAGTCAAGATTATTAAAAAAGCAAAAATTATGGAAAAAATTTATAGACAGTTTCTTGGATAATTGTCTTATATCTCAAATATATAGAGAACTGAGTCAAATTTATCAGAATACAAGTCATTCCCAATTGATAAATGATCAAAAGATATAAATGGACAGTTTTTCAATGAAGAAATCAAAATTATATATAGTCACATGAAAATGCTCTAAAACATTATTGATTAAAGAAATGCAAATTGAAACAACTTTGAGATGTCATCTCATACTTATCAGATTGGCTAAAATGATAGAAGCGGAAAATGACAGATATTAGAGGAGATGTGGGAAAACTGAGATATTAATACACCATTGGTAGAGATGTGAATTGATCCAACCATTTTGGAGAACAATCTGAAATTATGCCCAGATAGTCATAAAGCTGTGTAAGCCTTTGATTCAGCAATACCACTACTAGGTCTATATCCCAAAGAAATCAAAGAAAAGGGAAAGAGACCTATTTGTACAAAAATATTTAAAGCAGCACTTTTGTGCTGGCAAAGAATTAGAAATTGAGGTGATTCCCATTGATGGGGGAATGGCTAAACAAGTTGTGGTACATGACTGTGATGGAATGCTACTGTGCTATAAGAAATAATGAGCTGGTTGGTTTTAGAAAAACATGGAAAAACTTGCATGAAATAATAAAAAGTGAATTGAGTAGAGCCAAGAGAACACTGTATACAGTAATAGCGATATTGTTCAAGGAATAATTGTGAACAACCAAGCTATTCTGAGTACTGTAAATATTCAAATTAGTTACAAAGGACCTACAAAGGAAGATGCTATATACCTCCAGAGAAAACAGAAATAAAAGTATGTATAGTATGATTTTACATATCTTTATAAATCTGTATCACATGGTGGCCTTCTCAAATGCAGGGGAGGAAGGGAAGAAAGAAGGGAGGGAAATGGTTCAGAAATTAAAAAGTAACAAAAAAAAAAAAAGAGAAAAAAGGGGGGGGAATCTAGTACTGACTAATAAAGTGGTGGATCAGTGGGATAGATTAGGTATACAATATACTTCAATAAATGACCATAGTAATCTACAGTTTGATAAACCCCAAAATCCAATCTTTGGGGATAAGAACTGATTACCTGACTAATATTATTGGGAAAACTAAAAAGGATTTTGGAAGAAACTAGGCATAGACCAATATCTCACACCATACACCAATATAAGTTCAAAATGAATAAATGATTTAGAAATAGAAGATAACAGCACAAGCAAATTAGAGGAGCATGGAAAAATGTACCTGCTAAATCTATGGATAAGGGAAGAATTTATGAGAACATCACAGGAATTAAAATAGGCAGTTTTGATTACATGAAATTTAAAAAAGCTTTTGCACAAACAAAACTAATGAAGCCAAAATTAGAAGGAAAACAGGAAACCACAGGGAATTACAAAAAGTTTCTCTGATAAAAGTCTCATTTCCCAAATTTATGGAGAATTGAGCCAACTTTATAAAAATAAGAGCATTTCTCTAGCTGATCAATGGTCAAAGGATATGAACAGAAATTTTCAGAGGAAGAAATAGAAGGAATCAACAGTCAAAGGAAAAAATGCTCTAAATCACTAATAATTAGACTAGATAAATGCAAATTAAAACAACTCTGAGGTACCACCTCACACCTAAATATTGGCTAACATGACAGAAAAGAAAAATGACAAATGCTAGAGGGGATGTGGAAAAATTGGGTCATTAATGCACTGTTGGTAGAGTTGTAAACCATTCCAATCATTTTTATAGCCCAAAGAGCTATAAAAACTGCACATACCCTTTGACCCAGGACTACCACTACTGAGTCTGCAATCCAAAAAGATCATAGAAAAGGGATGGGGACCTGTTTGTATAAAAATATTTATAGCAGCTCTTTTTATGCTGGCAAAAAAAAATTGGAAATTGAGATAATTCCCATCAGTTAGGGGATGGCTGAATAAGTTGTGGTATATGACCGTGATGGAATACTACTTTGCTATAAGAAATTATGCAGAATGGTTTCAGAAAGCCCTGAGAATATTTAAATGAACTCATGTAAAGTGAAGGGAGCAGAACCAGGAAACATTGTTCACAGCAACAGCAATATTGCAAGAATGATCAACCATGAAGGACTTAGCTATTCAGATCAAGACAATATTCCAAGACAAATCCAAAGGACTCATCATGAAAAATGCTATCCACTTGAAGAGGGATAGCTGATGGGGTTCAAATGTAGATCGAAGCAATTTTTTTACTTTATTTTTCTTTGGGGTTTTCATCTATTTTCTTTGAAAAATGGCTAACATGGATATGCATTTTGCATGATTTCATATTTATAATCAACATCAAACTGTTTGCCTTCTCAAGGACAAGGGAGAGGTAGGAGGAAGAGAATTCAGAACTCAAATTTTTAAAAAATGAGTGTTAAATTTTTACACATAATTAGGAAATATTTAACAAAATAAATAAAAATGTCTTTCAAATAAATAAACAAATTAATAGATTGACAAATAAATAAATATTGCTTGAACTGAATGACAGCTGGCATGGTTTCATTGTAATTCCACAGAAGAAAATTATCCCCAGCACCAGCTTAAAGATCCAAAATATGTAGCTGTTCACCACCTAAAAAGTAACTTGAGAAGTAAGAAGGAAGCCAGGGTCTACATATCCTCAGATGAGCAAATGCCAGAGAGCAGCCATGTCCCTGTTCACTATCTACCAGCCTTTACTTACTTCCAGCTCTTGGACAACAGATACAATGAATTCCATTTCTCCTTTGCTCTTTAGTAGACAGTTAAAGAGCAAAGGGATCAAAGTCAGAAGATGCAGCCCGCATCACCTGTTCAGCATTTAACCTAAGTGCAGGGTCTATTGTAAACCCCTAAATGGGTTGTTCAATTAGTAATCAAGAAATACTTCAGATTTCTTCTAATCTGTCAGGAAGAGGATGGCCTCTTCCTCAGCTATTCTATTTTCAGTTGCCTTGGTTTCCTATCAGTTAATTCACACAGCTAAAAGAACTGAGAGACATAATGAAACACTCAGGAATCATTCTCTTTTTTTAAAGGGGCAGCTTTCCAAGGGTCACACAAGTGCTGCTCAGAGTGAGGAGGGGGAAATAGTTTATTCAGTCACTAAGAGAGTTACTGAGCCTATGTATTGAACATCTAACAATGACTTCACAGCCAGAGTATGGGAGTAGAAAAAAAAATACTGGTTTTATTCTTATTTCTGTATTTTGAACAGTGATCATAAAAATAAAAACTACAAAATGGTAATTTATACATTGCACTAAGATACCTGGGTTCTAATATTAATAATTCTGCTACTAATCAGCCATGGAAACTTGTGCTCTTGTCTCTACACTGCACTTCCAATAGATTTCCCTTCTATAGAATAAGTGGGGTGAGCTAGATGTTCTCTATTATTATTTCCAGCATAGTATTTAGCAAGAGATACATACCCAACTATATTTCCCATAAAATCCTGGTCCTCCAACACAGACTGCTTTGGAATAGGGCACAATTCCTAGGAAGCTAGCCAACCAAAGAATGGACTCTGGTTTGTTCAGAGAGACTCTAGGACAGAGATTTATAGAAAGAGTTTTCTGTTCAATATTCAGAAACTAAGGGAACCAAGGGCATAAGGAAGAGCATGGTAGTTTTTGCAAAGCTTCTAGTGAGTAAGTCACATGCTATTTTAACAGCTAGTGAATACTAACCCTGAAAAGATAGAAGTACTTGCCACCTGGCTACCTCAAAAGAATTTTTCAAAAGCTGAATGCAGTTATAAAGTTCAATGACTATTGCTGGAGACTGGTAAAGAACTTTGTCATCTCTCCTACCTTCCAAAGTCACATTGACTACAACCTCTTAGGCAACTCAAACTAGATGTCACTTCCATGACTTGAACTCAACATTTCCAAAACTGAATTCGTTATCTTTCCCCTCAAGCTTTCTTCTGTTCAAAAATTCCCTATTGCTGGAGAGGACACTGCCATCCTCCCATTTACCCAGGCTCGCCATAAAGGTACCATTCTGAACTCTCCAATCTCTGACACCCCCCTTCCACATACACACACACACACACACACACACACACACACACACACACACACACATCCAAATTGTTTCATCCAGTTAATTTTACCACTTGTAACATCTCTCATATATGCCCCTTTCTCCTCTGACATTGCCACCACCCTGGTGCAGGTTCCCATCACCTTATATCTGAACTATTATAATAGCCTGCTGGTGGGTCTAACTGCCTCAAGTCACTCTCCACTCCAGTCTAGCTGTCAAATTACTCTCCTTAATGCACAGATCTGACTATGTCACCACCCCGCACTCCATTCAATAAACTCCAATGGTTCCCTATTACCTCCAGGATCAAACATGAAATCTTACATTAAAAGCCCTTCATAACCTGGCCCCCTCCTACCTTTCCAATCTTCTTACACCTCACCTCCCCCATGTATTCTGCAGTGCAGTTACACCGGCCTCTGTTGATTATCTTCAATTGGACGAGTGAAAAGAAGATAAAGGGGAAGAAGTAGGATGGGATGGTTCACCTTGTAACTGATCTCATAAGTTTATCATACACTGCATAGAAAAAGGGGCCTTGAGTTTGACTCTGTGAACCTCCTTTATTGATACATTTCTGGAGCTTAGGGGCCACCTCTCCACACAAATTGCCATTACCGATACATCCATGGCTCCTTGAAAGTCTAGTGAGAAATACTATAACTTAAAAAATTAAGGGTAACAAACATGAATCAAAGATATCATTATAAGGCAAATACATGACCTAACATTGAACTCTCCCAACCATTTTCCAAATTTTAAAACATGCTCTATAAGGTCAGTAAACAAGTTAAATTTACTCAGGAATTTTCATTCATTGTTTTATATATTAGGATATCTTGCCCTGCATGAAATGCATCATCAGGAAAGTACAGAGTACTTTTTAAAACACTCCTTAATGCATACACATAACAACACCAAAGAGGATGCTATATCAACACCATGTATTCAAGTGAAAGCCATGGTGGTTGCCTATTGAGCTCTGCATCTAATGAAACTAGAAACAGCCAGGATATCTCTTGACTACGAAACCACTTAAAGAATACCTTCCACCTAGCTATGCCATCCTTTTGGAAGAGCACAGGGCAAACAAACAACCATATGGTGTTGGAGTTTACTATCAAGGACTTCATTCAGGAGACAGAGTCCTTCTAAAAAATGTTGGCACCCCAGCCTCCCCTTAAAAATAAGTGAAATATTTAGTAATCTGCCATTCTATAAAGTAATTCAGGAGAGTCTGCTATGCTGATGAAGCAGCCATCCATTCATCATAGTGTAGTTAACTGAAATCCTTAGTGAACAGGAGAGTTAAAGAAGTGGGCTGCAATAAGGACCTATCAACCAGTTGCAGAAGGACAATTGGAATTGAGATTGGTCCACGTCCAGTGGATCAAAATCAAGAGAATTAAAAGAAACCTGGATGCTGCTATCTTTGTAAGGCTGTAGTAGCTTGCCATAACTACCCTGCCACAAGGAGGACCTCTGCCCAGACTGAGTGAAGGACTGAAATAAGTCCAATTCTTTCTTATGACTCAAGCTGTAGAGACTCCCAGGGAACAGAGGCTATCGTGTGTGTGTGTGTGTGTGTGTGTGTGTGTGTGTGTGTGTGTGTGTGTGCGCGCGTGCATATGTACATATGCAATATATACATATATGTGTAGATATACACATACCCACACATATACACACACATACATAAATATATAAAATTCATTTTGGGTAATACTGTATGAAACTCTTATTTAGACATTATATACTAAATATCTACATGTGGACTATGAATTTGGAGTAATTGCTTTAGAATAAAATTGTTTACCAAATACTATGCAGGAAGAAGTAAAAGGAGATTGTACTCTCTATTCACGACATATATTAGTGAAACTATTTTGCTGTTATTTTACTTTAAATTTCTATCCAGATTGTTTTTCCTCTGATTTCCCTTTTTATGGCAGCCACTATATACCAAGAACTCAATTAGACTTCAGAATTTCACAGGGGAAACCCAGGGTTGGGGCTTGAGCCAAAGTAAATACATTGCTTTCTAAATTACCCATACATTGAACCCCTAATCAGTGCAGTTCCAGAGATGCATAACATACAGATTACATTTCCTTGATTCTCCTACTAAAGCATTCTGAAAAGAATAATACCAACTGTCTTATTCTAGTTAATATTCAAAACACCCATAAAGGAGAATAGGAGAAATTCCTACAATCCTCATTTTCTAGATTAAAAAAAAAATACCATGAAAGTCTTCAGACACCACTGAGTAAAGAATAATACTATTTAAAGAAGGTCCCCTGCCTCAGTTAGAGTCAAAGTAATTGCTTTCATCTAATTTTATTAAAACTTATTAATATTGCTGATATCAAAAGCAAAGTTAGATTCATATTCAAATCCTAAAAGTATTTATTAAGGGCTTAAATATGCATGCACACATAGACACAGAACTGACCCCAGATTCAGTATGACCTGGTCCAAGTCCTGTTTTGACATATATTGACTATGTGATCCTTAGCTAATCACTTAACGATAAATGGGCAGCAAAGCACCTTGCAGTACGTAGAGTGCTGGACCTAAAGTCAGGAAGACTGATCCTGAGTTTGAATCCAGCCTCAGACACTTACTAGGTAGGTGACCCTGCGCAAGTCACTTAATCCTATTTGCCTCAGTTCGTAATCTATAAAATGAGCTGGAGAAGGAAATGGCAAACCACTCCAATATCTTTGCCAAGAGAAAACCCCAAATAGGGTCATGAAGAGTCAGATACAACTGAAACTATAGAACAATAACAACAAACCTATAAATGGCAGATCCACTAATAACTACCATTCTGGTTTACTCACCAGGAGATTCCTATACCAGTGAAATCACAGGTATAGCTCCACCCTTATATACTATATAATATACATTGGTGTATTTATCTTTTTGTTCTGCTTTGAATGTGTGTGTGTGTGTGTGTGTGTGTGTGTGTGTGTGTGTACGTGCACGTGCACAGGCATCTATATCATATAAAATCTATTTAAGACTTAAAAACTCACTGAGACTTTTGGGACACCCTGTAAAGGCTGATCAGTACTGTGTTGATGACAGTCACATGGCATTGTAAAGCTAACGGCAACAAGGATGGTGTATATATATATATATATATATATATATAACAATACAAAAATAACATATCAAGTGATTGAAAAGGCATAAACCTTTTACATGATGCTAAAAATTTCATATATTGTTGAATAAATACCAGTCATGTGACAAAGGAAGGTAGGTAACCTCTGATTAAAGTTTCTTAAATGTAGGGGCAGCTAGATGGCGCGGTGGATAGAGTTCTGGCCTTGAAGTCAGGAGGACCCGAGTTCAAATTTGACCTCAGACACCTAACACTTACTAGCTGTGTGATCCTGGGCAAGTCACTTAACCTTGATTTGCTTCACCAAAAAGTCAAAAAAAAATTTTTTTAAATAGTCTCTTGAATGAGCCTCAGATAAAATATCTCAGCCAACACCCTGGACTCCAGTTTGTCTGTCTTAAAGTACAGTAAACTTTGGACCACTTGTGTTTCAAAGTTAGCTACTCTACACAAGCATGGGAATCTACCTGTGTGGCTTTTCTGGGTTACTATGGAGCTAGGTTCTTATGGTACTCAGAAAGGACTTGGTAACATGCGACTGATCCCTTCAAATCTTATCCTTTACCCATTTATTCAAAAGTCATGCCATGTTTTTAGAATATATTTACTAAGTCAATGCTCAGAAAATCTGCTGAATGAACTCCCAATGACAGGCCTCGGGCAATGAAGGACGCTGGCAGAGAAATGCCTGGGTGGAAGTTCCCTATTGGCCAAATTCACTTTCTGAATTTTACAAGCACAGCAGCAATAAATTACATGTGATAAGCACTGTGTGTTATGAATAAACCTATCTGCCCAATGATGCTCTTCACACTTGAATATTGGAGGGATTTCTCTGGCTCCCATTTAATTAAATTTTCTTGTTTGTTTATTTGTTTGGGAAGGGGGTGTAAGATCAGCCCTGTTGTTGTTTAGTCCTTTCAGCCTTGACATACTTGACAAAGATATTGGAGTGGTTTGCCATTTCCTTTTCCAACTCATTTTACAGATGATAAACTGAGCAAATAGGGTTACGTGACTTGCCCAGGGTCACACAGCTAGTAAGTGTCTGAGGCCAGATTTGAATTCATGAAGATGAACAGTCAGGTCATACATTCTATCCGCTGCACTACCTAATTTGCCCCATAAGATCAGCAGTACACAGATAGGTTCTAGTTTCAGTTGCCACACCTAAAACAGTAAAAGGAGTATGGGGGAAGAAGGTTAACCAATCAGAAAGTAAGTCACTAATCCAATTGGAGGCAACGGAAAGCAACCTATAGCAGCTCATTCATTTTCATTCATTGATGAACAGTTTTATAGTGCTCCTGGAGCCAGCTGCCTAACGCTGTTAGCCTCAACCTCTTCTTCTTCTTTAAGGGGTAACTGATTGGCAGGGTCTACATTCCCAAGGTCATCAACCACACCTTCTGGAAGATCCCTCCACCACCAATTCCCCATAAGTACCTCATGCCTCAAGTGCTGATTTAGCTATAAGCTTAATCCCTCCTACTCCTACCTCACAGGACTCATAAGTTACCTTGTTCCCGATTCCCTGATTCTATGAGTATTTACCAGTCAGTCCAGGTTGATGTTCCATCAGGGCTTTTACTCTGCTTCTTCACAGCTGGGTTGACTTAAAAATCTCTTAAGGAGTGAGATTCAGAGTAGGAATTTGATAAAGTATTTTGTTGTGGTCCGTGGTCAAGGGGATCCCTTGGCACCCTTCAGATCATGTCATGTTGATGTCCTCTCTTAAGGCCATTCCTGTAAACAGGAGCTTCCCAGGCTGTTCTTGGCCACAGGAGTGGGAGGGGTCAAGTTTACTACCAGATCCTAAGTACTTAAAAGCCCAGGTGAAACAGATCAATCATCCCAGGCTTAAAGGGATCTTCTTTTTTCCACCTGCTCAGAGTTTGGATATCAACTAAGTGCCAGTTCCCCAGATGTCTCCTAGCTTTCCCCCATTGTGAATCAGCGCCATTGCCAAGTTGTAATGGCCAGTTGGAAAGTTGATCTTTAGAATTTCCAGACTTGGAATTGCAGTGCCTGAGCTCTGGAAATCACCGTTTTAGGAATACAAAGTATGATACTGGCCTGTGGGGATTCTGTTCCCATATTTGTCCCATCCCTAGAGAACTGTAAGTAAGGTGAATTTCAGTGTGTGTAAAGTGGATTTTTTGTTATTCTTTCTTAGGGTTTTCTTCCCAGGATCCATAACCATAATAATCTCTACTTCCCAGTTGTTAGATATGAGTTCTTAGGATCATGGTTCAAAACAGTTTCTACTGCGCAGTCACAGTAGACGTAGGGGTGAAGTAATGTAAAATTGTGAGGCTATTGCTGGCAATGTGCCTCATTTGTCTGTTTCCCTATAAAGTAAGTGGGCACTGGTCAGTAACTGGGGACCCCCACAGGGGTGAATGTGCAGGCTGAATACTGTGCATGCCTTGATTGGCCCCCATCAAGGCTTAGGAGGGAGAATCTGTGTGCTTGCCTCAACCAGCCCCCAGTGAAATTGAGGGGATTAAAGGGAGAGCACAAGTTTTGCTGGTCTCGATTGACCCCATCAAGACAAGGGGTAGTTGCACCCCCCTTCATGCCGGCCCCTGCAAGAAGGGTTGTTATGGAATGCTGTAGGAGTTGGAGCTCCCGTTATCAGCAAACTCCCTTTGAGAAGACTAGACTAGAATAAAGTAAGCTTATTTAACCCCTTATGATCCCATTCCTGTCTTCCAGTCTGACTCAATCAAAAGCAAACCTGCTAGTGAGAGAGGTGCTAGAAGCCCTCCTGTGTCTCCTTCATGAGAAATGACATAGTTGGTGTGTTTACTTGTCCAACAAGAACATTTGCTATGGTTATCTTCTACACCTGAGTCCTGCAGGCTGGTAGGTGGGATTCTTCAGAAATGTAGCAGACTCCCTCTCCCAGTCAAATTGTACTAACAAATGGACTATCCTTTGCCCATCCTTTCTGTGCCCCCATTTCTCACTCCTCCCCTCCATAGAAATATACTGTGCACTGCTGATATGTACTGATACGTACTGGTCTCTTAACTGTCAGGACCTCAGTAGTTTCCCTGCCCACCTCTAAGAAGTCTAGTTTCAAATGAGACATCCTTGAGTCATCCCAGCAAAATATGGCCTGTAGACCCTTTTTGCAAAGTCTGCAGGAAGTCTAAATATCTACTAACTAGTTGATAATTTCCCAGAGTTCCCCACCCTCCCTCAGCATGAATCAACACCAGTTACAGGCTCATCATCTGTACCCTAGGTCCAGGATCCCAGCTCCTTCCTTGTATTTACAGAGGAAAATAATGAGTAAAAGAATTTGAGGTTGAGAAGGGAGGGGAGAATGAAGTTCTGGAGAGGGACCCCAGCATTTAGAGCAAATAATATAAGCACTCACTGCATGGATATATTAAGAAGAAAGGTTTTAGACTGGTCTAATCATCGATATTGTTTCCACTGAAAAGAAATCATCAGAGTCATCAAATCAATATTCTAGCTTTCATAAATCTTTACGAAAACTCCTTGAAAACCTTTAAGGTTTAGGGAGGAATGGATTTCCCATCATTGCTTTTATGTGTTCCAATTCACAACGAACATCCTCCTTGTGGGAGACCTAATCACTTAAAGAACCAATTATGAGAGTACTGCCTTTTACTTCCTGACAAAGATCTAATTACTATCTAAGAATTTCTACAAGGTTTGAGAACCCAAGAAATCCCCCTTCACACACATGCCCCATCCTCCAAGATTGTACAAGTCTATTTCTAAAGGGGGGGGGGGAGTGGAGTTGAGGGAAAGCCTGGAGGGAAAGCCTAGAGGGAAACCTTTTAATTGGAGAGCTTATTATTTAAATTTAAGTCACTTCTTCCCAATATTTTTTCAAATCTTTGTTCATTTTCAGGAGTTGTGAATTGTTGAATTAAATTCCACTCTTTATATTAGCATTTCTCTTTTTTCCTTTTTTTTAAGGCAGTTGGGGTTAAGTGACTTGCCCAGGGTCACACAGCTAGTAAGTGTCAAGTGTTTGGTCTGAGAACGGATTTGAACTCAGGTACTCCTGACTTCAGGACCGGTGCTCTATCCACTGCGCCACCTAGCTGCCCCTATATTAGCATTTCTCAAATTAATCTGGTCATGGAACACTCTTAAATTTGAAATAAATTGGCAGAATGCACAAATGGTGGTACAGTATATGTAAGGAAACAGAGCACCCCTAGAATGAAGCATAGGTAGAGTACAAACAAGGTATTTGTTTAAACATCAAGAAAGGAGGAGAGAAAGATGTTGGGGGAAAGAAACTGAGGACTGGACATGTTCCCCTAGGTGAGTAGAGATTGGAGGAAGAATGACTTAAGACAATGTTGTCAGCACCCTCAAAAAAATCATCTCCATGAGATATAACTCTCTTTGTCCTGCCTTAATTACTTTCTCCAATGGTAGGAGAAATTTTGGAACAAAACAGAGGAAATTAGGACTATTTCCATCCCCTGCAACCAGTGTTGCACATAAGTACTTTTGATATATACATAAGTTCATATTTAGTATTAGACAATGAAATATCTAATATCTAAATTCCCACAAAATTCACCTTTACATTGAACAGAACATCAGGGTGCTAAGGACCAGTCTGGGAAACATTGTTTGATACAGACAAGAACTGCTGTATTAGTGTGTCCGTGAGGTCCTTTCATGTCATTTTTTTTCTTAAGAGGAGAAATATGAGAGAAAGTAATGAAACTAATATTCTCCCAGTATTCACTTAGCCTACTCTGGATTCCCCCAATCTACATACCCAAAGACATACACTTTATTTCCAAGGCTTTGAGGAGCCAGAAGAAGGGAAAAGAGCAAAGAAGGATTCATGAAAGGTGACAAAGCAAAGGAAATGATGAATTTCTCTTCATGTACTTTGTCATCTTTCCTTTCCTTGTATTTTTGTACTTCTACGTATTGCTTAGAAAGACACACAGATCCCACAAGCAAACATATTCACACTCACCAACCTTCATTGCTCATCTTTTTTTAAAGATGAAAATAAATCAAGTCCAGCTCCTCTCATATCCTTCCCATTGCCTAGGACTGCCTCTGAGCAAACAGAAAAGCAATCAGCCAGTCCCTTTTCCTAAGTACTTTATTTTGTGAGCTATCTTTGCTCTCTCTCTGTCTCTGTCTGTCCCTCTCTCTGTATGTGTCTCTTTGTCTCTGTCTCTTTCACACACACACACACACACACACACACACACACACACACACACACACACATTGTGGCATTTAAATTTCTAATTCTTCAGTTCAGCTATGTTCCCCAAACTTGAAAAAATGGCTGTAATATATACCTGGGTATACATGGTAATAGAACAACTAAATGCTTCCTTTGGTAATGACATGTTTTTTCAATATGTTCAAAAGAGAGGCTTATTGGGAAATTATTCACTTTTTTTCTGAGCTGCAAAAGAAAATGAAAGGCAAACTATGGCAAAGTAAGGATGTTTTTGCGTGACTTCTATTCCACTGAATTAATCTGCCATCCACAGAGCTATGAAGGCGCTTTCCTGATCCCTTTCACTTCAAAGGTGGAAGTAATTAGAGACTTAATTTCCTTGTGTAGTGATTTAGATTGGAAATGGTACCCATATGAGGAAAATGTCATCAAGTCAACCATGAGAAAATCTGGAGAATGTGAGAAAGATAATAAGCCAGCTTGTAAGACCACTGTATTGGAGTTCTTAGGAAAATGCCTCCGGCAAAGGCAGATCTCATGAGTGAATGGCTTGCCCCCTTTCTCTGCCAAATAAATGTTCAGCAGCAGATTTTAAAACAGTGGGGTGCAACAATGTAGACTAATAGAACACTAGATTAACATTCACAGTTCCCAAAGGGTAGAGACTAACAATCTAAGACCACCAAAGATGTGAACCCACATAAATTAACTAGATAACAAGGACCGTGTAGGGATAAGACTCAAATTCCTACTAAAGGTTAATGGGATTACATTAGACTATTACCAATCAGTATCATGAAAAGACGGCTGTTCTGTAAGTTAGTAGTGTTTGCTATTCACTCAGATGGTTCCTCAACTGAAGCTGCTCTCTCTAAACTTATGAATTATCTCCTAATTGCAAAATCTAATGGACTTTTCTCAATCCTCATCCCTCTTGACCTCTCTGCCACACTGTGGATCATCTTCTCTTAAACACAGATTTAGTGACAGCCCTATCCTGGTTCTCCTGTCTTCCTGCTCCTCCTCAGTCTCCTTTGATGGTTCTTCATCCATGTAATATCCTCTAACCATGAGGTTCTCACTGAGCACCTGTCCTGGGCTCTCTTCTCTTCAGCCTCTATGTTATCTCACTTGGCGATCATCTACCATGGATTTAATTGTCATCTGTATACATGACTGCCAAGTTGATATAGTCAGATGTGCTCTCTCTCCTGAGCTCCAGTCACACATCACCAATAGCTTTTTGGATATCTTGAAATGAATGTCTCATAGGCATTTCAAGGTCAACAAACCCAAAGCAGAACTCATTGACTTTCTCCCAAGACCTTCCCCCTTTCCCAGCTTCCTATTACTGTGAAGAGTACCACAATCCTTCAAGTCATCCAGAATCTCAACCTTGGTGCCATACTCAGTTCCTTACTCTAACTCACCCATATATCCTATATGTTGATAAATCTCAACATTTCCACATTCATAACATATCTAACATGATCCCTCTTCTTCACTCATATAGCCACAACCCTGGTACAAGCCTCATTACTTCTTGCCTAGAAAATCATAATAGAAAATTATAATTATCTCCCTTCTTCAAGTCTCTCCCCACTTAAATTTGGTCTCCATTGAGCTGCCCAAGTTATTTTCCTAACATGTAACTGACCATGACATATTACTTATTTACTAAACTCCAGTGGCTCCATATTACCTTCCAAATCAACCAGAAAGTCCTCTATGTAGCTTTTTAAGTTCTTTATAAGTTGGCACCCCTTGCCCTTCCAGTCTTTTCTTTCTTTCTTTCTTTCTTTCTTTCTTTCTTTCTTTCTTTCCTTCTTTCTTTCTTTCTTTCTTTCTTTCTTTCTTTCTTCCTTTCTTTTCTTTCTTTTTTTTTGAGGCAATTGGGGTTAAGTGACTTGTCCAGGGTCACATAGCTATTTAGTGTCTGAGGCCAGATTTGAATTCAGGTCCTCCTGACTCCAGGGCCAATGCTCTATACACTGAGTCACCTAGCTGTCCTTTTTTCAGTCTTATTACACTCTACTCTCTCCCTGGATTCTTGGATCCAGTAACATCGGCTTTCTCAATGTTTCTATACACAGCACTCCCTCTCATAACACCATGCCTTTGTAATATCTGTTCTCCACACCCTGAATGTTCTCCCTCTTTGGTTCTGTCCTCCCCCTGTACTTGGACTAAATCAAGTGTTCTTAACCATTTTTGTGTCATGGACACATTGGGCAGTCAGATGAAGTCCATGGATTCCTCAGAATGTTTTTAAATGCATGAAATAAAATGTATTGGATTATAAAAGAAACCAATTATATTGAAATATAGTTATCAAAATACATAAAGAATAAGTCCACAGATGATCTTTTAGGTCTTTTAAGTCTTCTTTTTTACAGAATCATAGATTTAAAGCCTGAATGGATGTCAAAAGTCATACCCCTCATTTTGCAGATAAGGAAGCTGATTCTCATAGAAGTTATATGCCTTCCTCAAGGTCACACAGATAGAAAGTGGCAAGACCTGGAATTGAACCCATGTCCTCCTACTTTGGATCCAGCACTTGTTCCTTTATGTCATAACTGCTCCTCCATGTAGCTGCCATGTTTCCATGAGCATGGTATAGCCAAATCCCTAGAGTAATGAGTGCAATGATAATGAATTCAGACCTCTCCTATGTTTGTTACAGTCTCACAGGGGACTTGGCACTGTACAAAAACCAAACAGATATACACAAATAAAACATTTTTATGGGTAAATCATGAGGCAGATGTGTTTAGTACAGTGGTGAGTGCCAGTAATGGCAAACCACTCCAGTATCTTTGCCAAGAAAACCCTAAATGGAGTCATGAGAAGTTGGACACGACTAAAACAACTCAGCAACAAGAGTGAGTGCCAGTAATGCAGGAGCCCTGAACCTGATATGTTGAGGCAGATTGGGGAGGTTTGGAAGGGTAGGAAGAGGGGGAAATCTCCCAAATCTTCCCAGTTTAATAGGATGATGAATAACTTGTAGAAAAATAAAGCAAATAGCAGCATCATCCAAGTACCACATTCAACTTCAAAAAACATCTATTAAGAACCCATGATGAAAGTTCTGTCCTGGATCAATCACTATTCTTGTTCTCCAAACCTCAAGAGATCCACAATTTCATTGTTATGATAACTCCCTCCACTGACAGAGATTGCAGATTCCCCCATGACTTAAGCACAGGCATAGAGTGCTAAGCCTGGAGTCAGGAAGGCCTGAGTTTAAATCCAGTCTCAGAACCTTACTAGTTGTGTAACCCTGGACAAGTCATGTAACCCTGTTTGCCTTAGTTCATCTGTAAAATGAGCTGGAGAAGGAAATGGCAAACCACTGCAATATCTTTGCCAAGATAACCCCAGATGAGGTCATGAGGAGTCAGACATGACTGAAACGACTCAACAATAATAACATGACTTAGTCTCCCATGTGGTTTTGGGAAAAAATAGAAAGTTATCAACTGGAAAGAAACTTCTGCGAACTTGACTGGGCTGGTACTCACAAACTAGACATGTAGTCTGTGACCAAGCCTTCCATGAATCTTGTCTAACTTAGTGGGTCAGAATTGCTAGTGTCCACACTTACATTCCACTGAATCAGAGCATCAGAGACACCAGAGGCAGAATGTACCTTAGTGACCACTTAGTGTGTGTGTGTGTGTGTGTGTGTGTGTGTGTGTGTGTGTGTGTGTGTGTGTTCCTGGCACATAGTAGGCACTTAATGTATACCTGTTATTCTAAATACATTTGCCCAGTACATAGTAAGTATCTAATATACACTTGTTGGTCTGCCAATTTGTATATGAGGGAAATGAGGCACTGGGAGGTCAGATTCTTTCCCAGAGCTACACAGCTACTAAATGTGTGAGGCAAGATTGGAATCAAAGCACCACTGACTTTGAGCTCAGTGCTCAATCTACCACACCACATTAGCACAGCATTTAAGAAGACAGTTAACCTATGTGCCACAGTGAGGTGTCAGAGTAGGACCTAATAAAAGACAACACATGGATAACTATCATCCCCAAGGACATTTGAAAAATGCATAAAAGAGGCACGAAACAAGTGCTCTGCAAAGTGGGGTCAGGAGGGCATTGAAGGAAAGGATCATTACTGCCTGTTGGAGCTGGGGCAGGGGGAGAATATGGAGACGGCATTCGAGCTGGGATTGACAGGTAGTTAGGAGTTTGACAGGTAATGATGAGAAGAAGGGGATTGATTCAAAGCATAGGGAGTGGATTGAGCAGAGGCACGGAAATGGGAGAGCGTATAACAACAATCAATCCCATACCCAAATAGGACAATGAATTTGGATGGGGTGAGTCATTCAGTAAACAAACTTATTTAAAAATTTCAACAAAAGGACCATACATTCCTAGCAAGGACAATGCTGATTCAAACAGAAGGTGCTGTTCAGTATGACAGAAGAGTTTTAAATGTTGATTTTCCTTTTTTTCTCTATCCTTAAGTCAGTCAGAGAACTACCAAGGAAGTCCATATACCACCAAAGAAAGGTAGAAATTTTTCTTCTATATGTTTTAATTGTTCTCCACTCTGTACCCTGCCAGATGGTGTAATGCACAACTTTATTTTTTATTAACAAAAATCACAATTGTGCCAACTATTCATTAGCTATATTTCAAATATAGATATTTCAGCTGTTGTAGTTTGAAACCACATTTGCATGGAGACCATTTGCTTTAACATTATATGACCTGAGAATGATTATTTTCTAAAATAACTTCTTCCTTTGAGGACACCTGCAAAAATGTGGCACAGGTTGATAAAGGAGAGAAGAGTTCAGGAGAGAAAATAAACTTAGTTGTTCTCTCACCTTGTCAGCGGCAAAGGGCATTTTCTTTGCTTTTCTACATGGAGAAAAAATGGTTTTTGGACCATTACCATACATCAGTCTACAGTGGGTAAATACCAAGATTCCAGAAAATAACTTTTAAAAGGGTAAAATATAATGGCTGAAATTGATATGGCACTTTAAAGCTTGCAAAGTAGTATAATATGTATATATAAATATTATATACGTATATATATACATATATATGTATGCACATATATGCAGATACGTATCTAGGTGTGTGTGTATATGTATATAAACATTTGTAGATGTGTGTGCATGTACATACATACATGCATACATACAGATATGTATGTGTATGTGTATATCTATACACATACACATATATACTAGCCTTGTATTATCCTTAGAGCGTAACTCATATCCATCAGATTAACAAAAATGACAAAAGAGAAAATCTGCAGTTATTGGAGAGACTGTGGGAGGCAAGGCACATTAATGCACTATTGGTGAAATTGTAAATTAATCCAACCATTCTAGAAAACAATTTGGAAGTATCCAGAAAAAAATTAATTAAATTGGATATAGTCTTGGCACAAATTCCAGAGAAGTCAAAGACAGAAGAAGCATATACATATATATATAAAAATGCCTTATGGTAAGGCTTTTTGTGGAAGCAAAGAACTAAAGCCAAAGTGGGTACTCAACTGGGGAACGGCAGAAGCAATTGTGGCATATTAATGTAATTGAACATTATTGCGCCACTAGAATTGATGGTTGTGACCAATTCAAAGAAACTTTGTTAGACACATGAGAGTGAACTGATGCAGGGTGAAATGAAAAGAGGGTAAATTTACACAATAAATTACAAAAAAAGTTAACTTCACAAGACTTCAGAACTCCGATAAAAGCAATAATCAACAGAATCACAAAGCAGAATGAGATTCCAGACATAACCAATGTATTACTGATTTCTTTTGCTTGACTGTAGTTTTTTTTAATAAAAGAGGGGTCCTATTTTGGAAGGGGTAAGTGAGTAGGTGGTAATCTAAATATAAATAATGAGAACAATGTTTAAAAAACAGAAGAAAAAAGCAAAAAGCTCAGAATGAGGTGGAAACAAGGTATTTTTGTAAACCTGCTGAGTTTAACATGCACTTAAAAAACATACTATATAACAGGAGTTGAGTTTTGTATCTTCTGCTCCTTTGTTCTTTGTATATTGAAGTGTTTATTTCCTAATTGTCAATAATTAAAATTTTTGACAAATTCTTTTTCTGTTTTTCACTTGGCCCCACCTTCTCCCTAATATTACACACATGTGATTCACTTTTTTTTTATCTGAGTTGGTCCAGATCATCAGCATAGACTCAATAAATCTTAATGGAAAGAGTTGTTCTAGAGCAACAATTCAAAGAACAATATTACCTTGTTTTAAAAGCCCAAAAGGACAAATGAGAAAATTGACACATGGCACCTTGACAATAGGAGTCTATCAATTGCTTCTAATTCTTCGGCTGTCTGTTTGGGGATGGACCTTGACTCTCCTAATTCTGGTTAGACTACATAGGAATCCTCCTTTCTCATTTCAGCTGTTAACTACATCTTCTCCAAATATAATTTGGTAGAATCTAAGATGGAGCCACAGTCTGAATTATGAATTTCCAACTTTATAAACTGTTTCAAATGAATTTGCTAAATCAGTGCAGGAAGATAAGGTGAAGGAATTTCAAGAAGCTATATATGCCTGAGGCAAAGTCCATTAGCTTAAAATATCAGTTTATTTCTCACTACTTTCCAGCATAACACTTTCACTTTCGTCAGTCATGATCTCATGAACATGCCTTCTCATTCTTCTATCTGCCTCTGTTACTGTTTCCAACTACCCCCATCAATTCAACTCAATAGACATTTAAGTGCCTACTATGTTTGAGGCACTGTTCTTGACTCCAGGGGTGCTGAGACCTAAAAAAAGTCCTTACTCCCAAGGAGATTATATTTTGAGTGGGGTCAGTTAAGGATATAATGTAATACATATGCAGAAAAGTGAATACAAAAAAAAAATTCAAGACAACGCTAGCAACTGGGGGAAGAGGACAGGAAGGAGGGATCGCAGAAAGGTTCACTTAGAAGGTAGTCCCTGAGCAGAGCTTTGAAGGAAGATTGGAATTCTAAGACATATGTGGAGGTGAAGAGAGTACATTGCAGAAATGGAAGACAAATTCTGCAAATGGCATTGATGCAAAGGATGGAATGTCTATCATATATAAGTAATAGTTGGCATATCAGTTTGACTTAAACAGAGAGTATATGAAGAGATAAACCTGGAAAGGTAGGTAGGAGCCAGAATGCTTTCTTTCCGTCTTTTCAAATGCAATACATCCTTCAACACTCACCTGAAGTCCTACTTCCTCCATGAAGCCATCTTCAACTACTCCAGGCAACAATGGTCTCCTTTCTTTGAACTCCTGCTATTCTAATCATCTGTACCATATCATTTTTTATCACCATTACATGATTACGTTATTAACTATATTGGTCAACTCCTTAACTGCAGTAGACTATACCAATGTCATCAAACTCAAATAGAAATGGAGGCCACTAAATCACTAAATCCTGCAGGCCACATATTGACTTAGTTTTAAAATGTAAAGTTATCTAGTTTTATTGTATTTTTATTTATTTTGCTAAGTATTTCCCAATTACATTTTAAACAGGCTTGGATCATATTCAGGAATGTTATGCGTTGCATTCTGCCTGTGGAAGCCATGTGTTTGACATATCTCTACTATACTATCCTTAAAAAGACCACAATGTATGTTTCTTTTCTCTCTTTCTCTCACAGTGCCTAGCATAATACCTTTCACACAGTAGCAATTCAATAAATATTTATTGATTGGTCAAACTGGAGTAATAACTGCATTGAACCAGGAACATTCTAACACTGTTGTTTCAAAGCTTGTGGATAGTCTCAACATTCCAATTCAATTGATAGAGAAACAAATTTGGAGGCAGAGGACCCAGGTAAGTAACCTGAATTTACTACCTGGGTAACTTTGGGTAAGTCATTTAATGTCTCTGACCCTTTAGTTTCCCTATTTGTAAAGTGAGAGGGTTAAATTAGATGAGCTCTCAAGTCTCTCCCAGTTCCAAACATATGATCATATGAATAAATATTTATTAAGCACCCATTATATTCGAGGCATTTTGTCAGGCATAGGGATACAAAGACAAAATGAAGTATTTCCTGCACTCAAGGAGTTCATCCTTTTCCTTTTCTTCATAGTCATAAGCTTAAAATCAGGTCATGCCACATCCAGAGAAAAACCGCAGCTGGTTCTCCTTTACCTCACAGAAAATTTCTTTTTCTGAGACACACAGCTATACAGAAAAAAGCAAAGAGGTCATTTAAAACCCTACCTCACCAAGGTATTTAAAGTCAAAGGTAGCATCTGTCTCAAGTGAAAATGAACTCGGGGGTCTTGTTTACCCAGGAAGTTTGTAGCACAAGTCTGTGAGCCTGTATCACTAATGAGATCTTGGAAGATTAAAAAACCTGTTCATAAAAGAACATACCTCAGAAAAGTAAATGGATTTCCTTTCCATAAAGATCTCTCTCTCTCTCTCTCTCTCTCTCTCTCTCTCTCTCTCTCTCTCTCTCTCTCTCTCTCTCTCTCTCTCTCTCTCTCTCTCTCTTTCTCTCTCCCCCCCCTCTGTTTTCCCCTTCCCTTCCTCACTCCCTCCTTCCCTCTTCCTTTCTTGTGTTTCAATTGCCTCGTAGGATAACACATATTGTCCAGTATAAGGGATTGTGATACTACTCTAGTGAATGGGGATGGAGAGGTCCTCCAGTTTTTCAGTCCTGACCCCAGTCCCTGTGCCCCAGTATAGTTATGGGACTTTTGATGACTTTGATGACGCAGTGAGGCTGATGACTTTGTGCAGCTCTGCCTCATGTAAATCCAATTCAAGAACGAGTCAAGATGTCACCCTTGTGATATCATCTATCTTCAAGAATGAAGGATGAACAACCAACCAGCCAGCAATTGTGGATACTCAGTTTATTTCAACACAACACTTAGGACCTTTGTTCAGTTGAAGTTTTCTGAAGATCAAGGACAAAAGGGTTGGTTCCAAGGGTTAGAATTTGAAAGGGAAAAGGCACAGGTTTTGCTCTGAGCAAGTCAAACTGGGAAATACACCTATTTGTATATCTGATTTCTTGAAATTTGTCTAATCTCAGACCATATAATAGAATGATTCAATATTATCTTTCTTAATTATCTGTGTGAGAAGGGAAGATTTAGGTGGGGTAGAGGTTCAGTATAGCTAATTTAAATCAATAGGCAATGCAAAAGTCTTATTCTCAAATTTGATTGGTATGTTTTTCCCCAAAGAAATAACCCAAAGTATTAACAACAAGCAAAATAACAACAACAACATAAAATAAGATCAAATCAAATCAAATCATAAAACCTTTGATTGGATAGAACTTTACTACTTTCTACTTCAACTCCACCTTTACCACTAGGAATACCTTATACAACAAGGTAGTCATCTAGACTCTGCTTAAGTACTTCTATGGATGGGGAGCTCACCAAAGTAGTCCATACCCATGTATAGTGCTTTAGTTTTCCAAGACATAACATGTATATTCTTTCATTCCATCCAAGAAAGTCCCTTATGAATTAATCAAAACAAGAATTGTGGCCATTTTCCATCTATGGAAACTGGAGTTCAGAGGTTACGACTTGTTCAAAGTCATACATTAAAACAGCAGAGGTGAAATAGAGGCCAGCTGTTCTAGGGCCTTTTTCAATCCTCTCTCCACTATATTATCCTGCCTCTTCTGTTTTTTTGTCTAGTTTGTTTACCTTGTTCTCCCTCTGGTGAAGATACTAATTAACTCAATGGTCAAAAACCAATCAACTAGCATGCAAGCAAAAGAGAAGCAAAGGACCTACATGGGAAATAACTCTTACACTGAATAGTCAACCAATACAATGGGTGAGAATCATTTTCAATAACATGAATCATTTGACTCTCTCTCCTTTCCCCAATTTACTTGGTACTATGAAAATCATTTAATTCATATACCTATTTAATATCAGACCTGTTGTCTCTATGACCTTCATGTGTGTTTAGGGTAAATAGGAAGTTTCTTGAAGGCAGCTGTCTATGTAATTTAATCTATACAATGCTTGGCATGAAGCCACAGTATGATAGATCTCACTGGCTGAATGAATTGTGCCTTTTGATTAACCACAGCAATACTTAATTTTCTCCTGCTGCCTTCTCTTCACTTCTCTATGTATGGAGAAAGAACAAAGGTTATGCAAAAATGAAAAAAGGAAGCAAATACCAGCAAAGACACCACCTCACAGTCTGAATGCCACTGCCTTAGGACAATTCCCCTTCTAATACATCATTGCTATCACTACCTAATTATCCACAACCTGGAAATATGGACAATTGTTTTTTGTCTAGGGGATACATCCTTTACTCTTAAAGGTAGAATGTTACCAATGAAAAGTGGTAGGGATTTGGAGTCAGAGGATGTGACTTCAAATCCTGCCTCTTCCACCTACCACCTATTTGATTTTGGGTAAATCCCCTTTTCTATCTGGGCTTTAGTTTTGTCATCTGTATAATGAGAACTTTGGACTAAATGATCTCAAAGGTTCCACTCCAAGTTTTGATCCTGTCTTTTTTAGCTTTCTGCTAAAGAATACCTCCTTCTTTTCTGACATATATAGATAATAATCCATTTGATCACTAACCCCCCCCCAAAAGTCTCATAGAGCAATTACTTCTCAGGCTTTAATCAAATAGGAAAATTGCAATTTTTTTTAAGTCTATACCTTTCACTCAGTTGCCATCAGAAGTTTCCCATTGTGCTTGGTAATCTTCTTATCCTAGATTCATGTACAGTGCCAAAGATGGAAGTGTCAGGCAGTGCTAATGTCAGCTGTTCTCTATACAAAATATCCCCAATGTAGCTCACAATGAGATGGGAGATGTATCTAGTAGAGAAATTGGATCCCAAAATGATAGGATTGTGGTCCTCAAGCTTGTTTATTTAGTCCAGACTCATATTTCTTAAAAAAAAAAACTTACTTTCTCCTGTCCTATATGATTTATCATCATTATTATTGAGAAGCAGAAACCATAGAAACTGATAGTTACCAGTGGGTGTACACATCTATTTTTCTAACACTGTATCTATAAATCAAAGCTTCTTTTTCTTCTGTTGCAAATAAATGGTAGGGCCAACAGCTCCCTGCCCCCAACCCAACCCACAGTAACTGATTCATTGGTGCAATTCCTCAGAGAAGAGGAAATGCCAAAAGAAAATCCTAAAATTATCCTTTCTATGCTCCATACTAACAAGGATAACTACAAGCATTATAGAAAATAATTCAAGCTGAACTTGTATCGATTCATAACAGCTTCTATATGAGGCCATGTATGTAATTCCACTGAGACTTTCTATGGATCACTTGGTAAATGTCTGTCAACAAAGAAAAAATCAATCAGAAAAAAAAAAAAACCCTGAGGCTTAATTTAAGTTGGAAGAAAAATGGATAAACCAAAAGATCCCAAATGAAATTTCTAAACTTTGGATAAAAAAGAGAGGGACTGACTTTTTTGAAATTTATTAGACAGCTAAATTTATTAGATTTAACTCCCAACTAGTCTCACTTGAGAGGGGTATTTTTAGTTGAACATGCTAGAAGTAATGAACATTGATCTTATCCTTATACTATCTCTTGATGGAAAGGTGAGACTTAATGAGAGAATCTTTGGGTTTATAAAGGGATGTGATTAAGATGCCAGATAAGCCTGGATTTTCTATTATTTCACACTTAGAGTGCTTTCTAGGCAGAAATTAAGTATTTGATAATTTGTAAGGAAGCAGGTTCACCAACCTCAGGTCATAGGAAACCTAATGCCCCACTGCAACAAACAGTTCAGTTGAAGTTTGGTTTGTTTTGTTTTGTTTTTCTGCTTAGGCAATTGGGGTTAAGTGACTTGCCCAGGGTCACATAGCTAGTAAATGTTAAGTGTCAAGTGTCTGAGGTCAGATTTGAACTCAGGTCCTCCTGACTCCAGGGCCGGTGCTGTATCCACTGCGCCGCCTAGCTGCCTCTCAGTTGAAGTTTTGAGTAAAATTTTCATTCTGGAAGAGACAACTGAACACAGACCACGTGTCTAATACTTTGCAGCTACTTACTAGCTATGAAGAAAGCAGAACATGGAAAGACAAATGAACAAAGAAATAGGAAGACAATATGGCAAGCACCCTATCTTATTTTCTGAAAGCTAGGACTATATAGTCTCCAATAGCAGAATTGGCGAAGGTTTTTTATTTCATATGGAGGCAGCATACTAGGGAATGGTCTGATCCTATTGATGGCTATGTGAAATATTCAAAAACACAGATTGGAAACTACAGAAACATTGTCTTGGAACACATGGATTAAATGAAGTATCATGAAGAATGCCAAACAACTAGAGAAAGCAAACTCCATCTGACCCAACTGATGTGAAAGAAATAGCACTAGACCAGGTCAATTCTAATTATTCCAATTAATTCTGGATTCAAGTTCTAGCTTTGCCACTTTCTAACTCTATGACTTTAAGAAATCCCATAGTTTCCTCTTCTATAAAATGGGACAAATGGACAAAAAAAATTTCCTAAAACTTTCCAACTCTATAAAATTCTATGATATTATAATTCAATTTATCACCTCGTTCAAGGTAGTGAGTTTCCCATCACTGGAAGTCTCCAACCCAAGGCTAGGTGAATAGGCACCTAGACTGGAGATGAGAGAGCTTATGACTTGTCTGAGGTCACATAACCATAAAGTGTTGAAGCCAGGATTCAAACCCAGGTCTCCTGATTTCTAGGTCCAGCATTTTAGCCTCTATACTATACCCTATTCCCTTTTACCCAAATATTTTCTCTCTTCCAGGAAGTAGAACACTACAAAATTTCCATTTCATTTCTCTGATAACAGTGCTAAGTCAGGGAATATAATCCAAAACCATCAAAACCAAATCCAAAGAGAGTAAAAGCACCAAAATCATTTATGTCAGGATTTGGTTAAGACACACAAAGACTTGTGGGCAAACCACACACATTTAATACACCCACACAGGTGCTCAAAGAGATGTTATGAACTACCACCACCATTGTAAGTGTTTGAATGTGTGCAATTTTCTGTATGTGTTATGGACTGTAGCAAATAAGTGTGAATACACAGGAGATGTGTCCTTCTTCCCTGAGAAAAAATTCTGGCTCTGGGTTTAAATAAGAAAAATAAAGCAAAGACAGATTTTCTGAAGTACTCCAAGACACAAAAGAGTGTCATGCAAAACAATATTGGCATAAAGGAAAACAGACCTCTCAGGTAACTGGGGGAGAGTGAGTTCAACTCAGGCTAAGAAATAGAGAGTACACACTTCTCTTTTTTTCTATTTAATATCCTTTTCAATTACATGTAAAAACAATTTTAATGCTCCTTTTTTGAAAATTTTGAGTTCCAAATTCACTCTCTTCCTCTACTCCCTCCTCCTTGAGAAGGCAAGGAATTCTATATAGATTACACACGTATAGTCATGCAAAACAGATTTCCACACTAGTCGTGTTGTGAAAGAAAATACAACACCCCTCCCAAAAAAAAAAAGCAAGAAAAAAAGTTTTTAAAAATATGCTACCATCTGCACTTAGAGCTCATCAGTTCTCTCTCTCTGGAAGTGGATAGCATTTTTCATCCAAAGTCCTTCTGAATTGTCTCAGATCATTGTATTGCTGAGAATAGCTGTCATGTATAGTTGATCATCATATAGTGGGAATACATGCTTCTTAAGGATCCAGGAAAAGAAACCCTGGACAAAGAACAGAGCAGGTTTATGAAAACTGGGCAGAAGTATCCATTGAGGAGAATCTGAAAGAAGCTCTCCCACCCACCCCCCACCCACCCACCCCATTGCAAAGCTAAACAAAACAGATTCCATTTGTAGTGTAAGGTTTGGCCTGAAGAAGAAGAGACTTGGAAAAAAGAGAGGATGAAGGGAATAAGAGCCCAATATGCATTTGTTACCTTGAGTGCTTATGCAATGACTAAGGACACTGACACAGAAGTAAAAACAATCTATATCTAAGCTATTTCAGAGATTTCCCAGAGTAAACCCTAAATTGGTACAGTAGCAAGTCAGAGATGTTGATCTTTTGGAACCACCTGTGAGGTTGGCCATATAAGCCCAGAGCATGTGTCCTTGGGCCGCAATTTAACGGACTTTTACTCAAGCCATCCACTGCTTTTCCCTCCCTCCCCCCAACTTTCTCTCTCTCTCTCTCTCTCTCTCTCTCTCTCTCTCTCTCTCTCTCTCTCTCTCTCTCTCTCTCTCTCTCCAATGTGGTGGGTTTTTAAATGATGTTAAATAATGCTCAGTGGTTTAGAAAGCATTTATTGACTATTTGAAGAACAACCACGCTATGTAAAAATTGAACAGATTTTACATGTGAAATGTAACATAAAAACACCAATCCTTTAGCAATTAATATAGAATGGGAAATATCTGATTTACTACTTCTAACCAAAATTTAAACTATGCTATTCAGTAACAAATACCATCTACTGCCTTCACACCTACTCATGTGCTCATCACTTTGTGCTTGGAGTATTGCAAGTCTTCTGGTTAGTCTCAATGCCTCATCTCTCTCCAACTCAGTCCATCCTCCACTTAACTGCAAAGTAATCTTCCTAAAGATCAGACCACATCTCCCCCTTCCCCATTCAATAAACTCCAGTGGTTACCTCTCAATTCTAAATTAATCAACATAAAATCTTCGGTATTCAAAGCCATTTGTAACTGCCCTCCCCCAACTACAGATTTCTTACACCTCACTCACCCGCACGTACTCTAATCCAGTGACACTGACCTTGCTGTTCCTTGCACAAGACACTTCATCTCTTGACTTCTGGGAATTTTCACTGGCTGTCCTCCACAACTGGAATTGTCTCCCTCCTAATTTCTACACCCTGGCTGGCTTTCTTGGATTCCTTCAAGTGCCAGATAAAAATCCTATGATCTATGTAAATTCTTTCACATTCCCCTTTAATGCTAGTGCCCTCTCTCTGTTATCATCTCCAAGTTATCCTATGTATATTTTATTTGTACATAGTTGTTTCCATGTTATCTTCCCCATTAAACTGTGAGCTGCTTGAGAACAGCAACTATCTTTGGCCTTTCCTTGTATCATTTGTGCTTAGTATAGTACCTGATTACAAATTACTATTAAATGTTTATTAACTGACTCCCTTTTTCCCACCAGCAAGGTTTTAGACTTCTTTGGATTTCTCCATGCTAAGTATTTTCTTCTCTATTCCTTTTCAGCTTCCTTTTGTCTTTTGTGTGTTGTCTTCCCTTATTAAATTGTAAGCTCCTTGAGGGCAAGGACTATCTTTGGTTTTATTTGTATCCCCAGAGTTTAGCATAGTGCCTGGCACATAGTAGGTGCTTAGTAAAATTTTACTGATGGAGTATGTGACAAACATAATAAATGGCCTGGCACTAGATATTGCAGATGGGTCAGAATCACTCTCTGGATAGTTAATTTCTTGTAGAAATGACATACTGAAGGACCCTCTAAACAAGCTCTGAGATACTACAGCCAACTTCTAGTATTGCTCTTCTTTATACCTGATAATAATGCCTTCAGAACTGATCCACAAACTCAGCTTCTGCACAGCATACAAAATATTAAGGAGTCAAACATTCCCACGGAAATAATGAAACAGCAAACTTCACTATCAAGATGTTATGCAAATGGAAGCCACCGTTAAGCAATGGCATTATCTTTGCCATGTTGTTTTTCTTAAGCTAAGGGTCCACAAACAATTTTTTTTATTATTTTTGATGACGATATTTCAATATAATTGGCTTCCTTTGAAATTCCATATATTTTATTTTATGCATTTAAAAATATGCTTCTGAGAAAGGGTCCATGGGCTTCCATAGACTGCAAGAAGGGTCCATGACACACACAAAAAAGGTTAAAAACTCCTGAAATGGCACAAAGAGTGATCATATCTAGAACTCTCTTTTTGCTCCAAGTAGATTATACTTTGCAGCATTCTTATTTGTACACATCTTAAATCCTATATTAGAACACTAGCTCCCTGAGGACCAACAGGGTGTCATTTTTCATCTCTGCCTATAATTGGCACTTAATACAGGTTCAATCAAAAATTAAGCTGAACTGATTAGCAACCAATAACAGTCCCACTCCCTCATTAATATAATAACTGGCAATTACATAGCAATTCAAAGTTTGGAAAGTTCTTTGCATGTATTATCTTATTAGAACCCTACAACAACTGTCTCACATAGAGGACACTTAATAAATACTTGTTTAATTATCATCCCAGTTTTACAGATGAGAAGTCTCTAGGCCTAGAGTGAGTTGCCTATAGTCACAGGTATAGCAAATGTTGGGACAGGACGTGAACCTGAATCTTCCTAATTCCAGGTGAATGCTCCACCATCAGTCAGAGGCAGCTGGTGACACTGTGATTACTGGACCTAGTGTCAGGAAGATGTGAGTTTAAATCCAGCCTCAGATATTGACTAGCAATGTGACCCTGGGCAAGGCACATAACCTCTTTTGATTCAGTTTCCTCAGTTGTAAAATGGGGGTAAAAATAGCACCTACCTCATAAGGTTCTTGTAAAAATCAAATGAGATAATATTTCTAAAAGTGTTAGCATAGTGCCTAATACACAGTAGGTGCATTTAAATCTGCCACAAGGTTAATTTGTATATTTAAAGGCTATTTTGAAGCACATTTTCAGCATTATTTCTCTACATCAAGACTTATTTTACATTTATTACAGAAGAGGTTGTTTCTTTCCTCTTCCTCCTTACTCTTTTATTTCACTTAGTTAATGGATCATTGAATTAATGATCCACAGACTCAAAAATGAGAGCAGGAAGTGAGCAGAACTTCCTCAGAGTTAAACTAATTCACAGGTGAGTCCTAATTCATCTACCAGAATCTAATAAATCATAGGAAGGTTTTTTTAGTTTGGTTTTTTCCCCCTCTTTGCGTCTTCCTCCCCTTCCTATTCTCCCAGGGCTTAGTCAACATGCAGAGTTGCCAGTATCTACCAGCCTGAGGAGTAGTAAGTCACTGAATTTTGAAATCTGAGTAGACCTCCCCCATGGCAGCCAAGGGCATAAACAGCTGGGCCTAATGTCACAGCTGAGACAAACACTCCCATTTTTATCTCCGGCACTCTCAGTCATTTAAGGCTGACTAGCTTACCCAGCCTGTCCCCCACACCCTGTGATCTTAATCTCCTCAGTAGGGGCTCATGTAGGACTTCATGCCTGGAATTCTGGCATGGACTCAAGATTAAATAAGCAGCACTGGGCCCACATCAGACATTAGTGGGAACTTCAGTTAACAGCACTGTGACCTCCCTCCAGTGGCCTGCATCCCCTTCTGCAAAAACGAGTCTATTCTGCCACCTCTCATTATGCATCCAGCCCGAGGACAGATTGTTATCATAGTGGGGAGCCTCTGAGCAGCAGTAATGACACTGGAAATTGGGGAAAAACAGTAAACAGCATCTAATGGCTGGGGCCTGTCCAGTGCTTGCTTCCTCCTGGTGCTACTTGCAGAGAAGGAAGGAATGCCATCTCTAAGCTTGCGTAGGAATAGGAAATGAGTGGCATCTTCCACATCAAGGAGCTCGTCCCAAATGTGACCTTCATGCTTAGAAGAGTCTCTGAGTATTCCTTTCTGATGGGTAAAGAGTTATCCTTCCATTAGATTTTTTTAGAGGTCAGAGAGCAAGGCTAAAGAGTAGGTATATTTGCTTTCTTTTCTATCCATGAAAACTAGAGCTTAAATTTACGGAAAACAAAAGGAAAGAAAGGAGGGAGGGAGGGAGGGAGGGAGGGAAGAAGGAAGGAAGGAAAGAAGGAAGAAGGAAGGAAGAAGGAAGAAGGAAGGAAGGAAGGAAGGAAGGAAGAAGGAAGAAGGAAGGAACGAAGAAATGGCAGGATGGGAAGAAACGGCAGGATGGAAAGAAGGAAGGAGGGAGAAAGAAGGTCCAAAGGCTCATTTATAATTATCACATAAATGTAATATGATTTTGAGTAGATCAGTACCAACTCTGCATTTTGTTTTCCCTTAGAAAATTGTCTGGGGTTGCTGAGAGTTTAGTGACTTGTCCAGGGTCCCACAGAATTCTGTGGTAATGAAAGATAGAAAGTTTTTTAAATCAAATTCCATCTCTGCTGAATAACAGTTCTAAACAGATGCCTGACTACTCACAGACCCACTCAGGGCCGCTCTCAGCTAAGATGGAGAGTGCCTATAGAAGTTTTCCTGCCTGTCCTTATGACCAAATGCAAGGCACCAGTCTGCTGTAACAGCTTACTACACCATGAAGGTAAAATAAGAGTAGGACCAGGGTCTCTCTAAGTACTAGCTTGACACAGCATGTGGTACTCAGTAGGCGCTTAATAAATGCTAGTTGATTTGACTAGTACAGTAGATGAGACTATTACACCTGGAGTCAGGAAAGAGGTAGGTTTAAATTCTATCTCAAGATACTCTCAGGCAAGTAAGACACTTACTTTTTCCGGGCCTCAGTTTCCTTAGCTGTAAAATAGGATAGAAATCTTACCTCTTTCATAGAATTGTCATCAACATCAAATGATATAATACATATAAAGTGCTTTGCTAGATTTCCTGGCTTCCTTAAAGTGTTAGATAAAGTGTCACCTTCTGCAAGAACCCTTTCCCAGTCCTCCTTAATTTTAGTTCCTTCTCTCTGAGATTACCTCCTATTTATCCTTTATATATTTTGTTTATATGTAACTGCTTGCCCCCATTAGACTGTGAGCTCCTTCCTTGAGTTCAGGGACCATCTTTTGCCTTTTTTTTTTTTTTTTGCAGTTCCAGAGCTTACCACAGTGTCTGGATTGTACATAATAGGTGTTTAATAAATGCTGCTTGACTGACCTTGACACATAAGGTGTTATATTAATGTGATCTTTGTATTTATTTATTCACTTTTGCTTGCAATGTACCTCCACTCTATGATTATGGCTGGAAAAATAATTGCTGAGTTTTTAGGGCTTTAGAATGAAAGCAGCATCTTTTACTTAATCTCAGCTGTCAGACACCCTTTCCACTTTACTAAGTAAGACACAAAGAAGTGATATATTGTGGGCACCTTTGAGATAGAACCAAAATCCACTGACTTCACCCCCTGCTTCTTGTTTTCTCCTTCAGTTGCCCTCTCTAAGCAAGTAGCAAGAAAGTGAAAATTTGCCAACTCCAAACCACCATGGATTTACAAAATTGAGCATTTGAACACTACATATGAAACTGTATTAAATATGGTAATTAAGTAGTAAAGTGTTTCAGACTACCCTTCCCTAAGGATTTTCCTCAGTTTCCTGTCTCCTCCTCCCTCCCAAGATTTCACACCAGGGCATGGGTAGCAGTAGGACCCAGACGGCCAGGATTCAGGACTGAGTCTAACTAAGAAGGCACTGAAAGGGAATGAAGAGGGTAAACTAGGCTTACTAAGTCTAGGGAGGACATTTGAGGCAGGGAAAGCATAGGCAGGTATAGGTTTCAGTAGGCAGGATACAGCATGAAGCATAGTACTGATGAGTAAAGAGGGATCGGACAGGTCTGAGTAGTAGTGGATTCTCTCTTTTGTCTAGATTTCCCTAGACAGGATAGTCTGGTATAGATAAGTCTCTTTGTCCAAGACTGAGTGATCAGTCATGTGCCCCAGACCCTCATTAGAATAAGCCCACTTCTCATTATAATATTCATTCTCTCATTACTTGTTAACCAGTCAGAGTTGATTTCCACCTTCAGGAACACTCTTCCAAAGACATGTAAGTGCTGAGTGCATTCCATGAGGGTTCTTTGGTTTATGAGAGATGGCCAAATGACCATCCTTTTATTAATTACTCCTTTTATTTACTACTCACTAGCCATAATTAATAAAATGATCAATTAACCAGGAATTATGTCTCTCGAACTTTTTATCTATCACAGCTCCCTTCTTTCTAATCATATGGCCTCTACCGTAGTTCAAACCTTATGACCTTTCTTTTACGCTATTGGAATAGCTTCTTAATTAGTCTTCCTAATTTGTCTCTCCTATTTCCAATCTCTACTCCATAATGCTACCAGATTGATATAGCTAAAACCATAAATCTGACCATGTCACTACTCTACTCAAAAAAAAGTGGCTTCCAATTGACCCTATGATAAAATACAAAATTTTAAAGCCTTGGGAAATCCTGTCGCTACTTACCTTTTTAAACTTACTTCATGAGTATTCTTTGTACAGTCTTCCTTTCATTTAAACCTAGATGTTTCCCACATAAGATATAAGATCATAGAAACTTGACTCAGAGCTGGAAGGTACCTCAGAGCCTATCTAATTTAACCCCTTCATTTATTTTACAGATGAGGAAACTGAGGACGAGGGAGGTTAAATGATTTCTATCTGCTGCCTCCACAACTTTGTGTGGGTGATCCACCATGTCTGAATGTATTTCTTTGTAACTTTCTCATCTGTAGTCAAAGCACAGCTTAGTTGCCACTTCCTACAGGAGTAATTTCTTGACCCCTGAGGTGTTAGATGTCCTTTTGAAATTGCTGAATATTACTTGTGGTTTCTTAGCTTTCCTGTTGTTTGCCCTTCATTTTGGAAGGGGACCGATGACATAAGCCCCCAGCAGAATCCATGTTCCTTAAGGGAAATTTTGGTTTCATTTTTTTTTATCTATCCCAGAACCTAACACAATGCCTTCTATATAGTAGGTGTTCAATTGTTTGTTGGTTTGCGTTGAGACTCTGTAGGAAATTGGTGTTAATGAACTGTTTACTCCTATCTCTAGCTACTTAAAACTTCCATTTCTTCATCTTGGGCTTGGGGGGAGAAGGGAGGAGAGACAGAATTGTAGTGATAGTGGTAAATGAAGGTAAAGGATAATTTTAGTTGTTTCCCCAGAATGTTGATGCTCTTCAAAGTCAAATTAAAGGGTAGGAATCCCTGGAACTACCCTGGGTGACAGGATTTAAAACAATCAGAAAAGGCTTAGTTTTAACAAAGATTTGAGTTTACTATACAAAATGAAAACGATATTGTATGTCAGTCTTTAGTGTTCAACATTTCTGGTGTTCTATATCAGTCTTCCACCACTCAAGTTAAATGCGTAGAAAACAGAAAATTAGTTCAGCAAAACACCTAACACCACATCTGATCCAACCCTCTCATTTTATAGATGGGGAAACTGAAACCCAGCATAGTCAGTTGACTGTCCCATTGTTCTAGTCAATGGCAAACCAAATCTAGAACTCAGGTCACCTCTAGACCAATGCTTTTTTCCTTAATAGTTGATTAGTCTAATTCAAAGAAGGATAATTTAGCCTAGAGAGATACTACCTCCACCTCTTAAAGTTGTTGGTTGTGTTCAACTCTTTGTGATTCCATTTGTTGTTTTCTTGGCAGAGATACCACATTGGTTTGCTATTTCTTCTCCAGCTTATTTTATGATAAGGAACTGAAGCAAACAGAGTTAAGTGACTTGCCCAGGGTCACACAGCTATTAAGTATCTGAAGCCAGATTTGAATCTAGGTCTCTCTGACTCCAGGCCCAACACTCTATCCACCCAGATGCCCTATGTGCTTAGCATGCCCTTCATCTTTTGAAAGGTCCCACATGATAACTGGAACCACAATATGATGATATCTATATTCTTGAATCATGTCCTATGCTTCTTAAGAAACTGACCTCTGTTTACATTTTTAAAATACCCTCTCTGTTTGGGTCTATCACAGAGCTGATCTTTGATCATTTATTTTAGCAAATTTGACATCTGATACTGATTGCCACGACCAAGTCAACTGTACTATGCTTCACATCAATTATTAATATTATGGGAATGTAGGAAAACAGCTCAATTCTTTCATTCACATTGATATTCTTTGTATCAATAATTCCATATTGAAAGATTCTGTGGAAACAAATTGCTATAATTTTATTAATCTCTAGTATAGGCCATTCTTTCCTGCCACCAATTTCCATTTCATCTATCTACTGGCACTACCTAAAACAAGTCTTTTGTTTGGACTGGCGGTCTACTCATTTGTCAATTCCTAGCCAGTCTTGAGAAACAACAGAATATAACATCATTACTTTTCTCTACCCACGAAGTTGAAGTACTACTGAATGACTAAAAGGGTAAATTCAAACTTTCTATATTATGTAATCCTTTTAAACTACATAACATACACTGGGAAAGCAATGACCCTATTTTTGTGATTCTGTTTTCTTATGTCATTTCTAGGAATTACAGTAAAAAGTAGGACCATATATAGGCTCTAAGATTCAAGGAACAAAAAAGAAAGATTCCACATAAGCAAAAATAATCTTAATCTCATTTAAAATTCAAATTTATGTTCTATAGTCCACATTTCAGTGAATAAATGAAGCAAGCTGGATCTTCTAATAACCCAAATGCAGCATCATTGATCCAGGAGGGAAAAAAAAAGGAATGAAATATTTATTTCATACTTATATTGTTATATATGGTTTAAAGAAGCTTGCACTAGGAGAGGGTGCTAACTGTAGAGGGACAGCATTGACATCTATGTGAAACCTATATAATCTAGAGAAGAAAATCAAATGTCTGTTAATAGAAGCCAAGAGAGGGGATTGTGGTTTTAATTTGTTCAGCTATAGATCCTAAGACTCTCTTCCAGTAAGACTCTAATCTCTAAAGGATTGAGGAAAAAGTGACTCCAATACATAAAATATGACCCGCAATTTATAGCACATTCTTTTCCTAAAGACTCAGGCTGCCCTGAGGGCTCCCCTGAATTGTGCCTCTATCTTAATTGACACATAGGGTGATGTTGTCCAGATGAATTCAATACCTAATTGAATAAATCAGGACATGTAGCATAAGCAATCATCTTTGGCACATGGGTTATTTCCATTTAGCATTTTTATCACTCTCTACATGTACAGAGTACATTAATGATGTCTTTATGAGCTGTCCCTCCCTCATGCTATCACTCCCAAGTCCAATATTATAGATTCTTATATACAAGTACATGGAGACGTAAGTCTGAGAGAGTTCAGCACTATTGCTTACCTATTTTAGGTCTAGAGAGCCTCATCAAAGGATCTAAAATCTCCCTCATCTATAGAATAAGTGTATGTATGCGTATGATGTTAGCAAACCACTTGGGCCCTTTGGGAATTAGCTGCCTCATGTATAAAATGAGGATAACAAATTCTGTCTGCTCTCTACAGACAGGAGTCTAGGCCAGATCTTTTGGAATCTCTTTTTACTCTAAAAATCTGTACTTCTATGGGAATGTTTGTAGTTAATGAGGATAGAAACAATTGGCTTACTTGAGTTAATTTAAACATTTATTAAGTGCCTAATGTGTACAAGGAGCTCTGTGAGGTGCTAGAGACAGAGATATGACACAGTTCCTATTTTCAAGTAGCTCATAATCTAATGTTGAGTGGAATAGGAAGAGGCATGTACACAAATAATCATGGTACAAGTGGAAAGTATAATAAGTGAAAGGAAAAATAACGTGTAACTAAAAAATTCAGCTGAGAAAAAGGGGATCATCTAGTTGATTCTTGAAGGAAAAGAGGGATTTTAGTAGATGGAAAGAGCTATGGAGGAAGATAAATCCATTTCAGTTATCAAGGAAACCATTAACAAAAGCAGGGAGATGGGAAAGAAGAAAATTAAGAATGGAAAGTTGTCCACTTTGGCTGGAACGCAGAGGACAGAGACAGGAGAGGAGAATGATGTAAGACTGGAAAGGGAGGTTGGAACCAGATTGCAGCATGACCATACCCCCACAACTGACATCAATAGACAATTCAGAAGTACTCAGGTTTGGTTTTGGTTTTGGTTTTTTGAGTTAAGAAGGATATGGTAAAGAGGGTGAAAGAAGGGATCAATGTGAAAGTTACCAAGGAAACAGAACCAACAATACTGATTAGATGGAAGAGTGGAAAGAACCCAAAAATCTACTCAAATTGATTGTTAAAAGAATTATCAATAAAATGGTGGGTCAAATAATAATAAGTATTTATAGCATTTTAAGGTTTTCAAAGTGCTTACATATGTAATCTCACTGAATCCTCACAACAACCCTATGAAATAGGTACTATTTTTATTTTACACATGAGGAAACTAGGAGAGGCTAAGTGACTTCCCTACAGTCACAAAGTAGGGGTTAAACTCAGTTCTTTTTGGGTCCAAGTCCAGCATTCTATCCATCATTCTACCTAGCTGTCTATGATCCCTAAACCATCAGATGACATATCACAATATCTAAGAGTATGAAGGACCAGAGAATCTCAAAATCTAAGAGAAGGAAGGGGACCTTAGAGGCCATTAATCAAACCATTCCTGACCAATAATCCCTCCTACCACTTCTCCCAACAATTAGTCATCTGTGGTTGTCTAGCTTGTTTAAAGACCTGCAATTGGGTGGTACAATGGAGAGAGCACCAGACCTGGACTCAAGAAGATTCATCTTTCTGAGCTCAGATCTGGCCTCAGACACTAGCTCTATGACCCTAAGCAAGTCACTAAATCCTGTTTGCCTCGGTTTCTTCATCTGTAACAAGAGATGGAGAATAAAATGGCAAACCACTCCATATCTTTGTCAGGAAAACTCCAAATAGGGTCATGAAGCGTAGGACATGACTGAAAGGACTCAACAACAACAAAATTGGGCAATACATAGCACCTCCATTTTTTGAATGGGCTGACAACCCATTCAACTTTCTAGAATATTTGAATGTGATTTTGTCCCTTCAAATTCTAAGGTTTTGTGACATATAGTCACATCCAGGTACAGTAGGGGGGGAAAAAACAGGCTCTGAAGTCAACGGGCCTAGGTTCAAATTCCATCTCTGATACATGCTATTGGTGTGACCTTGGGCAAATCACAACCTCCCTGGGCCTCAGTTTCCTCATCTATAAAATAAGAGGGTTAAACTAAATGGTCTCTGAGGTTCCTTCCAGCTCCCCATACAAGTTAATCTAGTTTTTCCCCCTTTAGGAAGGAAAGAAGGGAAACAAGCATTTATTAAGCACCTACTATGTGCCAGGCACTGTGCTAAGCACAATTTATAAATTTTATCTTATTTGATGCTCACAACGATTATGAGAGGAAGACATGTTATTATCCCCATTTTACACTTAAGAAAACTAAAAAGGTTAAGGGATTTGCATAGAATCACACAGCTAGTGTGAGGCTGGATTTGAACTCAGGTCTTCCTGACTCCAGCACCACCTAGCTGCCCCCTATCTTCCCCAGCTAGTGTTAAGTCAACCTTTTTGTCAACAATCCAATCAATCTCAAATATCTCATTTTATTCCAATCCTTACAACTATGCCAATAGTAGTGAGCTGAGCCTGACTCAGGCCCAAGCCCCAGTAGCTTAAGTTAGAAATTGTAATGAAATGAAACATTCATAATCCATCTGACAGTCAGCTGCTGCGTGACCCTGGGTAAGTCACCCAACTGTGGTGAATTTCAACCTCTTCATGTGTCAAATAAGAGGATCAGATTTAATGACCTCTGTGAACACACAGTGGGACCAGTAGCCAAATAACTACAAATAAAGAGTGATGTTACCATAAACTGAATATAATCAGACATGGGTGGAGCCTTGAATGGTCACTTACCTACCTAAGGATTGAGCTACTAGTACATAATTTTGCAGTATCCTTGATTGTCACCAGCACTGGTAATTTATTCCCTTTTCACTCCCTTCCCTCCTCTACCTCACTGTTATCTAGTGAAATAGTATTGCTTACCTTTAAATCTTATAGAAATCTTATAATGAATTTTGTCTCCAGACAAAGAGAAGCTGATTTTCATTGCATTCTGAGAGTGTGTTTTCTATAGAGGGGTCAACCACACAATTGAGGAAGTACAAAAGGGAAGTTATGGACCCAGAGATTTAACTGTGAGCCTATTTTGAATCAATCTCTCTCTCTCTCTCTCTCTCTCTCTCTCTCTCTCTCTCTCTCTCTCTCTCCTCTCCCCTTACCTTTGGGAGGAGAGGGCTTCACTATGATCTTATAAATATAATACATGGTAAAGGGTAATGAGAGCAAAGGGGAAGAGGCAGTCATTAAAAACATGGGAGGTCAGGTAGGATTCAAAGAACCCTTAGTGAGTAAATGCCATTTAATGGAATAATAATCCATAGAGTTCAAAAGATTTCCCTTGTCCCTTGAAATATTTACATTTTTCCCCTAAAAATACTGAGATTTAAATAATTTAAGTTTCTCCTCAAGCTTGGCTTTACACTAAAGTGTTATTTCAAAGGAAGCTCAGGAAGAAAGAGATGGGATTTTTTTTTTAATTCCCTAGTAAAAGAAGCCAAGTTTGTCCATTTTTGTTTGCAGTCTTGGAATGAGAAAGTGTTAGATTCACGGAGGTCAATTTTCCCCAAACTTCTTTACTAGTTTCAATGTTTTATTTCTGTAACATTGAACAGGAGTTCAGCAGATACAGCCAATTAATTGTGTAGCAAGAGGAAAATGCGAGCAGACATAAAACGACTGGAAATCTGGATGTGCGCATTTAAGTTTTTTAGGAGGTCTCCTCTGTGAATAAATCCCACCATTTTATAAAAAGTGTTCTTAAGGTCCTTCATGGTTCCCAGTTCAAAAATAAACTAATGATCAACGATGACATTGGAGGAGATACAATGTTCTACAAAAAAAAAAAGACAAAAAAATGCTGATCATTTAACAATCTCCATTTAGGGCAATTAAGCATCTGGTCTAGTACTTTAATTTGTGGATGTCAAATACCAAAGGGGAAATTGTATTTCAAATAGACAAGCAGCCACAGTGTGACTCTTTACAGTCATTTAAAGAAGCGACTCGATTAAACTTTCATCCTTGGAAAACTAAAATGTTGGAGAATTTTTTTGATCAGCATTTCAAAGTACTGCAGTATAGACTTTAACATATAAATAGCAATAAGATATGCTTTTTCAAAGTGTTTTTCATTATTTCCCTATCTCCCATTCTATTATGCTTACCTAAATGTTTTCCATTATTTCCTTATCTTCCTAACATCCCCAGGAAGTAGGTTGAGAAAGTATTGTTGCCCTATTTTTTAAATTTGTATTACTATCTTTTCTTTTTTCACATTACCTTCATTTCTAAGATATCTTTGTTTTAAAAATGAGGAAACTAAGGCACAGGGAATAGTTTCGTGGAAAGAACACTATCCTGGGATTCTAATCCAAGCCCTTCTGCTTACTACCTATGGATGAGTCAATTACTTTCCTTCAGTTTCCTTATCTGTAAAATAAGGAATTTGGACTAGATGAGTGTTTATGACCTTTCCAGCTCTGGTATTCTGTAATTCCATGACTTATGCAAGTTTGTGGGGAAAGAATATTGGGTTCATCGTCAGGGAAGCTGGGTTTGAATCCTGGCTCTGATACTTACCACCCGTGTGGCTAATTGTCATTTGGTCATTTCATTTGTGTCTGACTCTTCATGACCCCATTTAGGGTTTTCTTGGCAAATATACTGGAGTGGTTTGCCATTTCTTTCTCCAGCTCATTTTGCAACTGAGGAAACTAAGGCAAACAGGGTTAGGTGACTTACCCAGGGTCACACAGCTAGTAAGTGTGGGAGGACAGATTTGAACTCAGGGTGATGAGTCTTCCTCACCCCAGGCCCAGCACTCTATCCACTGCACCATCTAGCCTCTTTTGTCCTAAGTTTCTTCATCTGCAAAATGAGTGGGTTGGACCAGATGACCTCTGGGGTCCCTTGCAGCTCTAATGATGTATGATCCTATAAAGCCACCTAACTAGACCTTCAGGTTACTTGATTGCCCTAATAGTAGTCCCAACTGTCATGCATCATTCTCCTACAACACAAAATAAAGCTGTAGTGATTATTTCAGAGCCTCAATTTTCTCATCCAATAAAATGGAGCTAATCTCATGTAACCTTTATATCAGAAATTTCCTCCTTATATGAAGGTTCTGGTTATATTTGGGGACTTTATAGTTCTCTGCTTCATTTACCCCTACTGAGGTGCAACCTGGGAACTTCACTATCTGCCTCATTTGCCCCTATTCAGGTGGAACCTGGGGCTTTTAGGATGAAGGGCTCCCTAAGTGATAATGCCAAATATCCTTATAAATTCTAAAGCTTATAAGGCATCAAACATAGAACTTTTTCTTTTTTTAACATAGTAAAGGCACAGAAAGGAATTACCCCCATACCTATAGAAATCCAGCATGATCTTTTTTCTCCTCTTCCAATGATCCTCTTTCCCAAAGACCTGTAGAGTTCCCATGACTTGCAGTTCCTCCGTGAGTGGATCTACCACAGAAGGCAAGGCAAGGATACCATAGCTATTCTAGCAAGGGATCGATCCATCTCCCCATCTCGCTAAAGTTTCCTCTGCTTGCAGCCTTCATCCAGCATCACTATCTTCAATTTCATTTCAACATTTTCTGCTGCCCTGATCTCTTTCTGTAGATGCTATCCAGAAATTGACCCCTTTCCATAGAAGATAATGCCAGCCCTTGAACAATCAAATTATGACTGGAGTCACAAGCCTGAAATCTCTCTGTTCCCAAATCCAGAAGGGCTCGAAGTTATTAACTCCTCCTGTTCTTTTATGCTGAGTCCCACAACTCATTCTTCTTCAAGTGCTATGCAAATTCTTCCTGGTCATACTAGAGTTATCTCTGCCTTCCCCAGGGCTCAGGCAGTGTGATTCCTACCCACATCAATATCTCCCACCATGTCTTTTCTTATTTCATCTTCTTTTCCATGCCTTTCTTTCTCTAAGGAAACTTGGCCAGGCCACGAAACTTAGCCCAGGGTTTCTTAAGCAAAAGGAAAGAGAACAGAACAATCTTGTCCCTGAGCGACAGACAAGGATCCATGTCCCTAGGCCATTTATACTACCTACTTCACTGAGTGATTCAGGCTCAAATGAGATAAATGTGGAAATCCTTTTGATCTATAAAGTACAAAATATAAACTACAATTATTATTCTCTAGACCAGTAGTTCTCAAACATTTTGATCCTCAAAAACTCAAGCTTTTTGGTCTCTCTCTTTATAGTCCTAAAAATTATTGAGCACCCTCTCCCAAAGAGCTTTTTTTAATGGGGTATAAGCTACCAATATTTACTGTATTAGAAACTGTTTTAGAATTAGAAAATGTTAGAAAATTTAAAAAATGTTTTAATTTTATTATGAAAATAGTTTTGACCTCATGGGCCCCCTAACAGGGGGTCAGGAACCCCTAGTGGGGAGAACTTTGAGTACCATTGCTCTAAACCAGGACAGGAACAAAGGAGAGCTTTGTTTTATCTCAGAATTTCTAACTGGGTAACTTAAATTATATTCATAGTTCCCCTATAGCTCTTTCTTCTGACAGAACAGTATTAAGAGTAGAATAGAATTATTCTTGTTCATTTTTATCCCTCACCTCAAGCCAAGCGTCTGCCCTAAGCCCTGAGTCTTTTGTCTCTAGAGAGTTCATTTAATAAGGGAAAAAGATTGCACAAGCCTAAATTTCTTGGCCTAAAATGAAAACCAGCAAGTTGATGTGTTTACACTCTAACCATTGTGCAAATGCTGAATCCACCGACCCTTCTGTCCCCTGCTCCAATCAACTGAGGCAACTCCATCTGGATGTTCCAGAGAAAGAAATAATCTTTGCAAAGGAAAGAAAAACAGCAAGAGCAGCTAAAGAGAGAGGAAATACTCTTGCCCTAAACTTTCCCAGTCCCCTGATTAACCTGGCCCCAGCATCAGGCTGGCCCCATGTATGATAGAGAGGGCATGAAACTGTCACCCAAGATGTGAGACCTTGTGCTCCACAAGATCTTTCTGGCTACCTTTAGCAACAAACTTCCTGTTCCCAGCCCCAAACCACTGAAGGGAAAAACGTGAGCACACCAGCTGCTCAGTCCTCCTACACAATAAGACCTTTCTGGCTGCTATTAGCATCAACCCACCCATCCCCTGCTCCTATCAATTAAGAGGTTCCACCTGGGAGACACTTCCATGCTAGAATTCAAATTATAACCTCGGGACTAATTTTATCTACAAGTTTCTATGTATTTGGGTCTTCTCTTTCCCTATGGGAAATACATTTATATTTCCCAGTCCCATGAATCCAGTGACTCAGAATCTACTGATGTGAAAATGAAAATCTCCTCCCACCGCTACCTCTCACATTCTCAGTCCTGAACTGATCAATACATATCCTGTTGATTGTTCACCTTGTGGCTGTGGCCGTGCATGAAAAGGTTGTTTTGTTTCTTTTGTTTTCTTTTCTTTGGGAGGGGGGCTAATTTCCTCATTAACTCAATTTCACCAAACACCTTGAACATAGGACCAAAATAAACCTGGAACCCCACATTTGGTACAACCAGCAGAACTTGGTGACAATGAGCTGGTATGAAAAGAGTTGGAAAGATGGGGATTTCATGCGGCCAGTGAAAAATGTAAAGGATGTAAGAGAAAGTAGAGATGTAATGATTGTTTTGTCTATGTCCCACTTAACCTGCCTTCCACTAGTCACTACTGTGCCAGTGGTGTAATTTGGCAGGGGTTTGCCACTGTGTACTCTCTCCTGTTTGTCATGTGACCTGCAGCAATCAACCACCATCCATCGGTCTCTAGTGTGAGAGGAGTGATTTCATGATAAATAAAAATCTTAAATAATAAGTGTAATTGAAATTTCCCTTTTTTAAAATACGGTTTATTTGCAAAATAGTATAATCATCAATTATACCTTTACTTGGAAAGTGAACTGCTAAAAACCTATCTGTGGCTAGAAGAAGTTTAGCCTATTTTAATTTTGGCCTCTACCTACCGCCAAGTTGAACGGGTCTGATTTGGCCAAATGAGAATATTTTCTAAGAGTTTTACCTGTTGAAAGGGGCCCAGCTGTTCAAGTCATACACTGAGCTGGTCCAGCCCACTACAAACCCAATAAATCTATCACCACCATGCATTCAGTCTGACCCATGAGTATAATAGAAGGACAAGCCACAAGTGACCTGCAGGCCACATGTTGTGCAGGCCTGGCCCAAGTTATCCTACATTGTTAACATCAATCAGTGCCATCTTTCCAAGTGGAAACGATAAAGTTAAGAACATAGAGTCTGCCACCATGAACTGCAGCATCCTCCACAAAAAGGTCACTAATCAACCTGAGACAGGTCTTCCCACTCTGCCCTGCCGCTATCAGTTCTAGCTACCTGGGTAGCTCACCTCTGATAATCCGGAAGTTTCAGACTACCCTGATTCCTGATTGTTGAACAGATCTGCCTGTTATGAACATGATATTTGCAACTAGTCCTTTACTGAACTCCGTCTATTTTCCAGTTAGTTACTGAAGTTCAATTATCAATTCTACACAGATGCTGGCCAAATTTACATATCCAGACTGAATCTGCATTTTGAAATTTACTTGCATTTACATACCTGATGAACAGCTCCAGCTTAAACTCAGCATATCTAAAACTAAATATCATCTTCCCACCTAAATCTCCAAATTTCCTTAATATGTTGACAGTATCATATTCTCCCAGTCATACAGGTCACCCCTGACTCGAGGTCTTTTCACTAGACCACACTTCACCCCAGACAATTACTAGCTATGTGATTCTGGACAGTTCATCTAACCTCAGTTTCTTCCTCTGTAAAGTAAGGGAGTTGAACTCAGTGGTTTTGAAGGATCCCTCCAGCTCTAAATCTAAGTCTCTATGATCCTTCTGAGACTAGTGATGAAGTTATCAAAATGGTCCAGGTAATGAGGGTCTTGGAAGGTTGATGTTAGGAACAATAAGTTTCTAGAACTTGATGGCCCCGGGTATCAGTGCCAAATGATGGGCAGGATTTATCCCTGAGGAATTCCCCCAATAAGGAGTGAGAAGAGTGGAAAGAAACATTTAAGGACCTATCTTCAGCCCATGGCTATATCCCACCCTAGCTCTTAGATTTCAGCCTCTAGTTCAAGTTCTCATAATATCCACTTGGGCTCTAGAGCTTCAAAACCTTCCAAATCATATGCCTGTAGCCAAGATTTCTTTTTGAGATGATATATGTAAATGCCTTTGCAACCCACAAAGCACTATATTTGTTGTTGTTGTTCAGTCACTTCAGTCATGTCTGACTCTTTGTGACCCATTTGGAGTTTTCTTAGCAAAGCTACTGGAGCAATTTGCAATTCCCTTCTCCAGCTCATTTTACAGATGAGGAAACTGAGGCAAATAGTGTGAGGTAGTATGTCCAGGGTCACACAGCTAGTAAGTGTCTGAGGCAAGATTTGAGTTGAAGTATTCCTGACTCTAGGCCCAGCACTCTATCCACTGTGCCACTTAGCTGCCCAGAGCATCATGTTAGTGCTACCTATTACAAGTAATTAGAGAACAAGAGAGTAAAAGAGAGAACCTTCCAGTCTGGCCCTTGTGGAGTCTATCAGCCAATTTTCTTTTTTTTTCTTTTTTTTAAATTTTATTAATTTATTTTGATTTATCAACAATCACTTCCATATGCTTTTGAGTTTAAAATTTTTCTCCCCCTTCCTCCCCACCACCCTCCCCAAGGCGGTGCACAATTTCATATAGGCTATACATTTACATTCCTATTAAACATATTTTCACATTAGTGAAGTTGTAAGTAAAAATTAAAACCAACGGGAGGAACCATTAGAAAGAGGAAACAAAACTTAACAGAACAGAAAAAAAAATGATAGCAAGTCAGCTTCCATAGTTCTTTCTTTGGATGTGGATAATATTTTCCATCACGAGGCCTCTGGGGATGTCTTAGATCCTTGTATTGCTGAGAAGGGTTAAGTTTATCAATATTAGTCATCGTACAATGTGGCTGTTATTGTGTACAACGTTCTCTTGGTTCTGCTCACTTCATTCATATCAGCCAATTTTCTATTGTCTCCCAGAGGATTCACAGACATAGTCCTCAGTGGTTAAGCATTGAAGAATGAGGTGGATCTCTGACTCTGTCACTAAGCTCTTCCCAAATACTGCAATGCCTTCTGGCTTCACTGGCTTAAGAGCTTTCTACAGGACAGTGTCAAATGCTGTCCAATAGGAGCTTCCTAGAATTGGCAAAGAATTATTCGAATTTAATGATCCCCTCCCATTATCTCCCAAACAGATTTGCCAAAAATAATCAGGAAACCTCACCATTGGAGCCATGGGTATAATTAATGTTAAGGCTGGCATTAGTCTGGCTTCCGATTGCGTTTTTTTTAAAGGAGCAATTGAGTAGCCCTTCTGCTCTAGCTGATATACTCTGTCAGTTGGAGCTGATTTATTTAAGAGAGTAGAAGGATCCAGAAAATGCAGCAACTGTGAAGCTTCAGGCCTAATAGAATCCTCCTGTGCCTAGATGCTGATGCCAGTCTCAGTGGTTATAAATGAGTTTTTAAAACATATTAGTCTTTCAGCATCCATTAGGATAAACATCCATTTCTCATTTATGCCCCTTTTGTTGGATCGCTGCCTGCCTAAAACTGACTAATTGATTTCTTTTAATTGGCCTTTGTATCCTGTGAAAGCACACTTTTCCTGTGGGGCCACAATCAAGCACTCTGTGTGTGTGCTGTGGTTGGCTAGGCTCTGCCATGTGTGGGTCTGCCTGAGAGACTCACCAAACCTGGAAATACCAGTGTGAAGAGAGGAGGGCATGAGGTGAAAGTGAGATTGACATAGGAGAAAAAGATCTTTAAATGTGCATTTTCCTTTGACTTAATACACCCCCACCACTTGCAAAGTAATTGAATTTTCCCATTTGCTCACAAAGCACTTTCTCCAAATATTATCTTATTTGATCCTTCCTCCGGCTCAATGAATATAGTATAATTCTCATTTATATATGGCTTGAAGGCTTCCAAAGCAATTGACACATATTTCATTTGATACTCACACCAACCCCCTGAGATAGGTGATGTTATTATCTCCATTTTTACAGATGAGGAAACTAAATCTCAGAGAAGTTAAAAGATTTGTCCAAGTTCACATAGATAGTAAACCAGGACTTTAAGAAAGGTTTTCTTAACTCCATGTCCAGAGCACTACTCATTAGGCACACAGCCTCTAATGAGGTAGGAGAGCCCTGACTATTATCCCCATTTTACAGATGAGGAAGTGACTTGTCCAGAGCCAGACTCAGTCTTAATTTCTACTCTAGTGTTCTTTCCTCTATATAGTGCTGCCCCTCTGCAGTTGCTTGCACTTTTCTCTCCTTTCTTTATGAACTCCCTTGTTTATCCAGTTTGTCTTGCTCAGATGTCATGCTCCTTAAATACAGGAAACTGGGAGGAGGGGGGGGACTGATAGAGAGACAGCCAATAGAAAAAATAAACGAGCTCCTTCTCTTCCTTTCCCCAGTCCCACAAAGTGCTTTTAAGGATGCAGAACATTGCCCTCACAGTAACATCGGAATGGCAAATAAGGGTCTGTATCTCCCCTAATAATTCTTTGCCAAAAATCTCCAACCTAAAGTATTCATTATGTTGGAGCATTGTCTCCAGAAGGTTACTGTGAACATACAAGCCTTTGACATTTGTCTATCAGTTTCCAAGGGAAAGGGGTCTTCCCACAGACACCAAGGACAATTAAAATAAATCAACTAACAGGAACCAGGGCCTTGAGGGGATCAGACAGAACAAATGAGCTTCCATGGAGCAATGGCCTCAAGAAGGGCCTGCTAAATGAACAGACATATCTTGGCAGCCTGGGATACCAATCTCCAAGTCAGGAATTTTTCTTTGTACCTAATTTAACTGTGAAGCTTGTTACTCTGTCTCCCAATCTTATCTTTTTTTTTTCATCTCAGTTAAACTAATATGTGGTAAAGGTCCCAATGATTGACCCTAAAGCAGGAGTTTTTAACCAGGGGTCCACAGACTACCTAAGGGGTCCTTGGATATATTTCAGGATGGTCTTTGAATTTGTATATGTATATATGTGTGTGCATGTATGTGTGTGTAAGTGTATGTGTGTGTGTATATATATATATATATATATATATATATATATATATATGTATGTATGTATTTCAGTATAATTGGTTTACTTTTGTATGTATTCTATATGTATATGTATATGTATGTATATATGTAAATGTATTTCAATATAATTAATTTCCTTAGGAATCCTATGTATCTTATTTTATTCATTTAAAAACATTTTTCTAAAATAGGGTCTATAGGCTTCCTCAGACTGACTACCAAAGGGGTCCATGACACAAAAAAGGTTAAGAACCCCTGTTTGAACTAACTTTTAATTGTTAAGGTCTTGCTCGATTAACAGATTCTCTGTCTTGTGGTTCATATCCCTTGTTAGAAGATATCTAGCAATTTCTTAGTAGGAGGGGAAAAAAACAATGCTGAATTTGGAGTCAGAAGACTCAATTTGAAGGCCTGGCTTGGACAAGATGTTGGATGAGATGACATGGCCGGTAGGAGGCTCTATGAGCCTCAGTTTCTTTATCCATAAAATGGAGAAAGGTGTTTATGCCAGCTCCTTCACAGGGTTATGGCAAGGAAAACACTTCATAAACTCAAAAGAACTTTCTAAAGGTGAGCTGCTAACACAATAGGGTCTATGATCATTTATTTTCGTTAAGCGTAAAAAACAAGCTAGTGTGGCTCCTTCATCATATCCCAGGGCAGTTCTGCCACCCCTAAGCCTGGCTAATATGTGTTAGACAAAAAATCAACTCAGTGAGGCAGATACACAGGGTGATCATTCATTTTCACTGACACCTTCTGAAGATGGCTTTGTTTCACCTCCCATAGGCAAGGACCAGACTAATAGATCATTGGAGAATTTATTACTTCTCCAATATGCTTTGGTTGCCTTCTCTGGGAAGAGCAAGATTGATCTACACTCAGCAGGCTCCCCTTGCCTGTATTTAAGTAAGTAGTTTCTAGGACTCTGCACTACCAGAATAGAATAGGACACCTGGTCTATGCTTGCTATCCATCATGAAAGTCTCAAGCAACCGTTCACAAGAACACTCCAGTAAATAGCCATTCTGAAGGCTACATCACAGCTGAATTTCCAAATATTGACCAAAAAGACTTAAAAATGAATGGCCATCTATATCCCAAAGAGATTTTTTTTAAAAAGGGAAAGGGGCCTATTTATACAAAAATATTTATAGCAGCTCTTTTTGTGATGGCTAATAACTGGGAATTAAGGGGATGCCCATCAATTGGTGTATGGCTGAACAAGCTGTGGTATATAATTGTGATGGAATATTATTGTGCTATAAGAAATGATGAACAGGCAGACTTCAGAAAAAACCTGGAAAGATTTACATGAACTGATGCAAAGTGAAGTGAGCAGAACCAGGAGACCAATGTTTGTATGCAGTAGCAAAAAATGCTGTTATAATGAAAAAGTATGAATGACATAGATTTTCTCATCAATACAATGATCCAGGAGAAAGTACTGATATTGTCTAAATACAGACTTGAAGTGTGCTATTTTCACTTTCTTTCTTTCACTACTTCTTAATTTTATTTTAGTACAAAGTAAATAATATGGCAATGTTTTATATGATTGCACATGTATAACTTATATTGGATTGCTTATTGTCTCAGAGATGGGTGTGGGGAGGGAGGGAGGGATAGAATTTGGAACTCAAAACAAAATAAAAAAACAAATATTAAAAATTGTTTTAAAATGTAATTAGGGGAAAAATAAAATATTATTCTAAAAATTGAATGACCAAAATGCAATTCCTTTTAAGTGGAGCTACAGACAAAAGACCTTAGAGCACTATAATAAATACCAGTTATTGTTATTATCATTATTATTATTATGAAGGAGGAAGGGGCAGGCATATACTCCTTTGCAAGGATATATTCATTAAATATTCAGAAACATAATGAAATTGCACCCCAGAGCCCATCTGGCCTAACTCCTGCCCTCATCGTGGATCTAACAAGGGGATAGTCACCCTTCTCTTTAGGAGTTCCAGGCTTTCAGGAACCAAGAACAAATCAGGAAGGAGGAGAGAGAAGCATTCTCAGCATAAGCAATACAAAGCTGTTTACAGAATAATAGGGGTCCATTTGTGTGCTCTTAATGTAAAAAGTCTGCTTCTGGGAATGTTTATCACAAATACCCCTTCCTTCCAATCCCCCCTACCAACACCCTCACTCAGAACCACATCCACGATGAACTCCATTTTTTCTTAATACAATAAGACTTTACTTGGGTAATCTCTAAGATCCTTTCTAGTTCTGACAATCCATGACTCTAATTCACTTATTTACTTCCATGTGGAAGCAACCTCGCTAATCTAGAATACAGATGAGAACAAGAAGGATTTTTTTTAATTAAAAAGAGCCTTGATTTCAATTTTGGCAGTTCAAACCCATGCAATAGGACTAATTCTCTATTCCTAGGATAATAAACTTAGTTATTTGATTTATTAGGTGTCTCAGAAAGGCAATGTGACACAACACATAGAGAGTTGCCCTCAAAGTCAGGAAGAACTAGGTTCAAGTTTCATCTCTGCTACATACTGGATATGTTCTCCAAGTTTTTCAAACTCCTAGGGCCCCAGGAAATTCTGTAGGCCTACAAAATGCATAGTAGATATTGATTTGTATCAGTTTCTTCACCAGGAAATAGATTCTTATGCCAGTGAAATCACAGGTCCTGTAATAGCGGTAGTAGCAGTTGTCATTATAGTAGTCGTCATTGTCGTCGTCGTCATCGTAGTAGTAGTGGTGGTGGTGGTGGTGATGGTGGTGGTAGAGGAGGAGGTGGTGGTAATCTGGTTTCCAACTACAAACCAGAGGGAGCAAATTAGTCAGTATGGAGAGAGGTATATCAGAGGCAAGTGTGATAGATGTGGTTTTGTTCAGTCGTTTCAGTTATATCCAACTCTTTGTGACCCCATTCTGGGTTTTCTTGGCAAAGATACTGGAGTGGTTTGCCATTTCCTTCTCTAGCTCATTTTACAGATGAGGAACAGAGGCAAACAGGGTTAAGTGACTTGCCCAGGGTCACACAGCTAGTAAGAGTGTCTGATGCTGGGTTTGAACTTACAAAGATGAGTCTTCATGACTCCAAGCCCAGCACTCTATCCACTGTGCCACCTAGCTGCCCACAGATTTGGCATCTAACAGAAAATAGAGACCAAAAAAATTATAAAATATCAAAAGGAAAAATTTAAGATGCACAAGGTCATGTAGGATCAGAATAATCCAGCCTATAGATCCTGATAGTTGCTGAGAGTGTCACTACATTCCCAAGAACAAGATGCAGTTGAAAAGATCATTGAACTAGGATGAGTCGATTACCTGAGTTCTAGTTCTGGCTCCATATGTACTGTGACAGTAAGCAATCATTCACCCTCTGTGGGCCTCAGTTTCCTTATCAATAAAATGAGGGGAGGTGAACTAAATGAACCTTAATGTTCTTTGCAGCTCTAATATTCTATAATTCTGTGGTCATATTTCACGTTCATCGTGATGACTCTAACATAAAACAAACTGAAGTCTTGTTAGTATGATTTTGTTTAAAGGGACAGGGAGGTGTGTAATGCAGGTTGAAAGACTGTCATTGAAAATGGCTCGAATATGTAGAGCTTGGGGACTAAAGAGCAAACCTTTTTTATATGGAAAATTTTATATGGAAAATTCTACTACATATAACTTTTTGTTCTTTAATGACATCAAATAAGGATGTGAGGCATTACTTATTTCATGACTTTTCTATAAGTAAACTGTTAAGTTTCGTCATGTGCCTCTAATTCTCTGTTACTAAAAATAACCGTGTTTTTGTGCCACAAAAGCAACATCTGGAGTTCAGAATAATAAACACAAGGGAGCACACCCAGGTGGTGAAATACAGTCTTCTGATGTAAGAACGTGTGATCCCCTCTGGTACTCAAGAATCTCTGATTCAGAATGTACTTTACAGGGCATCTAGTCCAGACCCCAACAGAAACATGAACCACCTCTCTAATGCCCCTAATCCATGGTCATCTGTTTACTACTTTAAGCCTCTCATCTTGGAAAACAGTAAAGAAACTCAAATGAGGAAGACTATAACTCTTCATTGCTTTTTTTCCCCCTAATGACAGATTCCTAGCTCTATAGAAGGTAGCACCTTCGCCTTGTACCACTAGGTGATAAAGTTGGATAGGAAGCACACTCTATCTTGAGGGAATAATTTAAACAAAAGAATGGAGAGAGGAAACTAATCTGGAGTCAGAAGAACTGGGTTCAAATCATAACTCAGGCATTTGCTAGCTGTTTAACCCTGAGCAAGCCATTTAACTTCCCAGCCTCAGTTTCTTCATTTATAAAATGAAGGACTTGCACTCAAGGACCACTAAGGTCCCTTCTGGCTCTATATTTTTGAGCCTGGGTTCAGGGATCTGCCTGGGAGCAGTTTAATTTTACAGACACAGGGAGCGTTGGGAGATAGGTCTAGAAATATATCATAGAAACCTAGAAGTCATTTAGACAGTTTTCCAAACATTCTTCCATCTCTACAGCACTCAAGGTGCTAAGTGGCTCTGACTTCTGTGCTGTGAGACCCACACTCTTGCCTCCCACTGGCCTGCCTACCCTGACATCTCATTGAGGTTACCCCTAGCTGGGAATCTGTCAACAATAGAAATCGTTTCCAATCTGTAAATGAAAAATGAAGAGTTGCAATCCTTATTTGGAGCCTTCTTCACATCTTCTAAGATGAGGAAGGCTAAAAGTAATTATGACAAAAGTTACATACCCTCACATGTGGTGTTTTGTTATTGTGGGTGTGAATATCAATTGTACACAGTGACAAAATGGAAACAGAATTCAGTAAAAGCTTGTTTGTGGATGAAACCTGCCTTTTAATGGACTAGAGGGTGAAGAGCTGGTTTATTATAGTGTTTGGTAAAGAGTTGAAATTAAAGGTTGTAATTTAAAATATCATCTTTCCTGAAGGTCTGCACTTTCCCAGTGAAAATAACTAGTTGAGGTCAATAGTGTTAGATGTAAGGTGGGTGAACAATGAGTCTAACACTATCGTTTGGTTTCCTGTAGGTGCAATTACTATCCCATATCTTGGATCTGGAGTAAATCTTGCAATCTGAAGCATGGCATCCTGATACTAATAATAGTAACAATGATTGTAGTAGTAATTGTTGTTGTTGTTGTGGGGTGTATGGGGTGGTCAGGAAGGACTAGTACCTCTGGCATAAGGGCTTGTTGAGACCTTTTCAGAGCTGCTCATCCACCTTTGGTGTCCCCCTGTCACCCAACTCTCAGCTATGGTACCAAGAAGCTGTAGCACCCTCATAAAAACATTTCAGCAAACAGGTTAAACCAGGTTGAGGGTAACCAACAGGCCCCAAACCTGTGAGTGAGTTGGGGTATGTTTGCCCCAAGCATGTGAAGACTTTTCCTGGTGGAATGGGGAAGTGAGAACAATTTGTCCTAATGGCCACAAAAGAAGTCGAAGCAGACTCTGTGGAGTACTTAGAGCTTGGTCAGATATCAGAGACCCAAAGGTCATCCACTGCATCCTGGGCCATCACCTGTCATCTTGATTTTTGTCCTGCCACTGGACTTCAGTAAGTCAGGAAGAGAGAGAGAGGCTGATGACTGTGCAACTCTGCCTCACCTACATCCCCCCTGATGTCATTGGTCCTCCTTGAAAATGGTAGACAAACAACAACAAACAATAATGGGTAGTAGTAGTAGCAACAGCAGCAGCAGCATTTATATAGAGCACTAGGATTTGCACATTGATTTACTTGTTATCCTATTCAATCTTCACAACAATCCCCATCTTACAGATGAGGAAATTGAGGCTAAGAGTAGGTAGGTGACTGGCCCAAACAGCAGCTAATAAGATGATGGAGAATAATAGTTTTATAGTACTGTGTATCAGTAAAACCACATCTGGCATATTGTGTTACCAGTAGTCTTGGTTATACATTTTGAGAGGGACATTGATGAATTCAAGTACATCCAGAAGGTGACCAAGGGGGCAAGGTATCTTTAGATCTTGTCACAAGAGAATCTGCTAGAAGAAATGGAGAAAAGAAGACCTCTGGGGAAAGAAAATACCCTTCAAATATTTGAAGGGCTATTATGAGAAGAAAGAATAGACTTGTTCTGTGTAGCTCCAGAGGGTGAAACTGGTACCAAGAAGTAAAAGTTAAAAGGAGACAGATTTCAGTTCAACATAAGGGGGAAGTTTCTGATAATTCCAACCCTCTTACAATGATCTAGGTTGTCTCATGAAATAGTGAGTTTCCCATTATTTACTATCCAAATAATGGCTAGATGGCCACCAGTGAGGGACCCTAGAAAGAACTGCTGCCTGGGGTAGGAGGGTTAAACTAGATGGCTTTTCAGGTCACTTCCTGCTCTCACTGCCTATAATTTTATCTCTCTGAGTATGACCCAGAAAAATTCTATGCTGAGGCTTTCTTTGACAGGACAAGTTCTTTCTGAGATTTAGGGATGATTGAACTCACTGGTGAATAAGTTTCTCATTGTCTACAAAATTAACACTCACCACTGGTTCAGCAAAAGATGGATTAGTTTTTTTTTCTTTTTCTTAAATAAACTTTCAATAGTATCTTTCACTCTTATGTTGCCTATATTTCTCTCAGTATCCCACTTTCTTCCCCTTCTTGAGAGCTACCTCACATAACAAAACAATAATTATTTTCAAAAAAAGAAAGAAATTTCTACCCCTATGCACCTCTCAACTCTGCAAAGTACTAGGGGAAGTATCTTTTCATAGCTCTTCTTTGGTATGATGTGTATTGAGTCATTGGCTTTTGGCGTATTAGAGAGTCAATTACATACAAAAAAGCAATCAGCCGACTGCCAGACAAATCAATCTTAGCCATGCTGAGTTGAGGACTAGAACTGTTTAACAGAACCACAGAAGTGGAAGCAGCCTTAGAAATCATCTCATTAAAACCCCTACTTTTGCAGATGAGGAAACTCAGGTCCAGAGTGGTAAAATATTTAATGAAGGTCGCATGTTTTATTAGTGGCAGAGTTGGGATCAGAGCCTGGGTCTTCCGGATCAGGGTTTTTTGTACTTCAGCAAATTCTGCTGTACATACACACAATAAACATTTGCCTAGATGGTAGGATTTAAAGAGTTCTCAAGCAACCCTTTGCCCCACTCTCAAACACCTCCAATATAGTACCTGAAATTCCATTTAGTTAAAACGTTCACCAGAAGGCACCTTGTTAAAATGCAATTGTATTACCTGGTGAGAGGTAATCATAACCCATTAGTAAGGGTTAGTTTACCAAATTAGCTATCTGGCCCTGAGGTCCTTTTACTACAGGTAAAAGTTGATGAGGGAGGCTGAGGTGATAAAGAAATGCCTTTAATATAAGCTACTACCTGGGGAGGAGTGTCAAAGTAAGGAGGCTAGACAGCCAGAGAGGAGGTATGCAGAAAATTAATTTCACCTGCTTCAAATGATTCTCTCCTGTAAAATCCAAGACAACAATTGCCATTCCCTTTGCTCAGTCAGAAAGGTTTTCATTGTAAAAATGCATACAACAGGAAGAGACCAAGTCACTACCTCAGGCAAAGTGAATGATTTAAGGATGACTGTGCATTTGTACCCTATGGATGGGGTAGCTAGGTGGTGCAGTGGCTAGAGTAATAGGTCTACAGTCAGGGAGACCTGAGTTCAAATTTGACTTCACACTAGCTGTGTGACCTTGGGCAAGTCACTTAACCCTGTTTGTATCAGTTGCCTCATCTGTAAAGTGAACTGGAGAAGGAAATGACAAACCACTTCAATATATTTTCCAAGAAAACCCACAAAGGGGTCATGAAGAGTCAGACATCACTAAAAACAACTAAATAACAACAAAACCTTATGAATGGAATATGCTTCCTTATCACCTCTCCCTCATAGACTCATAAAAATCCCTTACTTCCTCTAATAATCAACTCAAGTATCATTTTTTCCATAAAGCTTTTCCTGATTGCCCTCAATTGCTAGTGCTGTCCCTCCATCAATTACATTATTTTTATTTTGTATTTATTCTGTATGTAAATGTATATGACATACCTCTATCTATCTATCTATCTATCTATCTATCTATATACATATATATATATATACACACACACACACACACACACACACACACACATATTGTATGGGTGGATGGATGAATGGATGGATGGATGGATGGGTGTGTTGTCTCTCCAATACAATGTAAACTCCTTGATAGAAGAGACTGTTTCAGTTTTGTCTTTGTATAACCCAAAACTGGCACAGTACCTGGTACAGAGTAGGTACCTAATAAATGTTTATTAATTGATTGGACAAAAAAAGATCCAACAAATCTTGAATTTACTCCCTTACTAGAATGTAAGAAAACAGAAGGGACTCATCTTCACATTTGAAACATAGGATGACAGATTTGGAGCTGGAAGAAACCTTTGAGGACAGCAAGCTCAACCCCTCATTTTAGGAAACCAAGTCCCAGAGAAATGATGTGACTTACATAGGGTTACAAAGGTAGGAAGTAGCAAAGCTGGGATTCAAACTCTAGTTCTCTAATTCCAAATTCAGCATTCTATCAATTACACCATTTTGTATCTTTGCTAGAACGCAGAGCTTGGTACACAAAAAGCTCATGATACATTTTTGTTGAATTGAATTTCTTGAGTTTAGTTTCCTCATCTATACAATGGTAATAATATTGCTTGTACTGCTTACCTGGCAGGATTGTTGTGAATAAAGGCCTGTGTAAGCTTTGAAAGATGACAGAAATGTGCATCATGAAGATGATAATGATGACAATGATGATGGCAACAATGATGACTGCAGATACCAGCAAGTGAACATATTACTGAAGGAAAGGAAGCATATTGGTCTTAACATTATCACTATAAATGAAGCCACAATATTAAAGGAAGTTGTGATGAAATGGAAGGATGGTTCACTTGTTTTCCTTGGAGAGGCAAATGCAATCTTTGTTGAAGTTAGCTTAATTATGTATCCAAAGGCAACAAGAAGCATTGCTTCATGGAACATTGGTTCATCTCATATCAGAGTTCTCGTGAGAAGCATTTGCAAAAAGACTACCACTCAAATCATTAGTGTTCACCTGCCAACATCTCTACCTCAAAGAGCTACCTTAAAGGGGATGTGAAGAAGTAAAAAAATTCCACAAAGAATTTGGTGATCCTCCAATTTAAATCAACATCTAGATTAATGCTGAGAAGCAGGGTGACATCGTGAATAGCCAGAAAGATCTGGGTACAAGTACCAACTCTGACATATATAACAACGTGACTCTAAGCATTCCCTGTTTACCTCTCAGTCAATGTTCTAGGCCACTGTTCTCAAATTCAGAAGCAGATCCCTGTGACTACATATTGACTTAGAAAACCACAAGTTAACATTATCTATGTCGTATTTGTATTAATTTTGTCAAACTTTTCCCAATTACATTTTAATCTGGTTCAGCAGCATTCTGGAGTTTTGTGGGCTCTGCTCTAGGAAATTCTCTGAGAAGATAAGTTGCAGAGAAAATGATGACGTATTTAACAAGTTGTATGTCATGCATGTGTTAAAATCACACAAAGTTCCTTAAAAGAGTTAACAATAGATATCACTTCATCACCCTTTGATTATTAATATCAAATGAGGCATAAAACAGGTACATGCGTGCTTGTAATGTAGTTGATTGTCACTTTCACAGAGTATATCTAGGGCAGAGTCCAAACTGAAGGGATCGTAGAAATGACCAGGTCTTCTGGATTCCCTTCTTTGTAAGTGATTACGCTTGCTGTATATAAACTATGGCACACTGCAAAGCATCTTAAATGACATCCATAATTACTCCAAAGAGTTCAGACATATTAATACACACAGAAAAGCCAAGTAGATAAAGGACATGTTCTGTCCAAACTGTGACACACTTGGATGGACAAACCATAAATCTAGGCCATCAGTGAATATTGCTGTTGCTCAGTCATCTTCATTCATGTCTGACTCCTCATGACCCCATTTGGGGATTTCTTTGTAGAGATACAGGAGTGCTTTGCCACTTCATTCTCCAATTCATTTTACAAATGAGGGAACTGAGGCAAACAGGATTAAGTGGTTTGACCAGTGTTACATAGCTAGTGTCTGAGGCTGGATTTGAACCCATGAAGATGAGTCTTCCTGACTCCAGGGCCCACACTCTATCCACTGCACCAACTAGCTTCCTGGACAAATACTAGATCAGCACTCTGAACCTAGAGTGCAAACGGTCTGTGGACATACTCCAGAGGTCTGTGAACTTAGTGGGGGAAACTACATCTTCACTTTCACTAACTTCAAACTGAAACTTAGCATTTCCTTCAAGTCTTTAAAGACATTATTCTGAGGAGTCCTAGGTGTCTATGACTCAAAAAATATTAAGCACTCCTGTGGTAGATGGTCAATAATTTGGGCCTAGAATTGAATAAGCAGATGAATTGCATTGACAGAGTTGCCTCATGCATTTGGTAATCTCGAGTTATTCCCTAAAACAGAGCCCCATATTTTTAATATCTATTGTCTTCAGATGATTGAATATCATCTTTACAATGTCTATTGTCTTCACATGGTTGAATCATGAAATGCCACAGTTTCTAAAACACTAAAGTTTGGGTTACCAAAAAGCCATGGATCTAGCAAAAGGTCCCTGGAATACTGGGTTTACTTCCTGTCAACCCAGTTTATGGGAGGACATGGTCAGAGGATGAGAAGGTAGATGGGTTATAATCTGCACTGCTGGAGGGAATATGTGCACTGATACCACAATCTCACTGATGCATTGGAGGCCCTAGATCAAGTAATTTTTATAAGTCTAGCTGTGTAATCTTGGGCAGGTCACTTAACCTCAGCCAGCCTCAGTTTCCTCCTATGCAAAATGGAGATAATAACAGGACCTACCTAATAGGATTGTTGTGGGGATCAAATGGGATAAATATATAAAGGAATTTAGAGACTGTAAAGCTCTATCTAAATGTTGGCTGCTATTATTCTTATGATCATCTTCACCTTCATTACTATTACTATTGTTTCATCATCTGTAAGATAAAGACGCCTTACTAGATAATGTCTAGAGGTCCCTTTCAACTCTCATATTCTAAGGTCCTGTGAGAATACATTAGGCTTCACCAGACAATGATTTAAACATCACGTGTTTGCTCTTAACTATCTGGCTCCTATCAAAGAAGCCCAACTCAATGATTTTGTTGTTAATGGGGGGAAGAGGAGTAAACATTTAATAAACATCTATTTGCCAGGCACAGTGCTAAGCACTTTACAAATGTTATTTCATTTTGTCCCCACAACAGCCCTATAAGATAGGTGCTGTTTTTTATTCCCATTTTAGAGTTGAGAAAACTCAGGCAGACAGAAGTTAAGTGACTTGTCCCACAGCTAGTGTCTGGAGGTCGCATTTAAACTTGGGTCTTTCTAGCTCCAGGCCCACCACTCTGTCCACCATCCCACTTAGCTGCCTATAATTCCCTTGATAAACAATTTCAACAAATATAGTAATACAGCACAACAAATTTACATTACGGTACATGAAAATTGATATCATGTTTACATGGCATTCTCAGGTCTATTTTACACTGTCCACAGGAGGAACTTCCCTAGAGTATCTGAGCTGACAGATAGGAAAATAAACCAGAAATAGAAAAAGTCCTGACAGGGACCAAGTTTCCAGTGGCAGTAGAAAGAAGATGACCAAGAAAAGCAAGGAGTTGGAGCAGGGTGGGGGTGGGGGTGATCATGGTGGATAGGGTTGCATTGAGGCAAAGATCTGCTGAATGATCTCTGGCTTTGGAACTGGATTAGACCTTAGAGATCATCTAGCCCAAACCGATTTCTTAAATTAAGAAACTGAGGCCCATAGAAGAGAAATGTACAAAATAACCAGAAGCAGAGAGCACAGTTGGATCTTCTATCTCCAGATTCAGTGCTTTTCACAACCACAGAAGTGTTTTATTATAGAAAAAAGAAGCACAAATGCATAGATTCATGATGGCAAAATCAAAGTCTGAAGCCAGGGTCTCAAAACAAATGGAAGGCAATGCACAAGATGCAGAGACTGAGGTGGCTAGCCCAGGTCAAGTCCACAAATGCAGACAGGGCAGGGAAAAGCAGGAAGAAATTAATACTGACTATGTTGGCAAGGGCCAGCAGACAGCTTGCTGTTGTTCAGTCACTTTAGTTGTGTCTGGCTCTCTGTAACCCCATTGGGGTTTTCTTGGCAAAGATACTGGAATGATTTGCCATTCACTTCTCCAGATCATTTTACAGATGAGGAACTGAGGCAGACTTGCCCAAAGTCATATAGCTAGTATGTGTCTGAGGTCACATTTGAACTCAAGAGGAGTCTTCCTGACTTCAGGCCTGGCGCTCTGTGCACTATGACGCCACCTAGCTGCCTGCCCCACCTCTGTCAGTGAACATCAACTGAATTCAAATTAGATATGAGAGAACAGGCAAAAAATAAGACTCCAGACAGAAACCGGGAACAGTATCTCAGAGGCTGGTATAGGCAAAGTATACTACTAAATGCACACAACAGCCTAACCAGACTACTGATTCTAGAATAGGGAGGAGGAAAAGGAGTTGTCTTTGGTCTTGATTTGGAGCAGCTTTCTTGATGGGGACAGGTAGGCATTCTGTTGCCCAAAGACAGGACTCTTTCCACACATAGACGTAAATAGAAATAGTGCCACAACTTGGGAGCAATGTCTGTCAGATAAAACATCAGACTAGGGTCAGTACCTTAGCTATGGTGGTATTCAACTCAAGACCTGTTGCATTGTCCATTACCTGAGACATCCAAAGAAATCAGGCATTTAAGACTAAGGGGTATTCATTTATGGGAATCAGACTGACACCCCTCTCCTTTGGCACTTTGTGCCCTCATGCTATCCCTTGACTGCTGAGGATTTCCTAATGAAGAATTTTGCTCCAGCAAAATCTCACGATTCAGATTTTCCCAAACTTACCAGTGATGACTCCTATTGGGTGTCTTCTTCCAGGTTGATTCCATGACTGATATGCTAATTATTGATTATAATTCAATAATAAGGTGTTGTTGGATTTGCATATTACCCTCTTCAAAGAGGATTTTTATTTTAAAAGACTACCAAGATGTCATGTTTTGTCCAAAAGAACGCACCTCTAGTGGTAAATATTCAAGTTATGAATTGGATAAGAGAAGAAAGTTCAATGACTCATTTATTAACAAACATTTATTACACAGACATTTACTGACTGCCTATTGTTTGCAAAGGACCATGCTAGTCACTGAAGGAAATAAAAAGATAAATTAGATTTCGTCCCTGCCCTCAAAAAGTTTTCAGTTTAGTAGAAGAGTACAGCAGTATAGTAATGTATAGTAGAAGAGATTATAGAATAATAGCTTTACTGTTGGAAGTAACCTTAGAGGCTTTCAAGGAACAGAGAGGCTAAGGACTTGGCCAGGTTCACATAGCTAGTAAGCATCTGAGGTGGGATTTAAACCTAGATCTCTCCAACCTTACAGCCAGTGTACAGATGCACAAATAACTGAAATGCAAAATAAAATGCGCATAAAAAAGGTACAAAGAAAGTTCGTTTGGGGTTCAGAGGAAGGAGATGCTATTTGTAATGGAGAGAATAATGAAGAGAAGGCATCATGTGGGAGGTAGCTTTTGAACTAGACCTTGAAGGATTTCAGCAGGCAGAGAAAAAGAGAATGAGATGTTTTAAGCAAAAGGAACCACGAACAGATGTAAAAGCTTCAGGAAAGTGAGACAGAATAGGTGTACATACAATTACAGGTGTGTGATGTCCTGGGGTACAGGAAGAATGAATGCATGAGTGCACAACCCCATGCTGGCAAAACCAAGGTCTGAATCCAAGCCCAGGTCAAATCCAGAAATGCAGACTGGGCAGGAAAAAAACATGCAGAAATAAAGACTGACTCTATTGAGAGCATAAAACTGTCATAGGAAAAGCCCTTTGTTCCAGTTTCATGACAGAACTCAGGAAATGTGCATAAAAAGCAGAAAATGGTAGTGAGACCATGAATAGGAGGTGAGAACAGATCGTTAGGCAGCTATTGCAACATAGACCTTCAGAGAACAGAGGAGTCTTTCAAAGTCCCATCAGACAACTAATCACAAGTAAAAAAAAAAAAACCACGATGACGCCACAAGGAGGCTCAAAAGTTGCCACCCATTGGTGACCACTTGCTCACCACATTAGCAGAGACCTCTTTGAGAAACAGTCAGAAAAAAAGAAAAAAGACTTTCCTTTTCAGATCTCATTGTTCCCATATTATCCTTGCCCATCATTACTTTACTGATTTGTCTTTCTCTTTGGAGTTGTTGCTATCCAGGTCTCAAGTTTCCCTTCTCAGCGTGGTTATATGTTTTAGGCTGCTTTCTTGCCCATAAACAATATATGTCAGGGATAAGTAAAGTGTATCCTGCGTGATGTATAATTTACTTGGTTTGTAAAGCCTTTTGAGATGAAATTGGTTTCTATTATTCTTTGCATTAGGCCTCCCAACACTTCTTAAAGTGAGACTGTCTTCCTGTTTGGATTGCCACACACCTCCCATTCTCCCACAGATATAACTCTTATTACAGAATTCTGCAGCTGGAAAGGCCTTAGTAAGGACTGGGGTGCCGAGTAGCTAAATGGATTCTCCTTCATTTTGAAGGGGAGAAGGGAAGGGAATGAGCATTTATTAAGTCCTTACTATGTGCCAGGCACTGTGCTAAGCACTTTACAAATATTACCTCATTTGAGCCTCACAACAATCCTGGGAGGGTAGGTGTTATTATGATTCCCATTTTACAGTTGAGGAAACTGAGGCAGAGAATTTAAGTAAATTGCCCAGAGAGACTATGTAACTTGTCGAGCATCACATAATTAGTGAGAGTCTAGGGTCAGACCTGAACTCAGGTCTTCTAGATTCCAGGCCCAGAATTCTATCCACTGTACCACCTAAGTTCGTTAATTGCCATAATCTCTAATAGAGAATTTATAGACAGAGTTGCACAAGATGGGCAAATACTTATATCACTGGAGAGACTACACAGAATCACAGAGTTCTGAGAACTGGAACAGACCTCAGCAGCCATCTAGTTCAGCTCATACATTAAAGCAATCTTCACTGTAACATACCTCACAAATAGTTCTCCAGCTTCTCCCTGAAGCCACCCAAGGAGGGACATTCCACTACCTTCAGAGGCAGCCCATTTAGAAAGGTCTGTTAGGAAATTTTTCCTGATGTCAAACCTAAATTTGCCTCATTGCCACTTGTACCCATCGCTCCTGGCTCTTACCTCTGGGCCAAACAAAACAAGTCTAACCCCGCCTTGTATAGGACCATCCTTCAAATACTTGAAGCTTTCATGTCCCTCCTGAACATTCCCAGGCTAAACGTTCCCACAACGAGAACAGAGATCCATTGTAGTCCATCTCTATGGAATGTCACGAGTCAATTGTATCACGCACACACAAACCACCATGACACCATTTCCCATTTGTGACACTTTATTAGCCCCACAAACTCCATGTATTTGAATAGATTCATAGCCTGAGACAGGCTCCATTAAGCAGGCTAGGAATATTTACAGGATACCAAGCCCAGTAGGCAGTTTCCCAAGACAGCAGCCCACTCTTTCACCCTGGTAGTGAAGGTTGCTCTCCCAGGCCCAGGGCAAATGCTCAAGTGTCTTCTGGGATAATCTGCCCTTCCTTATATACAACCTTCAGCATAGGAAGAAACAAGGTTCAACTTTTCATGTAAGAAATCCTTTCAAAAGCATGACAATAATGAGGGATCAGGCGGCCAGCCCTGATGAACAAGCTTTTTCTGTTTTAGGGTAGGAAGAACATTCTACTTTTTTTCTGAGGAATTGCTGCCCTCTGTTGGTGGATTCAATTTATTTCAAGAAAGGAAGCAGAGATTTTTGTGTAAGGTGGTACCAGCCTCACAACCAATTAGTTCTTTGCCTATAATCGCTATTAGCCCTGGAGACTTCCACCAATCATACACGTTCGTCAGGCTGAGTAGGCAGCACTAAGTCGTGGGATCATAGGGCTGATTTAGAGCCAGAAGGAGTGTTACAGGTTATCTAGTCCAATCCCACCCTCACCCACCCCACCCCGCCCACCCTCCACTCTCACTTTGTAGATGAGGAAATTTAGGCCCAGAAAAGTGAAGCAACTATACTAAAGCAAACATAAAAGGTCATAAGTAGCAGAGCTAGTTTGCAAATTCAGGTTCTTTTGACTTCAAATTCAATGTATTTTCCACTATATCATTTAAAAAGAAACTGTGCCATTGTGGAGTTAAAGTCACTGTTGTTTGGTCAATGGTTCCCATCTTCCCAAGAATCAGTATTTGCTACTGTATGATAGCCCTTTAAAGCAGAGATGTTAACCACGTGGCACATTGAGGGCCACGTCCACCAGATTAAAATATAACTGGGAATATTTAACAAAATAAAAATGCAAAAGAATATAGATAATACTAATGTGAGATTTTTTAATCCAATATGTGGTCTACAGAGATTCTCATGTATTGTATAGTGGCCTTATTTTTATTTGAGTTTGACCTTATTGCTGTACAATACATTACCATAAAACCATCATTTAACTTCTGTAATGATATTTGGAGAGGGAACATAAAACAGTGGATTGAGAGCTGGCTAGAACACAGGAAGTTCTGGGTTTAGTTCTTGCCTTTCACCTATACTGGCTGAGTGACTCTGCACAAGTCAGTGTCCCCAGGGAACTCTCTAAGGATATAAATTGCAGAGAAGGTACTGACCTCCATTAGGACATGGAGGTTTCTTCAGCTAGGACTTTCCCATCTCAGTGATATCACAGATCCAATCCCTGTTCCCTGATGATTTTCTGATGGACTGGAAGCATCCCTAAGCAGAATCTCATTTATCCTCATGTAATATCTTACATGCCAGGAAAAGTGAAATCAACAAGGATAGAAGATATAAGGAAAGTATTAGCCATATACCAAATCATTGTTTTCTAGTTTTTTAATGTGACCAAAAATAAAAACAACAATACTAAAACATAACCTGTTAGAATACTTCCATTTTCCAACTGTTAGATGAGGTTCAATTTTTTAAAGTTTTTAAATGAAGCAAAGAGAAATTGAAGACTGAACTTGGCCATTTCACACATGCAGCATGAGCAGAGCAGACAGACGTGAAATAGTCCAGCAAAAGCACTACATTTGACATTATTTACAGTGAAACCCACATTGAAGACAAGTTGAGACAGTGCTAGATTAAGTTTGGTTTTTTAATGGTTGTTTTTTAGGCTGAGTCTCTTTATATTTCACCTTCCCTTTCAAGCCAATGAAACGGCCAACGGAATTAATGATTTTGAGGATGAACAGTGTGAGAATGCAGTGGCATCCCTCCTATTGGCATAGGACTATAAAACACAAATGAATGTCACAGACCACAATGTAAAGGGCTTTTCAAGAAAGAATGAAGTCCTCCAAGGCAAATATTTTCTCTCTTTCCTTGGACGTTTCATTAGTAGCAACATTACTCAGAACATTTACTATGCATACAAAGTACTTTTTACAGATGGCAAAGTAGTTTACAAAAATTACAAACTTATATCCAGAGGGTTCATCTTTATTTACACAGCCCACAAACATAGCCATTCCTGGATTAGACTAACATTACAACCCAACAATTCAAGACTAGAAAAGGAAGAAAAATGTTCTACCCTGTCAGAGGACTGAGGCAACCAAAGTTGTAATGGCTCCTAAGAAAATTTTAGCATCGTCATTGACAAACCATTCTGAGCAGTCCAAGAATGATCAGCCATGTTCCAACTCTTCATACGTCTTTCCACAGATGGCACCTCTGGCATTGCCTCTGATAAATTTTCCTTAGATACTACTACTCCTAATACAGAAACAACTGACATAATGGAACCTCTCAAATTCCCAACACTGTTCCTTAAGTCACCTTTCATTTAGCCTTAATTCTGAGTGGGAATGACTAGAGGGGTTTGTAGGCATGCATCCAAAAATCAAGTATATTTGATATTTCAGCTTATTACATCACTTCTTTTTCTATGCAACTAATTACATGGGGGACAGTGTCTAGAGCTGTTGGATTTAGTGTCCCCCATCATTCAGATAGATCAAAACCCAAGGCCTAATCTCAGGCAGAAAAGCAATGCAAAATACATCCTCTAGAACCTGAAAAACTGAATCCACAAGTCATTTTTAATATAGACATTTGAAATATTGCAAAATTGGCAAATATATAAGCTATTAATTGTTAAAAACCCACATCTTTTAAATTCTATTCTCAAATGTTAAAAATAGACTGTGTCCAAACTAGCTGATTATATAATACATTAAATACATTTCAAGACATTTTACTCTACTCATACAATGTGTTGTTCTCTCTATGTTGCATCATAGGTCACAAATTTGTGACCTCTTTCACCTTTTCCATTATTTTCCAGCTGACTTGCCAAAAGTGATTTTAATAAAATTAGTTTATGATTCAGTCTCATTCATTGTTTACATAGAAATGCAGTACACATTGCACATGTGTGTGTATGGATAAAATTGTGATGTGAAACATTGCATTATAGGTAGATAGATAGATAATAGATAGATAGATAGATAGATAGATAGATAGATAGAGCAGCTCGTGTATGAATCCCCTCCTGACTGTCTCTTCTCTTTACCATCTTTGTATGGGGCAAGGGGAGCTATAAACCTCTTCTACAATAACCTTTTTTTGGGGCGGGATCCAACACTTGGATTTTACCAGACTCATCTCACCTCAACCTCATGATCAATAGGACAATGGATTGTACTATCTTCCCCCAGTCCAAGTTCCAAATCACATCTCAATGGCATCTTCATTATCAAAGTTGTTCATCCTGTGATTTAAATCATTTGTCATGTATTTTGATATCACAATAAATACTTCAGAGTTGGAAAATTGTGTTTAAAGCCACTGCTACAGGGAATATCATTAAGTTAACTAAAAGAATTCCACTCCAAACATAATCTATTTTATTTCTGTGTATACTTACAGCATCTCTCCATAGAATATAAACTCCTTGAGGGCAGGGATTTATATGTTTTTGTCTGTTATTCCCAACATCTAACAGTGCCTGGCACATAATTTGAACTTCAAAAATGCTTGTTCAGTTGAACTATATAGCAGCACCCCACTAATTTGAACAAAGGTTGAAATAGTGAGAAATCTTCATTCCTAGGTTGTTTGGGTTGGCTTGTTTTGGGGGTTTTGGGTTTTTTTAGAAGTGCAGTTTTGTTTTATGTTTTTTGTTTTGTTTCACTTTCAAGAACTTAGGGCAACTGGACCAGGGCCAAGAAAACAGCAGCCTAGTAGAATGCCTAAAGGTAAATACTGAATGAATTAGTGATTAGAGATTAGTGTGTCAATTGTTTGTAAATAAATAGAGGCTTTTAAATTGCTTAATAGTTCTCAAATAGTTTTAAAAACTCCCCTTTACAATTTTGTTCATATTATCAATTTGCCTGACAATTCTTTTTTTTTCTTCCATGGACACGTATGGCAAAGGTAAACTTCAGTCCAGCCCCTATTAGAATGATCATAAATTCAGATTTCTTTTTAGTCTGAATTGCTGAGGTTTTATTACATTAGAAATGGAAGGCAGTGCATTTCTTTTTGAATGCAATCTCTCTTCCAATTGCCCCCATCAGGGATATCACCTGAGAGAAATCAAACTAGCCAACCTGTCTCAAAGCATATGTAGCAACCACATTCACATTGATAGGGGACAGATGAAGGGTTTTTTGACTGAATACACATTCATGCTTTTGAAAACGTTTTAATGTGCTTAAGACATGCAAACCATAGTCTAGGGCAGTCTAAATGTGTTTTTGATGAAAGGAAGGTTTTGAAATGGATGGTGTATTTGCTATGTACATACCTCATCTACTCAGTAATAATTAAATATTTTAACACATTTTATTTCTCCATTTAACTTCTGTGACTAACTTCTGTTTCATTTCCTGGCTCGTCTCTGTGGAAACCTCACCACTAGCACAAAAGCATGCATCTAAATTCTATACCCTATCTCTGTACATTAAAGAGAATTTGCTTAAAGCACGTCTCAACTTCAAAGGCTGAATCTATTTGACATATTCCCAGACTGTCCTGTGAGCTGTGTCTCATACAATATTCTAACACATGTAACATCCCTTGTACACAAAAGCCCCCAAAAAATGGGGTGAGGGGAAGAAGAAAGTTTAGAGGAGAATATGATGCCACATATATTGTGGTCAATAGTGTCAATGTGAGGTTAGTTATTTTTAATTTCACTTTTCCTTCAAAACCTTGTTTTTTATCCTGTTTAAAGTAAAATTTCTAAAACAGAGAATTCTTATGATTATTAGTAAGTCAGATTTCTAGTTTTATGATATCTTTAATATTCCCTATAACTCCCTATGGACAACATAGTTAGGGAGAAATTGGAGAGAGGATATTTAGAACTAAGTAACACCACTTTAAATTTCAATAATAAATGTAATGTACAGACAAGAAAATTGTGGCTATATAATTCTGACCACATGCAAACGAAATGAATAGAGGCCTGTCAATCATTAATCTAAGATCTTTAGTATTTTCACTCAAGTCTATAGGTCTACAACTAGAAATTTTTTTTTTAAAAAAACCAATGGATAGGGAGAAAGAATTTTTTTTTAGTGGCAAATATACCCTACACACAAAGAACTCAGTTTTGGTCAGTAATGCCACTATCAATTCTTAGGGTCTCTACTGTAGGTATGAGGTGCACCAGTATATTTTTCAGCCAATTCAGAAGAGTTATAAGCTATTAAATATATATACATATATTATATAGCTACATGTTAGTTATGGCTATGGCTATATGTAAACTACCGATAAGGCTGGATTTATGCTGAAAGAATTTTCACTACCCACTTTAAAATACTTTGTTTTTATCAAAGAATCTTAAGGTAATTTGTCACAGCTAGATAAGCAGAGGAGAAAAAGGCAATATATTACAAATGTGTGTGTGTGTGTGTGTTGTGTGTGTGTGTGTGTGTGTGTGTGTGTGTGTATTCTGTTCAGTATAAGGAAGGGGAAAAAGTCTTCTCAACAACTGCAGTTTTCCAAAACTTTGATGAGCCACCTTGGTAGACAGAGAGGTCTCATCGATGGAGGTCTATAAGGAAAGGATAGATGACCGTTCTTTGGCAATAATGTAGAGATGATTTCTGCATAGGTACTGGTTGGAGTACATGACTTCTGAGGTCTTTTCTAACTCTCTAAGACTCTTTTGTTCTCAGGAGTTTTTAACCTGGGGTCTACCAACTATTTTTAGGAGGAGGTGGGGGGATAACTATTTCATTATTACTGGTTTCCTTTGCAATCTATGAATTTTATTTTACGGATTTAAAAATATGACTCTGAGAAGGGGTACATAGGCTTCACCAGACTGCCAAAGGGGTCCATGACACAAAAGCAGGTAAGAACATCTTTTCTAAAGAAATTAATTGCCTTGAGTTAGTGGAAGAATGTATTCTCATTTCTAGTTCTACACTTTATCTCCTATCTAATTAAGAACTGTTTTCCAATAACCTCTGTTGCTGCCACCTTCTGTCAGGCCTATTAATCATGCAGAGGCTTAGATCTAGCCATTTGAAAAATAAAACCTCTGAGTGAATGATAAGAAAAATAGAGAAACTTTAGTGAAAGGAGAGAGTGTTGGACTTGGTACCAGAAAGACCTGAGTTCAAGATCACCTCAGTCATTTACTAGCTGTGTGACCTCAGACAAATCACTTAAACGCAGGCTGCCTCAGTTTGCTCTTCTGTAAAATGGGTTGTTGTGAGAATAAAATGAGATGACATTTATAAAGGATTTTGCAAACCTTAAAGCATAATATAAATGCTAGCTATCGTTGTTGCTACCTATCTTACCTGTGTTGTGTAGGGAATCCAAATCTGACAAACTACTCTGAGAAGAAGACAATCCCAGAGTGGCATCTGTATTCAGCAAACTTCAGTTGATTGAACACCCAGGGTGTTTATTAGCTCTATGAGGTCCAGCTTAAAAAGGCCTTTGGTGAACTTTGACATTTTACAATTATTAATCATATGACCCCCATCACCAAAAGATCTAGGAAAGTTTAGTTGCTAAGATCTCAGTGCTTGAGGAATTTAGGGGCATGAGATCAGAGGCCCATGAAATTAACAAAAGTCTGAGAAGAAATTGAACAAATGCAGGAACAAATCACAGTTAAAGATTGAGAATAAGAGAATGTTTCTGGGAACTATTAGTTTGTTTCGGGTGAAAAGTTCACAAATCCATGTACTGCTAATTGTTTTCTATAAAATCAATTGCCTAAATTCAGCACTACAAGGTGACAGTATACTAATGAACAGTTTCAAAAAACCCCTACAATTTATATGTGCAATTTTAAAAATATTATAATTATTAGTGTAAACCAATTATTTTAATGGCATAGGGAATTCCTGCTAATGGAGCTGGGATTCTCATCTGTAATTTTATTATTTAAGGGTAGAGGAGGAGGCTAAAGGGTTAAATGACTCACCATCGTCACAGAGCTAGCATATGTCAGGGGTGGTACATGACCCTAGGTCTTCCTAATGTTTAGACTGGCCTTCTCTCCTCTATACAATGCTACTTCTCTGCTACTCCTAAGGAACTAAAAAAAAAAAGAGAATCATGAAATATGGACCAGTTTTATAGTCCCATACTACACCCCTTTTCAGTTCCTTTTCTGACTAAAACAACAAAGAATCCATCAAATTTTATTTAAGGGATCTCCTTAAAATCAACAATCTTACCTAATGGCATGCCCTACGGATGATGTTTAATGAACGCTATCCTTCTCAACCACCATGACAGTATGGAAGAAGTGGCTAGGCATCACTGCCAGGTTATTCTTCATATTTAAAGGCTGTCAAAGACTAGGCGCACTGTTTATGAGGGATTCCATGATGGATGGGAAGAAGGTTGCACTTGGTTGGTTTAAGCAGCAATAGAAATGGTACAGCAATGCCTATAAATTGAGAAGACAGAACTTGAAGAACTGACCAAAGTTGAACCGAGAGTTATAACCACTGTTCCAGTACTCCCCAATTCATCACCTTCAGGATCCACAAGATCAATCATAACTAGAAATACAATACCTAACAGCCTGTGACGTCCTTAAGTGGTAACTCTCCATTAAACTGGTCTTCTATTGAGGATTTATATGACAGTGTCATGGAAATCCTGGGATTAGATGATCTTTCCTCATAAAGTTAGCCAGAATATTTCAGATGTGGGAAGCATTAATATACACATACGACCTCTCATAAAAGAGGTAGCACTCCCATCAGTTACACCCTGTGCACCATGAATAGCAGTATAATTAATATGAAGTTGCAAAACATATACATGGTTGGGGGTGGGGTGGAGTAAGGTTTAAGATCATGGAGCTAATGATGATGTGACTTCTTTCTTTGACATAAAATAATAAGGAAAAGAGAACATAGAATGGGGGGGTGTACATAGCAATAGAGCCAAGGTCACATAGAGAAGCAGAGAGAAGGCTAAAGAAGCCACACTCAAGAGAGTATTGAATAAGACCACCTCAAGTCATCTCTGAACCTAAACAACTCTCTCTAAAACTGGGGACCTCCGAATAGTCCATGTAAATGCAGGAATCATTTTTATATGAGTATTCCTTGTAGTAGATAGATCACATTTATTTAACAGTCAAAGAATACACTGCAAGTCAATGTGCAAAACGAACGCTATGTATAATAAAGGAGCAATCGATCCATCTCCTGCTCCCTCTTTCCATACAAGGTATCCAATATGCTTATCCACATCTGAGTTCTAGATCCAATCATTCCAGCACAACTTTCTTAAAATAGCGAACAATGTAAAGCTGACTGAGTAAATGTTCCACTCTCTCCTTCTCCAACATTGGAAAGGTCTTGAATGAAAGAAAGGCAGGCATGCAGTATTTGCACAGAGGCATTACCTGCCCATGGGACATGTCCTCTTTTAACAGATGCTAACTTGGCTAACTGCTAGAACACATGAAGGGAATCTACATTTTGTAAAACATTGACCATGTTTTCACCCCAGTGAATGGTATTTTGTTCTGGCCCACAAGATGATAGCCAAAGGCCATTGAACTCATCTTAATCTGAGTCCCGAGAAGTGATAGAAGTCAAATTCAGATCATGAGGACCATATATTTGTATTTCATGGATGATCTCTATAGCATATAAACTTAACTGATCCACCTACACAGAGAAAAGCACCTGGGTTAGTGGGCTGTACAATGTGAGCTTACTAATGCATCCTCTAGATAAGAGGTTAAATGGCTACAAGAAACCATGCAAACACGGAGATCTGACCATCTCTACTGGGATCCCAAACAACAATGCCTTCCCAAATATGAACAAAATGCTACTAAGCATCTCTAGATCCCATATTCTAAATGTTAATGTCCAAATACCTTCTTCTGTCGTGTCATCATATCTACACATTTGGCTTAAAGAATGTTCATCACATAATTGCCTTCCAATAAACCTGGATAAAAAATAAACTTCCCATCATTACATTGGGTTTCCTAACTTTGATCTAATGGATAGGATGTAGCTGAAGAACAATAGTCAATTTCAACAAATATTGCTCCAAACAGTTATGTATGCGGTTCTGTTTGGGGACATTTGGGATGCTTCGGCCTAATTTTTAAATTGAAATTGGAAAAGGTGGCATTTTAGAATCTTTTAAAACACACACGCACACACACACACACACACACACACACACACACACACACACACACACACACACACTTCTTCCTCATACCAAAAATCAAAAAGATTGAATCTTTAACTAAAACAATTTGTGAACTTTTCTGACCCTGCCGCATTCTGTGAAGGAGACTGGCTAAAAAGTAGTATTGAAATGCAAAGCATGACCTATACTTTATTTAAGGGAAAGAAGCAGAGATGGTCCCCCTCACTCCTGCACAGTATGTGCACTCACTGGAAGAGGAGACACTGTACCCTCACTCCCCGTACCTTGGGCTAGGGAGACCAAAGGCGCTGCACAAAGCTCTGTGTTCCTATGGGTGGTTGTTGGTACCACCAAATCAATCCACTGAGGCCAGAGCATTCTCACAGTTGAAACTGGTCCTAAACTATGGGTCTCAAAATTGGCTTTTCTTCCCCTGTTATCTGAGGGATCCACCAGAAAGGGTAAACAGCAAGAGGGGCGTATCAATTTTCCTTGATATGGCTCTTCAGGTCTTTGCTTTTCCCCTAAGCTGTTCACATCAGGACCTGTTCTCGAGTCTCTGGCAATCGAAGGGCAATCAGGCCTCCCCCAACCAGAGAAGAGGAAGCCAAAAGGATGGGAACTACTTTGGTTATCCCTACAAAGGAAGCAAAGATGGAATTTCCCAAGATGGCCCCGAATTTGCAGATGCCATTGAGGATACCAAAGGCTGTCGCTCTGTAGAGAAAAAAAAAAAGGAATAAAGGTAAACCAGAGTAGATAAAGAGAGCTGAACACGGTGACGTTAGGTATAGCAAAGCAATCTTATTACCTCTGTCACTAACTACATATGTGACCTTGGACCAGTTAATCTCCTTGGGCCTCAACTTTGTTATTTGTAAAATGAGGGGGTTTAAGGATCTGTGAACTTTTTAAAAATAAAGTCTTATGTACTTTATTTTATTCATTTAAAAACATTCTGAGAATGGTTCCATAGGCTTTACCAGACTACCAAAAGGATCCATTAGAAAAACAAGATTAAGAACCCCTAGAGTAAACTATGTCCTCTAGGGTCCTTTCTAACTCTAAATATATGACCCTATGATCCCCATTTATTATTCTCAGTATAAGAGATTTACAGCAGGAAAAAAAATCTCCTGATTCAGAATACAAGTGAGTTGGATGGAAGAACACTAATCTGCTGTGGGTAACTCAGAACCACTGGCCAAGGGCCACTTGGGTCAGGGTATTTATCATTCACAGCTGAGTTTTTATAGGATGTAAATAGGCTAGTAATCAAGTCTGGATAGTTTTAGGTAATTAAGAAAGAATGTTAGAGAGCCCTAGGGACGTGGGAAAATTGCACTAGGGTATCCTTGTTACCTACTTTAGTAGTTCACATTACATCTACTTTCTTTTTTGTTGTTCTTTTTTTTTGTTGTCATTTTCAGTCATGTCTGACTCTTTGTGACCCCCTTGGGTTTTCTTGGCAAAGATACTGGAGTGGTTTGCCATTTCCTTCTCCAGCTCCTTTTACAGATGAGGAAATGGAAGTAAACAGGGTTAGGTGACTTACACAGGGCCATACAGTTAGTAAGCATTTGAGGCTGGATTTGAACTCAGGTCTTCCTGACTCCAGGCCCAGTGCTTTATCCACTGTGCCACGAGCTGCCTACTTTCTTTCTTAATAAAGATTAACAGCAATACTGGCCTATAGAGTACATATACATACCAAGTGGCTGTTTCGGGTGGACAAAAAGAAATAAGTGCACCAGAAGGTGCAATGTAGGAAACAGCAAGAGCCAGAGATACATGGTCTCCCAACTTCCTCCCGCTCCTGTACTCTACTGGGACAGAGTGTTGACCTTGTCCCTTGTGACACCTGCTTCTGCCTCAGTTCAGGGACCAAGAATCCTCCTTGACCTTTAGTTTTATTCAGATTCCTGTTCTCTGAAGAACAGAGGACCAGGATGGTACCCCTGACATTGTCCTCGGAGAGCTAGCATTTATATAGCGCGAAGCAGTTCCCACGTCGACCTCATCGGTTCCTCACAATAATGTTGTGAGGCAGGTGCTATCATCTTCACCATTTTACAGAGGAGGCAACTTAAGTCAGCTGAAGTTAAGTGACTCACCCGCGGTCACATAGCTAGTAAATGCATGAGGCAGGATTTGAACTCAGGTTCAAAACAACTGAGCTCTTATGTGATCCTGGTCAGTCACTGGACCTCAGGGCTACCAAAGAGCCACCTGTGAGAGGGCAGGAGCTGTGGCGCTTGGCGGGACCCCCCGTCTGCTCCCCTCTCCTCTCTCCTTCCCCCCCCCTCTAGCCGAAGGGCCGTATTTGTGCTTGATCAAAGCCAGACAACAACCAGGCCCAGGGTACCTTTGGTGGGTGGGATACAGCTCCACTGTAACCACATCCAGAGCATTCCAGGCAGCAATGCTGGCCCCGCAGAACACGCACTGCCAGCCAATCATGGCGGACTCACTGTGGCCAAAAAACAGGAAGAAGCAGCAGACCGCCGATATCAGCATGGAGCCACCTTGAAGGAAGCCAAGAGACAAAAGCGTGGCATCAGTTTCTTTAACAACCAGCCGGTTAAACATAAGCGTATATTTCAAGAAAAGTCAACCCACTCCATGACCTAATCTCTAAACCCTGGCAAAAGACCAGGAAGGAAGTACAATGTTAACTTTGTCATCGTCCAGTCATGTCGGTTATGTCCGACTTCATGATCCAATTCGAGGTTTTCTCGGCAAAGATACTGGAGTGGTTTGCCATTTTCTTATCCAGCTCATTTTACACATGAGGAAACTGAGGCAAAAAGGGGTGAGTAACTTGCCCGGAGTCACACGGCTAGTAAATATCTAAGGCTGAATCTGAACTCAGGTCTTCCTGACTCCAGGCCCACTATGCCACCTAGCTGTCCAAGATCACACAGCTATTTGGTGGCAAAGATTCCAACCTGGATCACCCGATTCTTGATCCGGTGTAATTCCCACTGTACAAAAAAGGAGGGGTGAAGCCACAAGTCATCAGTGACTGACAAAAGACAGACAGCCCTGGTCTTGACTATTCTCCACTGTATACGCGTTAGTTCTACCATTCTTATACGCAGACCTAACCTTCTACTTAAGCTTCGCTATTCTAAACCTCAGCTTTGTGGATATTGTAAGATCAGTCTTGGTGGTCTTAAGACTACCGTGACAGTCTCCCCTTAAGGGAGGGTATAGCTTATAGAATCTATGCATGGAAAGCATTGTTATAAGCTTAGGCCTGATGGTTTTAAGACCATCCTAACTGACTGTCTTCCCTTAAGAGAGGCTGTAAGCTTATAGAACATACTCAAGGAAAAATACTGATGATATAGCTGTGTTGTCCAAATAAATAACATTTTGTCTACCTCTAGCTTGTTTTCTCTCCCTAATAACAAACCCCCAAAACAGTATTTTTCTCTGATTCCTGATATGCACCTCAGTCAGTTCCAGGGAGGCCATCCAAAATTGTGGTATAAGAACCTCACTCTCAGAAGGGCACTTTGGAACACACCCTCCCCCGCTGGAGTATCGTCTTCCTGCTGAATGGAGCCATGTCTCTGTGCTTGCCAACGTAGCACTGCCCTGATGTGAATTATACTCTACGTTAGTGTTTAAGTTTGAACAGTACACCAGGTCCTCTTTTCATCTCTCCTCTTACTCCTTGTTCCCACTCCTTGTAATGAAGCTTCACGTTGAACAGACTCTCATTACTCTGTACATTCTTCTCAGCACTCAAACTCATTAAGGGGTTGTTTTCCCCAGTGTTTCTGGGTGGCTGATAGATCTTTTCTTAGACATAAACTGGGTACCCAGACAAGGATTTAATCCATTGAGAGCGACAGCTACAGTTTGGGACGTAGAGGACTGTGAGCTGTTGTAGAAAGCAAAGGCTGGTAGAGGAACTCTATGTCCTCCCGAAGAGACTCCTCATGCCAAAGAACTGTCACAAAACAATTATTCCCAATTTCCTCCTTCATGATCTAATGTCCTCAATTTTTAAAATCGACTATTTCCCTGTCTTCCAGAAGACAGAAATGTAGTGGCTTGATTGCCCATTGATTGGCCTGAGAGCTCTGCCCTTAGCCAACTTGCCCCTATTTAGGCAATCCACTCCCTACTCCCATGGCTTATCACATTGGTGCAGTACTTAGTGTGGATTCCTGCCTGCCAGAACTTCCAAGCTCAAATGATCCACTAGCTTCAGCCTCCCCAGAATCAGGCATTATAGTCATGTACTACCTTGTCCCTTGATGTCCCCAATTCTAGAGGAATGGTCCCACAACTTTAATCTCTGTCCTATACCAAAAAGCCGATGAGGAGAAGAATGCCTTAAGAAGCAGAACTGGTCAAATGGAAAAGGAAGCCCAAAAGCTCACCGAAGAAAATACTTCCTTAAAAATTAGAATGGAGAAAATGAAAGCTAGTGACTTTATGAGAAATCAAGACATTGTGAAACAAAACCAAAAGAATGAAAAAATAGAAGTCAATGTGAAATATCTCATTGGAAAAACAACTGACCTGGAAAATAGATCCAGGAGAGATAATTTTAAAATTATTGGCCTATCTGAAAGCCATGATCAAAAAAAGAGCCTAGACATCATCTTTCAAGAAACTATCAAGGAAAAAAGCTTAAGACATTGCACAACCAAGAGTACAAAATAAATAAACAAATAAATAAAGCAGGTTCCCTGGTGTAGGAAGATTTCCTCTCCACCTCTCACCACTGTAGGTCCAATTAATACAGGCAGCAAATTGTTGCAATTCTGATGGGAAAGCTAGAGATGTCAGGCAATAGCCAGACTACATGTATATGTTGTATGAAGGGCCTGAGAGTTGGGATACGGCAATACAAAAAAGGCAGCAGCGGTTATAGGGAGAGTATGTATGTTCCACTAATGCTTTCCCATGAAAGTTGAGGTGGAATAAAAGGGTCTGTATGGGAATATGTGGAGGCTGAAGATGTGCCCTCTGAAACACAAGAGTGAGCCTGAGAATGTCCTGATGAACAGGAAGGAGAGACTGAGAATCCTTGGTGTTAAAGGGCTTATGAATTGGGAAAAAGATGGAGGAATATGGGCAGAAACCCATTTGAACTCTCCTAACATTCCCCTCCAAACTTGAAAATAACTCCTCAAATCAAATTTTGGAGCCACAACAGAAGGTCATAGTGGGACATTTTTCCAGCCTAAGACAACTAAGGAGGTCAGCAAGAGGGGTCTGTGACACCAGGGTATATGCTGGCCCAGAGTGCAGCAGGAGCTCCAAAGGTAGGCCTTGGAGGAGGCCTTGACAGCTAGCCTCAGGAGCTCTCAGCCCAGAGGTGGTAAGGGGGTCAGACAAGAGATTACAGGGGACCTTTTGCTGACACTGGGAGCAGCTGGTGCTGATTGGCACCTCTATTGCCCATAAGCAGTTCTGGGTTGCAGTTTCAGAAAAGAGAGGAACCTGGTCACACTTCCAGGACCAAAAGGAGCCCTAGTGCTTGCGGCTGCAGGGGAGCAGAGGCCCTTTCTGGGTAAAGACCAGAGTGCAGACCAGAAGAGAGGTGGCCCCACCTCTCCCCACATCACAACACCTTAGAAGGCCCCCAAACTTACAGACCCTCAGAACGAGCTCTGAAAACAGCAGCTCGAAAAAGCCTGAAGTTTCCCAATTCCAAATGACTCATGATTGAAAAAAAAAAATGCTATCCACCTCCAGAGAGAGAGCTGAGGAACTCTGAGTACAGATTGAAGTATAATTTTCTCTCGCTTTTTTTGCTTTTTTTTGTGATATAGCTGATATGGAAATATGTTGTGCACGATTTCACACACATAATTAATTGATATTTTGCTTGCCTTGTCAGGTGCTATAATTACCCTTTTACAGATCTATAATTATTGCCCCCATTGATATAATTGTTACTCCCATTTTACAGATTTGCACCTACCTCCCAGGGTTGTTGTAAAGGTAAAATGAGATATTTGTAAAATGCTTTGTAAGCCTTAAAATGCTATGTAGCTAAAAGATTGGCTCTTATACAACTGAATTTCTATATCTGAATCATCAGCATAGTTCTCCAAGTTTTGATTTCTACTCTTCTTACCAGATAATAAGATAATCCCTCACACTGTGTCTTTTGGTCAGTCAGTCAGTCAATTATTATTAAGCACATACTATGTGCCAGGCACTGTGCTAAGCACTGTAGATGGAAAGGACAAAAGACAGTGCCTGCTTTCAAGAAGCTCATAGTCTAGAGGGGAAGACAACATGCAAACAACTACGTACAAGCAAGCTCTACGTAGGATGATTTTGAAATAACCAAGCCTCCTACAGAAGGGAGGATTTTAGCTGGGACATCGAGGAAGCCGATGATGTCAAGAGGCAGAGAAGAGGAATTGAGGGTGTTCCAGGCATGGGGACACCCAGTGAAAAAGCATGGAATGGGGAAAGGGAGTGTCTTATTTGAGGAAGAGGAAGTAGACCAGTGTCACTGAATCACAGAATATGTGGAGAGGTGTAAGAAGACTAGAAAGCTGGGTTAGGAGAGAGGGGGTTAGTTCACGAACAGCTTTGATGACTAGAGGATTTTATATTTGTTTCTGGAGGTGACAAGGAGCCACTAGAGTTTATTAAGTAGAAGGGCAGCAAGGTCAGACCTAAGCTTTAAGAAGATCACGTAGAGGTGTAGCTAGGTGGCGTAGCGGGCAGAGCTCCGGCCTTGGAGTCAGGAGGACCTGAGTTCAAAACCAGTCTCAGACCAGACACTTGACACTTCCTAGCTGTGTGACCCTGGACAAGTCACTTAACCCCAATTGCCTCACCATAAAGCAAAAAAAAAAGTCACTTAGTTGAATATAGGATGAATTAGAGTGAGGAGAGGCTAGTGGAGGCATATATTACAGACAGTCTTCCTCGGGGTATTTAGCCACAAAAGAGAGGAAACAAAACTGAATGGCAGCTAGCAGAGATGGATAGATCAAATGAGGACTTTTTTGAGGATGGGTGAGAGATTATACAAGGAAGTAAGGGGGCAATCTTACACAGCAATTCCATCAACAGGCATAAAGATGTTTCATGAGAGGTAGGTTTGAGGGAGGAGAGAATGATGATCCCCTTTTTTGGAAATGTTGAGATTGAAGTACAAGCAGGACATCAAAGTAAAAACATGTAGCAAGCCGTTTGAAATACAAGACAGAAATCAGGATGAAACACACAGATTTGGCAGTCCTCTGCATATAGGTGACAAAAAAAAAAGCTATTGAATGGATATGATTTCCAAGGAAGAGAACATAAAAAGGAAAAAGAATTAGGCCAAAGACAAACCTATTGTTTGTCTCAGAGAAAATTTTTCAGTATGTTTTTTGTACAAGTTACCCACACACACACACACACCCCCACATACACATACATATGTGGGGGGGTGTATAAAAATATATGTGTGAATTGAAGCAAATGGGAAATAGAGAATCTTTAAGATCCAACTAAATATTTGTCCTTTGAACATATTAGAACATGAAAACATTCATCAGTAAAGAAGTGGGATATTACAAAATGTTGTGTGCATTCTTTTTTCCTTTTTGCAAGGGACAGTTCAGTGTTGGTGGGAAAGTATACAAGCCAGTGGAAAAAAAAACCAAAAGTATCAACAGATCATTTTAAAAATCCTAGTTATTAGGTCCAGTTTTTCATTATTAACTTTTATTTTATTTATATTTTTAAAATCAGCTTGAACCTGGAGTCAGTGAAATAATTCAATTCAATTCAAGAAACATTCATTCTAGGGGCAGCTAGGTGGTGCAGTGGATAAAGCACTGGCCCTGGAGTCAGGAGGGCCAGAGTTCAAATCCAGCCTCGGACACATACTAGCTGTGTGCCCCTCAGCAAGTCACTTAACCCCGATGAAACAAACAAGTTACTACTACTTACGATATGAACAACTACAAGTTAATATTATTCACTAGGGATTTCACGATGAGGGAAAAAGGGACCACATTTCTGTCCCTGACCTTGTCTGACAACTGTAAAACAGTTAAGGAGGGATGGGAAATCTACTCCCTCCAAATTCATAAATTGGCACGTGGTGCACTCCCTACATTCTCGGCCATCCATGACCAGGAATAACTTTCTGTTTGTTATAAGATATTTGGATTTAAACATTAGGTTTTTCCCTTACCAAAGTTTCCTGCCCCTCATTTTTGTCTACTGCTTTAAAAAAAACTTTCTCAGGGTACTTTCCAAAATATTATTTCATCACATTCTTACAGAAACTTTGTAAAATGGAGGGAGCAAGTATGATTCTATCCATTTTGCAGATGAGAAAGCTGAGTCACAGAAAAGGTAAATGATTTCTTCACAGCCACAAAGTTGCTTATTGGCATAACAAACATGTCCCCGAATTTATCTGTGTACTGGCCACCACTGCCCACAAACTCACCAATCATCTTGATTCTACCAATTTTGTCCATGAGCAGAGCTGATACAATGTTGCCAGGTAATACAGACAGACTGCCAAGGAAGCTAACAAGGTAAATTAGGAAGTCATTGTCTTCTTCAAAGTCCAGGTGGCACCCCTCTTTCTGCTCCATAAAGGTGGTGTTGATGAACCGGCAACCAATGAATTTATGGTGATAGAGATCTGTAAGGGAAAGAAGCCAAGGTTAAAACAGTTCACTCCTGAAATGTAAGCTCACTAGGGGCATCTCATCTTCATCTCTGCCCCCAGTTTCTAGCACTGTGTCCTGAATTTTTAACAGGCACTTAATAAATGTCTATTGAATTTCATTATTGAATTCAAAGAAGGAGGAGGAGGGGGTAAGGATAGGGTGAATCATAAACACATGCTGTCTCCATGGGTGGCGAAGGATGTGTGTCAGCATTGGCAAAGAAAGTTCTCCAAGTCAAAGTGGTTTATGGCTAATTCAGGTGGGGAGAGAGGGGAGGCGGGAAGCCTTTTAAAAATGTAATTAACTTCAAAATTCTAAGAAAGAGATCATCTGGCTTAAAAATAAAAAAAGTAAATTATTTGTGGAATTAATAATAATTAAAACTTACATAATTCAAGTATGGTAAATTTATGAGTTATTCATTAAAGCTTAAAATATTTGTGGGATATCCTTGATTTTTAAAAATTTGACCTTACAAAGGATGGCCATAGAGGCAGGGATTGGACCTGTGATTTCATTGATATTGAGAACTGCCAGGTAAGGAAACTTCCTCTATCTCTTCATTTATCAAAGGGCATTGACACATTGTTTCAAATGAGACAATGTTTGTAAAAGTATTTAGCACAGAGTCTGGCAACACAGTAGGAAACATATAAATGCTTATTCCCTTCCCCTCCCTTCATTCTCTCTGTAGTCCTCTAAGACACGCCCACTAAACATTCTTATTCCCATTTCACAGATGAAAAAAAACAAACGTGGAAAAGTTTACAGATCTCTATCACCATAAATTCATTGAAAATAATTAGAGAGTAAAGCTGGGGCTAAAACCCATGCAAGTCTTCTGAATCTTTCTGCTAGATGATGATGTCATCCTCATCCAATCCTGCTCCCGATGGTTTTCCTAGGAACAGGCAATGTCATGATGATTTATAAATCTTAAAATACTATGTGCATGTGTGCTATTATTAGTGAGAGGGAAGGGAGCTTGTCCTGTGATTTCACTGGGATGAGGAACTCCCAGATGAGAACACCCCTCTATCGAGGCAGTACAACATTTTCTCTAACTTTCAGTCTAGGAAATTGGCTTAGGGCATTGAAAAGTTTAGAGACTTGCTCGAGGTCACACAGCCAGAAAGTTTCAGAAGCAAGACTTGAACCCAGATTTTCCTGGGTCCAAGGTCAGCTCTCTGTCCTCTACTCCACACTGCCTCTCAGTGTTATTATTACTGTTGTTGTTGAGAGCTACTCTGAGCTAAGCTTCTCTGCCTGTTGCCTGCCTGATGTTGCTGTTACCTGTGTTATAGAAGACTGTGGATTCAATAGTGCAGTTTTTGAAGAAAGTCCCAGGAGACACCACATCTTCAAAATAGCATTCATCAAAGAAGGAAGATTCAAAGATTACATTCTTGAATTTCATCTTGTAGAACCTGTAGAAAAGGCATTACCCCACAGTGACATCAATTACAAGGATTTACACAGTGAAAATGGAGCCTTGAGATGCTAATAGGAAGAAGAAGACAACAGCTTAGGCAGGTGCTGAGGACTCTGCAGGATAAAAGACATTTTAACACCATATTCAATTCAAGTCAATCCCAAAAGCATTTCTTTAGCACCTCCCAAGTATAGAGGATACTATACTAGGTTCTGGAGGACACATAAAGCCCATATAAGACAATGTTTGCCCTTTGATTTCGTGGATACTGGAACATCCCCCACCTCTGAATATCATAGCAGCCTGGAGCAGAGTTGTCCAAGGACTTCCACCTCAACCAAATTCAAATGGAATTGACAAATATTTAACAAAATAAATAAAATACAACATAGACAATGTTAATTTATGGTTTTCAAAGTCAATATTCAGCTTGCAGGGATCTGTCTCTATCTGAAACGCTGGAAGAGAGGTGCCAGATCACTGATGTTATGTGATTTGCCCAGAGTCACCCAGCAAATAAGTATCAGAGGTCAGATTTCAACCAGGCTTTCCTGCTTCCAACTCCCTCTATTCGCTATACCAGGCTGTCTCTGGCAACATGTATGCAGTTATCTATGATACAAACAGGACATAAATGTATAAGAGAGGTTCAGAGTGATATAATACAGGGATTACATACTTTATCTATCTAAGTTCAGCGCGATATAATGTAAGGTTCCATACTTTATCTATTCTTCCCATTTTGCTATTTGTTTATTCATCATTTAGAAAGAATTGTGCCCTGCCTCAGTACTCAAAGAGTTTGAATCAGTATTACTTAGCACTGCAATAAAGGCTCACCTGAGAAACTCATCATCACCAGGAGGTAACCCATGATGCTTGAAGGTTATAGCAGGACAAGCAGTGGCAGGTGTGATGGCTTAGGTGGGTTTATCACTCAAGCCTCAGTCTACGTCCACTTCTTATTCCTCTCAGAAGGGAGCTCACAAAGTCACTGTCAAGCCTGAGACAACTCCTCAGATAAATAAGGACTCCCTCTGCTATCAGATGACAGGTCTCAGATCCACATGAATTTGCAAGCCTAATGTGTTTTACTCTGGAAGCCTATTGCTGCAACGTCCCTCTTTAACAAAGAAATAAAGCAGTCGTGGGGCATTTAGTGATCTCCTGCTGTTCTGCCAAGGGCAAATGATACAGAAGAGCCATAAATCACAGAGGAAGATACTAAGTACACGGGCCTTGAAATATTCCTCTCACTGAGTTATAAAAAGCTTCAGATATATGGGAGAAACTAAAAGAGGCAGGCCTATGGGACACATTCTAGAACTTTAAAATTCAAGTTAATTTCTGTAATGTGGCTGTAAACTTTATAAATAAGCAAAGCTCCCCTCACGCCCAATTCCTAATTTCTCTACTAAGCTAATCTTTATTCATAAGAGCATTTGAGTTGAGAGAAAAATCAGCACTGGGGAATAGTATCTTGGAAATTTTCTATTTAAAAAAAAAGGGCCGCTGTGATGTATAAACAGTAGGTGTTCTTGAGCCCCCCCATCAAGAGCTGTGCTATTTGGATCATTCCTTGAGCCAAGAGCACCTAACCCTTACTAGTGGATCTGGTTTGGGTCCGAGCACAACCGTCCATACCTGCCTTACCCCTGTGTGGCCTGAAAATAAAGGTTTGGAATTCTAACTTTAGCCCTGGCCTAAATTACCCAAGTAACTATAATAGTAGGTAGGAGGCTGTAAATATCTATATAACATCTGAGAACTACAGTTCTGTGCCTCAGATCAGCTCCAGCCATAGAGTCAAGAGGACAAAAAAAAATGTCACCTATCTCCAGGTATTTAGAAATGCCTGGAATGGTAGCAAGTTTGCCTTGCCTCCATTGTTGATGAGTTAGTGATATCAAGACGCTTTCAGAGACCCTTGTCAGCAGCAGATCACCAAAAGATGGAGATGCCAGATGAGTTTTGTCTGCTCCCAAGTCCATGTGTTTATGCTATAAGGAAGAGTTAGATCATAAGCTTGGACTTCTAGATGATTTCATCTGGACCTACTGGTGCCATTACTCGAACATCAATTGGAAACCTCATTATATTTCCAACACTCTTTTGCCTATTCACAAGGAATGACAGTAGAGGGCTAACCAAACTGAATTGTGTCTTCCCTGGAATGACTGGGCTTGAAGTAGACTGTTTGGAAATTGTATGCGCCTAGGAGACCTGCAGGGACAGCTGAAGGGTTGATGTCCGATAATATATTATTATGTTGCTTTTATCTTTTCTGTGCAAAAACACATTGCATAAACTGTATCGAAGTATGTCAGTCTCTTCATGTAGAGAACCAATTCCATTTTGCCAGGTCGTGAGACTAGAATTCAGGGAAATATAGAAGATCTGTGACCTTGAAGTGGATATACCCCTCCAGTGATGCAGAGTACAACTTATCCGAGCTTTGCACCTAGTAAGTATCTACTAGTTTGATTGTTTTTGTCTCAAATCCCATTTCATTTTCCTAACTCTACTATCTAACCTTCAAAAGAGGGTTGTCAAATTCTTCATGCAAAGCAAAACGATAATAGAAACATAGGATGGTACAGAATAGAAATTTCAACCCATCCCACTGAAGGTGGAGAAGTAGGACAGCTAGGTGGTACAATGGCCATTGGACTTGGAGTCAAGAAGACCTGAGTTCAAACCACACGCCAGCCACTTATTAGCTAAGTAACCCTAGGCAAGTCATTAACCTCTCTCAGTCTCATTTTCCTCATCTGTAGAATGAAAGGGTGGGACCTCAGTGGTCTCTAAGGTCCCTTCTAATTCTAAATCTATAATCCCACAGTATTTCCTAAAGAACCAGGGAAGTCTGTGGATGGAGTAATTCAAAGCCAGGGGGCTTATTAAAGCACTCAAAACATAATCCCAAGCCCTTTGAGGAATGTAAGGAAAATCCACAGATCTCCTTCATCTTATAACTTGAAGAAGCCTTAGGGGCCAACATATACATAATTTAAACTCTCACTCCAAAAGAGGCAGTTAGGAGACAAGTTTGGTTAGGCCTCAAATTAATGACAGCGATAATATTTACATAGTTCTATCAGTTTTACAAAGCTCTTTGGAAATCTTATCTCATTTGATCCTCACAACAACCCTGGGAGGTAGGTGCTATTATCATCCCTATTTTACAGATGAGGAAGATGAGACAGATAGAAGTTAAGTGACTAACCTAAGGTCACAGGGCTAGGGTCTGGGGTATACCTGAACTCTAATTTTCCTGATTTCAGTTCCAGCCTTCTACGCACTGTACGACCTCACTACAAACTTCAGAGGTTCAGTGGCCACTAGCAATTATAGTCAAATTCTTCTTCTAAAGTGACAGAATCACCCCTGCCTGATTTAGCACAAGGGTCACAGTGATGCATGAATTTGAGATTCTTCACATAGAGCTTTTCAGAAACAACTAATTGTGAATGCCTTGACTCTTCATGTGATATTACAAATACTGACTGATCCAGAATGATGGTTTTACTGTCACTTTTCTAAGTATTATGAGACTTTCTCATGGGAAACCCAATAATACGACTCCAGTAGCTTCCCATTCAATTAGTGCTATAGATTGTGTAGGTAACAGGGCTGGGAGCATTGAGCTGAAATATCTGGTTGTTTGGTGCCCATGTTTTCTGTCTGAATTTTGCTAAATTGAATTCACTCATTGATTCTCCCTCCAGCTGAGTTGCCCTCCCAAAAAAACCCCTCCATCATATTCATTTTGTATATATGCTGTATATATTTCCATGTGTGGATGTTTTCTCCAACAGAATGTAAGCTTTTTGAGAACAGGGACTGTTTTATTTTTGTCTTTGTATCTGTGTATATTGTCTTCGTATAAATGTTTGTTGACTAACTAATTGAACTGTAAATTTTAGTTTATAGGGGGAAGGAGTGGTCCATAATTATTATTTTATCCAAGAAAGGAACTTAGAGTATAGAAACTCCTTCCACCAATGTAAATTGACAGCTTATCTGTAGTACGTGGTCAATATGTAAATCAATTAACATTTATTAATTGCCTCCCCTGTGCCAGACATTGTACTAAGCTAGTACGTGTCAGGGACAGGAATTAAACTGAGATGGGACAGAAATAATAATGGAGGCCTTGTTTGGAGGACTGTTAATTAAATTGTCCATTATTTTTTTTTCCAACCCACCTTCATCATTCAACAAATATCTGCTGAACTTACGTGTTTGACCTTGTGCTAAGTGATCTGTAGGATACAAAGACGAACAAAAACTCATCTCAACTTTCAAGAACTTATAATTTAGTATAGTTCAAAGAAAGCAGTGAGTAATAAATGCCTTAAATATGGTTCAAAGTGCTATGAAGGCTCAAATGAGGGTGGGACCACTTCTGGACTGAGAGGGAACAGGAAACCCTTCACAAAAGAGCTGAAATGTTAGCTGTGTTTTGAAGGTCCGTAAGATTTTAAGACACTGATAGGAGTGGATAAAATGGTTCCTCTTTTCTTTGTAGTATGGGCTTAGCCGAGTAAAGTCTGTTAGTGTTCAAATATTATCCTGATCTATCCTGAAATTACCATTTCTATCCTCTGCCCTGAAGTAATTCCTAACCCAGCCGATTAGATTTTCAGGGCCCAGGAAAGGAAAAACCTCTTCCTGCTAAAGTGTTGTTTGGTTTCCATGAAAAAAACTTGAGAGGGTCATTTCTGACACAGATTAAAGTTTCAATTTTAATTTCTACCTTTGTTCACATCCTACTTTTCAAATCTTGGGAAATTACAGTAACATATGTCTCTCCTTTTTGGTTCCTTCATCCTTGGAATTGAGAAGTTTAGGTTTTAAAGGGAGTTTCCTGAACTGAGACATTCTGGCAATGGAATTTTTCTTTAAAAAGAGAAGTGTTTTTTAAAAATATGCTAATCGTGCAAGTATATTTAGTGTATATCCATGCCAATGTGGTCATATTTAATAAGACTAGAAGTGCTAAAAGATTTTGTAAGGAAGCAGAGAAATGTTTTGATTTTTAAGTATCAGATTGGAGAGCTCTAAAACAAGGTCTTTCCTATTGAAGACCACCAGATGTCAGTGTGACCTAAGAAAAGAGAGTTCTTTATCTTACGGTCTAATTAACTGATTTGCTGCTCCTACCAATTCATTGATCATTCTCCTGGGAAGGCCTGCTAGGAAAACTCCTAAAGCAAGA